>NC_142745.1:1587500-4412500 GCF_051943395.1 Hippocampus bargibanti | reverse complement strand
TTTTACGTTTTAAGACTCACGCTGAACATTCAGGAAGTCTTGTTTTTGAGTTAGTGACGAGTCCTCACGTGACGTCAGAAAAGGACCGCCTCCTGACCGTACAAAAGACGCATTGTAGTGTCTTTCCATCACGTCAATGTATTTTGCTGTACTGTTTGTTTTGAAACCCTTGTATTACATCCAAAAGCCGCCAGCAGAGGGAGCCCAAGCTCCATGCAAGGAATGTATCAGCCTGTGGAAACGGGCTGATTCATTCCTCACAGGAGCTGGTCGCCATTTTTCTGCCTCTTTTGTGGGACGTTACATTGCAGTCCAGATGCCTCAAAATGACACGGAAGGACTTCTTTAATCGATGGCAAACATGTATGCTTTCCTCTTCAGAACTATTTGAATCATATTCATAACTGGATGTGTAACAAGAAAGCATATTCTTCGAATCTGAAGCGAATTCTCCAGCAATGCAAGACGTCTTGGCGTGACATCACGAACTGGGGGCGGGACTTTCAGAAAATGCCCAATTCGCAGCTCAATTTTTTGCAGATTTTGGAACTTCAAGTCATTTTTATTGGTGTTTTGCATTTGACTAAAAATATCATACTGCGTGTTTTGGGTATTTTAGATGCTATCAAACGTTTTTCTGATGTCAGTTAAAAAACAAAAAAGTGACGTCGGTTGCCCTTTAAGGCTTGTATAAATAACCTGTATTGGTTTCTAAACATTTAATAAAATATATGCGAAATAAATACAACTGGAGAGAATACTATATATGTTACTACGAAAATGTTTGTATCTCCCGTTGTACATAACTCGAATGTTCGTAAGTAGGTAAGCGTCTGTATGAGCATTTTATGAATGCAACGTCATTTTCTGTACGCAGTTGAACCTGGCTTCTAGCGGCTCTCTGATAAAGCGGGACAACGACATGTACCCAGAAGGTCTTCCTCACCCCCCCACCTCGGCCGCCACCCCCATCACTCCAATGCGCCAGGGACCCTCGGTCATCAGCTCATCCAGTCTTCACACACACTCCCACCCCCACGCGCATGGCGTCGGACCCATACGCAGGCGCAACTCTGACAAATACTGCACCCCCATCGCCTCGGGTAGGCCCGTGTCCTCCACTTGATTTTTTGCATTTTATTTTATTTTATTTTATTTTATTTATTTGGTCCTGTGTCCTCCACTTGATTTATTTATTTATTTATTTATTTATTTGTATTTTTATTTTAAGTTTACTTTTATTTGTATTTTATTGTGTTTATTTATTAGGACTTAAATATTTTTTCCTTTGGATTTTTAACTACAGAGACGATTTCTGATTTTTTTTTTTTTCAATTTTAATTCCAATTCAGAACTGGCTCAGAACTGTGAGTTCTACAAGAACGCTGATGTCCGGCCTCCCTTTACCTACGCTTCTCTTATACGTCACGTAAGTCTCCTCGCCGCTCTTCCTCTTGCCCTCCGTCTTCCATTTTCAACCGTCTTTCCGTGCCTACAGGCCATTCTGGAGTCCCCCGATAGACAGTTGACTCTGAACGAGATCTACAACTGGTTTACACGAAAGTTTGCCTACTTTAGGAGAAACACAGCCACGTGGAAGGTAAACACACACACACACACACCATATGCACTTATTACACACTTTCTACTTGAATGTAGTATTAGAAACTTAGTGAAATGGAAATATGATTAAAATGCCGATTGGAAACAAAAATGTTATGAGAAAAAAAGTTGGACATGTTAAAATATCAACTGTATTACAGTTGAAACAGTGGTGTGAAAGTTTTTGTATTACCCCGCCTAAAAAGATGTATGATCACATTTTTTACACAGTAAAATTATGAATTACCAATTCAGAAATAAAAAAACACAGTAAAAACTGTTTTTTCTAATAGGTTTGTATTTATTTTGAAAGTCGTGTGGATAACAAAAATAATTTAAATTGCAATATCTGACCGTTTTTAAAAGTAGAAGAAGATAATTTGCCATTTTGGTGAAGCATGAAATTTGCTTTTATGGGCCATGTAAAAAGATGTGATGGGCCAAATCTGGCCCCCGGGCCATGGATTGTATGTGCCATAAAATGTCAACTTTATTCTCATCATATGTCGTTTGTCCTCACAATATTATCCATCCATCCGTTTTCGGATCGGCTTCTCGGAAGGCATGCTGAAGCCGGTCCCAGTCGCAGGGGACACCCTGAACCGATCGCCAGCCAATTGAAGGGCACATAGAGAGTAACAACCATTCGTGCTCACACTCATACCTAGCGACAATTTTGAGTGTACAATCAGCCTGCCATGTATGTTTTTGGAATGTGGGAGGAAGCCAGAGTACCCAGAGAAAACCCACGAAGGCCTTTGGCAGAAGATGCAAAGTCCACATATGGGGACCTCAACTGAAAATTTCACAGCGTGCACTTTTGCGCACGTCTTACTTAGCTCCTCAAAGACATGGCCAAGTGGAAGGTTATTGGCTCTTTCTGTCTTTAAGGAGGCACTTGACGCTCACGTTTCCCTCCATTGTCACCTCACCTCACGCTGCACATCCATCGCCTCATTACGGAGCTCTCACGCGCGCACACACAACCGGTGCCTTCCCACCAATCTTAGGTGCTGACCCATTTGTGCAGAAATCTATCACTTATTTGAGTGGCAGCTCCTCAAGAGAGAGTGAGAGTATGAACATGGAAGGAAATGGGCAACCTCGGAGACCCTGACCTTCTTTCTCATGAGTTCCAAAACCGATGCGCGAAGGGTAAAGAGATGGACGCTGCCTGGAATATCATCTTTAAATCCAGCCTTTATACATATACCGCTTTTGAAATATGACTCTTCTTTGGCCTCATGCATTTAAACAGCAGCCCAGTGAGTCAAACGGGTCCGTGAAGATGTACGTCCTTTAATAAGCCGTTAAATTTCATGAGGGGAGCAGCGGTGTCAAGTGAGTGGGAAGTCATTGATCAGAGGAAGGCAGGACCAGCGAAAGAGCAAGAGATGGGGAGAAAGAAGGCAAAGTGGGTGTGAGAAGTGAGTCCAGTTGCAATTTTGGAGGCCTAAAAAAAGTATAATAAAAATAATAATCATCAGAAACCCTTTAACTCACAGTTGTCAAAGTCAAGGCCCGCGGGCCAAATCCGGCCCGCCACATCATTTTTTTCGGCCCGCGGAAGCAAATCAAACATGTTAAATTCCATGATGATTGCTAAAATCTGAGGCAAAATGTCATATTTTTGGATGTCAACCACAATAAAAGTCATTATTCTTGACTTCAGATTTGAAAACGAGTTATTCATTAATTTGCTGTGTGCTCTATATGTAATATTTGAAGGGATTTAAACATTCTAATGGGTTCCCCAAATTCATAACGGCCCTCGAGAGGAAACCATACCAACAATGTGGCCTGCGGCAAAAAATGACTTTGACACCCCTGCTTTAACTCATTCACTGCCAGACATATGCAAAAATGTGTCCACTTCAGTGCCAGGGTTTTTGTCGTAGTCACTCGAATTCCAGGACCCACAGGATATTGAGTTTTAGGACTACATAAACATTCACTGCAGCGTAAGAAACTTTACACTCTTAGCCTTAGAAACCTTACACTCTCTTCTTTCACTAGAAAAAAAAACAGTTAATTCCTAAATTATATGGATCTGGAGATATGTGAGCTTGAAATGAGGGCGGCTTTGCGAAATACAATGCAAGACATAAATATTGGTTTATATAGTGCTTGAACAACAGCTGAAGCTGAAACGAAGCACTAACATGGAAAAAAAGGAAATGCTGCCCCCTTGTGGAAAGGAAAAAAACATTGCCAGAGGCCATGGCCAGCGCTTTATCGGCACCCAAATAAGAAAAATCAAAGCCTGAACAAATTCGGGAATGGCGCTTTATATTATTATATATTTACATCCTATTTTCAATTCCTGAATAAATTTGTGAATGGCAGTGAATGAGTTGATAGTCCCACAGTGGGGAAATTTGCAATCTACTGTAGCAAAATTGAAAGGAGGGGGTTGAAAAGAATAAAACAAAGTATACCATGTACAAAAAAAAGATAATAATAGTAAAAATAATGAAAAAGTATGATGATAATACTGCTAATGATAATGCTACTTCTACTACTACTACTACTACTACTACTACTACTACTACTAATGCTACTACCACTACCACTACTACTACTACTACAACTACTACTACTACTACTAATAATAATAATAATAATAATAATTGTAATAATAGTACTGTTAACAATAATAATAATAATAATTCTAATAATAATAATAAATTTCAAACACAAATAAAAATATACAATAATTTACTCGATATCTGGGGTTGCAAATAGGACTCAATGTCTTCAAAGTGCCATTTAAGATGCTGTCGTTTGACTTTATATCTGTGCTAAAAAACAAATCATATCCCTCTACATCCTATTAAAATTAATCACAAATGTCCGATAGATACAGTAGACAAAAAGGCCCAGATTTTATTTAGTTTGCATTGTACATAATCAAATGTGTGTGTGTTTTTTTAAAAGGAGTTCTCCATTGCGGGATGGATGAGTGACATGAGTGTTGTGACCCTTTGTAAATGACTCCTAATATTTTAACTGGCAGAATCAGGCTTTCATCACGGAGACAAATGCAAATAACGCCTTGGTAGCAGCGGACTGTCGAGTGTGTGAGGTTGCGTGGGTCTGCGTCTCCCCCGTATTTGTGCGTATTTGTATGTGTGTTTGAGTGTGAGTGCGTCGTCAGGGTGGCAGGCGGAGATTGGGGTCAGACTCATTTACAAAACTTAGCATCGCGACTCAGGGGTTGAAGGGAATGCGGGGGAGAGAGGTTTCCTGCGCTGATTATGGCTTGTGTAATTACGTGCGTTTGTGTGAATGCGTATTTGTGTGTGAATGTGTGTATAATTACGGCATCGAGTGATGCATGCCTGGCCTGTCCCTGCCTCTCGGCTTAGAACAGCATGTCAGGGAGAATATGCAGGATTTAATTATAGCCGAATTAAAATTGGTAATGAAATTGGGCATGAACACACTACAAATGGCAGATGAAAAGGGAGGCCTGTCCCTCGAGGGGGGCGGACAAAGATAGCGGTGCGTCTGCCTGAGTGTCTTAGTCTGTGTGTGTGTGTGTGTGTGTGTGTGTGTGTGTGTGTGTGTGTGTGTGTGTGTGTGTGTGTGTGTGTGTGTGTGTGCGTGCGTGTGTGTGTGTGTGTGTGTGTGTGTGTGTGTGTGTGTGTGTGTGTGTGTGTGTGTGTGTGTGTGTTAGATGACGACGGATAACAAAACGATGAGGTCAAATAATGCTGCCTCAGCCAATGCACGCAACTGGATTAGTTGTGGGATTTGAAAAAAGAAGTTTTGCAACCTCACTTGAATGTAATATTGGTATTTATTTTATTAAAATGTGTGAAGAATCATTTTGGTTTCAATTTTAAAAAGTATACATTTTTTGGGGGCTATTTTGGTTTATTAATCACATTGGGGTGTGAGTAATGCAACTCCACCCCCCCTCTTCATCTTGTCTTCATGTTATAAAAAAGCAACTTCTCAGACATAATTATGTCAATATTTTATGCTTATCCATTTTTTTTGTTTACCATGCGCACTTAAAGGACAACCGACACGTCACTTTTTCGTTTCTTAACTGACATCAGAAAAACGTTTTATAGCATCTAAAATACCCAAAACACGCAGTATGATATTTGGATTGATTTTTATGATGATATGATTTTTATTCAAATGCAAAACACCAATGAGAATCCAAAATCTACAAAAAAATTAGCTGCGAATTGGGCATTTTCAGAAAGTCCCGCCCCCAATTCGTGACGTCACGCCAAGGCGTCTTGCATTGCTGGAGAATCAAAACAATGGCTTCAGATTTGGAGAATATGCTTTCTTGTTACACATCCAGTTATGAATATGATTCAAATAATTCTGAAGAGGAAAGCATACATGTTTGCAATTGATTAAAGAAGTCCTTCCGTGTCATTTTGAGGCATCTGGACTGCAATGTAGCGTCCCAGAAAAGAAGCAGAAAATGGCGACCAAGCTCCCTGTGAGGAATTAATCAGCCTGTTTCCACAGGCTGATAAATTCCCTATATGGAGCTTGGTCGCCCTCTTCCGGCTCTTTTTGGTGCAACATGACGTTTTCAGACCAAACAAGCACAGCAAAATGCATTGACGTGATGGAAGGACTGCTATAATGTGTCCTTTTTTTCGGTCAGGGGCGTTCCTTCAGTGACGTCACGTCCACCAACTCAAAAAATAGACTTCCGGAATATTCAGCGCGAGTCGTAAAACGTTAAATATAGCTATATGCGGTGGAATCTTTGTAAAATACGCTCAGTAGAAGTAATTTGAAGCCATTTTACAAATTATGGACACAACTTGTCCGGAGACGTCGGTTGTCCTTTAACATTGACAATTTCATTGTGGTGGTGGCTTCCTTTTTTTCCATTTTTATGCACTACAAAAAGAATTAAATTGAGGAAACTCATGAGTACATATCAGCCAAGGATTGACCCGAAAACATTCCATTTTTACGTCATTGTTGGATTTCCTTGTTAGGAAATCAATGTTATTTTTAAATCACAATCAAAATATTTGAAATTAAATCCATTTTTTTATTTCTATTTTGCAGAATGCTGTGCGCCACAATCTGAGTCTGCACAAATGTTTTGTCCGTGTTGAGAACGTGAAAGGGGCCGTGTGGACTGTGGATGAAGTTGAATACCAAAAGAGGAGACCACCAAAGATGACCGGGTATGCGCACGTGCCTGTATACACACACGCTTACAAATATTCTCATCCTTTTTCTTGGCACGCTGGAAGTTGATTTGAGCATGAGTTTAAAATTCCTGGCATGATAATTGCCTAAATGGACTTACATTTAGCGGAGGTGTGCTGTGTGTGTGTGTGTGTGTGTGTATGCCTTGTTAGTCAACACCATTAGCAAGGCCCTGTGTCAGATGCACGGGAGGAACAAACCTTGTTAGCGAATGCAAACAGATGTTCCCTCCAATTGCCAAGAAAAAAAATAACAGGGTTAATTAAATGCACACACAAATTTGCACCTGCACATTAACTACCAGACAGTGTGTTTGTATGTGTGTGTGTTTACAATGTGTGTATATTTGACTGATGGCAACGTTTTTGTGAGATTGTTTCGAAGTAGTGGATGACGTTACATTTCCACGTATGCGTCCAATATGGCATTCTCGTCACCATCCTTTCTGACTCTCTCTTTTTCTCCTGTGTGTGTGCGTGCGTGCGTGTGTGTGTGTGTGTGTGTGCGCGCGTGTGTGTGTGTGTGTGTGTGCGTAGGAGTCCCACTCTGGTGAAAAACATGATTTCAGGCCTGGGCTTTGGATCCCTAAACGCCAGCTACCAGGTAAGGAATGCCTTCCTACTCTATATTTCTCTCTATGTGCCTCACACACACACATATACACAGACATATACACACAAACACATGCACACTCACACACCAGCCAATCACAATCAAGGACACTAATATCAATTCCCTTTTATAATTAGCAGATTCCCTAACGACGTTTTCACCACCTCCCTCCTCTCCCTCATGAACCTCACCTCCCACCTCTCTTCCACACAGGCACCACACACACACACACACACACACACATACACAGCACAGTAATTCTGCACAAGCCGTCAAGTAGTAGTCAATTAAGGTTACTGCATGAAATTATGGCCTGTGGCAGCACCCCCCCGAAAAAAAAAACATTTCTAAGCTGATGAGAGTGCATCTGTTGTCCTTTTTATTTTGCACATGTAAGGTGGCAGTCAGCAGGGTGGATGTGAGTATCCAAGTTGTCTCCTGGATGCCATTTTTTTTTCGTTGACAGACGCTGCCCTCTGTTGGGGGCACTTGTATCCTTCCCCTCTTCCTGAAGTTGACGCTTTACATGTTTGTGCGTGTGTTTATGTTGAGGTTGTGACTCAGTCTCCCTCAACATGCCTATTGAGGCTGTGAGGGTTAAACGAGCAGAATTTTGACAGCCTCCTTCGAAGTGCATTCGCGAGACTTAATGGTGGAATGTCTTGTGTATAAGTGCCCCCTAGTGGTCTTACAAGTCAGTGCATTCCAAAGCATCAAAGTCTCGTTCAGCGGTCATAACGTCTCGAGCAAGGCAAGACACCACGAACATGGGGGCGGGACCTTCTGAAACTGGCCACTTCCGTTTTCAAATTAAAGTACTTTTTTGACACTTTCAGTCATTTTTATTGCTGTTTTGCATTTGACTAAAAATATTATACTGCGTATTTTGGGTATTTTAGATGCTATAAAACGTTTTTCTGATGACAGTTAGGAAACAAAAAAGTGAGGTCGGTTGTCCTTTAACTTGTGTGTGGGTGGAAAGATTTTACTTCCAAATGCTTTATTTCTAAGCATTTTAATTCATAAATCTCTTTTAAATGGAAGACCTCTGTGGGTGAAATGTCGTTTTTTTTTTTTTTTTTTTTTTTGCCTGTGAATTTAGGCGGCTCTGGCAGAGAGCAGTCTGGCCCTGCTCAACAGCCCTCCCCTGATGACCCCTCCATCTGCAGCCAACCTCAACATGTTGCACGTGGGCCACGATGATGTCAGTTCTACGGTGGAGCAGGTCAACAGCAACGGCAGCTGCAGTCCCACCCTCAGCCCCCAGCAGTACAGGTACACATGCGTGCAGGAACAGACATGATGTTGTGCCGTTTTTTTTTCTCACCCCCCCCCCGCGATTGCACCTCAATTTGCTTTTCACCTCCAGCAGCCACGCGGTGCACGTGAAGGAGGAGCCCACCGAGATCGAGGAAGACTGTCGGCCCGTCTCCCTCTTGGCCGGGATCACACATAACCTGCCGTTGCCGAGCGATGACCGCGACCTGGAGGACGACCTCCCCACCGACGACCTGGAGTAAGACGGATCCGACAGATGGGATCGAAGGGGGCGGGTCTTAGTCACAACAAACAATAGCATCACTTCAGCCAAAACGAGAGCAAGGAAAATGAAAGAAAAAAAAAAAAGAAAAGGAGAATGTTTTTATTTTTATTTTTATTTGTCCTTACGAGCAGTCAACCGAGGATGTCGTTGAGAAACTCCAAACAGGGTTTTGAAGACCTACGTTACTTTCAGTCTGCGGAGCGCTGCTTTCACTTCAAGTCTCTTTCCATACACGTGCACACATCCGCACTGGCGCAATCCTTCCTCACTCAGGCTGCCCGGCTAGCCGTGTAGACCCAGGAAAAAAAAAAAAAAACATCCACACCACACGCATGTGTGACCATGTGTACATATACGTAGATTCGGAGCATTCCCCAGGAGGCTGTGCAAGTGCAACACCTCACCATCTCCCAAACACACTTTGGAATTGGCTCCTTCATGAAATCCAAAGCAAACGTTTGGTTTTCGAGATGGGAATAGAGGACGATGCTTTCAAAGAATACCTCGGACTTTGCTCCAACGCATCCGGAGAGCTCCCGTCTCCGCAGCTTTGTTTGTGAGATATTACGGGGCGGGGAAAAAAAAAGAAGAAAAAGACAAAGGCCACCCGAAAAGACTGCAAGAAAAAGGAACATCCAGTGCTGTCTCTTCTCCTCTGTTTGGGATGGAGAGATGTGTTTGAAACACTCATAGAAGAAAATAGCCGGGAAGTGTCTATAGAAATATTGTGACTTAAAAACAAAAAAAAACAAGGAACCTGTCAAGGACATGGAAAAAATGTGGTAGCTTTATCTTTTCCTTTTTTTATTTGGTGTTATTATTCTTTATTTTTGAGGAGCATTATTCCCATGGTGGTGTTTCTGTTTCGATGTATCTTTTCTGCCGTTGCCGGTTTATTTTTTTTTATTGATTTTGTGTTCCACACCATTCCGAAAGAGTATGAAAAAAAGAAGAAAAGAGAAGCGCAGTATTGTCCCCCTCTCCCTTTCACTCCCAATTGTAGCACGCTAGAAATTTGGAAATAGCACTTAAAAGTTACCATTATCCAAACGAACTTTTTAGCAATTTTTTTTTTTTGCTTTGTTTTGTTGGTTTGTTATACATTGTGTCTCATTCGTTTATTTAGTTGAGAGATATCAGTAATGCTTTAAAAAATGATATATCAAAATATATATTGATGCAGTCAGTGAATACCTCATCCCACAAAGGTTCGGATTTCATGAAGAAAGAAGGGGGGGGGGGGACTTCTTTGCATGGGATACCAAAACGTGGCTCCATTCAAAGCTCTGTGCATGTGATTCGTGACCGTGTCGACGCTAACTGATTCAATGTGTGAGGATGTGTTAAAGGAATATCATGGGAGATTTTTTAATGTATTTTGTCCCTTGGGCAACAAAGCATTGCTTTCTCTAACAGTGCCATACCAAATTTTAATTTTTTTCAAATCTATTACCTGATTCTTACCCCCCATCTTATTTTTGTTACAGGTAACCAAAGAAATACTTAGGAAACCAAAAACCCTGTTGTTTGTTTCACCATCCCCCTTTCCTGTTTTGTTTATTTTTTTAATCATGCTTTCTGTCTCCTTGTTATTCCAGAAGAACTGGCCAAAAGACAACAAACCAGGAGTTTGAGCTCTTTTTATGTTATTTTTTTCCATGTATTTTTTGACGGTTAACCAGGACTTAGAGTGCTGACCATTCCCGCAAACCAA
The DNA here is from genome assembly GCF_051943395.1 of Hippocampus bargibanti. Lineage (NCBI taxonomy): Eukaryota > Metazoa > Chordata > Actinopteri > Syngnathiformes > Syngnathidae > Hippocampus > Hippocampus bargibanti. Next base: position 4,401,827 of record NC_142745.1, on the reverse strand, counting down.
AGTGAAAGCTTAAGCTTTGTTTCGGTAACAAACTGCCCCTATTAGGTATGAGGCCAAATATAATACAAAGGAGTATTGAAGCTACGCTAAAAAGAATAGAAACCGTAAAAGTATGGTCGTAGAGCAAACAAAGTTGTCATTTTAAGAACCGAATGTCACATTAGTTAATAGTTCTTAAATGGTTTCTTCACGACTTGACATTAGGGTATAGATTAGTTTCCACCTCCTGACAGTCAACCACAGTACATCGTGCGGATTATCACGTGACAAACCATTTCTTTTTTTCTTTGCCAAAATACGAAACAGCCTGGCAGTATTTTACCTTTTCTTTATTTTCAGTGTGGCCCTAATACTCCTTTGGGACAACTAAGTATTAACATGCACAGTTCCTCTTACTTAGAAAAAGCACTTAGAAACGAAAGCGTGACTCTGCCATGCTCAGGCTAACGTGTGTTCCAAACACAATCCCAGGACAAAGTCATTCCAAATGCATAGCGTGGAATCTTTCCAAAAAGAGGGAACAAATAATACTCAAACGATACCAATGTAAGAGGACAACAACCAAGGGACGTCGTGTTATGAAACAAGTTCATGTCATTCCTAACTTTTGCACTTGACGACATTTTCTGATTTGAATTGAAGAAGCTTTGCGTTCAAACGGCAACTTATTTCTTACTAAGAAGCAAAAACACAGACCAAAAATAACACTACCTCCTTTTGGAACTCTGTTAAATACTCCTCCCTGGCCGCCTACACTACACTTTTCCTTTAAAAAAAATAACAATACTTGGACTCCCCGAGACCGTACGTGTGATTCAACCCCCCCAAAACAAACAAAATGGACGTAAAGACTACCTCGCCTTAGATGCGACCTGACGCGCTCCCTTCAGCTCCAAGATATCACTCGAGAGAACATGACGGAGAACTCCGTGAGTGGGGCGATGTACTTGTTGCAGGGAAACTGTTATCGGGTGTGACGAATTTCGCACACAAGCATACACGTATACACGCACACACGCGCGTGCACCGAAGCATTGAAAGCAGGGCTTACATGGGTTCGTGCAAACAGAGGCTCTGACCAAATATCCAAAGACCCCCCCACCCTCCTAAAAAGCAGTAACCACCCCCAGACCGGACACACACACACACGCACGCAAACATACTGTTATCATGGCTCATTCAGTCCTACCAAGAGAAACTGCTGCATTCATTCGACTATTTTAGATGTGATCTTGTGCTTTAAGGTACACCTGTAAACAAGGCGCTTTTATTAAAAAATGTTGACAGGTCGCCGCGTAACATTTCTTATGTATTCTTGTATATTAAGGATTGACTTATCTCTCCAGGGCATTTTTCCCCTTTCATTTCCACTAATGTTTTTTTTTGGGGGAGGCGTCCTTGCACCTGCTATTGTAAAGCTTGCAGCTTTGGTTTCGATACTGTACTGCTAATGCTGAACTCTATGTGTTTATCATATTAAGTACTGCAGGTATCTTGGTTTGGATGATTTTCTCTTTTTTTCCTCCATGTTTTCAGTTCTTCAGAAAAACGTCTGGGACGATGATTTTTTTTTAAGTGTATTATCGCAACAACAAAAAAGGTTGAAAGAATAAAAGGTAGATCAGTGGTTTTTAGGTAAGATCTGTTTGTATATTTATCTTAGCTAGGTCTATTTTGATACTTCTTTTTTGTCTGTGCTGCATTTATGCGTTTTTAAGGAAAAAACATAAATGGATGAACTAAAAATTTACTTCATGGTGTATTGATACCTCAGAAGGAAGTTTTTTTTTCTCAATGACAGGACCAAAATCTTTGAAAAGAAAACGAGTGTAGTGTAAGAATATTTAGCATCTCTCCTGCTTTACACAAATGTGGACTGTGTGTTGGTCTTTTCAGGTGCCAACATTGTTTCCCTTTGACCCTTTGTCATTCCAGTTCCTCTCTTAAAATCCCGCAAAGGCAGATCAAACACTTGCATTGTTTGGCTCATCCTCCTTATTTTGTTTTTGTCTTTTTTTTTTCACGTGGTCACGGTACCAAAATGTAGACTGGCGCTTCGAGATGCAGCTCACCGTCTGACTACCAAAGTCCAAACTCCTGAACTGTAACCAAACCGATACCTTAACCAAACTGAAAGCGAGCTACTTCCAAAAGTCTCCATTGACATCACAGATCATCTTCAATCGATAACTGTTATCTCTTGTACATGTGTGCGATGGACGGCCTTCCGTGGTGAAAAACGTCGCGTGTGATTGGACACTTCGCAGGTGTCTTTTAAAAAAGGGGGGCGGGGGACTGTTGAAAGTGGAGCATGGACAGCTATTAAACAAGTCCAAATGACCACTTCAGCTCTCCTCTGGTTAAACCTTAGGAATGTGTGTACATTTTCAGCAGTGACTCTTCAGTGCGTTGTTACTTAATTTCACGTTATTGCTTTGCTTATTTTGTTGCTATTTCTTGTTCTTTGCAAATGTCAACAGACTTAGAGGCGGGGGCTGGGCGCAGGTGGCTTCAAGACACAGTAGAGCCTCCGTGCCAGGTAGCCATGATGATGCCAGTCACTGCCCTTTCTTTCATGCTGTATAAAAAACACACACACAAACACACTCACACGCGCATATATCTGTGTATTTGTAACCTTCTTGTGTCTGTCCATGCAGACAATAAAAAAAGAACTGTACAGTAGGTCTAGTTGCATGTAATCTGTACTAATTATTGACAATGGCATTATAAAATGCAATAAAATACTTATTACACTGTCCCATGTTGAGTCTTTGTTCCTATGGTATGGATAATTGTGAGTGTGTGTAAAAAAAATATTATTAGTAGAAGCTGTTGTAGTACAAACGTTACTTTTCTTATTTACGGGAAATCTATATAGTATATATATTCAATGGAAGATCTTGTCATACTAATTCATACTTTCTTAAAAGATGTAAGGTTTTGTTTGGTACATTTTCCTTTTAAATCAACAAGTCAGTGCTAGTTGGGCACTAGGATCCAAAACAAGAGGCGTATCAAAATGCCAATTGTGCTAAATCTGATTGACATAGTCTGATAATTTAAGAATATCAATTGAAACGGCCAAGCTGAATTTACTATGCACCCATCCATTGTCTCTGCTGCTCAAAGAGTTTTAATGGGGCTGAGCACATATAAAAAACACATTTTATAATTATATTTTATAGAATAATTACTTTAAATAGTGTAATCTCCGTGTAGTTGTGTAGTGTAATTTCCGTAAGTTTGGCATTCACTTTCACTGCTTCGCGGATGACACCCAACTCTACCTCTCCAGCAAACCCGACGCTTCTCTTCCACCTTCATCCCTCTCATGTTGCCTCTCAGAAATTAAATCCTGGCTTTCCCATAACTTTCTCAAGCTCAACAGTGAAAAAACTGAACTTCTTCTTGTCGGTACCAAATCCACCCTCCACAAAACTAACAGTTTCTCCCTCACCATTGACAGTTCTACCGTGTCCCCCTCCCCTCAGGTCAAGAGTCTGGGTGTCATCCTCGATAGCTCACTTTCCTTTCACTCCCATATTAATAACATTACTCGGTCTGCTTATTTCCACCTCCGTAATATTAACCGTCTCCGTCCCTCGCTCACCCCTCACTCCGCTGCTATCCTTATCCACAGTCTTGTCACCTCCCGCATCGATTATTGCAACGCACTCCTCTTCGGTGTCAATCAGAAATTTATCCATAAACTCCAACTCGTCCAAAATTCTTCAGCCCGGATCATCACCAAAACACCCTCCTTTCACCACATCACCCCTGTACTCCAGCAACTCCACTGGCTACCGGTTAAACATCGTATCGAATTCAAAATACTTCTGTTTACTTTCAAAGCCATCCATAACCTTGCTCCTCCCTATCTTTCTGACCTGCTTCAAATCTCTGTTCCCTCTCGGTCCCTCAGATCCTCATCCTCCCTTCACCTCTATGTGCCCTCTGCCCGTCTCACCACGATGGGATGCAGAGCTTTCAGCCGCTCTGCTCCCAAACTCTGGAATTCACTCCCACCCAACATCCGTAATATTGACTCCCTCCCTATTTTCAAGGCTCATCTCAAAACCCATTTGTTTAAAATTGCTTTCAATGTCTAATTCTCTCTATTTTATTATTTATCATTTTACTTATGGTTTTATTGTTATGTGCTGTGTTCTATTGTTTTTATTGTGAAGTGTCCTTGGGTGTTTTGAAAGGCGCTTGAAATAAAATGTATTATTATTATTATTATTATAATGTATTTCTTTTTCTATTCAGAAATTGGCATAGATGTGTAATCAAAGCCAACTCATCTCTTCCCGATTTGAACACAGCAGTTTTAAAACGTTTACTTCCTTAAATGTAGATCACGTCAAAGATAAGTCATTGATTTGCCACATCGTCAATATCCAGACCCAGAATGATCATGTAAGGCAAAACAACGACGTGATCATGTACGTACAAGGTGGAGATTTGAACTGTTGTGATACAAAGAGCAGCCACGAGGAGGAGGAAACAAACCGGACAACACAAGCAGCATGTCACAAACACGCTCATTGAACAAACAGTCAATGACACCATCCTACCGACAGGGTGAGCCAGAGAGTTCTGAATACCGAGTTACCTGCACATTTTTTTAATGGAGTAAAAGCGACAGACCGGCGAGTTGGATCGGTGGAGGTATTTATGCTTTCAAACTACTGTAGATCTCGCTCCTTTTCTTTCCTTGTGTTTTCTCTTTTGACACATGCCCTGCAGCTTATCTTTGAACCTGTGCGCTGTACTCTGCATACGTTTCCACGGGGAGAGGAAGGAGAAATGGTGGCATGTTATATATCTATTTTTTTAATTTCGTAGGGGAAAGTTGAAACTTTGTTTAATATTTCGCTTACAATGAATTGGGAGAAAAGTCACTCACTCTTGGCAAGAAAGTGCAGTTGACTTTTACTTTTGGGAGAAGTTTGTTGGAGACGAGCGTGCAAAGCATACGTACGGAGCACCGTGAGGATAATGTGCTCAAGCAAGGTGAGCCAGGGTGCAAAGCAACATAAAGAAGTTGTTCTTGGCGTGTCACGTCGGTGTTTGGCAGTGTCACATTGGCTTTCTTTCGGAATGCTCATCTGGACTGAGTAAATATTAGGTGTGACGGTATGGCTCAGTTTAGGCCTCACTTCGTGATACATTTCGGTATTTTATACGCATATTAGCTTGCGTGTAGGCACAGTGCTGCGTGTGAAGGGCTCAGCATCATGCAGAGCATTGAGGTCCAGGCAGACCCTATGAGTCACTAAATACGTTGAGTGTCCTGTACATAGTGCCATGCTGACATCTTTTTCTCTGGCCGCTTGTACTCGTACTGTAGTCCTCTCCTCCCGCCACCCCAATGTCTGTGGCCTGCCACAGTGGGCTGTCCTCCAAACAGCATGTTGAGTCACTAAAAACAACACAACCTGCCCAGACTACATATGCATGCATCCGCCCGCATGTGTCAATAGGCATTTGGCTTTTCAGTCAATTTAATATGTAAAATCTGTTATATACAGAAACACTCAGCAATGCTCAAGCCAAAGCAATAAAAGTATCAAACCTGTACAATATATTGACATTCTGATGCCAAAGAACTATGATAAAGTGAGTTGAAGTGTTTTAGTCACAGCAAAATAGTGCTTTGCTACCATCTTTTTGTAACTACAGTGAGACCTCAACTTACAAACACCTTATCTTACAAACATTTCGTCTTACAAACGTCAAATTTCTGAAAATTAAACCTCATAATAAGCACTATTTTCATAATACACACCCACCACGGCTGGCGGAGTGATCTTCGGCGGAAGCACACGACCGAACAGCACCAGAGGTTAAGGTACCAACAGTCCTTATGGAAGGTGACTCTCCTTCCATAAGCCATCAATGACCATCAAAAAGGTAAATAAAACTTTATTTTACAGCACAGTTTATTTCTTTAATTACAGGCCTCATGTAATGCGCCTCTCTTTCTAAACAGCAATTCCCTTTGATCTTTGACCTCCAACACCATTCCATCAAGCCATAAATGACCATCACAAATGTAAATAAAGTGACTTTATGATACAATGCAGTGTATTTCTTTCATTACAATACAATAGCACATTTATTATACATAGAATAAGGTATGTTGTGTGTAGTTTTAAGGCTTATTTAGTTGAAAAGTATATTTTATGGAAACCGGGGAACGGATTATTCCCATTTTAATGGTTTGCTATGGGATTTTTTTTTTTGAGATACACACTTTTCGCCTTACACACTCTGTCTGGGAACCAATTAAGTTCGTAAGTTGAGGTCTCACTGTACAATATTGTAGACTTTGAGAGGGTACGCATTTACCCATTGATTTCTATATGTTTACCACAGTATACATGGTCTTGAACTATTTTGCCAATAAAATGTGAAGCGAGAGGTTATTGATTTCAAGAAATGTTGACATTTTTAATTTTCCAAGGGTGAAATAAATTTGGGGGATGAGTCAAGATTAGCTGTTCTTGCTTTTGCTAAGTGATTCACTAAAAAATGCAACATTTGGTGAATTTTGTTGTTTTTGTTTTCTTGGACAGAACAGAATCAGAACCAAACCAGCTTGAAAAGAGAATGCAGAGGGTTACAGTGGAAAAAAAAATAAAGATTTAGTTCTAATTGTGTTTCTTGTTCTGAATTCAGAGTCAAGGTCCACCCTTTCCTGTTGGTGCCCGTCATTTGAGGGAACACAATCATTTCAAATCCACTGCGTTCATACAATGCCTTTCATGAATGACATTCACAGCGCTCAGCCATTGTCGACGACATCTCCGACTGACAATCTATTTTATAATATTGGCAAAAATGAAATGAAACAGTAACAATGCAAAGACTGTCTCTTTCCTCGGGCGATGCTATTTTGATTCACTATGTTGATTTTGCTGTGAATTTTGTGTGTAAAGAGAGACTGGAAGATGTGAAGGGCGGAAGAGAGACTGACAGACAGAATGTGTATTTGCCACCACCAGTTTAACTCATTCACTGCCAGACATGCACAAAAATGTGTCCGGCCCGGGGCCAGGGTTTTTGTCATTATCGCTTGAATTCCAGGACCGACAGAATATTGAGTTTTCGGACTACATAAACATTCAATACAGTGTTAGAAACCTTAGAGTCTCTTCTTTCATCAGAAAAAAAGAGTTAATTCCTTAATTATATGGGTCTGGAGTTATATGAGCTTGAAATGAAGGTGGCTGTCCAAAATACAATGCAATGGTTTATATAGCGCTTTAACAACAGCTGAAGCTGGAACAAAGCGCTAACACGGAAAAAAGGGAAAAGCTTTCCCTTGTGGAAAAGGAAAAAAAAACATATCCAGAGGCCATGACCAGCGCTATATCGGCACCCATGCATGAAAAAACAAAACCCGAACAAATTCAGGAATGGCGCTCTACGTTATATTTTCAATTCCCGAATACATTTCTGAATGGCAGTCAATGAGTTAACTATGTTCAAACAACAGCAAAAGAGACATAAACATTGTATGCCTGACCACGGACGAACGAGCTCATCCAAATCAACTACAACACGATATTGGTTCTCGTAGAAGATAGAAAAGATTTGGATGCAAAAAAATCCTACACAAGATAGGTCAAGAAAGGAGAGATTCATGCAAAATACACATTGACCATTTTAGAGAGCAAAAAAAAAAGAAAGAAAGAAGACCACTGCTGCAGAACAAAAGCATCTTTGTGAGTGATTGGAACCACATTTTCAACTTCATCCTCCTCCTTCTTTTTCTCCTCTTCTCTCTCAGCCGACATCTCTGAACCACGAAAACAATTCGCGTCTAAGTTGAGAAACAATTTTGCGTGTGAGTATTTGGCTTGAGTTTGACTGGTTTTCACACAAACAAAACCTTCTCTCATCTCGCTTCAAGTGCCTGTGAGGTAGTAGGGCAGTGGAGCAACGCTTTGCTCAGTCCTCCTCCTGACGAGGTGAACTTGCTTTCTCTCACTCTCTCGCTTTAGTCTGGCTCGGAGTATGGTGGAAAGCTTCAGCAGAAGCCTCAGAAGCCCAAGCCAAACAACGAGCATGTCTGCGTCATGTGAGAAAGGTAGAAATACAACGTGCCCTTGTGCGCAGGACGGAGCACGCCATCTTCTTTTTAATATGCATCTGTGCTTTAGAGCCAATGCTCAGTAGGAGTTGGTTTTACTCGCTAAGAAATGCTAATTTCAGTATATAGTGTCACTGTAGGACGCAGGTGTCAAAGTCAAGGCCCGCGGGCCAAATCCGGCCCGCCACATCATTTTTTTCGGCCCGCCAAAGCAAATCAAACTTGTTAAATTCCATGATGATTGCTAAAATCTGAGCCAAATTTTCATATTTTTGGATGTCAATCACAATAAAAGTCATTATTCTTGACTTCAGATTTGAAAATGAGTTATTCATTAATTTGCTGTGTGCTGTGTATGTAATATTTGAAGGGATTTAAACATTCTAATGGGTTCCCCAAATTCATAACGGCCCTCGAGAGGAAACCATAACTACAATGTGGCCCGCGGCAAAAAATAACTTTGACACCCCTGCTGTAGGCGGAGTACAAGGTAGATTTATCTACACCGAGACCCGTTTTGTAAGATTCCGTTCAGTCAAGGTAGTTTAAAAATTCAAAGAGTAAACGCATTTCTTTGCATTAGAATACATTTGGCATGATTTGGCTCTTTTTGAAATTCGCACAAAATTTTGAGGATGAAATTGGCTCAAAACAATGAAGCCAACCACATAAACTGATTCAAGTCCATGAATGTACAATTTAAAATTAATCTCCACATACTCATAGCCTCTTATTTTCACATTATTTTGTTATTAAATATAATAATAATAATAATAAATCTAATAATACATTTCATTTTAAGTGCCTTTCAAAGCTCTCAAGGACACTTTACAGTCACAGACAAGAATAGGTACTATAATAAATAAAATACAATCACAAATAGAATACAATAAATAAAATACAGTTATAAAAAGAAAAAAGAGAAAGAGCTACACAGAAAATGTGATTCTAAATACAGTAAAGTCTCGTTATATCGATATTCAAGGGAGTCCGAAAAAATATCGATATAACCGGGACTATCGATATATCCGACCCTGTTTGCATGTAATTTTCTCCTTGCGTGCATAGAAATAGTATCGATATAACCGGGACTATCGATATATCCGATATCGATATAACGAGACTTTACTGTAGTTGGGTTTTGAAATGGGATTTGAAGGTGGGAAGAGAATCGATGTTACGAATGTTGGGAGGAAGCGAGTTCCAGAGTTTGGGGGCAGAGCAGCTGAAAACCCTGTCCCCCATCAAATATGCTACATTAACTCTCCAAACGACAGGTTAGCCAGGAGCTACTTAGCTCATCAATTAAATAATATCTTCACTTTACTCTTAAAACGCCGAAATCAATCGGTCAGAGCCTGATTGACGTAATAATAAATGTTATACAATAACGGACAGCCATTAGTTATGTGTAAAGTAAACATGCTAGCTTTTTACACGCTAGCTACTTCAAGTTACATTGAAACGTTATGCTAGTTTAACTGGTAAAATCACTGATTTACTGTTTAATGACAATCTTTTCTCATGACATATAATCCATGGATGGCATATGTTGTGTAGCCCGTGTGAATACTAAAATAATCTCATTGCGATAGCAGCCATGACTGATTCATAATTGGAGAATGATTCCATTGAAGTGTTTGAGGTGAGGAATGTGGAACGACACTGTCATATTTGCCTGCTTAGTGCGCACGGCCGCTAGATATCTTGGCCCTGTTCACCTCAGAAATAGACCCAAAGATTAACTCCCCCGCAGATACATTTATGGATTTTGTTCTTCATGTTTTGGGGAGTTCCCTTTTTCTATGAAGATTAACTCATTTACTCCCAGACGATGTGCAAAAATGTGTCCCACTCCAGTGCCAGGGTTTTTGTCATTTTCACTCAAATTTCAGGACCCACCGAATATTGAGTTTTAGGACTACAAAAACATTCAATTTGGCGTAAGAAACTTTAGACTCTCTTCTTTCATCAGCAGCGATAGTTAATTCCTAAATTATATGGGTCTGGAGTTATCTGAGCTAGAAATGGTGGCGACTGTAGAAAAGGCAAATACTGCCTCCTCGTGGGAGGGAAAAACATTGCCAAAGGTCTGACCAGCGATTCGACATATCGACGCCACCCTGCACCCCCAGAATAAATTTGGGAATGGCGCTCCACGTCATATTTTCAATTCCCGAATAAATTCGGGACTGACAGTGAATGAGTTAAAATTTAAAATGGCAGATACGTTTTTGAATGTATTTTCCAGTTCCGAGAAAGTTGTACAGATTTGCAAAAATAATGCCGTACTAGTGCCTAGAAGACATTTTTACGAATCAATTTCTTTGTGCCTGTCAGTGTTTCCCAAATACGATTGGCATATTTTATTTCAGGCATTTAATTGTTCACTATATATTAATGGTATATATAGTAAACAAAGAGGCATGATCATTTGTCTTTAATAAATAATATTGGGACAAATCCTTTGAAATTGAATTATCTCCCTCAGCACACGTGTTCATAGTTCACGCAACACAAATGTGCCTTGGCACAGTGGTTGGGAATCGCTGGTTGAAGTTTACCAAATATCTTTCCGTGCCCTATAAAAGGCCACTGGGAGAGTATATGGGATGCTGTGGTGAGGCTGAAACGCTGGGAATGCACGTTATTGGGCCTTCCATGTGTTCATTTGCTTATAAGCTGAAAGGCGTTCCATTTGCCTTTCTACTATTGGACCCCAGAGTCTTGGTTCGTTTTTTATATATATATATATTACAAAGATAGTCTGTCCAATTAAACTGGGACTGGAATGGTCCTCAATGCAAAGAACAAAAATGCAAATGATACATTTTTGTGTACGAAATGCTGCAGACGCCTCACTGTTAGAGCTTGAACAGGCTCAGATGAGTGATTGGGAGGCCAAATTGAAGAGGGAAATGTGTTGTTCACAAAAACGGAAGCTGCCTGAAAGGCCTCGAAATTTTACAGCCTTCCCAAAGGCTTTGTTGCAACCTTTGGGTGTTATGGCTCAGTTGGTTGTTTAATATCTCGTGCAGGCTTGTGTTAAATATTGCAAATATGTGAAAGACAAATCGCACTGTTCAAATCACCAGCAAAAGAAATTCAAAATGTCCCTCAAGGTGGAGTTCTCAAATCCTTTGTTTCGAACTGTCATGGTTTTGTCATCTCAATAAACTGTTGACATCTAATGCTACTGTCTGTCAATGTGATGACCGTTTTTTAGACATTTTTTCACACCTGATATTTCTTTTAAATCTAAAAACAGAAAAAAACATCGGTGCATCTTTCCGGCAGTCTGATTTTCAAGCATTCTGAAATGTCCATATATTTGGTGCAAATGCTAGTATGATTGGTTGTTGATCGAAATGTGTACATGACCTTGTCTTTACCACCCAATGTGAGGCCTGCAGTTCAAATAAATATCTCTCAAGAAACTGAAGACTTTGTCGTGATACTTTTTTTTCCTTGAAAAATTGCACAAACATGTTATGTGTTTGGATTTGGGTGGTGGGTGGGTGGGTAATATCACAGCAATGACTCATCCCTCTACTTTTTCTTGACTATCACGCCCATAACGTTACTGCTTCAATGAATAGGTGTGTAGCCATCTGCCACAAACAAAGTCTGTTATTAATGTGAAAACATGTGGTTACCGGCCTCGTAATTCACAGGCACGAGTTGACGGCTTTGAGTTAAGAGTAAATGGTGACAGGACTGGATAGCTCAGCCCAAGTGTCGTTGGTAGCCTGGAGGAAGCATAATCACTGCAGACTCGACGGGAGTTTTCTGCCCAAAAGTTGCTGGGACCGTGAAGGTTGCACGCCTACCCATACAAGTCCGATTTTTACTCGCGTGAGAGCGAGAAAAGCTGCAGTCACAACTTTTTTTTCCCTCCCCCTTTTTTCTAGCTCCCTCAACGAGTTGCCAAAGCGTCGCAACATCTGGAGGACGAGGGGCGAGTCGGAGTACGTTTTTTGGGGGGAACCGGGGAGGAAGACTCGGTGGGGCGGAAATGCACTGAAGTTACGTTTTTTGGAGAGGGGGTGAACTTAACCGGTGCGCGGTGGATAAGGTCCGTGGAAGTGCGTTGATAAGATTGGAGGGCGTGCGAGGAGGAGGAGGGAGGAGCAGGACTCCGAGGGTGAGAGAAGCCCACCTGGAGAGGTCAGAAAATGAATTAGCCAAAAGCTGCCATATTTCCTCGACCCATCCACGCAAGGTGAGTGCGTTTCGTCGTTGTTGTGTGGCGTAAAACCGAGTTCGATTTAGAACGAATCAAAGTTCGTCTCACTGCGGTCTTCGACATGTTGTGACTCGTTATGATAAACAGACGTATGTAATTAAAACAAAACCAACCGTGTTTACCTCGCAACTATCGTGGTAAAAGTCGCCAGGGGTTGAAAGTATCCTTTCTACGTGACTGAGTTAACTTTTTGTTGTGTGGGGGGGGGGACTTCTACACTCGCAGCCGTTTCACCTTCCTTCCCAAATTAAAATGATGATGAATTCATGATTGTACGCGTCGAATGCTGAGTTTATAAATACATACATGTTTGATTGTTCGGCTTTTATTTTTTTGAAAAGTCGTCAAGGTAGTGAGACGGCGGGGGCGCGCAAACAGCTGGCCGGCTGAGGGGCACGCGCATGCCAAAACACTGGCACGTGACTGAACTTCACATTTCGCAACGATCTCGATTGTTTGCGTTGTTGTTTTCGTAGCAGGTTGTGTTTCAGATTCTACTGGAGAAACTCTGAATTTGAAGGTTGCGCTTTATGTTTTTTGGCTACATGCACTTGATAAACTTGACATCTGTGACTTTATTTGCACTTTGTGATCGTGACTTGATAAATTACAACTATAACATGCTGAATATGTTTTCTTTGATGACTCGTGCACACAGACAACATTCCCTCCCCGTCATTGTCAAAACACCACATGGTGGAATGTCCGACGAGATCAAGACCTGTTTGTCAACCGTTGCCATTAATCTTCCTTTCTCCAAACCGTTTGAGGGTTTTCCCTCATTTTAATGATTTCCCTTTTGATTCTGCATTTGAATGAGCTTCTTTCCAGTCAGTTCATAGTGGCTGGTTTTCACAGATTTGTGAGAATTTTCAAACATGTTGAACTTGACTGAATTTTTTTGGGATTGACTTTTGTCAATGAGCTTTTTTAAAATAGGTGCACAAGTACCACAAGGCTATATTAAATACCCACCCCCAATACATTACATTACAATACACTGAAGCCCCCTCGCTCCCAATCTTGAAAATCCGCCTCAAAATTCACTTGTAGTCTCGAGCATGATTCAGACTTGATCTGAGTTTTACTCCCTGGTGCTTTCCTCTATCTTTGTGACTGCTTTATTTCCTGTATATGATAGTTGTCGGTGTTAAGTTCTTCATCACAGCTTCAGCTGTTGTTAAAGCTCTATATAAATAAAGAAATATGTATTGTATAATACATATGGAGGATTATAAAATAGTTTATACATATATTTTACACTATGAAATTATAAACCTGGAAGGTCTTAACTGCAGCTACACAAATCGCTGATGGGATGAAAGCACGCCCTGGCCACAGTGTAGCTAGCGCCATCCCTGAAGAGCAACCACGGTACAATTTATGGTTGGGGGGCCTTGATAAAAGGTAAATATTTTCCATGTCAAAGCAATTTCCAATAGAACGGCAGCATTGAAGCATTTCATGTTTGAAAAACACCATGAGTCAACAACCAAACATGATGACACCTTTCTAGTTTGAAAGAAAACTGCTGTGTCTTTTTATTGAAATCTTAACCTTGCTGGTGAAAAAGGCTCATCCTCCCATGACAAACCATTGAACACAAGAAGCGTTTTATTATGTTATACATATCATGATCATTTTCCCCCCATCGCTATAATGTTTGACCATGCCCTTTCCCTCAGGCTCGCTCTTGGGCTCCTCCACCTCCTCGGAAAAGAGCCAGGCCTACGCCCATGGATGAGGAGAGGAGTTCTCCTGCCATCTCCCCAGAGCCGCCAGATGATGGGGACCCGTATCCTGCAGTGTCCTTGACCAGTTTACACGTCAATGCCAACATAGAGATTGAAAATAGCACCTTGAACCCAGCAACAAATCGCGGTAAGTGAACAGGTTCTATCTTACATTGTTGGAACGTTGGCTTAAGTAATCTGTATGAAACATTTTTTTGGGATTGTTTTATGATGCATAAAACTGTGAAGCCAGCACAAAGGACACACCAAATAGTTACATTTGGGATTTCTTGAAGAAAAATGATCTCACAGTTTGACTGTAAGCAGATTGTTCATGAATGTAAACATTGTTGATCACAGCGCACTAGTGGTGAGCACATCTTCCTCACGGTTCTGAGGGTTCAAGTTCACATTTTAGCTTCTGGCCTCATGTGGAGTTTATATTTTCATTGAAGGTTTGTGCTGGGGGTATTCTCTTGGGGCTTATCTAACATGGCAGTGTATAAAAATATATCCAAATTGGGTTAATTGAAGACTCTAAATTGTCGGTGAGTGAGAATATGAACATGTGTGCCCAGCGCTTAAAGGCCTTCTCACCTGGAGTCGGGCTTCAGGTCATCTGTAATCCTCGCGAGGGAAAAGCAATATACAAAATGAATGCATGTCATTTGCGGTGCCGCCTGCAAATGTGACCCCTTAACAAAACTGGGAGCCATCTTTGTGTCAGGCATTTAAACAGCTTTTTCCTCCTAGCCATTAACTCTCTAAACCAGGGGTGTCAAAGTCATTTTTGCCGCGGGCCACATTGTAGTTATGGTTTCCTCTCGAGGGCCGTTATGAATTTGGGGAACCCATTAGAATGTTTAAATGCCTTCAAATATTACATATAGAGCACACAGCAAATTAATGAATAACTCATTTTCAAATCTGAAGTCAAGAATAATGACTTTTATTGTGGTTGACATCCAAAAATATGAAATTTTGGCTCAGATTTTAGCAATCATCATGGAATTTAACACGTTTGATTTGCTTTCGCGGGCCGAAAAAAAATGATGTGGCGGGCCGGATTTGGCCCGCGGGCCTTGACTTTGACACCTGTGCTCTAAACAGTAACCCAAATAGAACTGTATAGAGTTTCCATTTTTTGATGATACTAGTGCAGCGTGTTCTACCGGAGACAAATTCCTTGTGTGTTCTACATACTTGGCAATAAAGATGATTCTGATTCTTTTTTTCACCCACATTTGTCCGTGATTTGTGATATTGTAAAAAAAAAAGAAAGCTAATTCGCATGAAATACAACAGGATAAAGGTTGGGCTGGGTTCAAATAGGCTGGCTAGAACTCAATTTGTCTGACGTGCAGATCAGTGTCAGTAATGAGCCAATAAATCAGCGGTTGCAATGATATAATCTCTGATTCACGATTGAGATTTCTGCCACGGTGGTATTTAGCATTTGATGCACGTTGAATGAGTTTGTGGTGCTGAGTTTGGTTTTGCTTCTTTTTTTGGGGGGGAAATCGTTGCTTCTTCTTGTGATGATGATAAGAGCTTGCTTGTTGATGTCGGTGTGCTGCATTGCGAATTTTATAAGTGACTTTTCCCTTCTGCATTTTTGATCAGCAGTCAGGTAGAAAATAACTCAAATCAGGTTTTATCCATCAGACCCAAAATGTTTTGAGAATGACCGTAAGAGCTAATAGGAGAGTGTGCAAAGATTGACATGTTATGTTGCCATGGGAACAAAACTCTTCAATGAAAGCTTTTTGTTTTTGTTCCAACATTGACATTTCTTCTGCTGGCTACTTTCTGACTCATCCTATATTCATATTGTAAGATTAGGAAGATTGTCATTTCAAATGAAAATACCTCTGGAAAACATTTTAGTTATGAAAAAAAGAGGGTGGTGCCTCGACATGTTCTTTGACTGACTTTACCTGTGCAAACTCAGGAATCCATTGCAAAATATGACTGGGCTTCTTCCGTTGAAGCTGGGCTGCCAGCCTGCTTGCTTGCGCGTGTGCACGTGTGTTGCGAGCACGTAGGTGAGCCAGGGCGGGGAGGGCACCATTGGTCAGGCTACCACAGAGAGCAACAAGGCCTTGCTTTCAGTGCTCCACAAGCTTACCCCTTCTCCACCCTACCCCTCACCTTGAGAACTCAGGACCTCTTTGGAGCTATGCAACATGCATAACTTCAGTCCAAAACACATCTGACAGAACACCAGATATTTGCCTAGCCAGCACACACTCATTAAAACTGTTTTCTCTTGCAGTTTGCATGACCAGCCCATGGCACGACAGTGCGACTCTTTGATTTCTTACAAAATGGCGCAAGACTTGTTCACCCCCACGTGCTGATGTCATGCTCAAAGATGCTTCCAAAGCGCAAATATAATGAGACCAAGAATTGTTGTCTGAATAGCTCTGTAAGCCGTTTTTTAAAACAAACAGGCAAATGCAAATAAAATAATAATTGTATATGGTGCTTTTTACGGAGCCCTGGGAAGACTTTCAGAACTTGAGCAAGAGAAAACTGTTTCCAGTCCGTTTTTTTCAGATGCTGAGAAAAAAAATTATTCTTGGACATAAAATTACTGGTATAGTGGTACATCGATGAGAAGGTTTCTTCAGCCGTCATCTGTACGAATTTCAAATTTGTACAGATGACGGCTGAAGAAACCTTCTCATCGATGGACCACTCATGTACGACTGAGAGCTTACACAGACGTGGTATAGTGGTAGATCTACTTACAAAATAAATTACTTCTAGAAAGAAAAATACTAGAAAATTTTGTATGTCAAGATACATTTTGCATGCAAATGCCCTAATCCGTTCCAAGATCCCACAATATTCAAACAGGAATGCTTTCTAAAGCAATAAACCACATCAAATGGTGTAACAAATTTATTAGAATATTAAACAAGAAATGAGAGTTGTGCATGAAGTAAAAAAAGGAAAAAATGGATGGTCATTTAACTTAACTGCTTCCTCCTCAGTTTTTGCCCTCTTGAGTTTATGTTCTCTCTCAGATGAACTGATCTGAGGTTTGCTTGTGTCGGCTTTTAACGAGCCTTCAAAAACGTCCAAGGCAAACATCAGCATAGTGAGCGTTCGTATGACTGGTGAACACATTTCTGAGTGATTCACAATTCCGTAAAACAATCGGACTGGCCCGATAGGCAAATAATGAGGATGTTACATAAGCACAAAACGATATCTATCTAGCTGCACACACAAACACATTGGATCGATGTCCCTCTTAGCCAATGGAATGCCAAGAAGATGCTTGGTAATAGCCAATGGCAGAGCAGTATGTTGCATTCATGACAGTTGGATCTGCAAGTAGCTGCCCATTCTGTATTTTTACCTTTCATATCTTGAAATGTATTTCATAACAAGAAGCAATGTTTTTCTGTTGAGACATTAAGTAACTTGAACATTTGGAATGAAGAGACGTTCGTAAGTAGAGTGACCACTGTATTCGAACAAATGGCGAATAGGATCTTTGTCAACTTAACATCTTTTAGCTGCACAAATCTACATCGACCCACAATCTTGATATTGTGGCAGTGATTAAGTTAAGTTAAACACAGTGCTAGGGCAACAAATATATCAACAGAAATGATATTTTCAAGCCATTTTGCGAACTGAAATGACACGATTTACACCGTGTCCACAATTTAATGATGCATGTGTCCCTTGAGTAGCGATCAAGCATGCACACCAAAGTGCTGAAAGATGTCTTTATAGCGATTTAGTCATCCCTTCCCGATTGTGTTTTCAGCCTTTCCTGCTCAAAGTAAGTCAAGCTCCCCCTCAGCAGCTTCAAGGCTACGAAATGGTGCCGTGTTTTGACAGATGTGCGCTCCTCGCCGTTGAAAATGTTGCTCTTTCGCAGACATGAAGATGCAATGAGGCTATCTGTTTACGTAGGAAACCCTCAGCGCCATATGCTAACCCCTCATTCGTTCTTACCACTGGCATTTCTCGTTTTTTTTGCCTCCTCCAGTGTTTTTGACCCACTTTTCTTATGATCCTTTATTATTTATCCTTTATATCTTTACTAACAAATTGATTTGTGTATATATAGTTGATGACGATGCTATTTCCAAGAGAAGGGAAGTTCGGAATACGTCATTCTTTTCCGAGTCAGTACCATGGAATTTGATTGCTTCCTCTTATTGTTTACAGACAAGTGGTTCGCATACTGTCGCCGAACACACTCCATTTTCACAGTTTGCAAGCACTTTGGACCTGACTGACCACCAAGGGTGATGTTGGGTCTGATTCTAATCTATTGAGGCAAAAACATTTAAAAATGGATGGATGGAATCTGCTTTTAGGTACCTTTGTAAACTGATTCATTGGCAGATGTGCAAAAATGTGTCCAGGGTTTTTATCATTGTCAAGACCCACAGAATATTGAGTTTTAGGACTACAAAAACATTCAAAGCAGCGTAAGAAACATTAGACTCTCTTCTTTCAACAGAAAAAATAGATAATTCCTAAATTATATGGGTCTGGAGTTATATGAGCTTGAAATGAGGGTGGCTGTCCAAAATACAATGCAATGCATACATATTGGTTTAAAAAAAATTCTGCCCCCTTGTGGAGAAGAAGTAATATTGCCAGAGGCCATGGCCAGCGCTTTATCGGCACCCAAACATGAAATAACAAAACCGAACAAATCTGGAATGGCGCTCTGTCATATTTTTAATTCCCGAATAAATCCGTGAATGGCAGTGAATGTTAATTCTTGTCAGTTTTTTTTGTAAGAATTCACTTTGCACAATGAAGTCCCATGCAAGAGCTGTGTCAACACTACTGCCCAGTACTTTGTGTTTTGTAAAAGGTCTCCTATGAGATATCTTTAGATCATCTCTAGGAGAAAAAAAAAGCTAAACTGTCCACAGGACTTGATGTAATTGACATTCTGTTTTTACATTTTTCAACCCAAGTTCACCAGCCGGATGACTGGCTTCGTTGGCTGCAATGCAAGCCGCCTGTAACTGCCGACAATGAAAATAAATGAATTGATCTTTCCGTTTATCCAGGTTGACGCCAAGCGATATTGGGTTACTCCTTGGCCCATGCACCTCTCCGCTCTAACTAACCATGTAAACTTTCAAAGCAAACCAACAGACTATGATCAAAACCAGGCTAAACCAAATTTGTGCTTGGCTAAGTTCATTATTTCAATATGTTCTAAAAACTAATATGTGGCTTTCTGGTTTGCGTCGGTGTTGATTTCGTGAGGCTGCGTCTGTCAAATTCAACATGTTGAACAGCATTGTTACCCTCTCCTGTATTCTCTCACAGCATGCCAAACGTAATTGTGACAATAAATAACTTGAGTGGCATTTCAACTGTGGATGCTTTCAGGGTTTACCCAGAGCTCTGTAAACAATACCAATTTGGAAACAGTTTTTTAGTTTGAAGGACTTAAATCACACTGTCTTGTGTGAGTCTGAGGTGGAGTCGATAAGATTTCGTTAATCTTTCATCATTCATCGAATTATGATCTTCTCTCAGAAGATCATAATTCTTCTTTAATATATGAACTCATGTATTTCGTTTTTCTACTTTCATTCCTTTCATCACTTTGCTGCTGTGAAATGTAAATTTCTCCACTGTGAGACTAATAAAGGCATATCCAATCCAATCCAATCCAACCTTTTCATGGACCAAAAATGACAACCTGAAACCTGATGGCATGATAAGCTGTTCGCTGTGACCGCAGTCCCTGAAGGAGTTAAGATTTTTTTCCCCAAAAAACAAGCTGCAGTTTAAATATTTTGATATTTAGTTGAATCGTCTCATGTTTGTTCCATCACAAAACTGCTGTATGTCTCTCCTGTGCTGTGTTAGGGATGCAACTATGAGCCTTGCCAGTCTCATTTGAGGCACAGAGGTTCATTGAGGCCAATGTCGAATTTAGTTTCCCACTGAGATTGAAATAACCAAGGTGCAATTTGGGGCATTTTTTACAGCGTATTTGAAGTACAGAAATGGAGAGGGGGGAAGCTGTCTTCCCGCACCTCGCAAACGTCTGAGAAAGTGTTGCTCCCGCTAACAGGCACACAAACACACATTTACCCATGACAGACTGTGTCAACATCGTGTGAAAGTAGCAAACTTTCACGTCAAACAATTTGGTTTGAATCATCTTCAAAAGATCTGAAGCCATCTTTTCCAGGATTGTTTCCTGATTCGTTTCAAAATGTTGCCAGTATCCTTGAACTCCCCAAGCAGTTAATTCTCCCAAAAATATTCAAGAGCTACCGTATTGTAAGACACACCTAAAAATATCAAAGATCTCAAAAGCCGACAGTGCACTTCATAATCCGGTGAGTCTATTACACAAATCAATATTCTGATGTCTTGGATGTCATATTTTAAATGTTCTGTAAAGTGGTTTGTTACAGCTGCGGGGTTTATAAAAGCTCAGTATGAACATTGTTGTATTGTATTGCCTTTAGTGTAGCCTCAAAATGGGAATTTTACTAATGAATAACAGTTACAATGTTATTAATTATTTTCTTGCTTTTTGTTTTCTGGATGATACTGGTCTTCTGAATGCCCATTCCACATATTTCTTGGTGAACATTGAAACGTGTAAATGGCAAAGGCCACGTTGATGTCTTTTGAGGCAGTGTTTGGATTGGTTTGGATTTGCCTTTATTAGTCTCGCAGTCGAGATGCTACACAATGGTACAAATATGTTTTGCTGAATCAGAATTTTAAGATTTGAATGTGAAGGTGACAAATCCATGACTGTCACGATCCAGGAAAATATTTTTAAGGCTTTTACACTGAATTATGTCAAAATAGCTACACAGAGCCTGGGTGGAACCTGATAGAGTGTTTATGCACATTAGTAAACATATTACGTTATTTCATGTTTAGATTAAGTAAACATATGTTTTTTCATGTTTAGCTTAGTATATATTATGAATTGTGCACGTTTAATTTCAGTCTAATTTAGTTAAATAAAACTATCAGTCTTATTAGTTCAATAGTCGTTGCAAAGAAGCGACCCGCCCAACACTGAGCTGTTCGTAACCGATTGGACGGGAAAGATCGACTTGTTCGTAACCGATTGGACAACAGATCGCCACTGTGTATGTTTAAAAACTTGTCAGAGCGGGAGCTCGTTCTCTTTTGCTCTTTGTCTCTTTTGCTCTTTGTCTCTTTTGCTCTTTGTCTCTTTTGCTCTTTGTCTCTTTTGCTCTTTGCTCGTGTGCTCACGTCTTCGTCCCACCGAGACGAGAAGTGCTTTTTCTGTCTCATTAGAATAAAGTAGTTTTTTGTTCACCATCTATCGTACTTGCTGATATTTTTATCAAGTGAACTTCCGACAATACCGAACCAGGAAAGACGAACTAGAAGTTTTAACCGAACAGAACCTTTGTTGAATTAAGTATGTCTTCCAGTTTATAACATCCGTTTTAAGGAAGATGCTTCACACCTTCAGCAAGTAGCGAATATACTGTCATATTCTGGAGTCTATTGGTGCTCTCTGTGTTGTTCATCAAGTCATCTATTCTATTGTATGCTTGCATCTCATATAATGCTGTTTTATGTCAACGAAGACCTATTAAGCTCTTTTCTTTGTTCTTAAATCGAGATGTCTTCAGCAGCACTTTTCAAAATGAGCAAAAACACCTCACAAAATGTAATGAGTTCAATCAAGTGTAACTGTTATTCAGATCTGGGAAACAAGACAAACCTCTGAGACATTGTAACCCAATCAATGTTTGAGACCAGACAGATTTAACTTTTAATGAGCTGTTATCACCATCGTTTGTTGAAGTTTTAATCCCTCCTTTTGGACAGATTCCAGTTTGCGTGTGTGTGCGTGTGTGTGTGTGTGTGTGTGTGTGTGTGTGTGTGTGTGTGTGTGTGTGTGTGTGTGTGTGTGTGTGTGTGTCTATGGTTTGTGTGTGTGTTCGTCTATGGTTAAATAATTAGTTCCACTATTCTTTTTCTTTTCAGTGTGTGAGTTCTTCTTGCTTGGATTTGTTTTTGTTTGGTGTTGGATTCAGATAAAACCGTCCCAACCAGAATTGTGTGTTCCCTTTGTGTTATGCTCGCTCTGGTCAAAACCCTCAGTGTTCGTGTGTGTGGTTTCAATCTGTTCCAGTTGTTACTGCTGGCCAGGCAGATACTACTATGCTGTCCCTACTCACTCTGTGCTACTAAACATAGGTCTGTTTTGATGCATTTTTCAAGCAGTGCACCATGGGGTCCATGCGGAGTGAGGCACTTATTAGGATACTTTTTTTTAAATGCCCCAAAAAATGTAGTTGTTAATAACGTCTACCATAAATGTATGCATCCAGTCATCCATTTTCTCTGGTGTGTTAGAGCCAATCACAGATGAATTTAGGGAAGTAACACAATCATACCATTTTAATCTGAAAACATGTTAAATTATATTTGAGATAATACATTACGGTGTACTCAACAACTTCTCTTTCTGTCACTTGATTTCAATTTTTTTTGGACAGTACTTGTCTGTGTTTTCCATGCATGTGATGAAGGCGCACTCACTGATTGTTCTTTTGGCATTCTCAAGCGGCAGCACGTTCTCCCTTGATCTTAAACATCGACATCACATATGTCACGTCTACTCTGCAGGTGCAACACGGTTGTACGAGTACATCAGATTAATGGTGACG
Source organism: Hippocampus bargibanti (assembly GCF_051943395.1). Taxonomy (NCBI): domain Eukaryota; kingdom Metazoa; phylum Chordata; class Actinopteri; order Syngnathiformes; family Syngnathidae; genus Hippocampus; species Hippocampus bargibanti. Next base: position 4,379,060 of record NC_142745.1, on the reverse strand, counting down.
CTGTGAAGCATTCTAGTTGATGACATACAGTCTCTCGACATCACGAAAGGATCTCCACTGTTATTATTGCGTAACTTAATTAATTAATTAATTTTGATCAGTCAAGTGTCATCAATTGACTTGATTGGCCGTTATTAAGCATTGATGGGCATTGTGGAGACCACATTATACAAATCTAGGCTTTTGTTCATGGGGCTATGTGATAACAGTCCTGTAAGTTTTGAAAGGCGCTTATAAATGAAATGGATTATTATTATTATTATTATTATAATTATTATTATATATATACACTGTATATACATTAGCATCTCAACATATTTTGGACAATTATGTGTTGTTGTTGGTATAATTGTTGTTAATGACGGCATTTTCCACATCCAAACAGAGTGGACGTCTGTGTTTCTACTTCCTAATTATTCAAGCGAGAGACACCATGTTGACTAGGATAGAATGGCTGTAGAGTTCCCAGTAAAAAAAGCCGAAAGCTATGCTATCCCACAAATGCTTTAGAAGCTATAACGTCATTTGCAGTAGCCCATATAGTAACTCTGTTTGTGTGTGTGTGTGCGCACGTGTGTTTGCTTTAATATCTGTTTACTATCGGAATAAATGTCTTCCGCATTGCCCTTTAGGGATATACACGCACACACACACACACATCGTGAACAAACATACTCAACACCGCAAACACGCATAAACACATGTACAAAATGTGAATAAACATACGTACATCTTTCCCCAAAACACATGTAAGCACATTTGCCCGGCTCCCCTAAGACCTTTATGGTTGCACTGGTCTGATTCGAATTAGAGGCTCATCATCCTCAGATCTCACTAATGGCACTGAGGTCAGGCGGTTTGGTGGTTTGATGCTGTTGCCAGCAAACAATTGGTTGAGGGCCTGGGTGGATGGCTTTAAGGGCTCTGGTGGCAATGGGTTTATTTCTCAGGAATTTAAAAACAAGACCTGCACACTTTTTTAACCCGTGATACTCCATTGGTACAAATGAGTCCAAATGAGTCAGTAGGACACACATGCTCGAAATGAATCAGCTGACGATATGATTGGCATTGGCAAGCATAATATAATATAATATACGAATGTTATCCTAATACGTATTCTGATAGCGGGTGTTACACGCTGACTGTTCAAATCATTAAGTGCACTTGTACACTTTGAGACCCAATGTCATAATTTGGCAGGGTTAAGGACCTGAGTCCAGGAAAGTGGGGAGACGACGCAGAGGATTCCTTTTACACTACGTTAATTATGTACAGTCGGCCTAATAAGTGAAGAGTCCATAACATTTTGTAAATGGTGCAAAGCTACGGTAGTTTCCAGTTTTATCACACAGAACCGCTTTCGCTAATATTGACACGAGCTACGGTAGGTCAGACATGGGCAACTAGCAACCCATGAGCCGTATCCCCACCCTCAATAAGAGGGGGGTTACAGTATGAATGAGTCCCAACTTGTAATGGCTCAATCACTGATTTGGATAAGGTTAACAGCTGTTGCAGCTGAGGTACAAGAATGCCATTTTGGTTGCGATCCAACTTAAGGACTTCATCGTATTAATCAGCAACTTTTCTCACGATTCAAAAGCAACTGAGCGATCATCAGAATCAGAATCAGAATCATCAAGTATGTAGAACACACAAGTAATTTGTTTCTGGTAGAACACGCTGCACTAGTATCATCATCAAAAAAATTGCAAAGAGGCACTATACAGTTCCATTTGGGCTACTTTTGAACGAGTTCAAAGAGTTAATGGCTTGGGGGAAAGAAGCTGTTTAAATGTCTAAATAGTAGGATGAAATACACAGAGACAAATACAGCCCATCACTCTGAGAAACGACAAGTATGCTATTGTTTAACTTCAAACTTCAAAACAGGATTGTCACGAAGGAGCTTTCAATTCAGTTTTTCACATCTTGTACATCTATGTCATTCCACACACAGAAGTCAACGATAATAAGATTTAAATCACACAGACTTTTTTCTTTACGCTTTCTCTCATTGTTATAAATGAGGATGGCCTTTGCATCAATCCACTGGCTGCCAATGGTAATTACTGTGATTGTCTTGGCATTTGAGCTCACGCCTGCAAGCATAATAGAATATGGGGATGTTATCCTAATATCTATCGATATATATATTTATTACGCTGCGGTCATATTGACAGGTATCCAATACATATCCGATTTTTACCCTCATCAATCCTGATCAGAGGATATCCGGTTATATTGTGTTTCCATTTTTTTTTTCTTCTTGCTCTTTCTGTTTTCGCTGCCATGACCCACATCTGAATTGTGCCACTTGGGAAGCAAAAATTGGAAGTGTGTCACTTGCGCCGTGGAATTTTGAGGCATCGGGGTGTGGGGGTGGGGTGGGTTTGTCTCTGTGAAAGGAACCTCCATTTGACATCATCTCTGTACAGTGTAATTTTCTTTTGCAGCGCAAACCGAGACACCAAGTGTCAACTTATTTATAAAGCCATGCCAGTTACGAAAGGAAATGTGTCTCAAGGGCGCGCGGAGGGAATGTGAATTTGGTGGTGTGGAAGACGGGGATGGGAAAACAGATAGATAGTGAGCAAGAGCTGCTTAAACAAATAAACATCGCCGGGAAGTGTTGAGTCCATGCGCGAGACGTGGTTGGGCTTGTGTGTGTGTGTATTTATCAAATCCAGCTGGCACTGATTTGCCTCAGAATAAGTCCGCACCTCTCAGAGGCTTGAGCCTACTTTGAAGGCCTCTGTGTTGTATATCTGTGTGTGCGAGCATGTGAGTCCATAATAACAGTTTCATTAGAGCTGCCGTTGTTGCCAGAGAACACATAAAACACTAAGACATGCTGTGTATTTATCTATTTTTTTTTTTATTACATGTATATGATGTGTTCACCCGCTATGTTTTTAAGCTATATCCTCTCACACGCATACTTATGCAGCCACAAGATTCCAGGTTACCAAAGTGTGCACATAGACCCTTGAACAGTCCCAGAGGGTTGACGCTAACGACTTCCAGATGCAAGTTGAGCAGAGAAAACACACCAACACAGACACAGACAAATCTTCTGCTTTGTTGAAGTCAGCAGAACTGCTTTTGAAATTAATGAAGTGCGCGTGGATGTGAAGGACAACAAGAGTTGATATGTTTTTACAGACACAGAGTATGGTTTGGTCTTCACACAATAACAGCCAAGAAAAGCAAGCTATTCATACAGGAAGTAGTAGAGTAGGAATCCATTTCAAAATAAAGTTCACCATGTGCTCTTGTATTTAAAAAAAAAGTAATCTAAAGTGTGGTTGTTTTTCCAGATGTGGCCAACATCTACACTGAGCCCCTCATATTGAGGTCAGATGTCATCCCAGAGAGGACACAAGGTAACGACGGAGGCAAATCCAGAAGCAGCCTCTCGCACACGGAACTACCGACGCCCAGCACAAGTATCACGTGTGAGTAAACAGCACACTCCCACGCCACACGGACAAACAAATGGAGAGAGGCTGGTGAAAATTGCCTTTCCATTACATTTCAGCAGGTCGGGTGAGTCACATTGTCCTGACCTTTAACAAATTGGCCCACAAAAAAAATGTCCAACTTGTTTGTCAGCCAAGTAGGTTACGTTCTTGATTTTTGAACACGAGCAAGACTGCGTCCAAATCAGTGTACTTGAAACAAAACATTTTCCTCCTTGTCTTCACGATGGGAAAATAAGTATTGTCATTACCGTAACAACACTGGACGAGTGTGGCCGCTACTGTGAAATGTGCTTTCATTTGTAAGTCTCGTTTAATATTTCACGGTTGGCGGAACGTGATGCTATCAGTCAAATCAATATGAATACTAATGAAATGAGAGATTTAATCAATTGAACGCCACACAGTCTGATGTCATAATCTCTTCCAGGGGTCTCCAGAGCGTTTTTTTTTTCCCCTTCCTTCAGCCTTTCTAAAAAGACATTGAATGCCTGTGTGTGCTAGCTGCTATATTTATTTTAATGTTTTAGCTCAACAAAAACAACAAAAGTTCAGTTTGAGCCCCGCTCAAGAACTTCCTCCTCACGGACTAAAACAATGAAAAAGAAAAACTGCTCGATCAGAAAGATGCATAACACTCAACAATTTGTGTTGACCATTGAACCACAAAACATGAATACTCATATTTTCCACTGCTGGACTTTTAGATCACTTTCGTGCTTACCTTGTTTGGTTCGAACCAAAATAGCCCATGTGAAAAGTGTCTTGAGGCAGCCGTCTGTACCAACAAGCCAAAATTTGATCCGGCTGAACGAGGTGGCTCGGGGTTCAAATTGTATTACAGTCTGGTCAGCTTCATCTGCATGGTCATAACTTCCTGAACACTTTGTGAATAATGGCAAGAAGTCAAATTAGGACTGCCACATCTAAAAATGTATGGGAAAAAAGAATAAAAATCTGTTTTTTTTTGTTTACAAAATGGCAAAAAATGAAATAGCTCTCTAATTATTAACTCATTCACTGTCATTCCTAAATGTATTCGTGAATTTTAACTATAATGTAGAATGCCATTCCCGAATTTGTTCGGATTTTGGTTTTTCTTTCTGGAGTGCCGATAAAGCGCTGGCCAGACCTCTGGAAATGTTTTTTCCCCTTCACATTTCCCTTTTTCCGCATGTGAGCGCTTTCTTCCAGTTTCAGCTGTTGTTAAACCGCTCTATAAACCATTATGTGTGTACTGCAATATATTTTGGACAGCCGCCCTGATTTCAAGCTCATATAACTCCAGACCCATATAACTTGGGAATTAACTTTTTTTTTCTGATGAAAGAAGAGAGTCTATGGTTTCTTACGCTGCATTGAATGTTTATGTAGTCTGAAAACTCTATATTATGTGAGTCCTGGAATTTGAGTGACAATGACAAAAACCCTGGCACTGGAGTGGACACATTTTTGCACGTCTGGCAGTGAATGGGTTAAAATATTAAAATGGCGATATGGTGCTAGCTAGCTATTAAATTAGCTGGTTAGCTCCATAGCGCCACTTGGCCACTGTTTTGTGACGGGAATCTCCCAAACACCTGGAAATCCTTTCTCTTGAGTCATATCGTTATCAGCCGACACCACCCACTTCCCTCCCTCATATTTTCAGTCCATCGTGTCAGCCAAAGACTCCGTCTCTCACTCCTTCCGTCTGCATCTCAGGTCACTGAGGTCCACTTTTATCAAAGCCAAAGGGTTACACCACCATGGATGTATATTTGTCTTGCTCTGGCTTCAGTTTGAAGTGAGGCAAATGTGAACCGAATACTTCTACTGTGTCATTTACTCACTTAGAAGATTGCACTGGACACCCACAGGCATGGAGCTTAAGTCCCTGAATGTTAGCGCTCTTAACAATGTGCCTGACATTGTCTAAATATGCATTTCCTGCCATTTTGTAACAATGACTCAAAAGAGCATCAGAAAAACAGGGAGCCTTTATGAAGAAACTGTCATATGAGCTCATGTGAAAAAACATTTTCCCTCACTGGAATCCAATAACGGATGACGCGCACATGCAAACCTGCCCTTTGCTAATAGCTACTTTGTGGCAAGCGACTGACCCGCAAATCAGTCAGGAAGCATCTAAGTAGGCGAATGGCGAGTGTGCGAGCGGCTGTGTGAACGTCCGCTGTGTCTGTTTGTGGTTTTACTCCTCGACCTATTCTGTATGATGTGTGTGTCCCTATTTTCAGGTCCACAAAAGTGCTAGCTTAAATCACGTGCTCTCTTTCTCCTCCTGTTTGGGTTTTATATGTCTATAAAATCTATGGAACCTGCTGACTCCATATGCTACGCAGAGCCTTATTTAGATGGAATCTTTAACCAAGCTTCACACTTTACTCTCTTTTTTTTTAGCGAGGTTGCTTCAATATAACACAACCGCAAACCAAGGCTGAGAACACACGTTCAGAAAATTGGATTGTTTTTGTTACGATTTTGCCAAGTGCACATTTTATGTCATATTCGATTGTCCTACAAGATTATCCGTCGCCTTGCTCCTCTTTTAGAAACACTCCGAAAACACCAGTATATATTCGGAAGCTTCTCTTTGTTTTTGTAAGATTGATGGTGGGGCAGAATCATCATGTTGTGTTGTTCCACCTTGAGATAATCAAAACTGACCACACACACACACACACACACACGGCAGTCAAAAAAAATCTCATGATTTAAAAACAATTCTTGCATGTAGCAGGTGTTCAGACACATAAAATGACTCAAGGCATATTCTGAGGTCATGTCATTGTGAGATTTTCTTATTAGTCTGCATTTGTTGGCCTGGAGTGTAAAAGAAACAGAAGCCAAAACAGAAGTTGTCTCAACACTGACGTTGTGATGTGAGCATGTGTCTGGCGTGGGGCCTCCGAACGGCCGTCTGAAAACAATGTGCTGCTAACGTGTGAGTGTGAATTAGAATGACACACTCCTCATCGGCGATGTCGATGACCGTGACGTCAAAGACGTCACGGTCTCAGCCTCCTCTCAGCTGGATGTGCCTGTTTCTCGACCGTGCCTCACCACGGCCACTTATTAATGAGAATTTCTGTGCAGTGTTTATGACACAAGGTTTACTTCAAAAAGCAAGCATGTAGTTCTAAAAAAAAAAAAAAAAAAATTGTCAAAAATTCATATACAGTAAAGTCTCGTTATATCGATATCGGATATATCGATAGTCCCGGTTATATCGATACTATTTCTATGCACGCACGGGGAAAATTACATGCAAACGGGGTCGGATATATCGATAGTCCCGGTTATATCGATATTTTTTCGGACTCCCTTGAATATCGATATAACGAGACTTTACTGTAGTTCAAATATTGTCAAATGATATTCGGTTTCTGCTTTAATGCATTATATGCTTATCTCCATTTTCAAACTGTAGCCGTTAGATGAAGCTGTTCGAGCCAAACACAGTCATCCTAGTGGCTCATGCCAAGTACAGAGATAAACACATCTCTGGGCTGGGAAGAAGATGTCTAAGTACAGGGTAGCCGAGACATGCAGAGAAAGGAGGTAGAGGGTGTTGCTGCGAATGAAGAAGGATGCGCTTTGAGTGTTTGTGACTCATGTGTAATTGCGCACGTTGGCACCTTGCCGTTAATAATATGCATTGTCATTTAATATATGGATTGGGGACGACAGTTGCTGCCGTTTCCTCGTCTCATCATGACAACACCACACATTGCGCCTGATTTTGCTGTTATTTTTAAGCATTGCTGATTCATTGTCGATGAGTCACCTCTGCGCAAGTCCTCTTGCTCCAAATATCTAACTTACAAACACTGACCCACTTCTTTGCTCACTCTCACGTTCACTTCATCTCACTTCTTGACATTCTCAATTTTCAGACAAAGGGACCTTGTTTTTCTTCCCCCCTCCTTTCCTTTCCAGAGTGAAGCCTTCACGTGTTCATGCATGCATATATTTGTGTGCATAAGTCGGTTTAACCTCAAGCTCTTTTTGGAGACAGTCGTGACTCCTGGGTTCTCAAAGTTCGTCTCTTTGCACACCCATATCCTGCTATATTCATGCTCTCTTCAACACACACACACACACACACACACACTTACATTCATGCTAGCAGTGCAATATGAGGGGTACACATGGCTGCAAGAAGATCCAGGACAGGCTAAAGAAAGCAGTAAACAATCTGAACCTCACAGCGAGCGCACCATCCCTCCACTATGCTTCAACCTAACCTGCTTGTGGCGTTAAAAGCTCGATTGTGAAAATTGCTTCAATGAGAAAGACACAGCAAAGTGTTGTTGGCAGGAATGGATGATTGGGTCTGGGTGGGGAGGGTGGAGGGACAAAAGAACAGTCCTCAATGACTTTTGCAACAGTCAAGAGGAGAAACGATAGATCTTTCTCGTAACGAGCGAGCACACGCTGTCCTGGCTGTGCGGCTTGCCAAACATCTGGGGCAAAGTTAGAAAACGCTGAATGAAAAGAATCTGAAATAACGGCGGATTGGTTGCGCGACGCCCAACGCGAGCCAGCTCAAACAGTCCTTGTTGGGTTATCTGTCTGGGAGTGGTTATCGAATAGACGCTTTTATTGCGAGTTTCTGTTTCTGAGCCAGATTTTAAGACCACACTCGCAGAGTGTGTGCATGTATCCGTGTGTGAGGTACAGAGCAATCATTTAGATTTTTTTTAATGAGGGTGGGGGGGGGGGGTCTGCTGTGCTTTACCGTGTCCCATCAGGCCTCACCGCGGCCACCATATGCTTGATGGTCAGGAAAATATTCTAACCTTTAAAGGATGCTATGTCATGCCGCCATTAAAACCAAAGCTTCACTTTTATTCTTCTTTTGAGATTGTGTTTGGCTTGACAGCCCACACTGTGTTTTCCCACCTCGTCGCCGCTTCATCTTCAACTCCAGAGATTAAGCAGACCATGTTATAGAAATCCCGATTGGTAACAAATTGGCACCGCATGTTAGGTTAAACCCAAAAAAGTGATTAGTAAATGCATGTTTTTTCATTTCGTTCTAGTTTTACACATATATGGACAGTCCTAGTTGACTCGCATGGATGTCTTTTGAGTTGTGTAAGCCTCAGTGCAAATTCCCGCTGTTCACAATCTCATCCAGGGCTTGTATAAATGTCTTACTCCAAAAGTCAAATCATTAATCACCCTGTTTTTATAACATGTTTCATTTGGATTTTGACGATGCAGTGGAATATGCAAGGCAATCGAGCCAATAATGGGATTATTTTTTCCCCCGCCCATCGTCAAACCTTTTACCGATTTGTCACCAGGTACTGCGTTTTCCTCGTACATAACAAAACAAGTTTTCTTATCTTCGGTGTAGACTCCAAATTGTCCCAAAAATAAAAATGTGTACGTCTCCAGAAAATGGATGAATCTCATGTTCCAGTTCTTGAGGCTGTGATGCTTGTTATGCAAATAACCGTTCCATAAAATGCACAATTCCAAAATGGGGGAAGAAAAAAAACATAAAACAAAAACACAAAGTGTTAATCCTGGCTACATTGAGCACTCTCAAGTTTTGCTGATGTTTCAAGTCACGTCATTCGTGACTGTGGTTGAGAGTCTAAATTTTAGTGTGGCTTGAGAGGTCGACTGTAATTCTCTTGAATGCTTCAAACAAATTCTGAATTGCCTCACGGTAAACTGATTTTCATACATACGTACAAGTTTGCTTCCAAACATCTTTTTCTCATCAGCTGCATGTTAACTGTTACTTTAACATCTTTTTTTCCATTATTTATTCACCGTTATAGTTTGGACGGCACCCAGTGGCGCTCCTGTTGGAGAGTTATCCCTGCCCTAAGATGCCCTCATTTGCATGAGGAGTAATCCAACGCAATTGTGCATTATTTAATTATTATGACTTGGCATTTAAACTGCTATATTATGCTTTTAGCTAGCTGTATAGGAATAGTGAATTAGCTAGCTATATGCTATAGGCATAGTGAGTGAGCTAACTAACAGCATAATATAGCAGTAGAAATACAAAGTCTATGCTAGCTAGCTCACTATGCCTATACAGCTAGCTCACTAAGCATATATAGCTAGCTAACAGCATAATATAGCAGTAGAAATGCTGAGTCTATGCTAGCTAGCTCACAATGCCTATACAGCTAGCTCACTATGCCTATACAGCTAACTCACAATGCCTACACAGCTAACTAACAGCATAATATAGGAGTAGAAACATGAAGTCTATGATAGCTAGCTCACAATGCCTATACAGCTAGCTCACTATGCATATATAGCTAGCTAACAGCATAATATAGGAGTAGAAATGCTGAGTCTATGCTAGCTAGCTCACAATGCCTATACAGCTAGCTCACTATGCCTATACAGCTAACTCACAATGCCTACACAGCTAACTAACAGCATAATATAGGAGTAGAAACATGAAGTCTATGATAGCTAGCTCACAATGCCTATACAGCTAGGTAGCTCACTATGTCTATACAAGAAAAAAATAATCCTGCCATTTTAAGAAGGGCTCTCTGTCATTATTTAGATTCTCTTGTGAGTCAGTTATGCCACAGACGAGGCTGTCACAATCCAGCGGACAATAAGATAGCCTGAAGCCTGTTAGCTTGTTAGCTAGCTGGTGACGAGCTGAGCGGACGGGACATATTTCAGACATGGAGGCTTGAAGTGGCTCAAACGTGTTGGGATGAAGAGGTGGAAGACATTTTTGGCTTGGAGATTTTTCAGTTGGGTGTGGTTGAGTAGAAACATCAGCATCTTTTGAGAGCGGGGACAGTAGCTTAATTGTTCATAAGAATAAGAAACACTGCAATGCTACATACGGTGGCTGTGCTTACAATGTACCGCGAAAACTTAGTGAAAACTGTGAAAAACTGTTTTTGGTTGAAAAAACTGTGAAAACCAGATTTTGGTAAAAAGAAATGGAACCGGTTGGAACCAGTTTTAGTATGTATAGATGAATGCACGTTGTATGCTCAAAAACCGATATTTGAAAAAAAAAACAGTTCTGTTACATAAAAAAATCAAGTCTTTTGTTTTGTGGCGAAGTAACCCTTGGTCAGCATAAACTCAAAAAATGGCCACAATGAAAAGTTTGGACTAAAAAAAAAAAATCATTGAAATTTGGCAATGTGGTAAACAGCACTTGTTTGATTTGTCAATTTACAAAAAGAAACATTTATTTTTTAAGTTACATTTTGGAGAAATTTGTGTTTTCGTAACTTTAAGGGCTGATGTGAAGAAGCATACTAGTTAGTGTATTGCTTGTGGATTGCTCTTCCCGAGATAAACAACAATCTTGTCTGGGGAAGAGGTCGCGAATGCGTTTCTATAACCACACATTTGACCAACACACATAGCGTGGTTTTATATTCTTGAAATATTCATGGCCACTTGTACTTTTTGGCATGAAGGGTTCCATCATTGTCATTCCAAGTTACTGACACAGTCTTACAACATGACAGGCGCTTGGCTTTTGAATCGGTCGCTGACTCCATGGTTCTTCGGGACCCGCAATGTCTAATTCAGCTGACCACAACACACATTTCTACCGCACGATGGTCCAGCCCAGTTGCTCTGAGCACAGAGGAATTGACGTCACTTCTCGGCACGATTCAAATTGGACTTCCTTTTGGAGCACAAGAGTTTAATTTGGCACCGGAGAATGGAGCTCGGCATTGTTCTTGTTTGATAAAGTGTTGCCAAAGTCTTCTTTTCTATCAGCGATTGATGAATAACTCTTCTTGATGAAGTGAAGCGGTGTCTTAAGGATGGTGCATCACTGTGTTCTGCTTAAGATTGACTCCTTTGTCTGTAGGCGCCGGAATTATCCACGTTCAATGAATCGTTTAATGAAATTATGCAGCATACAGCGAGGCATATTCAAAGCCTTACATTTCTTTGGATGAACATTGGAATCATTCTCATTTCATCAAATGCATTTCCCAGAAAACCGCTGATCCTTATCCTCTTCCCGTCTATGCCGCCGAAGAACAAGATAGTTCCTAAGACCTGTTTTCAAATGAAATTATGAACATTAGGCCAGTTTTTTTTCAACCTCTGAGTTGGGATCTGTCTTCTACTGAAGATGAAGAGTGTAGACAAGTCCGATGAGGGGCTTCACTGCTTTTGTGCTTGCTTTTAACTCATTCACTGTCATCAGAAAAAATATCCTGTGACTGTAAAGTGTCCTTGAGAGTTTTGAAAGGCGCTTATACATGAAATGTATAACAGTAAAGTCTCGTTATATCGATAGTACTGCTTATTACGATACTATTTCTATGACCGCAAGGAGAAAATTTACATGCCGCAGGATCGGATATATCGATAGTCCGGTTATATCGATATTTTTTCAGACTCCCGAGAATATCGATATAACGAGATTTTACTGTATTATTATTATTATTAGTCACAAATTTATTCAGGATGTGAAAATATGACGTAGAGCGCCATTCCCGAATATGTGCGGGTGGATTTTTCTTGTGGGGGGTGCTGATAAAGGACTGGTCAGACCTCTGGTAACGTTTTTCCCTTCCACAAGGGGGTAGTATTTCCATTTTCTCCACGTTGGCGCTTTGTTCCAGCTTTAGCTGTTGTTAAAGCGCCATATAAACCAATGTGTATGTATTGCATTTGATTTTGGACAGCCACCCTCATTTCGAGCTCGTATAACTCCAGACCCATATAATTTAGGAATGAACTCTTTTTTTCTGATGAAAAAAGAGAGTCTAAGGTTTCTTACGCTGCATTGAATGTTTATGAAAACTCAATATTCTGTGGGACCTGGAATTCGATTGACAATGACAAAAACCCTGGCACTGGAGTGGACACATTTTTGTATGTGTGGCAGTGAATGAGTTAAAATCAACTCTGCTTGACGTGAGGCTCCATGAGATAAGGGTCAGGTTGGACCAAACCTTAAAATCACGAGTCGTTATCTTGTATTAATATCAGTATCAGCTCACAGTAACTCCTTTGTCTTTTCACAGGTCAACCAGCAGCCAGATCCACACCCGTCCACCCCTCCCAGCCTTGTCGGACGCAACCTAGCAGCCAACTACGCAACGGAACCAAACATCACGCGCACACACACTCCCCTCACTGTCCACATCCCGCACCTCAAACGCACACACTCCAGTCCGGCGGTGACAGGAATGGGGGCCCTCATCCAAAACTGGGCTCCCTCCCAAGAGGAGGCTCATCCACCTCCTCCTCGTCCTCGGCGGGGCCCAGGAACAGCAAGAAATTGCAGTCTAACCCCTCCATCACCTCCCAGAGCAGCAAGAGGAGCAAAGGAAGCTCCAAAAGTAGCTCCAAGAGCAACAGCTCCCAGATTCCCACGGAAGCACAGGATGGTAAGATGCACGCGGCGCTAATCATCTTCATCATAATATAGCGACACAAGCTACACCCCACCCCGCCGCCCCTTGGCTATATCAACTTTTAACAGCTACGGCGGTGCATATTCAACATTTACGTCATGACGAACCGCGGGACGATGGCATTTATGATGATCATAAAGAGGACTAGCTTTACATTTTCTTGGCAGCGCAGTGTAGTGGTTAGCACTGTGGCTTTAAGACTATGTAAGCGCCTCCGTGTGCTTGTATAAGTTTAATATATCTCAATACCACAGTCCAAAAAAGGGGTGTCGGGTATGTTGACAACAGTTGTGAATGATAAAAAAAAACAGATTCTTTTTGCACCAAATCGTTCCTTATCAAATGTGTCATACTTGAGGTAGAAAATGCGGTTCAGGCTACATTTATTTGCGGCACAGTGGCCTGAGAACAGACTGAAAGACAATCTTGATTTTAATGTAGACGACAATGGCGATGGCGTCTGCCTTGGTTCAAATAGCTTTTTACACTATGCAGTTCTTTGCCACGCTAGCAATTTGGCACCAGTCAGATTGTTTTAACCCACTTTTGGGAGATATTTGACATTCTATAGGTCAAAAGAGGGGGGAAGGGGGAGAAGAAAAATCTCAATGTTATTTTTTTTGCCATCGTACGGAGGCTCGCGGTAAAACCTGGTCTGCTTTGCGTTTTATGGCGAGGAAAGATAGATCGCAGGATCAGCTACATAAATAGGATGACATCATAGCAGCCAGACGTAATGCATCCAGCATGTCATTCGCCGATCAACAATCTTAGAAAAATAGGCCAAATTTACGGCCTACGCTCGGAAGACTCAAGATCGAACACTTTGTTGAATTTGACGTCCATGGACATGTTTACATCAACGGAGCATTTGTTAGAGGCTCATTCTGTTTTTAAAAAGTGGCCATGCTCACATTATCTGTTGACTTGCTGGCCAAGAGCAGTGACAATGCACAGATTGTTCTTATTTTGGATTGGATTAGCTTTTATTAGTCTTGCAGAGGGATACATCTACATTGCACAGCAGCAAATTGATGAAAGGAAAGGAAGAAGTAGAAAAACAAAATACTCTTGCGGCGCCATCTTGAAGTCAAAACAACTAAATGACAACGTGACACAAACACAAAAGACACAGACAGTCATTCAATCGTAAACACTTTCTGTACCCTCTTTGTATCGAGCAGTTCTAGATGAAAGCGGAAAGGATCAAAGCATCCTTTTCACCAGTGGATCAGGGACATCACGGTGAAATGGGCACGTCTACTAAAAGTTAAATGTTGAACGCAAACACGAACCTGTAGCATCCTTTGACAAAAAGAGACTGTCTCACATCTTCTGTAGCACGTAAATCCACTTCAATTCCAAGCCGCGGTCTGTGCTCACCGTTCCGGACTTCTGTCTGTCACAAATAGCTGCATAGCGCGGGGGTGTAGGGGGGCTAGGGTCGTGAATGATGTCCCTGTTGTCAATTAGTGTCTTGACCGATGCACAAAATTCCCATTTTTGTGTTTTGAGTGACCTTGTGTTTATCCCCCAGACTGCTGCGTCCACTGCATCCTGGCCTGCCTCTTTTGTGAATTCCTAACGCTGTGCAACATCGTGCTGGACTGCGCCACCTGCGGCTCGTGCGCCGGCGACGACTCGTGTTTCTGCTGCTGCTGCGCGTCGGAGGAGTGCGGCGACTGTGAACTGCCGTGCGACATGGACTGCGGCATCATCGACGCCTGCTGCGAGTCCGCCGACTGTCTGGAGATCTGCATGGAATGCTGCAGCCTTTGTTTCTCGTCTTGAGGTCACGACGCCCAGGGAAGGGCTGTGACACACTCTTGTCTTTTTAAAGCGATGGTCCCACAAGGATCCCGGGAGTAACTTGGAAGGTGCAAAGTGCTACGTTCGGTCTTCTGTTGTCATAGCTTGGTCCGATTGGCTCCATAATACCAAAAACGTCTCTCGTAAAAGACCCCGAGAGCGCTCAATGGTGACTCGTTCCATCATTTACGGATCGAACCGGAGAATGGCCGCCCCCTCTGATCTGTTATTCCTGCCAGACTAGCATATGTGGACCGGATAGTTCCAACCGGAGGCCCCCTCGTGTCTCGTGAAAGTGACTGGAAGTTCTCCGAGCGTGAAAAATGACCTCTAAAGCACAAATGAGAAAATGGATCCATTTAACCGGATTTTAGCGTTTCTGTTGATAAGAGCGACAAATTTAATGGAAAAATTGGAAGCCGGGCGCTCTCTGTAGAACTGTCGGGAGTCCGTCCTTGACAAGGTTAACCGCTTCCAGTTTGATTGCTTGCGCGCTGTGCCCTTTTGTGACACGCTGCCCGAGAGGCTGACGTCGGGATCCATTGATGTCTTTGTCGCCGTTGAAATGTACAAAAACAGAGAATAATGGTGGCTGGTGGCAATATTGGAGACACATTCCCTTTGTTCGCAAAGTGTCTCATTTAACAGGCCGTAATCAGCCAAAGAATCATGAGAGAGTCATTCATCAGCTTGCAGATGGAGCGTATCAAATCAGGAGCGTCCGTCCGTGATGGACATCAAACGACGGGCGACGCTTGATGGCATTTTTAATGGCCTCCGTGCTTCACACGTCCAAGCGAGAGCCCTCAATCAAACATTTTCTTCTCATTTCCCAGTTCACATCCTGTTTACGTTTACATCCGTTTGACCGTTCAAACGGTGGAAAAAAAATCGCTTCTTCAAAGGTCGGCGACAGAAAGCGAGCGTCTCTCTCGAACGTTTCATCTCTTGTCATGTGAACAAACGCTCGTCTTCTGCTTAGCTCGCAGCCTCCATTTCCGAGAAGATTCCAAATCTCTATTAATCCCCCTTTTTTTTTTGGGGGGGGGGGGGGGGGTTAAGGACTAGATTTTAGTTAAGATATTTGCATTTCTCCTCTAATGTGAAAATCACATTTTCTTCCGTTATCAGGTTTGGCCAAGATAGCTGCAAAGCAGGTAGCCCCGAATATCTAATTGAATTCCACCGGTGAAAATCTCATCTGGCATTATGCTAAGTTGGACCCCGAGCGAGCGCCTCAGGTATGAATGAATGCTACACTTTTAATAACAGGCCCCAATTCTCATACCGCCCACAAAACATTCTCTCTGTGCTTCATAACTGGCGTGATACATATCTCCCATTCAAACACTCCTACATTTTGTGCAATTTTGCTTCTTTTTTTTTAGACTCGGAACGCAGTTTCTTGATTTACAAATGGATGTACATAGATGTGTTTGTTTGACATGATTATGGAGAAGCGAAACCCAACTTAAAGGACAACCGACATCACTTTTTTGTTTCCTAACTAACATCAGAAAAACGTTTAAAGCATCTAAAATACCCAAAACACGCAGTATGATATTTTTAGTCAAATGCAAAACACCAATAAAAATGACTTAAAGTGTCTAAAAAGTACTTCAATTTGAAACCGGAAGTGGCCAGTTTCAGAAGGTCCCGCCCCCTTGTTCGTGGCGTCACCTCACGATGTCTTGCCTTGCTGTAGAATCAAAACAATGGCTTCAGATTCGGAGAATATGCTTTCTTGTTACTCATCCAGTTATGAATATGATTCAAATAGTTCTGAAGAGGAAAGAATACATGTTTGCAATCAATTCAAGAATTTATTCCGTGCCATTTTGAGGTATCTGGGGGCGGGAAATGTAGCACCAAAAAGAGGCAGAAAATGGCAACAAAGCTCCGTGTAAGGAATTAATCAGCCGGTTTCGACAGGCTGATTAATTCCTTACACGGAGCTTTGTCGTCCTCTTCTGCTTCTTTTTGGTGCTACATGAAGTTTTCAGACCAAACAAGTACAGCAAAATTCATTGACGTGATGGACGGACTGCTACAATGTGTCCTTTTTTCGGTTAGGGGCGTTCCTTCAGTGACGTAGGGTGAGGACTCGTCACCAACTCAAGAACAAGACTTCCGGAATATTCAGCACGAGTCTTAAAAGGTAAAATATAGCTATATGCGGTAGACTCTTTGTAAAATACGCTCAGTAGAAGTCATTTGAAGCCATTTTACAAATTACGGACACAACTTGTCCGGAGACGTCGGTTGTCCTTTAAAGGGGGGGGGGGGGGGGGGTGAAAATCAAGCTTAATCACTGCAACGCATTAATGCAAGTTTCTAGACATGAACAAGCGCAACTGGAGAAGATTTGATGACAAAGAGTGTTTCAAATTTTCCAAAGTGTTTGAAAAAAAAAATCCTGGAAAGCCCTGGAAAACAAAAGCGATATTCCGCAAAGGTTTATGAAGGGACGACTGGATTTTGGAAGATTACAGACACACAGAGTTATGTCATGTTTGGGGTAAGATACAAACTAGTAAAAAGCACTTTAACTGGGAACACTTTCTCTTTCTCGCCAGATCGAGCATCTCACAAGAATAACGTAACATTTTATGGGCAAAGCAAAAAAATAATAAAAAACAATATAAAGAACCAAAGGAAAAATTAGCTAGTGCACCCAAACAGTCTCAGTGTTTCCACTGATGACAAGAGTGTAACATATCATGTTTTTAGCTTTCTTTAACAACGGTAATGTCTACGCGGCAACGTTCCAGCTATGACATTAATTAATTTCATCTCATCCTCGGCGTCAGTACACAAACTTGTCCGTGTTATCAAATACAGTTTAACATAAAAGTTTCCTTTGGATGCAACGCCAGATTCCGATTTGGGGTCGCCATGGCGACACCTTAGCCAGATTTTGCATGCTACTTGGAAGCTAGTTTATGAAAAAGTTCAACGTGATACCTCAGCTTACGAACGCTTTATCTCACGAACTTTTCGTCTTACAAACATTAAATTTGCGAGAATACAATCTTGGCATACAAACTAGTTTTTGGCGGACAAACCAAACCACACAGAGCCACGATGACTGGCGGACTAGTTTTCGGCAGATGAACACAAAACCACACGGTCGAACACTGCTACGGTGGCTGCCGGACTAGTTTTCCACCCCCCCTACCCCTTTGAGTGCAGACGTGGTTTGCTATCAAGTGGAGTACTTTTGCGATAATGGGACCGGAAAAGACCCCACCACAGGCTAGCGTTACACAAAATAAAAATATGGTCGAGCAGAAGGAAATCATCGAAAAACACGAACGAGGTGTGTGTTTGTGTGACTTAGCGTCCCTGTACCAGTACGCTAAATCGACCATTGCTACGTGTTGCTAAGGGTTTTTCTGTGTTGTGTAAGCAACGGTCTCAGGCAGTAGAAGAGGTTGAAAAACTTCTGTTGACTTGGACTAACGAAAAGCAGCTAGCAGGGGAGATTGTGAGTGAGGGTATTATTGCCAAGAAAGCATAGCAACTTCACTTGGATGGTAAATAAAATGACTTTATTAGACAGTACAGTTTATTTCTTTAATTACAATACAATAGCACATTTATTATACATAAAATAAGGTATATTTTGTGTAGTTTTAAGGCTTATTTAGTAGAAAATTATGTTTTATGGGGACCTGGGAACGGATTACTCTCATTTTAATGGTTTCTTATGGGAAATAAATGTTTGAAAGACGAACTTTTCGCCTTACACACACTTTCTGGGAACCAATTAAATTTGTAAACAGAGGTATCACTGTAATCTGGATGAGTTGGTTGGTCCTGGAAATAGAGAACTCGGTCTGGAAGTTGACAATAACCCCGAAAAAAAGTCATATGGATAAACATATTAGGGCTTTTTAATGCTGGAAAAATACTTTATTGTACCATAGCATGTATTCTTTGGTTTATTTTTGGTTTATATTCTTGTGTTTGGTATATCAACTCAACCCCTTTTCTCGGTAGTTGAAAGTCTATCACAGTCCAGATGAAATGTTACTTGACTGTTGTCCACAATCATGTCAATTTGTTTACAACATCATACTTTTATGTTCGTTTCCATTGCTGTGTCGGAAGTCACATTCTACTTTTTTTTTTCTTTTCGTACTGAATAAACGATGTGATGTTCAGAAAATGTGCTTTTTTGTCCTTGAGAGTTTTGAACGGCGCTTTTAAATCAAATATATTGTAAGTCATCATTATTATTTTGTTTGTTTGTTTTTTTAATTGTTTTTTTATATTTTCCCAGCACCAAAATAGACAGTGAAAGAGATGATTTTTAATTTAATTAAATATTGATGATGAAAAGCTTTCTTCAGCCGTGATCTGTACTTCTTTGAAGGTGTCGGACGTCTCGCTTCTTATCCGAGATGCTTCTTCAGCGAACTAAAGTCTTACTGGTAGTATCGGCCTTATATATATATATATCCCTACTGTCCAGACGTGGCGGTGCCGGACTCTGCTATGACAGGTACCTGCTCTCAGGTTGAGGGGAGCAGAGATTACTCCCTGCGGCTCCACTATTTGCTTCTATTGTCCTGACTAGCGACTGGCCTGATTGCCCTATTTGCTCTGGTATCACCTCATCAGCATAACTAATCCTATGTGCCTAAACAGACTTGTACGAATGATCCAAATTGAATCTCACTCCACCGGTTTAGTGAAGGATTTAGCTGTTTTATGAAAATAGCTTCTTTTACTCCCCTTTCAAACCATCTATGTTCTTTCGCTAAGATTTTAACCTAAGATTTTAAATTTATAGTCATTTTAAGGTTTTTAATGTCTGCATTCGTCGCTGCAAGATGATAGAAAACGGTCCATCCCATATCTCACATTCAAAGAGCAAATGGTACTCGAAGCTCATCCTTTCCATTGCTTTCTAATTGTCTTTTAAATAATTTCCCCAATCATATGTTTTCAAATAACATCATTTAGCATCTGGAGGTTTTCCCGTAACCCCGGCAGATTACTTTTCTCTGCGGCTGACAGAAAGAGGAGAAAAATGTCAGAAATATGAGAAATGGAGTCGCAACTGGCTTCATGCGGAACCAAATCCTTTAATGTGTTGTTTTTTAACAGCTTGCCAAAGTAATTGAGGAAAAATGTGTGCTCACTCTAAGATATTAATGGGTGAGGGGGGGGGGGGGGGGGGTAAAATGTTATTTACTTTTTTTGGACCCAATTCTTTATTTAAAGGACACCTGACGTCTCCGGACAAGCTGCGTCCAAAATTTGTAAAATGTCTTCAAATGACTTCTACTGAGCGTATTTTACAAAGATTCCACCGCATACAGCTATATTTTACGTTTTAAGACTCGTGCTGAATATTCCGGAAGTTTTGTTTTTGAGTTGGTGACAAGTCCTCACCCTACGTCACCGAAGGAACGCCCCTAACCGAAAAAAGGACACATTGTAGCAGTCCTTCCATCACCTCAATGCATTTTGCTGTAGTTTGGTCTGAAAACTTCGTGTAGGAGCAAAAAGAGGCAGAAGAGGGTGACAAAGCTCCATGGAAGGAATTAATCAGCCTGTGGAAATGGCCTGATTAATTCCTTACACGGCTTTGTCGCCATGTTCTGCCTTTATTGGGTGCGACATTTCCCACCCCTGATGCCTCAGAATGACACGGAATACATTATTTAATCGATTGTAAACATGTATACTTTCTTCTTCAGAACTATTTGAATCATATTCATAACTGGATGTGTAACAAGAAAGCATATTCTTCGAATCTGAAGCCATTGTTTTGATTCTCCAGCAAGGCAAGACGTCTTGAGGTGACGCCACGAATCATGAACCAGGGGGCGGGACCTTCTGAAACTGGCCACTTCCGGGTTCATTTTTTTTGCAGATTTTGGACACTTTAAGTCATTTTTATTGCTGTTTTGCATTTGACTAAAAATATCATACTGCGTATTTTGGGTATTGTAGGTGCTATAAAACGTTTTTCTGATGTCAGTTAAGAAACAAAAAAGTGATGTTGGTTGTCCTTTAACTGTTGCATTTAGTCACGAGTCAACAATTGTATCAGTTTTGTGTGTATGTGCGTGTGGGTGTAAAAGAGTATATAGATACATCTATGATGAGAAATTAAGTTAATTCAAGAGCCACGATAGTATTAGAGATGCAGTGGACATCTGCAAATGTTTTGCAGGAAGCCATGCTGCAGTCAGCCCTCATTTCCTTTTCCGTGTACATACACACACATGGACGCACGTGCACACGCACACACACACACACACACACACACACACACACACACACACACACACACACACACACACACACACACACACACACACACACACACAACCTCCACAAATAAAAAAAAATGATACACATCCCTTTGCAGAAATTCCACATGCCCAAAGCGGGCACAGGGGACAAGTGGCTATTGAATATTAAGCATAAAATTACAAAAGCTGCATTCTAATGAAGGTGATGAGGTCAGACGCTGGGATGGAAATCATAAATTAATACTCCTCTCATGACAAGTCACTCGCCCTTGGCTTACAGCAAAACACACCTCTTCCCTTACTCCTTCGTTGCATGGAGTCGAAAAAAGAAACTGAGAAGAAATAGTTGATTTATTATTAAAATCAGGTCATGGCGGCCATGGAATGTCCCTGATAGTGGTCACATGTCACATTTTGGTGCGTGGAGAAAACAATGTAACCTTGGATGTGTCGTTACAGCTTCGTCGAGGTGTTTTTTTCTACCTATTTGGCAATCTGCTTTTATTCATTCTTCCCGTCTATCTTTGCCTTGCTGACATTTCCTGAAGCTGACTGGAAGTGACTTTTGATGCTAATGAGTACACACATGCATACGCCGTGTGGTAAAGCATGTGGTGACTGGGTTGTACGCACATGGAAACCATATGTTTGACGACTGATAGAGGCAACGGCGTCTTGAGATACGAATGAATCAAAATACAACAGGGCCTCTACTTACAAAAAATTGAAGTTGGGCAATATCTCAACAGGTAAATATTACATCTTGTTCCGAAAAAAATAAATAAAATCAACTTACTGAAGGTGAAAATGCGGCCGTGGCGGATCGTCAAGACCTGCAAAGCCTTCTCTGCTGGCCTAAAAATATCAGAATCACGGACTCATGTTAATTCTATTTCGTCCGTGAATTCTTATTTAATTGTCTTTCAGCTTCCTTTCATTACTTTTCCCGAGTTATGATACTTCCATATGTGTGTTTTTTTTTTTTAAGTATTAACCAATCACATTTCAGCCATCATTTGTTACACATCTTCACAATCAGTTTTATGGGCCCGCTAGCATAAAACAACTCAATCTGTTGCTCTAACCCAGTCGTTCTTAATCTTGTTGGATGAACTGAACCACACCAGTTTCATATGCTGATTCACCAAATCCTTCTTTCAATGACTGTGCCCACTAACTGCAGACTAGACAGAGGGACCCCTGAGACAGACTCACCGAACCCCGAGGGTTCGATCGAACCCGGTTTAAGAACCAATGTTCTAATCAATTAGATTTATAGTTGGCAACCCAAAAAGGGGTACCAACACCTTCTTGAAGGCACTGGTCAATGTCAGAGTTTTTGCAAACTATGATTAGCTAGTGACTAGCAAAAATCGCTCTTATGAGCCGCTAGTGATAAGAGCATACTGGCCAGAGCTAGCACACTGTATCGCTAGCAAGCTGCATCAGCAAATATATTGTTGTGTTGATTTAATAGCAGTTTTGTCAACCCACAATGGCTGAAGGAGGACAGGAAATGGATTTGGTTGCAGATTTACTGATAAAGCCATTTTCAAGACATCATTAAGAAAGATCGGACAGTTATTCCCTGGCTAATGGTGCCCTCTAGTGGATGTGTAGTAAATCACACCACACTTTTTTCAGTCTGGATTGATTCAGACGTAGCACTACTGAAGGCCTAGCGATGAAATCCACGGTGTACCACTGAAATGCGGTGTAGGCTGCTCCTTGTAGTTCCGAGTTTCTTGAACGCAACATACTTAAAGCTTTTCTTCCATTGGCTATTATCTAGCATCATCTTGGTATCCCATTGGCTGAATGTGTATCACCCAGAAAAAGTGTTTTACCAGTTGGGAATCACCCACTATTCTGTATTTTTTGTCTTGAATATTTTAGAAGTGTTAAAATCAGACAAAAACAACCAGCATTGGATCAGTTCTTTACAAAATGCCAGATTAAAAAAAACACTTCCCACAGAGAACACAAAAAAATAGGGTAAAAAGGTGGCCGCAGTTAAAAATTAAATGACCGTTTTTTTGAAATTCTTATTCTTAGTTTTCTTACATTATGCACGCCTTTCAATTATTGTGAATTAATCTAATTATAACATGCATGTTATATATTTTTGATGCATTTTAGCACTTTAGGAAACATTTATGTCTGAATTCTGGCAGGGCTTGGAACGAATTAGGGCATTTATAAAGAAAATGCGTCTTTACTTACACATTTACACGACTGCGACACTTGTGAGGAGATCCGGCGCCAATGTGATTGTATATTTCAACCCCTTCTCACCTCCCAATTTGGTATTTGACCTGAAAAATGTTCAAATCGGGGGTCACCTCTCTATGTGGTGTCGGTAATTGTGTTCATTTGACCTAAAAAGTGTTTGCAAATGTTTAATTGCATGCTGCGCTGTTCAGTCAGAGGAAGGCGTGCCAGACCGTGAGTCAGTCTTTACAAAGAAACGCTTCTTCCTTCTGCATGGCTTCACGCCAGCCAGAGGAAACAGGAGATTGTGGTTACAAACTACAGTTTATCGTGACTTTTGTATGACACATGAAATTTGTATGCGAAACAAAGTCTCATATTCACATCATCCTTTGGGTTTGGCTTCCTTCTCATTAAGTCCAATTAGACATTTTCTCCACATTGAAGGCGGCGTTCACTCCACTTTTTTTTACGACATTCTGCCTTCCCGATGATGCCCGACAGGCTTTTTTTTTTTTACAAGCTGAAGCGGAACTAAAAAGCGGCGAGCAGACAAGCTTGGATCCATGACAAAAATTTGTGTTGACTGGATCGAGTTACTGTCGCTGCAGAGCTACTGAGGTGACCGCAAGCCGGTCGGTGGCTTTTCATGAAAAGTGCACGCAGACGCACAAGCAACGATCATGGGAGTGGGCGGGGCAGGTCAGATGATGACCATTTGTGAGTGTGTCAAGTTTAAAAAAGAAAAAAAAAGCCTGAAGGATCAAATAGCATCATCAGATGCGTGTATGAAGAATGAAAACGGTATCTACAGCTGCTCATAGGTTCTGTTGGATCTGGAGGACAAATCTGGTGTACAGTGAGACCTCAATTTACTAACTTAATTGGTTCCCAGACAGTGTAAGGCGAAAAGTGTGTATCTCAAGATAAAAATTCCCATAGCAAACCATTAAAATGGGAATAATCCGTTCCCGGGTTTCCATAAAATATACTTTTCAACTAAATAAGCCTTAAAACTACACACAACATACCTTATTCTATGTATAATAAATGCGTTATTGTATTGTAATGAAAGAAATACACTGCATTGTATCATAAAGTCACTTTATTTACATTTGTGATGGTCATTTATGGCTTGATGGAATGGCATTGGAGGTCGAAGGTCAAAGGGAATTGCTGTTTGGAAAGAGAGGCGCACTACATGAGGACTGTAATTAAAGAAATAAACTGTGCTGTAAAATAAAGTTTTATTGACCTTTTTGATGGTCGTTGATGGCTTATGGAATGAGAGTCACCTTCCATAAGGGCTGTTGGTAACTTAACCTCTGGTGCTGTTCGGTCGTGTGCTTCCGCCGAAAATCACTCCGCCAGCCGTGGTGGATGTGTATTATGAAGATAGTGCTTATTATAAGGTTTAATTTTCAGAAATTTGACGTTTGTAAGACGAAAAGGTTGTAAGATAAGGTGTTTGTAAGTTGAGGTCTCACTGTATTTTATCTTGGAAGAAACTCCTCCCTTTTACTCTACGTGATGTTCTCTTTGGAAATCTCCACTCCCTTGCAAGGTTGAACAACAACCATATGTCTTCCTTACAAGACAGTGACACATTGATTCACCGAATGGGCTGGATGCCGATTCCCTGACAGCATCTGTTGGATGATGAATCACCGATGAAAGATCTCGCTCGGAAACGGACAAAAGTCATTTTAATATCCATACATAATCCGACGCGGAGAAATCTGACATGCTGATCTAAGGTCGGTTTGGTCATTTCCCGGCAGGTGTTTTTTTTTTTATCATTATACATCGTAGGAAATAAAAAGTGGATAGAAGTTATCTGTAAGGTGAAAAAAGGCTTCGGGGTCACGATTTGCTGATAAACGTCCTCGAAGTGGATTAAATGGCTTACAAAAATACATATAAATAAATCTTTTGCACTCGGCTGGCTCTTTTTGAAGCGGCACTTTACTCAAATTCTAGCCAAGTCAGTAGATCATTCGATTCTTTAACCTTCCCAGACGCTTTGGTGTGTGTGTGTGTGTGTGCGTGCGTGCGTGCGTGTGTGTGTGTGTGTTTGTTGGAGTGGGTGGGGTCTGGGGTCTGACAGACTGTTGGTAGGTCCTACAAAAAAAGAGCTCCTGTTTTTGAGTCAAGCTGACTCATGCCACCTTGAGCAAACAGAGCACAGACCAGGGCCTTGTCCAAACACACACACACACACACACACACGCACGCACGCACACACACACACACACACGCATGCATTCACACACATTGACACTACTGACACACGCACACACGAATATACACAACACTAACACACACACATGCATGCATGCACACACACTCACACACATGCACACCAACGCAAACACACTCTCACACACAGACTATTACACACATGCATGCACGCACACACACTCACACAGACTCAGACTACACACATGCGTGCATTTACACACAGTGGCACACACTGGCACACACACACACACACACATTATACGCACAGACTATTACACACATTCATACACACACACAGACTATTACATGCATGCATGAGTGTACACACACACACACACACACTAACACTGACACACACACATGCATGCATAAACACAAACACACACACGCACACATGCATGCACAAACTCATGCTCACACGCACACAAACTATTACACATTTCACGAACGCACACACACACACACACACACACACACACACACATCCATGCATTCACACACACGCACACCATCAGTCGAACATTACAACATGAATTAAAACTGCACATGCAAGAAAAAAATAAAAATAAAAGTGTCTATTTTGGTGTAGACACCAAAAAAAGCTCCATTGTTTGTCCGCTGCTAGCAAATGTGGCGCAAGGCAGTGACATATTGTTTGAGAAAGGGAATTTAAAAAAAAAAAACAATTTTTAGAAAGAGTAGTGGCACAGTATTTAGTGCAGCTCTAAAAAGAGAGCAAGAATCTAGGATTGGGCCGTCAGTGGCCTATTGGGAAGGCACAGGAAGGGGCTCCCCGTCCACATAAACACTTACTTCCTGTCTCATGCCCGACCGAGCGCGCGTGACCATTATGTGTATCATCAGTGTGTGCGTGAGCGCACGCCTCAGAGGAAACGCACAGCGAGCGCGGCGGTCACACTTGAAATGCACATTGTCTAAGTGACCTCAACGCATGACCTGCAACCCAGCGAGGGAGCATGAGTCACGCTAAAATCCCCCGACACTATTTGGGTCCTAACGCTCTCCTATTACCATGACAACCTCAAAAGCCATTTCCTATCGGGGCCTTTCACCCGTATGTGGTGGCCCAGCTGCTTTAGCGTGCGGACCTCAGAGGAAAACACGCTCAAATGGCAACACATCAGAAACGCCGCATGAGACGTCCAACATATGAGGTCAAATAAACCTGAAATCAAACTGAATGTTCATGTTATTGATGCGTGTTACAACATGGAGCGCAGTGAGTGTAACAAATGTTTCTATTCACATACAGACTTCGTATTTACAATACGTCATCAATGAGTTTTTTTTAATGAATAAATCTCATCCTGCAAACATCATAGACAATTAAAGGACAACCGACGTCTCCGGACAAGATGTGTCCATAATTTGTAAAATGGCTTCAAATGACTTCTTTGTGCCTCTTTTCTGGTGATCGTTTCTCTCCAACCTGTTGCCCCCTGAAAAAAAGGCACATTGTAGCAATCAAATGCATTTTGCTGTATTGTAAAACGTAGCATTGCAAACATGTATTTTGCTTTTTCCTTTCTTCAATGTTGCGTCAAAATGGCATGGAATAAATTCTTTAATCGATTGCAAACATGTATGCTTTCCTCTTCAGAATCATATTCATAACTGGATGTGTAACAAGAAAGCATATTCTTCGAATATGAAGCCATTGTTTTGATTCTCGAGCAATGCAAGACGTCTTAGTGTGACGTCACGAACTGGGGGCGGGACTTTCTGAAAATGCCCAATTCGCAGCTCAATTTTTTACAGATTTTGGACACTAAGTCATTTTTATTGGTGTTTTGCATTTGACTAAAAATATCATACTGTGTGTTTTGGGTATTTTAGATGCTATAAAACGTGTTTCTGATGTCAGTTAGGAAACAATAAAGTGATGTCGGTTGTCCTTTAAAGTCCCACTCACATCCTCTTGATTGAAATTAAATGGACAATATGTCTTTGCGATGGAAGGTTTGCGGAATATTTACTGTCAAGGTTTGGTTCAGTCAAAACGAACTCGAGCGCAATTTCTCGGCAGCGCGCAAGATCAAGCTATCACACCAACATTCTTTTTGAAAGTGGCCCGAGACCACTGGAAGTGTCTGGTCTCACTTCATTTGGCTCAACTCAACTGGAATATGAATGCGGCACGAACGAGAGGTTGAAATCCAATGGAAAGCATCGAGGAAAGAATTAATCAGGGACAGCCAATTGGTTTTACACACGGAAAGTTGAAATGATTGCCAAGTGCCAAGCTGATAGAGTGTACTGACCTCAATATTGATAACTTATATTGTCTTGTTTACATGAATTGCAACATATGTAGATGTGGTGTGTATTGTTACATCACGGATGAATACACATTTTAGACAATGACACAATTTAGAATGCTTTTTTTGTAGGGAGTTAGTTGCTAGAGGGGTAATAAAAGTCTAGTGAATGATGAATTCTGAATTCATGTTCTTGGTTGTCTTTTTTTTCTATCACTGTACACATCTCAATAATTTTTTTGAAGTATAATTTTCGCCTTTTGGCTGACGAAAAAAGACAACTATTTAAATTTTGGACGACAAATGATCAGTTTGCATCATTTTTGTGCGTTTATGGTACAGTTAAAGATATCTAGCTACCTATCTACAGTATCTATCTATAGCTAGCTACGTAGCTAGATAGCTATAGATAGATAGAGCTAGCTAGCTATAGAGCTAGCTAGCTATAGAGCTAGCTAGCTATAGATAAATATACTGTAGCTAGCAATGGACGACAGAGAGAGATAGATAGATAGATAGATAGATAGATAGATAGATAGATAGATAGATAGATAGATAGATAGATAGATAGATAGATAGATAGATAGATAGATAGATAGATAGATAGATAGATAGGTAGGTAGATAGATAGATAGATAGATAGATAGATAGATAGATAGATAGATAGATAGATAGATAGATAGATAGATAGATAGATAGATAGATAGATAGATAGATAGATAGATACAGTAAAGTCTCGTTATATCGATATTCAAGGGAGTCCGAAAAAATGTCGATATAACCGGGACTATCGATATATCCGACCCTGTTTGCATGTAATTTTCTCCGTGCGTGCATAGAAATAGTATCGATATAACCGGGACTATCGATATATCCGATATCGATATAACGAGACTTTACTGTAGATAGATAGATAGATAGATAGATAGATAGATAGATAGATAGATAGATAGATAGATAGATAGATAGATAGATAGATAGATAGATAGATAGATAGATAGATAGATAGATAGAGAGTAAATAAAATAAACCAAATAGTCATAGTCCACAAAAGGAAATATTCCCGTGCCAAAACTGAAATATGAGGTTACGTTGGCTATTTTATTAAGTTCAACTGACGTTTCTTCTTTTCCCCCCTCGGGGCTGGAACATGTGTGAAATGTATCTCGGTAAGTTTTCAACCTTATGATTGAACGGCCTGGCTCCATTACGAGGCTGATGGTGGCTCATCCACAGGCCACAGCTGTCTTTCTGTCCTATCTGTGTCAGTGCAGGTGGGAATGAGGCGGTTTCTCTGTGCGAGCACACTCTCCATGTCTCCTCGGACCATTCCGTCAGATGGAGGGGTGTCAGCAACGATTGCTGAGGTCGACATCCCAGAAGACAAGTGGATGATGTCCTTTCGCACGCCGCGGTCCGCAGTTAATCGCTGCGGAGCGGCCGCCGCACCGTATGTGGTGAAGCGGAATAATTGGCGTAACGCCGTCTGGTCATCTCCTTTTGATTCTTGGCCAGCGCGCTCAAGTCACTGTAGCGTGGAGCTCATTTCACAGCGTGGTTCTTTCGCCGCTACTCGGACTTGCTCGCTGCCACATTGAGTCGAAAAGAACAGGATCCGATATTTTTTCCAGATGTGATGAGAAGTTGGATATCTTTGTCTTCTATGTTGTTGGAAACGCCATCCATTTAGCTTCTGCTCAAACTTCAAACAATAGCAGCTATGGCGCCATAATTAGGGTGACCGCAAGCTAGCTCGATAAATAAATAAATAAATAAACCCTCCAGCTGGAATTTTATAATTAGCCAGGATTTCATTAAGCATGTACAGTGAAACCTTGGCTCACAAACTTGATTCGAGACACCGTTTGCCAATTGAAGCAATGGCTTTCATTAGAAGGCCTCAGAAAACGTTATAGTGATGTTGTTTTCAAGTGGATGACTACTTAAGACAGTACAGTGTCAAAATAAATAGGTGAGAACTTTAGTATGAAATTGTAATGCGAGTAGAAAAAAAATCTCAGCAACATGTCAGCTATTGTGCGATGTAGAGGCTATCAAGCTAGCTCCCTGGCTAAATTGCTTGATGCTAATCTAGCGTCTAATTGTTGTTCTAAGTATATCTTGGTGGTTTTTAATCAAACAAAACAATGGTGCAAAATCATAAACACAAAACAAAACACACTCCCCTCTGTTAAATAAACAGAATGAAAATAAATATAAGTAATATTTAGACATTATACATCTAGGTTAGGCAATTGAAAAAAATTAAGACAGCAAAACATAAATGATGATGTTGCGTCCTAGTATGAGTCATATTCAGTTTTGTTGGGCCATTAATCTGCACAGGTGTCAAAGTCAAGGCCCGTGTGCAAAATTTGGCCCGCTACATCAATTTATTCGGCCCATCAAGCATGTCAAGTTCCATGATGCTTGCTAAAGTCTGAACTAAAATTTCAAATTGTCCCATGTAAACCACAAAAAGTCATTATTTTTTACTGCAAATTTGAAAACTAGTTATTCACTAATTTGTCGTGCGCTCTATATGTAAATTGTGGAGGGGATTAAACATTTTCATGGCTTCCCCAAATTCATAACGTCCCCCCGAGAGGAAACCGTACCGACAATGTGGCCCGTGGCAACCATTAACACCATTAATCTAAAGCAAAAAAACACCATAAGTCGTGTTAAGAATTTATATACAAATAATTTAGTCATAAATGATGACGATAACGTCAGTCTCGTTCAATAAAAACTTGCCCTATTTTTGAAGTCATTCGTGGCAGGCAAAATTCTACCTCAATGTTGACCTCCCCCATCCCCAAATGTGAATATTTTGCGAAATCGGTAAAAATCCGCAGTGGCGAAGCCCTGCGGATGATAACGACTCTTCACCTGTCATTGTTCTTAAGCGTGAGCAGAGGCGCAATGTCAGCTCCTTCATGCGTGAAGACATTATGCAGGCCCGTTTGGCTCATAGCTCAATTACACAGCTCCACTCCTCATGTTCTACTAACCGCAGATTGACTGGTGGGATGGATACGTTTAAAAGTGTTCAGAGGCGCGCGTGCACTTTCTCTTTGCGCATCAAGACTTCGGTTCAACCTGTCTGCTTCTTTGTCGTGCCGCGCGAGTATTTCTCTGCGTATGTTCCATCCGTTTGGCCCCGCAGCGGCCAGTGCTGACCCGTTAGGGAGACGAGAGGACGCGGCGAGGGAAAGAGAGAGAGAGAGAGAGAAAACGGGTAAAGCCAATTAAAAGAAAGATCACTTGCGTGTCTGCTGGAGTGTCTCTGAGAGACTCTCACGGTTAACCTTTCCAGCTGGTGGAGTGAACAAACGAGTGAGAGGATGGAGAGGAAAGGCGGCTGGGGAGATCAGGCGTTTCGACTCTAATGGTCCCTCAGTGTTGGAGTGAGGCGGCTTAATTTGCCTCCTTTTTCTTGTGGTGCTCCAAAGCTTTTTTTTTTTTTTGCTTCTGTCAGACTAGCATTGGGCAAGAAACTTACGCATGAATAATAGAGGCCATATCTCGGATGGTGTGTGTGTGTGTGTTGAGACACATTCAAATGCTTTATTTTGCACTTAATTTCATTTTAAAGTTTACCTGTTAGAGGACACGGCGCTGACATTTCGGGGAGATGACGGCAAATCACGCATGATTATGAGTGAGTCGTGGCGCTTATGAATTGGTGTGTGTGTGTGTGTGTGTGTGTGTGGGAGCGTTACGTGCCATGCATCAGAGCAGGCTAAGGCAACACAAATTGGGCTAAATTAATGGCTATGTGCGAATGTGTGTGCATGTGATTGCGGGGGCAGGGTTGGCGACTGACAGTGTGTGGCGGCATAAATTGGGGTTAGATTAATGCAATGCAGATCTGCCTCTGTGCTCTGACCCTCATCAGGGCAGAGATGAGCTTTGTGTCTCAATTAACCTTGGCAGAACGCATGCATACAAATACACACACATTCACTGTCGCGTGCGCGCGACTCAAGATGTTGCATTGAACAAATGAGAAGATGCAATCAAGATTGGCACTGGGATTTCATCCGGCAAAAACGTTTTTTTTTTTTTTCTAAGGACTCGACCTCCCTCCCACATTTCAAAAATATGCATGTGTTAGGTTCGCTTTAGTCACCAGGGACTCTTCCGAAAGACACATCCGATGTATTTACCTGTTTTCTGCAGCTAAATCACGATTGGTCGTCCAACTGTGATGTCATTTGCAGTTGACGGCACCTGGAAAATTAGTCACCCCCAGAGGTGGAAAAAAATAAAACGTGAATTTTATTGATTCACTTACGAAATATACTATATCTTAATTCATTCGTTGCCAGACTCATTCATTGTCACTCGAATTCCAGGAGCCACAGAATATTGAATTTTAGGACTACATAAACATTCAATGCAGCATAAGAAACCTTAGGTCACAGGTGTCAAAATCAAGGCCCGCGGGCCAAATCCGGTCCGCCACATCATTTTTTTCGGCCCGCGAAAGCAAATCAAACTTGTTAAATTCCATGATGATTGCTAAAATCTGAGCCAAAATTTCATATTTTTGGATGTCAACCACAATAAAAGTCATTATTCTTGACTTCAGATTTGAAAACGAGTTATTCATTAATTTGCTGTGTGCTCTATATGTAATATTTGAAGGGATTTAAACTAACGGGTTCCCCAAATTCATAACGGCCCTCGAGAGGAAACCATAACTACAATGTGGCCCGCGGCAAAAAATGACTGACACCCCTGCCTTAGGCTCTCTTCTTTCATGAGAAAAAAAAACAGGTTAATTCCTAGATCATATGGGTCTGGAGTTATCTGAGCATGAAATGAAGGTGGCTGTCCAAAATACAATGCAATACATACATATTGTATTATATAGGGCTTTAACAACAGCTGAAGCAGGAACAAAGCGCTAACATGGAAAAAAAGGGAAATGCTACCCCCTTGTGGAAAGAAAAAGACCTTGCCAGAA
The DNA here is from genome assembly GCF_051943395.1 of Hippocampus bargibanti. NCBI lineage: Eukaryota > Metazoa > Chordata > Actinopteri > Syngnathiformes > Syngnathidae > Hippocampus > Hippocampus bargibanti. The sequence goes on along the minus strand of NC_142745.1, from coordinate 4,346,384 downwards.
TCCATGGCCAGCGCTATATCGGCACCCAAACAAGAAAAAACAAATCTTGAACAAATGAGGGAATGGCGCTCTACGTCATATTTTCAATTCCCAAATACAGTAAAGTCTCGTTATATCGATATCGGATATATCGATAGTCCCGGTTATATCGATACTATTTCTATGCACACACGGAGGAAATTACATGCAAACAGGGTCGGATATATCGATAGTCCCGGTTATATCGATATTTTTTCGGACTCCCTTGAATATCGATATAACGAGACTTTACTGTATGTACATTTGTGAATGACAGTGATTGAGTAAATTTTCATCCAAATGTGGGCGCAAAAAAATTGGGATGACTTCGCCACTGTACATGAATTCAAAATTCAAAACTATTATTATATTTGTATTTTTTTTTTTTTTTTGCGCCTGTAATGGGCAGTATTTTCACATCCCCCTTTTGCTGTTGGACAGTCCCCGGCTGGATGGATGCATGGCTTGATGGGGCCTCGCGATGAGAAAATTGAGTGTGGCTGTCCAAAATATATGCATACGCATCAGCGAAGAGGGCCGATGCGTATGTGAAACTGGAATTGAAGGCATGGAATTGAAGCAGATTTAGGTGGGATAGGAGATGTGAGACAATCGCTTTTCATCAATGGATGCTCTAGTTTCGTGTTTGCTTTCAACATTTAGCTTGTAACAGACGTACACATTTCACCATGACGTCTCTGATCCACTTGTGAAAAGGATACTTTGATCATCTCCTCTTTTATTTACAACTGCTTTATACACCAAAGAGGGTGCAGAAAATGCTTAAGATTGAATGACTATCTGTGACTTTGTGTTGTTATATTATCTGTTATTTAGTTTTTTGTTCTTTTTACTTCACGATGGCGCCACGAGCGTGGCTGCCTTTACAGTAGCTCCTGTATTTTGTTTTTATACTTTCCTTTCATCACTTTTCGGCTGTTAAATGTAAATTTCTCCACTACGAGACCAATAAAGGCTAATCCAATTTTCAAATATGCATCACGTCTTCAGAGATGAATCGATGATTTCACTCAACAGCGTATTTATCAGCTCAGCTTCTTCATTGCGTCCCCGAGGGAGCGACACAAATGGCCATGGATGTTTGAACGCATGTTTGGATTCATCTCTGCGGTGCGCGTGTGTGCGGCCTGCCTGCCAACCGGCGCAGCTGTTTGGCTAATTAATACAACAAGTCTCATTGAGGTGATTAAATAATCAAGTAATTAATTCATTATATGGGGGGACCTTGCACCCGGCTCATATGATCTGTAGTACATAGCTTGTCGGTGTGGTGTGTGTGGATGAGGGGGCGGGGGTGAGGAGAGGGCAGCAGAAGAGACTGCTGACACAAAAAGTAGACTTCAAATACTCGTACGCATTTTATTCATCATTCCCTAATGTGTCGCAGCGTAAATGGCTTCATCGAGCGGATTAAACAAAGGAGCTCTCGCATCGTAAAATGATCATAACTCCAAAACCCCAAAGGTGGGCCTCTGTATTTATATGTTTCATTATCTGAGAGGACAGATGGAATTAAAAGTGTAGAGGAAGGAAAACTTGTGGGAGTGGATTTGAAGCAGAGTGAACGTCCAAAGGAATGAAGCACATCACTCACACTGGTGAGGTTCAAGCAGGGTTTGGTTTAGTTTTGTTTTACATTATAATTATAAGCTTATGGTCTGGTTAGGGTTGGTTCAGTTTGGCATTCGGCTTATCTGGTCAGGGTGAGTAGAGGTTAGGTTCACATTCGGTCAGGAATATGGTCAGAGGTTCGGTTGGGTGTGGGTTAAATTCATGTTAAAGTTTGGCGTAGGTTAGCGTTAGCTTAATGCAAAGTTGGCGCTGTTCATTTCCATCGTAGGGATGCAGCCTTAACAAAATTTGTTTCAGGAATTGTCACTTGTTGAAAAAAATATATAAAGAAAGGAGGCAATGGAGGGAGGTAGGGGTGTAGGAATTGCAGCTTTGATACATACACAAATATTCGTCGATGGGAGATATGGCTGCTAGGAGCAATTTGGGAAAATTGAGGTATTTTCCCAATATCCTCGATGGCCGCCTTTCCCGTGGGCGTAAATTACCTCGATGATGTGGTTGGGATGGGGCCATGTTTAAAATTTACCAATACATTCCAATTTATGGGTGTCAGCACGCACCTGCCGCCATGAGATGCGCCTCTGATTCAGATGTTCTAATAGGCTTTTCCTGACATTGTTTTGCTTTCTGAAGATCTCCTGCCAACACTGACTAACTCCCTCCATGTTGACTAAAATCTTCAGTTCCACTTGAACAAAAACAGCCACAAAGCTTGATACTGCCACCACCACGCACCCCCGAATAGGAATCGTTTTCTTTTAGCGATGAGCACTGTTGTGGTTAGACCAAATTTATCTTTGGTATCCGACCTTGGTTTTATCAGACACATTGTTCCATGTGCGTTAAGGAAATTTGAGAGTGCAAAAATGTAGCCAGGCTTGGATGTTCCCTCCTACATAGCCCAGACATATGAAATTGACAGTGGGGATTGTTAACACATGCGGGCCTACTAAACAGCGGGTACTTGATAAAAATAACTGCAACGTTCAATGCTGTAGGCATCTCGTAAGCCTTGCTGACCAGTTTCCTCATCAACATCTAAGTGTGCCATATTTTCTCCTTTCAAATCTTTTGTGGTGTCTTGACTGATACCTTTGAAAAACGTGATCGCTCCGATACCGTGGAAGATTTCAGAAGACGGTCGCTTGTGCTGCAAGATGTGACAACAAAGCTGTGGTAAAAAGCCTACTAAAACATCTGAAGTGTATTCGTAATTAATCAAAGGCAATATAAATGGTGATGAGCCAATGTTTATTTTCATGATTGATGAAATCTGAACAAAACAAAATACTCAGTTGTAAGTAGGTGTACACACTTGCGCTACCGCATTGGTTATTGTTGGTTATTTTTGCTTCCTCATTCGTCAATTATTTTAAATCAATGTTATTTATTTACAAGTGGAAACAGTTTGGGTATTAATTTTCTTGGTCTCATTGGTTTGTATCACAAAAAAATGACATTTCAACAGGGATGTGGAGCGTTTTCATATTCATTATATATATTTGAGACACACACACTCACACACGTGCTCGCGCACGTAAGAGCCTCGCCTTCCGCAGCCCTCATTTTAAACACTCCTTTAGCCATAATCATTTTCATATAATTCACTTTCATACAATTCCTTCTCCTAATCATTATCAGGCCCACTAACGTCTTAATGACTTCATAAATTTAAGCTATAAAAAGTAATGGAGAAAGACAAATGAGATAATTAGGAATAAATCTTAGTGGAAAGTCATTTATCAAAACATGGAGAGGCCCGGAATATTCCCCACCATTAGGCGCTGCTGTAATTAACACGGGCTCTCGGTTATGAAGGAAACCTGGTAGCAGCGATATTAAGATCCAAAAGCCTCACTGTTATTAAATTGACCGATGAATCTGCGACGTATAATATGATGTGGATTATTAAGATCCTTTTTAATTAAAAAGATTACAATTTTTTTAAATGTTATATATATATATATATATATATATATATATATATATATATATATATATATATTTTTTGTTTATGGTTTAATGGTGTCTTGAACTCATCTCTCTGTAGTTATGAGCCAATGAGATAGAGAGTTGAAGAAATAAGGAAAGTGGGGGGGAAAGAGAGTAAGTAACTGTATGTGTGCGCGTGCGTGTTTCGCTTTGTAAGTACATGAGAGGAAATAGTATTCCAATTTAACCATCAAATGGATACAGTGAGCAGACATGATTGTTATTATCGTTTAAAGTGTAAAATGTGATGTCATGCTTTGCTCTGATGAGTAAAAGTCACATTCAGCATTTTAAATGTTTCATTATTATAAATATATTGTACTTAAAACTACACACACACACACATGAACACACACACACACACACACTCTCTTTTGTCCTCCAAGAACAGTAAGCCGACACACACACAAAAGGATGTCATGAAAAAAGATTTTCCATTTTATTTCTTGACCTTCAATCTGGTTCTGGTTCAGCAAAAATGGCGACTTTTAAGACTCATCAGATCTCCATTGATGTTCATTTTGGTCTGTTCAAACTGCGACTTGAGAAAGAAATGTGCCGTAATTTAGAGAAAAAAACGTGGTTATTCGAAATAAAAGATAATTATGAATATATGTTTCTGCCTTCTTTTTTTTTAACCACTACAAATATAGTAAATGACGATCTTTGTCATGGATGCAACGACTCACGTTAAAACCTTGCAAGCCCATGGAAGAAGAAGAAGACTTGTCTAAGATGCTTTTGAGGAGCAACTTATGCAAATTAACTTCATATAAATGACACGCCAACCTCCATTCGCTGACCAATTAATGACCTTTGGGGCCTTCATGTGACGCATCAGCTGCACTAATTTATACTTGACAGCTCCCCTGGTGCATGACGTATGTGTGTGTGTACGAGTTGCATATGTGTGTGCGTGCAGTGCTCCTGCAACAGTTGAGCTCATTACCATGGAAACCCAGTTTGAAAACCGTGTGGGAGTTTGTCACAGAGGCCTCGTCACGATATCCAAGTAGTTCCTAATCACTCTCTCTATATATATTTTTTTTTTTGGGGGGGGTTTACTGTAATGCCAGCTTTGATCCCCAAGTGCACTTTTGTCCACATATGCCATGAGAACACGACTGTCATTCTCAGTTTAGTGTGCGTGTGTGTTTTCAGACTCCTCCACCAACAGCACTTGTTAGAGCATTAATTGAAAAAGACTAATTAATCACGCCAGGGAGCTATCCTGGACTGTACAGCCCGAGAGAGATGCACAGGAGTGGACCAAGAGCTTCTTGTGACCCACTACTGCCCCCTGTTGACACTTTGTCATGTCACCAAGCCTCCGCCGGAATTCAGTCATCATCCAGCAACACCTACATTGCTACCAGGGCTTCGATACACACTCTATATTTCTGTGTTATTTCATTTTTCAAATGTTTTATATGTCGTAAACTCTACATATGAAATACGTACATTACAATAGGGCTGCAAGTGTCCTGAATTTTACATTGCGCTCTGTCTGCCATTTACAATATATGTATGTGTGTATATATATATAACGATATATTATATATACAGTATATATATATATTATAATATATATATATATATATATATAAAATATATATATATATATTCTATTATATATATATATATAAAATAATGACTTTATTATACAGTACAGTTCATTTCTTTAATTATAATACCATAGCACATTTTTTTATACATTTTATACATAAAATAAGGTATATTTTGTGTAGTTCTAAGGCTTAGAAAATTAGAAAGTAGAAAATTATGTTTTATGGGGACCTGGGAACGGATTATTCTCATTTTAATGGTTTCCTATGGGACATTAATTTTTGGGATACACACTTTTCGCCTTACACACTGTCTGAACCAATTAAGTTCATAAGCCAAGGTATCACTATATATATATATATATATTGCATTAATTTAAAAATTTGTGTGATCTGTGGTCAACTACTTACTAGTTCCCCGTATCGATGAAAATGTTTCATTAGCTATCATCTGTACTTTTTTGTTCTTTGTCCATCTTTTATGATTTCAAAAGAAAAAGCACAGAAAGTAATTCAAAATTATTCCGGAGGTGGAGAACCTGAATAAAGCCAGAAAAGGTAGAGGTGGGACTCACTTTGCTCCCATCATGCCGCTGTGGCGAAAAGGACATTGCAGATAGGCACTGGGCCCACTCTATTATTCTAATCCGTGGTTGTGTCTGGGTGACCTTTGCAGGGATGATTGTTTCTCATTTAGAAGTGTAAGGTGTGATCTTCCCACCCGTTTGATCCTGCTCACCTGACCTTTGTAAATTGCCTGTTAAGCATATCGCGGCTTGACCCTCGTGTCTCACACGTTGCCCATTAATACACATTGGCCTCGGAGAGTATTTAGACACTTGGAGACACTTTATAGACACCGCCCACACTTGAGAACAAGATTCACGTTTGCCGCTGGGATTCAAATTGCACACCGAAATGTGTTTATCTATGGAACAGCTTATATCTTTCTTACAATAACCACTTTTTATCCTCACAAGGGGTCGCGGGCGTGCTGGAGCCTATCCCAGCTGATTTCAGCAGGCAGGGGACACCCTGAACTGGTTGCCAACAAACATTCAAAGTACACATCACACCTCAGGACAACTTGGAGCGATCAATTAACCTACCTTGCATGTTTCCGCAATGTGGGAGGAAAGTCACGCAGGCACGGGGAGAACATCTAATCTGTTGAGGGAAAATGAAGACGCAATTAATGACAATCACACAATTTTACATTATACACTCAAGGGTATTTGTAATATTTTATACATCATAACCTAAAAACAGATTATTTACAAATGCAAACATTACTGTTATTGAATCACGTTTTTAAAAAAATAGTATTATCATTGAATGGCGGCAGAAGTGTGAGCGGCAGAGCATTTGGTTTCAGATTAATGCCATAATCTTGCCTTCATAAAGAAAAATGGAGGAGAACGCAATGGCAAAAAGGGGTGTGTAATTGTCCATTGTGCCCGACACCTTTGCGCTTGCTTTTAATGAGGGCCAGAGCTGAATGCAGCGAGGTGAGTTTTCCATCAGGTTGACGAGAAGAGAATTAAATGCCCTCAGCTTGTGTCTGCAGCACCATTACACAAAGAAGGTCGAAATTCATTTGACCTGGCCACCGTTCTAATTAACAAGTCAATGCCACACAGGAAGAGGGAGGAAGCAGTAGTGTGGATTCATCTTTGTCAGAAAAAAATATATAGCTCAAAAAGATCGGTCAAATTCCTCTTTAATCACAGAGTGTTATATTTGTTTTGTGCAATTTTCAACTCCTGGTTTTTCTCCTTTCACGATTCAGAACAGCCTTTTGTGTTTGTGCTTTCCCCTTTCTCTGAACTTCTACTGGCCCGCGTGGTCAACCGCCATGTCCCGTGGCTTGCTAAAGCCTCGGGTTTACTCGGGACATTTCCCCCGGATTAAAATGATGATTTCATTAGCCTCCTTCGATGTCAGGGATTATATTCCGCAGATTATAAACCAAAGACATTCTCCGGCATCTCATTAATATCTAATGGCGTAGGAGATGTAATTTGGAAAGTCTGTCTTTTTTGATTACTGAGCAAATGTATGCCATAACATTTAAGAGGATCAGTTGGACCGAGATCCGTGCGTTTGCCCCCAAGCATCTCTACACAGGCCTACTATTGGCACTTAGTCAGACAGAGTAAACAAAATCATGGCTAATGCTAATGCTAGTTCTGTTCAGGTACACGAGGAGAGCAAAGTAGAAGAAAAGCAAAAAACTTGGGTGATAATTGCTTCTCACATGCTTTAAAAAACATCATCAAGTCATGTCGATATGTGAATGAACTTTACGAGATGCTATCTATAATTCAAACACCTGCAGAGAAATCGAGCTAAGGCTGGAATACTAACTTTAATGGATCGTTACAGCGCTACATTAACTCATTCACTGCCAGACGATGTGCAAAAATGTGTCCACTCCAGTGCCAGGGTTTTTGTCATTTTCACTCAAATGGTAGGACCCACAGAATATTGAGTTTTAGGACGACATAAACATTAAAAGCAGCATAAGAAACCTTAGACTCTCTTCTTTCATCAGAAAAAAAAGAGTTAATTCCTACATTATATGGAGGTGCAAGTTGGGTCGTGTACAAAAGGCAAATGCTGCCACCTTGCGGGAGGGAAAAACATTGCCAGACGTCTGACCAGCGCTTTATCTGCACCTCCCGCAAAAAAAAGTACAATAAAATAAAATAATAATAATTTCTTTTTTGTGAACAGAAAACAGAAAAAAAAATGAATTGAAAAAAACTAAATTTTGATTAGATGATTTTTTTATTGATCATATCATTTCAGGGAGAGAAATTAATGATCTTTTAAACTAAAGATGTCGCCAAATTTTAGCGAGGGCAAAAATATATAGCAGGGGTCGGGAACCTATGGCTCGCAAGCCATATATGGCTCTTTTGATGATTGCATATGGCTCGCCGATAAATATTACATATTATAATACATATTGTGGTTTTTTTCGCCGTTCATTTCCCGTTGGGGCTGCAGTTGGCGGAAAGCGCAATTTTGATTGGATGACACTGACCTAGAATGGCCGAACGCGCCATGTTGATTGGATGATAGTGGCCGTCATGTTGAAATAGGTAAACGCCCCTTTAAATGAGCCCAACTTGTGCACTTCAGCGTGAAGGCACCGGAGCATTAGAGGAGAGAAAATGTTCTGATTCTAATTTGCAATGAAACAGTCGAATGTCAGTGACATTTTTAACAAGCCCGATGTTAACGTTAGCATCGACATACTTCTGCGAGAAGTAGATTGCAGATAGCAAGTGTGGAAGCTTATGAGCCGTGTGCAGGCTAGCTAGCAGTAACTTCGCCTCTGGACCGGCAAATTGAATTTCATTCCGATCGTTTTCCTGGATTTTTACCAAACACGAGGAACGGAAAACGTTAACCATGTTAACGGTGAGTACTATCACAAAGTTATTTTAAATACTGTAAAGTCTCGTTATATCGATATCGGATATATCGATAGTCCCGGTTATATCGATACTATTTCTATGCACGCACGGAGAAAATTACATGCAAACAGGGTCGGATATATCGATAGTCCCGGTTATATCGATATTTTTTCGGACTCCCTTGAATATCGATATAACGAGACTTTACTGTAATACATTCTGATATTTTGTTGAAAAGTGGCCGCGCGTGCGCGTGTGTGTGTGCGCGACCCGAGCGTTTGTATGTGCGTGTGGCTCTCGCTGAAAAACATTTCTAAACATTTTACTTTTATGGCTCTCTTAGTCAAAAAGGTTCCCGACCCCTGATATATAGTTTTGGCATCAACCATTATTTTCTTGACAATAATTCATGCGTGTGATGACAACATTTTTTGTTTGACATTTTCCACAGGTAGAACTAGCTAGAGATATTTGACTTTCGGGGTTCTACAGTGTATAGAAACCTTGCGATTTAACATGTCCATAAAACAGCTTCTCGCAAATTACAAATGGCAACCTGATGGGACCTATTTGGGTGCAAATGTACTTTAAACGCCCACTTAAATGTTTCGACTGGCATCAGGTCTGACCTGACCTCCGGGGAATCACAACTAGGGCGACACCCTTCCTTCTCCCATCACCAGGATAACACAAGAGGACCTCGTCACATCAGACCCTGTCCTGGTCCGGGCCGGTCCCCACAGAGGAGCACTCGGAGCGTTTGTGCACCTCCCGTCAGTCAGTCACGGTGCCCCCTCAGCCGCCTCCTTCCCCGATGGGAGTGCGGACAATGGAGAATAAGGTGGGCGCAAGGGGAGGCCGCTGAATTAATGAGACGATTTCTCAGATAATAAGATTGGTAGATATGCTAATATTTCTACCTTAAGGAGATAATTATGATGTGGAAGATAGAATATTTTATCTTAAAGCGACAGTGCACTGGTGCCAAACCTATGCAGAATTCCTCCCCCCGTTTTGTACGGAATGATTGGAGGATCGGATGATGTTTGAGGCGGAGTGATGCTCAGTTTCGGAGCTGTGGGACAGTGTGCAAAACAATGCCAATTGAGCCGCAATGCTTTTAGTGTGTTTTTTTTTGCGGGGGCTGAGGCTTTGATCGTGCAAAGCATTTGACACAAGCAGGAGAGGCAGGGGACTTTCAGCCTTCATAAATATTTATCTCATTACTGCGGGGACCCCAAAAAAAAAAAAATCACAGAAGAAAGGATGAGGAGATTTCAAGTGATCTTCATTGTTAATTGACCCAAAAGTAAACCCATCATACAGTGATTATAAAATAAAAAAAAAAGAACAACAAAAACACTGTCCGCGCTCTCTTGTGTCTTGCAAACTTGGTCTTTCCTCCTCAGGCTCTTGTAAGAATAGTTCATAATAATTTTGTTTTGGTGTTTAACTTGATCGACAAAACTGCAGTTCATTAAATGCAACACACACCGCCACCTTGATGGCTGCAACTTTGGGTGAAATAAAGTGTGTTATTGAGGAATAAGCCAGGCGATTGTGGCCCCTGCTCAACAGCCGGGGGGCCAAATGACTTTAAGAGCAAGGTTGCTGCAAGTCTCTTGTCACTTTCTTCACTGATCTCTCTCTCTCTCCCCCTCTCTCTCACACACTATCCCTCTCTCGCTCGCTCCCTCCCTCTCACACACACTCTCCCTCTCCCTTTTTCTTCTCTCTCTCTCTCTCTCTCCACTTTTTCTCTCTCTCTCTCCACACCTTTCTCTCTCTCCCCCATATCTTTCTGTGTCTCCCCCCTCTCTCTCGCTCACACACACACTCTCCCTATCTCTCTCTTTCTCCTCCCCTTTTCTCCCCCTTCTCTCACTCATCTGTCTCTCTCTCCCACTCTCACTCATCCCTACATTTTTATCACTTTAATTAGGCCAGAGCGAGCCCAATCATGTAATTAAGAGCTCAGCTGGACCAGAAAACAAGTCAGCCATTAGCGGCGACCAACCCGGAATATCCAGAGCAGTTTAGGAGACGCACCTCCATGCATATGCACGCACACATGCACACGTGTTAGCGAAAAGTAGAATTTTTTGTATGCATTAATCATTACTTTCAACTGCTGTCATTTAAGAAGAAAACTGAGGGGAGCAATATATATATTCTCTCGTTTGTGTTTTTTTTTTGATATATTTCAATGTCAGTGTCGGTCACAGGAGTATCTTGATGGTTTTACTTCTAAAACAATCAAAAAGAGAGAATGACACTTCTTTTTGTACAGATTCTCCATTTCTTAATCTCTTCATCAACTCTCATTTCCTGTGTGCGCTTGCTATTTGGTCAGAGACCAAGTCATAGATCAACAATAAAATATTCAAAGCTCATATTTGGAAACCAACCAATAGCCATAAACGTGCTTGTTCTTAAGAGGCTTCGGCTAAGTGTGCATCAAAACTCCACAAGTGGAAAAGAAGAAAATGATTCAACTGCATCTGTAAAGACACTTGCATCCCAATTACTGCATGCACTTGCTTTATCAGAGGCAACAGCTGCCGAGTGGCACAATCTGCCTAACACTCCCTCTTCAAATCCAGTTGATTTAGTTAGAGCCCATTCAGAGCCCCTCGTGTAAGCTATCATGTTGCACTCGCCTGTGAACAACTATTTCATATTCACAGAAGGCCTGTCTGGGGGAGTTGTCAATTGCACTCTGGCTGCACGCCGCATTACAATGCAAACAAGGTTAGTTTTCAAACGACTCATTTGAATACGCTCAACAAGGAAGCCTATCGGGTGGTGCTTCTTCAATGGACTTTGTATTGCTTCCAGGAGAGGTGAGGGGACGGGAGATGTGATGGGTTAGGAGGGGGTGGGGGGGGCGGCTCAACGTGATACTGAGGGCTGATAGCGGCGGAGGAATGGCAGTTCATTTGAATATGGCACCCCGAGCCACAATGATTATTATCATCACCAAATCAGGCAGATAAATGAGAAGAGGGGCTCCAAAAATAGCGCTGAGAGCCTTTTGTGCATAGCAGGTAGGCCCGGTGGGGCGGGGGAGGTGGCGGGGGGCACTTGCTCATTATCCAGGGATGGGCAGAGGGAACGTAGGGATCGAAAAAGAAATTGCATTAATGTGACCACCGACACACTTGTCATAAGCACACACAGATACACGCACACACACACACGCATATACACAAAATCACACACCCACGCTCTATATGTCTCCTATATGGGCCGTTTAATTTGACTAGCAGCAGGAGGTAATTTAGCCGCGCCGCTGTCACCTGCAATGAAGCCACAGATAGAGGCGGCAATGGTGAGAACAGATTGAAACTGGTGAGGCGTGAGACCTTACTCTCCATTCTAACCCTGCACACCTCCGTCTTGTCACGTCTTTCCTACCACGATTTCCTCACCAACGACGTACAGTCAAGGTGTCCATTTTCTTACTTTTTCAACCGCCTCACATCCCGCATCCATCTCATGCGTTTTGACTGGTGTCACCATCTTTGTCCCTTTGGTCTGAAATGTGCTGCGGCCGCTTCTGATGGTGGTGGTGGTGGTGAGTCATCCACCTCTCCGCTTATTTGATTCACACAGCGCCAGGCCCTCATACCCGGAGAGAGAAATTACCAGTCATTTCAATCGTACCTATTTCTCTAATTCACGACACATGTGCTGTCCCAACACACGCACACAAAGCAAGCTACCTGCCATAGTCACCTCAGTCTTTGGTGCCAAACGCTACTTAACATCGCCGTCGTTCGCAGCGAGTCACAGGAGAACGAAAGGAGAGAATGAGAGGGCCAAATGGAAGCTATTTAGCCTCCAACTAATCCTTCGTCACGTTAACACGCCTATTGGTTCTCCACTGTTTCTGCGGACCTCCCCGCTTCACTTTAAATCTGCTCTCAAGCTCCGGGATCACATTCGTGTTCTTGTTTAGAATTATAGAAACTGGAGAAAAAAAACTGCAAATTTCCCCATTGTAGGACGAATAAAGGTTTTCTGACTCTGAAAGCTCTCTCATGTAGAATGATACAAAATTCTGAAATGTCACTTTCCCCAATTTACCTTTCATTGTGTTGTAATTTATCAATAATTATCTACAATGATTTACTTGGTAGTCAAGTGGTTAGCATGTCGGCTTCACAGTGCAGAAGTCGTGAGTTCAAGACCACGTCCGGCCTCCCCTTTGTGGAGTTTGCATGTTCTCTATGGGCCCACATGGGTTTTCTCCGGGTTCTCCAGTTTCCTCCCACATTCCAAAAACATGCACGACAGGCTGATTGAACACTCAAAAAAAATTCCCGAGATGTGAGTGTGGTTGTGGGCCCTTGTGTGCCCCGCGATTGGCCGGCAACCAATTCATGGTGTCACCCGCCTTGTGCCCGAAGATGGGCATAGGTGGGATAGGAAGGATGGGCATAGGTGGGATAGGCTCCAATTGTCTGAAAAATGGATGGATGGATAATTAAAGGCATGAATTTACGTGGCCCGCAAACAAAATCAAACATGCCAACTTGCCACCCCGTGAATTAAGGTATGTGAAATAAATATCAATGTGCAAAAATTTCAATCTCTGAAAGGATGTACATCTTCAAATGATCACTCGCACAACAATCCTAGGAAATCACGATATATATATATATCACCAGTGAGCTATCTTCCAAACAGGCATGCGGTTTACCAATATTGTGCAACCGTGTGTGTGTGTGTGTGTGTGTATATATATAAGACAAAATAAAATCACGAACACAGAGAGACAACAGCTCAGATGAGATGCTCTTCCCAATTTTGTTAGACTACAATTTGAGTACACAATTTTGCAGAACAAACAAAATAAATTGTTTTTTTTGTTCGCTACTCTTCCAAAAAAGAAAAAGACAAAAATCCACCCCTTCTACTTCTTAATGTTTAAGGATTCCTTAAGAGCTATGCAGGGTACAGCATTGACAGCAGGCTCTAGTGATTAAGTCCTTTCATTGGTTAATTAGCCCCCACAGCGAGGCAAACAACCGCCGTGACTCACCAAGTGATCAAAGAGGTAGCCTGTCAAGAGGCTCCAACTCTTGCGGTACCTATGGGACACTCATACACAGCAAGTTGCACCTGTGGGACAGTGCCTCTGCCACATGCACGGAGTCATGTCTTCTTACCTGTGGGAGATTCCCCCCGTGCCTCCTCCTGGAGGTGGAGCGCTGCGCAGTCGCACTCAGGGTGACACACTTAAGACGTGATGTTGGGAACTTTGCGCAACCTGCGAAGGAAAAGGGACAATAGAAACAGAATCCAAGAGTTTGCCAGTTGGGAAATTATAGCTTGTATAAAATCAGGTGGGACTCAATGGGCATCACAGCAAAAACGGACTGGATTAACTCATTGTAAGACAAAATGATGAATAAAAATGTCACACAGGAAGCAAAAACACAAAATTAACACACTCGCTGTCCTTCTCGAATTTATTTGGACATTGAAATGTGTGACGTGGAGCGACATTCCCAAATATGTTCGGGTGGTGCTGATAATGCGCTGGTTCGACTGCTGGCAATGTTTTTTCCTTCCAAGAGGGGGCAGAATTTGTCTTTCGTCCATGTTAGCACTTTGTTACAGCTTCAGCTGTTGTTAAAGCGCTATATGAATCAATATTATGTATTACATTGTATTTTGGTCAGGTTTCCTACGCTCCATTGAATGTTAAAGTAGTCCTAAAACTCCATATTCTGTGGGTCTTGCAATTTGAGTGAAAATGACAAAAACCCTGGCCCTGGAGTGTACACAGTTTTGCACACACATCGGAAAAAAATCTTAATGTGTTTTATTTAGAAAGAGAAACACCATAGGTGATCGACATCTGCCTCAAAGAGAAACAATTAACGGCCACCTGTCAAGATTTGTTGTTGACGATAGCGGCCACAAAATAGCAGCACCATACGTATCAGTTGCTCCTCCCTTCACTTCCACATAGTTACTTGGCACTAAAATGCTTTCAGAAGAAAAGAAAGAAAAAGATTAGACATCCAAAATTGGGGGTGGTAAATGGCAAAGGTGTGAATCACATTTTTTTTGTTAATCTCCGGATTAAATGTTTATATCACTTTGTGATAGTCAATGTCAAACGGATTCAGTCACTGGAACATTGCAAATTATCTACACTGGGAAAAAATGGGGGGGGGGGGGAAGCATCTGCATCTCTATACATTATTTACGTAGACTATGCATCAACAAAAAAATGCAGCTAAACTCAGGTTGGTTCTATTAATTGGAGCATTTTGTCAAAATAAAATGTGGGTAAATTTAACACACCATTGTTTCCCCCCCTACTCAATGTTTGCTAATTCCAGATTCTTAAAGTTAAAGAATACCTTTCAGGATCAATAATGCTAGCCTTGCGCCATCCATAGTACAAAGAATGTTGACTTTGGTTAAAACATAAATATATACAGTAGATAAAAATATATGTTGTTTAACTTAAAAAGTATAAATGCAGTTGACAGGAGCCAAAAAAAGTCAAAATGGCCCCAAAAACCTCATTTCCAGGCCTTGTTGTGCGGGTATATTGTGTTTTAGCAACAATTAAGGACACGTTAACCCACTTTGCGTAAGATGCCGGTGGTTACATCAACGTCACTTCTGACAAATTAATGGTCTCAAACTTAGATGTGATGGACACCACAATACGAAGGTGCACCGCCACGTGAGCACCCGTGGCTGGCCCGCAGCACTAAAGAGCAGTAATGGTTCTAATTCCAATAAAGAGAAAATCCAAGGTCACACTGTGAACTTCCTCACCATCAGAAGACCACAAAGACTGTCTGGAAGAGTGCATAATATCCTCACAGCTATTTTTACCCTCAAATTAAAATCTATGACATGTTGAAATGACTGCAGTGAGTAAGAGGGGTATTCAAAGCAGACACTAATGGCGCTTATTAATGGCATGAATGAAGTCTTGACAGGTCGTGTGTCATTCTGCAGGCAATGCTCCACTGGCATAATGGCTAATGTAAGTGGGGATAATTATATATATTATACCCTGTCTTGTGGTATTTTGGCAGGAATATGAGGAGCTGGGCAGTTAGCGAAGAAGAGTGAAAAGTACTTGCTCTTTTTCAAGATAGGCTCGTGTGTTTGTGGGTGTGCGCAATTTGCTTTGCTTCTACAGCCACGTAATGGAATGATTGGGAGACGTGAGCCCCCAAAATGTGGCTGAGCGTTATTGCTCGTGTTTACGATACATAAATGAAAGGCATTTAAGTGGACAGTCAACAATGTTCAACGTGACGGTCACAAACGTATTGCGCTGGGGTGGAGGAGATAGGATGAAATAAGAAAAGCTGTATTTGTCTCAAAATGGTGAAAGTCCCGATTTTCAGCAGCTAAAAAAAATTGAAAGGGAGAAAGTAGAAGAAAAAGTACAGTATATTAATAAATATCCCATTTGAAGTAAGAATATGAGTATATTAAAAATGGGTGAGTCCAGGTTATAAAAAGGTTATATATTTTTTCTAAGCCAAGAACAAGGAAGCACTAGATACATTCTTTACTTCTTTTGACTTCCCTTTGAAAATGTACACAACTTAACTATGACCATTTTTTTCCTCTTCATTCAAAGCGTTTTTTTTTTTCTTTAACTCATTCACTGCCATTCCCGAATTTATTTGGGAATTGAAAATATGACATTTAGCGCCATTCCCAAATGTGTTCGGGGGTGCCGATAAAGCGCTGGTTAGACCTCTGGCAATGTTTTTCCCTCCCATGAGTGGAGAAAGTAGGAATTTGCCTTTTGTACAGTCACCCCCATTTCAAGCTCAGATAACTCCAGACCCATATACCTTGGGAATTAACTGATAAAAGAAAAGAGTAAGGTTTTTTACACTGCATTGAATGTTTACTGGATATTCTGCGCGTCCTGCAATTTGAGTGAAAATGACAAAAACTCTGGCACTGGAGTGCATATTTTAGCACGTCTGGAAGTGAATGAGGTAATCTTCCAAGAAAATTATGTCATCTGTTTGTATGTTCAATAAACTAACAACTATATATTATGTATACTATATTTTCCATATTTACTGCCTTTCCTGTGTGGCAAATGTCCTTTATGCCACATCGTGCAGTGTAAATTTCCTTCAGCTTTCTCCCACATAAAAATAAACCCAAAACAATAATAATAATGGTGAATTGTGAACTCTAAATTATCCATACATGAGAATATGACTAACAGTGTTGATAATGGATAGATTAAGAAAAATGTATGATGTATTAAGACTACTCGAACAAGTACAACAAACCCAAAAAGTTACAGAAATAAATGCAAAGTGCGAGATATACGTCACTCTGTACTGTACTAGCCAGTTCTGACAGTGAGGTTACGCATAGGGGTTACGGTGTCGATGCTGGTAATGGTGGCCGTGGTGCTGGTTGTGAAGTAGGCACGCCTGGGTGAGTCTTGGAGAACGTTTCCTGTCTCCGGGGTTGGCAGCAGAGAGGCGACTAATTGGAGGCCCGGTGGTAAAATCTGTTCATTATGCCTCCGCCTTCAAATACCTCCCCTCATTTAGCCGCGTATTTACCCACTTACCCCCAAAGCCAACGCAGGACCTGGGAGCAGGTTCGGCACCGAATAAGAGTAAGAATGAGAGCCATGTGCAAAAGGGAGGGAGGGTTAACCGTATGCTCTGTGGGAATTAACAAAGCACCGAGTAATTAAATCTAAATTGACATTCAGGTAATTAGCCTCTTGATTAGGAGCAATAACGCAATTAGCCAACTAGTCTTTGCTAATTGTTAATTAGTATAAGCAAAGTTATTGTGTGAGTGCAAGAGGGAGTCATGTAAAAGAACAAATGTTAATCTGTCTCTCTTTCAACAGCCTTTCTGTCTATTGAGCTAGCAGGCAGGCGGCTTCATTGTCTTTGTCTCCATTCTCGGGCAGGCGCCGGCTAATTAGCTGAAAGTCTTATCCGGGATGTGATCAGAGAGCAAGCTGGCACGTCTCCACTTCTACCCGCGTGCCTCTCCGAGCGCCCGCGTCGCGCCGACGTATCACACGGAGGCTATTTGTTCCGAATGAAGATGCGATGTGGATGAAGTACGATCAGAAAGGCAAGCGGGGGGGGGAGCCACTGTGCTGCCGATTAATCTGAAGGAGATGTAACTCATCTAAAAAGGCTTTTGAGTTGGCAAGGGAGATGAACAGAGCGACTCATTAAAAACGACGCAAGGAAGTAGATAGGGGAATATTATAGATGTTGCAGGAAGTGAGATTTACTTTGACCACAAGTGAGAAATGGACATCAGTGCGTGTGAGTGTGTATATACGTACTGTAACTTCCTGCTCCTCCTTTTCTTTAGTCAGCAAAATAATTTCGACCGGATAAACAGCTCTTTAGGTCGATTACAGGTGGGTGTAGTCTTCGATATTGCTCCCATGACTTCCAGGCATTCAACAACTGCATTAGAATTAAACATAAAATAAGTCATATGAACACAAAACATTCCAACAATACAAAAATGAATTGATGGGTTCGAGCAAACTAGCAGGAAAAGCTATTTGCCCCATGAAAAATATATAATCAGCCATGGATGCATGGCTTGGGGAGCCCACGATGAGAAGACAAGAGCATCAGCGCAGAGCTTGTATGGAACTGTCGCAGCTTGGAATTGAAGCGGATTTACGTGGAACAGGAGATGTGAGACAATCTCTTTTCGTCAATGGATGCTATAGCTTCGTGTTTGCTTTCAACATTTAACTTGTAGCAGACGTGCACATTTCACCATGACGTCCCTGATCCAATGGTGAAAAGGACACTTTGATCCTCTCCAAATATGGAGCAGAAATTGCTTAAGATTGAATGACTGTCTGTGTCTTTTGTGTTGTGTTACATTATGTGTTATTTAGTTGTTGTTGTTTTGACTTCAAGATGGCGCAGTGAGAGTGGCTGCCTTTACAGGAGGACCTGTATTTTGTTTTTCTACTTCTTCCTTTCCTTTCCTATTACTTTCATCACTTTACTGCTGTGAAATGTAAATTTCTCCTCTGCGAGACTATTAAAGGCTAATCCAATCCAATAAACAAATAAATAAATAAGAGGATTGAAATCTTTTTTTTTAAAGCTGAAGATAGTTTAGCCCGACTGCAAGTGAGATTGTCTATTTCAACTCTCAATGTGTTCCTTGATGAATTTTTTTTGATTGAACATTAGAATTACCAAATGTGACGGTGTGTGCGCGCGGGGGTGTTTAGGCCTGTCTTGCAGTGTCTCCTGTCGTGCCCCACCCAGCGTGCTTCTAATTGGATCCTTATTACCAGGCTTGCCTCCATCTGAGGAATGATGGATTCATACCACGCAGAATTCCATTAATCATTCCTTTTTCTCAGTCCACTCGGAGGAGAGGGCAAAATCATTTCTTTGCGGCGCCAAAGCAGGCTGGCATCATGAATATTCATGGTTGAAAATTTAGGGGTCAAGCCTAATAGGGGGAGGTGATTTGTCCCGTTAATGCTTGGGTCTTGTTTTAGTGGTTAACCGAGAGAAAAGTCGCTTCCATGCTACTGTTGGGATGGATGAAATTCATCTGTCCGTTTGCCAATCCGCTTAGCCTCAGGAGTCACCATTTTTGGAATTTGGGAAGAAACCGACATACCCAGAGAAAACTCATACAGGCAGGGGGAGAACACGTGGACTTCACATAGGAAGTCCGGATCCGCGATTAAATCCATAACCTCTGCGCAGCGAGGTCAACGCGCTAACCACTCGTCCACCAACCTGTCATAATAACATTCACTGTCATAATCACACCTCAGGACAATTTAGAGTGTTTGAGTCACTTCAAAGAAACAAATACATACATAGATTAATCGATGAGAAGGTTTCTTCAGCCGTCATCTGTACAAATTTGAAGGTTTCGGACGTTTCGCCTCCTATCCAAGAGGCTTCGTCAGTTCGATGGACCACTCCTGTACGACTGAGAGCTTACACAGACATACATAGATTAATAGAATAGCACATACATATACATACAGTAAAGTCTCGTTATATCGATATTCAAGGGAGTCCGAAAAAATATCGATATAACCGGGACTATCGATATATCCGACCCTGTTTGCATGTAATTTTCTCCGTGCGTGCATAGAAATAGTATCGATATAACCGGGACTATCGATATATCCGATATCGATATAACGAGACTTTACTGTATGTATATACATACATAGATGAATGTCAGCAATTTGCATAGATGCCTTATGATTAAAAAATAAAAATACATAAATAAATCTGGATGAACAAATAGATAAATATATGAATAAATAACTAACTAAATAAAGAAAGAAAATACAGAAAGCAAATTTAGGGGTCATAGATGGACTTCAAACACACAAGTGTCATAGCATCACACCCTAAAAAATGAGCACTTAAAGTCACTTCATTAATAATTGATCAACATATTTGAAGTGATTAAAATTCATGACTTGAAAGTGATTCGTGCCCCAGTACCCTCCGGGTGTCCAATCAGTGCCCTGTGCGCGTTAGATCAGGGGTGAATTACTAATTGTACCTAGATATTTAGTGGGGTCAGGTAACTCCCACGTGGGCAAGCGCACGCATTCCTTCAGCCAGTCCTAATTTGTCTGTCACCCCGTCATCACCTCCTTGTCAGCGCTGCCCTTCCTCTTTGTCTCCATCGTCCACCTCTGTTGGCAACAGAAAGAATCATTAAGTCGTCATGATTGAGACGTCATGCCCAAGCCCTGTCACTCAAAACACACACACAGAGGAAGGCTTCTCGCCGGTTAGCGCAGGCTCGTTAGCAATGCATGTTCAAAGACCGCAAATTATAATTGACTTCATGTTGTGAGTGTTATCAACCATATGTACTCCCTCAGATGTTGATTTGAATGCAACATAATTCATTTTGCAGGAAAAAGATGCTCCAAACACTCATTGTTATTCAAATCGTGTCGAAACATTTACAAACGTCAATTAAAATGGTCAACCCATTGTGCGCTTTTGTTGCGTTGACTTAAAAATGTACGCCATCAGGCAACATTAACTTAGCATTGTATTGAAATAATACAAAATAATTAACCGACAGTGCGGCATTGCAACTGTTTGTTGATTAAGTTAATACAGTTACATCAATAGAATCAACATTATTATTACTATTTTTGCCCCCCCCACCCCCCCTGTAATTGTGTTTAAAGCTCAGAATGAGAAAACTCATTTGTTAAGAGTAAACGCTTTTGTTTAGTCATCCCCGATGCAGTCCCCAAAATCAAAACTATAACAAGATAGATTCTGGCTTTATAAACATATATTCAAATGACAAAGCTTGGCCCCACGTGGATGACATCAACATGACAATGCCCCCCCTTTCCTCCCCCTCATCAATTATTAAAGCCTCCTTGAGAAGATTTTTACAGACTGTAAATTCCTGAATGTTAACTTCAAATGGAATAAAAAAAAAAAGTCTGTCAAAACAAAGTCGTTGCATACTGGACACGGGACATCCCACATCCCCAATGTTTTATTCCACACCGCAAGGAAAAACAAGCTATTAAAGGCTTAAACACAGAACATGATGTTTGTCTCTCTCACTGTAGAGGTGAGCCATGTGGCCAGTATTCCTCTGTCCTCTCATGTATTAAACATCTCTTTCTGCGCACCACACCTCCCACCAGTCCCAAGGTTCACAAGCCCACAGCACCCCCAGAGACCAGCGCACTCTTTTAAAGATATGTGCTCACTTAATCACTGAAGAAAAGTGCCCCAGAGCTAGCCTAATATTATAATTAATTAATTCAACCAAAAAGGGGGTATTAAATTTCCTGCCTCTTAGGATAGCGTGTTGAATACATTGACCTTTGCAGAAAAGCTTCTCACTCAAATCACCGTTTCATGCGCGCAACTTGTTTCTGTTACTTATGGCTCCCAATGCATGGATAACGCAGTTGTGGTCCCTGCATGTCACTCCTAGGCCTTCAGTAGTGCTATATCTGAATCACTCCGCAGCTGCGAGTGTGGTGTGATTTACTACACGTCCACTAGAGGATGTCGTTGGCAAGGAAATAACTTATAACTTGAAGAAACTTCAGAAATACTATCATTAAACTATTTAAATTTTTACTATGAACATGTGGATTCATGATAACCTCAAAAAATTGCAATATTATTTGCTATTTTTGCTAGCTTCGTAGCTGTCCAACCTTCCAAGTCCATCTGGAAAATGGCTTGAACAGTATATCTGCAACCAAATCCAGCCATTGTAGGTTGACAAAACCATTATTAAATCAACACAAACATTTATTTTCTTATGCAGCTCACTACAGATACAGTGTGCTAGCTCTGGCCAGTATGCGCCTATCACTAGCAGCGAGTGATACTATGACTGGCTAGTGACTAGCCAATCATAATTTGTGAAAACTCTGACGCTGCCAGCGCCTTTGAGCAGACCTTGGGTGGCCAACTCAAACTCTGATTGGTTAAAGCAACTGCTTTATCGCCATCGATGCTTATGCTCCAGAGCCTGCAGAACTGATTGTGAAGGCGTCCGGGTAGATTTCTGACCCTGGTAACAAATGATGGCTGAAATGTGATTGGTTAAATGCTTAAATATGAAAACACACATCTGGAAGCGGCGCAACAACGAAAAAGTAATGAAAGGAAGCTGAAAGACAATTTTGAATTATTTAATAAGAATTTATGGACAAAATAGAATTCACATTAGTCTGTGATTCAGATATTTTTAGGCTACCAGAGAAGGCCTTGCAGGCCCTGATTGCCCAAAACTGGGATAATGTGATTATTTAATATTGACAGGAGGCCCAAATGTAAATTGTGCAACATGTTAAGACCCTCCACTTATATACCAGCCAGTCATGCGCCACTTCTGAGTTTTTCATGGAACCGAATATTCTCAGTCAACTTGGAAGTGCAGGGGAAAAAAACTCCCGTAGGAAAGACCTGAGCCAAGCTTGGAACCTTTGACTGTGAGGTGTCCCAACAGTGTCGTCCAAAAAGTGTTTATACAAACTGTTAAAGTGTGTGTGCATGTGTGTGTGTGCAGTGACACACAAGAAGAGAAAGTTTTCTTATTAGTGGAGAAAGTAGGGAAATAGCATTCAGCTAAGTCTGTGTCTATCTCGACTCCCCAGTGTACTCTCAGTCTTCACTAACTCTGACTGAAGTTCAGAGGGGTTAGGTGGTATACTCAGGAGGGGGGGAGACAAAAGGGAGGAGGCGGAAGGAGCGGGGGGTTAAGTAGGATTGGAACAGTGGCAGTTTTAAAACACAACTTTAAATCTCCACCTACGAGAGAAAGAGTTGAGGGGGGGCCACTCAGAGTGGGGGGAACAATGGCATCATGTGGCGTGTCGTTATCTTCGGGGAGACAGCGGTATGAGACTAAAAAAGAAGCTTGAAGAAGGGCATAAATGTGATAACAGCTGTAGGCTGTATAAGCTTCTTCTCGTGGAGTGATGCGAAAGAGTAAAAAAAAAATATAATCTTTGCGACCTTCACATCATAAGTTCACTCAAACACACTCTTGCTCACAGCCATTGCAAATGGATTTTAAAGATGGATGGATGAATGGATGAGTGCCCGGCGGAGAGAAACAAATACAGCAACAGAACAAATAGATCTTAATAGGAGCTTACAAGCTAGAATGAATCCTGTGTGCCACACCATTAACTTGTGCTCTTCTATCAAGGACAATGAAATAAGCCATCATTTAGCCAGTCTTTGTCCCGTACGTAAATTTATTGCCAGGAGAAGGCTGCAATCAGGAAAAGGTACGGGTAGGATACATCCCTCGCAACAGGCGTACAAAAGATAGAGTCTGTAACCTTCAAAAGGAGACAAATACTGCCTGATGCATTATTTATCTTAATAATGACGATTTTAAATTAGCAGCCGGCACAAAGCTAAATGATGGTGGCATATTTGTATTCCCTCGTTGATCATTCTAACAGACCAACGAGCTGTCTTAACGCAATTTATTACTTTTACAGAGTGACGATACTTTTCTTCCCAGCAACATACTTAACATAAGTGTTTCAAAGATACGATATGTTGAAGAAAAATCTCACGTGACACGTCTAGGGAAAAAGTCACTTAAAGTGGATACTACATGGGTTCAACGTACCTTTTGCCACCGAGTAGAAGAGAAGCAATTTATTCTGCTTGTCACTATGTTCCTGAGAGATAGATAAACAAAAACTAGTCGTTTGAAATAAAAAAGGAGAAATACAGTTTGGAAATCACGATTGAAACCACAAAACTACTGAGACGCTTGACTATAGTTAGCAAAAATGGAAGATTTTTGATTGGGTTCTTCCATACCAAATTCGTCCAAGCCAGTGTGGCTTGACGACACGAAACTGCCTTTGCATAACTGCCCCCAAAAATGTCCTGAACGTTTTGGAATAATGAAAATTTACATTTTCAGGACAAAGAACCCCCGATTGATTGAAAATGTCAATTGCTGTCACTGCAACATAATGTTCATCAAGCCTCACTAATCAAATGGAATTAAAAAAAAAGTCTGTCAAAACAAAGTCGTTGCATACTGGACACGGGACATGCAGGGACATCCCACATCCCCAATGTTTTATTCCACACCGCAAGGAAAAACAAGCTATTAAAGGTTTAAACACAGAACACGATGTTTGTCTCTCTCACTGTAGAGGTGAGCCATGTGGCCAGTATTCCTCTGTCCTCTCATGTATTAAACATCTCTTTCTGCGCACCACACCTCCCACCAGTCCCAAGGTTCACAAGCCCACAGCACCCCCAGAGACCAGCGCACTCTTTTAAAGATATGTGCTCACTTAATCACTGAAGAAAAGTGCCCCAGAGCTAGCCTAATATTATAATTAATTAATTCAACCAAAAAGGGGGTATTAAATTTCCTGCCTCTTAGGATAGCGTGTTGAATACATTGACCTTTGCAGAAAAGCTTCTCACTCAAATCACCGTTTCATGCGCGCAACTTGTTTCTGTTACTTATGGCTCCCAATGCATGGATAACGCAGTTGTGGTCCCTGCATGTCACTCCTAGGCCTTCAGTAGTGCTATGTCTGAATCACTCCGCAGCTGCGAGTGTGGTGTGATTTACTACACGTCCACTAGAGGATGTCGTTGGCAAGGAAATAACTTATAACTTGAAGAAACTTCAGAAATACTATCATTAAACTATTTAAATTTTTACTATGAACATGTGGATTCATGATAACCTCAAAAAATTGCAATATTATTTGCTATTTTTGCTAGCTTCGTAGCTGTCCAACCTTCCAAGTCCATCTGGAAAAATCTGCAGCCAAATCCAGCCATTGTAGGTTGACAAAACCATTATTAAATCAACACAAACATTTATTTTCTTATGCAGCTCACTACAGATACAGTGTGCTAGCTCTGGCCAGTATGCGCCTATAACTAGCAGCGAGTGATACTATGACTGGCTAGTGACTAGCCAATCATAATTTGTGAAAACTCTGACGCTGCCAGCGCCTTTGGGCAGACCTTGGGTGGCCAACTCAAACTCTTATTGGTTAAAGCAACTGCTTTATCGCCATTGATTTTTATGCTCCAGAGCCTGCAGAACTGATTGTGAAGGCGTCCGGGTAGATTTCTGACCCTGGTAACAAATGATGGCTGAAATGTGATTGGTTAAATGCTTAAATATGAAAACACACATCTGGAAGCAGCGCAACAATGAAAAAGTAATGAAAGGAAGCTGAAAGACAATTTTGAATTATTTAATAAGAATTTATGGACAAAATAGAATTCACATTAGTCTGTGATTCAGATATTTTTAGGCTACCAGAGAAGGCCTTGCAGGCCCTGATTGCCCAAAACTGGGATAATGTGATTATTTAATATTGACAGGAGGCCCAAATGTAAATTGTGCAACATGTTAAGACCCTCCACTTATATACCAGCCAGTCATGCGCCACTTCTGAGTTTTTCATGGAACCGAATATTCTCAGTCAACTTGGAAGTGCAGGGGAAAAAAACTCCCGTAGGAAAGACCTGAGCCAAGCTTGGAACCTTTGACTGTGAGGTGTCCCAACAGTGTCGTCCAAAAAGTGTTTATACAAACTGTTAAAGTGTGTGTGCATGTGTGTGTGTGCAGTGACACACAAGAAGAGAAAGTTTTCTTATTAGTGGAGAAAGTAGGGAAATAGCATTCAGCTAAGTCTGTGTCTATCTCGACTCCCCAGTGTACTCTCAGTCTTCACTAACTCTGACTGAAGTTCAGAGGGGTTAGGTGGTATACTCAGGAGGGGGGGAGACAAAAGGGAGGAGGCGGAAGGAGCGGGGGGTTAAGTAGGATTGGAACAGTGGCAGTTTTAAAACACAACTTTAAATCTCCACCTACGAGAGAAAGAGTTGAGGGGGGGCCACTCAGAGTGGGGGGAACAATGGCATCATGTGGCGTGTCGTTATCTTCGGGGAGACAGCGGTATGAGACTAAAAAAGAAGCTTGAAGAAGGGCATAAATGTGATAACAGCTGTAGGCTGTATAAGCTTCTTCTCGTGGAGTGATGCGAAAGAGTAAAAAAAAAAAATCTAATCTTTGCGACCTTCACATCATAAGTTCACTCAAACACACTCTTGCTCACAGCCATTGCAAATGGATTTTAAAGATGGATGGATGAATGGATGAGTGCCCGGCGGAGAGAAACAAATACAGCAACAGAACAAATAGATCTTAATAGGAGCTTACAAGCTAGAATGAATCCTGTGTGCCACACCATTAACTTGTGCACTTCTATCAAGGACAATGAAATAAGCCATCATTTAGCCAGTCTTTGTCCCGTACGTAAATTTATTGCCAGGAGAAGGCTGCAATCAGGAAAAGGTACGGGTAGGATACATCCCTCGCAACAGGCGTACAAAAGATAGAGTCTGTAACCTTCAAAAGGAGACAAATACTGCCTGATGCATTATTTATCTTAATAATGACGATTTTAAATTAGCAGCCGGCACAAAGCTAAATGATGGTGGCATATTTGTATTCCCTCGTTGATCATTCTAACAGACCAACGAGCTGTCTTAACGCAATTTATTACTTTTACAGAGTGATGATACTTTTCTTCCCAGCAACATATTTAACATAAGTGTTTCAAAGATACGATATGTTGAAGAAAAATCTCACGTGACACGTCTAGGAAAAAGTCACTTAAAGTGGATACTACATGGGTTCAACGTACCTTTTGCCACCGAGTAGAAGAGAAGCAATTTATTCTGCTTGTCACTATGTTCCTGAGAGATAGATAAACAAAAACTAGTCGTTTGAAATAAAAAAGGAGAAATACAGTTTGGAAATCACGATTGAAACCACAAAACTACTGAGACGATTGACTATAGTTAGCAAAAATGGAAGATTTTTGATTGGGTTCCGGTCAAGTTCTTCCATACCAAATTCGTCCAAGCCAGTGTGGCTTGACGACACGAAACTGCCTTTGCATAACTGCCCCCAAAAATGTCCTGAACGTTTTGGAATAATGAAAATTTACATTTTCAGGACAAAGAACCCCCGATTGATTGAAAATGTCAATTGCTGTCACTGCAACATAATGTTCATCAAGCCTCACTAATCATCTCCTTCTTTGGTTGTCTTTTGGTTTGTGGACCACTAACTCCCCCTACTGGCTATGAGGAGTAAAACACTGTGGCAGTGACAAGAATACATGTAGTTAGACGACACTGCCCAGTACAGTATGTGTTTTTAATTTTGCCCAGAAAAATTACAAAAATAGGAAACTGAATTAAGAAGAAAATATATATTTTCATCCAAGGCTAAGTCTCTTAACGTGTCACCACCTCACTTCATTCTCAGCAGCTGTCAAAGGAAGGGAAAGAGATAAACCCTGACCAACACACCATCTCATCACCTGCACGTACTTGAAAAGACCAAACCATTCCTTTGCCGCCGTTAATGGCGAGGACATTATTCATCTCTCCAGCCAATTTGAGTTTCTTTTTCTTGTAGGAATGGAAGCGCCGGAGGTTGAGGGCAGTGAAGAGTATTAAATATGTAGAAGAAGATGGACAAAAGGAGCGGCGGAATAAAGAGGGCAGCGGAGGTGGGATTGAAGAAGGACGGGAAGGTGTGCGGTGCTGATGTCGAGGTAGTTACAGTGAGAGAATGTGAAGACGGAAGAAAGAAAAGAGAAGACGCTTCGCTTGTGTCACGGGTAGCTGCATGTGCTCTCCGGGTTGACCTTTCAAGAAAGGACACTTCGTCTTCCACATTTGAATGTCGAGCCAATGAAGCTCAAATGAGGAGCGCTGAAAAGTGTCAAAAGTCTAATGTGGCCGCTGTCACGATGGAACCTGCGAGGTCAACTGCCATTCATTCCCCAATGACAAAAAAAAAACATTTTCCCAGAATATTTAAAACACTCTTTTTCAGGGTCACACGGTTGCAATTAATTACATAACATTTGAATATTATTTATTGGCATACAAGTCTAGCAATTCAGCTCAAAGTGGCATATATACCCAAATTTATTCAGGAATTGAACAGAATGACGTGGCGCGCCATTCCTGAATTTGTTTGGAATTGTTTTTTTCTTGCGGGGGGGGTGCGGATCAAGCTCCAGTCAGACCTCTGGCAATGTTTTTCCCTCCCACGAGGGGGCAGTATTTGCCTTTTCTACAGCCGCCCCCACTTTCAATGCAGATAACTCTACAACCAAGTAAGCTCGAAAGAAATGTTACTTTCAGATTAAAGATGAGAGTCTAAGGTTTCTTACGCTGCATTGAATGTTCATGTAGTCCTAAAACTCAATATTCTGTGGGTCCTGGAATTTGATTGAAAATGACAAAAAAAAAAAAAAAAAAAAAAACGACACTGGAGTGGACACATTTGCATATTGTCTGGCAGTGAATGACTCAAAGGACAACCGACGTCTCCGGACAAGTTGTGTCCATAATTTGTAAAATGGCTTCACATGACTTCTACTGAGCGTATTTTAATAAGAATTCCACCGCATATAGCTATATTTTATGTTTTAAGACTCGCGCTGAATATTCAGGATGTCTTGTTTTTGAGTTGGTGACGATTGCGTACGTGATGTCACTAAAGTTTGAATGAGACCTGGCAAACAGCGGGGGACTTTTCCGAGTTGAACGACACGACGCCACCTGGGTTTGTTTACCTCTCAAAACCCCGCCTCTCGGGCCGCGGAGGCGGTCTCGCGATATTTTACCGCGAGATCTGGAAAGTCACTCAAGTTCCCGTCCCGGAAACTCTCTCATTTGAATGCCTTGCGTGTCAAATTTCTGGTCCATCTCCCACAGTTATAGCCACTGTATATCGTCCCCCTAAACCACATCGTGACTTTTTAAAAGACTTCTCAGCCGTCCTCACACACCTCTCCACTCTGTCACCAAATATTATTATCCTTGGGGACTTCAACATACACATTGACAATTCCACCCATCCCCTCACCAAAGACTTTATTTCCTCATTGGAGAGTTTTGGCTTACACCAATTCTCTGATTTCCCCACGCATATAAAAGGGCATATCCTGGACTTAATATGCTGCTGTGGTTTTACCCCCGCCAACTGCACAGCAAACGAACTTCCTGTAACGGACCATTTCCTCGTCTCATTTAACGTTCCCATCACACTCTCTCTCCCCAAGCCACCGCGCATCATCACTTATCGGAACATCCAACACATTGACACTGTCACCCTCACTGCAATGGCTGCCAACCTCAAACCGGACTACAACTCCCCCCCTGATGAACTTGTTTCCCAATACAACATGGACCTTGCACACATGCTCAACACCCTTGCTCCTGTTAAATCCCGGTCAGTCAAATTCACTCGATCCGCCCCTTGGTTCACCGCCCAACTCCGCTCCACCAAGGCGAAAACTCGGCAGCTGGAAAGACTTTACAGAAAGACCGGCCTCACCACCCACCAGGACATGTACACAGCTCACCTCACCCACTACAAGGACTCTATCACACGCGCAAAATCGGAATACTATTCTGGACTGATTGATGCTAACAGTGGGAATTCACGGACTCTGTTTTCCCTATACAACAAAATCATTCAACCCCCTATCTCTCTCCCCCCACACTTTCACTCCTCAGACACCTGCAACGCACTACTTCTGTTTTTCACTGAAAAGATCAACAAGATCCACCAGCACCTCGGCTCCTCTGTATCCCCCCCTCTCCCAACCTTCCTACTCCCTATCAACTGCTGTCGTCTTTTGAACTCCCTCATCCCTCCTTACTTTCTGACCTCATCACCAAGTCCAAGAATTCCACCTGTCAACTTGACCCCCTCCCTACTGTCCTCATCAAATCTTGTCTACCTGCTCTCCTCCCTTTTATTTCAGCTATTATTCACTCCTCACTGTCCACTGGAATTGTTCCTGTCCCTCTTAAAACCGCAGCTGTAACACCAATCCTGAAAAAACTTGGTTCAGATCCCAATGATTTCAATAACCTACGTCCAATTTCGCATCTTCCATTTATCGCTAAAATTCTCGAAAAAACCGTCGCCTGTCAACTCCACTCTCACCTCACTCACAATAACCTCTACGAACAATTCCAGTCTGGTTTCCGTCCCCGCCACAGCACTGAATCAGCCCTCATAAAAATCACGAACGACCTTCTCATAGCAGCAGATACCGGCTCCCTCTCTATTCTCATCCTTCTTGATCTATCTGCGGCCTTTGACACAATTTCTCACCCCATCCTGCTCAACCGACTCTCCACTCTAGGCGTGACACACACCCCACTCAGTTGGTTTCACTCCTACCTCACTGGCCGCTCACAGTTTATCCAAATTACCTCATTCACTTCACGGTCCTCCCCTGTGTCTTCTGGTGTGCCCCAAGGTTCTGTCCTGGGGCCCCTTCTCTTTATTATATACCTTCTTCCCCTTGGTGATATCTTCCGCAAATTTGGAATTCATTTTCACTGCTTCGCGGATGACACCCAGCTCTACCTCTCCAGTAAACCCGACGCCTCTCTTCCACCTGCATCCCTTACACTTTGCCTCTCAGAAATCAAATCCTGGTTTTCTCATAACTTTCTCAAACTAAACAGCGAAAAAACTGAACTTCTCCTTGTCGGTACAAAATCCACCCTTCACAAAGCAAACAGTTTCTCTCTCACCATTGACAATTCTACCGTGTCCCCCGCCCTTCAGGTTAAGAGCCTGGGTGTCATCCTTGATAGCACACTATCTTTTCACTCCCACATAAATAACATAACCCGGTCTGCATATTTTCACCTCCGCAATATCAATCGTCTCCGTCCCTCTCTCACCCCTCACACCACTGCTATCCTCGTCCACAGTCTCGTCACCTCCCGTATCGATTATTGTAATTCACTTCTTTTCGGGGTCAATCAAAAATGTCTCCATAAACTCCAACTAGTCCAAAATTCCTCAGCCCGGATCATCACAAAAACCCCCTCATTTCACCACATCACTCCTGTCCTCCAACAGCTCCACTGGCTCCCTGTTAAACTCCGTATTGAATTCAAGATACTTCTGTTTACATTTAAAGCCATCCATAACCTTGCCCCTCCCTATCTGTCTGACCTAATTCAAATCTCCGTTCCTACTCGGACCCTCAGATCCTCTTCCTCCCTCCACCTCTACACGCCCTCTGCCCGTCTCACAACGATGGGGTGCAGAGCTTTCAGCCGCTCCGCTCCTAAACTCTGGAACTCACTTCCACCCAACATCCGCAACATTGACTCCCTTCCTACTTTCAAATCTCACCTGAAA
Source organism: Hippocampus bargibanti (assembly GCF_051943395.1). Classification (NCBI taxonomy): domain Eukaryota; kingdom Metazoa; phylum Chordata; class Actinopteri; order Syngnathiformes; family Syngnathidae; genus Hippocampus; species Hippocampus bargibanti. Next base: position 4,315,003 of record NC_142745.1, on the reverse strand, counting down.
ACCCACCTCTTTAAACTTGCTTACATGGTCTAATTTATTATGCTGTTTTATTATTTATTGCTTTATGCATGATTTTACTGTTTTGTGTGTTGTCTTTGTTGTAAAGTGTCCTTGAGTGTTCAGAAAGGCGCTTGTAAATTAAATGTATTATTATTAAAGGAACGCCCCTGACCGAAAAAAGACGCATTGTAGCGGTCCTTCCATCACGTCAATGTATTTTGCTGTACTTGTTTGGTCTGAAAACGTCGTGATGCACCAAAAAGAGGCAGAAGAGGGCTTCCAAGCTCCATATAAGGAATTTATCAGCCTGTGGAAACGGAGGTGGCCACAGGAGGTCGCCATTTTGTGCCTCTTTTTGGGTGAGACAATGTTGCCTCAAAATGGCACGGAATAAATTATTTAATCGATTGCAAACATGTATGCTTTCCTCTTCAGAACTAGCTTTCCATTGCACAGTGTTTGGATTTAAGGACTTCTGGGATTTGTAGTATAAATCAGTCTACAGTAGACGTGGTCACATATGGCAAGAATTTAAAAAAATAATAATAATAAGTAACTGAACCTTTGTATGATGCGATGTCATACATTACGACAATTTGACCTCAAAACTTTCGTATAACTTGTGGTCTATTTCAATTTAAGGGCTCCTTCTCAATTGACCAAGCGAGAAACTTCAATGTGCGTTAATGAAGGATGCCTCTCGAATCAATTTTGTGTCACTTTATTTGGGATATGCTACTTAACGGCCAGAGAATCTATAAATTGTGGCTCCAATCTTCATCGTGTGGTGAGCTCCATTATTTTTGGCTGCTCAAGAGAAACGGCCCGGTGCGAAGGAAATCGTAAAACTGGTGGTGATTGACAGTAACTTAATGGAGGAGGATGGATCAATGAGTAATATTACTGATATGATATCAGCAAGGCAAAACACATAAACCTTTACCAACTTCAAAATTTCACTCATAAAAACTTTGCTTCGCGTTCCCTAAGAAAAAAAAGGAGATAAATCCATCAAAAAGAAAGTCTTCCTGGATTTTATAGTCCTTCACTGGCTTTCATCAATCTTCCTCATCTCCATTTTGATGTGTGTCTATTAGCATGAGGTGAGGCCTTGCCTGCTCTCACATCCGGGGGCTAAATTAGCTCAATCAGGCCCCTTTCACTTCTCTTTCTCGGGCTTCCAGCAAAGTGACACACTGCTCCCCTGAGGAAGGAGGCGGGACTAATGGAGGCGTAGGGAGGAACGCTACGCAAAATGGCCACAGGAAGACGATGGAATAGAGTAGCACGGGTGGGTAGAATGCCACATGATAGTTTTAATTTTAATTTTAATGAGTTAGAAAAAGGACATTTTCTGTTATGCTCTCAAAAGAGTGAGCGGCCGCACAAGAGTGCCAGAGTTTCTTAAGTTGCTTATTTGTGTTCTCAACCTTTCCCCTTTGCCTCTTCTTACAAAACAGCCCCCCTGAGTATCAATAGAAATGCAAGGCAGGCACTTCTGCCACAGTAATAACATCACATTTATAAGTGTGTGTGTGTGTGTGCTTGCTGGAGGGAGATCGTAGGTGGTGATCCAAGTGAGCCATAAGATCTACTCTCTTCAGTTCTACAGGGATTTATTAGACCAGGGAGTACATTAGCATCATAAAGACTCTGGAGAATGGGCCTGCGGATGGGCTGCACACACTACGACTACACACTAACATGTTCTCACTGCATCAGCGATGTGTATGTCTATGTGTGAGGATTAGAAATAAGATTACCTCTATTTAAGTTAAGGACTATTAAACAATTTATGGTTCATCCTGAAGGAGACTCGGACTAATACATCAGGGGGGGAAAGGTGGAGGGAAAGGGGACAAAAAGGGGTCGGCGTAATAAGATGGAGGGGATATTGCATTCCTTCTAGAAGACGCATTGGACTCGATGTCCTTCTACACGTTTGTATTTTATTTTAATTATTTCAACCACGTGGCAAAAAAAAACATATTTAAACCTTTTTGGATTGCAAATTATTATGTGTTTCTCTCTTTCAAAAATGACAAATCGATATTTCATAAGTGTAGTTTGAGAAAAGAAACTAGCATTCAGCAATATATAGATCTCTCACTCCCCCTGATGGGCGTTATTAGAACGACATGGAGCAAAGGGTGCCTTAAAAAATGAATTATGAATCGGATAAAAATCATAATAAGAATACATTTTATTTATTAGCACCTTTCAAAACTCCCAAGGACACTTTACAGTCAAAGGATAATAGGTTACTAATTAATTTAAAAGCGTGTTTAACACCATTAATAAGCAATTGGAAATGACCTAGAAAAGGTCATCAGGAAATGTTGATTTATTATTTGGCAAGTCCAGTTTTGCAAAAGAACATTTTTTGAGTTCGTGTCTTACCTTTGAATGGAGATAAGCACACGAACAGTCGCATCATATCAGATCCACTTTAAAACAAGACGACCTCTGAACCGCAATGTTTTTTCTGTCACTGGAAACCGACATTGATCACATCAACTACACCACACAATAATTCGTTGGGTTACATTGAACATTTACATAAATTCAAAGTTACATGAATATGAAATGGGCTTAATCAGACTGATATATTCTGTCTGTAGCTTTTTATTAAGGGGGCACTTGATTGGGACGAACATCGGAACTTATATAAATAAATGGTCTTTATGGAAAAACTATGCCCGGAGGAGGAAAGAGTGGTGTCATTTGGTTTCCTGGCTTGCTTTGTCTTATTCTGTTGTCACCTATATCTTAAAAATGGTGAACAATAATTTACATCAGATTCGTTTCTTACAGTGTTTTTAGGTGTTCAATTACCTGACATGTTTCGGCGTATGCTTCCGCCTTCGTCAGACTCTCACGGATGTTGTTGTGACAACTTCCGTTGTAAATTACAAATCAAGTACACAAGATGAATTTAACACAATTATTAGTGAACAATAGTCACCGAAATTCATACGGAGCTCTACTTCTGACCACTTCAACCTGTGAAAATATTAACCCGATCAACACAATATTAGGGAGATTATTGACATCATATGTGAACATTATCACTTTCAGAAAATTGAAAATATCGTGCCATTTTTGTTCACCCCGACAAGAGTAGAGTAGGATTGTCTACACGAACTTTATTGGGACCTGGTTGGAGTTTTCAAATATTTAACAACGCTAACATTTGAAGTCAAAAGGCAGACAACTATTAGCATTAGCCCGTGTCCCAGCTAACAGGTTACCACCACTTAAAATTTGGCAGCTGATACCGCTACGGTTATTGGTCGAAAATTATATTAGGAAGGGTAAAAAAAAACATTTTAGAACGCAATTTGTCACCACATGAGGGAAAAAAAAGCTTGAAGCAAATTGGTGGATTCTGGTACATTTTATAACTTAATCCAAATCAAGAGACTTCCCCCATGTTATGTTGCGCTACGGGGCGCCCTCTTGTGGAATTTTCGACGTTTTCCGTGCGAATCTTTGGAGTGATGGCAAGCTTGTCAACAACAGTCAAATTGTGGTTGAAATGGAGGAAAGGCACAACTCTTGATGGGAAAAAATAAAATAAGACAGTCAGGCACTGATAACGTTGCAGCAGAGAAGAAGAAGTCAGTCTTCCAGTTTCCATGGAAACCACAGTTACAATGACAGGGAAGAGGCACAAAACTGACTACCCGCTAACTTTACATTCACAATGTAAGGAATTTCAATTCATTCAGATCAAAGAATCACCGTTTATCTACCATTTGGCTTCAAAGACAACAATAAAAATAAAAGGTGTCAACATGTACAAATCTTCCAGGTAAGCAAAAATGGCTCTTTACCTCAAGTAACGTGTGGCTTCCAAAGGAGGAGATAAGATTTGCTCTTGGGGAGTTGGGTTGAAAATTGCATAAAAACAACATAAATGAAATAAAATAAAACAAAATTAAAAAAATGCTCAGTAGCATAAAACTGCAAAATAATAATAATCATCATTTTTGTACAAAGTCAAAACAATAATATCGTTTCCAGTGCTTTGGGAAATACAACAAACTATGCTAAAGAAACATTTATAATTAGGGATGGGCACAATCATAAAGTGATCATAAAATGATAATGATTAAGAATTTGGTCGACCGTGTGCAATAAATTAACAAAAATGGGGTGCACTATGTGGCTACAGTAGAAGCATCGTTTATTCAGTCGCAACTGCTTTGTGGTCTCGGGAACAACATGGCAACAACGTGCAATGGAAAAAGGAGTTCTGAACATCCACACCACAATTCCCCAGAAGAACAAACAAGTGATTAGTTCAACAATATTTTCCATCATTAATCAAGGAATTGTCAAATGCCCATCCCTACTTATAATGAAAAATATCTCCACAATATATATAGATTTTTTTAACCAACCACAATGTCTTTAATGTTCAAACTGCCATGACAACGTGGACCAAAAGATGCCCTTTTTTGTGAGTGAATCGATTATGAATAATAATCGAATCAGTTAGTGAGCAGCTGGAAAATGTGCAGCTTGTACATGTGATTGGTATCTAAATCGGTCGATCTCAATCATATGGGTATTGGTGTATAAAATTGGGCATTTTTGTGTGTGGGGGTGGGCGGGAGTGAACCAAGGATGTGATCTCGACTGCAATATGTACATGATTAACCATATCAACTTCTGTCACGGCCTGGTTCGAGTTCCCATCGGCACTTGATTCAACCAACCCTGTTTGTGAATTCCGTTTCAGTATACCTGAGTAGCATGATGGATGGCTCTGACACTTTTAAATGGCAACGAACAAACTTACAGAAACAAGAAGGGCGTAGAAAGAGGCACTGATGAAAGTGAGTTGATAACAAGTACACCGAAAGTGAAAATGAGAAAAGTCACACCTGTAAAGCCCGCAATGTGCATGTCGACGTGGCCACTTTCAGGTTACTTGTGAATTTGCAGTTCCGTCTATATATGATTCAGTATTGTATAATCATTTAGAGTGATGTGGCAAATGGGGCAACATACACGCTTTAATCGATGAAAAGGTTTCTTCAGCCGTCATCTGTACTTCTTTGAAGGTGTCGGACGTTTCGCTTCTAAAGTCTTACTGGTAGTATCGGCACTATATATATATATATATATATATATATACACACACAGTAAAGTCTCGTTATATCGATATTCAAGGGAGTCCGAAAAAATATCGATATAACCGGGACTATCGATATATCCGACCCTGTTTGCATGTAATTTTCTCCGTGCGTGCATAGAAATAGTATCGATATAACCGGGACTATCGATATATCCGATATCGATATAACGAGACTTTACTGTATATATATATAAGAATGAAAATTGTAAAGTACATTAGGGAGACTAAACAAATTCTCAAGAAAAGACTATCAACATCACAGGGATAATACTAGTGGGCCTCAATCGGCAGTACATATGCACCTAGAAGCTAGCAACCACTCATTTGACAACAATGAGGTTAAAATCTTAGCGAAAGAACATATGGTTTGAAAGGGGAGTAAAAGAAGCGATTTTCATGAAACAGCTAAATCCTTCACTAAGCCGATATGGTGGGGTGAGGTTCAATTTGGATCGTTCGTACAACAGCCTGCTTAGGCAACATAGGATTAGTAATAGTGATGAGGTGATACCGGATCAAATAGGGCTATCAGGCCAGTCGCTAGACAGGACAATAGGAACAATCAGTGGAGCCGCAGGGAGTAGTCCTCTGCGCCACCCAACCTGAGAGCAAGGACTGATAATAGCAGTGTCCGGCACCGCCATGTCTGGACAGTAGGGATATATATATATATATATATATATATATATATATATATATATATATATATATATATATATATATATATATATATATATATATATATATATATATATATATATATATACACACACACAGGGCCTAAACTACCAGTAAGACTTTAGTTTGCTGACGGAGTTTCTTGGATAAGAAGCGAAACGTCCGACACCTTCAAAGAAGTACAGATGATGGCTGATGAAACCTTTTCATCGATGGACCACTCCTGTACGACTGAGAGCTTACACAGACATACACGCTTTAAAAGAAAAAAAGAAAAAAAAGACCATCTCCTTCATGAAAACGAGATCAGGTCGAACTCTCTGACCTCAGGGTTTGTTCACCCTTTAAAAATGTCCTTTGAACGATTCAAGATCCTCATCTCGTGTCTGCTTCTGTTTTTCTGTCGTTGTGAAGTGTTGTGTGTGTGAGATCAGTGCGAGCTATCAGTTTTGCATCGTGGGATATTTTTTTATGCGCTAGCTAACACCTTTCCCCCCCCCCCCCAAAAGAGTGTGCTTACAGGAGTGTGGATGCATGCAAGCAGGCATATGCCTACAATATGTCACCATCCTCTATGCTGAAGCTCGATCTGCGACTGGAGTCGACAGAGGCCTCCGGGGACATAGTCGAGAGCAGTGGGTCGCCACCAATGGGGGACAACGGCTCATCCATCATGAGGAAACCCATATCGCTTCTGCGGCTTTGCAGATCCAGTCCTCCCAGATCGCCCAGCGTGGAAATGCCGTCTGAAAATGCCTGCATGCCGTCGCACAAGTCCAGCGACTGGGCAAAGTCAAAGGGCTGCGAGCTGCCTACGGCCGGGTACTGGATGGGCGGCTGGGGCTGGAGGTGCTGCGGGAGCACATTCAGCTGCCTGGGCTGCTGAGGCTGAGCCTGAGCCTGGCTTGGAGGGTGCAGGTGGCTCTGCGGGAGGAAGTGATGCTGCTGGGACTGGGCCGGAGCCTGATTTGGGGTTAGATGGTGGTGGTGATGATGGTGGGAAGCTTGTGTCTGAGTGTGGGAAAGGTTCTCCTCTGGGCTGGTCTCTTGTTTTATATAGGAGGGCATCACGTCTACTGGGTTCAGGGCAGATGGAGAGTTGCTGGGTAAGCCATGCAGATGAGCTTGCATCTCCAATTCCTATCAATGCCAAGGTTTCAATGCTCAGGCCAACCACATCAATCAATCAATCAATCAACCAACCAATCAATCAATCCATCCATCCATCCATAAATACACAAACAAACAAACAAACAAACAAACAAACAAATGTATAAATAAATAAATAAATAAATAAATAAATAACAACTACATACAAACTAAATAAAAATAAGTAAATACATAAAAAAATAATAAACAAACAAAGAAATTAATAAATACAGGAACAAATGCACAAATACATAGACAAATAAATACATAAATAAATAAATAGATAAATAAATCAATATAAATAATAAATTAAATATAAATATATATAAATACAGAAACTAATAAATAAATAGATAAACAAATACACGAATAAATAAATAAATAAATAAATAATTTGATACGAACTAAATAAAAATAAATAAATACATACAAATAAATAAACAAACAAATAAATTAATAAATACAGGAACAAATGCACAAATACATAGATAGACAAATAAATAAATAGATAAATAAATCAATATAAATAATAAAGTAAATATACATATATATATATATACACAAAAACTAATACATAAATAGATAAACAAATACACGGATAAATAAATAAATTAATTAATTAATACGAACTAAATAAAAATAAATAAATAAATACATAAAAATAAATAAACAAACGAATAAATTAATAAATACAGGAACAAATGCACAAATACATAGATAGACAAATAAATAAACAGATAAATACATCAATATAAATAATAAATAAATATGAATACAGAAACTAATAAATAAACAAATACATGAATAAATAAATAAATAAATAAATACATACATATATAAATAAATACAGAAACAAATAAACAAATACATAGAAAAATAAATAAATAAATAAATAAATAAATAAATAAATAAATAAATAAATAAATAAATAAACAAACTTCAACGAATGATAAATTACCTGAATTCGAAGCATCAACTGTTTGTTGGCCATTTCCATCCTTCTAAAGTTAGTTTCCACCTCTCTGGTCCTTTGAACATCCTTCTGCATACGTTTGATGTAGTCCACAGATGCTCTCAGGATGGTACCCTTGTTCCAGCGAACGTCACTATCCAACGCAAAAGAAGGCAAATTGCTCACTGACATCACCTAGCAGCATTTCTGTATCGCCCCATCAAAGCCTTTTTTTTTTTTTAATCTCCTCAAGTCGCCAGGACGAGAAAATGATCATAATCTTTAATTTTGTTGTGATTAACCCCCGGCATAATCTGATTAACGTCAAGAGAAACAACCTTATTAACCGGACAAACATTTAATTGCATATCTAATGATGTTTTTCAAAGTGTGTTTATCTGCAGGGCAAACACATTAACACAGGCTATCCCCCATTAAAAACAAATGATAAAAATGAATACTTCTTACAGATCATTAGTTTTGGGAATCATTGTGCCAAGCTCTTTAATACGATCATTGATGTTGAACCTCCGTCTTCTTTCGACTGTAAATGAACGAACAAAAGAGGATAAATTAAAAGACACAATCTAGAAAAGAAAGACACACATTGAGAGAGTTACACCTCTGCACACATTTGTTCATGCCCGCATGAGCTCACACAATCATGGCCAATGAAGTGTACTTCAGTGCCAGAGCAGCAAAAATTGTTTACAGGTTATCTATTCACCCACTCGCTGCTCCAAATCTGCCAAATCAGCAAAACGGGATATACAACTGTACAAAATCTGTGTGTGTGTGTGTCTGTGAGTGTGAATTACCCCAGTATAAGATGATGCAATGCACTCAAAAACAAAAATCATTACATTTAAAGGAAAACCGACGTCTCCAGACAAGTTGTGTCCATAATTTGTAAAATGGCTACAAATGACTTCTACTGATCGTATTTTAATAAGATTCCACCGCATATAGCTATATTTTACGTTTTAAGACTCGCACTGAATATTCAGGAAGTCTTGTTTTTGAGTTGGTGACGAGTCCGTACGTGACGTCACTGTAGGAACAGCACTGACCGAAAAAAGGACACATTGTAGCAGTCCTTCCATCATGTCAACGTATTTTGCTGGACTTGTTTGGTCTGAAAACCTCGTGTTGCACCAAAAAGCCACCAGAAGAAGGCGACCAAGCTCCATGTCAGGACTCCTCACAGGAGCTTGGTCGCCATTTTGTACCTCTTTTTTGGTGATATATTTCCCCCCAATGTTGCCTCAAAATGGCACGGAATAAATTCTTTCATCGATTGCAAACATGTATGCTTTCATCTTCAGAACTATTTGAATCATATTCATCACTGGATGTGTAACAAGAAAGCATATTCTCCGAATCTGAAGCCATTGTTTTGATTCACAAGTAATGCAAGACGTCTTGGCGTGACGTCACGAAAGGGGGCGTGGCTTTCTGAAAATGCCCAATTCGCAGCTCAATTTTTTGCTGATTTTGGACACTTTAAGTCATTTTTATTGGTGTTTTGCATTTGACAAAAAATATCATACTGCGTGTTTTGGGTATTTTTTATGCTATAGAACGTTTTTCTGATGTCAGTTAAATAAAAAAGTGAGGTCGGTTGTTCTTTAAAATAAAACTGCACATATGCAGTTGGAAAGACTTACTGAGATTGTGGTTGTCTTTCTTTTGTCTCTCCTTGGCGAAAGCACGGGCTTCTGTATCTTTGCAAAAACAAAATGTCATCAACTAATGGCTGACATAAACATTTTAGATGACAAAAAAGTAGTTTTTAAAAAATGTAAAATGATATTTATTTTACTAAAACCCAGTCTGGTCTGTCTGTATGTTCTTGAAATGGATTCTAAGAAGACACTGTTACCTTTCAAGAGTAAGAGTTGCATAATAATAACCAATGCCAATTGCACCTTTTCTTTGGCTTTCGCGTGACACCTAAATAAATAAATAAATGGTAAATAAATAATTAGATAAATAAATAAATAAATGGTTGGATAAATAAATGGTAAAAAAAATAAAAAATATATTGGATAAATTGGATTGGATTTGCCTTTATTAGTCTCACACTGGAGAAATTTACATTAAATTAATGCTAAATTAATGGTTTAAAAAAATAAATAAATGGTTAATAAATAAATAAATAAATAAATAAATAAATAAATAAATAAATAAATAAAGCATAAGTTAGAGAACTCATTTCGGTATGACCAGAAAATTGGACATTGTTTTATTTATTTTTCGACTTATGTCATAGGTGTCTTCAACTGTATACATTTGCCAATCAGTTTTGCACCGTTCTTGTAAAATCAGTTTAGATCTTAATTTTAAAGGGTAGAATTTTTTTTTGCACTTGGATATCCGGGGAAGAATGTTGAAATGTTCCTGAATAAAACATTGCCTGTGTGCAGTTCATAAAAATGTTGTGATGGAGACGAGTTTGAGTCTGACCCTGGAAAAACTGAAATGGCAAATAATCCGTGATCCGAATATCTCGACAATTGCGGAGTGTTTCAATTGTGCGCAACAAGCGGCGTCAGGCGTGCAAAAATGGTCGCACCTGAAATTTCGCGTTTAATGGTCAAGTTGGCAGGACAGGAGTTGCTGGTCATGGTGATTGCTGGCCCTTTCATCCCTGGACCCGTGTAAACATCCAGATGGCTGCTGGACAGAGGGAGCTGTGGAGGAAACATGGAAAGGCAAAAACAAGTAAACAGGGAAAACCAGAAGTGTCAACTTCATCTTTCACTGCCAGACGTGCAAAAATGTGTCCACTGCAGTGCCAGGGTTTTTGTCATTGTCACTCAAATTGCAGGACCCACAAATATTGTGCTTTAGGAATACATAAACATTCAATGCAGTGTAAGAAACCTTAAACTCTCTTTTTCATAAAAAAAGAACAATGCAATACATACATATTGGTTTATATAGCGCTTTAAATGACAGCTGAAGCTGGAACAAAGCAGTAACATGGAAAAAAGTGAAATGTGGCCCCTTTGTGGAAGGGAACATTGCCGGAGGTCTGGCCAGCGCTTTATCGGCACCCAAGCAAGAAAAAAAAAAAAACCAGAACAAATTCGGGAATGGCGCTCTACGTCATATTTTCAATTCCCGAATAAAATTGGGAATGGCAGTGAATGAGTTAACATTTATCTGAACCCATCAGTAACCGAAAGTGAGCCGAGTCTTCTCAAATCACCAAGTCATAGAATTTGTATGTAAGTAAATACTCCACTGTCACTTACGACAGGCGGAACAACAAAATGGCCCTCTTCTTGATTAAAAATCAACCAGAATGTCTATTTTTTGTGCCATGAGATTGACTTCTAAGACAATACAAATGCCTCGGTCTACTAAAGGGAAACCCTCATCTATACTTCAATCCATGAATTTATAAATGTGATGTCGCAAAGTGTCATAAAAAAAGAAAGAAAAGTCAAACATCGATTGAGCTGGCGTAACTTCAGATTACTTCTCTATGGGCCCAAGACAAAGCATTTATGGCCTCAGAGTCGCGCTTAAAGGTACTTAAGCAAAGTCAGTGTCCATGTTTTAGTGCGCTATAAAGCACAGATAACCTAACATAATGCAACAATATCACACCTGAGGATTTTAGGATATAAATGCAACAAGGAGTGACCGTCATCCTACCTTTCTCAATGGCATTATTCAAAGCTCATAAAAGTTGCTCTACAAATGCTTCACGCTTTTTGCTTTGAAATGAACACGTATTGCTTTAATGGATTCATTTATTGATTGAATGCCTTGTCTTCTGTTGTGTTTTATTCTCTGGCATGAGGTCGATTGGGGCACCAGGCTAATGAGGCCTGAAAGATAAAGACATCCAAAGGAAGTGATACCTTATCGACCGGCTACTGTGCGAGCCTGAACATCCCATCACACACTCACAAACAAATTCCACTGTATGTAAATCGCCTTCTGTGGAAAGCAAATAACTACTTCAACCCAATGCTTTTGAAATTAGTTTCATCTATTCAATGGTCTGCTATGAGTAGATTATGCGTCAAATTGGAGCGCATTGCAACTCCTTTTCAGCTACAATGGTCTATCTGACCTATCGAATGCAATATTGAAAAATAAATTTCATTTAACGAAGCACTATAAGGCTTATGTGGCTCAAGGTTTGAGTGTACAAGGCCACACACATCAACGTAAACTCTGAAATTCCACCCCAGAGTAAATTCCTGGTATTCAGCGGTGATCCCAGCCGGGCTCTTACTAAACTTTGAGATTCCAAGAATTCCAGGAGTATTCCTCTTTAATCCCCGTCAGGATTAGCAGGTGAGTTTGATTCGTTGGTTGGTGAATTGGGAATACAAGAAAATCAAAAAAGTGGATTTTTTTTTTCTTCCCTGCAGTTCATTGAGTTCACAGGCTCCATAACCAACGATGCCTCAGTGTTGATCATTGTCTTAATCTAATCAACTGTGATGTGGGATGACAAATCAACAGGAAAATGCATGTCCCCACTCAGATAAATCCAATCAAAGTCTGAGGAAATTCACCCGACCAATAACTCCGTCGTAAGAGAAAATCAAACATTCATGCCATGTTTCGCACAACAACCTGAAAATCCCTCCCAATCCCCACACTCTGCGTCAGCGACCGGAGACTGGTAGATGACCGCCATCTTGGTCCCACTCTTTCATGAACAACCTCCAACACTGACCAATTACACAAAAAAAGGCAATATCTTACCAGTTGAATTTGTTCTCCTTCAATAACTTCCACAATGGCATAAGTCGTACTCATCTCCTTCATCCTCTAAATTCATCCAGTAAATTCGGAGGGGGTCCTTCCTCCTCACTCTACAGCAAACTGTGACTGGGACACGACCTCAGCAGCACTGATCCAATTTACGTTTCGATGTTCTTCTCCCCGCCACCAAACAAGAGTGAACTTTCCCCTAACTGGACTTTCAGCCTTGTTTTGCCTTTGCACAAATTGCCCCCTCCTCCCTCCTTGTCCTTTCGCGCCTCCTCCTCCTTCTCCCAAATACCTTGTAAACACGTTGATCTCTAACTGCCGGCAGTTAAATTGTTAATTCTTACTTTGGCCCTCACCCTCGGTCTTCAATTGACATGTTTTTGCCGGCGTGTATAACCTTGCTCAGCATGTTTAAATCAATAGACCTGTTGGGTGTTTACGCAAGAAAATGCTTGTGACATCACAAATTGTTGCAAAAAAAAAAAACAGATTGAATCATACTTACAGTTAAAGGACAACCGATGTCACTTTTTTGTTTTTTAACTGACATCAGAAAAGTGTTTTATAGCATCTAAAATACTCATGATGATATTTTTAGTCAAATGCAAAACACCAATAAAAATGACTTAAAGTGTTCAAAATCTGCAAAAAATTGAGCTGCGAATTGGGCATTTTCAGAAAGTCCCGCCCCCAGTTCGTGACGTCACGCCAAGACGTCTTGCATTGCTGGAGAATCCAAACAATTGCTTCAGATTCGGAGAATATGCTTTCTTGTTACACATCCAGTTATGAATATGATTCAAATAGTTCTGAAGAGGAAAGCATACATGTTTGCAATCGCTTAAAGAATTTATTCCGTGTCATTTTGAGGCAACATTGAGGGGAAATGTCTCACCCAAAAAGAGGCAGAAAATGGCGACCTCTTGTAGACATGACAGTGTATTGCGTTTCCACAGGGTGATAAATTCCTTATATGGAGCTTGGACTTCTGGCGCAACACGAGGTTTTCAGACCAAACAAGCATTGACGTGATGGAAGGACTGCTACAATGTGTCCTTTTTTTTCGGTCAGGGGCGAAAAACAAGATCTCCGGAATATTCAGCACGAGTCTTAAAAAGTAAAATGTAGCTATATGCGGTGGAATGTTTGTAAAATACGCTCAGTAGAAGTCATTTGAAGCCATTTTACAAATTATGGACACAACTTGTCCGGAGACGTCGGTTGTCCTTTAAATTGCAATGATGTGATCTTTTTAGATTGATGTGTTTAATTTTTTCGAACCTTTTGCAAAAATAAATACATAAAATGATGTATGGAGAAGAAATACAATCGCAAACAATGAATGGACTGTTTTTGTATATTAATGTGGTACAATTGCATGAAACCTATCCAGGGTAGGTTGCTCAAACTTTTCTAACACCTCAAAATGTGACCAATGAGTCTATAAAGGCTCCCAATCTTTTCAGAAAATAAATCGTTAACGTTTTGGATTGCACCTCTTAGGGATTTATGACCTAGTTATCCAGAAACAAAATGTTTGCAATGCGTTAGGGTCAGAAAGCCTTTAATAGTCCCACAATAGGGAAATTTGGATGAGCAAAGGAATGAGAATTCTAAGAAAACAAATTGGCGTGGTTGAACTTTGCACTCATTGATGAATGAACTGATCAAATAAGATTGCATCACTGTTATCCATATAATGCCGATCAGAAGTGTCATTCAGGTGTTCGTTTTGGCCGCACTTACTGTGTTGGGCATCTGGACGGGGTCTATGAAGGGTTGAACATCATCGTAACTGGACTGCATGCTGATGATGTCATCGATGACCTCATCCATCTGAAAAAAAAAAAAAACACATGAGAACGCTTGTTATGAGATTATTATCATAGTTTATAACGTATAAGTTTGATATAAATCGTGCATCCGAGCCACGTTTGCACATTGACAATGAAATGTCGGGAGGCCTTCAGGTGAACTCACCTGCAGGCGCATGTTTCAGTCTAGAGTCGACTTAAAATAGGACTTCTCCAAGGACTAACTGCCTGGAGTATTGCCTCTCAATAAGACTGACAAAAAAAGGACACTGAGAGCTCCGGTAAAAGAGATTTTGGTCAAAGTCTGCCAGGTTCAAAGACCCTCGGCATAGTAAACTGTTTGTCTGTCACTTGTTAAAGTCATAATAGCTGTTACAAGGCCATAATGACGCATTTAAACTTCAATGAACGGCCGTGTCAGTTTGTCAATATCGTGATTCACCTACTGTGCGCACCACACAAATGGCTTTTAGAATGCCGCTTTAGCTTACCAGCTTACCAAAGACCAATTAAATCATTACGACCCATCATAAAATGTATCGGTTAATGGGGGATAATCTTCAATCCTCATAATGTTATATGTATGCAATAAGGTCACATTTCAGGGGAGACTTGTTCAAGGTGATTTCTCGTAAAACCAAACCATTCAACAATTGTTTACGGGCCGCTGTCTCGAAGCCCCCCGCTCCCGTACCTCTTGCTCATGGTTGGATCCAATGTTGAGCATGGCCATTGGGCTGTTGGGTGCGCTACTGCCGGTCATGAGCTGCTCGGTGCGTCTGTGCGGAGAGTGGAGGGGTGGGGGTAAGGATGCCGAACCACCCGTGGGCCCGATGGCCGCTGGGGGAGACGGTGGCATTGGCCCTGCTACAGCGTGAACCATCTGGTGGAGAGAACCAGAAGAGCCTGTTGAGCAACTTCCAATATGTAACGGTGTTATGGCGCTGAGGAAGGATGATAAGTGACTGATACCTGTTTGGTGGCAAAGGTCGTGGAGAGGTACTCTTTCACCTGCTGCCGCCGAGACTGACGGATATGGTAGTCTGTCGGGTTCTCAAGGTGGGTCTGTACCTGCATTGGAAAGGAAAGACGCACTATCGTTGATTTTTGAAGATTTTGAGTTATCGCCATCATTGAAACATTACAAGTGATCAAAAAATGTTGACGTCAGAAACTGCCATTCCCAAATTTATTCAGGAATTGAAAGTCATGACGTGGAGCGCCATTCCCGAATTGTTCGGGTTTCGTTTTTTCTTGCGGGGCTGCGATTCAAGCTTCGATCAGACCTCTGGCAATGGTTTCCCCTCCCAAAAGGTGGCAGCATTTACATTTTGTACAGCCGTCCCCATTTCAAGATCAGTTAACTCCAGACATATATAACTTAGGAATTAAGCATTTTTTTCTCATGAAAGAAGAGATGCTGAGGTTTCTTATACTGCCTTGAATGAGGATTTAGTCCTGTGCGTTCTGCAATTTGAATGAAAATTACAAAAACCCTGGAATTGGAGTGGACACATTTTTGCACATAATCTGGCAGTGAATGAGTTAATATGTGAAAGATTTAGGATGTGTTCGCAAGTTGCTAAATTTTAAAACCAAATCGAGTGCCCGTGTGTTGCTCGCGTGTCCTCCTGCTTTTACTGAGAGTGCTTGAAAATGTTTATTGACATTCCAGATTTCTGATCACCCGTCTTTCATTTCCGAAAACACTGATTTCGCTACGCCTCAAAACACTCATTGTTAGCTGGCTAGCCAAAGGGGCTAAACGTGATGTAGAGGTGTGAAGGTGAAAATTTGCTTTGCATCCAGTATCACCACAGCATGGTATGATTATCACCTCAATGGCAGAGAATAAGGTAGATTTCTGTAAGTATCGCCATCACGGCAGAGTATTTAATTAGAGTAAAGACAGGGTAGCCATGCTAGTTGCGTAGCTAACACAGACGCAGGCGGGAAGTCATGAAATTAGTCATCGGGCGATACAGTGACGTTGCCACAAAATGGCTGACGAAAAATGCAAGAGAAAATGATTAACAAAAATGTCACACACGAATCAGAAACGGGAAATTAATTATGACATCACCACATAAATCAGCAGATAATAAAGAGCCATAATTTAAGATAACCTTTTCGAGTCCCGCAATGGGGAATATAGATGTGAAAATGATCAATCGCAGAAGTCCTACTGACCTTAAGAACCTCCACAGGCACCTGCATGCTTTGGTAGTTCTGGGGGGCGCTAATGGCCGCAGTGGGGGCAGGTGGCCCAGCCATTCGGTGCTGCATGTATTGCAGGGTTGCATTTTGCTGCTGTTGCCGCTCGCGCTGCTCCTCTTGCTGCAGCTGGTCTCGCATCAGCTGAGGATGGAAAGATGTGCAATCACTGAGCTCCAAACAACTGATGACAAGGTGGGATGTTTGTTTATATTCTCCTTCCAACTTCAAAAATAAAGTGGACAATAACGACGGAGGACAAGTAACGCTTATTTCTTTTACCTGCATACGCAGACCAATGCGGGAGGCCATTGCTGGAGGTCGAGGGGGCAGGGGAGGGCGAGACGAAGTCAACGCACCACAGTCCAGTCCGATAGATGGTGGAAACTGTAAGTGAAGGCAAGAAAAAAAATAAGAGCAATCAAATTTGGATGGTTTCCTTTGTGGGGTGAACGATAAGAGCAATTGCTCCAATCATGGGTGGTCAAACGAGTATTGCGATACCTTCAGATTCAGGTCATATGAGGAAAGAGGTAATGGGGAACACCCTGACCTCTTTACAGCACATCCTTCTGTTTTCTCTCACGCATACAACATTCAGACATGAACATTCAGTGGGGACTCCTAGTTCCCTTTCTGCAATGACATGCGTTTATTTCACTGCATGACTAATAAAAAAAAAAAAAAATTGCGTGCCGGGAAGGGACTGACAGTTTCTACATAATTTTCCTTGTCTCGATGTTGTTTTGACAGCCACAAAAGCAGTCACATGAGGTTTTGAACCACCAATCTGAGCCACACTCAGACATTGGGCATTCATGGTCGCGAAGACGACAGAGTGGAACGAGACAAAGAGAGAAAAAGTCATTGTGCATGAGGTACAATAAGAATGGCATCTCCTATTGAGGGAGGCTGAAACTGCCTGTTGTCTGAAGTGACCATTTCAGCACCACAGCGGGCATACACTGCCCGCTTTGTACCTGAACGATCGCCCACATGAAAAAAAGAGAAACACCCGTGCAGATAATGATAAATTGAAACACTTTATAGTCAACCACAAAAATAACAAATGGAAATCTGTTTACATATTAGCATGTGGCTGCCGCTGCTCACCCGTAGAAAAATTTATCCTATGAGTGTAAATTTTCCTTGAGTTTTGAAAGGCACTTATAAATGAAATTATTATTATTATTATTATTAGTAGTAGTAGTAGTAGTAGTAGTATTTGACCGAACAAACTAGGTATTAAGGAACTCAAATATGCGATTGTGATGTTTCTGTTTAAAATTTCTTAAGGTGAAATCAATCAATTTATACACTTGACCAAAAGTTATTTAATGTCAATGAATTATATACACATACAATACATTAAGAAATCCCAAAATGATGAAAAGTTAGGAATTCAGTGAATTCATGTTTGTATAAATGCTGTAAATGACATAAATGGAAATTGTATATGGAATAAAAATGTGTCCACTAATTCGCGACATCTAAACCTTTCCTACTTTTGAAGAGCTATAAAACACTCACGTTTGTGGTACAATCAACTTTTTTTTTTATAAACGCCAAAAATCAAGAAAGGTTTCTCCGTTAGTACAAATAGCAAATAAAATATTTACAATAAGCATTTGTATCATTTGAGACGTGCACACGAACTCTAGCAAGATACTATATATTCCAGTGTATAAGCCGCACCGCAGTATAAATGAATAAATGAATGGTGTATTTTCAAACTTTATATATATATATAAGGCACACATTCAATGAATGAAAAAAGTCTGCCAAATATAATAGATAAATAGATACAATTTTTCCAAATATAAGGCACACCATATTATGAGGCGCTACAGTAGAAGTAGGGTTACACACGACTTCTTCTATAGGGGGAAATGGAGTCGGTGACTGCTGACAGTAGTTGCGAGACCTGCTGTGGGTCAATATGACTTCACATGTAAGACGCAGGGTCACCTTTTGAAGAAAATGAAAGCTTTTGGGTGCGCCTTATACACCGGAAAATACGGTAATTTGTTTCAACACATCAGATATATACCAGTTTGTTGTCAATCAATTGAAATTTCCAACACCTGAACTCCTGAACACACACCTCACTGAAGTAGATCTCACCACGGTCCTGCTGTGTATTGTTTTGCACAATGAAACAAAACAACAGGATAACAGGATAAAACACAATTACACAGGGTCTGGAAAAGAAGCCTGGGGGCTCGTATGTAGCGTGCAGCTCTGACTCGATCACGGTGTGCACGATTTAAAGTGTCGCACGCGTTCACGAGCACGAGTGGGCTATCATTTCCTGATCTCATATGGTGACACACGGCTACCAGGCAGTATAATATCCCACACTGGCCTTCCTATTGCCAAGCATCCACCGGGGGAAGCGGGCAACTGTGACGCAGCGTGGGGACAGCGGGACCATTGTTGTGTCGGACGCTGTGATGTCACAAGCGCTTCAAACGCTCAGCGCCAGTGGGAAGACGACGGAAGGGAGAAAGCCGGAGGTCAACTTGACAGATTCGCCACCGAAATGCACGTCACACATAGACGCCATTAAATCCTTGACAAATTATGAGGAATATACATAAAGGAATGTGTTTCTGCCATTAAATCAACATGTAGCACAGATCGGTTTTACTCTCTGGTGCTTTGTACTATCTTTGTGACTGCTTTATTTCCTGTATATGATAGCTGTCCATGTCAAGCGCTTTGTTACAGCTTCAGCTGTTGTTAAAGTGCTATATAAATCAATATGTATTTGTATTATATTGTACATATATTTGATGGTGTGCCCGAACACACACTTGGGGGCGGTGTGCGTCCATGTCACTTGTGATCACACTGTTATTATGGGTGTGTATTTTTAGATGGGTGCTATGCCAACAAAGGGTTTTTAGCAGCCAAAGATGGATGGGTGGCAGGGTTACACAGACAAACACCAAAAAACAAGTGGAGCCTGCTAAAACTATACAAAAATAAACAAAAATACAAGTAGTTTCATGAGAATATCCTGTCAATCAGACAACACAAACATAAAATATGGGTAATTAGTTAAAAAAATGCTTTCTTTCTCTGTTTCTTTTTTCAGGTCAGCTTACATTTAAAACAGCCATTTTTCTTGTCTTACTGCTAAGCACAAGTCTTTGAGGGGCAGGGGGAGGCTTGGGGTGATCTTAAAGGCATAAAAACAAAACGACTTCACTTACAGGTTCTGTTTGGGAAAGATTATATGAGTCGGCTAGCCCGGCAAATATGACTTCACAAACACATACAGCCATGGCACACGGATCGTGTTCATGACGTAAACGCTTCCTCATATGCTGATGGGACTTAATTTAAAATATAAATTCATGACTTCAATTGATGGGTAATTATCAACATCATGCAAGGTGACTGCCTTGTACTAATTTTAGATTTGAAATTCAAGAGTGGAGACATATTTACCTTGTCTGAGAGGAAAAATGGTTCTTTTCCGATGGGACTACACTCTGCTGCTGAAAAGGAGGTGGATGATGATGATTACATGTCGGGAAGCTGAAGCACAATGATGGGGGTCGATGGAGGAGAGCGGTGATGGGATGGAACAAGAACAAAGAGACAAAATGACAAAAAAGATGCTTGGTTATAAAGTGGAATTGTCAAAATCAGCAGGTTCAAATCAACAACAACAAAAGAAGAATTTGGGCCTACTTTTGATATTAAAATCCAGATCTCACTGAAGGGCCATTGGTTGCCAGTCACATATAATGAATGTTGCTTTTCATCAGGGTTCGTTAACTCATTCACTGCCAGATAATGTGCAAAAATGTCTACTCCAGTGCCAGGGATTTTGTCATTTTCACTCAAATTGCAGGACCCACAGAATATTGAGTTTTCGGACTACATAAACATTCAATACAGCATTAGAAACCTGAGACTGTCTTCTTTCATCAGAAAAAAAAATTAATTCCTAAATTTTATGGGTCTGGACTTGTATGAGCTCGAAATGAGGGTGGCTGTCCAAAATACAATGCAATTCATACATATTGGATTACGACGTATATAGCGCTTTATCAACAGCTGAAGCTGGAACCAAGAGCGAATATGGAAAAAAGGGAAATGCTGCCCCTTTGTGGAAAAGAAAAAGCATTGCCAGAGGCCATGGCCAGCGCCTTATCGGCACCTAAACATGAAAAAAACAAAACCCGAACAAATTTGGGAATGGCGGCCCACGTCATATTTTGAATTCGCGAATAAATTAGTGAATGGCAGTGAGTTAAAGGTTAGCTATCTATCCCCCCACAATCTCTGATGGCGGCCATTTTGCGCTGAAAACGACATCAAAGTTGCTCAAGACTGAGGGGACCAACAATCACAGCTCACCAAATTTCTTTACGTAATAAATTTTGTGACCCCACTCATCAATACATGATATTTTGAGTAATATTTTGTTTTTGGGAGATGAATCAAGCAGCAAAATCCACCAGTTAGTATTCATCTTCGGGGGTGGCCATTTTGAGAACGTCTTTGTAACCTTTTGCGACCTTTAATGAACCCTCACACACACACATAAAAAAACATGAACGCTAACAAGTTTGCGCCGCTCAGTGGGATACCACTTTAAATTAAAATGCAGCTGTTCACCAGAAATAATGTATAATTGGAAATCCTTTTAAGGCCAGCTTTTGTTTATTTCCTATTTTGATTTTTTTTTAATCTGGCCAGCAACAAAAAAAAAATACAATATGAAAACTGTTGGTGTTAAGAAAAGAATAGAAACTCAGATGCAAGAGCTGCGATTGGCAAATACGACGTGAATGAGTGACATGTTTAAATGGGGAACATATCGTTAACAGGTGCTCAACCAGCAGAACACTTGAAGACTCTTAAGAGAGGAGGCACGAAATCAACAGACGGCGCCTTCAAACGGGGCGCCGACAAGACTGTACATGCAACCGATACATGCGAACGGAACGTAAATAAAAATAAGGCGGATATAGTTTGAAGGTCTTGAATGTGTTGGGAAATGGCGTGTGCGGCGAAAGCAGCTGCCTGACATTAAACAGTTGGACACTGGCGTTAATTCTCCAGATGAGATTTGAAATAACCAACATTCCGAAGGCCATCGTTGGTCAAGAGCACAAGTCGGCCAACATCCGCGAATCATTCTGTCCCAATGCAAAACAAATGTCTATATTTAGTCCACCTTTAGTGAAAGTGTAAACATTAGCTCCCACGAAGGCACAGGAAAGACAAAGATGATCATCATCAACAAAACAAGACGCATCACTTCCCTTTTCGTCCCTTCGGTGATCACAATTCCTTACTTTTGTCAGACTAAATTCCTCTCCACACAACACAGAAAAACAAGTGACAATTGTGTAGTGTTTCCCCCCTTTAGAATCTCTAAGAATATTTTTTTAAACAATTAAGGCCACGTTCCTTTTTCAACTATGTTTTAAGTAAAATAACATGGTGTCTAATTTGAATCCGGAAAAAGAAAACAGCTATTTCCCGTGCCTAACCAAACTGGTTGAACAAAATTGACTTTGCGAACACTTTGTACACAAATATTTGCATTCAGATCACAAGATATACAAACTGTTGTCTCTGTCATTGATACACTTGAGTGCAACAAACTACGCAGTACATCATCTGAAAAAAAATTGAGAATCCTTTCCATGCGCAATTGTATATTATCGCCAATAATTTAGAGATGACCACCACATCATTCTTGTTGTATTAGCCAGAAAAAAAAAAAACAATTCTTGTCAACTCTCGACTTTAGGACCTGAAATGCTTACCGGCAACTCTCCAACTAGCTCAGAAGTAAAACAGCCATTAGAAAGCTCCTCCACATGCCGGCAGATGCACTTTTGCTTGGCGGAGCCTCAAAAGCTTCCAGAAGCGAATTCAATCGTTGTGTTGTCACCCCTCCTTCAACTGTTAAGAGTTACGGTCACTATTCATCATCTTCCTCGCCGACCCCCGCGGTCTAAACACTGGCTCAGCTTCCTCCTCCCACTCTTACTATTCCCCTAAATTAGGCTGATAACTGGAGTCAACCGCAACAAGAGGAACTTTGTCTACAGAATTCACCTCCAAGGTTGTTGTTTTTATTTTTTTTTCATCCCCGTTCCTTAAATGCAAATGTCTAAAACACAGCTCACATAAGAAATGCACACCAAGAACTGGATTTGTGTTTTACAGAATAGGACAGTAAATGTGAAGATTGCATTTAATGACACTTCCTGGACATTCAATCTGAATTTTAAATCTGTGATCTGACTGCATTCTGATTTGCATCAAATTTGAATGAGCAAATGCAATGATAATGCTCCATTGAAACAATAGGAATAAAATGGTGAAATCTACAATGATTTTAACTCAGAGAGTTCATGCAACAAAAGGTGAATGAAAATCAATGCCGGGCCGTGCATATCACTCCTAGGCCTTCAGTA
Organism: Hippocampus bargibanti; assembly: GCF_051943395.1. Taxonomy (NCBI): domain Eukaryota; kingdom Metazoa; phylum Chordata; class Actinopteri; order Syngnathiformes; family Syngnathidae; genus Hippocampus; species Hippocampus bargibanti. The sequence continues at coordinate 4,291,855 of NC_142745.1, read as the reverse complement.
GTGCTATGTCTGAATCAATCAGCTGCGAGTGATATTCCTACACGACCACTACAGGGTGTCATTGGCCAGGAAATAACTTGTGACTTGAAAAAACTTGAAATACTGTCACTAAACTGTTCGAATTTTTACTATGAAGGTGTGGATTCATGATAACCTCATAAAATTGCAATATTATTTGCTATTTTTGCTATCTTCGGAGTTGTCCAACCTTTATTTATGATGTCCATCTATTCTTGAAAAGTCCGTCTTGAAAATGTCTTTAACAGTATATCTACAACCAAATTAATTTCTCCTCCTCCTTCAGCCATTTTGGGTTGACAAAACCGTAATTAAATCAACACAAAAATATATCTGCTTATGTAGCTCACTACACTGTGATACATCACTAGCGGCTCGTGATACTATGATTGGCGAATGACTAGCCAATCATGTGTTTAGCCAATCATAGTTTGCAAATACTGTGATGTTTCCAGCTCCTTCCAGCAGGCCTTAGGTTGCCAACTCGAACTCTGATTGGTTAAAGCAACAAATTCATCAACACATTAGATGCTTCAGGGCCTGCAGAAATGATTGTGAAGGCGTCCAGGTAGATTTCTGACCCTGGTAACAAATGATGGCTTAAATGGGATTGGTTAAATGCTTAAATACGAAAACACACATCTGGAAGCAGCACAACAGGGGAAAAGCAATAAAAGGAAGCTGAAATACAATTTTGAATTATTTAATAAGAATTCATGGATGAAAAAAATAATTAACATTAGTCTGTGATTCAGATACTTTTAGGCCCACCACTGACGAATATCCAAAAAAGTTGGCGAAACACGGTCTAGGTAAAAAAAATAAAACCTGAACCTAATTGAGATGCCTCAAGATGACCACTAGAGGGCGATTGACACCTTACCTAAGCGGATTCAGGGGACCATCATTCCTCAAAATCCCTCAAAAATGAAACGCAATGACAGTCACGATGAAAAATACTTTCAAGAAAACTGGATGCAACCTGCTCACGATATTTATTTCGATGAATGCGCACAAGCATCGGTATCAAAGTGCCCCACTGCGAGAGGTTGACGCCTATCACAACAAAGACCAACATTTATAGGCCTCCATGGTTCAGCAGTACACGACTGACAAACATGCCTTGTTTGTACACAAAGCATTTATCAACTGGGCAAGCTCCAGTTCTCATAGTGCTTGCAGTGTATTTACAGGGCTATTTTGGTCGAGGGGCAGGACCCCTCTGGGCCTTCGGTTTATTGGCTGGGAAATCTGCATTCCCGTCAAGAGCAGCCAATCTTAAAAATAAAATGGAGGCAGAAAAATCATCACCAACCAAGACAGCCCTGAACGTTTCTGCAATGGCTCAGTCACACCAATGTTCCAACAAGACAACGGTGATAAACAGAAAGAAAAAATCAACAACTTACAATGACTAAGTCAGAGTCAAGACCTCAATCCAAACTACAATCTGTGGAATGATAGCTCAGCTAGTGTTTTGCAAGGAAAATTGGGCAAAACGTGAAGTAACATATTTTCCGCTGTATAAGGCACACTATACGGTGCACCCCCAATGAATGACATGTTTAAAAAAGCTTTCCATATATAAGGCGCACCACATTATAAGGTGTATTCTGCACCCATTAGACCAGCGGTGTCAAAGTCATTTTTTGCCGCGGACCACATTGTAGTTATGGTTTCCTCTCGAGGGCCGTTATGAATTTGGGGAACCCATTAGAATGTTTAAATCCCTTCAAATATTACATATAGAGCACACAGCAAATTAATGAATAACTCGTTTTCAAATCTGAAGTCAAGAATAAAGACTTTTATTGTGGTTGACTTAAAAAAATATGAAATTTTGGCTCAGATTTTAGCAATCATCATGGAATTTGACAAGTTTGATTTGCTTTTGCGGGCCGAAAAAAATCATGTGGCGGGCCGGATTTGGCCCGCGGGCCTTGACTTTGACAACAAACAGACAGATGTTGCCATCATTTTCCTTTTTTGATGTCTAAAACGAAAACAGAAAATGCACAATAGTATAATGTGCATTCCTGTGAACCTTGGCTAATAGCTGCCCGTATAAATGATTACAATGTATGCATAAAAGTTGTAGTACGCCGTACATTATTTGAAATGAAACACTAACACAAACGGAAATGCAGACATGCGCACATCATGCTATTATCAATCAAGTGACAATAGTAGCGATCAGCGGCAGCATTGTCGTTAGCTACCAGCATGTGAGACAAACTGGATTTCAGCCAAAATAGTCTTTGTAAGATCGGTTCACAATTTGTTTTCATTTTTATCCCCCGTATAAAAGTTGTAGTAGGCTGTACATTATTTGACGTGATTAAAAAAACGGATGAAATACGGGGGAAATGTATGCATTCACAGGTATATTTTTACATTTTTATGAGATCAAAAATACAGGGTCATCTTTTGAAGAAAATCAAGGATTTTGGATGCACTTTATACACCGGAAAATATGGTGTGTGCGTGCTTGTGTGTGTGTGTGTATAAGAACATAGCAAAAAAAAGCTCAACTCACAAGAAAGCGGCGGCAAACCTCATGATGTTAATAGCCCCAAAATATTCATCCCTTGGGCACATATCCAGTGTCCATTATTAACGCTATGTAAACAAATGGAGAACTACAAAATGACCTTGCGTCAGAAAGCGACCACGTCCAAGAAGCTGCAAAGCCGCCCTGCAGCATTTCTCTCTGCATGGCTGAAAGTCACCATGCGTAGCGAAATGGAATGGGAGGTATTTGTGAGCTCGGTTGGAAGATAAGGGTCACACGAAATTAATGCCAGTCACTCCGGGGCGACTTTGTTGATAAATGCGGCGCGCGCTAATAGCCATTTAAAGGACAACCGACGTCTCCGGACAAGTTGTGTCCATAATTTGTGAAATGGCTTCAAATGACTTCTACTGAGCGTATTTTACAAAGATTCCACCGCATATCGCTATATTTTACGTTTTAAGACTCGCGCTGAATATTACGGAAGTCTTGTTTTTGAGTTGGTACGAGTCCTCACCCTACGTCACTGAAGGAACGCCCCTGACCGAAAAAAGGACACATTGTAGCAGTCCTTCCATCACGTCAATGCATTTTGCTGTACTTGTTTGGTCTGAAAACTTCGTGTTGCACCAAAAAGAGGCAGAAGAGGGCGACAAAGCTCCGTGTAAGGAATTAATTAGCCTGTGGAAACGGGCTGATTAATTCCTTAGAGCTTTGTTCCCTTCTTCTGCCTCTTCGTTAGTGCTACATTTTCCTCCCCTATTGCCTCAAAATGGCACAGAATAAATTCTTTAATCAATTGCAAACCTGTATGCTTTGCTCTTCAGAACGAGTTGAATCATATTCATAACTGGATGAGTAACAAGAAAGCATATTCTCCGAATATGAAGCCATATGTTTTGATTCTCCAGCAAGGCAAGATGTCTTGGGGTGACACCACGAACAAGGGGGCGGGACCTTCTGAAACTGGCCACTTTCGGGTTCATTTTTTTGTTGCAGATTTTGGACACTTTAAGTCATTTTTATTGGTGTTTTGCATATGACTAAAAATATCATACTGCGTGTTTTGGGTATTTCAGATGCTATAAAAGTTTTTCTGGTGTCAGTTAGGAAACAAAAAAGTGATCTTGGTTGTCCTTTAATAGAAAGACAGTGGAAGCCCCTTTGAGCCATTGAGAAACAAATAACTTGGAATAATATGGGTGCGCTAAACACAGATTCCCAAATTTTCCAAATGATGGGTGTTTCTGCAGTTGACGGGAAACATTTTTACAAGACCGAATCACTCATTCACGGTGTTACTGTTTTGAGAATGACTAACAAGTGATCCATGATCATCGTTTCCAGAAATGGTCTTATCAGCTTTTTGGTAACTCGCCTGACAGCGACGGTCAAGCTAATCATGACATCACAACTGGGTCTTTTCGGAAATGTGACTATTGACTCATGACGTGAAGCGCCATTCCCGAATTTGTTCAGGTTTTGGTTTTTCTTGCCGGGAGTTGCCGATAAAGTGCCGGTCAGACCTCTGGCAAGGTTTTCTTTCCCTTCCACAAGAGGCAGCATTTGCCTTTTGTCCATGTTAGCGCATTGTTACAGTTTCGGCTGTTTCTAAAGCATCATAAAAATCAATATGTGTTGTATTGCTTTTTTGTACAGCGGCCCCCATTTCAAGGTCAGATAACTCTGGACCCATATCACTTATGATTTTTTTTAATGAAAGAAGGGAGTCTAAGGTTTCTTACGTTGCATTGAATGTTTATATAGTCCTAAAACTCAATATTCTGTGGGTCCTGCAATTTGTGTGAAAATGACAAAAACCCTGGCACTGGGTTTTTGCACATCGTCTGGCAGTGAACGAGGAAAGAGTACTTCGCAAGTGAGGGCTTCAAATGAAGATTTCCTTCGATTTATCATCTTGGTCGATCAGGTTGAAATTTCTGGGCTTGGCGTCTGAGTGAAATCCGTTTATTTCCTGATTTCGTGACACATACCCATGAATCATCGGTAGACTCTTTCAAAAGAGCTGATTCTGCTCAGGGCTGTTAGAGAGAGACTTTCTTTGAATATTCTGCCACTGTTAGTCTAAAATGCAAACACTCATAGTCTAAAATAACAACGGGTGCTGCTTTTCCCCCCTACTTATTTGAGGAAACCGGGAGTAGTAAGGTAGCAGATATGGAATTTACAGACAATAATGTTTAGTGTAAGTAGAACAAGGGCGTCAAACTCATTTTTTTTGCTGCAGGCCACATTGTAGTTGCGGATTCCTCTCGCGGGCCGTTATGAATTTGGGAAAAAAATTAGGATGTTTAATCCCCTCCACATATTACATATAGAGCGCACAACAAATTCATTAATAACTCGTTTCCAAATTTCAAGTCAAAAATAATGACTGTTATTGTGGTTTACATACAACAATTTGAATTCCTGGTTCGGACTTTAGCAAGCATCATAGAATCTGACAAGTTTGATTTGCTTTTGCGGGCCGAATAAAATGGCATGGTTGGCCAGATTTGGCCCCCCGGGCCTTGACTTTGACACCTGTGAAGTTTAATTAGTTCTCAAAAAACTGTTTTGGTTCTTGTATTCAATTAAAGAGAGTTCCAAACACAAATCACAGACAACCCTTTGCGGTTCATCCAAACACCAGACCGGCTGCATTTGTGTTTTTGTCTGTGTGCGTGTGTTAGCGTCTCAAAAACAAAAACAAAACAAAAAATGGTTGTGTAAGACACAGGCTTCAGACTGCAATTGAAAAGAGGATATGAGACAGTAGAAATGAGCACAGATGGGGAAGTGGAGTCACACATTCAGCACATGCCCCAAAATATCCCACCCACACTCACCTCTTCTAGATCATGGGTCATCAAATATCACATGCCAAGATGTCATTCCACTGGTTTCTAAGAAGCACCGTTATGTGACATTCTCTGTACCCTTTTTTCCCCTTCTTGTTTAAGTAAAATCCAGTAAACCACGCAAGGCGCTTTCTGGCTCAATAACGAAGCAAAAAAAAAAAAAGCCATCTATCCATATGGCTACTGAAGTTGTATTTACACACACCTGGTGCGCTTTTACACTAGAGTACATCATGCCAAGCTGCCTTCTGTGTGTTTGCATGGATGCTTCTGTTTACTTGATGAAAATTAACCCCATCACCAACACGTATAGGCAAACACAAGCCCAATGAGGCTGAAATAGGACCACTTACACTCACACGTGTTTCTACATGGATGACACACACGCTTGCCCGGGTTTGTACACTCTTTGCATGGGTCACAATATGACCCAACGCTTGACAATAACAATACAGCGGAGTGGACAAAATGCCCCACAGAACGATACCGGGTTACGGAACGCAGTGAGAATTAGATGTTAAAGGACAACCGACACCACTTTTTTGTTTCCTAACTGACATCAGAAAAACGTTTTACAGCATCTAAAATACCCAAAACACGCAGGATGATATTTTTAGTCAAATGCAAAACACCAATAAAAATGACTTAAAGTGTCCTGAAACTGCAAAAAATCGAAACCGGAAGTGGCTAGTTTCAGAAGGTCCCGCCCCCTTGTTCATGACGTCACGCCAAGACGTCTTGCATTGCTGGAGAATCCAAACAATTGCTTCAGATTTGGAGAATATGCTTTCTTGTTACACATCCAGTTATGAATATGATTCAAATAGTTCTGAAGAGGAAAGCATACATGTTTGCAATCGATTAAAGAATTTATTCCATGTGAAGGAAATAAATACATTTAGTTAGCCATTTTTAACATTGCATGATGAACATTAAAATAGTGAGTTCATTTTGAGGCATATGGAGAGAAATGTAGCACCCACAAGCTGGCGACAAAGCTCCGTGGAAATAGGATGATTTTTTTTCTCCTGGGAATTTTTGTCAGAGAATATCAAATAGTAGTCTTGGTGCAACACACAACGATTCACCATCACGTTATTTATGTGTTTTCCTTCTAATTTCGCCATCAACAAGTTTTCAGACCAAACAAAGTACCGCAAAATGCATTGACGTGAATGAAAGGACTACTACAATGTGTCATTTCTCGGTCAGGGGTGTTCCTTCAGTGACGTGACGTCTCGACACCAACTCAAAAACAAGACCTCCGGAATATTCAGCGTGAGTCTTAAAACGTAAAAAAAATATAGCTATATGAGGTGGAATCTTTGTAAAATACGCTCAGTAGAAGTCATTTGAAGCCATTTTACTAATTATGGACACAACTTGTCCGGAGACGTCGGTTGTCCTTTAAGTAATGTAGTGCTTTTTTTAGTTGCTGGACACACGAATCAACCTCCCACCTGCCTGACAGTGACCACGCTGTTGAGTGAGTTTGTTTACCTACCCCTGACTCCTCTCACCGTGCGCACTTTGCAACGACACATACAGGTCGGTCGACATCTGTCTCGGTTTGTGAGATGCAGAGGTTTTTAGAAGAGAGAGGGAGTGAGAATATTTTGTCGACATTTTAAGAGGCCGAAAAGGGTTTGACGTTATCATTTAGGAATCTTAAATCAAATTTGACGAATCAAATCGACTGATGACCAGCATATGTTGCTGAATAGCAATTTCTTGAGAATACAGTAAAGTCTCGTTATATCGATATTCAAGGGAGTCCGAAAAAATATCGATATAACCGGGACTATCGATATATCCGACCCTGTTTGCATGTAATTTTTTTTTTCATAAAATTTCATTGACGATGCTAAAGGTTAGCATGTCAATGGGATTTAGCATTGTTGTTCGCATGAAACTAAGTGGGCTTTCTTTTCAAGAGGCAAAGCTACTGTAAGTGGTAATTTTATACAAATTGTGTAATTCTCTTGGTTTTGTTTTCAGTGTGATAGTTCCACTGGGAGTGGCACAAAACATCTTGAAGGCTCTTTTTTTTAATGAGTTGTTCAATATTTGCCAAAGTGCTGCTGATGGCGAAGTGGGTTGAATTGAGTTCACTGCAACTCTATACAACTCTTATTTCTCAAATTTGCACTTATAAATCAAAGTGCAGAGAGAGGCTAAATGACGCCTCGTATTTCGAATAGCAAAAAAAAAAAAAAAAAAAAATAAAATCGTATCTTAACGCACCACAGTATTCAAAATACAACGAGAGAGTGTCTTTGAGTGCAGCACGTTTGTACAAATGGAAGAAGATGCTCCTGTCCTACTATTTAAGTCCGGGCAGTAAATCAGAGCATCGGCTTCATGCCGCCTCAACCGAGCAAAAAGCATCAGGACCTGTTGACCTCAGCAAGGTGCCACAGAGAGGCCAAACAGGGACAATCAGTCGCAAAAAGACTTTTTTTTTTGGCCCCAAAAACCTTTGCCACCTTAACCTAACATCTCTAGTTTGATTAATTAACACTGGTTTTAATTAAGGTATGCTGTATATGACAGCAAAGGAATTACAATAACTGAGTACCTAATTTCCATTCACTTTGTAGCATGTGGATGTTCCCAAAAATGAAGAGAGACCACCAATTAAGCAAAGAGTGACAGGTATACTGTATGTGCTATTTTAAAAAGATTGGATTATTAAACATTATGAACAGTGGCACAATATGGATGCTTTTGAATCAAGTTTATATGTGGCCTGGGGCACAAAGGCTTTAAACGAGCTGTTATGCAAGAGTAGGCCAACTGTTCCTTTCTGGAAATAACGTGAAAGTTTTCAAATCTTGTAGTTTTGCATGTCATCTTTTTGCCATAAAGCAACATAGAAAATGCAAAACACAAATTGTATGTACGACTTTACTCGAGATAATAATAATTGGGGGTGGTACCACTTAGTATGACAAATTATATCCCCACCAATAGTTCGTGATTTGAGTATGAGGTCAAAGAGAAGCCATACTTTGTGCTACCTTCACCAAGTTATGTTGGCAGTGTGTAATTAACTGTAAGCCAAAGTATTTGAGCAGGCAATATAGCTTATGTAGTCACAGCTTATACATAGCAACACAGCCCGGGGCTGAGGTGTTGTTACTGATACCGGCCTGGTTTCAGCTGACAAATGGCAAGCGGCTGACACTTAGTGAGAATCGAACAAGCCGCTCAATTCCAATGACAAAATCTTGATGGAGAACTGAATCGAAGAGGCTTTCGACATTTTCACTCAGAATGCTTGCAATAACAGAATATGATGAGACATTAAATTATAATAATAATTAGTTCAACTGATACGAAATGATTGAGACTGTCGAGCATCTTATTGTTCTTGAAGGTGTCAGCCTTTTCGAAGCACAAATAAAAAACAATGTTTTAAAAACAAGCGTGAACCACACACACACAAATAGATAAATAATAAATGTATTAATAAATAAGATAATCTAAAGTTTAATCACGTTTTGTCCAAGTTACACCAGCGTTGTTTTAAAAGTGAAGTTTTTGTGAAACGTCACACTTACCAGCTTTGAAGGTCAGACCGAACGCAGTTGGCGACAACTTCTGTGGTGCACTCCCCACAAAGTAAACAGAAACAAACTCTACCGCTGAAAAAAAGTGTTGAGTTTGATCAAGTAAACGCCCCAAAAAAAACGATTACGCCTTTCGCCTCTTGCATATGTTGCTACGCAGCGTGCAACGTAATGCCAGTCTCGCTGTGGCGGCTTCTCGGCTCATCAACTGTCACCTGTCCCGTCACCACTGGCATCGGGCGCAGGGGCTTGTGGGTAATGTAGTTCTCGCGCCCAAGCAGCCGGAACTATTATTAGACAGTGACACGAGAATTGTCAACGGAGGGAGGGAACAGGTCACAAAACAAGACCAAAAGCAAAGAGGCGACTTTGTTTATTTATAGCTGCAATTTTAGACGCTGCCAATGTTATGTAATCAAGACTGTTCTATTCGTCTTTCTAAAAACTGATGCGGGCCCTGTTAGGACGAATGTTCCCTCACAGATTTTATAACTGTACTGTAGGATCTTGATGATACTGAATGATTTACATCAGTTTGAATCAGTTCGTAAATTGTCGTTGTTTAGTGGTCAAAAAAAGTGTAATCGTATACAGGACACCATTGTTATAAGGTTTGGGGTCTGGTCACACTGACAATTTCGTGATTTGAATGAAATATGTGCGTATTTAAATATGTATATTTATCCCATAATCGCCCTTTCTTTGTGTGTGTATGCTCGACATACATGTGTGCACGTGTATTGTATGCGTTTATTGAATTTGGTAGACATACAGTTCTAATTGTTTTATGTATAGTTATTTCAAAACGCTGATCATTAAGGTTGATAAGCTTTTCAAATCTACAAGTATTGTAGTGTGGTATATGCACTATATAGAAACATGTTTCAACAGTCCACTGTGTTAACTCATATTGGGTAAAGCACATATTGTACCGATAACCAATAGGTGTGTGTCTGCTCGGAAATGAAAATATTCTCTTCTTCCCACTCGTTTTCAACCAAGTCTGAATGTTGATTGTTTTCATTGACTGAAATGAAGAAATAAATGAAATGAAAATGTTCTGGAAATCAGATGTGATCACAATACCACGTGTCACCACAAGAGGGAGGTGTATTGCAAATGATCGACTGTCACAATGGCATTTAAAGGGGCATTTTCCTTTTTATTCATTTCGAGACAATCAACGTGAAAACACTCAATTTTCATCTACCAAACGTTTGATGTACGAGTCTTTACAGCACATTATCGGATGAAGAGATTCCATGTTTTATTGAAGCTGCTATTCTAATTCAGATAGAAGCATATTCTGAAGTAGCGTCTTCCTTCCATTGCACATTATGATTAAGTACAGCGGGGCCATGTATGATTTAACATTCAATATGCTTAACACAAGGGCAGTTATAACAGAGGTGGAAGGGGGAATTAAATTCACACAAAGTCCTTTTGGTGTGTCTGTCTCAAGAAGCCAAGAAACAGGAGACATTGTGACTATGTCAGATTAAATTAAATTATCAAATCACCAACATATTATTACAATGAAGATGTGCATGGGGTCTGTTTTTATGTTTAATTTTTCGTGTGTGTATACATTAACATAACAGAATTTCACTGGAGCTGTAATCAAGTGGCCATGTATTGTGATTAATTTTGTAAAAACGGCGAAAGCAGGCAGGGAGGGAGGGAGTTACTTTGCATCCCTTTCACGTTATCTTTTGTGGCTTTCTGTGCGACCCAATAAAGGTCTATTTAAAGTGAGTTTTGGAAAGGCCATCTTTATCGACCGATAAATGATCACCCACGTCCCGTCTAAGTCAGAAATTTGGAAATAAATTTCACTTAAGCGAGGTGAGGATTACTGGGACAAAGGGTACTGCGGATGCCACCAGTCCACCAGTCTCACACTGTGTACAGGATCCAGGACAACCTGTGTGCCGCCATGATCGCCTCTTTTCTTCCCTCTTTGGATCGGCGAGTCCTGGAACACGAGACGAACGCGGTGATGGCGCATGTCCGTGCTGACGTTGATGTTGAACTACAACGACAGCACAGAGAGGAATGACCATTAAAGGCGATGGAGGAAAAAGAAACAATGATAAATGATCAAGATAATTTTTTATGTTGGGGGAGTGGTAACATCTTCCAATGTTTCTTCAGTGGTCGCCTTTAAAATGGCAAATGCAAAATATAAATATTACAGTGAGTATAAAAAAAAAGGGTTCAAACCGACCAGAGAAAGCGTCATGCCCATGACAACAGGGGTGAAGATGAAGTTGAACGTTGACACTTGAAGCATGTAACAGTCCGAGTCCGAATTTGTGTGGACCTCTTCATACTGTTTGGGTAGACGCAAGGACTTTGCATGTCCGTTCTTTGTGTTTCCCTGCTGTGGGAGCAAAAGCGAATATCAGGTTAACTGTTAAAGGACAACCGACGTCACTTTGTTTCTTAACTGACATCAGAAAAACGTTTTATAGCATCTAAAATACCCAAATGATATTTTTATTCAAATGCAAAACACCAATAAAAATGACTTAAAGTGTCCAAAATCTGCAAAAAAATTGAGCTGCGAATTGAGCATTTTCAGAAAGTCCCGCCCCCAGTTCGTGACGTCACGCCAAGACCTCTTGCATTGCTGGAGAATCAAAACAATGGCTTCAGATTCGGCGAATATGCTTTCTTGTTACACATCCAGTGATGAATATGATTCAAATAGTTCTGAAGAGGAAAGCATACATGTTTGCAATTGATTAAAGAATTTATTCCGTGCCATTTAAAGGGGAAATGTCTCACAGAAAAAGAGGCACAAAATGGCGACCTCCTGTGGCCACTTCCGTTTCCATGGGCTGATAAATTCCTTATATGGAGCTTGGACGCCCTCTTCTGGCGGCTTTTGGGTGCAACACGAGGTCCCCAGACCAAACAAGTACAGCAAAATACATTGACGTGATGGAAGGACCACTACAATGCATCTTTTTTTCGGTCAGGGGCGTTCCTTTAGTGACGTCATGTACGGACTCGTCACCAACTCAAAAACAAGACTTCCTGAATATTCAGCGCGAGTCTTAAAACGTAAAATATAGCTGTATGCGGTGGAATCTTTGTAAAATACGCTCAGTAGAAGCGTCAGTTGAAGCCATTTTACAAATTATGTACACAACTTGTCCGGAGACGTCGGTTGTCCTTTAAGCATCAGGTTAACTGTTAAGCATCAGTGTGTCATTTTGGAAAAAGACAATTACCTCCTTTAAAAGCTTGAAGTTGAACTCCCACAATCCTTCTGGTCGAGTGCCAGTCACCTTTTTTATCCAGAACAATAAACACTGCAGAAGAAAACAGTCATTCACTTTATAATGAGATACTGTCCATGCAAAGCCAACACCTCAGAAAACAATGTTGCTCGGATTGACACCTCTAAATCTCCCGCCATGCATAAAGCCTTGTGAGACCTCAACTTCAGCACAGTGAGTTCCTGAAAAGACATACTGCACGAGTGCTTGCTTTTGTAACTCAATGTGAATCAGTCCTGGCTACAGTTATATCGGGCAAGATGGTGCAAGCTGACAACAGATGATTTCTATTGTAAGCGACTGAGCAGGAGGAAAAAAAAAATTCCAGTTGAACTATAAACAGAAACTGATCGTGTCTGAGAGCATGGTGGAAGGGTAGTTCACCTTGGAATTGAGCAACGTTGTAGGTGTAGATTCTGGCATGATTGGAATTTTGGAAACACGTGAGCTGAACGGCTCGTATAAATGGAAAAGGGAGCGAATCACACGGGCCCTTAGACTGCACATCCTGTCAATGCAATCAGGCTGGAGACGAAATGGCAGGTCAACATCCATCCGGTAATGCCTTTGCATAGGAGAAATGATGGGAGAGAGTTTTAAAAAAAAAAAATCTGGTATGTTATATTAGAACCGCAATGCAACCACTATTTTGGAAAAACAGTTTGGGCCAACTTCAATAACAATCAGCCACTTTAAACAGGGAATGTGACATGTAAATTATCGTCACCTCCTGTATAGCCTGCTCCAAAAAACTGCAGTGCATGTGACCATCCATGCATTTCGACAGATGAGTGAGAATTTGCAAACGTCTTCCGGTCGAATATAAGAAGAAAGCACAAGCCAGATATCCACTGGATACTCCTGCCCGTCACTGCTCGCACTGCTCTCTAGAATGACACATTACATTTATTTAAAACAAAGATAAACTCCCTTTACCTTCATAAAAGTTGCCATATCATACCCTTTCTCCTCTTGTTTTTCTTCTTGTGGATCACTTTAGTTTCACCGTCACCATCTTCTTCTGCGTCAAAGTCATCGCTGCTGTCCAAACCATCTATTTTGACAGTCTCGGCAGAGGACAGAAAATCTTCTACGGTACCCTGAGATGCTTCCAGACCACATAATAATTTGACTGAAAGGTAAAATGCTCAAGCTGATCAGTTCAGACACAAAACCTAAAGAAATTGTGTGCAGAAGTCATTGTTGAATTACCTTCTTTTTCAACTGCATTTGCAACAGCTTTTTTCACCCTACCAGACTTCACAACTGCTGGATCGGCATCAGCGTAATCAGCCACAGTCACTAAAGTGCAAAAAAGTGCATGGTCATGCAGCCTTTTTCTTTAAGATAAGATGCACACAAGACCTCTGGTTTATATTTAACACGCGAGCTATTTGAAATCTAGAGCAATGTGAAAGCGTTTTGGTATACAGGTATATTATTAAGTGATTAATTTATGGTGTTAGAAAATACATTTTGGAAGACTTCATCAAAACAAGCATTAAAGATTTTGTAAACATGTAATATAAACACTGTAGTAAATTAACCTGCAGGGCACGTAAATACGTCACGCCATGATTTCTATATGAACCACGGTTGTTGCAGTGGAACAGCTAGCTTGTTGGCTAATGAAAAGTCAACACAAACTCGACCGACCTGATTCCGAGCAAACGTCCCCAGCCCGAAATTTCAGCCGTTTTCGGTTCCCTTTCTTGGGCATGTCGACACTACTGTTATGTGGACACTTAACGTGGCTGTGAATCGAGCCATGGCTCTATGGCAAGCCAGGATTCAGAAAAAGGAAAAAGAATGAGAGAGATATTGAAAATTACACCGCCAGGATCTTCAGCCATCATGGAATGACGTTTGGCTAATATCGCGAGAGGAGAGTTGTCTAAATCAGGAAGTAGGGCTGATCGGATTTGTACATGAATGGACCACCGTTGGGCATTTCGCGACTGAAGTCAGGGTGTAACCATTTTACGTTGCCAATAATACAGCAGTAACAAGTTCCGCGATTTTTTTTCCACCGAAAACATAGTTATAACTGCGTGATTCATTCTTGGAACAAATGAAGGCCCTGAAATGACGAACGTAATGTTTAGATTCGACGCGTCTTTATTTGAGTTTGCATCGAACACACAGTGAATAATATCTCAGTGTCGTCAATTGTGACTGACACATGTTCAGTTTACGTTTCGCAGGGAATTTTTACCCGGTGGACCTCGATTTTCAAAAAATAATGAAAACAAAGTGCCAAAGTATGCGCGTGCCGAGGAATTGATCATTTCTGGTGGCTTAACTATCGCGGAGTGACACTGTTCATCCATCTTTTTATACATCTGTTCTTTCCCAACACCAGTAAACAGACAGCTCGAACATTATTCATGGGGTTTATTTTTGTTTACGTTCTTACTTTGTTCTTATTTGTATTTTTCGTATTCGGCACTTATCAGCTCTTGCATGTACGGGCCTGATCTCTTATAAAATATTATTTTATCTTGCCTGCAAAATCAAATCTTGTGCATAAATTTCTAAAATTGTTACTAAAAGCTAACATTTCAAACTGTTACTGTATATGCAATAGGATTAAATGCGGGTTCAAATCCAAGCTCCTGCCTTGGCTTTCTCTTACATTCGAAAATGACTCAAAACATGTAAATTGATGACTCCATCTTGACCAAGACAATATGAGAAATGTGTTATTTGTCTGTCTTTTGCAATTAGCTGATGACATGTCTCAGTGTGTTGCATCAAGCTCAAAGTGTCCTTGAGAGTTTTGAGGCGCTTATAAATGAAAATTATGATTATTATAAGACAGTCGGGATATGTTCCAGCTTGACGCCAAGATCAAAGTGCACGCTAATAATATCATTTATTAGAGTTCCATTCCATTAAATTTAAGAGAGGTACGGCATTGCTATTACCATAACACTATAAATACTTTTACACAATTTTGGCCTAAAGTAGCTTTTTTTATTGTATTTTCGGGTTGGATTGTAGCAAAGAAAACACTGTGAGGCTATTACATATTTGTTTCCATATAATATGTAAATTATAGGGCACACGTTCGAACATTTAAACCGAAGGCTTGTCATATCGTTTTATGTCTCCCATTACAAACGCATAGCATGATACTATTTTGGAGATCCTGCAGGGAGCGCTGTGCATCCAAGTGTGCAATCACGCAGTAGTGATGAGCGCGTGTCTGTGTGGTTGTGATGGAGCTACTGGGTCATAATCATGCAAATGGCGCTGTAGAAGTACACGTTCACCCGTGAAGCAAACTTGACCTTGTATGTGGACATCATATGCGGTAGACTGGTTATAATTGCAGATGTGTATGCGTTGGGTGGGGGGGGGGGGGTCGTGTGTGTGGGCGGGGGGTTTATGGGGGGGAGAAGCAAAGAAGGCGGATGCAAATAAGACTCACTCTCTGACACGCGCGCACACATTCATAGACGTTGACTGCCTCCAAGAGCAGATCAGACGTTCTGTCACGTATCCATTCTGGCATTTTGGAATTCTTTCGTACTATGATCCCCGCCGTGCTCGCGGACACCGCCCCTCGGAGCGGACGCGCGCCTAAGCTGTCAATCACGTCACGCCGGGCTTGGTACATGTGAGCGGGAGAGTGCATGGCGAGCCGGCTTGGGCGGATCTGCACACGGGGAGAAAGGAGGACGGTGGTTTACGAGGATGAAAGCTCGCCAGTTTTTGCATCATCTCCATCACGCTGAATAGGTAAGAACATTCAATCCGATACAATATGGTGCACGATTAAAACAACACAAATGATCATTAAGTCACGTTGCCCGTTTTTTTTTTTTTTTTTGAAGCTTGAGGCCTCCAATCAATTAAGATGCATAGTTCAGTTGATACGTAACACACGCACCGGTCTTGAACAGACAGTTCACATCGTCCCTACACATCCAGCGTAGCAGAGATGATGTGCGAGGTGATGCCGACCATCAGCGAAGGGGACTCGGCCGGTCCGCCGAGAGGAGCCGGCAGCGTCTCGAATGGCTCCGAGCAGGAGGCCAACTTCGAGCAGCTGATGGTCAACATGCTGGATGAGAGGGACAAGCTACTCGAGTCCCTCAGGGAGACGCAGGAGACCCTAATCCAGTCCCAGACTAAACTGCAGGGGGCGTTGCACGAGAGGGACGTACTGCAGCGTCAGATCAACGCGGCCTTGCCTCAGGTGAGAAGCAGCTGGTTGGTCTTTGGAGGGGCATGGATTCCATACATTTATATTGCGCTTGTTATTTGATACTGTGTGGCAGCCCGCTTTGTCTACGGTCAGTTCACTGGGGTTGGTGAATGTAAGTAAGGTGTTTATAGATTGGTACATACCGTCAAGAAAGATCAGTGTCACGGCAGCTTTGTTTCCAAAGCATTGGTGTGAATGACTTGGGACTTGTGATCTTCCAAGTTGTGTGAAAATAGGTCAAAGTAAGCGAGCGGAGTCCTTCGGCAGAGACCTTGCACAAATTGATTTTGCAGTGGCCTCTATGGAATGGGGTAGGTCAAAATGTGTTCGAAATTTAAGTTGATGTATTGGCGAATGCACGTCGCAGTCTTCTGAATTTCCAAGTTTAAAGACTCAAAAGGGGGATGGGCCAAAATGGCAAAAACGAGTGATAATGCAGATGGGATTTTTTTAAAACATTGTTATAAAACACACTTTGCTAGATTTACACATGAAACAGAATTATGTACCACCTCAAACTGTAACCGCGATAATGAACAAGGTGAATCAATACCACCTGCCACTGTCAATCAAAATTGAACATTATGATCTTTTTATTCATATCTTAAATCGGACGTCAATATTCCCCAGCAGTGATGTTGTGGATTTTTGGTGTACCATATTTTCTATTACATAAGGCGCACTGGACTATACGGCGCACCTTCAATGAATGAAAAAAGTTAGCCAAATATATAAATATATCAAAGTTTTTCAAATATACGGCACACCACATTATAAGGCGCTACAGGTGAGGCTGGGTTATGCACTATTTCTTCTACCTGTTGTGGCTCAATAGTACTTCACATATAAGGAGCACCGGTGTATAAGGCAAATGGTCATCTTTTGAAGAAAATCAAGGCTTTTGGGTGTGCCTTAAATAGCGAAAAATACAGTTTATATTTTGTGTGGCTACCTGTGAGAAAACCCCATTTACAGTTTAGGTCTTCAATTGAAATGATTTGGAAAAGCTTGCAAGAGCAAGAATATACCCCCACCCCAGTAAATGGGCAAATAAAGGTTGTTGAAATACGTAGTAATCATTTCAACCAATGAGACCAAATACTTGTCATATATCAGATAAATCAACCAAGTGGAAAAACAGTTTCCATGTCTGTGAATTACTTCTTGTGTTGTTGCCCATGTAGGTCGTGACTGCCATCATGTTTCCTCCTTAACTCCTTCACTGCCAGACGATGTGCAAAAATGTGTCCACTCCAGTGCCAGGGTTTTTGTCATTGTCACTCAAATTACAGGACCCACAGAATATTGAGTTTTAGGTCTACATAAAGATTCATTGCAACGTAAGAAACCATAGACTCTCTTCTTTCATCAGAAAAATAGGAGTTAATTCCTAAATTACATGGGTCTGAAGTTATATGAGCTTGAAATGAGGGCGGCTGTCCAAAATGCCATTCATACATATTTATATAGTGCATTAACAACAGCTGAAGCTGGAACAAAGCCCTAACATGGAAAAAAAGAGAAATTAAGCCCCCTTGTGGAAGGGAAAACATTTGACAGAGGTCTGGCCAGCGCTTCATCGGCACCCAAGCAAGAAAAAAATGGTGCTCTCTGTGATATTTTCAATTCCCGAATACATTCGTGAATGGCAGTGAATGAGTTAATGGGTGGCTGTTTTTCCAGCCCTTGATCTTGATCAGCCATCCTTGACCAACAAGAAAACCCGAAAAGTAGAGTTGTGACTATCACGGTCTGGCCCACATTATGTTTGGGAAGAGAAGAGGCCAAGGCCCACCTTTATCATTAATATGATCGAAACGAAACAGCCTCACATGGGGGGGGGGTTTGGCGGCGGTTGCCTGCTTGCTCCTCAGGGCCTTCGATGTACTTATGGCGACCTGGAATATCTTTTGACGATCGCCCGTGAGTGTGTGAGAGACGGATAAGAAATGTGGCAGCCGCCTTGCATGGTGACAATAAGGCCTAAGCACATCATACTTTTGTTATCCTCTCCTACCATCAGGTCTAAATGCGTGGCGTGATGTCACACCGTGTGCAATGGTGTGCTGCATGCATCTGTGTGGTAATGGTAGATGGGGGTTGGGGGTTGAGAGAGAGAGAGAGAGAGAGAGAGAGAGAGAGAGAGAGAGAGAGAGAGAGAGAGAGAGAGAGAGAGAGAGAAAGTGAGAGAGAGAGAAAACCATGCTGGAGATGACAGCATCGCTGCAGTCGCTTGTGGGAGAAACATGGCTGCTTGCTAGTGTACATCGCCCTGGGCTACTTGCTTCCACACGTACACTTTCGTGTCACGTGTGTTTTTATGTATGTGTGGCCATGCGTTTATGTGTGAGAGAGAAAGAGAGACGTAAAGCGCCTGTCATGCCTGTTTTCTAATCTTGCTTCAGCGTGATGTGTAATTGTAGCTATAATTCAAGTATTAGTTATACCGTCATCCACCTCAGGGACATTACACACACATTATGACTGGGCCTGCTTGGCTTTAGGCTGACTGTGCGCACACACATACAGGGTTTTCCATACAGCAGTGGTCCTGAATGGAGATGTTGCAGTGGGTCGAGACAGTTTGGGTTCAGAAGACAAAATGGGTCAGAGGACAAGGGTCAATTTTTATTGGGCTTTGGATTGTCCGAAGAAAATATTGTAAGAAGCTGGTGTATTGATCATCAAAGTTGTGTTTAATGCATGTTTGGTGCTAAATGTTCATTTGTGATTTGTGTGTACAATATTGAATGTTGTGGCAATATGGCGTGACCTATTTGAATAAGTTTGATCTTGCGAGAGGAATCAAATTATAAATGTACATTTTGAGCTGGAAAGGAAAATTTTGTGACACTCTGCAATGAACAAGAGCATTGAATCAAGGCTTTAGATGCACCGAATGTACCGTATTGTCTGGTGTATAAAGCGCACAGGAATATAAGGCGCACCCCCAATGAATGGTGTATTTTTAAACTTTTTCCATGTGTAAGGCACACCAGACTGTAGGATGCATCTTCAATAAATGAAAAAAAAGTTTTCCAAATATATACATACAGTAAAGTCTCGTTATATCGATAGTACTGCTTATATAGATAGTACTGCTTATTACGATATTATTTCTATGAACGCAAGGAGGAAATTTACATGCCGCAGGATCAGACATATCGATAGTCCGGTTATATCGATATTTTTTTCCGACTCCCGAGAATATCGATATAACAAGACTTTACTGTATTTCAAAGTTTTCTAAAGCTAAGGCATAGGACATTATAAGGCGCTACAGTAAAGGCTATGGTTTTGCACTACTTCTTCTACAGGGGGAAATGAGGTCAATGGCTGCTAACAGTAGTTGCGAGACCTGCTATGGATCCATATTACTTCACATATAAGGTGCAGGGTCATCTTTTGAAGAAAATCAACGCTTTTGGGTGCACCTTATACACCGGAAAATACGGTAGTTCCACTTGTTATGGCTTATGCATGAGAACAGTCTTAGCATGACAGGACAGGATTGCTATTGCTCAAACCACAACATTTTGTCCTTTGCTGATTTTGCGGGACAAAGATTTGTCTTCAAAAATGCATCATCAACACCTACTCTGCGTGTGTGTTTGTGTGTATACTTACGGATTTGACAGTTCTGGGCCACTGTGCTCCCAAAGAGTCAGGAAATACTGAAGACAGAACAATACACAGGCAACAAAAACACAGGGGAAGAAAATGTATTGTTTAATCAATACCATTAGTTTGATGTACATCGAAACTGAGCATGTTGTTTCGTCAAGTCTAAATTGATGATATGGCTCTCAATAAATTCCGCACCTCAGATTCACTGAGTTAATTCAACGAGTCAGTGAGCAGTTATGTCAACTTCACAGAGGAGAATGTCCGTAAGGAATTGCAATTATAATAGCAAGAACATTGCTCTGTTCTTTTCAGCTCATTCATTCATCCATCCGGTCATCACGTCATGCATTTTCTAAACACTGTGTAGTATCTAACTTGAGGTCTTTAGGGCCTTGTTCCAATCCCAGTTTACAATATGCAAAAAAATAATCACCTTGTACTGTTAGCTAGCTAATTGCAAGCCTCCAATTCAGCTAACATCAAGATCCTGAAAGTACAAAAGCCTCACTGGATGGCCACAGCCAGAAAAGATCAAATCCCAACATCTCAGAATAATGAGCTAGATGTGCTAATCATGATTTTAGCATCCATTTTTACGTTATTTATTCTTTTTTCAAAAATGCTAGTTATGCAAGCTAGCCAAAATCCTGTTTCACGCACTAAACTGGCCAAAATAGTTAAAAAAATATTTGGTTTTATCCCTCCCTCCCATAAAGTTGAAAATATTGTATTAAAATGTAAAATATTTTGACCAGCAAGCCAATTGCTGTGATGCTGAGATTGAGGTTGCCGCCCTTGCCCGGACTGACATCCATTTTTAATTTAGCCTTCATTCTGGTGTCGGCCACTCACCTGCATCTGTCATGATGTCAGTTGTGAGTGTTACAAGGATCAAATCCATCCACAGACAGACAGATTTATTAGTAAGCAGCAAATCAGCGCAAAAGTATTTCTTCCATTTATTCGTCGTATCGTCAATGACTATGTCGATAAATGGCAACTGAAACCGATACCTTAAAGCCTTCACTTGTATGAGCATTTGCCTACTCCCAAATAAAATTTTCGATTGGTTGTTTCCATGGCGATAACATCCAGAAACATTTAAAAACATGTTTATTAGCATTTCAATGTACTGTATTCACTGGACTGCAGGCATATGTTGGCCGATTCCTCACAATTAAAACACCAACGGCGGATCACCAAGGATCAAAACCAACATTTAGCTTAGCTTCTGTGGTATCAAACGCACATTATTTTAACTCATTCACTGCCATTCACGAATGTATTTGGTAATTGTGTATTTTTTTCTTGCTTGGGTACTGATAAAGCACTGGCCAGACCTCTGCCAATGTTTTTTTCCCTTCCACAAGGGGCCAGCATTTCCCTTTTTTTCCATGTTAGCGCTTTGTTCCAGCTTCAGATGTTGTTAAAGCGCTATATAAACCAATATGAATGTATTACGTTGTATTTTGGACAGCTGACCTAATTTCAAGCTCATATAACTCCAGACCCATATAAATTAGGAATTAACTTTTTTCTTCTGATGAAAGATGATAGTCTAAGGTTTCTTACGCTGCATTGAATGTTTACGTAGTCCTAAAACTCAATATTCTGTGGGTCCTGCAATTTGAGTAAAAATGACAAAAACCTTGGCACTGGAGTGGAGACATTTTTGCGCAGCGTCTGACAGTGAATGAGTTAAAATTGAGGACAAAAATGGTAATTTAGTTTTTTCTGTGTGAAATCACCAATTACTCACCTTGCCTACGTGTAAGTGATTTTTGCGAACGGAAAATGGGGATTGTTTTCAAATTGTCGTGTCAACTTTTTTCTCGTCATTACCTTGGGCTCTTGACTTTCCAAGCCATTTAAAGTGGTGCGAAAACTGTACAGTGCTGAATTTTTATTTCCATATACGCCACAATGGGAGGTAGATACTTTAACTTTGCGGTAATTCGACGCTCCCAATTATTTTGGAGTGTAGATTATGAAGCATTAGTTGATTTTGAAGTGTGGCGCACAGTGGGGTAGCCTTGAGATGGGAATTAGCAAGAAACATCAAGGCCGGTTATTCAAAAATTTTAAATCCGCACGCTGGTATGAAGAGAGACTTGAATCCAGTTTTCGCATTGCGGCAGGGTCAGTTGGGTCACTTTCTCACAGTGAGGCAATTTGTTTTCCATTTGTTTAAAAAAAAAAAGTATTTCCAAGTACGTTAGTGTCAGGGTGACTTTGGATCACTGCATTTTTTTTTTCTTTTCGTTTGTCACCATCTATAGTTAGGTACTTTGCCAAGCATCGTCTGCGTGATGACAAGCAAAATCTGCGGCCTTCTTTGCCATTCGTTTTACAATGCCAAATGTTCCACAGTGAAGATTTCGGATTGAGGTTGTCCCGTTTTCACCTTTCTTCCAAGAACGGTTAACCAAATCCCCTGTATGAGGTCTTATAAGGGTTATAAAAAGTTTCCAGTATTCAGCTGCGTGTTTGTGTGCTGTGATGTTTCAACACCTGTTCCAGTCAGATGTAGCTATTTTTTGCCAGCATACAAATACACCAACGCATGCACGCATGTATACAATGTGGCCAGTCCAAAACAACAACCACCTCTTGGATAGAATTGTAGTGACAGTTGTAGTGTACAGTTTCTTTATGAAACGGTTTTGCACATTTACATTTGCACAGTATACAGTTGACATTTTTATTTTGTTATGCTTAGAATATCTTGTTTTCTATACTTTCACCCCCACCCCATCCCCTTTCAAATTGCTGCTGTGGACTGCAAATTTCCCCATTGAGGGCCGAATAAAGGTTTTCTGATTCTGATTTTCTGATTCTGACTGAAGATGCAATTGTGCATAAACTTTTATCTGTTTATCAATCTTCTGTTTTTTTGTCCAATTTGTACAATCCTAATATATATATATTTTTTGATACCGTGCCAGTATACTCTTGAAGAACAGTGTGCCTTATCCGAACACTGTCTTTCTATTTTGGTTTCATGATTCAAGGGCCATTTTCAGGTAGTACAGTACCCTTCAATTACACATCGCCTTTCAGGATTGTTGGGGCTGGTTAATGTCAAGGTTCATTATTTGCTATTCTGGTGCCGGTTGGTGACAAAAAAAAAAAATGTATGTTGGAAAATTGAGTGCTGCATTTAACTTATTCATTGCCAGCCGATGTGCAAAAATGTGTCCACTCCCGTGCCAGTTTTTTTTTTTGTAATTTTCACTTAAAGGACAACCGACGTCACTTTTTTGTTTTTTAACTGACACCAGAAAAACGTTTTATAGCATCAAAAATACCCAAAACACGCAGTATGATATTTTTAGTCAAATGCAAAACACCAATAAAAATGACTTAAAGTGTCCAAAATCTGCCAAAAATTGAGCTGCGAATTGGGCATTTTCAGAAAGTCCCGCCCCCAGTTCGTGACGACATGCCAAGACGTCTTTTGCATTGCTGGAGAATCAAAACAATGGCTTCAGATTCGGAGAATATGCTTTCTTGTTACACATCCAGTGATGAATATGATTCAAATAGTTCTGAAGAGGAAAGCATACATGTTTGCAATCAATTAAATAATTTATTTGTGCCATTTAAAGGCAACATTGGGGGAAAATGTCTTCCCCAAAAAAGAGGCACAAAAAAGCGACCTCCAGTGGCCACCTCCGTTTCCACAGGCTGATAAATTCCTTATATGGAATTATATGGAATTATATGGAAATATTATGAAATATGGAATTATTATGAAATTCCTTAGAAGGCCCTCCTCTGGCCTTCTGGCGGCTTTTGGGTGCAACACGAGGTCCCCAGACCAAACAAATACAGCAAAATACATTGACGTGATGGAAAGACCGCTACAATGCGTCTTTTTTACGGTGAAGGGCGGTCCTTTAGTGACGTCACGTACGGACTCGTCACCAACTCAAAAACAAGACTTCCTGAATATTCAGCGCGAGTCTTAAAACGTAAAATATAGCTATACGCGGTGGAATCTTTGTAAAATACGCTCAGTAGAAGTAATTTGAAGCCATTTTGCAAATTATGGACACAACTTGTCCGGAGACGTCGGTTGTCCTTTAAATTGCAGGGCCCACAGAATATTGCATTTTAGGACTAATTAAACATTCAATGCAGTGTAAGAAACCTTAGACTCTCTTCTTTCATCAGAAAAAAATTTTATTTCGAGCTTACTTGGTTGGAGAGTTATCTGCATTAAAAGTGGGGGCAGCTGTACACAAGGTAAATGCTGCCCCCTCGTGGGAGGTAAAAACATTGCCAGAGGTTGGACTTGAAATGCACCCTCACCCACAAGAAAAAAACAAAACCTGAAGAAATTTGGGAATGGCGCTTCACGTCATGAAATTGTGAAATTCTAACTGCGGTCCTTGAATAAAAAACTGATTGTTTTGATGACATTAGACATGAAATATAATTTACAAATTATGTTCCTTTGAGGAAAACAAGTGCATTGTTGTTTTCGTGATGTGCCGAATGGGGGAAAAAACACAACACAAAACGCACTGCCTTTAGCATAATATTTGTAAAATGGTTAGGCTGGTAAATGAGGTGCGTTTATTTTGTACCTTAACTGTGCTCAGAGCGCACTGAGTCAGAGCTAATTCGAATTACGGCATTTTAGCCCTGATTTTCCATTTGCCGGTAGCGTTTTTAGAGCTGGCAGACAGGAGGTACAATGGCCCCCCGGCTGCGTTGACATGAGACGAGAGGCTTGCTGATGCGTCATTGACACAATCCAGATATCATACGAGGTTTAGGGTTTGGATCTGTCATGTTCAGGCCGATTGAACCATGTATGTTTTTTGTTGTGTTTATTCTGACTCATGTGGTTAGCATATCAAATATCAGCCTTGTTTTCTGATGAAATTAGCGACTGGCTACTGCGAAGGAAACGCAATAATGTTTGTGATGTGTCGAATCCACTTAGCATTTTTCTCAAAAAAAATATAAAAAAAATACATCAAAGCTCATGACGTGCGCACTAGTTTTTAGGCGTTTTTCCTGAGTGGCGTAGTCATAAAGTGGGACGGTCTTTGAATAATGAGCGTTGAATGTGTGTCAGAAAAATGACAAAATCAAATGTGCACATTTCTGTTGGCCAAAGACCATTGCACCCAAATAACAACCTATTTATTCGCGTGATTATCCTAAAAAAACATTCTCAACCACACAAGGAGATAAAAAGGCTGTTTTTCAGAATTTCAGCATGTTCACTTTGTGCGTGTGAAGTTTGCTCTGACTCATGCCAATGTTGAGCTGACGCCATAGGATCAAGTGTTAAAATGCGCGTCATAGAGAAATCATAGGCTGAAATCGAAATTGGCTCTGCGTAGAAATGTTGTTCCTAATATTCAGATATGGCTGTGTTTTGCTGTACATTATCCCGACCGACTCTGTCATTTGAATTCTCATAGTAATGCTGGCAGGCTGCTAACGGCTAGAAGCGACGTACGGCTAACTGGGAAAAAGGAATGAAAGAAGTAGAAAAATTAAATACAGGAGCTGCTGGAAAGTCGGCCACTCTCACGGCGCCATCTTGAAGTCAAAAGAACACAAAAAATAAACAAATCCAGATGTCAACACCACGAAATGCATGCCGAATTCTGAACGTATTGTCTGGTATCCATCTTTTGATTTGAAACCCAAACATCTTCTTTGACATCCCAATACTTTTGGAGGGCACTGTACCTCCCGCATCAGCGGCAGAAGACTAACATCACAATCTTCTCTCTACCGCAGCTTGACAGCTTTACATAATGTGTCATCGACTTCTTCTTGGCCACTCGCAATCTTCTCCCCGGCTCTCTCGCAGTACAGTTTGATTTAAAGGACAACCGACGTCTCCGGACAAGTTGTGTCCATAATTTGTAAAATGGCTTCAAATGACTTCTACTGAGCGTATTTTACCAAGATTCCACCTCATATAGCTATATTTTACGTTTTAAGACTCACGCTGAATATTCCGGAAGTCTTGTTTTTGAGTTGGTGACGAGTCCTCACCCTACGTCACTGAAGGAACGCCCCTGACCGAAAAAGGACACATTGTAGCAGTCCTTCCATCACGTCAATGCATTTTGCTGTACTTGTTTGGTCTGAAAACTTTGTGTTGCACCAAAAAGAGGCAGAAGAGGGCGACAAAGCTCCGTGTAAGGAATTAATCAGCCTGTGGAAGCGGGCTGATTAATTCCTTACACGGAGCTTTGTCGCCATTTTCTGTCTCTTTTTTAGTGGTACATTCCCCCTATTGCCTCAAAATGGCACGGAATGAATTATTTAATCAATTGCAAACATGAATGCTTTCCTCTTCAGAACTATTTGAATTATATTCATAACTGGAGGAGTAACAAGAAAGCATATTCTCCAAATCTTTGTCAAAACCATTGTTTTGATCCTCCAGCAAGGCAAGACGTCTTGGGGTGACACCATGAACAAGGGGGCGGGACCTTCTGAAACTGGCCACTTCCGGGTTCATTTTTTGCAGATTTTGGACACGTCATTTTGGACAAGTCATTATTATTAGTGTTTTGCATTTGACTAAAAATATCATACTGCGTGTTTTGGGTATTTTAGATGCTATAAAACGTTTTTCTAATGTTAGGAAACAAAAAAGTGATGTCGGTTGTCCTTTAAGACCTCCTCGGAACGGTGTCTGACCAGGTTGCACAGCTTTCACCCCTGGGAACTAATGGATTATAATTGTGCATCACTATCACACCACGCTGCCCTCTCACACCGTGTCTTCAGCGCGCCGTCTTTTCCTAGCATCCATCCTTCACTCCTTGCGTCCCTGTGCCAGTGCCATCTGGCTTTCGGCACCAGGCGCATTTAGCTCAGCGGGGAGCCAATTTGTCCCCTTTGCATCACGGGAGATCAAGTGCGAAAGATGTACAATTTAGATTTAGAAAGACTATGTTTAAAAAGAAACAGAATCAAACGGTTTCAATATGAGATGTGTGCCCTTTAGAGATGCATGCGCATATGTTACATACTGTATGTGTGGACATCTTCAAGATTTATTTATTTTTTTGCAATCAGGAGACGCAGAGGCTAAAGTCCGTAGTTGAACCGTTAAAGGGATTTCAAGAAATTCATCATGCTAAACGAAGTCCATGAAATACAGTTTGTCAGCCACCAAGCACCCTCCGCGAGCTCCCATTTGGCTTCCGCGCACAAACGCGCACACACACACACACACACACACACACACACACACACACACACACACACACACACACACACACACACACACACACACACACACGCACGCGCGCGCGGACGGACACAACACTATCTAAGAGCGTGACTTGCAAGTAAATTAGTGGATTTAGGAGAACACACAGTTACAACACAGAGTTGGGCTAGTTAACGAAAGGCTGACATTGATCATGTTTCTTGTCTTGTGTAAGTTCTCCCATTTTATCTTCAATTATGGTTTATCTAGGTTGCATCACTAGTGCCCACCCCCCCCCAAAATGGAATTAACTCATTCGCTGCCATTCCCAAATTTATTTGAGAATTGAAAAGTGTGACGTTGAGCACCATTCCTGAATTTGTGGGTTTTGGTTTTTCTTGCGGGGGTGACAATAAAGCGCTGGTCAGACCTCTGGCAATGTTTTTTCCCTCCATGAGGGGGCAGCATTTGCCTTTTATCCACGTTAGCGCTTTGTTACAGCTTCAGCTGCTGTTAAAGCGCTATATGAATCGATATGTATGTATTGTATTTTGTACTGCTGCCCTCATTTTAAGCTCAGATAACTCCAAACCCATATAACTTAGGAATTAACTATTTTTTTCTGATGGAAAGAAGAGAGTGTAAGTTTTCTTACACTGTATTGAATATTTATGTAGTTGTAAAACTCAATATTCCGTGGGTCCTGCAATTTGAGTGAAAATGACAAAAACCCTGGACACATTTTTGCACATTGTTGTCATGATCTGGTTGGCGACCAACGGGTAGCGACGTCAGCCCTGCCTGCAGCCTCGCAGCTGCTGGTCGTTTTTATCAGTGACGCTTAAAAGGACTCCGGGCACGACCATCCGGTGTCGGTTCATTGTTTGTTGCATGCATTGTGTATGCTGTGCATATGTTTGTTTAACCTTGGCGGACTTTTACACTTGGTTTTCTTTTGACACTTTTTTCTGTTCAGATGATTTTGATGTTTTACATTTTGTTCCTGCTGACCTTTATTTTAATACAATTTGTCAAACAACCTCCTGCTCCCTCCTGCCTGCTTTTTGGGATCCGCACCCGCCATCCCACCTTGCAAACCGTGACAATTGTCTGGCAGTGAATAAGTTAATCTATCTTCAAAAATCACACAATTAAATTATCATTCAGGTTGAGGTCCAGTTGGTCCAGAACGCTGTTGCTCACCTACGAACTGGTACTCGTAAGAGGGAGCACAGAACTCCTACTCTGGTGTCCCTAAGCTTCCTCCCTCTGCATTTGAGAGTTCTTTCTAAGATCCTATTATTTGTTTGCAAATCTTTCGACAGCCTTGCTACACCTTTCATCTCGGAGCTCTTCCGCCACCACACATATGCCGGGCGCCTTCAGTCTCAGAATCAGAAATCCATTAATAGTCCCACAATGGGGAAATTTGCTCCAAAACTGCGATTTGGTCTGCGGGCCAGATATGATTAGAAGTAACGAGAACCTGTGCGGTGACTTCTGCTTCCACACTAACGCACCTCTCCTGATGTGAATAAGAGATTAGCTACTTGAAAGTGGAGTCACACACCAAATTCATCTGTGTTGAGGGTCGTCCGTGACAAATGACATCCTCTGACTTTGGTTTTATTTCAAGAACTGAATGCAATCGTGCAGGTGTACCCTTGAGTCGTATGAATTGACTCGAGTCAGAAGCAGAGGGAGAATTTGGTTCTCCATATATCCATTCTCTCGCATCTTGGCTTTTCTCGCTCACTTGCTCTATCAGCAGTGTTCACCGTTAGCGTGAGCGCTGAGAGGCCTATTAGTTAGCTATCCGTCCATCAGATAAAGCTTCGTATCTCCCTGCTCGCTCACGCACTTTCGTTCCGACTCCATAAGGTGGGCAGGGTGCACTCGTGTGCGAATGTGCGCAAAGATGTCCTTTAGCGATTGCACGTGTGCAACGAATCGAAACCAAATCAGCTCATTAAACTAAGCGTCGTGTCTCCATGGCCCGAGAGCATGATTTTTAAATAAAGTTGTATGAGTGAGTGTGTTTGTTTTTGGAACAAGGTAACATTTGTGACTACATTGTACCACCGTTGGCATCAAGGTGTAATTCTCATCCTGGCTTGAAATCATATGTTTTGATTGTTTGAAGCAGTGCCGCTGACTCGATAAGATTGGGGGTCAGTAAGCATTGCGGCGCCCCATTAGATGACTGGAGGGCTCCGAATTGAAATGCGTCAATGCGCTCTGAGTTGCCTTCCGCTCCCTCCACAGCTGCCAATGTCTTGTCCTGCCCTCAATACCTCACCCCACACCCCCTTTATTGGCTTATGTACGTATGTGTGTGTGTGTGTGAGAGAGTCTTGTGAGGATCACTAACATTTTATACCATACGTAGTGAGGACATTTTTGACAAGTGAGGACCTTTTGGCCGGTCCTCACAAGTTTTTCATTCTAAAGGCTTCGAGATGGTCTATATATGCATCTGTTAAAGTTTCAGAGAGGTCCTCACAAATTCACCCAAAATGTTTTTTTTTGTCCAGCTATTAAGCGCTGTTAAGCGCTTTGTTCCAGCTTCAGCTGTTGTTAAAGCGCTATATATAATCAATATGTATTGTAAATACATGTAATGTAAATTTCTCCACTGTGAGACTAATAAAGGCAAATCCAATCCAATCCAATCGTATTGTATTGTATTGTATTGTATTGTATTGTATTGTATAAATCTATTTGACAGGGTGATCAAGAAAAAAGGGTGAAGAAAAATTGCGGTTTTGGTATTTTAGCAAGAAACACAAAGTTAATGCACATTATTT
The DNA here is from genome assembly GCF_051943395.1 of Hippocampus bargibanti. Lineage (NCBI taxonomy): Eukaryota > Metazoa > Chordata > Actinopteri > Syngnathiformes > Syngnathidae > Hippocampus > Hippocampus bargibanti. The sequence continues at coordinate 4,261,760 of NC_142745.1, read as the reverse complement.
GACTTTGTTTGTCCTGCAAAATGATGCAGTCGGCCAGATCTCTTGGGACTTGAATTTGATAGCGCTGCTGTAGCATAATACCGTTACTTTTCTTTTTCTTTCTTTTCTTACTGATTGTTACAAAATGACAATACACGGTGTCCCCCGTGCGACCCTAGTGAGGATGAAGCGGTCTGGAAAATGGATGGATGGATGAATGTTACAAAATGTGACTGTTTGATGGCATTGACTATTCAAAATTACTTGGCTGGAGAGGTGCTTTTTATTCCATCTCAATTAACTTGTGGTCTGACAAAGAACGATTGTAGAATCTCAGGATTCGACTGCTCAAAAACATTTAGACAGTGATTTGCAAGCTAGCACATTTGACTGAGAATTCACAGGAGCAACAAGAAGATGCGCAACCCTAATTGCAGTCACCCCCAAACCCCCTCAACGTGTCAGAGAGGCTTGTACACTGATCTCCGTGTGTGTGAATCTGTTTCAATTTTAACTCCATCAATACTTTCGCTTGCAAATGAGGACAAGGCAAAAGACAAGTGTAATTGAGAGACGGAGGAGGGGCCTGTAATGATATTATATAAAGGTCACTTGAAGCTGTGCGGCTTTACATCCCACTATGCCAATGCCTGGCGCCTGCCCCTTCGATCCCACTTCCATGCGCACACGCGCTTCTGCTGCCATCTTCCATGACTCCTTCTCATCCATATCTAGTTTCCATTTGCACTCGTTTGTCATTGTGGCTCGTTTAGGTTTTGCATCCTCAAGGGTGATCGACAGTCTATGACAGGGGTCGGGAACCTTTTAGACGAAGACTAAGAGAGCCATAAAAGGAAAATATTTAGAAATGTCATGCACACGTATACACGCTCGCAAACACGCACGCACGGCCACTTTTCAACAAAATGCCAGAATGTATTATTTAAAATAACTTTGTGATAGTACTCACCATTAACATGAATGGTTTTCCTTTCCTCGTGATTGGTAAAAATCCAGCCAAACGATCGGAAAGAAAGTCAACTTGCCGGGTCAATACACAACTCGCTAGCCTGCATACTGCTCATTAGCTTGCGTGCTAGCTTTCTGTTGTGTCTCACATATTTATATTGATGCTAACGTTAGCATGGGGCTTGTTAAAAAGCCACTGATATTCGACTGTTTAATGGATTGTATTGTTTCATTGCAAATTAGAATCAGAACCTTTTCTCTCCACAAAGTCGAATCCTCCGGAGCATTCAAGTTGAAGTGTACTCGCCATTTTTTTTTTTTTACTCGTCGGCTTATTTAAAGGGCCGTTTACCTGTTTCAACATGACGGCCAGTATTATCCAATCAAAATGGCGCTTTCCGCCAACCTAGGTCAGTATCATCCAATCAAAATTGCACTTTCCGCCAACTGCAGCCCCAACAGGAAATGAACAGTGAAAAAGCAAAAATATGTAGTATTTATTTTTATCGGCGAGCCATATGCAATCATCAAAACAGCCATATATGGCTCGCGAGCCATAGGTTCCCGACCCCTGGTCGATGAGGACGACAACGAACGAATGAACCCGACAACTCTGCATGCGTCACTCAATTCTCTTTTGTCATATTCATTCAAATATGCAATGTTCACCCAGACGTGAAACATTAGCGTGTGATCAACAAGGAAAATGGCTACCCTTGCTTTCAGAGTCAAATAATGGTCATTTGTTTTGTGCGTGTGTGCTTGTGCCAAGTCAGCATACATATTCCAGGTCTATTCCATCCATCATCTGTCACCGTTGGCAGGTTATTTGTAATTCCCTCATTTGTCATGATCAACTCTTCTTTCCTCTCTGTCTCAAATTACACTGACTTGTGTTGTTGTCTTCCACGCAAGCGGGCAAGATCCAGGCGAAGCATGTTTCATGCTGACCCAGTGGGATACAAGTCCCTTCAGAATTCACCCCTCCTCCCTCCGCGGGGGGTGCTCCCGCAATCACACACATTAAGCCCGCACAATACACGTCAAATCATCCAGCCTCGCACCTCTTGCGACATCAAACTGTCGAGTCAATCAGGCCCCATCAGTCGACGTGTGCCGACTCAGACCTTTTCCCCTTCCCACCTCGACCTCTCGGGGCTTTGCACATTTGGTCTCCATAGAAACGGGAGGACAGGGGGGAAAAACGTTGACTTCCTGACACCTTCTGTCTCACGGGATGCCAACTGTCAGCAACAATGCGCGCAGGCGTGTGCGGTTCATTTAAAGGACAACAGACGCCACAAGTTGTGTCCATAATTTGTAAAATCACTTCAAATGACTTCTACTGAGCGTATTTTACAAAGATTCCACTGCATATAGCTATATTTTACATTTTAAGATTCGCGCTGAATATTGCGGAAGTCTTGTTTTCGAGTTGGACGATTCCTGACGTGATGTCACGTCAGGAACGCCCCTGACCGAAAAAGCGACACATACTTTGTTTGGTCTGAAAACTTCATGTTGATCTGTGTTGATGGCGAAATTAGAAGGAAAACACATAAATAACGCAATGGTGAATCGTTGTGTATTGCACCAAGACTACTATTTCATACTAGTTGACACAAATTCCCAGCAGACAAATCAGCCCATTTCAAACGGAGCTCGGCCGCCATCTTGTGCATTTTCTGGGATGCTACACTGGAGTCCTGACGGCTGGAATTGATACGGGAGGACTTCTTTAATCGACTGCAAACATTTATGCTTTCCTCTTCAGAACTATTTGAATGATATTCATAACTGGATGAGTAACAAAAAAGCATCTTCTCCGAATCGGAAGCCATTGTTTTGATTCTAGAGCAAGGCAAGACGTCCTGGCGTGACATCACGAACAAGGGGGCGGGACCTTCTGAAACTCGGCATCTCCGGGGTCATTTTAAAGTAGTTTTGGGACACTTGAAGTCATTTTTATTGGTGTTTTGCATTTGAATAAAAATATAATACTGTGTTTTGGGTATTTTAGATGCTATAAAACGTTTTTCTGATGTCAGTTAGGAAACAAAAAAATGGTGTCGGTTGTCCTTTAAAGCACAAAGTCATGTGATGAAGGAATGACCCAAAACAAACGTCTATTTAGGAGACGTTTGGCTTTCTAAGCATTTAGTTTGTTTTTATCCACTTTGTATGCGTGCGTGTCGCTTCAACCTTGGTGGTTGGTTCTGATCGGCTGCCAAAGCGTAGCTGCTTAGTGTGTTAGTGGGTCTGGCTGAAGATCAGTGCAAAGGAATTCCCTGCTCAATGCGGTAGAAGGGATGAAAGGTAAGTATGAAAAGCTTCTGTAGCGTTTGTTTCGTTTGTCTCACAAGGTGAGCAAGGCAGGAAAATTAACTGACTGATATACTAACTGACCATATAATTTAGGAATTAACTCTGATGAAAGAAGAGAGTCTAAGGTTTCTAACGTTGTATTGAATGTTTATGTAATCCTAAAACTCAATATTCTGTGGGTCCTGCAATTCAAGTGACAATGCCAATAACCCTGGTACGTGTCCTTGAGAGTTTTGAAAGGCGCTTAGAAATGAAATGTATTATTATTTTCTCACCTTGGCAACATTATTGCCATGGAGGCGCGGATGTGAAGGGTGCTGTGTATGATAAATGAAAACTTTGAACACACTTGATAAATAGAAGAAAAAAACATGAGAGATTAATTGAAGACAAGGATGAAAAGGGAAGTTTGAGTCTCTACCTCACTACATACCACACCTACAGTTGCCATGGTTATTACACCTTGGCAGCGAGCAGCATTGTGTATGTGTGTGTTGTGTCTTCGTGAGTGGTGTTCCTGGATGACATCATACAGTAGCTTGCTGAGAGGTTCGACTGCATGCGTCTATAATATTTATAGACCCCCCCCAAAACCCAGTACAGATGAGCTCACTCAGTCACGGTGTGACTGGCCAGGCTTGGCACACCCACAACGAGCAAAGTGGCGCAAGCAAGTTATCACGCAAGCCAGGCCACACCCGAACATGCCAGCCAGGCTTTGCATGATTTCAGATGCATACCGGCTAACAATTTAATGCTGTTGGCATGAAAATACAAAACACACATACTTTTTAAAGCATTTATACACCCAGGGAAAATGAGCTGCCACTGCATGAGCCAGAAGGAGAAAGACTGGTTCTTAGTGAGGGATTAAACCAGCGGGAAAATAAGGGACCACGACAGTAACCCTCTCACCCCCACACCCAACACACACATTTATACAAACACATGCGCACTGAAATGACCTCTTTCCCCCCCAAACATGCACATACTACTCGCACAGGCTTTAAATCCTCATTTCTCAAAATAAACAAAATCGTCTCCAGGGAGGGGGAGAGAGACTGTGTGTATGTGTGTGTTTGTATGACTAGCCTTGTGAGGACCACTAACATTTTATACCATACATACTGAGGACATTTTTGACAAGTGAGGACCTTTTAGCCGGTCCTCACAAGTTTTTCATTCTAAAGGCTTCTAGAAGGTCTATATATGCATCTGTTAAAATTTCAGAGAGGTCCTCACAAATTCACCCAAAATGATTTTTTTGGTGTGTATTTTCAATTCACTTGGATACACACACTTTTTACTTTTACTCACTGTGTGTGTTTATGTTTGTGTGTGCGTGGTTAATGACGGGAAAAAGCTCCTACCACAAAAAGTAAAACAATATTTCAACTAAATTCGCTACAGGGGTGAGGACTTTAAATGTACCCATTCAGAAACCTCACTCCTGCTGTTATTTCAGTTTCAAGTCCACTTTTTATTTCTTTGTTTTTAAAGAAGTTGAAGCGGGAAATGGGGTGACATTTAGTGTTCAAATGTAACACTAGTTCTCTAAACTTATCAGCAACGGTGGTCCTCACTCTTTTCTGGAGTTATCCGGACCTCACAAAACCATTGAAATAGGAATGTGTGTGTGCGTGTGTTTGTGTGTGTGTGTGGCACCCATCACCAGATCTCAAGGACCCAGATGATTTATTTATAAAATGTGATTTTTCTTCTTCTGCTGCTGCTCTCTGGCCCTATAACTCACATGCATGCACGTACGCCCACACACAAACACACACAACTCCAAAAAAGATGATTGGCCTGTAATCTGGTTTATAGTATGACGGCCATTCTGTGTATCAGTGTGCGTGTGTTTGTGCTCCAAACCAAATGCATCCATCCCCTCTCGACCAATAGTAGATGCCACTATAATAGACATCATGACCCAAATCATTTGTGGATGCGTCGTACACTTTTTTTTATCCTTACAAAAAAAATCAGGTTGTGTCATTGTCACAAGGTTACAAATTGATTTTCCTGTGACTGACACCAGCATGTGGAAACCTCTTTAGACCAACACACGCCGATTGAGAGGTGACACATGTAAAACTGAAGCTTATGGAAGAATGACATCCGAGAATTTAAAAAAATGAAACATTTTCAATGCTGACTATAGAGAATTAGTGATTGGGGTAGGGGTGGCGGGGTGCAATAAAATTCTGCTGCCCACTGACAACAAAAGAGCATTCTTTGCTGGAGGGATCGAGAAATAGATTCGTGACGAGTTGGACAAAAAGCTTTTAGAGTGGATACATGACACAAAGGATAAACACAACCAAGTCACATCCAGATGTATTTTTTTTTTAACTCAAGCAATGGAATCCATATTTATAAGACATTTTACAACGATAATGCATTCATTTTATATTGTAGTATACAAGGTATATCATTTTGGACAAGCAATATTTAACATGAGCAAAAACATATTTTAATTTTAGTCGTATCTGGATTAATTTTGGGCAACTCAAGCAATGGAATCCATATTTATAAGATATTTTACAATGATAATGCATTCATTTTATATTGTAGTATACAAAGTATATAATTTTAGACAAGCAATATTTAATATGATCAAAAAAGTATTCTAATTTTAGTCGTATCCAGATTAATTTTGGGCAACTCAAGCAATGGAATCCATATTTATAATATATTTTATCATGATAATGCATTTATTTTATATCTTAGTATACAATCTATATCTTAGACAATAATATGAACCTCAGTCTAACTTCTAATAAATACCCTGGAATAGACAACCAGTACTCTTATGTTTTCATATGAAATGTGGAGTTGTGCATCTTCACAGCGTGAAGGGCGTGCGCGGTGTTGCCAAAGTGCCAGTTTAACTCGTTCACTGCCATTCCCAAATTTATTTGGGAATTGAAAATCTAACCTGGATCGCCATTCCGAATTTGTTCAGATTTTGGATAAAGCACTGGTTAGACCTCTGGCAATGTTTGTTACCTTCCACAAGGGGGAAGCATTTGCCTTTTGTACAACCACCCCCATTTCAAGCTCAGATAACTCCAGACCCATATAACTTAGGAATTAACACCTTTTTTTTCCTGATGAAAGAAGAGAGTCGAAGGTTTTTAAAGCTGCCTTGAATGTTTATGTGGTCCTAAAACTCAATATTCTGTCGGTCCTGCAATTTGAGTGAAAATGACAAAAACCCTGGCACTGCAGTGGACACATTTTTTAGCACATCGTCTGGCACTGCTTTTGGTTTGAATATTTATTTTTTTGTTTTAATATTTATTTTTTGGGTTTTAACATTAGCAAATGTCCCCATTGTGGGACGAATAAAGGTTTTTTGATTCTGATTCTGAGTCAGACCTCATTATGTGTGTGTGCGTACGCAGAAGCACACTCCTGTTGCACGCTCGCAGATGCACCCTAAAGGTTATGATGCTGAATGTGCACATTTATGAGGTTCCATTGGCACGCCATATATTTTTAGTGGAGAGAGAGCAAAATAATGAAGTACGATTGGGGAATGCTTGATGGCTCGGTGCAGGTCAAGTAATTAAACTGGTCATGAGGGCTTCCCGCACACAGGCGGAAAAGCAGCACGTTATGTTAAACCAAGATGAGAATCACACACACACACACAAGCAGTTGATTTAACTTTCAACGGCAGTTTAACTCATTCGCTGCCATTTTCGAATGTATTTGGGAATGGAAAAATGTGAGGTGGAGCGCCATTTTCGAATCTGTTTGGGTTTTGTTTTTTTTTCCTGCGTGGAGTACCGATAAAGCGCTGGTCAGACCTCTGGCAATATTTTTCCCTTCCACAAGGGGGCAGCATTTGTTTTTTTTTGGGCCATGTAAGCGCTTTGTTACAGCTCAGCTGTTGTTAAAGCGCTAAATAAATCAATATATATTGCATTGTATGTTGTACAGCCGCCCCCATTTCAAGCGGAGATAACTCCAGACCCATATAACTTAGGAATTAACCTTTTTTTTCTGATGAAATAATAGAGTAAGGTTTCTTACGTTGAATTGAATGTTAATGTAGTCCTAAAACTCGCCTTTATAGGTCCTACTGGGATTGTAGTTTGTTTGTTGTTTTAGTACGGTGTTTAATGCTCTCGCTCCACAATGGAGGACGACATAGCCTGAAGCCTGCAGGTTTTCAGTAATTATGTTGAAGTATCCATCCATTTTCTGAACGGCCTCTTCCTCACTAGGATGTATAATATGTTTAGAAACACATCTTTGACAGGGTATTTATAGGAGATGCATCTTGAGCGTTTTAAGCATATTCTTTCTGACATAGCTTTGTCACTAAAGTTTAATTTAGCTGCTGAAGCTTTAATATGGACGCAAAACACACACACACACACACACACATGCACAGCTGTGTTGTGTTACATCTTGCCAATGCAGTTTTGCAGTGTGAAGGTCAAGGGCAGAATGCCTGACCTCCACATCCCCCAAACCCCTTCCCTCCCACACAAGCGTTGCAGTGTATGAGCAAAGCTCATTAGAAATAGTGCAAGAAACACACTTGGTGCATTTTCCTTTTTTACCGTTTGATTCTTTACACTGGTCCTCAATATTAAGATGGATGCTGTTTTCCTCTGTTGACATGATGGACTTTTATCTGCAAAACACACAGAGTTGAATGAGTGAGTCTCGTGTGTATCTGTGTGTTTTTTTTTGTGTGGATTGTGTGGCTGCCTGAGACTGTTCGTAGCGCGTGGTGCTACTTGCATATTCAAATCGTGGGCCAGACTTATTTGTATGCAACTGGGTGTCTATCAGAATTCGGTTGTTTGTAAATTAACAGTATAAATTATGTAGTTTTATCGAGATGCGCAACAATGAAAGAGGGTTATAAATAGAACCGTTTCTGAGACAGTCTACTATGTGAACATCTTGGTACACACATTGTAGCGCGGTGCCCAACGCCACGCCGGGACGCGACGAAGGAGAGACAGAACGAGCAAAGCAACGAGGACGACGGGTGGAGGAAACAAAGCTAACATAGCCGCTTTCAACTGGCAAGCTGGAACTGAAGGCAAATCGTTCGGCATAGCAGAAGGACGAAAACGGATAAGAGTGTGAGGGACTATTACCTTGAGGTTGTGTCCTTTTAATGTAGTGTATTACTTAATAGCCCTTTGATGGTGATCATGGCAATGTACATGACATGCTTTATCAGATGTCATTATGCAGATGAGTGATAAAAATGCAGATATGATAATCCAGGTCACAGTCATTTGGTTTTGAGCACACACAAGGGTGGGGGGGGGGGGTTGCTTTTCAGGATTTGCCCTTTGAATTTATTTGCAAAGCTTCGATAGAGATTTACTAATAAGATTTTTGTTTTAGTATAATGGCAGTTTAACTCATTCAAGGCCATTCACAAATTTATTCGGGAATTGAAAATATGATGTAGAGCGCCATTCCCAAATTTGTGTTTTGTTTTTTCATGCTTGGGTGCCAATAAAGCACTGGTCGTGGCCTCCGGCAATGTTTTTCTTTTCCACAAGGGGCAGCATTTCCCTTATTTTCCAGGTTAGCGGTTCGTTCCAGCTTCAGCTGTTGTTAAAGCGCTATATAAACCAATATGTGTGTATTGCATTCCATTTTGGACAGCCACCCTCATTTCAAGTTCATATAACTCCAGGTCCATATAATTTAGGAATTAACTCTGATGAAGAAAGAGAGTCTAAGGTTTCTAACGTTGTATTGAATGTTTATGTCGTCCTAAAACACAATATTCTGTGGGTCCTGGAATTCACGTGACAATGACAATAACCCTGGTACTGGAGTGGATACATTTTTGCACGTCTGGCAGGAAATGAGTTAATTCGCATTATGTATCAATTGTATACGTTTGGAGTGTTAATATTATTTGGCCACATACTTGTTTGGGAGCTATCAAACCGCTGCTTGTTGTTGGGTTTGCCAACACCGCCAAGATGTTGTTTGCCTGGTTTTTGCTTTAAAATAAAAAAATAAAAAATAAATCCACCATGACTGTATCTCTAGTCATCTGTATCTCAAATTACCACTATACCTCCATTATGGGTGAAATTATTTATATTTCTCTTTAATATCGCCATAACTCAGGAGGTGTTGAAATGTGAAATACAACTGAACAGTTATTGTAACATTGCGACCACCCCCGACTATATTATTATAGTTTGACATGTCGGTTGGTTAATTACTTGGCGTATAGTCTATTTAATTTTATGAGAAAACAGTCCAATTTGCGTGCCGGTCTTTTATTCTGGAAACTGTGATGTAATTATTTTCTGACTAGCAATGCATTATACCGTCTGAGTGATCATGCTGGGGGATGGGTTGAACTCTGCCTCATATGTTTTGACACAAAATGGCTGCTTTCCATCTAGTGAAGCTTCAAATGAGATTACAACTGCTTGAAAAGGGGTTTGCTATAGTGGATCAAGTGTGAAAAGAAATATTTGTTTGGAAGAGAAAACCATGCAAAATGGGGAAAAATTGTGCAAATGGATGACAATAAAAGATGCTTCCATTTTGGTGATTTTCCTATGAAAAGCAGTTTCATATGTATAGACAGCTTTTTTTGTCATATGCAAGTGTGTATGAGCGTATGTATTTTGGGGTGAATCTTCAGCCCTTATTATTCTGCCAAACCATAATTTCGTACCCAGGTGCAATCCACGCACGCTCACGGATCTGAAATGCTGTTATAAAGTGTGCCTTGTGACCCCCACGCGGCCAGTAGGGGGCACTGTCTGCCCACAAACTTGGACAGGAGTGGTCCCCGGTCCATTTGGTTGCTGAGTGGAACCACTTTGAGGCTCCAGGTTGCACGGGGTTGCTGTCAGTTAATGGTGGAAGCCACCACAATCGTGAAAGGAACGTTATGATGTGCGGCGACTTGCCTGTCTCACTAATTCAACCTCTCCCGCACGAACGCACGCTTTCCTCTGTCGGCGAGACCTTGTTTCCGTGACAACCAGGTGCAAGCACGTCGACTTGTTGTCATGAACTATTTTTTTTTTTTGCTCACAGCACAGCGGCAGATGAGAAGTTAGGTACAAATGAGCATTTAGTTAAAATCCTACAGATTAAAATGGAGGCAGAAAACACGTGGAGCAAAATGGACGCCGTTGAATTGGTACAGTTTTGTTATAAAAAAAAATAGGTAAAGTCAGTTCTCACAAATAAATTGTGTTTTCATCACAGATAAGTTATTCTATCAATGTGGACAAAATGCTGCGTTGCGTTCGTCGTCATTTGCCAAAACACCATTAAATATTAATAATAAGAATACATTTTATTTTCAAGCGCCTTTCAAAGCTACCAAGGACACTTTAGTCACAGACAAGCCTAGAAAAAAACGGATACAAATATTGCCATTCTTTGTGCCCACCAGAGAAAAATTCCTTGTTTGTACTACACACTTGGCCAATAAAGATTATTCAGATTCTAATTTTCAACAGATTCTTTTCTTACAGACAGCGTTTTTAGGTGTTCAATTACCTTTTACATTTTTACATTGCATTATATTATACAATAACATCCATGACACTCTGACAAAGGCGGAAGTAGACGCCGAAACATGTCAGGTATTCGAACACCGAAAAAACACTGTCTGTAAGAAGATAATCTGTTGAAAATTAGATATCAAGTAGACAGGATGAATTTAATACAACTACAGTAAAGTCTCGTTATATCGATATCGGATATATCGATAGTCCCGGTTATATCGATACTATTTCTATGCACGCACGGAGAAGATTACATGCAAACAGGGTCGGATATATCGATAGTCCCGGTTATATCGATATTTTTTCGGACTCCCTTGAATATCTATATAACGAGACTTTACTGTATTATTCTGATTCTCATCAATATACAGAAAGAAAAATCATAGAAGAGCTCGAATGGGGAGGGGAAAACTGAAATCATTAAAAAATCATATTTAAATATTTTCCTTTCGGCTATTCCATTCAGGGGTCGCCACAGGAAACCAGTGTGCACAATCTACAGAGGTTTGATTCACACGTTTGTTTTGGCGAAGATTTTACGTCGGATGCCCTTCCGGACGCAACCCTCTATATTTATCCAGGCTCGGGACGGGAACAATAAGTGAAATAGAAAATTCAGTGGTAGTCATTCAGCAAATGTTGAATTAGGCATTAAATGAAGCGCATCAGATATCAAAATTGACAACCGTCTGGTCATTCCAGATGGCACGTTGTGGGATTACCAGCCTGGCTCACTTAATTATCAGTCTCGTTTTGGACTACATTTTGTTGCTCTTGACGTATGAGTATTTAGTCTACACAACACAGCAGCACAAAAGTCTTCTCTTATCTTGACTCAAAGGGACACTCAGACATCGACTGATTATTCTTGAGTAGAAAAAAAAAACTCCGGAAGCGCTTTTAGACTGCAGTCATGCACTTTGAAACCCCGCTGAGAGCGGAAGGAACGTTTATAAATAGAAAGAATCGGGAGGCACAGCAGTGTCATAGTGGATGGAAATAGAGCTCTTCAATTTGGGTGAAGTGAGCAGTGACTGGGCTTTTTTATCAAGAGGAACGAGTGGTTATACAGTGATACCTCGGCTTACAAACTTAATTGTTTCCCAGACAGAGTGTGTAAGGCAAAAAGTGTGTATCCCAAAAATTAATTTCCCATAGGAAACCATTAAAATGACAATAATCCGTTCCCAGGTCCCAATAAAACATAATTTTCTACTTTGTAATTTTCTAAGCCTTAAAACGACACAAAATATACCTTATAATAATAAATGTGCTATGGTATTATAATGAAAGAAATAAACTGTACTGTATAATGAAGTCGTTTTATTTACCTTTGTGATTGTCATTGATGGAATGGAGTGGCCGGTTTCATCAGCATTAAACACTTAATGAGTAGTAAAATTTTCAGAAATGAAAAGTTCGTAAATCGAAAAGTTTGTAAACCGAGGTATCACTGTATATGATACTACGCAAAAGAAATGTCAGATTAGAGGTCATCTTGAAATTCTAAACATCATGGAATATCGTCACAAACAGGTTTGGGCACAGGATTAGATCGGTGGCAAGATGTTTTGGAGTGCAAGCACAAGGACAAAGCACATTGGCACATGGTAAAAACAAGTCGACGGCCATTTAAACACGAGGTAGGGGGCAACAGGTGGAAAAAAACAATCGGGGTTGGGCTGACAATCACACCGCCAAAGGAGGAAAAGCAAGTGACCTGAAATGAGAGGAGGATGTTGATTTCAAAATAAAACAGGAAGTTAGGGGAAAACCTTGAACGCTTACTGCGGGTGACAATTCTTGATTTGAATGATGAATAATTTCCTAAAACATGATGCTGAGACTGGGAATTTACTACACTTTTTGTTTTCTAGTCAAATTTTAAACACATCAAAAGGAATCATTCACGTTTCAGTTAACGCTGACATTTTAAACCACTTTATTTACTGTCGAAAATTTTACGAGCGATTTATTCTGTAAAGTTTTCATGAATCTTGTTAAGACATGCAACTGCTGACCTGCACCTTTTGTTTGAATTTTAACTCATTCGCTGCCATTCCCGAATTTATTTGAGAATTGAAAAGTGTGCCGTGGAGCACCATCCCCGAATTTGTTCGGGTTTTGGTTTTTTCTAACGTGGGATGCCAATAGAGCGATGGTCAGACCTCTGTCAATGTTTTCCATTCAACGAGGGGGCAGCATTTGCTTTTTGTCCATGTTAGCACTTTGTTATAGCTTCAGCTGTTGTTAAAGGGCTATATAAATCAATATGTATTGTATTTTGTACAGCCGCCCTCATTTCATGCTCAGATAACTCCAGATCCATATAATTTAGGAATTGATTCTTTTTTTTTTTTGCTGATGAAAGAAGATAGTATAAGGTTTCTTATGCTGAATTTAATGTTTATATAGTCATAAAACTGAATATTCTGTGGGTCCTGGAATTTGAGTGAAAATGACAAAAATCCCGGCACTGGAATGGACACATTTTTTCACATTGTCTGGCAGTGAATGAGTTAAAACACGTTGCTAGTTTGAGGAGAAGGAAAAGGAAAAAATGTGTTTTGTAAAAATGTTTAGTCATAAGTAGATATTTTCCTCTGGTGGTTCAGTTTCTAGATTTTTATTGCTTTTTTTTAGTTTTACAGGATGTACTTTGGCTGAATTATATCTATTTGACTTTGGTGGTTCAACTGTGTCAGTATTTGTGTGCATGTGAGACAGAGAACAGGTGGATGGTCCATTCCTCCCTTTCATTTCTGTCATAACTTTGCTGCTGTGAAATGTAAATTTCTCCACTGCGAGACTAATAAAGGCAAATCCAATCCATCCCTTCCTGTCATTTCCTCCATCAGCTGATCACTACCATTCCGCCTCCTCCTTCCATCCTCGAAATGTTGTCCTTCGCTCTGATCAAAAACCCAAATGTACCTCAATCCCCTTGACTCGGCCTGCCCCTGTTTTTCTCTGTCTCTCTCTCCTCCCTCCCGCTTTCACTCACACTCTGCTCTCTCAGGACAGCTAACAAGAGTGTTGTTGCCTTGTCATAGGGCAGAGTGAATCACGTTTAGGAACGGCTTGTGAATCTAACTCTTCGTCATCCTTTGTCTTTTCATGGGGGTTCTTTTTGAGCAACTTGCGATGTTTAGCCTCCGCCATGAACCCCACAGTGAAGATCCACCTGCAGAATGGGATCCACTTTAATACCTACATGTACCAGGTAGGGAATGGCGTGCGGGGTGCGGATATGACTGTATCAGTGAAGGATAGTCTCCAGCGGAAATAGGGCCATATGTCCTAGGCTGTATTGATTTCACTGCCGATGACTCCTTTTTTAGGACTGGGATGGCCTGCCCCCCCCCCCCCTCCCTTCAACCCACTTTTCTCACGTTTCACCGCATGCTTCAGTCAGCCTGCCATGAAATGATTGATCTTTCAAAGTAATATTCAGAAATAAAGGTGCTCCACTCAGGCATCTCTCTAGTTGATATGGCAGCTTGTATCCTGCCATCGTCCGCTTTTACAAAGCGACAAACTCAATACGTGGTGTGTAATGAGTGGGATTCTCTCGGCGGTTGTGGCATGTGCTCAGCCGCACACAAAGTGATGCGCAACAAAAAGTCTTTGTGTTTCTCCTTTGGGCCGAGGAGAGGAAGACTTCAAGGCTCATCCTCTCTACATTTGTCCTTCTTTAGGTTTTGTCCTTCAGGTTTTGTTTAATGAAAGAAGACTGACTGGGATACATGAATGGTTGTTATTCCGGTTTCGGGCCTTCTGTGGCCTCTAAAAAGTGACTTGGAGGATGGAAAAAAAACGTTGTGCGTGTTGTGCTTTAGGAAAAATAATGTTAAAAAAGGATCAAATATGGTTTTATGTGGTTTAATTACACATCAAATTAGCACAAAGTATTATTCATATGTCCTGTTTGTTTTATATACTGTCAGAAGTCCTTCAAGTAAATGTTAATGGACTTTCTAAACAAACTAAGCCTTTTTTTTAGGCACTTATAATACATCGGAACAATAAATTATTTTTTATCCAGCTCAATCGACTCATGTCCTGACCTTCTTGATTTTTAACTTGTGATTTTTTTTTCAAGTCAAAATTAATCTGCTAGACGTTCTCAAAAGCCATTTTTTGGAGTGGAAAGTCATTTCTGTCAGCTAATGCAGATACTATTACAAAACATGCTGTCTTGCATGAAAATACAGATGTGCCATCTTTTTAATTCAACCTTAAAACTATAAGGGCCTTAGATGTTAGCCCTGCAGGATTCCATTTACTAAGCCTAATCCTTCAAAAAAATTAATGCTCTCGTAGTCCGTTTTATTTGCTCATTTTTAAAGAAGAGTATGAAAATTTTTTTGGGGCGAAACACTCAACATGTAGGTCATAAACAGTACTTTTTTCATGACAACCATCCACAGTCATAGTCATCGCTTTAGGGCAAAAAAAAAAAAACCCAAGTTGAAGTACTGAGATAGTAAAGTAAACTTTTTCCTGTAAAAAATTGCAACACTGCGTCTACTTGCTCCTTTCTGCAGAGAATTTCTCTGCGGCCTCGTGCGTGTTTGCATGTGTGAACATCTGCAATCGTATGAGAAAACTTGCAGTTGGAATTCTGTTGCCAGGGCAACAGAAGTGTGCAAGACGGCGTCAACCCAGGAGACAACCCACTAACAATTCACACCCACAAAAAGTGTTAGAGGGGAACTTGTTTGCCGTTTCTGGCTTACTTTTCTGATGAAGGTGTCATATGTGACTCATTTTTTGACCTTTATTCTCCTCAGCCTTCATTCAATGTTATTATCCCATTTTATAGAGCCTGTTAAATCATTGCTATTTTTTTCTTCTCTGTGTCTGTTGTATATAAATGCCAATGATATGCAATGATGTGATGAAGTCAGACCGACAAATTCCACCTTCTGCGGAAATGTTTAAGCCCTATAAGTGATACAGTGACGCTTGTGTAAAAAAGAATGCAGTCATGTCATAGGAAAAAAAAAGAAAAAAACAACAACGCTGATGAGATCTTGCGCGATGCCATAGTGCAACGTTATCCGTTATGGTAATTCATCTCTTTGAATAAGTGTTGAAAAAAAAACAACTCTGCAAGATGTGCTGCTTAATTCATATTTCACAAATGCAGTATTAATCTAAATGCCATGTTTAGACGCACGAAGATGCATAGAATATATTTATTTTCAATTCATTCACTGCCACAAATTTATTCGGAAATTGTAAATATGACACACAGCGCCATTCCTGAATTTGTTCAGGTTTTTTTTTTTTTTTTTACGAGGACTGCCGATAAAGCGCTGGTCAGACCTCTGGCAATGTTTTTCCCTTCCACGAGGGGGCAGCATTTTCCTTTTTTTTCCTCCATGTTAGTGCTTTGTTCCAGCTTCAGCTGTTGTTAAAGCGCTATATAACCCAATATGTATGTATTGCATTGTATTTTGGACAGCCACCCTCATTTCAAGCGCATATAACTCCAGGCCCTTATAATTTAAAAATTAGCTCTTTTTTGTGACGAAACAAGAGCGTCTAAGCTTTCTGATACAACATTGAATGTTTATGTAGTCCTAAAACTCAATATTCTGTGGGTTCTGGAATTCAAGTGACAATGACAATGAGTTAACTTGACTTCCCCCTTCTAAGTAAAAACCAAAGATGATGTCAAAAGTTGACATTATTTGTATAAAAATACAAAGTTTGTCATTTTGAAAAACATATTCCTTAAAACTGTGATGACCAATTGTAATAGAACGGCGAATTGTGAAACGAAGTGAAAAATATATCATGAGACTTTTCAGGAACTACGGAATAGTTGATGGGAGTTGAGGTGAAGCTGGTTAAACTCCCCCGCACTGAAAACCTCTCAGCAAATGAGACAAAAATGCACTGTTTACCAAACAAAACACACACACACACAAACGCACAGAAGGATGAGCACTTTCATGAAAAAAATCATTTTGGGATTGCATGTGTTTGATTGAAAGCTTTTTTTTAATATCCAGCTCCACTCGAATCACTCTTTCTCTCCCTTTGTACACATACACACACTCTGATACACACATTTTTTTTCATCCGTTAATCCCAAACTGCTTAAGGAAGCGAAAGAGAGCAATCCTTTTACAATGTCTGGGGCTCAGCAATGTTCGCTCCCTGCTCGCTATCTCACAATGTGGTTGGCGGCGGAGGCTCGGAAAGCATTCTCCGCTCTGTGTGATATAACTTCTGACACATGTTGACGTGGCCTTGTCAGCCAACTATGCTTGTTGTGAAGTACCCTTGGATTCTTCCGAGCTCACGTGATTTTGGAGGGGTTACGATCATAACGCGCGCAAAACAAAATGCGTTTCGATGTCATTGTGCCAGAGAGAAAACTCTGCTGTGAAATTAAATTGAGATATTTATTTGCCCAGACAGCGATTGTGCAGTTTATTTATTTATTTTCATATTTATTTATTTATTTTCATATTTATTTATTTTCGTATGTATTTATTTTAATATTTATTTGTTTATTTTCGTATTTATTTATTTTTGTATTTGTTTATTTATTTGCGAATTTATTTATTTTCGTATTTATTTATGTATTTTCGCATTTATTTATTTTCATATTTATGTATTTATTTTCATATTTATTTATTCATTTTTGTATTTATTTATTTACATATTTATTTATTTTCGTATTTATTTATTTTCATGTTTATTTATTTATTTTTGTATTTATTTTTTTCATATTTAGTTATTTATTTATTTTCGTATTTATTTATGTATTTTCGTATTAATTTATGTAGTTTCATATTTATGTATTTTCGCACCTATGCTTTCATTCTCGCATCCATCCATCTATATATCTATCCATCTACCCATCTGTCGACCTATCTATCTTTTATTTGTGTTTATTCATTTATTCATGTATTTATTTATTTGTGGATGTACGTATTTATTTATTTGGTTATTTATCTATTTATCCCAGTGATTGAAAGAGTGGGTGAGCACGAACATCTGTTGGAGGAATTTTGGCCTGAGCTGCTGTCTCCTTGTACACCCCGTGCGGTTTAAGACAAAGTCGATCAAACACGCTGACCTGTTTTCTCTCCCCAACACGAATCCCTTTCATTCACGTGATTCGTGTGCCTTTTTTTTTTTTGTAACTGAATTACGTCATGTAGTTTCAGAAATCTAAGAAGAGACTTCAGTGTGACCTTTCGAGTGATGGATGGCTGGATGGATTAGATGGGTCTATAAATGTCAAACAGGCTTTTGACAGATTGACGATCCCAAGTTAACCAGCAGCGAAAGCGCAGGATACATTCTACTCCTGACACTTTTAACATCGCATTAACATGACATTTAAAGACGCGTTTAATGGCGCAAAGGTTTATGACGCAGGTGGCGTTTCGTAGTGAAACTCACGGCTCGCCAATTGACATTGCAACGGCAGGTGTTGGTGCAAAACCAGGGATCTTCAACGCGACTCAACGGATACTTAGAAGAGTGAGAAAGTTAACGTTACTTTTGTTCAAAGGCTGCCGACAGAAAAATTATGATGCTCAATGATGTGTTGAGGAGCGCGATTATCATAAAACTTCCCCAAGTTGGCAGTGGAGTTTTTCAATGTAGATTTGAGAGATGGAGACAAGCTTGCTACTCGAAAGTGCAAAGCCTAAATGATCAAATACTGATGGCTTCATGTCTGTCCGACTGATATCGCTAACGAACTTGAAAAAAAGGAAACTGCGCCGTGAAAATTGGGGTCGCCTCCTCCTTTTTTTTCCCTCTTCAGGAATAACAGCTGGTCGTAGAACGTACTGAAGGCGTAATAATCTTTACTGTCGCCAATACTTCGCAAGGTGTTACAGTTCATTTTGATGCACCAAACTCCCAATGTGAATGAAGAGAGAAATAGAGAGATGAAGTCACAGCATATTAAATTGCCAATATTTAGACAGAGAAAAAAAGATCGATCATTTCTACCGCAAACTGCACTGTGTCATTGATCTCATGCTAAAAATAATAGAACACACAAACAGAAACTGAGGCTGTTACGCCATTGGAATTTTTTGTGACAAGCAACGGTCAGCGAAGGTGTCGGTGAGCAGACTCAGACAAGGATCACACGATCAGTAAAACGGCTTTCAGTGCGCCAATTAAAATTATGACAATGATTTCATCTTAAAATATCATAATTACGCGTGCCATTGCCACAGATGTAATAATTCTCAGATTGCGCAATTCTACCCTAGTATTGAAATCAGTCGTAAATATAATTATTACCATATTTTCTATTGTGGTTAAGGCGCACCCAAAAGCTTGAATTTTCTTCAAAAGATGATCTTCCGCCTTATATGCCTGTGCGCCTTATATGTGAAGTAATATTGAATATATTATGTAATATGTGGAGGAGATGAAACATTCTAATGGCTTCCCCAAATTCATAACGGCTCTCGAGAGGAAACCCTAACTACAATATGGTCAGCGGCAAAAAATGAGTTAGACGCCCCTGAAATAACGCAACTTCACAATGCACACTTTGCAACTGCGTGTGTGTGTGTGTGTGTGTGTGTGTGTGTGTGTGTGTGTGTGTGTGTGTGTGTGTGTCCTGAGGTAAGGAGAGAAAACATAAGGCCATGAGTATTTCATTGGACAAAAGCCAGAAAAGCATCACAAGAAATAGCGCACTCAAAACAGTAGTACATGGACACAAGTAAGACACTCTTGAGCTGTGTGAGGGAGGTCAAACTTTGGAAGTTATCCTAAAACTACGATGTCGTTGCACTCACTACTTCTGCAGATGTAGTAGATGGCAGAAACGGGATAGAAAATACGCCTTGTCATCGCACCAAGAATGGTGTCACAACAATTAACTAGTTACGTTTGATATCAGCAACACCCCGAAAGCGAAACATTGCAATCTTTTTAAACTCAGCTGCCAAATGAACAAAGTCAACATATCCGTGTCTGTACCCAAATATCCCTAATTCTCCAAGATGAAAGTCTACCAAGATGATGGCTGATACAATATTAACCTCGGATGCACGTGTGTGTGTGCGCGTTATGTAGGAGTTTGCCACCCTCACCAAGGAGCTGAACATATGTCGAGAGCAGCTGTTGGAGAAAGAGGAAGAAATATCGGAGCTGAAAGCCGAAAGGAACAACACTAGGGTACGTGTGCATGAGTGATCTTGTGTATTTGTGTCTGCGCGTTTACGTCCGAACGTGTCAGATTGAACATAATATCTAATTGTGCATTTGAGTGTCTGAATCGGTCTCAATTCTATTGATAGTTTCCCCAAAAAAATGTTTTTTTATGTGGGTGTTCACGTGCGGGAATGTGGGTGTGTGTAGCTGCTTCTGGAGCACCTGGAGTGTTTGGTGTCTCGTCACGAGCGCAGTCTCAGGATGACGGTTGTGAAGAGGCAGCCCCCCCCACCATCTGGAGTCTCCAGTGAGGTCGAGGTCCTCAAAGCCCTCAAGTCCTTGTTTGAACATCACAAGGCTCTGGATGAAAAGGTGAACGCCTTCAAACGTTAGGGATAACTAGGACACTCTATCGTACCCTCATTTGTACGAACGCACGGAGGTACCACTTCATCCGCAGTTGAACAGCATCTTCTGAATCAGCTGATACACTGTTGTATACACTGTTATACACTGATATACTGTTGATGTTATAAATAATGAAATCAAACTCAAATTATCAACAAAATGTGTCCGGGCGTTATTGTCATGCCAACTCATTGCAGCACAGTAAATCTGTATTTGTACTGTCTGATATTAAAAGAACGCTTATTAAAACAAAAAAGGTCGAACAACACGCGTGACGCAATCTACATGGGACACGGGAGAAATTGGAGTGTGTGCGTGTGTGTGTGTGTGTGTGTGTGTGTGTGTGTGTGTGTGTGTGTGTGTGTGTGTGTGTGTGTGTGTGTGTGTGTGTGTGTGTGTGTGTGTGTGTGTGTGTGTGTGTGTGTGTGTTGGTCAGGTGCGTGAGAGGCTTCGAGTGGCTCTGGAGAGGGTTTCCACCCTGGAGGGACAGCTGTCAGCTACCACACAGGAGGTGAGGTGATCGTAAGCATTTGATCAAATGTATGATTGGATTGGAATGCTATTTTTTTTTAAATAGAGGGAATGGAAGCCATTTCTTACCGTAAGTCGGTGGCGGGCCGTGAATTTCATCGCAAGGCCTTCAGTAGTGCTACATCTGAATCAATCCAGACTGAAAAAAAGTGTGGTGTGATTTAGTACAAGTCCACTAGAGGGAACAATTAGTCAGGAAATAACTGACTGACCTTTCTTAATGATGTCCATTTTTTCTTGAAAAGTCTTGAAAATGGCTTGAACAGGGCCCGCAGAACTGATTGTGAAGGCGGCTAGGCAGATTTCTGACCCCGGCAACAAATGATGGCTGAAATGTGATTGGTTAAATGCTTAAATACGAAAACACATCAGAACGCAGCGCAACAGGGGATGATTAATGAAAAGAGGCTGAGAAACAATTTTGAATCATTCAGTAAGAATTCCTGGACAAAATATAATTAACATCAGTCTGTGATTCAGATATTTTTAGGCCAGCGGAGAAGGCTTTTCCTTGATGGTCCGTCACAGCCGTAAGTTGACAGGTCGTATGTGTTATTCTGTCAGCATTGATGCTGAGTGGCGTCACACATTATAGAAGTCCAACTTTAAGCTGAGATCCATAACACTAAAGTTTATGCTCATTGAGAAAAAAAGTGATTTTTAATTGTGCATCCTAAACAGCAAGAAAAAGGAAATTAACCAAAATAAAACATCAACGTTGATCTCATTACAGGCGAGTTGTCAAAATCATCAAATAGTGTTATTGCAAGGCCTCCGACTACAGATATCATATAAGAGAAAATTAAAAAAAGATATTATGTATTAATAAAAGGCTCAGTCAAAGCAGATCGTATGAGTCAAATTTAGATTCACTCAGAAAATAATTAAAGGCGTTTGATGTTTTTTTTTGTCATTCTACTTTATAGCTGAGCATGGTGAGACAAAGGAAGGACGGCGACTCGGGGGAGCGAGCAGATGGATCCAAACCTCCATGGAAGGTCTTCCTGACTGTGTGATTGTTTTTTTGCTCTGTGTTTTATTTTATAACAGTCCGTCTATGGCGCACGGTTACATTATTTCTACTTTAACGAAGAACGATAAACCGGTGTTTGTCTGTATTGACCGAAGGTGATCGCTTATTAAATAAGCGGTACTCCAAGCCTTTCATGTTTAGAACATCGATTTGGGCTTGAAATGTTTTTCATACCCTTAGTTTCAGCTTCAACAGCAGGATAATTGCTCTTATTAAAGAAAGGGAGGAAAAGATCACAGGCATTTTCAGCCAGTTTGTAATGTTTGATTCTCTAAAAACAAACGAGTGAGAGAATCACCTGGTGTGTTTAATTGCACCAGCTCAAAAGGTATACAGTAAAGTCTCGTTATATCGATATCGGTTATATCGATAGTACTGCTTATTACGATACTATTTCTATGAACGCAAGGAGAAAATTTACATGCCGCAGGATCGGATATATCGATAGTCCGGTTATATCGATATTTTTTCCGACTCCCGAGAATATCGATATAACGAGACTTTACTGTACTTCTAATACATCTTGTGTTTTATTTTGTGATTTTTTTTCCTGTCTGATTCTCTGTTCATTATTAGGCAACAGAGTCCAAATAATTTGGGCTGCCTACTGGGTTGCCTGTCTAAATATACATCCCTTAAGGTCTGCTCAATTAATCCATTTCACTATGAGCTGTGAGGAGAGAAGAAATATCAAAACAACAACATGGCCGCGAAGCATCAAACGTCCACGTTTGCATAAATTGACCAATGTCTTATCTAGGTCATCCATCTTTATCAGCCATCTTTTTTTTTCATTAACAATGTTAAAATTCACACCTCTCAGATCAGAGATAATTTTTGGTGGT
Organism: Hippocampus bargibanti; assembly: GCF_051943395.1. Taxonomy (NCBI): domain Eukaryota; kingdom Metazoa; phylum Chordata; class Actinopteri; order Syngnathiformes; family Syngnathidae; genus Hippocampus; species Hippocampus bargibanti. The sequence goes on along the minus strand of NC_142745.1, from coordinate 4,238,979 downwards.
CTACTGCGCTCGCATGTCCATGAACTGTGCACATCTACCTTGCAGAGACTTCCCAACGGCTCCATCGATGTTCATGATGACGGCAACCGTGTGTCTGAGCTTCAAGAGCTGCTGGACAGAACAACGAAGGAGCTATCTCAGACGCGCGAGCACTCTGCCTCTCTTAACGGTCGTGTGGCCGAGCTGGAGGCAGAGTTGGCGAGTGCTCGGCGGGAGCTGAGTCGCAGCGAGGAGCTGTCAATCAAACAGCAGAGGGACCAAAGAGAGGTGAAGGGTGTGATGTTTTCGTGGTAGAAATGAGGCATGGTGCAAACTACAGCTAAATAGGATAAAAGTTCAACAAAACATGATTTATTTACGATTCCCTCGAAGCTCATGGCAAACAATCACACTAAAGTTATTAATAATGAGCGCTGAACCTTGATATTTTGACCTTGAAGGTCTCATTAATCTTGAGAACAGGATATTAGATTCATTATTTAGGTAAACCGTGAGTATTCAGTCACGAACTAGGATGAAACGACACTGATCTTAGTGTTAAAAAAACTGACATTTAATAGATGGGACCTATTTGGAATTCATAAAATATGGATATTTGAAACACTGTACATTAGAAATGATCATATTGCTAAACCGACTCGTATTAATGGCTTTTATCACCAGACATATCACAGTCAGTAAAAGCTAATTTTGTCATTGTGTTTGAATATGATTACATTTGCAGAGGGAAGACATGGAGGAAAGAATAACAACATTGGAAAAACGTTACCTCGCCGCCCAGCGAGAAACCACACATATCCACGACCTCAATGACAAGCTAGAGAACGAACTGGCCACCAAAGACTCCCTGCACAGACAGGTGAAGTGCACACAATGCCGAACTGCGCTTTAATTTTGAATTTTGATACTGTTAAAGTACAATATTTAGCAAATCAAGCTAAAAGTGGGTACAACATGACCAAAATTGCCACTCAAAAAGGAGCTGAAATATTCATATATATTTATATGAAATATTCATGACAGTTGTGCCTCAGGAATATTAGCACAGGGTATGGAAATGTACACTTTTGGGTCGATTGTATGTTTATGAAACAAAATGGGGTGTTTTTCATCGAGGGGAGAAGGTTCATGTGAAGTGCAGGGTGAATTTGAGTTCAGGTCCCTATAGGGAATTCAAGCAGCGGCATCCACATGAGCGTGCTTTCGTTTGGCTACACGACTGTCTCCTGCATACTGCTGTCACACTTAATTCCAATACTATATGTGTGTGTGTCTTTGTGAGTTAGAGCGAAGAGAAGGTGCGCCAGCTGCAGGAGATGCTGGAAATGGCTGAACAGAGGTTGGCTCAAACCATGAGGAAGGCTGAGACGCTGCCAGAAGTGGAGGCTGAGCTGGCACAGCGAGTAGCAGCACTGTCCAAGGTTGCACAAACGCACCCGAACGCACACAAACACACACACACCCTGAAAGCATCAATGCTTGGTCATTGAAACTTGATAAGTGAAGGAATAAGAAGAGTCAGCATGTTGGAAACGTCAAACAAATTACAATTTACAGGTCAAAGGTGACTTGTAAATTTGGGACACTACAGTGTAGGGTCTTTATTTGTCCCTGCTTATAGCTTATGTGTGAATCTAAGAGTTCACTCAGCGAGGACTAGCTCACTGTGTGCAGACGCACCAATAAGTGCCTCCGCTTTTAGGCTGAGGAGCGTCATGGCAACGTGGAGGAGCGACTCAGACAGCTGGAATCACAACTGGAGGAGAAGAACCAGGAACTTGGAAGGGTTTGTATGTGTGTTTGTGTAAAAGAATGTGTGCGCGTGCCCTGAAGGGTCTCTCTGACCTCTCAGTCTCTATGTGTGTATGTGTGGGTGTGTGTGTATGTGTCTACTGATGCAGCGTATTAGTTGGACGTTTCGCTTCTGTGCTCCCTCATGCATACACTCATACACATACATCATTTTCCTGGTTCGTTGTTGCATGAATTTGAACCAAATCCAAATATCGTGCCGACGACACGTTCTCCCGCTCTCCCTATATTAAAATATCAGTTATTTTGGTGCTATCTTTAGATTTGGAATAATTCCCACTGGGCTAATTTTTTTTTTTCCCCTCACACGGCCATTGTTTGTCTATATTTAGTTGATGGCGCACTCTCAGAATGTGTGTCTGGGTGTCTGATTTGATTTACTCTAGTAGGCGTAGCTTTTCAATGCCACAAAATGGCTGTCAATATCCGAGATGCATAATTTACAGAGTCGACCCACAGTTTATCCGGCATCTGGTCGTCTTTGACGAAGCACACGCGTCACGTTTTAATCCATGCAGAAAGATTTCGATCATGCGGTGCCAACAATTAAATGAAAATGAGGTCTGGTATATTGTCTGGGCTCGCCAGGCTCGTCAAAGGGAAAAGATGAATGAAGAACACAACAAGCGTTTATCCGACACCGTGGACCGTCTGCTCACCGAGTCCAATGAGCGGCTGCAGCTCCATTTGAAGGAACGTATGGCTGCCCTGGAGGATAAGGCGAGGACAAAATACTTCATTACGGCCTCAAATGAATATGCCCGTGGTACGGTTGGTGTACGTTTTGACATAACTTCATCGTCTTTGCTTCCAGAACTCTCTTATTCAGGATCTCGAGAACTGTCAGAAACAGCTTGAAGAATTCCATCATACACGGGTCAGTGCGCTTGAAATCGACGCGAAACTGACATATTTAAATAACTCGTCATTTAGCAACTGATCTGGAATGTCACTTAATAATGCTAACATGCTAGTCAAACAAATTGACAGGTCATCGTAGTTTTCAATGGTTACTTTGCTTGGATTATCTCTTAGGACTGACTGTACCTCAAGAGAAAACTGGGTTTTATTTTCCTAGATAAAGATAAACCAGCATGTCTGTTGTATGTATTACTGTTAACGAGTGACAGAAAGCTAGCACTTTTGTGATTTCATCTTGCTACCTGGCTAAACGCTGTAGTAAGATTAATTTAAAAAATATTTTATTGTCTTATTTTTATGTGACTGTTGTTTATGTTATGTTGTTTCAATGGCATTACATAAAATTGTCTGTATTATTTTTAACCAGTTACAGAAAGTTAGCACTTTTGTGATTTGACCTTGTTAGCTGGCTAAACGCCATCGTAACATTAATTTAAAAATGCTTTTATTGTCTTTTTTATGTGACTATTATTTGTGTGGTGTTGTTTTGATGTTATTATTTAAAGGGGAAGTCCAACCCCAAAATGTTCTTGACAATAATATAATCCATGCCATTTTGCCAGCTCCTTTCAACTAAACGTGATCTTTCAGGGCACAAGCCAATCACAGCTCAGCTTCAGAAAACATACAATGGCCCAAAAAACGATAAATAACATGTTATTGTCAAAAAGACATGTAAAGGTTTTGACTTCCTCTGAATGTACACATTTTCATGTCTCAAAGGAACGTCTGATTGGCGAGATTGAGAAACTGAGGAACGAGATTGACCACTTGAAACGTCGCAGTGGGGCATTTGGAGACGGAAGTTCAAGTCACACTCGGTACGCACATATTTACACCGTAAATTATACATTACCTGCACAATCAGCCAATACAATTCCTCCCCCCGTGTCACCCCAGGTCTCATTTGGGCAGTGCAAGTGACCTTCGTTTCTCTGTTGTGGAGGGCCAAGATGGCCACTACAGCACAACCGTGATCAGGCGGGCGCAAAAGGGAAGACTCTCAGCGCTTCGAGATGATCCAAACAAGGTGCAAATAACCTTTGTATTTTGCCAAATTATCTATATCCACACTTAAAGGCCACCTGAGTGCGGTGGACGAAATTGAGTGAACACGGCAGTCTTCTGAAATACATTTTCCTGTGCTCGTAAGTTACTGTGTGCAGCTGATGAGGAGCTTCATCCCGTGATCCTCATGCTTCAACTTCATTCTCTACTAACCTCTCTTTATCTGTCCCTCACCTGCTGACATGGACATGCTCTCTGATGTAAGTCTCACGTTCATATTCATAACAACCCCGATGTGTACCAGCTAATTTCTTTTTATTTATTACATCATCCGTCCATATAGTCGAATTTATTTCTTTGATATGTGACCACATGTGTGTCTGTTCTGTCTAGGTTTGCGGTGTGTTCGAACAGGACTACCCATTGCTGCGAGGGAGCGTCAGCCACCTTCTCGGCAGCGACATTGAGGCCGAGTCCGACCTAGACGATGACGTTAGCTCAGCCATGCTCTCCCCAAGTGGTCAATCGGACGCTCAAACTCTTGCTTTGATGCTGCAGGAACAGCTTGATGCCATCAATGAAGAGATAAGGTGTCCTGACGTCTTTGTTGTTACATGCATCGCATTTCTTATTGAAATATGGAGCTAATTAAAAATGAATCAAGACGTAGAAGAAGTGGCAATCAGGAACATGACCATGTTTGAGCGCAATGCTAATATTCGTTGTTTGGTATGGACAGGATGATCCAGGTGGAGAGAGAGTCGGCTGATCTACGCTCTGATGAGATTGAGTCCCGCATGAACAGCGGCAGCATGGATGGACTCAACGTGACGCTTCGACCACGCGCGCTACCCACGTCGGCCACGGCCCAATCTTTGGCGTCATCTTCCTCGCCACCTACCAGCGGTCACTCGACGCCTAAACACCACGCACGTAACACCAGCCACCACCTCGGCATCATGACTCTGGTAAGAATCATAAAGACAGCACAAGGGTCAGAAGAGATGGAGCCATTTTTTTCTAGCCATGTGTTTTCTTTATTTGGTAGCCAAGCGACTTGAGGAAACATCGGAGGAAAGTTGCAGTAAGTCCCCAAGAAATATTGAACTTGTGCTTTTCTTTCTTGCTCCCCCCAACATGCCCCTAAATCTCCTTTTCATCCAATTCCTCCATTTCTACTTTCCCGTCAATGAGATTTGTTACTTTTTCAGTCACCAGTGGAGGTGGACAAAGCGACGATCAAGTGTGAGACGTCACCGCCTTCCTCACCGCGCAGTTTACGTCTGGAAACCAATTTCGCCCAGTTCACGGGCAGTCTGGAAGACGGACGAGGGTACGTACACGCTCACACAACAGCAAGGGATGAGTGTTGGCTAATACTTCATGTTTGTTGAGTTCCTTCTCTCAGAGGACTTTGAATCCTAACACTTCTTACACGGAAAAACTAAGACTCCGCTAATTATTGGATTGGATTCGCCTTTATTAGTCTCGCAGTGGAGACTGCGAGACTGACATTTCATAGCAGCAAAGTGATGAAAGTAAGAGGAAAAGAAAGGAAGAAGAAAAACAAAATACAGGACCTGCTGGAAAGGCAGCCACTCTCGCGTCGCCATCTTGAAGTCAAAACAACAACAAAAAACTAAATAAATAATGTGACACACAATCAAAAGACACAGACAGTCATTCAATCTTAAGCTCTTTCTGCACCCTCTGTGTTGTATGAAGCAGTTCTAGATGCAAGAGGAGAGGATCAAACTGTCTTTTTCACCAGTGGATCAGGAAGTTTATGGTGAAATGTGCACGTCTGCTACAAGCTAAATGTTGAATGTCCCACGTGTCGTTTGAATGTATTTCAGAAAGCAGAAGAAAGGCATTAAGTCATCCATTGGCCGGTTATTTGGGAAGAAGGAGAAAGGAGGTCGAATGGAGCCGACTAGGGATTTTGCCAGGGATGTACAACCGCTACCAGCGATAACAGGTGAAGGTTGAATCTGAGGACTATTGGTGACAGACCATTGGCCAATTGTTGGACTAATCACCCCGATTTGAGCTCAAGTGGGCCGAACCATTCAAATTGTGGCCTAAAACGCATAAATAATGTTCGTTCCAATACTTTCCCCTTTTTAATGTATGTTCCATTTAGGGGAAAAATGAAAGAGTGTAAATACAGCATGTCTTCCGCAAAACATGTTAGCAGCTAAAACTTTGGAACTGACAAACTCCCACATCCAGGTGGATTTTTTTACAACCTCATCAAAACTGACACCAGACAAGCTCAAGTGAGAACTTTTCAAAAAGACAGTGGTCTTGTCATGCTGCTTTGTAAATTCAGACAAAAAGCAATTACAAATACAGTACATAAAAGTTTAAAACGTCCATCCATTCATCCAACACACACACACACCAGAGGTGCATTATTTGCAGCGCAAGGATAACACACTAGGTTTCATTTGCCTCCGAAATGTGCCATCTTTCAGCCATCATTAGTGCAACAATATCAAGCATCACATTTATGACGAATAGCCAATTTCACAATGTCAAGTCATAATGGTTAGTGTAATTTTGCTTTTTTGATTGTTGCTGTGCCGATGACCATTTTGTATTTGGGAGCCTTGTACTGAGCGAGTTGCTTGTTCTTGTGTCTTGTACATACTTGGTCAATAAAGATGATTCTGATTCTGATTCTGATGCAAATTGTAAAGATTAGAAATGTATTTCAGACTTTGACATGACCATTGGAGACACGATGACTCTGGGCAAACTCGGCACCCAAGCTGAGAGAGATCGCCGGATGAAGAAAAAGTAAATCAATCTCCTGACATTGTTTTTTTTTCCTCCTTGTATTTGTTGTTTGCTGATCCTGTGTTGTCTTTAATTCTATTTTTAGACATGAACTCCTGGAAGACGCCAGGAAGAGAGGCTTACCATTTGCGCATTGGGACGGCCCAACTGTTGTCTCCTGGCTGGAGGTTCTGATTTGACTTCTTGTGTACTAAGAAGACATTGGTTCTACACATCATTTTTTTTTTGGGCCATGACGCAGCCTTACTACATAATAATTTGACCTGTCCATCCCTTCTCCAGCTATGGGTGGGCATGCCGGCTTGGTACGTGGCAGCATGCCGCGCTAATGTGAAGAGCGGCGCCATCATGTCAGCCTTGTCTGACACAGAGATCCAGAGGGAGATCGGCATCAGTAATCCACTGCATCGACTCAAACTGCGATTGGCTATTCAGGAGATGGTTTCCCTTACTAGCCCTTCTGCACCTTTGACCTCAAGAACGGTAAATACAGACCCAATGCCAACTGGGCATACTCTTAGTTAAGGACAGAAAATGTGCATACCAATCCACGCTAAACTTGTATTTTATTTTATTTTTTAGATTATGTACACAGACAATCTCTATTTGACCACCACCTCCTTTAGTTTACTTTTTTGGGTTTATATAAAATTGGACATTTTTTTCTGCTAACATGGAAAGCTATGTATGGATATATTCAGAATACTCGATATCAGCTTAAGGTCCATGTACAAGGATGCTTTCTGTCCTGTTAATGTGCAAAATTTTACAGTGACGTGGATTGGATTGGATTAGCCTTTATTAGTCTAACAGTGGAGATATTTACATTTCACAGCAGCAAAGTTATGAAAGAGGAAAGGAAAGGAGGAAGTAGGAAAACTAATACAGGAGCTGTGAATGTGCATGTTTGCTTCAAGCTGAATGTTGAAGGCAAACACAAAGCTGTAGCATCCATTGACAAAAAAAGATTGTCTCACATCTCCTTCCTGCCCCACGTAAATCCGCTTCAATTCCAAGCCGCGACAGTTCCACATACACATCAGCACTCTGCGCAGGTGCTCCTTTCTTCTCATCGTAGGCTCCTCAAGCAAGGCAGACTGTCCAACAGCACCGGCCTTTCCGCTGAACAAAGCAGGGCTGTGAAAATGTGCCCATTAAAGGCACAAAAAAGCACAATAGCCCCGGAGCTGTCCTTTTTACAATGGTGTATTGTTTTTCACAAACACTTAGACCCGCTGTGCTACTGTATTTAAACGTTGTGCTGGTACTTAGAACACAGAAACGTTGTTTTAGGTGGCATGCTTAAGAACGACTATACTGGTCCCTGTACATGGACTTTAACCGGTATATGGAAAATTAACACTCACATGGCTTTCCATACAACACACACGTAGTCGCACAACTCGAGCCTGAAATACACTCCCTCCCTTGGCATCACTCGACACAATAAATGTTTGTGTGTGTGGTTGTGTGTTTGTATCCGTGTGCATGTGGATGGGGTGGGGGTCATCATGTGTGAAAATACACTCTGGGTGTGTGTGTGTGTGTGTGTGTGTGTGTGTGTGTGTGTGTGTGTGTGTGTGTGTGTGTGTGTGTGTGTGTGTGTGTGTGTGTGTGCACGCGTGTGTATACGTCCTCTGAGCAGTCCTCCGGAAATGTGTGGGTGACTCATGAAGAGATGGAGAACCTGGCTTCATCCACAAAAGCGGTCAGTACCATCTGGGTGCTCACCCTGCCTCTAACCCTACTACCAACACATTTACCCTCCACGCCACCCCCCCCCCCCCCACTCCCTGCCTCTGCAACGATACGCATACAATATGTCTACGAAAAACACACGCTATAGACACTAACGCCTTTCTGTGCTTGTGTTGGTACTTGTATTTGCGTGTGCGTGTGCGTGTGGTTGTGGCGTGTCACCCGTACTTCATGTGATATGTGCGCCGGGGTCTGTGTTTGTGGCAAATCACGTAGATGTGTTTTTGAAGGTAGTTCCGAGTGGAAAGAAGAAAAAAATTGATTGTAGAAAATGTGCTTGTTTAATCAGTGTGTTCTTTCACTTGTTTATCATTTCTGCCATGCTGCCACTAAGGCGAATGAGGAGGGCAGCTGGGCGCAGGTGAGGTTGCTGCGCTGACAAATTGTGTCCAATCACACAGTATCACATAAATCCGCACACCCTCTCAACTTCCCCCTCCCACATGAAAGCAATTTGGCACCCTTAGCTCATTCAGTCAGTGATCGTTGCTGGTGCAGTTTGTTACTTCATTCGAAATACAGCCGCATTTCTAATGTCAAACAAAATACATCCCAGTTTCATGAAGCTGTTTCAGGAAAACACGAACTAATATTCACTGCCAAGATAATGGTTTGTTTATCACATTGGAGTCTAAGCCAAGGCCCGGGGGCGAAATGTAGCCCACCACATTATTTTATTCGGCCCACAAAAGCAAATCAAACACTATGCTGCTTGGTAACCACAATGACAGTAATTATTTTTACTTCAAATTTGAAAACTAGTTATTCATTAATTTTGTGTGCGCTCTATATGGAATATGTGGAGGGGATTAAACATTCTAATGGCTTCCCCAAATTCATAACGGGCCCCGAGAGGAAACCGTAACTACAATGTGGCCCGCAGCAAAAAAATGACATTTATTTATCATCATTGAATACTTTGATTTCATTGAATTAAGACAGAATTTTAAACAATTTAATAGGTCCAATGGGGTAAAAAAAAACACTCATTGTTTTAGTTATTAACAGTAACATTATTGATAGTTTTGTTGATTTTATGTTCCCCAGTCAGGCTATTGGGTGAACCACATTATCTGGACCTTGAATCTGCCATCGCTAAATGGATTACAACTATGATTTATGGCATCTGCTACGCTTGCATCACCTCTGCCAGCGTATTAAAATATTTGAGACTCTCAATAATAAAACAAAGAAAGAGCACACATTGTGATCTCACCTAGATCTGTACATTTTGAGCTGCACAGGTTGTGATTTATCAATCACACTTTTACAGATTGAATTGTTGGATTGGAGAAAAATCAATAACGCTCCTCTCTTTACAGACGCTGGCGTACGGGGACATGAATCACGAGTGGATAGGGAACGAGTGGTTGCCAAGCCTCGGCCTGCCTCAGTATCGCTCTTATTTCATGGAGTGTCTGGTGGACGCACGCATGCTGGACCACCTCACCAAAAAAGACCTGAGGAGCCACCTCAAGATGGTGGACAGCTTCCACAGGTCTGTGACATGGATGTGTTGCTTTATTAACAGACAGGACTCGATTTAAATTTAAGATTTGGCTAAAAGTGATACCATTATAGATTGCGAGTGCCTCATTTGAGAATATACTGTATTATTTGCCTGTGAAAGATGTTTTGACCTGATTAATGATTGGTTTAACCCAAGTAATAACTTGACTCAACTTTGGAGACTTCAAATAATTGCCAAAGTTACATTTTCATCTTTTTTTTCCAGAAAGCACAAGAAAGTGAAACAAATACCATATTTTATGGTGTATAAGGCGCACCGGAGTATAAGGCGCACCCTCAATGAATGATGTATTTTCAAACTTTTTCCATATATAAGGCGCATCAGACTATAAGGCAAACCTTCAATGAATGAAAAAGGTTGTCCAAATATAATATATAAATAGATAAAAATGTTCCATATATAAGGCACACCACATTATAAGGCACTACAGTAAAGGCTGGGGGTACGCACTACTTCTACTACAGGGGGAAATAGTAGTCGGTGGCTACTGACAGTAGTGGCGAGACCTGTTGTAGCTCAATATTACTTCACATATAAGGTGCATATTGCGTATAAGGCGCAGGGTCATCTTTGGAAGAAAATCAAGGCTTTTGGGTGCGCCTTATACACCAGAAAATACGGTAATAAATATATTTACGACTGATTTCAATACAAGGGTAGAATTGTGCAATCTGTTCAGTTGGGGATGGAGGCGATTTTAGCAGAGGTGGCCAACATCAAGTGGACATGAATTCGTAAAGGTTAAGGACGGGTAAAAAAAAAAGTATAAATTATGTCAAAATGTGACATAGGAGATGACAATTTGTGATTACACCCCAACCCAAATCCTTTTGTTATGAAAAATGTTATTTTTTTCCCTCTGCTTATGTATTCACAAGGGCGAGTCTGCAGTATGGAATCATGTGCTTGAAGAGACTCAATTACGACAGGAAAGATTTGGAACGCAGGAGAGAAGACAGCCAACACGACATGAAAGGTAATACTTTGCATCGACGACAACCATAAAAACAAGCACGTTCACGTTTGTACCCAATTGGCAACGTCGAATACAACCGCCTCGTGGCATAGAGTGGCCAAAGCCTGTCGACAGCTGCACTTTTCATCTGTCACGTCGTCATGCCCAAGAAGGCCAAAAATCTCCACACGCGCACACGCGTGCAGTTGTGGTGCCAGAACAGATATTATATTCCTACAGATGACCGTTAAGTCTTCTCCTTCAAATGTAACGAGGGGGAAAATGGAGCTACTTGCACAAATATGCCAATCAATGCTAACACTACAAAAATATGATAAAACAATTACCACCAGTGGCGGACCGTCAAGGCCCGCAAAGCCTTCTCTGCTGGCCTAAAAATATCAAAATCACAGACTGATGTTAATTATATTTTTTCTGTGAATTCTTATTAAATAATTCCAACAAATTGTTTTTCAGCTTCTTTTCATTGCTTTTACACTGTTGTGCTGCTTCCAGATGTGTGTTTTCATATTGAAGCATTTAACCAATCACATTTCAGCCATTATTTGTTACTAGGGTCAGATATTTACCTGGACGCCTTCACAATCAGTTCTGCGGGTCCTCTCCCCTCAAATGTGTCAATCAACCTGTTGCTCTCACCAATCAGATTTCGAGTTGGATACCCAAAAGGGGTAAGAACGCCTTCTTGCAGGCGCTGTTCAACGTTAGGGTTTTTGTAAAAGATGATTAGCTAGTCACAGGCCAATCATAGTTAGCAAAAACTGCTCTCATCACGAGCCACTAGTGATAAGAGCATACTGGCCAGAGCTAGCATACTGTATCATTAGCGAGCTGCATAAGCAAATATATTGTGTTGATTTAGTAGCAGTTTTCTCAACCCACAATGGCTGAAGGAGGAGAAGAAATGGATTTGGTTACAGGTTTACTGTTAAAGCCATTTTTTTCCAAGAAAAAAAAATGGACATTATTAAGAAAAGTCGGTTAGTTATTTCCTGGCTATTGGTACCCTCGAGTGGACTTGTCGTAAATCCCACCACACTTTTTGCAGTCTGTATTGATTCAGACGTAGCACTACTGAACCCAGCGTTGAAATCCACGGCTCGCCACTGATTAGCACGGACGATTATTTTGGAATAAACACACATATATATTGGATCACAGTATCAATGTATGTAACCGCTCGTAATTTTAATCCAAATAGAACAATGCGAGACTTGGGATAAAATGTGTACGTACCCAAAATAGACCGTTGGGTTAAAAGGCTCTTGTGTCCAAGCGATGGAAAACACGCACGGTCACGTAGCCTGCCCTCTCACCCTTTTGACCCGAATCTGTGGACATGAACTTGATTCAGCTGTTGCTCAGATCAGACCCACTAGCCTGTTTAAACACGCACATGCGCAGCGCCTGTTCCAGCGTGGAAAGTTTATCGACAGCTGGCCGGGCAAACCAACAAAGGGAGCGTGCCAGGCACTTGACACTGCGCGGACACGGATATTATCTCTTTATCTCGCTTGCTTTCTCTCCCTGTCTCCTTCTAAGCTCTCTCCCTCTTTATCGTGGCGCCCGGCGTATTTGCGAGAAAAAAAATACAAAACACCGTGTGGTCCTTGTTCCGATAAATAAGTATGATGGATTCACTCTTGTCCACTTAAGATGTGTTGGTGTGGACCAATGAGCAAGTGATCCACTGGGTCCAGTCCATCGGTTTGAGGGAGTACAGCGGCAACCTGTTGGAGAGCGGCGTTCACGGGGCCCTCCTCTCCTTGGATGAGACCTTCGACTATAGCAGCCTGGCCCTCATCTTGCAGATTCCAATGCAGAACACGCAGGTGCTGACCGAGAAAAACGTACTTCATAAATGAGTACACGGAGAAGGAAACTTGTCATTGGTTGATGTTGACTGATGACTCATAGTGATAATGAGTTGAATCCCGTATTTTTCCGCTTCTTTGTTGAGCTAAACGAGGCAGCAGTATGTTCGAAACCCTTTTTTTTTTCTCTCCTTCTGTCGGCTTCATTCTGCCAGAGTTTCCTTCTGCTCCAGTTGCTCTCTGATCCCCGGCGAATTCACCTTAAACGATTCCCCAATCACACGCCGGAGAACAAATGACTCACATGAGCGCCGTCGAAAATACAGTAAAGTCTCGTTATATCGATATCGGATATATCGATAGTCCCGGTTATATCGATACTATTTCTATGCACGCACGGAGAAAATTACATGCGAACAGGGTCGGATATATCGATAGTCCCGGTTATATCGATATTTTTGGGCTCCCTTGGATATCGATATAACGAGACTTTACTGTAAGTTATTTTTGGATCCGCTGTAATTCGGGATAATTTTAGTGGCTATAATTGACCGAAAAAAAAAACCATACAGTATTTTCTGGTGTATAAGGCGCACTCGAAATCCTTGATTTTCTTCAAAAGATGACCCTGCGGCTTATACACAGGTGTGCCGTATATGTGAAGTAATATTGAGCCAAAACAGGTTTCAGCAACCACGACTCCATTTCCCCCTGTAGAAGATGTAGTGCGTAACTGGAGCTTCTCCTGTAGCGCCTTATGATGTGGCGTTCCTTATATTTGGAAAGCTTTTATATATTTACATATTATATTTGGAAAACTTTTATTCAATCATTGAAGGTGCGCCTTCTAATCCGGTGCACCTTATACACCGGAAAATACGGTAAGCACAGAGACAATTGCAGTCGGCATAATACCTGTGTGGTCAACTGTCGTTTTAAGTTGTAATACCACCGATCACCACTAGAATGCAGACACATCTTGGTTGCGCTAACACTGTGTCTTATATCGCATTTTACTACTTTGAGTTGCAAATATAGAAGGCCACATAATTTCTTGGGCCCGTTTCGATGAAATTTAGGTTGAACGTACAGGTACCACTTCCAAAAATTATTTGAATCATTATCATAATTAACTCATTCACTGCCAGACGATGTGTAAAAATGTGTCCACTCCAGTGCCAGGGTTTTTGTCATTGTGTCACTCGAATTCCAGGACCCACAGAATGTTGACTTTTAGGACTACTTAAACATTCAATGCAGAGTTAGAAACCTTAGACTCTCTTCTTTCAACAGAAAAAAAAAGCGTTAATTCCTAAATCATATGGGTCTGGAGTTATATGAGCTTGAAATTTGGGTGGCTGTCCAAAATACAATGCAATATATACATATTGGTTTATATAGCCCGTTAACAACAGCTGAAGTTGTAACAAAGCGCTAACATGGGACAAAAGGGAAATGCTGCCCCTTGTGGAAGTGAAAAAACATTGTCAGAGGTCGGGCCAGCACTTTATGGGCACCCAAGTAAGAAAAAGAAAAACCAAAAGCCGAACTAATTCTGGAATGGCGCTATTTGTCATATTTTCAATTTCCGAATACATTTGGGAATGGCAGTGAATGAGTTCAAATGGCTTTCTCGTTATTTTTTTTTTTGTCGTTTGCTTCAAACAATAATTTTTGCGATCACCTCGGTCGACCATTTTTCCCGGCCTAGACACGCCCCAGATTGTTCGCTAGCCAATCGCTGGAAACACTGTCATTTTGATCGTCGCTGCACTTAACATGCATTTTATTTGGGAAGTAGGATGAACAAAATGCAGGCTGTTTTTTTTTGTCTTGGTTGTTACAGTTGAGAATATCCGTTGTGTCGTTTATTCAGGCCCGCCAGGTGCTGGACAGGGAGTTCAACAACGTGTTAGCCTTGGGGACCGACCGACGACTCGAGGAGGTCACACGGCATACCATGTTGCTGATTCAAATCAAATGTTGCTTACTATTGTCTCGCCTCATCTACTCCTTACCCCGCAGAGCGGAGACGACAAGTCTTTTCGCCGCTCACCGTCGTGGCGGAAGAGGTTTCGGGCCCGAGAGGGAGGGGCGGGACTGGGGATGATGGCGGGCTCCATGGAAACGCTACCCGCTGGCTTCCGCATGCCTTCTATGTCCATGCCGCCTTCTATGAACCTCATGCCCAAGAAGCAGCTCCAGCCGGAAGGTGCGGACTGATCACTTGAACCAAACTTTTGGACGCGGTTGCGCATGTTGTCTCTGCTAACTGCATGCTGTGTTTTCTCTTGATAACCCCTTTGTGCCAAGCTCCGCCCCCGGCGTCCCCGAGGCTTGACCCCTCGACAGTGCGGACCTACTCATGCTAACTCACTTTGCTTACTAACTGGGGCTCTGATGCTAACAGGTAAGCTGACAAAATAAAATAAAGCAGTATAAATTGCAAAACCTATTCTTTTTTTTTCTATTTTTCTATTTTGGGGGGATAGGTCAATATAATGTTATATATTATTAAGTGAATAACCACAAACCATAAATAGTAGAACAAATAAACAATTTAACTCATTCACTACCATTCCCGAATTTATTTGTGAATTGAAAATATGACGTGAAGCGCCATTCCCGAATTTGTTCAGGTTTTGTTTTTTGTTATGGGGACTGCCGATACAGTACTGGTCAGACCTCTGGTAATGGTTTTCTTTTCCACGAGGGGGCAGCATTTTCCTTTTTTCCATGTTAGCGCTTTGTTACAGCTTCAGCTGTTGTTAAAGCGCTATATGAACCATTATGTATGTATTGCATTGTATTTTGGACAGCTGCCCTCATTTCAAGCTCACATAACTCCAGACTCATATAATTTAGGAATTAACTCTATTTTTTCTAATGAAAGAAGAAAGTCTAAGGCACAGGTGTCAAAGTCAAGGCCCGCGGGCCAAATCCGGCCCGCCACATCATTTTTTTCGGCCCGCGAAAGCAAATCAAACTTGTTAAATTCCGTGATGATTGCTAAAATCTGAGCCAAAATTTCATATTTTTGGATGTCAACCACAATAAAAGTCATTATTCTTGACTTCAGATTTGAAAACGAGTTATTCATTCATTTGCTGTGTGTAATATGTAATATTTGAAGGGATTTAAACATTCGAATGGGTTCCCCAAATTCATAACGGCATTCGAGAGGAAACCATAACTACAATGTGGCCCGCTGCAAAAAATGACTTTGACACCCCTGGTCTAAGGTTTCTAACGCTGCATTGAATGTTCATGTAATCTTAAAACTCAATATTTTGTGGGTCCTGGAATTTGAGTGAAAATGACAAAAACCCTGGCACTGGAGTAGACACATTTTTGCATGTCTGGCAGTGAACGAGTTCATACTAAAATGACAACTTGATGGGTAGATGAATTTAATTGAGAGCATGAGCATATGCATGATTAAACCAATTAAATTACAGCACACGTACATTTTTTTCTGTTTGAAACTATGTTTGGGTGTATATGTTCTCTGTTTTGAAGACGTAATCAATAAAAATAAGTGCTGTAGATATTAACATTTATTAGGTAATGACCTATGAACAATTCAGAAGAGCCATTTTTTTTTTCTTCATTCTCATTCAAGTCAGTCATGCAAAGGTTAAACATTTGATGATATTTCAAGAGGTTGCAGTAGAGCAAAATATATCCGAATGCATTTCCTAATGCATTGATAGACCGAGTCTAACATCCTTTGCCAATCTTCTGTCTCCCAGTGCATTGTCATTACCTGTATGGACACATGCTTGCGGCCTTTTGAGAGTGAAATGCCAAATTTGAAGAGAGCGCTACCAGGGTGCCATTGGGGTCAAGGCTTCTCTCTTCTGATAGACAGCCTCACCTCGCACCGATCACCTCTTCTTCGGAAACGTGCAATACCGAGGGCAGATCTGATCTTTGAACTTTTCACGGCGGCCCCGGAGCCGCTCTCGCTGCTGTAAAGGACACTCGCCTCTGGTCTCGCCCAGTTCAACCCAGTGCTACCAGTAGCCTTGTCATCGTGGTTTTTGTGCTCCCCAAATCTCAGCCGTTGGTCGTCGTCCTCCCCCTCTCCAAGTCTCAACGTGGCCGACTCACCACTACACATTACCCTTTTATCGGTTATGCAAGGTATTACTCAATGATCGTATCTGTACTGTATATAAAAAAATGGATGACTACGTTTTTTATAAAGTATACAAATCTATATATTGGAATTATATATGGAGAAGTGATATAATGGCTGTATGAAACCTATCGCCCTGTATTCTATAGTGACTGTTCTTTCACTTTTTCTTTGTCTTAGTGCCGGACCTTACGTGTCTTTTGACGTATGATGTAAGTGTGTGAATTGTCAGTGGGAGGAGCTTACTACAAAGAGTCTGGACAAGTTCTCCTCACAGGTTCATGGGTCCAATTTCAGACTTCCCTGACTCTCCTCCTCTTTTGACACCGTGCCCCCCCTTTCCCTGTGCAGAACTGCGTAGCTGAAAGTAGAGAAAATTCTGGTGTATGAACAAAGTGTGTATGAGTGTGTGTAGTACGCGTGCGTCTACGTAAGGGGTAACGATTTGATCATCTTATCCGTGCTATGTGGCTGTTGGCTGTAAAAACTGTAGCTCCTTTCTGCTGCTGCTGCTGCTGCTCTGCATCATTTCCGTGATATCACGTGATGATGTCAAAGTGCTCCACAAATGATTGACGACTCCCGTCCAATCACTTCCTGTTTCGTTGCCATGGAGATGTGCCAGTGAAGAGTCACTACTTTCAGCTGCCCTCATTCAATGAAAACACAACATATGAACCAAGTGAAGTGCTGGATGGGTGTACAATATTTCTTTCTTTTCTTTTTTTTAAGGGTTTTCCGAGGTGTCTAACTAAAAAATGTAACGTGCTATGTGGCAGCTATGAGTACTGTGTCTTTATTCCAGGTGTGAAACAATGCTGACATATCAAGATTTTATTATTTGACTATTTGGAAGAAAAAGGTATTGTATCTATAAAGTATGACAATATATAGACATGAGTAAAGCTCTTTTTTAAAGACTTGAGTGTTGTGTTTCTTTTGCACTGAAACCTTCCAAACATGAACCCACTGCATCTCCGCCGGAATTCAATCACAATTATACTGACAAATATGTTTTGTAACGTTGCTCAATATTTAAAGTTTGAGTTCTCATCACCCATTAACTGAGACATCAGTATGCTGCTTTTGTACGCTTCTGATTTGGGTTCTTATGACACCACAACATTTCAGGAACAACCAAGACAAAGAAAATTGCAATGATGACCCAACTGACTTTGTGGGGAATGCAAACTATAACCTGAACTGGTCGGCAGTCAGTCACAGGGCACCAAGAGAGATTAAAAAAAAGCATTGACACCCACCTCCACACCATCAACAAGTGGGAACCGAACCCACAATCACCGCTCACAAGTAAAGTGAGTGTACCTCAACATCATCAGTGACTCTTGACCATTTAACCAATAACTGAATTGACTGTGAAACACACCTCTGCTCTGGCTGCCCAGTACAAAATGGCTACATGGAAAAGTTGACATTGATATAAAAATCTAAGAATTTAAACAGAGCCAGAAAAGTGTTGAGGCAAGACCCAAGTACACACGTGGTATTTTTTTTTAAATCTACTTTCTTATATAGGGGGTATGTGATTCATTACAGTATTTTTTTATGGTTCCAGATAATGTGTAATGGACTACTTTGCAGAGTGATTTAATTTATTACCATGCAAGCATAAATGAGCTACCAAACGTTTTTTTTTTTTTTGCCTCATGAACCAGTTTAATGTCAGACAATATTTTCAGGGAACTGTCTTTAAGACATGTTGCATAAATACTGTGATATTTTCTAAACATAATAATAAACACGAATCACGAAACTGCAACACGTAAAATACGACTCACCATCGCAGCATGACGCAAAGTGGGCTTGGTTCGTGGGAATCTCCTTTAAAACGGGCTCCAGATTATGTCTGTTAAATGTATCCTTGTTTTTCTTGAAAGTCCTGAGGTCCACTTGTATCACCAACCTGGCTGGGCCTTTTATCTTTCTCTAAGAAACTTTTCTCAGAAGTTCGTTTTTCTTTCACTCATTTGGCTAGCTGCTGTGCATCATTTTAGCGGTAACCGATCACGAGATTTACATACTGTAGAAGGATGTGATAGAATCCGGTATTGGTTTTCAAATTAAAATATAACGAAACTTTAAAACGGAAATAATGCAAAGTGATTTGGTCTTTCTATGCGAGCCATTACCAAATTACCGACGGACTGCTCGTCTATAATTCAAGAGGCAGTTCAAGTTTTACGATTGTAGCAGTTGGACCCTGAAACAAAATTTCCCATTTCTTATAAAGATTCTCTCTCTATTTTGTTCTAATTCAGAGCAAAAACAGACTGCCGGGCCTTTGGGGTCCTAATGCATCAATAAATACTGCAGTTTTTGTATTCAAAATGGTCTTTATTGCAAGGACTGGTCAGGAAATATTACATTTCCAAACATCTACAAATACACAACAATCTTAGTTATAAAAATCAAAAATAAGTTAAAAAAACAATACAAAATAAACTGGCAAAACCACTCTGTAAAAAAAGGGAACGTATTTACATTACTAGCATTTGTAACCAGTTTTAACATTAAGCAATCTTGGTCAAAACTGCCATGGTACATGTTGGCCCCACAAATAAACTCCTGGTTCTTCGTATGCATACAAACACACACAAAACAAGAATGAAAGGTTTCGAAAAAAGGAAAGCTTAAATTAAGTCAGGAGAAAAACCAGGCCTTGTTCATGCAAAGTCATTTCAACTCCAAGCTTCCGACTGATTCTTTGGCCTGTGGCTTAAGGCAGCGAATCAAGGAAATAAAGCCAAAGGTGGAATTCATTTTGTCGAGCAAACACTTTGAAATATTAATTACCATCTAGGTAGATTGTGATTTAAATATGAAAATAACCACTTTTTTTTCAATCATCTCGTCGCTTTGTATCTGAGGCACAGTGTTCTTCTTCCTTTGGGTCTTCTCAGTGGAAGTTCTTATTTAGGAATGTCCACAGGAAAGGTCACCGCTCCGTTTGCTGCGGCTATGCCCTCCACAATGGAGCTCAGGGTCTGAATGGTGGCCTGTTCTGGAGAATCGGCGGCACTCAGAAGCTCTGCGTAGAGTCAAGCATGATATGATTAAGCATTTATTTATGTTCTGGAGGTCCACTATATGAGAAAGACCTGTTCTGAAATCATGTGTGTGTGTGTGTGTGTGTGTGTGTGTGTGTGTGTGTGTGTGTGTGTGTGTGTGTGTGTGTGTGTGTGTGTGTGTGTGTGTGTGTGTGTGTGTGTGTGTGTTTGCATGAAATGAACTCACCCTCACCGCTGTAACTTTGCGTGCACTGCTCCGGGGTACTACTCCACTCGGGGCTACTGCAGCAGGTGCTGCCCGAACTGGGCTCACTGGACGACGACACCTGTTGCCATGGAGACGAGCACAAGCAGAAGTCGCTGTCAGTCAAAGTGTTATGACATCGCGCACCAATACAGAAACACTGGAGCTGCACACACACACACAGACACTAGACCCCACACGAAGGCAAATGCTGATGATGAGTTTAACATTTGTCAACTTTATTTCGGAGCTAACGTCAACTCTCAAATGTTTTGCTAACATCCTCTCAACATGCGTCGATCTTGTTATAAAATCTCGCATTACGTCACGATTGAACAGCATCTTCATCCTTCACTTTATGACTCCGATTGGATCTTCACATTCCCTTTTCACGCTACTCACTCGAGGCTGGTTCTGTCCGGCCCGGTAGTGCCCCATCTCTGTGTCCTGTTGGTTGAAGGAGGACACCAGGGCCTGAAGCCTTTCAATGTACTGAATGGCGCTCCTCAAGATCTCCACCTTGGGCAGCCTCTGGTTAGGGTTCATCAGGGTGCTCCTCTTCAGGGCGTCAAAAGCCTCGTTGACCTTCTTCAGGCGTCTCTTTTCCCTCAGCGTGGCGGCTCTCCTGCGATCCATAGTCACCGTTTTACGTTTGCACAACTTGCAAGCCCATGGCAGGCACTGTCCCGGGCAGTGGGGCTCGGAATGGGGCGACAGGCCGGACGGTGAGGGTTTGTCCTCGGGCGGAATCACTCCGACGCCCCCGGAGAGAGTCCCACACAAGCCCATGACGGAGTTCTTGTCCTGGAAGCCGGCTTGGTCGTACGCCCCGGGAAGACGAGTGGGGAAGTAGTTGTCCCCTCCTTCGTAAAAGCGTTGATCGGGGAAGAAGTAAGGGTTGGTCTCGAAAAGCTCCATATTGGACAACGTTTTGGATCGCTGGCTTCCTTCGAACCGCTCTCGCTAGTGGACGTGGTGTTCCTGCGCCTGGTTCGTCGGGAGCGTACGCGTGCGTGCGCGCTTTGCCTTCGTCCTTGGATTGTGTTTGTGATGAGTGGAAGACGTGTGGGGAACAACTGGTGTGGAGCAACTGTAGGCTGGCATTTAAACCCCTCTGCCTGCTGCAGGATCACCGGGTTAAATTTAGCACGAGCCCCCAGAAACCTGACACGACGTTTAGCTGTTGCTGCACATCTATGCTTCATATCTCAGTCAGGCCCTGATCTCTGGAGCTTTTCAGGCCCGTGCGCGGAGGCTATATGTGTGTGTGTGCGCGTCAAGTGGGGGTGTTTTTGCTTGCGTGCGTCTCAAGAGCCCAACATATGATCGAGTTGCTGGGGAAATGGGAAAGATAACCGCGCATCAAAGATGTCCGTCCTAATGAGCTAATCCCGGCCCCACGTCTCTATCCATGACACTAAACAAAAAGCCCTCTACAATAGGGCCGCCGAGTTGGGGATGTGGACAGTTTGGAGACAGCTGTCACTTGGTCCACTGATATGCAATGACAAAAAGTTGGTTGGCACATGAGTTGTTGATGCCGAGGTAATGAGACAGAGGATTTACGTGAACCTAAAACTAGGTCACA
The DNA here is from genome assembly GCF_051943395.1 of Hippocampus bargibanti. Taxonomy (NCBI): domain Eukaryota; kingdom Metazoa; phylum Chordata; class Actinopteri; order Syngnathiformes; family Syngnathidae; genus Hippocampus; species Hippocampus bargibanti. The sequence continues at coordinate 4,217,355 of NC_142745.1, read as the reverse complement.
AATTCCTTCTTTACTTTGGAACTTTGGAATAATAATAATAATAATAATAATAATAATAATAATAATAATAATAATACATTTGATTTCTAAGCGCCTTTCAAAGCTCTCAAGGTCACTTTACAGTTACAGGATAAGTTTTTCTGGGGGTGAGTAGCAGCAGCCACACGCGCCAGCGTTCACGCCAATAACTCATTTGAATCGGAAGTTAGCTAGCTAGCTGATAGCTAATAGATATCTAGCTAGATAGCCAGCTAGATAGCTAGCCAGGTAATAGATAACTAGCTAATAGATAGGTATAGACCTAGTTATGGTGTAATACATTATTTTATGTCTGTCATGTGCCTAGCGTGTATTTGTTTTTCACTATGTTTCAACAGATAAGCCGTATAGTCGATCAAAAGGGCAAAAATCAGAATTCAAGCAATTTTTTTGCCTTTTTTTTAGTCCTTCAGTCTTGGTCTATTGACATGTAAAGGTTTTGGTGTTTTTCTATTCAAAACTAATACTATATGTTTTTGTACTAAATACTTTTTTAAATTGTGCAGATGACTACCACTCCTCCATACATGTCTATTAAAAAATGAAACTAATCCTATGTCAGAGATATGACAGTCAGACACCGTGGACAGAGACTCGGAACGAGAAAGATTGTCCCCACTGCCGGCAGGAGACGAATGTCATACATCCTAAAACTAAGAATATAAGCAACTAAATAAACTACAGTATAAATACATAAACAATAAACTAAGACAAAGATTTTTCTGTATATTTTTTAATCAACACTAATAAAACCGAACATGAGCAAAAACAGAATTGAAACCGACTAAATCTCAAAAACAATAACCAAAACAAAATCAAAACTACCAATCGTGAAAATTCCAACAATGCGTAACCCTATCCTAAAATATGCATGACCTCAAGATGAAAATGTAATCCACGAACAATGTCAACCCACTTCAAAACATCTTTCAATCATGCTTTTGCTCGCTGAGTGTGATGCTGAAGTGACCTTGCAAGAATCAGACAAGCTAGTACAAGAACCGGCAGAGCTCAGCGTGGAGTTGTCACCGTCTCCTCTTACTTCAGAGGATCCGGGAACAGTGATGAAATGAACATGCAGAGGTGGAAATGTTCTTCCTTGTTCTGACCTCCTCCTGTCACCATCAACTGTTAATCCTTCCAGGAGATGTCGCACCTCATGGCTCACCGGCTAATTCAGACTAGCTTCCGCTGGCATGGACACACGGCTAAATTGTGTACCCACGGAGAGTTGGACTGATTACTATCATGGGAGGTGACTCAGGCTTTCTTAGTTCATACATAGCAATGATTCATAGACTATATATCTCCCGTGTGACCTCTATTTACGGACGTCTTTTCATATGAAATCTTCAAATGTCTTAATAAGTAAATATTGCCACTTGTTACGAAAGAAATTTGAAGAAACGAAAAATACAATTTTGACTGATTTTCGCAGCTCTGAGTTTAGTGAACGCAACATACCTGTAGTCCTCTACCATTGGCTATTACCAACCATCATCCTGGCCTCCTATTGGCTAAAAGGGACGTCTATCGCACATGTCAATACGTGTGCATGTGTTTGTATAGATATCGTTAACTATGTGAACTGAAAAGGGAAAAAAAGAAGTTCAAAATGAACATATTTTTTTATTCTTTATTCTGTTTTTTTTTTACATTGTGCACAATTCTCATGTATTATGCAAAACTCTAATTTTAATGTGTATTTGTAAAATATTTTAAGTATTTCTATATTTCATAAAATATTTATGTCTAAATTGTGGGTGCTTTAGAACGAATTAGTGCATTTTCATTGAACATGGATTAGCTTTTATTAGTCTCACAGTAGAGAAATTTACTGTACATTTTACAGCAGCTAATTCATGAAACTGAGAGGAAAGAAGTAGAAAAACATATACAGGAGCTGCTGTAAAGGCAGCCACTCTCTGCACCATCTTGAAGTCAAAACAACAACAAGAACAAAAAAGAAATAACAAATAACGTGACACAACACAAAAGACAGTCATTCAATTTTAAGCACTTTGCATTAAATGCTGTAGAACACACGCTTATGTCGCTACTTAAAACTACTAGTTCTTCCAGAACAAATTCATTTCACAAGTAGGGATAACATTGTACTTCAAAATGTATCTGGATACTTTTATCTTGCGCAACATTTTTTTAGTCAGTGTATCTCTAGTGTTCTTGCTAGAGATGTCTAAATAACACTTTACGAAAAGGGAAATCTGTTGATTTTATTGGTTGTTCAATCGTTAAACCGGGAATACAACGATGGCACTCTGTGGCATAAAATGACAAGCAAAGTTGGAGCAGGCTCATATTCTCATCTGCTACAGGCTCGAGGCTGAGCTGCAGTGGCCTGTCAGGTTAATCTATGATGGATCGGCACTGATGGTGGAGGGAGCACAAAGACGCCTGTGTTGGGTCTAACAGGAGTCTCAGTCACTCATACGTGTCTCACATCTTAACCCATTGTCAGCATAACTACGAACGTGTGTGCGTGTGCATTGGTGCGTCGGGTCGGCACACTTGTGCCTTTTGCGGGGATGGATCCCTGCTCAGCAATTTTCAAGTGAACACTTGAGATGCAATCAATCGGAGTCGGCGTGCTTGAGTGCTGTTTGCTTTGCATGCAGTGATCAAACCATCAAAATGGAGATCAACTCATTCACTGCTATTTCCGAATTTATTCGGGAATTGAAAATATGACGTAGAGCGCTATTCGCAAATTTCCTGAGTTTGTTTTTTCTTGCGAGGACTGCCGATAAAGCGCTGGTCAAACCTCTGGCAATGTTTTTCCCTTCCACGAGGGGGCAGCATTTCCCTTTTTTTCCATGCTAGTGCTGTTACAGCTTCAGCTGTTGTTAAAGCACTGTATAAATCAATATGTATTGTATTGTATTTTGGACAGCCGCCCCCATTTCAAGCTCAGATAACTCCAGACTCATATAATTTAGGAATTAACTATTTTTTGTGATGGAAGAAAAGAGTCTATGGTTTCTTACGCTGCATTGAATATTGACGTTGTCCTAAAAGTTAATATTCTGTGGGTTCTGCAATTCGAGTGAAAATGACAAAAACCCTGGCACTGGAGTGGACACATTTTTTGCACATTGTCTGACAGTGAATGAGTTAATGGGAGTGTAACCTACAAGAGGTATTGGTAGTGTGTGTGCGTGCGTGTTTGTGCGTGCGTGTGTGTGTGTGCGTGTGTGTGTATGTGTATGTGTGTGTGGAGCGGGGTGAGGGGGTGGAGGGTTGCCAGGGATTGCCCTGTCACTTGCAACACTGTTCCATTTCTCTTCAGTGACAAGAAGGAGCACATTGCAGAACAGCTGAGCAGGAGGACGGCAGAGTGAGGAAAGGGGAAGTATTAGACCCTATCAATCCCCAAAAAACACGCCCCTATGTCCCCCACCACCGCCGCCCTCCCTATTCCGACCCGCAGGTTAGCCTCAATATCTTCTCTGACCTGCATTCCTGTCATGTGAGCACAGTCAGGAAATCTCATACATGTAAGAGGAGAGTAAAATAACAAAAACTGGTGGCAGTACTGATTAAAGGTGGATAAAACCTTAATGTACTGTCGCGACTTACAAGATCGGAATAGACCAAAGCCTCGTTGGTTCAATTAGTCTGACGGGAAATATCCAGAATGTTGCGGGAACATGTTCTTTTTGAATAGATGCAACCATCATGAACATGTATTATATTTATGGCAAAAGTAGAGAAGGAAAGGTTTAACTTGTAATCAAAGCTTACCACGTCATGGGCCTGATTGACTCGAAATTTGTATGTAAAAATATGGGCTTAAACTGAACAGCTCGCGCAAAGAGACATTGAAAGTTATTTACTTACCAAAGTTGATTTTGATTCGCTGAAGTTTTCAAAATGTTCTTCTGATTCCCACGTGCTTGACTGAAGTGTTCTGTTAACAGATGATGATTTTGACCGTTAGCTCCTTGTACGTTCCGCTTGTTAGCTAGCCATGTGGTTACCATATGATTGTCACGAGTTTTCAGTGCATGTCACTCCTTGGCTTGCAGGAGTGCTCCGTCTGAAGCAATCCACTGGAGGGTGTTGTTGGCTTGGAAATAACTTGTGACTTGAATAAACATAAGAAATACTCTCATGAAACGGTTCAAATTCTTACAATGAACGTGTGGATTCATCATAACCTCATAAAATTGCTATATTATTTGCTATTTTTTTTAGCTTCGAAGCTAACAAAAAGGTGAAGGCCTTGCTGGTCTTGAGGGCCCACCACTGAAAGCAATGCTTTATATGTTGGTATGATTTTGTGCCATTTTTATCTTCTTCAATGTCATTAGGAAGCTAACACGTACACCCTCAAATTTTTCCTTTTCAGGTCACAATGACATGATGACACAGATAAACCGGTGCTGATTCCTGTATGTCTTCGCTCTCGCGACCCAGTATTTGTGTTGACTAAAGGCTCATTACATAAGCCCTCACATTTGACCGATATCTAAAAGAGACGCGGTTCTACTATGACTCGATCAATCACAAGAGAGAATACTCCCATTCATTCCCTTTTCGAATGAAGTGGCCCCACCTGTGTTTTCGCAAGGGTCTGGAGGCCTGGAGAAAGCTTTCTAAGTCAGGGAGGAAACAGTAGTTATGTAGCCCGGCCCATGCTGCTGCTCACTAGCGCTTTTATCGCGCAGTAATCCCGACAACAAACAGAACGGTCGGCATGTGCAAGTGCAGCTGTCGCCGTCTTAGTGCAAATGGTGTCAGGTTAAATCACAGGAATGGACGCCGGGCCATCCGCTGCCCTTCCCTTCTCTGGCATGCCGCTCGCTACGGGGCGTCAGCGCGGACGGGAAGAAACAAATCAATGGACGCATACAAACACAAATACGCACAGGCATTCGTAACCCACTTCCCACGAACATGCTTTGCACCTCGTGCATAGCAGGTTGTTGCTAATAGGCCGATATTCAAAGTTTGCATTATCATCATTCCATGAACACACCACTTTCATAATAGAATTGCACAAATGACATATCTCTATTTTTGTGACACAGATATGAGACGCACACAAAAAACGTTTAGGAACTTGTTCAAGTTACTTGACATTGAATTCAAAATTGTGTCACACATAGTTTGCCTCAACACAGAAAAGTCGAAAAATCGACATGTGCAAAATACCGGAAAGGCAGTGAATATACCAATTTAAAGGATTCCGTGAATCTAACTTGATTGTTTTTGAAATGTGAATGGAAGATAGAGTCCCTCGAAAAAATCCGCGCATACATGGGGAGAAGAAAGGCCATAATGTAGACCCAGAATTGTTCGAATGTGAGGCACGCGTGCTAACCATTAATTCACCATGCTGTCCCCTGTTAATATAATAATGAAGTATATGTCATAGTACCCATACCCATACTATACAATATCACCAATGTTAAAAAAAAAACATTTTATTTTGAAAATCTCACTTCTTTCGTTCTCGTTCGTAAGGTGGGGAGCGTCTGTACTCTTCGCACATGTGCATGTTTAGTCTCCGTATTTCTATTTGCGTGGTGTTTTTGCAATTTATCGTATTAATTGTATTTATGGATTTATTTATGTATCGATTTGTTTTACTCATACATTCAACTAATTGGAGTTAGCCAAAAACGACTGGCCACCTTAACGAAGTTTTATAACAACAATTGTTTGTGACTACTGCAGTTCAAAGTGAACACATTTCACACAGCAGACATTGATAAAGGTTGGCAAATATGTTTATTTGGTCAGAGAGACAACACGGAAAGCCACGTTCATATTTACGTAGAGACGCAAAGCTCATGTTGCTCACCGGTGCTTTTGTAATGATGATATCGTGGTCATCACAACAGACTTACATGCATCTACATTTGCTTTACGTTAGTGCTAATGTACAGCGTGTCACCACCACCGCCATCACGCAGGACTTGTCACCCCCCACAGGCAGAGAAATAAAGCACAGGCAGAGCCATCGAACAACTTCACTGAAGCCTGGTGCCATCTGTACAGCTAATGAAGAAGGCTTGACATCATCACTCAAAAAGTAATGTTAAGTGTGCGGTTGCATATTACAATCTTGCAAATAACGCGAAAAGCATGGAAAACAAAATGTGCTAATACGAATGGAAAATGCTCACATTGGCAGTGAAAAGCTCAAATCATCCCTCAATCTCCCTTTCGGCCTTTTTATTTGCTACAATATACATTGAGCCTACTTGAGCTGTAACTTTTGATGTTTTTTTTTAACAGAACAAGCGTAGGCTTTTACTTCAATTTAAAAGTAGCATAAATAAATTAAATACATTGTCACTTTATTGGAGGGTTGGTCCAACTAGGCCTCCTTGAGAGAAAACGTTAAAATGTGTCACATTTGTGTCACTTTATAAAGATTCATTTCTCCCCCTAAAAAGTACACCGACGACTGCAGTGCTGATATCAATTTGAGCAGTTACAGGACAACCGACGTCACTTTTTTGTTTTACAACTGACATCAGAAAAACGTTTTATAGCATCTAAAATAACCAAAACACGCAGTATGATATTTTTAGTCAAATGCAAAACACCAATACAAATGACTTAAAGTGTCCAAAATCTGCAATAAATTGAGCTGCGAATTGGGCATTTTCAGAAAGTCCCGCCCCCAGTTCATGTCGTCACGCCAAGACATCTTGCATTGCTTGTGAATCAAAACAATGGCTTCAGATTTGGAGAATATGCTTTCTTGTTACACATCCAGTTATGAATATGATTCAAATAGTTCCGAAGAGGAAAGCATGCATGTTTGCAATCGATTAAAGAATTTATTCCGTGCCATTTTGAGGCAACATTCGGGAAAAATGTCTCACCCAATAAGAGGCACAAAATGGCGACCTCCAGTGGGCACTGCGGCTTCCACAGGCTGATAAATTCCTTATATGGAGCTTGAATGCCCTCCTCTGGCGGCTTTTGGGTGCAACATGGTTCCCCGACCAAACAAACATCTAAAGCAAAATACATTGACGCGATGGAAGGACTGCTACAATGTGTCTTTTTTCGGTCAGGGGGCGGTCCTTTCGTGACGTCACGTACGGACTCGTCACCAACTCAAAAACAAGACTTCCTGAATATTCAGAGCGAGTCTTAAAATGTAAAATATAACTATATGCGGTTGAATCTTATTAAAATACGCTCAGTAGAAGTCATTTGAAGCCATTTTACAAATTATGGACACAACTTGTCCGGAGACGTCGGTTGTCCTTTAAACACGAATTGAGCATTCCCAATTTGTACACGAAGGGAGAGTTGAGGCAGATGATTGTAATAAGAGCATTGTGGTTTCATTCTTCAGCCTGGTCGTATCATTGACCCGCACAGCACATTGGGAGAAAAAAAAAAATCATTTTCTGGCAGCACCATTCAATGGATATAATCAATTTACAACAAGAGCACAAAAAAAATCATAAATAAATATATCTCTCAACTCTTATTGATCCCTTGTCTAGAAGGTGGCACCAAACAAACAAAATAAGACTCCGTCCATCCTTCAGAGGCGCCAAAGTGCTAAAATGAGATACACAGAGTGCATGCAAGCCATGGAATCTACACAACGAATATCTTGACAACTTTCTGGATAATCTGTCCGCAACCTGGGCAAGGAGCCCGGAATTTATGGAGCCTCCTGGCACACGGGAAGCAAGTGAGGAGATGGGCCGTGCGTCCGTGGATGATGTTGCCGTTGCGGGGTCGAACCCGACAAAGCTTGCACGGCTCCAGCAAGGCCTCCGGTTGGCATTCTACCTCCACCTCCATGCCCAGACTCTCCTGACTCTCCCCGCCCGACCCCTGCCCGTCTTTAGGGCCGGCGCGGCGTCGGGACATGGAGGCGGGCAGCAGCGGGCGGTCGGCGGTGGAGTGGGAGGGCAAAATGACCGGGTCAGAAACGGTGCGACTGCAGTCGGGGACGTCGATGCCCGCGTCGCTGTCGTCGTCATCCTCGGGGTGCGCGCTCAGGGAGCTGAAGGCCGGGATGTCGGGGACGGAGAGGGAGTGGGCCAGTCGGGGAACGTCTTTGTACCAGTTCCGACGCAGGGCCCAGCAACGGACGCAGTACTTCTGCAGAGGAGAGTTGTACTTCCTGCATTCGCTGCATTGCCACGCATCCTGGCGACAAGAAGGACAGTCCGAGGTCATCACACTTTGGCATTTTCATGATCGTGGTCTTTATTTACTTTTCAGCTCATTTTAATTCGTTTTTAGGTTTTCTTAATTTATAATAATCATCATAATCATAATACTATTAATACTAATAATAATAAATCATTTCTACGCTCCTTTCAAAACTCTCAAGGTCACTTTACAGTCACAGGATGACTTTTTCTGTGGGTGAGCAGCGGCAGCCACACGCGCCAGCGTTCACTAAACCCGGAAGTAACTCAAATAGATAGAAAGCTAGCTCGAAAAAGCTAGCTCCAAAGCTAGCTAGAAAACTAAATTTGTTGAACTGGAAAGTATAATAGCAGGAATTAAGATTTTGTACGCTGGCGATCGCCTACCACAGTTGGACGCCATCTTGTCTAAAGTTAAACGTGTGCTAATAATCATAATAATAATAATCCATTTCATTTCTAAGAATTATTTTACAGATATTTTTCTCAACAAGGCTTCATTTTGCTTTTGTTTATCGTTATGTATATATTTTTTTATTGTATTTAATGCCAAATTAGTAAAAATGTTGTTTTAAATTAAATTAAAAAAAACAGCAATAATAAAGACATAAACTCATTCAGTGCCATTCACAAATTTGTTCAGGTTTTGGTTTTTCTCACGGGGGTGCTGATAAAGCGCTGGTCAGACCTCTGGCAATGTTGCCTTTTGTCCATGTTCGCGCTTTGCTACAGCTTCAGTAGTTGTTAAAGCGCTATATAAATCAATACGTATGTATTGTATTTTGTACAGCCTCCCCCATTTCAAGCTCAGATAACTCCAGACCAATATAACTTAGGAATTAACTCTTTTTTTCTATGAAAGAAGAGTTTCTTACACTGAATTGAATGTTTATGTAGTCCTAAAACTCAATATACTGTGAGCCCTTTAATTTGAATGAAAATGACAATTATTATTACAGTAGTAGTATATAGTATTAGAAGTAGTAGTAAAATATCGATATAACCGGGACTATGATATATCCGACCCTGTTTGCATGTAATTTTCTCCGTGCGTGCATAGAAATAGTATCGATATAACCGGGACTATCGATATATCATATCGATATAACAGAACTGTATTATATATAGTAAAAAACCCTAAATACAATATTTGCACATCAGTGAATGAGTTTAATATATAAACAAATAAACTAAATATTATATATTAAATAAATAAATAAATAAATAAATAAAACGAATACATGAATGAATGAATGAATGAATGAATGAATGAATGAATGAATGAATGAATGAATGAATGAATGAATGACGGGCTTCGCACACTTCCTCAGTCAGTCTCGAGGCTGCGGGAATGATTTCAGCATGATAAATCACACATGCGCGCACAAAATGTATTTTCCTCTTAATTTTAGGTATTTCATGAGTTTTCATAAGGATGAAAGTCAGTCAAAGTGAGGCTCGAGACAAAGAGACAAAAAAAAGTATTTATACAAACCTGTGTGGAAATCTCAGTGTCTGTGTCATCACTCAGACACTGAGAATCTTCCTCCGGCTCCGCCTGCATCTGAACGCAAAACAATCCCATCAATTGATCTGTAAAAACTCCCGATTGTAAATTCCACCGCGATTGACTGAAAACCGCTCGCAACTTGGCCAGCTTGATCGCCTTGTCGGCCGCCAAATGGCAAATTCAATCAAGATCGACCTGTTTTTTTTTAGCCTCGCTCACCTCTCGATCCCCCTTCTCCTCCTTTGCCCCTCCATCCTCCTCATCAAGCGGTGTTTCTCCTTCGCCTGCGCTTCTCTCTTCCAGCGCAGCGTCCTTCATCTCCACGCTCACTTGCTCACTTTCACCCTCCGTCAAAAACCATATGTCGTCCGTGGTGTCCGACACGATGGCCGTGTCCTCTTCCTGCGCAGGAGACAGCGGATACATCAGTCAAACCAACAACTGTTTGTCAATTAAAGGACAACCGACATCACTTTTTTGTTTCCTAACTCACATCAGAAAAATGTTTTATAGCACATAAAACACCCCAAACACGCTGATATTTTTAGTCAAATGCAAAATACCAATAATAATGACTTAAAGTGTCTAAAATCTGCAAAAAAAAATGAACCCGGAAGTGGCCAGTTTCAGAAGGCCCCGCCCCCTTGTTCGGGGTGTCACCCCAAGACGTCTTGCCTTGCTGGAGAATCAAAAAATGGCTTCAGTTTCGGAGAATATGCTTTCTTGTTACTCATCCAGTTATGAATATGATTCAAATAGTTCTGAAGAGGAAAGCATACATTGCAATTGATTAAATAATTTATTCCGTGCCATTTTGAGGCAACATTGAGGGGAAATGTAGCACCAAAAAAAGAGGCAGAAAAAGGCGACAAAGCTCCATGTAAGGAATTAATCAGCCCGTTTCCACAGGCTGATTAATTCCTAACACGGAGCTTTGTCGCCCTCTTCTGCCTCTTTTTGGTGCAACACAAAGTTTTCAGACCAAACAAGTACAGCAAAATGCATTGACGTGATGGAAGGACTGTTACAATGTGTCCTTTTTTTTCAGTCAGGGGCGTTCCTTCAGTGACGTAACGTGAGGACTTGTCCCCAACTCAAAAACAAGACTTCCTGAATATTCCGCGTGAGTCTTAAAATGTGAAATATAGCAATATGCGGTAGAATCTTTGTAAAATACGCTCAGTAGAAGTCATTTGAAGCCATTTTACAAATTATAGACACAACTTTTCCAGAGACGTTGGTTGTCCTTTAAAAGAAAACAGCTGAAAAAGACAAACGTGACATGGGTTACTTACTTGGTTGGTGTGAATATCCGTAGACCCGTTGCTCCGCCGGCTGTAGTTACTGCGGAGATTGCCCAAAAACCACCAGGGCAAGCCAGAGAGGTCCCAGTCATCAAGAGTGACATCTAATTTGGGTCGTTTGCAGGCAGAGCGAGGCAAACCTTCAAGGGAGTCTTGAATGTGGTTGCAAAAAATAAATACATTTTAGAGCTTTGAACAGTATACGAGTATGGTTCGGAGCTTTTGTTTACCGTCATCAGGCTCTCGAGGTCTTCTCTGGGAGCAGGTCGGCAGGGGAGGCCTGTCACTGGCATCCTCCAGCCCTGCTTTCACCATACCCCCAAAGATCTACAGGGGGCAGAAAAAAAAACCATTAGACCACATAGCCGCAACTGGTTTACTTGGAGGATTCGCAGCTCCTTGTCAAGATGGCCTCTTGTTTAAGGGGCCCGAGGAAACAGTAAGAAGGGTGGGGGCATTTATGGATGAATGACAGAATGAAAGAAAACAGAGCTATTTCATTTATTTTCACACAAATGCTATTGACCACCTACAGTCACCTATTTGTCTTTTTTTGTATTTTCAATAATGGTGTATGAGAGCCATACGGAAACAATATATTGATAACGGAGAGACACACTGAAAGAATAAAGTTGCAATTTTATGAGGATCCTAATTTTTCAAGAGTTAAAAATATATGAAGGTCAAAGCTCATTTTTGTGTTGATGTGAAAAATAATATTTGAGATGTTACACAACTGAAACAATCTCATCAAGTTGTAGCTTTCCCAAAGTATGAAACAATATTTAGAAAATCAACATCAAATTATTGTTAATAACGGGAATTTGAAGCGGTTGGGGAAACTTCTGACAAACCCTACTTAGCAGATTTTTGTCTATCGCAGGTGGTCCTGGTCCACATTAAAGGACAACCGACGTCTCCGGACAAGTTGTGTCCACAATTTGTAAAATGGCTTCAAATGACTTCTACTGGGCGTATTTTACTAAGATTCCACCGCATATTGGTATATTTTACGTTTTAAGACTTGCGCTGAATATTCCGGAAGTCTTGTTTTTGAGTTGGTGATGAGTCCTCACGTCACAGAAGGAACGCCCCTGACCGAGAAAGGACACACAATGCATTTTGCGGTACTTTGTTTGGTCTGAAAACTTCGTGTTGATGGCGAAATTAGAAGGAAAACACATAAATAACGCGATGGTGAATCGTTGTGTGTTGCACCAAGACTACTATTTGATATTCGCTGACAAATTCCAAGGTGAAAAATCAACCAATTTCCAACTGAGCTCTGGCGCCATCTTCTGCATTTTCTGGGTCACTACACATCAGTCTTGATGCCTCAAAATGACCCGGAAGACCTTCTTTAATCGATTGCAAACATTTAAGCTTTCCTCTTAAGAACTATTTGAATCACATACATAACTGGATGTGTGACAAGAAAGCATCTTGTCTGAATCTGAAGCCAATGTTTTGAATCTCGAGCAAGGCAAGACGTCTTGGCGTGACGTCACGAACTGGGGGCGGGCCTTTCTGAAAATGCCCAATTCGCAGCTCCATTTTTTGCAGATTTAACACACTTTAAGTCATTTTTATTGGTGTTTAGCATTTGACTAAAAATATCAGTATTGGGTATTTTAGATGCTATAAAACGTTTTTCTAATGTCAGTTAGGAAACAAAAAAATGGTGTCGGTTGTCCTTTAAGCAGTTTCCAAAGAGGAAATGAGAGAAGGGGAAACAATACATGAAGAGGGTGACAAGAGAAGACGTTCGGGGGAGGTGCTCATTTGGCCTTTTTTTTTTTTTTTTTTTTGATTGGGAGCTACGATCCTCCATTTTGAAGCAGAGAACTCTGAGACAGACAGAGAAAGTGACTCTGTCCCCCCATCCAAAGTGGAGCCGGTGGGGCGCACCAAAGAGGCGAACCCTTTCCACCAAGCTAGACCGAGGATGAGGCTGTACAGAGACGGTGCCACTCTGTACAAAAAGGACACCAAAGACGGCAGCCCCTACCGCCTCATCTCACTACACACCAACTGACAGGGGAGATTCAAATATTCTCTTTTGGCATCTAGTTCATCCCTGTGGAAAATTTGAGAGGTAAAACTTCTTAATTTGGGTGATACCGTATACATTTTGTCATTGGTGTGGCAGAAACATCACTTGGATATTTTAATCACGAATTGAAACTAAAACAAAATGGCAGTGTCCCAAATTGGACAAAAATGGGTGGATAATTATATTCTGTTTGATTTTTAATCCACAAATGTATTAACCAGAACCAGAAGATTGTGTTTAGAATAGGGAAATATATAAAAATTTGCAGTTTTTTTTACTTGACTGCTTTAATTAAATTTATTATGGGAGAGGTGAAAAAAATATGGTTTTGAAAATATGAGGATTCTGATGCAATATCATTCGTAGTCCACAAGGCAAAAACTATTCTAAGCTACAGTATCTTAGCAACTGTGCTGCACACTTTAGCATTTTGGATTTTAAAAATGTGTGAAAACAAAGACTCAATTAAAATGGAGTGAGAGTAAAGTCAAACTTCTGCATTCTAAACTCTTGTAAAGCCTCTGAGTGTGATAAAAAGCGCTTTTAAAGTACCGTACTTTCCGGACTATATCCGGTTTATAAGGCGCAGGTTCAATGAATAACATATTTTAAAATGTTTTCCCATATATAAGGTGCCCCGTCACGGAATGCCATATTTTGATTTTTTTCCATATATAAGGTGCACCCGATTATAAAGCGCATGATCAGCTTTTGAAAAAAAAAAAGAAGGCTTTCAGGTGCACCTTATAGTGCGCAAAATACGGTAAATGTGTTATTATGATTGAAATTAAAATGTATCTTCTATTTACTTTGGTTTTTAAATTGGTATCATTTTGCCAAAGAGAGCTGGTCAAGCTGAACGGCAATATTTGCTCCAGATTTGCCAACTCAAGACTTCAAAAGCATGACCAGGAAATAGCCAAAAAGCATTAAAAAAACATCAATCACCCTTGTCAGTATAACATATTTTTACTCAGTTTGCTAGTTGTGTGTAGTAAGGCGAGAAAGGTTGGGGGCTCCGTTTCTTCTAAGCACCATGTTTCAGTTTTACCTGACCACGATCTTCCACTCCGCCCTCAACACACTCAGGGCCCACAGAAAGATTCTCTGCAGCGTCTGCATTTCAGATAAGACACAGTAACAGAAACAAGAACACCACTCTCTCTCTCTCACTAAGGCCTTTGTTTTTGGTGATTTGTGACAATGGCTCAAAATGTTGTTTATTCTTCTATTCTGATCCTCATAAGACACACATCCGTCACAAACACACTCTTAGACTATGGTGAATATGGTTGTGAAATAACCAGAATTAGTCCTCGGGATCTAAATTTTGCATCATTTAAAATATTTAGTTTAAAATTCAAAGCAAAGGAAAAAGACATCAGCAATAAGACAATGAGAGTTCAGCATTTGACATGTCTGTGTCACTTACCAGCACCATCGAGTATGATGACATATTTTTTGAGCATTTCATACACCGGGCTGTCAAAAAAAAGCCACAATAATTAGGGAAAAAGACATAATTACTAATAGCTACATTTTGAACAAATACATGTTGTTGTTTTACCTTGGGTTCTTCACAGAGAAGCTCTCCACTTCCAGCAGCTCTCCCAAAGGGTCATCCTGGCAATGGACAATGTGCTGCCTTTGTTTGTCATAGAGCTGCTTTCCCATAATGTACTGGCCCAAGTAATGCATTACCTACACACATCCCAAAACATTATAGACACAAATACACAAGCAGATACAATGGAAACTCACTTGCTGTAACACTCAGAAAAAGTTCAGTTGAACCAAAACGTATTGTAAAAATAATGCCTTGCGGTGTCATCCAACGGATATTTCGAAGTAGAACTACTAAATGTATCAGCATTGAGAGTTTTCAAGTTTGGAGGTGCCCCTTTCTTGGTCACTTTGTATGAGTAAATTGTATTTAGTAGTTGGTATCTGTGCTACCCATTTACTTGACAGCTCACCTCTTTGAGTGTGAAGACGTCCTCCTGGGCTCCAGCAATGCGCAGTATTTGCAAGAGGGGAGCTTTGGGTTGAACCTGGAATTATTTTGATATATTATATATATGTGTGCAAAGTAAATAGATTTTTTTAAATTGAAGTTGTTAATCCAATGTACCTGATTTCCTTCCCCAGGCGATACCCTGCATGGTGTGCCTGGGGCGGAAGCCTGGGCCAATATGGAGCTCATAGTCAACTCTGAATCACTGAATTGAAAATTGGGTAGACGTGAGCACGGCGATTCACGTCATGCAGACAAGGTCAACTCGTTCCCAGAAATGGATAATCTCTTATGAAAGCAAAATAAACAGACTCTTGAAACTTGAATGCTAGTAATGTCGCCCCTGTTGATGTCCAACATGAACGAAATACACAAATGCCATTTAATTACACTATTTGAGAAACAAAGAAAAAATACTAGATACTGTCTTTTTTTTATCTTTTCTAAATTACAGAGTTTGAAGATGACCGAACGGCCGCTTTTTCCCCCCACAGAGAATACATGATTATTAAACATGCGGCTGTATATTAAAAGCGAATAACATGAACAATGGTCGGACAAGCAGAGATAACGTTAAACAATAGTCCACGATTTCTCGTGCGATATATGAAAAAATACATAGCAAATCACCAAATGCAAGTTAAAAACGACACTAAGCGATTGTTGCATTGTTAGAACGGCGTCATTTTTGACTAGTTAACATTCTGCCCCACATTATTAGTCTGCGTGTAGTGTAGCTAACCCACAGTCTTCTGTCTTTCCTAAATAAATGTGTGTTTTCAAAAATTATCTCACCGGAATTCACTGGCATCACTTTAACGTCGTTACTTTGCTCCATAAGCGTTGTTGGTTTTCGACGAATATTGACATTTTGGGGTTAAAATGTTAAATACCAATTCTGGGTTCAGACTCGAGCTAGGTGGTAGCTAATCACTTAGCTTCGCTACATTTCAAACTGAACATTTCTACAAGAACTGTTACGCTAAAACAGTAGCGCCGGCTAGTGTTCAGGAGGCACAATTATGTTGGCTCTCAAACGGGTTGCTGTTGCGGCACGCTTGTGATGTTATGCGGATCGCAAATGGAATAACTTCCAACAGAAGTCAAATCTGTCCCAAATGTAAAAGCTACCAGAATAAAAAAAATATTAAATGGAGCCCCATACATTGGAGTAACGTTTTGTTAAGCCTTTTTAAATTGTCCAAAATATTCTTGCATTTTATGTTACTTTAGTCATCTGCTTTTTATTTATTTTTGCATTGGTTCTAAATGAATTTAATTATTTGTCAGTAAACACTTGAATGTTACCCTTTCAATTTCAAGATTTGAGTTGCACCTTCACGGACTCAAGACGGCTTTTGAACTCTCGCGAGGCTTGAATTCACAAATGAACGTTGACTATAACGCAACTATAAATGCAAGAACTGTTACGCTGAGAAAGTAGCGCCGCCTAGTGTTCAGGAGGCACAATTAGTTACGTTCGCTTGTGCTGTTACGCGGGTCGAAATGGAAAAACTTCCAACAGAAGTAAAATCTGTCCCAAATGTAAATGCTAAGAGAAAAAAAAAACTATTGTATGGAGCTCTGTATCTTGGAGTAGGGTACTGCCAAGCCTCCAAAATATTTTTGCATTTTACGTTATTGTACTCATCTCTGTGTAAACTCTCAGTCGTACAGGAGTGGTCCATCGATGAAAATGTTTCTTCAGCCGTCATCTGTACTTCTTTGAAGGTGTCGGACGTTTCGCTTCTTATCCAAGATGCTTCTTCAGCGAATTAAAGTCTTACTGGTAGTTTCGGCCCTATATATATATATCCCTTCGTCATCTAACTGAAAGTTTGCTGGTAGCTCTGGCCCTATATAGTGTATACATCCCCACTGTCCAGAGGTGGTGGTGCCAGACCTCTGCTATGATAGGTCACTGCGCTAAGGTTATTGTAGTCATCTGCTTTTTTTGCTTTGGTTTTAAATTAATTTCATTCTTTGTCGGTAAACGCCTTTAAATGTTACCCTCTTAATTAGCACTTACTAAGTGCAGCACATTTGAGTTGCACCCCTCACGGAATCAGACGGCTTAAGAACTCTAATTCACAAATTAACATTGACTATATGTACAGTAGTGACACTTGACATTTCACTAGTGTTGGCGTCTGTTGGCGCGTGAACACGCAGCGGCTCCCCTCTCCCGGCAAACTGGCGTTTTCATGTTTATTATGTTTGTTAAAGTCATTATAAGTGCTTTGCATGCTGGGTCCGAGAGGACAGTAATTTCATCTGTGCTGTATGTCATGCATATTAGCATATTTGACAATAAAGCTGACTTTGACTTAAGTATAAATTGGTAGATTAATGAATTTGAACTGTGTTCACCGTCTTTGTATGACAAAATTTACTCCATATACAGCACCATGTATGGAGCAATGGCTTCTAAAAATAGGTGTGACCAAACAAAAACCGAGCACAAAATGTATTTTAAAGAGACATTTATTTCATCAAGATTATCATTTTTAAAAAGACATACAAATATTAACCAATCTGCACGATGAGAAGAAATGTTCCATTCAAATATGCTTCCTCACTGGTCTTATCACAGCAATGTCAAGAAAACATGACGGTTTTAATTCAAAGAGACTAAAAGAAGCATGGTCCGTGATAAGCATTATGTATGTGGCAAAAACATTTTTTTTTCACAGATGTGTAGATACAGTACAAAAATATTGATAATGAACTCCAGTAAATACCTGTTGAGTATATGGAGATATTAAGAATGTGTAGTTGCTCTCATACCTGACAAACAGTCCTTGAGAATATGCCTGCCTATAAGGCCAATTCTACAGCATATAGCTTATCTGCTGGGATATTAACCACCTATGCTAGAAGAGACAAGCCTGCATGTTAAGTTTCAGCACTTACTATGAGAAGATGTACTTATTATATCAAAATATATACATATACACTATACATGATGAAGTGTGCCAGTATGTATAACACCAAAAACAGTTGAGACTTGCTGATCTTTTTTTGTCCCTGCATCCACTTTCATATCATGATATATCATTGATGTGGGGAAATATAAAATACACAACCATATCCATCTAAGTATAGATAGATAGGTATACACAGTATAACAATAAATCGGTATGTTTTCTTTAAAAAATCACTTTCAAGTAACGTGCTTGCGCTAGTATTGCCTTCGTGTTAATTGCTAGGCTATGGTGGATATATCTCTACAATTAGAAAACATAACCATAAAAGTGCTTTGGCAATTAATTCAAGTCTTATGTTTTCACTGTACAAAAAGGGGAGCAAAAATAGCTGACGCTGTGATTGCATTATCAAGGCTCAAAGAACGATTGATTTTAATATTCCTTCCAAACTTTATGCCGGACTGGCACACCAGCATATTTTTCTTCTTCCCGTTTCTGTACCGTATTTAATTGCATTGCTAGAGGAACCTAAATAAGATATTTGTGTAGTTTAATATTGGACTAACTGGACATGACATTTTTGCGGACATTTTGGGTAATTCATTGTAAAAATATATATTTAGTAGTTTTAAGCTTCATACAACACAGGCAAACAGTGTGCGCGAAAAGAGTGACATCTAAAGTGCATCCCCCAATGTGATTATTTCCATAGCTCAACTGTCTTCGGTCAAAAGTGAAAAATGAAGACACACTGGGAGAGGACAATTCAATGCTACTGCTCACAGATGTTATTCAAATCAAAAGTGCTTGTTTTGGGAGGGTAGAAAAAAATGTCAAAAACACACACACACACAAAAGAAACAGCTTAGCTGTCAATAAAGGGGAAAAAAATACTACACCCCACTTGAGGTGGAAATGCACATTGAAACGTCGACTGTACACGACGAAGGTATATTAATGCACACGTTTTAAATGTACAAAATACAAAAATATTTAGAAGGTGGAAAAAGTAATTCTATTTAAAAAATATTCAGTAGCTGTATTCTATTACTTGATTGTTTCTTAACACTGTAAGCTAAAACATCTCAAATACCTCTGAGTGCACAATTTGACACTCCGACATCCTGACAGAAGCAATTGAAGCTCTGTCGGAACTTTAGAGCCTTCCTTTTGTTCTATTCAGAGTCACCCCCCCCCCCCCCAACACCCTCCACATTGGATTAGTTTGTCGCTGTGTTCTTGTCTGTGTGGGAACCTCAATAATGGAATTTTTCAATCCGCTGCTCTTACATCTTCTGGCCACTAGGGGGTAGCAAATACAAATTGTAATCAACATGCGGGACAAGCAGGCATCCATCAATGAGGAGTGGATGGTGTCGAAATGCCCAGCTTATTCCAAGAGGTCCTAAGAGGAAAAACAAAAAAACTCCAGAAAACACTTGAAAAATAAATAAATTCTCCCCAGCCAAAAAAAACTTGACAGTGTGTGAGATACCTGATCTGAATCCTCATTGCTCTGTCCAACATGTGCTCCTGTTTCCATGTACTGGGCGTCAACGTCATCAACTCCTTCTATTTTATTCGCTTCAGCGTGTTCTCTCATGACAGAGTAGCGGTGCACGAGGAATCTGACAAAAACATCACTACATATTAGAGATATGGTGAAAATAACGTTTCCAGGGTTTCAGCGGAAATGTAGCTGACTGACCGTCCACCGCAGACGTATTTCTTGACCGCCCACACGGCCAAGACAGCGCTAATCAGAAGCATGGCGATGACAACCACGGCAATGATCGCCACATTTGACGCGTTGCTTTCAGTCTGACAGAAAGGCGGGAAAGGAATATAAAAACTGACATCTTCAGCACACGTTGCCAACATTTAAATGTAATAAAATAGAATGTAGTTCCGAAATTAGCCACCAGGGGATTTTCCTGTATTTACTGACGCATCTGTCGTAGACTGATACGTAAATTTAAAGGATAACCGACGTCTCCGGACAAGTTGTATCCATAATTTGTAAAATGGCTTCAAATGACTTCTACTGAGCGTATTTTAATAAGATTCCACCAAATATAGCTATATTTTACGTTTTAAGACTCGCACTGAATATTCCGGAAGTCTTGTTTTTGAGTTGGTGACGAGTCCATACGTGACATCACTGAAGGAACGCCCCTGACCGAAAAAAGGACACATTGTAGCAGTCCTTCCATCACGTCAATGCATTTTGCTGCACTTGTTTGATCTGAAAACCTCGTGTTGCACCCAAAAGCCGCCAGAAGAGGGCGTCCAAGCTCCATAGAAGTAATTTATCAGCCTGTGGAAACGGGCTGATTCATTCCTCACAGGGAGCTTGGTCGCCATTTTCTGCCTCTTTTCTGGGACGCTACATTGCAGTCCAGATGCCTCAAAATGACACGGAAGGACTTCTTTAATCGATTGCAAACATGTATGCTTTCATCTTCAGAACTATTTGAATCATATTCAAAACTGGATGTGTAACAAGAAAGCATATTCTGAAGCCATTGTTTTTATTCTCCAGCAATGCAAGACGTCTTGGCGTGACGTCATGAGCTGGGGCGGGACTTTCTGAAAATGCCCAATTCACAGCTCAATTTTTTGCAGATTTTGGACACTTTGAGTCATTTTTATTGGTGTTTTGAATTTGAATACAAATATCATACTGCGTGTTTTGGGTATTTTAGATGCTATAAAATGTTTTTCTGATGTCAGTTAAGAAACAAAAAAGTGACGTCGGTTGTCCTTTAATTCAAAGTATGATATTCATTTGTTTGAAAGCAGCAAGTATCAGGCATCACTAAAGATACCCCCTTGATTTGAAGGGATATATAACAAAAATTAATTTTAACTAAAAAATGAAAGGCTGTCTTTTAGAGTGAAGGCCAGAACTGGTAATAAAATGGATTGTAACAGTGTCACAAGACAACATGCACGATCATCGTGCATGTTGGAGAGAGGACCATTACAGTATTTGATTTTCATTCAAATGAGTGGCACTAACCAGAGAAAATGGATGAAGAGCATTGCTGGTGCACTTCCTCCTCAGGTCAGTCTCCTTTCTTACAGGCTGGAAACCACCAGTACACAGGTCTCCCGGAATCTTCCGGTAACTGAAGGGCAGGATAATAATACAATATTAAACATGAAAACACAATCCAGCCTGATGGATATTTGATGTGAAAAGTTGCTAGTGTCTTTATTGTGGAGACAATGAATACATTTGCAAGTTGAATTATGCTACTGCCCTTTTGCACACAAAAAAACAGCAGTAAGAGAGACTCACCCACTGGTCTGAAGCTCTTCAGTGGTTCCATTGAGACAAAACTCCAAAGGCCGGTTCTTCATCTCCTGCTGCTCCACACACTCTGAACTGTTCTCAGGTCGAAAGTATCCAAAGTCACTAAAGGACAAAGGAGAGAGAGTCAAATGTGTTTCAAAGCAATGATTCTTACATTAGCTCATTCGCTGCCGTTCCCGAATTTATTCAGTAATTGAAAAGCATGATGTGGAGCGCTGTTCCCGAATTTGTTCGGGTTTTATTATTTTTTTCTTGCTTTGCTGATAAAGTGCTGGTCAGACCTCTGACAATGATTTTCCCTCCCACGAGGGGCCAGCATTTGTCTTTTGTACAGCTGCCCCCATTTCAAC
Organism: Hippocampus bargibanti; assembly: GCF_051943395.1. Classification (NCBI taxonomy): domain Eukaryota; kingdom Metazoa; phylum Chordata; class Actinopteri; order Syngnathiformes; family Syngnathidae; genus Hippocampus; species Hippocampus bargibanti. The sequence continues at coordinate 4,195,680 of NC_142745.1, read as the reverse complement.
CTTAGATAACGTCAGACCCCTATATTTTAGGAATTCATGTTTTTTTCCTGATGAAAGAAGAGAGTCTAAGGTTTCTTACTCTGCATTGAATGTTTATGCAGTCCTAAAACTGATTATTCTGTGGATCCTGTAATTTGAGCAAAAATGTCAAAAACCCTGGCACTGGAGTGGACACGTTTGCACATCGTCTGGCATTGAATGAAGAATTCTACAGTGAGAACTTAACTTACAAACTTTTTGTGTTACAAACGTCAAATTTATGAAAATTAAACATTATAATAAGCACTATTTTCATAATACACACCCACCACGGCTGGCGGAGTGATCTTCGGCGGAAGCACACGACCGAACAGCACCAGAGGTTAAGTTACCAACCTTATGGAAGGTGACTCTCCTTCCATAAGCCATCAACCCCCATCAAAAAGGTAAATAAAACTTTATTTTACAGCACAGTTTATTTCTTTAATTACAGTCCTCATGTAATGCGCCTCTTTTTCCAAACAGCAATTCCCTTTGACCTTCGACCTCCAACGCCATTCCATCAAGCCATAAATGACCATCACAAATGTAAATAAAGTGACTTTATGATGCAATATATTTATTATATATTCTATATTATATATTTCTTTCATTACAATACAATAGCACATTTATTATACATAGAATAAGCTATGTTGTGTGTAGTTTTAAGACTTATTTAGTTGAAAAGTATATTTTATGGAAACGCGGGAACGGATTATTCCCATTTTAATGGTTTCGTATGGGATTTTTTTTTTGAGATACACACTTTTCGTCTTACACACTCTGTCTGGGAACCAATTAAGTTCGTAAGTTGAGGTCTCACTGTACTCTGGAAGTTGATTTATTTTATGTGATAAGGTGAGCGCGCAAACTTTGGCTAAAAAGAAAAAAAAATGTCTATAGGAGGCGACATGCACTACCATTGATAATCATCCAGGGTACAAGCGCAAGGAGATAGTCGCTGCCTGCCACTGAAGCGCCTCCCGTTCCAGCAGGCAGAGTCTTTCCTCAAGCGTAGGAAGGTCTCCTTGTAGCCTAACACACAGCCGTCATTGGAGCGGTCAGAGTCAGCAGAGTGCGCCAACCACGGCACGTAGTCCGCGTCGCTACCTGCACGTACAGCGTATAAACAGTCTCGCCCAAGCGCAAGGACCTTCTCGCTCAATCATCTGGCGTAATCACTTACAATCTCGGCTGAGGAGATTCCTGAAGTCAATGGTGATCACCACCCATTTGGTAATGTCATTTCTGTAACCCCACAGGCTGACGTTCAACGAACGGGAACCCGGTTCGCTGTCCATTCCGCTGAAGTGAAAGCGGTCGCTGGTAAAGTTATACGTGCGCCAGCAACGTCCGTCGTCAGTGGAAAACCTGTACGGAAGGGACACAGACGTCAAGTGAAGAGTCGTGCAGTTGAATGCCATTGCTGTGCCGCGTCCCTCCCCCCGCTCTACTTGATTTGATTGACGGGGAAATTGGTGTGCTCCACCGCCACGAGAAGAGCCCCGGAGTCTAATATGGCGTAGTGATGAGGACCAGGAAGGGACAGCAACCACGAGTAGCCGCCATCGTCGGATACGTAAACGTCAGGCATGATAACCGACTCGCCGTCGCCAACGCTGCCTGAAGAGAGCAACGCGTTATGGGAAATAAGAAAATAAACGCAATGTTGAAAATTCTTTGCGAGTCAGATACCATGAGCAAGAATCAGGCCAACTGCATTGGGCTGCGAGAGCGGCAACATGGGGACATTCATCTTCATGGCTGTGCTGAAAGTGGCGTGGATGTGAAGTCTGCACTGTAAAGTAGACAAGTAGAAGCAGAACATGGTTTGTCGGGTGTCGCCTTGTTTGCATTTGAAGGAATCATCGAGCGTCTCGCTCACTCTGTTCGGCCGGTTGGTGGAGGTTTCAGTGTCACAACGGCTGTTTTGTGGTCGACGCAGTATCTGCCATCGCGCGCCTTGGTCGAAGGTGATCATGGTCTCCACTGTTCCATCTACATCACAGGTGTCAAAGTCAAGGCCCGGTGGCCCAATTTGGTCCACCACCTCATTTTATTCGGCCCGCAAAAGCAAATCAAACTTGTGAAATTCTATGATGCTTGTGCAAGTCCGAACCAACATTTCAAATTGTCCCATGTAAACCATAAGTCATGATTTTTTTACTTCAAATTTGAAAACTTGTTATTCATCAATTTGTTGTGCGCTCTCTCTGAAATATGTGGAGGAGATTAAACATTCTCATGGCATCCCATAATTCAAAACGGCCCCCCGAGAGGATATCGTAACTACAATGTGGCCCGCGGCAAAAAATGAGTTTGACACCCGTGGTCTACATAGACACAAGTTCTGATACACATTTGAGTCTTTTATGACAATAATTTAAAGGACAACCGACATCACTTTTTTGTTTCCTAACTGGCATCAGAAAAACGTTTTATAGCATCTAAAATACCCAAAATACGCAGTATGACATTTTTATTCAGATGCAAAACACCAATAAAAATGACTTAAAGTGTCTAAAATCTGCAAAAAATTGAGCTGCGAATAGGGCATTTTCAGAAAGTCCCGACCCCAGTTGGTGACATCACGGCAAGACGTCTTGCATTTCTGGAGAATCAAAACAATGGCTTCAGATTCGGAGAATATGTTTTCTTGTTACTCTTCCAGTTATGAATAGGATTCAAATAGTTCTGAAGAGGAAAGCATACATGTTTGCAATCAATTAAAGAATTTATTCCGTGCCATTTCGAGGCAACATTGGGGGGAAATGTATAACCCAAAAAGAGGCATAAAATGGCGTGCTCCTGTGGTCACCTGTTTCCACAGGCTGATAAATTCCTGATATGGAGCTTGGACACCCTCTTTTGGCGGCTTTTGGGTGCAACACAAGGTTTTCAGACCAAACAATACAGCAAAATACATTGACGTGATGGAAGGACTGCTACAATGTGTCTTTTTTCGGTTAGGGGCGTTCCTTTAGTGACGTCACGTACAGACTCGTCACCAACTAAAAAAACAAGACTTCCTGAATATTCAGCGCAAGTCTTAAAATGTAAAATATAGCTATATGCGGTGGAATCTTATTAAAATACGCTCAGTAGAAGTCATTTGAAGCCATTTTACAAATTATGGACACAACTTGTCCGGAGATGTCGGTTGTCCTTTAACAATTGGTGATAAATATCCAAAAATCCTTTTTTTTAATGCATGCCATTGTAAGATTTTATACAAATCAATATGTATGGTATTCTATTGTATGATATTGTTATAAAAGCATAACCTGTTCCTTTGAGATTCACAAGACAAATTGAAGGGGTGGAAAACTATATTTGAAAGGGAATATTTTACACAATTAATGACACAAATGATTTTGCTGTCTCACTTAAAAACCCAATCCTCAATGATCTTTTTGGGAGGGGGATGAAATCCTCATAAATGTTGTTCATATTTTTTATGGACCTTTTTTATGGACGCCTTGCCACAATGTAATTAAAAGCGCCGGCCTACCCTCTGAAAGTACGCTGGTCATGTAAACACCCCTGAGTGACGCAATGGTGGTGAAGTCAGTGTCACTTCCTGTGGTGGTGTAGAGATGGCGCTCCAGTGACTTGGAGAACACGGTTCCTCTGTCATCAGACACATAGATTGTTCCAATCCCCGAGTCTGGGCGGCACACACAAATAAAACTTTTGGACACAATTCTTTCATTGATTTGGTCTTGTTCTCTCTCAGTTGTGGCAATGTGCTATTACTTTGTTTGTATTAGATCGCAGTTATGAATCTACATTTTTCTGACCTTCGGGGTCATCCACATGCATGAAAATCATGTTTTCATTGGCTGCCAGGATTGAATAAAACTGTTCGTGGGTGACTGCGGGAAGCTGAGCTATGTTCCACACTTCTCCTCCATTCACCGAAACATGGATCACGCGTTCTGTGTCCTACAAAAATAAAAAAGCATGAAAAATACAATTAAACTGTTATGTTTCCAAGAAAAGAGTCAAATGCTGTAGTTGTTCACCTTTCCGGTCATGATCGAAGCAAAAACAAAGCGTCCCCCCAGCACGAACGAATACACTCTCGTTGCAATCGTCTGGAAGCTTTTGCCGTAGTCTATCGTTTTCCTTAACTCCAACATTCCTTTGTCATCTGGCAGATACAAAGCGGGTTTATGAAGCTTTATTTCATGTGTGTGTGTGTGTGTGTGTGTGTGTGTGTACATACTGCATGATCCGTTGTCGTTTGTGGTGAAGTAAATGCTATTTTTTGCACCCCTGCACATGAGAACACAAGAAACAGGATGAAAAGTGAACTTTGGTTTGTCAACATCTTGCAACGTCAGGCAGTTTTCTGCGTTTAAATCACACAGATGAAATTTGTGGTTTCTTGACGGCAAGCAACCATTCCAGGATGGAATCCAAGTGCTGTCAAAAGTATACGCAGAGCAAAGAGAATCAAAGTTTTCTTGGAAATCGAGGGGGGGTGGATAATATCTATAAATTACAAAAAAAATGTTGCTGACTCACGACGCAGTTCAACAGAAGCCTGCGTTGCCTCCCTGGGTACGCTATTTAGAGGCCAAAATGACAGCTGTGGTGAGACAGCGCAATCGCAAAATGCTCCCACAATGCAATGAATACAACCACAGTTTGACACCGCAACCTCATTTTAAATCGGGTCGTAAATGCAGCCATAGTTGGGCAAGCGCTGCAAATTGCGCGCAGCTGGAATAACGATACAAGACAAAAAAAAAAAAACACATACAAACACAAACATGCAAGAATGTCATGAGGAAACCGACTTAGTGAAGACTGCCGCTATGTCAGCGATTGGATGATTACCTTTTTGTTATGCGGCTTTAATCATGCGGGATAAAAATGACAAATGTATAAGAGAAACAAAATAAGTGATACGTCTTATCCATCCTTGAACTCGCCAGACACAAAATTTGGTACATTGGAAGCATTTAGTGGGCAAAACAATCTGCCTGATGAAAAAAGCAAAGAACAATACCAATTCTTAGTTTTTGTTCACATGATCAGAAATGTTAAAAGTCGCCATGTTCATTCTTGTAGTGTATGATTAATTATTCAGTAAATAATTGAGTTCTACTAATATTTATTCAGATCATTTACTGATGTTTGATTTTGTTTCCCTTGTACCAAATGTGTGACAATTCTTACCATCTGACGAGACAAACACTGTCGTGGATCTTCCGCCAGGTGGCGCCAAAATCTTCCGACAGCCACAAATCCAACTGGCAGGAGAAGAAACAGATCATTGTCGTCGATCGTTCAAGTGTCATCTTTTCACGATTCCATTGTGTCTGTCCAACTGTCTTATAAATGCGAATCCATTAAAATCATTGACCCCATTGAGCGCTCGTGTTTCAATTTAACAGCAGATGAAGTTGCTCCTACCCTGATGCTGAGAGTTAGAAGTACGTTGCAGTCTCCGGGGTTGTACAGCATCTGAATTAATGGCTCAAAAGGTAGTTCTGATGGTTCAAAAGTCCGGCCAAAGTTCCTCGAGCGAAATAGTAGAAATCCTTCAATTTGGGACATATCGGCCGTCAGGATCACCTGAAAGAAAATGTGCAAATAAAGTGTGTATTTCAACATTTTTTTTTAATTAAAATACATATTTTAGGTGGTTTGTTTGTTCATTTACATTAATATAGAGTACAAACATTAACCATTAATTGTAACCACAATAAAAACAACAACCAGTCGTTTCATTAGTATCAAAATTGAGCATTTTTTAAAATCAAGCTAAAGGCCGATTTTTGAATAAAGTTATTATCAGATTGCATCAATTTTTCCATGTAGTGTATACCTAACAAAATGTCCAATAGTTACTTAGCCAAGATTTCAAGCGATTCAAAAATCCCAAAATGAAAAAAAAAAAACTTTGGACAAGCACCTTTCCAGAATGATCTGGACTGACAGCAATTCCAAACTCTGTCTGGATGTAAGTGTGGTTGATCAGATGGGTCACATCACTGAAGGTCTTCCCGTAGTCTTCACTGACACAGACACAAAGATGCATTCGATTCATGCAGTTATGGGACCGAAAAATAAATGAACCAAATAATTCCTGAGTGTCCATATTTAGGGCTCACCTCCTGTAGAGGTTAGACTGGCCAAATCGCAACATGAAAAAAGGCATCTGGAATGTGGTCAACACCAGGATCACCTGTCAGGAGAAAAAAAAAAAAAAACATCTGGCAACATGAGTGACAGGTCCAGATTGGAAACGGTAAATGTTGCGGGTGAGCTGAGTGACACAAAGAAGCGAGATGATCGGGAAATAAAATTTGAAGTGAATTGCGATGTGATGTAAACGCTCACCACATTACAACTAAAGTGATCACATATTACAGTGAGTGAGAGAGAGAGAGAGAGAGAGAGAGAGAGAGAGAGAGAGAGAGAGAGAGAGAGAGAGAGAGAGAGAGAGAGAGAGAGAGAGAGAGAGAGAGAGAGAGAGAGAGAGAGAGAAAGAGAGAGAGAGAGAGAGAAGAGAGAGAGAGAGAGAGAGAGAGAGAGAGAGAGAGAGAGAGAGAGAGAGAGAGAGAGAGAGAGAGAGAGAGAGAGAGAGAGAAAGAGAGAAAGAGAGAAAGAGAGAGAGAGAGAGAGAGAGAGAGAGAGAGAGAGAGAGAGAGAGAGAGAGAGAGAGAGAGAGAGAGAGAGAGAGAGAGAGAGAGAGAGAGAGAGAAAGAGAAAGAGAGAAAGAGAGAGAAAGAAAGAGAGAAAGAAAGAGAGAGAGAGAGAGAGAGAGAGAGAGAGAGAGAGAGAGAGAGAGAGAGAGAGAGAGAGAGAGAGAGAGAGAGAGAAAGAGAGAAAGAGAGAGAGAGAGAGAGAGAGAGAGAGAGAGAGAGAGAGAGAGAGAGAGAGAGAAGAGAGAGAGAGAGAGAAAGAGAAAGAGAGAGAAAGAAAGAAAGAAAGAAAGAAAGAAAGAAAGAAAGAAAGAAAGAAAGAAAGAAAGAAAGAAAGAAAGAAAGAGAGGGAAAGAGTAGGAAAGAGAAAGGGAGGGAAAGAAAGAAAGAAAGAAAGAAAGAAAGAAAGAAAGAAAGAAAGAAAGAAAGAAAGAAAGAAAGAAAGAAAGAAAGAAAGAAAGAAAGAAAGAAAGAAAGAAAGAAAGAAAGAGGTAGAGAGTGCGAAAGAGAGAAAAAGAGAGAAAGAGAGTAGAGAGAGAAAGAGAAATAGAGAGTGAGAGAGGTTGAAGTAGAGGTACGGAGAGAGCGAGAGAGAGAGAGGTAGAGAAAGAGAGAGGAAAAAAGAGAAAGAGTGAGGTAGAGAAAGAAAGAAAGAGAAACGGAGAGATATTTGTGTTCAACACTGAAGGTTTGTTCCACTGCCCACTTGATCAACCGACCGGCGGCCACGAAAGACTCACCCCTGTTTCATCTCCCACCCAAGCAAGTGACAGGGAGCCCATGGTCTTCACTTTGAAATTAAACTGAAGGAAGAAAAAAAAAAAAAAAAAAGGACAGAAATGGACAGTCATCATTTATGCAAAACATTTCACGTACGTCGGAACATGTGGACACTTTCCATTATAGCCCAGCGAGAACTGTCCTGGCTGGACATATTTGTGGAATTGCTGTCAGTGTGTGTGCGTACTGCGACCTACATTCAACTAAATGACAAAGCTGGAGCCAGACAAGGAAACAATCGCTTATGTCCCAAGCACTGCGGAAACAAAGACACACTCACGCGGTCCTCGCAGCAGGCTGTGCCGATGACTGTGACGCGAATGTAAATGTTTACTATTCCAATATTTGGTTCGAGAGTGGCTTATAGTTAGTTCTCTGAATCCAAAGCTCCTTCTTACATAACATACTGAGTAATGACCATCTTGGCAACTAACAATGTCCCAGTTTACTCATCCAGAGTTGCCTTTGAGTGTTTGGGGCGATTCAAGCAACAAGTCTGGCAATGTCCCCCCCTCCCCCCTTTTTTTTTTTTGCTCTAGTAATTGGCATTTTCTTACTTTTGAAGGTAGGCAACAAAGTATATAAAGTGGTTGGGCACGATAAGCCATACGCCAAGGTCTGTCGGACGGAAAAGGGCATGCAAACAGTCCCGATGCAAAAGAATGGATGTTAGGGCGCGGAAAATCCTACTGGACCCTCCGCACCCTGCCCACCACCTTTTCCAGCTACTCCCCTCAGGGAGGCGCTACCGATCCATGCGCACCAAATCCAGCAGACATTTAAACAGCTTCTTCCCCCAAGCCATTAACTCTTTGAACTCTTTCAACAGTAGCCAAAATGGAACTGTATAGTGCCACTTAGCAGTTTTTTGTTGACGACGATACTAGTGCACCGTGTTATACCGGAAACAAATTCCTTGTGTGTTCTACATACTTGGCAATAAAGATGATTCTGATTATTTCCCATCAGAAAATCAGAAAACCTTTATTCGTCCCACAATGGGGAAATTTCATAGATGGCGCATCACCACGTTCATTGTTCCAAGTGTCATTCAACTGAGATCACCTCTCAATAGTAACACATAGGGGTCATGTAAACTTCACAAGCCGTGAAAAATCAATAGCTTAGCAGAACCCCCCACCCTTGTGTTCAAATCAATGTCAACGGACATGGGTGTCCAAGGATTCAATTAAATTTCTAAATATTTTACTTTTATGGCTCTCTTAGTCAAAAAGGTTCCTGACCCCTGCTCAAAAGGGAAAGTATTATGAGTACTATAACTGCACATTTAAGGACAACTAACACCATTTCTTTGTTTCCTAACTGACATAAAAAAAAAACGTTTTATAGCATCTAAAATACCCAAAACACACAGGCTGATATTTTTAGTCAAATGCAAAACACCAATAAAAATGACTTAAAGTGTCCCAAAACTACTTCAAAATGACCTCAGAAAGTTTACATTTCAGAAGGTCCCGCCCCCTTGTTCGTGACGTCACGCCAGGACGTCTTGCCTTGCTCGAGAATCAAAACAATGGCTTCAGATTCGGAGAAGATGCTTTTTTTGTCACTCATCCAGTTATGAATATGATTCAAATAGTTCTGAAGATGAAAGCATAAATGTTTGCAATCGATTAAAGAAGTCCTTCCGTCTCATTGTGAGGCATCTGGACTCCAATGTAGCACCCAGAAAATGCACAAGATGGCGCCCAAGCTCCGTTGGAAATGGGCTGATTTGACTGCTGGGAATTTGTGTCAACTAGTATCAAATAGTAGTCTTGGTGCAACACACAACGATTCACCATCGCGTTATTTATGTTTTTTTCCTTCTAATTTTCCCATCAATACGGATCAACACGAAATACAATACATAAATACATTGTGTGTCGCTTTCTCGGTCAGGGGCGTTCCTTTAGTGACGTCACGTCAGGCATCGTCATCAACTCGAAAACAAGACTTTCTGAATATTCAGTGCGAGTCTTAAAAACTAAATTATAGCTAGACGTCGTGGAATCTTTGTAAAATACGCTCAGTAGAAGTCATTTGAAGTGATTTTACAAATTATCGACACAACCTGTCCGGAGGCATCAGTTGTCCTTTAAGGGTCATGAACTAAAGCCATCTTGACCAACGTTCCTGTCCGATGCTCTTCACACACGTTTTACATTGAACCAGCAGGAACTTTTACAAGGTGGCTCAGCTGGAAGTCTCCATCCCGCAGTGACAATTTCACCAGCTACATTCTACTAAAAGCCAAACAATGCAGATTCGGAGTGGACAAACTGTCAAATAAGCTTCAATCCAACCATTTGATTGACAAAATATAACTAAAAAAAAATTAAATACCCGTAGTGCGACACAGAACACAACGACTGCTTTGGCAATGGGAAGGCGCCTGATGGAAGTCCTCCGACAGAGGTCAGACGTTGACACAATGAGCACTTGTTCCCGCCCGGTCTGATCGTTGACCTTTGCGCTCCCACCCCCCCCACTCCAATGTTTGCGCACGTAAAACATCAGAAGAGGAGGTCAAATACCGGCCTCTGATCTAACACGCCGACGCACTCAAGTTGGACCACATCACACAAAAGCAGGACGGGGTGCACTTGTGTAAGATCACACAAAAAAACATCTGCGCAAACCCCGACGGTAAAATTGCTTCTTTCAAAGTCTTAGTGATGAGGTTTCATTCACAAAATATGAAACGATCTCAATCTTCATTCATTTAAAGGACAACAGAAATCACTTTTTTGTTTCCCAACTGACATCAGAAAAACATTTTATAGCATCTAAAATACCCAAAACACGCAGTATGATATTTTTATTCAAATGCAAAACACCAATAAAAATGACTTAAAGTGTCCAAAATCTGCAAAAAAAATGAGCTGCGAATTGGGCATTTTCAGAAAGTCCCGCCCCCCTTTCGTGACGTCACGCCAAGACGTCTTGCATTGCTGGTGAATCAAAACAATGGCTTCAGATTTGGAGAATATGCTTTCTTGTTACACATCCAGTTATGAATATGATTCAAATAGTTCTGAAGAGGAAAGCATACATGTTTGCAATCGATTCAAGAATTTATTTTGTGCCATTTTGAGGCAACATTGGGGGGAAATGTAAAAGAGGCAGAAAATGGCAACCAAGCTCCTGTGAGGAATGAATCAGCCCAGGCTGATAAATTCCTCACATGGAGCTTGGTCGCCTTCTTCTGGCGGCTTTTGGGTGCAACACGAGGTTTTCAGACCAAACAAGTACAGCAAAATACATTGACATGATGGAAGGACTGCTACAATGTGTCCTTTTTTTTCGGTCAGGGGCGTTCCTTCAGTGACGTCACGTCCACCAACTCAAAAAATAGACTTCCGGAATATTCAGCACGAGTCGTAAAACGTTAAATATAGCTATATGGGGTGGAATCTTTGTAAAATACGCTCAGTAGAAGTCATTTGAAGCCATTTTACAAATTATGGACACAACTTGTCCGGAGATGTCGGTTGTCCTTTGAATCTACATATCAGTCTATGACAGATGTGTAAATACAGGAAAATCCCTTTAAAAGACAAACGGACGTCGTCTGGTGATCTGACTTTTAGCGCACTGACGACTATCAATTAAATTGAACAAAAGAACAACTTTTCAATCCTCTTTCCTCCTCTCAATCCTTCTCCTTTGCGTGCAGCTCCAACAGCTGGCTACTACCCAGCTTCACCTCTCCACTGCACCCCCTTCCAGCCACCCCCATTCACCATTTTTTTTTTTCAGCCAAAAGGGATAGACGACAAGCTCAGAGTGAAAGGACGAGGCAACAACACAAAGAAGAAAAAAAAGCATGACTAAAACAGCCAAAGTCCTTTTTAATGAAAACCACACAAAGTCAACACTCGCAGGGTGAAATGATTTCACGATTAAGCGAGAAAATTTGAAACGGTTGGTAGTGATGTTTGAATTTCAAATGACTTTATTATTACTACTGGAACCATTAAAAAAATCCATTTCAGGACGATATTAGCATATTTAGGGGAATGTACACAGCTGCCAACTTGGTACTTCGTCTTGACAGTCCACCCCCACCCCCCAAAAAAGTGACTAGCAACAAATCTAGCGCCTTTTTATAGTGTTCACAAGGACTTTTTAAAGACTCTTGAGCCTCCCTTCCAGATGTTGCCATTGCGGGAGCTCTTCACCTCCTCTGCTAGTGAATCCCACTCATCCTCAACAACATTTTTTATTGCCGGCTTTATAACCTCGTGATTTTCACGTTTTTGGAGTTTCAGTGGAGTCACAGCGCGCCGTCTTATCGTCATCTTCATCGTTTTGTGGCAATTAGTGATCTCAGCTGTTTCTGTTTTCGATCAGTCTTTTCCTTGTCTGGGTTTTACGGCAACATCAAACGTGTTTGATAACATCGCAAGTCTGAAGGTCTTTGCGGTAAGCACGACACAATCGACAAACAAGAGATGAGCTGCATCCAAACCAGAAGCAGAAAAATTAAACCAAAGCCATGCCATCATATTGAATAGCTTGAGTTAGTTCTTTTTTTTCCTCTACAAACCACTGCATCCACAAGGTTAGCTGGAACCAAAAGCAGAAATATTAACTCATTCACTACCATTCCCAAATTTATTCAGGAATTGAATATATGACGTGGAGCGCCATTCCTGAATGTATTCGGGTTTTGGATTTTCTTGCCGGGATGACAATAAAGCGCTGGTCAGACCTCTGGCAATGTTTTTCCCTTCCATGAGGGGCAGCATTTGCCTTTTGCATAGCCACCCCCATTTTCAAGCTCAGATAACTCCAGACCCATATACAGTAAAGCCTCGTTATATTGATATCGGTTGTATCGATAGTACTGCTTATTACGATACTATTTCTATGAACGCAAGGAGAAAATTTACATGCCGCAGGATCGGATATATCGATACTCCGGTTATATCGATATTTTTTCAGACTCCCGAGAATATCGATATAACGAGACTTTACTGTAATCAAAATCAGAATAGGAAAACCTTTATTCACCCCACAATGGGGAAATTGGCAGTCCACAGCAGCAATTTGAAAGGGGATGGGGTGGGGGTGAAAGGATAGAAAACAAGATATTCTAAGCATAACAAAATAAAAATGTCAACTGTATACTCTGCAAATGTAAATGTGCAAAACCATTTCATAAAAGAACTGTACATAGTGCAAGTATCTTCGGAATGAACTCTTTTTTTCTGATTAAATAAGAGTCTCAGGTTTCTTACACTACATTGGATGTTTATGTCGTCCTAAAACTCAATATTCTGTGCGTCCTGCAATTTGAGTAAAAATGACCTGGCACTGGAGTGGACACATTTTTGCACATAATCTGGCAGTGAATGAGTTAAAATGGTGGTGAATCCAGGTTTTCAGGACATGGGGCAGTTTTCAAGACCCTCAATTCAAGTCAGGCTACTGGATGAATGAACGAATGAATGATTCATTGTCTGTCGATTTTGTGGGTTCGTGCATGCATGAATATTTGCTTTGGTTTGTGTTGTGTCCGATTGTCAATGTCAAACTAAAATACCACCGTTTACTTTTCTTTCAGTGAAACCATGAGAATGACGTTCACTCATGCAAACTTGTGTGACGATGGATGTGTGCAGCTCTGAGAGGTTACCATTCACAACTAAAAATGTGATTGACTGGGGGTGTTGTGTGCACAACACATTTTCTATCCATACACACAATAGCACCAAACATTCCTCTGGACATCGAGGCTGATTCTTTTTTATTTTTATTTTATTTTTTCACAGACGTTGGAAGCAATCATGAAGACCGAAGCTGTTCAGTTGGTTTTGGAAGGACAATGAATACCACCGTGTTGTCTTTTTGTCTCGCTCTTTCTTCCAAGAACCTCCAATTACCAGACCGCGGGAACGTTTGTGTTGTCAAAACGCCATGCACCATCGCTACTTGGCTGTTAATGGATGTGGTCTGGACCATAGTTTGCCAACCAGTATGCCGTGAGCGATCCAACTGTGTGCTGTGGCAAATTGACAAATTTCACTGAATCTGTGAAAACATTTGTGTATGAATAATAAATACAGTGGCGGACCGTCAAGGCCTAAAATATCTTAATCAAGGACTAATATTACTTATATTTCGTCCATAAATTCTTATTAAATAATTCCAAATTGTCTTTCAGCTTCCTTTCATTGCTTTTCCCCTTTTGCGCTGCTCTCAGACACGTGTTTTCGTCCTTAAGCATTTAACCAATCACATTTAAGCCATCATTTGTTACCAGGGTCAGAAATCGACCTGGACGCCTTCACAATCAATCCTGCGGGCCCTGTCGCATCAAATGTGTCGATCAAACTGCTGCTCTAACCAATCAGATTTCGAATTGGCAACCCAAAAGGGATAACAACGCCTTCTTGAAGGCGCTGATCAACGTCAGAGTTGATTGGCTAGTCACTAGCCAATCATTGTTTGGCTAGTGAAAACTGCTCTGATCACAAGCCGCTAGTGACAAGAGCATACTGGCCAGAGCTAGCACATTGTATCGTCGCGAGCTGCATCATCAAATATATATATACATACATACACATATATATATATATATATACATACATACACATATATATATATATATATATATATATATATATATATATATATATATATATATATATATATATATATATATACAGTAAAGTCTCGTTATATCGATATTCAAGGGAGTCCGAAAAAATATCGATATAACCGGGACCACAATGGCTAAAGGAGCAGAAGAAATGGGTTTGGTTGGAGATTTACTGTTAAAGCCATTTTTCACTTTAAGAAAAAAATGGACATCATTAAGAAAGGTCGTTCAGTTATTTCCTGGTGAACGGTAACCTCTAGTGGACTTTTAGTAAATCACACCACACTTTTTTCAGTCTGGATTGCACTACTGAAGGCCTAGCGATGAAATCCACGGCCCACCAGGGAATAAATAATATATCTTTGTCCCTCTATTCATGCCAGCAAATTGTAGTGACAGACGGAACAAATAGTGATTTAGTGATATTTTTTTTTCAAAGCCCTGGCTCAGTAAAGATAGTGAAATCCCAGTGCAGTGGATAAAATTCTATATTCGAAAAATATACTAAAACAAATTGGTAAAATATCTTTTTGTGTTTTACACCTTTGACTCAAATCAGCGTGAGAGAAATTTCTGGTTTTATGGTGATAATCACACCACAGATAAAATTCTCTCTCTCTCTCTCGCTGTCCTCATCCATTTCCCAATCCACTTTATCCTCACAAGGTCCACGAGGGTCCTGGACCCTATCCCAGTAGTCTTTCGAGAAGTCCCCCTAAACTGGTTTCCAACCAATAGCATGGCGCTCGTAGAGGGACAACTAATTACACCTTGAGACAATTCAGTGTTCCATTCACCCGCCACACATTTTTTTGGACAGCGAGAGGAAACCGAAATACCGGAAGAAAACCCATAGGCATGGGGAGAACATTCAAACTCCACAGGGGAAGTCGACCCCTTAGCTTTAACATGTTAAATAAATTAAAACATAATAACTTCAGAGTTACTTTCATCCCCGACTTTTATGTGTGCTGCCCTTGGAAGAAAAAATGTGGACTGTGTGCTTTAATATAATGGCCAACGTATTTCACTACACGAGAGGGTCATATTGTAATGCACAGCTGCGGTTCTATAACGAGCATCATAAATCTTATTGTTTGATTAATTGCAAGTGGGTGAAGACTGCCTGGGAAATTTCCAAGCACTATGCAGCCCAAACGTTTGATAAATATTATGTTTTCTTAGATTAAAAGCAATCATTAATGGGTTCGTTTGGAGTTAGGTATTTTTCAACATGCTCATAATCACATAAAAAGCTATCGTGATTGTTTGGAGTGTGTTCTTTCACTTCTCATGCGGTGAACTACATCTTTTAGAAACTTTCCTCGGTATTGAGAGGAAAGGGAAGCAATGTGTTTCAATCAAAAAAAAAATCAAAATTTCAATCAAATTTCGCATTGAATCCGAATGTGCAAATTTAACGACAGTTGTCAGTTGTAGTACCACTGATATCAGTGTAAGCAAAAGAGGAGTACAGATGACAAAGTGACACGTTTTATGACAAAGATTCAAGTATCACTAAACGATATCAAATATTCTTTCAATTACAAGTGTTAAGATGGCTCAATTTCAATCTAAAGCCCTGAACAAGGATATAAAGTTCATTTATTTCTAAAAGAAATGTGATAATTTAGTCAAATTCACTTTGGAGTCAATATGTGAGGTTAATACCGTATTCGAAATCTTTGCAGATACACGAGTGTCAAAGCCCCCAGACAGGAATCTCAAAACGTCAATCAATGCATTCATACACATTCGTTTCTTTTAGAATGTTAAACTTCACTGGATTATATTGAATCTCAGTTACATTAATAATTAAATAAGTATTAAACAAGAACAATGAAAATATTGTAGAGACGTAAACCTCATGAAGAGGATAAGAAAAAAATTGCAAATGATGAACTTTACATCGCGTTACTTGCAGATTCGGCGAACGGTCTCGGATTAAGCACAGATGTTTAATTATGTAAAAAAATAGAAAAAGACTTACAGTGTGAGTGTTGTTTAACAGCGCTGACTCGACTCCAGGAAAACTCGGACATGAGTGTTCATTCAGTCCTACAGCGTCGCGTTTCGACCTCTCCAACTTCTCCCATGTGTGTCGCTCCTCATCACCACTCAACTCCCTCGGCGGCCTACCCACAAACGACTTTTGTTCAGCGTGGAAATGTCTCGCCAAGACGCACGCAAACAAGCTCCACGTGAACACGCAAGTCGCAGAAAGCATGTTGAAAATCAACTGGTCAGTTTTGCTTGAGTTCCCTTATGGTACCTCATTAATACAAAACACTGACTCCTCGTGCCGCCCCCCCCAGAACGGATCTTTCATTATCGTCCCCTCCACGCCGACGCGTGATTGGCCAGGACAAGAATAACCTGAATTTTCATTGGACGTCAGGATTCTTCCTCTACGAGGCAATATCAGAGCTTTCCTTGGGTGTTAGAGCCCCCTAGTGGTTTGTCTAAAAACAACAGGTTTTATCAATTGACCACCCCCCCTCCTCCACTCCCAACTTTTCTTCTGTGAATTTTACGATTCCTGGAAGCACTAAAATGAAGTGCTCGGCAAGGGAACAAAAGTGCACAAATTTAAGGATTTCCTCTGGCACTTTCTAGGGTGGGGGTGTAAAGAAGGCATGTGACCGAGATGAAACGAGTAAAGTAACATCCCACCCTGGGATGTGATTTTGGAGTCTAGACGACTTTAACCCTCATATGATGTGAAGGGGTCAATTTTACCCGTTTCAATTTTTGTGTTGACTAAAGCACTGGATATCCTTCCCTTTTTTCAAAACAGGTCTAAAATATCCCAATGGGATAGAAAATGTTGTCTCTCTTTTCAAGTATGTTTATAGCATCTCAGAAACAGTTTTTGCTGATGTCACCTGTTATTTGAATGTTTGGTGTGGATTTTTACATACGAGTAAAAATGACCCACAACATAATCAACGTGAGGGTTAAAGTATCGTGTATGATTTCTATAAATGCAGTTGAGATGACTTCATACATATTGTGGGGAGAAGGGGGGTGAAATTAACATTTCAGTTTTTTTAACTTATTTGGTGGAATTTGAAACGTTTTCTAATATATATTTCGAATTTGTTTGCATAATGCTTACGGTAATTTGCAATGAGCATTGATGTATTATGGAATTAGGAAATAGGGTTTTAAGAGCTTTGGAATTTATTTGCGGAGTACTGCATAAAATAATGTATACCATGTCATCCCCAAAAAAAGAACACAATAATTAAATACATCAAAAGATACAATTTAAAAGAAAATATTAGACAATGAAATTCATCAATTAGCAAAAATGTCCCCGATTTTTTTTAAGGGAAATTGGTGTAGTTCAAAACCCTAGATAATTTTTGACCATCACTTTTTCACAAAAGTCATCTGAAAGTTATTGAATGTGCAATTATCAATGGTAAAAAAAAACAAGCTGTGGATGTATGATCATAGATGCACAAATGGAACTTTGAGTGCACACAAAAACTTTCCACTCAAGCAGAAATGATCATTGAAAATATTGTTTGACATATTATAAAAGGCAACACTTCAAATGAAGCCACACAAGGAAAAAAATGTTTTTTTTAAAGAGGAAGAGGCCTTTCTGGAATTCAGATTCATTCAGTTGTGGGTGAAGCATTAAGAAAATAAAAGCCCAGTCATTTAGTTGTGGAATACAACGGTTTAATTGAAGTCTTGATTTGTTTAAAAAAAAAAAAAAAAAAAATCTTCCTGCCGCTCTGTTAAGACGTCGATAGGGAAGAAGTCCATTAGCACATCACACAGACAAAAACCTTGGATGCAATCCAAAAAAGATCCTAGTGTAGAGAGCTGGATATGCTGATGGAAAGTTGTGTTTTGTTGCTCGACTCTGAGGCCAGGTGTACTTCCTGTTCTCTCGTCCCGCGCTGAAAACAATTTAAATATCCTTGATCACATCCTCCAGCTCTTCTTTGGAGTACATGTGGAAGGTCATTCCCGGCTCCACCGTTGCCAGCTAAAGAGAACATCAACCTTAACCCTTTGGCATTGAAATTCAAACGTTTGTAGGCATTGCAAAATGAGGTATATTAGGCTTTGTTGTATTGTCTCATATAGTGGTAGTGCTCTTGCGCCAGGTCCAAATTGGCCAAGATACTCATTATGGTACTTAATCGGCTGAAACATTTTTAACAGGGAATTAGATGCAATTGATATTTGCTCTATGGCTGTCAATGAGAGACAATTCACTTCCACCAGTTTGTTACTTTGAAGTCGAAAAGACACAAAGCAATGTTGCCAAACGCAAAAAAAATAAAGTATGCAGTCTATCAGAGTGGAGGCCACCATTTGAGGAAATGCATATACAGTGAGACCTCAACTTACAAACACCTTGTCGTCTCACAAACGTCAAATTTCTGAAAATTAAACCTTATAATAAGCACTATTTTCATAATACACACCCACCCCGGCTGGCGGAGTGATCTTCGGCGGAAGCACACGACCGAACAGCACCAACAGTCCTTATGGAAGGTGACTCTCCTTCCATAAGCCATCAACGACCATCAAAAAGGTAAATAAAACTTTATTTTACAGCAGTTTTATTTCTTTATTCCTCATGTAATGCGCCTCTCTTTCCAAACAGCAATTCCATTTGACCTTCGACCTCCAACGCCATTCCATCAAGCCATCAATGACCATCACAAATGTAAATAAAATGACTTTATGATACAATGCCGTGTATTTCTTTCATTATACAATATAATAATACAATAGCACATTTATTATACATAGAATAAGGTATTCTAACAAATGTCAGAAAGAAAGAATAGCGAACGAAACCAATAATTCTCAAGATTCTAAAAGGAGAGGAGTAGCAGTACCGTACATTGCAGGAGTTTCTGAAAAATTACAAAGAGTCCTTTGGCAACATAAAATTCCTACTTATTTCAAACCGATAAACACGTTAAGGCAAAAATTAGTGCATCCAAAAGATAGGCTACCAAATGAAAAACAAAGTAATGTAGTTTATTCCATACATTGTAAGAATGAAAATTGTAAAGAGCAGTACATTGGGGAGACTCAACAAATTCTCAAAAAAAGACTTTATCAACATCGCAGGGATAATACTAGTGGGCCTCAATCGGCAGTACATTTGCACCTAAAGCTACTAACCACTCATTTGACGACAATGAGGTTAAAATCTTAGCGAAAGAACATAGATGGTTTGAAAGGGGGGTAAAAGAGGCGATTCTTATAAAACAACAAAATCCTTCATTAAACCGGTCTGGTGGTGTGAGGTTCAATTTGGATCGTTCATACAATAGCCTGCTCAGGCAAAACAGGTTAGGCAACTTTCGCAATGCTGATGAGGGTCGTTATGCTGATGAGGTGATACCGGGGGGAGTGGGTGTAATAGGCCAATCGTTAGTCAGGAATGTAGGAACAATCAGTGGGGCCACAGGGGGGGGTCCCGCGCCTCCCCCAACCTGAGAGTAGGGACCTATCATAGCTGTGTCCGGCGCCACCAGGTCTGGACATTAGGGATATATAAATGGGGCCGATACGACCAGTCAGACTTTAGTTCGCTGACGAAGCCTCTTGGATAGGAGGCGAAACGTCCGAAACCTTCACTTTTGTACAGATGACGGCTGAAGAAACCTTCTCATCGATAGAATAAGGTATGTTGTGTGTAGTTTTAAGGCTTATTTAGTTGAAAAGTATATTTTATGGAAACCCGGGAACGGATTATTCCCATTTTAATGGTTTCCTATGGGAATTTTTTTTTTGAGATACACACTTTTCGCCTCACACACTCTGACTGGGAACCAATTAAGTTCGTAAGTTGAGGGCTCACTGTATTATAAAAAGGCATACATACCTCAATGTTGGTGGCGTTGAGCTTTTCCTCCATCACCTGCTTCAGAATGGTGAGAGATGACTTGATGGCATCTTTTAGCGTCATGGACTACAAGATTCAAACACAAAAAGTACCTTTGGGTGACTTATGGGAAAAACAAACATCTGCAGAGCCATGGAAATCCGTTGATTAATAAATTCATCCGAAAAACATATCAACCTTGTGGTAGACCTCTTGTAGGGAGCTCTGTGCCCCCTCAGATGCGGAGCCGATTGCTCGAGCGTCACACTGCACAAAGGTTCCCGAAGGGTCCATGTGATACCTGGAATTAAAAACGTAGGAGTCAGTTCATGTGGCATTTTTTATAACTCTTGACATCAATGTGCACAAATAAGAAATATTATATACAACTGAGGTCCTTTTTCATCCACCCCTCCAAAAAGAAGTGCGACTCCGAATGGTCGACTCTGTGGAGGAAGCGGAAAAGAGGTTCAAAGATTCCATCAATATACTTCACGTTTCAGAACAGACGAAGAGCAAAAAGACTCACCATCGCACCAGGGTCGGCGTCCTCTTCTCCAAACTGCAAAGCCAAGTTTGACACTGCCTGGGTTACGCTCTCCACTGTCATGGTCTCATCATAAGTGAACCAGTGGTTCTGTAGAGGAGCGCAGAATGAAGATAAGCCGTAGCTGAGAAGCAAAGTAAACTATACACTTCCCTACCTGAGTTTCCACTCGGGCTTTGTCAATTAGAGTCTTGGCATCCGCTATCAAGCCACTCATCGCACAACCTGCGAGGCATGACATACAACAGGAAGCACATGTGAAGGTTGATATCATTATCATTATCATTATTTATTGCAACCTGACTTTCTATATAAGGGATCTGCTTTCATAAGAGCAGCAAAACTGATAATTGATCATGTTTGATCTGGACCAAAAGCATACCCTCTTTTTTTGGTCCATTTAAAATATAAAAAAGTGAAAATGACATTTATTCCTACTCACCAATGTGACTGTCGATCTCCACAATCTTCTCAATGCTGTTGGGCTCCATCAGTGGAGATGTAATTCTCTTCTCCACAGCCAGACACACTCCCTCTGATGTCTGGATACCGATTGCTGTGGATCCAAGCTGTAAAAAACAGGGGAGGGGGAATTAAGGGACCAAAATATAAACATATACATACACATACATATATGAACTTAGAGATTTACATTAGTTTTTAAGTCATCTAAAATATTTAGGAGGTTAGTCGACCAAATACTCACTTTAATAGCCTCAATAGCATATTCGACTTGAAATAACCTTCCTTCGGGAGAAAATGTGTTCACACCTCTAAAAAACAATGGATGAAAAATGGCAATTAATGCTGGTAAGACATTCAGATTTTGAAATGACATTTTTTTTCAAATGTGAGTTTCTGATGCCAACTAGGCAACATCGAAAAGAACAATGTCAACGAAAGTTAAAGCTATCCCGGTGGCAAAACCCAAATGTGAATTGCTTAATATTACCAGAACATAGAGACGCGTCAGTCGTTGTGATTACGACCTACTCCACCGCTTAATCTTTAAAACTCTCATTAGAATGAATTAGAATGAAAAGAAACATGGTCGTATTCCTTCCAATTTATTCGCAAGTAAGAGCAAGAAGCATTGCGGCGTGCCATTTCCACCGACCTGTCATATTCCGATCTCGTCAGGAACATTGTTTAACTTTGAACAGGAGACCTACGAAAAAAGGAGAGAAGAAATGACACTTATTCCTATTACAGTTCGCCGTGAGACCCGGCTAGTTATAGTTAGCGAACATGTTAGCTATCCCTCGCACGCAATAGAAACACTGGATAGATTCAAAACCCTTCAAATTATTCCCAAACACTGTCACGTGTTATTATTATAAATACACAATACCCAACGCAAAACATGCTTTTAAATCCTGGTTAAACTAGTTCACCTTGTGTTGCACAAAGACTTGAATGAGTTTGCTAATTTCTGGAAACCGTTTAGTTGTCACATTGGAAAAGGTCCGGGTGCTTACAAGAAACAAAACTTAGCTTCCGCAATACGTATACGTTCAGTTGCGAATACGAAATAACGAAAGTTGATTTGCAATCCAACTGACTTTTAAATTGTTTTTTTTAATGTATTTTTTAATTCGAATTTTTAAATCAGTAAGATGACATCACATGCAAATAGTATATTTTGAGTTTTAGTGATGACAATAACTGTGCATAAAAACCCAATTTAAGGATACTCGCTTATGGTATGAATATACATCATTGTAAACTATGAGCAACAAAAATTTGCGATTCTATATAACTTTCTTATTCATCTTATTTGTGGGAGATCTGGTGTCCACACGATGGCACTATTTCTCTGATAGCAATAATAAATAAGAATAAAAGTGAGGCAGGAAAAGAGAATGGTAGATGGGTTGACGGATGGAGTTTCTAACACGTAGTCGCATCCCTACACTGTATTTGATTTTGTCTCATCGTTGTTCAATCGCTTTCCGAGGGAATCAAAACGAGATGTTGTAAATATTGGGAGCTTGTCGGAACCATTTAATAACAATATTTATATTGCTTCCTCACATTTCTGCCAACAATACCTCAATAATCTCACTTTGGAGCCATCATTATTGCTCCAAAACAGGAATACTACACAGTGCCACAGAGAACGAAGCCTCAAATTTCCTTTTCCAAAAAAAATGGGCTTTTCATTTGTTTGACAGTTTGTCTTACTGGTTGCTACAGTGTATAGATGATTATAAATTAAATTAAAAACACACGAATATACACAAACACACGTACACACGCAAACGCGCGCACGCGCACACAATTGAATCCAATGAAACCGCAGGATTTTGTCTGGGATGTCTCGGGTAAAGTTCTGAGAGGAGGGGTTTGGATGTGTCAGGTTTCATTTCTTGAGACGGCAACGATTCATTTTGGTTATGTGCAAAAGTCTCCACTTCAGCTGAGTCTCTTCAAACACGAATAAAAATTAACAAGATTCCTGGGTCGATGGACAAACACCGCTAAATGTTTTGTTGTTGTTGGTTTCTTTGTATGTTTTTTTTTTCTCGCAAGAACAGCAATCAACCTGAACAACACTCTTGTCACTATAAAACAGAAGCAACATGAAGAGCCACCTAGAGGAGATCTTTTTTCAGGTTCTGATCTTAATCCACAGTAAGTTGATACAATTAATTCCCATTATTTATCTTTGTTGTCTTTCAAATGGCATATACGTGCTTTATTTATAGTTTAATAATTATGTTTTAGAGCCTTTCTGTCACAAGTATGACAATAAATAACATCCGGTGTCACGTTATCATTTATTCCGTAACCAGCAAATGGGACGCAACGTGCACGCTAATTGTGGGGTCATTATGTGAAAAGCAGCAATTACATTTTCTTGTGTTGGGTTTGGATGACTTTCATCATTATAATATGAGTTTTCCAAAAAAATGTGCTAATTCTTCATTGTTCCAGTAAAAAACAGTATACAGTACTCAAGTCACAAACACAAGCAGTGAAATATGAATTTTCTGAAATTAAGTGAAAACACATAGACCTCATTTTTACATAGAAGTTGTACTGATGCACCTTGCGCCCACATTTACAAAGCTTATGTTAAGTTCATTTAGGACTCTTAATAGTTCATAATGTGATTTTTAATGGTTGAAACTGAACTAATAAATAAAGTTTAGTTGAACTCAAAATTCTGAGGAAATATTAATCTGGGCAATTCAACTTTGTATTTTAGGGTTTAGTGTTGTGCCTCCCTTCCCAAAGTAAATACGACTCACGATATTGTTTTGTGACACCTTCTTTGCTTTGTTGTGCGAACCAACTTTGTTGCCAAAAGTGTCAATAACAAGTTACTTTTTTACCAACCCCTCCAAAATATATACCGTATATATAAAATAAATTAAATCAAATACTAGTTATCTTTTTTCAGAGTTGTGACCATGTCAGAGATTAGCTGGCTTCATATCCACACCGAGATTTTGCTTCTTTATATAAGAATGTGTATAGAATGAGCAAGAAACGGTTATATTACATTAACGCTCATATTATGTTAAGGTGTCAATTTGACCTGTTTCCATTTTTTCCGTTGACTAAAGCACGAGATATCCTTTCCTTTTGCTATCTTCAAAACACTTCTAAAATATCGCAATGGGATAGAAAATATGTTGTTTCTCTTTTCAAGTGTGTTTATAACATTTCAGAAACAGTTGTTGCCAATGTTAGCTATTATTTTACTGTGTTGTGTGGATTTTATACGGGTAAAAATAACTCACAACATAATCAAAGTGATTTTTTTGTTCAACACAATATGAGGGTTAAGGGTTTAACTTTCTTATATGTTGCGAATAGATCATTATTTTTTATGTGATTTAACTGTGCTCACCTTGCGTGCAGTGTTTATTTGTGTCTGTGTGCGTGTGTGTGTGTGTGTGTGTGTTGGCGTGAAGTGAACTTACCCTTTCCGCTGTAACTTTGTGTGCACTGTGGTTTTTCAAGATGTGTGTTGTGTGCGCCAGTGGACTGCAATTTGAGAATAATAAAGAAAAAAAGTTTCGGTCTTTTAATTTGTTAACCAGACTCGATTAAAATGCGCCATATTTTCTATCCTAGTGAAAACGTCAGAATAAAGTCTTCAGGAAAGACAGTGGTCAGACAGTAGTCTAATACAAAAAAACCAACACGTCATAGGCCTACAATTATTCAGAGTCAGATCACCGTGATCGGAAATTACATTTGGGAAGGCTCCCTTGATTTGTGCCAATATGCTCTCTGAACGTATTGTGTCTCTCTTGTGTGTACTTTGTCTGGCTCTCAGTGCATGGCCAGTCAGTTAGCAGCAGCAGCAATAGCAAAAACATTGTGATGGCTGGCTACAATGTGAGCGCCCCTGCTGGCTCCAGCGTGACATTACAGTGTGTTAGTGGACGCATGGTTTGGACCAGGGACAACCTTCGGGACAGACAGCGGGTGGTCCATTGGGACGTGTTCCGGCCCCATATGGACAACGGCATGGAGAGAGTGCTGGACATGTACTCTGTAGGAGAGCAGAGGATATACAACTCCTACAACCTGAAAAGAGTTGGCCTAAGCCAGAAAGCCTTTCAGGATGGAAACTTCTCACTGGTCATCAAAGGTCAGACTCACAAACTTTGACCATGTGGATCTGTCAAATGTGGTGCATTGCAATGTTTTTTTTTAATATCTGTCTGTCTGTCTGTCTGTCTAACCATCCACCATACCCAAGCCATCCATCCATCCATCCATCCATCCATCCATCCATCCATCCATCCATCCATCCATCCATCCATCCATCCATCCATCCATCCATCCATCAATCCATCCACCATACCGAAGCCATCCATCCATCCATCCATGACTTTGAACATCTATCTATCGCACCTAATACTTTGGCCAGTAAACTAGATTTACATATAAAATGTAATAATTCTTTATTATGGATGGGCGAGAAAAGCCAAGTTGACACATACTCATAAAGCCCGTTGATATCAGCAGATGATACTTCAGATCTAAATAAATGAATAAATAAATAAATAAAGACTAAATATTGTCAGTAGTTGGCGTTATATTGTGGTAATTTCACACAAGTAAGAAGCATCCTCTGCATCTGAAAGCTCTTTGTTGACAATATTTTTGTAAAATCTAAAAAGTACTAGAGGCATTAGTACTCAGTATCAGTGAATACTCATAGAGTGAATACCCGTACTGGAATCGATCTAAAAAAATGAGTACGAAACATCCTTAATTCTTAATAATATGTTACATTTCTTCCTCAAACATAATGTTGTCCTTAGATGTGACAATGAACGACAGAGGTCTGTACTCTTGCAACCTCCACCATCTCTACTGCCACTTGTACGAGACAGTCCGAGTCCAACTGAACGTCACCAAATCACGTAGGTCGCTATCGCCGAAACGTGAATATAGTGTCGCGGCATAGTGAGCTCTTGGCATGTTCCTCCAGGTCGTAAAGAGCAGCGTTACTGGGATGGCCAAAAAGCCGTATATGTGGTACTTCTGGGGAGCACTGTGGTGTTGCCGTGTATCAACAGGAGAAACGTGTGGACGGACTGGAGCAACGAAGAGGAGGATCAGCAGGTGGGTCTGATGACATCTTCCATGCGAGTGTAATTAATGCGTCCTACTGATGTGTTTGTGAGGCAACTCAGAAGAGTTCTAGGACTGGTTCCACAAATAAACCGTATATTCCGGTATGCAAAAGCCATGATTTTCTTCAAAAGATGACCCTTTTCCTTATACGCCAGTGCGCCTTATATGTGAAGTAATATTGAGCCACAACAGATCTCGCAACTACTGTCAGCAGCCAAGGACTCCATTTCCCCCTTTAAAAGAGGTCGCGAGTAACCCCAGCCTCTACTGTAGCGCCTTTTAATGTGGTGAGCCTTATATTTGGAAAACGTTTTTATATTTCTATATACAGTAAAGTCTCGTTATATCGATATTCAAGGGAGTCCGAAAAAATATCGATATAACCGGGACTATCGATATATCCGACCCTGTTTGCATGTAATTTTCTCCGTGCGTGCATAGAAATAGTATCGATATAACCGGGACTATCGATATATCCGATATCGATATAACGAGACATTACTGTATTATATTTGGAGAATTATTTTTCATATAGTCCGGTGCGCCTTATATATAAAAAAAGTTTGAAAAAAACACCATTCATTGGGGGTGCGCCTTATACTCCTGTGTACGATATACACCAGAAAATACGTTATTTCATTTCCCAAACAAAACTTTTTTCTCTGTTTACAGTAATACATCTCTAGAGACTTGTTTTTTTTTAAACCACATCTTGAATTGGTCTAACCCACAGGTGTTAAAGTCAAGGCCCGAGGGCCAAATCCGGCCCTCACATCAATTCATTCGGCCCGCGAAAGCAAATAAAATGTGTGAAATTCCATGATGCTTGCTAAAGTCCGAACCAAAATTTCTAATTGTCGTACGTAAACCACAATAACTGTCATTATTGTTGACTTCAGATTTGAAAACTAGTTATTCAATAATTTGTTGTGCGTTCTGGATATAACATGCAGAGATGAAACATTCTAATGGTTTCTCCATACTGACTCAAGAGGAAACCGTAACTCCAATGTGGCCCGGCGGGAAAAAAATGAGTTTGACACCCCTGGTCCATCTGTTCATGTTGCCCCTGAGCACAAAACGTTGCCGACCCGTTTCCTTCACCCATGCCATAAAATAAATACAATAAAATAAATAAAACTGAATTGTGGTCCACAGGTGGTTCACTGGGACCGTCAGTCCCCAGGAATCTACCACGATCGCGCCGACCGCTTAGTGGACCTGTACGCTTCAGGGGAGCAGCGTAGCTACGGACCCTCGTTCCTTCGGAAGAAGATGAACATCAGCAACCAGGCCTTTTCAGAAGGGGACTTCTCGCTTACCATATCTGATCTGCAGGTACGGTTTTTAACATGCGAAAAAAGTCTTTACGATATGTTCTATGTGCCACCGTTCATCACCATATTTTCCCAGGCCTTTTTGATTGTATTACTCTAGTTGATCGATGAAAAGGTTTCTTCAGCCGTCAACTGTACTTCTTTAAAGGTGTCGGACGTTTCGCTTCTTATCCAACTAAAGTCTTTAGTTCGCTGAAGAAGCATCTTGGATAAGAAGCGAAACGTCTGACACCTTCAAAGAAGTACAGATGACAGCTGAAGAAACCTTTTCATCGATGGACCATTCCTGTACGACTGAGAGCTTACACAGACGTATTACTCTAGTTGCAAAATGCAAATGATTGTTTTGAACTCCCTAAAATACTCCACCTTGGTATGACTACATTTGCAACCACACACATTGTGTGGTCGATAATGGTCTTGTTGACCGTTAAAGTGCTTTGGACTGTTTGTTGACTGTTTAGGTCACTGACCAGGGGATGTACTCATGTCATCTTCATCATCATTACTGCGGTTTGCATGAAAGGAGACAATTTCAGGTCACGGTGGAACCACCGGTGATTCACGCCACTGTACCAGCTAAAGCTTTGCCCAGCGCAGACAAAGGTAAACTATTATCACATTTTTTTTCCTGAAGTGTAATAAAAAATATTCATTCATACTAACATTTACAAACAGTAGGAGTTCATAGCTAAACTAATATGATTTTTTTTTCTTTAGAAAAAAAATGACTGCTGAGAAAAAGAGGTGACAATGATACATTGTAAGATTTTAAGAGTTTTTTTTGTTTTGTGGAGCTTGAATTGACTAGGACACATCATGTGGTTCTACGTTCGATTTAGAGCTATCACTTAAGTCACCGGTGTCAAAGTCAAGGCCCTGGGGCCAAATGTGGCCCGCCAAATCATTTTATTCAGCCCACGAAAGCAAATCAAACTTGTGAAATTCCATGATGCTTCTTAAAGTCCGAACCAAAATGTCAAATTGTCATCTGTAAACCACAATCTTCTTCTTTTCCTTTCGGCTTTTGCCTTCAAGGGGTCGCCACAGCAAATCAGTGTCCTCCATCTTTAGAGGTTTGATCCGCATGTTTGTAAATGTCAACATTCTTGGCTTTAGATTTGAAAACTAGTTGTTCATTAATTTGTTGTGCGCTCTTCTATATGTAATATGTGGAGGGGATTAAACATTCTAATGGCTTCCCCATATTCAAAACGGAAACCGTAACTAAAATGTGGCCCACGGCAAAAAAAAATAACTTTGATACCTTTCACTTAAAGGACAACCGACGTCACTTTTTTGTTATTTAACTGACATCAGAAAAACGTTCTATAGCATCTAAAATACCCAAAACATGCAGTACGATATTTTTAGTCAAATGCAAAACACCAATAAACATGACTTAAAGTGTCCAAAATCTGCAAAAAATTGAGCTGCGAATTGGGCATGTTCAGAAAGTCCCGCCCCCATTTTGTGACATCACGCCAATACGTCTTTCATTGCTTGTGAATCAAAACAATGGCTTCAGATTCGGAGAATATGCTTTCTTGTTACACATCCAGTTATGAATATGATTCAAATAGCCCTGATGAGTAAAGCATACATGTTTGCAATCGATTGAAGAATTTATTTGGGCCATTTTGAGGCAAACGGGCGGGGGGGAATGTCTCACCCAAAAAGAGGCAGAAAAATGGCAACCAGCTCCGGTGAGGAATGAATCAGCCCGTTTCCACAGGCTGATAAATGCTTTCCATGGAGTTTGCCTCCCTCTGCTGGCGGCTTTTGGGTGTAAGACATGGTTTAAAAAAAAACAGTACAGCAAAATACATTGACATGATGGAAAGACGCTACAATGCGTCTTTTTTACGTGAGGAGGCGGTCCTTTTCTGACGTCACGTACGGACTCGTCACCAACTCAAAAATAAGACTTCCTGAATGTTCAGCGCGAGTCTTAAAACGTAAAATATAGCTATATGCGGTGGAATCTTATTAAAATACGCCCAGTAGAAGTCATTTGAAGCCATTTTACAAATTATGGACACAACTTGTCCGATGACGTCGGTTGTCCTTTAAGTTATCAAAAACTAAAAGAAGCAATTCTTTACATTCAACCTGACAGAAAAAACAAATACAGTAAAAGTGATTACTCACTACTGTGTACTTAACTCCCCCGTGCTCAGTTTCTGGGTTTCTCACACACAGGCGCAAGTGTGAGTGCTTTAACAGACCTGAACTGAAACTATCATGAGTACAATTAAGAGCAAAAAGAAAACAAAACCTCACATCTGTCCTTTCTCTGCTTCAAAACCGCTGACTTCACCTTCCATCTCTTCAATGTGAGAAAATCCCCTTCTCTGTTTGTTTCTTTTTTTTTTTTTTTTGCAATCTCAGCGACTCTGACGGCAGATTCCTCAAAACCGCACATGGACCACCACCCAGTTACCATTTAAGGTCTTGCTTACCCACCACAAAAAAAAAAAGCCTTTCTCATTGCGGACTTTTAATTGCCTCCTCTCATCCTGAGTCTGTTTATGTATTTGCCTGAGTGTGTTACAGGAAGTGGTGTTGTTTTGGTTGCATCAAGCACATTCTTCTGATGATGTGCACATTTCTGAGTACTCATTTCTCCGAGTAGGAAAGATATGGGGAAAGAGCGAAAGCAGACCGTGTTTTTTAAGCCGTAGCTGATAATGGTAGATGTATAAATGTGGCAAAATTATTCCAAAGGTTTGGGAGAAATTCCTGTGGTTGGGTTGAGTGTTGAGTGTGTGTGTATGTGCGTGCCAATATGATCTCATTCCAGTAGAATTTTATCCACAGGAGTTGAAAACCATCTCTGCCCTCACAATTAATCCCCCACTCCCAGAGCTGCAGGAGAACCTTTAAAAATCGTTTTTCCACTTATGATTTAATTATCATGGAAAAGTTCCGTTTCCTTTTAACGGATTATAAGAAATTTGACAGAAAAAAAAAAACAAAATTATCTGGTACAGGGTTGCCTCATCTGCCATCCAAGTGGAACAATAAATTAGCCAGTTTTTTTTGTGATCCTGTGACTGTAAAGTGCCCTTGAGAGTTTTGAAAGGCACTTATAAATGAGCTGCATCATCATCATCATTATTATTATTATTATTAGTAGTAGTAGTAGTAGTAGTACTATTATTATGATGATGATTTGTATTATTATTATGATTATTATTAATAATAAATTTCATTTCTAAGCGCGTTTCAAAACTCTCAAGGTCACTTTTCAGTCACAGGATAAGTTTGTCTGTGGGTGAGCAGCGGCAGCCACACGCGCCAGCGTTCACTCAACCTGGAAGTAACTCAAATCGATAGAAAACCAGCTAGCTAATAGATAGCCAATAGATAACTAATAGATAGCCAGCTCGATAGATAGCTAGCTAGGTAGCCATATAACTAATATATAGCCAGATAGATATATAGCTAATAGATAGCCAGTTAGGTAGATAGCTAGCCGTATAACTAATATATACCCAGCTAGGTAGCTAGCGAGTCAGCGAGATAGCTAATAATAATAATAATAATAATAATAAGAAGAAGAAGAAGAAGAAGAAGAAGAAGAAGAAGAAGAAGAAGAAGAAGAAGAAGAAGAAGAAGAAGAAGAAGAAGAAGAAGAAGAAGAAGAATTATTATTAAAATGAGACCAAGATAACCCAGTATTAATGTGACTTATAACCCCTATAGTTCAATTCATTTATATACATATATATATTTTTTGTGGGGGTAAATAGTGCAGTAAACATTGAATATGGTTGCATAATTGTGTACCCCTGCTTTTAGTTCAACTTTGTTTTCATCATACCGTAACACAATTTCCCATGTCTTTGAAAGGGATTTTGTTCCAGACGAATGAAAACAATTTTGAAGTTTTTTCATTCCAAAAGGTATGTTGTGAAATCACAACAGTGCATGGCGGTGGCCGCATCCTGCTTCGGCTCTATTTTTCTTCAGGCTTTAGAGTTTGGGAGTTGTTTTGAACGGTTCCAAATGCAAGTTGACTTGAGCACAAACCCTTGAGGCTTCTCTTAGAAAGAATGTCAGGAAAAGGCTACTAAAACATCTGAACGTAATTTGGAGTTATTCAGAGGGACTTATTAATGATGGCAGATGTGAGCTGACTCCCATTTAACATGATTGTGAATGTGATGACTTTATTTTGAAACCAGCCAAATGCCTAGTTATAAGTGGGTGTATGTACACTTGTGCCATGCAAATTTATAGATCACAAAGATATGAAAAATTTTTTCAACCAATTCACCTTGGGCTTATTCTTGCGTGTAACCAAAAACACTTGAACACAGGTGTGTACACGTTGCGTCTCTCCGGTGCGATGGGAACTTTCCGTCCTTATTTTTGTATTTTTTTTAATGGATGACCTCTGTCACTTTTACCACACAGCACTTTACCGGCTCAACTCCACGCGTCAGTTTTCCACTTCAGAGTCGTACTATGGGGAACTCAGAGAACAGAGCAGAAATAGTCGCCCCTTGTCAGAATAAAGCACATTAGTGACGATGGAAACTATGAGGAGCGGTTAGAGGAAGATATAGTTTGCAACGTTTTAAAAAATATATACAGTAAAGTCTCGTTATATCGATATCGGTTATATCGATAGTACTGCTTATTACGATACTATTTCTATGAACGCAAGGAGAAAATTTACATGTCGCAGGATGGATATATCGATAGTCCGGTTATATCGATATTTTTTCAGACTCCCGAGAATATAGATATAACGAGACTTTACTGTATATTTCATACATGTCCCCTGGTACAAATTCAAAATGGCTCACTTGGATGCACATTTTCGGCTTTACCTGTTTTATCTACACTTGGTGGGTTAGACCAGTGGTCCCCGACCTTTTTTTGCGCCACGGACCGGTTTAATGTCAGACAATATTTTCACGGACCGGCGGATAAATACCACAAAATAAAATGATACGACAGGCATGGAAACTGTTTTTTTTTCTTTCTTTTAAATATAATAATAAACGTGAATCCATTCTGTATTTTTAGTCATAGACGGATGTAATCTGCTAATTTTTCATTTTTCAAAATAAAACATAATTCGGACTCAGATGAGAAATAAAATGTAAATTATTTATTCTTTCTGCGCGGCCCGATACATAATGACCCACGGACCGGTACCGGTCCGCGGCCCGGGGGTTGGGGACCTCCGGGTTAGACCAAACTTTGTGTATACAAGAAATAAAATCAGCCATTTTTTTCATACTGCTACTACTAATAATAGGTATTTAATAATAATAATAATAATAATAATAATAATAATAATAATAATAATAATAATAATAATAATAATAATAATAATAATAATTTTAACACACCTGACTCTCTGGTCTGCTATTGTTTTATTATGAGCAATAATGTTCCGAGCAAATGGTTCAACCTTTAATTTTGATCGGCTTGAATGCTTCCGATATTATTTGCTAAATTCCAGATTTTACAAGGAAGTTCTCTTTTTTTATTATAATAGATCAGTATTTTGGACCCAAACATGCAAAGATATAAAGTGTATGTGTTTTTTCTTTTACATTTTTTTTTTTACCTTCTTTCACCAACCAACCGTCTGCTGCCATATTGACTTTGGCTCCTATTGACAGCTTGGACGGTTGACTTGGCTTTTTTTTTCCTCCTAGAGAATCCCACATACTCAGGTTTATTTTCCTGTCTTCTTGAGTCAGGAAAGTATTTTCGGTTGGAAAAGGGGAGGGGGTGGTTGAGGTGGAGTGTATTTCATGTGTCTAGCAGCTGGTAAAAAAACAGACACAGGGAGAGAGTTGAAATTAAGAAGGGATATAGGTCACCTC
Organism: Hippocampus bargibanti; assembly: GCF_051943395.1. Taxonomy (NCBI): domain Eukaryota; kingdom Metazoa; phylum Chordata; class Actinopteri; order Syngnathiformes; family Syngnathidae; genus Hippocampus; species Hippocampus bargibanti. The sequence continues at coordinate 4,162,401 of NC_142745.1, read as the reverse complement.
TCCTTTCCTTTATCAACCCCCCCAGATAAAGAAGCGGACAGAGAAGCATGGCCACAAGCGGTTTAGAGAAAATAAACAAACCGAGGAATCCGCTCCCGATGGACAAGCAGTCCAGAATGTCTCTTTGCTGCCTTCCTTCACTGGCACTCGTCATCATTTTGGGCTTTATTGCAGGCACCCGACGAGTCATATGGCGTGACTGTTTGCGTTTGACTCACATGTGCTCAGTGTTGCCAGCTGACTGGCAACACTTAACATTTTAGGACAGTCTGGAGACATGTGCGTTTACAGAGGAGAAGAGGGCTTGTTTCTACAAGTTAGGACTAAAATAAATTTGAGATTAAAGTCAATAAAACCCTTCAAGTCATACCTTTAAAGCTTTCGAAGTTTGACTCCCTGCAGTTGACAAAACCAACTGAAAGATTTTCACGTCGCTGACAAAGCCCCCATGCAGGTATTTGTGTTTATTTTTAAATTGTGAATATTTTCCCTATCATGGCTTTTCACAGTAAAGAGAAAAACATAGTTACATAACTAGTAACTTGAAAGTAACCTGGCTTCCGGTTCTGTCCTTTTTGTGTCATAAATCAAACTTATTACTTATTATTTTGTTGAAAATTATATTTTATGGAGACCTGGGAACGGATTATTCTCATTTTAATGGTTTCCTATGGGAAAAAAAAATTGGGATACACACTTTTCGCCTTACACACTTTGTCTGGGAACCAATTAAGTTCGTAAGCCAAGGTCTCACTGTAGTTAGGACTCTGCCGCTCCTCTATCCCACCTTTTCCCCCCAAAAATTAAAAACAAGAAATAAAATAAAAACAAATTGAGGTTTAAAAAATATTAGGAATATAAAGAAGACACACTGACCTGAAATGGAAGGAATTGCTTCATTTTGCTTTGCTAAATTAGGAAGTCAAACTTTGAAACGTTTTTTGAGATCATTTTAACACATTAAAACGTGAAACGTAAAACTATTACATTATAAAAGTGGAACTTATTTCATTGTCATGTGACTTGTTTTTTTTCCCCGGGTGCGTTAGCAATCACGTTTCCGTAAATGACAAGTTCGTTTTTACTTTCTGACATCTAGTATACGAGCATTTATTTGTTCTGTCTGTCACTTAACGTCACTAGGATAGATAGAGGAACAAAAATAAGATGCAACTTTGATAGAGCGATGGAACCTTGACGACAGCTATCTGCGCCCCAATAAAACACTCAAAAAAGGAAAAAAAATGTCATCTAACTGTTATGGACATTGGACGCTAAGAAGCACAATGTTGTTGTCCTACACTTTCACAGATGCCAACAAAGGCGACTCACCGCGGGTCATCAACGTCGTCCTCCCTGACCACCGACAGCAATTTCTCTTGCCTTTGGGCTTCGTCCTCACCGCCTTCCTCCTTTTGGCGTTTGTTGTCCTCATCATCATCCTCATCACACGCAGACGTAGAGGAACAGGTATACTGTCCGTGAATATTTAGAAAAAATAAACGTGTTTCAAGACAATTATCGGGATGAATACAATTACATACAAGTTACATGTTTTTGTGGGGAAAAAAATGATGTTGCTCTTTTTTTGACTAATATGCCCGTGGCACCTCTCAGTTTTACATTAATCTGAAACGAGAATTTCAAATCCATCTTTGGTTTGATCTCAAGCTTGCGCTCTAATTAAGTGGCGGATGAGTGTAGATTAATATAGAAAACAAATTATATTTCTCACTGTGCTTTTCTTCTGGTTTCAGAGTTATATTCATTGGAATCCACGAGGTGAGTATATATCGGTTAGACACAACATATTGCACACACTGGGCCTGGGAGTATTATTCTTAATAGTGCAGTACAGTAGATTACTGTTCAGGGGTAATTGTGTACTTGTTGGCTAAAAGTGGTAATAGCACAGTAAAAAGTAATGGATCATTCAGGTAAGACAATCATTCTATTGGTGCTGAATTGTTTTATGGCTGATGACAAGGAGCATACGAACATGACATCTGCATTTAGGTCTAACAGAAGTCGCAGCAGCTCAGATGAGTTTGAGATGGATGTTACAGAGATGTCGATGCCCATCCGAGAGCCGGATGACAGACTGGGTGAGTCAAACAGAACCCAACACCATTTTCTATTTGAGCGGATGAATTAACATTTACACATCCTCTGGTGTGATTTGAAGACTTTAAGAACAACCTGCTGAAGGAGGTCAACATGTGCTCATCAAGCAAAGTCATCGATCTGGATAAAGGTAAAAGTTGAACAGAAAAATAAGTAGATGGATTTAATTGACTCTGGGTTTAAACTCTTCTAGAGATGCAAAAGAGTCACAAGTGAGAGGATTGACAATTGGGTCACTGGCTGGTCCAGGAGCTGCTCGTCACACCCACGCTATTGGGCAAGGGAGACTCCACAGAGATGTCATCCAAACAACACACAGCAACCCAAGCCCACATGTTTTTTTTCTGAAGACACAAAAACAATGAATGTTTTCTTCATCATTTCGCGTAAATCCACGATATTACAAGGTACCACAGTGCCACCTTGATGTTATTATTTGCAGGTGCAGTACTGTATTTAAAGTCAGGGGAACCCATTTGATACCAGGCCCCACCAAAAGAGACCAACGAGCTTTAAGCATATTTACTCGAAAAACATCGAAAATGTGCGCGGTCTAGCCAAACGCAGTAGTACTCTTAACATTGGATTTGAAGTATATATAAACAGAATACGCCAATAAACTAAAGAACCAGAATGTAATCGTAACGAATTGATCAAACGTACATTTTAAAGAGCCACATAGAGGCAGCCATGAATTCCCAAGATGACTGTATTTTGACAAGAGAAGCCTCCAACCTCACGGCCTTACCCTAGCGACGTGGAAGATGAAGCTGTTACGCGTGGTCGTTCGTCAAAACGTGTCGAATTAATTTGAACCAGGAGCCCCCAGGTGATCTCAGCGGAAAGCATGAAAATGCGAGCAGAATTTGCACAGTCTGAGCACGTAAAGTTCGCGAATGACTACCCGGCAGCCACCGGATGATTTGCAAGTAGCAATGATGCTAATGCGATATGTAGGATGGATCATAACTTTACTATTACTATGTTTATTCATTATAAGATGTATTTATTATTCCTCATTTGTCTCAGTAGTCCATTGTGCTTTAGTATGTATTTGTTGTACAGTAGAATAACACTGTTTGAAACAAAACCAAAAATCCAGGTTATTCAAATGTTTCATTACTCTTATCTTCCTTGACAGTATCAGTGCTTTAAAACTGGTCATTTAAAATCAATTAAAAAAACGGTTGCCGGTCCGTAAACAGAATGTGCTTGTGTCAACTGGTCTGTATCTATCAAATTTATATTCTGCTGTTTTCCTTTCTCTGGACTAAAACAACATTGAAGGGCTCTATTGTACACTTATGGCTCTTCCTATTGTACATTTATGGCTCTTCCAAAATGTAGTTGTTCAATATGTTGCAGTAATAAGGAAGCGGTTACTTGACTGACAGTGCTCGATTTGAGGATTGTTGTTTTTTTAATCATGTATTAAAATGACTTGTTTTTACACCAGGATATCATTGATGGGCAAGAAACGTACAAAATAACTCAGACATCATAGTGCATTTATTCATTCCTTTGTGTCACAAACAGTCCCTGAATTCAAGACAAATGGCTTTTATTATACACTGAAGTTTTGTGTATACTTCCCCTACAAAAACATGACACTGTTGTGTATAATCAATCTCAATCTAAAATTGGTAAGAAAACCTGGTTGGTTTTACACATTTGGGCCACTGTATGGAAGGAAACAGCCATCGAGCGCTTACTTACAGCAGCACATAACGATAGCTACAACATTCAGAGTCGAGTGGAAACACACACACGCACACACACACACACATAAAGAATATGTCAGTAATCCCAGGATCACATGTACTTAGTACAGTGAGTTTAGAATAGGGTTGGATTTTTAGGGAGTGAATGAGCATAGTTGGGGATCTGTAAATTCTCCTTGAAATGATACAACAATCTGCTACTATTAAAGGGTCCGCATAACTAACGCACATCAACGGCAGATAGTCAACCAATAGAATACAAAGGCGACACTCCAGCAGCAATTCATCCAATAAGGTATAGAGCGTCATTTGACAGAAAGCAGCACGTCTTTGTATCCAAATAACCATTTAAAACTCTACCTTGTGTCCACCGTCATGTGACATTATGTCACGGAAGGAGTTTACATATACTGTACAAAGTGTACACAATGTACATTAAGTGCTTGGTTTGTGTCGGATTGCACAAGCCGGGGGCAGCGATGTCTGTGCGCACAGTGCTCATCTTCTAAAACCCATTTCCTAAAATAGTCTTTCAACCTGTATTCCATTGTCACTAAAGCGTATCGCTGTGTTGTGTGATACTTGGATCGGTCCAGTATGGTCACACCTGACCTATGGACTGAGGGTAAGTGCACAGGGTTCATGTTCATTGGGGGGGGGGGGGCAGTAACCGGGGGCGGGCATCTTGAAATGTGCCCAAAGTAGCCGGAGGAAATACAACACGCAGAGAGGTACAATAGTCATGGTCCCATGACCACACTCACTTTTGGCTGATTGAGCATAAATAGCTGTAAAATGAAATGCCCATTGTTCTGGCCCCCTTTTCCAATCAAACTATCCAAACGAATAGAGAGTATGCCATCTGGCCTGATCAGACCAGATGCACGGTGAGAGTTGTTGAGGATGGGTAGTCATTTTGGGATCACAGCTCTCAAGTGTCCACAATCGAGTCCGGCTCCAGAACCTCCAGAGGGGAAGAGCTGTCAGGGTCTGGGGGCGCAGGCGAATGAGCTGCTCCCGCACCGGCGTTGCAGGTCACGCAACCCTGAAGGACACGATGTTTGGGATGAGGAATATGATCAGATGCATGTTTAGGTGAGCAGCGGAGATGAATAACTGCCGACGAGCAAGCACATTCCACCTGAGTGTCTATCTCTTGTGGGATGGCGTGTTGCTGGATCCAGGGGTGGACCAGAGCCAGCTCCTCACGCTGATCTTGGCTGAACCATGGCTGGAGAGCCTGAAGCACTCGCAGCTTCTCCCTGTCCTCAGCCAACACCTCATTCTGGTCCCTGCAGGAGGTAATACACAAACTAAATAGTCAACCTCCCGAACAATTCGAGATATTTTGTGATGTCAGCCTTTTAAAACCGACATTGCAGTCACACAAAATTAAGCGAGCCTTCTAGTCATAGACACTGGCTATGATAAAACCTTTACGGACCACCATTTGCATCACCAAATTACGTATTCAGGTTGTTACCTCCTTCACTGCCATTCCCAAATGTATTCAGGAATTGAAAATATGACGTCGAGCGCCATTCCTGAATTTGTTTGGGTGCTAATAAAGCGCTGGCCATAACCTCTGGCAATGCTTTTCCCCTTCCACAAGGGGGCAGCATTTCCCTTTTTTGTATGTTTGCGCTTTGTTCCAGCTTCAGCTGTTAAAGCGCGATATAAATATATATGTATTGCATTGTATTTTGGACAACCGCCCTCATTTCAAGCTCATGTAATTCCAGACCCATATAATTTAGGAATTAACTATTTTTTTCTGATGAAAAAAGAGAGTCTAAGGTTTCTTACGCTGCATTTTATGTAGTCTTAAAATTCTATATTTTGTTGGTCCTGGAATTCAGGTGACATTGACAAAAACCCTGGCACTGTAGTGGACACATTTTTACACATTTTCTGGCAGTGAATGATTTAACTGTGGCCTGTCGAATGTTGGTCCAAACTACTTCACTGGCTGTGCTATAAGTTGCTGGATGTTGGAAAAAAAATTAAACAAGTTGGTTTAAAAAAAGTGGAATTGAAAATTAAATGTAGTGTTTTGGAGTAATAGTTTGTGGAATGTTAAAATTATTAATACAAGTCATTGTCAACATTTAAATAATGAGTTTTACCTCACATGGGTCACATGTATATCATCTGCTAAGGCACTAAGTAAGAGATGATCTATATTTTTAAAACGATCAGTATTCGAGAGAAAGGTGTAGGTATCTAATTGCGTATGTATGTACCTGGTGTGGATCTGGTACGTCATCATGACATGCTCTGACGTATGCTGGATCATGCTCCACAGGGAGTTCTCCACCTGATTGTCGAAGCTGCGTGGGTGCTCTGCTGGCGCTTCCTGGCTCTTGCGGGCTTTGCGTGATGTGTCTGAAGAATCGTTGCTGGCGAAGTATTTGCTGCTGTTGCTGCTGCCTGGAACCACGTAGAAAGTGACAATCATTGTTACCTGCTACGAGAAGGAAGCTATTTGTGTCTGTCCCGCAGTAGATTTTTCATAGTGTCTCAAAAGTCACACATTCAAGCTAATTTTGGAAGTCATTTGGGTCAGTTATCATTGTTGGTGATAGTTTTTTCTTTGTTTTATGAAACCACCACCACCACTAGGTAACAGTGGCAAAGTATAACATATGATTATAATAACCAAAAAACATTAAAGTGAGTGCTGAGCTGAGTACTTTAATTGTTTTTCAGGCTTATTATATAGCGGTTAAATTCGCTTTATTATGACACTGAGACATTGTTTCAAAATTAGAGCAGTTTAGATGGTTAACAGAGCCATGGAGTTGGTTTTTGGCATTTTCAAATACATTTGTGATGTCAAAACTCCTTACCTTAACGGCAACCAAAGAGCTTGGAAAGATATTAAGTTACCCTATTGACTCCAATCCACTCAAGTCGGTTTAATTTACAGAAAAACTTATCCTGTCACTGTAGTTTGAAAGGCGCTTATAAATGAAATGTATTATTATTATTATTATTATTATCTGGCTATCTATCTAGCTAGCTATTAGCTCTCTATTAGCTAGCCAGCTAGCTTTCTATCTATTTGAATTACTATTGGGTTGAGTGAACGCTGGCGCGTGTGGCTGCCGCTACTCACCCACAGAAAAACGTATCCTGTGACTGTAAAGTGACTTTGAGAGTTTTGAAAGGCGCTTTTAAATGAAAAGTATTATTATTATTATTATTATTATTATTATTATTATTATTATTATTATTATTATTATTATTATTATTATTGTATGGCACAGTGACCAGGACATTGCATACACAGAAGTGCTAGAATTTTATCGAGATGGTTATGTGATGTATGTTCTGTTTTGATGTCCGGAACAGATGATGTTCAATGTACATAAACATGTGACCATGTTTTCCCTTTTCTAACTGTTTAAACAAATAACAAATATATAACAAGTTTAATAACAAAAAAAAAACTCCTTACCAGTGTGAGAGGTAGAGGTTCCATTGGAGCCAGATCCAGATCCAGACCCCAGTGAGCCTCCAGACTCCCCTGATCCAGATCCAGAGGCATTGGAGCCAGTCCCTGACCGGGCATCTTCTTGCAGCAGAAGGTCGAGGAGCTCACTGGAAGTGGACTGAGCATCATGGTTTGCAGAATCACCAGGGGCATCAACCTACGGAGGGCGAAATTATTTGGTCAGAATCCTAGTGTGAACTGCGACAAATCTGTATCAAAAAAAGTGATCATTATTGACTGCATTAAAAGCAATTGTGTTAGTTGTGATGAGAGAAATGTTATTGCCTTCACCTCATTGTCACCCTGCTCATGGATGCTTTCTGCTAGGTTGTGTCCAGTGCTGCTCTGTCCTTCACTCGGTTTGGGCAGTTCCTCCTGCAGTAAGTTGAGCTGAAGTGGAGAGCTTGAGCGTGAGCTGGAGAATAATGCGCGCGGGCCTGCCGTCTCCTCCTCTTCCCCAACGGAGGAGCAGGCCCTGTGTGAGCCGAGCAGGAGGCCCGGGGATGTCTGAGCTTGGGGCACAGGCTGGACTTGAAACTGGGGCTGTGGAAAGGGGACAGCAGGGGCGAATCCGGCCATGGTCATCGGAGCCTGGGGCAGCATGGAGGCGATGGCGGGGGGGTAAATGGAAGGATAACCTGGTGTGAATGTTGGGTAGTTGGGCAAGATGACAGCCATGACTGGTGTCATGAAGGGGTTGAGACTCTGGGCTGTTGCCATGGGTTGAATGTTGGAAAAATTGGTGCTATTCTGCAGATTCTGGATGGGTTCCATCTGTATATTTTGCATGCCAGGCACGTTGTGGTTTTGCTGCATGAGATGGAAATTATAATTGAACTGGGTCTGGTCCGGGGGCTGCACTACCATAGGAGGGGCTCCAGATAGCTGTTGTAGTCTTGACGGTTGCTCCGGGGCGGGTTGTGGCGCCAACATGGGAAAGAATGGCGCTTGAAGTGGAGATGTTTGATTGTATGTCGCTGCCATTTGAGGCTGGGAGCATTCCGACGAGGGCCAGGAGGAGTCTGGGACACGACGAGATGGTCCAGCTGGAGAAGCATAGCTGTCTGAAGAGCCCACGGGTTTGGGCCGCCTAAGTCGAGGCTTTACTCTTCGAGAGCGGTTCAGCCCACCGATGCTCATTGGACGCTGATATTCACCTGTTGTCAATTTCAGTTGAAACGGGGGCATTTTAATATGCACAAAAAATGTGTGTGTGTGTGTCAGCCCTTTGTGTTCGTCAACACCAACCTCTGTGTTGAGAGTGAGCCATGGAGCTGTTGTCCAGCTGGAGATAATAACTATAGGGGCTCTGCAGAATCCGATTTCGGAATCGGTCCACATATTCCTGCTCTTCCTTTTGAGTGTGAGCTGAAAGCACCTCCTTGGTAAGACCTATAAACCTTCTCTCCTCGGTCGCAGGGCTCGGTGCCGGACGACCTGTGGCTGGAACAGCATCAGTGGGCTCACTGTCCATTGGCACGTCCTCTAGCGCCATAGCTTCTGTTGCGGGGGAACCATAGACACACAAAAAAATATATATATATCAGAAGGAGAAGCGTCTTATAATAGTACAAATATATCACTGTGTTTTCCGCACTATAAGATGCACCTAAAAGCCTTCCATTTTTTTTCAAAAACTTTATAATCCAGTGCGCCTTATGTATGGAAAAGTGTTTTAAATGTCATTCATTGAAGTTGTGCTTTATAATCCAGTGCACATTATAGTCCAGAAAATACGGTACGTACAATTAAGTTGTGAGACACCTAAAATTTTAAGAAGACTGTGCCAGACTATGTATATCAACAAAGGGATAAATGTGATGTGGAAAAAAATTGTGAGCCCTGATCTGAAGTCCATCATTTTGGATTAACTATAACATACCTGTCAACCTTGGCTAACAGCTGTTGTTATAAATTATTACAATTCCCGTGGACAAGTTGTAGTACACCATGCATTATTTGAAATGATAAAAAACGCTAACAAGCGGAAATGCAGACAGCTTACCGCGCATGCGCACGTTATAATTTATCAATCGGACTGTACGCAGCGATAAAAAAATATGTACAATTGTGGATTACTTTTGCTGGTTTGCCGTGACAATAGCAGCGATCGGCAGCAGCATTGTCATTGGCTACCTACAGGTGAGACCAACAGGATTTGAGCCAAAATGGTCTTTGTAAGATTGGTTATTTTTTCTCCAGGTATAAAAGTTGTAGTTCACAGTACATTACAGTAAAGTCTCGTTACATCGATATCGGTTATATCGATAGTACTGCTTATTACGATACTATTTCTATGAACGCAAGGAGAAAATTTACATGCCGCAGGATCGGATATATCGATAGTCCGGTTATATCGATATTTTTTCCCACTCCCGAGAATATCGATATAACGAGACTTTACTGTATTTGAATTGATAAAAACAAATGTATGAAATACAAGGAAAATGTATACATTGACAAGTATGCTATGACATTACACATTTGCTGTCGCTGCAACAGATAGTTCTCCAATTACAAATCCGTTCAGTGACTATATCATACATACCGGATTCAGGTTGGGGAACATGGACGATGGTGCTGCTGTATGAACACTGACTGGTGACAGAGACCACACTCATCGCCTTAGTGGACATGGTGATGTCTGTTAGGGGAGCTCCAACAACAGCTGCTGTGCTAGGTCCGACCGACACCTCGCTTTCCAACATCGCCACTGAACAGAGAGAACGCATTTGGGAGAAAGAAACGAGTTAAAAAAAAAAAAGATTCAACGAAAAGACTTGATTAATGTGAGTGTGTTTACCATCTGAAGCAGCTTGAGCTGTGTCATTGGCTGTGGCAGGTTTGTCATCTTCAGAGGTAGAGGATGAGGAAGAAGAAGTGGCAAGGGAATGAGATTGGCTTTTCCGCTTCAGAGCTGGCCCTGTACAGCTCTCCAAATACCTGCAGGAAACCGCAGAAGACATACAGTGGGTAAGCAGATGAAAAGGAATAAATAAAGATCACACAAGGAACACGCACACTGTACCTAATTATGTTGTCCACACAGTTGATCTGCTGGTAGGAGGGAATGTGTGTTGGTTTCCTACTTTCATCAGGATCTCCCACCTCGGGATGGGAGGGTACAGGAACCAAATGTGCTTTAAAACGAGAATGTTATTTCAATTAAGATTCAACATCACCCCAAAAGAGAAAACACTTTATTTGGACTTTAGATCATTTGTTGGTTTGCACTACCTGGGGCGGGTTTGCCAAGAAGAGTAATTTTATGACTGGTATCAAAATAGGGCTGTTTTCCCCAATTTCTGACTCTGTTCACATCTGCCGAGATTTGCTGAATAGTCATCTGCACGAAGACAAAGACATAATGTCATTCAACTTTGGTGTCTCGTTGACACTTCACAACAAGCGTGCGGTGGTGATTTCGGGACTTACGGGTTCTCGGTGTGAGTCCTCCCACAAGTTACCGTTGCTGTCGCTCGAAGAAGCTACGCTGATGTAATGCTCGTGAGAACCGTTACTTCCTAAACTGCCATAGCCACTGGAACCGTTGTTATGGATGGGCTGCGGGGTGGGATGGAAGTGCTTATTAATGAAGATGAACAAGCCTTGAAAAATTTCCTTTGCCAGCAATGTTATGACGTGCATGTGTAGCATCACATAAACTCATTTCATAATCACCTGCAAGAAGAGTTTATAGATCTTGGCTTGCAAATCTTTGATTTCTTCATGGGTCACCGTTAAATACTCTTTATTCTGAGCAGCAAACACATCCTCATTCAATGGAGTCCTAGCCAAATGGCAGAAAGATACATAACAAGTCATTTCTCACATTTAATTATCTACCTAAGACCACTGCGGGGTTATTACGGCTTACGTTCTGACTTTATGGCGTCCTATGATGAAGGCCACTTTGCGGCTCCAAGGGTTGATGAAACTGGACCAACTGGTGTCCAGTGTGATATAATCTCCATTCTGACATCGCAATCGAACCGGCGAGTGTTCAAACGGTGACTGTCCTGCATACTTCAACACTATTGCAAAATGAAAAAAAAGGAAAAAAAGAACAAGCAGTTTGACATTGTAGTCATGTGGGAATTTGTCAGCGGATAGGTCAGAAAAGTCAAAGCTTACCCTTCCGGTGCATTGACAGTAAGAGGGCACGGTCGTCTGGATGAATGCTGGTTAACAATGAGGTGCCAATCAGATCTTGAGGGAGGTATCCTAACAATGGCACCGCCCTGTGGTGGAACGTCACAAAATTAACCTGATGGTCAGGTGAATTCCTAACTTGAGGTGAATAGATAATGACCTGTCATCCACTTCGAGGAACACGCAGCCAGGCGAATGGGTGGTCGTGAAGATGCGTTTGTCCATGGGAATGCGAGGTGCTGGGAATGAAAATAACACATCACTTGCATGACACTCACAAAGGAAATTACACATCGACAATGTGAACTGAGCAAAATTGTGAGTTTATCATTGGGGTAGAACTGAATGTGTAAGGTGTATGCAGAATTACTGATCACAATTACCCTCATATCCTGAAATGATCCGTTCAGCCAGTGCCAAGCAGCACAGCTCTTCCTCCCCCCCGCTGCTGCCTGTTCCCTGCACTTTCAGCAGGTAAGGGGTGACACGAAATGGGTTGTAGCGCATCTCACCCTCGCGATCCTTGCCTCCTCTGAAACACCAATATCAAGTTTAATGTCACGTCACCAGTTAGAGAATTGCAGTTTAAGTAATTTTCTGCTTGAGTAATTGGTGCTTTTTTTAAATCACATATTGCGACATAAATGCTGACCTGATTCTGCAGAAGAAAGACTTGACTTGGACTGAGTCAAATAAAACTCCCGCTGTAGAGGTAGAAACAAAGACATGTCATTTATTTTCAATAAGATACCAAAGTCCATTACAACCACCCTACAGTATAAAGAAAATATATGGGAGCGTGCAATACTTAGCGTTGCCATTTGGCGAACGACCAGGAAGAGTTACAGAATCTTACGAACGTCACTATTCACTATAAGGCACAGCAACTACCAGAAGTCTGATTTTAACACACTCCTATAAAGTGGCCCTTCTGCTCTTTATAATCAACTATTTTTTACAGAAAATCCCATGCAAAAAAAAAACAAAAGAGCATGGGAAAAAAAATCACGTGAGAAGCACAAAGTGGAATTTTTTAGCCTCAAGAGCTACGGGTTAAATTTTCAAATTAAGATCACAGCTAGAATTTTTCTCCTTTGTGTTTGCTTTTATTTATGGCCGCTTCCTTGTTCCTTGAAATAACAAGAGAGTGAAACCAAATGAAAAGTAGTCATGTGAACGCGGCGGTAAAAGGAATCCAACGTTGTCTCTGTTCTTATCATCATTATGATTCATCCGACTAGTAATACTGGTCAAAATGTCTGCTTTTGACTAACAAAGCTAACCTAAAACTCGAGTGGCTGCCTTGCACGCCTTTTACTCTTTTTTTGTTTGTGACAAAAAATACTATGTGTTTCATGGAGATGGTGCATAGTGTGCAGTGCAAACAGGCTGTTGGCTCAGTGTGGACATTGTGTACGCATTGATAAATAGTGATGATAATAATAATAATAATAATAAATTTTATTTCATACTTCACCTCACTTTAAAACCTCTCACTTTTGTGCATTTGGGCTTGATGTAAGTAACCAGTCACAATAAAAAATAAAATAAAATAAAAGCAATATGAATAGTTGTCTCACAAGCACACCTGTGTGTGAGTTGGTCCAAGGCGGGAGATGCGGCTGTGCCGTATACGAGTAGAAGACGTTGACATCCTGGGCGAAGAGTAATTCCACAAACTTGGCGGACTCCAGGAATTTCCTCTTGCAGCCCAGGATGCTGGAGGCCTGCTCGGACGCGTGTAGCACACGGCCGCTCGACAGGGAGAAGACCACCACGAAGGAGTCCTACACAAGGACACAGAGGCGCATGCACACAAGCAAGCCGAGTCACACACACACACAAAAGCAGTAAACACAAATACACTCACACACCCACCCAGGTGTAAATAAGGAGGGACAAGTACAAATGTGTCCTTTCACGACATGCGCAATTTTGATGTTATTCTGGTAAGTGTTGACTTGTGTACCTACCGTATTCTTCAGGGTGTGTTCTGAGGTGACTCTTTCCAGCTCTTCGCGAGTACAAACGGTGGCATTGCTCTTCTCATCCTGGCCATTTCGCATCAGCAATTTGTAATACTCGCTATTGGCTGCGAAGAAGGACAAACGCTTGTAAGCATTGTTGTCAGCATTCGTCCTCTAAAACCAAATTCTCTCGGGTGAGAATCATATTTGATGAAGCAGCAGGTTACCTTGCACTTGCTTGACGCACTTGAGGGCGTAATGCAAGGCCTCGACAGTGCTGGCTTTGCTACGGCTGCGTTTGTCAAATGGAAGCCTCTTCTTCATCTCGGTGACTGTGCTCATCATCTCTTTGTGGACCTGACCTTTACTCCCATCTGTATTCACGCTGCTGCGCAGAGAAAGACACATGAGGGATAGGCGGGGTTAGGAAGCCACTGGTTTACAACATGCAGCAATGGCATTTGCGGATGTTTGTCAATATTAAAAAAGAATGACAATGCGATCATAAAGTAATATTCTGTGTGTTAGGGTTGTCGTAATACCTCTTTGTGGAGGCCGAGGTGGATCCTGTGGCGCTGTGATTATCTGGAGAGGCGAGGTCGGGCGAAGTCATCTCTTCATCTTCCTGCGCCACTTCTCCACACACGTGAAATCCAACGTTTGTTGATTGAGTCCCGCTGAGCCGCTGCGCCGATGACATTCTGTCTTCTCTGCCACCTTGTCCTGTAGCCGATGGCCTTCCGGGTTCCTCTAAATCCGGGCCGCAGTCAACGGCGGGCATTTCTTCGCTTCGGTCACACATCAGTAGTAATTTTGCATATCACCCTGGTCAGCGGGGGTCTTTATATGATCAACAACAGGAATGGGTTCCATGAAGCCTTTTCTCGGAATCTGTTTGGAAAGCCGGTGAGGTGGTTCGCCTTCAGCACTGCGGATTTGAAGTACAAAAAAAAGATTTTAATAAAATCGCTCAATAACAAGCCAGTGAAAACGTCCTGGAAAGTCTCTGTAGGATTACATAATCAGCAAGCTCAATTTAGAGTACTGGAAGACATCTTGAGATATTATAGCTGGGCTGATAAAAATGGGGAAAAATGCAGGGATTATAATGATTTGCTTTGACATGAAGGAGACCATTACACCTCATAAAACCACGTTTCAGCCTTTGCTCTTTAGCAAATGAAACCGCCTGCTCATAGAGTACTTTGAAATTATATTTGCCCCCTCCGGATATCTGTGTTCGTTTCACACTTATCACAAACAGAGGCTTCAATAAACTTAATTCTAATCCACACAGAGACTATGCAAGGAAATTCAAAAGGCTATGTGAAAAAGTAATTGCCACCCCTTGTTAAATCACAAACCGTGACTTCAATTTCACAAACAACACTCTCGTACCACATTTGATGAATCAAGAAATCACAAGAATTGAATCTGTCAGACAAAATTAAGTAGGCTACAAGAGCTCAAGAAACAAAACAATCATGCCACAATCCAAAGAAATTAGAACAAAACATTTTAAAATCTATCAGACTGGAAAAGGTTCCAATGACATTTGCAAGACTCTGGAGTTTCAGCAAACCACTCCTAGAGCCATTATCCGCAAATACATAAAACTGGGAACAGTGGCTTCCATTCCTAAAAGTTGTTGACCAGTTTAAATGACTACAAGAGTGCAATGACGACTCATCCGGGAGGTTGCAAAAGAACCGAGAACAACAGCCAAGAAACTCCAGACCTCACTGGCCTCAGTTCAAATCAGAATTCACGGACCCAAAACGGCAACCATGGGAGAGATCTCAGACAGAAACTACTGCTGTCCAAAAAGAAAACCAAGGCTAATCTGATATTTGCCAAAAGACATCTTTACGATTCTCAAGACTTGGAAAAAACATACTGTGGACTGATGAGTCAAAACTGAACTTTTTGTGCGGCCTTTTATGGGGTAAAAATGACAAGAGGGTTTGATATAAAGAAAATTATGCCATTACGAGGTATAATGGTGGTGGTGTGATGGCCTGTGATTGCCTTGTTCCCTCGGGAACAGGACAATTTACTGTGATTTATGCTGAGGGAGAATGACCAGCAATCGGTTTACGCCCTCAAACTCAAGTGCTCTTAGATCATGCAGTAGCACAATGATCCGAAATACAACAGCAAGTCCACCTCCGAATGGAAATGAAAATTTCATGAAAAAAAATATTTTTCCACTGGTTAACAAGTACTGATTTCAAACACGATTGAGATACCATGGTGTGACCTTTAACAGACAGTTAATGCTACAAAACTTTCCAATATGTTTGGGGCAATTCTACAAAGAAGAGTGGGCCCAAAATCCTCTACAACAATGTGAAATACTCAATGAAATATTGCAAACGCTTGGTTTCAGTTATTGCCAATTGTGCCACAATCCATTGTTAGATTTCATTTTCACATGTATGAGATATTGGGACAGGTATTTGTGAATTTATTTGTGCCTCAGAAACTCCATTTTTTCACCTTACGTTGTTTATATGTGATATTAAAACTCGTCTGGTGAACTGAAACCTTTGTGAGTGATAAATATGCAAAAGGACACATACTTCAGCACCTTTTGAAAGTTCAAGGCCTCTTCAGACATTAACCCCAAGAACAAACAAAAAAAATCATGCCACCTCCCCAAATTGCCATGCCTACTCTTGTTAACCAGAAAATTGCATGAACTGCATTTGGATGGAAGTACTTCTGTGCCACTGACTGGCAACTAGTTCAGGGGGTTCGTCTGGCTTTCGAGCAAAGTCAGCTGGGAAAGGCTCCAGCAACCCCCGTGACCCCCTTCTGGATAAACGTGTTGAAAATGGGTGTGTGGATATTTCTGTGCCATCAAGCGAACACGCACAATTACATTTTCAAAAGATTTAAATAAAAGTCAAAAACAAAACAAAGCGCAATAAAATGACAGAAAATTTGAAAAACCTGACGTAAGTGGGGAAGTAAGACGACAGTTTCTTGACCACTCCGGTCATCAAGATTATTAGAGTGCTTGATGCAAATGCACTCAAGCATTGCAGTTTATTTCAAATATACTTTAAGATTAACGTCTTGCGTTACGGTAGACATGTTACTCAACATTAGCTACTTAACGGCTTCACGACGGAGATAATCGACCGCCTCCGTAGCAACGCGTCCCCCTTGTTTAAAAATGATCACTGTCATTCACGAGGTTAGCTAGTTGTCATATGAAATACTGATCACCAGAAAAATATTAATTACAAGATTTGTTTCCGCAATATGTGCGGTTATACAGTGGACGGTGTGACTAGTTAGCGGACATAGTAGCATTAAACAAAAACACACCACAAACAGCTTTTTGTGAAATATTTTACCTTTTACTCTACACGCGTTTCTCCACTTGAATGTATTTTTCCGTGAACAGGTCGTCTAGTCGAAATAAAACTATTAAAAATTAGATCTCATTCACGAAGCTAAGTATACCGTCGCGCTTGACACATTTGAGCAACGTGAGTCCGGTTTTGAATGGCTCCGCCCAGTACACTACGATTGGACGTTGTAATTTACATGTGTTCTTTGAATGGTTGAAACATAAATTGTGGGCGTGTCTCTATTTTGATTTGGCAAAGGTCGGCGGTGATTCACGTGGACTGCCATGTTACATAACAGAGGGAAAACAAGTACGGTGCAAATTGCGCCTGCGTTAAACACCGCATGCTTAGCACCTTCCCGTTTTCTTCTCCGAAGGAATGAACAAAAAAGCACATTACAGTAATTTAACAGATTAGTTTTCCGGGAATTTACACATTTTATAAATTGGTGAAACAAATTGCACAAAACAGACAGGCCCAATCACCCACGTGACAATTTTATTCATTCCAATTTATTTAGCGTCAACATTATCAACTTTTTTTGGTGAATGTTTAAACCCAACTGTGGCCAAATATATAAAGGCGAAATAATTTTCATACATTTGATGTAAATTACACTTTTAACAAACTTGCGAAAGCTCCGGTTCTGGAAACTATAATAGTAAAACAGTAAATATCACTGTGAAAATAAAATGAGAATGTGTATAACAAAGTCAACAAGCAATCACACACCATTTACAGAGACATTTTAATCAGATAGAAGCAACAACAGGGTATGTAGTCATCCAGTGTTGGCACTGTATATGTAATTCTCACACTGTCATTCCCCAAAATAAGTTTTTCAACAAACTCCCAAAAAGCTACAATGTTTAGTAGCCGCGGAAACACACACACAAAAAAACCATAGATTAGTTCCACATACATTAGTTCTAAGAAACTATAGCTCAATAAAATGACATTACACATGTGTGCGCTTGATTCGGATGGGATATGTCAGTGTAATTTACGCACTCATGGAAGTTATTCAGGAAAGTGAGTAGCACAGTATGTTTGGATGCATTCAGGGGGGTACGATGAACTCCATCGGGAAGATACTCATACATCATTGGATGGAAGAGGCACAGGCATTGAAACTAACTGATGACCGTTTGTCCATTCATTAGCGTGACACTAATGGCGAGGGTGTACAGTCTTCTTACAATCATTCTAATTTTCTATAAAGAAGCCATATGGAACTCTTGCAAAGTAGTGCTTATTTTGTTGTATGATCATTTGTCGATTAGATGCTATTTGCTGACATTAGTTACCTTGCGCTCTGGAACCAGTTATAAACATTTTAGAATTGCATTTAAGGCTATTGTGGTTGTAGGTACGCTATCCCTGCTGTTGACATTTATCCAAATCAGAACACAAATAAACTCAAAGTGTACTTCAAGTCATTCCTGAGACAACGATGCAAATGGACAGAACATTATGAACTGAAGCATAAACGTATGTTCCTCCTATGATGTCTTTAATAAAAGAAGACCAGTTTGATTATTTCATCTATTCACAATTGAATTCACCAAAATTGACGTTTCTGTATAGGAATTAATAAGGTAAATGTTTCTATCTACCTAGCAATCGAGTACAAGCGCACTCAGTCATGTGTATAAATAAGTTAAGGCATTGGGTCACATGATCATACAATCAAATAGATTTGTGTTTTTTTTAAGGCAGGCAGAAGCAAAAAACAATATCGGGAGTGCTCTTCTCAGGTTAAAACTGTTCAATTTGCTTCATTAGTAGGCACACTACAGTTTCAAGGAAAATGTTTGAAGTCTTTCTGATGGCACGTCTTTTAACTTGGCACACACTTTGTAGGTGTTTTAGCAAACATTAAAAACAAAATGCAACAGGAGTTCACAACAAGGCATCTTATTTTGTGTCGTAGAGAAGGACAATAGAGTATGTTTTGATATAATTTACAACAGCGACTGGAAACAAGGCAACATTGCTTTGTTTCCACCATGTGACAACGGTTTTAATTTTAGTTTAATTATCGAATTATTTGTTCATGTGTCTTTGGTATGTGGTGTTGTAGTTAGCCCATTTTATTTACTGAGGCACATGCCAGTACACACGCAGGACAAGGAATGAAGACGCCCCCCCGCCCCCTCTTCCAAAGAGAAGATAATGTGGATCTAAGAAGCCACTAAATATGATTATGTGACCTCTGGCTCTACACCTCTCAACGATCCATGTTGCTCATATCCTCCTTGCTCCTCTCCTCTCACTGATGCCGTTCTATGCACTTGACCAAACTAAAAATGGACACAAATACAGCACATTTGTGGAATTTCAATCAAAGACAAATATGGCAAATACAGTGAGACCTCAACTTACAAACACCTCAACTTACAAACTTTTTGTCTTACAAACGTCAAATTTATGAAAATTAAACCTTATAATAAGCACTATTTTCATAATACACACCCACCACGGCTGGCGGAGTGATCTTCGGCGGAAGCACACGACCGAACGGCACCAGAGGTTAAATTACCAACAGTCCTTATGGAAGGTGACTCTCCTTCCATAAGCCATCAACGACCATCAAAAAGGTCAATAAAACTTTATTTTACAGCACAGTTTATTTCTTTAATTACATTAGTCATGTAATGCGCCTCTCTTTCCAAACAGCAATTCCCTTTGACCTCCAACGCCATTCCATCAAGCCATAAATGACCATCACAAATGTAAATAAAGTGAATTTATGATACAATGCAGTGCATTTCTTTCATTACAATACAATAGCACATTTATTATACATAGAATAAGGTATGTTGTGTGTAGTTTTAAGGCTTATTTAGTTGAAAAGTATATTTTATTGAAACCCGGGAACGGATTATTCCCATTTTAATTGTTTTCTATGGGATTTTTTTTTTGAGATACACACTTTTCGCCTTACACACTCTGTCTGGGAACCAATTAAGTTCGTAAGTTGAGGTCTCACTGTAGTTCGGAAATTATACAGTGGAAAAAAAAGTCAACATAAGTCCAAATTCACAAATGTTACTGAAACAATGCAACTTCTTTTCAAACCCTTTCTTAATACAAAATACTCACTAATAATGATGATCACGATAATCAATAGGACAGCTATCAGGATGGCCCACATCTGCGAGGAATATCGGCAAAGAACATCAGAGTAAAAATTAGCTCAACTCTATTCAACAACAGTTTTAGGATATACCGTATTTTCTGCTTTATAAGGCGCACCCAAAAGCCTTGATTTTCTTTGAAAGATGCGCCTTATACACAGGTGCGCCTTATATGTAAAGTAATATTGAGCCACAAAAGGTCTCGCAACTTCTGTCAGCAGCCACAGACTCCATTTCCAAGAAGTCGTGCGTAACCCCAACCTCTACTGCAGCGCCTTATAATGTGGTGTACCTTATATATGAAAAACTTTTATATATTTATATATTATATTTGGAAAACGTTTGTCATTCATTGAAGGCGTGACTTATACTCCGCTGTGCCTTATATAGGCAAAAAAGTTTGAAAATACACCATTCAATGGGGTGCGCCTTAGTCACCGGAAAATACAATAATTGTTTGTTAATTAAAAAAATAATCGGATTTCATTTTTATACTTTGGAAACACATCTGTCAAATTTGTACCTTGCAGTTTTTCCACCAGTATTTCCTCTTCAGCTTGGCAGCACTGGTCTCAAATTGGGATGCTCCAGCTTGGAGTGCGTCCGCTCTGTCGTCCAATTCGGATAACTTTTGGTCACGTTCCAGCACTTTGTCCACATTCACGCGCATAATATCCACCACCTGGTCACGAAACAGTTGACAAATTAATAAGTTATGACAGTGTTGTATAAAATGTACATATAGTGGACGAAAAGAATAATTCAGTATTCACCAAACACAATATTGGAGCATGAATACATATTGGAACATGTAAATAATTGAGCATTAATAATGATTAACATTCTGTGTTCTGATGTGAATTATTTAAAGGACAATCGACATCACTTTTTTGTTTCCTAACTGACACCAGAAAAACGTTTTATAGCATCAAAAATACCCAAAACACGCAGTATGATATTTTTAGTCAAATGCAAAACACCAATAAAAATGATTTAAGTGTCCAAAACTACTTCAAATTGAATCTGGAAGTGGCCAGTTCGTGGTGTCACGCCAAGACGTCTTGCCTTGCTCGAGAATCAAAACAATGGCTTCAGATTCTGAAAAGATGCTTTCTTGTTACTCATCCAGTTATGAATATGATTCAAATAGTTCTGAAGAGGAAAGCATACACGTTTGCAATCGATTAAAGAATTTATTCCGGTCATTTTGATGGATCTGGAGAGAAATGTAGTGACAAACCCTTTAGTATTCACAGTACCCAAAAAAAGGCAGAAGATGGCGACAAAGCTCCATGGAAATTGTCTCCTGGGAAGTTTTATCAGCGAACATCAAATACACTGTAGAAGTCTTGGCGCAACACACAACGATTCACCATCGCGTTATTTATGTGTTTTCATTCTAATTTCGCCATCAACACAAAGTTTTCAGACCAAACAAAGGACCGCAAAATGCATTGAGGTGATGAAAGGTAGGTCCTTTCTCGATGAGGGGCGTTCCTTCAGTGACGTAGGGTGAGGACTCGTCACCAACTCAAAAACAAGACTTCCGGAATATTCAGCGCGAGTCTTAAAACGTAAAATATAGCTATACGCGGTGGAATCTTTGTAAAATACACTCAGTAGAAGTCATTCGAAGCCATTTTACAAATTATGGACGCAACTTGTCCGGAGACGTCGGTTGTCCTTTAAAGGAGAAGTCAATGCCAAAATCTTCCTGAACATAAATTCTATATAGCTCTCTATGTCTAAACAAGGGATACTGATGAGTATTGTGTGGGCAATAAAATTATTATTTATTATTTATTTTTTTAAGATTTCAGGGAGGAGGCCATTTCGCCACAAGCTGCTGTCTGAAAATGACATCACAGTTGCTCACGGCATTCGGTAAACAGGAGTTTATTTGGGTGGATTTTGCAGCTTAACTCACATTTTACAAACACATTTTTGTCCAGAATGCCGTGTTCAGACACAACTGGCGAGGCAGAGAACATATTACGGTCAATTGGGTTGAGTTCCCCTTTTAGGACAATGGCATTCCCTAGCCCTATCCGATTTGTCGATTAATCACCAATATTTCCACTATTGTTCCATCATCATATCACGTTGAAGTAATAGAAAGTTATCATCGAACACACAAACATAACCCACATGTTCCACTGATCCACAAAC
Source organism: Hippocampus bargibanti (assembly GCF_051943395.1). NCBI lineage: Eukaryota > Metazoa > Chordata > Actinopteri > Syngnathiformes > Syngnathidae > Hippocampus > Hippocampus bargibanti. The sequence continues at coordinate 4,140,270 of NC_142745.1, read as the reverse complement.
CCTACTTACTACTGCCACTCCCCTCAGACAGAGCAACAGATGCAGAGGAGTGTGCAAGCATTACATAACCACGGGTAGCGATTATATAAGATTACAGCACCCAATAGGAGGCTTTGTGGACGATTCTCGGTGATCACATGTGAGAAAAAAACACTGCACACTTGTATATATGGGTTGATGCAATATTTCAATGTGCCTTTCTTGATACTTGCACTATGTACAGTTTTTTTATGAAACGGTTTTGCACATTTACATTTGCACAGTATACAGTTGACAGTGTTATTTTGTTATGCTCAGAATATCTTGTTTTCTATCCTTTCACCCCCAATTGCTGCTGTGGACTGCAAATTTCCCCATTGTGGGACGAATAAAGGTTTTCTGATTCTGATTCTGATCAAAGTTGACAATCTGCGTAGGAGGGGCTAATTTCAGTACTTTTTAAAAACGGAAACAGCTTTTTGTCATGCGTTAATTCACATGCCTGAATATTTTCAGGCATGTGAATTAACATTTGAAACGTGTTTGTGTGCAAGACACTTGTCCTACTGGCGATTCATAGCTGTTATACCAAGGGTTATGCAATTCTCTGAGACACACATGAAGAAACAGTGAGTCATCGGTAAGCCAGGGGAAGTGAGAGGGAAAGACGATCAATGGAGGCTCAGTACTGACATCACTACTCACCCCTCTACACAAACAAAACCGAAGGGTAACATTTTGATGAAAGCAAATTTCACTATTAAATGTGTCCTAAAATTCATCAAAGTTCATCAAACCAATTTTCATATCACAGAGATAAGCATAGGAAATACAAAATGCAGGTTCTAAATGACAACACCCTATGGTGTCAAGAAATAAATAGAATCTGTCAGACAACGTGAAATAAGCTGCAAGAGCTCAAGAAACAAACCAGTCATCCCACAATTAAAAAACTAATTTGAAAGCTTTGTGGAAACATATTCAAATGTGATACAGTGAACAAATCGAGTAACAGCATCGCTGCAAAAATGATGTTGTGTCATTACTTTTAGGATCTCATAATATGGAAAATAATTTTAAAAAAAGTTTGACTTGTGCAGGGTTGTCATACCTCATCGACCTGGGCTTGGGTCTGTTGCAAACGCTTGTTGCTTGACCCAGGAGCAGAACCTTCTGGAACTAAGCCTGACCTGGAGAAAACAATATCTTATATTAAGTGTCTGTATTTGTGTACTAGTTCCTCAGCATAAATATCGATGACAGCACAGAAAAAATAAAAAAAATGCACCAAAAACCGTTCTTAGGAATTGCACAATAAATAATTAATATTAAAGCAAGCTTCACCTTTATATGGTTGATTGAATATCTTGTATTAAATGTTATTTGTATATACTTCGGTGATGCTTACAACACAATTTAAGTATCACTGTTCAAAAAGATTAGGAAATTATTTATTTCATATGTTTTTTATTTCAAAAATAAAATGGAAAGCGACTGTCTGTCCAGCCATTAAACAGCACAGATTAACCCCCGTAACACTGGATACGGCCTACATCCCTGTTGTGTGTATATATATAGTAATGCTGATTAGATAATTTGACGAAGTAATTCCAAAATCACAAGTCAAAACTCACCGATGACAGTCGAACGAGATGTTTACATTTCGCAGTTCATCGATATTTTCAACGTTGACATGTCATATAATCAATTTTGCCTGAAATCTAAAAACCTGACTTAAAGCGATTGAAACAACGCCCCCCTGTTACTGTGCAGTCTGCCGAGCCTGTTCACGGTTTGAAAAATTAAATGATTTATTGTGGTTACAAAAAAAAACGTATGACGTTTTCTCGTTGAGAACACAATTGAACTGCTTCAGGATGCTAAAGTGCATTGTAGTTATTTGTCGGGAGACCAGTACAGCGTATGTTATTTGTCATCCAATAACAACCATAAAAACACAATTAAGAGTCAACGATAAAGTTATTCGGCTCAAATGCAAAATCTCTATAGCTATTGCAAACTTCGGAGGAAATTGTATGGTTAACAAACTAGCACTTGTTGCGTGCTAACAGCTAAATTTAGGGCGTATGCTACATTCAATTTTTCGCAAAAAAAGCAGACCCAGTGTTCCAATCATGTATTAAGAAACAACACGATATCTTGGACGTGCATATACTTTGTAAACTATTTAAACTTACATCGTATAGTAAAAGTTGCTTTATCTTGCACCGAATGTTTCTTTTTGTAGAGAGTTGTACTCGTACAGTTGAGCTGCGTTGGGGTCCCGCCGGGAATTGGGAATATCAAAGTTCTCACTCACGAAAAGAAAAAAAAATCAATTCCAGCGTCTCTTGAACCCGAAAAACGATTATAATCTCTCAGCATGACGATTCTAACACATCGCTATCACTACCGTTTGTCAAGTAATTTGGAAACACACCATTTTTTTCTCGAGTTCGATGGGATATATGGCATAACTTTAGTAGTTACTGCGATTTTGACCGTTGAACAATGGGTTGAGAAATATTTTGCCCTTCTGACGTGAGTTATACGAACGTTCTACATCTCGATTTGGGCAAAACAAATGTAAAATGTGATCTGTGACGAAAAGTGCATTTGTTTTCAGACGAGAACGTCTGTCTTTGTTAAAATCGTTTCTTTTTACGGGGAGTACCTGAACACAACATTGAATAGTCAACATACTTCCGCCAACAGTGACGAATTAATACCATACAGACGGTAACAAAGCATTTCGAAATAATAATGAAAGTTCCGTGTTGACATGTCGCTCGTGCAAAGTACTGCATTTTCATATTAAATCTCTACTTGCACTAATTTTGCATGTACATCCAATTTAAAAGCGTCGAGGGAAGCCCCGTGATCAACATGTGACAATTGGAACAACAGGAAATTGTTACATTGAACGTTTATATTAACAATCAATATCAACCACAAAACACACCTGTATGTATATATCTCTTTAAATTGCAATTTCTTGACCAATGTAATGCCATTTCGTGGTAAAATGTCCGCTTTCTATTTCATGAAAATATCTGCTTTTTTAAGGCATACATGTAAAATATAGTGAAAGTCTGATTGCAATGGTTTACTTCAGACGAACAACTGTAAGAAAATAAATGGTTATGTTTAAACAATGGTTTAAAGTACATCATGACTGAGGGTGAACAGTGAAGTATCATAATCACCGTCACTGTCATTTTGTAGAAAGTCTATACAAAATGGTTAATAGTATACAGTACAATGCTTCCTTCTAGAGGCCATACATTAAACTGCCTGGGCTCATCTTGGATCACATTCGACATGAGACGCACCACATCCAGCGATTTGTAATTTACTTGGTAAAAGTTACCAATAATATACACTTGCAAGAAAATATTTACCTTAATCGATATTTTCAATTTTACTTCATCCACCCGGAAAATCTGAGTAATTTCAGCTATTTAAATCAATCAGTAATGTACATATTATGATGTTGTCGTTTAATAATGATTTTGTGAAAACGTTTTCATTTACTAATATCATTTTCATTTATTTTAAACAAAAAGCACGAGCCAGCCAGGAGTCGAACCTAGAATCTTCTGATCCGTAGTCAGACGCGTTATCCATTGCGCCACTGGCCCTCTGCGTTGCTGCATACCAAAAGTCGTATTAAAGGGATTCCTCACCTTGAAAAACGCGATCTTCAATTTAGATGTGTAAAAGTCATATGAGGTTAAGCCAATTGCATATCCATCAATCAGACCAGCTAGCGGTGCTTCCTTTCGAAATTTAACTAAATACATTTTTATATTCGCTTTCGTCAATCTCGACCATTATTCTCGGGCTAAAGAGTAAAAAGTTAATGTCTGGTCGTCGATTGTTCATAGTTAAAAGTTGGTAACTCGTTAGCTAATGCTGAGGACAGTTTTTAAAAATACTCGTCGTATATTAAACATGCCGATATACGTTCGCTAATTGGGAGCAAGAGTAGTTGTTGTATTAAATTCATCGTATCTACTTGATATCTAATTTATACGCCGAAACATGTCAGGTATTTGAACACCTACAATACACAAGAAAAGAATCTGTTTTAAATTAAATTAAAATGGGAGCAAGAGTGTTCAGGAAACGAATGCCATTGGTTATTGCAAACGTTTTACTGAATAGCAATCCATTGAACAAACGGCATACTGAAGTACTCTTTTAGATTTCGTCAAGTGGCTTAAGTAGATGTATAATCGATGTAAAGCAAGTGAGGAAAATTAAACAAATCCCCTTTCAGTGCAGTTGAGAGTAAAATAACTCAAGTGGGCGCTATAGCCTTCGTCCGATGTATTCATTTAAAATGTCATCCAGCCTTCTATCGTATGTGCAAGTGGAATTTGTATCAAAATCAATATTTCCTGAAGTCCCACACGATTCTGTGTGCGGTACTTTGGTTTGCTCCGCCTAAATTGCTGTTTGGAAAGTGAGAGAGTGGTTTTGTGCTGCAGTTACGAGAAGACTGTTCTTGAACCTCCTCCTTTAAAATTACAGGTATCACTTGTGCAGGCTGAAGACGATAGAAGCACTGCCGTGGAGTTAAAAATTGTTTCCTTCCTCCACCTACAAACCACTCGGATAATTCCTTGAAATAGTAGATTATGTCCACTGCGTGAGTGCACTGCCCTTTACTCCGCAATTTCCATCCATTTAAAGTTCCCCAGTCGGCGTGGATCATGTGGATTATCGTGGTTTTTCTCCTGACTGTGGCCGGTCCCGAATGGAGTGAGGGATGCCAGCTGCCCCACGACTGGAGACCCCAGACGGAGGCGTGCCGTGCCGAGCTGGCCGAGATCATTGTTTTTGCAAAGGTCTTGGGGCTGCACCAGGAGCCGTACAACTATCTCCCGTGGCAGAGCACTACTGACCTGCTCTACTTCGCCGAGATCGAGCTGCTGTGTGACCAAGCGTGGGGAAGCATGCTGGAAGTCCCAACGGGCTCCAGGTTTAATGTAACTGGCCTGGGCTACTTCTCCTGTTTCTCCTATAGTGTCACGCCAAACAACAATTATTACTTCTTCCTGAAGTGAGTAATTCCCCCTCATCCTTACTTGCTGAAGTGTTGATTGACTGAATGATTCAATCATGTGTCATATGATGGTAAATGCACTCATCTACAGCAAGGGTGAGCAAAGCAAAGCTGACAGGCAACATACCAAACGCTGCATACATTAACCCTGTCCCGGTGGGGATTTTTTTTTTAATATGTTGAGCAGTTTTTCCTCCTTAAAATTGGTTATATAAATTGTATTTATTAAATTAATAGATTTGCAAAAATACAGTGATGCCTTGACTTAGAACTTTAATTTATGCCATGACTATTTTTTTTAATGTCTGCTGGTCTGCTTATTTAAAGGACAACCGATGTCTCCGGACAAGTTGTGTCCATAATTTGTAAAATGACTTCAAATGACTTCTACTGGGTGTATTTTAATAAGATTCCACCGCATATAGCGATATTTTACGTTTTAAGACTCGCGCTGAACATTCAGGAAGTCTTGATTTTGAGTTGGTGACGAGTCCTCACGTGACGTCAGAAAAGGACCGTCTCCTGACATAAAAAAGACGCATTGTAGCCTCTTTCCATCACGTCAATGTATTTTGCTGTACTGTTTTTTTTTTAAACCGTGTGTTACATCCAAAAGCCGACAGCAGAGGGAGTCCAAGCTCCATGGAAATCATTTATCAGCCTGTGGAAACGGGCTGATTCATTCCTCACAGCTGGCCATTTTGTTGCCCCTGTTTGGGTGAGACATTCCCCCCCGCCCGTTTGCCTCAAAATGACACGGAATAAATTATTTAATCGATTACAAACATGTATGCTTTCATCTTCAGAACTATTTGAATCATATTCATAACTGGATGTGTAACAAGAAAGCATATTATCCGAATCTGAAGCCATTGTTTCGATTCTCCAGTAATGCAAGACGTCTTGGCGTGACGTCACGATTTTTTGCAGATTTTGCACACTTTCATTTTTATTGGTGTTTTGCATTTGAATAAAAATATCATACTGCATGTTTTGGGTATTTTAGATGCTATAAAACATTTTTCTGATGTCAGTTAAACAAAAAAGTGATGTCGGTTGCCCTTTAAATGTCTGCTGGATTTGGTGCGCATCGATCAGTAGCGCCTGCCTGAGGGGAGTTGCTGGAAAACGTGGTGAGCAGGATATGTAGGGTCCAGTAGGATTTTTTTCTTTGTCATTTTTGGTTCTTGTGCAAATCCCCGAGAGTGGGTAGGACAGTGCCAATAATGTTTTTCGCCGTCCTAATTGTCCGATGTAGTCGGATTTTGTCCATTTTTGTGGCGGCCTCGAACCAAACCGTGATGGAAGAACACAGGATTGATTTGATGAGTGACATTTGTCGTAGCACTTCCTGTGCTAATGGAATTTGCCACAAATGCATATTTACACGCCACAAAATGTCTGGGATAACGTCTATTGGACAGATTTGATACTGGTAATTCACATCGACTATGTTTACAGATTCAAAATGAAGGGTATCAAGAAAATAACACCGCCCCTGCTGTGACACACGGAGGAGGCTCAGTAATATTCTGGCGCTGCCATACTTCATCTGGCTCGCAGCATCCTGAATCTGTGCAGGTTACATTGAAATCTCCAAGTCTAGCACTGCGTGTCCCAGAATTTCCTCTCCCGTGTCAGGAAAGCTTGGTTCCAGCTGCAAGGTCAATGGTGTTGCAAAAGGATAATGACCCAGAACATGCAACTAAAAACAGACAAGAATGATTCAGAACAAAACATTGCGCTATTTTGACGAGCTAAATCCTGTTGAACATCTGCAGAGGAAATTAAAACATGAAAGAAAGAAATATTGTCTAATTTTCAGTACCAGTAACATGTTTTTTTCAGTTTTTACTTCTCTTGTTATTTATTCTAATGACAACTATGATGTTTTTCATATTTTGGAACGATACCATTTTTCCCTTGTGCCCTAAATTACAGCTCTCGATTGACACCATCTGTTTTTTTTTCTCTGTGAAAATTGGGCAATTTGAGGTGCTCATTTATTTATTCAAGGGCTCGATGGAATTGGACATTAACTCATTCACTGCCATATGATGTACAAAAATTCCAGGACCCACTGAATCTCGCGTTTTAGGACGACATAAGCATTCGATGCAGTGTAAGAAACCTTAGACTCTTCGAAAAATAATAGTTAAATCCGAAATTACATGGGTCTGGAGTTATTTTAGCTTGAAATGGGGGCATCTGTACAAAAGGCAAAAGGCCAGAGGTCTGACCAGCGCTTTATCGGCACCCCCCTGCAAGAAAAACCAAAACAAATTCGGGAATGGCGCTCCGCATCATATTTTCAAATCCCTAATAAATTCGGGAATGGCAGTGAATGCGTTAAAAGGGGGTCCCTATTCGACTGGTAGAAGTATAAAAATTGGTAATATTTAAAACGGTTTGATTCTATTAATTTTTTGCCCCAAACACATTCTCGGAAATGTTCCAATGACCAGCGTCTTACTCATATCCAAGAAAACACAGTAAGTCAAGTGTTTATCCTTCCATTTGCTTTGTAGACTATCTTCTGATTTATGAGACACACGGTCACCGCAACTCGGTGCCATAGCCATATATAGGAAGTGGCGAGAACACTGTATGATTTGGGATACACTCCTCACATTAAAAAAAGGTCTCCCATCCATTCTAGTTGGTGGTTAACATGTTTAAATCATTTTCAAGCAAATGGCAACGATTCCACATCTTCAAATGAGATGTCATCTAATTCCCAAGTCCTTGAATTGAAGTTTTTTTTTCTATTTTCCAACCTCTCATCACATGTGTGCTATAAACATAAGAATGTATTCTCAAAGGAATCAATCAGTAAAGAAACCTCAACTCACAAAAAAGAGCATTGGTACCTCTACCTTCACCTTTTCAAGGACAGCGGCTACGACAGCGGACAACTTATGTTATCGGGTTACAGGGTATCATTATCAGTACAAATTTCCCCGTTGTGGGACGGTTAAAGGACGACCGACGTCTCTTTTTTGTTTAACTGACATCAGAAAAACGTTTTATAGCATCTAAAATACCCAAAACACGCAGTATGATATTTTTATTCAAATGCAAAACACCAATAAAAATGACTTAAAGTGTCCAAAATCTGCAAAAAAAATCAGCAGCAAATTGGGCATTTTCAGAAAGTCCCGCCCCCAGTTCGTGAGGTCACGCCAAGACGTCTTGCATTGCTGGAGAATCAAAACAATGGCTTCAGATTCGGAGAATATGTTTTCTTGTTACACATCCAGTTATGAATATGATTCAAATAGTTCTGAAGAGGAAAGCATACATGTTTGCAATCAATTAAATAATTTATTCCGTGTCATTTTGAGGCATCTGGACTGTATGTAATGTAGCGTCCCAGAAAAGAGGCACAAAACGGCGACCTCCTGTGGCCACCTCCGTTTCCACAGGCTGATAAATTCCTTATCTGGAGCTTGGACACCCTCTTCTGGCGGCTTTTGGGTGCAACACAAGGGTTTCAGACCAAACAAGTACAGCAAAATACATTGATGTGATAGAAGGATTGATACAATGTGTCTTTTTTTCGGTCAGGGGCGTTCCTTTAGTGACGTCACGTACGGACTCGTCACCAACTCAAAAACAAGACTTCCTGAATATTCAGCGCGAGTCTTAAAACGTAAAATATAGCTATATGCGGTGGAATCTATGTAAAATACGCTCAGTAGAAGTCATTTGAAGCCATTTTACAAATTATGGACACAACTTGTCCGGTGATGTCGGTTGTCCTTTAAAGGTTTTCTGGTTCTCTGATTCTAATGAAAGGCTTAATGGGATCCCTTATATGATATTTTCCACTCCCTGTTCCCCTCCTTGTTCCCAAAAACAACAATGTTCATAAAATATGTTCAAACTTTCAACCATCAGGAAAGCAAATGTTTGATAAAGGCCATGATTTGTGGACCCGGTACTGATGAAAGCCGCTGCTTGATGATAGGGAGCCAGTGCTCACGAACAGGTGTTACCAATTTTTCCTTCACATTTTTTTTTGCTCACATAGATTAGATGTCAGATATTGAGAAGGGTTGCTGGAAAGCATTCCCGGTGTGTAAAGTTTTGCAGTCCCCCGTGGGGGTCTGCACAAAGCCAACAGCATTGCTTTTGCATAATGCATCTTACAGACAGGGAATGTGTTAACATGTGGCTAGACAATACTTGGCTTTCCCCGGTTGTAATTGATAAAAATAAATACATATATAAATAAATACACACATAAATCAATGATAATACTCATTATAATAATGCAGAACAGCTTTTTGGGACCCTTTTATCAGGGATAATATGGCAAAAATGATTACATTTCTTCTGCAGGACTCCTCAACTGTAAAGAAAAGGCCCGAGAACCGTATTTTTTTTCTACAACAACAGTCAAAAACAATAAGTCCAGATTAGACGTTGCCAGAAAACAATTGAAATAGCCTGCAATGTGATGGAATAACTTTATTTGGACAGATCAGAAGGTCAACACGTTTTAGGAGACTGAAAAAAACAACAAGTGATCCAAAGCATCTCACATTATATGTCAAACATGCCGTTGTGACACCTATGTGGCTGTTGCGGGATGGCGTAACCATCGATTTTTGATGATGTGACTGACTGCTGACAATCGTAACGGAAGAGGCGATGGGGATGTGCCCTTTGCTCAGTGGGTGGTTGTACAAGATAAAAGACAAGCGACTGAGATGAACATGAAATTGGGAACGGCTTAACTTGAGTCAAAGCCTCCTTTGTTTTATCCTTGGGGTGTACGCCGGTGCAAAAAGATGCAACCTTCAGTTTCACAAAGTGATGAAAAGATAAAATTGTATTTAAAATAAATCAATAACGACATAAATTATTTAATTTAATGAATAAATAAATAAATAAATAAATGCCTAATATATTGACAAATAAATAGCGAGCTAAATAAACAAATAAATGAAAAGATAAATACATCAATGAACAGATCAACAAATTAAAAAAATCGGTAAATAAATAAATACATACATAAATACATATGTAAACAAATACATAAATAAAAAATACATTAACAAATAAATAGCTCGCTAAATGAAGAAATGAACAGATAAATGAACACATCTAAGTTCCATCTGAATTACGATCAATCTAAAAAATTCAGGCTCTGATGAGATTTGAACTCATGACCCCTGGTTTACAAGACCAGTGCTCTAACCCCTGAGCTACAGAGCCCATGTTACTGCTACCACATCATTGCAAAGATTCACGGTAAAAATCAATCAATCAATCAATCAATCAATCAATCAAGTTCCACCTCAGTTATGACCACCCTAAAATTTTCAGGCCCTGATGAGATTTGAACTCATGACCCCTGGTTTACAAGACCAGTGCTCTAACCGCTGAGCTACGGGGCCCATGGAGTTGGTACCACATCATTGCAAACATGCACAATAAAAATCAATCAATCAATCAATCATTAAGTCCCACCTAAATTATGATCACCCTAAAATTACCAGGCCCTGATGAGATTTGAACTCATGACGCCTGGTTTACAAGACCAGTGCTCAAACCACTAAGCTACAAGGCCCATGATGCTGCTAGCCGACTGTTTGCAAACATCCACAACAATAAATAAAAATCAATACATAATTGAATAAATATATGAATGAATGAATGAATGAATGAAGTTCCACCAAAATTATGATCACCCTAAAATATGCTACAAGGCTCATGACTGCAACCATTGACAATTAAAATAAATAAATAACTAAATAAACAAACAAATAAATAAATAAATAACTAAATAAATAAATAAATAAATACATAAATAAATGAATGAATGAATGAATGAATGAATGAATGAATGAATGAATGAATGCATGCATACATGCACGCATACGTACATACACATGAATACGTAAACAAATAATAGAAAAATGAATGAATGAATGAATGAATGAATGAATGAATGAATGAAATATATGGATCGCCTTCAAATGCAAAACTCAGATCCCCAGAAACACGCCTTTGAAAGTCTCTGTTTCATGAGACAAAGGAGAACGGATGAAGTTCTCATTCTCATCACGGTCTCCAGTGAACAACCATTTCCTGTCCACAGAGAGATAAAAATAGTCGTTTCAATCAATCATGGGCAAAATACTCCCAGGACATGGCGAACCAGAGCTCAGTAATGAGAAGAATGCGACTGGCAATCTCACATGGGATCTTAAAATGGGACGGATTGAGTGTGCTGTCTGGTTCTCACGCGCGCTGTTAAAACATTAGCCTATAGCTTAGCCCTTATAGAATCTGTCAGAGGAATAACAAGCACGACTCATACGCATTGGAAACATCGTGGTGATGCCAGATCAAAAAATGCTGATGAGGCTTTTTTTTTCGCGTGAGCTACATTTGTGTTGTGTAACCAATGCACCAAAGTTAATTCTCCACATTTACCTTCAACCTTTGTAACACACACACACACGCGCCAACTCTGTCACTTCTACAAGCAGCCAAACTTTTGATGTCCTCTAAGGAGACGAGATGGACTCCAGATGTCCATACGTTTTCCCTCACACATTTCACATGCTGCTATATGATACTCTCACTCATAAATCTACTTTGACCTGAGAGAGTGAAAGTGTGTACAATATGTATTATCTTTTCTTGCTGTGCAGGATGGATGAAAACTACAACATGGTCCCCCATGGAGTCAACTTCCAAGATGCGATCTTCCCGGACACGGCGGACAACCATCGTGTTTTTGCTAGCCTGTTTCAGTTTGCCAACTGCACACCTGGTACTCAGGTCCACAGTTATACCCCCGAGTGGGAGGCTCAGGAGGACAGCAGGGTACGTATATGACGAAAAGGCTTCCGTGTGCTTAATTTCACATGCAAAGAGTTGAACAGAAACACTCTAATTCACAGTTGTCAAAGTCAAGGCCCGGGGGCCAAATCCGGCCCGCCACATCATTTTTTTCGGCCCGTGAAAGCAAATCAAACGTGTGAAATTCCAGGATGCTTGGTAAAATTTTAACCAAAATTTCATATTTTTGGACGTAAACCACAATAACAGTCATTATTCTTCAGATTCAGATTTGAAAACTAGTTATTCATTAATTTGTTGTGTGCTCTATATGTAATATGTGGAAGGGAGTAAACATTCTAATGGCCTCCCCAAATTCATAACGGCCCTCGGGAGGAAACCATAACTACAATGTGGCCCGCGGCAAAAAAATGACTTTGACACCCCTGCTTTAGAATGTTTAAATCTCTTCAAATATTACATAAAGAGCACACAGCAAATTAATGAATAACTCGTTTTCAAATCTGAAGTCAAAAATAATGACTTTTATTGTGGTTGACATCCAAAAATATGAAATTTTGGCTCAGATTTTAGCAATCATCATGGAATTTAACAAGTTTGATTTGGCCCGCGGGCCTTGACTTTGACACCTGTGGGTTAGGGGGATCAGAGGACTACTCCCTGCGGCTCCATTGATTGCTTCTATTGTCCTGACTGGCCTGATTGCCCTATTTGCCGTGGTATCACCTCATCAGCATAACTAATCCTATGTTTCCTAAGCACTCTGTTGTACGAACGATGCAATTCTACTCTAATTCAGCGCATTGGTTTCGGATCCAGAATGTAAGAAGCCACAATTGCTTGGATTAATGTGAGGTCACGTCGGAAGATTCACAATCATATCCTTTTGTTTGGTGCGAGTTAAATATGGATCCAGAATGTGGTAAACAGATTTTCTGAGGTTTGGCTGGACAAAGAAGCCACGATGCTCGATGGAAAAATCCACTTTAGAAACATAAAACATTGTTTTCATGCAATCGCTGTGGCTTGTCGTTTGTTCTATAGCTTAGTCTTGTTTTAAGTGCAGCATGTGGGAGCATTTATGAAAGATTACATCATGGAGAGTAGATACATGCAGTGTTAGGGCCACCATCAAGTGAATTTGTTGTCCTCGTCGCAATCACTCAGTTGCAGTGGCGGGCCGTGCATGTCAACCCTAGGCCTTTAGTAGCGCTACGTCTGAATCAATCCACAGCTGCGAGTGTGGTGTGATTTACTACACGTCTATTAAAGGATGCCGTTAGCCAGGAAATGACTTGTGACTTGAAGAAACTTAAGAAATACTGTCATTAAACTGTTCACATTTTCACTATGAATGTGTGGATTCATAATAAAGTATTAAAATTGCAATATTATTTGCTATTTTTGACCTAAATTGTTGACGACAAATTGTTGACCTAAAGTGTTGCAAATGGTTTTCCTTTCTTCGATGATGCAAATTTAATGTTTAAAGGACAACCGACGTTGTGTCCATAATTTGTAAAATGGCTTCAAATGACTTCTACTGGGCGTATTTTAATAAGATTCCACCGCATATAGCTATATTTTACGTTTTAAGACTCACGCTGAACATTCAGGAAGTCTTGTTTTTGAGTTGGTGACGAGTCCGTACGCGACGTCAGAAAAGGACCGCCTCCTCACCGTAAAAAAAGACGCATTGTTGTAGCGTCTTTCCATCACGTCAATGTATTTTGCTGTACTGTTTTTTTTAAACCATGTCTTACACCCAAAGGCCGCCAGCAGAGGGAGGCAAACTCCATGGAAAGATAGTATCAGCCTGTGGAAACGAGCTGATTCAGTCTCACCGGAGCTGGTCGCCATTTTTCTGCCTCTTCTTGGGTGAGACATTACCCCCCGCCCGTTTGCCTCAAAATGGCCCAAATAAATTCTTTAATCGATTGCAAACATGTATGCTTTGCTCATCAGGATTATTTGAATCATATTCATAACTGGATGTGAAACACGAAAGCATATTCTCCGAATCTGAAGCCATTGTTTTGATTCACAAGCACAATGCAAGACGTCTTGGCGTGACGTCACGAAAGGGGGCGTGGTTTTCTGAAAATGCCCAATTCGCAGCTCAATTTTTTGCAGATTTTGGACACTTTAAGTCATTTTTATTGGTGTTTTGCATTTGATTAAAAATATCATACTGCGTGTTTTGGGTATTTTAGATGCTATAAAACGTTTTTCTGGTGTCAGTTAAAAAACAAAAAAGTGACGTCGGTTGTCCTTTAAACAAATAGGTCATCTCTTGAAAAGTGATGATGTAGACATCCACAATTTCTGCCCGACGCAGCGATATGGAATTCAAAGCTCATTTTGATTTTGACCGTGTATCCCGTAGAGTTGGCTCATACGACTAAGCATGGTGTTTGTGTATTTTTCTTTTTGTTGTGTTTTTTTGTTATGTATTTAGTTTCCAATGACTCACCACTGCTTCTTCCCTTTGGCACAATTTGGTTTTGTCTGTTTCCAATCATTTGCTGCCTTCCCATGAAAGTAGAAATCTCCCACGGGAAAAGGGAATTATAAACAGAGTTTGCATTTCCGTCGATAACAAAGATTTGGGGGTTGGATTGGCCCGTGATTGTAATTGCAATGCGATATTTAGATATCTGTGGCGGTTTCTTAAATCAGACTCCAGATTATATTTCCTCACAGAGTACACAAAAGCAGACTTTTGTTCAGGTCACAATTCGTACATCCAAGTCATTACAATGCCCCTACTTGCTTCAGAGATGAACCGCAAACACTAAAATACACACAAATGGAAAACCAATGGCTGCTTATGGTTTACTGATGAAATTCACATTTGGTAAGTTCGGCCAAACATTACGACGAATTTCCAAAGAATTGTGTTGACTGTAGACTTTTTTTTTCCGCTTATCCCAAAATTCCAACCTGGACTCACGCGGCGGGGTCACCCACAACTTCGCATACCACGATCATCCTTGTCTCGACACTTTAACCTTTATGCTATACAGTTTCACAGCTCTTTCACACCTCAATAAGGCCTAAGTAATGCCACATGGTATATAGCCACAGTGAAATGTAACCGCTCGTGATACCGCCAAGCAGCCAGCAGCATATTTTCAACATCTCCTTCAATCTTTCATCAGTTGTTGTTTAAGGGCAGGCAATTTGCATGCCGGTCCACGTGGAAACGTTAGCATCTGCAGAGGAAATCCAGAAAATTGCTACAGGTCTTTTTTTTTTTTTGCAAAGCAAAGGACTGGAATGAAAAGTGGGTCGTCGTTGATCAAATTGTGTAAACATCTGCATCACAATTACACTACGTGCAGAATGGAGGATCTGTTAATTTTGGCCACAAAGACTGATCAAAGTTGCCAAATATCACTATATATCATGTCTAAATGTTCAATTTAGAAGAATCAGGCCTCAGTGAGATTTGAACTCACGACCCCTGGTTTACTAGACCAGTGCTCTGACCGCTGAGCTACGAGGCCCTTGCTTTGAAATGTTTTGTTGTTTTTTTCTGTGCTACTCTTTGTGTTATGCTGCGAATTGGTGCCGCGCAACCTTTCATTGACCAAATTGTCCCTTGGACATGCGTGACAAGCAAGGACGAACACTTTGTTAAGGAATTTAATTAGCTTTTCTTTTTCATTTTTTTTTTTTATCATGAAGAGAATTTTCCCGAAATTCAGATTTTCTGTGAGAGATTTAAATTTAACAAGCATTTTGATTGATGCAAATTTAACATTCACACTGACAACAATTTTGCCCATGAATGTCAAGTCCATCTAATTTAGGATCACCCTAAAATATTAGGCCCTGAGGAGATTTGAACTCATGACCCCTGGTTTACAAGACCAGTGCTCTGACCCCTGAGCTACAGGGCCCATTTTCCTGCTGGCCACATGCCTGTAAAGATCTACACTAACTAACTAACTAACTAACTAACTAACTAACTAACTAACTAACTAACTAACTAACTAACTAACTAACTGACTAACTGACTAACTGACTGACTGACTGACTGACTGACTCACTCACTCACTAACTCACTCACTCACTCACTCGCTCACTCACTCGCTCACTCACTCGCTCACTCGCTCGCTCAATGAATGAATGAATGAATGAACAAATACATACATACATACATGCATGCATACATACATACATACATACATACATACATACATACATACATACATACATACATACATACATACATACATACATACATACACACATACATACATACATACACAAATAAGTAAATAAAAAAATAAGTCATTTTTTTTAGAAAAACAAATAAATCAATCAATTAATAGATAAAAAATGAACAGATAAATAAACTAATACATAAAAAAAATAATAAATAAATAAATAATCATAATACTAAATGAATAAACAATTGAATGAATAAACACATAAACAAATAATAAACACATAAATAAATAAATAAATAAATCTACACATAATCATAATACTAAATTAATAAACAATTGAATAAATAAACACATAAACAAATAATAAATAAATAAATAAATAAATAAATAAATACGCAGTGTCACTCTCTCTTTTTCTGGGATGTCTTTGCACACTTTTGGCCTGAAAATATAACCAGATTGCTGTTCTCTACGCCCTTGCTATTTTTCAGATCTTTGTGTGTGCTGTTTGTGTCGTTTAATATTTTCTTAACTCTATTTTCTTATTTTTTTTCTCCGTAGTTGTTATGCTCTACGGTGCAGAAGGCTCTATTCGAGGAGGAAGAGAAAGTGAGCACGCTCTCTCAGAAGGTACGTTCACTGGAGAAGGCCAACGGACACCTAAGGGAAAAGGTGAAGACCATGAAACGTCTGCTTCGCCAGGCCCAACGAGAGGCGGTCAAGGAGAAACAAACAATCAACCTTAAGCAGCTGTACGAGTCAAAGACATCCCAAACGCACCCGCATCAGGACACCACCCAGGACCAGAAGCAACCTCCTCTCAAAAGGGCGCTGTCAAAAACATTGACGAAGTAATGCTAACTTCAATGTGTGCTAAGGATGCTAAGTACGATCAAAGCAAAAGTCTCTTTCGTTATATTATCCATCATAAGATGCTTACTCAATAAAAAAACACAATTTTGAATGTTTATTCGCCACCCACAATGAAAAACCTGTGACTCAAGGTTATTATAAAAGAGTCTTAAACAAGATATTTGAAATAAGCATTGATGTAACTTCATGCTACACGCTGCGATGGGTCTGTGGCGGCGCTCGCGGGTTTGACAATTAGCGTAGGAGCGATCAAAGAGCACAAGAAACTCTTTAGGTCCACAGTTGGATACGATGTTGTGGGCAGTATTATTGAGTGTTTTGGGGAATGCTGAATATATCTAATTTTTTTTTAATGCTTTTTATTGTGCATGACTGTATGCTGGTCATGCAAATCAGTTAACAAAAAAAAAAAAAAAAAAGTGAAACGTATGATGTTTGGAAGTTCATCATGACAATAGCCTATATGATCCCTTGTTTTCTTTTCTTACTTATTTTTGAAACTATTTATGTTGAACTTTTTTTAAAATCGTTTTTCAAGCGTACTCACATTTTGTGTCAATTTTGTTTCAGAAAACACGGGTGCTGAGCATCTATTCATTTAAAACACTTCTTGTGACAGATTGGCTTCCTATAAGTCGCAAATTATCATTTATCACTTCAAATAGAGCCTTTCTGTTTTGTTTTGTGGTCGGCCATGCAGCCAGCCAAATTATTTGTACACATTACTCCCGTTTTCATTCTTGGAATGAATAAATCAGTTTTATCGCCATCTACTGTGTCGCTTTGCCATTTATCTGCCTGACCCACGTTGTGCTCAACTGTTATGTACAGCTGTGAAAGCAGACCCGTATGGACAAAGTAATAAAGATGTCATCGTGCCAAAATAAAAGCTTTGCAAATACATTTTGACATTTAACGTCTTTTTTCCACAGTATACTGATTTCCTGATCTAGGCTTCCTTTAAAGCTTTATCATTGATCGGTAACCTCAGTATGGGTAATTGAGCATCTCTCACCACATAAAAGGGTAAACAGCCACAAGGAAAATCAGATTAAAAAGGGCAATAAATTCCAGTGAGTGTTTTAATCGCGCTCATAACTGCATTCCTAAAATGTCTTTTGGCACAAGTAGGGTGTATGAGCCTGCTTGAGTTGGAAGATTTAGATATTTAGGGTTCAAAAGCAATGTGAAAAAAATTAGGCATAGCGTAGGGTAAACGGCAGTCACGGAATGACAATACAGTGAGACCTCAATTTACGAACTTAATTGGTTCCTAGACAGAGCGTGTAAGGCGAAAAGTGTGTATCTCAAAAATAAATTCCCATAGGAAACCATTAAAATGGGAATAATCCGTTCCCGGGTTTCCATAAAGTATACTTTTCAACTGAATAAGCCTTAAAACTACACACAACATACCTTATTCTATGTATAATAAATGTGCTATTGTATTGTAATGAAAGAAATACACTGCTTTGTATCATAAAGTCACTTTATTTACATTTGTGATGGTCATTGATGGCTTGATGGAATGGCGTTGGAGATCGAAGGTCAAAGGGAATTGCTGTTTGGAAAGAGAGGCACATTACATGAGGACTGTAATTAAAGAAATAAACTGCTGTAAAATAAAGTTTTATTAGCCTTTTTGATGGTCGTTGATGGCTTATGGAAGGAGAGTCACCTTCCATAAGGACTGTTGGTGTTGTTCGGTCGTGTGCTTCCGCCGAAGATCACTCCGCCAGCCGTGGTGGGTGTGTATTATGAAAATAGTGTTTATTATAAGGTTTAATTTTCAGAAATTTGACGTTTGTAAGACGAAAAGTTTGTAAGATAAGGTGTTTGTAAGTTGAGGTCTCACTGTATATGATATTGACAGATGACATGCGTAGTTATGCGCGTTAGTGACTGATTTTTACTGACTTGCCTTACCTTTATATTTAAGGCCAAAATGAATTGTGGGCTATTATTCTTCATCCTTGGTGTATTCTTTTAATGACTGAATTTCACAGATTTGCTACGAGGAGAACTGGGACAGTTCGATTTTTTTGTAAACTGTGCTGTTGGTGATGTTCCACCTCGGGCCAGCAGATGGTGAAAAAGCATATTAAGAGAGCCAAGCTATGGACGAATCATTAACTAACTCCTGTTGTGAACAAAAATAAAGGACACCCCTGACAATCATTTGCGCTCACATTCACATATAATTATCTGTTGAAGATGTTTTTCACGCCATTGTGCAACCAATTGAGAGTTCCGCCATTATTTTTTACGACATTTGACATGAAACAAATGACTTCCACATGTATACGACTGAGGGATCGAAGGATGAGAAACAGGATTTAAAATGGGAAGACGGATAAAAGTAAACCTTTAGCAGCTGTAGAGGGATTGTTCTCAACTAAAGTGGGATAGAACGCGACATTTACAAGCTTTTTGCTAGCTTCTCGGTGCCTTCCTTGTGTTAAGATTATGGATAGCTCACTTTTTGTTCTCCCTGGTCCGACTTCACCAAGCTTGCCTGCAGCTAAGTGTCAAAATCTCATGGAAGTCAGCCAAAGATGATAAACACACACAGCTTTCTCAACAAAAAACCTACCGTGTGCACAGCCAAGCTGCAGAACACATGTCAGCCAATACTACTCCATGCTGGTGGTCCCCAACACTGGATGGGGCTATTTTTGCAACCTTGCTTTAGTTCATAAATCTTCATTCAGCCGTTCAACTTTCACTTTGGCTATTGGTTGAGTTATTGTTATTGTTTTTTCTATACTGTACATATTTTTGAATAGATAGATAGATAGATAGATAGATAGATAGATAGATAGATAGATAGATAGATAGATAGATAGATAGATAGATAGATAGATAGATAGATAGATAGATAGATAGATAGATGGATGGATGGATGGATGGATGGATGGATGGATGGATGGATGGATGGATGGATGGGTGAAAACCTCCTCATTCAGTTTTTTTTGCCTGTTAGACGAAAAGTTAAATCCTTAATGTAACAGTTCAGTCATACGACTGAACTGACTGATATTTCTCAGGGTTAAAAGTCACACCAGTCAATCTATTTCCACATGAGTCCTCAAAAAACCTTACTAATTTTTACCAGATGGATGTAGACTTCCAGAAAGTCAAATGCCCATGCAAATCAAGTTGTTCCCTCTCCAACCATGGAGAGGGATGTTAAATGCATGTGGACAGGCATGGGGGCAACCGCACTTGGGGGCAAGTTGAAGTTTCCACTTAATGTAGAGTGCATGTGTTTGGATTGTGGGAGGAAACCAGTGCGCCCAGAGGAAACTCAACACATGCAAGTCCACGCAGATAACCACCCCCGTGACCATTTCGGGCAGGGGGAAAGACTCTTTCACATATTTGGAATAATCATCTAAAGATGTGTTTCCTTTGGCATCACATTTCGTCTAAAATTGATCAACATGCTTATCATCAGATAAGATCCATAAAAAAATAAAACAAAGTACAACAATACACAATATTTTTTATTTACTGTTTTATCCTGTCAAACAAATCTGAAAATTGCCATTTTAGATCCGACTCTTTCATTCTGATTTTTCTTTCGTCCAATAGTTTTGAAACTGTGAGTCATCCTTAAAGGAGAACCGACATCACTTTTTTGTTTCCTAACTGACATCAGAAAAACATTTTATAGCATCTAAAATACCCAAAACACACAGTATGATATTTTTTGTCGAATGTAAAACTGCAAATCTGCAAAAAAATGAACCCGGAAGTGGCCAGTTTCAGAAGGTCCCGCCCCCTTGTTCGTGGTGTCACCCCAAGATGTCTTGCCTTGCTGGAGGATCAAAACAATGGCTTCAGATTCGGAGAATATGCTTTCTTGTTACTCATCCAGTTATGAATATGATTCAAATAGTTCTGAAGAGGAAAGCATACATGTTTCCAATCGATGAAATAATTTATTCCATGCCATTTTGAGGCAATAGGGGGGGAAAATGTAGCACCAAAAAAGAGGCAGAAAATGGCGACAAAGCTCCGTGTAAGGAATTATTCAGCCCGTTTCCAAAGGCTGATTAATTCCTTACACAGAGCTTTGTCGCCCTCTTCTGCCTCTTTTTGGTGCAACACGAAGTTTTCAGACCAAACAAGTACAGCAAAATGCATTGACGTGATGGAAGGACTGCTACAATGTGTCCTTTTTTCGATTAGGGGCGTTCCTTCAGTGACGTAGGGTGAGGACTCGTCACCAACTCAAAAACAAGACTTCCGGAATATTCAGGGCGAGTCTTAAAACGTGAAATATAGCTACATGCGGTGGAATCTTTGTAGAATACGCTCAGTAGAAGTCATTTGAAGCCATTTTACAAATTATGGACACAACTTGTCCGGAGACGTCGGTTGTCCTTTAAATAAGCCACTTCCTCATGGTGCGCTATTCACTTTCCCAAATTTGCTCCAAGGAGAACACGCACTCTGACTCTGCGAGTCACTCATCCTGATGAAGTGGAAGATGATCTCACTGTATAATTTCAAGGCTCTCACCCTCTACTTTGCTTTCAGCACCTCAGGGACATTGTTTTGTTTATGTTCCAATAACCCGGTTTGAACAAGGCCTCAAAACGCAGGAAAATCTGACGCCAGTCATCACTTTTATCTTTATTTTCCCGCTTCAGCCCAAACAAAATATTGATTCTTCAAGCAGTCTGGATCTTCTTCCAAAACTGAAATGAGCTCCAGATAAAAGTTGAAACTACGAGCGCCGGGTTTCCTGATTAAGGATATGAGTGCGTGGGAGAATTGATAAAAGCTGAATCAGCAAAAGTCATTTATAAATCAAGTAATCATGAAACACTATTATATTTACGTATTATCATGAAATATATTGTTTGGAAAAAAAATATAAATGTATCTTTAAATTGGTTGTGGCTTTTCTTGAAGATTTTTTATTTATTTTGTCAAATCGAGAGCCATGCATACACAAAAAAAATGTGTGTGTGCGTGTATGCATGTGTGTGTGTGTGTTTGTATGACTATTCTTGTGAGGACAACAATGGGTTTATACCATACGTAATGAGGACCTTTTTGACAAAGAGGGACCTTTTGGTCGGTCCTCACAAGTTTTTCATTCTTGTGTGCGTGTGCATGTGTGCATGTGTGTGTGTGTGTGTGTGTGTGTGTGTGTGTGTGTGTGTGTGTGTGTGTGTGTGTGTGTGTGTGTGTGTGTGTGAGAGAGAGAGAGAGAGACGGACATCTCAGCAGGGAAAGCTCTCGTAGTTGAAATGATGTGTACAAAACGCACACGCCGTTTGAATGGACGTCTGTCAGCAGGACTCCAGTCGGCGCTCGCCGGAGGTTAATATGTCTGCTGTGTTTGTTGTCATAAGAATGGAAAGTTTTCACAAGGTGTTTGCCATTTTTTTTCTCCCACGACACACTTCCTGCTGTTTTGAGTTTCAACTCAACTGAAGTGACAAACTAATAAATTGAAGGAATGAACTAATAAAGAATGCCTTTGATGGTTGCCACATCTGCTTGCTTCACGCATCTTGTCTGGAAGTAGAGACAGACCAAGCATCGACGCTCGAGAATATTTGTGAGTTTTATACCACCAAATCTCAAACGAATATGCGGTCACAAGTCTCGTGGTGGATTTTCAGGTGTGCCATGTATACGGTGAAACAGTTGATCCTCTGCAGCTGCATAATTAGTAGTTTTATCCATAGAGCAAACTCTCACACACACACACACACACACACACACACACACACACACACACACACACACACGCACGCACGCACGCACGCACGCACACACACACACACACACACACACACACACACACACACACACACACACACACACACACACACACACACACACACACACACACACACACACACACACCAGAAGATATATATCTGCTGTTCTACAAGTAGGACCAACACACCCTATTAAGGAATTGTTTTGCAAGTGTTGACTATTTCACCCTTAATGTTTTTGGAGGGGTTCTCGACTTTGAATTTTCCAAGTGCCCTCATCACCATTGTTATAATGAGCGTTATCAGTAAGCCACACAAGTTGTTGGGTTAGTGAAAATGTCTCCCAAGACAGTCAAGACACATTGAAATTAAGGATCACTACATATTCTAAACTGGAATATTTAACTCCAAAAATGTGTGATTTAACTCTTTCAGGCACATCTGTTACTAAAGTGGACAACTATAACAAATATTTTCTGTTGTATGAATTCATCTTAATGATATAGCTGTGCATCAAGTATGATAGTGGCCACTTGTGTACCTGGTGCGTGTGGCTGCCGCTGCTCGCCCGCAGAAAAAATATCCAGTGACTGTAAAGTGTCCTTGAGAGTTTTGAAAGGTGCTTCTAAATGAAATGTATTATTATTATTCTGTATTTTGCCATCTATGTTGATTTTATTTTTTATTTCATATATACAGTAAAGTCTCGTTATATCGATATCGGATATATCGATAGTCCCGGTTATATCGATACTATTTCTATGCACGTACGGAGAAAATTACATGCAAACAGGGTCGGATATATCGATAGTCCCGGTTATATCGATATTTTTTCGGACTCCCTTGAATATCGATATAACGAGACTTTACTGTATTTTTTTAAGGCTAAAGACTAATGTTGTTATCATTATTTGGCCACGGAAGGTCGCTTCAGTCATCTCTAGTGCCATCTTGGGTTTACCCCCTCAACTTCATGGCAACACAGCTCCCGTTTCCACGTCAAGACGTGACTCGCATCTGTCAGCACTTTCTTGCCGACCATCCATGCAATTTTTAGGAAGCGGGCCCCTCGCGGTCCTGCTTTCACCGCATCGTTTCGACTCTCCGCGAGGAGCTTCACTATCAAAGCTCTCTTGCCATTCCGCTCGCAGACGTTCAACGACCCAACCTCTGTTAGGGAAAGAGCATTGGCTCCCCCAAATGAAATGATTTCGATTGTGTACAGCATGCGTTCTGACTGAATCAAATGCGTTACAGAGGAGTCGAGTTCAGATGACTAATGCATAGACAAGGAGTTTAATGTGTTTCATTTACAGTCACTTTTCCACAGCCGATGATGAATTGCACCTTTGTGTACAGTTTAAAATACTGTATAAAAAAAAAAATACAACATATTCAGGGTAAAAACACTCCGTTGGATGACAAACCCACCTGGACAAGCAAAAAGAGTAAACGAAGAGAAAGTAGATCACCTTGACACTATTAATTTCCCTTTATCCCCATGAAGAGCAATTCTCATGCCGGAATTGAAAGCAGTAACATTTGCGATAATAATGTGTATGTTCAACCTTGCGGTGTATTTAAAAAATAAAATTACATTAAACAAATAAGAAAATATCTTATCACAGCAAGTTCAGTTGTGAGCGAATGGCTACATTATTATGTATTTCATGATCATTTCCTTCATTGACCAGGTGTGTTTGATTTTCATTCTTTTGCCCAAGATGTTTTAGCTCAATTTTCAAACAAGGGACACTATATGCTCATGTAAAAACATTGTGGTGGAATAGGGGAGTAATCAGTGAATTATTACAGATATATTCTTGAAATCGACTCAACCAATAGTGAGACGGCAGAGTCAAAACGCTGCTGTTGATTGAGTCTCGACTAGCTTGCGCTCTGAACTAACGACAACGTGACATCATCCCGCAAAACACAACACCGGCATGACAACAGGAGCTCAGAACATCAGAGCACCTTAAGAAAAATAATTCAACGTTATCGTCCCCCTTTGTCAATCGAGGAAATTTGAGAATACACGAGCGAACAGTTCACTTTTGGAAACGCTTTCGACATTTTACGGTTCACTGTCCAAAAAACACGTCCACGCTACCTTACCTGACAGAAATGCCGAATAAAGCGATAGCATTTTCATTTAAAGGACAACCGACGTCGAAGTTGTGTCCATAATTTGTAAAATGGCTTCAAATGACTTCTACTGAGCGTATTTTACAAATATTCCACCGCATATAGCTGTATTTTGCGTTTTAAGACTCGCGCTGAATATTCAGGAAGTCTTGTTTTTGAGTTGGTGACGAGTCCGTACGTGACGTCACTGAAGGAACACCCCTGACCGAAAAAAAAAGACACATTGTAGCAGTCCTTCCATCACGTCAATGCTTGTTTGGTCAGAAAATCTCATGTTGCCAGAAGAGGGCGACCAAGCTCCATATAAGGAATTTTTCAGCGTGTGGAAACGCAATACACTGTCATGTCTACAAGAGGTCGCCATTTCTGCCTGATCCATTTCCCCCCAATGTTGCCTCAAAATGGCACGGAATAAATTCTTTAATCGATTGCAAACATGTATGCTTTCCTCTTCAGAACTATATGAATCATATTCATAACTGGATGTGTAACAAGAAAGCATATTCTCCAAATCTGAAGCCATTGTTTTGATTCTCCAGCAATGTAAGACGTCTTGGCGTGACGTCACGAACTGGGGGCGGGACTTTCTGAAAATGCCCAATTCGTAGCTCAATTTTTTTGCAGATTTTGGACACTTGAAGTCATTTTTATTGGTGTTTTGCATTTGACTAAAAATATCATACTGCGTGTTTTGGGTATTTTAGATGCTATAAAACGTTTTTCTGATGTCAGTTAGGAAACAATAAAGTGACGTCGGTTGTCCTTTAAAGCAACATCATTAAGTTTTCGGCAGGGTTTCTTTCTCACTAGTTCTCTCCAGCGCTGACCTTACGGTGACTACTCACAACGGTTTTGCACGCTGCCACATCAGACGGATATTTTTGGTGCATTTAAACATCTTGAAGAATAATGGGCATTAAACCTTCTCATAAGGAACCCATTCAAGACTTAGCCGCTCACATTACAGGATTCACAACAACACAAGAAAATGGTGAAGAAATAAAAAATAATGATGCATATTGACATTCTTCAATGTACCAGATGTTTTTTAAAAGCTCCAAATAATGAAATAGTTGGGGAAAAAGACATATGTCTCCAGTACACATTGCTAGATTCATATATGTATACTTTTGCATCCATAGTCCTATTTTCAGGCTCTCATGACTGTCTGATTATAATTCACCTTGATTTTAAAGAAAAGGTCAAACGATGTAGTTGTAGCAAATATAGAAAATCATAAAAAATAAAACACATGAAGACTTTGCAGGTAGACACACTTGACAAGCTCCCACAATAAATCAATCACACTGTAAACCCTAAAGGCACCATAGACAAAGTTCGCTGTGCTCACCTGGTTTAAGAGCTTGTAAGAAGCCAAAGGGGAGCCTTTGTTACAGCTGCATGGAAACACCACATTTGCACGCACATACGCGCATAGTTTTATCCTGTATATATATATATAAATTTCATAAAAGGCTACATAGGGACGGATGGAGTTTTGCATACGGGTCACAGAGGGTCTCAAAGCAGACAAATCTGTGTTCACTCTGCAGTACGATTAAATTGGACTCTGTTACATTCAAAATATTTCATTAAGATATAGGAACGTCTTTATATCAATGGCACCCCGTCCTCCGTAACAACAAAAAAAGGCATATTTCCAAGAGTTCTCTCTTCTGATCATGCACAAATAACACAAAACAAATCATAACAAGAGCAAACGCAGCCTGCGTCCAAATAATAGTCTAAGCTCTGTCCTACATCGGAAAGAAACAGTCCTCTCCTCTTTACTTTGAATGCTCTTAGCCCAAACTAACCGCCCAGTCTGACAACTAGTCATCATAATAATCAATCACCACCCGATTTTCTGAATCTGAATCTCCTTGCTTCCCAGACTGGACAGACTTGCTCCCCCTGCAGGCGAGAGGTTGGAACGATGTCTCATTCCGAACCAGACATGAAGGGGCGTGAGGGAGTCACGGCCTCTGGTTTCACCGAGAGGGTTTTAAAATGGTAAAAAAAAATCACTGGGGTCGACGAGGTAGTGAAGGAGCACACGGATCACACCCGGCTGGTCGGGTGGCAGCGGTAGGTACTGCTGGACAGAGGGTCCATGCCATCTGCGTCCAGTGCCTGGGAGCACCCTGCCTCCCCACACGACTCTAAAAGAAAATAGGCATTAGACTTCCTGGTAAATCAATTATTAAGGCGAGAACCACCCAACAAGAGGCACTCAAATGATAATAAGGCAAAAAAAAAATACTACACCAGTACATCAAAAGTAAATGATGAAACATTGCTTTAAGGCTGCAGTCCCCATGCCCTCTGTCGCTTGGTGCCGGGTCAGACGGAAATAATAAATAATTTTATTTAAACATTTCCGTTTTATTCATTTCGGAATCCTTTGTATTTTATTTTGAAAATTACCGGATTCTCTGTTACACGCATCTACAAGAGTTTAACCTTGACGCATACGAAGGCTCTTCTAGGTCACGTGATAGGTTACCGCTCAAATGAAACAGAGTCGATAGCAAAATGAGTTAAAACAACAACCCCCCCCCCCCAGTGGCCTTTTAGTGTGGCTAACCCAGGACGTTGCTGTGTAAATGAACAAGACAGAGACAACAGAGGGTGTAGACTACACACCTGCGTGTTGAGAATCCTCTCCTGGAATCAGCAGGTGGCACGGGCTCGTCAGGGTCTCTTGGTTTGGTCCTTCATGGTTGGTGCCCAGCTGAAGACGCCTCATGTGGCGGACAACAGCCGTCGCGTTGAATGCTTGCTGAGAAGGGACACGAACACAACAGTCACTTTCAACCGCTTCGGGACACCACAGTAAAAGGTTAGCTGGGACATCGTCCAATCAACAGGCAAGAGTTTTAGAATTTGTCATTTTTTTGCGTGCCGCCGCATCTAAATAAACAAAACCAAGATGTAAATATCGAAAAAAATGTCTGACCTTCCATTTACTTTTGGCAAAGTTCTTCTTGATCTGTGCACTGACAGACTCATGGATGTTCTTATCGAGTGCAGTGTCTCCAGCAATCCTAAAGTGAAGAAACATTTCAGTACGTGTGTGTCTGTGCGTGTGACACTGTTTAACAAGCCTAACACTCTATCGAGTTTATACAAATAGTCTCCTGGAAGAAACACCTCACCCCATCTGAATTTTTGTAACTCACCTGGCTATAAATTAGCAACAACTAGCAAAAAAAACAGTCATTCTTAACATGATTAAGATTACATTTGAAATACAAACATGGTTTCTTAAAGGACAACCGACGCCTCGGGACAAGTTGTGTCCATAATTTGTAAAATGGCTTCAAATGACTTCTACTGAGCGTATTTTACAAAGATTCCACCACATATAGCTATATTTTACGTTTTAAGACTCTCGCTGAATATTCCAGAAGTCTTGTTTTTGAGTTGGTGACGAGTCGTCACGTCACTGAAGGAACACCCCTGACCGAGAAAGCGACACATTGTAGCAGTCCTTTCATCACATCAATGCATTTTGCGGTACTTTGTTTGGTCTGAAAACTTCGTGATGATCCGTGTTGATGGCGAAATTAGAAGGAAAACATAAATAATGCGATGGGGAATCCTTGTGTGTTTCACCGAGCATCTATTTGATATTCGCTGACAAAAATTCTAAGGAAATAATAAGCCCGTTTCCACGGACTTTGTCGCCATCTTTTGCCTCTTTTGGGTGCTAAAACGTTCTTCTGATGTCAGTTAGGAAACAAAAAAAAGTGATGTCGGTTGTCCTTTAATGCTAATAGGAAAGGCGTTTATAACAATTACCATGGGTGTTGCAGGGCCTGCTCACAGGTGTAACGTATATTGGGGTCTTTCTCCATCAAATGGATTATGAAATCTTTAGCTGTCAAGATAAAAACAAAATACTTCATCACACTTCAGGAATGCAACTGTAGTTTTTTTCGTTGTTCAATACAAATGTATATTTAATGGCATTTGACAACAGCATCTCTCAGTATTCATCATTCACCATAAATGTTTGTCTTTTTAATGCACCTGTAAATTACCTGAATCCGAGATGTCATCCCAGTATGGTGAATCAAACTCGTATTCTGCCTTTAGGATCTGCTCAAAGAGTTTGGCGTCGTTCTCGTCGTAAAATGGAGGGTAGCCACATAACCTGAGAATTGATAAATGAAGAGCTGAGGCATCCAGACACAACAGGTTCCCAAAAAACAAAAGAAGAAAACGCGTAATATATGGCTGCATACTCACAGAATATAGGCGATGACTCCAATGGACCAGCAGTCGACGGCTTTACTGTAGGGCTTCTGGGCCAGAACCTCAGGGGCTGCAATGAAGACAATAAATTATTAGAAACAAATCGTATATATTTTTTTCACTTTCTGTGTTACCATCAAGCCAGATATGGATGTCTCTGTTCTGGTTGATCATTATAATATGATTAAAGCCACAATAAAACGTCATCAATAATAACAAAAGTGAGAAGTGAGGTTACCATAGATCAGGGGTGTCAAAGTCATTTTTTGCCGCGGGCCACATTGTAGTTATGGTTTCCTCTCGAGGGCCGTTATCAATTTGGGGAACCCGTTAGAATGTTTAAATCCCTTCAAATATTACATATAGAGCACACAGCAAATTAATGAATAACTCGTTTTCAAATCTGAAGTCAAGAATAATGACTTTTATTGTGGTTGACATCCAAAAATATGAAATTTTGGCTCAGATTTTAGCAATCATCATGGAATTTAACAAGTTTGATTTGCTTTCGCGGGCCGAAAAAAAATAATGTGGCGGGCCGGATTTGGCCCGCGGGCCTTGATTTTGACACCTGTGCAATAGATGATCATAAAAACATATTCTTCATTTTGAATAATACATGGTTACCTTATTTTTAAACTTGCATGACAGTAAAATGCACAATCCAAGTTGAAGCACATTCAGACCTACTTTACATACTTTACTTATGTGTTAGCAAAGAGCAGCGAACTCTTTTATGACATTTTATTGTATGGCATAGAATTTATTTCTACGTGTCACTCTGCCAGTTTGTTTTTTTTTTTAATTAACTCATTCACTGCCATTCACAAATTTATTTGGGAATTGAAAATATGACGAAGTGCGCCATTCGCGAATAGTTTTGTTTTTTTCTTGCTTGGGTGCCGATAAAGCGGTGGCCAGGCCTCTGGCTATGTTTTTTTTCCCCTTCCACAAGGGGGCAGGATTTCCCTTTTTTTCCATGTTAGAGATTTGTTCCAGCTTTAGCTGTTGTCAAAGCGCTATATAAGCCAATACAGTATGTATGTATTGCATTGTGTTTTGGACAGCCGCCCTCATTTCAAGCTCATATAACTCTAACCAATATAATTTAGGAATTGACTTTTTTTCTGATGAAAGAAGCGAGTCTAAGCTTTATTATGCTGCATTGAATGTTTATGTCGTCCTAAAACTCAATATTCTGTGCGTCCAAGAATTTGAGTGACAATGACAAAAACCCTGGCACTGGAATGGACACATTTTTGCACGTCTGGCAGTGAATGAGTTAATCATGAAGCAACTTTAGAATAAAAAAAAAAGCATTTTTGTATCTTGCATTTTGAGAATGCAGGCAACTTATTTACCGACATATCCGGGAGTTCCGCAGGCTGTTGACATAACACTCCCAGAGCCTTCGATTTTAGACAGGCCAAAGTCACTGATCATAATTTTGGAGTCTTCTTCCATGCTGTAGTAGAGCAGATTCTCTGGCTGTGACGCAAAGCAGACATGTGGAACAATCACTCTTGTCCTGAATACATTCATAAAAAACTCAGCACGCTTGCCACAATACATAATTTGAAATCCCAGGAGAGGACAGACATGAAATCCAGTACCACAATTACAAAAACAAACAAACATGTATTTTGATGCTGCGACCAATTTTCAATTTCATGACAAACATTTAAAAAAAGAAAAGAAAAAAAAAAACAAACAAACCTTGAGGTCTCGATGCACGATTCCCATGTCATGGAGGTATTTGACAGCATCCAGAATTTGCTGAATGAGTTTACTGGCATCTTTCTCTGTGTAGAAGCCTTTTTCGATGATACGGTCAAACAATTCCCCACCAGACACCCTGAATGGATAAAAGAAACACAGCCACATTTTTGGGGCAGGTCACAACGATGTGGTAACATTGATGTCGTAAGACGTTTTATATGAGGGTATTTATCTGTGTCACCTGCCCTCAGCATACTGAGTCAGTGCAATTTGGAAGCTCTTTTGCGGGGGCTTAAAAATAGTCCAAAATTGCTTGCTCTAAGGGGTTAATTAACACTGTGGTTGAAATTGACTGATGAAAAAGACTGATTAAAAAAATGCTGCGTTATAATTTCAATCGTGTAATTCATTGCCAAAACGCATTGATTTTCTCCCTTTGTCATTGCCTTTTTATCGAGCATCCACTAGATGGTGCCACAATTTTGCTTGCAGAGAATTAGCTCATTAAAGCATTTCACTCGCATTGCCAAACGTTCCATTCAGTACACAAACGTTCAATTCGAGAATACTTTTCTAAAAAACATATTACACTTTTGTTGTTGTTACACTACACTACACTACACTACATTTCACGGACCTTGTAATCATGATAAAGTGCTAAGCTGCCCACTGTTAATCATGTTAATCGAATTAACTTGGCTCCATTCAGTTAACGTATAGATTCGTCACTGCGCAACTGGGTCATGCTCAAATTTTGATGAGGCCTCACATATAGTGTATCACAAGGGAGTACAATGACATCGAGTCAAAAATATAAATGTATCTCTTCACCCTGCCTTTCTGCCTTTATCATTTTTGACACCAGTGATTGTGTGTGCAGTTTCCTGATCCTTATCCATCTTTTTTCCCTGACATTTCCATCACTCAGGCGTACGACAGGCTGATTGGCTGCAGATGAAAAGGCAAAACTCCCCGACGGTGTCTGTAAGTAAGCTTTGTGCGATGTGTGCTTGCGTGGGTCCCTGTACGTGCAAGCACATGAGTGCACGACGGTGTGTAATTAATGGCATGTGACGAGCAATGTGTGAGAGATGGCACAAGCCCGAGGCTCCAAACTCACACGTATGTGAATACTCACAGCTGCATGACAAGGTACAGGTGTGATTTACTCTCAAATATTTCTTCCAGAGTCACAATGTTGGCGTGTTTTATCCTGCAACAAAAAAGTCATGGTTAATGAAACAAAAAAACTAAATATTGTACTTAACTCATTCACTGC
Source organism: Hippocampus bargibanti (assembly GCF_051943395.1). Taxonomy (NCBI): domain Eukaryota; kingdom Metazoa; phylum Chordata; class Actinopteri; order Syngnathiformes; family Syngnathidae; genus Hippocampus; species Hippocampus bargibanti. Next base: position 4,108,200 of record NC_142745.1, on the reverse strand, counting down.
CAATCATGAATTTATTCGGCAATTGAAAATATTATGTAGAGCGCCATTCTAGAATTTGTTTGGGTTTTGTTTTTTCATACTTGGGTATTGATAAAGCGCTGGCCATGCCATGTGGCAATGTTTTTTTTTCTTTTCCACAAGGGGCAGCATTTCCATTTTTTCCATGTTAGTGTTTTGTTCCAGCTTCAGTGGTTGTTCAAGCGCTCTATAAACCAATATGTATGTATTGCATTGCATTTTGGACAACCACCCTCATTTTAAGCTCATATAACTCCAGACCCAAATAATTTAGGAATTAACTCTTTTTTTCCTGATGAAAGAAGAGAGTCTAAGGTTTCTTACGCTGCATGGACTGTTTATGTAGTCCTAAAACTATATACTCCGTAGGTCCTGGAATTCGAGTGACAATGACAAAAATCCTGGCAGTGGAGTGGATACATTTTTGCACGCCTGGCAGTGAATGAGTTACGATCTACACTGAATTTTGGACACTCTGACGAAGGCGGAAGTAGTCGCTGAAACATGTCAGGTATTTGAACACCTACACTGTCTGTAAGTAAAGAATCTACTTAAAATTACACTGATTTTTTTTTTACAATTCTTTTTAACGGACAAAGGAGTCCAAATGTGTGTGTTAAATACAATTCATATAAACTCTCAAAATAACAGTCGGATTACTAAAACATTATGTTCTCAATTGATGTAGAACTCATATTCTACAAAAATATAAGTATAAATGTATATCCCGCCTGCTGAATATATATATATATATGTTAATTATTTTAATTTTATTTATTTTATTTATTATTATTTTTTATGATTTTATTTATTTTATTTTATTTAAATATTTTTAGTAATCAATTAATTAATAATTTAATTAATTTATTAATAGAACCCTCAAGCTTCCTGGCCTCTGGTAGAGGACCCGAGCTGAAATGGGGACAGACACCACCCATGGTGGGTGAGACGAGGATTTTTTTATTATATATATATATATATATATATATATATATATATATTAATACTTTAATTAATTAATTACTACTTTAAATAAATAAATAAAAAGTAATTAATTAATTTTTATAATATGTATATATAATTTGTATATACATGTGTTTTTTTAGTATTATTTTGTATCATTAATGTGCTAAAATAATTTTTATGACATCGTTAAACTGTGAGCGTCCGATTGACGTGAAGGACACAGCTGTAGCCGAGCTATGCGCCACTCTAAACCCGTGGCGGATTACAGCGCTGACTCGAACAATGCGGCTTCATTCATCTGCTTAGCTGAGCGAGGAAAGATTGATGGACCCACGGAAGGATAAATGTCGGATTAAAGGCGCCCAACGCTCGGACACGTGCGAGCGGGTGCGTGTGAGCTCCATCATGTACATCCGCACCCACATTTAAACGCGATGTGTTTGTGTGCGGTTGTTTTATGTTTGTGTGGGCGAGAGATGTGGCGTCGGTGTGGCTGTCACTGGTCACGGTGACTGTAGGGGGGAGCATAAAAGGCTGGTGAGTCATCTGCTGACCCCTGTCAACATATATAGCTCTCACGGAGCACCGGGGAGTTCAAGTTAGCAAATTAGAGAAAAGTAGTGCCGTGGCTTCACTCACAATATACAAATTGGGTATTTATTTTCGTGCATCAAACGAAACTGTGATTTTTGGAAAATTACTGCATTTATCGTCATATTTCCAAATGACCGACTCGTTGGAAGCAGCTTTTATGAAATCCATATCTACATTATATAAAATATGTGTTATTTCCCAACTTGTTCAGTTTGGAGAAGGGGGGGGGCTGATCGAATCAGTCAATGAGTGTACACATAGTTTCAAACATCTTCATTTGAACCAAATTATAACAGAATCAATTTCTAACCCCCACCTGTATCCCCTCAGCCATCTGTACTTTGAGTATTTTAGAGTTGTATGTCTCCTGTAACCCAGGCAACAACAGCTCTAAAAATAACTTGGGAATGAATGGAGAAATGCCATTTTCGTGACGGTCTGTAATTCTTGTCACACTCGCGAGAAAGTATGCTTCAAACAATCAACTAGCACAGCTGAATTAAACCTTTGTGCCTTTGAGTTAGTCTTCCATCACAACATTGAACTTCAAGTGAGGGTCCTGGCGTACGGATTGGATGAAAAGAGATTGTTGAACCCCAAATTATTGAAGTCCACTTACTTGTGCAGCACAGCAATCTCATTCTCGATGCTGTTCTCTTTTCCTTCTAACGCCTTCTTGGGGATGCACTTGATGGCCACCAACCTTTGGGTCCTTTTCTCCTCTGCCAAGACCACCTCAGAGAAAGCTCCCCTGAAACACCCAAAACATGTCGATGATGATGAATTATTCGATGAACGGTGTACTGAAGAAACAGCAAAGCTAACTGATTGCATAAGTGTCAATTTACAAGTCCTCCTCTCTGTATACGAGTGAAATTGACAATCGGGTACACTCGGGTGACTGCCAGATGATGTTCAAAAATGTGTTCACTTCAGTGCCAGGGGTTTTGGACATTTTCACTCCAATTGCAGGGCCACAGAACATTGAGTTTAAATGCAGCATAAGAAATCTTAGACTCTCTTCTCTTTCATCACTTAATTCCTAAATGATGTGGGTCTGGAGTTATCTGAGCTTGAAATGGGGACGGCTGTACAAAGGTCAAATGCTGCCCCCTCGTGGGAGGGGAAAAACATTGCCAGAGGTCTGAACAGCGCTTAATCGGCACCCCGCGCAATAAAAAAACAAAACCCGAAGAAATTAGGGAATGGCTGTCCATGTCATGCTTTTCAATTCCTGAATACATTTGGGAATGACAGTGAATGAGTTAAAAACATACTTGAGCCCCACTATTTTAATGCCACATACTGAAAATGCTATTTTCTGTGGTCCTGGTCAGTCGCAAGCTCAGAGAATTGCCCTGAGTCCATTCATCGGGAACAGACACAGAATATCGATCGATGGAGCACTATGTATAAATGGTCCCGATTGAGGTTAGACAGATAACACTGCAGAAATGTTGCCCTACTATGACATGTTGAAGTGTACCCACCGGATTTGTTTCACATCCCTGCCACTTAGTAGTCACTACATATTCTTACTGGACATGTTCGCTTCCTGAGGAAAGCAATGAAGAAAAAAAAGCAACGAAATTGACGGTGGCTTCCCATGACCCACTGAAAAGCAGGGGCAGTCCTGGTGGCGTTTTTGGCACAGTTCCGAGTTTCAAACTTCTAGACAGATATTGTTTTTCATGTAAATTGAGAAAGCAGTCTTTTTAGAATAATTACATTTCTTGAGGTTCCCTGGATAATACTACCACCCATACTTCATGTTTCCCATCGCCAATGAAAACCATGAAGTCATGTTTTAGAAACTCCGCTTGCTGACAGAAGTCTGAGGCCATTTTCTGACTGCAAACAACAATCGCCACTGTCCCCACGGCCATATTAACAAAAGTCAAAGGGCTATAGAAAGGTCGTTCATTTTGGCACAAATCCAACGGTTTGGAGAGTTCCACATTCCTTTGGAGCATCTGGAGGATTGACTTGATGTTCACCATACGCCTTCAGACATAGCAGAGAGTCGTGGCCAAGTGTTGCGCACAAACAATGGAGCCATTTTGGATCGCTGTGATTCGCTTTCTTACGTCTAGGAAAATGTTGCAAGTACAGTAAAGTCTCGTTATATCGATATCAGATATATCGATAGTCCCGGTTATATCGATACTATTTCTATGCACGCACGGAGAAAATTACATGCAAACAGGGTCGGATATATCGATAATCCCGGTTATATCGATATTTTTTCAGACTCCCTTGAATATCGATATAACGAGACTTTACTGTATTTAACATCCATCAAATGATGCGCTAAAATAAGTGCAAATACCCTTCATGCATATTTTGTCCAACAGCACAGTGCGTTATTTGTAACTACAGTACCAATTTATGCTTAGTAATAGTTTGACCAGGAGAGGGTCTGTGACGTAAGGTTCAATGAGCTTGAAAACATAACAGACAAGTTTCCAGGTTGCACTACTCGGTGTATTCAAGTACGTATCCATGTCAAATTTCATTTTTGGTATATGCAATGGGCCCCTGAAAACATGAATGGAGGGCCACAAATGGCGCCCGAGCCATAGTTTGGAGATGGGCCTAAAGCGAACTGCCAGAAATGCAAGATCTCCGACCAAGTGAATACTGTACATCTGTAAATATTTAGCTTTTTTTTTTGTCTTCTGGGGATTTGAAAAGAAAGCCCAGACGAACCAAAGATCACGGGACGTGAAGACTTCAGCATCGCCATACACAAAGTCATTTGTTATTAAAGCAAATGCTGGCATTTTGGACGTAATATTTTACGGCGGTTAACATTTGTATGACGAGAGAAAAAAAAAATTAATGGCGTCCTTATCAATCATAGATTATTTTAGTTTCTAAAACAAATTCACATTATCCAGTATCCCACAATTTTTTGGCACAAATCAATCAGCATTTTGGCTAACATAACGTCCTTATGGTTAGCTTCACAAGGGATGAATGTTTGATTGTTCAAAACCACAGGGATGACATATGAAGTGAGCAAAGTCATAAAAGCACCTAGTGAGAGTAAACAAGTAATATTCAAAGATCAATGACTATTGATCAGGTCACAGTACCATCACAATGGGAGAGTAAAACAAATGCCACTGATCAGGTCAGTATGATAAAGAGTTAAGCATTCAAAGCGTTTACGGGTAAGCATTTTAAGCATGTCTTATATTTTAAGCGTGATATTATTGAAGCTAAAAATTGCTCTTTTTTTATACAGTTCAGTACTTTACGTCTGTTCAGTACTTTGTTTTTGAAACCGTAGACCATCTGTTAGATACAGAGAGTGATACCGTGTCAAGTTACATTCAAATGCCAAACTGAGTTTATTTTCAAATGTGGTGATTAAATAAAGTGATTTGCGTGCAGGGTGTTGTGTCATGACAAAAACTAAATCACAAAGCAAATGTACCATCTGCGCCATTGAGATGTTGGTCAAGAAGCTATGCACACAATCGACAAAAGTGTTGACTGCGGAAAGGTCAGAGAAACAGTGCCGGACCATCTGGTCCAATCAAAACTGTGAGAAAATTCCAACTGGGAGACTGGCGGTGAAACAAAAAGACCATCTTTGCTCTGTGTGCTGCTAAAAATCACTCTGTACTCAGAGCTTTTATGTAATTATCAGCAGAACAATTATGTCCTATTGTATTTGCATCGCAAAATTACATGAAAACAACAAAAACAGTGAAAATGATGTTGGTGCGTGAGAAATTAGCATGAGAAGTTAGCCTGTTCTACCTGCACTTCTATGTATTCGTGCATAGGCGGGAATGTGAGAACGAATGGTATATGCCCTGAAATTGATTGCGAAGTATAAGGTGTGCCTAACATCTTGCCAAACAAGTCAGCTGGGATAAGGCTCTCATGATGAGGATCGACTCTCCCCAAAAATTAGAAGAAAAATTAATTGGATTGTTGACAAAAATGAGCTGTTTATTTGCTGATTCCAAACAAGGGCATAGATAGCAAGCTGTGGTGACAGACATTAATCGCACTTCCCACCTCTTCTATCACAAACATGTTGCTCCATCTGTAAATAACCATTTACATACAGACATCTGGAGTAATCCATCTAATTGCGTGAGTCATTCTCGCTGCGAGCACATTTGTAAATATCATTGCATATTATTAGGGTGTAGATCTGGTTTGACGGTGATAATAGCAAGCGTGACACACATCAGGCTTGTGTGACCTCATTTTTCACATTGCAAAAGAGTCACTGCAAAGGAGCACATCAAACTCGTGTTTTCATGTTGTTATTTTGGACTTTTGTTTTGGTTTGAAAGGCCCTGTGTAGAAAAATGAAAAAAATGTTTCCATGTAATGTTGAGACAACCCAGTTACTTAATGTCAAATGTTCTTGATATGTCAACATATACCTATGTATATTTAACTAAAGTGATGATGTATATGCTTCAAGCCTACAGTGACTTGAAAATGCCCACGGGGTATATGTGGGAAGGGCGCTAGCTACCAGCTAATTGGCACACCTCAGGACGCCATCTTGTTCAATATGTCACTTGCCTCGCTTGGTGTTGTGCCAGTATGTGAGTCCACATAACAGAGATACTTCAGTAAGTGTTACCCGTTTATTAAATACAGACAGATGATATTCAGTCTTGGGATCCACACACGGTCACATATTAGACAGGTTGGCTTGATGCGAGTGACTTACTGTTTGAATTGAAATAGCGTCAGGATACTATTCCTTAGACTTTGTTTTCCATTGTTTGCTAGCATTAAGTTAAACGGCTCGTTTAAGGCAAAGTTATGTTTGATGAAAGTATTGACTGAGGATATCAATAAGTCATTTCGAAAAGAACGTAAAGTACAGTAAAGTCTCGTTATATCGATATCGGTTATATCGATAGTACCGCTTATATCGATACTATTTCTATGAACGCACGGAGAAAATTACATGCAAACAGGATCGGATATATCGATAGTCCGGTTATATCGATATGTTTTCGGACTCCCGAGAATATCGATATAACGAGACTTTAATTTAAAGACTCATCTGCCAGTAATCTTTATTTGAACTATCACCATGACAGGCTCGAATGACACGCAAGTACACCATTATTGCTTTGTTTCTATTTGTATGGCATTTAGGATTCTGTACCCTTCTTAACTCATTCACTGCCATTCCAGAATTTATTCAGGAATTGAAAAGCATGACATGGAGCGCCATTGCTGCCGCTGGTCAGACCTCTGCCAATGTTTTTGTCTGCCACGAAGAGGCAGCATTTGCCTTTTGTACAGCCGCCCCCATTTCAATTCCTCCAGACCCATATAATTTAGGAATTAACTTTTTTTCTGATGAAAGAAGACTGGAATGTTTCTTACCCTGCTTTGAATGTTTATGTAATCCTAAAACTCAATATTCTGTGAGTTCTACAAATGGAGTGAAAATGACAAAAACCCTGGCACTGGAGTGGAAACATTTTTGCACATCGTCTAGCAGTGAATGAGTTAATTAAAAAAAATCTGTTGAACATAATATTTGATACACTTCAAAGGTCCATTTAGAGAAGTGATCTTACGAGGGAACAGACATAATGATACTCTCGTGTAATTAAGATGGAAAACAAACAGGCTTCCTTTGGGATGTCTATTACTTAAAATTAAAGTACACGGAGAATCATTGCGTCTGTTCGCTAATATGCAGAGAGCTTGTAATGTAGGAAAGAAGGGATATGAATAATATTGATAAGGAAAAGCAGACTAAGATGTCAACCATTCAAGTGTATACTTAAAATGTTTTCAGGGATATTTTGCTGCCGGGAGATGGAGGTGCATACACATTTGTCTTTGTTTGAGTGTGTTGGGGTAATTCGCTATACGAACATATTTAAAGCGATGTTTAAAGATGTTCGTATAGCGAATTACCCCAACAGTGTGTGTGTGTGTGGGTGTGTTTTCCAAGAACTGGCGGCAAAGCTATGTAGAGCTGCACTGTGCTGAGATACAGGCTTCTGTACGAATTAGGTCAGGGCACGGCTACCGCAATCAGGCATGGATTTCGTGGTTTGGGGTTGAATTGACTGTTTTGAATGATAAGCAATAGGCTTATCAATCTTTGAGTGTGAGCAACGAGAGAAGACATAAATGGACAGTCTTAGCCACAAGCCTCATTCAGACACAGGATAACATATTGTCCCGTGCTTTTGAAGTCCATGATACTGTTTATGGCTCATAGTCTTTTAAATGGAGGAAGATCTAAGCTACATCATCCTGAAATTTAGATGCTATAAAAAGTACAGTAGAGTCAAAGTAAGGCAGAGAAAAAAAGACATATTCTAGTTTTGGAGTGAGGTCAGATGTTTATCTGGGACATTAGTGTGGTCAATAATGGATTGTGGATAGAAGAAAGAACAAATATATATTTAACATTGGATAGAGAGAGTGGGAGAGAGATGAAAAATAGATGAAGCGGGACAGCTCTCATGCTGAGAGACTCATCTGCTCCATAAAGGTGTCTGCTGTTCTTTTTTAGGCATGACTACCTTGTTCACAATCACTGTGAATTTATTTGATTCAGACACACAAACAAGGAACAATAAAAAGTAACAAAAATAGACTTCCTGCTCAGCACACAACACACACCCAAAAATCTACAAGACAAATGTCTCAGCTCCTTTCCACACCTGCCTTTACACCTCAATTTAACAATCACACAGTCATGTAAACCGACTTCTGACAGCGTCACAATCACAAAATTCCTGAAAATCAGGAAAATGATTGCAATGAGGCAAATTTAGCTCATTAACACTTCGGAAAGCATCAAGTAGCATGGAGAGTCCAGTCATTAAGGAAAGAAAATACTGTATTTTTCGGTGTATAAGGCGCATCGGAGTATAAGGCGCACCCCCAATGAATGGTGTATTTTCAAATTTTTTTCCATATATAAGGCACACATTCAATTAATGACAAACGTTTTTCGAATATAATATAGAAATATGTAAAATATTTCAAAATGTAAGGCACACCATATTATAAAGTGCTACAGTAACGATATACAGTATCTGCACTTTTCATAGACGCAGTTAAAGGTTGGCCTTCCTTTGACATTACAGTAGAAAAGCAACTATTGCTGCTGCTCTAGCGTCCCTGAAGAAGTGTCACGGCATAGCGTACATGTTCATCATCTGAATGTTTGCACATCGGGTTATTCATGACCAACATGCAAGGTACTCCAGACATCATTCATGGGAAACTATTTTGTTTGTAAAAGAGTTCAGAGGGAGAGATGTTCCGAAGGAAATGTGATGCTATAAATTACATAATACAGTAAAGTCTCGTTATATCGATATTCAAGGGAGTCCGAAAAAATATCGATATAACCGGGACTATCGATATATCCGACCCTGTTTGCATGTAATTTTCTCCGTGCGTGCATAGAAATAGTATCGATATAACCGGGATTATCAATATATCCGATATCGATATAACGAGACTTTACTGTATATTGAAAAAAAAAAAAAGTAATTTACTAACAAAGAATGGAAGTCCGTCCAAAAATGTCCAAAGCTCAATATAAGTAGATTAGCATTGCGGTTTAAGAGTCAAAATGAATCACAAAAATCTAGATACAGTATTTGTTTGTGACCGCTGCATGCAAACACATGCATAAACACATACACAGATATACGCACACATCACTCAAAGCCAACAGTGGAGGCCATTGTCTCAACATCCTACCATCCAACCACAAACTGTCAGGGGCCGATCCATCATGGCTAATGATTTTAGACGATTACATCACTCTCTCCAAATTTTCCCCTTCACTTCCTCTCATCCCGTGGGGCTCCCAATGCTCCATCCCCATGCGTTTTGAATGAAGTTGCTGTCATCCAACGAATGGCAAAAATAAAATAACAAAATAAAAACCAAATGCATCATCTCAAAATGACAACGTGCACGTTTAACTCATTCACTGCTAGACAATGCAAAAATGTGTCCGCTCCAGTGCCAGGGTTTTTGTCATTGTCACTTCCAGGACCCACAGAATATTGAGTTTTAGGACTACATAAACATTCAATACAGCGTAAGAAACTTTAAACTCTCTTCTTTCATCCGAAAAAAAAGTTAATTCCTAAATTATATGGGTCTGGAGTTATATGAGCTTGAAATGAGGGCGGCTGTACAAAATACAATGTAATAAATACATATTAGCTGATATAGCGCTTTAACAACAGCAGAAGCTGGAACAAAGCGCTAATGTGGAAAAAAAGGGAAATGCTGCCCCCTTGTGGAAGGGGAAAACAGGTCTGGCCAGCGCTTTATCGGCACCCACGTAAGGGTAAACAAACCCCAAACTAATTCGGGAATGGCGCTCTTCGTAATATTTTCAATAAACAAATAAATTCGTGAATGAGTTAAAATGTCAACACGGCCTGTTTGTGCAGTCGGGTAGAGAAAGCCTGAAAGCCAGTGGGAATAATAGGGGCAAGTATTGTAGCTTTTGAACTGCAGCTAGCAGCAATGTTGCGCATGAACAAGAAAAGCAGGTTTTATAATGAGCAGAAGATCACAGATGCATTTTGAATGTATGTTTTGGATTAAATATGTAGCTTCACAGACATTAATCAAATAAAATGTTCAGAATCTTCCAGAGTTGGGAAATGATATCAAGGCACACTTAAACAACATGCACAAAACGTAATCATATTTGAAATGCTGCCATGAGGAAAAACACCTAAACGAAACAAAAGTTCTCATCCTAAATAACCAGTATGACTACATGGTTGACTGTATGTACTTTGATCCAGATCTTTTTTTGCCAGATTCCTGTGAGAGTTTATTTTCAAAATGACTCAAATATTACTTAGGCCAGTGTACATAACATCAGCCTGAATCAATTAACCATGCATGGATCAATGACTAATAGCAGCGACCTTTCGTCACTGAAAGGATGCATCCATAACAGCACACGAGATGTCAAACCAGAAAACGGTCCGCGGTCACGGACACCCGAAAACGGGAGCGAAATCAACCGGAAAAAGATTAACATAAATAATAGCAAAGAGAAAACGGAGAAGGCCAAAGAGGATTTGATTTGATTGCAGCGTAAGTGCTGTCGCCTGTGTGCATTATTAATCCCCATCTGTTTTGATTACAAAACCATGCCGCTTCAACTCGGGAGTCACAACAGAAACTCAACCAATGCTGCTGAACGACAGCGCACTTGCATCCTCCACAAATGTTTTGCCAAACATTATTTCAAATTAATAAAAATGAAAAAAACTGAGATGTGTGTAATGAACTTGGTGCTCGTATACACATGCTTTTATTACTGCAAGGTGATTGTTCTAAAAACAAACGCGAATCCTCACAAGATTCTTATAAAACCACAAGCACGCCGTTTATTCCTTCTCTCCTAACGAACACGTGCAGTTGGACACGCGGCGGAGTATTAATAGCAAATCAAAAAACTTTGTTTCCATAGTGACTGTTTGAGTCCATTCTGGAAAGTGTCTCTAGTTGTTACCAAGACAACAATAGCAAATGAAGGTGGCACACCGCTGAACGCGCGGAGCCAGGAATCGCCCTGTAAACATGCTCCTTGAATTGAGCTGGTACAGGTGCAGAGGCATGTGATGACAATGAGACAATGTTTTTGATGAATTGTCCCACACATTTGCATTTTTACAGGCCTTTTTTCCTTCATATGTTGATCCTAAAAGTATGAATGCAGTCTTGTGGCCGTTTATCGTTTATTTCATTCAAAGGACAAAATACAGAAGAAGTAACTCATCTTTTTGGGTTACCATTTTGATACACAAGCACGGCGAATTCACCTTTAAAAAAATGTAAGTACAGTACATGTATATGGGAACTGTTTTCGTGCAATTCTAGTTCAAAGCGCGCTTTTACTGTACCAATGCGCCCAATTCGAAAAAAGCGATTGCGCCGTTGTGGGCGTGAACACAGTCCACAGACCACGAAATGGAGCGGGCCAACGGAAGTGGCTCCTTTTAAATTTGGTGCAGTGTGGTTCATATGGCAGAAGCAGAATTGACTGGCTGGAATCTGTTCAGGAAACTTAATGTGCATCTATGTGATGTAGTAAATGTACACTTTGTGTACTACAGTACTGTGGTATCATCATTGTTATTTTGGACGTGACATACTGTTGTCTACCTATTCAGGATATTCAGATGACCATTTTAACTACTTAGCTGCAGACATTTAAAAAGAAATCTTCCACAAACAATCATTTGAGTTTCTATGGCGTTATGTTTGTGTCACTCAAACAAGAATTTCACTTTTGTATCAGGTACGGCACACACAAGATACTCCTGAAGGAACAGGGATGTGGGTGTGTGTAATAGAAAAAAATATATATACTCAAGCAAATATCTTGAATAAACATCCTGACATGTGACAATCAGCAAGCACGAGGGAAAAAAAAAAACGTTTCTTCTCAAATATCAGTTCTCATTTGACTTTGTGTCTGGGACCATAACTCTGTGTCAGACAAAAACCGAGATATACTCAGGAGGACCTCATCAAATAGAACCCAATCAAACTGTGTTGTAAAATTCCTCTCAGAATTAATAAGAGCAAGCTTTGAAAGTGGGTCCTGTACAGTTACTTGGTTCTTTTCTTCACACTGATTCTACACTACATTATTAGCTAGGCCTTTGAGACGCAGATGATGAGTTCAGAGCCTCCAAATGTCATGCAGCAGATGATCCCAGCATCCACTCCGAACAACAAGCACACGCTCACGCCGACACAGGCACACAATGTCCTCTCAAGTTAAGAGGTTTAATAGAGATTGTCATGCCCAAAGAAAAGCAAACTAGGCAAATAAGGCATGCGCCTGTGCACACATGTACATACACACACACACGTACACACATATACATCTCCCAGCAGTAATCCATGACCAAATGCTCCTCCCATACTTCAGTATTTAACCTTTCAATGTCTCTGGCAAATGATGTCATGCACCGCTAAGTGCTCAAATGAGACTGATTCAAAAATCATTAAGATCAATGTCCCGACATACATGAAGTGGCCTTACCTTCACCTCATGTCTCGGCCTACTGGCCGTGAAAGCAGATGGTGATAAATGAAATAGTTTTGGATTTTATATATATACTGTTGTAGGGAAAAGTGCATTTGGCATGGCAGTTCCTTTGCAAAGCCCAAACAATAACAAATATTTAAAAAAATGCATACCGGTACATAAAAAGACACACAAATAAACATAAAAAAAATACATATGTACAATTCTCAAAATTTAAACTAAGAACACAATTGTCTAAAACAGTGCAAATGATTGTTTAGTATTGCTGATATAAATATTAAACATTATTATGTATTTATTTGTTAGTTTTACCTGATAGGCTTCTACTGGCTGACAAATACTGGAACATGCTTCTTGATTTGAATTATTTTCTCTCTTGACAAACATCCAGTTCCTAATTTTCTGTTCATAGTTGATAACTCTCCACTGTAAAATGGCTCTGACCATAATGTTTATTTAAATCATTCACGACCAGACGATGCACAAAAATGTGTCCACTCTAGTGCCAGGGTTTTTGTCATTTTCACTCAAATTGCAGGACCCACAGAATATTGAGTCATACATAAACATTCATTGCAGCGTAAGAAACTTTAGACTCTCTTCTTTCATCGAAAAAAATGAGTTAATTCCTAAGTTATATGGGTCAGGAGTTATCTGAGCTTTAAATGGGGGCGGCGGTACAAAAGGCAAATGCTGCCCCCTCGTGGGAGGGAAAAATATTGCCAGGGGTGTGACCAACACTTTATCAGCACCCCTGCAAGAAAAACCTGAACAAATTTGAGATTGGCGCTCCATGTCATATTTTCATTTCCCCAATACATTCGGGAACGGCAGTGAATGAGTTAAAGTGTACTGTGACAGCTAAACACTTATCGGTTGTTTTGCGACTCTACATTTTACAGAAACGGTGATCATAGCTTCTCTGTCATTAACCTGTTCACATTGGCTCATTGTGTCACAATAACAAGCGCTCATCCTTCTTTTGTGAAAATGATACTTCTCAGAAGTGGAGTTTATTTCACCGCCACTGAGGGGAGGATTACTGACGGTATTTAGCGATGCAACAGAGTCAATTGCAACCGGTAGCTGCTGAACCGCAAGTAAGCATGCGACTCATATCCCGCCGGGAATTCCGAACCGTCAGGAAAAGCAGGGAGGAGGGTTGAATTTCATGTGCGGACGCACTTATGGCTGACCCTGAGAGTCAACTTAACGCATCGTAACGTAGATATCATCAATAAGTGTCATCTTGAAACTGCTGAATTTGGCACTCTCACGTTTTGCACGGGAGTTTTCTCAGCTCATGACAGAATATCTTTTTCGTTATTTTAGCTGCCGTTCTCTGAATCTTGACAGTTCAGAGAGTTCTGAATTTTCTGCAAAGCTGGCCGGTCCGTTAGAAAGCATTCAATCTTCCACACTCTGTACACCTGAACAATCTATAGCACTGGTCTCAAACTCGTGGCCAAATGCGGCCCCCGAAAGAATATTTTGCGGCCCGCCTTGATATGAAAGATTAATGTTAGTGCGGCCCGCATGATTGATATGAATGAAACTTGTGTGTGGAGCTGAACAAGTAGGCAACATAAGCAATGTTCAGGTCAGTTAATGTTCAATATTTTCTTTATGTTAAGAAAGTTAAAGGTTAAAGAACTGTGAATACAGACATTTGAAACTTTATTAAAATAATTAGTTTTCCTGTGGTTTTTTCAGTCGTCTGTAACTGCCTTATGATCATTATTTTATTTATTTATTACTGGTTCATTTATTTTTTTATTCATTTTTCCATTTATTCATTTAATTCATTTTTTGTGTGTTAAAAATAAAGATTTTGATCACATTGGAATGTTTTATCTGTGATTTTCTTGTTGAAAAACCGATGCGGCCCAGCCTCACCCAGACTGTGCCTCCAGCGGCCCCCGGGTAAATTGAGTTTGAGACCCCTGATCTATAGGAATTCAATGCGGCAGCCAAAGCATAACCGTCATCCATGTGAAGTGTATTGTTTTGTGTTGTCACGGACGTGTCGACTCGGCTCCGGGGCGCGGAGCTGTCATGGCTCTCTCAGAATAGTTTAAAGTAACTGCATTTCCTTAAGAGGCTTTCTCAAGTTCCATCTACAATTATTTACAGGCCGACAGCAGAGCGACAGCCTCTAATTCTTTGTGGAGGGTTTGTTGACATTGTGTCATCACGCGGTATCATAAACTGTACATCACAAGCTTGAATGAGTGTGTTTTTTTTTTATTACTGCAAAACCAAACTATGTGAGGTAAAATGATTTGGAGGACAACATAGCATTGCATAAAAAAGTTCAAGTAATGCCACTTTTAACGTGTGAATTTTTAGCTCATTCACAAATTTATTAAGGAATTGAAAATATGACGTTGAGTGCCATTCTCGAATTTGTTTGGGTTTTGTTTTTTCTTGTTTGGTGACGATAAAGCACTGGTCAGACCTCTGGCAATGTTTTTCCCTTCCACGAGGGGGCAACATTCCCTTTTTTCTATGTTAGCGCTTTGTTCCAACTTCATCTGTTGTTAAAGTGTATATAATCCAATATGTATGTATTGCATTGTATTTTGGACAGCCACCCTCATTTCAAGCTCATATAACTCCAGACCCATATAATTTAGGAATTAACTCTTTTTTTTCTCATGAAACAAGAGAGTTTAAGGCTTCTTACGCTGCATTGAATGTTTATGTAGTCCTAAAACTCAATATTCTGTGGGTGGGTCCTGGAATTCGAGTGAGAATGACAAAAACCCTGGCATGTGTTAAAGAAAGTGTGGATAAAATATCATGCGTGACCAAATAGTAGAAGTAGTAGGAAAAAAAACATAAAACCACACTTACGTTCCAAGGATATCTTTAAAGTCATAATGTTCCTTCACATCCGACATCTTCTTCTTCCTATGGCAGTCGTCACCCAGTGGCATTTTCTTGTTGTTTCGGTCAGAAACGATACTGAGAACAAGGGACAAACAAAAACAAAATAAGATCATTATTCTCTAAACTGCTAACATATAACAAGTGACATTGCCCTAAAAAAACATCAATACAGTCCTTGATGTCCAAAAAACTTCCAAGTAGTTTTTTGAGATAGCAAAGCAACCATGGAGATTTTTTTATTGTGACTGTGACTCAGCTTCACACATGAGTTCATCTTCTTTTATTCATGTGACATTATCAGTCCCATGAAATAGATGCATTGATGTGACTTTAAGCCACATCAACGTTACATGGCCCACTTGCCACACTTACTGCATATCTGCAGCAGCAACTGTGGCTAAAGTTATGCTTGTGAACAAGGT
This sequence comes from Hippocampus bargibanti, assembly GCF_051943395.1. Taxonomy (NCBI): domain Eukaryota; kingdom Metazoa; phylum Chordata; class Actinopteri; order Syngnathiformes; family Syngnathidae; genus Hippocampus; species Hippocampus bargibanti. Next base: position 4,092,237 of record NC_142745.1, on the reverse strand, counting down.
AACCAAGGAGACGACCCAATGACGATGGCGACGGCTGAATCTGCAGATGTGTGACCTGTAATCCCAAACTGAAATCAGTCGGCATTTTAGAACCAATAATTGCAAAGGATGATAGGCATCACACATATCCAATCGAGAAATTACTCTTCTCAGTTTGCCTCCGGATAGAAACATGTTCCATGGCTCAAGGGGCATTCTACTGTTGTTCTGTCAATAGTTAGATTTTTTTTTGTGTGGCTTGTTGTCCTGAGTTTGCATTAGCCGAGTTAGCGTATATCAGAGGGCACGCTTCCTGCGGTGGAATAATCAAGTGTGTAATGTTGTACAGCAGAGCATCGAAAGTGGAAATATCCCAGCGGTTGCAAAGCTTTAATGTGGCAACGAACCCTGAGGTGGTTTTATGGTTTGCTCCGCAAGACAACTCTCACTTCAAATCTTCAACATATCTCATGAGACTTCAGCTCAGAATTAATATATCCATCTATCTATACTCGTATCCGCTTATTCTTGCAAGGGGCCGAAGCCACCTGTCTTCGGCCAGTAGAAGGAGAACACCCCGAACTGGTCGCTAACCAATCACCGGGCACACATAGACAAACAACCAATTTACCTTGAGGAATAATTTGAAGTGTTCAATCAGCCTGCTATGCATCTTTTTGGAATGTGGGAGGAAACCGGTGTACCCGGTGAAAACCCACACGGGGACGGGGAAGTGTGCAAACTCCTCACAGAGTGACTGGGGCTAGAATTGAACCCTCCATCTCAGCAGTGTGAGGTGCACTTGGATGAATTTCATAGAAACTCAAGGTATTCATTGTCTTCAAAATAAAAAAAAACTGGTGGTCTTCTTATCTATATTCACTCACATTATTATTGCCATATTGACATTTATGGCATACAAAGCGGGTGAAGGTGTTAAGGGGGGTGGGAGCAAGTCCGACCTACACTGAGTTAATAAGCAAACTTCATATCACTTTTTTTTCAAGGTTAACGCATATACAGCTAATGATTTGTTTGGGATTTTATTGGATTCGGATGTCTGCCCCCATCGTACGATTTAAGCGGATGTGTAATCACAGAGCACCTAGCTGCCAGAGACATCATCATCTAAACCCACAAAGTATCTCGAACTCAAGACCTGGCGGACTAAAATAGCCCAGTTCATATCAGTGTGCCTCACGCTTCCTCTGTTCCTACTGCCAGCAACCACTTCCCTGTCAGGCCATATAAGATGATGTAACATTCTGCTTGTTACAGTGAAATGGCCTCGTAAATAACCTCCAATTACCTCAGAGTCACTTTTCCATACCAGCGGACTTATGTGAATATGAGTGAGTGGTGATTAAGTCAAAGCTACGTTCTATTATCTAGCAGTGGACATGAATAGGATATATTTTAACGCGGGTTTATAAAACATATACTTCACGTGTCTGTCACACAGGCATATACACACACATCGGGTGGCCCTTTTTGCCGCCTTTGCCAGCAGCTTTTTATGTGTCGTCATAGAAACCCAAACGGAGCAGCAATGCTATTCGAGAGCCCAAATTACTTTCGTCTTTCAGAGCGGGTGGCAGCTGAGATGCAAATGATACCATCACTTTGTTGGACGGACGTAGAATCTTAGGTTCTACGCAACCACTTGACACAATCTGAACTTTAGATACGTCACCAGAGACATCGGTCATTGTTATTTGTGACCAGGAAGGTCTGTCTGAAATATTGAAAAAATATGTATTCACGCATCGGAGATTTTGTAGCATACACGCCCATTTTATAATGTTGTGACAGGGGTTGCGATGGTTTTCATCTCAACCGAGGAATCAGGGTTTGATAAGCATTTAAGATAACTGGAAATAAGTGCTAGTAAATGTATTCAATGAAATATGAAAATCTGACATTCTTGTGCTATAATGACAAAAGGAGAAGTGGAGTATAGCTCACATCCAGGGTGCCCTTAAATCATTCACTGCTAGACATGTGCAAGAATGTGTCCACTCCAGTGTCAGGGTTTTTGTCATTTTCACTCAAATTCCAGGACCTACAGAATATTGAGTTTTAGGACGACAAAAACATTCAATGCAGCATACGAAACCTTAGACTGTCTTCTTTAATCAGAAAAAAATAGTTAATTCCTAAGTTATAAGGGTCTGGAGTTATCTAAGCTTGAAATGGGGGCGGTTGTACAAAAGGCAAATGCTGCTCCCTTGCGGAAGGGAAAAAACAATGCCAGAGGCCTGACCAGTGCTTTATCGGCTCTCCAAGAAAAACCTAAACCCGAACACATTAGGGAATGGCATTCTACGTCATATTTTTAATTCCCGAATAAATTCGGGAATGGCAGTGAATGAGTTAAGCAAGACACCAATACCCCTAAAATACCCACCCCCTCCTTGCTCCAATGTCTGCTACTAACTGTTAATTTTGCTGTATTCATTACTTGTGATGGGTAAAAAGCAAATTTCGTGACAATTCCCATGTTTGTCATGACAATAAAAACATGTCTTGTCATTACATACTTGATGACAGAGTCCGCCAATTTGAGTCTATCATAGTTCTGCGCAGAGATTCGACGTATTTGTCCCAAAATGGACTGAAAGGTTTCCAATAATTTCTAACTTTCCCTTTGTCTCCTGGTGGGATTTCAAAAGCGGATGTAATTCGAAGGCGTACCACTTGTTTGTTCATGCGGATGAAGCACAGATTGGTGCGCGGTGTCTATTTGTGCATAGACCACTGTTTGATTAAAATGCTTTACTTCCTCCTTACTTTTTTTAATTTTATTTTATTATTTGGGCAGACAGAAATCGCACATTGTTCATGCCTCAGTGTATGGTGCGTAATGGTGCGCTGAGAACAACTGATAAAATCGCACAGCGTCGGTATCTTAGGACAAACAAGTAGTTCTAGAATGGGGACACTAGGACACCCCCCCCCCCCACACAATCTGATGATGTCATTACCCACTTCCGCTTTCCCTAATGCCATTGCTTTAGTTAAAAAAATGCAAGTTGGTTCACTTTTTCATGTGAGAATTCTTAGAATCCACTGACAGTTAATTGCGAGACAGGAAACCCAGAGAAAAAAGGAACTGACATCCAACAGAGGACTTTTTCTTAAATTGAACTGCCACATTTGAAAATTTTATTTTGAAATCTGTTCAACTCTCTGTTCAATAGTATCTTAAAATAAAAATCAATTTCATGATAAAAAAGCGCTGTTGGATAAGGATTAGACAGCAGACTACAATCAATATCGAGAGCACACCGAAAGTGAAATATGTTTCGAAATGCGGGAAAGAAGAGGAAAAACACATGCGGGCACCATAAGAGAAATAATCATGTCCTGTTGATAACATGACCTTCGGGCCGTGGGTGGAGTCACGTTGCTTGCAATCGGGGAGGAAAACTTGAGGTCAGGAGATCCACAATAGCAAGTCCAACATACACAACATGCAACACACAGCCTTGTTGCGGGTGGGCATAGAGAGTGACTGTACTCACTGGTTTCCCATTCCTGTGATGAGCATGGACAGAAGAGACAAACACACATAGACAATAACAATAACACAATGACGCCTGCCTTGTTTGAGCGGGAACATCATTACGCTCTTTACATCACAAATATATAAAGTAAATATGAAAAAGCGAACTTACACGGATGTCTTTTTCACCAAGTACAAATGTTGACCCAGGCACACCTTTGCGTATCTCGACAAACTATTGTGGCACATCATCGAATTGAAAAGGAGTCTGCTGCCAGGTTTCTAGCATACTTTAGTTCTAATGTGTTTCTCCCTGGAAGATACACTTCATTGGAAGCTAAATGGCTGTTTTGAAGTTTCTGAAAGATTAAGATCCTCATTTAGCGTCTCGTGAGTTCAGGCCCTTTATTACATCTCTATATCACAGCTCAAATGTTCCATTCTGTACGTATGCGTAGGAAACCAAAAGTCATGTTGAAGATATGAATGTCAAGCATGGTGAAGAAGACAGTGTTGAAAAGTAGTCCAAAGTTTAGCCTGAAATGCTTCACATGACTGTGTAATAACCAGTGACGTGCTGTGGATTTCATCGCGACGCCTTAAGTAGTGCTATGGCTGAATCAATCCAGACTGAAAAAAGTGTGATTCAGATATTTTTAGGCCAGCAGAAAACTCCTTGCAGGCCCTAACGGTCCGCCACTGGTAATAGCCTATATGGACATACAAGTTTACGCAAAGAAAACTCACAGTACGAGCGCAGATTTCAGAAGTTCAGATTCGTTACCCCACAAAGAAAGTGTAAAAAAAAGGAAAAGGCTAGTCACCAATGCACTTTCACCCACATCTTGAAATGCGACAGGCAAAGACAAATGTGAAAATGAAAACATTCGCAGGGAGCATGACCTGACCACAAGGTAAACTGTCAACCACTCAATCTTCACGATGTCACTCACTAGGAGCCGCTTTCATTGGCCACAATTTCAGCCGCCTGTGACCGCTATCACTACGGCGGAGCCCTCGCTCTCCCATCCACTGGCCTTCAATCATCTGCTATATTACCTACATTGGCTCTCACCCGCCTCCAAAGGGGTGACACCATATACTGCACATCATTTCTGCTGGTCAAGATAATCGAGCCAGAGATGTGTGTTGTGCTTTTTTATTTTGCTATTTGCCAACTGTTATTCATTATGTCATCATACCGCAAAAACCTCACGTTTGCTCACAAAAAGACAATTGGGCCAGTGTCAAAGGATTTACCAAGTGTACTTGGCTGTTTCCTTCGTTGGTGTTTAAAACAGCAACAACCGATGTGAGTGTCATCAATGGAAATTGGAAAAGAGCAGAGTACACACTAAAAGTTCCATTCCAAGCTGTCAGACTTCCCCCAATGTGCGAATTTCAATCAGTTGGGTTGACAAGCAAGCCACTTCGCTGCCACAAAACACCTGGCAGGCGTCGCAACTTAACAAAGATTGTCTTCAAGATTTCCAGTACATTCATTGTTCACTTCTTTTTTCACTTATCCGGTTAGTTAAAACATAACCCGGATGCTAATAACGGTTTTATCGGGGTGAAAGTTAGCATGGATTGATCCACTTTACATGACAGTAGATCTGGGTCAACTTTTAAGATTACACAGTAATCTTCTCTACTGTTGAACGTTTCTTACAGGCAGCATTCTTCATTTTATTGTGAATTAATCTCTTATAAAGGCATTTAAATGTTGTTCCAAATCTGTTCTGTAATAACTAATTGTTTTGGATTTATCGCAGTAAGCAGAAAATTAAATATTTGATTCTGACATTTTTTATTGTCCTATTACTTCAGTGGTTTATGACACCTAGTTGAAATGTAAACAGCGATGTTTCCGTTTCTGTTCTGAAAAAAATAAAATTAAAAAACGACCTAATGCAGTAATACAGCAACATCGCCCTATCGGGTAGCCAAAGTCATTACAGTGCAAAATATTCACCAAATATTTACTTTTTAACAATGGCAAATATGAAATGGTTCAGTGTCAACACACAAGTACCGGCATGTCCTGTTTGTTCGCTTGTCACTTTTGTCAACCTGTGCTGTTGACAAAAGTGGTCGCCGGTGGTCTTTGCATGTCAAATTCTCGCAATCTCTAAAACCAAATGCAGATCTGCTTTACCAATTGATAGAATAGGAGCATGGGGGAAGAAAGGGTGTGGGAGATTGCGAGGAAGTCAAATAAAGAATATCTGAGATCGTGTTTAGTGACAGAAGGAGAATAAACACGCCGGGTCATGTTTACAGAGAAACGATATCATCAGACTTCAGGGTTCATACAACCGCTTAAAGAATGGAATGTGTGCGAGGGCGACGTGTGAATCCCGTGCAACAGTCCATTCGTTTTTTTAATACAAATATTACAAAAGAAACTAACACAAGTCTCAATAGAGAAGCAATGTCAAGAAACAAACATGACATTTGCGCATCCCACGAGAGTCGAAAAGTATCGGCGGTAGTCTGTCCTACCTACGGCGTGACAGCGAGAGGGGTCCGGTGTACGAGCTCGGCGCGCGTCGATCCGCCAGTCGCCGCCTTGCCCGCCGCTTACCTCCGTCAGCCAAAGGGCGGAGCTACTCACAAGGAAGTGGCGATCATTACGCACCAATCTGCGGTGGATCTAAAACATACCGCCTGTCATTTTTATGATGCCAGCCAAGTGGAATGTCTGATCGAAAGTCGCCTCCATTGCACAGTTTGTGACGTATTTCAATTCTAGCTCATCATAAAAAAAAAAAAAAACATTGTACCGGTTGTTAGTTTGACCGCCTCCATTCCACGTTGTGTCGTATTTTAGTTCTTGCTCATCATTAAAAAAACATTGTAACGGATTTTTACCTTGCCGTTGTATTTCATAGCGACGACGTTTTAAAAAATATCCACCATTTTCTTCACCAACACATTATTATTATTATTATTATTATTATTATTATTATTATCAATTTTCCAGACCTCTTAATCCGCATTAGCGTCGTGGGGGGTGCTGCAGCCTATCCCAGCCGTTATTATTATCATTATTACAATGAAATACAACACAGTACTTATTGATTTATATAGCGCTTTAACAGTTATTATTATTAGTATTATTAATATTATTGTTCTTGATGCTATTATTATTATTATTATTACTATTATTATTGTTGTTGTTGTTGGATTGGATTAGTCTTTATTAGTCTCGCAATGGAGAAATTAAATTTCACAGCAAAAGGCTGATAAACAATCAGTACAATCCACACGATGCACAACAACTCAAAATTGGTATTATTATTATAATTATTATTATTATTATTAAATGTTTCGGAAAATAGCGGGGCTGATTCATTGTCATTTGTTTTGGGACAAAAGCGTTGTTTGTTTGTTATTCTTTTTATGTTTGAATAATAATACATTATGTTTTGTCTAATTGATATATATTTGCCTCGTACGCTGGGTCCGAGAGGACAGTAATTTCATCTGCGCTGTATGTCATGCATATTAGCATATTTGACAATAAAGCTGACTTTGACTTTTGTCTATTTGATTCTTGTACTTGACTGTTATTCTGTTATTTTTGTCACGTTGTTTTCATTGAAAATAGCATAGCGTCGTCACCATTTAAATTATGGTGCTGATTAGAACACGTCAGTGAAGTTGCATAGTTGCATAAATTAACGCATGCAGACTGCCACCTTGTCTCGAAAAAAAAGCTTGCAAGCTGTGTATTTTTTTGGTCGATAGGTGGCGGTAGTTGCTCGAGGAGGCCTTTGTGGACCTGATTTCTTCGTTCGCCTGATGCGAGTTGCCTAGTGACTCCACCGATGGGTACCTGCTTTTCAAAAATCTCGCCTCCCCATTACGCCAGTGTCCAACTTTTACAGAACGAATTTCATGATTTTTTGTCGCCTTTCCAGCGGCCTCATTGGTCGCATAAACAAGTCTCCTCTCGGAGCGAATGTTGAGTAACTTCTATGTCGTCCGGCTCGGTTATGAAGAGCCTTGAAGAAAGATGGATAAATATATTTTTATCAGGGTGGTTGGGAAAGGGAGCTACGGGGAGGTGAACCTGGTGAAACACAAAACAGACCGAAAACAGGTGAGATGCCTTCAATAAAAGAATCTTTGGGTGCAGCTAGCGTCGCGTGGCAGCTAACCTTGAAGTGCTAAGTTTGTTTACGTGCAATTTGAATAAAGCTATAGAGTGAACAGAGCTTATTATATTACTTATATAAACTACAAGGCAAGCATTGTGTGCGCCGAAAGGTATTCCTACTAATATGTCGGCCGTAGAAGTGACGGCCTCAAGAGGTCTGGATCATGTTACCAAACGTGAACCAGGATTAATAGTAATTCACCTTCATTAACATGTTCATGATTTTCCAACCTTTTTCAAACCTTTACATCAAAGATGTCAAACTTTTTTTCCTTGGGTCACGTCGTATTTCGGATTTCCTAAAGAGGGTTATAATGACAGAAGTTCCTAGTGTAAAGTCAAATAAATGGTTATCACAGATTACATACAACAAATCAGTGAGCGAAAAGTTTTGAAATCTACTTGAATTTATTTTGAAAGGGGCATTGGAAACAACAAAATTTTTGCAATTTGCCAAAAAAAGGCAATTTGCATTTTTGGTATTAAGCAAGATTCATGAAGTTGATTTTAAATACGTGTCTCCATTTCCTATCCATGCAGTATGTCATAAAGAAACTCAATCTAACCACCTCCTCAAAACGGGAACGTCGGGCTGCAGAGCAGGAGGCGCAGCTTCTATCCCAGTTGCGGCATCCCAACATTGTAACATACAGGGAATCCTGGGAAGGAACAGACCTCCAACTGTACATAGTGATGGGCTTCTGTGAAGGTGGCGACCTCTACCACAGACTCAAACAGCAAAAGGGAGAGCTGCTCCCGGAGAGGCAGGTCGTGGAGTGGTTTGTCCAGATTGCCATGGCACTCCAGGTATGTTGCACAGTGATGTGAAGGCAAATCATGAACACAAGCAGGCCTAGAGTCACTTTTTGTGTTCCCTTTCAGTACCTTCACGAAAGGAACATTCTCCACCGTGACCTTAAAACACAGAATATCTTTTTGACAAAGACCAACATCATCAAAGTTGGGGACCTTGGCATCGCACGAGTATTGGAGAACCAGAATGATATGGCCAGCACGCTTATCGGAACCCCTTACTACATGAGTCCAGAGCTTTTCTCGAATAAACCGTACAATTACAAGGTACGTTTTTCTCATTTTACTGTTTTCCACTGGGAGATTTGATGATTGTATTTATTTTTTTCCAGTCAGATGTCTGGGCCCTGGGGTGCTGTGTGTATGAAATGTCAACACTAAAACACGCCTTCAATGCCAAGGATATGAACTCACTGGTTTATCGCATTGTGGAAGGAAGGGTAGGTCCTATTTTTTCTTTATATGTCTTATATGTGGATAAGGAGATGCCAGGCTCCTACTTTTAAGCATCAACCGTAGCAAAGGTCCTTATTATCGTATTTTACGGTGTATAAGGCGCAACCCCAATGAATGGTGTATTTTGAAATGTTTTTCATATATAAGGCGCACCTTCAATGAATGAAAAAAGTTCCCAAAAATTACACTGTATATACAAATATATACAAGTTTACCAAATATCAAGCACACCATATTACAGGACAAGGCGCTGGGGTTACACACTACTACTACTTCTATGGGAGGAAATTGAGTCCGTGGCTGGTGACAGTAGTTGCGAGACCTGGTTTGGCTTAATATTACTTCACATATAAGGCACACCTGCGCATCAGGCGCAAGGTCATCTTTTGAAGAAAATGAAGGCTTTTGAGTGTACCTTATACACCGGAAAAGATGGTACCTATAAATCAGCAGTGATCCACAAACTTTTAATTACGGTACGTACCATTTTTTTTCTCTTAGCTACCACAGATGCCAAGTAAGTATGACCCCCTGCTCGGAGAGTTAATCAAGAGCATGTTGTGTAAAAGACCAGAAGACAGACCGGATGTCAGACTTATCCTACGGCAACCTTACATCAAGCGACAAATTGCCATGTTCCTCGAGGCTACCAAGGAGTAAGTCAGAAAAACAAACATAGTTGCAAGTCCCATTTTTTTTGTTCTGTTTTGCTTAATCACTGTACTCAAATCATGTTTCTAAAGACAAGTTAGGAATAACCTCTTTCCATCGTGTTGCTCCTTCATCCATTTGTGTTTTTGTTGCTCAGAAAAGCTGCCAAATCAAGAAAAAAAGTTGCCGGTAGCAGAAGTGACATCAGAAGCAACGATGTAGCCGTGATGGCGCAGTCTCAGACAAAATCTGAGCGACAAACTCCAAGTCCTCAGCAGGAGTCAATTCCCAGGTTGAAACAAGTGGGTGAATGATTCATTGTATAATTATCCCAGATTATTTGATTTGCCATCTTTATATTTCATCATGCAAAGACATCAAGACGAACACCATTTTCCCATGCGGCATGAGGTCACAAAGGCATGCTTGTATGAGTCGATCCTGTGCGATGACCTCGAATTTTCAAACATTTTTGAACTTCAGCAAATGAGTCGAAAATCATCACAGGCTGCCTTGAATAATCTCTTGACTTCTCCATGACAGGGAAGACTTCTTAAAGGACACTGACCGAGGAATACACGCGTGTGCATGTAGTGATTTGGTGTCATCAAATACCATATTTTTCGGTGTGTAAGGCGCACCAAAAAAACGTGATTTTCTTCAAAAGATGACCCTGTACATTATACGCAGGTGCGCCTTAAATATGAAGTAATATTGAGCCACAACAGGTCTCACAACCACTGACTCCATTTCCCCTTGTAGAGGGAAGTAGTGCGGAACCTCAGCCTCTTCTCTAGCGCCATATAATGTGTGCACTGTATTTGGAAAATGTTAATATACAGTGGGACCTTGGCTTACGAACTTAATTGGTTCCCAGACAGTGTGTAAGGAAAAAAAAGTGTGTATCCCAAAAATTAATTTCCCATAGGAAACATTAAAATGAGAATAATCCGTTCCCAGGTCCCCATAAAACATAATATTTTACTTTCTAATTTTCTAAACCTTAAAACTACACAAAATATACCTTATTTTATGTATAATAAATGTGCTATAGTATTATGATTAAAGAAATGAACTGTACTGTCCGATAAAGTCATTTTATTTACCTTTATGATGGTCGTTCATGGCTTGATGGAATGGAGTGTCCGGTTTCCTCAGCATTAAAAACTTGATGAGAAACATAGGCTTCTTTCACCATCTTGAGGAATGATCCCTTGTAGGTGCTTTCTCTGTGTGTATATATTTATACATTATATTTGGAAAACCTTTTTCATTCATTGAATGTGCGCCTTATATTCTGGTGCACCTTATACGGTGTATAGGAAAAGTTTGCAAATACACCATTCATTGGGGGTGCGCCTTATACACTGGAAAATACGTTATTTTTTTCCTAAAACAATAGATGGCATATCCATAATCTTATCATGACCACAAAAACCAATGTATACCTTTAGCAGTAACACACAGAAAATCACCAAGCATACAGTATATTGACTTTCAAGTATATTATGGTTTAGTTTAATGAGCTCTTTTACTAATTATAATATTACTTGTGGTTTTATTGTTCAGATGTTTATTGTTCCATTGTTCTTTGATTGTAAAGTGTCCTTGGTTGCTTTGAAAGGTGCTTGTATTAATTAAATGTATATGATTATTATTATTTCATTATTATTATTATTATTATTATTATTATTATTATTATTATTATATAAAATAATCTTTGTTTTGATCTTTTGGCTGATCATTCTATTTATATTGATTCATTCAACAGAAACAGAAATTACAACCCCCTCAAAATCAAAATGGTTCCACAGACTGTAACCCAGTTAAGACAACTTCACCTCCCAGGCAGTCTTCACCCGATGTTCTCAAAAGCAGCGTCACAACTATGGCAACCATCAGCAAAATCCACGTCGACGTGTATCCACGGGAGGATGCGGATGTGATCCAGAGGCCATTGGAAACACCTCAGTTAGCTGTGGGACGACCTCAAGAGGACAAAAGGCAGCCTTCTGTCCCTCGTACACATGTTAAGCCACCACTCAAGCCCGTATCGGCAGCTGGAAAAGGGGTAGGAGATGACAGAAAAGTATCAAATAGCTTTTGTCCATTTCTGGACACCTTCTCAGTCGTTGAGAAAAAAGTGGCAGCTCATGATGAAAAGGAGGACACAATGGAGCTCCTGAAAGAAGCTAACATACCAGGACCAAAACTCCAAGTGGGGCACTTAACCCACTTTGAGACGAGATCATCACACCAAATATCCTTAGAAAATATGGAGTGTAAAAATGAATCTGTAAAACCTTTCAACGGAGCTTTAACACGCCAAGGAGACTTACAAGTAAGTTCCGATGTCAATAGAAATGTCTTTTGGTTGTTTTGAGTAGTATCCTCATGTTTTTTTCCCCTTTTTAGGATGATTTGGAATCAACGGAAAAGTTGCTTGAAGAATTCTCTCCAACAGTTGTAAGAAAATTCTTTCACCTCTCTCATGTTCATGCTGGAAAGTACAGTATTAACGGATCGTCTCTCTTAAGGAACCTCCTGAACAAGCACTACAAAACAACACACAAAATATAGCCAGTGCTCAGGTTCTCACAGCTCATGAACCCGCTGTCTCGCCGGAGTACGGCGGGAGGGATGCAAGACAGGCAGACGGTGATCAGCAAAAGGTAAAGCGGTCGATGAATTCTTGTCTGGAAAGTTCAATTCAAAATACGTGAACAAGAACTAGACTGTTATGTGTCATTTAGACGATAAGTCGCAGACGTCTGCCTCCACGTCCTGTCCAACCGTCGTTAGAACCCAGGAAGAGAAGCACAGAGAGCAAGAAATCAAATCAGGATGAAACATCTAAATCATGTGGAGATGGATTATTTAATCTACCAAAGGTACAATACAATACATATTGATTTATATAGCGCTTTAACAACAACTGAAGCAAAGTGCTTATCATGGACAGCTATCATATGACTAAATGACTAAAATTTCTTTTTTTCCCCTTCCAATGAACAACGCTTAACGTTTTTTCTTACCCGGTCCTGACAGAGAATTTTTACACAAATAGCCACCTCACCGTTCTGAGTTTGGGCTTGTATCCGGTCTTCAGATCCAAGCAGATAATAAACTTAAATGTTAACTTTCAGGCTCGTCCTCTATCTGCCAGAGAGAGAAGACGACTGAGGCACTCGAAAGACATTGCCTGCCAATCTGGTACAATGCTAATACAGTGATACCTTCGTTTACAAACTTAATTGGTTCCCAGAAAGTGTGTGGAAGGCAAAAAGTTTGTCTGCCGAACATTTATTTCCCATAAGAAACAATTAAAAATCAAAATAATCCGTTCCCAGGTCCCCATAAAACATAATTTTCTACTAAATAATAATAATAATACATTTTATTTCTAAGCGCCTTTCAAAACTCTCAAGGACACTTTACAGTCACGGGATAAGCCTTAAAACTACGCAAAATATACCTTATTTTATGTATAATAAATGTGCTATTGTAATTAAAGAAATAAACTGTACTATATAATAAAGTCGTTTTATTTACCTTTGCGATGGTCGTTGATGTAGTTGCCTCTTGATGATATCCGAGTGAAGATAATACCCTCACTCACACTGTCCCCTGCTAGCTGCTTTTCGTTAATCCAAATCAACAGAAGTTTTTTAACCTCTTCTATTGCCTGAGATCATTGCTTAGACAACACAGAAACACCCATAGCCACACGTAGCGATGGTCGACTTAGCGTACTGGGACGCTAAGTCACACAAACGCACGGATCGTTCGTGTTTTTTCAATGATCTCCTCGACCGTAATTTTCTTTTGTGTCCTCTTCGGCTTAACACTAGCCTGAGGTAGGGTATTTTTCGGTTCGATAATAGCAAATGTATCCTCGATAACAAACTACGTCTGCACTCAAAGAAAGAGGGTGACAAAAACTAGTCCGCCAGCCGCCGTGGCGCTGTGTGGTTTGGTTCTACCGCCGAAAGCTAGTTCGGCTGCCAAGATTATATTCTCGCAAATTTAATGTTTGTAGAAGTTTGTGAGCTAAAGCGTTCGTAAATTGAGGTATCACTGTATCTTTTTTTAGTTCTCCTTTTTTAAGATTGAAATCACATTTTGGTTTTCATTTGTCAAATGCTTCTCGCCCAGATGCTGAAAGATCAGCTCACGATATCATCAGTTCCGAGGCCAACACTCCAGTTTCCAACTCTCTTTCAGACTTTATAAGGCACACCAATAAGGTATGATTCACACTTGAGGTTTCTTTTTACTGTGAGGATATTTTTAAAACCATACACTAAAATGTTAAATAAAACATTGGTGTGATTCATCTCAGCCGGAAAACGATGAAGATGAACCCAGTTCTTCCACAAGCTCCACGGAGCATGCAGATGGAGAAGGCATGGAAAAGTGAGGCCGTTAATTCACCCTCGTGCTTTCATTCATTCGAAGTACAACGTTCATTTTTGGATGCATTTTTTAAACCTTTGTGTTTTCCAGAAGAGCCGAATCCAAAGACATGCAAGATTTAGTCCACATGATGACCCAAACTTTGCAGATGGTTGGTGGAAACGAGGTGGATCAACATGGATTTGGCTCTACATTGTTGCCAGAATTCAAATTTAACAGGAAGTACAGGGACACCTTAGTGCTCCACGGGAAGTCTCGACAGGAATCTGAGACCTCTTCCCTGAGTGAAATCCCCATCGGTGTGATATTCCGTTCAAACCGTGCCATCGTCCCCGTTGTGGTGTGTTTAAGAATATTTTCCATTTGTAAAGGCTCTAAGTCTGGTCCAGCCAAGATCAGGAGGTCCATTGAGCTCCTGAGAACTGATGTGGTGAAGGGCCTGGGAGTCAAGCTCTTGGACAAAGTCCTGGAAATCATGGAGGAGGAGGATGACGATAAGCGAGAAGTATGTTTAAAAAAAAAAAATGCTCTTGGTAATTCATGCGCATTTTGGCGGCATGATACTCAGTACAAAAAGGTCTCAAATGAATTTGAAGAACTACAGTAAAATGTGTCAAAAGGACAAAAAAATAAATGCTACTAATTCCTTTGTCTGTCGTTGCAGTTGTGCCTTCGTCAGCAGATGGGTGATGACAAGTATCACGCTTATGCCGTGATGGTGAGGCAACTGAAATTCTTTGAGGAGGTTGCGTAAGAGGTTTAGAAAAAGAATTGACCTGATCGCTTTGTGCCATGACAAGTGCCACTTCTTGTCTACAGAAAGAATCTCATTTGTACTTGTTACGCCAATTTTTGCATTGACACATGCAAAACGTCATGTAAATAACAGAATATCATTATTTATAGCCTTATTTTGCAGTTTTGTATTTTTCACACTCTATGCAAACATCTTCAATTATATTGAAAGGTAATCACGTAACTTGCTGTAATCAAGTACTTAGTTTAATTTATTTTGTGAGCCAGAGTATTGTGAATAGATTAATGACTTATTTTCATTTGTCTTAATACACAAAGTAGACACATTATAGATATTGACAATAAAATTATTTGTGATACAATTGTCCCTTAACTATTCTTTTTCCTTCATTTTTCTTGTAATACAGACCAGCACATGGCTGAACATATTCCTTTAGCATAGTCATGCCATAACGCTGCCTCCGAGTTTAACACAATTTGGTGAGGATTTCTGACCACACACACATTTTATTTGACACGAATTTCAGTGTGACACATGGGTTGTGAGATCAAAAAAAATCAAATGTACAATGATGTAACAGTCGAAAGATGATTTGGAGTTATTTATGCTTCTTTTTCTTTTGACTGGACTCTGCGTTGGTTTCTGGTATTACAGGCTGCCAAGGCAGAGGATTTCCTTCTGTACATCGGCCATGGAGGCAGGGTCAGCTTCAAAAGAAATGAGATATTAGCATATATGCACATTTAAACGCCAGCATCATGTAATTGGAAGTACAGTAGTCTTTAAACTCACAATGCACGAGACAACAAATCCAGTCAGGACTATGTATACAGTCCACCCAAATTGTTGAATGATGAGACCATACACAAAGCCAATCACCTAATGGCACAAACAAACCACATAAGGTGAGGACAGGACTGCTGGCTTGATCGAGTTCTGTTCATGAAGTTGCATAGTTACCGCAGAGATGATGATTATCTCTTGGATAATCTGTTCAGCCAATTTCTGGCCTTTATAATCCTATAACAAATAAAACGATTCAACATCACTGCCCAACCCTTCTCAACAGTAACGCAGGTCGTCAATCCCTATCACCACTTGAACAAAATTATGATATTCGTAAATATTACTGGAACTAAGCAATTTGACAAACAGGAGCCAATGATATCGAATTATTGCATGCAATTTTCATCTGATTAGTTTGGTCGAGCACGAATCTTGGCTAGCAGCACAAGTAGCATCGCTGGATTCGAAAATACAACCATGCAAGCAAGCAAAGACCCGATCGTAATGTGACACAATAGCATAAATTTGGTTAAATTTACCATGTGCGTGGGTATTGAGTCAAATATTGACAGCATATTTCTTCTTGTATCTCAGCAGCTTGAGCAAAAAAAATGATTTCCGGCGAGAAATGATACGTCACATAAAGAAGGACCCATTTCTTCTTCGTCCAAAATACCTGGCGTTTGTAATGTTGCATTTCCTCCACCTACTGGTTAGGAGTGTGGATCATCAAATATACAGCACACTTATTTTCCTTTCGGCTTTTCCCTTCAAGGGATCGCCTGTTTGTTTTGGCCAAGCTTTTACGTCGGGTGCCCTTCCTGATACAACCCTCTGTATTTATCCGAGCTTGGGACCGGCACAAGAAAGAAGACACTGGCTTATATCCCCTTGTGGCTACAGAACAGGCACTTACATAAACGTAATAAAGATGAACATGCTCAGTATGAGGCGCCTACTAGGATTTCAGCACTCACGCAAATATGAAATAAATAAATAAACTCGTATTTTCGATTTCTGCCCCTTTACCGTTTTCACATCAGCCCAATACTAAAACTAATATCAAAAAATGAATAAATGTACTACTTGTTCACAGTTCCACAATGTCCAAACCTGAAACTGGACAAAATGGTTTCACATATTGAAACCGTTTCGTCCATATGATATTGTCATTCCTCCAACCTTCGTTCGTATTCCAAATGTCCCAACCCTTGAAAAATGACAAAAAGAAAGTGACAACAAATAAACCTAATACTTTACATTCGGAACCAAAAACTTTTGCGTTGGCCGGGAATCGAACCCGGGTCAACTGCTTGGAAGGCAGCTATGCTCACCACTATACCACCAACGCCTGCTACAAACAGGACATAACACTATACTTGACCGATTTAATTTCCGTGTTAAAGTACATAGTTGGATGTCATTTTTTTCATAGCAAGATCCACTGTGGCCAGTGAGCCCCCATAAAACAATTTTATGTTAAAAACATTAACATGAACACATATTTGGTCAGAAAGACAAATATTGACGTACTAACGTTACATGCGCTAGGACCTAGCGGCTAGGACCTAGCCGCTAGGTCCTAGCCCATTTACTGAGTCGCACGGCAAATCATAGCCAGTAAATCTTAACTTTATTACAGATTCATGATATATAATGGCCATAATACACATTTACTACAACTGCGGATATTGTAGTTATATTTTGTATGAATTCAGATGTGTAACGATTTCATAAATTTCATTTATTAACAGGCACGCCGTGGGCAACTATTTGTCGTGCAATTGCAGATGTTAAGTGTTGCGTTGGCATTTGTTTGGTCCTCATGAGAGTTTTCACTCGAAAATGAACGTTTTAGGCTACACTGGCGGATAATTTTGATCAAATTTTAAAATGGGTCTATTCTGCAGCGTCTTAGAGGTGCATTAGCCTACCACCAAGTCTACAAGGGCGTCTCTGTGTGCACAACAAAATTCATCGTAATTCGACGGAGTAACGGGAAAAAGCGATGAGGAAAGGTTCGTGCAGTCGTGTAAAACATTTGTTTCCTAACTTGAAAGTAGTTGCTTTATTCAAAACGTGTGCTCTTGATTATATCTTCTAGTTAACGTGGTGATCATTGTGCTACTTGCTGTGGCTGTCCTGATCATAATTCAACGGAATCTCCTGAGCCTCAGTGACTTTTTACACAAAGAAATTACAAGTGAGTATTTATTTAAACCAATTCCATTTCCCCCACATATGTTGTGTTAATTTCGTCCTACTGTGCAGAAATTATGCTGAATTACCCTATTTTGCTAAACGTGCACATCAAGGAAACAAATAATAAAAAAATCATCGATGCTTTTCCGTACACCAGCTAAAGATGATGAGAAAATCCCCGATATGCTCTCCTACAGATACAGGGGCCATTCTTCCCTTTGAGGCGGAATTGTCTCGAGATCTTCGGGTGGATTTGGAAAGACAAGGGGATGAGATTCCTGTGGTTTTGACAGCTGCTGAGGAGAGGCTCGGCGCTGCTGTCGCCGCCATGCACAGCATCTACCAAAACACGAAAGCCAATGTTGTCTTCACAATTGTCACCATGAATGACACAGCCGATCACCTCAAGTAAGACTGTGAAGCACTCTGTTAGTTTAAATAACTTGCTGACTAAAATATGATGTCTAGGAAATGTCCAATATTGTTGCACTTATCTTATTTTGAGGTGTTATGACCAAAGCAGAAAGAAAAAAACACACTTTGGTTTGAATTATCATCAACCTGTGTTGACCTACAGGACTTGGTTGAGTGTGCCAAGGTTAAAAAACATCAAATATAAGATTGTTCTTTTCAAGCCTGAGCTGCTTGTTGGCAAGATAGCAAAAAATCCTCAGACCGTCGACGCTGCAAAACCGGTAAAGTGGCTTTTTGTACATTTACAGTCCTAAGTAAACTCTCCTTAAATTTACTGCAGTCAAAGTTTGTTCATCTGTTCTATTTTTCAGCTTACTTTTGCCAGATATTATCTTCCGTTATACCTACCCGAGGTGCAGAAAGCCATCTATTTGGATGATGATATTATTGTGCAAGGTAAAACAATCTATTGTGACCATGTCAACATAATCCATATTCTGAGCTCATTTTCTTTGATGAAAAACAAACAAACAAACAAACTGTATTTCTATTTTGGTCTCAGGGGATATAAAAGAGCTTTATGAATCAAGTTTAAAACCTGGACATGCAGCCGCATTCTCCGATGACTGCGATTCTGCATCTACTAAGGGCATTGTTCGAGGGGCAGGAGTTCAGGTAATAATAATAATAATAATAATAATAATAATGCATGTTATTTATAAGCGCTTTTCAAAACGCTCAAAGTCACTTTACAGTCACAGGATACGTTTTTTTGTGGGTGAGCAGTGCCAGCGTTCACTTAACTCGGATAGATAGAAAGCTAGCTAGCTAGCTAATACAAAGCTAATAGATAGATAGCATTTTAAAATGTATGTTATCATTTCACTGTATCTTTTTCTGAGTAAAATATAGATTTTTGAATGTTTTTTTTTTTTCAAGAAAATTGTTTCATTGTGTTTTAACTCATTAGAATCTTTCGTTTTTTTACTACAATCCAACATTAGGATGTTCAGGCAGAGAATTACCAAAAAAAGATGCACTTTTTACTCTTTTCCAAAATGTACTGTGGTGTGAATTTGATTTTTTTTTTAAACTTTTATGGGGTCAAGAACAAAATATATTACTGTATACAAAATTGGACAGATGTGGAATCAGACACAGTTCGGGCTCTTTTATGATGATAAATGGCTTACTATATTTCAAATGCCATCAATTAAAAAAAACAAAAACGTTTGGTGATATCTTGGGGAATCTTTATTTAGGTCGGAAGCCTTAATCCCAAACGAGGAACTGTGTTAGTTTTTTTTAAGTACTAGGTTGAGCCTTTATCTTGACTCTTAATAACTCTTAATATGTTCGTTAAAAACGTTAAAAAACATGATGTATGGATGGAACTATGTATGTATGTATGTATGTATGTATGTATGTATGTATGTGTGTGTCTATATATATATATATATATATATATATATATATATATATATACGGTAAAGTCTCGTTATATCGATATCGGATATATCGATAGTCCCGGTTATATCGATATTTTTTCGGACTCCCTTGAATATCGATATACAGAGAGAGAGATCTAGCTAGATAGATAGATAGCTATGTATCTATCTATGTAACATCCAACTTACGACCGAGTTACGTTCCGACCAAACGGTCGTAAGTTGAAACACATTCAAAATGTTGAATAGAGCTCTGAGGCTAAATGACTCGCAAACTCCCCCCTCCGGTACGTTCACGCAGTCGATTGCTGTGCGAGAATGCGATGCTGTCTGGCTGGCCAAAATTGTCGTACGCGTTGCCGTCCTGCTAACGCGTTGCGGTGCCAGGCGTAGAATTAAAATTTTTAAAAATAAGGTGGTCGTAAGTCGAGCCGGTCGTAAGTTGAATATTACCTGTATATATTTTTTTCTTCTTCACAAGAATAACTATATAGGTTTCCTGGATTTTAAAAAAGAAGCGATTAAAAAACTGGGCATGAGAGCCAACACATGCTCTTTCAACCCGGGTGTCATCGTCGCCAACTTGACGGAGTGGAAGAACATGAACGTCACTGGTCAACTGGAGCACTGGATGGAGCTCAACACACAGTCGGTCTTTCGCACAGCACCAATGCGACTCTTTTTTTTTGTTTTGCTCCAAACTCATCTGCATGACTTTTATTTCCCCCAGGGACGACCTGTACAGTAAGACACTGGCCGGGAGTATCACCACCCCGCCACTTCTCATCGTGTTTTACAAGCGTCACTCTGCGCTTGACCCCATGTGGCACGTTCGGCACCTCGGTAAGTACCATGAAGTGACTGAATCCGGGACGTGGTTTCAAGTTCAAAGTGACCGCCAAGGAATCAGTATTTAGCGCTTATTCAAGTACAGTGATATCTTGGCTTACGAACTTAATTGGTTCCCACACAGAGTGCGTAAGGCGAAAGGTGTGTATCCCAAAATTTAATTTCCCATAGGAAACCATTAAAATGAGAATAATCCGTTCCCAGGTCCCCATAAAACATGATTTTCTACTTTCTAATTTTCTAAGTCTTAAAAGTACACAAAATATATTACTAATCCTATGTTGCCTAAGCAGGCTGTTGTACGAACGATCCAAATTGAACCTCACCCCACCATAGTGAAGGATTTAGCTGTTTTATGAAAATCGCTTCTTTTACTTAATGAGTGGTTGCTAGCTTTTAGGTGCATATGTACTGCCGATTGTGGCCCACTAGTATTATTTGGATCGTTCGTACAACAGCCTGCTTAGGCAACATAGGATTAGTAATACTGATGAGGTGACCATTCACCATTTCACCTTTTTTTGTTTCAAGCTCTGTCGTCTCCTTTTCGTGTGTGTGTGTTTTCTCACTCTCTGTCGTCTGCCTGTCTCTTTAATGTTTAATCCCCCCCACTGCTGCATTCTTGACCAATCATGTGGCTTTAACTGAAGACGCCATTTTGTTTTTGGGAGAACGGCCTCACTCTCTCTGTCTGTAACCCCCACCCCCTCACTGCTGCGTTCTTGACCAATCACGTGGCTTTAACCAAAGACTGGGGGCGGGGAATAGAGGACCAAAACAGTCGGCTGCCATTTTCTTGTTAGAACGGGCTCGTTTGCAAACGACACGTCACTCACTGTGCAGCTCCGTGCGTATCCCAAAAAATAGGTCATATGACAAGGTAAAATTTTCATAAATTTAACGTTCGTAAACCGAAAAGTTCGTAAGCCAAGGGCTTCGTAAACCGAGGTATCACCGTACCAGCCAATTTGGTGATCGGCCTAGAAAAAAAAATCATTTTGGTCAGGCACTACTCACTACTGTAAATGAATAACAACTTTTGTGTGTGTTTTTAAGGCACGACAGGCGCCGGAAACCGCTACTCGTCACAATTTATCAAAGCAGCTAAACTCCTTCACTGGAATGGACACTATAAGCCTTGGGGGGGGACGTCCGCCTTTACCCACGTGTGGGACAGGTGGTTTATTCCGGACCCGGTGGAAAAATTTCATCCTGTGAGGAGACACGCGGCGGATGAATAAAACTGAAAACGTGAAACCATCTTAGCAGGTCAAGTCAACCCAAACGACAGGAGCAAATCCACCTCTCAGGACTGAAATATACCAGAACGAACCCCGCTCCATCAATTCAATCGTTTCAGTAACATTGGCAATTATGCTATGATACACTACAGACGCTCCCCAACTTACGAACAAGGTGTGTTCCGAACAGTCGTTCATAAGGTGAATTCGTTCGTAAGTTGCTTCAGTGCTATATTTTGTATGGAATGTATATTAAAGGACAACAGACGCCGCCGGACAAGTTGTGTCCATGATTTGTAAAATCACTTCAAATGACTTTTACTGAGCGTATTTTACAACGATTCCACGGCACTCCTGTAATCGATTCCAAACATTTATGCTTTCCTCTTCAGAACTATTGTAATCATATTCATAACTGGATGAGTAACATCTTCTCCGAATCTGAAGCCATTGTTTTGATTCTCGAGCAAGGCAAGACGCGTTGGCGTGACGTCATGAACAAGGGGGCAGGACCTTCTGAAACTCACCATCCCGAGGTCATTTTGAAGTAGTTTTGGGACACTTTAAGTCAGGGGTGTCAAAGTAATTTTTTGCCGCGGGCCACATTGTAGTTATGGTTTCCTCTCGAGGGCCGTTATGAATTTGGGGAAGCCATTAGAATGTTAAATCCCCTCCACATATTACATATAGAGCGCACAAAAAATTAATAACTAGTTTTCAAATCTGAAGTCAAGAATAATGACTGTTATTGTGGTTTACATCCAAAAATATGAAATTTTGGTTCAGATTTTAGCAAGCATCATGGAATTTCACAAGTTTGATTTGCTTTCGTGGACCGAAAAAAATGATGTGGCGGGCCGGATTTGGCCCGCGGGCCTTGACTTTGACACCTGTGCTTTAAGTCATTTTTATTGGTGTTTTGCATTTGACTAAAAAATATCAAACTGCGTGTTTTGGGTATTTTAGATGCTATAAAACGTTTTTCTGATGTCGGTTAGGAAACAAAAAAAATGGTGTCGGTTGTCCTTTAAGGCTTGTAGAAGTAACCTGTATTTGTTTGTCATGAAAAATACACATTTTAATAAAATATATACTGCAACAAACTAGGCAGGGAAAGCCGGATGCGGGGTGGTTGCTGGGTGAGCTCTCACAGCACCTCATGTCGGTATTAGCTGTGGAAAAAAAAGCACTACTCTGGGAAGACGCGCAATACGAAATCTCACTTACAGCATCTCAGTCCAAAAACCTTTTGACATACCCGCAAACATGTCCGTATGTACCGTTGTTCGTAACTTGAAAGTTCGTAAGTAGGGGAGCATCTGTTTTGAAATCACAACCACACTATTTGTTTTCATTGTTTGCCACATTTCATAGTAAGCTAAAATACTCAAAACTTGCCGTGTCCAAGTATTAAGTATAGGACACAGTACTGTACTCCATTTTCATTGTCAACATTAACCAACTGTGTTACTTTCCACAAGTTGTACATATTTCTTGCGCTACATAATGACTACCAACACATTGTATGGAAATAGCCATTTATCATGGTGAGCTGTTACATGCAAACCACTAAGTAACCACACGCACACGTTGGTTTGAGTATTCCAGGCTGGTACTAATGGATTTTCTTTTGTCCATTAAATGCATTTTTGTAAAAGTACTGTATCGATTTTGAGTTTTTGGTGACCGAAACTAAGAGTTTTGTTTTGTTGTGTGAAAGGGATCTCAGGCAAAACAAATGAATTGAATTGGGCTGCAGAAGGAACTGGTTTATTCGATGAGTGGCATCTATATACAAAATGGATTGCATCATACAGGGCATGATTATCAAATCTGAGAGGTGGATATATATACACACACATTTTTGGACTATTGATCATAAAACGCTTGCAAATTTGCATCGAGCGAGTAAAGTTCATTTAAAATATGCGTTGAAATCGTAGGCATCTTCTGCTCCCGCTACGGAGGAGCCGATTTCGATGGTCTCCGACTTGAACTGGACTGTTTTTTCTGGAAAGAAAATGCCATTCGGCTCTTTAGTGGACGTTTGGTCACGTTGGTGAATGAAATATCGGGAGTTAGAAACAAAACGTACCTTTGGGTGATATGTTCTCTTGTTCTTCTGCATTTGTTGCCGTCTGTTCAGGCTGTGAGGAAATAAAAACACAAAAAAAAAAAAAAACTAAGAGGTGGAAAGATGACTGTCTTTAGAAGCTGGTTCACCAAACAGGATCAGAGTTGGATTAGAAGTCTTCATGGGTGAATCCAGACTTGCGTTTCTGTCCTCATTTCCATGCTAAGGTGAAACCTCAGACTTCTAAAACAAATTTGCAACATTAGCCACGTGGAGTACCTCTTCTTTGTCCTCCTCCTCCTCGTTGTCCACCACCTCAACCTCTTCTTGGTCCTCTTTCTCTTTCACGTCATCCTCAACAGACCCACCACCATTTCTTTCTTCGGTGAGGTCACTGACCACCAGCTGACCTTTAGTGGGACCATTGGATGTAAAGTTTAT
This sequence comes from Hippocampus bargibanti, assembly GCF_051943395.1. Classification (NCBI taxonomy): domain Eukaryota; kingdom Metazoa; phylum Chordata; class Actinopteri; order Syngnathiformes; family Syngnathidae; genus Hippocampus; species Hippocampus bargibanti. The sequence continues at coordinate 4,068,040 of NC_142745.1, read as the reverse complement.
GCTGCCGGATTGTGTTGGGAATTTTATACCTTCAAAGAGAAAAGAAAAAAAAACATCAACAGCGTGGATTAGAAGTCTTCATGGGTGAATCCAGACTTGCGTTTCTGTCCCATGACACAGAACCTTCGCCCGAAATGTGCATTTTGTACGTGAGAGCTGATCCTCGTACTTGTCAGAGTGCTCTGGTTGGCGCTTTGCAGTTTTTGCCGATCCAGGTTGCTCCACATGTCGGCGACGACGTCGTCCGTTACGTAGGCAGGGGGGCTGTGTTCGTCCGTGGCCTTGCAGTAGTAGCTCAGCTTGGCTCTGTTAGAAATCAAAACATGGACGCGCCTTGACAATTGCACTTGCATCGCTCACACGACATTTTGTCAGTGTGGTGCAGTGTTTGGATCAGAGTTGGATTAACGGTCTTCATTGTGAAATCTCTGCTGTATGTTTTTGTCCTCATTTCCACACTTTTTTGCTCTGTCATTCATCATAATAATCATTAAAAAGTTTCAAAAGCTCACCCGGTCCAATCATCCAGAAACACTGAAGCAGCCAGCGCCAAATTCGCGGTTCCGCCCTTTTGCAAGAAGCCCCGTTTTTTGGCCAATAGGTTGAGAAATTCCGTGGCGTTTCTGTAGTCGGCGATATTGTATTGAAGTATGATCTGAAACGCCAACCAAAGGTTTGAGGGTGACTTTTTAACAAAAGGATTGTATTCGGATTACTCTACAGCAGGGGTGTCAAAGTCATTTTTGCCGCGGGCCACATTGTAGTTATGGTTTCCTCTCGAGGGCCGTTATGAATTTGGGGAACCCATTAGAATGTTTAAATCCCTTCAAATATTACATATAGAGCACACAGAAAATTAATGAATAACTCGTTTTCAAATCTGAAGTCAAGAATAATGACTTTTATTGTGGTTGACATCCAAAAATATGACATTTTGGCTCAGATTTCAGCAATCATCATGGAATGCAACAAGTTTGATTTGCTTTCGCGGGCCGAAAAAAATGATGCGGCGGGCCGGATTTGGCCCGCGGGCCTTGACTTTGACACCTGTGCTCTACAGGATAGTAAGCAAGTGACCTGAGTTGTGTTACACTGTTTGAGCAAAGTCCTAACAGCCTCCTGCACGGTCTCCTGGCCGTCTTCCACTTGCAGGCTCCTCAGAGCCATGGTGGACGCCGGGTTGGATGGACAGGCCAAGATTCCCGGACTATCAACCAAGTTCACATTATGCGACAGTCGCACCTCCTGCATGGATCTGACAGGAAAAAAAAAAACAAAAAAACTAAATCAGGCTTCAGGTGAAGATTCTTAATCCAAATTGGAAATGGTTCAATGAGCAATGTTGGTGTACATTGCGCCGTAACTCACTTTGTGATGCCTCTTTTGGTACCAGCGATGCATGCAAGACTTCCCTTCAGATTATTGATGAGGCTGCTCTTCCCCACATTCGGAAAGCCTGGATGGAAATAATTCATCAAAGTGTAATTTTAAGCATTTCTTGATTTGTACCCGAACACGGCCGTGCCCAATTTTATTGCAAAACGCAAATTGAAGGTGTGTCATTTCCGTTTCAACCAATTTAAATGGCCGCCAATTATAAACTAGTTTTCACCATGAAACGTGAAATACAGTGATCCCGTGTCTTACGAACTTAATTGGTTCCCAGACAGAGTGTGTAAGGCGAAAAATGTGTATCCCAAAAAATAATTTCCCATAGGAAACCATTAAAATGAGAATAATCCGTTCCCAGGTCCCCATCTAAGCCTTAAAACTACATGAAATATACCTTATTTTACGTATAATAAATGTGCTATGGTATTGTAATTGTAAAAAGAGATAAACTGTACTTTATAATAAAGTCGTTTTATTTACCTTTGTGATGGTCGTTGTGGCCATTTTGAGGAATGATTGCTTGTAAGCTTTGGCAGCTTTATCGTCAGAACTGGCTGCCTCACCAAGACGAATGACACTATGAATCCCTGTACGACGCTTAAAGTTCTCGAACCGTCCGTGGCTAGCCTTGAAATCATCAATGGATGACGAACTTCCAGGTTGCCTCTTGACGATATCTGAGTGAAGTTGCTTTCTCTGCGATAATTTTATCTAGTTCCTCATCAATTGTGTTCTGTTTAGCTGGGTTGATAGCTTTTTGCATCAAGTGTACAGATGGCTTGTGCGGGTATTTGTGGCGCCTGATTGATGGTATATTTTAACCTTCCAGTCTACACTCTGCTTTTGAACTATAACAGATGAAACGAGTTCAAATTTCACTCTTTTCTATCCATTTTCTCAGCATTTCACTTTTGTTATTTTCACTTTTGTTTTTAGTTTCAAGCACTGTCGTCGCCCTTTCGTGTGTGTGTGTGTGTGTGTGTTTTCTCACTCTCTCGACACATCACTCATTGTGGCAGCCCCGTGTGTATCCCAAAAATAGTTTGTATGCCAAGGTAACATTTTCACAAATGTAACGTTTGTAAACCGAAAAGTTCATACACAAAGGGGTTCGTAAACCGAGGTATCACTGTACTTGTCAGGTGTGATTCAAAATCCCTGCGTTCCCCCCCCCCCCCCCTAAAAAAAAACACAACTTGGGTATTGGCAGTCATAAGCATCTTACCAACTACGCCAACTCTAAGACGAGTGCCCTCCTCCATGCCAGCGGCGTAATGTGAGAGCAGCTCATTCAGAAGAGTGCTTCCAAAGCAGGCACCTCCTTTGGAACCATTTTCGACTTGATGAATAGAGACCTTGATCCTGAATTTCCTCTTCTTCCCATTCTGATTGAGATTTAATCACAAGCCACAGTGTGGATGACATGAAGAAAATAAAGTTATGGACATAATAATCATAATCCAAGCATAGTTGAACAATCTCCCATCAAACACTTGTTCACAAACACACAAATTAAGCTGAGCACAGAGCCGAGCTACGTCATTGGGTGGTTTGAGCGTTACTGTCGGAGGTTGTAACCAGTTCGGAACAACACCACACAAGTCGTCGAACCTTCTCAGACCTCCATTGAACTTCAATGCATATGATTCCGCTGTGCTCTAAATTATATATATTTTAAAAAGTAATATTTAAAATCATATTAGGCTGCCATGTTGCGGTAAAAGTTGACACGGTTGCTATTTTTAATCACGGTGGGATATCATTAACTGGCTCACTGCCATTCCCGAATTTATCCGGGAATTGAAAAGTGTGACGTGTAGCGACATTCCCGAATTTGGTCGGGTTTGGCTTTTTCTTGCGGAAGGTGTCGATAAAGCACTAGTCAGACCTCTGGCAATGTTTTTTTTCTCTTCCACGAGGGGGCAGCATTTGCCTTTTGTCCATGTAAGCGCTTTGATCAAGCTTCAACTGTTGCGAAAGCGCTATATAAACCAATATGTATGTATTGAATTGTATTTTGGACAGCACCCCAATTTCAAGCTCAGATAACTCCAGACCCATATAACTTAAGGATTAATACTTTTTTTCCTGATGAAAGAAGAGAGTCTAAGGTTTCTAACACTTTATTGAATGTTTATCTCGTCCTAAAACTCAATATTCTGTTGGTCCTGCAATTTGAGTGAAAATGACAAAAACCATGGCATTGGAGTGGACGCATTTTTCCACATTGTCTGGCGGTGAATGAGTTAAACTATTATACAAACCTGACAAAGTATGTTACATTTTTTTTTTTTGAAGAGAGTCCGCGTTTAAATGTATTATGCCCCCTACCGGTTTTTCACATTGAGCTTGCGTCGACGCTTTGAAGGCCACAACTGGGAACTCCTGCTCTAACTTCTGAATCCACTGCTCCACATTTTCTCTTGGCACCAAGTCTAGGGCAAAATACAAACAGACCACTCAATTTCAGTGCGTGCCAATAATGTGAGCCTAACACACAAAGTAACGCAGTTCAGAATCTTGCCAATGTACCTATTTTGTTTAAAACAAAAAGCAGTTTCTTGTTGCCTTCCTTTTGGAGCACCAGCTCCTCCAGCTGTGGACACCTGCAGCCAAGTGGATCGCGTGCATCCAAAACTTCTAATATAACATGAGATGCATCGATGACCTGAAGAGTGGGAAATGATACCATGAGATCAAAGAAAACCACTGGGAAAAACAGTCATGAATGTTGTTACCTTATTCAGTTCAGCACACTGAAACTTTTGAGATTTCCTTAATTCCGCATTCTTTCTTTCTGGATACTTTGCAGTCTTATCCTTCAATAAAGTGACAAATAGCAGTGAATGAATTTAAAATATACATATACATACATCTGAATCCAAATTTCACTGTTTTTTTTTCGTTACCTCACATGCTTTTTTGGCTTTGGGTTCTTTTTCTTTTTTAGTCTTTTCTTGTTTCCTCTTCTTAGTGCGCTCGACTTTTGCTGCTTGTTTTTGTCTCTCTTTCTCCTCTTCAATCTGAGATCACAGGGAAATTATTAAAAACTCTCCCACCTTTTCGATCATCATCAGCATGCCAGAGAAGATCTATGGAGCAAGCCCTTTCATTATTTGACACACTACTTTTTCCCTTGAAAATTCAGCACACTACTAGATCTATTATTAATGAGACAGAACTCCATTTGTTGACATTTGCATGCTAAAAATAACACTAGTTAGTTTTGTCCCCTCAGTACAGTGCTTCTAAACCCGGATTCAACATCTCAGCAAATAAACGTGTGAGGGTGGTAGACTTATATAACAAAAAAAGAATAAACTGGAAATTATCAGTTCCAGAAAGACTTTAATATTCCCACAATGATGATATTTTATTTAAGGTGACAATCAGTAATAAGACAAGCGTTTTAGTGGGTTAAACGTGCGACTATGAACATTGAATGAGAGATCAAACGCCTTCCTATACGAACCTGGAGTCTCCTCTGCTCAGCCTCCCGCAAGACTTCCTCCCTAAACGGAGCACTACTTGGCACTCCTGGATCTTTCTTCGGTCGTTTGCCCGGCCCTTTCTTCTTTGCCTCTTTTTTTAACTTTCTGTTGTGCTCTCGGACCTAGAAAAACACAGTTAAAGAGAAAGAGGACGCGTAAACCTAGGAAACTATTTAAAGAAATCTTGATCTTACCTTCTTTTGAATTTTGTACCGTTTAGCACATGACACTCGCTTACTCGCTTTCTTTAGCTCTGATAAAATGAGAAAAACATTTTAAGTAGCAAGCAAGGGTGTTGTAATTGTATATTTGCTTGTAAGTCGAACATGAATAAAAATCTCGACTTACTCGGTCGTTTCATCTTGAACTAAGGTTGACTGTGCCAACGTGAAGCAGCAGACACCATATGCACTTGCACGTGTAGGCCTAGAAATACGTCACTTCCGCCCTAAGCACTTCACTCAATAATTTCTAGCGCCATCTATCGATCGGGAGGTTCATTACTCTGCCACGATAAAAAAACGACAATTACTGTATATCATTTGTCTATTAAATTAGAAATTATAATCTTGTGACCATGAAAGAAACACCAATATATAAAAAATACGTTCACTTATACTGTAGCACTTTCAAGCTAACACTTCCTTGTGCACACATTGATAATGGATGCCGTTTACAGTACATTATAGTGCAATATTAATGATAAGGATTACTGTAGATTTAAAAAACGACTGTATTCACGCAATCACTTCCATGCATGTTTTAAAGTTTTTTAACTGTCAAAGATTACACTAATAACTGTATTCCAACCTGAGGTATGGCCAAAAGTAAACTAAACAGACGAGAGCTGAAGGAAGAAACGATTGGCGATTGTCACGTGACTTGAGCGTCTCATCCTTTTTTTGGATGGTGGGAGAACGAGCCATTCTCCGCGTAGCCCAGTACGATGACCAAACTGCAATTTTTGAACGTCTTCTTGACCGAGCGGCTCATGCTTGCTGCCCAAGAGATCTACAAGTCTGTCGAGGACACAATTTTGGAGTACCAAGAGGAAATAGCCATCCGAGAGCGGGAGAACGACCATTTGAGACGCAGGCTGCGAGATGCTGGAATTGAAATATGGCCAGGTTAGCGCCAATAAAAGCTAACATCTGCACGATTTATTTCCTAATCCGAAAACTTGAGTTGTTTAACGTTGGGTGCTAGATGTCCAAATAGGAAAATAAAATAAAACCACCTACACAATAAACAAGCAACGAGGCAACAGATGATAGTTAACGTTAGCAGCAGTATTGCTGCCGTTGTTGTTGTAGAGTGGCTAGCGCGTTAGCAACCTTTGTTCTTGAGTGAACTTGCTCGCCACTACAAACCTACTTGATCGTTTCTTCGTTGCATTACACGAATGCTTGTTTATTTCTTTATTTGCGCGGAAGAGCTACATAACTGTAGTTACCCAAACACTGTTCCCATACTCTGGTCAGAAAGTACCAGTCAGTATGTATAACTTACAGCCTCCATTTTCAGAATACTAATAAGAGTGTGGACAGTGACAAGAACAATACAGTGTAATGAGACATTTATATAACTGTAACCACGAGGAGTTGGTCCAAGTTTTGTGTTTGTTGTGCGGGTAATCTAAACAAAACTGCAGCAGTCAGATTGTGATCGATTCAATTCCCCGGGAATACGATGAATAAAAAATAAGGATGGATAAAAATATTCTGAGGCATGATATAAAAAGAGATCCCCACCCATAAAGCTCTTGGCACTGAGTATAAAGCAAGCAAATGAAAAAAAAACAGCTAGATGCAAAAAGGTAAAGGTACTATCCATAACCTGGACATTTCTAATGTCTTGACTGTTGTAAAACAATGAGTGTAACATATTCTTAAATCAGTTTACAATATGTTGGCATTATTATTTTTGTTCATGCAGCCTCCCATTTCTTTCTGTAATACATCAGGTTTTCATAATAATAGTTTAGTAGTTATCAAATATAACTCATAATATAAGTCATGTGTTTAGCAATATTTATCGATATATCCGATCCTGCGGCATGTAAATTTTCTCCTTGCGTTCATAGAAATAGTATCGTAATAAGCAGTACTATCGATATAGCCGATATCGATATAACGAGACTTTACTGTAATGAAAATTCAATATCTCAATAACCCAATGTACCAGAAACAAAAGACGTTCATTTTTAAAAATCAGGATGAAAAATATGCTAGGCACACAAAGATTAACTCATTAAATGCCATTTGCAAATTGAAAATATGACATAAAGCGCCATTCCCCATTTTCTTGGGGGGTGCCAATAAAGCGCTGATCAGACCTCTAGCAATGCTTTTCTCTACCACAAGGTGGAAGCATTTGCCTTTTGTACAGCCACCCCCCCACTTGCACCTCATATTACTCCAGACTCATATAACTTAGGAATTAAGTATTTTTTTTCTGATGAAAGAAGGGGGTCTAAGGTTTCTTACGCTGCATTGAATGTTTATTTAGTTCTAAAACTGAATGTTTTGTAGGCCCTGGAATTTGAGTGAAAATGACAAAAACCCTGGCATTGGAGTGGACACTTTTTGCCCACAGGTCTGGCAGTGAATGAGTTGAAATTTGCTGTTGGGCCCTGTCACGATTAATCATTTATATTAATCTGATTAACTTTGGGCTCGGTTGATTGTGTCCTCAGACCGTCCGTCAATGCCTTTGCTGGAAAACGCCGAGCATCCGCGACGCGAGTGGAGTCCGAGCATGGGGCATCAAGAGCGTATTCCAATCCAAGTCAAGGAGAAGCAAGATCTTCCGGTCAACCAAGGGGAGCTCCACGGTTCTTGCAGCGCTTCAGAAAACATGTTCTCACCGGCGCATGTCGCAAATGAGTATGTGCAGGATGGCCCTCACACGTCCGCCTTAGCCCAGAATCAAGGTGTGGAGAACAGAGAGCAGGATCCCGACTCTCACGGCCCTTCGAGGCACGTGAAGTCGGAGAGTGGAAGCGGCCACCCGGCCTCCGTTTCCTCCAATAACAGCGGACAGCCCCTGGCGCCGGTCAACCCAAACTGCCCCAACGACAACAACATTGACATCATAGGGGTGGAAAACGGAGGGCAGATGGTCGGCGCCAAGGGAGACGAACCCGTGGCAAAACCGACTTGTCATATGCGCAACCAAGGAGCCAACGCTGCCGAGTGCCCACATCAGAAATCCCCGCTACAAGGCCACATGTCATCCTTCTCTTGCAAGGTTTGCGGAGAGGCCTTCAGTCACATCGGACACTTGCACGTCCACGTGCAAGTGCACACGCGGGAGAAACCGTACCGCTGCGGCGTTTGCGGAAAGTGTTGCAGCTCCGCCGGACGATTACAGGAACACCAGCGCAGCCACACTGGGGAAAAACCCTTCCGCTGCCAGATCTGCGGCAAGGGATTCACCCAAATGGCTCACCTCAAAGTGCACATGAGGATCCACACGGGGGAGAAGCCGTACAGCTGCCCCGTGTGCGGAAAGTGCTTCAGTCGCTCTGACAAAATCAAAAGGCATCTCCAGACGCATAGTCGAGAGGGGACCTATTTTTCAGGACAATGATGTGCTGGTCAGATGTTTTTTTTTTTTTTTAACAAAAACAATTGTTGCAGTTTAGTAAGACCTTTGTACTAATTTAGAACTTGGAAATTATTATTTTTTTATTACAAAGAACAATACTTCTTCATTCCATGTTCCCCTTTTTTTTTTTTAAATCGGATTCCTACATTTGACATTATTTTTTTTGGGACGTTTATTACGTTATCTTAATAGTATCTGTCTTGGATTTAAAGGACAACCGACACCACTTTTTTGTTTCCTAACTGACATCAGAAAAACGTTTTCTAGCATCGAAAATACACAAAACACGCAGGATGGTATTTTTAGTCAAATGGAAAACACCAATAAAAATGACTTAAAGCAGGGGTGTCAAAGTCATTTTTTGCCGCGGGCCATATTGTAGTTATGGTTTCCTCTCGAGGGCCGTTATGAATTTGGGGAACCCATTAGAATGTTTAAATCCCTTCAAATATTACATATAGAGCACACAGCAAATTAATGAATAACTCATTTTCAAATCTGAAGTCAAGAATAATGACTTTTATATTTTATATATATATTTATTTATTTTTTTATAAGTTTGATTTGCTTTCGCGGGCCGAAAAAAATGATGTGGCCGGCCAGATTTGGCCCGCGGGCCTTGAGTTTGACACCTGTGACTTAAAGTGTCTAAAAAGTACTTCGAATTGAAACCGGAAGTGGCCAGTTTCAGAAGGTCCTTGCTCGAGAATCAAAACAATGGATTCAGATTCGGAGAACATGCTTTCCTGTTACTCATCCAGTTATGAATATGATTACAAAAGTTCTGAATTGCTGTCAGCGCATATCAAATAGTAGTCTTGGTGCAACACACAATGATTCACCATCACGTTATTTATGTGTTTCCCTTCTAATTTCGCCATCAACACTACAACAGAAAATGGCGCCCAAGCTCCGTTGAAAATGGGATCATTTGTCTGCTGGGAATTTGTGTCAGTGCATATCAAATAGTAGTATTGGTGCAACACACAATGATTCACCATTGCGTTATTTATGTGTTTTCCTTCTAATTTCGCCATCAACACAAAGTTTTCAGACCAAACAAAGTACCCAAAATACATTGTGTGTCGCTTTCTCATTCAGGGGCGTTCCCTCCGTGACGTGAGGACTCGTCACCAACTCAAAAACAAAACTTCCTGAATATTCAGCGCAAGTCTTAAAAGGTAAAATATAGCTATATGCGGTGGAATCTTTGTAAAATACGCTCAGTCATTTGAAGCTATTTTACAAATTATGTACACAACTTGTCCGGAGACGTCGGTTGTCCTTTAAACACGCATTTCTGATCACTGTAAATTGTGGGTCACGATCATTTTTTTCCTGCATTAAAACATATTCGCCTCTTGGGGGCGCTCTAACTTCAATGCAAGATCCGATCAACTTCAACGGTCTTTTGTTTTTATTGACCTGGTGAATTCGAACCATATCCAATGTGTCACATCTGCTCTCTGGATGACCAATATTGTTTATAACTTCACCTCAGTGACAATTAGAAATGTAACGATTAATCATGACATTTGACTAAAAGTGGAGGGTTAGAGTGTCCATTTTGCAGTGAAATGTCCGTTCGCGTGTCAAGACGAAAACAGGAAACGAATCCAGGAATTTTAGTGACAAGAGGCCCCGCAGACTTTTTTTTTATGTGATTTGAATTCCAGTATTCGCATTTATTTGCCAATAAAAATACATATTTTTTCAATCTGAGTGTATTTATCACAGATGAGCTGCAGGTTTTATTTATTTGTGACTTACGTAAAACATACATGTTAAGCCTCACGATTTGGTCGGGAGACTCCCGATTTTGACCACAGTACTCACTTTATAAAGTATTGACACAATATAGTTCATTTGTAAGGTGAAACAAAAAAAATATATTTTTTATATAGCTAATTGAATGTATAGATAAAAAATGAAAGTATTTTTGCGTTTTATTTACTTCTAATTTACACTTTTATAACACTCATATTATTTTAACACGCACCACAGAGTCGCGAGTCCGAAAATATACTGATTTCAAATTTCTGAAACTTAACGTGTATGAAAACGTGATTTCTCAATCTTTAAATCTTAAGATTTGACACAACCCAATCATAAACTTGCGTAGTTTGAGTCCTAAAATTGAAATAATTGACGATAAAGTAAATATGTTTTTTTTTTGTCCAGTCCATCCATTCTCCAATCCGCTTTTATCCTCATATGGGTTCTCCTTTAGTTTCATGATAGAGGAAATACTTGAGTTATGGGTGCATGTGTGTGTGTTTTAATTCCAAGAACCCTTATCCATTGCTCTGAAGTCATAAAAACATCTCACTCCCACTCGCTTTCCCGTATCATTCCTCATCTGTCACATCCTAACCTGCACTTCTTGTGTTGTTGTTTTTAAATGACATTGACATCAGCATGTGTAGCTCCTGACTATGTCATATCATATGTTTGATCTTCTACAGCGAAAGTTTTATTTTAATTGTTTATGTTTGCTTCATGTAACCTTTTCACCATTGGGAAAAGTTGGGGTTCAGATGGAAACATTTGATCGAATGCAGAGCTCGCGGGGATCATGGCGAATAGTGTCAGATTTTATTGCTTCTGCTTTACTGGACTGTGCGAAAGAAATGGGGAGAATGCTACAAAAAGAAACATTTTTTTTTTCTTCTTATTTTTGTTTCAATGAGCTCTGCTCTGTGCTTTGTCTTGTTTAAAACAATATTTTGCACAAACTTGCTGTTTGAAACTGGTGTGCACTATTTGCCTTTGAAAAATTCTCATAAGAAAATAAGAAAAGGAGATGGTGGTGGGGGTAGTAAATGTGGTCTGAGACTATTCATGTACACTTCCAAACAGTCGGGGCTTACATTTATTACGTTGCTCCGTAGCCAAAATACACCAATAAATTGTGTCCCAACTTGCCCCGATCTTATTGCTCAAATTTACCCCATGGGTAAGCGCTAACGCTAGCGACAGAACGCACCATTTGCTGCTTGTAATTTCTGACTGTTGTAAGAAATGAAAAATGATGTCCTTTGGCCTTTACGGAGAATGAGAGTGAAAGAGAGGGAAGGCAAACGGGAAGTCTCAGTTGGAGTCTTGGTTCAGTGGGCACAGTTTAGCGGCCCTCATTAGGGCAGAAGCTTCATCAAAGACTACGCTCACTAACAAGCTTGCAGCTCTGACCCAAGCCAGGCGACAAGGTTCACCGCAGCGCAAGGGATGAATTTCCAACCGTTTGGATTTTGTTCTCTACGGGGCCTCCTCTCTCGTTTGCTTCCTAGAAATCATCGGGCGGTGATGCTACAACATTTTGTGTGCACATCCGCTCAGTGTAAAAATGGGCACACCTTTATTTTCATTGTAAAAATGAAGATTGTAAAGAGCAATACATTGGGGAGACTAAATACGTTCTCTAAAAAAAGACTTTATCAACATCGCAGGGATAATACTAGTGGGCCTCAATCTGCAGTACATATGCACCTAAAAGCTAGCAACCACTCATTTGACGACAATGAGGTTAAAATCTTAGTGAAAGAAAATAGATGGTTTGAAAAGGGCGTAAAATAAGCTATTTTAATAAAACAGCAAAGCCCTTCACTAAATCGCCATGGTGGGGTGAGGTTTAATTTGGATCGTGCTTACAACATACTTCCTACTTCATCATGTTTTTTTGCTGTTATATAAATCGTAACATCGGCAAATGTAACTGAAAATAGACGTGGCCTTGTAAAATAAGCTATTTTAATAAAACAGCAAAGCCCTTCACTAAATCGCCATGGTGGGGTGAGGTTTAATTTGGATCGTGCTTTCAGCATACTTCCTACTTCATCATGTTTTTTTTTGTTGCTGTTTTATAAATCGCAACATCGGCAAATGTAACCGAAAATAGACGAGGCCTTGGACCAGGTGGACTCCTCATTATATTGTATTGTGTTGTATTGAATGTTACGTAGTCCTCAATACAATACAATACAATACAATACAATACAGTAAAATACAATAAAATACAATAAAATACAATACAATACATCCTAATTTATATAGCGCTTTCATAATAGCTGCAGCTGTAACAAAGCCATTCAATAGTCAACACAAAGCAAAATAATAAACACACCAGGAACATAAAAACATGGACAGTTGTGCAATCCTAACAACTTTCCCCATGTACCATGTAAGTTATATGAATCTGGAGTTATCTGAGCTTGAAATGGGGGCGGCTGTACAAAAGGTAAATGCTGCTCCCTCATGGGTGGGAAAAACATTTCTAGAAGTCTGACCGTAGCTTGAAACGCACCCACCCCCCACCCGCAAGAAAAAAACAAAACCTGAACAAATTCGGGAATGCCACTACACGCCATGCTTTTTTGAATAAATTCTGAAATGGCAGTGAAAAAATGGTCATAGAAAGAAAATGATTGACACATATCTGTTGAATTCTTTACGGCTAAGTAGAGCGCGGACATTGTAAAATACAGTACATTTTGAAAAGGTTGCATGAAACCAGGTTTTGATATGTCAGGGTTTATATTTCTGAATGGCTATACCTCATTTGTTGCTGTGGAGCTCCCTGCTGCGGCTTTGCCGTCATAAAGACATTATCTCTCATGGCCATAAAATGGAGAACTGCTGGAGGACATCACGTGACATAATTATTTCTCTCTTTTTAGGGATCTTTGAAGAGTTATTTCACTTTCTCACTCCCTCTCTCTGTCTCCAATCTAATGCAAAGTAACCGAATAAGGTACATGACAGTGAAGCTTAAGGGATAACAGACGTCTCCGGACAAGTTGTGTCCATAATTTGTAAAATGGCTTCAAATGACTTCTACTGAGCGTATTTTAATAAGATTCCACCGCATATAGCTACATTTCACCTTGTAAGACTCGCTTCCGAGTCTTGTTTTTGAGTTGGTGACGAGTCCGTACGTGACGTAACTGAAGGAACGCCTCTGACCGAAAAAAGGACACATTGTAGCAGTCCTTCCATCACATCAATGCATTTTGCTGTACTTTGTTTGGTCTGAAAATTTCGTGTAGCACCAAAAAGAGGCAGAAGAGGGCGACAAAGCTCCGTGTAAGGAATTAATCAGCCTGTGGAAACGGGCTGATTAATTCCTTACATGGAGCTTTGTCACCATTTTCTGCCTCTTTTTGGTGCTACATTTCCCGCCCCCAGATACCTCAAAATGGCACGGAATTCTTTAACTGATTGCAAACATGGATGATTTCCTCTTCAGAACTATTTGAATCATATTCATAACTGGATGTGTAACAAGAAAGCATATTATCCGAATCTGAAGCCATTGCTTTGATTCTCCAGCAACGTCTTGGCGTGACGTCACGAACTGGGGGCGGGACTTTCTGAAAATGGCCAATTCGCAGCTCTTTTTTTTTTGCAGATTTTGGGCAATTTAAGTCATTTTTATTGGTGTTTTTTCCATTTGAATAAAAATATCCTACTGCGTGTTTTGGGTATTTTAGATGCGATAAAACATTTTTCTGATGTCAGTTAACAAAAAAGTGACGTCGGTTGTCCTTTAATGGGTTGTGTGACGGCAGCGCGGTTAATGTCAAAAATGCACTTAGCTTATCAGCTGTTGGCCAGAGCTCAGTGACATTTCGTTGATGACATTTCGGTGCGTCGTTTAAACAATACCAAGAAGGCCTATTCTACGATTATAGAAGTGATGGGAAAAAAAAACGCGCCGTTTTTCACTTTGGGATTCTTGCAACGTTATTTTCCGTGTCGATTTAATTGGAATCAACGCAGGTAACCAAAAAGTAAGAACTGGCACCTAGCAAAGGACATTTGGAATATAAAGGTCAGTCAAGCAGCCAGAAGGAATTTTGTTCTGTTAAAGTACTGCTGCAAGCTGCATCACAATAAGCTTCAGAGCTTAGCTGGCCACAGTGGATAAGCGAGAGAGGGAGAGGAAGAAGAAATTTGAAGAAAAAAAAAGAAAGGCAGGAGAGAGGATAAAAAAAATATATATATATATAAAAGAACTTACCTCATTCACTGCCTCGGGAAGTGAAAATATAATGTAGAGCGCCATTCCCGAATTAGCTCGGATTTTGTTTTTTTCTTGCTTAGGTGCTGATAAAGCGCTGGGCAGACATCAGGCAATGTTTTTTTTTTCCCTTGCAAAAGGGGGCAGTTTTTCCTTTTTTTTCCCCCATGTTCGCGCTCTGTTACAAAAAATAATTTAACTTTTTCACTGCCATTCACAAATTTATTTGGGAATTAAAAATATCACCAAGAGCGCCATTCCCAAATTTATTTGGGTTTTATTTTTTTTCATGCTTGGGTGCCGATACAGCGCTGGCCATGGCTTCTGGCAATATAGTTTTCTTTTTCACATGGGGGCAACATTTCCCTTTTTTCCATGTTAGCGCTTTGTTCCGGCTTCAGCTGTTGTTAAAGCGCTATATAAACCAATGTATGTATTGCATTGTATGTTGGACAGCCGCCCTCATTTCAAGCTCATATAATTCCAGCCCCATATAATTGTGGAAATAACTATTTTTTTCTGATGAAAGAAGACAGTCTAAGGTTTCTTAGACTGTATTGAATGTTTATGTAGTCCTAAAACTCAATATTCTGTGGGTCCTGGAATTTATGTGACAATGACAAAAACCCTGGCACTGGAGTGGGACACATTTTTGCACGTCTGGCAGTGAATGAGTTAATATTGAATTGTTCAACCGCAACCGAAATTTAATTAATGCTTTTGGCTGGAGAAAACACACAGCACCCTCCCCTAATAAACACAAAAAACGGTGAAAAATAGCTACCACGGCATCGTTGTTAGTCTTTGCAGCGGTTACCTTCAAAGAAATCTGCGGTTTGAACTTGACTTGAATGACATTGACAGATTGTTGACCGAGCCACACCGTATACACTGCAACCACCAACGCGTTGAGTGTACAGCTGGATTGCATGAAATTCCTTTCTCATCCTATTTTTCCTTTGTGCATTTGTTCGGTGATCATGTGACCTCCTGCAAAAAAAAAAAAAAAAAAAAAAAAAGTAAATACTTCTGTATATTTTTTTTTCACATTTGCAAATTCCTTCGAATTATTACACATCTCAGTAAATTCTCACTAGAAATAAATGGCAAAAAAAATCTGCATTTTCTAATGTCCAAACATAACACAATCCTTTGCTTCACGTTTCATTCTTGTGGCACCCAAAAATAACTCAGGCTGCTTTCCGCCAGCGGAACCATGAAAAAAAAAAACACTTTGAAATTCCAAGTAATTTCCTAAACCTCTGCAGGCATCCGATACGCCGCGATCCCATTTTATGCAATATTGACTTGTTCAGCCACAGTACAGAATGTCAAATATTTCCATGTTATGTGACATATCCCCGCGTGTTATGAGCGTGAAATGGCAATTTACGGTTGGTTTGAAATGTACACCAGAGGGCTATGTTATTGAAAATTGAAGTCGTCAAAATTAAGGAAAAACCCCCACTGGGCTAGATAATTAATTTACAAGTTACAAAGAAAAACAGAGTAATATATCATATTTTCCGGTGTATAAAGCGGACCCCCAAAAGAATGGTGTATTTTCAAACTTTTTCCATATATAAGGCGCACCTACAATGAATGAAAAAAAGTTTTCTAGATATAATATATAAATATATGATGGTTTTTCAAATATAAGGCACCACATTATAAGGTGTGATAGTTGAGGCTGAGTTACGCACTACTTCTAAAGGCCGAAAAGGAGTCGATGGCTGATGACAGAGAGCTGTTGGGGCTCAATATTACTAAGAAAATGGAGGCTTTTGGGTGCACCTTATACACCGGAAAATACGGTATTTTTTGTTTTTAATGGAGACTGATGTGCTGTCATTACTGTGTTTCTCAACAAGACACATATTTGACATGTTAGTGGGTGCATCTTGGGACAATTTAAGGAGACTCGCAAAAGCAAGTTTCCACAATAAAAGCCTTGCTCTATTAGCAAAAGAATGAAAATAGCCAAAAGGAAATTATGGTGAACCACGATAAATTGTACATTCTCAACAATATATCCACATTGCAACAAAATATGATGAATCTAAAATTATGTTTTTCCACAAGCAAAGACGTTGAGTTTAACCTCAAACATCGAGACATACCCTCGGTTTCCTACAAGTATAGTTTCCTTGAAGAAAAAAAAAACAAGGAAATTTCCAAACGACTAAAATATTATATTGTATGACAATCGCAAATACAATCAGCACATCTCCAAATGTGAACACTTACATTTATTAAATAGTAATATGCTGATATGTATATGTTTTCCCATCATGCATCTCAAAATCTCCTCCTTTGACGGTAAATTCCTTTCGAACATGACATATATTCTGTGAGAGCATCACCCAAGGCTGGGGCATTGCACATTTTTGATTACTGTGTCAAAAGTGCTAAGTGATAATGTTCCGGTGGGTTGGTGTGCAGTCACAATATTAGAGTATTTCAATACAGTCAGTATTTTTTTTATCGATAATGCACTAGCATTAGCATTGCTAAATAGGGAAAGTCCATCGCTTAAAAGCTCTCAACATCTCCCATGGCACTATTTTTCAGCAAAATACATAATGCATTCCGGATAGTGAGTGTTTTATTTAGTTAATGTGACGTTTCTGTCAGGAGAACGGAGAAGAGAAAACAACACCTGACTGATCATGTCTCCTTTTTTTCTTCGTGTGCGTAGAATTGGATGTGGAAGCGGCAAATGATCTCAGCCAAGATAATGATTGTCTCCGAGAAGCCAAGACGTGCCGACCACACACTCTCGCAGCTTTATTTGAGCTTCATCAAGAAATACGGACAGGCTGTTCTCACCTCCACACCATCATCAGTCAATTCTACCGGCCGGATGATACAGACTCCGCCTTCAGTGACCTCAATTGATTTTCTTCAGCTCCATTTGCAATGACAGCTCACGGGATGGCAAAATGCACACGTGAGCTTCTTCTCCAATATGCAATATGGGTGTTTCTGTCTATTCAACAAAATTCAGTCAATTAGAAAAAAAAACCAATTACATGTATTGCCATTGCCAACTTGATCACTCCACACAGTTCTGTACTGCCAAGATAATTTGTAAATGTCAATTACCAGACATTTTAACACTCCTGATGTAAATGTGTCCCTCAGTGCATTAAATCACTTTCATGTGATACTAAACTATTCTTTTTATGTTAACATTTTTGGTAAGAATTTATTTTAACGCCATACTATGCCAGATTTATGCATTATATGGGCAGCATTTTCACAGCCCCGCTTTGTTCACCGGAAAGGTCGGTGCTGTTGGACAGTCTGCGGCTGGATGGGTGCATGGCTTGAGGATCCCGCGATGAGAAGGAACGTCAGCGCAGAGCGCCGATGCGTGTGCACAACTGTCGGAGATTGGAATTGAAGCGGATTTACGTGGAACGGGAGATGCGAGGCCATCTCTTTTCGTCAATGGATGCTGCAGCTTCATGTTTGCTTTCAACATTTAGCATGTAGCAGACGTGCACATTTCACTATGACGTCCCTTATCCACTGGTGAAAAGGACACTTTGATCCTCTCCTATTTCATCTAGAACTGCTTCATACAACAAAGAAGGTGAAGTGCTCAGGACTGTCTTTGTGTTGTGTCACATTATTTTGTTTTTTGTTGTTGTTTTGACTTCAAGATGGCGCCGCGAGAGTGGCTGCCTTCACAGCAGGTCCTGTATTTTGTTTTTCTACTTCTTTCTTTCCTTTCCTCTTTCTTTCATCACTTTGCTGCTCCACTGTGAAACTAATAAAAGCTAATCCAATCCAATATTGACGTCACAAAATATATTGTTGATATCTTTTGACCTCTATCCCCTTTTCAAGCTGAATTTAATACATCTACCGGTAATTACACCTCATGACAAAAAATTGCATTAAATTAGATTTTTTTTACTATTTTTGTATAGTCAGGAGAGGATGAATCCAGCTCTATATTGTTGACGTTGTAGTCCATTTTGGTCAGCACAGCCGTTATCCTAAATAGCGTAACCATAACAGTTGCTGTATCTACCACAGGAAGCTAAAATAAAAAGCATTTAGGAAGGTGCAACTAAGTGCAACTAATTTTGTGGCTTGGGACTGTAACACTTTAAAAGCAACCATTTGCTCTTCCCCGAGGAGATATGCAGTTCACATTTAGAAACATGCCGCATTTCATCTTCACTCACGTTCTTGTCCAGCCCGGAGGTCGGCAAATGAAGCCCTGGTGATGGTGGCTCGCCTCATCCCAGCAGGGAAAACAGTTGCCTTCATTTGCGCGCAGCTGAACAGGGTTGATGAGAAAGAAGGCTGCACGTGTCTCCATCTGAAATGATCAAGGCGTAGCAGCTGCCACACAATTTCAACACAGTCACAAAGGAACCAAAGGCAAGGAGGAGATGAATTGTGTTTCATTTCATCAAATACAAGAGTATTATTATCGCCTAAACGCAATAAAACAAATACATTTCACTCATGGAAATATGAGGTTCGGATCATTAGGCCTTAATTAGCAAAACTGGCACACACGCTAAGGCGTATATTTATGATATTATATCATGAAGAAGAAATAGAATCAGAATCAGAATCATCTTTATTGCCAAGTATGTAGGACACACAAGGAATTTGTTTCCGGTAGAACACGCTGCACTAGTATCGTTGTCAAAAAAACTGAAGATGGCCTTTGAATTTTGACAGCTCGTTCATCGTCTAAATCGTGGTCTCGATTAATGTCAATACGTCTGTGTAAGCTCTCATGTCTGGACAGTAGGGATATATATATATATAGGGCCGAAACTACTAGTAAGACTTTAGTTCGCTGAAGAAGCATCTTGGATAAGAAGCGAAACGTCCGACACCTTTAAAGTACAGATGATGGCTGAAGAAACCTTTTCATCGAATAATGTCAATGTTTTTCAATGAAACTTCAAATTTGCTTCATGTATTTTTTAAATTGTTTCGCTGGCACTGTTGGTTTTGTATAAGGCACAGGTGTCAAAGACAAGGCCCGCGGGCCAAATCCGGCCGGCCACATCATTTTTTTTCGGCCGCGAAAGCAAATCAAACTTGTTAAATTCCATGATTGCTAAAATCTGAGCCAAAATTTCATATTTTTGGATGTTAACTACAATTAAAGTCATTATTCTTGACTTCAGATTTGAAAATGAGTTATTCATTAATTTGCCGTGTGCACTATATGTAATACTTGAAGGGATTTAAACATTCTAATGGGTTCCCCAAATTCATAACGGCCCTCGAGAGGAAACCATAACTACAATGTGGCCCGCGGCAAAAAATGACTTTGACACCCCTGGTATAAGGGGTTTACAGAAACCGCAAATCAGTGTGCTTTGAGGTCAACGTTGAACACACAGTGCCTTGTCGAGGAGTCACAAAGTACAACTGATCCATGAAGCAAATTTCAAAGTGCCTTTTCCCATCACGAGTTTTCTACCACTTCCTCCCGCATTCCAAAACCATGCTTTTTAGGTGAACTCACGATGAAACCAAAACCACAAACTAACTACGCCAGAATATCAAAACACCTAAAGCAAGAAAATTACACCCATGTGCAGTTAGACTGAGCCTTGTGCAATCAGTCATCGTCGATACTGCATGATTTGGATGTCACGGCAACAGACAGGAAACAAGTCGCTTTTCCAATGGCTCTTCTCTTACTAATGTCATCGGTGCATGGAAGCGGCCACATAAAATGTTGAGGTGGGCCGGATCTGGGCCCCGGGCTTCGCCTTTGACACCTGTGTTCTAACAACGCTCACACTGTGTTTCCCCCCTAAAAAAATAATAAACAACAAGATTAATAGTTAAGGATAAAATAACCGAGGCTCAACATAATATGACTTATAAACTCTTAAGAATTAACACCTAACAAAAGGCATGGATCAACGATGTAGCGCAACCGTGAAGATGATTCACGTTACAGCAGAAAAAAAAAGCCTGAGCAAATGTAAAAACAAAAGCGCGTGCACGTGATCGAGCGTTCTTTGCGGCTCAGAGAGCAAGACTTCAACTCTGTTGTGAAAGGATCTTTTGTGACTCACTCGGTGTTAAACGGGGGCTGCGGGAAGCATTCTGTCATTTTCCTCGAAACACCGCCCTCGGAGCATGTGCACAGCAAGTTTGGCGTTCGGTGCGCCGACGGAATGACATCGAGGGGACACCTCGGCGGGACGAAGGCTTTTCGGAGTCGACTTAAGTGAGTGGGAGGTGTGTTCCCCACTGCTCCACTCCCGTCATCCCGAACATGTCTTGGTCATGGGTTGTCTACACCGGCATGGAAATGCTCATCGCCGTTTCGTCGGTGATTGGCAACGTGATGGTGGTGTGGGCCGTGCGCATCAACCGCTCGCTCCGGGATACCACGTTTTGTTTCATCGTCTCGTTGGCTTTGGCTGACATTGCGGTTGGGGCTCTTGTCATCCCCCTCGCCATTACCATCAGCATCGGACTCGAGACTCACTTCTACAGCTGTCTGGCGGTCGCTTGCACCGTGCTCGTCCTCACGCAAAGTTCCATCTTGGCTCTTTTGGCCATCGCCATCGACCGCTACCTGAGGGTCAAAATACCCATGAGGTAGGTCGGACGCTTGATGAATACATTTTCATACGCGGCTTTTGTGTCCCAAACCGCTTTTCGCCCAGTGATTGCATTTCCATCTCATCGCTGGGTAAAAGAACAAGGGACGTTCATTGTAATTCATTAGTCAACTCAGCGCTATTTGAGCTTTGAACCGGAATATTAAATTCCACTGCAAAACCAAAAGTAACTTTTAGAAATGTTAATTACATTGAAAAAGAATCACAACGCGTGAAAAGGAGTTCAAAAGAAATCTAAATATTTACCAGACGTCTGTTGGGGAGGTGTTTTTGTTTGGTGGAGGCATGTACTGTACATAGAAAACACATTTTCATCTCAGCATGAATTAATATTTTTATGTCACAGAGTACGCTGCAAACGTTGATCGTAAAACCAAACGAAAAAAAAAAAATAATAAAACAAGAAATATGCCAATTTAAGTAAAATTATCTGCCCTTAGAACAGGTACATTTCTTCAAAGTATAATTACCTCACGGGGAGATTTTTGTATTTTAGTTACTATATTCCACGTGCATATATTATTTAGCTTAAATCTACAACGTATTTATATAAAGAAATATATTTCAGACATTGCGTCTGCTTGCTAATGAGGGACCCATATTTTTTTTTTATTTCACTTTTGCAACAGCGTGAATTTGTGAGAATGTGATGTGTGTTTGCAATGGAAAATCAAAGTCAACTTGTAAAAAGATGCCATCCAGGGAAAAAACAAAAACACACACACACAAAAATAAAAGTAAAAAAAAATCAATCTGCTTGAAGTTTTCCATGTTACAGTAGGGCTGCCTGGACTATTCTGACAAAGGATGCATGATTGGTCAATTGGCTCATGCTGGCTGCTTGCATCATTTCTCAAACTGGCAATCAGTGCTCACAAAACACCAATGTACGTCATTTCCCACGACTTCAACGCAGTCTAGATTTGAAATGGAGTCTTATCTGATAATGTCCTATTGTTAAGGTTATTGCCGCAAGGTTTGTTTGCCCTTTTGGATTGCAGTAATTTACATTTACATTTCACAGCAGCAAAGTGATGAAAGTAAGAGGAAAGGAAAAGAAGAAGTAGAAAAACAAAATACAGGAGCTGCTGTAAAGGCAGCCAACCTTGCGGCGCCATCTTGATTATCAAACACAATCACAAGGTCGACCATTTTGTCGCTTCCTCACAATACAATTGTAAATTGGAAACACTTTTTGTTGTCTTTTTTTGTCGTAACCATAGCTACAAACGAGTGGTGACCCCTCAGCGAGCCGGCTCGGCCGTGTTACTGTGTTGGCTCGTGTCCATCTTAGTGGGCCTGACACCTATGCTGGGATGGAATAACTTACGACATCTCCGTGACAATGGCTCTCTCGTCAGCGACGACCTCGTGGTGAAGTGTCGCTTTGAGACGGTCATCTGCATGGATTATATGGTCTACTTCAATTTCTTCGGCTGGGTGCTGCCGCCTCTTCTCCTCATGCTCCTCATCTACGTGGAGATTTTCTATATGATTCATAAACAGCTCAATAAGAAGGTGAGATCGTCTTCTGCAATGAAATCTGCGTGTCCGTAATTTGTGGCTCACTGAAACCTAAAATGGCAGAATATAAGAAGCATGGAAAGTCTTAAATCAAACGAGCGAGAAATTATATCTAGTTTATTTTCAAGTCAATTTCATCAACTGCCACATAACAGCTTTCTGTTCAAGTTTATACAGCGACTAGTAAAGGATTTCTAAAGATGTCAATGTGGTAAAAGGCACAGTTACTCAATCATATGACAAGTTTAAATATCAGAGTTTGACAATAAACAAAGAGGAAGACACTATTTTTGCTTCTGTAGTTGAAAATATTTAAAAGAGAACATTGATATTTGAGTCCTAATCATATAAATAAGGTATATTTTGTGTAGTTTTAAGGCTTAGATAATTAGAAAGTAGAAAATTATGTTTTATGGGGACCTGGGAACGGATTATTCTCATTTTAATGGTTTCCTATGGGAAATTAATTTTTGGGATACACACCTTTCGCCTTACACACTCTGTCTGGGAACCAATTAAATTCGTAAGCCAATGTCCCACTGTATATCCTAGCATATCTCAAACACTATAACCAATTTCTTAGTAGTCGTGGCCCTTATTTTTTTCCAACACATTCCTTTCAAACTCTTACCACCTCCCACTTTTAAAAACAAAGCAATTAATTCACTCATTCACTGCCAGACGATGTGGAAAACGTGTCCACTCCAGTGCCAGGGTTTTTGTCATTGTCACTCAATTTGCAGGAGCCACAGAATGTAAACAGTATGCAAACTGCCAAACGAACGTTCGTTTGTCAATTTGCATACTCGGCACCGGCAGCTAATCAGAAACCTGTTTCAGACTACACCCTGACTGAAAAGTGTACTTGGGAGTTTTGAAAGCGGCTGCGAAAGTGGAGCCCACGTGGTTAGTAGCGTTTTAAAACAAACGTTTGATATGTGAAAAAAAAGAAGAAAAAAAAAACACTTTTTCTTGAAGTTGTCGGCCACCCCGGCCGATACGTTTTGAACTAACTAACTTTTTGGGGGACCAACCTTGGTTGTGTGAAATTTTATTTTTAGTATATGCAGCAGGCTGCTGAGAATTGGATGCTGGCCCATAAATGAGCCCCAGGTCATTGATTAGACCCTTTCAGCGGATATTCGATCGATATATGCTAACATTTTTGCTTCATTGTCTCTATGCAGGTAACAGTGAGCCACGCGGATCCCAGTCATTACTTCGGCAAGGAGCTCAAGCTTGCCAAATCCTTGGCTCTTGTTCTTTTACTCTTCGCCGTTAGCTGGCTTCCCCTTCACATCCACAACTGCATCACACTTTTTTGTCCCCGATGCGATAAACCACCAAGCCTGATTTTCATCGCCATCCTCCTAACCCACGGCAACTCCGCCGTCAATCCCATCGTATACGCTTTCCGTATTAAGAAATTCCGCTCGGCCTTCTGGAAAATTTGGAATCACTACGTCCTTTGTCGAGCCCCAATTGGTCAGTCGCCTCAAAAAGGAAGTCAGAGGATACAGAACGTCACGAGGAGGCTGAGGCATCACGATGACGACGATGATGATGTGTGAAACTGAGCACTGTAACATCCGGGATTTGGGATTATTTTTTTAATCCAGAATTCAAAGGATTTTGGCCCATATTTAACAGATATTTGATGGATGAAAACCATGGATGATCTACTGTAACAACAATGTTGCATATGAGGATAAACTCAGACATCTGACTGACTCAGACGGGAATGTTTTTGGTTATGTCTCAACCGTTACCGCAATTTGGCAACGTCAAATGGGATAAGGGGCTTACCGTCAATGTGAATGACTGTACAAAAATGTATTGTAAACTATTCCTAATTCCCAAGATGTGTTTTTTTTCTAGGAACTGTCACGGTTTGCAAGGTGGTGATGGCGGGTGCGGATACCAAAAAGCAGGCAGGAGGGAGCAGGAGGTTGTATTTGAGAAATTGTATTAAAATAAAGTCAGCAGGAACAAAATGTAAAACATCAAAATCATCTGAATGGAAAAAAATACAAAGTAGCAAAAGAAGACCAAGAGTAAAAGTCCGCCAAGGTTAAACAAACACATACACAATACATGCAGCAAACAAGCAGCAAACAATGAACCGACAACGGATGGTCATGCCGGGTGTCCTTTTAAGTGACAGTGATTATAACGACCAGCACCTGCGAGGCTGCCGGCAGGGCTGACGTAGCTACCCGTTGGTCGCCAATCTGATCGGGACGACCAGCACCTGTGTAGGTGCAGGCGGGGCCGACAGCGCCCCCCGTTGGTCGCCAACCAGATCATGACAGGAACAGTCAAACGGTTGACCCACAATGAGGTGAACAGCAGGAAACAGTGGCTTGATAGACACGTCAGAAAATTTGTGAGTTCTAAGCAGATTCATTGAGAAGGAATTGATGAAGGAAATACGTCAAAATGGTTGCTAAATGACGCACTTTGAGGTTAGGTACGGCGTGGCCATATTGGAACGACCCGGTCACGTGCTTTTTCGAGGTGGGGAGGTTGTACGAGATTTCTTTATCTGTGACCAACAAACACCAACTTTATCATCTAAACCTAAAACTTCAATTCATCTCCCAAATACATGACAACTGGTGCTGTGAGAAATACCAACGTACAGTCTCCTAAAAAAACAGCTTCAGTTTTATGACACTGCTTTTAGTCTACACTCATTTTGTGTGACGGAGCAGATTGGACTCATTTCAACCGATGTGAAGTTGTGAGAGTACGTGTGATGGAAGCACACAAATCTGAGCTCAAACTGAATCAGATACTGGCTTTTTTCAAAAAAATCTTCTGGCTGCAAATGACATGAGGAATTAGCAAATGACCGTCAGATGTCAGATGAGATATCTTTTCCATGTTAGCATCATGAAGGTGATTCACATCTTAATATTTTTTTGGGGACAATGACAATATATCTTGGTTACTGCATGATCTACAGCTTTATAATCAGCTATGCATTGACAACTTTATATTCCCTTCTTGAGACTGAATGGAAAACATGTTTCGCTGTACTCTTAAGAATATTTGTAATAATGACGCTGTCAGAGATATGACAGTCAGACACTGTGGACGAAGACTCGATCCCTGAACTGTCATATCTCTGTCAACTCGCTCATATGTAATATGACAGTTCTGGGATCGAGTCTTCGTCGACAGTGTCTGACTGTCATATCTCTGACAGACGCATTCCGGCTTGTGTCGATGAAAGAAATATACCCAGTCACTGTCAGTGTGTCATTGTATATGCAGTAAAATCCCAAATTGAACTCAACATTTGGACAGAATAAGAATCAGTTGTGATGTAACGGTGTATTTGAATGTTATTTATTTGTGGAAAGAGTGTTACAGTGATCCCTCGCTACTTCGCGGTTCACTTGTAACGGATTTTTTTTCAGAGAAAAACATTCAGAATTGAAAAAAAATGCCGAATGAAGCAGAGGTTTTGTACATGACTGTAGCTTGATTGGTTTCCAGCACTGACGTCACCCAATGACAGCACAATATCTCATGGTTTAAAAGCCATGTGGATTGGCTGTGTATCTTTTCAGCCTCGTCCAGCATTCCCCTCTGTCTTATCACGTGGGTTATCCTGATATAACTCTTCTTCGCTGGTGCTCCTGGTCCCCATTAACCGCGAAAAACGAGGGATTACTGTACTTCATAATACAACTATACTAACTGATAACGAATATGTACAAATATCCTTCCTTACAATTACACTTGAGTCTTATAATAAAATGACTCAATAAAACATCCATAGATACCTTCATGCAATTTGTATTCTGAATAATGACAATCCAAAGTGTCCTGTCTTCAGTTTTTGATCATTCAATGTGGCAAAGTGTAAAATATAAACGTGACATTCATGGATCCTATTAACAACATGGTCATAGTACAGTGAGCTCTAATTACTGTTCTAAAGTAAAACAGCCATTGCAAAGCTATTTCAGACACACATTTAGGGGGAAGGAGGGGGGACATGCACGGTCAAGTTTCATGTTTCTTCTTTGTGGTTTTAACCAACATGCACACAGAACGAAAACTGGAGGCAATACTGAAGCATTTTGAAGAGGTCGTTTCATGGCAGTTCAGCGATGTCAGTTTTGCGAAAGACTCAAGTATTTCCTTCAGCACGATGGGAATTGAGGCCACCAAGAGTTTGTATAAAAAAATTATCCAAAAAAACATTCAGTGATGCCATAAATACCTTATTTTGGTTGTAAAAGAAACCATCTGTGCCTCCAGACTCAAAAGGAGAAAAATATTCTTACTTTTACGGTGTTTGAAAAAAATGCCACAGAGCTAAAAACCATGAACACAATATGTTCATAATACAGCACACGAATCACAATAAACGATAGCTCGGCTCTATATTTATTTTACAGTGCCATGATCAAGATTGCAGACGCTTTTGTTCAGATAACAAATACCTACAGAACGTGACAATATGCATACATACGTATAAAGTACTTTTAACAAATGTGTCGACCGGGGTTTTTCAGAACGTCATACGCAACGAACCTGATGTGACAGAGCATTTTAGGGAAGGGCAGAGGTTTGAGCAAAAAATAAAAAAAGATTGAACTAGTTTGAAGCTGATGAATGACCGAAAATCTAGTTCACTTGAAATTCCATCGTTTGATTTGCAATCAATATCAAATTGTTATAAAAATCTAGACTAAAAAGTGTGGATGTCGTGTGCAATATGCATACATATGTAGTTAAATATACACATGTGGTGCCTGATGTTATTTGAATAAGGTGTGAGTGACTTCATATATTCACAGGGAGGTTACAGTATCGATGATGTGTTTTGTTTACTACAGTAAGAAATCATTTTTTTACCTTAAGAATAACAGGTTATAGCATCATAATAATTGTATTGTTATCTATGCCGCATGGTATGTAGAAGAGCGTAAACATCATTTTTGTCTTAACAAAACACCAATTTACAAATTGTTATGTATATTCACAGTTTTGGTGTATTTCACATTCATTCAACCTGATTTAACACCGCTGAGAAGAGGTGATATGAGGTTTTGTAGGCAAAATGCATTATCAATAAAATCGGAATACAGAACTTATTTTAGAGAAACATGAAATCCAAGATGGTGCTGTTAAAAATGTTAAATCTAACGACATGTGGAAATTGACAACCGATTTAACTGTAAACAGAGGTGTGTAAGGCGGTGTGACGGCAAAAATTCATACCATTCGTGTCTGACACTTATGTTTCTTTCGTCGTCATCTCAGAACAATTATTTGAGATTCTTCTGGTTGATAATGTGGCTCCAGTAGTGTTGTTGTGGTGCACCATAATTTTTTTTCAGGTAGTTTTCCCCCTCCATGAAACATGATTCAAATGTCTGCTATATCCGCTCTCACATTTTCCTGCAAGAAATCAAACGAGAAACATTCAAAACATGACTTCCCCAGACAGAAAGTGTATAAACAGACAGTTGACATTAAAGTCTTTTGATGCATATAAAATGTGAGGCAACATGCCTTTGTTTCACAGATCTATGCTGTATTGATAACTGATAATTGACAAAAGTTAACAAGTTGAGCCCAATTTCACAATTATTTCTTCGACTCGATCGTCTTTCATTGACTGAAAAGGTCGAAGCAATTAAAGCATTTCTTTACTGCCATCTGGTGGAATCTTCGAATTGAGTCCTCTCCCAATTCTTCGAACTTGCAGCCTTCTTTCCACATTTAACAATACGCCCGAATTTCCTGATGATTTGGCGTGAATGCCAACAGATGATTTGAACCACTTAATACGTATCATTTATGTCAAGTTCGCGAACACATATAGGTTTTCACACGTTATATGTCCTGTCAGTTTGAGCTAGCATGTATTTCAGGCTAGTATGCTAGCTAATACCCGCTGATACCATTGATGAGCCAGATGTGACGGTGGAAATTTTGTTATTAATAATTAAAGCAAGAAATCGATGTAACTTATCTGAATGACTGCCAAAGTCACATTTAATCATTGATTAGAGGGGGAAAAAAGACAATTCATTGAACAAACAAGAGTCTAGTGGCCTTGATTCCAAGTTTGCGGATTACAGACGCTCCCCAACGTACGAACGAGATACATTCCGAACGGTCGTTCGTAAGGTGAATTTGTTCATAAGTTGCTTCAGGGCTATATTTTGTATGGAATGTATGTTTAAAAGGCTTACATAAGTATGTTTAACGTTTATATAAGTTGTGTTTCAGGCTTGTGCAAGTAACCTGCATTGTTTGTACTGAAAAAGAAACCTTTTTATAAAATATATGCTATATATATATATAAAGATATGTACAACTACAACTGGAGAAAATACGACATGTTACGACAAAATGTTCATATGTATGGCTGTTCATAACTCGAGTGTTCGTAAGTAGGGGAACATCTGTACTATAACCTGGATGATTAATAGAGAATAACCCAGACATACAGTAAATGAATATGTGCGTAAATCCTTTTATAAAGTACATACATAAATAAAAAGTTGCAAACAAAGAAAAATGTCATTAGTATTCAGAAAGTTAAAAATGACTTGGGCAATTACGCTATTGTATGGATCATGATTCAGACTTGTCCCTGATGCGTTCTACTATCTTTGTCTCTGCTTTATTTCCTGTATATGATAGTTGTCCATGTAAAGCGCTTTGTTACAGCTGTAGCGGTTGTTAAAGCGCTACATAAATCAATATGTATTGTATAATATGCGAGAAGCACGCCAGTGATGCTTTTAGGGTATTTCAGTATATCAGTATTTTACTCGACAGTCTGAAGTGTTCTGTTTTCTTGCTGCTCTCAGTCTCCTCTCAAATAAAATGAGCCACAGGGAAGTAAATGGATGCTTGTTAGTTTTACTGTATCTTGTGTGTATCAGGTGATGCATTCAAGGCACCGTTACAGTCTTCTGGGAACTGCCAGTACTTTGAAGTGAAAAATGACTGCTCTAAAATGAGGAGTAAAACTGCAAGGTCGAACCAAACCAGCTCTGTCGTGAAAAAGTCCCTTTTTTTAAAGAGAGGGGAAAGAACAGTATTGGACAGAGGCAGGAAAGTGGTTAACTTGATAAACTACTGGCATCAATAATATCCTAAAAGTTAGTTTGCAGACTACTGTCCGTCCACAGCATTAAAAAGAAAAAAAAAAATACTTACCCAGCCGCCTTGTTGAGTTACCCACGTGGCAACACGGGTGTTGAGCAAAACAGTCACAGCATTCTCGGCTTTGGTTTTCAGCTCTGGGCACGATTTCTTCACAAAGAGCCCGAATGCAAAACAAACTTTGATGAGATGGATTTCTTGAGGCACATCAGCAGCCTGCTGAGAGATTTGAGTGCGCAACAAGGCATCCACACCACAGCTAAAGGCTCCCTCCATGGCCTGGAGACAATGAAAGAAATTCTCAAAAAGAAGAAAACTTTTGCCAGACAAAGATCCATACGAAGTAACTTGATTATGTGTTTTGAGGACAATTTTGGCATTCACACGATCTCACATTACAGCTATGCGTAGTGAGCATTCATTTGTTTGTGAAACTCAAAAGTGTAATCAAAATGATTTTCACGTGTGAGACAGATAAGGCTAAGAAAGTGCATTAGACACCAGGAGAATTACTTTAAACGGGCGGGTCGGGGATAGTCCTGGAACTTATTTGACATAACTTGCACACATTTTAAAGGTTCAAACTGACAGCTATGCAATGCAAAAAAAAAGAACGATTAACTTTTTTTGTATTGTCTTGTTTGTTAAAGCTATAAAATAGATTGTGTTTCGTTATCATTTATGTGTGTCTTGCACTGAGCAAGCAGCCCAGTCATAGTTCCAGGAAACGTCGCAATTCTTCGCAATGCATTGTATCAAGGAAGTGTTTCTTGTGCCCTTGCTGTTGACCTCACCCCGTTTGCTTTCTAAAACGACACAATTCCCATTTTTTTGCAGTGAAAGTGCACATAATCCCTGTACCTCCCTGGCATTATTTTTACGATTTATTGTTGTGAGTGTGTGTGTGTGTGTACCTCGTGTCCTAATGCACACTTTAGGTCGTCCAGAGCAGCCTTAAAGTTTGCATCTTCAGTCATTGACTGAGCCACTTCTTTCAGTTTATTGGCTATTTCAACAGGGTCAAAGTTGTCTTCTGTAAAACAAAAACAGAGTTAATTAGAAGATGACACAAACCCAAGTAAGAAACAAATGAAATGATTTAAGTCTATTGTCTCGTAGAGAGTTGTGCCATTCAACCAATGTTAGCCCACAGGAGATCAGGTCTTAAACAAGATCAAGCCTGTAAACTAATTTAAGGGTAAAAAGGACCGTGTTTAAAAGATATTCTCTTATTTTGGACCAATGCGAAGGTAAGCATTTCACTGGACGTTTTCGTTTTTGTTATCTTGCCTCACCTCATTGTTTTTCAAGGCTGATCTGTCCCATAAACACAAGACACACCCTATAAAACCACTGCCGTTCGCGTTCCCCTTCGGTTTTAAATGAAAGTACTGCAGGTGGCGAAAAATATGAAATATTGTACTCCATAAATCTTTCTCTTTTGGTTCGTAGTGTCATGTGGAGAAACTATTCAAACATTTGACTCGCAGAGCACAGTAGAGGTGGGCTCTGTGGAAATAAACGAGCTCAAGCTTTTGCATAAGGTAAAAAAAGAGAAACAAAACAAAACCTGAAATAGATTTGACAAATCACTTCCAATTAAAGCATCATAATTCTCTTAATGAGAAAATTACCTTCGGCTCCTGGGCCGTCAGTCTCAAGCTCTCCATCGAATTGACGAAAGACAACTTGGTCGTCGTCGTCATCCGCAAATAAACACTGAACGATTTGAATGGTTTGTCGCTCGATTTGAAACGATTTCGCAGGTCGAGCCATTGATATTTGTATCGCAGTCACCCACCAGCACGATACGTACTGGGGAAAACTAACTTCTTCTTCGTCTCGTGGGTGCATCTGGTTCTGCTGCCATCTACCGAATGCCACCAGTACTTCTATCCATATCGGAATCAGAATACTAATAAGAAAGCCTTTAATAATCCCACAATTGGTAAATTTTGCATAACCACCGATTTTCTGTACCTCTTGCCCCCTCACAGAGGACAAGAAAGACTCACTATATCAGGAAAGTCTCAAAAAATAATATAGTGAGAGAACACAGTCACACATATGCACACACAACACATAGTATTCCTTTTACAGTTAGCTGTCACTGCAAGTAAAATACACAAAAAACAAACAATCATATAAAAAGGAATAATGTGGTGCTACATTTGAAATGGTACACGGGCTGTCGCTTTTCTACCTTTGGCACGCTATAATGTTTTTTTTTTGTTTACCTCCCGATGCGGTCGCATTAGAATCAACCGGAAGTTGACTATCTTGCGCAAGGACACTAAAACAAGGAAGTGATGACCCGGGATTGAAACCTTAGCCTCTGTGTTGGTAGACTCGGACTCTATCACATATTCATATCTCTAAAATAATCGTTTCCAGTACAAAAGTGCATTTAGCCATTAAGTATTTATGCAATGATACCTGCATGTCATGTCTCCTTGACATCTACTAGCGATGACTTTGAGGGGTAATTCAGCGTTGCGGGTGAGTTTTTTTTAATGTAAATAAACAAACAAATAAATAAAAAAAAATAAAAAAAAAAAAAATACATATTTTCAAAGTAATCTTGAGTCGTCGCGTTTGAGAGTGTTGACCTATTTTAAATAGCATCTTATACCTTTGCCCATGGTCTAGTGACAGTACCTATTTTTCCCAGACGATGGGGCCATCTACCGGGATATGAGGTCATTTTGAAGACCTTCCACTTCGAATTAGATGAACACACCCTGTGCGTCATGCATGTAAACAAATGGTGCACTGCAGAATTATATCCACTCGCATCACAGCTATGACGTGCCGGTTGCCAACGGACACAATGGTGCTTTATGTTTATCATATTAGTTTCCTGCGTTTTGAAGAGGCCATTGTTGAATATCAATGACTTATCATTATGAGTTTCTTACCTGCTTACTTGATATTGTGCAATGACTGTCTTGGATTGTTTGGTCATTGACAGGTGCCATAGCATACCATGCAAATCAATCGTTCAGTACTATGTTTGATAATATGCAAGCCTGTTGTTGCTCTGTATCATACTATCATGACGTGTGTAATGTCATGACGTAACTTGATGTGGTTTAAGTTCATGTGCGAGTAAATCAGTTTCCTGCTGTCTGTTTTGCACTCATTGCAACGCACAGTCACATTCGATCTGTTTGTATTTTATTTGTTGATCTGCATATGACACTCTGTCAAGAGTACAATGATAACTGCGACGTTTGAATTGATTGATAGTTAGGTGAGATGTTCTTCATGCATGTAGTTCATGTCGATTCATTAATATGAATTTAGATATTGTTACATGTATCATTATCAACAAAGTCGATTTAAGCAAAGTTCTTGAGCATAGACTTTCTGGTATTTCAAATTGAAACTTCAGTCGTATGAAATTTCGAGGATTGTAAAATGTATCAGTAGCATGAACTAAGTGATTGTCAACTTCAGTACTGTACAAGTTTATTCAAGTTTGATCTAATGACGTTCCTAATGAGTTAAACATTTATGTTCTATTAACATTGTGATTTTTTCGAAGTCTTTAAGATTTGTGATTTATTTGAGGTGACAGTATTGCAATTTTAAGTGAATTGATTATTTCATAGGAACATGTATTCATATAAGTGTAAATATAATGATTATATGATTTAATATTTATCAAGTCAGATTTACATGTTTACAATGGCAATACTGCCAATAAGGTGATATCATTGAATTATCATGTATACATTTTCTTTGCAATATCATTATCGCTTGGATAATAATGTCGTATACAATTATCACGATGGTGAATCATAGATCACTTTATAGACCAGGAAATTTACATGAGAATTTCATCGGATGAATATTAGTGTCAATAACATATCATGACTTTGAACAAAATCATATAAGAATGAATTGAATTCATTCACATTAACATGATTGCAAAAATGTACTGCTTTTGGTCTAATCTGATGATATGCTATCGTACAGTTGTGATAATATCAGAGTTACCTCAAAGTTGATGCCATTATACTCAATGGATCATGTCGAGTAGTGGCTTACGAACTCGATCTTGCGACGTAGTTTGTCTATGTTCAGTCACATACTAATCCATGTCATCAATCTTAAATTCAAAGCATATGTTCAGGAGATCTATAAGTTCGTATCTCATGGGTACACTTCCGTCAGTAGTGGAACAGGTAATATCCTATCCGATGTAGCGCAATTTCTGAAGAGAGTCTTAGATACAAACTTCATCGTGTCAAGTGCATCTAGCGTGTCTAGGGTTGTACATCAAGAGGATATGGAATGACTCATCAGAATGCTTGAAGATTAATACAAGCTGTAACAAATCTTATTATGCATCTTGTTGTCTCATGCTGTCATCGATGTTACAAAGGTAATGAATCTTATTGCTGGCGTATCTCCGGTTCTACATATTTGCTGATGATATGTTCGTTGAGACTTTATAAGTTCAGATGATTATGACAAAGCAAGTATCAGCTTGACGACATTATTCTATTAACATTCTATCTAATTCGATAAATTAATGTTCATGAATTGTATAAAAATCTATGATGCTTAATGATCATCCAAAGTGATATATGAAAGTACTCATATTGCAGACGAATGTTACTCATGTAGTCAAGTATTACATTTAATCTATTGGCAACTGATGAGACCTAGAAGTGACCTTTGAAACTTGACTTTGACATGATTTCCTCCTATTCATACAGATGATATGCACATGAGTCATACTGACATAATACATGCTTAATGTCAATGGTTACATTGATGTTCACCAGAATTGCTGCTCACATTAGTTCACGTATAGTGATAAGACTACTTATAAACTAGAATATACGTTGTTCAGCATCGCATTGTTTCATATCATCTCGTTCTAGTTGCCTGCTAAATACTTCAAGTATCGTGAAAGATCAGTGTGTCAAGACGTTGCTAATCTACTCGGTCACTATGCTTTATATAGCTTTGGAATTTGTAACATACTTTCTAATCGATGTTATGTCTGATCGTATTGATAATCTGTTGACATATTAATCAAGTTATACTGTGTTGAAGCGCAACAGTGCAGTAATGTATAATTCTGATCAGAGCATATCATCAACATGTACTCAGTCCAATTATATTACGAAATAATTGACAACATTCAGAACTTTATAACGTTTCCCAGTTTGAATCTTCATGATCATTTATTAGTCTAAGCTAACTGAAATGATTCTAGGCTATATAATCCATATAATTCATTATAAGTATGCTTGCGATTGATATAGTGAAGAAAATATTAATATAAAGAATTAGGATTGAATAAATCTATACGCTACAGTTGGCATAATTTGATAACATCGATAATCGAGCAGTTAACTTCAACGGTGTCAGACCAGTGAATCGAATGAACTGACAGTAATCAGCATCACAGGTAGTCTAATGTTCATTAAACGCATTGCAGTTAATGCAAGCATTCATGGAAGATAATCATCCTGTGATAACTTACTTCTAATTATTGTAATGCTGATTCGACTCTTGTACTTAAATTGAAAGCCGTTGAAGTGAAGACTTTGACTATCACTGAGATCGATTGGTGACTTAACGATAAGAACGTTTGCACTCACTGATTCATCATGATGGTTATATTTCTAGCTGATTCATACATTGTTGAATGGTAGCAAGTTCTGTACAACCTGGAAAATAAGATTCCTTAATCTAGGAACATTAATAGATAACTAGTCTGATATAACATATTTACTGAACAATCTAATTGAGTCTAATTGTGAAGTTCTAAGGTATTATAAGAGGTATCTTTGTTGAACATTTATGTATCAATGATATTATCTATTGTACTTATTTATGTCTTAAATACTAATTTAATGTATATTATTGATACAATTTCTTGAGCATTCGACATGATCAAATTAACATGTCAAGAAGTGATTATAGTGTATATGCATATATATTAATCTTCGTATACTTAATCATAATGTAACAGGATTGTACTAGTACTCTAACCGTTATGGATATAATATTATATATTAAATTTTGAGTATGCTTAAATATCATGTATAACATATAGTGGAAAATATAATAAAGTGTATATGAATAGATGAATCAGTCATGTACCTAAGCTTGGCATTCGCTATGATGTAATCTAAATAAGAACTGTCAGATGATATGACAGTTACCAAAGATATGATAATTACTTAAATCATTAATACATTGATATTTAATGTAAAAATCATGTCAATGAAAATAAGATATCATAAGATAGACTTGGATGTATGCTTATGATGACTAATCATAGTCAATTACTAACTTGGTATTTGATCAATTGTCTATATGACATAAATTAATAGAAGCAGCTATGGTCTAAAATTACATTACAACAATATGCCATTCTTTTGAAAAAGTAATGATTTATGTTTTAACATACTTATGAATCAATAATTTATACAATGATAGATTGATACATTAACTATTGTGTCGTTTACATCATGCTCATATAACTAATGCATTAGAGTGAAGTAAATGCAATGATCTTATTCACAATTTGTAATATAATTTATTCTCTTTATTTGTGGTATTTATTGAATTATTTATTAGAAGATAGAATATGGTCAATGTCATTGAAATAAGCTATTGAGCATGAATGCATTTATTGCAAAGAGAATGACTCTGATTTATTTGCTGATTACAAGATTCATACTCTAGTTTTAATTTTTAATCAACGCATTATGTGAAGCAATAGCAGTAAATGTACATTATGCAAAGAGTACGAGGCATGCACGTTGTGCATGTCAAGTGTTTCTATCTGATAATTTCTCATTGTATCCACATAAATTCAATCCAATGAATTTGTTCAATCCCCTAAAGTAATAACTAATAAGAGTGATTACTGTACTAATCTTCATTACAGTGTAATAAACGCTTGTGCAGTACTAGGCATCCACAATGAGTTCCATAGCAACTTACAGGATATGTCAGTACGATTCATCTAAGATAACGTATCATGATCAAAGATATACAAACTTCATATTAGATTTAGTGATTCATGTATAAAGCAATTATTAATATGTACTATTGTGAAATTACATATGATATGTCATTATGACTAAGAATTTACTCGAATATACGTCATCATTTGTATCAGTATTGGAATAGTTCTTACATTTATGATTGATCAATGTATTAATTTATTATGAAAAATAAATATGTTATAATTTGAGATAATTAATGAAAATTTCTATATAATTATGATCATCATGTATGTCAATGTAGTCCATTTGTTATCTAAATTAATAGTAAGTAAGATTTTATTTAGCATAGCAGAATGAATTGATATTAGCGAATTTCTAGGTGATGTGATAGTAATCGATTTATACCTGTATGCACTGTATTGATCGTAATTACAAATAGGAGTTTGAGAAGTCCTGTAGACGATATTGAAATAGACGATAAATAACAATAGGGCTATGACAACGGTTTAATATCTTGATACTTCTATTCATGTGAATGTTCCTAGAAGTGAACTCCTCAATCAACTGTCACTATAGGAAGCACTGACCGTGTCGTATACAATTAATTCATATAAGATTGCATAAGTATTGTGTGATCAAACGTTCAAGCGGAAATGCAAATGACAGTGTATCAGAAAGCTTAAAGCATATCTGAAAGACAAATTTAATGACGTAAATGTCAGATGCTCAAGCCATGATGACTAGACAAGTAATGACTGCAGCCAGAATGGTGCATAGTGAGTCATGAAATCTAAGCGATGATTTGAAAAACTATGTAAAGTTCAATAAGAATCATAAGACATGAGTAAACATCCATGATGGTTGCAACGAACTCACGAGTGTTGAATGAATGCTAGGCAGAATATGAGTAAGTTTGAAAAGTCAGAGTTGAAGTGACAATCTAGTCATCTAAGTGCTAATTTATTAGATCATGATTAAACCTTTTGATCTGGTCAATATCACTAATACTCATTCCTTGATCATTTTGACCTTGCCATTGACAGCTGCATTGATGATGCATCTTAGTACCCATCAGTGATCGTACCAAAATTATCAAATGCGGAATATCATATTATTGTCATACAATCAAAGAGCTTAAAACGCTTATGATCATGATCTGTTACTGAATGTATCCGACGCTGGATAGTTCAACAGCACCTAGAATAGTAATGAGTGCTAAAAGATGCAATGACTACTACTTACTGATTGGTTGTTTGAAATTTACAGTAGTACGCTGCAAGAATACAAAGTGTCATTGGTGAGCAATGTATTGCACAACCAAATGAAGTTAAAACGTGAATAAGATTATTGAAATTTGAAGAATTGATCAGACGCGAAGTTCAGTCAAGAGCTTACACTATAATTGTATTAGAGCACAATGCATACAAAGTAAGTAAGGCTAATTTTATCTGATGCCTATATAATTCATGACATAGATTGATTCCTAATGACATACAGAATTTGCAATGACAACTTTGACATATGATTTGAATCGTGCCATGTTATCTTCAGGCTGATTCAAACGATTTTTCATCCGCCTGATGGCTTAGCAATCATATGCTCCATTCTTCGATGTGAAAAAGTCAATGTTATAACACTGTCACTATGCATTTCGAGTGAATACTATTACGGAATGTACCGAATACAATTGCATAACATCGTTGCTTGTAACTCATGTGATTTAGATGACATTGCAATATTATACATGTCCAAATTGGAAAGACAATGAGTCATACAAATGCAAACAATACAATAAACAATAGTGACGAATGCGTAAAACCTAGTGATGAGAAGAATCAATGACTGCAAAGCTGCTATAATCTGGACAATGCTCGATTACAAACGAGCCATCATATTCGATAGTACATCAATATTAAATGATGAATTGAATCAAATGACGAATCAAGATGTCCAAAACATCATATGCAAAAGTACACTATGACGAACTCATAATTGCGATGCACCGAGCTATGCACACTGTTCGCTCAAGTCTGCCTAACGTTATCGCCGATGAACTCAAGTAAGGCCAGATAATGAGTGAGATTGTGGACTAAATTTCCAAATATAATCTTGGTAAACTGCTTCTGATTGCATTCTTTCTATCTTGTTACTTCATGTGCGCAATGATCGCATTACTTAAATTGTCATTGAAATTGGATTAATCAAGTGATGAAAGTATTGTCAAATGAATGCGTCAAACGATATCATTCAATTACGGGGCAGCTCTGATGCATGAGTAGTTAGTATATGTTTGCTAATATGAAACAAATTGAAATTAGTCATTAATCTCATTCAATAAACATGAAAAAATACATACTCAGAAATGCGACTCAATAAGTATGATTGCTCATTAACAAAAAGACAAAGTGAAAAATATTGACTTCCAGTATGTGCCATCAAACATGATAAGAGATGATTGCCGTCAGAAATGATGATTAGAAAAAGATCACCATCAAAAGAAATTGACCGAAACGAAACTAACGAAGCACTTTAGAAATTCCATCTGCCATATGGCTCTGCAGTTGTACTATGGTTAAAGTAAGCGTCAAAGTACGCTGAATCAACTTCTCTGAAACAACATTGGAAATGTCTGTAGAAGATTGACTCATGCTAAGGTAATAATTACAATTGAATTACATGTTAGAATCATAGTCATGATAATCCACATACATAAAATGAATGATACTGAAATCAATTAATAGTTGCACTAAATGACTGCAATATATGAAATCAACTATCATAATAAGTAATGAAATTATGAATAAGTAAATAATAAATAAATATGAACAACAAGTGAATCTAAAATATGCTCCTTGCAGAAACTGCCAAACAGCAGAAAGAAATCGATATTGTATGAGAACTAAAATAATAATTAATGGAGTAATTGACGAAGATTAGCAAAAGTACAAGTGACAGATTGAAACATACAGATGATAATATAGCATGAAAATATGATATGCGAATATCAAATTGTCATAACGAAATTAAAGATAAGAAGACAATGTAAAATTAGATATTGAATGGCCAAAAGAAAAGAATATTCAAATAATGAAACGAATAAATTATAAAATGGATAAAAGCTGATACACATAATCAAAAAGGCAAAAAATGAAGTAGCACATGCAACGATGAAGAAACGATCATTCAAACGCAAATCTAATAATCAAAACATAGGATTCATACAATAAAGTAAAACAATAGGTCATCAATGTAGAATTGATAAGGCAAGAATTTAGTACTAGAACGTATTATAGAAATAATGATAATAGAATAAGAAAAAAGTATGAAGAAAATATAGAAAGAATAGAAAGATACAATAAAGACACAATTAGCTAAAATGAAATGACGAAAAATGTAATAAAGATAAAGAGAAAGTAAAACCAGAAGATAAGCAAAGAAGAAAAAAATGACAATGAAAAATTAAAGAATAGAAAAAAGAAGAAAATAAAGAAAAAAAGAAAAAGAAAGAAAGAAAAGAAATGAAAGAAAGAAGAAAGAAAGAAAAGAAACGAAGAAAGAAAGAAAAAAAAAGAAAGAAAGAAAAAAAAAAGAAAAAAATCGAAGAAAGAAGAAAGAAAAAAAGAAGAAAAAAGAAAAAGAAGAAAAAAGAAAGATAGAAAGAAGAAAAAGAAGAAAAAATGAAGAAAAAAGAAAAAAAAGAAAGACACAAAATGAGAAAATAAGGAAGCACAAAACGATAAAAAACGTCTAGTAAAAGAAAAAGATGAAAAATACGAAAGACATATAAACCGATGTCAAAGGCCAGCAATAGAGTTCAAATATGTCATATATTACCAATGAGAAATACATGTTTATCAGACTTCAAATAATGTGCTATATAAGACACTATATAATAGCTAGGATAGCAGCTGTTCATCAAGACATCTATATGCTCTATCAATACAGCTAGTGTCAATACTTGCATGGTACAATGATTGTGACTATAGGCCACGATCAAACTGCATGTCCAGCTAACAATGAGCTGAGTTTTGATCCTCAGTCGAAACTTGTTGCAGTGCTATTGATTCATTCATGATACTATTTCATTTGCCATCTGACCAGACGTTATTAAGTTGCTGATCACTCATGAATCACATGCGAAGCATAGATCCATGTTGGAGTGACGATCAGGATGCCTATATCCATGACCTTATGTCTAGTTGACTGTTTCATACTCTGCCATTTGACATCATACTGTCAAGCTGGCACATCATATCATGATCATGCCAGTTGAACAGACCGAGTGATGTCTAGTTCCTTATCCACTCTAGCTCGTCAATGTTATTGTCTCATTGTCCATTTACATATTCATGTCACCACATCCACAATTTAAAATGTTCAATGGAGTTCACACTTCCAAATAACTGCACACCTATTATCTTCCAGTTGATCTTACATTCATCATTTATCCTTAATCTAGAGTTTAACTGTATAACTTTAAATATGCATGCCCTAACAAATTCCATGAGGAGATGCTATATTTGCTATAATTATCATGAGCTCTTCCAATTAGCAGTATATTCATATTCATATGCTTCATAACGTTCATATTTATAAATGAGAGTTTAATCAATAGATTGAATTAAAATCAACATGCTTTAGATCTCAGTAAGTTGCAAGACAACATACCTTTAATACTTAGCATACAATTCAAATGATAATAGTCAATCGTAACTACAATTGTAATTAATAATTAATCATGATTCACAATCATGTATGCAGTACTTCGTCAAAAACTAAGACATTACTATAAAATCATGAAACATGATTTGAATATGTAACATGACAAAGAGCTCAAGATCATGAATATTAAGAATACTGTGTTTCAATAGAAGCACTGATGAATAAAGAATAGCACGTGAAACATGTGCCTGTAAGCTAACTAGATCTAACCTCCATGCATCGACATAATCAATGTAATCCACTACATAAAAATAACATAAAACGAGTTCAACAGATTAAACTCATCAATACTAAACATGAGTACAGTAAAAGCAAGCAGTAAAATTTAAACATTTAAACAGAGAATTAAAGGCCAAAGAGTAAAGCATAGGCAGAGTAAGACATAAGTGAAATAGACATAAGACCGCACATAGAATAGCATACTCAAGTAGTCAAGTTACAGTAATAGAAGTCATATGTACCAAGCGTAAGTGAAGATTGTATGATCATAAAGTAATAGTAGTAGTAATAGCGAGACATAGCATTCTAGAGATGAAATGAAGTATATAAAATAGTAATAAATGTGAATCCATTTGATGTGATTCAGAAGATATGAATGATTGAGTATGTAGCGTGTCAGTTGATGTAGTAATGAATAGAAATTGACGTGACAGTGATGATATGTCTGCGGCGTTGAATTATGATGTGGTGACGAGTCCGTACGTGACGTCACTAAAGGACCGCCCTTTACCGTAAAAAAGACGCATTGTAGCGGTCCTTCCATCATGTCAATGTATTTTGCTGTACTTGTTTGGTCTGGGGACCACGTGTTGCACTCAAAAGCCACCAGAAGGCCAGAAGAGGGCGTCCAAGCACCATATAAGGAATTTATCAGTCTGTGGAACCGGAGGTGGCCACAGGAGGTTGCCATTTTGTGCCTCTTTTTTTTTGGGTGAGAGATTTTCTCCCAATGTTGCCTCAAAATGGCATAAATAAATTCTTTAATCAATTGCAAACATGGATGATTTCCTCTTCAGAACTATTTGAATCATATTCATCACTGGATGTGGAACAAGAAAGCATATTCTCCGAATCTGTAGACATTGTTTGGATTCTCCAGCAATGCAAGACGTCTTGGCGTGACGTCACGAACTGGGGGCGGGACTTTCTGAAAATGCCCAATTCGCAGCTCAATTTTGGACACACTAAGTCATTTTTATTGGTGTTTTGCATTTGGGTATTTTAGATGCTATAAAACGTTTTTCTGGTGTCAGTTAAAAAACAAAAAAAGTGACGTCGGTTGTCCTTTAAAAGTTTTATTCAAGAATATCCCAGTTCCAATCTAAAGTGCAGCCGAGTGCTTTTGGCATATGTGGCGAGATGAAAGGTAAAGACAGACAGTTAATAAGAAGACGAGAGAGCGCAAGAAATCAAAGGTTGTGAAGGATTTGGGTCGATAGGGAAATAGGGGTGACATGTCTGTTGAGAGCGGGATTTGATCCTGCAGAAGGGGATGAGAATGAAAGAGACAGCAGAAGTCCTGGTTTGTGTAGGCGAGTCAGTTTCACTTTCGTAAAGGGAGGTGGCGAAGGGGCCACAGGGAAGGTTACAAATCTTTGATGCATTTTTTTTCGTAGACTAGCAAAAACTGCTATAGCTTTTAAATCCTCACTGTCACACATACGGGTTAGTGACACATCCAAAGTTGTGTAACTTTTTTTTTCCCACATGCCATCTTTACTATTTTGACAAGTGGGTGGAAGGGGGCGGTGGTACTTTGCCAGCGTGGATAAAAGCAACTCCCAAGTTTCAAGAGGGTGAAAGCAAAAGTGTCAAGCATCAGTCAGCAAACAGAAGAAACAGTGCGATAGAGCAGCAGGCAAGATCTTAAAAGGAAGGTGTGGCTGTTCTAATGTGTTGACTAACAGTCGCAAATTCCCTTTAAATCCAGTCTGCTGGGTGTTCTGAGCCGGCGGGTGGCTGGCTGCGGAGGAGGAAAATCAGTGCTCGGTAGAAGACAACACGGCAAAAAGCTTCTATTCAAATATAAAGAAAAAGTATAAAGCCTTAAAACACCACAAAAAGCTTCTATTCAGAGAGAAAAAAAACCCACATAGATTTGGGTATTTACTGTATTTTCCGGTGTACAGTATAAGGCGTTCCTTGCGTTCATAGAAATAGTATCGTAATAAGCAGTACTATCGATATAACCGATATCGATATAACGAGACTTTACTGTATATTTGGAAAACCATTTTCATTCAATGCATGTGTGCCTTACACTCCAGTGTGCTTTATATATGGAAAAAGTTTGAAAAGATACAATTCATTGGGGGTGCGCCTTATTCACCGGAAAATACGGTCCTTTCTCTCTTTCTTTTTTCTCTTTCTTTCTTTCTTGCATCCTTCCTTCCTTCCTTCCTTCCTTCCCTAGATTTGGCTATTTACTATTTTACCCAAGTATAAAGCGCATGCAATAGCCTTAAAACACCACAAAAAGCTTCTATTCAGATAGAAAAAAAACCCAT
This sequence comes from Hippocampus bargibanti, assembly GCF_051943395.1. NCBI lineage: Eukaryota > Metazoa > Chordata > Actinopteri > Syngnathiformes > Syngnathidae > Hippocampus > Hippocampus bargibanti. The sequence goes on along the minus strand of NC_142745.1, from coordinate 4,024,030 downwards.
AGATTTGGGTATTTACTGTATTTTCCGGTGGACAGTATAAGGCGCACCCCAAAGCCTTTATTTTCTTCAATATATGACCCTGGGCCTCATACGCAGGAGCACCTTATATGTGAAGTAATATTCAGCCACAACAGATCTCGCAATTACTGTCAGCGGCCACCGACTCCATGTCCCCCTGTGGAAGAAGTAGTGCGTAACCCTGGCCACTACTGTAGTACCTTATAATGTGGTGTGCCTTATACAGTAAAGTCTCGTTATATCGATATCGGATATATCGATAGTCCCGGTTATATCGATACTATTTCTATGCACGCACGGAGAAAATTACATGCAAAGAGGGTCGGATATATCGATAGTCCCGGTTATATCGATATTTTTTCGGACTCCCTTGAGTATCGATATAACGAGACTTTACTGTATTTGGAAAACATTTAAGTATTTACATATTATATGTGGAAAACCTTATTCATTCATTGCATGTGTGCCTTATACTCCGGTGTGCTTTATATATGAAAAGGGTTTGAAAATACATCATTCATTGGAGGTTGGCACTATGGTGCGCCTTATACACCGGAAAACACGGTATTAAACACATACTTTGATATGTTGCAAATTGATGAGAGCACGGGTCACTCCATGACCGTCGTAAGCACGCATTTGAACACATTCAATCATGATTATAGTAATCCTCTGCTTGTTTGTTTAATAGGACACCTGGGGGGGGGGCTATAATGTAGGAATGTTAATGAATTAAAATGACCCCCACACCCCACACACACCGTCAACACCCCAACCGCATCTGCCGCTTTCTTCATGAGCAACATTTTGATGAAACTGTCTTGAACAAACCTTTCCCGCACTTACGTTAACAATGGCCTCTTTGGTCTGAGCCATGTCTGATATGACTCCGTCTGTGATGATGAGGAGAACAAAGTACTGGGAGCCGTCTTGCACTGACGCCGCGTACCTGCGTGTATGGACAACACACACATACCCCCACACGAACACGTTTGATTCAACGTCAAAGAGCAAATGATGATCACAAAGTACTTTGTCATGCAAAATGCTCATCAGATAACCTATGTCGGAAAAATGTGTTATATATGTTGGTTGTTTTGATCAGTGGCAGTTAAAAGGACTCCCAGAACGACCATTCAGTGTTCGGGTCATTATTTGTTTCACCCTGTCAGGTTTGTTGCATTTTGTCATGTTTTACACATGGTTTTATTTGCTACTTTGGACCTTTTTGTTCCATTGACTTTATTGTTTGAGATTTTGTTCCTGCTTACTTTGTTTAATACAATTTGTCAAATACACCCTGTTCCTCCTTCCTGGTTGTTTTTTAAGGGGTCCACCACCACCACCACCTTGCAAATCATGACACATTCACATCAGGCAATGGTGATCAATACTAGCTTTGAAGTGTTTTTTTTTTGTGTGTGATCATATCAAAATTTGTCCATGAGAGTGTATGCCAGTGCATGTTAACTTTGACACATCCCGTGTCGTTTGTTCTGTCGACTAAATCAGGCCTCCGTCGACAGCTGTCATGTGATGTAAATTCATGTGCAAGTGGATGTCAAATCCAATTTATTGTGTCTGTTTTTTTTTTTTTTTGGGGGGGGGGGGGGTCTGCATAGTGAAACCAGACACTGTACAACACATTACTTTTGGCACGCTTGATTGATTTGATATATTTTAATTTGAACTTTTCCTCTTCAAGACAATGTCAGAACATCGCGAACGGAGTTTTGAAATGAATTTAAGAATGCAGTATTTGGAAAGTGGATGGCAGTGGAAAGTAATGAAGGCACTGTTTCTTCCATTCCTGTAATGTATTGTATTGTAACGCATCAAAAGATCTATTTTTTTTCTCGTTGTCATATATAAAAACATTTGAATGCACAGCTGATTTTTCACAGTCGTTTCAAACGTCATTTTTGCTGATGGATTTTCAAATGGTTTGAAGTTAAGGGCCAAATTTTGCAAGACTGGTGCTTTTGTCATTTTACTGCCGGGGAAAATGGACAAATTCAGCTTGATTGTGAATTTAGTGGACACGCTACCTCTCACTGAGTGTTTTTGACTTCTGCAAATTTGATTACCAAAAGTAGGCTGAATTTTAAACTTCTCAAAAGCAGTTTTAACAGCACAGGTTTGGGTGTATTTTATTGAGGATTGTATTTTATTGAGATTTTATTGAGGGAATGACAGATTCAATGCTAAGCGGACATATATGTTACTCGACAATTATTTAAATGACTTATAGTGATATTTACATTTATTTTAATCACTAATTAATTTAATAAAAATAACTCATTCACTGCCAGACGATGTGCAAAAATGTGTCCAATACAGTGCCAGGGTCTTTGTCATTTATACTGAAATTGCAAAACCCATTATTAAGCTTTAGGACTACATAAACATTCAATGCAGAGTAAGAAACATTAGACTCTCTTCCTTTATCAGAAAAAAAGAGTGAATTCCTAAGGTAATGGGTCTGGAGTTATCTATGGTGCAAGTGGTGCGGCTGTACAAAAGCCAAATGCTGCACCCCTGTGGGAGGAAAAAATATTGCCAGAGGTCTGACCAGCACTTGATCGGCAGCCCCCCGCAAATAAAAACAAAAACTGAAAAAATTTGGGAATGGCAGTGAATGAGTTAAAAAGTTTGCGAAAAATGTCAACATGTTTTTTTTCCTGACTTACCGCCATGAGATTCCCGTATTTTGTTTTTATTTTATTTACCTTGCAACATGGTTCACCACTGGTGCAAAGTTGGTCGGCCCATAAAGTTGGACCGTCTTGAGACTCTGGTGGTAGGCTTCTAAAATGCCCTCGATACCATTGCAGTAAGGGTTCTCCATGTTTCCATTCTAAAAACCAAAAGACCATTTTAAAGATTCATACGGAACTCAAACACAAAAGTCGAGTAGTCTTCTGAGGGCTACGGAGCTTTACCAGAGGGAACTCATGTGACACCTGTCCGTCGGGAGGAAGTTTGGCTCCGAAGCCGAGAGCAGGAAACATTTTATCACTGTCATAATCCTGAATGATCTCCCCAACAGCCTTCAGTGCCATGGCGTAGGCGTTCATCTGGTAGGGGTTCATGTAGTGGAGTGAGGTGGACTGAGAGGGGTTCCCTATTGAGTAAACAAACAATACATAGCGCACAGCTCATTCAGATACAACACAATCTTCTTCTTTAAAGATTTTGTTTTTTCACTGCTGTCGGGTTGGTCCATTGGTGAAAAGGATGATTTGATCCTCTCCTCTTTCATCTAGAACTGTTTCATAAAACAAAGAGGGTGCAGAAAAGTGCTTAAGATTGAATGATTGTCTGTGTCTTCTGTGTTGCGTCACATTATTTTTTATTTAGTTGTTTTGACTTCAAGATGTCGCCGCGAGAGTGGCTGCCTTGACAGAAGGTACTATATTTTGTTTTTCTACTTCTTCCTTTCCTTTCCTCTTACTTTCATCACTTTGTTGCTGTGAAATGTAAATGTCTCCGCTGTGAGACTAATAAAGGCTAATCCAATGCAATCCAAATTCACAATGACACAGAGGAACAATATCGAGTGTTCAATTCCACCGTGACACCCTGTATTTATTTATAAACATTCATTTATCTCGCCCCAAAAAAAACCTAGAGGTCAACCAGATTGGAATTCAGACTACTTTTCAATCATGAATTTGAAGAACAAAATGACTGTGATTGGACTCTAAGACACAAAGGGAGCTATTATCGCTAAAACGACTCTACTGTGGCATCCTATGGCGAATTTCTCCAATGTGAGATCAATAAAGGTGATATCATCTCATCTCATTACTGTACCAAGACTTGTCGGACAGCTTGTCAATACCTGTGACCTTTCTGAATTTCTTGACTGGTTGTTTGGTCATTCACAATCAGCCATTCTTGAGAGTACATATATCAATAACATCTATACTTGTTGAGAGCCCCAACATTTGTTTTCATCAATTCTCGAAGGTTTTTGTCTCATATTTTGTCAACCGTTCCGCTAATTCACCGTTTAGTGATGGAGCAAAGATCATCACTTTCAGGTGACAACGTTTCTACAGTACCCGACGTAGCCGCCCGCTCGTGCATCTGCTTTTGATTGATTCTGCACTCAAAGAGCGCTTCGATCTGTTCTGCCGTGACACAACCCCACACACACGCGTCGCATCACTCACCGTTAGATGCTGTGAAATCGATAGCCACGGTGAAATTAATCTGCGTCCTAGAAGGTAGGGTTGGAAAGGAAAACACGGGAAGATAAAATGTACTAAACTTCCCTCATCAACTTTCATAAATCATTTCCGATGGTGCCAAAGGTCCAAAAGGCATCACCACTTCAATTTGTGTGTCAAGCGCAGAACCGCAGTTCGCACCGAAAAATTGAAGTGATTATACCTTATCCCACTTTCACCTCTAAGAGGAGCAATGGAAGGAACAAGCGAAAGCGCTAACGAGTAATTAAAGTGACGAAGCACTTCAAGAACAAATCATAATCTAATTCTCCCCTCGTTGATGAAGTTCTGCCTTCTTCTCGTTAATTTACGGTACAGTGACGAGATCTCTTGGGGGGGCGGGGGACCCAAGTGACATCCCTTCATTACATGTGAACGCCAGCCCGGGGGGAAGGCAGGAGAATGATAACCAAATGAATGACTTAAAGATTCACATTAACCTTTCAGTTTTAGGCGCGCACTGAGAATATGCCAACGACCGACCCTGCTAACCTGAGCATTAATTACACGCGGTTGTATTATTCATGAGGCCTCTTCGGCACGGTTGCATTGACAATTGTCCTGCGGGAAATGCGGTGACAGTGATGTCATTCTTAAAACCTGCCAAAGATGACTATTTTTGTGAAGTTTTCTCTCTCCTTGTGCATAACGTGCGTGTGTGTGCAGACCGTTGATTTTAAAGGTCAGTGTTAGGTAAGCTGTGACATCTTTTGGAGCCTCTTGTCACTTTGGTGAATCTCTGTTAAATGACCGCTTTTGAGGACACTTGTTCACACTTCAGTCCCGATGGGTGTGACAAAATTCGACGGCTGAGATGTTGGAGTGTTTCATCATATTAATAATCTCATACAGTGATAACTTGGTTTACGAACTTAATTGGTTCCCAGAAAGTGTGTGTAAGGCGAAGTGTATTCCAAACATTAATTTCCCATAGGAAACCATTAAAATGAGAATAATCCATTCCAGGTCCTGATATAACATAATTTTCTACTAAATAAGCCTTAAAACTACACAAAAGATGGCGTAAAAAAGGTGGAAAGTTTGTTAGCTAAAGCGTTCGTAAGCCGAGGTACTACTGTATTTGTTTTAGAATGATTGTTACTAGTATCATCTCATATGATTATTATTATTGATATCGGTAGCATTTTGATATACATCTTCTACAAACTATATATATATTTATATATACAGTAAAGTCTCGTTATATCGATACTATTTCTATGCACGCACGGAGAAAATTACATGCAAACAGGGTCGGATATATCGATAGTCCCGGTTATATCGATATTTTTTCGGACTCCCTTGAATATCGATATAACGAGACTTTACTGTACGTCCTCCCCCGGTGTGTGTGTATATATATATATATATGACATATATATTGACAAAGACATAGCGATTATAATTATTATTGGTTATAAAATAATAATATGGTAATAATATAATAAAAAAAATATAATAATAAAATAAAATATGGTATAAATAACATAACCAGTCAGAGAACTAACTTGGGCACTTACCCTCCTTTGATGTAATCTAAGAAGGTGAACTCTGACTCCACAGAGAATGAGAGCAAGGTGACCTAAAAGAAAGAATAAAAAATACAAATCAGAATTAACATGATCCCAATTTGGTTCGTTGGCTAAACAACCATGTCAAGTGAGCGCTACATGGACATTCCGGGAAGATAAAGATGGCTGCTGTTGGATGATTCTTTTACTTTCTTCGAGACAAGTGTGTGTCAAGATAATTTGTATCTCTTCTATTTGTGTCCATCATTTGCACATGGCTATAGTAGGAAGAAGGAGGCTTTGGGGGTGCTTATTACATCTAAGCAAGCTCTTTGAATGCCATTTTCTTTTTTTTGGGGGGAAGTACAATGATTTTTGTTTTTGGTACACAATACTTGAATGGAACAATGATTTCTATAACTGGGTGCGATGTAAATAATTAACATTTTGTGGTGTTCTGCACATCCTGTGGCTCCATCTGTGAACAATACAAGTAAGAGTGAAACACAAAGGAGGCAATCGGGCGACACTTACAGTTCCAGAGTTGACGTATTTCTTTTTCTTCATTTTCTTCTTGGTATTTATAACCTAGAGATAACAAACAAAGCAATCAGAGAAACAATCACCAATAAATGTAATTAAAACTACTAAACAGTATTGACGACATGAAAGTAGCATTATTCAGAAATGATTGTAATAAAGCACTGCCATGATTTAGAATTTGCTCCATTCCAACAGATGGCAGTTAATTTCATTCAACATCCTATTTTCTGTTCTTTTCTTTCATACCACAACAGGAAAATGTACATGTACTGCATAAGAACAAGACAGAGATGATTACCGGTTTGTACGCTAGCGTTTGGCAAAGTTATGCACATAATCTGCATAAAGCTCTTCGACGGTGTGTCCATCTCACATAACATTCAGTCATTTTGGAATTTGTTCAAATCCACCAAAGCCCATTTAAAGTGATGCTGTTCGTCATGGTACGAGAAAAATACAGTGTCATCAAATACGTCTGTGTAGCTCTCAGTCGTACAGGAGTGGTCCATCGATGAGAAGGTTTCTTCAGCCGTCATCTGTACAAATTTGTACAGATGACGGCTGAAGAAACCTTCTCATCAGTGTCATCAAATATCAAACCTTAAAATTAAAAATTTTGAGAACAAAGTAATAAAAACCTATTTATTTATTTATGTATTTATTTATTTACATGTTTAAGTATGAATGTATTAATGTATTAATGTATTTATTTATTTGTGTATTTATGTACAGTACATGTATTTATGTATTTATTTATTTTTAACTTTGCATTTGAATTTTTTGTATTTTTATTTTTTATTTATCAATTTTTGTATCCATTTACATTCAAACTTAATTTTTTCATTTATTTTATTTTAATTTTTATTTGTCTATTTATGTATTTATTTACATATTATTTTAATGGATTTTGGGGCATGGGGTTGTGAGTCAATGTCGCTGTAGCATTCATTTGTTTGATATAAGATGTAGATCGACGGGCGTAGTGGACAGCAGGCTCAAGGTGCATGACTCACATTCAACTAGCTGGAGAACATGAGGGAGATGTCAATTGTGAGCCCAAAGATGTCTCAGCTCATTACACCGATTCTCTACGGATGGGTGGCGTGAAAGTGACAACCCCTAATTTAACCTGGAGGGATGACAATTTGTGTGACACCCTGAACAATCTGCTGATGTAAAAAAAAAAAGAAGTAAAAAGGCCTTTCAGACAACCTAGGAGGTTGAGAAGAAGCGAGAGTAACACAAAATGGAGATGACATCCAAAAGACAGGTATTTATCCTTGATGTGGATCTAGTGAACCATAGCAGCATGAAGATCCTGACACGTTGTCCTTATTGCTTTTCATAGAGTGAAATATTTGCTCTCCCTATCTTGAAAGTCAAAAAATGAAAATAATGTCATTGTCCATAAAGACAATTTACCTCGTACACATTGAACTGACTTTGCCCTCGAGCTAACTCTCGGTAGCTGGTGGTGAAGTCCCCGATGAAGTCATGGCTGGGAAGAAGATTAAAAAAAAAACGTAAGAGTCAATAAGGGGTGACGAACAAACGGGCAACCAAAGAAAGAGAAAATCCACTCACCCGCCGTCTCTGTCCCAATCGTACACCTCCACTTTGATTGTTCTGGAGAAAGAATTCAACCATAAGGTCAAATAGTCCATTGGAAATTTGAGGAAAGTGTATTGGAACCAGTGACGTGCGGTGAGGTTCATGGCTGGTGAGGCACTGACGTCATCAATGACGTCACCGCTCGTCTCTACTTAGTATTTGAAGGGTAAATTCAGCGATTTTGAAAAAAATCCTAAAACGGTGAAGTTAAATGGACGAGAACTTTAAAGTACAAATCACTAAATACATCTAACTGTTTAATTTATTTTTTCATTTGATATTTCCATGACAGCTTTCCATGATGACAGGTGAGGCACTGCCTCACCTGCCTCCACTGACTGCACGTCACTGATTGGAACCCACTTAGCCGCTTGTTTCGTTTACCAATTAAATCCACTTAGTACAGAAATTGCAAAGAAAGAAACAGAAAAAGAAGGAATTTCAACGGATTTCTTCGTCCATATGTTATCACAACAATTCAGACAAGCACGTTAAATACCGCAACTGATTTTGAAGACGATTTTTATGCCAGAAAGACCAGAGTCGGCCTGGCAAACAGAACGGAACGAGCACGCCCAGGGGCAATTATGATGTGCAAGCGGCAGAAGGAATGCATTTTTGACACAAATGATGGGAAATTGGAGTGAGCTGTTTTTTTATTTGGTGTTTTTTGGAAAATTATACATAGAGCGTTCACTGTGGGAATCAACAGCTGAGTGCCAATTGCAAGATGGAGGGAGTGTTTTGAACAAACATACCCTGGAAGAAAATGAGGTGGTGAATTTACCGCATTTTATTTCGTCAAGGCAGATTATCCATCAACACGATATTTTCAGTCCAAGCGTTTTTGGTTGCTTGTGGACAAATGTTTTTTTTTTTTTTTTTATCATACTGCCATACAATACATGATATAAAGCGGAATGTTTTCATCCCCCTGAGGATCGGCAAAGTAGATATGCCCGCAGATCTCCGATTGCCAATAATACTTGCTCTGTATATCATGAATTTTTTAGTGGCGTTTGCATTTCACTGTATATCATTTTCCTTTTCCCCGCCATTCCGAGTGGATGCTTCAATCAATTAACAAATAGCATCCATATATATGGTGTAAAACGCGAAGAGGTGCTTACGAGCATCACTTCTCCAGTGGAATCTGTTGAAAGCAAGCACATATACTCAATAACGCGACAGTGTATAAAATGAGGGATAATAACGTGTCCACAAACGATCATCACATATGACAAATACTACACGTGAATGGTCTGTGGAATGTTGTGTGATGAAACATGAACAAAGTCTCAAACGACAAGATCATCAGAAAAGAAAGGTCCAAAGTAGCAAACAAAACTAAGAGTAACACGTGACAAGATGAAACAACCTGACAGGGTGAAACAAACAATGACCCGACCCTGAATGGTCGTGCCGAAAATCCTTTTATTTGCCACTGATTAAAACGACCAACAACTGTGCAGCTGCAGGCGGGGCCTGACAGTTCCACTTGTTGGTTACAATCTGGGCCTTCGTGGGTTTTTTTTCTGGGTACTCTGGTTACCTCCCACATGCCCCCCCCAAAAAATGAATGGAAGGCTTTGAACACTGAATTGTCCCGAAGTGCAAATTGGTTATTTGTCTTTGTGTGCTCTGTGATTGGCTTGCAAACGGTTCAGGGTGCCCCGCCTACTGCCCGACGACAGCTGGGATAGGCTCCAGAACTCCCTGTGACTGCTTGTGAGGATAAAGTGGTTTAGAAAATGGATGGATGGACTTTATTTGACTGAAATATTTTAATTTACTGGGAAAAAAATGCTCTGCATTGCATTGCTCTTGTCTTCCTTTTATAACTATGCTCTTTGGCAGCAATAAATCAATTTTATTTATAACATTTTTTATTGAAATTTGGATTCAAAACACACATGAACGAGTAGTCAAGCAATGGCCCCAGAAACATATCCAATTCAACTACGGGGCTACCGCTATGCGTTCATTCAAAACAGATAGATAGTAAAGTGAAATTTGCCTTAAATATGTAACTTGCAAACTGTAGCACTTGGAGAAAAAGAAGTTGCGACGTCACACCAGGAAAGAAATGTTCATTTGGAGCAAAAAGACGAAAAAAAAAACAACTTTTTGGGCACCTTCATATCTGTGTCCCATCTATCTCATCGCGGTGCTTCTCGTCCTTGCAATGTTGGCTGACGTTAGAAGCTCCACCAGCCCCGATTCAAAGAAAGCTGTCACAGAGGACCCGAGGCCTGGAATAAGCCAAACTACTTCTCTGCCATCTGGCCTCGGTTGCCGTGTGGTGACAGGTTGGCCTTTTGAGGTTATCTTCAAGTGTGTGCTTGTCACTTTGGTGGGGGCAATGTCACGCCTCTTCTCTCAATTGCAAAAAAACAGTGGAATAAATGAGATGGTACTGAAAAATTTTGATCAAGTGGTCATGACGCCTAAGGAGCTTTAAATTAAATTGAAGCTTATGGCCACTGTGTTCGAGACCAAGACAGTTCTTATTTTTATTTTCATCATGATTTCAAATTGAAAACATGAATCAAGAGTTTTGGATCCTTTTATGCCTCCTTCGAACTCACAAAACAATATGCACTCCAGAACTAATCTGCCATGGTTATCTGCTGCTATTCTCAGACTTTTTTAATGAAATGACACATCTCCAGTAATGGAGATACATGTGATTGAGAGAGTGAAAAAAAAAACCAAAAGTGGAGTACATTTACCTCTGAACCATTCTTCGGCTGTAATTACAAAAATCTCCTTGTAATATTTGCCACAGATGAAAATTGAACATTTCTGAGATATTGTATATGGACGAAATTAAATCACAAAGGTACATTAATTTTGGAAGTGTTGCTCAAAAGCTTGGAGGAAATTTGTCAGGTATTATTGATTTGAAGAACAATAACTAGTATAATTATAATTACTAGGATAGAAAACGTCATGATTATCACCATTATCATCCAAAACAAAGGTGTCAAAATCAAGGCCCTGGGGCCAGATGTGACCCACCGCATCATTTTATGTGCTCCGCGAAAGCAAATCAATCATCTCAAAATCTGCGAAAGTCTGAATCAAAATTTCAAATTGGCGGATGTCATCCACAATAACAGGCATCATCAAAAACTGGTTATCCATCAATTTGTTTTGTGCTGTGCCATTGGCGAGTGCGCCCTTCTCCAATATATTTTCAGAAACTCTCATGTTCATTCTAATCATGTAAATAATAACAAGGCTAATGTATGTCATACTTAACGGCAAAATATTTAGTTTCACTTAAAGGACAACCGACGTCACTTTTTTGTTTCCTAACTGACATCAGAAAAACGTTTTATAGCATCTAAAATACCCAAAACATGCAGTAGGATATTTTTAGTCAAATGCAAAACACCAATAAAAATGACTTAAATTGTCTAAAAATTACTTGAAACCGGAAGTGGCCAGATTCAAGAAAGAAAGAAAGAAAGAAAGAAAGAAAGAAAGAAAGAAAGAAAGAAAGAAAGAAAGAAAGAAAAAAAAGAGAGAAACAAAGAAAGAAAAAAGAAACGAAGAAAGAAAAAAAGAAACGAAGAAAGAAAGAAAGAAAGGAAAGAAGAAAGAAAGAAAAAAAGAGAAAAAAAGAAAAAAGAGAAAAAAAGAAGAAAGAAAGAAAGAAAGAAAGAAAGAAAAAAGAAAGAAAGAAAGAAAAAAAGAAAAAAGAAACGAAGAAAGAAAAAAAGAAAAAAAGAAAGAAAGAAAAAAGAAAGAAAGAAAGAAAAAAAGAAAAAAGAAACGAAGAAAGAAAAAAAGAAACGAAGAAAGAAAAAAAGAAAAAAGAAGGAAAGAAAAATAGAAAAAAAAGAAAGAAACAATCGTAATTTCCGGAGTATAAGGCGCACGCCCAATGAATGGTGTATTTTCAAACTTTTTCTATATATAAGGCGCACCCTCAATGAATGAAAAACATTTTCCAAATATAATATATAAATATATAAAAGTGTTCCAAATATAAGGCACACCACATTATAAGGCTCTACAATAGAGGCTGGGGTTACACATAACTTCTACAAGGGGGAAATGGAGTCGGTCGCTGCTGACAGTAGTTACGAGACCTGATGTGGCTCAAAATTACTTTACATATAAGGCACACCTGCGCAGGGTCATCTTTGGAAGAAAATGAAGGCTTTTGGGTCCGCCTCATACATCGGAAAATACGGTAAGTTAATACTAAGTCTGAAAATACGGAGTGTCTTGAATGCACTTTGTTGCTATTGGTGTCTGCATGTATGGCAATATTACCATGCCATCCATCACAGCATGAGATTCTGACATAAATACTCACTGGAAATACGAATAGGAAAAACAAAGCGAGTGTATAACCTAACCTGTGTCTGTGCTGCCTTGGTCATATTTCAAAACCTGCAGCCTTTCAAACTGTTTCAGCTTGTGACTTGTCACATTTCATTATTTACTTCATGCTCCATGTTCGTGAACACAGGACCGACGTGTGTGTGTGTGTGTGTGTGTGTGTGTGTGTGTGTCCGCCTTTGATGCCCACCTCACTCCTGAGTGTATGATCGAGTCTGACAGGTTGGTGACCTCTTTTGGAGCACATGTGTAATACGATGGCTGACACCCCCCCCCCCACCCATCCCCAAACACACACAATATTTAGTTTCACGTTGGAGTTCCACCTCCAGGAATGCACACTTCTCATCCATTATGCCTGCTCAGTTTTGATCTCACACACGTTCTATATTTTTGCAGCATCCCCCTTAATTAGAGTTCAACTGGAGGTATACACATGATGACAAAAAAAATGAGAAGCACGCACAAACTTTCCAGAGGAGAAAATGTGCCTGTCACTTTTATTTCATCAGTGCCTATGGCTCCTTCCAGATTTAGCTTGTTTTTTTTTTTCTTTTCTTTCCATCACTGACTTCTAAATCAAAAGGCAGACTCATGAGCGCGTTGAAAAATCCCCTATAAAACGATGTGTCTTTATTAATATGCCAAATGGGACAAGAGAAATCCATCACAGCATTAGATTCTGTCGCAGTCCAATTCAATGGATGCTAAAGGTCAATGTAATGAGGAATTTAATTAATTAATTCAAATTAATTCAATGTAATTCCATGTTACGTCTCATGTGTATTGTCTCACGCCAAGGACACCCATTTACTCTTCTAAAAAAAACTCAACTTCGTCACACTTGAACTTGAACTGAAAACACTAAACAAAATCATTTAAACAATGATATTTGTTAATTAGTGTATTCAACAAACTCAAGTGGAAGGATTCCAGGAACATAAAAAAATATCTGTGTTTCATATAATGAGACATGAGCAGAAACGAATGGTCATAGTGGAAAGTGGTCTGTAAGAGCTCACTTTTGTTTTAACCGCGCCCAGCTGTGTGCACATGTAAAAATAACAAAACCCAATCCAGCCCGTCCCTCCACAGATTTAGACCTTGCCTCATGCAATACAATACAATACAATACAATACAATACAATACATATTGATTTATATAGAGCTTTGACAACAGCTGAAGCTGTAACAAAGCGCTCAACATGGACAACTATTATAGACAGGAAATAAAGCAGTCACAAAGATAGTAGAAAGCACCAGGGAGTAAAATTAAACCTTTAAGACCTGACCTTTAAGACCTGACCCATCAAAGAATAAAGAATTATGTGCTCCCTCTTACGGGTACCAGTCAAGAGGCAAGCAGCAGCATTCTGGACCAGCTGTAGACGCTTCATGGAGGATTGTATGACTCCAAAGTAAAGCGCAGTACAGTAATAGAGCCGAGATATACTTCAACAGGAGATGAAAATATAATTATTTAAATGAATTAAAGTAAATGTAATTAGTGGTGATATAGCCCCACTCATTGTGTGCTTTCAAGAAAGAATCAATATTGAGTAGTAATGTAGCTACAGTCAAATTGTGTGACCATGACAAAATGAAAAAATACTACAGTGCAACATGTTGAGATGATATTGATTGTCGGCCGGTTATTACTGAACCACAAGCATCCTTACGTTTGGTGCGTGTTGTTCAGTCATAGCTGCCATCAGTCGACTGGACAATTTTGGAGGGATAGTGATCGGGGGCCGTGAAGGTCATTGATAGATTACTCGAGCGTGAGGTTAGAATGATGAGGCTGGGGGTTATCAAGACGTATGTGAGCGTGTGTGTTTGTCTAGGCATCTGACTGTGGAATATCGAGAGGAGCTCTGTGGCTTACCTGTCGTAGTCGCCATTGCAGAGCGCACGGACAGGAATGGTAAATGGTTGCCACACTGGGTTTAACGTGCTCTTCACCACCTCCGTTTTATGACAGATCGTAAACCTAGACAGAAAGAGTGTACATGAGGAGGCAAGAATTAAAGTGGCAGTGAAAAGAATTTGCTCATTAATTTCCTTTTTGCAGACGTGAGAGATAAATATGCAAATAAGGGGAGGAGGAGCGTGAAATGGAAAGGACGGAGGCGCCAATGCAGGGGACACTTGAAATAGTGTCCAGTATTGTTTATTTCTTGGCTAGTCTCCCAGTGATATTGTTTTACAGACCCCAGAGAATAATGTCATATCTGAGTCCGACTCTCTGTCCCGAGCCCTTCAGTGGCGCTGGATTTCTGCTATCTGCAATGCTTCACAGAGCATATAAATCCCTATTAAATACCGCAAACCATCCTCTCACAAAGCAACAAGGCGTGTCACTTTTATTTGGATTACTTGAGCTTCACTAAGTGCCACAAGCATTAGAAACCCCCGTAAGTCTGTTAGGTACTTGGCCCCATAATATGCTCTTCCTTGCGGCCCAAAAAGCTACAAGAGCGCTTATGGGGCGTTAAAGGATACACAATACTGTTTGATAGGAAGAATTTTGTTTTGATGTATGCTTTTTTTGCATGAATTACCTCTTCTATATGCAGTGCGTTCTCTTGGAGTCAATTCATGAAAGCCAAACCGTTTGTGATGCTGATGTGACCAGTGCCGCAGCTTCTACTATAGCGTCTATACTGTCCAACGCACGCTCACTTTTATAGTTCGACTGCATCACAAGATACTTTACATATTGAAGCTGCATTTGTAAGGAGCCAATTTTAAGTGTTGAAGCTGTAGAACAGAAGATGGAATTTATGATTAACCGCTGGAGACACACTGTAATTCATTTCCATAGTGCCGCAGGGTTGCCCTTCAGCTTTTATTGTTTTTCTGACTGACATGAAGTGTTCAACTCTTTAAAATCTTACAGCCTGCTTCCCCCCCTCCCCCATTTCAAGTCTTGGGCTGAGACAAATTCACAGTGGAAACACGGTGATGAAATATGACAAAGGAAATACAGTCCAAGATCTGGTTATGCTAGTGGCAAATGTTAGCTAGCTAAAATTAGCATTCAGATTTTTTTTGTACATAGAATACAGTTTAGACGGTTGGATACATGGATGGATGGATGGATGGATGGATGGATGGATTGGGTGGATTGTTGGTCAGATGGATGGATGGATAGGGTGGAAGGATGGTTGGATGGATGGATGGATGGATGGATGGAGAGATGGATTGGGGGAATGGATGGAGTGATGTATTGGGTGGATGGCTGGATGGATGGTTGGATGGATGGATAGGGTGGATTTATGGAGGGATTGATAGATAGGAAGATGGATTGGGTGGATGGTTGGTCGGATAGGTGGATGGATGGATGGAATGATGAATGGATGAACAGATGAATGGATGGATAGGGTGGATGTATAGCACAGGTGTCAAAGTCAAGGCCCGGGGGCCAAATCCGGCCCAACACATCATTTTTTTCGGCCCGCGAAAGCAAATTAAACTTGTTCAATTCCATGATGATTGCTAAAATCTTAGCCAAAATTTCATATTTTTGGATGTCAACCACAATAAAAGTCATTATTCTTGACTTCAGATTTGAAAATGAGTTATTCATTAATTTACTGTGTGCTCTATATTTAATATTTGACGGGATTTAAACATTCTAATGGGTTCCCCAAATTCATAACGGCCCTCGAGAGGAAACCATAACTACAATGTGGCCCACGGCAAAAAATGACTTTGACACCCCTGATGTATAGGGTGGGTGAATGGATAGATGCATTGGTGGATAGAAAGATAGAGAGATAGACAGGCAGCCAGATAGATAGACAGACTGACCGACAGAAAGACAGACAGATCATTCCTTACGTTCCATCTTCATTGCTTCTGTAGAACACCATAAACGGATCAGATTTCCCAAAGAAGTCCTTCTTGTCTAACTTGTTGGCACAGAACTGCATAGTGGCGCTATCCTAGCATGTGAGCAGATGGGGAGAATAATAAGCAGACGAAGGCGGCGTACGATAAGTACCATTAAAAATTGTTTGACGTTTTTTGCGGATTATGTGGTGTGGATTTTGTACGCCGCATGCATACATACACACAACATTAGATTAGAGTGACAATTTACAACAACAACAACTGCAAAGCCATTATGCAGTAAAAATCAATGAGTTGAGAAATGAAAATGTCATCATAATTATATTTTTGGATTGTTACACGTAATTCCATGTCAAAATGGCCATTGCAGTCAAAAGGGGAAATCTGTTTTGATCACCACGTTATGAATTGCATCTTTTTTTAATTCACCATATCACATATCTATCAGGTGAAGCCAAACTTATTCGATTTTATTTATTCACGAAAGACAGCTTTACCATGCTTCTCGCTTTGGGAAAGACATGACAATAGCATGGTTCCTCTGACGAATACATTAACTCATTCACTGCCATTCACAAATGTATTTGGGAATTGAAAATACAGTGTGACGTAGAGCGCAATTCCCGAATTTGTTTGGGTTTTGTTTCTTCATACTTGGGTGACGATGAAGCGCTGGCCTTGGCCTCTGGCAATGTTTTTTTTCTTTTCCACAAGGGGGCAATATTTCTCTTTTTCCATGTTACCGCTTTGTTCCAGATTAAGCTTTTGTTAAAGAACTACAGTAAAGTCTCGTTATATCGATATTCAAGGGAGCCCGAAAAAATATCGATATAACCGGGACTATCGATATATCCGACCCTGTTTGCATGTAATTTTCTCTGTGCGTGCATAGAAATAGTATCGATATAACCGGGACTATCGATATATCCGATATCGATATAACGAGACTTTACTGTATATAAAGCAATATGTATGTATTGCAGTGTATTTTGGACAGCCGCCCTCATTTCAAGCCCATATAACTTATGAATTAACTTGTTTTTTTTCTGATGAAAGAAGAGAGTGTAAGGTTTCTAACATTGTATTCAATGGTTATGTAGTCCTAAAACTCATTATTCTGTGGGTCCTGGAATTCAAGTGACAATGACAAAAACCTTGGCACTGGAGTGGACACATTTTTGCACGTCGGGCAGTGAATTTAAGTCATTTTTATGGGTGTTTTGCATTTGAATAAAAATATCATACTGCGTGTTTTGGGTATTTTAGATGCTATAAAACGTTTGTCTGATGTCAGTTAAGAAACAAAAAAGTGACGGCGGTTGTCCTTTAAGGCTTGAGGTACTTTCTTAATGTTTCCCTCCCAGTGGTTGTCTCCATTGTGCACAGAAAAAGAGGTCCGACTAACGCTTGGATGCACGCTGCGGCTAATCTACGCGATACAGTGTTCATTACAGTACTTTCACACACTTTAACAATAAATTGCTGTTGTTGTCATCAGCGCCTGAGGTCGTACACCAGGCAGCCAGCGCTCTACTAATGATAGCTTGATAGCTTTTTAATGTCACAGCTTGCACCTCGTGTCAGCCGGTGTGCTGGGTGGCATATCAGTGAAAGGATGGATGCGAGGTTCCAAGTGTGACAGATTTTTATGCGAATGTTTTCTCCCCGCTCGCATTCTTGGTTGCATTTTCCTCCCACAGTGACCTCCTGCCTGCGTTTTTTTTTTGTGTGGTTATCATCACTCCCAGCCAGGCACTTTTAAGCAAGCATGACCACTCCAGTAACGAGAAGAACTTCATCTGCCTGTTTTCCATCACCCTGGGGGTGTATACAGTACCTCCTGCACATCTGCCACATTTGCCAATGTCGTTTTGCAGAGATCATTACATTTCATCTGGGTACACATTCATCTCATACAATACAGGAGATGATAAAAAAAAATGAAGTTCATTTATACTGCAAGGTGTTGATATGTTTGAAAATTATTCATACCCATGCACTCAATGCCTTTTTTTTTTCCTTGGAGAAAGAGCGATGCCGCATGTACTGTATATGCCTGCATAATTATAACGCTGGTTGCTCATTGTGTTTCTCTTGGGGATGACACTCCACGGGCTAACGGAGGTGACAGCTCGTACTGACTCAAAAGCATTTTGATGAATAGTTCAAGACATTTCAGGAATTTTTTTGTCACCATCTTCTCTAAGCTTCAGAGCGAACAGTGGGATCCATAAAACAATTACATATGTTTTTCTTATATCATCCAACCATTCATTAGTCTGTACCAGAAACTTGCGAATGGTTACATGATAAGGCAAATCCTTTACAGATTAGACACCTCTTCTGCACTGAATTTAAATGGGATCAGGGCCTCCGATTTGGTTGGCGGGAATTCATTCCCACAATGGCGCAAACGTCCTCTTCAAACGATGCAACTATGCAAGTAAAAATAAGCAACCGAAAAAAAAAACCAATGCAAACCTGGGGTCTGCCAAGGTTCTGTTTTACAGCCGTCTCTTCAAAGATGTGCGACAACAAGCGCACCGTGTAGATTAAGTCTATCATAAAAAGTGGAGTTGCGCAACCAATTACCATGTAAATAAAATGCCGCGTCTGGTTAACACTGGAAATCGCACCAATAAATTTACTCAAGGGCTCATGGGATGATTTCAAAGCCAGAAGCTTAAAAGGCCTACAATAGTGTTGTTGTTGTTTTTTTGTCTTTTGGGAGGGACGGACGGGTGTGTTAAGATTTGTGGTAACTACCACATGAAAGATTTAGCTGAGCAGTGTAAATTATAATTCGGGATTTAAACAAGTCTGCCCCTGGTTGTCATGGTAACTTGAATCACTTACGAAGCCTATTCTCTCTTTCCTTGAATATTTTGTGAGAAACTATACCGCTAGCGTGTTCCAAGATTTTTGCCACTCAAAACATCTTTTAGTCATATTAACTTTGTCACCTCGACAATCATGACAGAGTTTGCTTGGCAGATTATATTAGATGAGATGAGTTTTTATTTGTCTCACAGTGGAGAAATTTACATCTCACAGCAGCAAAAACAAAACACAGGAGCTGCTGTAAAGGCAGCCACCCTTGCCATATTGACAACAAACAAAATAACAAATAATGTGACAACACAAAAAGACACAGACCGTCTTCAATCTTAAACACTTTCTGCACCCTCTTTGTTGCGTGAAGCAGTTAAAGATGAAAGAGGAGAGGATCAAAACCTCCTTTTCACCAGTGGATCAGGGACGTCATGGTGGAATGTGCACGTCTGCTACAAGCTAAATTTTGAAAGCTGTAGCATCCACTGATGAAAAGAGATTGTCTCACATCTCCTGTCCCACAGAAATCTACTTCAATTCCAAGCCACGGCAATTCCAAATACGCATCGGCGCTCTCATGGTCTATGGCACAGGTGGCAAAGTCAAGGCCCAGGGGCTACATCTGGCCCACCACATCATTTTATTCGGCCCGAGAAGCAAACTTGTGAAATTCCATGATTGAATGCATATATGTATGGTTTACATGTATATTCCGTGTAAACCACAATAACAGTCATTATTTTTTACTTCAAATTTGAAAAGTGGTTATTCATTAATTTGTTATATGTAATATATGGAGGGGATTAAACATTCCAATGGGTAGATGCAGTAATGATGAAAACAACTTTGTATTCCAAAGAGGGATTCAATTAACGGATACTGTTTGCAAAAAGTGAGTGTTTCTGCTTGAATGTGCGTTATGTGTGCTTTGTATGGGGATAAGGTCAGGCTGGGCTGCATTTTCATTAAGCAAATCTTAGTCATACCGTCATTATCCAAGCTGATTTTGGAGGTACGAGTTGGTACCTGCAGGGTGTGAAATAATCCTCTATCGATTCGCTACCCTGTGTTTGTTGCATTCTATGTGACACTCGTGCGCATACACACGCTCACACTCACACACGACGGCTGTAATTCTTCATCTTTTAATTGCACATTTGCTGTGGTTTTCAATATAGCACACCTGCCCCCCTTCGACCCCCAACATCCCCTCCCTTTTTCATTGCCTCCCTGCCTCTGTCTTTGCGCAATTTGTTCAGTTTCACTCTCTTGCTTTCCAATATCCTGCTGTAATGTGTGTGCGGTGAGTTCAGTGGAGCACATCCTCAGTTTCAGACCGCAGGCTTAGTCGAGAGAATGATCAGCATTCACCTCATCATGTTGCGGGGGCCATTTCATTCAACAGAGCGCCACCGCACTGGGTGACAACAGATGTCCTGTCTGCCGTATTGTGAGAGGGGTGAACGGGTCAGAACTAGCCGCCGGCATCAACACGCAACCGTATATGGGGTTGATGGTTTCGGGAGATTAAATAAGTTGATGTCAATGAGTGAGTATTTGTCAATCACTGGAATGTAAATACAAGTCGATGCTTTTTTTTTTTGCTACTTCTCAGATTTCCCCATCTGACTAAGTGCTCACGCAAATTCGTACAATTAGCTTCAGGTCATCACCTCATTCTGCTGCCGGTTTTCACGGTAACATATTTTCCAGTGCATAAGGCGTACCAGAGTATAAGGCGCAACCCCAATGAATGGTGTATTTTAAAAGTGCTTCCATATATAAGATGCTATGAACTAGAAGACACACCTTCAATGAATGAAAAACGTTTCCAAATATAATATATAAATATATAAAAGGTTTCCAAATATAAGGCACATCACATTATAAGGCGCTACAGTTGAGGCTGCAGTTACGCACTACTTCTTCTACAGAGGGAAATGGAGTCGGTGGCTGCTGACAGTAAGAGCGAGACTTATTGTGGCTAAAAATTTCTGCCACATATTACTTCACATATAAGGCACACCTGTGTATAAGGTCATGTATTTTTATTTTTTTTAACCAACTGGATTTTGATACACTAGCTAGTTCCACTTATGGAAATTTTCATTTCTTGTCGTGATTGCTCAAAATACACATTTGGTAGATGTCCACAAGTTGTCGCGTTGCTCAATCAAGTTCTAGTTATTGTACTGTACGTCTCGCCTTTCTCGAGCAGATCACACATTGCAGCAATCCCAGATTGATAGTGTGGAGTGGTCCCTTGAGTGATTCATATGATCACTCTGTCGCTTACCCCCCCCCCCCCCCTCAGTGACAAAAGAAATTGCTTTGGGTTGAAGTTGATATATGTTTGTATGAATTTAACCATTAAAAGGGTTTTACAATTTGATGTCAAACATTATTTCTTTTTCGAGGTGGTCTAGGGAGCGATGTTTTCCGACCCTTTACTGAGCCAACATTTACATTAAAAAAGACCACACCGAAAACACACATCGAACAAAGAAAACCCATTTGGAAATCACCACAATATTTTCCATTCGCAATCATTTCAAGCAACTTCTGCAAAGGTTCACTAATAATAGTTTACTTACTCTGCAGTTGCTCAGCTCCTCTGCAGACAGGATGATGGTACCGCATTTCTTCCCTGGGATCCCTCTGTGGTAGGAAAAAAAATTATGATCAGTGACAACAATTAATTTGGGCATCATTCATGCTGGGGAAACATTAAATTCAGATTTGTTGGGTTTGGCAGTTGTGCTGTGCCAAGGTCACCTCTCTGTATCTACGGTCTACGGGAACGTATGTTACACTCTGGCTAAACGTAGCACTATAGGTCGCTGCTCACCAGCCACAACAGCTGGTCCACTTGTGGAGTATGATTTGATTAAAAAAAAAGCATACGCTACCAAGTACCATACATGAAGGTAGCGCTTCATATTAGAAATACACCGACTGAATCCAACCACCATAACACAAATACAGTACCACACAATAATGACAGGTTGTTGGAAAAATGGCCCAATTTAATTCATTCACGGTCATTACCGAATTTATTCGAGATTTGAAAATATGACGTGGAGCGCCATTCCCGAATTTGCTCGGGTTATGGTTTTTCTTGCATGGGTGGAGGGCGGGGGGGCAATAAAGGGCTGATCAGACCTCTGCTAATGTTTTTTTTTCCTTCCACGAGGGGACAGCAGTAGAGCCAAGCCCACTTGCACCTCATATAACTCCAGACCCATATAACTTAGCAATTAACTTTTTTTTCTGATGAAAAAAAGAGTCTAAGGTTTCTTACGCTGCATCGAATGCTTATGTAGTCCTAAAAGTCAATATTCTGTGGGTCCTGGAATTCGAGTGACAATGACAAATACCTTGGCACTGGAGTGGATACATTTGTGCACATCTGGCAGTGAATGAGATGAAAAGAAAAATATATATTGGAATATTTTTCATCTCTCTCTATCTCTTTGGCTCATTCCGAAAAAGGAAGATGAACAAACACGAGTCTGATCACTCATGAGCCAAAAAGACGATGAGTGCCACATTGAACATTTAGCATCAAACGAGGCTTGCACTGTTATCTTATGCAAATTGAGGTTGTGATCTGTATCCGTTCATTTGCATGTTTTTAAATGGTCTACATCAAATGATTATCAAAGAAAAAGAATAGTGGGAGAAGCAGAAAGTATACAGTATTACGTTATCTGCAATTTACACCTTATCCTAAACATATCATCCATACCGCATTTGTACTGAACTTTTTTATTCATTTAAAAATTATATTAATATCATGAACCACAATACAGAATTCACAATACTTTCCATATTTTGGGAGAAATGACATGAGCGCAGTAAAATTGGACAAATTAGAGTCAAAACTGCGCAATACAGACGTTCCCAAATTCACGGACGAGATACGTTCCGAATGGTCGTTCGTAAGGTGAATTTGTTGAAGTTGCTTGAGTGCTATATTTTGTATGGAATGTATTTTTAAGGCTTATATAAGTATGTTTAAAGGACAACCGATGTCTCCGGACAAGTTGTGTCCATAATTTGTATAATGGCTTCAAATGACTTCTACTGAGAGTATTTTACAAAGATTCCACCGCATATAGCTATATTTTACATTTTAGGACTCACGCTAAATATTCAGGAAGTCTTGTTTTTGAGTTGGTGACGAGTCCGTACGTGACGTCACTAAAGGACCGCCCTTGAGCATAAAAAAGACGCATTGTAGCGGTCCTTCCATCACGTCAATGTATTTTGCTGTACCTGTTTGGTCTGGGGACCTCGTGTTGCACCCAAAAGCCGCCAGGAGGCCAGAAGAGGGCGTCCAAGCTCCATATAAGGAATTTATCAGCCTGTGGAAACGGAGGTGGCCACAGGAGGTCACCATTTTGTGCCTCTTTTTTTGTGAGAGATTTTCCACCAATGTTGCCTCAAAATGGCAAAAATAAATTGCAAAAATCGATTGCAAACATGTATGCTTTCCTCTTCAGAACTATTTGAATTATATTCATAACTGGATGTGTAACAAGAAAGCATATTCTCCGAATCTGAAGCCATTGTTTTGATTCACTAGCAATGCAAGACGTCTTGGCGTGACGTCACGAACTGGGGGCCAGACTTTCTGAAAATGCCCAATTCGCAGCTCAATTTTTTGCAGATTTTGGACACTTTAAGTCATTTTTATTGGTGTTTTGCATTTGACTAAAAATATCATACTGCGTGTTGGGTATTTTAAATGCTATAAAACGTTTTTCTGGTGTCAGTTAAAAAAACAAAAAAGTGATGTCGGTTGTCCTTTAAGGCTTGTATAAGTAACTTGTTTTGGTTTGTACTGAAAAATAAAAATAATAAAATATATGCTCTATTAAAATTTGTACATGTACAACTGGAGAGAATACTACAGATGTTATGACAAAAATGTTTGTATGTACCGCTGTTCGTAACTTGAATG
Source organism: Hippocampus bargibanti (assembly GCF_051943395.1). Lineage (NCBI taxonomy): Eukaryota > Metazoa > Chordata > Actinopteri > Syngnathiformes > Syngnathidae > Hippocampus > Hippocampus bargibanti. The sequence continues at coordinate 4,000,103 of NC_142745.1, read as the reverse complement.
TTCGTAAGTAGGGGAGTGTCTGTATCATGATTTACGAAAACTAAAAGGCAATTGATTTCAGACCAAAATAGCCGACAGGCCGCCAATGCGAGACAAATAATGCGCATCTCCTTAATCGTTCATTGTCAAGTTTATTGTCACAAATATTCCCAAAGAAAAAAAAAAGAAATACGTGCTTGACCGTGCATTGTGCAACTTGCTGAAAAAAGTATTCCAAAAACTTTTAATAGCCTAATTAAAACATAGTTCTGTTCAGAAAAGGAATTCGGCTGTGGATGTTTATTTTTATTTTATTATTATTTTTAAACATTGTTCCTGCACTCGCCGGCGAACAACCATGTGTGGCCTGCGCCAGTGTAGATATTCTTAAAAATGGTTTCTATTGTTACCTCCACTGCTGTTCGGTCTCTCCCAAAAATAATTGTCATCTTTGTAGTGTTGATTACCCCAGTTGGGTTATACATGACCACTAACCCCCAAACCACACTCCCATCGCCCATCAGGGCGCTTTGAAAGCATAACAGCGTAATCATTTGGTGGTTTATTTTCAAAATGTGGCACATGCAAAATTGTTTCTGTGTCTCATCTGAGGATTATTAAGGTTGCTGCTGATATTATTTTACAAGCTGATGAATGACATTGTTAATCATGTGTGTGTCACGGCGAGTGTCATGTTCGTTTGGAAATATCACAGAAGGCGAGACTGGATCAGCAGGGGCTCCATCTCAAGGACATGGAGGATAAGAACGGAATAATGAGTCAATCTGTGGGAGGTTTGTTAACATAATTACACTGTGGAGTTTGACGTTTTACAACGCTCACGCACAACATCCGCAACACGTGCTTAACGTTTAAATATCCATTTTAAAAGATAACATTAAAGGCTCAATTAATATATATATATATATATATATATATATATATATATATATATATATATATATATATATATATATATATATATATATATATATAGATGCATGGCTTGAGGAGCCCGCAATGACAAGAAAGAAACGTCAACCAGCGCGCCGATGATTATGTGGAACTGCCGCGGCTTGGAATTGAAGCGGATTTACGTGGGACAGGAGATGTGAGACGATCTCTTTTAGTCAATTGATTATACAGCTTCATGTTTGCTTTCAACATTTAGCTTGTAGCAGATGTGCCCATGTTAACATGATGTCCCTGATCCACTGGTGAAAAGGACACTTTGATTTTGTCCTCTTTTATCTAGAACTCCTTCATACACCAATGAGGGAGCTGAAAGTGCTGAAAATTAAATGACTGTGTCTTTGTGTTGTCATATCATTTTTTTGTTGTTGTTTTGACTTCAATATGGCGCCATGAGAGTGGCTGCCTTTCCAGCAGCTACTGTATTTTGTTTTTCTACTTCTTCCTTTCCTTTACTCTTCCTTCCAAAACTTTGCTGCTGTGGAATTTCTCCACTGTGAGGCTAATAAAGGCTATCCTTAATCCCAATCCTAATATTTGGTGTGTCTTTCAACTTTGAAATGATTCCTTATCCATTTTTTGGGTGGAAAATTTCAAACTATTTTTACTAAACTGCACCTATACTTCTCATGTGATGCACCCAAAAGGGTGGAAAAAACATGAACACAACTCTGCTTCCTTGGCATTGAAGAAAGTGCTTTCCAGCTGTGTGCAGAGGTGAGATTGTACAAAGTCAACTCGCGGGAGACATTTACGCCGCCACGTATTGAAAGACCTCCATCGACATACAGGCATGAAGGAAAAATCCCTGTCAAGTGATGTGAGAAGCTGTGAGTGCTTTTTTGGCACCAAGAATTCAATGTGAACACCCACTCGACAAAAAGTTTCGACAACACATCATAAACTACTGACTGGTAGACAGAGCCGAGAAACAAGCTTGCATGGATTTCACCAGATTTTTTGAAGGTTGTGAAATCCGACAATCAAAAAGGCTATGCTAACAACTAAAAAGTATAAAAGAGACTATGTCTTATAAAAATAAAGGATGCATACATGCATGTAGTATTCGGTAACTACATCATCAAGTCTTCAATGTCATAAATAGACAAAAGATAGCATTTAAATATAATACAATATTTAATCCAAATATTTTTTGGCTACCGGTAATTCTTATAGTCAGATATCTTTACCAAATATATTCCACACCACTACCCTAACATTCATCCATCCATTTTAATCCAATTTCTACAGATAATAGTCACAGGGGGAACTAGAGCCTATCTCAGGTGTCTTCGAGCAGTAGGCTGGGGACACCCTGAACTGGTTGCCAGCCAATTGCAGTGAAAATAGAAACGAACAACCGATCCACACTCTCACTCACACCAAGGAGACAATTCAGTGTTCCATTAACCTACAATGAGTGTTTTTGGAATGTGCGAGGAAACCAGAGTACCCGGAGAAAACCCACACAGGCATGGGGAGAATATGCAAATTCCACATAGATCGAACCAATGACCTATGCACTATGAAGCTGACAAAATAACCACTGGAGAAGCGTGCTGCCAACCCATAACAGTCCATCTTAAATGACTGTCTGTCCCTAGTTGTACCTAGTAGACATTCATATTTCTCTTTTAGCTTCATTTCAAAGCCATTAGAAAGACGAGATGAAAAATTATTGAACACAAATCTAATTTGAAACTCAAAATCGATTGGCTACAGCAAAAAGCAAGCCTCCAGTTATGGAGTAAGTAGAGATCTCTTGAGGATGCCGCGCCAGGTGGTGGTGCTTCTTCATATGGCCCAAAACAATCAAATGGAAAATGCTTCAAGGATTTAGCATACATACATTGGATTTTGAACGTATGGTGTTGAAGTAGCACGATCAATAAATGGGTTGTTTCTTGGCTTGGCTTAAGTTGTTGATGTCCAATATACAAACATGGAAAGACCAGGCGCTAATGGTCAAATGTAAATGTGTCCACTGCGATACTAATAAAGGCAAATCCAATCCAAATCCAAGAAAAAATAAGCGGCATAAAGGGTTGATCCCTGTGAATCCTGCCTAGCAAATAGTGACACATTCTAAGTGATTTAATGACGAATTATAACTCTATAACTATAACACCAATGACGAATTTTAAAAAAAGTCATCAGTCCTCAGAAACATGTTTATATTTTTAACTGAGTTTCATTCCATTGTATCAGAGCATTCGCGTGACGCTTTTATGACAGCTATTCACAGTCAGATGTTCAAAGTCAAGCTTCACTTCACAGACAAGGAGCACTAGAGATAACCTGTTGAAAGTGAGATTGTGCTGGATGTTATCCAGAAGTGCACTTTGGCAAAGAGCCACGGTTTAGAAAAAAAAAAAGAACCCAAAAGTATTTCATTGATTAAATTGATTCATTAACTTTGATTGACCTTTCCTGAAAATTGCTCCACAGAAACGACCTCTGACATCACAGAATGTTTTTTCAAAGCTCTAAGATACATAAAAGCCACAAAGATAATATAAACGTCGCAAGATTTTGGTGATAAAAAGCCTTATATGGTGTAGTAGAAGTCAATTTTATAAAATTAACATTCCTTTTTTGGACATTGAATTGAAATTTCACATTGAAAGAGAACGAGGAATGGGGCAACTACCAAACACACCTGAGCACACACCACACCAGGTGATGTACATCCATCAAGCACGCCAGTCAATCACACACTCCGCCAACTTGGAAATTGTCATTTTTCCAGACCATTTGGAGCACCAACACAGAAATTAGAGACCCAAGTGGCGGCAATATGTTCCTTTTCTTGAGTATACTGTGAAAATGAGGTTGCTCTCTTCAGATATCTCGTTTGATGTCCTCGTGCAGGTATTCAAAAGCCACTTCAATTTCATACAATGTTTTGTTTCTCAGCATTTGTGTGGAGTGTTTTTAGCTGTTTTTATTTTTATTTTTATTTTTTTAAACGTGATCCTGTGGACACACAACATACAGTTGAAACCAAGCTGTCTGTATGGTTGTCTGGACAGCACATTTTATTCCAGATTACCTTTATTGTCTTGAGATTTTAGGACAAAGTTCCAGAAAAAAAATATCCATCCTGTGACTGTAAAGTGTCCTTGAGAGTTTTGAAAGGCGCTTAGAAATGAAATTTATTATTATTATTATTATTATTATTATTATTAAAATAAATAAATTGCCAAATAAATGAACTGATAAAATAAATACATACACTACAATAAATAAACAAATAAACAAACAAACAAATAATCAAACACACATCCATCCATACATACATACATACATACATACATACATACATACATACATACATACATACACACACACCCATCCATCCATACATACATACATACATTACATACATACATCCATCCATCCATACATACTTACAGAAATAAATAACACTCTGCAAGGTCTTTGCCATGCTAATGATCAACCACAAAAATAAAAGCATAGTGTAAAATCCATCTGACACTCGATGTGAACTGACATAGTCATTGATTGCGTTGATTATCTACCTGTAATAAAAGCACTGCTTAGGGTCCAACTAAATGACTCACCTCATCATATGAGGGGAAATAAGAGATGAGAATACTTGCACACACACGCTTGGAGGGTGGGACATGCGGTTGATTCTGCAATGCCTCTGCCATTCCTGACCTCATTTAACTTGATTTCACCGAGCAGCGAAAGTGCACCGTTAATCAAATTCTACTCAGAAAGTCTTTGCAGCTGCTCCATGAAAGTAAAGGAATGGATGAAAATATGAGCCTGTTCTTCAGTTAAGCTTCTAGTCGGCATGAGAAAGTGACTCAGTACCCGTCATGCTCTCAAAGCACACGCCGCATCAAAAGATATCACTGCAGTCTTTGTCAGAGCTTAAGTTCCAACCGCGACGACGAGGCACTCTGAGACAGAAACTCTAGAGCACTGTCATTCGCGTTCACTTTATTATTCAGATTGTCGTTAATATTTTATTTGCCGACCTTGCATTTGCCCACTGCTTGCCGATCAGAGGAAACACGATGTGGAACCCGAAACAAGCCAGGGGAGGACACAACATAGAGAGAAAAAAATGTGAAAATGGAGCACTTGCACACATTCAACACAGACTCAGTCTTATCGCTTCCAATCCCAATAACACTCTGCGGGGAGCAAATTACACCTTCAGCAATCAGCGTCGCAACCACGTCAGCCAATTGTACGCTTTGTTTGCAATCAATGATGCTGGGCCATCTCATTTGTTTTGTAGAGAGAAAAAAAAAACAATTTCATTTGCTAAAACAGCTTCATCGAAGTGTTTTAAACCTTGCGTGATGTGTGAATGAGTAGAACGTTGCACAGCTTTCCCATCTGTCTGCTTGTTCCCAAACGGATGACTGCAAGGTGCGGACTAACCAAATAAAAGAGCTAATTCCAAATGACATGATATACTTAGTGGAGAAGGTTTAAAGCTGCCTCGTAGATTGAGAAGTCAAATGTAATCCACGAGGGCAGACATTTGTTTTCTTAACAGATGGTCTGGCTCAGAGAGAGACAAATGATCGATTGTTACCTGCAGGAAGGAGGAAATTGACTTAAACTCACGTTAAGGAGACAATCGATGTTGGAAGATCACACAACTTTCTGTCATGTCGCTGAACATTCACAATCCAGTAAAACAAATTATTTTGAAGCGCAAAGGGATTTAGAAATATAAGTCTCCACCACAGGTTTCCACTTTATCCATTCATTCCTTTTTCTTGCATAATAATAATAGTGATAATAATAATAGTGATAATAATAATAATAATAATAATAATAATAATAATAATAAACAAATAAATAAATAAACAGACTAATAATAATAATAATAATCATAATAATAGGAATAATAATTACACATAGACTAATAATACTACGACGAATGATAATATTAATAATAATATCCATGCAGTCCTTTTGTTTGCACAGTAATAATAATAATAATCATCATCATAATAATAGTTATAATAATAAATAGACAAATAATAAAATACTACTACTAGTACTACTAATATGACTAATAATATCCATTCATTCGTTTTCCTTATAATAATAATAATAATAATAATAATAATAATAATAATAATAATAATAATAATAATAATAATAATAATAATAATAAATAAGTAATAATAATAAATAAGTAATAATAATAATAGTTATTATTATTATGATAAGTAATGATAATAAATAAATCATACAATAAAGATAACGTAATAGACAATAAATGATAATAAATACATAGACATATAATAATAATAATAATAATAATAATAATAATAATAATAATAATAATGCAATAAACTTGGGATCAGTCTGTGAGCTACCAATTGAGCCCATACAGGAGTCTATCTGGCCCCGCTTCCCTTTCTCAACCGAGATCAAGAATGTAGTCATCCAAGTTTTTTTCATTAATGAGCAGCCACACAGGCACCATGGGGGTGTCAGCAGCACAAAGCCTTGTTCAAACAGTTTCTTTTTGATTCTGATCAAGGAGTCGACGATCCTGTGGGGCAGCTTCTTCGCTGTCAGACAGATTTCTACAGAGCTCAGCAGCCCCCAAAGCATCCTTTTCCCATCACCTAAACCCTCAATCACAAACTGCCCGGGGGCATTACAGGCGGCACTTCTCATCATGGCATCAAGGACTTCCCAGTACACGGTAAAGATGTGAGTCGGAGTGGGAAGGTGTAATTGCTCCCTCCGTCAACTTCTCTAAATTGCGAAGTAAGTTAATGCTGACAAAGGAAAAGAAATTGCCTTATGCAATTGTGATCCAAACTTTTTTTGTTAGTAGATTCCGAGTTAATGGAAAAAAAATGTTTCGATTACAGGAGGGAGCACTTGACAGAAACCAAAGACAAGAACGATATGCGATTTGTGTCATGACTCGAAGATCATAGCACTTAATCATATTGGACCGATGCCATGCCTGTGTTGCTTCAGCCTTGGAGTGACGGGGGGTGCTTACAAGGGAATGGATGTGATGGATGGATGGATGGATGGATGGATGGATAGGAGGTGGTATGGATGGTGGGGTGGATGGATGGATGGATGGTTGGATGGATGGTATGGATGGATATAGATAGATGGATGTATGAGTGGCATGGTGGATGGATGGTGCAAATGATGGTGGATGGCAGGATGAATAGGTCAAGTCAATGATTGACAGGTGAAGATGGTCAATCAATGGATGCAAATGCAAGCATATTTATGGATCGATAACTCAATTATGATCAGCTTGAATAATCTTGATAATGTCATATTTATGTTCAATCACAATTCAATTGTTATAACCATGAAAGTGAATTCTGATTAATGATTGAATTGATTGTAATATGTGTATTTAATTTGATGGGATTAAAATTAGGCCAATAGATAGCAATGACCACGAGAAAGAAACATATCTACATGTGCTACGGCAAAAATGACTTTGACACCTGATGTATAGTGTCGAGTATCAAGATAGATGCAGGGGGATAGCAAGATCAGAGCAGATGACTAGACAGTAGATGGATAGCAGACTAGGCGTACGATAAGACCATCTAAATTAGCATTTGCAATTCCTATAGCGACAGCATTCCAATAGTAGTGACCATCTATCTAAACTTGAATAAGCACATTGACACTAATATGCAAAGCATTGAAAGAATGAAATTTCGAGTAGTAGCTCTACATTAATTCTGGAGATATCAGTATAATGCAGTTCATGAGTAAACCCGATGCATCTAACAACATTTAATTCAGTCAATCAGCATACATACAGTACGCAAAGCTATCAGAAATTAATGATCAGATGACAATTTCATTTATATATGAGTGATGTTTCACGATAATTAAGCCATGTCATAATGGCATTGCAGTCAAACAGCGTATAATTCATTTGTTTTAGTCTCATACTGTAATCTGATTGCACTTATATCATCTATAGTACAATATTCTTACAGTTATTTTGACGAGACTTTACATGCTTGTTTGAAAATGCAATATACTGTTTCACTGATGAACATTGATCAATTCAGCATTACAAATGTATGAAGAACAGTTCTTGAGACATGTGATAGTGCTATTTTGAACATATCTTGTATTGCTTAATTGTGTATGATTAGGGGAATTTAACTCTTTGTCTGATCAACGACTATTTGTTCCATGGATTATGTGTTTCAATTAAACTTGGTTCAGTTCAATTAGTAGCATTTAAGAGAACATTAATGATTTCGTAAGTGAATTTATCATTTTTCGGCTATTGTCGACATGAATCCGATCTGTCGATGCAGTGAAAAGATACGTATTCATAACCTGGTTATTATCTAATCGTATGAATCAGCGCTATAACAGTACTTATGCATATTTCATATGACAGTGAAGCCTTTTGGAATGTAGTTTCTGAGTAGCAGTATACGTATATTTTACATGTCTCGATTCTGCAATGACATTTTGACTGATATCTGCAGCATAGTGATACATGCATGCAGTTTTTGACTGCTATTTCAAGCTTTGAATTCATATGTGAATAGTAAAATTATGCTGATTGTTGTAAGACATGAGTTACGGTTCTAGTTATGCAATCTATTAAGTATCTGTGCTAGTTTCGGTACTCCTGGCCCAGTTTCCTACAACTGGCAATAGTCCTTCACCTAGTGCAGCGGCTTAAGTGCCATAGTTGCAGTATTGTCATAACTAGTTTCAATCGCTGTTTGTTACATAAAGGTACATATAAGCTGTCATTGTGCATGTAGATGTCATTAGTGTCATTCTGAATCTTTTCGCATGCAAAGTGATTCTATATTCGCTTCTTCAGTGTAGTCTCGACTCACCAGTGCTTGTCAATGATTCAAGATCATAACTGACTCTGTTATTTCACGCATCTGCTCGTATCAGTTTGCTATACATGCATCATGTTCTTATCAGGACAATTTTAGTAGCCATGACTCTCAAATGCTTAAATCAGTTGATTTTACTAGACATGCTTTTTTGTACATCAGCACTCAAGCTCTTTTGGAGAATCATGATCAATGTACTGAATGACTAGTTATAAACTGTAAGCATCATATCTGGAGGAATATGAATGGATACTCCATCATGACATTCATCTGATTTTTTTCTAGCAAAGAGCGATTGATTCACTGTATACAATGTAATTTGACTTTACAGCATGTGATGTGAATGTACATCAGCATTACAGAAGACATTCTCAGTGCTTGATTAATCAGCATGTAATACATTTGTTTGCTTTGTGAGACTTTAAGCATTGCCAATGTAAAGATAAGCAGATGCTAAATTGAGTTCTAATCTGCATATGTACTCGATACTCAACGATGTGTAATAGTACCTTAGATACTTGAAGAGTTCAACATTTCAGAAATTTAACCATGATTCTGGCACTTCATGGATCGGCAGATTTATTCCATGGACGTCGATCGATTGATTCAACGAATTATACACATAAGATTGTTCAACATGTCAACTTGATGAACGCACCTTAGCGTCATGCAGTGCTTGACATGTCAACCATTGAAGCACGCCGTTAATTGTACGAATATTACTGCAGTTGCAACGATTCATGAATTGAACACATGAAATCATTCATTGAATAGAACTATGGCATGCATCAAGCACAATGTTTGACAGGCTTAGAATTGATGACAGAAGTTTCTTGAGTTCATATGATGAATGTACTTCGTTCTAAAGTGTATCAAAGATTGTGCTCGGCACTACTTACACATGGCAAAGTACAAATACATGGCATCATGACATCAAGTACCAATCTTCAGAACTGAAAGCACTACACTATTTATTGTCTTTTGCTACTATTTAGGATGACAACGTACTGTAGCATGTAACCATCTATACAGCAGTTTATTCGAATTACATGATAATATTAGTCTGTACACGTATTAATGCATAATTCAGAATCATAGATTGCTAAATTGCAACAACATCGAATTCAAAACGCAAGGATCTCAATTAGGTTATTGCTGTACATAGTCAAGCTGGCCTATTTATGCAGTTTTGCAACAGTCAAAGCGAGGCAATTTAAGCTGACCGATATACGTTGCTAGAAGCATTATATGTGATCTCAACGATTTACATTGTGATATACAGCATGTATCTTACTTCAAATACACATTTATAATCTTCATGTTATCATTGAAGTGATTAATATAGCGAGGACCTGCCCAAATTCATCCATGTTGATCCAAATGTCAATTACGCAAATATCGTCTGCTATCAATGTATGTGTTGCAGAAATTGTCAGCTTAATGAGAGTCAATTTCCTTACAATTTAGCATTGCAAATTCACAGAGTGCATGAGCACTAGCGGCTATGCAAATGCGGAATCATGCACATGGCAACTAGGTATTCCAGAAACATCTAATCGCAAAATCTATGATGTTTATATTACTGTAATTGTGACATGAACGTCGTTTTTACACGTTCTACATATGATGCGTGATTCATTCATTAGATCTTGCATACCATGTACACGTTTGCATATCAATGTCTGGTAAGTGCAGTTGAAAGTCAAGTCTTGATTCCTAGATGTACTGTTAGGAGTTGTATCCTGAAAATCATGTCAGATCACCATGGCTGAATTTCATTAATATGATCGGCATGGTTTCAAACGATTGAACGTCTCCATATAGTGTATGACGTGTTCTGGTGACGCTGCCTCAGTGATAATGCGCAATCGAGTGACTGACTAAGTAATTTTCTGTAATTGGCATGTATTCAATGAACATCTACAACAGTATGCTTTCCATTCTTCTATTCACATTTCAGCTCTTCAATTAGCAATCGTTCAATTCTTCATCTTGAAGTTGCTCTGACTCGTCAGGTAATCCAATTAGGCGTTCACTAGTGTTATAATCGACATGATGTCATTCAAAGTGCTATTTCAATCATGATGTAGACTAGGCCTTAGTTAATAATCGCAACTATTTCAAGTTAGGTACAAATTATACATCATCAAGAACCATAAGGGTTCAGTGTAGCTCGTATGGAGTCTGCTGAAGGTGTCATGGAACAATTGTGCACTACTAGCACATTAATGCAGACTTGAGTTTCACATGATTACATATTGTCAGCATTCACAATTAAGGTCATTATTTCATTTTGAGTAATTCAATGCATCATATATTCACAGTGATTCCATGACTAGTCTCGAATTCTACAATGATACATGCTACTAGCTGCACATTAATCGCTATTTCCAGTGAATAAATGTGTTGTCCATTCAGTCAACGATCAACATCTCTATAAGTGCTCATGAGCATTATGCAAATATCATGGTACACTTCAGCACTTGGTACTAATTAAAAGTGCTACAAGATCATAAGCGTCATTATTCCTACATCTATTCAAGTAATGATTCCATCTTGAAAGGCATATTATGTCGTAATTTACATTGACAATATACATGTAAGACACCGATAATCATGCATTTCATTTATCAAGGATTTCACAATAGATTTCGATATGGTGCATTAGCTGTTAGTATTCATATGTTTGGTTACATTCGTACATGGTGTGCTTGACATTGCAACTATTGTAGAATTACCCAGGATCTTTGTTGAATTTGATTCAGTGACAGATCTAGTTTGAGTGCAGAGTGTGTACCTGACTAACTGCAGTAATTGTCGACTAAGCCCATCGTAGTATCACACGGTATGATATAGACATTGAGTTTGAATTAACTGTATTGATTACATTTCCATTATAAGAGCGACTAGTAGATCACTTTATACTACGATGCCAACATATTCAACTTGAAGAGCGATTAAAATGCAACATTTCTGATCCATTTTTAAGCCATTAAAAACAATGAAGGCAACATATCCTTCATCATTACATCTGATCCATTTCATGTGTTCGAGCATTATTAGGCGCTAATTTCTGCAAGTTTTTCACGAATAGAGAACTCTATGTCAATATTGCTATTCCATGCAGTGTGACATACACCAATCTGTCGTTGTTTTGTACAAAGTATCATGCAGTCTAAGAGTTACTCATTTACCCATCATGTGATAGCCACTTATTTCATATCAAGTCTAAGAGGTCAACATGTCTGTCGGCAGTACCGATATTGTAAAGCTAGCGCTACGAGGCATTACCCGATATGGCTATGTTAATCACTGATAGTCGCATTATGGAAGCATGTCACTTGTAGAGTTATACAATTTGCTTGATAAAAGCAGAAGTCATACACTTATGCATAGTCGATATCGTATAAATAGTGAGCTCAGATTGAAATATAGCATTAGCTCTAGCATTAGTCCAAATAAATTGTGCTAAGTATCAGCTTGTTCTAATGGCTTTATTCACAGGATCATGTTAACGGCAAATACAATATGTATCAATAACTGACCATTCAATACTCATGACTATTGTGTTTCTATTGAAAATTACAAATCAATGATCCTTACAGCAATGATTCTGCATGATCAAGAAATTTGCTAAAAGCATTGACTAATCTAATGCAATATTCATTAGTATTAGTTTCTATGACATATATAATGGTGCTAGATATATATAATGCAATGATTTACAGCTTAGTCTCATCTTGGTACGAAATTCGATGATCGATTGACAATAGGTTATGATACTTTGGTACAGTTAAATGATGAATGATAGAAATGAATGATTATAATCTTAAATGTCACTAGTATATTACAAGATAGAAAGTTCATGAACTTGTATAAGCTTCAATGTCGTTACAGTTTGACTTCACTACAAACTTGATTATACTTTAGGAAGTCTCATATGAATGTATGCATTTCTTTGAGTCTAGTACTGTAATTACCAAAGAAACGATCTATGAACAGTGATTCGCTACTATATAAGCCAAATAACCTTACTGATAGTTCTTACATGTAATGCTATTTCATATAACATTTTCGCAACTTCCGCAATTGCAAAATCGAGTGAGCTCATTGAATGGATCATACATATGCCTTGACATAATGACGATATCCATGAGCGCACTCACAATACGACAGCCTTTCGCTGGATCAGAATTGTTGTTCAATAGGCTGAGATGTTGCAGTAATGTGTCAATATGCATTCATATTAATCAGATTTATAAATGTGACATATTCTCATTTGTAAATGTTGATGTGATTTTCAAGATCTAGAGTATCTAAATTGGAGTGTACAATCATTACATGTGCGTCTCATTTTAAGCTTTTACATTAACATGTATATGAAATATGTATACAATCTGAATTTAAGTCAGTAAAACTTAAGAGTTGACACAAATGGTCATGTATGTCATTTCTATTTACTGAGCTATATGTTTGTACGAAAACTTAGAGCAATAGTCTAAATCTCCTACTAGTGCTCATGTTAGCTAGAAACGAGGTGAATTGCCGAGTTACTGTTCCACTTTGTGCAGAGTAAGAATTTAATAGATATTAAGCTTGACTTCAACTTCAAATAGTGCTATCATCGAACATTGAAACTATTAAATGTAATGATTGTCTATTCAAAAATATTTAAGAATGTATATGTCATAGCTAATCTGTATTAAAAGTTGTATCGACTATCTTTAGATTTGCTAAGCTAGCCATGTCTGCTGTTGCATAATTTCTTAAGTCTTATTTACCATTGTATCGCAATTTGACTTAAATCATATTGTTGATATATTAAGTTATCCATCATTTTGTATCAGATAACTAAACATCTTTATGGATTCAGGATTAAATACAAAGCGCTAGTATATGTAAGTTGTTAAAGGCTAATTGTAACTGAAATAGTATTTAAATGAATGTCTATTAAGTTTGTATTATAGTAATGAGAATACGATTGATAACTCATGCTCGCAATGATTTGCTGTCGTGTGTTAAACTGGATTCTATGCTGAGTATCTGGGCGAGGTGAACAGTCATCTAGAAGTTGAAATAAGACTTAGCATTGATGTTAGACCAAATCGACATGACACGTTTAGACAATCAGCCAACTTGACACTAGCTAAAGTACATATCATTCAAATTAGACAAGTAAATATTCATTTAGATATAATATAATTAAGATACTTATAGCATATCAATGATATATTGTAACTACATGCATATTGATGGATGTCTGTTGATTGAATTAAGACAATATCGCTGGCGATCTCTGTAATGCCGATAGATTAAGCAACATGTTGCCAATGTACAATCATTAAACATATAGTTTCGCATGTTACTATAATGTCACTATGTCCTATGCCACTTATTCATTTGAAGATGTGAAGGTAACTAATGAGTCTTACTACACTTTGATCAATAAACACTAATCAAATCATACGTCTTATAAGCATTTAGTGTTTCATTTTCATACTATCAGAATGTATGCATCTGCCAATGATGTGATTTATCATATATTTGATCTTATTCAAACTATGATGATTGAATCCATTTGTGTAACAGTATACTGTCAAATATCACTAGAAGTGCTGAATTGATCATACTAAGACTTCAGGTGCATTGATCTGTAAAGACTTGATAATTCGTTTTATCAATCATAGAAATGACAAGTGCTAAGTTAATTGATTAAGATTCATAGCATCAATATTTGTAAGTAATGTATATGCTGTAAATGCATTTTAGAGACTATTAAAGCATCTGTGACAATACAGCAGTAACAAATCTAAAATGTGTGAATATCGTATGGTTTGAAATTCTAAGTTGAATCTTTTGATGAAGTAAGTTTCAAATGACTATGAAATTGTGTAACTGCGATTACTAATAAGATTTCAATGAAATATGATCCTAATGAAAAGTATCTTAACTTGTAAATGTATTCAAGAGTGCACATTAATTTATCAAGCTAATCTAGGTAGTACTAAAGATTAACGTCATCATCTCATTAGCTAAATCTTATCATTTTAATCCATTTGACCTATAAGTCTAAAGTTCAATGTTAATATGTACATTGATGTTCATCCAGTATTTGCACTGACATGCAGATTGGCCATTGAGTGACTAAGCTACACAATGCTTTTACTAGTCTCTACTGTCTCCAAATAATTACATTTCATGATTGATTTTAACTAACATTGCTATGATGCAAGGATTAATCCAATCCATATTGCTGACCTATGATATTTTAAATTGATTACAAGATTTAACCACTGATTCGGTATACCATAACATTCTATTATAATGGAAACCATAGCTCATTGCCTAACGCAAAAATGCAATGCCAAATGGTCACAGAATTGAAACTAGCATTACATCTCAAACAGGATGCAATCTTTCAAAATAGAGTACTGAAGCAATTGTGACATCTAGAGCACAAAATCCTTTGCATCAACATAGCAAACTCAGTGACAAGAATGCATGACTGTGCAATGACTGGGCATCTTCAATGAGAATCAACAGTATAGTCAAAGAGCTATGTAACCTCAGTTAGACTTGTCTTATTGGATATTTGCTTGGTAAATATGTAGTATTTAAACATCTAGTGACACTCAATTGTAAAGTAAACAGTATAGTTACAGTTCGTTATCCAAGTATGAATACTTAGCTTAAACCAGATATGTACACATTATGGCATAAACATCTGTATATTAAAGGATAAATAATTATGATATAATAGTCGTAATTTAAGTAATCAAATGAATTTAATGATGTCATTGCGAATTCAGGAAACCTAATACAACATAATGTAAAGTCAATCAAGCAATTATTCCAACTAGACATCGATATACGAATGTGAACATCGATGAAACACTACTACATATATGACACAATCAGTTTCAAGACAATAACTAAATCATAATACCATCACGTAAGCTTTAATGCTTTCAGCCACAAATGCTTATTGAAATGAATCTTCTTGAATCAGATGTTACTTTTAACCTGATCAAACCATTTAAACAGTTATTCAAAATTCATGTTGAATACTAGTTAAACTAATGTGAATTTAAGGAAACCAACCCGGTAAAATTAAAAATCAATCTTCATGGCCAAGTGAATGTTATCCTTCGCAAATATTGGCAGCGAATTAAACATGATTGCCCCAAACTTATGCACGTGAATATACCTAAGTCAGATTACTGCCAGTTGATACCAATTTAAATTAATGTTGTAACATCAGAACCATTGATTTTCCATTTTTCAATTAAAAATTGCAATGAAAAATCATGCTTAGTAATCAGGTGAAGTAAATGATCTACATTTCAATCGAGTAGCCAATATACCATCAAAATTCCAAATCAAAGCAAATTTACAAAATATCCAACAACATATCTTTAACTATTGGAGTAGTCCTTTCAGTTTTAAGGTTATCTTTATGCAAATGAGTACTCAAATGCTCACTCAAGACAGGTTATTCAAATGCTTTATCATTTAAATCTGAAACAGCATGGATATGTTATAATACTTATTTACTAGTGAAATGAAGTTCTAAATCATCACAAGCGTACTAGTAACATGTCTTAATGTTGATCAAGTTAAGGATGAATTATTACAATTAATTTAAAAGTTCTTTACGGGGCGATGTTTTGCGGGTTTCTTGATCCCACGTTAATTACAGCAGGATAAGACACCTTTGAAACTCTCCAGAGAGATAGAGGGAAGATAAAGGGGCATAGGCACTACTTGCAAAGGAAATTAGGGGAAACGAATGGTTGAAGATGTATGACCAGGGTTTTGCAGGCATTCTAATAAGTGGGAATCTCATTCTTAATGTGTCCAAAGTAATTAAAAGGTGATTGAAAAGACACCCCAAATTCAATCACATTACCAAATGATTTTTGTTTTAATATTTAGGGCGCACCACATTAAAAGGAGCAAAAATAGAGTGGCAGAGGTTGTGTTATGGATCACCATTATTATTTTCATATTAACCCTGAAGGCGTGGAGGTGCATGGATCTTTTTATGAAAAGGTTGGAGGATGTGTGCGCTAACCTCGCCTTTTCAAGCTAACATGAGGATAATAAAAGCAGAAAGGGAAGCACAGGTCTCCGCCAAGGCTCGCTGGTTGCATGTTTGGCATTTTTCTGCTCTGGGAGTCAGAATTAGAACTACCTGAAACTTCTTTTGCATTTAGATCGAAAGAAAATACACGTAGATGTAATGATATTTGACAGGTGACTCAAGAAATTGGAATGAGATTTTTCCACAAGAATTTTAAATTGCTGCCAAATGGATCTTATTTAGTTCTGTAATTGCTTTGACAGTCAATTTGTATTTTGCTCCAAAGATTAGACGGAGAAAAAAAAGTTGGCCATTATTAATGTCAGTTTTTAATGACCATGTGAGTTCTGAAATTGGAACGTCCAATTAAAATCCTGCGGGCAACTGCCACAACAGAAGGCAGATTGTACCAAGAAAAAAATCCTAGCCTCCTCCACCCTGATGACAGCATAACAGAACAAAAAAACTAAATATTTAACAAATATTGATGAAAAGGTTTCTTTAACCGAGATCTGTACTTCTTTAAAGGTGTCGGACGTTTTGCTTCTCATCCAAGAGGCTTCGTCAGCGAACTAAAATTTTGCTGGTAGCACGGCCCCATATATATATATATATATATATATATATATATATATATATATATATATATATATATATATATATATATATATATATATATATACCTAACTTTGCTGCTGTGAAATGTAAATAACTCCACTGCAAGACTAAGATGAATCCAATCCTACTGTCCAGAGGTGGCGGTTCTATGATAGGGCCTGCTTTAAGGTTGGGGGGGAGCAGAGGACTATTTCTATGCACGCACGGAGAAAATTACATGCAAACAGGGTCGGATATATCGATAGTCGGTTATATCGATTTTTATATCGATTTTTTTTCGGACTCCCTTGAATATCGATATAACGAGACTTTACTGTATATATATATATATATATATATATATATATATATATATATATATATATATATATATATATATATATATATTTTTTTTTCCTGACATCCACACGATGAACTTATCCACTTTGGTGATTGCAAAGAGAACATAAATTCACTCTCCGTGCACTAGCCACACTGTTGAAAAAGGCCCAGAGGTGTTGATGAGACGCAGAGCACATGCTAGTGATGAGGCAGGTGATGGCCAAGATGAGCTCCATAATGTGATTTCCCTGCAGAGTGGCAGGGACAATGTCAAGCTCCAGAGTTCATTAGATACTACTGGGCTGCTGGGGCTAGCTAATGAGAATCTGGCGGGAAGTCTCTGGCTGACACCCCCCCCCCCCCCCCGGTCATGTCCACACACACACACACACACACACATGCGCACATACACATACACACGTTTGTTATTGTCATCTTACAGGTTACATTTTCCTGGAAAATATTCTTTGTCCTCCCCGTGACAAATACTGGAACTATGCCCCTTTAAAGTATGCCATTTGATGCATCGTTTTCAACTCAGTTTTGGGGGTGGGGCGATTTGCGGGCAATGCAAAGAAAACAATTGGAAAGATTGGAATTCAGCATGTCGTTCATTAATGATTTATATTTGATGTGATTGATTTTTCAACTGCTCCAATTCGTTTGCGCGTGCGTCGTTAAAAGGATAAATTGATACGCATCTCAATACATGGGGTGCGATGTAATTCAAGGACGGTTACATTTTATAGTGGCATAATTCGATTCAAAGAGATTAAGGTTTGATTCAATTTTGTAAGGCTCCCTTCGAGAGGATACGACGCAATGAGTTTCTTGTTGTCATATGGCATCCATATTCAAGAGCTTGTTGGTAATGCAGTTGTGGCATTTGCTTCAATATCTATCCAATGAAAAACAATTTGATACGTGCCACCCTATATTTCATCATTTAATGATTGGAGGTCAATTTGATCTACTTGCAACTTTCAAATGAAAATCAACATTCCGATTCAAATCATTTTTTTTTTACACCCTGAATATGTATCTTAATAATTTACATTACTAACAGTTGAATTGCTGACAACATTTATTGCATTATTTGAGGCTTTAACAGGTAACCGCTAACGCAAAATGGATTCGCACAGCCTCAGAGGCATTTCGGATTCAGAGTGTTCAGTGGAGTTTTGCAGTTTAAAAAGTGAAAGTGGCACAAATCCACTTACCTCTCTCCACTGTTTGGTTTCCACACCTTGGGTATAGAGGACACACACTGCGAAGGAGGACAACGTCAGCAGAGAGGGAGATAAAAGATTGTGAAGGATGAAACACACAGAGAAGAAAAAGTCAGTCATCAATCAGACGTAGCCTACTTCGCAATGATAAATCAATTTGTGTTGTGTGTGTATGTGTAAATTTGTTTTTGGAGGTTACTTCCAGTACAGTGAACTAACAGTTATGTGACTCATGGAGGAAAAAAAAGATATATTTCCGAAAACTTTTTTGGAACATAGCGACCAGTCAAGCAAGAAAAAAAGAGAGAATAAGTACAAAAGAAAAAGGATATTTAATCACTCACATGGATCTGACTTGGAAAACGTGTCTTTATCCAGAAGATTTCTGTAAAAAAAACAAATTGTTGTTACTTCCAAAAGAACTTTCAGGAAGTCTTGTTATTGAGTTGGTGACCAGTCCGTACGTGACGTCAGAAAAGGACCGCCTCCTCACCATAAAAAAGACGCATTGTCAGCTCATATTTTTTAACCACTCCTGGTTGTGAGAGCTTTGAATAAAAAAATGGCAAGATGATTTAACGGTAGCTGTTAGTTCGTGAGAAGCTTTAAAGGCTTTCGGTCCGGTTCCGCATGAGCCATTGACGTGCACGGCTAACGGCATCTGAGTTATCGTACCATTTTCATCAATAAAATGCATTCACATACTGTTAATTAAGATTGGTAGCAAGCTCCTGAAAATTGCAGGCTTTGCTATCAACAACAATAGCAACTTGATTGTCGCCGTCACAATCTCTGCTCTTCAAACAC
This sequence comes from Hippocampus bargibanti, assembly GCF_051943395.1. NCBI lineage: Eukaryota > Metazoa > Chordata > Actinopteri > Syngnathiformes > Syngnathidae > Hippocampus > Hippocampus bargibanti. The sequence goes on along the minus strand of NC_142745.1, from coordinate 3,980,223 downwards.
TCACAACCAAGAGTGCATCTGCGCATTGAGGGTATTCACTCATACAAAATCATTTTTACTGATATTTTTGTGAGACCATAATTTTGTCTGTGAACGTAGCCGTCTTTGAACGCTGACGATAATAGCTGGCCTTCAATCCCTCACTGTGTACGCCTTTGCAAATGGCTATGCTCCCTGGAGTCTACTTGAGCATCCCAGAAAGACTTGTTTCAGCCAATGAGTCAGACAATCGTATTAACTCATAATTGGATGATCCTTTTATTGGCACCATACTAGCTTTGTTATTGCTTCCACGTGATCTATGTCTATGTGTATGTGCGCTTTAGTTCTTCAACATTCTCAAACTTGTGTGATTAATTTGCACAGCTAGTCCCTAATCGAACACATGCCTCATTAGGTAGCCTTTGTGGTCAAAACGGCTCGGTAATTTAGGCCAGCGTGTCTTCCAATTCAGTTTTTTTTAATTACGTGAAGCGCACATTCAGTTAATGTGCGTATGAAATATGCTGTATGAACAAAGCCGCCTTGTCTTTGTCTGGAGTTCCTGTCCATCATTGAAATATACCATGATTCATTTTTCATTACTTTTAGATGCCACACGCAGAGTAAATAGGATTGATTTAAAATAGCAAAACCATTTCAAATAAATGTTACTTTACATCCTGAATTCACGAAAGTACTGTTGCCAGAGACTATATCATTCGTGTTCTCACTGGGGGCTGCACACTATTGAAGCTCAAATACTCAAAGTTCCGATTCAAGCAAGCGATGCGGTCTTCTGACATTTTTTATTATGCTTAGAATATCTTATTCTTTGTCTTTTCACCCCCCACCCCTGTTTCAATTTGCTGCTGTGGACTGCAAATTTCCCCATTGTGGTACGATTCTCTGATTCTGATTCTGATTTCAGCTCACCTCGGCACCTAAAACAGTCAACTTTGATTAGCCAAAAGTTCAATTTCATGTTTGGTTAAAAAAAAATAATAATAATGCAGCTTCACTTTCTGGAGAGCATCAAAGCGTCCCTTTCACCAGTGGATCTGGGACGTTATGGTCAAATGTGCACGTCTGCTACAAGCTAAATGTTGAAAGCAAACACGAAGCTGTATGATCCATAGACAAAAAGAGATTGTCTCACATCTCCTGTCCCATGTAAATTCGCTTCAATTCCAAGCCGTGACAGTACGCATCGGTGCTCTGCGCTGATGCTTCTTTTGTCTCATCATGGGCTCCTCCATCCATTCATCAATCCAGCCACAGACTGTCCAACAGCACAGACCTTTTCACTGAACAAAGTGGGCTTTTTAAGTTAATGGAAGATATTAATCAATTTCTACTATATTCAAGATGCGCAATTATCGCCCACTTGTTTTTTGATTAACTAATTAAAAAGAAAATGGTCCCTTGATTGAAATCCATAGATTTGAGAAGGCTTGTATACATGCGCAGGAGAAGACGAAGCGCATATTGCCTGGGGGGCTCGGTGGGTCCTGTTAACAATACTGAAGCCCCATAGACACTGCTCTAATCGCAAGATATAAATTCACAGTCACACACATACACGCACACACACACATCAATACACGTCGGTATATTAAAAAAAAAAAGCTCTCGGGGGGTAAAAGCAAAAGATGACAACAACTCAAACTTCAAACAGAAGCGCCCAGCAAGCACGAGGAGCTCATCTATTCACAAGCAGATCTGCTGAAATGAATTCTCATCAAAGCGATTCTTTTATAACCCTGTGCAGTGGGTAGCCCCCATAGTGCGTTGCGTTGCCACACGCCAAGCCCATATCAACAATGGACTTGTCCCAAATTCAAAAGCAACCCTTCCTTCACTGTCCAAAATATGATTAAACACAAATCTGGCCAAAGTACACATGCTTGGATGAAAGTAGTTATGTCACTAACTTTTGTTACTTCCAAAAGAATTTTGCAAACAAGATGAAATGCTGGTCATTTTCTTCCTCTGGCGGCATTGTAATTCATCTTTTATTCATTGAGAAGTTTTTTTCACTAAATTTTATTAGAATCCACATGGCACCCATATTGTAAGTAATGAGTTATTTTAGGCAGCTCTTTCACATGGGGCTTGTCGGAGTAAGAAAGGGATTGTCAAACTGTTTCAACCGATTGTTAAAAATTCCCAGTGGATCTACAGTGCTGCACCTCACGAAGAAGAAGAAGAAGGTGCATTTTCTTTGCTATTCGGGTGAAGCACCGTTGTATCTTATCAGAGGTTCCCGGTATCTCAAAAATTGAATAATTAGAATAAGAACCCCTTTATTCGTCTTACAAATGAGAAATCGGCCTAATATCTTCAGAATCAGAATCAGAATCATCTTTATTGCCAAGTATGTAGAACACACAAGGAATTTGTTTCCGGTAGAACACGCTGCACTAGTATCGTTGTCAAAAAAACTGCTAAGTGGCACTATACAGTTCCATTTTGGCTACTGTTGAAAGAGTTCAAAGAGTTAATGGCTTGGGGGAAGAAGCTGTTTAAATGTTTTTGCTATCTTGTATTATAAAACCATTTCTATCATCATCCCTGCGTCCATTTTCTACCACATATTAAGCTGAGGATCGCAAGAAAAGTGGAAAATATCCCGCGTGACTCTGGTAAGAAGGAGAAAAAAAACTAATCCTGCGTCATAGGTGATGTTGAACAGGACAATGAAGATAAAGACTATGATGCGGCGCACCATAAATGACTGCCCTATTTTTAAACTGCCATATATAATGTCCACCGTCATATAAGGTAAATAAAACTGAAGCTACAATAATGGCTGTGATTGCATTATGCATACACTAGGTGGCACTGCACTAAAGGGATTACAATACAATACAGCTTTATTTATATCAAGCTTTCACAGCAACCGCTACTGTATTAAAGCGTTTTATAGAACATTTAAAACACTGCATCCAAGAAATCTGAATATTTATTCATATATAAGGGGTACTTAAAGGAAAGATTGCATTGAATAAGATGAATACGTTTCAAAAGTACTGACAATAGACATTTTAACTAATTTTGAGATGTTCCAAATTTCAAATGTGTCATCAGATTTGCATTTGGGCGTTACGCAATCTTTTGGCAATGCTAGGGGGAATTGAAACAAACTTCCCTGATGGAAATGAGGTTCAAAAAAAGATCTGAGATTCAGCCGAGGGAGTATTGTGTGTTTGCGTGTGTATGTGTGTGTGTTATTCCCAAACATGCACAACCAAATCGCCTGCGTACATGAGAATATTGCAAAGCGAAGAGAGCAGCAACGTGACAGAAAATCAATCACAAGAGCGGAACAACAGACAAATGTGTCACAGAAAGTGTCTCCCGATGTAGCAGCGAGTGTTTGCGAGAGAAAGAGAGAGCGAGCAATGAGAATCAAAACTGAAATTGTGACGGATGAGATCAGAAATACAGAAGAAGAACAAAGCCTGCTCTGCTCATGTTGGAGAGCCAAGCCCCAGTTTGGCAGACACTCACTGAACAGATTTTATTTATATCGTGTAACCCCAATAATTAGACAGATGCTCCTTTTAAGCCAAAGCGAGGCTTCTCTCGCCTCTCCCACTTTAACTGCTCCGCTCAGCCGATGCAAACCGAGGAGATAATAAATATCAAGGGATCGGTGCTTCTGTTTGAAGAGGGTATGCAAATTTGAGACGATGTGATATGGGGACTTGGACTCGACTAAAAGTGAGCCGAAATTGATGGTGGCCAAGGTTTCACACGTGCAGTCTTCAATCTAATAAAAAGACCTCGTATGTTAGAAATGAAATGCTTTTTTCTCAAGGACCCTTAACCGTGTCTTACAGTGTTCACTCTTATTCTTACAACATGCATGTCAAGTGTTTATTTATAGCGCCAACACCATATTCCTTGGCAACGCACATCCAGGAGCCATATATACAGTACATAATGTGTGTGTATCTTGAGGGTGAGCGGTTCACTCGCTGTGAAGGCGTTTTCTTTTTTTTTTCTGATGCTGTGGTGGGTGTAGCGTGATTCTTTTCAGGTTCAAACTGGAGGTTTACCTCTTGTGCGCGAACTGCAGTTGTGTGTCTGTGGCGGTTGGGCGTCTATCATGAACATGTTAAAGACCGTGAATGCAATGATAACCTGTAATTTTTTTTAGAATAAATGTAAACCTAAAAGATATACAGTAAAGTCTCGTTATATCGATATTCAAGGGAGTCCGAAAAAATATCGATATAACCGGGACTATCGATATATCCGACCCTGTTTGCATGTAATTTTCTCCGTGCGTGCATAGAAATAGTATCAATATAACCGGGACTATCGATATATCCGATATCGATATAACGAGACTTTACTGTACATGCATACACATAATCCAGTTTCCATCCTGAGTGGTTGGTGACCTTTTTTTCACCTATTCAGTGAATTACAGTTTATGATCAAGTGCCGGTAATCAATTCTAAGCCTTTTAAAATCAGTTTTAGGAGGGGAAGCGTGAAGCTAACTTGTTTATGAGCTAGGATGCTTTAATTCACCAATAACGGCCAACCTTAGAAGGAAAGGCATTCCACTCAAGGACAGCAAGAATGGATCGTAAAAAAACAGGATGATCCTCACTTGTACTTCCTGAAAAAGATACTGTGACAAAATGAAAGAATCCATGAGCACTGTGACAGCGATAACAATGGGGTGAGCACAAAATGCAGAGTAAGATAAAGAGCAGAGATCAAAAGGGAACGAGGGAACAAAAAAAATTTGGAGACTTCAAGTGAGATGAAAAAGGACCATGTGAACAGATTGGAACGGAAGGGATGATGGAAGAAAGAGCAATTTTTTACAGTGCTGTATGGGCAAAGAGGGGAGTGTGTGGGGAAATTAAGCAGTAAATTGATGACTGCTTCCTAAAAAAATGAACTCAGCCATTATCGCTGCCTCCTCTCACAAAAATATCAGCACTTTATCTATTTGATAGGTAGTTACCATGATATTTTGGCAGATAGCTAGCCAGATAGCTTGCTAAATAGATAGCATGATAGCTTGCTAGATAGTTAGCGAGATAGTTTGCTAAGGAGATAGTTTGCCAGATAGCTAGTGAGATAGCTTGCCAGATAGCTAGTGAGATAGCTTGCTAGATAGCTAGCGAGCAGTGACGTGCATTCAGTGGAGGCAGGTGAGGCAGTGCCTCACATGTCATCATGGAAAGCTGTCGTGGAAATATCAAATGAAAAAATAAATTAAACAGATGTATTTAGTGATTTGTACTTTAAAGTTCTTGTCCATTTAACTTCACCGTTTTAGGATTTTTTTCAAAATCGCTGAATTTTCACATTTACCATTCAAATACGAAGTAGACGAGTGGTGACGTAATCGATGACGTCAGTGCCTCACCAGCCATGAACCTCACCACACGTCACTGCTAGCGAGATAGTTTACTAGATTGTTAGCGAGACAGCCAGTGTGCATGGTATTAAAGGGAATTAAAATCTGCAATAATTCATCTTCATGAGATCTTGTATGAACCATCAATGTTGGGATTTTAATTGAAAAGCAACAATTCAACTTCAACCCGAGTCCAACGGTAATGCTTGCATTACTCGAGTGTCCAATCGATGGCAGACCCAAGCAGGATCATTCCACCCACCAGCTGTTAAATTATTCAAGCCAGAACTTTCTCTGGGGAGAATCCAAGTCAGTGTGCCAGACAGTCACAGTGAGCTAGCTGCCGAGTGTGAAGGCTTTAAGATCATCCCTGAAGTCCCACTGGGGAAAATTGTGCTGTTGGCCCACACAACAGAGGTCAGCCATCAGGCAGATGCGCATGTTGTCAAATTAGGAGAAGGGCAAATTGCGCATCACTGATATTGTGACACAAGTCAGTTGGATTGTTGTCTTGACAGTTTTGAGATGTAATTGTCGTACACACCACAGATTGAGGACAAGCTCTGCCAGATACAGTAAAGCAACCCATAACTGAGCCTCTTCAATGTTTTGGAGAAGGTACAGCGTTATTTTACTTTTCTTTTCTTCACTTGTAGTTATCGTATAAATCTTTTGCGGAATTGTTAAACACATGGTGAATTTTCCAATGTTGTGCATGTATGCATAAGGTATTTTGTGCACTTTCCAGAAACACTGTATATTTTGCCAGAAGAAAATGCTACGATTGACAATTGTTCCAACAGCTTTGACGCTTTAGGGCATTAATATGATGTGTTGATGAAGAAAGATCATAACTGTTAAAATTTGGTATGAATATAATTTACAGTGTGTTAACTTTGCCCTGGAGTGATGAAAAAACTGCTTGTGAGAACGGGCTGGTTTATTTGATTGCAAGATTAGAACGATAATGAATATGAACGACTTTTCCGACTGAGCAAAAACTAACTTTTCTGAAGTGGGTCAATTTCTGAAAGTGGCAATCAAAATCATCGGTAACATGCATAGAGAATCAGTGCTAGTCTGATTCTATTTAGCCCATTGAAACACAGGAGTCAATGTGGAACAAAACAATCGCCTTTGAGAAGGAATTTCCAATGTTTAGGTCTTGAGAAGGAGTTCTTGACCGATTTAACAGGGGCAGCAAATATTCTTAAATGGCTGAACCAGCATATGTTCCCATTAAATATGCTTTTGGCAGTTTATATATTTCTATGGAAACTGCTGGACTTGCCACTAATCTGAAATGATTTTTCCGTTCACTGATAAGGGGAGCTGACAGAGAGAGGGATGCATTTATTTTCTACACCCAATCTATGTTATTATGCAAAAGATGACATGTTTTAGGCCTATATATGCACTCCAGACACATGTAAAACTGTTTTTTTATGATGTATAGGTGTTATGTATCGCAGATCTCTACAGAGCTCACAAGGTGATTAAAAAAAAGAAGGGACAGGAGAAATTGGTATCTGCAGAATTCTTTCTCAGACGACCATAAAGGTGTCCAAAAGACAAATGTCACATAGAGTGCAAAGATGCTGAAATCGCTACTAAACCCATAAATTCCTGCGCAGCAACCCCCAAAAAATAATAATCACATCTTGAATGAAAAAAAGAACAAAAAACGTGCTTGGAATGTCCCCACCTGGATGTATTTACAGCTTTATTGACAGCAGTTTGATTGAATTCAACGAGAACTCTTATAAGCCATCCCTAAATAAAATTACATCGTTATGAATGTAATAAGTAGAGGATGCAATACACTACCACACATAAACACACACACACATCTTTTTTCTTCCACTCATCCATTATCCTTTTCCCCTCCGGGTGTCAGCAGCACTATAATCAAATACAGTCATCTCACCCACACATATTTTCACACGTATCAGGCTTTGCTGTACCACACGGGACCATCTTTCCCAATCATCTCATCTTGCAGTTGGGGGGCACGCAGCCAAAGTTGAAATAGCAGCGCAGGCTCAGAATAGGCGTAGAAGCGCATGCGATTCGACCCAGTCATGCATCGCTCACTACGAGATGCTGGATGACATTTGTTTTTGTCTTTACTCGACTGCAAACTTAGAGAAGATGTCATATTGTGTCAGTCAGGTGGCTTAACTTGTCACAAGTGATTCCAATTAAGTATAATAAAAAGCATAGCCAGTTTCTGCGACACTCTACACGTGGAGACAACGTGCCCATGTGAGATTGACATAATTGGGTAGAAAATGAGCAGGATTGTAGCAAAATCTGTTTGAACTCGTGCAAGCATAAGCACAAGCATTTTTGATTCGCACACCCTCTGACAAGAGTTTGAGTACTTCCCCAGTACTGTATCCAGTGGCGGACCGTGCATGTCACTGCTAGGTCTTCAGTAGTGGTACGTCTCAATCAATCCACAGCTGCCACTGTGAAAAGGTGTGGTGGGGTTTACTACACGTCCTGTACTGTACTAGAGGGTACAGTTAGCCAGGAAATAACTTGTGAAGAAAGAAATACTGTCATGAAACGATTCGAGTATTTACCATCAACGGGTGGTTTGATGATATGGGGTCAGAAGTTGCTCTTTCATACTACAGAGAAGATGATTGGCGAAAACATCAATAATAACCTTGTAAAATTGCAATATTATTAGCTTTCTTTGCTCGTCTGACCTTTCTAAATGATGTCCAACTTTTCTTGCAGTGCATTTTCAAGCCGTCGTGAAAATGGCATCAACAGTAAATTTGCAAACAAATCAATTTCTTCTCCTCCTTTAGCCATTGTGGGTTGACAAAACTACTCTTAAATCAACACAACTACACTGTATATATTTCCTGAAGAAGGTCGCTACCGAGAAAGGTGTGCTAGCTCTGGCCAGTATGCTCTTGTCACTAGACTACAGGCTCGTGATAAGAGCAGTTTTTGCAAACTACAGTATGATTGCCTAGTGACCAGACAATCATTGTTTGTGAAAACTGACATTCCCAGTGCCTGCAAGAAGGCGTTGGTATCCTTTTTGGGTGGCTAACTCGAAATCGTATTGGTTAAAGCAACAGTTTGATCTCCACATTTGATGCAACAGGGTCCGCAGAACTGATTGTGTGAAGGCGTCCAGGTAGATTTCTGACCCTGGTAACAAATGATGGCTGAAATGTGATTGGTTAAATGCTTAAATATAAAAACACGTCTGGAAGCAGTGCAACAAGGGAAAATAATGAAAGGAAGCTGAAAGACAACTTGGAATTATTGAATAAGAATTCATGAAAATAATATAACTAACATCAGTCTGTGATTCAGATATTTTTAGGCCAGCAGAGAACTCCTTGAAGGCCCTGATGGCCTGCCATTGACTGTATCATATTTAGCGTTCGCATATGCCACTTGTGCGGATATGTTCCTGATAAGAAGTAAAACGTGCAACTGCGCAACGATGTGCAGCGTTAACAACAACGTCACTTCTGACCCAGAGCTTTTAAACTATTCTTCAAGGGTCAGTTAGGTAAATGGCATATGCGTCAAACGGCCTTGTGAAAGTGCGCTGCTCTTCCTTGTCGTTCATGACATTCGCGCTGTCAGACTAGCAGATGAATCTCATTCAGTGTCTCAGACGAGGGAGGACACGTCACATTATGCGGCGAGACGAATACAAATTCAAACGTAGTCGTCATCGTGGCAGTATATTTTTTTTTACATTGTATTGCTGCAGCATGTTCAGTGCAGGAAGAATACAGATGACAGATTTTCCCATCAGAAGGATGAGAGAAGCAAACGTGATTTAATAAGTTGGAGGTGCAACCATTCATGTCTATGTGAAACCCCCTTAGCTGAGGCGCCGCTGGCTTCGGTGTCAGCGGTGTGTAGAGTTTCTGGCCCCTTCACACACTCCAGATCTGTAACTCTCTGACGTGTCTGGGAGAGAAATGTTCCACACTGTATCCATGTCAAGAAATCACGGTGACGATTGTGACTTTGTAAATATAGATGGATCGAGTTCTGGATAGCTAATTAGCAACAAAGATCATTTTATGAAATATTCCTATCAGAAGTGCTCTAACCTAAAGAGATGTGACGTGAAAGCAAGTGACAGGAACGAGGAGTGATGATAAGCCTGAGCTGGGGATCTCCCGGGGGCTTTGCTGCAACGAGTGAAATGCTTTCATATCTGTCCCAGATTCATAAAGGCACCTATCCGAGGCGGAAACCGGGCTTCTCATAAACTCAAATCTGTATGCAAATGCCCACCGTCCCGATATTTAAGCACAGAAATGTAATCAAAGCCCTGTGATGCTCGCACGAAAGAAACAAGTCGGGAGATTCCACGTCCCACGCCCCCCTTGAGGAAACACGGCACTGAAGCACACCAACGGTTTCCTGTATCATTAAAACATGTGTGATGAGCACAATCCCGCCAATTAGAGTGAGATTTATCAGCTATGAGATCAATCTTCACCGTCCAGAGGAGCTCGGCGGTGATGAGGTGTCACGCCGAAGAAAAGGACAATCCATTACAGTAATGGCTTAATTGGCTCCGCGTTACATTCCCACTGTATAAACTTTGGCGCAAAACTTGTTGACAAGCACACCCCAAGAAAACTAATCACAATTGGTCCCTTGGAACTGCTGCCTGATAGAAAATGTCATGTGTATGCATCACACTTTCTTTTATAAGACATGACATGAATGTTGCTCACTCTAAGGCACTTTGGAGTATAAGGCACACATTCAATGAATGGCCTATTTGAAAATTATGCATTATAAGGCACATAGAATAGAAGCATTAGTAGCGGGTGTGCTATCCTCTACATCCACTAGATGGAGCTATGCAACAGGGAATACAACAGAATACAGCTTTATTTATATACTTTTCACAATTGCTGCAGCTGTAACAAAGCGCTTTACAGAACATTTAAAATACCACGTCAAGAAAATATGAATATTGATCCATACATAAGGCGCATCGGATTATGAGGCGCATTGTCATGTGATTGTCATGTGTGCCTTAGGGTGACGAAAAACAGTAATTATTCATTTCCAAATTGTGACCATCCTTGTTTTTCTGCAGATTTTTTTTTCTGTTTGCGTCATTATTTTCATCATGTTGTCATTTTACCCTGAGATAAGAAAATGGGAATCGGTTCTCCATTTTTCTTTCGATGCTACACTGAAAAACCTAAGACTTATGAGCCTACTGAGGCTTTAGGTGAAGCACTGCTGGAATGAAAGTAAAAATAAGTCAATTAATAAAATGGCATTTGAATTTCATAAGAATATAATCCACAAAATAAATACCACATGATGTGCATCCTCACTGGCTCGAAGTCCCATACATTTGTACTATTATTGCGGTTGAGTCTACTTATCCCCTGTCCACCCACTTTCTCCGTCATTGGCTCTGATAATAAGATGTTGTCAAATGCAGGGCCTGTAATTTGTAATAGGGGGTATTATCCAAAACAGGGAACGGCTATCATCATGCTTGCAGTCCTCCCAGAGAACATGACACAAATGCGCAGGAAGCCTCCTTTCTTCACAAATGTGACTCATACAAGCTTGTTCACGACTTTGAATGACACACCGCAGCATTACTTTTACTCAGCTACGTTTCGAGGTGCCATGTCATGGATGGGCAGGTAGAGCAAGGCCACCCCACAACTAGAAAGTAGTGGGTGTGTCAGGATGTGTCTTTTTGTAGACTTTTGCGTTGGTTCTTGAGTGGATTCAGTTTTGTGTCATGATGTCTTCCCAGTCCGCGTTATGTAATCATCAGTACTGATCTTTGTATCCCCAGATCGGTTCTCTCTGACGACTTTTGTCATTTTCCTGAACTTTACCCTTGTCGGTTTGACTTAGGTATTCGCAATACCAAGCCACACATATTTGTTTTCTCTCTGACCTTTTACTCGTTTGCTTTTTTTTTTTGGGACCACAGCATGGTAGCCAACGGAGGCGGCCAGGTAAAGGTCAGTGTCATTCTGTTGACTGGCCTTGATCTGTCATCACCTTGCTTGTCTTGATATGTTCTTGTACCTTGGTTTTCCTCTCATTCCAAACATTGAATCTCGTCATGTTGTGGCATTCCTGAAACCAAGTCACCTTGTTCTTTGTCACTTTATTATTTTAGTTTCCTTCCAAGCTATATGGTGGCAGGCGAGTAGCTCAGGATCGCAGTTCAGTCCCTGCGACTTTTCAAGGAACCCTCTTCCGGCTCTGAAGCTGATCACTCCTCAGTCACAGATCACTCAACTGGGACCTAGTTCCCTATCGAAAGCACAGTCAGCAGACATCATCAAACCCTCCACGGGTAGCACAAATCCTGTGGCCGTCATCAGCTATTCCAGCAAGACCTTATGCCGCGCGATGGCAACACAAGGCCGTCTACGAAATGGCCACGTCAATACCATGTTCCTTGAATTATGGCTGTTCGTTCAGTCGGTGTTTGCTCATTCGTTCTACGTCATGTGAACGTTGTGCTAATGATCATGGTGGTGACTTTGTCTTTTATTATTCCTTCCTTCCTTTCCTCACTTGTACTCTTTGGCATTCCACTCTGCATGATTCCAACTCGATCTTGCTTTCACTCCCTGGTGATTTCTTTGTGACTGGTTTATTTCCTTTGTATGATAGTTGTCCATGTTAAGCACTTTGTTACAGCTTCAGCTGTTGTTAAAACGCTATATAAATCAATATGTATATTATTGTATTATATTCCTTCCTTTCATCCTTCCTTCCTTCTTTCATTTATTTATGTATTCATTCATTCATTCATTTATTATGCATTCATTTATCTGTATGTATGTATTTAATTATCTAAATAATAATAATAATAATAAATTTCATGCATAAGCGCCTTTCAAAACTTTCAAGGACATTTTGTCGTCATGTCATGGAATTTTACCTTGATGTACAGAATCTTTTGTAAATATTTTATATACATGCTGTCTTGCACACATGGGTCCACCTGTGTCTTTCTTTGCCTGCACTCCAACGCAACATGCGAAAACGTAAATGCCCCCCTCTACCCCTCCACACACACACACACACACACACACACACACACACACACACACACACACACACACACACACACACACACACACACACACACACACACACACACACACACACACACACACACACACACACACACACACACACACACTCAATGTGACTGTGCTTCAAAAGCCATGAACGTGTATGATTTATTTATGGCTAAAAGTGGAATTCCAGCAGATGATGTACTGCTTTCCTATTGTTAAATATCACCTTCTATCTCTATCTCACAATCACAGATAGCTGCACAAAAGGGTCCTCTTGAGTGAACTGCACTCATAACATACACATACCTGAGTGCTGTTTAATTCTGCAATCAGATAGGACACCTTCACAATAATAGCTTGCAGACTTCAACCATGGAACCTTTCTAAAATGACCCCCCCCCCTCGTTCGCCGCTCCTTCTTTTTCTTCAGTGCAACACTGTAGGCTCCGAAGTTGTCCAGCAATTAAAATGAAATGTCCACTTTTATTTCAACTACTCTCTGCCGAGAATTGTTGCAGCTCTCTTTACGTCAGACAGTACATCAATAATGCACACACACAGCTCAAACCGCCTCGCTCGAATGGCTCAACAACCTAAAAACCCATCATGAAATGATGTGAGTGCTCGTGTGTGCGTGTTTGTGAATAAATGTCTGAGGGCGTCGGAAGCCTCGACTTTCAAAACCTTTTGAAGCTTGAAAGCATTTTTTTTCCCCCTTTGATTCAAACATATTATTAACCAGATTATTTTCTGACTTCCCATTTACAGACATTTTCAATGGATACATTAATGTAGTTTTTCTGTTATAGAAATCTGTTCAAGCTAATATGTTTTATGTCCAATACAAATCAAAATAATTCAAGGCAAAAGTCCAAGAGTGGGTGCGGCACCAGTCACGCAACTTTCACCTGACTTTGCCCCCCCCTACCCCCAACAGCGCGGAGGCTCACCTGCAGGAGACTGTGACTTCCACCTTGGTGGCGGGGATGTTGCCGGTGATGGGGTCGAAGTCGTACACGGATGACATGTTCTCCATCTCGTTCATGACCTCCTTTTCCACCACGTCCATCTCGAGGGCGCGCGGTGGCTCCGGTCTGATCCGGGAGGCGCAAAGTCTGGCCCCGATGGAGCGCGTCGAGTCTCCACCGACTCCGGAGACCAGATCAGAGACCAGGTGGCCCCCGGTCCGACCCGGTGAGGCAGCCACTTCAGATATGTTGATGCTGGAGATGAAAGTGAAAAAATGTGCTGGTGAATAACCCACGAAGGCAAATGCGCGGCTCTTTAAGCGTCCATGCAGCAGGGGAAGTTTTGCGGAGTGATTATGCTCCGAGATGAAAGCTGGTCTCCTCCTGCTCTGCACGCACACTGTAGCATGTGGAGAGGAAGAAAATGCAGCAGATGTCGTCCTCCTCCGTAAATGAATCACGCTCAAGCGACCCTGCCCAAAGCGCGCGGCATGGAGAGAGTGTGCGCACTGTGGTCCGTTTGCGCGCAGATTTCATTGACGAGTTGATGTGATAGCCCCCCCCCCCAAAAAAAAAAAAAAAAAAAAAAAAAAAAACTAACTGAAAACATAATGCTTACGCATGATTGGATCATTCGCTTCCCAACGCGATGGTTGCACTAAAGATTTCCATGAGGTTCCCCAGTGACTTGTAGTTGGCAAAAACGATGAAGAAAGAGCTTTGAATTTCTATGACCACCCCCCAAAAAATACTAATAATAAAAATACAGTACTACGTAAAGAATACCTTTTCTAGAAATTAATTTAGCATTTACTACCAGGAATGAACAACTGCAAAAATAAATATATAGATAGAAAACCAGATAAATAAGTAGCTAAAAAAATAATTAAATCAATAAAAAAACAAAAAAACAATAAATATACAAAATAAATACATACTGAGATAATTTTGGGGGTTGAGAGGTGTCGGTGAAAAATCCGAAACATGAAAAAAATATTTGAAAAAAATCTGCCAAACAGCAAATATGCTGCTCTACACGGATGAATGACTACACATAAAAAAAATTAACAAATAAGTATAAGATAAGATAAAATAAAATAAAATGATAAAAATCCTAAACATAAAAAAATATTTGAAAAAAAAATCTGCATCTGCCAAACAGGAGATATGCTGCTCTGCATGGATGAAAGAGTATAAATAAATAAATAAATAAATACTGAGATGATTTTGGGAGTTGGGAGGCGTCCGTGAAAAATCCCAAACATAAGTTGTTTTTAAAAAAGTTCAACAAAAAAATCTGCAGTTCATTTTTTTTAAGTGACCAGGAGGACATGTAATTAAGCAGTTTTAAGAAGCGCCGCGACCAAGTCAAATATGTTCAAGCTAGCTGAAGTAAAAAATCAATATTAATTACACAGAGGGGTATTACATATTTAATGGCACGCATCCATCATTGGCCAGTTGTTTGCCTCCAAGACTTTGGACTCAGTAAACAATTGTAATAAATATGCAAAACTGGCGCATGCGGCGCCTGCCAACAATGAAATGGGTTTGCCATTTTGAGTTAAGCAACGCTTCCAAAATGCAAGCAGTCTGCATGGAGCCTTTTGTTACAGTAAGTCCCTCACTCTCAATCTCATGTGGGGCGTGAGGTGAAACATCACATTTGAAGGACTACGGAGAGAACAGCTGGCATTTGCGATTTAATACGGCAGCAGAGACCACACATCCGTAGTTTGTCTCTGTGCTTCTGACATGTACACACACATATACACACCATCACACGGCTTCACGCGCAGCTTTGCACCGTTTCCACTCATAAATGGATAGAGAAGCACATGGCTTTCCCCGCAAAAAAAGCTGCTCGAGTTGTCTGGATTCTGGAAATCAATTTATGCCAGCAAAGGAAAAGCTTCTGCCCACACAGCCCTCCAGCTTAGCATCAGTAACTCACAAATAGTCATACACATGCATAAAATAATGTTTATCTTCTCGCGTGTCACTGAACAACCCATGTAGAAGCACACACGTGTCCACATGCACACCTTTTTCTAGGATTCATGTAGGTTTAATGTGGATGCACACGGGAAGGCAGAAAGTTCAAGGAGTAGATTGATATATTATTATTAAACACCGCACTCATGAACAGTCTGCAACTTTATGGATGTATGGCTCGATAAGAAGAAAGGAGCGTCAGCGCAGAACGCCGATGCGTATGCGGAACTGTCGCGGCTTGGAATTGAAGTGGATTCACGTGTGGCAGGAGATGTGAGACTCTTCGTCAATGGATGCTACAGCTTTGTGTTTGCTTTCAACATTTAGCTTGTAGCAGACGTGCACGTTCCACCATGACGTCTCTGATCCACTGGTGAAAAGGATGCTTAGATTCTCTCCTTTTTCATCTAGAACTGCTTCATGCAACAAAGAGGGTGCAGAAAGTGCTTCATATACAATGACTGTCTTTTGTGTTGTGTCACATTATTTGCCAATTACCAAAGGAATCACGGTCAAGCAGGCGTGTTGTGTAATCGATCATCCAGAGCAACAAAATAGTGGATTATTACGTGAAATGCTTTATCCAACTGCGATGGAGCAGGAGGTGGTCAATGCTTTGTGCCGGTGGTGACATTAATAACACCGTAGGGGATTCAAATGCCCCCTTTCGTCCATCTCAGTCGCATTTCCTCCTTCCTGCAGCTTCGTACGCGCTAATTACTGTGTTTCGGCTTCCTGATGTTACGCTGTCCAAAAATGCCGTCTTTTTCCTAAACATTTTGTGTGTGTGTGTGTGTGTGTGTGTGTGTGTGTGTGTGTGTGTGTGTGTGTGTGTGTGTGTGTGTGTGTGTGTGTGTGTGTGTGTGTGTGTGTGTGTGTGTGTGTGTGTGTCAGTGTGCATGTGTGTGTGTGTATCATGCACATGATTACTCGGTTTAAAATTGGTTTGCAGGTGACAGTCGTACAAAGATATAGAGGAGCTGAAAAACTTTTTTTTGACGGTAAATCAAATCAAAGCTTCATGAATTCACCATTTTGGAACTTGCTCTTGACCTTAACCAAATTGAAAATGCATGCTGGGGGCTGAAGGGATCTGAGCGAAGGAGCTGTCCTTGCAGTTTGACAAATTTGGGAAAGCTTTTGGGAGGGACGGCTTCAGCTCAGAAGTACAGATGAGTCATCCTGATAGATTCCGACCCAGACGATGTGAGTGCTCTCTTAAAATGGCGGGCCAAAGTCACCCTAACATATTTGTTGTTTTTAGTTTTGTTAAACAGAATTACAGTACGACTCAACAATCATATTTCCTCAGTTCAAAGCTCAGCCCTTGCTATAACGCTTTGCTAGGTGGTGATGGTGGGGGACCCCAAAAAAGCAGGCAGGAGGGAGGAGCAGGGTCTATTTGCCAAATTGTATTGAAGTCAGCAAGAACAAAATCTCAAACAACAAAGTCATCAGAAACAAAAAGGTCCAAAGTAGCAAACAAAACCAGGAGTAAAACATGACAAGATGAAACAAACCTGACAGGATGAAACAAACAATGACCCGACACTGAATGGCCGTGCCAGGAGTCCTTTTAACTGCCACTGATTAAAATGACCAAAAGCTGTGCAGCTGCAGGCGGGGCCCTACAGTGCCTCCTGTTGGTCGCAAACTGAAACGTTACACTGACCTACTGGAAACGGTTGGAATTTTCTCCCCATGCTTGTATCACCAGCCCCCCCCCCAGACCCTCTCCACGACCTCCCCAAGACTGTGGCCGATCTCAACCTTTCCTACATACTCTGTTTCACGAAGCCCACCGTCTTGTTTTTGGAGTTTGACTGAAAAGACACAGCTGTGTCTTCTCGCTGCTTGACGTAAATGCCTCCACAGCGGCGTACACAGAAACACAGGGGCTCGATAAATCTCCCTTCAAAGGACTCCCACCCCAAAATCCATCCCCGCCACCTCTGGGTGTAATCCCACTCTGTGGTGCTGTTGTTTAATTCAGAATCAAACGTCTGAAAATGAAAGAGGAACATTTTCAGAACGATTACTGGGTGACTGGCAAGTAAAGAGAAAAAGACATACGCTCACACAAAGCTCACATTCAATATTCATGGGTGCGGATGTGGCTGACTGACTGACTGGCAGAAGGACTGCTGCTTCCTTAGACCATAGCGGTGCAGCGCAATGTTGGATGAGTGAGGGATTAACAGCGACTGACATGTTAAAAAATAATAATAATAATTGGAAAGTCTCAATACAAAATGTACGAGTCAAAATGAATCACAAGCAAATGAGTTTCTCTTTCGAGCTTCATGCCCCGAAGAACTTTATCTTTTACTGTAAATGGGAATCATTCATACCGATAAATGAACTACATTGTGGGGCAAATTGACCTCCAGGGACTAGTTAGAAAAGTTAAGAGAGGTGTTCGCGGCAGTTGCTGCTCTATGTCACCAATGGCATTCACATTGATTGCAGCCCGCATAGGCAACTTAAATTATGGAAGGGGCCCATCATTTTTCATCTGTGCTGCTGGGATCATATTCATAACTGGATGTGTAACAAGAAAGCAGATTCTCCTAATCTGAAGCCATTGTTTTGATTCACAAGCAATGCAAGACGTCTTGGCGTGACGTCACGAAAGGGGGGCGGGACTTTCTGAAAATGCCCAATTCGCAGCTCAATTTTTTTGCAGATTTTGGACACTTTAAGTCATTTTTATTGGTGTTTTGCATTTGACTAAAAATATCATACTGCATGTTTTGGGTATTTTAGATGCTATAAAGCGTTTTTCTGGTGTCAGTTAAAAAACAAAAAAGTGACGTCGGTTGTCCTTTAAATACAACAGTATGTGCCTTTCGGCATATGGCTACAACAATAAAAGCAGAAAACCTTATTTTGAAGGTAACACATATCAAGTAAGCTCATAAAGACGATAAGACGGAAAGTGGGTAATGTTTGATGGACTGCTGTTGTGATCGAGTGACGGCTCAAAGGTCTAAATCTGTTTTTTTTGATCCGCCTTCACGCTTCACAGCTACCTCCCAAAAGAAATACAAAACTTGAACCGGTGAGTGTGTTATTTTAATTCTCTGTTTCTATCTAGGAATGTTTAATCCCTAACGTTTTTCTTGCCAGGCGTCCTGTGCCGCCATGTTGGAGTTGGCTTTCTACCCAGGCGTGGCTCTGATGTACTTTTTTGCAGTGATGAACGCCACCAAGTCGGATCGGATCGAATTGGACGAGCGGGCGTCGGTGAACGTCTTCTGTCTGTTTGTATTGGTGCAGCCGCTATGTTTGGTACTGGGAGGATACACCGGGATGGCCACATATCTCCTCACCGCGCTCGTCTCTTACAATTTCTTGCCATGGAAGAAGACGAAAGAGTTGACAAAAGACGCAAAGAAGACAATGGGAGCAAACGTACGAAAAAAAGAATGACCTTTTTCTTCCTTTTTAATTTATTGTTCATACAACGTAGAAGCAGTAAAGCAAAAATACACTTAAATGAAACTAGATTAAAAAAATCCTAAATGTGTAATTTGCTGGTCAAGGTCAAATTCCTTTTTTTTTTTGCAAAATAATTACAAAAATATATTTTTTCATCCAAAGAAGGTCAAATATAACTTGCTTGTTTGTTTTTCAAATTTGTCCTCACCTTTTTGTAGCTATGAGTAGTTAGGTGACAATGCTTGTGGAAATAAAATGTCATCATGGGTAGAAACTGATGTATATATTGTTTTCGTTTATGTTGCTTTTTTTCCAATGGAGAAATTCTAACTTCCAATAAAGCCTGTAATGTTAGACATTCAAAATGAGCCATCTTATATTTTTTTCTGCTGATATGAAAATGACATTGTGAGGAAACAAGACATGTTAGCAGTTTAACAAACAGTCCCGATCGCATTCAATAGCAATTATGGAAATAATGAATTGCAGTCTCGATTTTGACATTTTCACTCAAGAAAATCAAGGGGGACCCACAGAATATTGAGTTTTAGGACTACATAAACATTCAATGCAGCGTAAGAAACCTTAGACTCTCTTCTTTCATGAGAAAAAAAAAGTTAATTCTTAAGTTAAATGGGTCTGGGGGTATCTGAGCTTGAAATGGGGCGGCTGTAGAAAATACAATGCAATGCAATACATACATATTGGTTTTTGTCGGGATTTGACAACAACAGAAGATAGAACAAAGCGCTAACATTGACAAAAAGCAAAATCTGACCGCTTGTGGGAGGGAAAAAAACATTGGCAGAGGTCTGACCAGCGCTATATCGGCAGCTCCCGCAAGAAAAACCAAAACCCGAACAAATTCAGGAATGGCGCTCCAAGTCATACTTTTCAATTCCCGAATACATTCAGGAATAGCCGCGAAAGAGGTAACAGCTGCAATAAGCATTTTGCCATTGGCAGTGAATATTTGGCATACTGGTGCAAAATACACATCCCCGGTTGTGCTGTACATCCCACAAGTGCTTTTAGCCGTCCCTCCATGTGGGACATCATTAAAAGGAGAATAAACTGGCTTTCTGGTAGTCATTATTTCAACAAAGAAAAGCATCTACCCAGAAAAAAAGGTTGCATCTGTAATATTAAATACTACTGATGTTCATGAACGTGTGTGCAATTGGAGGGGGGAAATCACGAAACTAAGCAGGAAAAGAACAAGCTGGTTAATCGTCTTTGGATCTCTTCCATTGACATGCAGATGCTAACAACTTGACAATGGGAATATTTTTTGCAGACACTCGTCATCATTCCAATCCTCTTTGGAGGTCATTTACACTACCGCACTGATTTGCCTTCCCCAGAACATCTCATGATATTTACAAGTGGAATAAAATAGGGTAATTGACAGCATGAAACTATGTACCATTAAGGTTGTTTTTATAATCTAACATTTTCTGTCAAGGTTATGCAGTGCCATGTGAAAATTGTTCATCATTTGGTATTGTTTATCGTTTCTCTTGTGGCAGTGAATGTGGGGTATGTTCTCATTTACCCTCCTAATTGGTGCATCAGCAACGGCGCTTTCTGCATCATCCATTATTGAAAGCAGAATAAATAGCTGCGGCCCTCAGGTATTCTGCTCATTTATTGCTCTTTCCACAAGCCTGCTCAACCCGTGTCCTTTCAGCGGAATTACTCACCACCTGTCAAGCTCAATTCCTTTCCTCAAGCAGCTTTTGTTTGCCGCCAATTAGCACGCTTTTGGCTTTATTTCAGAGTTGGACTGGACTTGTCTTGAGATGCTCTCATCTTCCCTATGGAGCACATAAAAGGAATTGAACGGTTCATGATCACAAAGTGATTGTTGCTTTCACTGGGACGATATACTTTCTTGAACGGCGCTGAATATTTCATACCCACACATAAAATAGATGTCTCTCTGAAGGAGTTGAAGTGCGACAATGAAAAGAGCAAAACAATGAAGATTCTAGTTGTATTAAGTTGTCTCCTTGATATCTAATTTAAAACAGATTCTTTTCTTACAGTGTATTTTAGGTGTTCAATTACCTGACACTCTGACAAAGGCGGAAGTATATCGCCGAAACATGTCAGGTAATTGAACACCTAAAATACACTGTAAGAAAATAATCTGTTTTAAATTAGAATGAAGATGCTGCTACTATGATAGGAAATATTCACAAAATTGTCGAAAAACATTGCGACAGTTAGAATGAATCATTTGCATTGCCATTTTTGTAATCCATTATTATCATCAGTAGTGGGCCGTCGAGTGATTGCTCTGCCGATTGCGACCAGCAAGTCACGTCAAGCGAAGCAGCAAACTTAAAAAAAATCGCCACTGACACAAAACAAAGCAGACAAACAATGCAAATGAGCATGATTCGATCTAAAAGACAATTCCATTGATTGTAAATCGTACGTGACAAAAGTTACTTACCTTTGTGGTTATGCTAGCGACAGTTTTTACAAATGCTTCGAGTGAATGATAAACTGTCAGTGGCAGCCCCGACAAACCATTACATAAATATATCTATTTAATCACTTTTTATGATTATTTCTCCTTTGTGGGTGGCGTGGCTCAGATGTTGCTCGGGAGCCATTACGACGGCGTCGAAGTGTCCTTGAGCAAAACATCGAACCTCTCCAGGCTCTCCTGGTGTGACGTCATCAACAAGCGAATGAGCGAACAACTTAAAACGTGTTGTTTATTTCTTTTACCTTGTTTGTTTGCATGCCTTTTGAATTAAAAAAAAAACTTTAAAACGCTTTCAGTACACAAGGTAAAAAATTGTAAACGACAGCGCAATTTAAAGCCCCAAGGGATTTTTTTTTTCAATATTTAAGCAATTTTTCAAGACATCTAAAAATAAAAACAGATCCTTCATATCTTTGTCCAGACATTGTTGAAAGCGTTGAGAGGGTTATGATATTTATTTTGTTGGTCTGTGCCAAGTTGAACCCTCTCGAGTCTTTGGACTGGTCCTCCTTTTATTGCCAGTGAAGCGCAGTGGGATACGGTGATGGATGAGCCAGTGAAAACTTTCATTTCCAGTGATAACCATTTGTGATTAATGTTTACACTCACACACACGTATGAGGAGCGTGAACATAAGGGCTTTAATATTCACTGCGGGTATTTTGCCTGAATTGACTCCTGACGTTGCAGAGTGATTGATAGCCTACAAGGACGGAGATCAACGGATCAGTAAGTAACAGCCGACTTGGCTGGAATGTTGCAATGTAATCAAACGAAGAAGACACGGGAATCAAATTGCAAGAGTTTTTTTTCCTCCTCTTTTTACTTATTAGTTATTTTAGGTGGTGCGAGCAGATGGAAGACATCCTGCTGCGATGCGATAGCTGTAACGTGTATATGGATATTTGTTTGTGACTGGCATCTTCTAATGGCTTTCGTCTCCTCTGAGACGTTAATGGCCGCCATAGATCACAACGTTTGCGCGTCCCGCCGCGACTGTGGCAAGCGACGCCCGCACAAGTTAATGATCGGCATTCGCAAAGGGAATGAAGATATATGCATTTCTTCGGAGCAAATCTTGACACTGACAGAAATGGCTTCTGGTGGGGGGAAAGATTAAAATGAAGGAAAAAAAAAAACACCCAACCATGTGGCCATCTGTTATATTTTTCTCTTATATTCAATTATTAGTCAGCATATTTATTTTGGGTTCATTGCATGCATTGGGGTGTATCAAAGTTACATGTGGACTGTTTCCTTGTTTTCAATGAACATATTAATTTTTTTTAGATGCATGAAGTAAATCACCTTCGTTTCACGCCTATATGAGAATGCAAATACATTGATATGCAAACCACAATCTTCCCACCTTCGTGGAGGTCTGTGCTCCACTGGGTGCATTTTAGTTCTATTTAAAGCCACTGACATAAATGCAGGCTGACAATTTGTGACAGGGCGAGAAAGGAAAGGAGCCCTATTCCTAATGAATATGGACATTCCAGCCTCCAACAGAAAACATTGACCTGTATTACGTTTTGTTAAGTGATTTTTCAGTCATAGTAACTTTGTATAAACGCCGCTAATAATCAGAACTGGAGTAACTTAAAACAGTTCCAAATAAAATACACATGACATTAACTCATTCACTTCTAGATGTGCAAAAATGTATCCACTCCAGTGGCAGGGTTTTTGTCATTTTCACTCAAATTCCAGGACCCACAGAATATTGAGTTTTAGAACTATATAAACATTCAATGCAGCGTGAGAAGCCTTAGACGCTCTTCTTTCATTAGAAAAAAAAGTTAATTCTTAAGTTAAATGGGTCTGGAGATTTATATAGCGCTTTAACAACAGCTGAAGCTGTAACAAAAAGCTAACATGGACAAAAAGCAAATGCTACCCCTCGTCGTTATTTCCTAAATTATATGGGTCTGTGGTTATCTGAGCTTGTAATGGGGGCGGCTCTACAAAAGGCAAATGATTACGTCTTGTGGGAGGAAAAACATTGCCAGAGGTCTGACCACACATTTAGTTGTGGTTATAGCTATATAACTACAAATAAATATAAATATATACAACAATATATACATTACATAATATAAAATGTCATAAAAATATCTAACAAAAAAGATATATATTTATAACTACAGTCAAACCTCGGTTTTCGAACGTCTCGGTTCTCATCCCATTCGGTTTTCAACCAAAAATGTCATATTTTTTATGCAACCGAAATTTGGTTCTCAACCAAACTGAGTGCATCTGAATGCATCACTTGACTCCGCTTCCTTAGACGTCACTTCCTTATATGTAACGTCTTCCTCATTGTGACCGACGCATTAATATTGTTGTTGTTTTATTTTTGCGAAAATGCAGACATATTTGGTTCAAGAATTTGGTTTGAAAAGTTAGTGTGCCCTGTGTTTGCCCAAAGGCAGCTGGGATAGGTGCCAACACGCCCCGTGTCAGAAAGAAAATTGGTGAAAATAAGTTTGTTTTTATAGAATTGTACACCTGACCTGCTCTATTATTAAGTTTTTATCCGGTTTATGCGATGAAATACTTAAGAAGTTGTTTTCTAGACTTTGAACGAATTAAGATTTTTTACATTGATTTTAATGGAAAGTGCAGATTCGGTTTCGGTATTCGAACAGGTTCCTGAAACGGATTATGGTCGAAAACGGAGGTATCACTGTATATAAATTTGACACAAGGCATTCAAAAACAACTGAAAACAGTCACGACAAAGTCATCTCATGCTTTTGTTTACTTATTTATTCTGTTCCGGTGAACGTTGTATTCATCATTAAATATTTACATACATTATGTACATTTAAACTTGTTTATACATGGCTTGTTCACATGCATACGTTCATATATTTAAAAAAAAAATCCAAACAACTGTACACAAATTTACACTCACCTAAGAATGAGTAGTCTGTGCAATAGAAGGCACAAATGACCTTTGACCCTGCATTCATGTGGCATCAAGTATTGATTTCACAGACATTGCAACATGAATTATGACAAAATGTGGGACTCAGAGCTGACGGCTAGCAGCAAAGTAAGCGCCCACTCTACCACCACCACCACCACCCTCGAGATTGTGAGCGAACGCCATCCCGGACCGTTATCAGATGATCACGATAGATAGACAGATAGATCATGATCGAGCGAACTGAGATATCCGTCGACTTAAAACACAATCTCTATTTGTCGGATTGAAGTTTCTGCTACGCAGATATTTGCGATTGTGTAAGGCCTGTTGGTTGAGGCACAAGGCTAAAGTCACGGGCGGGGACGGGTTGGAAGTACTACTAATCACAATCACTGGCCACTTCAAGATGACGATATTACAGAAAGACCCGTGAAGGCCACCGTGTCATTGATTTCAAATTTGATGGTAACTCATTCTTAAATCACATTTTTCCCTTGCACGTATCCACATTTTTTTACAGAGTTTGATATTAGCTGTTAAAATCATACTGAACTTTGGTAATTTTTATTGTATTTTTGGGGGGGATGGGCATAGCGCCTCCAATTGGTTGGAAGCTTAATCTTACACGAAGCAAGGTACCAAATCTCTGAAGCAGTGGTTCTTAACATGGTTCGATCATCCAGTGGGACCTTGGCTTACGAACTTAATTGGTTCCCAGACACAGTGTGTCAGGCGGAAAGTGTGTATCCCAAAAATTAATTTCCCATAGGAAACCATTAAAATGACAATAATCCGTTCCCAGGACCCCATAAAACTACACGAAATATACCTTATTTTATGTATAATAAATGTGCTATCGTATTATGATTAAAGAAATAAACTGTACTTTACAATAAAGTTATTTTATTTACCTTTGTGATGGTCGTTAATGGCTTAATGGAATGGAGTGTCCGGTTTCCTCAGCATTAAACACTTGATGAGGAACGTAACCTTCTTCTTTCACCATCTTGAGGAATGATGCCTCGTCAGTGCTTTCTCTGTGATAATTGTATCTAGTTCATCGTCAATTGTGATCTGTTTAGCTGGGTTGATAGCTTTTTGCATCAAGTGTACAGATGACTTGTGCGGGTTATTTGTGCAGCCTGATTGATGGGATATTTTGACTGTTTTCTATGCATTTTCTCACTATTCTCACACTCTCACACTTTTGTTTTTTGTTTCAAGCTCTGTCATCTCCCTTTCGTGTGTGTGTTTTCTCACTCTCTCTGTCTGCCTGTCTCTTTAATCTCTTTAATCCCCCACTGCTGCATTCTTGACCAATCACGTGGCTTTAACCGAAGACTGGGGGCGGGGAATAGAGGGCAAAAACAGTGGCCACCAATTTCTTGTTAGGAGAAAGGGCTCGTTCGCAAACGACACATCACTCATTGTGGCGGCTCCGTGTGTATCCCGAAAAATACTTCGTATGCCAAGGTAAAGTTTTCATAAATGTAACATTCGTAAACCAAAAATTCGGAAGCCAAGGGGTTCGTAAACAGAGGTTTCACTGTACATCGAATGATGTTCGATCTGCTTCATACAACAAATAGGGTGCAGAAAGTTATTAAGATTGAATGACTGCCTGTCTTTTGTGTTGTTACATTATTTGTTATTTAGTTTTTATTGTCTGTTTTTGACTTCAAATTGGCTCCGCAAGAGTGGCTGCCTTAACAGCAGCTCCTGTATTTTGTTGTGTCAATTTCTCCACTGTGAGACAAAAAAAGGCTCATTTTATGTAATAGAATCATCTGCTCAACTGCAGACCTAGTGTTTTTTTTTATGGAAGGATTTCAGTGCCGTATTTATTTATTTATTTATTTATTTATTTATTCATTCATTCATTCAGTCTTAGACTCCGTTTCATACAGTACCTGTGTGGGCTATTCACAGGAGTGCCTCCTTATCTAAAAAGCAGGCATGTCCTTATTTTCAGTGTAAAAAGTTGAAATCGTATGGAAATATAAATCAAGGAATGTCTTGAGGCATGACTGCTTACTTCATACACACCAGGGTGATCTTTTAGAGAATTGGATGCAAAGAAAAAAAATGGATACAGGCGATGAGCAGGTTGACAATTCCAAATGAGACACTTCAATCATTCAGTCAGTACCATGAACATAAACATTGCATGTTGGTTGTGTGTGTGTGTGTATGTGTAGAACATTCGCAGTGAGATGCTACCCTCAGCAGGTATGACCGAGAAACATGAAAGGTGGCAACTGGGTTTGTTTGGCTAATTGGCACAGATTCAAATACAGTAAAAGGGTCCATTGACGTACCCTTAATTCAAATGAGAGTATCACCCACCCCAAAGTCGCAAGCAAGAACTGTACACAAATAGCGGTACCTCTTTTTTTTTCTTCACTACATTGACACACTTTGGCCCCATTTTTAAAACTTCCTTGAAGTTTTTTTTTTTTACAGTAGAGTAGAGTAACACTATACAGTATACAGAAAATGGATTAAAAAAATTTAGAAGCACATGTAGTACAAATTGGGTGATACATGAATAGTACCCTCTTTGAAAAAAAAACCAAGGCATTTGAAAATTATGACCCAAAAAAACTAAAATAAAAAAAGCATCAAGGGATGAGTTCAATACAAACTAAAATGATCCTTCATCCTTTACCTGAGTTTGCTCATCATAACAAAAAATATAGAAACTAACAATTTTGGTGATTTGGATGTCAAGGAAAAAAAAAATTTGAACATCCATATTGAACAAGAATCAAGAACCAAAAAAAAAAAAAAAAACGATGTTTGCAGTCTGCACCCGTTAGCTCGGATAAGAAATGTCTTCCTGTCGTTTAAATGGAGCGACAGAAGGATGGAAAGAGAATTTCAATATCCCTCTTAGTTTGTGACCTGCTTTCCACCAGAAAGTCTCTTCCGCGGAGTAGGCAGGAGAAATGTGAGAGCACTAATTAAATTGGCTTCACACAGACTTGCGCTAGCCGGAAAAACGGGGGCGGTTGGGGGCTTGGTGGGTCTGGGTCGGGGGGGGGGGGGGGGGCTTCAGTGTGAGGACTAGCAGGATTCATGAGCGCGGGAAGAGAAGCTCAATTATTTGGAGGAACTGATTTTGGGCTCTTCTATCGTAAGAATGACTTGCGCCTCCTGGTTGTTCAAGTTAATATCCATGGAAACAAGTTATTAGGCCTAAAGCAATTTTGACAGTGTGTCGTCCTCCACTTTACAGAGTGAAATACTTGCCAAAATGGTCATTCTATTCCTGGACAAACTCCATCAAGTACAGAATTGGATGCCCTAATTCGGAGATACACAAATGCAAATAATTTTTTGGGGGTGAGCAAAGGAATAATAAAAAAAATACGCCTATAAAGTCATACGATAGGTTACACGCAGCTTCTTGTGCGATGATAAGTTAAAAGTGCTTGAAACTAATGTTTAGTTGGACACTTTACGAACGGAACGCATCAAATTCAACTTTAAAAGACAACCGAGGCCCCCAGACAAGTTGTGTTGACTTCTACTGAGCGTATTTTACAAAGATTCCACGGCATAGAGCTATATTTTTCATTTTAAGACTCGCACTGAAGATTCAGGTCAAGTCTTGTTTTCGAGTTAATGACGATGCCTGACGTGACGTCACGGAGGGAACGCCCCTGTCCGAGAAAGCGACACACAATGCATTTTGGGTACTTTGTTTGGTCTGAAAACTTCCGTGTTGATGACGAAATTAGAAGGAAAACACATAAATAACCAAGCATAAATAACCAAGTCTACTATTTGATACTAGTTGACACACTAGTTGACACACATTCCCAGCAGACAAATCAGCCCATTTCCAACGGAGCTTGGGCGCCATCTTGTGCATTTTCTGGGACGCTACATTGGAGTCCCGACGGCTCGAATTGATATGTGAGGACTTCTTTAATCGATTGCAAACATTTATGCTTTCCTCTTCAGAACTATTTGAATCATATTCATAACTGGATGAGTAACAAGAAAGCATCTTCTCCGAATCTGAAGCCATTGTTTTGATTCTCAAGCAAGGCAAGACGTCTTGGCTTGACGTCACGAACAAGGGGGCGGGACCTTCTGAAACTCGGCATCTCCGGGGTCATTTTGAAGTCGTTTTGGGACACTTTAACTCATTTTGAATTGGTGTTTTGCATCAGAATCAGAATCGGAATACCTTTATTCGTCCCACAATGGGGAAATTTGCATTTGACTAAAAATATCAGCCTGCGTGTTTTGGGTGTTTTAGATGCTCGAAAATGTTTTTCTGATGTCAGTTAGGAAACAAAAAAATGGTGGTGGTTCTCCTTTAAAAGGTCCCACTGGAGTTGACTTGCGAGTCGGGCGAGGAGCGATTTTACACTGGTCTGACTAACTTTATGATCCTTGTGTGTTAGCATGATTAGCATAAGCCATTTACTGAAATGTCTCGATGATATCAACGGACTGAGAGGGATAGTTATACAGTTTATGGATGGGATGGTTGCATGTCGGGGCCTTTAACTCAGTACAATATAGGGTGGGACCAATTTCGCCCTTTAATGAAAGCATCGTAGTCTGTTGCGGGTGTTTTATTTTCATTTTTTCTGCTGTCGTCTGGATTTCTCGCCCAAGATAATGAAGTCTAGTGAGCTCCTCCAGGGGCAGTATCACCTCGCCCGTGTTACTGGACGTGTGCTTTCCTATTTGCAAGGTCAGCAGCGAGACAGGCAAAGCCACCAGAGGACACATTTACAGACATAAAGAGCCAGACATGTCCAGCACCAGATTTTTTTTTTGTGTGTGCAAAGAGAGCCATAAAATGTGTTCACGCCCACGTGGAATGCACAGTCCAAAACAAATGAGGTAGGGAAAATAAAAAATACACATAACTTGTTGATCGCCATAGAAATGTACAAATATGTACATTATTAACTCATTCACTGCCAGACGTGCAAAAATGTGTGCACTGCAGTGCCAGGGTTTTTGTCATTGTCACTTGAATTCCAGGACCCACAGAATATTGAGTTTTAGGACTACATACACATTCAATGCAGCGTGAGAAACCTTAGACTCTCTTCTTTCATCAGAAAAAAAGAGTTGATTCCGAAATTACATGGGTCTGGAGTTATTTGAGGTTGAAATAAGGGTGGCTGTCCAAAATACAATGCAATATGGACATATTGGTTTATATAGCACTTTAACAACAGCTGAAGCTATAACAAAGCGCTAACATGGGGAAAAAATGAAATGATGCCCCCTTGTGGAAGGGAAAGACATTGCTAGAGGTCTGGCCAGCGCTTCATCGGCACCCAAGCAAGACAAAACAAAACCCGAACTCATTCGGGAATGGCACTCTATGTCCTATTTCGAATTCCTGAAGAAATTGGTGAATGGCAGTGAATGAGTTAAGAGGGAAAAAACTGAGAGGGCTAATTATGTAACAGCTAGATATAAATGATGATGACTGTCTAATGACTGATTGTTAAAAATATAAAAATACTTTTTTGGAGGGAATGGAAGGTATTTACAAAATATTCCCCAAAGTATTTTGATTTTCATCCACCGCTTTTCAAAACAAGAGCACGGCACTTATTTGTTACAATGAGAAAAAAAAGGTGCTGCCAAATGCATCTGCAAGATGGCGAGTAGCATCATGACAAATGGCACTTTCAAGTTTCCAAATAATCATAATAATAATAATAATAATAATAATAATAATAATAATAATAAAATAATAAATAAAAATAAAATGAACAGCGGTTTATGATGCCTTGCGGGGCAATGTAAAAAAAAAAAAAAAGATTTCACAGTGACCAATAAAAGTGCCTTGATGGTGAGAGTAAAAAGAAATCAAATAAAAAATGGTCACTCGCCATCCGTCACTTGTGTTGTCACCTCTTCCTCCAAACCTTTGGCAGCCAGATCTTCACCGTCTTGTCACTGCAGAGACACGGTGGGGGAGGGAGAAAGATGTGAGGCGTTTTCAGAGAAGGGAGGAAGGAGTAAAGGGAAATGAGGAAAATACCAGAGCAATCACATCAGTGAGGCCTCCATAGACGCGCACGCATGCATGCGACTTCCTTACTTTTCCATAGTTGCTTTCAAACAATGCAGAAAGTTATCCGGTTCTCAATGTTGAGTTAGCACCTGTTTTATTTTAGACTGTGTTCACAACTGCAAAGTTCTGTTTTGTTCAAAATAAAATGGTGCGAATGCTATGTGATAAAGTCCAAGATGGCGCCCAAGTAGGCAGCCGTCAGCAAGTGCTCTCACGAGCCTTGCTTTTTCTTCTTTGTCGTTTTCTTCTTTGTCATGTTTGGATACGGATTATTTTTCAGCATTTTTGGCTACAACATTCCTCAAGGAGGAGACTGTGTTAAGCGGTTGCGCCTGTTCGGAATATGGCAGCACTGTTTTTGATTGGGAGGAATGCCAGTGCCATTTGACTGTCATCGCTGGACAACTTTGGGGCGATTGTGCTTTTTTTTTTTGCGCCTGTAATGGGCAGCATTTTCACAGCCCCGCTTTGTTCAGCGGAAAAGTCGGTGCTGTTGGACAGTCGCTGGATGGATGCATGGCTTGAGGAACACACAATAAGAAGAAAGCAGTGTTTGCGCAGAGCGCCGATGCCTATGTGGAACTGTTGGTTTAATGTGGATGCACACGGGAAGGCAGAAAGTTCAAGGAGTGGATTGATATATTATTATTAAACACCGCACTCATGAACAGTCTGCAGCTTTATGGATGTATGGCTCGATAAGAAGAAAGGAGCGTCAGCGCAGAACGCCGATGCGTATGTGGAACTGTTGCGGCTAGGAATTGAAGCGGATTTACGTGGGACAGGAGATGTGAGGTCTCTTTTCGTCAGTGGATGCTACAGCTTCGCGTTTGCTTTCAACATTTAGCCTGTATCAGACGTGCACATTTCGCTATGACGTCCCTGATCCAATGGTGAAAAGGACGCTTTGATCCTCTCTTCTCTCATCTAGAACTGCTTCATACAACAAAGAGGGTGTCTTTTGTGTTGTGTTACATTATTTGTTTTGGTTATTTTTTTTGTTTTGTTTTGACCTCAAAATGGCGCAGTTACAGCAGGTCCTGTATTTGGTTTTTCTACTTCTTCCTTTCCTCTCCTCTTCATTACTTTGCTGCTATGAAACGTAAATCCATTGTGAGACAAATAAAGGCTAATCCAATCCAGTCGACTGAAATTGGTGGGTGAACCACACAAGTCGTTTAAGACATGCACTCGCACTTTCCTCAAGTCATTTTAGGTCTGAGAACAGCACTGACCATGTTTTAAAATAATCACTTGAAGTCGTAAAAAAAATACTGATAAACTGCTAATTCACATTTTCCAAGAAAAATATGGCTTTGTTCCACCCCAAAAAAATAGACTATTTTCCCCCAATCATGAAAAAAATGCTACTCAGTCCAGGAGGCGCAAAAAGTTGCACAACGCTTGCGTGCTTAGCTTCTATTTTCAAGACAACTTTCAGGCTTTGGAGCTGTACTCGACAAAGCTCCCTTTTTGGTTGTTAATTGGAATTTATTTTTAAGCCAATGTGAGTACAGTGTAGGGAGAATGATAACTCCAGATAATTGGTGGGGGGGAGACAGTGGCTGACATTCACAATGAGTTTCGTGTCAAAAATAATTTCAATGCACCAGAGGGAAGCCCGAGCCTTCACACTTTGTTGTTTTTCAGCATGAATTATATCACATAGTTCGTTAGTTACTGTACAGCGGCGTAAACCCTGTGTTTGGTTCCAAAAGAACAGAAATAGGTCAATGAAAAGTAAGGAAACCACGCATTAGGATGGGAAAAGGAAAGGATAAGAAAGTACCAGAGGGAGGAGGGGAAGGTGTTTATCATGGGAGGCTGGTGGCTCGGCCCTTGATGGCGAGGACCCGGCGAGGAAGACACGGGGTCAAGCCAGGCACATAGTTCCATAATTTCACCCTGCAATCGCTGGGGTCATCCCGGAGGAAGAATTTTGAGACAAACAGGTTGTTGTCCAGTAGGATTGAAGTAGCAGTAGAGTGGAGGACGAGGACGGAAAGCAGAAGGTTGAGATCGTTAGCCGAGGTGGTTGTGAACCAAAGTGAATCCCTACTATGTTGGGCGTGAGGCGCTTTGCTCAAACCATAATTCATAAATGAATCAAAAATCTAGATTGATTGCATCATGTGTATTTATAAATTGTCTTTGGATATCAAGAGGACCTGGCCGAAACGGTCAATGACAAGTAAAATAGTCTCCTGAATGACTCCTATCATTGATACTTTTGTGTAATTATTGCTGACTGGGAAATGAAAATATTGATTGACAGTAAACTGTAGTTGCCCCTGAGTGAGATTCGTACAGTAGGAAACCAAAGATGAAAAGGTTTCATCACCTATCATCTGTACTTCTTTGAAGGTGTCGGACGTTTCGCTCCTCATCCGAAGAGCTTTGTCAGCTTTGTCACTAAAGTTGTGCTGGTAACTCTGGCCCTATATATATATCCCTAATGGACAGGGGTGGCAGCGCCAGACCTCTGCTTTGATAGGAGCAGTGGACTACTCGCTGAAGCTAATCTGATTACTTCTTTTGTTCTGTCTTATTACCTCTAATGTTCTATGTCTGTGTCTGATTGCCCCATTCGCTCTGGCATCACCTCATCAGCATGACTAAGCCTACGTGGTAACGACCTAAAAAGTCTGTCGTAAGCACTGTCTACATTAAACCTGAAAGCAGGAAACCAAAGTTACCTGGATGCGGTGAAGATCTGCTTGGAGTTAGTACAGATGGCATTAATAGGGCTGTCGTGTCCTTTGACTTCTCCGATGGGAGTGAAATTGTCGACGTTCCACACCTTCATCATCCCACCTCGACATCCACTGAGCAGCAAAGGCCTCCCCGGGATGTAAGCCAGGGCGCACACCCAATCTTTGTGGGCAATGGGGATTTGCTGTTGAGGGAAAGTAGAGTCAGCAAAAGACAACATGAAGGCAAGTCATACCAGATTCTCTGGTGTATAAGGCGCACCCAAAAGCCTTGATTTTCTTCAAAAGATGATGCAGCGCCTTATAAGCAGGTGCACCTGATATGTGAAGTAATATTGAGCCACAACAGGTCTCGCAACTACTGTCAGCTGCCACTGACTCCATTTCACCACTGTAGAAGAAGTTGTGCGTAACCCCATCCTCTCCAGTGGCGCCTTATAATGTGGTGTGCCTTATATTTGTAAAACCTTTATATATTTATAGATTTTCAGAACTTGTCTCATTCATTTAAAGGCGACCTCCTGTGGCCACCTCCGTTTTAATGGCGACCTCCGTTTCCACAAGCTGATAAATTCCGTATATGGAGCTTAGACACCCTCTTCTGGTAGCTTTTGGGTGCAACACAAGGTTTTCAGACCAAACAAATACAGCAAAATACATTGACGTGATGGAAGGACAGCTACAATGTGTCTTTTTTTCGGTGTGGGGCGTTCCTTTAGTGACGTCACCTACGGACTCGTCACCAACTCAAAAACAAGACTTCCTGAATATTCAGCGCGAGTCTTAAAACGTAAAATATAGCTATATATGCGGTGGAATCTTTTTAAAATATGCTCAGTAGAAGTCATTTGAAGCCATTTTACAAATTATGGACACAACGTGTCCGGAGACGTCGGTTTTCCATTAAAGTAGCAGATGCAAAAAAAACATTACAGCCACAAAAATGTGTGCTTGTAGATAAAAAAAATGTGAACGTTATATGTGTGTGTGCATGTGTGTGTGCCTTGTCTAACCACATTGGTGCTACAGTGGCAGACCAACTTTGTCTCATTACATGTTCAAAAGACTCAGAAAAGCCCACGGGCATACCTCCCTGCTTTTCAAAGCGTTACTAAACAAAATAGTTTTCCTTTTACCATGCAAAGAAAAAAATTATATTCCAACTCTACAAACACAATCCGTAATCTGTGCATGATTTCCCCCCCTCAATTTTTCCTCCATGTGTGGTCTCTGCAGAGTTTGACAATATTGGGAACACACTACCACGCAATGACAAAAAATAACTGGCAAATGGCAGTCATGTAAAGAGAATACATTCCCTGGAGAATTTTTCAGTAAAAGTAGTGAAAGATCAGGGTAAACCTTGCCCTGAGCAGAAAACGAAACTAGACACAAACATCTAAAATGCAGGTTTCAATTTTTTTCACAATTACAGTAAAGTCTCGTTATATCGATATCGGATATATCGATAGTCCCGGTTATATCGAAACTATTTCTATGCACGCACGGAGAAAATTACATGCAAACAGGGTCGGATATATCGATAGTCCCGGTTATATCGATATTTTTTCGGTCTCCCTTGAATATCGATATAACGAGACTTTACTGTACTTTTATGCAAATCGTTTTGTCTCTTAAGAGTCCGCCTGTCCAGAAGGTGTGAATTTAACTACACTATTAAATACTATTTGTTGTAAATTTCTGAAAATGTCCCCGTGAGACAGGATGTTGGCCCACCGTCAGCTCATTTATGCAACCCCCCCTCCCCATTTTGTTTGCCATCGCTCCTGCTCAAATTGGAGGTCTTACGATTTTTGCTCCGAGACAGGAATGAGAGAATTGAAGTGTCTTGGGGTCAATTAATTATATCAAAATGTTCCCCAAAGAACCTAACATTAACCTGTAATAATCGCAAATGGTCTTTATTTATGGCATGTCTATTTACTGTTTTATTTGTTTATATTGATAAATTGATATCTTTGTCTTTTTAATGCAGTTCAGTTGCCTCTCCCCAGCCACTTCTTCCAGCTCTCCCAACGCATTCCTTGGCCAGCTGGGGGATATCGTCCCCAGTTGGGTGTCCTGGAACACCTCACCAGAGAGACGTGGAGGAGAAGCGGCTGGACTTCGAGCGCCTACAAGATGACCCAGGCGTCTCCCCTCATCTCTAAGGGATGAGGGGAATTTCTCTGGAGGGGAAAATTCATTTTGTTCTTTGGTCCATGACCCATATCTGGTGACCATAGGTGAGAGAACGTAGATCGACCAGTAAATTGAGATCTTCGCCTTTCGGCTCAGCTCCTTCTTTACCACGACAGACCAATACAAAGTCCGCATCACAGCAGACACCGTACCGATCCGCCCGTCGATCTTTCGCTTCCTCAGAGATGTGAAATGCATTTTAAGCTACCGTGTGCTTGAATTGTGGGGTTTCAAGTGCACTCAATAAGTGGAGCTTTTTTTCCATGCTCACTGAACTCGTTATTGCGGTCAGCAGAGGTCTGTCAGTGTGAGATGGGTTGTATGGGCCAGAAAAGGTTCACTTGCTCTCTATTCATATATAAACTAAAGAACAGAGTGGAGCTGAGTTTGTACCAAAACCCAGAAAATCCCCTGGAAGCCAAAATGGAAAAAGGTGTACCCAGCATGAGACGTAGTTTTATTAAAAGAATGAATAGCTACCAAAAGAACTTAAAGTACTTAATGAATCAGTATCACCAAATATGTTTTTAATGCTACAATATATATACAGTAAAGTCTCATTATATCGATATTCTCGGGAGTCGGAAAAAATATCGATATAACCGGACTATCGATATATCCGATCCTGCGGCATGTAAATTTTCTCCTTGCGTCCATAGAAATAGTATCGTAATAAGCAATACTATCGATATAACCGATATCGATATAACGAGACTTTACTGTATATAAAGAACTATATTGTGACTGCTTTATTTCCTGTATATAATACCTCTACATGTTAATCGCTTTGTTACAGCTTCAACTGCTGTTAAAGGACAACCGACGTCTCCGGAGTTGTGTCCATAATTTGTAAAATGTCTTCAAATGAAAAAAATACTGAGCGTATTTTACAAAGATTCCACCGCATATAGCTATATTTTACGTTTTAAGACTCACGCTGAATATTCCGGAAGTCTTGTTTTTGAGTTGGTGATGAGTCCTCACCCTACGTCACTGAAGGAACACCCCTGACCGAAAAAAGTACACATTGTAGCAGTCCTTCCATCACGTCAATGCATTTTGCTGTACTTGTTTGGTCTGAAAACGTCGTGTTGCACCAAAAAGAGGCAGAAGAGGGCGGCAAAGCTTCATGTAAGGAATTTATCACACTTTCTGAAAATGCCCAATTCGCAGCTCAATTTTTTGCAGATTTTGGACACTAAGTCATTTTTATTTGTGTTTTGTATTTGACTAAAAATATCATACTGCATGTTTTGGGTATTTTAGATGCTATAAAACCGTTTTCTGATGTCAGTTAGTAAAAAAGTGATGTCAGTTGTCCTTTAAAGCTCTATCTATATATATTTTTTATGCAAGAATGTTCAAATGCAGAGTATGATGAAGTATGAAGGCATTGGCACGAATGTAATAAAGCATTGGATGGTCTCTTCTGGTTTTCATGAGAGGTGGTGGATTAAAATTGCTTTAGCACTTTTATCTTTTGAACTGGAAAGGCCATGCCATTGCAGCTTCAAGGCCAAAGGGAGTGCAAATACTGCAAATTAAAATTACACCCACGCACAACACATTATAATCGTGGTGCTTCACTGACCACCGTCTGGAAACATTAAGTGCTTGGTGTGACCAAACGACGGCATAGAAGACATCAGATGGTGTAGCGGAACAAATAAAAGATGCCAAGGCGTTATTGCGTCAATACACCAACCAACTTGAACTACAAATGTGGATGCGCGCAACCTGGTTTGTCAAGTACAGTCAAACCGAAAATGTCATATTTTGTATGCCCCAGTATACAATCGAAATTCGGTTCTCAACCAAACTGAGTGCACCTGAATGCATCACTCGACTACCCTCCGCGTCCTCATACGTCACTTCCTTATATGTAACGTCTTCCTCATTGTGACCGACGCATTAATATTGCTGTTGTTTTATTTTTGCGAAAATGCAGACATATTTGGTTAAGATCTGACCTGAATTAAGATTCGGACCTGAATAGTATGATTTTAAAGTAAGCAGAGGATGGTTTGAAAAGTTAGTATGCACTGTGATTGGTGAGCAACAAGTTCAGGATGTCCCCCGCTTACTGCCCAAAGACAGCTGGGATAGGTGCCAACACGCCCCGTGGCAGACAGAGAGAGGGATTTTTATGTACAGATGTTAATGTTGATGTTAAAAATTGGTGAAAATAAAACATTGCAGTTTGTTTTAATAGAATTTTACACATGACCTGCTCTATTATTAAGTTTTTATCCGGTTTATGCTGTGAAATAGTTAAAAAGTTGTTTTCTAGACTTCGAACGGAATAAGATTTTTTACATTGATTGTCATGGAAAGTGCTGTTTCGGTTTTTGAACAAATCGATTTTCGAACATGTTTCTGAAACGGATTGTGGTCGAAAACCGAGGTATGACTGTATATTTCCATTCACATGCGGTATTTGGTAAAGCGCTAGCATACTGCGTCGATTAATTATAAACAAAGTGCTTCGTTGATTCCCACGAGGTCAAGCACTGTGCTTTTTCCGCAGAAAAGTTGAGAACAAAAACAGCTCCTAAAGGAGGCTGCAGCATTACCAGAGCTGCAATACACAATATCATTTTACACCCGGCGCTTGCATTCGGATTGCAATTTCATAATTAGACACGAGGCTGTAAAATGGATCATATTGGCTCGTTGGCAAATGGGGAAGAGAGGAGACTCCACGGACCACCGCAAAAACCCGGATTTAAATGAGTCTTTGAATAGCGCCTTGCTTTTCTTATTTACTCTGCTGGGAGGAATAAAAAAAATATGATTGAAGGTGGAAGTAAAAAAAAAAAAAAAAACATTAAAAACCTGACAACGGGCTGCTTAATATGCAAATGAATGCGCATGCCAATGAAGTCTACCCACAAGGTGCAGAGCTATGCATTTTTTAAAACATCGGCAGGCAACAGTCGATACACAAGAGACGCCGCAGAAGTAAACACACACACACAAAAGCACACACACACACACACAAACTTTCCTCTCCGAATCTTACGCCCTGATGTTGACATACTTTTCCTAACACTTTAAACATGACTCACCAGCACCGCGGAGCGAATCTCGTGCCTAAATGAAGAAAGTGAGGCAATGATAGGGAGTCTCACAGCCACTGACACTCCGCACATAGCACGTAAATAAAGGAGCGTCAGCGCAGAGTGCCGATATATATGTGGAACTGTCACGGCTTGGAATTGAAGCGGATTTACGTGGGACAGGAGATGTGAGGCAATTTCATCTCGTCTTTTTGTCAATGGATGCTACAGGTTATGTTTTTGTTTCAAAACTTTAATCTTCTTGTCTTTCATCTAGAACTGCTTCATGAAACCACGAGGGTGCAGAAAATGTATAAGATTGAATGACTGTGTCTTTTGTGTTGTGTCATATTATTTGTAATTTAGTTTTTGTTGTTGTTTTGACTTCAGGATGGCGCCGCAACAATGGCTGCCTTTAAAGCAGATCTTTTTTTTTCCTCTTGTATTCATGACTTTGCAGCTGTGAAGTGTAAATTTCTCCACTGCGAGACTAATAAAGGCTAATCCAATCCAAATAAATACATAAATAAATACATAAATAAATACAATAAAATAATCTCTGGAAGAAAATGAATGTTTTTGGGTGCGCCTTATAATGCGAAAAATGCGCTACATGCTTCTATGTAATGAGCATTTTGTTTGAGGATCGTGTGAAGCCCACAAATACACAAAGACACCTTACAGCACAGGTGTCAAAGTCAGGGCCCGCGGGCCAAATCCGGCCCGCCACATCATTTTTTTCGGCCCGCGAAAGCAAATCAAACTTGTTAAATTCCATGATGATTGCTAAAATCTGAGCCAAAATTTCATATTTTTGGATGTCAACCACAATAAAAGTCATTATTCTTGACTTCAGTTTTGAAAACGAGTTATTCATTAATTTGCTGTGTGCTCTATATGTAATATTTGACTGGATTTAAACATTCTAATGGGTTCCCCAAATGCATAACGGCCCTCGAGAGGAAACCATAACTACAATGTGGCCCGCGGCAAAAAATGACTTTGACACCCCTGCCTTACAGGCATGTCCACGTTGTGCAGCCGCGGGACTGAATGACACAAGGACTGAGGTATGATGCCGGCCTCCAAGATCAACTCGACATCGATGGTCGGGCTACAACTCATTAACCCCATCGCCAGATCTAAGAGCAATGTTGCTTGACTTCAGTCA
Organism: Hippocampus bargibanti; assembly: GCF_051943395.1. Classification (NCBI taxonomy): domain Eukaryota; kingdom Metazoa; phylum Chordata; class Actinopteri; order Syngnathiformes; family Syngnathidae; genus Hippocampus; species Hippocampus bargibanti. The sequence goes on along the minus strand of NC_142745.1, from coordinate 3,940,731 downwards.
TTCAGCCTGACCTATTAACTCTTTGCAAGATGAAGAAGCATCTTGTGAGAAACACAGTCCGCCATTTTTCACTGGGGCCAATCTGAGAAGCGTCTGTGTTCTTTTCTGGAGTTCTTCACCTTCATCACACCATGTTAATTCATCAAGGTCCATAACATAAAGGGTGAATATGTGTATTGAATGTGATTTTTTTTTTGTCACATGCTACCTCGACACCCTCTCCCCTCATCCCTACTTGTTCTACATCTTGAGCTGCATCGTGAAAGAAGCATTCATTATTCAGCTTACATTTTTTCTGAAACAATGGGCTTGAACACACACATGCACACACAACACACCTGGCTGAGCTCCTGCTGCTCCAAATCCCATTTTTTGATTCCGTTGTCTCTCGATCCACTAAACAGTACGTCTCCCTGCACAGCCAAACACTCGATACCGTCGTAATGGGGTGGCTCAAAGTTATGAGCCGGACCAATGTTACCCGCCGTCCCTTCTGCCACATCAAATACCTGCAAATGGAAGCACAATGCACCATTCAGTATCTATAACTGTTCTCCTGACAGTGTTATTAAAATTCAAATATGGTCTGAAAGTGTGTCTTCATGTTAACTACCTTCACATAATGATCTTTGGAGCCAGTGATGACTTGGTCTTTGCCCAGCAGAGACTGTCCCACCGTTAAACACATCACAGAGCCAATGTGACCCGTCAGCTTGCCCATAGCTTGCATCCTAAACGCAAACATGCACGTATAAACGAAGTTGAAGCAGATTTTCAATGAACAGAGACATTTTCCATTTTCACCGATACACCCGAAACAAACAGGGTGTTTATTAAATGCGTTTTCCTCCTGGCAGAATTCCTAATGCATCAATAAATGGTACGAGCGTTTCTGTCTGGTTTTCTCCGTGTACCTCAAAGAACAATAAATATGAACAAGAGAATGTTGCCCTCCCAAAAAAAAGGCTCGGCGTGTACCACTTTATAAGTATTCCACAGGGTTTTTTTTAAACTCTCTTTTATGCTGAAAAATTTTGCGAGCAGTTAATATATGATTACTATTTAGCATAATCTAATCAATTCAGAAAAAAAAGAAATAACTCCATTAACTCATTCGAGGCCCTTCCAGAATTTATTCGGGAATTGAAATGTTTGACGTGGAGAGTCATTCCCAAATTTGCTTGGGTTTTGTTTTTTTTCTTGTGGGGGGTGCCGATAAAGCGCTGGTCAGACCTATGGCAATATTTTTCCTTTCCACGAGGCGGCAGTATTTGCCTTTTGTCCATGTTAGCGCTTTGTCACAGCTTTAGCTGTTGTTAAACCGCTATATAAATCAATATGTATCTATAGTATTGTATTTTGCAGAGCCGCCCCCATTTCAGGCTCAGATAACTCCAGACCCAAATAACTTAGGAATTAACTATTTTTTTTTCTGATGAAATAAAAAAGTCCAAGGTTTCTTACACTCAATTGAATGTTTATGTCGTCCTAAAACTCAATATTCTGTGGTCTTGCAATTTGAGTGAAAATGACAAAAACCCTGGCGCTGGAGTAGACATATTTTTGCACAGTGAATGAGTTAATGATGTTGTAAAATAAATAAATAAATAAATGGGTGGATCTGTAAACAATAAAAATAATTAAAAAAAAACAAATAAAACATAAATGAATACATGGATAAATAAATGGATAGTTATATAAATAAATAAATCTGCGTTAAATGCCAATCCGAACAAAAATGCTTCAGCAGAGGAACCATAACACGAATGGTTTGATTCTGAAAATATACAGCAAAGGATGTCAATCTGAGTCAATTTATCCGTGGTGTACTCGGTAGTCAAGTGTGGACGTCACCAAAACATACAAAAAGCATGAACGAGCTGTCTAAGTCGATCATAGTCAACACTGAGATTTTAGTCTGTAAGCAAAAACAAAACGATTTTTACAAAGAGCTCACACATGCTTGGATGAATACCGGCCCACTAATAAAGAAACAAAAGAATGCAACGCACCTGTTGAGATCCCAAATGCGAACGGTGTTTCCAGTCGCGGCATACAAAACAGATCCTGGTGGGTTGAGTGCTATCTGGTTGATCTGACATTCACCGTGTGCAAATGTTATTGTGCGGGTGGTGCCGCCGGCGCACGCGTCGCCTGACACTACTTGTCCGGATGAACTGGAGGAGAAACAACAAAAATGAAAGGAATGAGGAAGGGAAAGGAGAATTATTTAATTAATTAAGTATTATATTAATTTGTAAAATGTCATGAAAACTACAGGGAATAAATTTGCTTTCATGAAGATAACGCTCTGTTGAGGTTACCAAAAAAAAAATCCAACTTTTTGGGCCCAACTTTAATATCCATTATTTCCCATGGTAGATTCATAGCAGACTCGAAACAAAAAAAAATACTTGTCCTTGCTGTTTTACGCACCCTTCTATAAATCACTAAGTGGAAATACCCTGATAACATTCAGAGGTCTAAACAGAAACGTTTTCTTTCATTTGCAGCAAATGGTTAAAACCTTGGTAGAGGTCTTCATATTTCCTCTTTTACATTTTACGAAGCATTGTTTCACCCCTATTCAGCTCATATCAACATTTGACACTTTGCCTTTGCAAATATTTATCGTCTCTCCACCGCATGGAGCCAGTTGAGGGGCGGTCACTTACCTGAGGGTGCGGACGCATTTCGTCAAATCTCGTATGTCCCACACTTTGATGTAGGACGTCGAGACTGAGAAGACTAAACCCGAGGAGGGACAGTATTTGACCGACACCACGTTGTTGGGATGGCCTTTGAGCGTGGCGATCTCCTGACCTGTCACTAGGTTCCACATTTTACAAGTACGATCTGGAGGAATATATCAAGACGAGTACACAGATGACGATTGTGAACCTATCCAATCGTTGCCTTTTTGTCAACGCGTTGGTGACGTGTATACCTTTGGATCCGGTGAACAGAAGGTCATCTGTGGCGTCTACGCACAGTACTGGCTTGGAGTGGCCCTCGGCTACAGATATACATTGAAGTGGGGCTGTCCGACCCCCTTTCACACCGCCGATAGGATTGATAACGCCCCTAAAGAAAAAATAAATAAAATAAATCATTCACTGTGTGACTATCTATCTTCGGGCAAAATGAGAGTATATGGTCGTTCCTACGTTTGGAACAGATGGAAGCACAAAGGCAAACATGCTTGTTAAATAAAATAAAATAAAAAATGAAAACAAACATATATTTTGTAAATTATAAAGCAGATAAGAATTGTACAGCTGCCCTCCAAAAACAAAAAATATAAACATCAGTATTGATAAAATTAAATTTCATAAATGTATTGAGTTAGAAATAGTTGGATTTAACTGAAGTACTGTATTTTCCAGTGTATAAGGCGCACCGGACTATAAGGCGCACCCCTAATGAATGGTGTATTTTAAATCTGTTTCCATATATAAGGCGCACCGGAGTATAAGGCGCACCTTCAATGAATGAAAAAAGGTTTTCCAGATATAATATAGAAATAAAGGTTTTCCAAATATAAGGTACACCACATTATAAGGCGCGAGGCTGGGGTTACGCACTACTTCTTCTACGAGGGGAAATGGAGTCGTTGGCTGCTGACAGTCGTTCTGAGACCTCTCGTGGCTCAGTACTACTTCACATATAAGGCGCACCTACGTATAAGGCGCATCGTCATCTTTTCAAGAAAATTAAGACTTTTGGGTGTGCCTTACACATCAGAAAATACGGTACAATAGAAGTTGCGTCTAATTCAGAACTTTTTTAAAACATTTATTAAATGGACTCATTTTCAAGTCTTATTTAATTTAGGCACTGTACAGTTTAATTGAATCAATATTTGATCATTTTGAATTGAATCATTCTTTGTGTTCATGTTCAAACTGTGGATAATGTTACAATGGATAATAAAAATATTAAATTTAACCTACAGGATCAAAACACAACTGTATTTTATTGTTGGGAAGCGAAGGAGGTGTCAATTGGTGTTGAATGTTTGAGAACCATTACTCCCACTTTACTGACTTTTCTGTAAAAGTTAAATTTGAGTGTGTTATGGTAAGGAGCTCTTTGTTAGTGAACCCACTTCTTTGCTAACAAACAAACATGCCATCACAAACAATGCAATCAACATACAGACAGCTATCTTCGTACAACCCTCCCCCCATGTAATGCCAACAGTCCAGAGTCGAAGAAATCCTGGAAAGAAGTCAGCGGAGTGAGGCAAGTGCACGGAGATGTTGAAAAGGGAAAGGAGGGATTGTGAGAAAATTGGTCTCTGGTGGGTTCCCTAATAACACTCGTGGGGCCTGTGTGCGTTTGTGAAGTGCATGAGGATCGACAGTAAAAGTGAAGAAAACAACAACAGTTCCAGTTGTAATTCTAATATGTGTTTTTGATTTGTTGTCATCTTGAACTTTTCACGAGTACCTGACACAATTGTCATGTGTTAAAATAATAGAAATACAGTAAAGTCTCGTTATATCGATATCGGATATATCGATATTCCCGGTTATATCGATACTATTTCTATGCACGCACGGAGAAAATTACATGCAAAAAGGGTCGGATATATCGATAGTCCCGGTTATATCGATATTTTTCGGACTCCCTTGAATATCGATATAACGAGACTTTACTGTATTACAATTTGGAGCGATTCTGTTGATCTGCTCATTCAGCAAGGACTGTGTGTCCCTGTGAACTTGAGTCATCTGTGTGATTTTACACATTGGTGTTGAACAAAAAAAAAAAAATCATTATTACCATTATTAGAAAGTAAGAGTGCTAATCACACTTTTCCTAGTATGCATTCAACACAAGTGGCCGGTGCCAAGATTTTTTTATTAACTCATTCACTGCCATTCCCGAATGTATTCAGCAATTGAAAAGCGAGTTTTGGTTTTTCTTGCGCTGAGGCAGTGCCGATAAAGCGCTGGTCAGTCCTCTAGCAATGTTTTTTTCCTTCCACGAGGGGGCAGCATTTGCCTTTTGTCCATGTGACGCTTTGTTTCAGCTTTATATTTTGTTAAAGCGCATTATAAATCAATATGTATGTATTGTATTGTATTTTGTACAGCTGCCCCCATTTCAAGCTCAGATGTCTCCAGACCTATATGCTTAAGAATTAACTATTTTTTTCTGATGAATGTTTCTTACGCTGTCATCCTAAAACTCGATATTCTGTGGGTCCTGCAATTTGAGTGAAAACCCTAACACTGGAGTGGACACATTTTTGCACATCATCTGGCAGGGAATGAGTTAATATAAAAAGCTGAAAGAACAATTTGAAACAAACGCACACACATAACTTTCGACTGCATTAACAAACCAAATCAAAGTTTGTCATCAGGCAACCCGATAAGAAAAGTTTCACATCAACAAAAAAGCACAATCATAATAATAATAATGCAAGAAAAAAAATCACTACATAAAGTGACATCATGCAACAACCAGTCACAGCACCTTATTCACCACCTCCATGGGATGGGGGTCCAGATTTTGTCCCCCTTCCACGTCAAGAGCACCCATTAAAAGTACTATTTTCTTGAGCCGCTGTTGGCCATGGGGGCTTAGAATCACACTCAGCCCACCCCCAGCCCCTCGCTTACGTGAGTGTCACCAATGCAGGTACAATGGGTACTGGAAGTGAGAAACATTGCAAGAAAAGCCACATATCCCCGACCTGCGTTTTGGGGGAACATTAATTTTAGAAAAGGGCAACGCACAAAACATGAGAAAAAAAATTATGAGATCCAGAGAGAATTATCATTTTAAAAGCTCGGATGGATGTAGGTCGGCGTGTTTTTATAAGCGAATCTCATTCCTGTCTGTTGTCAAGGCTACAAGGAGCTTATTGCAACTGCATAGAACGAGACATTGAACATTTTTATTTTTAAATCATCCTTTTTATATGATGGTAAATATTATACACCATTCACCCCCCCCCCCCCACCACCACCCATTTCTTTTCATTGAAGATCCAAACAGGAATAAAACTTCTCTGCAGCATTGTGCCGGTCCAGATAGTAGCAATTGTTCCCGCTCTATCAGCGTGACAGATCTCATAGTGTGCAGAGTTATGAAGTATGTAAGAGCAGCTAATGGATGTTGCAGTGCCGAGCTTTGGGGGACCGACAGACTAATGAGAAACGTGGAGGAAGATCAGTGTGCGTTCTCTGTGTCACACTGAGAAACAGACAGAAGCGCCTCTGTGAAAGCCGCTTCAAGTTGTGAATTAGTGAGAAACTTGTAGAGATAGTGAGAAGAGAAAATGGTGGATATCATTATGAAATAAAGAATAAATAAATAAAGGTATATATAAGAATAAAGGTATTCTGATTCTGATTCTGAAACAAAACCTTTTGTTTTACACCTAGTCTGTGCAAAAGATAAAACCACACAACCTCTAAAGAACACCAATTAGCATGTGTTATTGTCTTTGTTAAAAAATTTCTGGCCGTGTGCTAGCACAGAAGGGTGTCTTTTTTTTTTTTAGAAAAACACAGTGTACAGTGTCAGTTAGTGAGCTGAAGTTTGTTTTTTCCTGCCGGTTTACGTGACGTCACTGAAGGAACGCCCCTGACTGAAAAAAAAAGACACATTGTAGCAGTCCTTCCATAACGTCAATGTATTTTGCTGTACTTGTTTGGTCTGAAAACCTTGTGTTGCACCAAAAAGCCGCCAGAAGAGGGCGACCGAGGTCCATGGAAGGAATTTATCAGCCTGTGGAAACGGGTTGACTAATTCCCTACACGGTTTTGTCGCCATTTTGTGCCTCCCTTGATGTGACATTTCCCACCCCTGATGCCTCAAAATGACACGGAATATATTCTTTAATCGATTGCAAACATGTATGCTTTCTTCTTCAGAACTATTTGAATCATATTCATAACTAGATGTGTAACTTCACGACATGGGGTCGGGACTTTCTGAAAATGCCCAATTCGCAGCTCAATTTTTTTCAGATTTTGGACACTTTAAGTCATTTTTATTGGTGTTTAGTATTTGAATAAAAATATCATACTGCGTGTTTTGGGTATTTTAGATGCTATAAAAAGTTTTTCTGATGTCAGTTAGGAAACAAAAAAGTGACGTCGGGTGTCCTTTAACTATCTTCGCAAATTTTACAAGTGTGGTTAGTGGTTAGTTCATTGATGGATGGATCACTACATTTTCTTTTGAGGATTTGGCTTTGTGACTTGGTGTAGGGTCAGTCACTATGACAGTAATCATAAAAGGAGGACGGGTACATCGCCAAGTGGGCAGAATTGAAGTAAGCTATTACTACATCATCTAGTTATCCACTGTTTTGCACGCAACGTTTGTTGCGTGTCATCAGTAGGCAAGTGCTAAAATACACCTTATATCGTCTGATTAATATTGGTTCATTTATTTAGTTATTTACAATATCCCCAATGATTTTATGATGGTGCCAATATGACTCTGGAAACATCCATTTGTGCAACCAAGTTTTAGGTTTGTCATTCAGGGTGCGCGTACTAGCAACGGCATGAAGAAACCAGAATAACATGCAGGTGGAGGAGCTAGTGAGTGGAAGAAGGACAGGCGGTGAAGAGGCGGCGGCTGACCACAATAGGAAGCGTGATGATGTCAGGGTGACTTTACAAGGACATGGCAGAAAATGCAGACAGAGAAGGAGCAGCAAACCGACACAGTTGGTCTACCTGAGCACCTCGGAGAGCGAGGAGTCGCTGTCATCTGACCTGGGGGCAGAAGAGGAAGGAGCAGGGTAGGGTGGGGTGTCAGGGAGAGGAAAGGTTAATCACGTGAAGGAAAGGCAGAAGGGTTACTGGCAATGGGTTTACAAAGAAGGGGGGACTCAGGAAAGGCTTTAGATATATTGTGAAGCAGTGCACATGGCTTCCGGTTTGAGCGCTGGCGCGTTGGGCCGCCGCTACTCTCCAGCAACAATTTTTATTTTCTTTTCCTACATCGGATTATATTTTTCACACCGATCTCATACAGTTTTCAGTCGGTCTGCCCCCTAAACTCTGGAACTCACTTCCTCCCAACATTCGTAACATTGCCATCTCAAAACCCACCTATTTAAAATTGCATTTTATGTGCAGCTTTATCTCTTGTTTCTATTTATAATCGTATTTTATTTATTATCGTATCTGTCACGTGTGAATTGACAGCTGGGGCGGGGCCGCCTCTCCCGCCTCCACCACCGGCTGTTAATTCTCTAATCACGGACACGGGACATTTATACGGGTCGCGGTCACCTCGCTAGTGCCGGATGATTGACTTGCCTCGCATCTCTACCGTACCCTGGAGTCTTCCTTCGGTGAGCTCCCCTCAGTAAGGGGGTCGGATCACCCCTGTCTTCCTACTGGCTGTGTTTCTTTTGTTTGTGAATAAACATTCTGCTTGGATCGTCCGTCTCTATCGCCTGCTTTGGGATCCCAAACATTCCACTACGTTCCGACGAGTCAGCTGCCTTCAGTCTCGCCCGGAACGTGACAGTATCTATGCTTGTCTGTGACTGTAAAGTGTCCTTGAGAGATTTGAAAGGAGCTTGAAATAAATGTATTACAGTAAAGTCTCGTTATATCGATATCGGATATATCGATAGTCCCGGTTATATCGATACTATTTCTATGCACGCACGGACAAAATTACATGCAAACAGGGTCGGATATATCGATAGTCCCGGTTATATCGATATTTTTTCGGACTCCCTTGAATATCGATATAACGAGACTTTACTGTATTATTATTATTATTTTACAGTGTTCGGTAAACTCTGGATATGCTCTGTTCTATGCTTGACTGATGAAAGATGTCATGTTTGAGGATTTATGTTGCTGGTTCATTTCCAAGAAAAATAAATAGAGAGGTAAAGAGTGGTCGATAGATAGAGGTTGCTAGCTACCTAGTGAGCTACCTATCTACTGAGCTAACTGGCTAACTATCTACTGATCGAACTACCTAGATAGCTCGGGCGGACGGATGGGCGGACCGACTGACCGACCGTTGCATCCAGCGCAAAAGGCCAGTAACACGCAAGTCTTCAGCAAACGACCAAAAGAAAGAAAACTTCATTCATGAGCTCAATTAGACTCAGTTCTCCGTTGGGTATCCTGGGCCCTGAACACAAAATAGGGCCTCTAAGCACTGCACTGTAATTTACCAGTTTAGCTCTCTAATGTATTAATGAGCAATGTAACAAAACAATGCGCAGACCTTGAGAGAGGGTCACAGCTCCACGTCACAACTTCTTGTGCAAAGAGCCCTTTGCAACTACCGAAAAGTCACCGAGGTGCAAAAACAGCACTTTCTTTCTATCCATTATTCTTTGTTTACAAGATCCACAATGTCGGTGTCCTCGCTTTGTGGTTATAATTAGGCAGAAGCAATAACAATCCTCAATCATAATCTCTGCTGGGAAGAACGATGTTGAGGGAATTGCTCCTGACCACATCCTTATCTCTGTATCATCAGCAAAAATCGTAGAAGTTTATGTGTTTAATCGTGGAGCAGTAACCCGTTTTTATTTGATAAACTTTTAATGACTTTTGGTTGTCATCCAATGTTACACACACACAGAACATGAAATAAGATAACAACGCAGCACATAGTATTTCGAGGTGGAAATGTAAAACTAGCTGAGATAATATTAATGCCGGTGGCTGTTACCAGAGTGACGTTCCATTTCTGTCTGACACATCTATTTTTCATTGCTTTTATGGAAAGGAATTGTGAAATGTAGATAAAGTCAAGATTTTCTCTCTCAATCAAAACCGCTTAAAACAATGGGACAGAACACCCTCTAGAAATCTTATATTCAAGTGTGTGTGCGACTGTATTTGCAAAGACACACTTTAAAGGAGGGCTAACAGATACTAAACGGGGATTGTTGTGATCATATGCTAACTCAAGAATGTCACTGTGGCAAAGATCATAATTACAGATGCCCTGTATGCAGGGAGACACATATGAAGGTCAAATTAAGACTGGAAGCCATTAATCATTATTTAATGCACACAAAAAAAATCCAATTATTACATGGAAAAGCAGTAATGTAACAAAATAAAAACAAAAAACACCACCCTAAAAGATACGAAACTCGAGATTAAGTCTCCGGTGAGGAGCTAAGCAGAGAAACAACGTCCCACATTCATGATGACAAAAGCTGCATTGAAAGATTATGGAAAAGCAAAGGATTCACCTACACCTCCGTCAATTCATACTGTGAAAAACCAGAAGCTCAAGCATAACAATAACAAATAACTGCACATGAGGAGGTAAAATACAACAATGCAGGTTGTAAAACAAATGGCAAGAACGTGCAAAACGTGCCTGCCAGCTGCTATTTGTCAGTCCGGCTCCTCGCCTGACCTAACAACCCCTCCAAACTCCTAACCATTTGTGTTGCCACTCGAAAACACTTTACAAATGAAAGTTTTCACTCACACCTTGTGTAGTGACGGGGAATACAAATGCAGATGTCATGAGATACTTTCTGAGTATTCCGTATGAACACAAAACAAACCAATATAAAAACAAACTTTCCTCTGCAAATGTACATTCTATGCGATGTGCAATTCTGCCAACCATACCGTACCCGAACTAAACCTACCCCATAACTCACTACACCCGCTTAAATTATAGATTTCCACATCTCATATTTATATTTATGAGGCGCATCCTCATTGGAATATAATGATGTTATAAAAATAGAAAACATGCATGCTCAGGGGAACTTAGCAACTTATGGAATGCTGCTGTTCTTTTAAAGAGTTTGTACTTGACTTCACAATGGCTGCTTGACGCAAGTCATGCAATGCTGATTTGCCTCTATTTCAGGCAATCAATTACAGCTAATCAACAATGAATTCCACACGAGGGGCATCATTTCCGATCAAATCAATTCAGCAACCAAAAATCGCCCATCCCTAACAAAGCAATTGAATATCACGGTGCAAAAAAAGCATACATTTCAAGAATTCCGATGCCCAAGTGAGCCAACACAGAGGTGAATTTCTGCAGATTGGTTTTGTACGTATTCCCTGCTAAATAAGAAAAAATGCCTGTAAGGGACACCATAATTAAATTCCGCTTTTTTATGTTTCTCTGAGCACCAATTATCCTGCAGTTGTGGAGCACATTGTCGGTGCCTCCTGGTCATATGAAACACAATTGCTGGTAGCACTTGTGCCCGAGAGATTGGCATTAATGCCCCCTTGAAGTGCTCTTGGTTCCACGATGGGATTGATGTGCAGATACGCACTTGAAATTGCACACACTTAAAGGACAACCGACGTCTCCGGACAAGTTGTGTCCATAATTTGAAAAATGGCTTCAAATGACTTCTACTGGGCGCATTTTAATAAGATTCCACCGCATATAGCTATATTTCACGATTTAAGACTCACGCTGAATATTCAGGAAGTCTTGTTTTTGAGTTGGTGACGAGTCCGTACGTGACGTCACTAAAGGAACGCCCCCTGACTGAAAAAAGACACATTGTAGCAATCCTTCCATCACGTCAATGTATTTTGCTGTATTGTTTGGTCTGAAAACCTTGTGATGCACCCAAAAGCCGCCAGAAGAGGGCGTCCAAGCTCCATATAAGGAATTTATCAGCCTGTGGAAACGGAGGTGGCCACAGGAGGTCGCCATTTTGTGCCTCTTTTCTGGTGATTGTTTCTCCCCAATGTTGCCTCAAAATGGCATGGAATAAATTCTTTAATCGATTGCAAACATGTATGCTTTCCTCTTCAGAACTATTTGAATCATATTCATAACTGGAGGTGTAACAAGAAAGCATATTCTCCGAATCTGAAGCCATTGTTTTGATTCTCAAGCAATGCAAGATGTCTTGGCGTGACGTCACAAACTGGGGGCGGGACTTTCTGAAAATGCCCAATTCGCAGCTCAATTTTTTGCAGATTTTGGACACTTTAGGTCATTTTTATTGGTGTTTTGCATTTGAATAAAAATATATACTGCGTGTTTTGGGTATTTTAGTTGCTATAAAACGTTTTTCTGATGTCAGTTAAGAAACAAAAAAGTGACGTCGGTTGTCCTTTAAGATGCACAAAACCACAGAAGAAGTCCCTTTCTTCTCCAAATACCTGAACTTCAGACAACTCACAGGGCCCATATTAAAAAAAACTCTGGCTAGAAGATTATCTACATAGGGAAACAAGTATTTTATTGTACTCACTTGTCCAAAGCAGAACCTTGACTTTGGTTGCTGGTTAGCCTCGAGAACACATTGCGGTCATTCCTAGTCCTCAAGGGAGGAGAGGAAGGAGGGGTGTAGCCATCAGTTGGCCTGAGAATTGTCGGGAGAAAAAAAGCGCTGACAATGAGACTGATGCTATTCTTAAAGCACTATATAAATCAATATCAGAATCAGAAAGCCTTTGCTAGTCCCACAATGGGGAAATTTGCAATGTATTGTATTGTATTGTATTGTATTTAGAACAGGTGTACCTGTAAGAACGGTCGTAAGATTTCCTTCTGGTGATGGGGGAGGTGTCATAGCCTCGCGACTGTCTGGGACTGAAACAAAGAGTAAAGAGAGTGCTCACGAGATTCAAAATATGCTAATAGCACGTGCTAACTAAAAGCATTATGGTTGGAACATAATTAGGTTGTTATTGAAACTAAAACAACTGCTGGATTTGTTTTAAAATGACTATGACTACAAATGGCACACAATGACATGAAGCTTCACCTTAATTATTTGTAGACTACAGTCGAAATGTGTCAGGAAATGAAACTGCTAATTGGTTAATAATTAGCTTTGTTTGACTGTGAAGTGCTTTCAACTTACAATGTGTGCCCCCTAACAGGTAAGCTGATGGTACGTGACGCCCGTTCCTTGTGGTAGTGGTCACGCAGAGAGAGGCTGAGACCAAGGCCCAGGCTCGCCTTAACCGTGCTAAGACCATCCTCCTGGATATCGGTGAGCGAGGCCAGAGACTTGGTGATTTGCTGCTGCTTACAGCCTGAAGATTGCTCCAGGGCGGGACCCAGATACTCGGCCGACACCGCCTTCATCTGAGCTGACAGACGAGGTTCCACCTTGCGTGGGAAGTGTGAGCCAACAGTAGAGGCAGAGAAGGCAATCGGGGGGCCAAGTAAAATCAACATCAAAACAGAATCACACAGAACTACAAAACTCAATTAAACTGAAGCCTAGAAGCAAGAATATAAGCAAATAACTGTGTGGTTGAACAAAAGTGAAAGAAATAAACCAATAAAAGGATGGAAAAGACTGTGGTACCATCAAAGCAAATCATAACTGCGTCAAATGCTAAATTATTTCACACCACTTGAGACACGTTAACTTGCAATTGTTTGCTTCGACTGCCACCTTGTGGTGATAAAAGCACATGTACGCTCACAAACACGAAGACTAGGTACACATCATCACTAAATACTCACATTTAATCCTGTTTAATCGGTAACTAAAAAATGGACCATAAAGTGATCACCGCACAATGTAAGTGAAATCCAAAGTAAATAAGATGTTTTACCTTTATTTTGAAGTCCTCTTGGCTGTTGGATTCTTTCATTAGAGAGACGCTGAAGGAAGGAATGGGGGGGCTCGAGTTAATATACATTGATAGATAATTCAAGTGACTGAAATAGCATGAAGATGACAATGGGGGGAGGGGTGAATGAGGTCTAACCTGTTATCTGATGCTTGACTGAACTCAGAAGGCTCCTCATCTGTGCTGGCATAACCGTTCTCTAAAAGTGTAGTGGGTAGGGGGGGGGGGGGGGGGGACGGACAGTCCAAAAGCACAAAAGTATTCTTAAATTGTGTATATACATGTTTGACGCACAAATTAGTGACTCAAAAATGTGTTTCTACTTGTGCGTACAAGTAGTGAAACTCTACAGAACATGCATACACACACACAAAAACAAATAAAGAAACAAATTAAAAACAAACAAATAACAAAATAAACACATGCAAAATAAATTCACAAATAAATACATGGATGAATAGATAAACAAATTAAAACATACATATAGAATAAATGAATATATAGCCAAATACAGTGAGACCTCAACTTACAAATACCTTATCTTACAAACTTTTCGTCTTAAGAACCTCTAATTTATGAAAATTAAACCTTATAATAAGCACTATTTTCATAATACACACCCACCACGGCTGACGGAGTGATCTTCGGCGGAAGCACACGACCGAACAGCGCTGCAGCCGGCGCTACTTTGCACACCCCCTCTCATTGAATGCACACGTCGATCGCCTACTTGGAGCTTTTTGCTGATAATTTTACTATGATGGGACCGAAAAAAAAACCCACAATGCAGTGTATTTCTTTCATTACAATACAATAGCACATTTATTATACATAGAATAAGGTATGTTGTGTGTAGTTTTAAGGCTTATTTAGTTAAAAATGATATTTTATGAAAACACGGGAACGCATTATTCCCATTTTAATGGTTTCCTATGGGAATTTTTTTTTAGATACACACTTTTCGCCTTACACACTCTGTCTGGGAACCAATTAAGTTCGTAAATTGAGGTCTCACTGTAAATACATAAATACGTAAATAAATACATAGGTAGATACCTAGCTAGGTACTTACCTAGCGATCAAGCTACCTAGCTCGCTAGCTACATTGCTACCTAGCTAGCTAGATAAATAACTAAATACATAAATAGATATTGTACACACAAACGGTGTGCCTCTCACCCTGCTGCAAATTGTGGAGGAGAGCCTGGAGCTCAGGAATGCATTCGGCCTTTTCCCGCAGAGCATCGAGGATCATGTGATTTTGGGATGGACCGATCACATTGGTCTGTCTCAGCTGACCTTCCAGTAGTCTGATCTGAGCTTCCTTCTGTGCCACCTGTAAATTCTACATGCATACAAAGACACACACACACACACAATACAATTTTGTCATTTGCGTAAAATAATGGGAAAAAATATTTATTGTTGAATAAGAGACGAGAATATTGCCTCTATCGCTATGTAACCTGATGTACACGCTGCGCAACGGAAACCTTTTCCCCCTTTAAGCAAACTTCATAAAAGTGTTGGGGATATGTTGTTCCACATAAAGATGCCTGAGGGAATGGAAACATCTTGGAAACATCATTTTTAAATGGCAAATTGCACGTTCATTTAAAGAAAAATAAAATAATACCTCTTGACCCCCCCCCCAAAAAAATAAATATATATAAAAAAAGCTCCTTTTCCTGTTGTTGTTTTTTTATCATGTAAAATAACCAGAATTTCAGATTGAAAATTTGGAGTGAAATGTAATTGAATTTGATAAAATGTATATGATATTGATGGTTGACCTTTTTTAAAAATCAATTTACCAAACATTAATATATATACTAATATGTACTTCTTTCTCCTTCTTTCTTTCCTTTCCTAACTTTGCTACAGTGTTACTTCCGGGTAGAGTGAAAGCTGGCGCGAATGGCCGCCGCTGCTCACCCGCACACACACAAAAAAAAGTACTTATCCCGTGACTGTAAAGTGTCCTTGAGAGTTTTGAAAGGCGCTTAGAAATGTATTATTATTATGATGATGATGATGATGATGATGATGATAATAATAATAATAATAATAATAATAATAATAATAATTATTATTATTATTATTATTATTATTATTATTATTATTATTATTATTATTATAATACTAATTATTATTATTATGATTTTGATTATAATTATTATTATATTATTATACAAATACTAATACTAATACTAATACTAATAATCAATATAATAATAATAATAATAATAATAATAATAATAATAATAATAATAATAATAATCAATGTAATAATAATAATAATAATAATAATAATAATAATAATAATAATAATAATAATAATACATTAATACATATCTGTCTTTGTCTTTTGTGTTGTGTGACATTATTTGTTATTTTGGTTTTTTTTGGGGGGGGGGGTTGACTTCAAGATGTCGCCGGGAAGGTGGCCATTTTGTTTTTGCTGCTGTGAAATGTAAATTTCTCCACTGTGAGACAAATAAGGCTCATCTAATCTAATCTAATCTATATTTTTTAATCAAAGACAACGCTCATTACTGGATTTGAATGTTTTTTTTTCCAGAGTTCAAGTAAATGCAAATTTTTCCTTGAACACTAAACGCGCTATTTCAATTCTACCCACTTCTAGACTACTTTATTGGTTCCTGTTTATATTGACAGACCTTGTCAATTGAAGCCTTGAGAAAATGATCCAGCAGGTGGCGCGCTTCAGCCAGAGAACAGGAGCTGATAACCACGGAGGTATCTACTGAGTCCAACTCATCCTGCAACACAAATAAACGGATTGTGTGGTGAATGCGTGTGCGTGTGCGAGTGCGTGTGCGTCCATACCTTGGTCTCCTCTATCTGCACGATTGTGGCCTGGCAGTCGGACAGACTGTCATTGATATAATCAATGTTAGCGTTCAGAACCTCGATATCCTCACTAATCTCCAATAGGAGTTGGTCCTCCGCTTCAGGACCCTCCCCATCGGCCATCAGTACGACTCTCTTGTGTGAGAGCGCCTCCTGCTGGGCCGTCAGCTCCTCTCGTTTCTAACTCGGCGGTGGTTGGGGGGGGTGAGGGATGGAAAAGAAGCGTTGAATATGTGAAAAGATGGCAATTGTATTTTCAGGATGTCAACGCCTCGTCAACCTTGATGAGTCGATCCATGTCAGCTTCTACGTTGGCAACGGTCATTCTCTGCATGACGATGTCCATAATACGACGCTCGAGTGTTTGCCACTTCTGACGGGCCGACTTGGAGAAGGTTGCGGCTCGGCCCGCTGTCGCCGTGGTGCCGACAACCGCCGGCTTACGCTGCAGCTTCTTCCTGCTGCTGTAGGAGGTCGGACAGGGTGTGAAACATCACATCGACGGGACAACAGTGAGGCCATCTTACCTAATGACCCGCGTTGCGTCCATGCTCCCCTCACTCTCGGCGAGGTATCCGTATCCATTGTTTTTGTTGTTCCACTGCTGTACTAATCCACTCACAGTCTTGCCGCTTTCCGGTTCAGAGCTGCTTGCCGTTGTGCTGGCGGAGAATTCTGCGCCAGAGTCACTAATTGGGGCGGTGTGGTTCCAACGGGCCACGCGTCCGGCGACGTGGTCCGACATGGGCTTCGCCAGTCTGCGTAACGCGGTCACTTCCTGTGTTTTCCTGCGCAGGACCAGCTCTTGTTGTCGCTTTTGGGACTCCAGCGACCGGATTTGAAACTAATGTGTCGGAAAAGGGAGAAAGATCTTGACTTGAAAGCAGGGGTCAGGAACCTTTATGACTAAGAATTAACTCTTTTTTTTCTGATGAAAGAAGAGAGTCTGAGGTTTCTTATGCTGCATTGAATGTTTATATAGTCGTAGAAGTCAATATTCTGTGGGTCCTGGAATTCGAATGAAAATGACAAAAACGTTGGCACTAAACCGATCATGATTGTCTGACCTCTTGTCTTCTCTGCTCCTTCTTGAGTTGGGCAATCTCACGGTTCCTCTTGGCCTCCACCAGCCTTCTCCTCTGCTGCTCTTCTTTCATCTGCTTCATCACTGCCACCTTGAGGAGAGGGACAGAGTGAAAAAGGTGACATAATGCTTCGTATACATCTCCTATATGTCAGGGGTGTCAAAGTCATTTTTTGCCGCAGGCCACATTGTAGTTATGGTTTCCTCTCGAGGGCCGTTATGAATTTGGGGAACCAATTAGAATGTTTAAATCCCTTCAAATATTACATATAGAGCACACAGCAAATTAATGAATAACTCGTTTTCAAATCTGAAGTCAAGAATATTGTGGTTGGCATCCAAAAATATGAAATTTTGGCTCAGATTTTAGCAATCATCACGGAATTTAACAAGTTTGATTTGCTTTCGCGGGCCGAAAAAAATGATGTGGCGGGCCGGATTTGGCCCGCGGGCCTTGTCTTTGACACCTGTGTCCTATGTGGTCCTACACTTGTTCTCTCACCTTTGCTTTCTTCATCTCATTGACCTCCGCTTGTAGTTTCTTCAGCTCCCGTTCGTACCTGCCCTGGTTTTTAAGAAGACGACCGTGTTCTTTCTGTGCAGCTTGGAGCTTCAAAAGGTCCCGGTTCATCTCCTTCAAACGTTTTTCGTACTCCTGCTTGATGCTGTTAGCTTTCTCCTCTGTGTAGTTCTCCATGGACACTGTGGAACCATGTAGTTACGTTAATATTCTTGACATCGCCTCTTTTAAAGGACAACCGACATCACTTTTTTGTTTCCTGACATCAGAAAAACGTTTTATAGCATCTAAAATACCCAAAACACACAGTATATTTTTAGTCAAATGCAAAACACTAATAAAAATGACTTAAAGTGTCTAAAAACTACTTCAATTTGAAACCGGAAGTGGCCAGTTTCAGAAGGTCCCGCCCCCTTGTTCGTGGTGTCACGCCAAGACGTCTTGCCTTGCTCGAGAATAAAAACAATGGCTTCAGATTCGGAGAAGATGCTTTCTTGTTACTCATCCGGTTATGAATATGATTCAAATAGTTCTCAAGAGGAAAGCATACATGTTTGCAATTGATTAAAGAATTTATTCTGTGTCATTTTGAGGTATCTGGGGGGGGAAGTGTCGCACCCAAAAGAGGCAGAAGATGGCGACAAAGCTCCGGGCTGATTTTATTCCTTACAATTTTTGTCAGCGAATATCAAATAGATGCTCAATGAAACACACAAGGATTCACCATCATGTTATTTATGTGTTTTCCTTCTAATTTCGCCATCAACACGAAGTTTTCAGACCAAACAAAGTACCGCAAAATGCATTGACGTGAATGAAAGGACTACTACAATGTGTCCTTTCTCGCTCAGGGGCGTTCCTTCAGTGACGTGACGTGAGGACTGTTCACCAACTCAAAAACAAGACTTCCGGAATATTCAGTGCGAGTCCTAAAAGGTAAAATATAGCTATATGCGGTGGAATCTTTGTAAAATATGCTCAGTAGAAGTCATTTGAAGCCATTTTACAAATTATGGACACAACTTGTCCGGAGGCGTCGGTTGTCCTTTAAATTAGATTCATATATGTGTGTGTGTAGGGCGACGGGGAGGGGGTCTTACTGAGGTTCTGAAGCACACGGTCCCTTTCCAGCTGGGTGTCTCGGATCTTGTTCTGCAGCAGAATGAGCTTCTCCTCATACTGGACCTTCAGCATCAGCAACCTCCGCTGGCTGTTCTCCAGCTCGTCGATCAACTTCTGCTTGATCTCGATCTCGCAGGTCAGATCGGCAAGGTCAGCCTGGAAGTTGGCTGACGGTTGGGAGGTCATATGACAAAAGGGGCAAAGTGGACAGAGAATAAAAAAAATAAAAATCAGCATCCATAAATGTTACGAATCCTTCCAATGCTGGTGTACAAGTAATTTGTTGAAGTGTATGAAAATAAACTCAAGATGGCACTGTTGTAACATCCAATGGAAAAGTGTGAATTAAAGCGACAAAATGAATGGAGACACAATACAGTGAGACCTCAACTTACAAACACCTTAACTTACAAACTTTGCGTCTTACAAACGTCAAATTTATGAAAATTAAACCTTATAATAAGGACTATTTTCATAATACACACCCACCACGGCTGGCGCAGTGATCTTCGGCGGAAGCACACGACCGAACAGCACCAGAGGTTAAGTTACCAACAGTCCTTATGCAAGGTGACTCTCCTTCCATAAGCCATCAACGACCATCAAAAAGGTAAATAAAACTTTATTTTACAGCACAGTTTATTTCTTTAATTACAGTCATCATGTAATGCGCCTCTCTTCCCAAACAGCAATTCCCTTTGACCTCCAACGCCATTGCATCAAGCCATAAATGACCATCACAAATGTAAATAAAGTGACTTTATGACACAATTCAATGTATTTCTTTCATTACAATACAATAGCACATTTATTATACATAGAATAAGGTATGTTGTGTGTAGTTTTAAGGCTTATTTAGTTGAAAAGTATATTTTATGGAAACCCGGGAACGGATTATTCCCATTTTAATGGTTTCCTATGGGATTTTTTTTTTAGATACACACTTTTCGCCTTACACACTCTGTCTAGGAACCAATTAAGTTCGTAAGTTGAGGTCTCACTGTATGTGTTTGAGGGCGTTCCTCCTAGGTCAAAAAAGCAGACCTTTGTCATCAGAATCAGAGTCTGAATCCACCAAGCTCTCGTCGCTGTCAAACTCAGCATCTTCCTCTTCTTCCTCCCCCTCTTCCTCCTCTTCATCACAACCATTTTCTTCCTGCAATGTAAACATGATGTCCTTGCCCAACAATGATCGACACGTTAGCCACTTTTCTTGTCATCTCAGCTATGAAATCGACGTATTGTACATCTCCTTCATTTACCTCGGCGTGATTGTCGTCAGAATCAACTTCTCCGTTCAGTTGTCCGTTTTGCACATTGTTGCCATTTTCGTGGTTGTTGTGCAACTTTACACGTTTTTTCAAACCTTTCTCCAACTCGGGACTGGAGGGAGGTCCAAAAAGCAAAATGGTCACTAATTGCAAAAATAAAATTATAACATCATGAACATAAAATCCTCATTAGCAAGGTCGATTTTTTATGTGCCATCACTTTTGCTTTTATCTCGATGAATGTTATTACCATTTTGACCCTCCCCTTTGCTTTACAAGCACGCATCGGATCAAACGCTCCATCTTCAAATTCCCCATTGACTTCCATCTATATCCCATTAAATCCCAATTAGCCTTTTGGACTGTGCACTCTCCAGTTTCATGACCCAGTGACCATCTGAATAAAGCTTTCTGACTGCCAAAATGACCTTGCACCTCTTAAAGGACAACCGACGTCACTTTTTTGTTTCCTTACTGACATCAGAAAAACGTTTTATAGCATCTAAAATACCCAAAACACGCAGTATGATATTTTTAGTCAAATGCAAAACACCAATCAAAATGACTTAAAGTGTCTAAAAAGTACTTCAATTTGAAACCGGAAGTGTCCAGTTTCAGAAGGTCCCGCCCCCATGTTCGTGGTGTGGCAAGACGTCTTGCCTTGCTGGAGAATCAAAACAATGGCTTAAGATTCAGAGAATATGCTTTCTCGTTACTCATCCGGTTATGAATATGATGCAAATAGTTCTGAAGAAGAAAGCATACATGTTGGCAACCGATTAAAGAATTTATTCCGTGTCATTTTGAGGCCTCAGGGGTGGGAAATGTCGCACCCAAAAAAGGCAGAAAATGGCGACAAAGCCGTGTAAGGAATTAATCAGCCCGTTTCCACAGGCTGATTAATTCCTTACATGGAGCTTTGTCGCCCTCTTCTGCCTCTTTTTGGTCCTACATGAAATTTTCAGACGAAAGTACAGCAAAATGCACTGACGTGATGGAAGGACTGCTACAATGCGTCCTTTTTTTCGGTCAGGGGCGTTCCTTCAGTGACGTAGGGTGAGGACTCATCACCAAATCAAAAACAAGACTTCCGGAATATTCAGCGCGAGTCTTAAAACGTAAAATATAGCTATAAGCGGTGGAATCTTTGTAAAATACGCTCAGTGGAAGTCATTTGAAGCCATTTTACAAATGATGGACACAACTTGTCCGGAGACGTGGGTTGTCTTTTTAGCTCAATTAGATCAGCAACGGGAAAGGTAGAGCTTCACGGGAGTGATGTAAAAAAAAAGGGGGGATGAATACGAAGCTATGATTTCCTCACCTCATCCTCCTCTGTCTCCTTTCCTTCTTCTTCAACCTTTCGATATCCAGCTTGGCTCTGCGCAACACGTCCGTCATTTCGGCCTCCATGGACATGGCCGCCGGGGAGGATCCGGGTGGGTGTCCAGGGGCGGGGCTCAGACAGGAAGAATTGAAAGGTGCGCGAGAGGGCAGGCGAGCAGCTTGACGTCGCAACGATTCATTCATGGCCTCGCTTTCCAAGAGTTTAGATCTAAGTTGGAAAGACAGATGGGAGTTTTTGTGACGTTTCAATTAGAGAAAATTGAGGACTGGATGAATAAGGGAGAAAAAAAAAAAAGCAAAACAGGAGCAACACGATTACTATTAAAAATTATTCATATAAAGGGAAGAATTTGCATAGAAACTGCACAGCTTAACTGCATCAGTTTATATTGAAAAAAAAAAAAAAAAAAAGTTCATATCATTAATATCTAAAAAAGAAGTACTGTAATTTCCATTAGTTTCAGATTTTTTTTCACTCTCTTGGACAGACATAATTTTTAAAATCATTTTCAAAGTGAATACCAAGCAGGGTGTTCAGGTGTCACTCCATACATATTAATGTCAAAAGTGCAACTTCACAACACTTGCAAAATTATTCCTTTAACACAGGTTAAAAAAAAATACGCCAACGCTCCTGACAGAAATGTTTTTTTTCCCTTCATCATATGAAAACAAACTATTAATAACTATTTTTGTGGTGGCATAATTTGTTTAATTTAGAAAACAATGATTTCAAACATTACTTCAAAAGGCACTCAACTGTAAGAGGGAAGATGGGCCAATTATACAATTTATTATACGGCATCAAATGTGTTACTTTTCACCTCATGCAACTAATTATGCAATGCAGGCTGCTTACCTGAGTTCTTCCACTTCCCTGATGTAGTTCTGAATTAGAGACCCGATTTCCTGGTTGCCCTCACCTAGAGGTATAGTAAGACGCATGAGTCAGATGCAATCTAAATAAATAAATAAAACGTGAATAAATCAATACATAAATAAAACGTGAATAAATAAATACATGATTGAATAGATACAGAAAAATAAATCAATAAAAAATACATACATACATTGATTAATTAATGAAAAAATACATAAATACATATATAGATGAATGAATGAATGAATAAATAAATAAATAAATAAATAAATAAATAAATAAATAAATAAATAAAACATAAATAAATAAATACATGGTTGAATAAATACATGGTTGAATAAATAAATAAATAAATTGATTACTTAATGAAAAATACATAAATACATATATAGATGAATGAATGAATGAATGAATAAATAAATATATAAATAAATACATTGTTGAATAAATACATGACTAAATACATGATTGAATAAATAAATAAATAAAATAAATATAATAAATAAGTAAATAAATACATTGATTACTTAATGAAAAAAATACATAAATACATATAGATGAATGAATAACTAAATAAATAAATACATTGATTACTTAATGAAAAAATACATAAATACATATATAGATGAATGAATGAATGAATAAATAAATAAATAAAACATGAATAAATAAATACATGGTTGAATAAATACATGGTTGAATAAATAAATAAATACATTGATTACTTAATGAAAAATACATAAATACATATATAGATGAATGAATAAATAAATAAATAAATAAATTGATTACTTAATGAAAAATACATAAATACATATATAGATGAATGAATGAATGAATAAATAAATATATAAATAAATAAATACATTGTTGAATAAATACATGGTTGACTAAATACATGATTGAATAAATAAATAAATAAATATAATAAATAAATAAATAAATAACTACATACATTGATTACTTAATGAAAAAAATACATAAATACATATATAGATGAATGAATAACTAAATAAATACATTGATTACTTAATGAAAAAATACATAAATACATATATATAGATGAATGAATGAATGAATAAATAAATAAATAAAACATGAATAAATAAATACATGGTTGAATAAATACATGGTTGAATAAATAAATAAATAAATAAATATATAAATAAATAAATAGTTATATAAATAAAAGTTCTTTTTTAATATGGGTGAATTACGACAATGTAACAGGTCTGT
This sequence comes from Hippocampus bargibanti, assembly GCF_051943395.1. Taxonomy (NCBI): domain Eukaryota; kingdom Metazoa; phylum Chordata; class Actinopteri; order Syngnathiformes; family Syngnathidae; genus Hippocampus; species Hippocampus bargibanti. The sequence goes on along the minus strand of NC_142745.1, from coordinate 3,916,841 downwards.
GTACGCTCTCAGTCGTACAGAAGTGGTCCATCGATGAAAAGATTTCTTCAGCCGTCATTTGTACTTCTTTAAAGGTGTCGGACGTTTTGCTTCTCATCCAAGAAATTTCATCAGCAAACTAAAGGACAAATGACGGCTGAAGAAACGGCTGAAGAAACGGCTGAAGAAACCTTTTCATCGACAATGTAACAGTTACTTTTCATGGAAAAAAATGCCTGAACAAGACAAGAACAACTCCCAAGTGACACAATATGCACAAGGAATGCACTTACTTGACTTGGAAAGCAGCACGCTGACCTCGTTGGCCAACAGGTGTGTGACTCGAGTGCTCAGGTGATCAATAGTCTCTTGCATGGCTTTTACCCTGTGACGCAATGTGTCATTGTCTCTTTGGAGCATGGCGTTCTCCTGGTACAGGTCACTGAAACCCTCAGAACCATCCTCACACGCCACCCGTTTCCCCTGCATGCAGAGATAATCCGCGTGAGTGACAGCAAACATGACCACAACCACACTTTGGAATCTACAAGTGAGAGTAGCATTGGTTGGCGCTGATCCAAATTCAAAGTTAAGGCATAAATGCGTTTTGAAACAATACTGAGACTTATCGAAGGTGCACAAGATTGCGTTGAGTATTCCTAGTTATCATTGTCAGACCCTGATTGAGAAACAGGATTGCATAAACGATGAATCCGTTGGCAGCACGCAAACCTCATTAAGTCCGGCGGAAGAAGCCTGTGTGACTCGCAGTCACGTCCCATCGCTGAAACCACATCGAGGACGAGTTGCATTCGCTTCCATCGAGTCAGGGCGACAACTCACTAGATCACGTTGTTCGTAGAACAAGCAAGAGGTCAAAAAAAGTGGAGACTGCTTCATTAAAGGACAACCGACGTCTCCGGACAAGTTGTGTCCATAATTTGTACAATGGCTTCAAATGACTTCTACTCAGCGTATTTTACAAAGATTCCACCGCATATAGCTATATTTTATGTTTTAAGACTTGCGCTGAATATTCAGGAAGTCCTGTTTTTGAGTTGGTGACGAGTCCGTACGTGACGTCACTAAAGGAACGCCCCTAACCGAAAAAAAGACGCATTGTAGCGGTCCTTCCATCACGTCAATGTATTTTGCTGTACTTGTTTGGTCCAGTGACCTCATTTTTTTGTTGTTGTTAACCCACCGCCTTGTACTCCATCAGCTCCATCTGGAGGCGAGCGATCTCGGCACGTAAGGCGCTGATTTGCTGGCTGGTCTTATCTTGGTTCACCACCACCTTGTTCTTGATGTTGCGGGCTCGATTGGCATATTTGAGGGTGTTCAGAGTCTCCATGAAGTCACGGTCAGATGGACTCACGCAGGTGATCATCACCGTCTGACTGGAGAGAGAAAAAAAATGTCTGATTTTTTTTTAAATTTTATTTAATGGGGATCTTTGTATGGCGACGGTACCACATTGTAATACATGTGGGTTCATTCTGTCAATAAAGTGAGTTTGATTGATGTCTTGTTTTGAAACAAGGAATGATTCTCAACCACTTTGCTGTCTCTCACCCGTTTACACTTGCTTTTGAGGGGCACTTCTAACTTTAGCATGAAGCTAACATACAGTAATAATAGCTAACACAATAACATTAGGTACCTGTTTCCTCCGAGTGAGTCCTGTAGAAGGCGGGTGAGTTTGGAGTCCCTGTAGGGGACGTGCCCCCCTTTTTTGGTCTGGTCTCCTAAAGCACTGATGACATTTCCCAGCGCCAACTACAACACACACAGACACAAGAAAGGTGCGCTATAATAAGCTAGCGTCAAATGAAGCAAACAATGTCTCCATACAGTGAAAGCAGAGAGACACACACACACTCATAAAGTCCATCTATGCCTCACCAGTCCACAGTTAATGGAGATTCCCTCACGGGCTCGATCTCCAGTGGCTCCAGTACGTTTGAGTCTCTCAGAACCAGCCAAATCCACAAAGTGGAATTTAGCCATCAGCGCTTCATACTCTGGCTGCTCGATGGCACGGGAGTCCACACCGTTTAATTCCTCAGTCTTCCCGTCTCCATTTGCCTAGCGAGCAAGTTGGACAGGAAACAAATAAAGCGCAGGTGTTATTGAAGTACGTTTAATCCTTTTATGCAGCCTGTAACCTGCTAACATGATAAACACTTTTATATACAGTGAGACCTCAACTTACAAACACCTTATCTTACAAAATTTTCATTCTACAAACTTCAAATTTCTGAAAATTAAACCTTATAATAAGCAATATTTTTACATAATACACACCCACCACGGCTGGCGGAGTGATCTTCGGCGGAAGCACACAACCGAACAGCACCAGAGGTTAAGTTACCAACAGTCCTTATGGAAGGTGACTCTCCTTCCACAAGCCATCAATGACCACCAAAGAGGTAAATAAAACTTTATTTTACAGCACAGTTTATTTCTTTAATTACAGTCCTCATGTAATGCGCCTCTCTTTCCAAACAGAAATTCCCTTTGACCTTCGACCTCCAACGCCATTCCATCAAGCCATCGATGACCATCACAAATGCAAATAAAGTGACTTTATGATACAATGCAGTGTATTTCTTTCATTACAATACAATAGCACGTTTATTATACATAGAATAAGGTATGTTGTGTGTAGTTTTAAAGCTTATTTAATTGAAAAGTAAACTTTATGGAAACGGATTATTCCCATTTTAATGGTTTCCTATGGGAATTTGTTTTTTGAGATACACACTTTTTTCGCCTTACACACTGTTTGGGAACCAATGAAGTTCGTAAATTGAGGTCTCACTGTACTATTATAGACTATGACACTATTATACTGTCATAGTACACTCACGCACATTATAACCGCTGTCCCTGAAAGGGTTAATTTCAGTTCCATGTAACAAAAGAGAGGAATCCGTTTTATTTATATATATTATTTATATATATATATATATATATATATATATATATATATATATATATATATATATATATATATATATATATATATATATACAGTAAAGTCTCGTTATATCGATATTCAAGGGAGTCCGAAAAAATATCGATATAACCGGGACTATCGATATATCCGACCCTGTTTACATGTAATTTTCTCCGTTCGTGCATAGAAATAGTATCGATATAACCGGGACTATCGATATATCCGATATCGATATAACGAGACTTTACTGTATATATATATATATATATATATATATTTCTACTTTTCTCCCCTTACCTGCCTTTTCTATCCTCTCATTAATCCTAATCCTCCTTCCTTTGCCTACTGAGAGATTTGTACATAAAGGGCAGATTATGCTAAAATTCCGATAAAACTCCCGATGAATCTCGCCCTCGTCGCGCTGAGTCTTTTGTATCTATTCATTATTACCCCGATCCGTTCAGCCTGCCGCGGGGCTCACCAATTGTAACGCTTGTTGGCAGACTCTCATCTGACAGAGGTGGATGGTGAAGATGGCGTGTGAGCGGGAGCTTTGAGCGTTCATCTGCGTGCTGGCGGTGGTGCGGGAAAGCGCGCCCAGTTTCAGGCACTGCAGCAGCTGCACGCATAACACAAAATGAATTCTAGTTTGAATTTGAAATGAAGGCAAGGCAATCCAATGCAATTTGTCCTCGCTGTCACCCACACAATTTTTTATCCATGTGCTGGGAAATTTCCGCTGTTTCGAAATGTGCACAAATTCTTAACAGGTTCTCCCCCAGAAGAACATCCATATGCCCCACTCGTCTCTCAAGTGTGTTCACATTTCTGAATACAATGCACATTGACAGCCTCAACACTTGCCCTTTTATTATTCCAAAGGCAAAATGATTTGACACAAAGGCAGACATGTGCAAATGGAGTGAAAAAGAAAATGCACCAACCTCCTCCTCTGACTGGACGAGTCTGGAAGTGACCCCGGTGGTGTAGATGCTACCACTAGCATCTTCGTGAATTTTGATGTTGGACTTGCGGCTCCGACTCTCTGAATCTCCCGCGCCGTTAAACAAGTCCAGGATTTCTTCGTTGTAAAGCTAAAATGAACACAGTATTGAAATGAAATAGCAATCCTTCACTTAAAAAAACAGAACCAAAAAAAAAACCACAATAAATAAATAAATAAATAAATAAATAAATACAAACGGTCGGGGGATAAATAAATAAATAAATAAATAAATAAATAAATAAATAAATAAATAAATAAATAAAAATGGCCGGGGGATAAATAAATAAATAAATAAATAAATAAAAATGGTCGGGGATAAATAAATAAATAAATAAATAAATAAATAAATAAATAAATAAATAAATACAAACGGTCGGGGGATAAATAAATAAATAAATAAATAAATAAATAAATAAATGAATGAAAATGGTCGGGGAAATAAACTAATGAATAAATAAATAAATAAATAAATAAATAAATAAAAATGGTCGGGAATAAATAAATAAATAAATAGAAATGGTCGGGGAAATAAATAAATAAATAAATAAATAAATACATAAATAGATAAATAAATAAAATAATAAATAAATAACTAAATAAATAATGGTTGGGGAAATAAATAAATAAATAGATAGATAGATAAATAAATAAATAACTTAAAAATAATTTCAAAATAAATTAAAATCAGTGATGTGTTGAACAACAACAAGACTATCTCAGTTGTATTATGGTGATTGAGGAATTAGTACATATATATATCTTTTAAAGTACAGTATTTTCCAGTGAATAAGGCGCACTGGAGTATAAGGCGCACCCCCAGTGAATGGTGTATTTTCAAACTTTTTCCATATATGAGGCGCACTGGACTATAAGGCACACCTTCAATGAATGAAAAACAGTTTTTCAGATATAATATATAAGTATATAAAGGTAAGACACAACGTATTATAAGGCGCTACAGTAGATGGAGTCGAGGCGGCCGACAGTACTTGCGTTGTGGCTGAATATTAGTTCACATATAAGGTGCACAACAAACATGTGAATGAAACCTTTGAAGATGGAGGATACTGATTCACTGTGACGACCCCTTGAAGGGAAAGCCGAAAGGAAAAGAAGAAGAAGAAGATATAAGGTGATCTTGTGTATAAGGCGAAAGGTCATCTTTTGAAGAAAATCAAGGCTTTTGGGTGTGCCTTATACACCGGAAAATACGGTAAGTTGACATATTTCATTAGGTTTCCTGATTATCCTTATCAAAAGAAACCTAAACACATGCTATTTGCCAATTGGATCAGCTGGAGGGAATGACTGAAGCTAATGGGGTCATGGGTCACACAAGTAAGCTCAGCCTTTCCCACCTCACACACACATACACACACAAACACACACACATGTTTATCATCAACCTTTTGACCTACGGAGCGATTGGAAGCCACAACCACCAGAGACCAACGGCAAAAAAAAAAAAAAGACATGACAAACAACCAACCCATATTATTGAATGGGGTAATACAATTACTTTTTAAGCCTAATCAAATCACCCACCCGTACTTCCACTGACATTCGGAGGAGGCGAAAACATCCAAAAAGAGTTGGCGGTTTATCTCATCGCTTGCAGACGTGCATCCTTCTCTCCCCAGTCATCCCTCTACTCTTATCCATATTGCAGCCCAAAGTGATGGAGACTAATGTCAGTCGGAATGGCCAACATTCATGACGACGAAGCACAGGAGACAGTCCTACCCAATCCGTCATCAGCTTGTCACTTTCTGTTTGTGGAAGGGGGTCTGATTCTATTCTTTCCCCTTTTTGCCCCATCTGGTAAGAGTTAATAAGGCCAGTAGCCATTCCAATTGGAACACACTTATGCACACACACACACACACACACACACACACACACACACACACACACACACACACACACACACACACACACACACACACACACACACACACATACACACACACGTACACACGTACATCCAATTCAATATCACGTACCTCAAGAAACTGTGCGCTGACTTTGAATTCGGGAGGCTGTGTGCCGGCTTCTTCAGCTCGCTCCTTCCTGCTCTGGATCCCTTCAAATAACTGGTGAACAGCTCGTGGGATAATGCCTTGCTCCGGGAGTGCCAGACTCACATCGAAACCGGTTCCCATGGTGTACGTCTTCCCAGAGCCAGTCTAAATGAAGCACAGCGGTATTTATCATCCAATCATAGTGGAACCTACAATCTGACACTGCAAAATAATTTAGATTGCACATACGGTGACCTCAACTACCAAAGATCTTGTTTCTTCAAACAATTCTACTACTGTCTTACTATCTTTGTGACTGCTTTATTTCCTATATATGATAGTTATCCATGTTAAGAGCTTTGTTACAGCTTCAGCTGTTGTTAAAGCGCTATATAAATTAATATGTATTGTTTTGTATTGTACTGGTAAATGGGCGCCCTCTAGTATTATAGGAATGTACCACTGACGAAACAGAGTTTAGGGGTCTCATTTATCAAATGGTGAGAACAATTAATTATTAAAAATGCTTATTACAATGTTTTTCTGGAATATTAACACCAATACGGTGTAACTTGTTAACTCATTCACTGCCAGACAATGTGCAAAACTGTGTCCACTCCAGTGCCAGGGTTTTTGTCATTGTCACTTGAATTCCAGGACCCACAGAATATTGAGTTTTAGGACGACATAAACATTCAATGCAGCGTAAGAAATCTTAGGCTCTCTTCTTTCATCAGAAAAAAAGAGTTAATTCCTAAATTATATGGGTCTCGAGTTAGATACGCTTGAAATGAGATACAATGCAATACATACATGTCGGTTTATATAGCGCTGTAACAACACCTGAAGGTGTAACAAAGCGCTAACATGGACAAAAGGCAAATGCTGCTCCCTCGTGGAAGGGAAAAAAACATTGCCTGGGGTCTGACTACTGCTTTACCGGGACCCCCGCAAGAAAAACCACAACACGAACAAATTCGGGAATGGCGCTCCACATCACACTTTTAAATTCCCGAATAAATTCGGGAATGGCAGCGAATGAGTTAAGGAGCTGAATATTTTTTTTTTTTTTTTTCAATAGTTTGTGGTACTATCAATCACAATCAAGTCATCCAGGTCCTGAAGCAACAAAGCAGATTCAGGATGCCATGGTTCTCTGGAGTACTAAATAATAATAATAATAATAATAATAATACATTTAATTTCCAAGCGCCTAAAGCTTTAGAAATAGTTTTGCCACTCTTTCCAGACTGATGAATATCAATTACTTTAGTCCTCATCTCTTGAATTTATGTTTTATTACAACTTTTGACATGTCACAACTCAGTAAAATTTCCATTGACAACTTGGTGGTTACTTTTACTTGGGCTATTTTTGGCAAATATTCACATTTGTTTGATTATATTGATCAGCAAATTGAATATCTATGCAAAAAAATACAGTAATTAGAAAACAAACATTTTGTTCCAATGTTAAAATCCTACCAGAAGGCAGCACAGCAGCTGTTTTGGTCCCGACGAATGTGATAGGGAATCACTCAATGACAGATATTAGATAGTAGTTTTTGTTAAGACGGAGACCTGGGCAACATACCTGGCCATAAGCAAACACGGTGGCATTATATCCCTCAAAGCAGCCCTCTATGAGCTTGTGCACACATGCTTGGTAGATGCTCTGCTGTTCCGAGTTGATGTCGAAAACAAAGTCATAGGTGAAGGCCTTGTCTTTGCCCAGCAGGACTTGCGGCTCTCCGGGTGTGACCAATGTACACACGTGGCAACCTTCAATCTTCTCTTTGGCCATCTGAGGACGTATCCTAAGAGATGACAGGAAACGGGTATGAAGTGAGTGAAATATTATTTGCCTGGAATGGATGTGATTTTAAAATGCTGGCTGTGCTGTTTTAACGAAGCTTACGGACACAAAGTCATTCATTCAAATCTGATCTAAAATGGCTGACATGGCTAGAACTTCAATTGTTTACTAATGGAGTGAAAAATATTCTTCAAAGCAAACACGAATGATAAAAACCACTGAAGAACGAACACCGTTCGAACAAATCCGTTCAAACATACAGTGAATTAGCCTCATTCCTTTTATTTTTTTGTTCATTGTCTGCATTGATTGTTTTTATATCCATGCATGATGTTATTCTGCCTTTTACAGAAACACCTTTCAGGGTTAGAATCAGGTCATGGGGCTCAAGAAGCGAAATCCGACTTCAACGGACGGCGGGAAAAAAATAATTGGCACAACCCTACCCACTCTTGAAGTCTTGCACATTGCAAGAATCAAGACAAGGGAGCGGAAAATCCTACTGGACCCTCCGCACCCTGCCCACCACCTTTTCCAGGAACTCCTCGCAGATCCATGCGCAGACATTAATATACATACAACATAAATTCCTTGTGTGTTCTACATAATAATTGACCAATAAAGATGATTCTGATTCTGAGACTGTGAAAGAAGTACCTGTTGCAACTGCTGAGTGTACACGGTATTAAAACACGCAGCAAGTCTTATTTGAGAGAAAATCACACATTCTGGTTCTCAATAACTGACCACAGTGATTCTTTGCCTTGATTTGATGAGTCTGAAACTGCCAACTCGCTGGCAGAATGAGGTCAAATCTATGAAAATGTGGATTAACATGTGAATGTAATTCGATAATTGTGGCTATTTTTCTTTCTATGTATAGGCAGAATGACCAAGACAGCTGCAATAACGGTGACAGCCATGCTGTTATTTGCCTAAAAGCGACCACTTGAACTAATGCGTATCGGAATTGAGCGCCGTTGACTTCAATTTATGTGCATGTGTGTTCACTTTCTGCCAGGAAAAAACACTCTCAGACATTGCAGTGGACTTTGTCCATAAGATCTGTCACACAGTCATGTGGACATATCGGTCATGTTATGTGGAGGAGAGGTAATCACATTAGGAGGCAGAAAACATGATGAGCCAACGGTATTGGACCACTGTGCCCACCTTTCTCCGCATGCTAAACCCAGGATCAATCTTAAGGGGATGCAAATCAACTCGCTCTCTGACAGATATTGAACTGCAGAAGGCCAACGTGTTGTTACACGCACGCATGAAGGCATCAGTGGTACTAATAAAAGTGAGTGAAAATGACAAAAACCCTGGCACTGGTGTGGACACATTTTAGCACATCGTCTGGCAGTGAATGAGTTAATAGCATGTTGCTGTCACCGAAAAAAAAAAAAAGTGACACACACTACTAACATGACCTCCTATTCTCTCTATTCTTCAGAAATGACTAAAACACCTTCAGATAATTTAAATAAAAGGACAGGTTTGATGATTGATGAGTTATCATCAATTCATTTTGACACCTCGAGTATAACATCCAACCTTCCCTCTCAAAAGAAGAAGAGTCAAAAGAGGAAGTAGTTCAAGATCAGATTCGTTTTTGATTCAATCCAAATTATGGCTACTTGCACAGGTATGGCACGGATGTGGAAGCAAATAGGATCAATGATCTGAATGGTCTGAATCGCCTTTACTGTTTGCACACGTACAACAAAGGGACTGTCATACTGTTATTTATTTTACCCGCGGTCACTTAAAAACAATGACCTTCAGGCTTTGTGCCGCATCGTCACACTCTGCACTCGTGAGCGGTTCGGCCATCGGGATAATTAGTTTCCATTGTCATTTGAAAGACAGCATCTCTGCATAACGCTGAAACTTTAACAACTCTCTCTCTCTCATTTAGTGCAAGTAAATAGCTTCAAACCTCACATTTAAAAGTCTGGAGGACGGCATCAAGGTTGTCAAAACAAAGAAACATTTGAAGGAAATAAGGGATTTGTTACATTGACAATCATCTAATCTTTCCTGATAACGGATTACATTGCCTCGAGTCTGACCACACACACATACATACACACACAGTCAAAAACTCATTATGCACCAGCTCTGAGGGAATTCCCTTATTAGACTAATTATCAAATCCAATGGTGCTAATTAGGAGTACTCTGAAAAAGGCAAACCAAACACCCACAGTACACATACACTGTGTTACTTCAAATCCTTACAGCAAGTGAATGTCAAAGATGCCTTTGGGGCATGTAAAAAGGTGAATTTGTGAATGGCAAACTATGAATCTCCCTATTAAACAAAATGTAAAATTCATGTGCGGACGAGTAGAGATTGAACGTCATCGTACCGTCAGCCATTTCTTATGTCCCCTCTTCTACAACGCTAAGGAAACGAGAAATATGAGGAACAACTTTAGCTAGCATGAATAGCAGATAAAACACTACAATCTGCGCAGAATTCATTAACATGTGCTAATATTCATTAAAAAGGGAGATTACTTTTGAAGATGATGAATAGACATGAAAAGTCCCACCATTATTGATAGACTTTATAACCAGTACATTGACCACATTAAGGCACAAGCTAACGCTATGAATGCTAATTTAGCCTTGATCCCACATTTTTTTCTTCAGCAGGGCTGCTCCAGTTGCCTTGGGAACGTTACAAGTCACTCAGGGACTGCTAATGCGTGTATTGACCATATCAGTGTACATATTGTGTTTGCGTTACCTCCCTTACACACCCAGTCATTTATAATTGTTCTTTGATGGTGTACCAATGACAACATAAACACACATACAATGGTGCGGTAATCCTCACACCCAATTCGGACCTACAGAGTCATCAAAGAGAGACCCCATGTCGGTCACTACTGATCCAAGTACACGCCATGACAGACTATGGGTGTCCATAACCATTCACACTAAAAAAAAAGGAGAATGGTGATCACCAAAGAGCACATTTCCCTCGTGCGATTAGTTTAGTCCAGAGCAACACAGAAACGCGCACAAAGTTTGAGTTAATCGCATTCATTTGAGCTGGGAGTGTTTCAGGGCTCTGTTGTTTGTCGAGCTGGCACGGGAAACTCACTACTGCTTCATACAACACTCGGCCCATTTATCCGAAAATAAGACCCACAAACACGCTCGTGTAAATAATTCCATTCAACTCTATTGGACATTGGAACAAGCAATCTTTTTTATTTCCATCTGTTTCTCGTCTTTTGTCATCATTATCTTGGACAAAGTCTCAGTCTAGTGTACCGATTTTATTCATCTGGTGGTGTCTTCACACCCCCTGCATGTTCTTTCGGTACAGTTGCCAGAAAAAAACACAACAGGACGGGGCCAGTTTCATTTTTGTTGCTTCTGATAACCGCAGAGACCAATGTAGTTTGTTCCTGGTGGGCTCAGTTTTTATCACCCTGGCTTGCTTTCTTCCAAGCCATCAAATATCATTTTCTTAGTGGAAAGGGGGAAAGATGGTGTTTTGGCAAGCAATAAAATAATGAGCAAACAAAAAAAAATGAGGACAAATATGGAGCGAGTGGGAGATGGGGGTCTGCCGGCTATGCAGGTAAAAAAATGAAAACATTGATTTGTGTCAGATTACATCTTTCAAAATTTTTCTTTTGGAAAAGGAGCACAATTGACTCCATTTTGTCACGGTTTGTAAGGTGGTGATGGTGGTTGTGCATCCCCCAAAAAAGCAGGCAGGAGGGAGCAGCAGGATATACTTGACAAACTGTATTAAAATAATGTCAGCAGGAACAAAATCTAAAACATCAAAGTCATCTGAACAGAAAAGTACAAAGTATCAAAGAAAACCACAAGTAAAAATCTGCCAAGATGAAACCCTGTCAGGGTGTAACAAACACATACAGTGCAATACAATACACTGCAGTACAATGCAATGACCCGACCCCGAATGGTCGTGCTGGGAGTCCTTTTAACTGCCACTGATGAGGACGACCAACACCTGTGCAATTGAGGGCGGGGCCGTCAGGGCTATCCGTAAAAAAAAACAACTCTACAATCACAAATCAACACACTTTTTGTGACCTATCAATGATGTGAACCCCGCCAGACGGGCAGCCAGCGCAGCCTCGGGCAATGTTGGCCAATGGCAACAAGCGATAAGAGACAGCAGCGCTCACATTCTTGGTGCTCATTGATTTGACTGCTTGTGTTGGCGTGAAGTGTCGCTTGCCAGGGCGCAAACGAGCAAACTGGTTCATGGACATCAATGCGAGCTTGTTCTTAACCGAGCCAGACTTCAGGGCATTGGGGTTGTCCTAGATTGTGCACACAAGTCTAGGTCAAGTGTTGAACGCCAACTATATTTGCACACCATCTCCTCCAGTCCGTTTCTTTCGAAAAGACACAGTCTGTCAAGTGAAATTTAGGGGCTTAATGTCTTAATGGATCATGTGCCTCGTTTCTTTCGACTGTCCGTGTAATTAAAAGAGAGGACGGCCGTGCCTGTCGCGTGACAATGTCGACGACATGAAAGAAGGGCAAGCTAAGTCAAAGGGTTTCAAATAACCCATTTTTGCTAATCGTACACAGGACAACCGTGAAGGTAACCCAAATTGGTTAGACTTGGACACCAAAAAATGTCCCACGGTGCGAAGTGAAGACAACAAATCCATTTTTTTCTTATTGTTATTCTGTAAATTATTTTACATTACACTTTGGCACATTCTTTGTCAGCACCATCATCATCATCATCAGTGGTGAGAAGTAATCCACATATTTTGTTGCTGTCCTTAAAGGACAACCGACGTCTCCGGACAAGTTGTGTCCATAATTTGTAAAATCGGTACAAATGACTTCTACTGAGCGTATTTTACGAAGATTTCTCCGCATATAGCTATATTTTATGTTTTAAGACTCGCGCTGAATATTCCAGAAGTCTTGTTTTTGAGTTGGTGACGAGTCCTCACCCTACGTCACTGAAGGAACGCCCCCGACTAAGAAAGGACATACCTTGCATCACCTCAATGCATTTTGCGGTACTTTGTTTGGTCTGAAAACTTCGTGTTGATGGTGAAATTAGAAGGAAAACACATAAATAGCGCAATGTATGTTACACCGAGACAACTATTAGATATTCGCTGACAAAAATTCCAAGATGAAGAATCAACCAATTTCCAACAGAGCTCTGGCGCCATCTTCTGCATTTTCTGTGACGCTACACATCAGTCTTGATCAAAATGACCCGGAAGACCTTCTTTAATCGATTGCAAACAATTAGACTTTCCTCTTCAGAACTATTTGAATGGTATTCATAACTGGATGTGTAACAAGAAAGCATCTTCTCCAAATCTGAAGCCATTGTTTTGATTCTCGAGCAAGGCATGACGTCTTGGCGTGATGTCACGGACAAGGGGGTGGGACCTTCAGAAACTGGCCACTTCCGGGTTCATTTTTTTGCAGATTTTGGACACTTTAAGTCATTTTTATTGGTGTTTTGCATTTGACTAAAAATATCAGCATGCATGTTGTTGGGTATTTTAGATGCTATAAAACATTTTTCTGATGTCAGTTAGGAAACAAAAAAGTGATGTTGGTTGTCCTTTAAGTAACTTTTATCCACACCTGGGCTTAATGTCGTTATTTATTTTTAATCACCCTTTTTTATTTGCACCCGAAAAATGGAAGGAGAAAAAAAGTGAATTTCTAATAAACATCAACAGCAGTTGTCAGTTGGTGAACCTGATGGGCAAGAACAAAAATGGTTCCTTAAAGTTCATTTCACAATATGACCATAGTCAGGTTCATAATAGCTATTTATGATATTATGGGGAAAAAAATGGTGTGACAAACTGGCAAAGGTTGTCAAACTGCAGCAACCGTCATTCGAGTGGATGCTCATCGCTCGCAGTGACACGCGCACATCAGTGCGTATCATCAGAGCTGATTCTGGGTCAATCCCCTTCATTTCCGCTCATCCCCAACAACCCCCCACCCACCCGCCTCCATCAATCCCGTCTGTTCCCCAACAGGAGGAGGAGGGACGAGAAAAATTCTAATTAGCATCCTTTCCTGTTTTCATGACAGATGGCCTTGACAAGGTCAGAGAGGTGCGAGACTGCTTGAGTCTAATTCACTTCAACACAGACGACGATAACCGAGTTAGCATGTCAAGGAGTAAAACGTCTTTTGCTTTTATTAGTCAAGAAGAAAAATGTGTGATGAGAACCACAGAACTGGAACCAAACATATTGGCACATAAATCAATATGTATTGGATTGTAATTTCTGGTAGAGTAGCAACAAAATCAGAAACTGACTGTCTGTGTTGGTCACTATGTGAAAGTCAAAACTAATTATTAAAGGACAACCGACACTATTTTTTTGTTTCCTAACTGACATCAGAAAAACGTTTTATAGCATCTAAAATACCCAAAACACGCAGGCTGATATTTGTAGTCAAATGAAAAACACAAATAAAAATTAGTGGTTTTTAGTGTCCAAAAACCACTTCAAAATTAAACCGGAAATGGCCAGTTTAAGAAGGTCCCGCCCCTTTGTTCGTGACGTCAAGCCAAGACGTCTTGCCTTGCTTGAGAATCAAAACAATGGCTTCAGATTCGGAGAAGATGCTTTCTTGTTACTCATACAGTTATGAATATGATTCAAATAGTTCTGAAGAGGAAAGCATAAATGTTTGCAATCGATTTAAGGAATCCTCCCATATCAATTCGAGCCGTCAATGGTATCTGGACTGAAATGTAGTGTCCCAGAAAATGCAAAAGATGGCGCCCAAGATCCGTTGGAAATGGGCTGATATTTGTGTCAGCAATCTTGGTGCAACACACAACGATTCACCATCACGTTATTGATGTTTTCCTTCTAATTTCGCCATCAACACGGATCAACAAAAAAGTTTTCAGACCAAACAAAGTACCGCAAAACGCATTGAGGTGATGCAAGGTATGTCTTTTCTCGGTCAGGGGCGTTCCTTCAGTGACGTAGGGTGAAAAAAATTCATTATGTATTGGTATGAAACACATTTTCGATCCATGTTTGCAGGAGAACCGAGGTCGTGTCAACGTTTTGAAATGAAATGATCAAAAGATGATGAAAAGATGGATTGGCACACTGATTGGATAGAAAGTAAACCAAATTTGAATCCGGGTAGCGAAAAGCAAGCATGAAACAAAAAGCCATTGCCTAACTATAAAGACATTCTGTGTTACAAAATAAAACACTCCTGAGCTACCAGAACAAAGAGAAATAAACTCAGCAAAGTACAGTAGATGCCTGAAAGCTAAAATATGATTCTCAGCTTGTGGACATGAAGTTTCCTCAACAGGGAAAATGAGACATGTTTTTAAGACAACGTACGAGACACTTGAGATGAAGGCCTTGGGGGGTGGGGGTCTCCCTTTCAGAAAACCTCCCAAAGCCCAAAGAAAATGTTCTCCAAAGATGAAAGCGCAAACTATTGAGACAACATACAGTGCAGTTTATGAAGGGCAACAAACAAAAAGGCTGGAAACATTCATTCTCAGCCTCATGACTGGGGCAATAGAAGAAGAGCAGATGGCATCGATTGGCACAAAGGGATCCTTTGAAGCGACTCGGAGGCTCAACAAGTAACAATCGTTGGTGTACAAAGTTCTCTTGAGGAGCTCGAGAGGCAAAACGTTTTGTTTGAACAAGCACTTGTGAGACCAATTTTATTTTATTAGATTTTTGTGTTGAGTCAAGAAATTGATTTTGTAAAGGCAACAAGTCCTATTTTCATAGCCACACAGAGCAACCTTCAATTGTCATAATCATAAATAATATATGGGGTGCATTTAGAAGAAAAATAAATAAATAGAGAGAAGAAAGGAGCGTCAGCGCAGAGCGCCAAAGCGTATGTGGAACTGTCGCGGCTTGGAATTGAAGCGGATTCACATGGGACAGGAGATGTGAGACAGTTTCTTTTTGTCAATGGATACTATAATACTGCTTGGTGTTTGCTTTCAACATTTAGCTTGTAGCAGACGTGCCCATTTCAAGATGTCCCTGATCCATTGGTGAAAAGGACGCTTTGATTTTCTCTTTCATCTAGAACTGCTTCATACAACAATGCAGAAAGTGCTTAAGATTGAATGACTTCCTGCGTCTTTTGTGTTGTGTCACATTATCTATTTAGTTTTGTTGTTTTGATTTCAAGATGGCGCCGCGAGAGTGGCTGCCTTTACATCAGCTCTTGTATTTTGTTTTTCTTCCTTTCCTTTCCCCTTACTTTCATCACTTTGCTGCTATGAAATGTAAAATTCTCCACAGCAAGACTAATAAAGGCTAATCCAATCCAATTTTCCTTCAAAAAGTTCAAAGTTGCCTCACAACATCAAAAAGCATGGAAGACCACTCAAATGGCTAAATCATTCCTAATTAGTCTTTCGCTCACTGAAACCGATGACATCAACCGGAGAACAGGCACAGCACCATATTAAAAATCATTTTTTTTGTGATGAATAAAACATGTACAAGTATATCTCTATTATTTGTGTTCACAACAAAACGATCTCCAAGTCAAACTCCAGCAGCGATTAAGCTACTTAGCATTGATGGTGATTATTAGCCAGCTGGCCAGCACAAGTGCACGCGCGCGCACGCACACACACACACACACGTCGAACTACACTTTTGTAGACCACTTTACCAAAAGTTTAATCGCAGTCTAACACCTAACAACGTTTAGTGTTAATCCGAACCAAATGGTAAACTTTATCCTTCTATGCAACTCAGTCCTCATCACGCACACAAGACAGACACACACCCAAATTCTTCACAGTAGATCCTGACAGTAGCGCCAGTGGAGCATGAACCTCATTGCATTGTTCACAATCAGGCCCAAATTCCAAGATGTATAAAAACATGTCGAACACATGCAGCTGTCACAAATTATTCAGACACACGATTGTCTTCCTCATAACCAAATGCAAACCCTTAGCCCATACGCACGCTCTCCCACGAACATGGTGTGCTATTTGCATATTTACAGCAGCCCTTTTCACAGCTGATATTTACTTTTTTTTTTATTTTACGACCATGTCCTCCCCCCTCCCTCCCTACAGCCTCTGCTTTACCACCCACCCCTTGTCTTCCTCTGACTTTATTGGCAAGTGTGCGCTAACTCAGCACAGAGCACAAAGACCCGCCCTAGCATCACACAGCGTCCTCTGTATACACTCACACGGGAAGTGCACAGTTAAAAGGGCCTGTTTTATGCCCTCTATCTCTTTCTGGGAACACACACACACACACACACACAAAAGCAAGCACACGACATGTCAGTGTATGTGTAACCACAACAACGCAAACTGCTCCAAAGAAAATAAAAGTGTGCGAGCAGATGATGGGGAAGAGGACACATTGGCCACGGTTTCAATGATCCAAGCAGAAGTAGACAGTGTCGAGCGAACAACTCTGCCAAGGGCAAAATATCAATTTGTTATGAATGGTCTGACCCGAGTCAATTCAAAACTTCCACTTCTCACCCCATAAATATGTTAAAAAAAGAAACATAAACATGATCGCCAGTTTCCACATTCTCCTCAAGTCCAAAATTTCCACTCAGAGACGTTTGGTTGATTAGGTTAAATTAGATTAACTTTAATTAGTCTCACAGTGAG
The DNA here is from genome assembly GCF_051943395.1 of Hippocampus bargibanti. Taxonomy (NCBI): domain Eukaryota; kingdom Metazoa; phylum Chordata; class Actinopteri; order Syngnathiformes; family Syngnathidae; genus Hippocampus; species Hippocampus bargibanti. The sequence continues at coordinate 3,899,392 of NC_142745.1, read as the reverse complement.
AAGAAAGGAGCGTCTGCGCAGAGGACCAATGCGAACTGTCGCAGCTTGGAATTGAAGCGGATTTACATAGGACAGGAGATAATCAGAATTAATAGTAATTCTCTTTACATTCATAATAATTAATAGATAGCCAGCTAGTCATCTAGATAGCTAATAGATAGCAAATAGCTGTTTGCCGTTAAAGTGCTATTAAAACGCCAATTTGTTTCAGCTGATGGTTTTTGCAGATGAACTCCTCTAGTATTTCATGAGACTCTTTTCATCAATGGATGCTACAGCTTTGTGTGACCTTACAACATTTAGCGTGTAGCAGACATGACGTCTCTGATCCATTGGTGAAAACGAACCTTTGATCCTAGTCTCTTTCATCTAGAAATGCTTCATACAATGAAAAGGGCGCCGAAAGTGCTGAAGATTGAACGACTGTCTTTTGTGTTGAGTCACATTATTTATTTAGTTGTGTTTTTTTATTCAAGATGGCGCCGTGAGACTGGCTACCTTTCCTCATATTTTCATCACTTTGCTGCTGTGAAATGTACTGTACATTTCTCCACAGCGAGACCAATATAGGCTAATCCAATCCAATCCATTGGGAAAAAAAATTACAATTCATCAATGCAATCGAAAAAAATCATATTCATGTGTGAGTGATGGTGGTAACGTGTTTGAGTAATTCATTCAATATAATTTACTCAAAATTAAAGTATTAATATTTTCTAATCTGATTGAAGTTACAATTCAAACTCAATGTCCATTAAAATATCGTCACGTGGATGAGGAAGACATTGACATTTTCAAATTAGAAGTACATTTTCATAAACAGTAAGTTATCTCAGATATCTAGACGGGAAACTGCTTAACAAGAGTTGATTATCCATTTGTCATGGGCGTATAGGGAAGCGCCGTCCATTTTGGTCAAGTCAGCACTTCATCATGGGGTCGACGCAGAGTCAGCCAACGTCCCACTTTAATTAACCTAATGTGTATCTTTCATACAAGTAAAATACTTACTTAGTAAAATTGAATAGCGTTAAAGAAACATTGTTTTGTTTCCCCACATTGAAAACTGAAATTCATATGTTGATCCAGACGAATCACGTCAACAGAGAAGCTCACAAAGCAGCCGTTGAACGGGAAGTGCGCGGAGTTCACGAATGGACCGACAGGAAGTTATTCTGCAACAGCAGCAAACCACGCGAGGGGCGGTTCATCCATGTACCAAAAAACTCAACATTTCATTTGAAAGCAGCATACAGTGTGACCTTGGCTTACGAACTTAATTGGTTCCCAGACAGAGTATGTGAAGTGAAAAGTGTGTATCCCAAAACTTAATTTCCCATAGGAAACCATTAAAATGAGAATAATGCGTTCCCAGGTTCACAAAGGTCCACAAAGGTCCATAATTTTCTACTTTCTAATTTTCTAAGCCTTAAAACTACACAAAATATACCTTATTTTATGTATAATAAATGTGCTATGATAAATATGATAAATGTATTATGATTAAAGAAATAAACTGTACTGTACAATAAAGTAATTTTATTTACCTTTGTGATGGTCGTTAATGGCTTGATGGAATGGAGTGTCCAGTTTCCTCAGCATTAAACACTTGATGAGGAACGTAACTTTCTTCTTTCACCATCTTGAGGAATGATCCCTTGTAGGTGCTTTCTCTGTGATAATTGTATCTAGTTCTTCATCAATTGTGATCTGTTTAGCTGGGCTGATAGCTTTTTGCATCAAGTGTACAGATGACTTGTGCGGGTTATTTGTGCAGCCTGATTGATGGGATATTTTAACCTTCCAGTCTGCACTCTGCTTTTGAATTTTCAAAGTTGAAACGAGTCTAAATGTCACTGTTTTCTATCCATGTTCTAACCTTTTTTATGTTTTCTTTCTTTTATTCTTCATTTTTGTTTTTTGGTTTAAAACTGTCATCTCCCTTTAGTGTGTGTGTGTGTTTTCTCTCACACTCTCTCTGTCTGCCTGTCTCTTTAATGTTTAACCCCCACACTGCTGGGTTCTTGACCAATCACGTGGCTTTAACCGAAGACTGGGGGCGGGGAATAGAGCAATAAATGCAGTCGTCTGCCATTTTGTTGTTAGAAGAACTGGCTCGTTCGCGAACGACATATCACTCATTGTGGCAGCTTCGTGTGTATCCCGAAAAATAGTTTGCATGCCAAGGTAAAATTTTCAGAAATGTAACGTTCGTAAAGCGAAAAGTTCATCAGCCAAGGGGTTCGTAAACCGAGGTATCACTGTATGACAAGGGAGTTGAAATCAGAATAAAATGTCATCATAAACGCAAGTATACGGCCGTCTATTGTCTCGAGGCCATGAAAACAGTTTTGGAGCGTCTCGGTTTGTTGTAGCTTAGCAACTCCTTTGTCCCTTGTTTGTGCCCTCAGTCTGACACGGTCGGCTTGCAAAGCTCCGTTACACAATAGTCAGCTGTTTTCAAGCAGGCGAAGGACGCAGCACCTACGGGCTCTTTTGCCCCAGACGAGCCCTTTCGTAATTATGTTGGTATTATTATGAATCCCAGTGGCACCATGATTAATTAAGATCAACGTTTTTTTGATAATTGTTGAAGGAATTTCAAAAAAATATATAAGAAGGAAGGTGATGTGTTTAAAAGCGAATGACGTATACAGGATATAATTTCTGCTGAATAGACCAGATCATAATGTTTGTAAACAAACATCATTTGGCGATTTATTTAACTCGTTCACTGGCAGACAAGTGCGAGAATGTGTCCACTTCAGTGCCAAGGTTTTTGTCATTTTCACTCAAATAGCAGTACCCACAGAATATTGAGTTTAAGATCTACATAAACATTCAATACAGCATTAGAGACCTTAGCCCCTCTTCTTTCATTGGAAAAAAAAGAGTTAATTCATAAGTTATATGGGTTTGGAATTATCTGATCTTGAAAGGAGGACGTCTGTCCAAAATACAATGCAATACATACATATTGGCTTAGATAGTGCTTTAACAACAGCTGAAGCTGGAACAAAGCGCTAACATAGAAAAAAAGGGAAATACTGCCCCCTCGTGGAAGGGAAAAACATTGCCAGAGGTCTGACCAGCGCTTTATCAGGACCCCCGCAAGAAAAGCCAAAACCCGAACAAATTCGAAAATGGCAGTTAAGATTAAATGCAAAAAAAAATATTCTGTTTTAATTTTTTTTAGTCAATCTCTCATTGTTGAGCTAATTTTAGAACGAACCCATATTGTCCTTGGGCTAACTAGTAGCAACTGGCAGCACTGTTATTGTTATTTTCTAATAAATCAGAGCAAGAATCTACACTTGCGGTGTCTCTTTTGCCTTGTTACTCCCTCCTGCATATGTAACTGCTCTCCCCTCCCCTCTCTGCTAAAGAATAAGAAAAAAAAGCGAAATTAATTGGAAGGAATTAACTTCAAAGAGGCGTCTGATTTACTCAACTCTGCAAGCAGCCAATCATATTATGCAAACTGTCAAATTGATAAATAGGCCATGCAGACAAAAAAATGTGTTGCTTGGGATTGCACCAGTTATACTCCTAAAAGGGTTTAATTTTCCATTTGCTCTTGAAAAAAAATCTAATCTATCCAGATATACCTTTAGGCAAGGAAAATGAATCAAAGCGTGACAACAGTTGGACAAGGACTTTCTGACAGCCGGAAGTAGGGGGACACTACTCTTTGCCATTCTAAATATTCACCCGGGACGGTTTGCTCTCAACGGTTTGTCGGGCAACAACAACAAAAGAGAGCCATGCGATCGTGAAGGCCGAAGAGGAAATGATGCACAGCTGTGGACAGCCGACACGGGTGTGCTCCGTGTCGTGTTTCCTGCTTGTACCCTTCCCCCACAAGACATGCTTCAGTGCAGTTCTTAAAAGATTTTAAGCAGAGGAACTGCAATGCGATGCAATGTCATGTCATTAATCAGGGATTATTACAATCAAAATTATGACTGATTTGTCATCATGGCCAAAATATTGCATTCACAGGTAACTGGCGAGACCGGTAGCCTACACAGGACACACGTCCAACAATAATGTTTTTTTACGCTGCCATTTATAGCATCTTGGGTCAGATGGGAGGGGTCTCATCTTTGTCCAGCATCTCATTATTTTGGTGATGTGTGATGGAATTCTCTATATGTCTCCATGCAGCCAATATGCAATTATTTGATCTGGGTAAACTAACTAACTAATTAACTAACTAGCTATCTACCTAGCTAGCAAGATAGTGCGATAGATAGATAACAAATCCGAATCAGAAAGCCTTTAAAAGTCCGACAATGGGGAAATTTGCAAGATAGGTAGGTAGGTAGGGAGATACATACATACATACATACATACATACATACATACATACATACATACATACATACATACATACATACATACATACATACATACATACATACATACATACATACATACATACATACATACATACATGCATGCATGCATGGATGGATAGCTAGCTAGCTAGATAGATAGATAGATAGATAGATAGATAGATAGATAGATAGATAGATAGATAGATAGATAGATAGATAGATAGATAGATAGATAGATAGATAGATAGATAGATAGATAGATAGATAGATAGATAGATAGATATACATAAATACACAAATAAATAAATAAATAAATAAATACACAAACACACAAATAAATACATACATGCATATACACAAATAAATCCACAAATAAATAAAGAAATAAGTGTATAAATAAATAAGTATATAAATAAATAAATAAATAAACAGGCAGGTGGGTAAAAAAACAAACAAACCAACACAAACAAATAAATACATAAATAAACACATGAATAAATAAATACAGCAATAAACACATGAATGAATAAATAAATAAATAAATGAATAAATAAATAAAAATAAATAGGCAGGTGGGTAAAAAAAACAACACAAACAAATAAATAAATATATAAATAAACACATGAATAAATAAATACATAAACACATAAATAAATAAATACACATAAATAAATAAATAAATAAATAAATAAATAAATGGGTCACAAGTTTCAGAAACACACAAAGCACGCATTTATTGGTTTACTGACTTGATGCTTTTATAGTCTCGCCTCCTTGAGGTGATACGGCAAGAACTCATGAGACGACAAACCCGCCGATTCCTCGGGTCATACATCTTAAATTAGTGCGAGAGAGGCTCCTCGAGGAAAAGACCGTTAAGGTGAGAACATCTATCAGCCATCACAAGGTCAAAGACCACAATGGCGCTAAACAGATTGGTCTTTGTGTCTATTTATGGATGGCTGTGCATGCTGATTTAGCGCTTTAGTGAGAGTGACTTGCCACTTTGAGACCAACTCCTTGGCGGAGTTGCCGTGAAAGACGGAATAGGATTAGGCCCGAACGGATCGACAAGTACAAGGAAATGCGGGTGGCGCTCCTAAAAACTACATTTCTGACATTTACATGAGCTGGAAGACAGCATGAAGCAATCAACTTGGGACATTGAAAAGTTGTCGTTTTTGCCCTTTATTTACACGATTGGTTCGTTTCACATCCAGATGACAAAGTTCACATCCAGATGACTGGAGCGACTGAAAAGAGTCATACGTCTTGTCGGGCCGATAGTTGGCAGTAGAAACGCTGCAGGAATGCGCGCTAGCTGTGTCGATGCTAAGGAAAAATGCTCTTTTGAATGCCAATATTCATCATAGATATCCTGATTATTTATATTACGGATGTAATATTTTGACAGAAAATTACAGCCAATACATTTCCCAGCATGCCTCACAACCCATACAGGTACATTAACTCATTCACTGGCAGACGATGCGCAAAAATGTGACGACTCTAGCCACATTTTTGTCATTTTCACTCAAATTGCAGAACAGAATATAGTTTTAGAGCTACATAAACATTGAATGCAGCGTAAGAAACCTTAGACTCTCTTCTTTCATCAGAAAAAAAAAAGTTAATTCTTAAGTTATTTGGGACTGGAGTTATATGAGCTTGAAATCAGGGTGGCTGTCCAAAATACAATGCAATACATACATATTGATTTAATAGCGTTGTGAAGCTGTGACAGAGCGCTAACATTAATTCCTAAATTATATGGGTCTGGAGTAATATGAGGTGCAAGTGAGGGTAGCAGTACAAAAGGCAAATGGTGCCTTGTGGAAGGAAACAACATTGCCAGAGGTCTGAGCGGTGCTTTATCGGCACCCCCCCCCCCCCCGCAAGAAAAACCAAAACAAATTCGGCAATGGCGCTCCACATCATATTTTCAATTCCCAGATAAATTCGGGAATGGCAGTGAATGAGTTAAGGAAGAGAGACACAGCGAGATGAGAATGGAGAAGAGCTTCGACATGTATATTTTTTTGTTTATTTTCCCGAAAGCTAAGTACAGACTTGCAAAGATTATAAACTTTGACCTCAGTGGATTATTCCTCCGGCAACACTATGCCTTTCATGATGTCACAATCGCAAAATCTGATAAAGGATATACAATAATCACTTCAAGGACAACCGACACCATTTTTTTGTTTCCTAACTGACATCAGAAAAAACGTTTTACAGCATCTAAAATACCCAAAACACGCAGGCTGATATTTTTAGTCAAATGAAAAACACCAATAAAAATGACTTAAAATCTCCCAAAACTAATTCAAAATGATCTGGTCCCGCCCCCTTGTTCGTGACGACACGCCAGGACGTCTTGCCTTGCTCGAGAATCAAAACAATGGTTTCAGATTCGGAGAAGATGTAACTCATCCAGTTATGAATATGATTCAAATAGTTCTGAAGAGGAAAGCATACATGTTTGCAATTGATTAAAGAATTTATTCTGTGCCATTTTGAGGCAATAGGTGGGGGAAATGTAGCACCAAAAAAAGAGGCAGAAAATGGCGACAGAGCTCCGTGTAAGGAATTAATAAGCCCGTTTCCGCAGGCTGATTAATTCCTCGAGAATCAAAACAATGGCTTCAGATTCGGAGAGGATGCTTTCTTGTTACTCATCCAGTTATGAATATGATTCAAATAGTTCTGAAGAGGAAAGCATACATGTTTGCAATCGATTAAAGGAGTTTTCCCATATCAATTCGAGCCGTCAATGACAGCAACGTAGCGTCCCAGACAAAGGCAGAAGATGGCGCCCAAGCTCTGTTGGAAATGGGCTGATTTGTCTGCTGGGAATTTGTGTCGGCTAATATCAAATAGTACAACGATTCACCATCACGTTATTTATGTGTTTTCCTTCTAATTTCGCCATCAACACTACAACAGTTTTCAGACCAAACAAAGTACAGCATAATACATTGACGTGATGGAAGGACTGCTACAATGTGTCCTCTTTTCGGTCAGGGGCGTTCCTTCAGTGACGTAGGTGGGGACCCGTCACCAACTCAAAAACAAGACTTCCGGAATATTCAGCGCGAGTCTTAAAACGTAAAATATAACCATATGCTGTGGAATCTTTGTAAAATACGCTCAGTCAAGTCATTTGAAGTAATTTTACAAATTATGGACACAACTTGTCCGGAGACGTCGGTTGTCCTTTAACTGCAGGTTGCTTATGGTGTGTATGCGTCTGTGTGTATTTGTACGCATGTGCACTGTTTGTAATTGTGTCGCCAACAATTCTTTGTAGGTCACGTCAGTGGTCATTGTTGAGCCAGACATTCAGGAAATGGACACCGGCGACTCAGACTGGGTCGGCACTCGCTTCCGACCTCCCTGCCCTTTGCCATGTATGTTCATTCGCGCACACTTAAAGCAGCCTGGCTCGAGGGCACCACAACGTGGGACCAATTACAATCACCCCCAACCCCCACCACGTCCTAAGCACGCCCACCCTCTTGTCGGTGGCCAACTTTCTCAGGTTTAAGCCAGAGAAGTCGGTGCCTTGAACGGCAGGAAGTGATCTTTCTTCACATGCTTATTTGCGTGCGTGTCATTTCCTGTCAAACATACATTTGGTGCCACTTAGGGAGCACGTAAATACAAACACACGACTGAGAGGAGCAGTAGTGTGAGCTCGTTTGCCCACCAACATTGTAATTACACAAAATGAGTTTAATTACAATATAAGACTCTTGTTAACAAGTTAAAGAGGGTGTGTGACTTAAATTATTATGTAGTATGACATAGAAATTTCCTCCACCATCTTTAAGAGACTAAAGGTGGTAGTTTCGATCTAGTGAGGATTAACTCATTCACTGCCATTCACAAATTTATTCAGGAATTGTAAATATGAAGTTAAGCGCCATTCCCAAATTAATTGGGGTATTGTTTTTTTCTTGCTTGGGTGCCGATAAAGCGCTGGCCAGACCTCTAGCAATGTTTTAGCTTCCACTAGGGGGCATCATTTCTCCTTTTTTTTTTCTATGTTAACGCTTTGTTCCAGCTTCAGCTGTTGTTCAAGCGCTATATCAATATGTACAGTATGCATTGCATTGTATTTTGGACAGTCACACTTCATGTTTTTTTTCTTGCTTGGGTGCCGATAAAGCGCTAGCCAGACCTCTAGCAATGTTTTAGCTTCCACTAAGGGGCAGCATTTCCCCTTTTTTTCCCCATGTTAGAGCTTTGTTCCAGCTTCAGCTGTTATTCAAGCGCTATATCAATATGTACAGTATGTATTGCATTGTATTTTGGACAGCTGCCCTCATTTCAAGCTCATATAACTCCAGGCCCATATAATTGTGGAAATAACATTTTTTTCTGATGAAAGAAGAGAGACAAATGTTTCGTACGCTGAATTGAATGTTTATGTAGTCCTAAAACTCAATATTCTGTGGTTCCTGGAATTGAAGTGACAATGACAAAAATTCTGGCAGTGTAGTAGACACATTTTTGCACATCGTCTGGCAGTGAATGAGTCTATTATTCTGTTTCTATTACCGGTGTTTTTCAAAGAGAAACTTTTTTTCAAATGAATAATTGCCTCGTAAAATATTTGGGTTTTTTTTTCATTCGCTTTTATGATCTTTTTATATAAGAGTGATATCTTCTTTGTTAAAAGAATTGGTGGTACAGATTAACGGTATTTCACTTCATTCAAATGAGGAAAACTGATTTGGCGTCTTGTGAGGATAAACGGATAAAAATATGAATGGAGGGATATCAATCAGCATCCCAAAATGGATGTCCTCAACCTTGTATGAGGAGTATGATACTGTACAATAATTTGTTACACAATGGCTATTTATTAAAATTAGTTATTACAAGTGAATGCCACTCGATGACAGCTGTCATCTTTACACAAAGCTACCACCTGGTCTTCCTCACTTCAATCAATATATTTAGTTGAACAACGGCCACCAGCTGTCTCAGAGGCTTTACTTTTTTGTATTTTTTTGTTGTTGTTGTTGACACAACAGCCCTCCCCATTTCCTGTTACTGTCACTGTGAGCAAGCACAAAAGAGATACACTCAGCTGGAAATGGAAAAGTGACTCCGAAACTTGCCGTGGGGGATCGGGAGAGCTAGAAACACGACTCATGTCAAAAGGGTCTGCAATACCCCTTTTAATCTTACTGAATGAGTGCCTTCCAAAGTGGGGACTCAAGAGGGTCTTTGGATAAAATGGAGAAACGTGTACGGCAGTGGAATCACATTTGGAATGACATCTATTCAAACTGTCAATGTTTTCATATTAAACAAAAGGAGGTGGGGAAATGCACGTCAATATGAGTACACTCTATTTAAGGGGGGGGCTGCCAATAATATCTCCTCATGTGAATACAAAAGCTGCTGATCTCTACTGTCCAAGCCTGGAGGTGGTTTTTCAACAAAGGCACTGTCTTCTGAGCTGGGCCTTTGTCCCTAAATGGGTGGGGGGTTACAGAGCAGGCTCTAGTGTGTGTACCACAATAATGTGTATATCTTAATGATTTTGCTGAGTATAGATATAAACGAGCGAGCGCCCTTTCTTACTGCCCACACCTGGTTGCAGTTGTCCTGGTTTCACTGATACCATATCCAATGGAAGTATTCCACTCAACGTGGACACATGCTTTGGAGGACAGCAAATTCGAAATGCAGATGTAGTGAATGTGGCACATGCACACCGTATCAATCATATGCATAAAGTAAAGTAACCTTGCAATATCATTCAAAATATAAAGACAATCAGAGAAGACTGAAATGCATGATGCTTCAGACTGATGGCCGGGGGGCACAGACACAATTTGGTCTGCAGATCTCCACAAACACAAACAGGTATGGAAGAAACGATAGGGGGGCTTACCTCAATGCAACCTTCACGCAGCAGTCACCCTGGTTCGCCATTGTCTCGTCCAGGGTCCCACGCGGGTCGTGGAGGATAAAAGCTCTGTTTGGATTCAGTGGTTGGCCGCGGTGCTCTGCCGTGGCATTAAAGAGCGGCGAGGCGGCGGTGGCGGTGGCGGCAGCGGCTCTCGGCGTTTCAGTTCAGCGGGAGTTGCCGTCAAGAGCTGCCCATGAACGGCTGCCTCTCCCGAACTCTTGTCGCGTCGTAGCTCATCTTGTCCGAGTCGTCTGCGTCCGCCACATTGCAGACTCGAACCTGATGTGTGACAACGGTGTTATTCTCAATGAGTCTCCGTAGCTACATGTTGTCTGCAGCGCATTTGATTCCGCTTGGACAGAGCAAACCAAGTAACGCTCCTCTGAGTGCTACAAGGAAGGCTGATTGAAAGGAGAGTCCATTAACTCAACCGGAGAATGTTGCGTTCAAAGACTGTCTGAATTATTTTACTCACGCGCAATGAGACCGGAGATTATCTGAAATCGGAGGGGGGGGGGGCGTGACGCAATTCTCCTAAATACGAATTATGCATTGAAAAACGTATTTTTCTGCCCGCAAATGAAACTACAACGCTAAAAGGAAAGTGAGATGGGAAAATCAATCTCCACAAACGTAATTTACAAGTATCATTTCATGAAGTATATAAGAACATTCAAACTTTTCTGCTTATTCGCTGAAATAAATGACTGACGATCCATGAATGCATCGTGATTCTATTTGACTGACAGGAATTTTGACCAACTGCTGAACTGATTTCATATCATGACCCCGCCCAGCAACACACGCCCACGGCATGAGACCACGCCGACACTATAAAAGGACCGGCTGTGCTATTAGAGTTGCTTAACTGCAGTAAACACAGCACGATTATTACGTGACAGTTTTAACACCCCGAGGTTAAAAGTCCGAACACACTTTATGTCCTTTTGCTTGTTATCTTTTTACAGAATATGCGATTATATTTCTCTTTGTGTTGCTTGGAAGTTACACGCAGCTCACTTCCCCCTGCTGAGTAAGAATGTTCAGAAAAGGAAGTCCTTTCTCTTAGTTTATTTCAATTTCAAGGGTTGCGTCTATTTTCTCGTTTTTACGTTAAATGTAATATTTACGAGTTGTTTTTGAATGCTCATTATATAATACAATTGTAAAATTTACCATGATCGCAAAAAATGCTTACTAAATTCCATATCTGTGCGTATTCATGAACGTTCTTCAATAAAACATGTTACTTAGTCTGCACTGTGTAATATAATCCATTTTTTAACCATGATAGCATGTGATAAAACGTAGCCCAGCAGCAATATAAGATCAGTTTGTATGCTTGAGGAGCTTATAATTTGGTGGGTGGTGTACAGCGGTCCAGGTGGCTAAGTAAGTACTACACGGGCGACGTTCCCCGGAAGCAGTATTGGATTCCGCATAAGATTAACAACCAGTTATGAGGATAAAGCTTCAATCCCCCTAGATTTTCTCCTAGGAACTGGCCGGAATGCACAACAGCCACGGCCAACACACACAAACACTCTCACACACACGTCTAGGCAGTACCAACGAAAACATCACGTTAGTGTACAGTACCTTATTGTCCTGTGAACAACATAGTTATATAAGAATGTGGCTCTGTTTGATCACCACTTTGAATTTATTCCTCTTGAGGCATGTTCTTAAACATGACAAATCACTACTCTGAATGTCACCTCCTCAGAAAAGCACACTTCATAACAGTGTGGGTTGCAAAATCCCAAAAATGTTTGAGTTTGGTGTTTGCTACAATGTGCTGCTTTAATCCTTATTTCCAACTAGCACTGGAGATGTGTTTTGTCAATATGTGTTCATATTGTAGAAAAGCAAAACCTTCTGTTGCCTCTGGCAACAGAAGGCACCGCTCAGCACAGTGTCCTACTCAGCCTGAGCAAAATATTTGCCTTGTTTTGAACAAATGTAAAAGTAAACTCAAACGTCATTATCATTATTTGAGAAAATATATCCTTCTGTTTGGTGGTGCACTACAGAATTTTTACAACATAAAATATAGCCATAAGTGCCTACAGTGAAGATTATAAACACCTATCAATGAATATTTGCCATTGTCAGTCACATTCAATGATTCTGTTGAAAGTTGAATAGCAGCTGTGGAACGTTTTTCTCCTCTCGCACTTAATAGAGCGACTCAAAAAGAGGCCACAGGCAAAAGATGGCAAGATGAGACTGCACCCTAACGTATTCCCCAGTCTTTATTCTTTGATGTCGCTATAATCCCTCATTTGCGTTTTCCATATTTGGCTTTGAAGCTGCTAAAGCTAATCTCTCATACTCTCCGCCGGAACAAAACTGCCTGAATTGGCGCTCATCTGAATCAAATGAATGGCCAAGTGAGAGCTGAATCAAGAATAGTTGTTTCACTTTCCTGGCTCCCCCTCTGGGGCAAACGTGGCCGGGTTTCATGAGTGTGTGTACGTGCGCGTGTGAAATGTGTGTGCACGTTGAATGGTTTGTTACGGAGGAGCCGCTTATGTTTTTTAAAGGTAAACCGACGTCACTTTTTTGTTTCTTAACTGACATCAGAAAAACGTTTTATAGCATCTAAAATACCCAAAACACGCAGTATGATATTTTTAGTCAAATGCAAAACACCAATAAAAATCAGAATCAGAATCATCTTTATTGCCAAGTATGTAGAACACACAAGGAAATGACATAAAGTGTCCAAAATCTGCAACAACAAAAAAAAATGAACCCGGAAGTGGCCAGTTTCAGAAGGTCCCGCCCCCTTGTTCGTGGCGTCACCCCAAGACGTCTCGCCTTGCTGGAGAATCAAAACAATGGCTTCAGATTCGGATAATATGCTTTCTTGTTACTCATCCAGTTATGAATCTGATTCAAATAGTTCTGAAGAGGAAAGCATACATGTTTGCAATCGATTAAAGAAGTTATTCCCTGTCATTTTGAGGCAACGTTGAGGGGAAATTTCTCACCGAAAAAGAGGGACAAAATGGCGACCTCCTGTGGCCACCTCCATTTCCACAGGCTGATAAATTCCTTATATGGAGTTTGGAAGACCTCTTCTGCCTCTTTTTGGTGCAACACGAAGTCTTCAGACCAAACAAGTACAGCAAAATGCATAGACATGATGGAAGGACTGCTACAATGTGTCCTTTTTTTGGTCAGGGGCGTTCCTTCAGTGACGTCACGTACGGACGCGTCACCAACTCAAAAACAAGACTTCCGGAATATTCAGCACGAGTCTTAAAACGTAAAATATAGTTATATGCTGTGGAATCTTTGTAAAATACACTCAGTAGAAGTCATTTGAAGCCATTTTACAAATTATGGACACAACTTGTCCGGAGACGTCGGTTGTCCTTTAAGTATTTTGATTTGGGGCCAACTGAATCATCTAATCTAATGCTGGTTTGCTGTTTACAATTGCACAACTTGTGTCAAAGTTGCATCAGTGGATTGTTTTGTTCACTCCAGCACATCTATTTCCGATTTCAAAACTAGCTGACAACAAATCTTTGTTGGGGTGTTCTGATCAACAGAAACTGACTGGCAGGTGTAATTTTCATATCAATTTGTGCAAAAATCCTGACACTCCATCCATCGTCCTGCCGTGTTTCTCAGACGGGATTCTGCACCTCGTTTCTATGGAAACAGTCTTTAAAGCAGCCACGCAGGAGGAGATGCTGAGCCGGTAGAAAAGCCTCTTTGTGTTGACACACCAGATAGGTCCAAAGGGGATAGAAAGAGAACTGCAGAGCTCGGAAGTTTGTCAACTCTGTGTGACTTCCTGTTTCTGCATACATTTACGATTTAAGACCTAAAACTAGATCAGATGAGCTTGAAAGAACATTTTTCTTTCTTTTTTAACTATTCAGGAGTTGTATTAAAGAAAAAATCACCAATATTGAGTCAGTAGGTATTTAATTAAGTAGATCCGTAGATGTCTTTATTGTTTATCTGAAAAACATTTCACTCAGTGGCCGTTCAGGGTTTTGCCGAAATGCAGATAAAGTCGCACAATAATTTGCACAGGTTGAGCGAGGTTAAATAAAACCTTTGAAACACAATCCACGATTAAATGCTTTGTTGTCCTCATATTTTACGATCACAACATAGAAAATAGTAACAAGAAATCATCATAATCGCTCAATGAACCGCACATCAAATCCTTTATGTGACATCAGTTTGTGTATATAATATATAGATAGATAGATAGATAGATAGATAGATAGATAGATAGATAGATAGATAGATAGATAGATAGATAGATAGATAGATAGATAGATAGATAGATAGATAGATAGATAGATAGAGACCGAATGAAGTTGTTTACCTGGAGAATCAGATGATTGTAAAAGATGAGATTTTAGTCGAGTCCAAAGGAATGAACTGGCAGCAAGTTGTGAGATGTCTTTTTTTTTTTCAATCTGAATTCCTCCTATTCTTTTTCTTCGTGGTGTCCTCATGCTTTCAATTCCCCTGCACAGGGGCAACATCAAACATCATATACAGTACATGCACACATACACGAGTGTTTGAAGGAATGTCATGACATCATTGCCTTTAAGTGATTGGGAATCTGGTGAGCGATGTCGCTGCAAGTGGATTCGACCAGAATTCAAGAATATAGCCTTGTTTTCCACATCTTTGAATAATAATAATAATAATAATAATAATAATAATAATAATAATAATTGTAATAATAATAATAATAGCAATAATAATTGTAATAATAATTATAATAATAATAGTAATAATAATAATAATAATACTTGTAATAATTCTAATTGTAACAAAAATAATAATAATAATAGAAATAATAATTGTAATAATGATAATAATAACAATAATAATAATAGCAATAATAATAATTGTAATAGTTCTAATTGTAATACAAAATTATAGTAATAATAATAATAATAGCAATAATAATAATAATATTAATAATAGAAAAAATAATTGTAATAATAATAATAATAATAAGTCATAGTAATAATAATAATTGTAATAATAATTCTAATAATAATAATAGAAATAATAGTAATTGTAATAATAATAAGAATTGTAATAATAATACTACATTTAATTTAATTTATAAGCGCCTTTCAAAACTCTCAAGGTCACTTTACAGTCACAGGATAAGTTTTTCAGCAGGTGAGCAGCGGCAGCCACATGCGCCAGCGTTCACGCAACCCGGACGTAACTCAAATAGATAGAAAACTAGCTCGCTAGCCAATAGATAGCTATCTAGCTAGCTTTCGATTAACCACACGCCCCAGCGTTCACTCAACCCGGAAGTAACTCAATGTCCCGTAATGAATGTCCTGCACATTCTGATGTGACCGCTGCGTTGCCATATTTTCTATTTCCAAATGAAGGGAAAAATAAAAATTCATGACAGCTCGCTAGGGTAACGATTACCTTGGTTTGCCTATTAATATAGGATTCCGGGTTTCAATCTGAGTTTTGGGTTTACGTGGAGTTAGTATGTCTTCCTGGTGCTTGCGTGCGACCTATCTGGGTACTCCCAATTTTCTTTCACACTCCAGGACTGTTCCCATAAAATTATCCAAAATATAAAATTAAACAAAAATAACCTGATGTTCCCTCAGGTTATTTGCTTTCTCTACTTGGCACAATGTTGTTCTTTACTTAGAAATGATCCCGAGAAATCCACATTCCTTTACAAATGGTTTTGTGGTTTATTCCAACTTGGTAAGCACCATCGACTCGCTCATTGTGGTCTCAAAGAATCTTCTCTATTTGCTCCTCCTTTGTGGTCTTGAGGAATCTTCCATATTCGAGTCCAGACACGTATGCAAACATTTTTTACTCGACATTCATGGCTTCTTCATCTGCCACAACAATGAATGTTTAAAGGACAACCGACGTCACTTTTTTGTTTCTTAACTGACATCAGAAAAACGTTTTATAGCATCTAAAATACCCAAAACACACAGTATGATATTTTTAGTTAAATGCAAAACACCAATAGAAATGACTTAAAGTGTCTAAAAAGTACCCGGAAGTGGCCAGTTTCAGAAGGTCCCGCCCCCTTTTTCGTGATGTCACCCCAAGACGTCTCGCCTTGCTGGAGAATCAAAACAATGGCTTCAGATTCGGAGAATATACTTTCTTGTTACTCGTCCAATTATGAATATGATTCAAATAGTTCTGAAGAGGAAAGCATACATGTTTGCAATCGATTAAAGAATTTATTCTGTGTCATTTTGAGGCATCAGGGGGCGGGAAACGTAGCACAAAAAGAGGCAGAAAATGGCGACAAAGCTCCTGTAAGGAATTAATCAGCCCATTTCCACAGGCTGATTAATTCCTTACATGGAGCTTTGTCGCCCTCTTCTGCCTCTTTTTTGGTGCTACATGATGTTTTCAGACCAGCAAAGTACAGCCAAATGCATTGACGTGATGGAAGGACTGCTACAATGTATGCTTTTTTCGGTCAGGGGTGTTCCTTCAGTGACGTAGGGTGAGGACTCGTCACCAACTCAAAAACAAGAGTTCCGGAATATTCAGCGCGAGTCTTAAAACGTAAAATATAGCCAGATGCGGTGGAATCTTTGTAAAATACACTCAGTAGAAGTCATTTGAAGCCATTTTATTAAGATCTCTTTTGTGTATCTCCCATAAGGAAAATATATACTTAATTTATCTGTAGAAAGCTGAGCATGGACACTGCAAAATTAAAACACAAGTAAGCAAAGAAATCAAATCCTAAACCTGTTTTCATTTACACACGCAAATCCCTTCCTCTATTTTCTATGAGTAAATTGGATTGCCGCTCCAGGAAAAAAAAAATAAAGATTATAAACAGCCTCCCTCTCACACTGGTGGGCAGCATCACTTAATAACGCTAAGTGCATTGACACGTCGGTGCCTGCACTCGAGTACACGTACGCTCTGCAGACCTACACATCAATTTGATACACCTTCAGCAAACGACCCGCTGTAAACAAATATATGAAGTAAACTAGAAGTATCATAAATATTGTGTGTCAATTACCCGGGGGGGGACATCAGACTCATCATCCGCAAGGGTTATTGCTGGGAAGCATTGGCTGATTACAATTTCAGGGTTGTTTGTAGTTCAAGTGTCTCGTTATTATGCATTAGAGGCGCTTCTTCAGGGAAATACAATAACAGGTCTTCATAACATAGAACACAACAAGGGAAACAGGAAAAGTAGTTGAATTTAAAGGACAACCGACATCACTTTTTTGTGTTTCCGAACTGACATCAGAAAAACGTTTTATAGCATGTAAAATCCCCAAAACACGCAGTATGATATTTTTAGTCAAATGCAAAACACCAATAAAAATGACTTAGAGTGTCCAAAATCTGAAGAAAAAAAAAATGAACCCGGAAGTGGCCGGTTTCAGAAGGTCCCACCCCCTTATTCGTGATGTCACCCCAAGACGTCTTGCTTTGCTGGAGAATCAAAAAATGGCTTCAGATTTGGATAATATGCTTTCTTGTTACTCATCCAGTTATGAATATGATTCAAATAGTTCTGAAGAGGAAAGCATACATGTTTGCAATCCATTAAAGAAGTTATTCCCTGTCATTTTGAGGCAACATTGTGGGGAAATTTCTCACCGAAAAAGAGGCACAAAATGGCAACCTCCTGTGGCCACCTCCGTTTCCACAGGCTGATAAATTCCTTATATGGAGCTTGGAAGCCCTCTTCTAGCAGCTTTTGGGTGCAACACAAGGTCCCCAGACCAAACATTACAGCAAAATACATTGACGTGATGGAAGGACTGCTACAATGTGTCTTTTTTCGGTCAGGGGGCGGTCCTTTAGTGACGTCACGTACAGACTCGTCACCAACTCAAAAACAAGACTTCCTGAATATTCAGCGCGAGTCTTAAAACGTAAAATATAGCTATATATGCGGTGGAATCGTTGTAAAATACGCTCAGTAGAAGTCATTCGAAGCCATTTTACAAATTATGGACACAACTTGTCCGGAGACGTCGGTTGTCCTTTAAGCATTTGTGAGCCATTTTACGTGTGAAACGAGTATTCTCGCGAGAGGGTAGAGCTAGGATTACAAGGACATGCTCCGACAGCCGCCGTAACGGTGTTGTTCGCATCCACATTTGCATTCATTTTTTGGTAGAATTTTCTAGTGTTCCACACAAAATGTTTAGTTCAACGGGTGGTAGTGAATTTGAACCTTCGCTCAGAAGCTTGATTATATTATGTTTTATGGTGACCTGGGAACAGATTATTCTCATTTTAATGGTTTCCTATGGGAAATTAATTTTTGGGATACACACTGTCTCGGAACTAATTAATTTTGTAAGCGTGTGTAGGTAAGTGTGTAGACAAGTATACTTGTCCACGACTAAAAAAAGAATATTTTGTGGAAAATACACTCGTTTCTGTCAAGGAAGGGGTTAATGTCACTTGAAGGAGAGTGAAAGTAATACCCCATGACATGAAGTGTCAACTGAGCCCGGTCGCCACCTGGCAGGTTATCATTTTACAATGAATCATACATGAGTGCCACCCTGTGGGACATTTATAAATTGCAACTCATCTTCGGTGCGTGCTGTTGTTGTAGCAGACGCTTTAAAAACTTTATGACCATGTTGCCAGCTAAGGAGGCGGCGAAGATCTACCACACTAACTACGTCCGCAACGCCCGCGCGGTCGGGGTGCTGTGGACCGCGTTCACCATCACCTTCTCGGTCATCACGGTGGTGGTGTTCATCCAACCCTACTGGATCGGAGACAGCGTCAACACGCCCCAGGCCGGCTACTTTGGCCTCTTCCACTACTGCATCGGCAACGCGCTCACCTCGGAGCTCACCTGCAAAGGAAGCGCCCTTGACTTCGGCTCCATCCCGTCCGGGGCTTTCAAGACGGCCATGTTCTTTGTGGGCATCTCCATGTTGTTGGTGGTGGGCAGCATCGTGTGCTTCAGCCTCTTCTTCTTTTGCAATACCGGAAGCGTGTACAAGATCTGCGCCTGGATGCAGCTGGCCTCCAGTCAGTGAGAACAACATAGTCACGTTATTCTTGGATTGGATTCGATTAGACTTTATTAGTCTCACAGTGGCGAAATTTACATTTCACAGCAACAAAATTACAAAAGTAAGAGGTAAGGAAAGGAAGAAGTAGGAAAACAAAATACAGGAGCTGCTGTAAAGGCAGCCACTCTCGCGGAGTGGCTGTGGACTGCAAATTCCCCCATTGTGGGACGAATAAAGGTTTTCTGATTCTATTAAACATTCAATGCAGCATAAGAAACCTTAGACTCTCTTCTTTCACCAGAAAAAATACAGTAGTTAATTCCTAAATTATATGGGTCTGGGGTAATATGATGTGCAATTGGGGGCGGACTGCTACAATGCGTCTTTTTTTTACGGTCATGGGGCGGTCCTTTAGTGACGTCACGTACGGACAAAGTAAACAAAGTACCGCAAAATGCATTGATGATGTAAGGTATGTCCTTTCTCGGCCCAGGGGCGTTCCTTCAGTGACGTAGGGTGAGGACTCGTCACCAACTCAAAAACAAGACTTCCGGAATATTCAGCGCGAGTCTTAAAACGTAAAATATAGCTCTAAAATACGCTCAGTAGAAGTCATTTGAAGCCATTTTACAAATTATGGACACAACTTGTCCGGAGACGTCGGTTGTCCTTTAAATTGGGCAATTCAATTACGTATTTCAGCAAATGAACCCCGGTTTCAAACCAACTTGCTTGCTTTGTTGCATGACTAACATTGTTGTCATAAATAACAGTAATTTTCACTGTAAAGTTCTATACAAATGGTGTGTGCTTTTTTTAAACTTTTGTATGTGGCTGGTGACTTTCTAGACCGTTTGACCTTTTGTCAAAATTCAAATGCAACAGTCATCGTACTATAACCACGTGCAACCAAAAAAAAAAAATCACAATAGACAGATGACAAATATGAAAGACAAACCCGATGCTACTTTTTTGCAATTTTCATTCATCCATTCAGTTTATCAATCCTCAACTCACCTCAAGCTCATCGCCCTCCCATGCTCCTTTTCTCGATCAGGCGGTTGCATGGTGATGGGCTGCATGATTTATCCTGACGGCTGGGACTCGGAGGAGGTGAAGCGCATGTGCGGCCAACGGACCGACAAATACACCCTGGGCAACTGCACGGTGCGCTGGGCCTATATCTTGGCCATCATCAGCATCATGGACTCGCTCATCCTTGCCTTCCTGGCCTTTAGCCTGGGCAGCAGACAAGACAACCTGCTGCCTGAGGACTTCCAGGTGGAGGAGAAAGGTACTGGCATTTAGGGGAGGATGGCTGAGTAAGACATATGCTAGACTGAAAGAAAAACCAAGAGCGGATGTGAGGTAAAAGAGTCTGAATTCAATGTGACAACTCAATTGGTGCTGTTTGATGTCTTCAATCTAGAGAACGCGTGAGCCGACAGACCTGAAGATCACAGAAGCAAGACTTTCAGGACAATGTATCCAAAGATGATGCCTGGAACTGTCTGCGCTGAACTCAATCCTACTTGGATGTCAAGTTTACTTCCATGGTGTCCAACACACACACGATACACAAGAAAATCCACATCTGTTTAAGAAAACTAACACATCCAGGTCACTGGCTCAATTACGTAAATTAAGTGCCCGACAGTGTCCAGCGAGTGTCTTTTCAGTCGTGCCGGGCATTTTCATCCTAGGCCTTCAGTAGTGCTATGTCTGAATCACTACACAGCTGCGTGTGGTGTAATTTACTACACGTCCACTAGAGGATGTCGTTGGCCAGGAAATAACTCAATAATATATAATACAGTAAAGTCTCGTTATATCGATATCGGATATATCGATAGTCCCGGTTATATCGATACTATTTCTATGCACGTACGGAGAAAATTACAAGCAAACAGGGTCGGATATATCGATAGTCCCGGTTATATCGATACTATTTCTATGCACGCACGGAGAAAATTACATGCAAACAGGGTCGGATATATCGATAGTCCCGGTTATATCGATATTTTTTTCGGACTCCCTTGAATATCGATATAATGAGACTTTACTGTAATAATAATACTGTCATTAAAATGTTTGATTTTTTTCCTATGAATGCGTGGATTCATTATAACTTCATAAGATCGTAAGATTTGCTATTTTTGCTAGCTTCGGAGCTGACCTACCTTTCTTAATGATATCCATCTAGTCTTAAAAATGGCTTTAACAGTATATTTGCAACCAAATCCATTTCTTCTCCTTCAGCCATTGTGGGTTGACAATATCGCTATTAAATCAACACAAAAAATGTATTTGCTTATGCAACTCGTGACAGATAGTGTGCTAGCTCTGGCCAGTATGCGCTTATCACAAGCGGCTAGTGATACTATGATTGGCTAGTGACTAGTGAATCCTAGTTTGCGCAAACTGTGACGTTTCCAGCGCCTTCCAGCAGGCCTTGAATAGCCAACTCGCACTCTGATCGCTTAAAGCAACATTGGCATTGATTTTTACACTCGAGGACTCGCAGAAATGATTGTTCAGGTAGATTTCTGACCCTGGTAACAAATGATGGCTGAAATGTGACTGGTTAAATACGAAAAACACATCTGGAAGCAGCGCAACACGGGAAGAGTAAAGAAAGGAAGCTGAAAGACAATATGGACTTATTTAATAAGAATTAATGGACAAAATATAATTTGCTTTAGACTGTGATTCAGATATTTTTAGGCCAGCAGAGAAGGCTTTCCAGGCCCTGACAGCCCACCACTGCTTTTCAGTAGTGGTGAGTCAAGAGACAAACGCTCAAAACAGACTTTTGCAAACATTTTATTCTTCTTACCTACAGAAAAAAAAACATGGCTGAAAAAGAAACGTGACAGAGAACCTAAGCAAATTCCATGAAGTGTTTGTGTCATGAGGGTTTTAGTGAACCATTATTTATTTGAGGAGAGCCCATTTTCACGCCGTTGGAAAGGACACGAGCGTTCAGTCAAAGATTCCGGAAATGTACATACTCATGCTGCGGAGGTCATGATTACATCCAAACATTTGAATCCACGTAGGTTCGGATCGGTGTTTTATGGTTTCTAAAATCTAGTCTCATATCAATAAACAAAAAGGGCAATGAGGCTCGTAGACATTGCCAAGTTGAAAAGAAGGATATCCATAGCAAAATGTATAAAATCTAAATCGTTCTTCTTTTTCTAATTGGTACAAATGTAAAAATGTTTACGCTTTACCGATCTTAGCCATGAAGACTTTCCAAGTCCTTGTTTTGCGGCAGTCAGTATTTTTGCATTTATTCAGTTTAAGTACTTTGAAGGCTTTTGACAACTCAAGTTATAAAAGATGGCACAACTCACGCAATGATAAACAAGACTGGCTTCTTACTCATCTAAATGTGTGATTTTCACGTCAACCTCCGTAATTTCATTTCCAGCAGTACCTAAAGTATCCAATAGCGTTACGTGGATGAGACAAAAAAAATGAATATAAAAAGGCTGGCCCCGAAAAAGGGAGAGACGATTCACGCTTCCTCTTTCATCCATATTCTCCATAACGTGGAAGGTGGCGTTTTTAGCTAGTCTGCCGAGTATGCACAGTTTTGCATTCGAAAGCCATGAAAAGTGTACAGTCACACCGTTTTGTTGCGCTTTCGAGCCCAGTAGTGTACACGCAATGCGCCGATACTTATGCCAGCCAAGCATGAGAGAGACACTGAGCGGCGGTTGCCCTCCTTTCAGGAACAAGGTCCAACATGGGTTGTAAGAAGCTGCTGAAGTTATGGGCCTCTTCTTTGGACCACTCGTATTTCTCCACTAACACGTCAAACATCCCCCATGCCTTTAGCTTTGTAATATGTCGCAGGTCACCTGGGTAAAAATGACATTTCAAAAGTGAGAGAGTGATGTGGGATCTGCTAAATATTGGCACGCATCTGATTTGTTGGTTTACTCTTAGCGTGGTGTGTGTGTGTGTGTGTTTGTATGACTAGTCTTGCGAGGATCACTAACATTTTACCTTTTGGCCAGTCCTCACAAGTTTTTCATTATGAAGGCTTCTAGAGGCACTATATATATATATATATATATATATATGCATCTGTTAAAGTTTCAGAGAGGTCCTCACGAATTCACGAAAATGATTTTTTGGTGTGTATTTTCATTTCACTTGGATACACACACTTTTTAATCAATGTGTGTGTTTGTGTGTGTGTGTGTGTGTTTTGTATGACTAGTCTTGTGAGGATCATTAACATTTTATATCATGCATAGTGAGGACATTTTTGACAAGTGAGGATCTTTTGGTCGGTCCTCACAAGTTTTTCATTATAAAGGCTTCTAGAGGGTCTATATATGCATCTGTTAAAGTTTCAGAAAGGTCCTCACAAATTCACCCAAAATGATTTTTTTGGTGTGTATTTTCATTTCACTTGGATACACACACTTTTTACTCAGTTTGTGTTCATGTGTGTGTGGTTAATGAGAGGAACAAGTTCATACCACAAAAAGTAAAGCAATATTTTAACCAAATTCACTACAGGGGTGAGGACTTTGAATGTACCCATTCAGAAACCCCACTAATGCTGTGATTTCAGTTTCAAGTCCACTTTTTATTACTTTGTTTTTAAAGAAGTTGAAGTGGGAAATGGGGTGACACTTAGTGTTGAAATGTAACACTAGTTTTCTAAACTTATCAGCAATGATGGTCCTCACTCATTATCTGGAGTTATCTGGACTTCACAAAACCATCGAAACAGGAATGTGTGTGTGTGTTTACCTTTTCTGGTGAAAAACTCCTTGGAGTATTTGCCTGCTGTGATCAGCTTGCGAGGAACTTTACCGAGCAGCTCAATGATCAAAGCTATGTGATCTGGTGGGGTGGAGTGTGGTGGGGGGGGGGGGGGGGGGGGGGCAAGCGAGTCACAATTATATTCCGTTTCGCCTGCAGTTCACGTCGGATATGTCAAATATTTAGTTAGAGTCAGGATTTCCCCACAAACCTTCATCTCTGGAATAATCCTCTCCTGAGTGGGGTTCAAACAAATAGTCTCCGGTTGCCAGTTCGAAAGCCTGGAGGCGGAGGAAAAACTGTGAGCGCAAGTATTTTTTTTTGTAAAGGTTCGCACAAAGTGTAACCTTGTCAAAGCGGTGTTTGCATTTTGCCATGGGCTCATGGATGTTTTTTTTAATAATCATTTGGAGTGTCATCAACACATTCTTATGACCTCTCTCTTACTGAACAGATAAATACGACCTCTGTAAGGCAATAATGTGATTTCTGAACAGGCCGTCAGCTAACTAACGTCTTGTTTTCATGTCCACAATGACGAACTAAAGATATATCATTTGCTTTCGTAATACATTTTTTTTTGGTAAAGGCAACATGCACGTTTGCGTTCCACTTGGTTACCATGCAGGCAGTGCTCCAAATGTCTGCCGGTGTGCTGTAGCCAGATCCCATCAGCACTTCGAGTGAACGATACTGCCGAGTCTGGATGTCATCTGTAAAATGCTTGTTCTGCGCGAGTGAGAGATTTTTTTTTTTTTTTTTTTTAGTGGACGTATTTGTACCAAATCCATTGATTAATGCGGCTCCACTGTATTCTTTTTTTTAATACTCACCACCCAGCAGGCGTTTCCAAGGTCAGCAATCTTAACCTGCAACTTGTCGGCATTCAGGGGGTCTAATGGGTTTACCAGCAAGCTACTCGATGATTCTGTTGGCAGAAGTCAGAGCAGAGCTCATGAGTGGCACGAGAACTTGAGGAGCATAAATTTCAAACAGAAGGAGACAACATTTGGATCCATTAAGTCACAGGTGTCAAAGTCAAGGCCCGCGGGCCAAATCCGGCCCGCCACATCATTTTTTTCGGCCCGCGAAAGCAAATCAAACTTGTTAAATTTCATGATGATTGCTCATTGATTGATCATTATGATCATTATTCTTGACTTCAAATTTGAAAACGAGTTATTCATTAATTTGCTGTGTGCTCTATATGTAATATTTGAAGGGATTTAAACATTCTAATGGGTTCCCCAAATTCATAACGGCCCTCGAGAGGAAACCATAACTACAATGTGGCCCGCGGCAAAAAATGACTTTGACACCCCTGCATTAAGTGGTCATGATATTTAAGCGGTTACCTGTTATTTACCATATTTTCCAGTGTATAAGGCACATCCATTAGCCTTTGTATTCTGCAAAAGATGACCCTGTGGCTTAAACGCAGATGCACCTTATATATGAAGTAATATTGAGCCACAACAGGTTTTGCAACTACTGTTAGCAGCCACTGACTCTATTTACCCCTGTACAAAAAGTAGTGCGTAACCCTAGACTGTACTGTAGCGCCTTATAATGCCTTATATATGGAAAACGTTTTATATATTAAAAATTGTATTTGGAAAACTTTTATCATTCAAGGTGTGGCATATAGCCCCTTATATTTCAGAAAAAGTTTGAAAATACAAATACACAAATTAATTGGGGGTGCGCCTGATACTCCAGTGCGCCTTATAGACCAAAAAATACAGTATATAAAATTATTCCATGGGTGACATTGTTGTCAGCAGTCAAAAATAAAAGGCATGACTTCCGCGTGAAGGCACGGAACGTAAAATGAGCATAATCTATATCAAGGACGACTTAAATACAAAGTATCGTATTTTTCAGACGATAAGGCGCGCGAATTAGATGCACCGCATTATAAAGTGCAACTTCAACAAACTTTTTCCATGTATCATGCGCATTGGATTATATGGTGCATGGTCAACTTTTAAGTGAAAACAAATTACGGCTTTTAAGTGCGGAAAATACAGTATTTTTTTTTTCTATTTCGAAGTTGTATTGGTACCAACTAACCATTTTGGCTATTTTCTTCCTCTTGACCTTGTGTTTTCTTTTCCCCTTGTGTGTCCATATCCTCATCCTTTTTCTCAACTTTGCCGGTATCATTCATCTCCAAGGTGACAACGTCTGAGTTGAGGGAATCGGGTGGCAGCTGCTGTTGCTGCGACTGAGGCTCGGGCTTCTCCGAGGGACCGTTGCAACTCTGAACGTTGTCTTTGTTGCATATTTTGTCAAGAGTCTCTGTTTTATCATCGACTTGGTTTGCATTCCGTTGGTCCTGCGCATCTTTCTCAGACCGGTTGGTCCCATCTTCTTGGCTTTCCAAGGTGGTCTCGCTCACTGGCGGGGTGGACACGTTACCGTTGCAGTTGACCTCCATGTTCGTCTCCCCCTTGGCGGCGCCCTCTGCTGGTACATTTGGCTGTGGCACGTGTTGGGTTAGCCCGACAGTTGTAGTCTCTGGAACAGATTAAATGAGAGCACAAATGAGCTCATGAAACACTTGATCATTTTCAACGTATTTTACAAGCCCAAGCAATAAGCCCCTCTGCAAGGAGGATTATTGGATTGGATTGGATTGGATATGCCTTTATTAGTCTCACAGTGGAGAAATTTACATTACATTATGCAATTACTCTTACTGACACTATCAGAGAGGTAATAATTCAACATTCTCCGTTTTTGCATTTGGTTGAGTTGGTAGTTTGGTCAATCACCGGCGGCGACAGGATGCTTTTTGTCATTTTGCAGAGCAGCCGACACAGAGACGGGGTCAGAGGAGATGTCAGATGTCGTTTCTGCGGTGTCCTCTTCTCTTGCTTCCAGTGTCACTCCTCCTTCCGCTTCCAGCTGCTCCGCCTGCTTCTTCTGTTTCTTCTTCATTTTCTTCTTTTTGTTCTTTGACAATTTGGCCATCTTGAGTGAAACAATAAACAGATATGAACTTGTGATATGGTTTGCACAATCACTAATATGAGTATTTCTTTTTAAAGAACAGAATTTTTTTTACAGTAATCCCTTGGTACTTCGCCGTTCCATTATTGCGGCCTTTGATGCGTCGCAATTTGTTTTTTAACCTAAAAAAAGGCCGCAAATGGCAGCGAAAGTCTCTCCAGTACAGTACTGTAAAACAACAGCGCGTCACAGAGAGCAGCATACAGCGTTCATTAGATTTACCGTTGTTATTTTTGAATTTATTCATCCATTTTGAGGCTTTACTGTGCTGTAAACGCACAAAATCGAACATTAGTTCAGTCACCAAAAACTTCACTTGGCCACACCTGACAATGAGTCGACGATTAATATAAACAAAAATGTCATCACTATGCTTACAGTACATTAATTGTCTTGACTTTGTTTCCATTCATGTGATGCCGCGCTGTCAACTCGTCTTTTTCTTTTTTCATTTGTTTTCGTGCTGATTCGGGCCAAAGCTGATTGGCCGAGAGACGACACTACCGGCGTGCATTCAATCTCCCTTAAAGCTTATCCCTCCTCCAGTTTTCGCATCGCGTTAGTTCAGTTTACGTACTGTACGTATTCTCGGATTTTCATTCGTACTTAATACCCCGAAAATGACTCCTAAACGGCTCGTGCGTTCAAAATCATCCAGCCAACTCAAAAAGAAGAGGAAAATGATGACAGAGGATGAAAAAGTAAAATGACTTTACAAAGTGAGGGAAGGTGAAAGTTATGCCACTATTGCTGTTACAACGTCAATGAATCTACGGTGCGTTACAACAAAGACGATTAGTGTACCCAGTGTTTGAAATAGCGTCTGCGCGGTGGCCAGGGGCGTACAACTTTTACGCCGGGCCGACAACTTTCAAAACGTCTCGTCCTGGAACTATTTCAAGAAGAAAAGCGCTTTTTTTTCCAAATCAAACGTTTGTTTACCGCAATCACTCAAAAGCCACAAACAAAACGCTACGAGCCACGTGGACTCCACTTTCTCGGCGGGTTTCAAAACTCTGAAGTACACTTTTGAGTCAGGGTGTAGTCCGAAGCATGCTTCTGATTGGTTGCCGGTGCCGAGTATGCAAATTGCCAAACGAACGTTTGAAGACGTGAGAAATTATGACACATAATGTTTGCCATGACGCTAAGCGACAGCTGGAGCAAAGTCTTCAGCAAGGTATATTCACCATAAATTAGGCAAGGTTGCATTTGTGGTTGGTACTTCGTTAATTAAAAAAAAAAAAAAAACATTTTTTTTGGGCCGATTAGACGTTTTATGTGTTTTAAGTTGTGAAAAATCGGGCAGGCAACTTAATGGCCGGTCCGGCAACTTTTCAGAGTTGTCTGCCCGGGTGTCCACTAACTTTTTGTCATGAGTTTTAGACACTGAGTGTACCCGTAAATATTATACTGTATGTTGATAGTGGACTGTTTACTTTATTGCATTAGAGTTTTGTACTATACTGCAATCATGTACTGTGCTTCTTTATGCAAGTCCTGTACCGTGTTCCACTAAATTTGGCCTTAAAAATATTTTTTGTACAAATACACATGCAAATTTAGCAATAAATATAGGGTTCGTTACATCATGGTTTTTCGTCTATCATGGGTGGTTCCGGTCTGCAATAACTGTGATAAACAAGGGATTACTGTATATGAAAAACATATTTACCGGCCTGGGTGCAGGAGCTGTACTCACTGTGGGAAGAGGAAAATGAGAGGAGGATTACATTACGAAAGGACATGTTCGGTACATCCATCATCTTGGCAGGAGCTGACTCACATCAAGATGTAAAAACAGACTCATGCAGAGGCAGATTCACACTCCAAAGTGCATGGTGCTCATTTACACATCCACAGGCAATGGTGACTCATAGCTAACTGCTCCCAACTTCAAGTTTATGATCATTTAAATCGTCATCAATAAACAAGTCATCGAGCTAATTGTTTTGTGATGTCAATTCAAGAATGGGAGGAAATCAATTGCCGCTGTCAATCAAAAAAGAGATCAAACATGAATCTGGACGGAAGTGCTAAGAGGAGAAAATCAAAGTATCACCTGCAGAGCCAGAGGGTGGCGCCGCACCGGTTTTCTGCCACTGCGTTGCTTCGACGGCCATTGTCTTGATGAACATCTCATTGACAGTCAGAAGAATATTTTCTGGCTTGATGTCCGTGTGGATGATTTTACATTTGGTGTGGAGGTAGTCTAGACCCTGAAGGACCTGAACGAGGTGAACACAGACCGTCGTCAATATCAAAACAAAAATCGCAACCAATCTTTTCGGAGGATACGCTACGCTACCTGTCTAATGATGCTTTTAACACAAGGCAAAGGCAGGCCTTGATAATTTGACTTGATAATCCATTTCAGTAGGTGGTACCCCAGCACCTCAAAAACCATACATACATCTGTTTCCAAGTCAAGGAAGAACGGAAAACGGCATCACGTGTGAAACGAGTTCCATTTCATCAACGCACAATGGATGTAAGCAACTACAGATGAATGATAATGATATCCAGAGGGTGTGTGGGTGCGTTGTCAGATAGCGCAGCTGCAGACTTGTTGCTGGGGGAGAGGAAAAAAAATAGGTTTGGTGCCAACATCAGTGCATCAAAGCCTGTGACACCCAAGGATGTGGCAATGCGCAGGACCTACAAATAGCTATGCAGAGATGAGTCGAAGGGTGCGGGGGATGTGAAATGGAGTGATATTGACGCACAAGAATGGACTGGAGAAGATGATAAAAAAAATTAATTAAATGTCACGAGAGTCTTTGTAAAAATAAAGGGACGCGGTAGATTCATTGTCTCAAGACAAAAAAAAACGTAAAAGATACGAGTGCCATTCATGCCAGAAATTTTGAAGTCATCAAGAAGTTGCACCACTCTCTCCCTGCTAGGATCACCAAGGTCTGTGTTTCGCACCTGAAACAAAAACACAGAGAATAACACCTGTGAGTGCTATTCGGCTAAAACAAAAGAAAATATGAGAAACAAAGTTGTCCACATTACAGATTTCAGCAGCTTGATTTCATCCAGAGCCGTTTCTGTGTAACGTTCGGCGCTTTTCACAACCTTCATCGCGACAAAGCGCTTCTCCCTGCAAAGTACACAAAAACAATTTTTTTTTTTGCAATCCCAATAGCTTGAGCGTCGTTCAAATTCAAACGTTGACCGGTGGACTTTCTGTCCAAGATCTGAATCATCCATATGTTGGTTAACTTGAAGCTTTGGGAAAGCAGTTGCATGATTTTTTTTACTTTTCTTTTCACTAATTCACATTGTGACATGGAGCGCCATTCCTGAATTTGTTCGCGTTTTGCATTTTCTTGCAAGGGGAGTCGATAAAGCGCTAGTCAGACATCTGGCAATGTTTTTTTCGCTTCCACGAGGGGGCGGCATTTGCCTTTTGTCCATGTGAGCGCTTTGTTACAGCTTCGACTGTTTTTAAAGCGCTTTTTAATCAAGATGTATGTATTGTATTTTGTACAGCTGCCCCCATTTCAAGCTCAGATAACTCCAGACCCATATAACTTAGAAATTACTGTAACTCTTTTTTTCTGATGAAAGAAGAGAGTCTAAGGTTTCTTACGTTGCATTGAATGTTTATATAGTCCTGAAACGGAATATTCTGAGGGTGCTGCGATTTGAGTGAAAATGACAAAAACCCTGGCAACTGTAGTGGACACATTTTTTGCACATCGTCTGGCAGTGAATGACTTAAAATGATCTCTGCGGTCTAGTTGACAACTTACTGGATGTCCCATGCCAGCCAAACAGTAGAGAAGTGCCCCCAGCCAAGTTTACGGATCACATGATATCTGGCGTTGAAGAGATCTCCAATCTTGACATGGTGATACCCACCTGACCAAACAAAGTTGACGTACATGTCTTCGGTGAATAGAAAATACGTAATAATAATTTGCTATGACAACAAACAGAGTTTGTACCCTTGCAGTAGTCAGCGGGGTCTTCTTGCTCATCATCGTCAGAGCCCAGGATCTCCTCATCTTGATCAGGGACGGGTGAATCTGGCTGAGTTGGTTTCGAGCTTCCACCACAGCTCTGAGGCTCCGGTCTAAGGGGAAAAAGAGATTAAAGGAGACTGGTTAAGAGGTTGTTGATCACAGAATTAATCAACTCAATTAATCAGGTGGTGTATCGTCTCACTTTGACAGTATTGCTGCATCATACAAATCTGGATATGTCTACGATGCACATAGAAAATGCTGCATTGCAAACCACGCTCAAAATCCTGATGAGTGAGCAGCTGAAAAATTGACCTTTTTTTCAGAATGCCCCCCTCATCACTTGCAAATCCAAAGCCTTTTCCGCAGCCGTTACTAAAATAGCAGCTAATACTCGAGAGGGCAATGCTGGAATTGGGGTCAGCACAGTTTCCCCCTTTAGCCACCCCCCGTAATTAACAAGCACATAGATACCCTTGCGAACGATTTGCTGCTGGATAAAAATGCTGCCAAATTGAGTCCAACTGATCCACTTCACTTACCAACGGCTACAGCTCTCAAACTATTGTACTGGCGATTCAGTCGCCGCCTCCCTACTCCTTTTCAATTCATTCCAGTTGCAGGAGGACAGCGTGGCAATGTGCATAAACTTACCCTAAGTGCGAAATGTCTGCTGAAATGAGTGACCACAAAGTCACGCATTTAAAGGACAACAGACGTCACTTTTTTGTTTATTAACTGACATGAGAAAAATGTTTTATAGCATCTAAAATACCCAAAACATGCAGGATGATATTTTTAGTCAAAGGCAAAACACCAATAAAAATGACTTAATGTGTCCAAAATCTGCAAAAAATTGAGCTGCGAATTCGGCATTTTCAGAAAGTCCCGCCCCCAGTTTGTGACATCACGTCAAGACATCTTGCATTGCTTGAGAATCAAAACAATGGCTTCAGATTCGGAGAATATGCTTTCTTGTTACACCTCCAGTTATGAATATGATTCAAATAGTTCTGAAGAGCAAAGCATACATGTTTGCAATTGATTAAAGAATTTATTCCATGCCATTTTGAGGCAACATTGGGGAGAAACGATCACCAGAAAAGAGGCACAAAATGGCGACCTCCTGTGGCCACCTCTGTTTCCACAGGCTGATAAATTCCTTCCATTGAGCTTGGTCGCCCTCTTCTGGCGGCTTTTTGGTGCAACACGAGGTTTTCAGACCAAACAAGTACAGCAAAATACATTGACGTGATGGAAGGACTGCTACAATGTGTCTTTTTTTCGGTCAGCGGGCGTTCCTTTAGTGACGTCACGTACGGACTCGTCACCAACTCAAAAACAAGACTTCCTGAATATTTAGCGCGAGTCTTAAAACGCAAAATACAGCTATATGCGGTGGAATCTTTTTAAAATACGCTCAGTAGAAGTCATTTGAAGCCATTTTACAAATTATGGACACAACTTGTCCGGAGACGTCGGTTATCCTTTAAGAATCCTTCAACCAAGATCTAATATCATTAAACATTAACCGTTTGATGAACAGCTGATACGGTCAAGGGGTCTCGATGAGCACATATGAACGTAGTCGTTTGAGAAATCAGAAAAAAACCTCTAGTTCTTCGATAGTATCACTCAAAGCAATGTAACAGTTGGTGTTTGCTCACCCAAAGAAAAAAAAAAAAACAAATAACAAAGAAATTTGGACATGACTCAACATGTAAAGTGAAGTCGTAAGACAAGAAGTCCCTGCAATGCCGAAAGGTCAAACTGCCATGGGGGGGGGGGGGGGGTTGCACTAGCTTTAGGACACAACAACAGCACACAACAAAAAAACAGCAGTGCTTTGATGAATCAATAAACCAACAGTGAGACTTTTAACCACATTTTTTTCTCTGCAGGTTTTTTCTCTACTTCAACAAGGCAGACAGCGAACCAAACGGCATTCGTATAATCTTAAAACAAAACGTAGGCTCCAATGTTTTCCAACTGACCAACTGCATGTGTCAAGTTCTTGAACTTTTCTCTGCAGCATTTTTAGTTCAGGCACAGTTATTTATTTTTAATGCTCACCAGCTAGCAATATTGAGACATGTTTAAATGATCATAAATTTATTATTTTAGAAAATGAGTTATTTTTGGTTCATGGCCAAACAAATAAGGAATAATATGTAGCTATTTTTGAAAGTTACGTTACAAGTCAAGGTTAAAAAAAAAATAAGATCCAGAAAACAGAAACTCTACAAGCGAGATGATGATGAAAAATTGTGTTTGGGTAAGTGCATTTTTTTGGGGAGCGTTTGCAAGACGTACACACAAACTGGCTGACATTGAAACCCCCGGCTGGTTGGCAAAAGGGTGAATTTGAGCAAAATGTATTTACAGTACAGAGCAATGAGAGAAATTCAACACGTGGACCCGTTTCAAGAAACCAACCCAAAATGGTTACCAGGTCTTCTTGCTTACCTGCAGGATGCACGGATACCCATGGGACGTGAGGCAAGACAGGACAGTGGCAGAAAAAAAAGGCAAGATGTTCAAAGAGGCTCTCACACCATGAGCAAAAAGTGATTAAAAAACATCATCATCAAGGGTCAGCGGGATGAAGAATGAGTAGCAGAGTTGAAATGAGGATTTTAGACGAAGGAGGAAAGAAGATAGAGGGATGGCACACAGGGCATCAGCGCTCAACTCGCAGTCTCTCGCTTGCACATCAGCGCTCACTTTCTCCATTGCTCGTTTTCTCTCTCTCTCTCTCTCTCTCTCTCTGTGACCGAGAACTCTCCTTGGCTGCTGTAAGCCTCCGGCCCCACCCCTTGCATTGGTAACTGGCAGACGATTGGGCAAAAAATGCTCAGCACTGCAATGCAGGTGAAGGGACAACACCAGTCGCCCTTTCAACAATTTCTTTCATGCACCCCCCCCCCCCCTGTCACCATCATCTTCTCTCTTCAGCCTTGACAACATTATGAACCTCAATGGTAGGCGAGATAAATTTGCTGCACTCCTTTGCGTGAGAGCAGCCAAATGTCACAGAGGCTAAACACTCAACTGCAGTCCAAACAAGTGATGTTGGTAATTGGAATGCTTTGTACAGAATGTAAATGCACCCATCTTGTATAAATAATCATACAGGCGTGTCAGTTTGTCATTAAAAGACCTAAATGGAATTTTGTTTACAACAATCCTCTGAGGCGGCACAATACAGAAGTGCAATAAAATAGGCAAAGTGTTGCTAAAATTGATTGCCCCAACAACTTTCCTTCATTGTGATTAAACCAAAAAGATACCGGTGATGAGGAAAAATGTCACATCAAAAATAAATAAAATGGATGCCCCCTCACTGTGTCATCATCTTGAATAAAAGGCTTCTTTTCGATTACCTCAATCCATATTAATTAAACTAACAAATTATAATCAAAGATATAATGTGTCCATAGACATTATTTTACTTTAACTTTACAGACTCTCCCCACCTTACGAACATGATACGTTCCGAGCGGTCGTTCGTAATAATGTGTTCATAAGTTGCTTTAGTTCTATATTTTGGAATGTATGTTTATATCAAACATTGAACGGGGAAGTATAAAACACAGACACTCGAACAGTCGTAAAATAAATTCACACCTACTGTAGTACGCCGACATATATCCTTCGGTCTACAGTAAGCCATTACTGAAGCTGCTGGCACGTAATTACTGAATTATGTGCCAGCAGCCTTTACTTCTTGTTATGCATCAACTGGAAAGAGGGATTTCCTCCCCGGCCACATACTCTACACAGCCAATCGTAAGCGAGCTCAGCGGATCGGGGCCTGAACTCGTTGGCGACACTTAGTGATTGGTCAGCCTTGATGTCCGTCGCGTAAACCTCCAATGTGTGTGTGTGTGTGTAGAATAGTACGCAGCCAATCGCAAGCAAGCTCGGCCGGAAAAAGGCGCGCAATACAAAATCTAACTTGTAGCATCCGTTATTCGTAACTCGAATGTTCGAAAGTTGGGGAGCGTCTATACATGCAAGATCCTCTTCAAAGAAAACATAACCTTAGATGAGAGAATTTCCTTTGAGCAGTGTAAGGTCACGGGGATTATAGATGCAACCGCAGCGGGTATCGAGTCACTCACGACAAGCAACTGCAGTGCTCCAACAAGTTGGCAAATGATACATATACATGAATACAACTTGTCTTGTGTCAGGGTGTCATTCTTTTGGCTTCACTGTAGCTTTTAGCGTGACTCATTTCGCTCCATACCTGCTTTGTGACACACTCCACTCCATACGGTTCTTACAGGTGTACCACCGAAGATAGTGCACACCAATATACACTACCCAACAAAGATAAAAAAAGGCAGAATCCCAGAAATGCCGCAGCCCTATAGCCCAACATCGAAATTCTAAGCCAAGTAATCACAACAAGCGCCAACACTCCCCTCTACACTCTCCAAAAAAATTGAGAAAAGCAAACCAAAGAGGAAAGGGATTGGTGTTCCTGACTACGTGGAGCCATGGAGAGCTTGTTTTTCATTATTTAACTCTAGCATCAGGTGAAATATGACAAAAATATATTGTTTATATTTGCAAGCCCTCCATTAACTGAACCGGGGAAAATTATATTGTTGAAAAAGCGACAGCGGGCTGTGAAACCCCGTTTGACAATCACTGACATACAACGCAATGGCATACGTATACACGAAAGTGACTAGAGGTTTATATGCTTTTCTTAACAAGGCTCTGAAATAAAAACCCAAATTCTTTGACACCCCTAGGCCAGCATATATTTCTTCAATCGTCCAGAGCATAAATGGAATGAAAATGTATGACGTACAAAACCAAGAAATTAACGAATCTGTTTTTTTTTTTTCGTAATCTTTTGCAACCAGTAATGAGAACTTACTTTCTTCCAGTTTTCCGGGGCTTTGTCCTCTTCTTCCTCGCCTGTAAAGCAAGCACTGCCAAATAGAAAATTGATTACAATCATAACACTCCATGTCTATGTTGAACAGCTTTCTCTGATTACAAACAATAACAGATGGTAATATAGATAACCTAACGTAATTTTTTCGATGCATCAAATTGACAGGTTCCATGCAACTAAAGTTACACAATTGAATTAGCAAACCGGTGCAGAGATGCTCCCAATTTGGCAACTAATTCAGCCTTTATTCTGAACAAACTTGTATTTGTTCAGTGGGATACTACTATTGAAAGGATTGACGATTGCGAAATATTTTACAAAGTTTAAGTGCATCCGTGCAGCTGTAGTCTCGTGGAAGAGACTAGCATAAATGCTACATCATACACTCTGCGCATGGTCCAACTTTGAGCTATTGTTTAACGGGGTTTAAGAACACATACGTGACATAATCTGACCACCATACTGTTGAAGATAATAGCAAAAAACGTAGGGAATAAAATATATTTTTTTAAGTTTACGGCAAATACATGTATACCTTTTCTTTCCATCGCGGCAAAATCAGAAGTAGTGCTGCGTTCAGAAGACGTTGGAAATAGCAATATTCTGGCCTTCCCGTCGCGGAAATCAGTGAGGGTGTGTTCAGGAAACCTAAGAATTATTCAATCTCAATATAGCCAGAATAGAAATGCAAATTGGAGCGACTGGTGCATTTAAATCAATGTAAATTGTTGTAAATGTAAATGGTTAGATCCGCTGTGACAAATGTTACTATACCAACACGCCCGACGTGCCTCATGGCTCGTTGGTTATTGTTTTCAAAGATGTCCCGCCCATGAAATATTTTTTCAGCCAGCCAGAGAAAAGTATTTTTAGATGGAAAAAAAATCTCAAAATAAAGTGCAGTGCCACGAGTGTACGATTTATTACATTTTAAAACTCAACAAGTAGTGGTAGTAAAAAAAAAAGAAAGAAAACACACCAACTCGGGCAATGTGTTTAAAATTGGGATCTTTGTTTCTTTTTGTGTCATGGGTTTTTTTCATTTATGCTATTTTTAAAAAGACATTTTAAAATGTCACGCAGAATTTGCGTACCTCATTTTGAGAACGACTATTCTACATTACGGTATTTTTATATGCAAAAAAATTAACTCGAGACGATTAAATTCCACCCCCCAGTGGTAGTACAACTAGCAGCAAACAAATCGGTTAATACGGTACAATTTGACTCCTAAAACCATTTCAATTGCATCTATTGTGCATGTTTTCCAGTTTAAAAATTACCTTTATTTTGCCAGGATAGCATCACACAGGTATGTATATGATAACCATGGAAACAACACCTCAAAACACTGGTGCCAATAAAAGCAAAAAATACTTGAAACTGACAAGTTTAACAAAAGACACACCTCTACAAAATATGAGCTTTTGATTCAACACACAAATAATAAGACGTCAGATTTAAAAAGCCTTATATTTGAAAACAAATATTTTCTGAATAAAAGACAGGATGTGCAAGTCTAAAAGTGACTGGATTCTGAAAACAGCTCACTAAGTCAACTGTCTTAACGTTTTTGATTTTGCTGGCAAACCGTCTCAATCTGACAGTTCTGGATATGATTTCACGAAAAATACAATGTGTGGCAGTGCATTCTGGCAATACAGTAAGTGAATGTATGTGCTACTAAAACACACTGGTGGGATTGTCTTAATGTTCCAATTTTGGTCTGATACAAGTTGTAACTGCAGTCATAAGATTTCTAATACATTTGGTTTCTGGTAAAGGATAGCGCTCCATAAATAACAAACTGAAGGCTGAATGTTTTGTCTTATTTTTTAACAAATAACATTCTTCAACATGAATATACAAAACAGATAATATAAATATAAGACAGCCCAACATATCCACAAAACATTCATTGAACACTTGTGATTTATAAACGCAATATGATTAAAGTACACAGCCAGCTCATGACGTGATGAATAACATTTAAAACATAAAAGAAATCTCACACAATAGTGGTCCAGCTGGATGTGAGTGGATGCTGAAATAATGTACAGAAACTAAAGTGCTAACAGGAGATGTGAGTGAGAATAATTGAGGCATACAGAAAACAAACACCTCAGGGTCGTAGAGAACAAAACATTGAAAGACAGAATCAAATTATAAAAACAAAGCCTCGACTGTAACACACACTGAAGAGATGTGTCATACACACTTTATTTATTAAATAATAAATCTCCTTTCATACCTTAAGACATCATTCATACTGCGTGTCCAATGTTTACTGGCCTGGCTGAATCAGTTGTATACAAACACTGCTTTTGTTGTTAATCTAAAACACGTCTATGTACAAAAATATGCAATTTCAAAGTGGAAGAGGATACATTTGATAAATATCTCCTTAAAATGTTTCATTTCTACTTGCTTATTATTACTTTCTTTGTCAACTAAAGAGAAGTTGCTCCAATTTGCTCACAAATATCAAGAACACAATGGCAGCTGTTAATCTAACTAAATTATTAGTTAGGATAGAAAATTAAAAAAGAAAACCTGCAACACGAGTGATCGCAGAAACACACAGTCCAGTTCAGTCCCTGACAATTACCCCCCAGAGATTTAAAGATGGCAGGCACTTGAAAACATTGTGGTGATGTTGAAAGTGTTTGGAAAGTCTGGCCAAAATCCCACACGCTGTTTCCGTTGAAGTTTGGATGTCTCTATTCTTCCTCATGACTCCATTTCATCCCTGTCGAAAGATGGCGGCTCAAAGCTGACCACCTCCTCATAGGTTAATCCTATTGGATAGGAAAGAGAGGAAGAAAAAGTTTCCATAGAAACTCAAGTTCTGTCATGAGCTTTAAACCCCTTCTCCTTAAATATGGAAAACATGCCTACATACTTTTCCACTCCTCAATTTCCAGCTCGCGACTCTCAAAGCTCTGGTCATACGGCTCCGCTTCAGGCTCATCATCTGGATCGTGGTACTGAGCAAAGTAAGGGTGAGCGAGCGCTTCGGATGCAGTGATCCGCTTGTCTGTGTCCAGCACCAGCATTTTCTCCAGCAGGTCCACAGCTAGATGGATGGAGAACGCGGGACAATGTTCACCATGAGAACCACCGGTACAAATTTGGATCACATATTTCAGATTTTTGTCTATTTGGTGTTCATGCTTTGTACTAATTTCAAAATATCTCGCAGAAATCACCAGAACTAAATCATTTTATTTATTTATGTATTTATGTGTTCATATACATATTCATGTATTTGTGTATTTATGTATTTATTTATGAATCTATTTATTTGTTCATTTAAATATATGTATTTACAGTGAGACCTAAACTTACAAACACCTTGTCTTACAAACGTCAAATTTATGAAAATTAAACCTTATAATAAGCACTATTTTCATAATACACACCCACCACGGCTGGCGGAGTGATCTTCGGCGGAAGCACACGACCAAACAGCACCAGAGGTTAAGTTACCAACAGTCCTTATGGAAGGTGACTCTCCTTCCATAAGCCATCAACGACCATCAAAAAGGTGAATAAAACTTTATTTTACAGCAGTTTAATTATTTAATTACAGTCCTCATGTAATGCGCCTCTCTTTCCAAACAGCAATTCCCTTTGACCTTCGACCTCCAAAGCCATTCCATCAAGCCATAAATGACCATCGCAAATGTAAATAAAGTGACTATGATACAATGCAGTGTATTTCTTTCATTACAATACAATAGCACATTTATTATACATCGAATAAGGTATGTTGTGTGTAGTTTTAAGGCTTATTTAGTTGAAAAGTATATTTTATGGAAACCCGGGAACGGATTATTCCCATTTTAATGGTTTCCTATGGGAAATTATTTTTTGAGATACACACTTTTCGCCTTACACACTCTGTCTGGGAACCAATTAAGTTCGTAAATTGAGGTCTCACTGTATTTATCTATTTACCTATTCTTCTATTTACCTATTAATCAATTTACCTATTCATATATGGATTCATCTAGTTACCTATTCATCCATTTACCTATTCAAAATGTATTTACCTATTCATCTATGTATTTATCTACTTACCTATTTACCTATGTATCTATTTACCTATTTATCTATTCGTCTATTTAGCTACCGTATTTTTCGGATTATAAATCAGTTTTTTTTCATAGTTTGGTCGGGGGTGTGACTTATAAAAAGGGAGCGACTTACATATGCTTTTTTTTATTACTGTATATTATTTCACATGTTATTTTCACATTTAACCACAAGAGCGCGCTCTAGGCCTGGCTGATATTGTGGT
Organism: Hippocampus bargibanti; assembly: GCF_051943395.1. NCBI lineage: Eukaryota > Metazoa > Chordata > Actinopteri > Syngnathiformes > Syngnathidae > Hippocampus > Hippocampus bargibanti. The sequence goes on along the minus strand of NC_142745.1, from coordinate 3,859,105 downwards.
GTTGAAACATCTGTGAGCCGTCAAAATCTGTGAGCGCCGAGACAGTAGCCTACACATTTCTATAACAGGTGTTACAGGGAAAGCGACGTAGAAGAGGAAGTGGCGCCTTGTCTACCTGCCGAGTTGGGGGAGTTATTTAAAAGTGACACAGAGGATGAAGATTTCCTTGGATTTGGTGATTTGGAGTAAAACCTGATATTTTGGTAAACTTGTTAGCATGTTATTTGTGCTAGAGTTATCTGAATAACTCTTGTAAAAGACTGTTCTGGGTTACCAAAAAGGAGGTGTGTCCATCGGAGTTGCGTAGAGCGAGAGCTGCGGTGTTATGTTGGGAAAAAAAAGCAGTGAAACGGAGCCTGATGTTCTCTCTTATTTTAATTTAATTCATTTATTTTAAATTGCTTTTCAAGATGACATGTATGTTGTTTGGTATTGGATTTTATCAAATAAATTTTCTTCAAAAATGCGACTTATCCTCCAGTGCGACCTATATATGTTTTTTTCTTCTTAATTATGCAATTTTTGGCTGGTGCGACCTATAATCCGGAGCGACGTATAATCCCAAAAATACGGTATTCATCTATTTATTTATCTATTTATGTATTTATTTATTTAAAGGCCACTTACCAAGAGGATTGGCACCGATGAATACATCTGCAAAGTTTCTTTTGGGCATGTGGGCAAGTGAGTTGATATAGTTCCTTGCCTGCAAAAAGAGGGGAAAAAAAACATAGCCCGGTTATAAAGTGATGAGAAAAATCCGCACTTCTATTGTTGCATATTCAGTGCATCACTGCATCGAGACAGACGGGAAACGAAATCAGTGAAAGGCGAGCAGATGCTCGTTTGCAGAACACGCGTAGCGAACGGTAGGAATTTTTGCACGCTGCATCTGTCAAAATAGTTTTGCACTTGAAGTTGTTGTTTGATGGCATCTTCAGATAAGGCAAGCTTGAGATGTCAGAGATCTCACCTCATGGCTAGGCATTGTGCTTATCAGGGAGGCTGGGGGGGTCCCAGTCAGACGCATTATCTGCTGCAGTTGGTTTATGTCTAACATGTCTGAGTCAAGGGGCCTCTTATGGAGAAGAGCAAAGAGCATGTGTGCTTTGAAAAAGGCTTGTGCACAAGGATGGATGAAACAAACGCAGGATGAAACTAAACATGCAAGAAGGTATTGTTAGCGATATTCAGCCATGGTAGAGCATCAGTGCTACAGTGCAGCCTCACCTACCCGCCATACAATTATAAATAGAAACAAGAAATAGAGCTACACAGAAAAGGCTATTTTAAATATGTATATATGTAAACAAACAAAAAAAGAAACAATGACAAAGCATTTATGGTGATACCTTGCTACTCAATCACCTGTCAAGCTGTTGATGGACCGTATCATCCAGTTATGTACATGAACACAGTCTCTTCCCTGATGCAGCCGTTTGGAGCGCAAACCGCTTGGACTCAATACTCACTCGTGATATTTTTTTTTCTGTGAACGTGCATTGATCTAGAAGAGCAATTGTGCAATCAGAAAACACTGATGTGGGCTCACCATCTCCATTAGCGATCATGCCAAATAAGTTGGTTGGAAGCCTTCCACACAAAGCTCAGACAACTTTTATTTGCTTTTAAGTTGTGCACTGAAGCGGTCAAGTCTTGTAGACTAACTGTTTTGAAATAAATTGTCCAAACTGAAAGATAATTCAGGGCAAACTAGGAAGTAGAGTCCAGCTACCTGACTGTTAAACTTAAAGGACAACCGACGTCTCCGGACAAGTTGTGTCCATAATTTGTAAAATGGCTTCAGATAACTTCTACTGAGCGTATTTTAATAAGATTCCACCGCATATAGCTATATTTTACGTTTTAAGACTCACGCTGAATATTCAGGAAGTCTTGTTTTTGAGTTGGTGACGAGTCCGTACGTGACGTAACTGAAGGAACGCCCCTGACCGAAAAAAAGACATTGTAGCAGTCTTTCCATCACGTCAATGTATTTTGCTGTACTTGTTTGGTCTGAAAACCTCGTGTTGCACCAAAAAGCCACCAGAAGAGGGCGACCAAGCTCCATGGAAGGAATTTATCAGTCTGTGGAAACGGGCTGATTAATTCATCACAGGAGCTTGGACGCCATTTTCTGCCTCTTTTTGGGTGATACATTTCCCCCCAATGTTACCTCAAAATGGCACGGAATAGATTCTTTAATCGATTGCAAACATGCATGCTTTCCTCTTCAGAACTATTTGAATCATATTCATAACTGGATGATAAACAAGAAAGCATCTTCTCCGAATCTGAAGCCATTGTTTTGATTCTCGAGCAAGGCAAGACGTCTTGGCATGACATCACGAACTGGGGCGGGACTTTCTGAAAATGCCCAATTCGCAGCTCAATTTTTTTTGCAGATTTTGGACACTTTCAGTAATTTTTATTGGTGTTTTGCATTTGACTAAAAATATCACCATGCGTGTTTTGGGTATTTTAGATGCTATAATACCTTTTTCGGATGTCAATTAGGAAACAAAAAAGTGGTGTTGGTCCTTTAAGGATTAAATCCAAGTGTGCCCCCCACTCAACCATCGAGAATCCATTAACTAAGGGAATGCACGAGCACTGATAAGATGTGTACTTTGTTTGCGTATTACTGCTTCATTTGAGCACTGTTACACTGAACTACTGCGCGGGGAATGCTTGGTGGACGAGAAACAGGAAGGCGGAATGTATCACACAGACAACAGTGGGCAGCGCAGAGTCAGATAACACAGGGAAGTCCATCTCACATACAGGCACATACACACAACAAGCACATTGTCTCCCGCAGAGCACTAATTACAAGTTCATTCACACACTATTGATTCCTCGTGAATGGGACACGTCACCACTCAGTCTGCACTGAGCCACAACCGTGTGCACAACTCAAGAGACAGAGAATTGGAGCCGAGTGGAAGGATACGATCAGTGCCAGGGAACAGCGTCCGTCCGGTGAGAAGTTCGGCCATGATGCAGCCCACTGACCAGATGTCCACTGAAACATGGAAACAAAACAGTGAAGGATTTTGATAATGACATTTTGGCTTTGTATCCACGATCGCTGAAAGGAAATTTTGGTGCCATTTAATGCAGTGAAATCTGAAAAACGCATTGTATTTATTATTATTTTTTCTCAATTCATAGATGGTTTGTTTGTTTTGCAAGCACATGAATTAAAGAAAAACAATGTGCATAACAATATTTATTTGAAAACTGTTGAAAGCTCCATTGGATGGTACGAGCAGGTTTTTTTTCTGAAACCCAAAAAAGGTGCAGCAACCAAGTCAAACATATGTACCGTATTTTCCAGACTATAAATTGCACCGGATTACAAGGCACATCTTCAATGAATGACAAAGTATATTCCGGTGTATAAGGCACATCCAAAAGCTTTGATTTTCTTCAAAAGATGACCCTGCGCCTTATACGCAGATGCGCCTTATAGGTGAAGGAATATTGAGTCACAACAGGTCTCACAATTACTGTCAGCAGCCACCGACTCCATTTTCCCCTGTAGAAGAAGTAGTGCGTAAACACAGCCTTTACTGTAGCGCCTTAAAATGTAGTGTGCTTTATATTTGGACACTTTTATATATTTATAGGTTATATTTGGAAAACCTTTTTCATTAATTGGGGGTGCGCCTTATACGCCAGAAAATATGGTATTTAAAAACTTTGTCCATATATATATATGTATAACATGCACCACGTTATAAGGTGAACCTTCAATGAATTACTAATCTTAAAACTATATTTTCCATATATAAGGCGCACTTGAGTATAAGGCGCATGGTCAGCTTTTGGAAAAAAAAATGGAAGGTTTTTAGGTGCACCTTATACACTGGAAAATACGGTAATGCAACCCACTTCAACACATCAGAAACGTTATCATAAAGTCATAAGCTTCATATTTTTTTAAACGGACAAGCCCAAATGGTCACAAATGCGGTGAATTTACAGCTTTAAGTTTTTGTGTTGGCATTAAGTTACAATTCAAATTCATAGATTGAAATGAACTGTTTTTTTTTCTCAATTACAGTGAGACCTCAATTTACAAACACCTTATCTAACGTCAAATTTATGAAAATGAAACCTTATAATAAGCACTATTTTCATAATACACACCCACCACGGCTAGCGGAGTGATCTTTGGCGGAAGCACACGACCGAACAGCACCAGAGGTTAAGTTACCAACAGTCCTTATGGAAGGAGACTCTCCTTCCATAAGCCATCAACGACCATCAAAAAGGTAAATAAAACTTTATTTTACAGCAGCATTTCTTTAATTACAGTCCTCATGTAATGCGCCTCTCTTTCCAAACAGCAATTCCCTTTGACCTTAGCCAAAATGGAACTGTATAGTGCCACTTAGCAGTTTTTTTGACAACGATACTAGTGCAGCGTGTTCTACCGGAAACAAATTCCTTGTGTGTCCTACATACTTGGCAATAAAGATGATTCTGATTCTGATTCTGATTCTTCTGACCTCCAACGCCATTCCATCAAGCCATAAATGACCATCACAAATGTAAATAAAGTGACTTTATGAGACAATGCAGTGTATTTCTTTCATTACAATACAATAGCACATTTATTATACATAGAATAAGGCATGTTGTGTGTAGTTTTAAGGCTTATTTAGTTGAAAAGTATATTTTATGGAAACCCGGGAACGGATTATTCCCATTTTAATGGTTTCCTATGGGAAATTTTTTTTGGAGATACACACTTTTCGCCTTACACACACTGTCTAGGAACCAATTAAGTTAGTAAATTGAGGTCTCACTGTATTAGAGTGTGTGAATGAATACAGCCCAAAACATACTCCAATGACAGCAAAAGTGAATGATGCAATAATCAAATCAAGGAACAAAGCGTTCTCTCGGAGTCCGTGTACCTGTCATGTTGTAGTGCATCCAGTTCAGCATAATCTCTGGTGCTCGGTACCATCGAGTTGCCACATAGCCAGTCATTTCGTCATCCGTATGTCGGGCCAAACCGAAATCCAGAATCTGTAAGGGGGGGGGGCAAGAAATATTAGTGGTGTAAAGAAAATTGTGACCGGTGTTTGAGTTTTTTTTTTTTAATGGTCACCTACCTTCAACTCACAATCTTCATTGACAGCCAGGTTACTGGGCTTCAAATCCTGGGGAGACACAACAAAAACACAATGTAGGAAATCTCAGGCTGGATTTATTGTTTTTAGCCTTTACTTTTTATTGGGAATGTAGTTAAATATGATCTCAATGCTCAAGAATGATGATAAAACGGCACTTACTCTGTGGATGATATCTGCAGAATGGATATACTACACAGGGAGGGGAAAAAATAGGTAAAATGAAACGCAGATTCTTCTAAAGTGTGTTTTAATAGCCAAGTTGCGAGTTCAGATATTCTCATATCAGAAATAAAATATGAAGCGGCAAGTAATGCATTGAAGCACCCAACTGATCAGCGGTGTATGACTACTCAGCGTTACATTAAACCGACCTTTAGGCCTCTGAGAATCTGATAGATGAGAAACTGGACGTGGTCATCCGTTAGCTTCTGACACTTGACGATGTTGTTGAGGTCTGCCCCCATTAAATGCGTCACCAAGTAGCTGCAAAATAGTACCAAGCACTATTATTGACACATGTCAAAGTGTAGTGACGACAATGGGTGAGATGGACCACACACACACACACACACACACACACACACACACACACACACACACACACACACACACACACACACACACACACACACACACACACACACACACACACACACGTGTTTCGCCGCGGTGAACTACAAGCGCTAACGCAAGCGTCATCTCACATATAGCGTTACGTTAGACCCCTCTACACATTCACTGGAGTCGTCTGCACGCACAAATGCGCAGACTGCCAGATGGCTGTTACCATGGAAACAACTCCAATGCGCAGAGTGCATCTGCTTAACCTACATTCAACCTTAAACACTACATGGGAGGTATATGATTGTGTACTTCACAGAGATAATGTTAAGTGATGAAAGGGAAAAAAAAAACCAAGTGGGACTTACACATCGGTGAACTCTTCTAAACTTGTTGCAGGTGTGAAAACATCTAACAGACCGATTACCTGTCGGAGAGAAAAAGAAAGATGGTCAAGATCATGCTTACACACACTGATTATAAGACACGAGATAAGCGTTCTTCAATATCCGGACTTTAATTGTCTCAATCAGAAAGCCGAGCCACTGCACACAAGCGTTAGTAGTTTAGATTAGATTACAATGGCACTGTATGTTCAAACACAGACAAACTGGGTCGTCCAAATAACCGCTGTCAGGTAAAAGAACAATTGCTGTTTGCTTATGATTTATCACGTGTATTTTTTTTTTTTCAAACCCCCGTGTGGAATGCAAATCAATAGCAGTCACTAGAACGAGGTCAAGTCACAAAACGTGCAAGTGAGACACTCACTCAACTTGTTTGTTTGAGAGCATCGTCGCGTCTAAAAACAATATGATGAGTGTGGCATGCAGCCAGGTTTGGAGATCAAGCATGCACACGCGGACGATAACTTAATGCTAAAGCTGGCGAGGAGGGATTGCCATGGAAACGACAGTTATCCACATTCCTTTTTTGATGATAAAATGTATGCATACATTAATACATTGTGTTTCCCTGCATGCCAACAAGGAGGTCATACGGGGATGCAGGCCCCCGTGAACCCCACCTCCCCCCTCCCAAAACATAGAGTGCAACAGATAACTACGATACAGTATTATACTGTAAAACGCAGTTGTTCTGTAGCAGCTTCACCACGTGCCCACCCGCGCAGCACACCCACACAGATGATTGGTAGGCAGCAGTCACAACAAATAATCCGATTGGTTCATCCTCGCTTTCCAAATTGAAAAAAAAAAAAAAAAAACAGGGAGTCTCCCGGCAACAGCAGAAGGAAAACAGAATGTCTCTCTCTTACTCTCTTACTGTCTGTGCAACAAAAGGTAAGTGATATGCCACACTGATGAATTTAAAAAGCACACACACACACACACACACACACACACGCACACGCACAAATGCATGCCATTCTCCATGTTATGATGAAACTATAAAGCAAGAAAAATGAATGGAAAATCATATATGCCGTTTTCCCTTTACATTGTGGCCGGTAGGTGTTTGTTTACTCCACTACAGGTGTCCATAGTGGAAGGAATATACTGAGCGCGACTATTTGAGCAGAGGATATATAAATAAGATCACCTGTGCAGCTTCATATCTTTTCATTCATCATGACCTGCTACACTGTAAAACCCAACAAGTTGAAAGTACTCAAATTTTTTATGGCAACTGATTACTTCAAAATTTTTGAGTACAGTTTACTCAAAAGTTTTGAGTAACCTGTAACCTGTTTTGAGTAACCTGTACAGGTTACTCAAAACTTTTGAGTAAACTGTACTCAAAAATTTTGACGTAATCAGTTGCCATAAAAAATTTGAGTACTTTCAACTTGTTGGGTTTTACAGTGTATAGGTGTGTGTCACTACTTTTGTCTCTTGTTCCTTTGACGCCTCTTTCAAAATGAATCAGGTGATCTTAGCAAAAAAAAAAAAAAAAAAAAACGCCGGACTGTTTGCGCAGCAGCTGAACAAGAACATACATCATGTGCAATGACACAAAAACAAAAGAGCCTGTAGAGACACTGGGACTCCTGTCGAAACGCAGACGCTATATTGTGAAGCTGTTAACAGGGAAGCTGCACAGACAAGTTCCAATTGTGTTTTGGCATGAAAATGCTCCTCTGTGGAACATGTTCAGAAAATAAGGAAGTGTGAAAGGTTTGAATTGAGCATCTCTATTTCGTCCTTCTTCTTCAGAAATAACATTCTCGCAAAAAAAATACAATTAAAAGAGGCACCATCACCCACCACTTCCTAACAGTCCACATACGAGTGGGCGAATACAACGATACTGAAGATATCAGTGGCAAGCGGTGGATTTCATTGCTAGGCCTTCAGTAGTACTACGTTTGAATGTATCCAGACTGAAAACCAATGGTGGTGTGGACGGTACAATTAGCCAGGAAATAACTATCCGACCTGTCCATCTTTTCTCGAAAAGTCTGTCTTATAAATGGCTTCAACAGTAAATCTGCAACCAAATCCATTTCTTCTCCTCCTTCAGCCATTGTGGGTTGACAAAATTGTTAGTAAATCCACACAATATATTTGCTTATGCAGCTCACGAACGATACAGTGTGCTAGCTCTGGCCAGTATGCACTTGTCACTAGCGGATAGTGATTAAAGCAGTTTTCGCAAACTATGATTGACTAGTAACTAGTCCAATCATAGTTTTCAAAAACTCTGGTGTTGACCAGTGCCTGTAAGAAGGCATTGGTACCCCCTTTGGTTTGCCAATTTGAAATCTGATCGGTGAGAGCAACAGTTTGATCGAGACAGGGCCCACAGAACTGATTATGAAAGCGTCCAGGTTTCTGATCGTGGTAACAAATGACGACAGAAATACGAAAACACAAATCCGTAAGCAGCGCAACAGGGGAAAGTAATGAAAGAAAGCTGAAAGACAATTTGGATTATTTTATAAGAATTCGTGGGAAAAATATAATTAACATCAGTCTGTGATTCAGATATTTTTAGGCCAGCAGAGAAGGCTTTACAGGCCTTGGTGGTCCACCACTGGAACATATACTGTATCAAGTAACATTGGGGGAAAAAAAAGATGTTTGAGTCACTACAGTTGAATGTCTGTTTTCTTGGTGGGGTTTCATTGGTCGCCTCATGCTTTCCATACTTGATCATCTGCAGTTTCCTGTGATATATTTGTATCGGTTTCACAAATACAGAGACCGCTGTTCGCACTGGACATTTTCTTTGCCTGGAGTGGCTTGACAAGCCACTGTGATTACGTAACATTACAGTAAGTGGTCAAAGTGGATGTAGCACCAGTATGCAGCATCTAACACGCATGTGGGGCAAGTGTGTGCAGGTGATTTATCTCCAAGGCACAGCAACACGGTCGTTTGAAATTCTTCTTTTGGCACCCACTGGTCATATGTAGGCCATCGGGTGCATCTTCAAATGCAGCACATGGTGACGATCCGCTCTAATTAATTAGCTTTCTTCGGAATTTTGAAGACTTACATTTTCGTGTTTCATATGTTTAAGAAGCCGCAGCTCTCTGTAGGTTCTCTTTGCATGGATGATGGATTGGAAAGGTCTGGATAACTTCTTCACTGCTACTTTAAGGTTCGTCTTCACGTCAAACGATGAACTGGAAGATAAACAAACGTAGATAGATGTTAAAATGTTCACGGTAATAAAATGCATTATTTCATAGTCGATAACATATTACTGGATTAAATGGTAACATGTGGGTTACATTGTTAACAAAGGATGGAGACAACACAGGTTCCCGAAACCGTATGGTCAGAAGCTGGATCAGCGACATGCCTGAATTGGAAGTATTAGCTGTATTGTGTAAAAGCACACGTGCAAAAATCCCATGATTATTAACAGAGAAAAAAACTGACAAAACAGTTCACATTTATTTTGAACTGTAGCAACAACAAACAACACTCAGCGTGTTTATTGATGTAAATTGTCTTTGGGTGTTGCCCTAGAAATGCGGCCTCACTTGTCGCTCACTTGCATTTTGGCTTTGTACTCCTTTTAATTTCCCCACACCAAAGGGTTCAGGCTTCTTTGTGACAAACTACTAAATCATTTTTTGGGTACTTTATGGAGATGACAAAGAAAAACCCGCATTCCGTTTTGGCGCCTGTGTGAGCAGTCAACTCAATGCAACCAATTATTACCTTGGGTACAAAAAGTTAGCTAGACGCACCTTTCTCTGTGAATTACAAGTGTTTAGCTTTGATAGGCCGCACGTTCTCCTGTATGCCATGCTAGTTAGCCTGACTAGCATTTATTGCAACCACATGTCTGAAGGTAGTGTTTAAAAAAAAGTCTGAAGAGTTTTGACATAAATTTCTCCACTGCGAGACTTATAAAGGCGAATCCAATGACATGCTAACATACATGAGAAACCCATCTTTGCTTTTGTGGCGAAGGTGAATGACTTGTAGGTGCTTGGGTCAGTTATCTCGTGTCATTCTCTTCCTTGTTGTGATTGATGAACTGGAACAGAAACAGTTGTGACTAAATTAACGCATTCACGAATTTATTCGGAAATTGAAAAGCATGACGTTGAGCGCCATTCCCGAATTTGTTTGGGTTTTGGTTCTTCTTGCGATGGGGTGCCGATAAAGCGCTGGTCAGACCTCTGACGATGTTTTTCACTCCCACGAGGGAGCAGCATTTGCCTTTGTACAGCCGCCCCCATTTCAAGATCAAATCACTCCAGACCCATATAACTTGGGAATTAACTATGTTTTTGTCATGAAAGAGTCTAAGGTTTCTTACGTTTCATTGAATGTCTATGTAGTCTGAAAACTCAATATTCTGTGTGTCCTGTAATTTGAGTGAAAATGACAAAAACCCTGGCACTGGAATGGACACATTTTTGCACATTGTCTGGTAGTGAATGAATTAAAAGCAAAACACAGATGTCAAAACTAAGGCAAGTTTTCATTGCCTGACTGACGGCTAGCTAATAGTTGTAGTCGAATTGGAAAACGTTGCCGGCTAAACTGGAAAACCCGAGAGATTTGACAACCGTGCTTCATGAAGACAATGAGGTGGAAGTCATGCAGCGCGCCAGATGGGCCCCTGGCCTGCACTGCCCGTGTAAACTGAGGGAATATGCCCCCCCGGCCCCCATTCAATCACTCACATTCCTTCTAGGTTGACTAGTTACGCTGCGGTGAGACACACCGAGCACGCAGTGTTTTGTTTTTCACCTATGTCCCACCAGGACATCTTCACTGTGAAACTAACTGCGCCAGTGACCCAGTCTCCAAGTGCAGAATGAACTGGATTATATTGCTCCATTACGTGTTTAAGTCATTTCCTCAAATGACGCTTCCAATAGAGAGATACAAACACTTTGTACTTTCAGTCAGCAGTTTATCAGTTTCACAGCACCAATGGATGATCTGCCTAAACAGCCATAACAACAGCATTAAAGGACAACCGACATCACTTTTTCGTTTCCTAAGTGACATCAGAAAAAACGTTTTATAGCAATTAAAATACCCAAAACACGCAATATGATATTTTTAGTCAAATGCAAAACACAAATAAAAATGACTTAAAGTGTGCTGAAACCGGAAAAAATTGAAACCGGAAATGGCCAGTTTCAGAAGGTCCCGCCCCTTTGTTCGTAGTGTCACACGTAGTGTTCGAGAATCAAAACAATGGCTTCAGTTTCGAAAAAGATGCTTTCTTGTTACTCATCCAGTTATGAATATGATTCAAATAGTTCTGAAGAGGAAAGCATACATGTTTGCAATCGATTAAAGAATTTATTCCGGTTATTTTGATGCATCTGGAGAGAAATGTAGTGACAAACCCTTTAGTACTCACAGTACCCAAAAAAAGGCAGAAGATGGCGACAAAGCTCCGTGGAAATTGTCTCCTGGGAAGTTTTGTCAGCGAACATCAAATACACTGGGGAAGTCTTGTCACAACACACAAGGATTCACCATCGCGTTATTTATGTGTTTTCCTTCTAATTTCGCCATCGACACGGATCAACACGAAGTTTTCAGACCAAACAAAGTATCGCAAAATGCATTGACGCCATGAAAGGACTGCTACAATGTGTCCTTTCTCAGTCAGGGGCGTTCCTTCCGTGACGTCACATCAGGCATCGTCACCGACTCAAAAACAAGACTTCCGGAATATTCAGCGCTAGTCTTAAAACGTAAAATATAGCTATATGTGGTGGAATCTTTGTAAAATACGCTCAGTCGAAGTCATTTGAAGCAGTTTTACAAATTATGGACACAACTTGTCCGGAGATGTCGGTTGTCCTTTAAGATAAAGCAGGGTGTTTTTGATTCATCGGCACGAGTGAAATAACGACACGCAACCGGGGGACTTTCTGTCCCATGGCCACGTGAAACAACTCTGTTGTCATCTCTGGTTGAACACGCAACTTTTGGTCAACGTTGATTTAACTGAGGCGCCTGTGCGGTGCTGTTTTAAAAAGAGTCGCTAATCTGCTGAATAAACATGACTGGTCAAAGCAAACAGCATCCAATTAGGCCACAATAAAAAAGGGAGAGTAATAAGACAGCGGCTATAAAAATGGAAAAAGAGCGGCGGTGCAGGAGAGGTGAGCATAGGCAAGTAAGGACAGTTCCAAGAAGACGATAGAACCGCTTTGTGTTATTTTCTTGTGCCGGTCCCAAGCCCGGATAAATACAGAGGGTTGTGTCAGGAAGGGCATCCCACGTAAAAGCTTGGCCAAAACAAGGATGCGGATGAAACCTCTAAAGATGGAGGCCATTGATTTTCTGTGGCGATCCCTTCAAGGGAAAAGCCGAAAGGAAAAGAAGAAGAACAGTGTGACTTGGCCAAGTGTGGCTGAAATACTTTGGATGTCCTTGGAAAGGCTTCAAAGGGCATTGACACACCCCCCCAAAAAAAATGTTAGAAAGCGATGAACGACAGTTGACTAGTTACGCTGCGGTGAGACACACCGAGCACGCAGTGTTTTGTTTTTCACCTATGTCCCACCAGGACATCTTCACTGTGAAACTAACTGCGCCAGTGACCCAGTCTCCAAGTGCAGAATGAACTGGATTATATTGCTCCATTACGTGTTTAAGTCATTTCCTCAAATGACGCTTCCAATAGAGAGATACAAACACTTTGTACTTTCAGTCAGCAGTTTATCAGTTTCACAGCACCAATGGATGATCTGCCTAAACAGCCATAACAACAGCATTAAAGGACAACCGACATCACTTTTTCGTTTCCTAAGTGACATCAGAAAAAACGTTTTATAGCAATTAAAATACCCAAAACACGCAATATGATATTTTTAGTCAAATGCAAAACACAAATAAAAATGACTTAAAGTGTGCTGAAACCGGAAAAAATTGAAACCGGAAATGGCCAGTTTCAGAAGGTCCCGCCCCTTTGTTCGTAGTGTCACACGTAGTGTTCGAGAATCAAAACAATGGCTTCAGTTTCGAAAAAGATGCTTTCTTGTTACTCATCCAGTTATGAATATGATTCAAATAGTTCTGAAGAGGAAAGCATACATGTTTGCAATCGATTAAAGAATTTATTCCGGTTATTTTGATGCATCTGGAGAGAAATGTAGTGACAAACCCTTTAGTACTCACAGTACCCAAAAAAAGGCAGAAGATGGCGACAAAGCTCCGTGGAAATTGTCTCCTGGGAAGTTTTGTCAGCGAACATCAAATACACTGTGGAAGTCTTGTCACAACACACAAGGATTCACCATCGCGTTATTTATGTGTTTTCCTTCTAATTTCGCCATCGACACGGATCAACACGAAGTTTTTGGACCAAACAAAGTATCGCAAAATGCATTGACACCATGAAAGGACTGCTACAATGTGTCCTTTCTCAGTCAGGGGCGTTCCTTCCGTGACGTCGCATCAGGCATCGTCACCGACTCAAAAACAAGACTTCCGGAATATTCAGCGCTAGTCTTAAAACGTAGAATATAGCTATATGTGGTGGAATCTTTGTAAAATACGCTCAGTAGAAGTCATTTGAAGCAGTTTTACAAATTATGGACACAACTTGTCCGGAGATGTCGGTTGTCCTTTAAGATAAAGCAGGGTGTTTTTGATTCATCGGCACGAGTGAAATAACGACACGCAACCGGGGGACTTTCTGTCCCATGGCCACGTGAAACAACTCTGTTGTCATCTCTGGTTGAACACGCAACTTTTGGTCAACGTTGATTTAACTGAGGCGCCTGTGCGGTGGTGTTTTAAAAAGAGTCGCTAATCTGCTGAATAAACATGACTGGTCAAAGCAAACAGCATCCAATTAGGCCGCAATAAAAAAAGGGAGAGTAATAAGACAGCGGCTATAAAAATTGAAAAAGAGCGGCGGTGCATAGGCAAGTAAGGACAGTTTCAAGAAGACGATAGAACCGCTTTGTGTTATTTTCTTGTGCCGGTCCCAAGCCCGGATAAATACAGAGGGTTGTGTCAGGAAGGGCATCCCACGTAAAAGCTTGGCCAAAACAAAGATGCGGATGAAACCTCTAAAGATGGAGGCCATTGATTTTCTGTGGCGATCCCTTCAAGGGAAAAGCCGAAAGGAAAAGAAGAAGAACAGTGTGACTTGGCCAAGTGTGGCTGAAATACTTTGGATGTCCTTGGAAAGGCATCAAAGGGCATTGACACACCCCCCCAAAAAAATGTTAGAAAGCGATGAACGACAGCCCATACTTGCTTGTGAGCCTTTCATTCTTCTCTTGTACTCAATTATGAAATGCGGCTGTTTCCAATGAACCGATTCACCTGTGTAATGTTTGAGTGTTTTTACTTTACTTTTGAGTAGCTGCAGACAGTCAGTCCGCAGATCTGATTACATGAGAGTGCATTAGGACTCTGTTTGCTGAAATGTGAGGGGTGTGCTCACTTTTCAGATGCACACAGCAGGGCTTTATTTCAATCCTGCACACCACGGAGGAAAAAAGGGTGGGATTAGGACATTGATTTTACATTAAGTGGAGAACGAAAGCTGAGCCATGGGAGAAAAAGACACACACACACACACTATCGGGCAAAGCTGTACAGAGTGTAGAATACTTAACATATTCCAGAAACGATTTAGCTGTCACAAGTTCAGCAAAAAAATGGAGTTAAAAAAAAATGCACTTTTATTTCAACAAAAAATGCCACCTCACTGAAGCAGATTCTTAGCGTTCCCAAAATACACTAGTTATTGTCATTACAACGACAACCGAGTACCCTTGAATTTGACTATTGCAGATTAGATGGGTGTCATCCAAACGTTTCACAAGGAAATGACGCTGTAGAACTCAATGTGTTAATCGTGGGCCTTTGAAATATATTTCAATTGATATTTAAAGGACAACCGACGTCTCCGGAGAAGTTGTGTCCATAATTTGTAAAATGGCTTCAAATGACTTCTACTGAGCGTATTTTACAGGGATTCCACCACATGTAGCTATATTTTAAGACTCGCAATGAATATTCCGGAAGTCTTGTTTTTGAGTTGGTGACGAGTCCGTATGTGACGTCACTGAAGGAACGCCCCTGACCGAAAAAAGGACACATTGTAGCAGTCCTTCCATCACGTCAATGCATTTTCATGTACTTTGTTTGGTCTGAAAGCTCTGTGTGAGGAATTAATCAGCCCGTTTCCACGGGCCGTTAACACAGAGGTTTGTCGCCATTTTCTGCGCTACATTTCCCGCCCCCAGATACCCCAAAATGTCACGTAATAAATTATTTAATTGATTGCAAACGTATGCGTTCCTCTTCAGAATTATTTGAATCATATTCATAACTGGATGAGTAACAAGAAAGCATATTCTCCGAATCTGAAGCCATTGTTTTGATTCTCCAGCAAGGCAAGACGTCTTGGGTGACACCACAAACAAGGGGGCGGGACCTTCTGAAATTGGCCACTTCCGGATTCATTTTTTTTTTTTGCAGTTTCAGCACACTTTAAGTCATTTTTATTGTTTTGCATTTGACTAAAAATATCATACTGCGTGTTTTGGGTATTTTAAATGCTATAAAACGTTTTTCTGATGTCAGTTAGGAAACAAAAAAGTGATGTCGGTTGTCCTTTAAATGCAGGTGAATGTAATTTTTGGTCTGGGTGTACTTTATTTGTATGTACAGTATGTCTCTTCACAAAAGTATCAACTTGGATGTTGGACAGAATTGGATTACGGGGCACTAAATTGCCTTACTTGCATAGCTGCTTGATGTATGGCTCTTAGGTGATGTCATTGCTCACACATCAAGCTTCGAGAAGACGCGCACCATAAGCGCACACGACTGAAGAGTGAGGTGCCATAACAGGATTTAGTGATGACTAAGAGTTGGGTGCCTCACCTCGGGACAGTGAGTCATTAGTGTACTACAAAGAGTGACATCATTCTAGAGAGTCATCACTGTTCATTTTTTTTCTCTGCATCCTATTCAAAGCCCTCACTGTGCACTAGGGGGCCTACTTTACTTACTGCAAACCACGTGACCTTCTGGTGCTCTACGGGACGGCTGCACCCAACTGGAAAATGCATAATACAAGTCGAACGCCGATGCAAAGCGTTGGCTTGTGCATGCCGGAGCGTGGGACACAATCACCGTGTCCTAAACTCGAATCAAATCCGATGAGCAAACCGTTCTTGGGCCCGTTGAATGAGCATGCACAGGCACGCTACTACTAATCAAAGCTGTGCTTTTCAACTTAGACGATACAGGAAACAATAAGCAGTTAAAAGTAAAGGTAAGAATGGCAACTTGGAAGCGTGCATGCTCGTTTTGAGAACTGTAAAAATGTAAAGAATTGAAATGATAAAAGCATATGCTTACCAAACAGAACCGTAGGCACCGGACCCGACGGGAGACAGGTTCTGGTACCGCTCCGGGACCTCCCACATTGTTTTGTTGAGCTCCTGCCGGTAAAAAGTGGGTCTCTCCTGCGACATTCCTGCGGATTTAAGTAGCTCCGCGGAGACGAGGGAAAATAAGGCAGCGGAAAACTTGTGCCCTCTCCTCCTCGTGTGGCACACACAACAAGGCGAGCTTACTCTTGGTAATAATTCGACAAAACTAACGCGATTTCTGGGGAAATGGACGTTAACTAAGAGCGCCCCACGATGCAAAATAGGTTCCGAAGAAAGCTCTGCAATGGTCCGTGCACCTCCTCGCTGGAGGTAACTTCCTCTTCTAAAGGAGCTGGATCTGGTTGGACGAGCGAGCTCGATTATTCGCCTTCTTTCGTGTTGTGCTCGACATGCGGAAACGTGAGCGCGTATTTGTCCTGGTCACAGCGCGTTCCCGGCAAGGAAGTCTCGCGAGAACTCTGACGTCGACGAGAAAACACGGGGTGCTCCTTTCTTCAGGGGGAGGGCGGGAAATTCCCTGTCAATCAAACGCAGTCCTCTTTTGTGATTCTTTAAACATATTTTAAAGAACTCAGAGCAGCCAAAGAGTGATGAATTAAACAATAAGATGACTAATCACCCAAAAAAAAACAACATTGTTGAGACGTATAAAGTATGTTTTTAAATTAAGGAAGTACAGTAAAGTCTCGTTATATCGATATTCAAGGGAGTCCGAAAAATAGCGATATAACCGGGACTATCGATATAGCCGACCCTGTTTGTATGTAATTTTCTCCGTGCGTGCATAGAAATCGTATCGATATAACCGGAACTATCGATATAACGAGACTTTACTGTACCTACCACAAATGCTCCGCTAAAAGCCCCGTGGACTCCTAAGCGCCTTTCAAAACTCTCAAGTACACTTTACAGTCACGGTATAATGTACGTTTACGTTTTGTAGCGTCATAAATTTTGTTAGCTTCTTTTGAATCTTTCTTCTAGGGCTGAGGTTTTGTGCATCGACTTTAGAAAATCATATTCCTGACATGCATGACCGTATAATGCTCGGGAAAGTCCCAAGAACGAAGCAGGCTTCTGATTGGCTGCCAACCTCAGCCCCAGAAGAAAGCTTCAAAAGAAGCTAACAAAATTTATGACGCTACAAAAACGTAAACGTACATTATACCGTGACTGTAAAGTGTATTTGAGAGTTTTGAAAGGCGCTTCGAAATAGGAGTTCAAGTGGCTTTAGCGGTTTGCTTGTAGCTTTTGCTTTGTTGAATAAAGCAAACGTTTGATTTGGAGAAAAAAAAAACTTTTTTTTGTTTTTGTTGAAGAAGTTGTCGGCCACCGGGCCGAGACGTTTTGAAAGTTATACGCTCAATGTAAAAGTTGTACGCACCGGGCCTCTGGGCAGGCGTTATTTCAAACACTGAAAATACCTTGGAAGGGTTGGATAATTTTGAGTACTTCTGTCAAACTCGGGGAACACAAACTGTTCATCGTGGGAGTCACATAAAATCAATATCTGTGATTACTGTACACATCAGATGGACGCTGTTCTCCTAATTGCAGTAGACTGAAACAATCTTGATGTCACACTCACTGAAAAAATGTTAGGAAACAAAAAAAAATAACACAAGAGTGAGAACCTGAAGCAAATGCTTTTTTTTTTAAATAAAAACAGACAATTTGTGTAGCTGACATTTTACTCAATATTCAATTGTATTCCCTCCCCAATCATTTCTGAAAAAGTCACAACTACAGTGCTGCCCTTATTTTGCATTATAGGCATATAGAGGCAGATTGAATAGACATGTTGGTTCAATTGGTACAAACATCCATTTGTAACAGTAATCATTAGACTAATTTAAAAAAATAAGATTATTCGTTATACAATTAAAATGGGGCTGAGTTGTGTGAGGCAAGAACCTGTTTCAAATCCATCTGGTTTGTGAGGAATACAATGGTGAAAGGTTACACAATTGTGTCAAAATACATACTATATTTCTTTATCCAGCCACTGAAGAAGCCTGGCTGAGGTAACCGGGGGAAAATACATTTTTTTTCCGTTTTAAACTGCTCACCCAAACTAAATTCATGCTGCAGAGGCCAACAATACGATGACTCATTGCCATACCTCCAGGATAAATAATAATGTGGATGAAAAAGAGAAAAACAGCATGAGTTGAAAACAAGAGTGACGCCACAGGGCCCGCCCACTTCTCTCGTCCTCGCAATAAAACCAAGGGGTGGATTCAGGATGACCTCATCTGTTTTGGGGAACCGTTATCTCCCCGGTCACCAGAAGGGGGCAGCGTAGACTCATCTATCAAAGCAAGTCCATGACCTGTTGTGACGTCATGGGTCACATGGTCCATTTGTTGTCCCGCAAGGACGAGGCATGACCTCACCGAGTTCAACACTCGCTTGTGCCAGTTCGAAGCGTCCCAATCTAGTCCGGTTTCATCATTTCAGGAAGATCAAATAGAAAGCCATGACCACACAGCAGATTGCCACAGAAATATGGAGCCGTGTTCCAATGACTGCAGCTACAAAGAAACAATCAAAAGATATACGCATGTAAAATATGTTTTACCTTAAAATATATAATAACCTTAGATAATGATGCACATTAGCAATTAACAATTCCCTCTGAAGTCCAACGCCATTCCATCAAGCCATCAATGACCATCACAAATGTAAATAAAGTGACTTTATTATATAGTGCAGTGTATTTCTTTCATTACAATACAATAGCACATACGTTATACATAGAATAAGGTATGTTGTGTGTAGTTTTAAGGCTTATTTAGTTGAAAATTATATTTTATGGAAACCTGGGAACGGATTATTCTCATTTTAATGGTTTCCTATGGGAATTTTTTTTGGGGGTACACACTTTTCGCCTTACACACTCTGTCTGGGAACCAATTAAGTTCGTAAGCCAAGGTCTCACTGTATATTTATGATACAGGAAATTATATCATGTTAAAACTGAATGAGCTCTCAGTCGTACAGGAGTGGTCCGTCGATGAAAAGGTTTCTTCAGCCCCCATCAGATGACGGCTGGAAAAAACTTTTCATCGATGCATGAGCCTGACTAAAATCTGCATGACTGACTAAAATAAGACAATCCTAACCGAGAGTGCTTTACCAGTCTGTTTCCGCAAGGACATCGTGTCACGAGGCACTGAAGTAAATGAGTGTTACATTGTTTTACAAAGTAGCAGCTTATTGTGGAATAATACTACAGCTGCATTTTATCATGGAACAAAATTAGAATTAAAACACACCAACCTTTGTAAAAGACTCCCCAAACTCCTTTCTTCTCCGACAGCAGCCAGCTGTTGAGGCGAGGAACCTTTTTGAAGTATGCACACGTGCAGATGAAGAGCAGCCCAAACACCAGGATGCCATCGAAAGAGTACACTATGCACAAAGGGCACAAAAATGCAAATCAGTGATGTCATGATATTCAAGATTTTCAAAGTCGTCAAAGCTCATGTCATTCTTTGAGTTGGTTTGATTTGTAAGTGTGTAGGTGCTACTGATCAAATCTTGAAGGCACTTGAAATATATTCAATTGAACTGACAATAAAAAAGTTGATGGCAAGATAACGACGGCGTTTCGCGTTGGTTTATAAAGGTTGAATGCTGTGTACGTGTACTCTACAACAGTATTCACTAATTTGGGTTTCGTTGGAAGGGGAAAAAAACATCAAGCGAGTCCTGTATGTTCAAATCCGCTGGTCGAAGAAAGTGACCGGAATTCAGGGCAAGACAAATCTGTTTCGCTATGAATGGTCGTGTGTGATTCAAATGACAACTTGAAACCATTCTAGACTGATAAATTAGTAGAGAAGACTCTGCTTTTGTAACTGAAGCAAACGCTCCGGGGCCACGTACACAGCTAACTTGACGTTAGCTTTCGTCAACGTCGGTAACAATCGTATTCTGCCGCTGACATTTATTCAACTCGCATTTTAGTAAATAATACTTACCATTTGTCATATTCGCAGTGGCCTTTTATCGACGTCACGTTACAGTTAACTTAAGTCCATCAAAACGCCATCATGGGTTTTAGGAAAGGGAAGCTAGCGAATTGGACTTCGCAGTCACTGGATTGACGTTTCCGGATTCAAACCTCAGTTTACTTCTTTGCTTGGCGCGTATCGCGCACGACTGCCCCCTGGCGGAATTTACGATTTGCAACATCGTAAAACACGCCCACGTAATATAATCGATTTTGCACGACGCCACCACAACGTGAATAGAACTTTTCAAAATTCCACCTTAGCCGTGACATTGGTAAAATATGCCCTTATCACGTCTCTTTTTTTAAACACGACATGAATGACAAGCGATGATGTCGCTGCTGGTGACGTTTTCGCAGGTGGCATGATTTCAAATAGTAAACAATCTGTTTAACTCGGTTCCATGTAATACAATGCTTTAAACGTGGTGCAGGTGACGCTCAAAATATGATTTGTTTTGTTTTGGCATAAAAATGACAGATGGGACTGTATCTTTGGGAATTTTTCAAAATATAGAATTTAAATATTTATTTTGGAGCTCATCATGAATGCACCCGCCAAATCTCTATTAAGATATGATCGCCCAGTTTTAGTTCCCAAAAGTGCAGATAAAAAATTATCAAAGGTGAGTAATACTAATTATGTTTTAATATGTTATGATTAAAATGTTGATATAGATACACAAAATACTCCGTATATTATAATGCAGTATATCAATGTTTAAATATATAATGGAACGGTTTTCTTCTTCCCATTTAGGAGCAATGTTTCTTATGTCCAAAAATAAAGCAGAATTAACACATTATTTCTCAAGTTACACTGCATCGCTGTGCAAAAGGTGATGTTATGTTGTATGTACTATTGGCAACAATACCCTACTTACTGCAATACCCTACTGACTGATTTATTTAAAATTGACATCCAATTTAAATCTGCTTTTTACATTTTAAACATTCATAAGTTTGGCCCGGACTTGGCTCCAATTTTTTGAAGTGAATTTTAAATACAAACGTTTCTTATTTCAGGGACGTCCTCCAAAAGTCTCAAAGTCGAAATCTCATCAGCCCGTTGACTCTTTGCTACTACGCCCTCGTAAATCCATAATAGCCACGCTTGAAGACATCAAGCAGAAAAATGAGGACATTCTCAATCTCATGTTTCCACCCAGGTAATTGAGCTGCGAATTGGGCATTTTCAGAAAGTTCCGCCCCCAGTTCGTGACGTCACACCAAGACGACTTGCATTGCTCGAGAATCAAAACAATGGCTTCAGATTCGGAGAATATGCTTTCTTATTACACCTCCAGTTATGAATATGGTTCAAATAGTTCTGAAGAGGAAAGCATACATGTTTGCAATCGATTAAATAATTTATTCCATGCTATTTTGAGGCAACATTGGGGAGAAACGATAACCAGAAAAGAGGCACAAAATGGCGACCTCCTGTGGCCACCTCCATTTCCACAGGCTGATAAATTCCTTATATGGAGCTTGGACACCCTCTTCTGGCGGCTTTTGGGTGCAACACAAGGTTTTCAGACCAAACAATACAGCAAAATACATTGACGTGATGGAAGGACTGCTACAATGTGTCTTTTTTTTTTCGGTCAGGGGCGTTCCTTTAGTGACGTCACGTACGGACTCGTCACCAACTCAAAAACAAGACTTCCTGCATATTCAGTCTTAAAACGTAAAATATAGCTACATGCGGTGGAATCTTTGTAAAATACGCTCAGTAGAAGTCATTTGAAGCCATTTTACAAATTATGGACACAACTTGTCCGGAGACGTCAGTTGTCCTTTAATTGTTATTTATTGACGCCTCGCCTTGCCAGGAAATGGGAGGGGGCAAACAGAGAGTGGACTCAAAGAGTGTGCGGTGAACCATCCACTCGATTGGATGTGGTGAATCTGGAGGGAGAATTGGACAAGAAGCTACTGCAAACACGTGCCATGGAGACTGGAATCTGCCCTTTGAGAAGACAATTATACACAGAGTGCTTTGGTAAGTACTTGATCCTTACACTTCTCTTGGTTGTCTACTGGTTTGATATCAACTTTTGTCATTCGTTAGATGAACTGATCAGACAGGTGGTCCTCATTTGTCCTGAGAGGGGCCTAATGTTGCTGCGGGTAAGAGACGAGATCCGAATGACCATCGCTGCTTATCAGGCGTTCTATGAAAGCAGTATGGTTTTTGGTGTGCGGAAAGCCCTGCATGATGAACAGGACAAGGTGGCCCTGAAGGACAGGGTAAGAATCACAGATTAATAAGGAAAAGTCACCCGAAATTATAACATCCCAACCGTTTCGTGAGGAGTGAATGTGATGTAAGCTATCAAAGTTTTAGTCACACATTTGGAGTACTTATATTGCTGTTTTTTTTTGTATAGCTTTCAGATTTGACAAATTTAGTCGAAGAGCTGATGGAGCAATTGGAGCAACAAAAAAAGAAATGTGTGGATGTGAAAATAATAGCAGCTGAAAAACAACAAGTGCAGGAAAAGAAGAATACAGAGGAGATTCAGACCCTGAGGAAAAACAACCAGCAGCTCAAGGTCTTGCATCACAATACTACAGCAAGCATTGTAATTCTGGTTTATTTTATTATTCTTAAACCTCCTTCTGTTTAGGTCCAACTGGAGGGGCTCTTCCTGGCAAAGAAGTAATTTCACCTGTATGGATTCTCAGTAGCACATTTCACTCTGATTTATTTTCTCTGCAGTGTGCAGATGGGTTGACTTTACCAGTGTTAATCTAAGTCACTTTGAAATTGTACATCTCGCAGCATTACACATAAATGCTTGTTTGCTGAAAATGTCATTAACATTTTTAGTACTGCCAAAGTAACCTTCACTGTCCTTAAAAGACAACAGACGTCTCCGGACAAGTTGTGTCCATAATTTGTAAAATGGCTTCAAATGACTTCTACTGAGCGTATTTTACAAAGATTCCACGGCATACAGCTATATTTTACGTTTTAAGACTCACGCTGAATATTCAGGAAGTTTTGTGTTTGAGTTGTTGACGAGTCCGTACGTGACGTCACTAAAGGACCGCCCTTGACCGTAAAAAAGACGCTTCGTAGCAGTCCTTCCATCACGTCAATGTATTTTGCTGTACTTGTGTTGTCTGGGGACCTCGTGTTGCACCTAAATGCCGCCGGAAGGCTATAAGACGCCCTCTTATAGCCTTCCGAGCGCCTTCCAAGCGCCATATAAGGAATTTATCAGCCTGTGGAAGCGGAGGTGGCCACAGGAGGTCGCCATTATGTGCCTCTTTTTTTGGGTGAGAGATTTTCCCCTCAAAATGGCACAAATAAATTCTTTAATCGATTGCAAACATGTATGCGTTCCTCTTCAGAACTATTTGAATCATATTCATAACTGGATTTGTAACAAGAGAGCATATTCTCCGAATCTGAAGCCATTGTTTTGATTCTGCAGCAATGCAAGACGTCTTCGCATGACGTCACAAACTGGGGGCGGGACTTTCTGAAAATGCCCAATTCGCAGCTCAATTTTTTGCAGATTTTGGACACTTTAAGACATTTTTATTGGTGTTTTGCATTTGACTAAAAATATCATACTGCGTGTTTTGGGTATTTTAGATGCCATAAAACGTTTTCCTGATGTCAGTTAAAAAACAAAAACCGACGTCGGTTGTCCTTTAATGTTACATATACTGCATAAATAAAATGCCTTTTAGTGATTAATACAAACAGACTGATTGATTGATGAAAGCTGGAAATGTATAAACCATCCAGACAATGAATACATGCGACAGAACATCATTTTAATAACAGTCAGGGAAGATGATGCACAATTACAAAAAAAAACACAACCAGTTCAAAACAGTACGAAAAAATATCTTATCATCATCCACTCTATTGTAACAGGTGGGAGATGTTTTGGAACATGTGTTGTATGATCAGGGAGTGATGTCAACTTAGAAAACATCAGAATAGACCACCCCCCACCCCCCAAAAAAAACCCTCGACCTGCTGGCATTGGCATCCTTGACAATTTTTAATATTGATTCTGTCGTCCGCAACAACGCTCCAGAAACGTGTGGACTTTAGTCTGTCCGTTGTCATGACACACCTTACACATAATAATAATAATACATTTCATTTATAAGCGCCTTTCAAAACTCTCAGCGACTGACCTCACGAAGAACCAGGAAAGCCTGCAGAAGAAAACATTCAACCATTTCGTCTTTCATACACTGTACCAACTCCATTTGCAGGAAAAACATGGACTGTTAATCATAACTTTAAAAATACAAATTCACTGTGCTTCCTCATATACCATCATAACAACCAGTGTGCTTACTGCATAATAAATTAACAATAAATATAAATATTAAAAACACAATATAATTGAATGTATGAATCTCCAGGCTGAAATTTTAAGTGGACAGATGTTAGGAAGAGGTTCAACGGGAGGAAATATGTAACAGTGGACTGTATTGACCTCTACTCGAAGCTACTGAAGACAGAAAGTGATGTTTAAGTTCAAAACCACCAAAACACGAAACACTAGATGTGACAAACTTATTCTTGGCTCTTTTGAAACGGAAATTTTATCCCTCAAGCATTAGCATATGAATGTTTAGTGATGCTTCAGCGAAAATAACAAAGAAAGAAGATGTGAGGACATCTGTTGACAGTTCATTGGAATTTCACGGGAATTAAATCGTAAAGGGAGAGCTTAAAATGTTTACAAAATAATCACATTTCCTCCCGGCAGGTGAGTTGTCATGCTTCGATTTGTAATAAAACCTCAAACTAAGAACACTTGACATTATAGTAAAGGATAATTTCAATTAAGTATGATACCAATGTTTTGTTTACAGTGCTAATGTTAGCTTCGCATTGCTAGTGCTCCTGCAAGCTCAATAGTTCTCTGCGAATTTTAAAACAATTCTCAGAAGTGAAACTTACTAGTTCAAACGACGTCTCCGGACAAGTTGTGTCCATAATTTGTAAAATGGCTTCAAATGACTTCTACTGAGCGTAGTTTACAAAGATATATTTTACGTTTTAAGACTCACACTGAATATTCCGGAAGTCTTGTTTTTGAGTTTGTGACGGGTCCGTACATTACGTCACTGAAGGAACGCCCCTGACCGAAAAAAGGACACATTGTAGCAGTCCTTCCATCACGTCAATGCATTTGGCTGTACTTGGCTGGTCTGAAAACTTCATGTAGCACCAAAAAAGAGGCAGAAGAGGGCGACAAAGCTCCATGTTTCCCCCCCATGTAACCAAGTCCGAGTGTCCTTAAGCAAGTCAATGAACCCAGTTGCTGCTCATGCTGCTATCTGTCATCAGTAGGGGAGTGAGGAGTCAGTGTAAAGAAAGTGCTTTGAGAACCGCGTAGGTGGAAAATCACGATACAAGCAAAAGTCCATTTCATAAAAAAGAGCTTGATGTTGGTTAGTAGAATATTAGAATGACACTAGTCGCACCAATAGACATTAGAGAGCATACTCGTATTTCAGCATTACAGTGTTTCCTCATAATATAAGTGTCTTACATCAGGTGATGTCAAAGTGATGCCACGGGCGGCCATTTTACGTTGCCACTCGCTAAGTCTGCCTCACTTGATTACAATGATTTCTCAGTACTATTTTCACACTATTTTCTGTATTTCTGGCAAAAATGGGTTGCGGAATTTATTTCTTTAAATTGATAAGGATTAATACATAGCACGAGCAGCACAGCGAGGTCAATCTGTGAATAAATACGATAGTCAAAATTAAACAGCAATTTAAAAAGGCTATTAATATATAAAACTATGTGCTCACAAAATTGTACACGCTTGTAATACCTTTCTTTGATTGCCCCAAATGCTCACATTTTTTTATCCACTCAAATCAAATCATTTTGGGGATTTATGAGGAGAACACAAAGCTACAATGGAGGTTGTAGTGTAAACACAATGAGAAGGGACTTAAATAAGGGACTGGATGTCGATTTTAGCGAAGTGACAGGGAGATGAATTAAGGAACGCCTTCCTTTCTTTGGCAGCACTGCGAGGGGGGCACACCCCAATCATACACATATGAGAGTCGCAACCTAACTTCCTCCTTACAGAGCCTGCCGTCCCGCTGAAGCATCTGGTGCTTCTCCAGCATGTCCTCCAGACTTTGCTTATGTGTCACCAAATATTTGTTGTTGCAACCGCGCGATTTGTATTCCGTGTCAAAGCGCGCGTCGTGCGTCCGCCGAACATCCACCGGAGCTAGCCATGCGCCCAAAGACACGTCCTCACTCTGCCATATCTTGAAGTAGCCTGCGTTAAGATGCACATATCGTACCAGGTCGGATGACAGGATGTAGCCGCCGCCTAGGGCGTAGGGTATGTAGTAGTCGCAGAGCTCCCAAGAGCTTTCCCGCCATTTCCCAGCTGTCTTCACTCGCCCTCGGCCAGAGAAGAAACCCCAGTACAAGCGAGTGGGCTCCTTCCCACGCAGCTCCTCTTTAAGAAGGTCCAAGCGTGCAAATGTGTCATCATCTGCTTTGAGGACAAATTTGAAGTCCACATTGCGGTCCAGCCAGGAGAACATGTGCAGTACCTTCATGGTCAAATTTTCGTAAGAATCTTTCAATTCGGGCAAGAGGAGAAGATCCTTGTGACGCCCTTGCTCTACATTGAGGTTCTCAAGGTCTTCGTCGGAAAGCCCCAGAGTTCCTACAACAAACATGGCTAGAACATCTGAGTCCCGCTTGGACAGCCATGTGCTCCGGATGATACTCCTGCGCTCTGTATACTTGGGCCCTGTTGTGATGAGGACTACGAGGAATGCTGACTGGTCTTTGGTAAGGGCGGATCGGTCATGCTGCTCCGGACGGGGATGTAAAGCGCTGGCACGGGGGGCAAAGCCCGGTGGTTCACCATGACCCTGCTTTAGGGTTTCTGAGGTGCATTTGGCCAAAAAGACAAGGACCACAGCAAAGGTGGACACGGTGCACAGGAACAGCGCTGTCTTGTGGCGGCACACCACACGAACCAAATTCATGGTGCCGAGCCTGTCATAAGACACATAAAATAGGTCATTCAATAATAGATGCAATACATTTAATTCATCAGAATTGCAAAAGAAAATTGCGTGAATGCCCCAAATTCCTCGGTTTATGGTTTGGATGGTTGGGCAAAGATAATGTTGCATTTACTTTAGTAACTAGCTTCTCAGCTTGTTAACGAAGAAACATGCACTGTATATCGATGAGAGATGGACCACTCCTGTACGACTGAGAGCTTACACAGACGTAATGCATTGTATATCATTCATCTTTATGAGTTTGTTATTTCCAGATATACCTCTATGAATGAATTTAGTCCATGATTCAAGATTTGTTGGTTCTTGTATTTACCTGAGGACTAAGGTGGCCAGTTCGTGAATAATCAAGCCACAGCAGGCCGTGCAGCTTCGCTAATGTTGACGTTGGCGATCTCGTCCAGATGCCCTGCGCAAAACGTCTCCACAAAAAGCAAAAGCACTCATGGTGCGTGAATTGGACGGCGACTAAACGAAACAAATAAAATTGCTTAAAAACGAAGGGCCAGCGCAGAGCCTAACGTCAATTTTTAATTTTCCTCGACGCAATGAGGAGGGTGATGATGTACAGGAAACAGGAAGCGTTACCCCTTAAAAAGAAAAATAAAATTTATACGCAAATACGGCATGTTTTAGTATCATTTCTCGTCACCAAAATGTGTGTATAATTACAAGATCCCATTCTTGTCTTTAAAAAAAAACGAAATCAAAACGAGGCAGACCAACTACAATTGAAAAAGACCATTGAAAGACCAACTACGCATTTTACCCATAGGTGTACGTGAACGTCACCGCCACGTTGGATGTGGAAAATGGAACAATATTTTATCTCATCACTGCCTCATTCATTTGCTTGGAAATACATCAACCGTTTTACCCTCATCGTTGGATTTTATGTGCTTGAGACTGAGCAATTATTTTTTAAAATTGTATTTGGTATCTAAAACGTAATTTTGTAAATTAATTGTGTTAACTAAGTCGTTCATATTAAATTAACCCGCCGTACTACTGTTTGTTATTAGCTGTTTTGCTGTGTTGGTTTTCTAAAAATAAATGGTGCATGTTGAGGAAGCAATGCAGAGCAAAATATAATATGTCAGAGGCCTTTATGCTTGTCCAGTGACAGTGAATGACATTGTCAGCAGTTACCTAGATATATATCACGGAATATGGGTGGGAATAGGTTTATTGGGATCAATTAAATAGAAAACACAAAGCTCTTTACCTTTATGCCATAATTACGTTTCAGGAAATTTGCATTTTACTCTGACATGAATAACCGGAACCCCATTTGACGCGACTTACTCATGTAAACCCTTACTGTAGCCGGAAAAAATAATAACCGACGTCTTTTGAATATCCGGAATGTCCCTTAATTCCGTCATCTCGAAGGAGTAAAGGGTGAATTTAATGTTATCGCTTTGCTTTGTGTATGGCGAGAGTTGCTTTCAAGCCATTACTTGTTAGCGTAGTCGTAGAGTGACAAACCATGGCTACTGGAAGAAACAGCCGACAGCCTGGGCCATGCCCACTGGCGCTCGCCATCTTCTTGCTAGTTTTTACTCAGAGTCCGGTGGAAACAACCTCTAGTTACGACCCCTATAAAGTCCTGGGTGTTAGCAGGAGTGCGACCCAAGCCGAAGTCAAAAAGGCATATAAGAACCTTGCTAAGGAATGGTGAGTAATCTGCATCTATCGTGTATGTGCTACTGAATGACAGCTGAACGTCTGTGATTGTCATTCCAACATCAATTTCAACATGTTCTTATTTCACGATTTCTAATTTCCGGTGTTTCCCCCAGGCATCCGGATAAGAATAAAAACCCCATTGCTGAAGATATGTTCATCAAGGTTTCAAAGTCATATGAGGTGTAGTATTTGAAAACTATGCAAGACATCTTTACGTATACACTATGTCACTTTTACAATTGCTGCTGCTGTAACAACGCACATTGTAGACCATTTGTGATAAAAGAAAAATAATACAACACAAAATTAAAAACAGGTACAGTACAAGCATGCTGCCGATAAGGTGTAAACATTAAACACTGTTTCTTTCATTCAACTCTTATCGTGTCCAAAAAACAGAAAACAGTCCCCATGAAAGATAACAGACACCACATTATAGTCCCAAAAAGCAGAGCTCTAAAAGAGCTCTTGCAGATGACTGCTAATTACAATGCCTTCTTAGATTCTGGGAAACAATTGATTACTATTGATTTTTGGTCAGACATCCATTTGGATCAAATGCCTATGATA
The DNA here is from genome assembly GCF_051943395.1 of Hippocampus bargibanti. NCBI lineage: Eukaryota > Metazoa > Chordata > Actinopteri > Syngnathiformes > Syngnathidae > Hippocampus > Hippocampus bargibanti. The sequence continues at coordinate 3,829,233 of NC_142745.1, read as the reverse complement.
TTTATAGATGGGGTGTGTAAGAAAAGATGTATTTGAAATCCAAACTACACTTTTTCCCCTTAAATGTAATTTAGAGAACCCCTCCTCATTTTTTTCTACTAGTGAAGGCCATTCACTTCTGTATTGATTCTTCCTGGAACTTCTTATCTGCCCCGTGACAGAAAAAATAAACGGGAGGATGTAATTAACATGTATTACTCGTGTTTTGCACACAGATTTTGTCGAATGAGGAGCGAAGAGCCAACTTTGACCGCTATGGGCAGACAGATGAAAACGAGCCCAACGACCAGTCACGGAGGCAACATTTCCAAAATGGCTTCTACTTTGATGAGTCTTTCTTTCATTTCCCCAGGTAACACATGTCTAGGTTTTTTTTATCATCTCTTCGGGGTGCTCCAATGAGGGTTTCCAATATCATGTCTTTGTTGTCCAGGTTCAGGGACTTTGCAGACAGCAAATACTTTCTTCACCACGCTCAGTTTAACAGCGATGTCCTTCCAGAAAGCCACAAGAGGCCCTACCTCATCAAAGTAATCTCTGAATGGTGCTTTGCGTGCATCCACATAGAGCCTGTGTGGAAGGCGACCGTGCAGGAACTTGAGCCACTGGGTCAGTCAGACGAATGCCAATGTCATGATACCACATCTTTTCCATCCCTTACATGAACTTGATGTTTTCGGTGCTGGCTATTAGCATAACTTGAATTATAAATAGTGTTGCAACAGTTGATCACATGATTGCCACCGCAAAGGTGGGGGAAAAAAAATAATAAGCCCATTCAAACGTTGTTGTGTGAGATAAAGCTTCACTTCATGTGTTCAGGTGTGGGCATCGGCATTGTGGACCTGGGTTATGAGCCTCGTCTAGCGAACCAATTGGGAGTTCACCGCGCTCCGTCTATCATCGGACTGGTGAATGGCAGAGTGTCGTTCTTCCATCAGGCTATCGTCCGAGATCACCTGCGACAGTTCATTGAGGACCTTCTTCCTCAGAATTTGGTGGAAAAGGTGAAAAACCCACAAATAGAGAGAACTTTCTATCAAGGCTGCAATGGAGTACAAAATGCACATGGATTTTGGAAATTCTGCTGAGATGTTGTGGAAATATTCCCAAATGATGAAATTACTTATCACTGCCATCGGGTGGAATTCTTGTTCCTTCCAAATCATCACTATTATGATTATTATTATAATATTTCTTCTTACAGATTACCGATGACAACTACCAGCAATTTCTGGACAGCTGGCATGTTGGAAATAAGCCCAATGTTCTTTTGTTTGACAAAGAATTCAACGTTCCCATTGTCTACAAGGTGAGGCTTGTTTTTGGGTTTACTCCGGGACACATTGTAGTTATGGTTTCCTCTCGAGGGCCGTTATGAATTTGGGGAACCCATGAGAATGTTTAAATCCCTTCAAGTATTACATATAGAGCACAATTAATGAATAACTCGTTTTCAAATCTGAAGTCAAGAATAATGACTTTTTATGTGGTTGACATCCAAAAATATGAAATTTTGGCTCGGATTTTAGCAATCATCATGGAATTTAACAAGTTTGATTTCCTTTCGCGGGCCGAAAAAAATGATGTGGCGGGCCGGATTTGGCCCGCGGGCCTTGACTTTGACACCTGTGCCTAAGAGGTATTACCAGTACAGTAATAGAAGATTTGTGTATGCACTATGCAGGCTTTTTTTTGCAGCAACATATATATTTTTTGTGTTAAAAGTATTTGAGAGCCAGTTCATACTAGAAATTTTGGTCTCTGTCCGTTTTGAAAATACATCCCAATCAATGCACGTGGTTTCCTCCTTGTGCTCTCCAGTTAACAGCATTCGCCTTCAGAGACTACGTTCATTTTGGCTACGTCGACCAGGGTGAAACACACAACGTTGAACTCCTGCGCCAGTTCAACATAAACTCATACAACCCCGTCATGCTGCTCTTTAAGGAGGACACCAAAAACCCAGTGGACATCATTCAGGTACTTTCCACACATGTAGAACTCTGGGTTATATTAATTTAATCAAGTTGGTTTTAAAAAAATCACTTCCCATCGATTATGTTGGCCCTTTTGGAAATAATGGGATTTTAGGCATCAAATGCAAAAATACATGACTCATTTGGGACTTTGCATTAAAGGACAACTGACGCCACCGGACAAGTTGTGTCCGGACAAGTTGTGTCCATAATTTGTAAAATTGCTTCAAATGATTTCTACTGAGCGTATTTTACAAAGATTCCACCGCATATAGCTATATTTTAAGTGTTAAGATTCACGCTGAATATTCAGGAAGTCTTGTTTTTGAGTTGGTGACGAGTCCTGACGTCACGGAAGGAACGCCCCTGACCGAGAAAGGACACATAATGCATTTTGTGGTACTTTGTTTGGTCTGAAAAATTTGTGTTCCACTTCTTTTGTGTTCCAGGCTGAAGGACTGAATTGGAAGATTATGGATGCGTTTGTCTCCAACAATAAATTCCTAAAATTTCCCCGTCTGGTCAACCAGCAGCTATTTGATGAACTGTGCCCCATCAAGCAGTTTCACAGACGGAGGAAGTAAGACTTGAAAGTCGCTTTGAGTTCCCACATAAAGAAAAGTGAATGAAACGAGACCGTTTTTTTTCTTCCAGGTATTGCGTGCTACTCATCACCGATGACGACAAAGCTTTTCTTGCCCAAAATAAGGCCTTCTTGGACTTCGCCATGTTCAACAGGAAAGAGGTGCTACGGTTTGTGTACGTTTACCAGCAGCGCCAACAGCCTCTCTGCCAGGCTCTGCTTCCCAACCAGGCTGTCATCTCTCCCCAGGTCAGTGTTAAACACACACACACATACACACGCATACGCATGACTCTTTTTGTTTGCATCATTAAGAATAACATTCATGACAAATTTATTTAAAGGACAACCGACGTCACTTTTTTGTTTCCTAACTGACATCAAAAAAACCTTTTATAGCATCTAAAATACCCAAAACACGCAGTATGATATTTTTAGTCAAATGCAAAACACCAATAAAAATGACTTCAATGTCCAAAATCTGCAAAAAAAATGAGCTGCGAATTGGGCATTTTCAGAAAGTCCCGCCCCCAGTTTGTGACATCACACCAAGATGTCTTGCATTGCTAGTGAATCAAAACAATGGCTTCGGATTCGGAGAATATGCTTTCTTGTTACACATCCAGGTATGAATATGATTCAAATAGTACTGAAGAGGAAAGCATACATGTTTGCAATCGATTAAAGAATTTATTTGTGCCATTTTCAGGCAACATTGGGGAGAAATATCTCACCAAAAAAAAGAGGCACAAAATGGCGACCTCCACAGGCTGATGAATTCCTTATATGGCGCTTGGACGCCCTCTTCTGGCCTTCTGGTGGCTTTTGGGTGCAACACGTGGTCCCCAGAACAAACAAGTACAGCAAAATACATTGACGTGATGGAAGGACCGCTACAATGCGTCTTTTTTACGGTCATGGGGCGGTCCTTTAGTGACGTCACGTACGGACTCGTCACTAACTCAAAAACAAGACTTCCTGATTATTCAGCGCGAGTCTTAAAACAGAAAATATAGCTATATGCGGTGGAATCTTTGTAAAATACGCTCAGGAGAAGTCATTTGAAGCCATTTTACAAATTATGGATACAACTTGTCCGGAGACGTCGGTTGTCCTTTAAAAGTTTCTATGTCAAGACTGACCTTGTGAGGAGAAAGTTGTCATTGTAAGTGCAATTTAACATTTGTTAAAAATGTGTTTTTCTCCACCGCTAACAGGTGGTTATTCTTGAGAGGCGGAGCCCGGCAGGCAAGGTGCTGTACCGCTCTGTGATTGGCGGATGGAACGGAAGCGAAGAAGACAAGTCTCGCCTTATGGAACATCTGGATCTCGTTCAGAAGGATCCAACTTATTTAATATCAGATGCTACATTGCCAGAGCTCAACAATGAAATGGCGCCGGTAAGATACACCGCAGAGCATTGTTCATGAAACTGATAGCCGTTTTAAATGCTCAATCTCTGTTTAGATGTTCCTGATTGAGTGGCTGAATGCTGCCTGTGATCACTTCCATCAAATTTACAATGAACTTCTCTATTCAAACTGGTAAGGGACATGTTTTCATCATGTTCTTTAACTCATTCACTGCCATTTCCGAATTTTAATTAAAACGCATGACATGAAGCTCCATTCCCGAATTTGTTTCGGCCGATAAAGTGCTGTTCAGCAATCTGGCAATGTTTTTTCCATCCCACAAGGGGGCAGCATTTGCCTTTTGTACAGCCGCCTCCATTTCAAACTTAGATAACTCCAGACCCATATAACTTAGGAATTAATTCTTTCTGATGAAAGAAGAGAGTCTAAGGCAGGGGTGTCAAAGTCGTTTTTTGCCGCGGGCCACATTGTAGATATGGTTTCCTCCCGAGGGCCGTTATGAATTTGGGGAAGCCATTAGTGATAGAGTGTTTTATGCACATTAGTAAACATATTAGGTTATTTCATGTTTAGCTTAGTACACATTATGATTATTGCACGTTTAATTTCAGTCTAATAGCATTATCAATCTTATTAGTTCAATAGTCGTTGCAAAGAAGCAACGACTCCAACTTCAATCTAAGACCCTCCCAACACTGAGTTGTCCGTAGCTGATTGGACAACAGATCACTGCTGTGGACATTCAAAAACTTGTCAGAGCGGGAGCTCGCTCTCTTTGTTTCCTATCTTTGTCCGTGTGCTCATGTCTTCGCTTCTACCGAGACGAGAAGTGCTTTTTCTGTCTCATTAGAATAAAGTAGTTTTTTTGTTCACCATCTATCGTCGTTACTGATATTTTTATCACCGAACTTCTTTGAACACCGAACCAGGAAAGAAACAAGAATTTAAACCGAACAATTAGAATGTTTAATCCCCTCCATATATTACATACAGAGCGCTAAATAAAATAATGAATAACTAGTTTTCAAATCTGAAGTCAATAAAAATGACTTATTGTGGTTTACATCCAAAAATATGACATTTTGGTTAGGATTTTAGCAAGTATAATGGACAAGTTCACAAGTTTGATTTGCTACCGCGGGCCGAAAAAAAATATGTGGCGGGCCGGATTTGGCCCCCGGGCCTTGACTTTGACACCTGTGGTCTAAGGTTTCTCACGCTGCATTTAATGTTTATGTAGTCCTAAAATTCAATGTCCTAATCAGAATCAGAAAGCTTTTAATAGTCCCAAAATGGGAAATATGGTGCGGGTTCTGCAATTTGAGTGAAAATGACAAAAACCCTGGCACTGCAGTGGACACATTTTTGCACATTGTCTAGCAGTCACTGAATTAAGTTCCACATTGTCATGAAAACAGCAAGAAACGGGTATGCTCGAAGTTAAAATGTTAATTTTTTCAATATTAACATACAATATCATGAAAGATCAGCATGGTCTGACCTTTTTCAGTCTTAAAGATAATATTATTTTGTCATGCCCAGCCAATCAAAATGTGATGTGTCTTCTTTCAAGGCAAAAGATGATGCCCATCCTGTCATTGATGTTCTCGGCCCTTTTCATTTTTTTTGGGACAGTCATCATTCAAGCCTTCAGGTGAGTAAGGAAGGTTTCTCCCACATAGTTAGCAGCTATGTTAAAGGACTACTGTTTTTGTTGATATTAAGGATTTCCTTTTCTATTCATTTCTTGATTGTTGTTTTTTTTTTTTTGTTGTTGTTGATTTTAGTGAACCTGGAGAGAACAAACCCCAGAAACCAGTACCAAAGGAGGAACCTGAAAGGAGTGATGATCCATCAAGTCAATCCTCTACCTCCAGGTAACCATGGTCACATATTATGAGCACTACATCTGGAAGTTTTGTTTTCCACTCAATTTATCTAGACTTTTAACTCATTTACTGCCAGATGATGTGCAAAAACGTGTCCACTCCAGTGCCAGGGTTTTAGTCGTTTTCACTCAAATTGCAGGACCAACAAAATATTGAGTTTTAGGACTACATAGACATTCAATACAGCGTTAGAAACAGAAAAGAAAGAGTTAATTCCTAAGTTGTATAGGTCTGGAGTTAGATGAGCCTGAAATATGGGCGGCTGTCCAAAATACAATACAATACATAGATATTGATGTATATAGCGCTATAACAACAGCTGAAGCTGAAACAAATTTCTAACATGGAAAAACAACAAATGCTGCCCCCTTGCGGAAGGGAAAATATTGCCAGAGGTCTGACCAGTGCTTTACACCACCCCGCCCCAAAAAAATAACCCCAAACAATTCAGGAATGACGCTCAATGTCACTGTTTTCAATTCCCAAATAAATTCGGAATGGAAGCAAATGAGTTAAAAGGTTTATTTTTATTTTCTGAATTCTTTTGCTCTTCATTAAAAATGATTCAAGCTCAGAACCTGATGCCTCCATTGAGACATTTCTCATTAATGACCCTTCCACCTATTCTTTGATAAATTTAGCAATTTGTAATAAAACAGTGCGCAACTGAAGACTTCACCGTGCTGCTACCATCCAAATAATCTTTCTTGTACTTACTTCTTGTCCTCGGTCCATGAAGCCGCCCACCCAAGAAGGATTTTGTGGAGGTCACAGAGCTGACCAACATCACGTACACAAGTAACTTAGTGAAGTTGCGGCCAGGCCACATCAATGTTGTTCTGGTGCTCACCAACGCCTCCAAGAACGCCTTGTTGTGCAAATTTGCCAAAGAGGTCTTTTCTTTCTCCGGGTAAGTGGTGGAAATCTTTCTGTGCACTTCGGGAATTCTAAGTTATCTAACATTTGTTCTTTGTTGGCGTCAGTCTATTTATTGAATGTATTGCACTGTAACCCCACAGTGCAGAATGTCGTATTTGCTTGAATGTGTTCAACTTTCTCCCACTAAAGGACTCAGACTATCCACTTCTCCTTTCTCAACGCTGACAAGCATCTTCACTGGATGCCTTCACTCCTCCGCTCGTGCTCGGGCACATCCTGCCGTGGAAGTCGCTTTGATGAGGAGGAAGACTCGTCAAACTATTCCGGCCATGTTTTGGCTCTGAACGGCTACAAGAAATACTTTTGCCACTTCAGACCTGTCTTCACGGGAGACGACCTGAGCGACGCCTCATCAGTCTCCGAGTCGTCTTTGTCTTTTGAAAACAGGAGAAAGTCACGATCCAGGTCTCGTTCGAGCTCACGGTCTCGTTCCAGAGATGATGGGCCGAGGTCCAAGAGAGGCTCCTCTAGAGCCACAAGCATAGAGGTGCACCACAAGCTTGACCGTTTGGGGCTATGGATGGAAAGGTTAATGGAAGGTACTCTGCCCAGATGGCAGGTACCTTCCTGGCCTTCCCTCAATGCCGCTGAGAACATCCCAACGGAGAGCTGAGACCTGCAACAACCACGTCGTGCTCACCCTTTATGCTCTTGCTTTCTTTTCAAGGTAACTGCAGAAGAGTTTGTGCCTCTCCACAGCTGGCGTGGTGATTATTTGTTTCCTGGATTTAGGATGCTTTTATTTTTATGGAGGCCGATGATAACCAATGTGTTATTTATTTGCATTTGTAACTAAATGGTTCAACAGCGAAGATGTATACCGGGAAAACCTTTTACTACTGTGGTACGAGCATTTATTTCATATCGTAGTAGTGCACGATTTGTCCTCACTTGTAAGACAAGGATACAATTCGAATGACAAGGGCACACACACCAGAACGACTACGTTCCTATAACTTCATTGCACTGGTGTTACTGTCAAAATCTACCAATTAACATCTGGTGCAGGAATGACATACACTTGTTCTTGAACCACTATCTTGACCAGCGCTAAAATACAGCAACGTTGGTCATTCAAGTATCAATCGAAACATTTGGAAGCCATTTTAACTATGTCACAGGATGCAGTTTGCATTTTTAATTCAATGATTCTTCCATACCACGAGAGGGTGCTCACGGACCACAAAGGGGAATCACCTACAGGACAGTAGTACCCAAAAAAAAGTCACTTGGCAGAACGCCATTCTAATCATGTGCTCAATTGTTTTACTATTCCGGGCAAAGAACAGAATCGTCATGGCACACTATCACGATATTAAAAAACGCTCAAATTGGATTCAATTTTTATGACGGATATGATGATCCATGGGTCAACTACTAATCACAACTGTACCACAGGTAGGCACAGCCTATAACAGATCATTAAACCAGTTGACATTTTGAAGCCTGATCTATACAAACGGTTCCATGTTTTTTATTTTAAATGCATGAACTCTGGACGTCGTCTGCCAGGCATAAGCGTTTAGTGAACTTGCACTAATAAGTTGTCGTTTCACCATCTTTTTTAACGATATGATGAAATCATTTGCAGCTCAAGACTTAGTCTTTGTCTTTTATGACATTTGACGATATAATGAGAAGAGTTTGTTTGAAAAGTTTATTTATGAAAGTATGTGCATCTAATTTTGAGGTAATTTTATTCCCATTCAACAATAAATGTTTTTTGGGGAATATACATGATTTAGTGTGCTTACTAATAAGAATGAGAAAAAGAACTCCTTTATGTGTCCCACAGTGAAGAAATTTGCTGATAGTAGACTAATCATCATATTTAACTCATTCACTGCCAAACGATGTGCAAAAATACTGTCCACTCCGGTGCCAGGGTTTTTGTCATTTTCACTCAAATTCCAGGATCCACAGAATATTGACTTTTAGGACTACATAAACATTCAACAGCGTAAGAAACCTTAGACTCTCGTCTTTCATGAGAAAAAAAAGAGTTAATTCCCAAGTTATATGGGTCTGGAGTTATCTGAGCTTGAAATGGGGGCGGCTGTACAAAAGACAAAGGCTTCCCCCTCTTGGGAGGGAAAAACATTGCCAGAGGTCTGACCAGCGCTTTATCGGCACCCCCACAGCAAGAAAACCCAAAACCTGAACAAATTGGGACATGGCGCTCCACGTCATATTTTCAATTCCCGAAGAATTTCGGGAATGGCAGTGAATGAGTTAATAAACCAGCACCATTACCAGTCAAACAACTTCAGTTGAGCAATTAACACAGCATACATTTTACAGCATATACATCAGCTGCAGTAAAATACAAGAACCGATCCAGCAATCAATCGCAGCGTAGTGTTGACAAAGCCTTGCGGACTCAATTTCAACCTGCCAACAACTGAAAGTGACAGCAATTAGCAATTTCAGTCCTCATTGGAGATGTCCAGTACTTTTTTCATGACCAGGTCTTCGGGCCCGAATGAAGCCGGCAGCAGCTGGTTGACGCTCATCTTTATGTACGATTCGTCAGGTTTTGACATGTAAACGTCCCAGCCGGATCCGAACTGAGAGACACATAACGTACGACATTGAATTGCCATGATAGGGCATATTTATGCCATTATGTACTCTCCACAACCGTCCTCACGCCTTTGTTTCAATCAACGTCAACCCTAGAGTGGTGCAGATGTATCTAATGTAATGTCCAGTGAGTGCTCAGTAAGTACCTCTCTCATGAACTGCCTGCAGCCACCGCACGGAGAGATAAATTGGTCACTCATGTCACTACACAAACAAGCAAGCGTCATACAAGAAAACAGGTTAGTATTAAACATTTCCCTTGGCTTCAGGGATTCTCTTATAGCCTCAAAGGGGTCATAAACTGCACTTGGAGGACTCAAGTCATGTTTTTAAGCAAATCAGTGGTGCCACTTGTCTGAGTGATCATGGATGTGTTTTTTTTTATGTTTTGATTTCCTGATAATTAGCCATAAACCTACCTGGCAATTGCGATAGCCTTGAATTCGGTGTAGCCTTCAGACACTGCTTTTGAAATGGCATTCCTCTCAGCGCATATGCCCAGGTTGTAACATGCATTCTCCACGTTACATCCTGCATGGGAAACATATACACCGTGTTGATTAAAGGACAACCGACGTCAAGATTTGTCCATCATTTGTAAAATGGCTTCAAATGACTTCTACTGCGCGTATTTTAATAAGATTCCACCGCATACAGCGATATTTTACGTTTTAAAACTCACACTGAATATTCAGGAAGTCTTGTTTTTGAGTTGGTGACGAGTCAGTATGTGACGTCACGAAAGGAACGCCCCTGACTGAAAAAAAAAGAGGCATTGTAGCGGTCCTTCCATCACGTCAATGTATTTTGCTGTACTTGTTTGGTCTGGGGACCTCGTGTTGCACCCAAAAGCCGCCAGATGAGGGCGTCCAAGCTCCATGGAAGGAATTTATCAGCCTGTGGAAATGAAGGTGGCCACAGGAGGTCGCCATTTCGTGCCTCTTTTTCGCTGAAACTTTTCCCCCCAATGTTGCCTCATAATGGCACGGAATAAATTATTTAATTGATTGCAAACATATATGCTGTCCTCTTCAGAACTATTTGAATCATATTCATACCTGGATGTGGAAAAAGAAATCATATTCTCTGAATCTGAAGCCATTGTTTTGATTCTCCACCAATGCAAGACGTCTTGGTGTGACGTCACGAACTGGGGGCGGGACCTTCTGAAACTGGCACAATCGCTAACTTCTCTTGTTCAAATTCAAACAGAACAGTGGCGCCGTGTCTCTGACCACCTGGAACGTTTCGCTTCTGGAAAAATTCCAGCTACCTAACAACATGAATAGTTAGCTATTATTTCTGGTTATGATAAAGTTTATGTTTCAATTAGAAACATAATACAATTAGAAACATAATACAACACAAATTGATTTAAATGGTGCTTTCACAACAGCTGAAGCTGTAACAAGTATCAAGATAGTACAGTATATGCATTTATTTCTTGTATTTTATGAATCCATAAAGGTCGATAAAAATCACGGTAGTCTGTGCTCTCATTGATGATGTCACAATCAGCGGGTTCATTGTCTGTCCATTTCAACACAAATCGACCCCATAGACAGAACAGCTGGTGCCGTGAACTCGCTGTGTTTGGGACTCAAACAGCCTTTGCACTCTCAGCACTCACGGCCCCCCTTTTCACAAAGATTTTGCCAAGCGCACCACACACCAATAGCTTAAAGCTTTACACAGACCCCTCAACACAAACTAAACTGTTGATAATGATTGAAAATTTCCGTCCGGGTGACCTTTGTTGCTGGTGGAGGATGACTCCATAATCAGTCATTCAAAACGGAATGGTCGTGGCGGTTCACTGGAATATAAAAATGTTTGCATATGGAGGGGTCTACTGAGGCAAATGTATTTTATTTAAATTCATTTTGCTTATCACAGTTCTGACAAATAACAGCAAAAACTTAAAGGACAACCGACATCACTTTTTTTGTTAGCTAACTGACATCAGAAAAACGTTTTATAGCATCTAAAGTACCCAAAACACGCAATATGATATTTTTAGTCAAATGCAAAACACCAATAACACTTAACTTGTGTAACTTAAAGTGTGCTGAAACTGCACAAAACAATGGCTTCAGATTCGGAGAAGATGCTTTCTTGTTACTCATCCAGTTATGAATATGATTCAAATAGTTCTGAAGAGGAAAGCATACATGTTTGCAATTGATTAAAGATTTTTGTCCTGTCATTTTGATGCATTTGGAGAGAAATGTAGTGACAAACTCTTTAGTACTCACAGTACCCAAAAAAAGGCAGAAGATGGCGACAAAGCTCAGTGGAAATTGTCTCTGTGAATCTCAAATAGAAGTCTTGGTGCAACACACAAGGATTCACCATCGCGTTATTTATGTGTTTTCCTTCTAATTTCGCCATCAACATGGATCAACACCAAGTTTTCAGACCAAACAAAGTACCGCAAAATGCATTGACGTGAATGAAAGGACTACTACAATGTGTCCTTTCTCGGTCAGGGGCGTTCCTTCCGTGACGTGACGTGAGGACTCGTCCCCAACTCGAAAACAAGACTTCCGCAATATTCAGCGCGAGTCTTAAAATGTAAAATATAGCTATATGCGGTGGAATCTTTGTAAAATACGCTCAGTAGAAGTCATTTGAAGCCATTTTACAAATTATAGACACAACTTAACACACACATAATACGCTACCTGTAAACACGTAGTTGTCGACGGTCAAGAGAGCTGCTCCCACTCTGAATTTGCTGTAAGGGCAGTACGCTTTCTTCTTTGCCTCCTGAGAGCGATGGATGAGCTTTTTCACCGTTTCCTTGGTCAAATATCTCGACCCCGTGTCCTCGCTGTCCATCAACTCTTTCGCGTATTTAACTTCATCCATTCTCCAGCTTCCCGTGTCAGTGCAAGCGAGGTTATCTTCTCATGGGTGTGTGACACAGGCCAGGTTTTAAATGTCAATAAAACACTGGCACGTGGGAATAGGGAGAGGGTCAGTCACAGCCAATCACCTACTGGGATGTCAAGCAACACATGAGAAACATGTTAGCAGTCTGATTTGTTTGAAAAACACCCACCCTCACTTAAAACTGGCTAATTTCCAGGAAAGGTCAAAGAAATGATGTCAAGTAGGGATAACCAACCTTTTGAAATTGAGAGCAACTTCTCGTGACCGAAACATTTTGTCAAGCGGATGAGACGCAAAGAGCTGAAATCTTCACACAAAATCGTTCAATGTGAAGAGATTTATTTTAACTCATTCATTGCCATTTCCGAATTTATTCGAGCATTGAAAATATGACGTGGAGCGCCATTGCTGAATTTCATTGAGTTGTGGGTTTTCTTACATGGGGGGGGCTGATAAAGCGCTGGTCAGACATCTGGCGATGTTTTTTTTCCCTTACACGAGGGGGCAGCATTTGCCTTTTGTACAGCCGTCCCCATTTCAAGCTCAGATAACTTCAGACACATATAACTTAGGAATGAACTCTTTTTTTCTGATGAAAGACAAAATTTTCTTATGCTTCATTGAATGTTTGTATGGTCCTAAAACTCAATATTCTGTGGGTCCTGCAATTTGAGTGAAAATGACAAAAACCCTGGCACTGAAGTGGATACATTTTTGCATGTCTGGCAGTGAATGAGTTAATGATTTCTTTGTAATCATCAACAATGCTGACACAGATTAATACAGTATACAGTGGGACAATGGTTAGACTCTAACTGTTAATATGTCTGCCTCACGGTGCAGAGGTCCAGAGGTCCAAGAAATGAATATCCCTTCCAAAAATGTGGAAAGTGACTCAGCAGCATCAATTCATAGGAACAACACAGATGGTTCACACAGATGTCAAAAGCAAACATTCTGTCTAGCATAACACCAACGTGACGCTGCTCGATCATTATGTAAATGGGAACTAGATGCAGTCTCGTCAGTTGACCTTGAGCGTTTATGTTTGTGCATCTACGTGCTGGCATGACTAACATTGCTAAAAACACGATTTTCCGATCCAACTGTCTTCATGGTGGGTGACGATGAATCCTGCTCATCATTGTATTGCTTCTCACTTCTCATCTCAAATACGCAGACCACCAGGCCTATGTTGGACGTATTGTGATAATGGTTAAGAAATGTACAATACAAAACAGATTCTCTTTCTTTTTGTTTTATAAATTTTAATTTAATATTTGCTGTGTGATCATCAAACCTTATGTACGTTGTTTTACTGTAAATAGTTAAAAGCTTAGGAATATACAATTTTGCACAATTACAAGATTGCACCCTTTTTGTGTCGTGTTTTGAGATGGGTCTTTGTTTTTGTACTTTTTTTTGTCATACTCCATGTTTTATTTTCAGAAGAATAGATTACAGTATAAATAAAGCCATATAAAATTGTAGAAATCTATAGTATGTACGTTTTGTAACATTAGTAATTCGTTTTACATATAATTTTGCACTATTTTTGGAAGTAAATTAATTTAATTCACAAAAATATTGAGGATCCATTTGGGAGCTAAAAGAGCCGGCTTTTGTTAGTGCGCCGGACTAAAAGAACCGGCCCTCGAAAAAGAACCGGAATTCCCATCACGAGTATGGAATGGTTGGAAAAACAAGTGCGCTAAGAGGCCAAATGTCAAATCACACCGAGACTGCAACCTACTGGCCGGAGCCTTCACCTACAGCTGTGCAAATAAACAGTACAACGGTAAACTAAAGCTTTGACATCCCTGCCTCGTCCAGTGGTGGCGTGTCAAGTGGATTTCCCCACAAAGCAATTGCACCCACTATCCTTTCTCAATGCACGTTGCTTGTGTGTCATTCGTGTTAGTGTGTGTTGTGTAGTGTTTTTTTTGTTGTTTCGCACCAGTGATTCCCCCCTTCCTCTCCTCAATCAAACAGCTCCCTCACCAGGTCTCCCCGGGATCCGCGTTTTGCATCGCTCCTCTATTTGCATCTCTCCCTCACATTTTCCGTGCCAGCGACTCTGTGCAGTGGGCGCAACCACCAAGATTCTCCATCACTAATCATCTTTCTTTTGAGACTACAGCCGACGGAGAGGATTGTGGGAAAAGAAGAATACGGAATTTCCAATGATGTTACCCAAATTGCACAATTGGATTGTTTGAGGACATTTCCACGGTGTCTTATTTCTGAGACACGTGTGTCGTGGCTAAACAACAAAGGGCTTGAACCCATCTGCGTCGTGCGTGTCTTTTTATTTATTTTTCTTGTTGTTCCCTTGAATTTTTTTCTTTGTTTTTTTTTGCAGACGACATTTTGTTGTTTGATTCGGCGTTGTTTTTTATGCTCAAAGACGCATTTGGAAATGTCGGAAATTCTACCTTTCAACGAAGAGAAAATGAATCATTATGGAAACGAGGGTGACGACGAGGGACACCTTTCCTTCACCTGTCGCCTTCAGGACACCAATAACTTCTTCAACGGCTCGCAAAATAAACGCCCGCCCAAGCTGGGACAAATAGGCCGGAGCAAACGGGGTACGTTTTATTTTTTTGATAACCGAATTAAATGGCTTAGCGTGGGTGTTGTGTTGACTACGTCATATTGCTTTAATGTGTGTCTCACAATATTTCTCCCTAAAGATTAGTTTGTTACTTTTTACTTTCATTTATTTTTTTCATTTGCTTTTGGCAATGCAACAGAAGTCAATGGCGCAATGCTTTTAAAATGCGAATTGACCCCCCTCCCCACCTGGATGAATGATTTATGACAAAGCTGACTTAATTCCCTTTAGTATAACGAATCTAAAGAGGCTCTACGTATGTGTTACATTCTCGATGGTGAATCCCAACGCGTGAGTTCGTGCATTGTGCTGCCACGCACACACATGCGCACTCGATATGCTGCACAACGACAACATTGCACTTGCATGTACAGTATAGTGGGAGACAATTCATCATGTATGCATTTGTTTGCGTGTCCTCCCGCATCACATTTAAGCAAAGGTGCATCGTGCATTCACTCAAATGATTATTGACGTTTTGCTTGCGTTTACGACCCACTTGGCACAAACATAATGAGCTTTCATTTGTCAGTCAGACAGATACTTAAGCCTCTTCATTAACACACCTCCCCCCCTTGTCATCTGCAGTTGTGATCGAGGATGAGGCTGGGAATGACGATGCGATGAAAAATGGAACAGAGAAGACCCCGGCGGATGCTTAGAAATGACCCCCGCCCCAACCGTAAAGACACTCTTGATTTTAAATGATGATATTTACCAGTTATAATCCAAAGACATTGTACATACGCACTTTGTTTCGTGTGGCAGTAAGCAACACTTCCACACATCCTCCTCTCCAAGGCAGTCATGACCTTTTGGGTGATGCACACACACCGGCAGCAAAAGAGACCCCCAGGTGGACCTCACTAGCACACACACCCGAGCAGAAGGGGTTTTGCCATAAATCCAATAACGGGAAAGATGGAGTAGGGGTGGGGGGTGCGGTGAGTGAAGGAGAAGAAAATCAGGGAGATGATGCAGAAATGATTAAATAGAAACTTCTTCTTCTTTTCCTTTCGGCTTTTCCCCTCAAAGGGTCGCCACAGCAAATCAGTGTCCTCCATCTTTAGAGGTTTGATCCGCACGTTTTTACGTCGGATGCCCTTCCTGACACATCCCTCTGTATTTATCCGGGCTTGGGACCGGCACAAGAAGACATATGTCCCAGAAACAAAAGCACATATTTCTGCTGTAACTGTTAAAATTATATATCGCATTCTATACATTTGTACATACTGAATACATTTTCTTGCACACGTTTGATATTTTATTTATTTTTGTTTTGGGAAAAGAAACGTGTTTTGATGTGAATTTACACCTGGTGTTTGTTGGATTTTTTTCCCCCTCCGCAATTTAATTGTCATTGTTACCTCTTTAATTTATTCATTCCCCCCTCCCTATTTTGCAGATGACATTATTTATTTATGATATACCCCCTTCAACCTACATGTGTAAGCTTTCCGAGCTTTCACCTGGATTGGTTGATATGACTGTATACACACCCTATTGATAAACTATTTATATTACATTGTGCATCATTGTGCGTGTGCCAACCCTCATGAGGTATATACTGTGCTGCACCGGACAAATTGTTCTTTTTTTTGTGCTTTTCCATTAAGTCCTAAAGGATTTTTTTTATCTTCTTTCGTTAGGGCTCACATTTAAAATACAAACTCATGCATGGCAAACAAAAAAAAAATCCTGCATGCCCAGCAGCAGAACTTCTGAAACTTGTGTGTAGGCTATTGAAGCACCTCGTGAAACAGCTTTGAATGACAAACCTCAAGCAGCAGTCCTAATACTGCACTGTATCATTCACTCTTATTTGTACAGTGGCCTAATATCTTGTAATAAAGAGGAGAAGGAACAATTTACTGTTTAACTCATTCACTGCCATTCACAAATGCCTTCGGAAATTGAAAATATGTAGAGCGCCATTCCCGAGTTTGTTTGGGTTTTGTTTTTTCATGTTTGCGTGTCGATAAAGCGCTGGCCGTGGCCTCTGGCGATGTTTTTTTCCCTTCCACCAGGGGGAAGTATTTGCCTTTTGTCTACGTTAGCGCTTTGTTCCAGCTTCAGCTGTTGTTAAAGCGCTATATAAATCAATGTGTGTATTGCATTGGATTTTGGACAGCCACCCTCATTTCAAGCTCATATAACTCCAGATCGATATACAGTAAAGTCTCGTTATATCGATATTCAAGGGAGTCCGAAAAAATATCGATATAACCGGGACTATCGATATATCCGACCCTGTTTGCATGTAATTTTCTCCGTGCGTGCATAGAAATAGTATCGATATAACCGGGACTATCGATATATCCGATATCGATATAACGAGACTTTACTGTAATTGAGGAATTAACCCTTTTTGTCTTTTTAACGCTGGATTGAATGTTTATGTAGTCCTAAAACTTAATATTTTGTGGGTCTTGGAATTCAAGTGACATTGACAAAAACCCTGGCACTGGAGCGGACACATTTTCTCACACATCTGGCAGTGAATGAGTTAATAAATGATGCGATGGATTTTTTTTTTTTTCATGTTTACAAGAGTAGCAAAAAAAACAGAAAAGTTTAGTTTTATATGATGAGGTGAAACACAAGAGTGTAACCTGGCAGACTTTTGAGATGTGTTGCTTGTACGGTTCACTTGAGATTGTATACTAGGCGGCCGAGGAAGGTTAAATCAGCGTTTTCCACTGTGAGAAGGTATCATCCCGTTCATCCAAACGATTGGGCGGTACCGAAAATGGGATGAAAATGAACAACCAATAAAAAGGACTTTAAAACATACTCCGGCGATGTTGTTTTGACTTACATTTCAATCTGCGGCGTTGTGAACGGCTCGGATCAATAGCCATAAAACGTGTGTTTGCATTGGCCAATCTCAGCTAGCCTCTTCAATCAAGTGCTGCATTCGGTTCCCAATTCTCGCAATGGTGCAAAGGAAGCACCGAAGCATGCGAAACACTGATGAGACGTGACATTTCCAAATCTAAATGATTCATGTCGTGTGACGAACCGATGTCAGTGTGCGGCATCTTAAACGGGGACTGCCGTGATGTGCTCAGGGAACGCGTCCGTACGGGTGGACGCGAACACGTCCAACGCAAGCGCGTCTTTCGGTTGCAACTGCGGGCCAGACTAGCATATTGCTTGTCTCGCTCTCTTCCTCCTATTGACAATCACGAAAGGGGCTGCTCAGGCCCGCTACCATGGTAACAGATACATCTTGAGCTCGATGGCTGCTGCGGTGGATTTGCTCGCGGAACCCTTTTCCAAGAACCCTAACTTGATACCATCACCATCTCTAATGAACCCCCCCCCCCCATCCCCTTCGTCTTTTCACTATGTGGCGTGACAACGTGATCCCACCAATATGGTCCCTCCTTCCAAGACAGCAGTCAACCATGACGGCGCATAGAGGCTTACTGCAGCAACAGCCGGTCCGACCTCGCACGGGAGGGGAGATTGCACACTTCAGGGACGACTCTTTATCAGGCTGCATTGGCTTATCTGGAAATATTGCGGTCATTTTTTTAAAATCTAAATTAAAGTCTATATAAGAGGGGTGTCAAAGTCATTTTTTGCCGCGGGCCACATTGTAGTTATGGTTTCCTCTCGAGGGCCGTTATGAATTTGGGGAACCCATTAGAATGTTTAAATCGTTTCAAATATTACATATAGAGCACACAGCAAATTAATGAATAACTCGTTTTCAAATCTGAAGTCAAGAATAATGACTTTTATTGTGGTTGACATCCAAAAATATGAAATTTTGGCT
The DNA here is from genome assembly GCF_051943395.1 of Hippocampus bargibanti. Taxonomy (NCBI): domain Eukaryota; kingdom Metazoa; phylum Chordata; class Actinopteri; order Syngnathiformes; family Syngnathidae; genus Hippocampus; species Hippocampus bargibanti. The sequence goes on along the minus strand of NC_142745.1, from coordinate 3,810,588 downwards.
CAGATTTTAGCAATCATCATGGAATTTAACAAGTTTGATTTGCTTTCGCGGGCCGAAAAAAATGATGTGGCGGGCCGGATTTGGCCCGCGGGCCTTGATTTTGACACCTGTGCTATATAACATCTCATCCAACAAGACGACTGTTGTTTGCTCATCCTATTTACTGGATTTTCCGCACTATAAAGCATACCTAAAAGCCTTCAATTTTTTCAAAAGAGGACCATGCACCTTATACCGCAGGGGTGTCAAACATACGGTCCGCGGGCCGGAACCGGCCCCCAAGGAGGTTTGATCAGGCCCGCAGGATAATTTAAAAGTGGACAAAATGGACGAACGACACAGAATTCATATTTTTTAATGAAGTGCAATTTAAGGATTGTCCACTAGGGGCAGAGTGGTGCTTTTTCAACCGCGGTTTCAACACCCTCAATGGCCAAAATGTCATGATCCAAACGGAGAAAAGTACATAAAGGAGTGTAGAATTTTCAATGAAAAATGAACCACGTGATATTTTTTTCAAGAAATTCGTGGGCAACCTTTGTACTTGGTGTGTTTTCAACAAGTTTCGGTATTTTGGTTATTTATAGCATATATATTTTAATGGTCCGGCCCACTTGACACCTACTGAGGCCATATGTGGCCCATGATGTGAAATTAATTTGACACCCCTGTTACACCGTTTTTTCCGGTGTCCAAAAGTCTTGATTTTCTTCCAAAGATGACTCTGCGCCTTATATGCCGGTGCATGTGAAGTATGTGAAGTAATATTGAGCAAGATCAGGTCTCTCATTTGAATTGTTTAACGACAGAAAACCTGTTCTCTGTGTAAAAATCACACACCACGTCATCTTCACTGTGTTCTGTGTAAAAGATCAAAGACAGCTTATTGATGGAGCTTCATTTATGGCTGTTATGTGGCTCTAGGAAAGGTCACAGAAACGCAATATATCCTCCTGCTCACTTTCGGCTGGCCAGACGTCAATGTGAAATTAGTCTGGGAGGCCATCTCAGCTGGAGAAGCTTTTGCAATTACACACCACACCGAATTAATTACTTCCACCGGGGTTCCCACTGAAGTTTTATTAACCATCAGTCTGATAATTTTGTCTCCCAATGAATTTTCAGGAATGACAAACTTGTGTTTTAGCAGAGTTTGAAGCCGTCACAGCAGTTCTGTCAGTACTGTCATCCCGATCCAGTGCACCTGAATGCATTTTATTTAACCCCCATCTTGCAATCAGATGTGACGACGCCGGAGCCTGAATCTGGTATGACAAATCAAATACTCGTCGGGCGCATTTCAGGTGAAGCATCGGGAGTGAAACATTCCAACCTTGTCGACTTACGCGATCGTGGGCTTCCTTCCCACCTTCTCTGACCTAAGGCATTTGAATCTAATATTTTCCCACTCATCAGGCAAAGGTGACAACTCACAAACAGGCAGCAACGTTAAAATATTGCGGAATGTTTCTTAGAAGCTTGCCATCATTTATTTGGACATTAATTGATGTTAAAGGACAACCGACATCACTTTTTTGTTTCATAACTGACATCAGAAAAACGTTTTATAGCATCTAAAATACCCAAAACACGCAGTATGATATTTTTAGCATAAGATTTTTATTCAAATGCAAAACACCAATAAAAATGACTTAAAGTGCCCAAAATCTGCCAAAAATTGAGCTGCGAATTGGGCATTTTCAGAAAGTCCCGCCCCCAGTTCGTGACGTCACGCCAAGACGTCTTGCATTGCTGGAGAATCAAAACAATGGCTTCAGATTCTGAGAAGATGCTTTCTTGTTACACATCCAGTTATGAATATAGTTCTGAAGAGGAAAGCATACATGTTTGCAATCGATTAAAGAATGTATTCCATGCCATTTTGAAGCAACATTGGGGGGAAATGTATGACCAAAAAGAGAGGCAGAAAATGGCGACCAAGCTCCTGTGAGGAATGAATCAGCCTGTTTCCTTCCGTGGAGCTTGGTCGCCCTCTTATGGCTGCTTTTTGGTGCAACACAAGGTTTTCAGATTTTTCAAATACATTGACGTGATGGAAGGACTGCTACAATGTGTCCTTTTTTTGGCTTCAGTGACGTCGCGTACGGACTCGTCACCAACTCAAAAACAAGACTTCCGGAATATTCAGCACGAGTCTTAAAACGTAAAATATAGCTATATGTGGTGGAATCTTTGTAAAATACGCTCAGTAGAAGTCATTTGAAGCCATTTTACAAATTATGGACACAACTCGTCCGAAGACGTCGGTTGTCCTTTGAATCTGTTAGAAACCACTTTTTCTTGCAGCTAAATTAATGATTGACGATGACGTCAATCTTTTAAACATGGTGGCTATTAAATACCAATCTTTTTTATTTTTTTCATTTCTTTCTTCATCATTTTTAGCAAATTCTTGGCCTGGCGTCATTGTCCTTGGGTGTCGTTTAAACAAGGGTAAGAATCCAAATCCAGCAGATGGGACTGTTAGCACACAACAATGAAAATGCGGAATAGCAGCCAAAGGGATGAAAGACGGGAACATGCCGCATTAACGTTCAACACTCTGTTTTTTTTTCTTTTTCTTTTCTTTTTGCAAGAAGAGAAGTGAGTTCAAGAGACCAGGAAGTATAACAAGGCAAATTTAGAAGGAGATGAGCAGATATGAGAGGAATGGAGAGGAAAAGGGAAGAGAGAGAGAGAGAGAGAGAGAGAGAGAGAGAGAGAGAGAGAGAGAGAGAGAGAGAGAGAGAGGGAGAGAGAGAATGAATGCCAGGGAGAAACACTTCAGACCCACCAGATGGTTTCTATAGCAACCACATCCCCTGTCTCTCACCCTCTCCATTTCTCTCTCTGCCTAGTTGCTCTATTGCCGCTTCACGTCAAATGCTGGAAAACCAAGGGCTGAGATAGAGCTGCATTTCGGCGCAGTGTTCGTTTTGAAGCATAAAGAAATAATTGCACTTATCACTCGTTCAGTGTGCACTTGTGTTTATTACAGTGCTTTTATTTTACGGTTTGCTGCTACGACTGAGTCTTTTTTTCATCTCTGGTTAGATAAAGTGGCGAAAATATGAGAAGCATCCTGTTGTGTGATGCCACATACTTACACGTCTGCCTCAACCTATACCGAAAACAACAAATATGTTTTTTTTTTCCACTGTATGAATCAAATCTCTGTATCATTGTCTTTGATAGTACAACTCCAGTTCTGCACATGTGTACCCTGATGCTGTGCATTCTAGGGTTCTGTTCTGACGACTAATTTGGAATCATTTGAAACAAGCAGTTTCCCCATGTGGCTTTGTTCATTTGTCAAATCATGTTGTGCATGATGCATCACAGCGCAGCGTGCACCGGAAATGGGGTCATGTGGAGTTCATCATTTTAAAAACACTTGCAGCCGCTGAATACAATGCTTTTTAGATTTTGTTTTCCTTTCTTGGACCGTGTATCACTTCGTATCACCACATTGTATGTGAATATATTACACTATGTGCTTCGGGTCACATGTGTCTTCATGTGAACATTGATAAAGCACTGTGAATCTCCCAACAGCAAGCTGATATCATCTGAACACACACACACACACACACGCACACACGCACTGGGATAGACAGCAAAGGGAAGCCCCCCCCCCCGGCTCATTTTCAAAACAGAACAAAATGGTGGGCCATTTCGCTGTGGCAGAGCGGGTCTCCACAGGGCCCCCGGGTTTAGGATGGCATGTAACTGTGTACGCGTGCCCAGTGAATAAAAGATGCTGACCCAGATGGAATGTAGCCATTGGTTCTCTAATTTGTCCTACATGTGTGATTGGCTCAGGTCCAAATATCAGATTGAGATCATTCAGTAATCTTGGGAGTCAAATGGTCATCACTATGCTATCATGTAATACAGTACAATACAATGCAGTACATTTTGATTTATATAGCACTTTAACAACAGCTAAAGCTATAGCGGTCACTGTTTGCATGGTGGTTGTGGATCCCAAAAAGCAGGCAGGAGGGAGCAGAAGGTTGTATTTGAGAAGTTGTATTAAAATAAAGTCAACAGGAACGTTAAAATCATTTGAACAGAACAATACAAAGAATCAAAAGAAAAACAGAGAGTAAAAGTCTGCTAAGATGAAACAAACACATGCACAGCATACAATGCATACACAATGCACACAATTGCATACAATGACCCGACGCCGAATGGTCGTGCCGGGAGTCCTTTTGACTGTCACTGATTGTAATGACCAGCACCTGCGATGCTGCAGGCAGGGCTGACAACGCTACCCGTTGGGCGCCAACCAGATCATGACTATAGCAAAGCGCTTAACATGGACAACTATCATATACCTGTACTGGAAATAAAGCAGTCACAAAGATAGTACATGGTGATATTTGTAAGCTTATTTTTTGCAAAATGACCTGCCTCTGTAAAAATAGGAATTGCACTACAGGCAAGTTTCAGTACTGTACATATAAATCCAAAAAAAATTATCTTTTTTTTCTCTTTGGGCACTTCTTTAATTCCTTTCCACAACTGTGATCACTTTAATTTTCAGGGTGATTTTTTTTCATATTTGTCTTTTGACATGATTTCATCTGACTCAGTATAAAATGACCTTCCAAGCCACCCATTCCCACAAAAATAACATCTAAAAATTATCAAAGGCAATACAGAGTTACCTGATGCACTTTGAATTGCTGGCTCAAGCCACCACTAGATCATGTGGGACCAAGCATAGAACATATCTCAGCAGGTCTTTGACCATGAATGAGGTGAGGGTGTTTTGTATCAACATTTTACAGAGCACCTCTACATTATTGATATGCAATTTGACTGCCGGGCATTAATAAATTATTCAGGAATTGAAATTTGTTCAAGCGGGGATCAACAGCCTTGGAGTTCTTTAGCCCTGATAAGATGAATGAACACTGATCATTGATGATCAATGGAACTTAGCTCTAAATTGCACCAAGAGAATGGAAATTCTACCTCGCTAATCTTGTTTCACATTCTTCAAAAGAGCTCAGGGCTATTTTGTCCCGATTGTGCTTTACGTAACAATCCAGCTGTTTCCTCATTGAGTTAGTCGATGAGAGGGATTTTTTTACTTTGGAGAAAAAAAGAGAATACTGGTACCAGAAGCTCCTCATCTGGAGAAGTTTAGGAATGATGTCCATAGTCCACAATTTTTATTATATTATATTATTTTAAACCTGATACAGTCAACGATCGAACTATATTATATTCATAATCAGCTCTACTTGCTTCAGGGACACTTATGACATCACTTATGACGAACAATGATTTACATTTCAGTCATTGTGATATAATTTATTAAAGCCCGGGGTGCCTGATATCATTTTTACCCGAGAGGGAATAGGTAAGAATTCAAAGTGTTGTGTTTTTTGCCACACTGTAGATGTGTGGTGACTATGTTGATTAGATTTAATAATAATAATAATAATAATAATAATAATACATTTCATTTATAAGTTCCTTCCAAAACTCTCAAGGTCAATTTACAGTCACAGGATCAGTTTTTTCCTGTGGTTGAGCAGCGGCAGCCAAACGCACCAGTGTTCACTGTATAACTCAAATAGATAGAAAGCTAGCTAGCTAGCTAGCTATCTAGCCAGTTAGATCGCTAGCTAGATAGCCTGCTAGCTAGCTAGATAGCTAATAGACAGCAATTATATATCTAGCTAGGTGGCCAGCCAGGCAACCAGCCAGGAAGAGAGATAGCCAGCTAGATAGCCAGATAAATAAAAAATAGAAGTGAAGAGAGGAAACTTCACACACGCACCACCGTTACCTCAGAGCAATGACCAGGATGGGTATGTAAAAAAAAATCTTCGGACACTTAACTGCTGGAAATTGTAAATCTCTATATAATGAGGATTTTATTATTCAACGCCTAACACATCAAGCAGGACAAAGATGTTGAAATCGAAGAAAAGATTCAACATTTTAAGCACAAAGATTTATTTTGTTTCCTGATTTTCTTGCTATTTGGTTTATGACAACAACAACTCTCACCATCCCAGTTCCTTGTGTCAATAAATAAACTCCCTCCAGTCACTTGTATTTGTCCCGGAGGTCTGTGCTACGTCAGTTGCTTGTATTTAGCTCCCTGGTTTTCGTTTAGTATCGGTTGATTCATTAGTTTCTAATGTAGTTGCTGAAATAAGTCATGTTAATCATACATACAAACTGCTTCGGGAGAAAGCTTCAATCGGAAAATTCTTAGTAGCATTCTTCATTTTCATCTCTCAATGGAATGCAGTCAACAAGGTTATTTTGCAATTTGCATGTCAGTCATCAGGATCAAGTGAATATATCGGGTACATATTTTTAGATGGGGCGGTCTGTGCAGTAGGCTGAAACAAACATATTATCTGACCTTTTTTTCACTCTTTCCCTCGCAAAGCATTCAATGAAATTCATCTCTCTGCTATGCGGCTCCCTAAGGGATCTCTGCGGATCACTATCATGATATACGGCATTAGATACCATCCTCTGGCATTTTGATCGAGAGGTGGTAGAACAACGTGTACACAAAAGCTCGAGCTCAGCCTCCGAAGCAGTAAAGCTGTCTCATCCCAATTGAAATTCCAATGTGATGTCCACTCTGCACCATCAGCGCTGTGGCTATAAGCTTCAGGAATACCAACCAGCAGTCAGGCCCCCCCCTTGCACTTTGTCATGAAATCTCACTCTCATACTCTGTATACGATTTCGGTATGCTTTTACATGCAAGTTCTTCTCTTTGTCTTTTCCAAATTCTCTGGAGAGCTCATATCTTACTGTCACTACTTTCAGTTGCCATGGATACTTTGGAACAGGCATTTCATTGCATGCCACCACATAAACTCCGTTTCTCAAGTCTTTGACAAATATGTATGCAAATCTATGTTCGAAGTAACGTTAAGCATAATCATTAGCACATGTTGTGAAGCACCTACTGACATATGCTTAACACACACAAATACAAACACACACACGCGCACGCACACACACACACACACACACACACATACACACACACACACACACACACACGCACACGCACACACACACACGCACACACACACACACACACACACACACACACACACACAATGAGATAATAAAACATTGGACTATTCTGAAGTGGCCTTCTATGAGCTCTGATCTAAATCGTTTCTAATGGAAGGAGCTGAAGCATGCCATTTGGAGAAAATACCTAATAGAAAAACAAATCCAGCAGTTAACTCCTAAAAAGTGAACCAAAAACACTGAGGGTCCATAAGTTTAATTGAAGGTTTGACAAATCATAGGTCATAGGTGAAAAATCTATAGATTGTGCAACAAAATATTAAAGGTCTATTGTATTTGTGTTTTTTAAACAGTTATCTTTCACCTATAAAAAAAATAATTTCATCATCGTCATTGTCATTGTCACTGTCATTATTATTATTATTATTATTATTATTATTATTATTATTATTATTATTATTATTATTAGTAGTAGTAGTAGTAGTAGTAGTAGTAGTAGTAGTAGTAGTAGGAGTAGTAGTAGTAGTGCTAGTAGTAGTAGTAGTATTTTTTATTATTATTATTATTATTATTATTATTATTATTATTATTATTATTATTATTATTATTATTATTATTATTATTATTATTATTATTATTATTGTTGCTGAAGGTGGACGACACTGATTCGCTGTGGCGACCCCTTGAAGGGAAAAGCCGAAGGGAAAAGAACAAGTTGTTGCTCTTGATACGTAATTCTGTATCCTGCAACACCACAGTGAGATATTCTAAACTTAAACATAAACTTTTGATTTTCACCGCCATAACCAGGGTTGGAATGTTTCTCTCTTTTTTTTTTTTGCTCTAGTTTAGTTTAGTTTTTTGTTTCAGCAAATTTCAACGGGGTCACAAAATTTGGTAGGAACGTTTTCCCCAGCCCTTCAATTCCACTCGGTTGACTGAGCCGTCGTACCATACTCTACAGTCGGTATCTACACGCCGTTGTGGCTGTGAAGTGCTGTATTTTACTTACCTATCACGCACAGTCTGAGGTGTTTTCACACTTTTGAATTTTTTAAGTAATAACGACAAGAGTGGGAAAAGCGATGTCTTCGGACTCCTGGGCCCAGGCAGTGGACGAACAAGAGGCGGCGGCGGACTCAGTAAGTGTGAAAGTGCTAGTTCATGTTGTGTTAGCCTTAAAGATGTTAAAGACTCGGGCCTAGCGCGGGTCAACATGATTTTTTTTTACCATTAGTTAATGTCCCGACAGTGTTTCAATACAAAGCTGAATGTATGGCATTGTCTTCAGACAACTCCAGGCGCCAACGTGCGATGTAAAAGCCGCAAAAGTGGTGCTGCGTTCCCTGCGCGTTGCTCGCTTGAGCAGATGCCACCTTTAGGTTAATTCATTGAGACAGCTTTAGCTGGCTGGCAAGTGCTTCCAAAATAGCTAAGCCGAATAAGTACAACCGTTGACTGCATCAGGTTTGCGCTTACCAAGTTTAACGTTTACAGATAGGTTTAAATGTGTAGCAGTTGTGAAACAATGCCATTAACATGGTGTTGAAGACTAGTGATGTGTGAATTGTGTTCTCACAGATTGCAACACTTCAGATAAAAGACACGCCAGGACAAAACGGTATGTATACAGAGTTTTACACGCTTATTAAGATTCACGCTCTTTGTTCCAGTGATGAAAAGGACACTCGTTTCATATCTTTTTGATCTATAACCGCTTCAAACAACAACGTGTATGCAGGAAAAGTGGTTAAGATTGCACTAGAGTCTGTGTTTTATGTGTTGTCTGGTTGGGAAAAAAATAATGTGTGCATACAGCACATTTCACAAAGTTGTACCTCACGTCACATATAATTTGATTTTATTAATTTAGGAACATCTGTACATTCAGCAGGGGGTACTGTTGCAAAGTCAGAAGATAAGACTTCAGGAGACAAGACGACAGATGAAGATGAAAGCGGTGAGCTGGTAGGATTTTGTATTGGTTGGTTTTCCCCATGAATTACATTTTTTTCCTTTTGTTTGCGCAGAAGACAAAGCGGCCCAGTCGTTGTTGAACAAATTGATCAGAAGTAATCTTGTCAACAACACAAATCAAGTTGAAGTGCTTCAAAAGGATCCCAACTCTCCACTGTACTCTGTCAAATCTTTTGAGGAGTTGCGACTGTAAGTGTATTGTCGTCATTTGAAGCTTATATAATTAATGAATAAATGAATTAGCATATGTACATCTAGGTCATGCAGTAAAGCGCACATTATGCATTCGCTACCGATTCCAAAAGTTTCCCATGCCTTTTAAATTGCATTTCTGTGAATACTTTTGTCGAAATATGTCAGAGAATCATACATTTATTTTTGTGTAACTGTCTACGCCACGACGGATTTTTTTCCGGGTAGATGGGAGTAGCAGCTGTAAGCCATGTGGAGATAGTTTTAGTGAAACACGGGTGACATTATGAATACGGCCTTTCTCACTGCACTTAGTACACTGTCAACTCTCCCGTTCATTGGATATGTTCTGCATTGGCATATACATTCCTGTTGGGCAAAGAAAATTGCCCATAGTTGTCCGAAAGTGGCGTGGAAGTCCAGAGCGGCTGGATATTCATCGCAAAACCATTTTTTTGTTCTATTCCAGCACCAAAACCGAATGAATTGACTAAAGATTCCGTTTGTTGTATTTGCAGTAAACCACAGCTCCTCCAGGGTGTCTACGGCATGGGTTTTAACCGGCCCTCCAAAATCCAGGAAACTGCCTTACCCATGATGCTCGCTGAACCGTGAGTATGCTGCACATTGACTATGCTTTACTACCTTTCTGAATTAATTATATAGTAAAATCCTACATGCAATACATCCTCTCTCGCAAATCAACTCAAAATAAGTTGTTGTTTTTCCCCTGAACCTGTGTCTAATACAATCCTCTGATTTGCTGGTATCTGTTCTGATCTGGTTACATTTGTGCAAATTGATGTCTTTAATACTTCCCTAACAGTGGCAATCCACAATAAAATGTGACTGTTGAAAATTCACCACCCTATTATATATTTGTATTACCACCAATTTGGAAACATTTTGGGGGGCAACGGGCACTATGCACCCTACTTTCTACTATGTACAGATAATACAAACTTCTTTTTTTCATTTAGTCCACAGAATCTGATCGCCCAGTCTCAATCAGGAACAGGAAAAACCGCTGCCTTTGTCCTCGCCATGCTCAGTCATGTCAATCCTGACAACAAATACCCCCAGGTTATTACATATCTATTTTTATTACCGTATTTTCCTGTGTATAAAGCACACCCAAAAGCCTTAAATTTCTTCAAAAAAATGACCTAAATGAACTAAAATTGAGCCACAACAAGTCTCGCAACAACTGTCAGACGCCACCAACTCCTGTAGAAGAAGTGGTGCGTAACTCCAGCCTATACTGTAGCACCTTATAATGTGCTGTCCCTTAAAACGTTTATAGATATATTATATTTGGAAAACTTTTTTTCATTCATTGAAGGTGCGTCTTATAGTCCAGTGCGCCTTATATATGGAAAATGTTTGAAAATACACCATTCATTGGCATTATACTCCGGTGCACCTTACACACCGGAAAATACGGTAAATTAATATCATCAATCTAATCGATGAGTTCCGTCCGTCCCAGCACTGAATGAGCCTTCTAAATCTCTTGGTTTTCTTATTCCTTTTCCCATCAGTGCTTGTGTTTGTCACCCACCTACGAACTGGCGCTTCAGACCGGCAAAGTGATTGAGCAGATGGGGAAAAACTACCCAGAAGTCAAATTAGTTTATGCCATACGAGGAAATAGGCGTGAGTCTTTGCCCGCTCTACATGTCATATTGGCCAGATATTACTATATATAAGTTTCTCTCAAAACCTTCCAGTGCCTCGAGGCGTGAAGCTTCAGGAACAGATCGTCATTGGTACGCCTGGCACCATGTTGGATTGGTGCAGCAAGTTGAAATTCATCGATCCCGAGAAGATTCGGGTGTTTGTGCTGGATGAGGCTGATGTCATGATCGCAACGCAGGGTCACAAAGACCAGAGTATCCGCATCCAAAGGTGAAAATTGATGTTTAAAGGACAACCGACGTCGCCGGAAAAGTTGTGTCTATAATTTGTAAAATGGCTTCAAATGACTTCTACTGAGCGTATTTTACAAAGATTCCACTGCATATAGCTATATTTTACCTTTTAAGACCCGCGCTGAATATTCCGGAAGTCTTGTTTTTGAGTTGGTGACGAGTCCTCACGTTACGTCACTGAAGGAACGCCCCAGACCGAAAAAAGGACACATTGTAGCCATCATGTCAATGCATTTTGCTGTACTTGTTTGGTCTGAAAACTTCGTGTTGCACCAAAAAGAGGCAGAAGAGAGCGACAAAGCTCAGTGTAAGGAATTATTCAGCCTGTGGAAACGGGCTGATTAATTCCTTACACGGAGCTTTGTCGCCATTTTCTGCCTCTTTTTTGGTGCTACATCCCCCTCCCCTATTGCCTCAAAATGGCACGGAATAAATTCTTTAATCGATTGCAAACATGTATGCTTTCCTCTTCAGAACTATTTGAATCATATTCATAACTGGATGAGTAACAAGAAAGCATCTTTTCCGAATCTGAAGCCATTGTTTTGATTCTCGAGCAAGGCAAGACGTCTTGGCTGACACCACGAACAAGGGGGCGGGACCTACTGAAACTGGCCATTTCCGGGTGCATTTTTTTTGCAGATTTTGGACACTTGAAGTCATTTTTATTGGTGTTTTGCATTTGTCTAAAAATATACTGCATGTTTTGGGTATTTTAGATGCTATAAAACGTTTTTCTGATGTCAGTTAGGAAACAAAAAATGATGTCGGGGAAAAAAATGAAGCTCCCTGTTTTTCTGATATACAGTTGTTAAAAAAATTCATTTGACCACCTGCATCATGAAGTCGTGTCGTGTATCATCGTAGAATTTCAATGAATTTGTTTATCCATGTTGAACAGTAGAAAAAGTACAAAACAAAACAACATATTTTTATCCCACTACTTATTGCACTTGGGACTTAATCATGTTGAACATTTCAACCATAAACTGTTTTCCCCCCTTTCTGCAATGAAAAGTATCAGTAGATTGATGCCTCCATTACCTTCTAATCCACTGTTGTGCGTGGCAAAAATCCCAATGATTGACATACTCCCAAAAAGTGTTTCATTTCCTGCAGATGCTTTTTCTGTCTAAAGGAAGTTCCTTTTCTTGGTGAGCATCACGAGGGTGCCAGAGCAAAATTATTGAATGGGATCATGCATATAATAGGGGTACCCCAGCCCACACACACACACACAAATGTGCAATTAGTTGAATCCGCCAATTCCAAACCCTGATAATGTATGTGTGAATGATCATGTCTCTGTTTTGATTTTGAGTTCTCACTGTACTTTTGAAAGATCCGCTTCAATACAATTTGTTTTATTGCCACGCAGGATGCTGCCCAAAAACTGCCAGATGTTACTGTTCTCAGCCACGTTTGAGGAGACCGTGTGGGACTTCGCCAGGCGCATCGTGCCCGACCCAAATATCATCAAATTAAAAAGAGAAGAAGAGACGCTGGATACCATCAAACAGTACTATGTGCTGTGTAACAGCAAGGAGGAAAAGTTTGAAGCCCTGTGCAATATTTATGGTGCCATCACCATAGCCCAGGCCATGATTTTCTGCCACGTGAGAATCTCCCCTTCCTCAAAAACACTCCAATTGATAGATTATGAATGGTATAATATTTTTCCATGGTAACATTACAAAGTGTGGGCTGAGTTTAAAGAACCTTATGAAGAAGAGTAGAATCTTTTTCCACATAAAGAAAAAAAAGGCTTGTTCCATAAATGTCAGGCTGGTATATAAATTGATGACTCTGCTTTCCTATGTGCGATCCAGACAAGGAAGACCGCTGGCTGGCTGGCGGGCGAGCTGTCCAAAGAGAACCACCAGGTGGCGCTGCTCAGCGGCGAGATGCAAGTGGAGCAGAGGGCAGCAGTCATTGAACGCTTTCGAGATGGAAAGGAGAAGGTCCTTGTCACTACAAATGTTTGTGCCAGAGGTGAGCCACGTATGCAAATCAAGTTGAACGTATTGGAACCCTCCTTAGACACTGTTCTGTAAAAATAATAATAATAATAATAATAATAAGCAATCCGAAAATATTTATATTTGGATTAATTTGGACATGAGACTCAAAATTGATGGCATGTTAAATACTTTTCCCTCTCTGCTTGCCATCCACCAGGAATTGATGTGGAGCAGGTATCTGTTGTGATCAATTTTGACCTGCCAGTAGACCAGGACGGTAACCCAGACAACGAGACATACCTGCACAGGATTGGTCGCACGGGTCGGTTCGGTAAAAGAGGGCTGGCCATCAACATGGTGGACAGCAGAATGAGTATGAACATCCTCAACAGGATCCAGGATCATTTTAGTAAGTACTCATTACTCTTCCTATTATGCATTGCCGGTTGATCCGGAACATTCGAAATAGTAGAACTTCAGATAGTCCCCCCCACCCCCTCTTTGTGACATGGGGTCTCTGTTTGGAAGTCGGCTGACAATTTTAAAATCTTGCTGTGTGATGAACCAGGGTTTGTTAAAGGACAACCGACATCCGAAAAACATTTTATAACATCTAAAATACCCAAAACACGCAGTATGATATTTTTAGTCAAATGCAAAACACCAATAACAATGAATTAAAGTGTCTAAAAAGTACTTCTATTTGAAACCGGAAGTGGCCAGTTTCAGAAGGTCCCGCCCCCTTGTTCGTGGCGTCACCCCAAGACGTCTTGCCTTGCTGGAGAATCAAAACAATGGCTTCAGATTCGGACAATATGCTTTCTTGTTACCCATCCAGTTATGAATATGATTCAAATAGTTCTGAAGAGGAAAGCATACATGTTTGCAATCGATTAAAGAATTTATTCCGTGTCATTTTGAAGCAACATTGGGGGGAAATGTATGACCAAAAAGAGAGGCAGAAAATGGCGAGAAAGCCGTGTAAGGAATTAATCAGCCCGTTTCCACAGGCTGATTAATTCCTTACATGGAGCTTTGTCGCCCTCTTCTGCCTCTTTTTGGTCCTACACGAAGTTTTCAGACCAAAGTACATCAAAACGCATTGACATGATGGAAGGACTGCTACAATGTGTCCTTTATTGGGTCAGGGGCGTTCCTTCAGTGACGTCACGTACGGACTCGTCACCAACACAAAAACAAGACTTCTGGAATATTCAGCGCAAGTTTTAAAACGTAAAAGATAGCTATATGCGGTGGAATCTTTGTAAAATACGCCCAGTAGAAGTCATTTGAAGCCATTTTACAAATTATGGACACAACTTGTCCGGAGATGTCGGTTGTCCTTTAAAGGGAAGTTGACAATTTTGTAAAATATTTTTGTTTGTGACAGTCTTTGTTCATCATAGTGCACAATACTCTTAAGACTGTGCCAAACTTAAAAAACACACACAGTGATAACAACCACATACGTTCATTGACAGAGACCCCACTATTTTTTTTTTTCCCCTAGATAAGAAAATTGAAAAACTAGACACACACGACCTGGATGAAATTGAGAAAATCGCCAACTAAAAGAGAAGTATGCTGATGAAGTGGACGCCAGCCAGACTTGCCGTATGTGCTCTGCAAGGACTGTATGCTTCTTTTTAAGTTAGTATTTTCTTTTAAGCCGTTGTGGGGTTGGAAAAAAAAAAGCAAAACCACACACGGTGCACCGTTTACACATCCGTAATGAACTTCAGTCTGTGGAACATACCCCATTTTACTCTTTTTACATCTTGAAATAAAGTTTACGTTTTTACACATTATACTATTGATAGACTCAGAAAAGCCAATTTGATTTAGCTGTTCATTTATCTATAGCAACAGTGTGAAACTCGTTTTTTATTGCTGGCCACATTTTAATTCCGGTTTGTTTCTCGGGGGGCTGTCATGCATTGGGGGAAGGCCATTAGAATGTTTAATCCCCTCCACATATTATATATAGAGCGCACCTCAAATTAATGAAAAACTAGTTTTTAAATTTGAAGTCAATAATAATGAGTTATTGCGGTTCATATGAGGCAATTTGAAAATTTAGTCCATATTTTAGCAAGCATTACGAAATTTCACAAGTTTGATTTGCTTTTGCGGGCCAAATAAAATCTTGTTCTGGGCCAGATTTGGCCCCCGGGCCTTGATTTTGACACAGGTAATCCATAAATGAATGTATCCTCTTAAGGTCATTACAGCACTGATAGTCTGTAAAAAGGGTCAAGTTGGGTATGCTGCTGCTATTGAATGCTAGTCCGCCGTTTCGGATGATGACTGTGATGGATGGATTCAAGGGTCTATGCAAATTTAGTGTAAAACTGTGCTTACATGAGACAAATGAATCCCAAATGAACCTCAACTTTAATTTCAGGGTTTGGAGCTAAATGCCAAAATGGCTGCCAATAGAGATAAGGACACTATGAAGTCCTCAACGTATGAACTTTTTAGATTATTTTGGGTTCTTCCCAGTCCAGCATCTCACACAATTTTATTTTGGAGTATTAAGGCTGCTCAGCTGTAACATGTCATCATTGTTTTTAAAACTATGTCATGTGATGCTTAATTTCTGTCCAGATTTTGACTGTTCCGCTCCAATGTCATTTTGTCCTCGCAATCAGGACTGGACTTGCGCTCCATTACATTCTTCTTCAAACAATGATTGTGTGTAATTTCAATACACAAAAGCCTTCCTCAAGTGCATTATATATACATATGGTTTTTATTGAGCATGCATAATATCGGACATTACATGTTAAACGACACTTGAAATTTGTATCTATCGAATTCTGAAATACCAAAATGATGAATTGACTTGAGGACCTATGCCAATCAGATTTACTTACACGGTCACGTGATAAACGACGTTCAAAACTCTGGAAAAAAATTGTGTGACTGATTTATTGATAATGTCACTTCTGAGAAGTGCAAAAAAAACATTACTCATGCGCTTCAACTTTGACTGTTGTGGCTGGCGGTTGGCTGTGTGTCCTTCAGTGACAGTTTTAACTTGTCTCTGGGTCATTAAACCACAGAGAATAGTCAGTTTGAACCTTAAACAAACCTCATTTGGTCCCCAAGACCAGTGGCGATGCTCCACTTTTAATCACGGACTATTTACAGAAAATATATTTGGTGCAAGCAAATTCATGGCTTGCAACTGAGTGATAAATATCCACGTGGATCATCTGTGAGAACAAAAGTGGATGCCGTTTCATTTTGGATGCACGGTAATGCGTAGTGGATGTGTATGCACTTCCTATGTGGTGTACCACTATTTAGATGCACACATGGCGGTTACACTCCACGCGTTCTAAACCTTTGATATTCAAAGCTACCCTGTGTTCATGTCCGCACAGTAAGTAGTCGTAAAAAGTAATGTGCTTAGAACAAGGTAGGCTCGATGTGGGGTTTGGTTGACAAGCTGAGCTGCGTTCGCGGACACGATTATGTATTCGTTTGAATAAAAAAGTGTAGGTGGTCATCTGTTTGCAATGTCCAATGTGTCATTAAAAAAAGAACTTCACTGGAAAGGGTTAAATAAAGCATTTTTATTACACGGACGTTCACATTTGAGTTTGTGCATCGCTAAAGTCTCCAGTTGAGGTTGGCTGTGACGGCAGTAGATCTAATGGAACACACAAAAGGCAGCTTGATTAGTAATTAACAGAAGCAATGTCAACAAAAGATGACCCAATGGTGCATCTTCACAATGTGATCTGGTCCAAAAGTGCAACAATGGATCATTCATGATAAACACCAACTACAAGATAGTTTACAATTGTTGCCAAAAAGCTTTTGCTTCAACTACAGTAGAGCGGGCATGGTTAGACATTTGTGCACATTTATTTCTGCAATGTAGAAGAAGCAATCTGTTTATTTGATTAACATTTTTGTCATCAATAATTCTAATAATCATAATTGATCCATTTGATTGAACCCATTAAAAAAAGAAATGTAACAAATGTTGCTAAATCAACAGCAATGTGTGGGGACGTTGCCTGTACAATTCTTGAACTTTTGGCCGACGGTTTAAAGGACAACCGACATCACTTTTTTGTTTCCTAACTGACATCAGAAAAAACGTTTTATAGCATCTAAAATACCCAAAACACGCAGTATGATATTTTTATTCAAATGCAAAACACCAATAAAAATGACTTCAAGTGTCCAAAATCTGCAAAAAAATGAGCTGCAAATTGGGCATTTTCAGAAAGTCCCGCCCCCAGTTCGTGACGTCACGCCAAGACGTCTTGCATTGCTCGAGAATCAAAACAATGGCTTCGGATTCGGAGAATATGCTTTCTTGTTACACATCCAGATATGAATATGATTCAAATAGTTCTGAAGAGGAAAGCATCCATGTTTGCAATCGATTCAAGAATTTATTCCGTGCCATTTTGAGGCAACATTGGAGAGGGGGATGTAGCACCAAAAAAGAGGCAGAAAATGGCGACAAAGCTCCGTGTAAGGAATTAATCAGCCCGTTTCCACAGGCTGAATAATTCCTTACACTGAGCTTTGTCGCCCTCTTCTGCATCTTTTTGGTGCAACACGAAGTTTTCAGACCAAACAAGTACAGCAAAATGCATTGACGTGATGGCTACAATGTGTCCTTTTTTCGGTCTGGGGCGACCAAGCTCCTATGAGGAATTAATCAGCCCGTTTCCACAGGCTGATAAATTCATTACATGGAGCTTGGTCGCCCTCTTCTGGCAGCTTTTTGGTGCAACACGAGGTTTTCAGACCAAACAAGTACAGCAAAATACATTGTTGTGATGGAAGGACTGCTACAATATGTCCTTTTTTCAGTCGGGCGTTCCTTCAGTGACGTCACGTACGGACTCGTCACCAACTCAAAAACAAGACTTCCGGAATATTCAGCACGAGTCTTAAAACGTAAAATATAGCTATATGCAGTGGAATCTTTGTAAAATACGCTCAGTAGAAGTCATTTGAAGCCATTTTACAAATTATGGACACAACTTGTCCGGAGACTACAGTTGTCCTTTGAGCCCATAAATGATGAATTAATTTCTAACTGGGGAAAAAATGTAACTAAATACAAGGATTCAACTGCTTTGTCTCTTCCATCCTCACTTACCTGACTCACTGTAGTCCACCTTGGTAAGAAAGAGGCCTCGTGCCGGAGCAACGACGTTGTTTGGGTAAACCACAGAGTCTCGAGACTCCAGGATGTCTTTCAACTTTGTAAGTGAGATTCTTCCCTGGCCTACGGCCACAATGGCTCCTGTCATTCTTCGCACCTGAAACAACAAAAACAATGTGGCTTGATTGAGGTATTCTTGCACAGAATCAAAAAGAAATACAGTAAAGTCTCGTTATATCGATATTCATGGGAGTCCGAAAAAATATCGATATAACCGGGACTATCGATATATCCGACCCCGTTTGCATGTAATTTTCTCCGTGCGTGCATAGAAATAGTTTCGATATAACCGGGACTATCGATATATCCGATATCGATATAACGAGACTTTACTGTATTGTATGCGATTAGGTCGAATCCAACAGGAGCGATGCTGAGTCAATCTCACCTTAATAGTTGAAAAACTCATTCCCAACTTTTTATATCGACAAGACACAATTTGAAAAAATTAAAAACTATCCTAAAAAGTTGATATACGTGTCAATTATGTACATTTGTTCTGTCTGTCACTCTAAGATGCTGGCATGTGTTCATGTACAAAGACATATTTGTCTTCAAAAAAATACCATATTTTCCGGTGTATGAGGCGCACCCAAAAGCCTTCATTTACTTCAAAAGATGACCCTACGCCATAAAAGCCGGTGCGTCTTCTGATATGTGAAATAATATTGAGCCACAACAAGTTTAGCAACGACTGTCAGCAACCATACGTAGACCCAATTTTCCTTTGTAGGAAGGAGTGTGTAAACCCAGCCTCTACTGTATGTAGCGCCTTATGTGGTGTACCTTATATTTAGAAAACTTTTATGTATTGTAATTGGAAAACATATTTCATTAATTGAATGTGCGCCTTATACTCCGGTGAACCTTATGCATTGAAAAAAGTTTGAAAATACACCATTTATTGGGGGTGCGCCTTATACACTGGAAAATGCAGTCATCGTCTGACCAATGAATTGAAATTCCTTTGCGGCACACCTTTGTGGTGGTCTGACGGAACACTTATCGTTTCTCGTTTGAACCTATTTGGAAGCAGAACATTGTGCAACCTACCTGCTTGTAGAGAAAAGATTTGCTTTGAAAAGTCAATTCCCAGAATGGAATTTCTCTGGAAGACATATTGGAAACAACATGTCAAAATGATTTCCATTTGCAAATGCCGTGTCCACTAAACAGATAATCCACAGTGCTTATTTGATTTGATTGTATAAATCCTTTCATAATGTTTACCTGTGAAAGTGCTCAGATATAAATGCTCTTCCTGGCCGTATGCTGGCAACATCCAGCGTTTTCACGGGGTTTCTAAAAGGCAGGTCGGAGTTAATTGCCCTGAAGCTGCTGAAGTCGTGAGTTCCCACCAAAATGGCCGCCGCCTCCCTCATGGCTTCCACATCGAGCTCCCTGACAACAAACGAATGGTGTTACCAAATAGCACAGCCGCGACAGTTCAATAGAATTCTTTTGAAACAAGTGTAGCGGCAACTAAAAAAAATAAAAAGGAGAATACAGCAAGAGCTAATACAGTGATACCTCGGTTTCCAAACCCCTTGGCTTACGAACTTTTCAGTTTATGAACGTTACATTTATGAAAAGCAGCAGATGAGAGGGCACTTTTTTCAGCAGGCGAGTGACGATGAAGGAGTCGATCAAACGAGAATGTTGCTGTGGGGCGGAAGGATGAGGCGGATGTCGAAAATGTGAGCAAAAGGAGGAATGGAGGGAAGCAAAGCAAGGGAAGACTGAGAAAGAGAGAGAGAGGGTGACGTGTGGTTGATGCTCGGCATGCGTAAGAGCCTGCAGCTTATCTTGGCCTACTTTCTCTTTCTCCCTTAAAAAAAATACCCATGCTGTATGTGCTCCCTAAAATGTCTTTCTTCATGCCCCTATTTCCAATTGCAGCCAAGAGAACATTCTGTAAGCAGAGAATGTCATCCAAAAGCATTCTTCTCTCGCTTCTACATCCATCATTTGCCACATCTCCGTCCGTCCTTTGTTTGTTTTTGGGACGTCGGCTCATAAAACATTTGATTTGAGTTGACTGGCCCTAATTTGCGGTTGCGACTGAGCACATGTGGATTATTCATGTGTCTAACATGCTATTGTTTCTGCAAGGCTTGTTCGGAGCGTATTGAGGGGATTTGTGCACGCACGCGTGTGCGTCCGTGCAGTCTGAACTCAAGCTTTCAGCCCCGTTTTTCCAAATGCTAGAAATCATACATCACCGCACATGTACGCACACGGTTGACTCACGTGTGGCGGAGATTCCAGCACATGTCGCGCTCTGCCAGGGGAAGCTGAGCAGGGCGAGAGACACCCAGGGCGATGCGGTAGACGTACGTCCGGGAGAGAGCTCGGAAACGGGCGTGGAAATCATCAGGCACTCGATAAGCGCGGGTAACGCTGGCAAAGGGGAAAATATGTAGAAATCAATTTGTGAACAAAGTGATCTTTGTGTCACTCGGAAATTTGATCCAAATGCATCTGTAACATCTTAACATACATTCCCCACCAAAATTAATCATTTTTTTGCCATTCACTGAACACTGTCAATTTTTGACACCAGAAGACCAAAATTAGAAAAGATATCCATCGCCTGTTTTTACTCCCTGCTATTTACTAGTGATGGGATAACGAAGCTTCATGAAGCATTTGATTTTTTTTTACTCCTCCAGATGGTGGTCTTGGTTTGAATATGAATGTTAGTGCAAATGAAGTCTCTTAAAAACCAACTCCATCTTTAAACTAAGAGTGCCATTTAGAGGAGTCACAATTATCACAAGTGCTCCATGAAGCTTCATTTTCCCATCACTGCTATTTAAATCTGGCTCGGGTTATGTGACTTTGATGACAGCACCTTGTATTTCCACCCATCTCTTTGCCATACAAAGAACTCAGTCAAGGTTTGACACCAAAATTAGAAAAGATATCAATCCCCCGTTTTTACTCCCTGCTATTTATTAGTGATGGGATAACGAAGCTTCATGAAGCATTTGATTTTTTTTTTACTCCTCCAGATGGTGGTCTTGGTTTGAATATGAATGTTAGTGCAAATGAAGTCTCTTAAAAACCAACTCCATCTTTAAACTAAGAGTGCCATTTAGAGGAGTCACAATTATCACAAGTGCTTCATGAAGCTTCATTTTCCCATCACTGCTTTTTAAATCTGGCTCGGGTTATGTGACTTTGATGATAGCACCTTGTATTTCCACCCCTCTCTTTGCCATACAAAGAACTCAGTCAAGGTTTGACACCAAAATTAGAAAAGACATCAATCGCACGTTTTTACTCCCTGCTATTTTCTAGTGATGGGAAAACGAAGCTTCATGAAGCATTTGATTTTTTTTTACTCCTTCAGATGGTGGTCTTGGTTTAAATATGAATGTTAGTGCAAATGAAGTCTCTTAAAAACCAACTCCATCTTTAAACTAAGAGTGCCATTTAGAGGAGTCACAATTATCACAAGTGCTCCATGAAGCTTCATTTTCCCATCACTGCTATTTAAATCTGGCTCAGGTAATGTGACTTTGATGATAGCACCTTGTATTTCCACCCATCCCTTTGCCATACAAAGAACTCAGTCAAGTTTTTACACCAAAATTAGAAAAGACATCATCGCACGTTTTTACTCCCTGCTATTTTCTAGTGATGGGAAAACGAAGCTTCATGAAGCATTTGATTTTTTTTTTTTTTTACTCCTCCAGATGGTGGTCTTGGTTTAAATATGAATGTTAGTGCAAATGAAGTCTCTTAAAAACCAACTCCATCTTTAAACTAAGAGTGCCATTTAGAGGAGTCACAATTATCACAAGTGCTCCATGAAGCTTCATTTTCCCATCACTGCTATTTAAATCTGGCTTAGGTAATGTGACTTTGATGATAGCACCTTGTATTTCCACCCATCTCTTTGCCATACAAAGAACTCAGTCAAGTTTTGACACCAAAATTAGAAAAGACATCATTGCACGTTTTTACTCCCTGCTATTTTCTAGTGATGGGAAAACGAAACTTCATGAAGCATTTGATTTTTTTTTTACTCCTCCAGATGGTGGTCTTGGTTTAAATATGAATGTTAGTGCAAATGAAGTCTCTTAAAAACCAACTCCATCTTTAAACTAAGAGTGCCATTTAGGAGTCACAATTATCACAAGTGCTCCATGAAGCTTCATTTTCCCATCACTGCTATTTAAATCTGGCTCGGGTTATGTGACTTTGATGATAGCACCTTGTATTTCCACCCCTCTCTTTGCCATACAAAGAACTCAGTCAAGGTTTGACACCAAAATTAGAAAAGACATCAATCGCACGTTTTTACTCCCTGCTATTTTCTAGTGATGGGAAAACGAAGCTTCATGAAGCATTTGATTTTTTTTTACTCCTTCAGATGGTGGTCTTGGTTTAAATATGAATGTTAGTGCAAATGAAGTCTCTTAAAAACCAACTGCATCTTTAAACTGACAGTGCCATTTAGAGGAGTCACAATTATCAAGTGCTTCATGAAGCTTCATTAACCCATCACTACTATTTATATCTGGCTCAGGTTATGCAACTTTGATGAGAGCACCTTGTATTTCCACCCATCTCTTTGCCATACAAAGAACTCAGTCAAGGTTTGACACCAAAATTAGAAAAGACATCAATCGCACGTTTTTACTCCCTGCTATTTTCTAGTGATGGGAAAACGAAGCTTCATGAAGCATTTGATT
Organism: Hippocampus bargibanti; assembly: GCF_051943395.1. Lineage (NCBI taxonomy): Eukaryota > Metazoa > Chordata > Actinopteri > Syngnathiformes > Syngnathidae > Hippocampus > Hippocampus bargibanti. The sequence goes on along the minus strand of NC_142745.1, from coordinate 3,787,592 downwards.
TTTTTTTTACTCCTTCAGATGGTGGTCTTGGCTTAAATATGAATGTTGGTGCAAATGAAGTCTCTTAAAAACCAACTGCATCTTTAAACTGACAGTGCCATTTAGAGGAGTCACAATTATCAAGTGCTTCATGAAGCTTCATTAACCCATCACTACTATTTATATCTGGCTCAGGTTATGCAACTTTGATGAGAGCACCTTGTATTTCCACCCATCTCTTTGCCATACAAAGAACTCAGTCAAGGTTTGACACCAAAATTAGAAAAGACATCAATCGCACGTTTTTACTCCCTGCTATTTTCTAGTGATGGAAAAACGAAGCTTCATGAAGCATTTGATTTTTTTTTTACTCCTTCAGATGGTGGTCTTGGCTTAAATATGAATGTTGGTGCAAATGAAGTCTCTTAAAAACCAACTGCATCTTTAAACTGACAGTGCCATTTAGAGGAGTCACAATTATCAAGTGCTTCATGAAGCTTCATTAACCCATCACTACTATTTATATCTGGCTCAGGTTATGCAACTTTGATGAGAGCACCTTGTATTTCCACCCACCTCTTTTTGACATGAGACAAAGTGAGTGTAAAACTGGCCGTAAACAAAGGTGTCAAAGTCAAGGCCCGGGGGCCAAATCTGGCCGAGCGCATCATTTTATTCGGTCCGCGAAAGCAAATCAAGCATGTCAAGTGCCATGATGCTTGCTAAAGTATGAACCAAAATTTCAAATAGTCGTATGAAAACCACAATAACAGTCATCCCGAATTCATTCGGGAATTGAAAATATGACGTAGCTCAGATAACTTCAGACCCATATTACTTAGGAATTAACTTTTTCTGCTGAAAAAAAGAGAGTGTAAGGTTTTTTACGCTGCATTGCATGTTTATGTTGTCCTAAAACTCAATATTCTGTGGGTCCTGGAGTTTGAGTTAAAACGAGAAAAACCCTGGCACTGGAGTTGACACATTTTGCACATCTGGCAGTGAATGAGGTAAGTGTTATATTCATTACAATGCACATTATATTGTTTTAAAATAAGCACTTTTTAAAATAAAGGCCTCATCTTACTACATGCCCTCCTGCCTCCAATAGCTACTTAGTGCTTTCTGTAGACCCTACACACTCACCTCTGAAGCTATCTTCGTTCATATTCTCATTTATTATTAATAAATGTTCTGCTTAATTTTATGACCGGTAAGAAAAAGCATTTGTGTTATCTTGTACATTAAAAATATATTTGCTTCTTTATCGCCCAACTTTTACTTAATTTTTTGTTTACTTTGTTACTTCCAGGTTGAGTGAACGCTGGCATGTATGGCTGCCGCTGCTCATCTGCAGAGAAAAAAATCCTGTGACTGTAAAGTGTTCTTGAGAGTTTTGAAAGGCGCTTATAAATGAAATGTATTATTATTAATTTTTATAGCACTGCATGTGGTTCACAAACAACCTCTTAGACACACTCAATACTGCTTCCAAAAGAGCTGACTTTTTTTCCCCAAGCAAAGTGGATAGAGAAGCCACACTTTGGCAATAATGACATAAAACCAAAGCACTAACGGATCGCGTGGTCAACATATTGCCATAGTACGATATGATATGTGTATTTTATGGGTTAATTGTTATTTACAATACACGCCTCACGCCCAATTGTATCTCCTTTAACATTTCCACACTCAACTAACTAATGACGCCGTAACACTCGCTAACACAGGCTAGCGTTGGTTGGCATCCACAAGAATGTGCAAACAGGAGGTGACCATCAGCGAGTGGCATTGGCGGAGAACGATGACGTTCGACACTATGCATCATGCATGCACGTACGGGCTCGAGTTCCGCTCACCGATTTACATTATAGATCTCTGTGCCTCTGCGTATGCGAGCATGTATGTGCCCAGTGCATGAGACGAGAAACTAGGTTACGAGGGAGGGGATTTGAATGCGACACGCGGGACAGAGAAAGCTTTACGTCTTGTAATATAGCACCTACCGAAATGTGAAGTGACGGCATTTGCACAAACAAACACAAGCAAGCACATTAAAGCATCACAACACACACACTCAATTGTTTTCTCTCTTTTTTTTCTTCCTGTTTCAAAAAACACAAGAGCCCACGTGTAATTCCTGCGGGTGTTTTTGTGCCACAGTATATTTAATTTACTGTAAATAATACGTGTATCTAAACTACGACGTAACCTTTTTTTCTAACTCCAAATCCATTTGAATTTCAGATTCTCTGACATATAATTCAGGTCTAGAACATTGCTATATTGAGCGCTGATCAAATGATGCAGGCCAGACATATTGTTATGAGAAGAAAACCCGACAAAAGAAGCCGTTTGCCAAATGATTGTGTTTCCACCTTAAAATCGAGAAAATAATTATTGATGTGTCATGAGGGGATTAATTACCAACCAATTAAAAACTCCAACAAGACCTGTTTTGGGTCTCAAACCCAAGTTTCGGAAACCCTGGTGAGAGCAGATGCATACATGTGTGCTATTGCATACTAGAGAGCAAAAAGCAGAGCCGAGATAATCCCATTTAACCTTCTCTTTGCAGGTTGGAGGATTAGTGGGATGCTGGGAGCCTGCCTCCTTCCTTCCTATGACTCCACAGCCTCTTTCCTGAAAGGCTCATTCTCCTTCATACTCTTACCTTGGAATACTATTACGATTGTACTATTTGATTAGTCCCGCCAAACACTGAATGAACGTACCTAATTTGCTCAGCCTTGAGGTGGAAATTGAGCGCCTCAACTAAAATTTCCCCAGTAAAAGGTGGCTTGTCGTTCTTGCGCTGGAAATCAAAGTGGGCTGAGTTGGACAGAGCGTGGACACCTCTATCCGTCCTGCTGGAAATGGTTAGAGACACCGGGTTGAGTGGCCTCAATCTTTTTAATGCATCCTGCATGGAGTCACAGGAGAAAATAAAGTAGAAAACATAAAATAAGACCTCAACTTTAATATGCAACTGACCAATTTGTACACATTAAGTTCTGATGCAAAATGGCACCAATCCCAGCTGACTTGTGACCCACATTGTGGATAAAATGTGCAACATAAATCAAACAGCCTTGCCTTCTGGGATGCGGTGGAGACGCATTAAATGAGCTTTCACTGACTATACACATACACTAGGCACTTTAACACTGTGCTTAGAATACAAAGACTACACACATAGAATTTAGTCATCAGTTAACCTACAATGAACGAGTTGCTGGCAGTTGCGGATAACTGGTTACTTTCAATTACAATGCAGCTTTGTTTTCCAATATTTCTCACACATATTTTCACATTACTGCGTCGGCATAAATTGTGTTAACTCTGTTACCTCTATGTGATCTTGGACACCCCTTTTCTCCAGTTGATGTGGAGATACTTTGACTGCCCCACTGTACAAAACACAAACTGTTTGTTGTGGTTGTTAGGGTAAATGCATAATATGTACGTTAAGAATGACCTACCTGTATTTAGTTCCAATATATTGGAAAAAGATAAGGTAACGTGGCTGGTTGTACATGACCTCTTTTGTTGTGCATGTCAAAAGTGTCACGTGTGTAAATTTTATAGGGGGATACTTTTGCGAAAAAGTCGTTGATCACCGGTGAACTGACAAACGTCGCGTTGGTATGTTTAAAAATTAAAAGAGTTTAAAAATTACCGATCGACATGCTCGGGGTTACATCCGCGTGTGGGCACAGTCGGATTTGTAGTCCGGAAGTAATGGTTTAAGCACCCACAGACTACTATTTTTCCAACATTTGATCTGCGAAAGCGTAAAATTCAGAAATAATAACAATAATAACACAAATACAAAGGTTCCATATCCAACATTTCTTCCGCCGTTTGAAGACCTTGTGGAGGACGTTCTCTGTTTTGCATGGCGTCGCCTGTTGATGACGCCATCGCACGTCGCCGAATCTTGCGCTGTCTTCACCGATTGTGTTCCAATGATAAGCGTTTCTCATAAAATATATTTCAATGAACAGTCACGAAGAGCCACGTTAAAGTGGGGGAACATTTTTGGACCTTGTTGTTTCAATGGTGATGAAATGCAGTAGTGTGTAAAATATTCATTTTCCTTGAGAATGTTTTTTTCTCCCAGCAAAACTAGTTGCCCACCGTCCTGTCGATGTCCCCACTCGTTTGTCATAATGGGCTTGTCACTTTTCCACTTCTGTAAAACAATGCTCTTTTCTATTGAGAAGTCTTTTTGTATTTTAAAATGGGTGATTCTTTGGAGTACCACTAGCAGTATTCAAAGCAACCATTGAGAATATGTAATGATTAATTATATCGACTCGAGTTGTCTTCGTCGAAAACAGTTCCTGCATCTCAGCGCGAGTCGGCGCTCTTCTCTTCCCACTTGATTTTGCAACGCTCAGTCCTCCCCACTCCTCCCTTCCTTCAGCCTTCCTCCTCCTCCCTGGTTGTAGTAATTTAGTCATCGCGCATTCAGCTCGTCTTTTTGGTGTCACGCTGCCACTGGGAAGGGGCTCCGAGAGATCTGCCGCGCGTCAGGGACACGACCAGCCACCGTCTCTCCCCTCGGTTCATTGCAACAAGCCCCACGGGCGATGACACAGACGCACTGAGGTGGGAATACTCGACAAAGATACAAAAATGACGGTGGACTTTGAAGAATGCATCAAGGATTCACCCCGGTTCAGGTACGTCTGCCGCGCTAAACGGCACGCCTTCTTTTACGCATGATTTTTTTGCCCCTCCTGACGAAAACCGAGGGACTTTGCTTGCATCAACAGGGTGGATAAATCATACATTCCTAAATGTCATCCAAAGAAAGGGGAATGCTGGGCTTGACCAAAAAATGCTTGCCTTATGTGTGTAATTTACGAATATATATTATAACATGGGTTCAGTACGTAAAAAAGAAGAGACATGCAATGGCGTTGGGAGCCTTTTGCTCTCGCGAGGGTGGTGGCGATTTAATTGATAGCTCTTGTTGAGATCATTCATTTATGTGGCCTTCGTGTGACAGCGTGTGTGCGAGAGACTGCAGGAGAGAGAGAAAATGGCCTTTCGTGCCTCTGCATGAGCGAATAGTGGTTGTCCTTGCAGCTGCATTTGCGTCCTGGCTGGCCAAGCAATCAGCAGGGAGGTGAGAATGTCCTCTGCGGGGAACAGAGCATGTTTCCCCGGGCAGACATCCAGATGTTTGGCCCCCTTTTCTATCCAATGGGGGAGAGCAGGGGCCGTGGTGGCTGCACTCGATCCACGTGCCTGGTATTTGAGCTTCTCATGCAAATCGGAAGGAACGTGTAGTTTTATGGTGTCAGCGTCTATTGCCGATGTGTGGCTTCCCTTCAGTTTAGTTGAACAGATGACGACGTCAATCCGAGAAGTGAGTGAGTGAGGGAGCTAAGGGCAGACTCTGCTGGATGGCAAGGACTAAAGGTCAAACAAAGAGGCAGAGAAAGAATCAACACATTATAAAACTCTCCCATGATTAACTGCTGTTCGGAAAATTCCGCCATGTCGCACAGAAGGAATTGTCACGTTGGTTAAAAAATGAGGTCATGATGTAACGTTGGTCATTATGATGGCTGCTCTGTCTTTTGCACCCAACTTGTGATGGCTATATTGTGGCAAGATAACAATGTGCAGTTGCAATGTAATGCTTTGACTTTGGATGACCGTGACTCAAACATCCATCCATGGAGCTGGAACATGTGGCCTGCCATACACGGAGTAACGTGGTAGAAACCAAGTGATCCGTCACACACAAGTTTTCATTAGTGGCTGACAGTCAACCGCTGGTTTTTCTCTGGTTCAAATTTTGAATCTCTTGTGAACAGCATCACAGATGTAACAGCCTATCAAAATGTCACATAAGATTTCATGAAAAAAAAAAAAAAAAAGTTTTCAGCCCAAGTCACCCAACCGTATTTGTGGTAGATCTTAACGGACAACCGACGTCTCCGGACAAGTTGTGTCCATAATTTGTAAAATGGCTTCAAATGACTTCTACTGAGCGTATTTTAATAAGATTCCACCGCATATAGCTATATTTTACGTTTTAAGACTCGCGCTGAATATTCAGGAAGTCTTGTTTTTGAGTTGGTGACGAGTCCGTACGTGACGTCACTAAAGGAACGCCCCTGACCGAAAAAAAAAAAGACATATTGTAGCAGTCCTTCCATCACGTCAATGTATTTTGCTGTACTTGTTTGGTCTGAAAACCTCGTGTTGCACCCAAAAGCCGCCAGAAGAGGGCGTCCAAGCTCCATGGAAGGAATTTATCAGCCTGTGGAAACGGGTTGATTCATTCCTCACGGGAGCTGGTCGCCATTTTTCTGCCTCTTTTCTGGGACGCTACATTGCAGTCCAGATGCCTCAAAATGACCCGGAATAAAAATATCATACTGCGTGTTTTGGGTATTTTAGATGCTATAAAACGTTTTTCTGATGTCAGTTAAGAAACAAAAAAGTGACGTCGGTTGTCCTTTAAGTAATGACCAATCACAGCTCACCTGATTTCTGGGTTTGGCCACAGGATGTTTGCGAATGGAGTCATTTTGTGATGTCATTTTCAGCTGACATCAATTAGCAAAATGGCTGCCCATGATTTGAATAAAAAAGGGGTGGGTTTTACCTCTAAACTAATTTGCTTTGAATCAGAATATTGTTTCTATACTAATATTTATAGATAACAAAAATGACTTTCCCTTTACTGGTCCAAGAAGGCAACTTACAAAGTGGATTTTTTTTAGTTAATTGACTGACTGATGAATCAGATTTTCTGACTTTATTCTGTCATCTCTGAATTTGCATCAGCCTAAAATAGTCATCCGTTTCGGTCATGCTCAATCTGTCACATTAGTTTCTCCGTTTTCTTTGCTTTGGACGCTGCACGATGATTCCCCACAGTCTCCACTTGAGTGCTGTGGCCCGGGTTTACGTTGTATTTTTATTTCTGTATTTATATTTATTAATGTAGGTGTTTGTATGTATTTATTTGTCTGCATTTATGTATGTATGTATGTATGTATGTATGTATGTATGTATGTATGTATGTATGTATGTATTTATTTATTTATTTTTTATGTATGCTTTTTTATGTATTTATGGTTTTTCTATTTATTTATTTTATTTATCTATTTATTTATTTATTTATTTATTCATTTTCATGTATGTGTTTTTATTTATTTGTACTTTTTATTTTTATTTATGTATTTATTCATATTTATTTAGGTGTTTTTATTTTTTTTTTTCATTTATTTATTAATTTCTTTGTTTGTTTATTTGTTTGTTTAATCTGCTATGTATGACCTCTGCTGAAATGACTATTCAGCTGGCTCGAATTAAATTCATTCCGCCATTACTTGAGCCAAGATGCACATTCAGATATCTGAAATCCTGTTTCAACATGTCGGAACCATAAAATGATGCTTGCATGCATCAGGTTGTGCTCACGCAATTCAAAAGGACATTCTTCATCATTGAAGGTGATCAAAGCAGGTCGGAATGTTTCAAGTCGTGCGGCGTTTCCTTTTTTATTGCCTGACTTCTTAGCTGTGGTGGTTGTCATTAAATTTTTTTTTAAAAAAGCATCCCGAGAGCAAATTCTGTGTGTTCTCCCACGCCCGACTCTCCAGCGGCTTCTTCACACCCACTCCCGGCAGGTTTTAACTCGTGCAACTTCTCTCTTTTTGCATGACTGCATGTGTACGGGAGAGGATTGAAAGTATCCGTCACAAAAATGTCTTTGTTCATTGTCCAAACCTTTTATGCCGTTGTCCTGCCTTGTCTGTGCGGCTCTCACCTGCTGCGTCCGTTCACCACAGCGGTGCAGGGATAAAGCAGGTGCATCTGCTCAGTGTGGTTGGACAAAGGGGTTGTCAGCGTATTCCTTTGAGGCCGCCTCGTTGTTTCTGCTGTTTAGGTTCATTCCTTATTCAGCATTACTGTTGCGGATAGTTTCATTTTAAAGGACAACCGACGTCGCTTTTTTGTTTCTTAACTGACATCAGAAAAACGTTTTATAGCATCTAAAATACCCAAAACACGCAGGCAGATATTTTTATTCAAATGCAAAACACCAATAAAAATGACTTAAAGTGTCCAAAATCTGCCAAAAAATTTGCTGCGAATTGGGCATTTTCAGAAAGTCCCGCCCCCAGTTCGTGATGTCACGCAAAAACGTCTTGCATTGCTGGAGAATCAAAACAATGGCTTCAGATTCGGAGAATATGCTTTCTTGTTACACATCCAGTTATGAATATGATTCAAATAGTTCTGAAGAGGAAAGCATACATGTTTGCAATCAATTAAAGAATTTATTCTGTGCCATTTTGAGGCAACATTGAGGGGAGATGTCTCAACGAAAAAGAGCCACAAAATGGCGACCTCCTGTGGCCACCTCCATTTCCACAGGCTGATAAATTCCTTATATGGAGCTTGGACGCCCTCTTCTGACGCCTTTTGGGTGCAACATGAGGTCCCCAGACCAAACAAGTACAGCAAAATACATTGACGTGATGGAAGGGCCGCTACAATGCGTCTTTTTTTCGTTCAGGGGCGTTCCTTTAGTGACGTCGCATACGGACTCGTCACCAACTCAAAAACAAGACTTCCTGAATATTCAGTGCGAGTCTTAAAACGTAAAATATAGCTATATGCGGTGGAATCTTATTAAAATACGCTCAGTAGAAGTCATTTGAAGCCATTTTACAAATTATGGATACAACTTGTCCGGAGACATCGGTTGTCCTTTAAGGGTATTTGTTGATGAAAGATGTCTTCATCGTCATCACCAAGACCTTTTGATATCAATTAAAGTTGTATTGTGGCAGAATAGTGGATGTTAGAAAACAAAAAAAGGAAGTGATTAGAACTTTTGTTCTATTGACTTCAAGATGGCTGCGCGAGAGTGGCTGTTTTTACAGCAGCTCATGTACAGTGTTTTGTTTTTCTACATCTTCTTTTCCTTTCCTCTTCCTTTCATCACTTTGCTGCTGTGAAATGTAATTTTTTATAAAAAAGTCTAATGTAATGAATCCCAATTTTTTATAAAAAAGTCTAATCTAATGAATCCCACTTTACATTAAAATGTATTTTTTGAATTTAAATTGGCATTTCTTGTAACGCATTTCAGTGTAACGGCACATTTGATTAAACTGCTGAACATGCAAATGTAATCTAGGGCGGCCATTTTGACTTACACACCTACTTGCTCAGGTAACTACGATCACCTTGTATCCGGGGTCTTGTGACATTAATAAAAATAATAATACATTTTATTTATGTGCGCGTTTCAAAACTCCAAAGGTCACTTTACAGTCACAGGATTAGCAAGCAACATAGGCACTGTGATGTCATTTTCAGTCGACTGCAAGTGGCAAAATGGTGGACCCCTCAGATGGATAAAACAATTTTTTTTTTGCTTGATTCATCTTCCACCAACGCAATATTAATCAGAATACTGTATTTAGACTGCTGGGGGGCGGGGGGGGTGCATAGAAAATCTTCAATGTCAATATCTATCTGTTGGATTGCACTGAGGGATCCACGCCAAGTTAATTCTGTAATCACGCCTACAACGTATACATCTGTCAATGTTTTCAGATTGATTTGTTGTGTAGGATTGGTATTTAGTTCCTGACGCCGACAAACACTCCGCCTTAACAAAACCCACATGCTATATGCTTCAAATCCATGTTTTGGGGCTGTCTGGTAAACATTGAAAAATGGGCCTCGCATCATTTTTATCTCAGGTCAACGTGTACACAGCTGCGTGGTAAAGAAAAATCACAATGCAGTACTGTATGCTTCCTCTTCACCCCCCCCCCCAACCCCGCAGAATAGCCACCAAACAAGTTAAGCGGTTCACCCTGATTCAGAATGTGACACATAAACAAATGTTTTATTGGGGAACAATGCGGCGCCATTGAAAATGGTGTCCTCGATTAGATTCAGGACAAAGTCTTGCAGCATTACAAAATAATTTTTACAGTATAAAACTGAGATTCCATAGGTGATAGCTGTGCGGGCATTTTTATTTGAAAAGAACGCACATAATGTTGTTGTTTTTTTACCTTTTCACCTGTTGGTGAATGTTGTTCAACCTGCTTGATGGCTGATAAAATCAACATCCGAAAACTAAGCCACATATTCAAGCCATGTTGAGTGAAAAACATCACGGTCAAGAATTCAAGCACAGAAGGGTATTTTTGCACAGAAGGGCTTTCTTATGTTTCTCTAAGAGGAGCAAGCGTGGAAGATGACGTCCCCTTGTTCCCCAAGGGTTTCTTTTTGCCTCGTCTTGAGCGGTTGCTATGGTTACTTGCAAGGGAAAAAAATAAAAGGTGGTAGCGGTTGGGTTCTGTCTGTGTGTATTGATTTAAAAAGCCAGCACAGGGTGCTTAAAGGTTGAAAGCGTAAAGTGTTTTTGATGATTGAAATACAATATTATTATTATTATTTTTATGATCGGATTGAAATTCCCATGATTTTTCTTTTCCCAAAAGTGCTTTAATTGTTATTGGAAAGCCATTGTCTGAATTATTTTCATATTTTTGATGTGAATGCTGGATTGCGCAGGGACGGTACATGCCTCCTTATTTTGTAACAAGGAGAGATGATGATTTCAATAGTGAACTAAGGTGAGATACAGCCTTTTTTTTTTGTTAAAAAATAGATGTGTGTGTGTATACAGATATGTGTACACTATATGTGTACAGTGTACAAAAAAAGAAGTTTTTTTTAATGCTGTTATCTATTCTCCAAAAAAAGAGAGTGCCAACTACCGATAACAATGTTCTTCTCTCGTTGAAAGACTACATTGTACTTCGCGGATTTCACCTATCGCGGGCTATTTTTGGAACGTATCTCCCGCGATAAACGAGGGTTCAACTGTGTATGTGTATATATATATATATATATATATATATATGTATGTGTGTGTGTATATATATATGTGTATGTGTGTGTGTATATATATATGTGTATATATGTGTATATATATAATGTGTGTGTATATATATATATATATATATATATATATATATATACAGTAAAGTCTCGTTATATCGATATTCTCGGGAGTCGGAAAAAATATCGATATAACCGGACTATCGATATATCCAATCCTGCGGCATGTAAATTTTCCCCTTGCGTTCATAGAAATAGTATCATAATAAGCAGTACTATCGATATAACCGATATCGATATAACGAGACTTTACTGTATATATATAATGTATGTTTTTTTCCTCGCTGTCATAATTTTTATTTGCCCCCAGTGGAAATATTATCATATTATCAGATTACAATGTGCATGACAGGGTTAAATTCATAGCAAATGGCTTAAGGAAAAACGGTTGTGGCATGATAAGCATGATAGTTTTGGCAGTTGAGATGGGAAATATGGAACAAAATTGACCAAAATCAATTTTGGAGAAAATCTTTGGAGACTGCAACCATGAATAAATCAACAAAGGGGCTTAATGATTTACTTCAAAGATGTTTGAAAGTGCTGTTCTGCCTTCTCAGATTTGGCTCCTTGACATGACTTTAAAATCTATTTATTAGCGGATTAAAGTGTCCTCTCGATACTCCGGAGATCTGTCTGGCGCTGTGCTTTTTTTGCATCATTGTCTGGATGACTTCCTGCGTCACGCTTTTTAATTCTGCATATCGTGTCCTCACCTGTCTGAGATAAAGTCGCCTAAAAGATGAAAATACATCTCTCTGAAGTGAGAAGTGGGGGAAGCTGTCTCCCGGCATTGTGCTGGAGTCTGGAAAGTGTAACATGATGAAGTGACAGGAGAATGAAGTTGTCTTTTCACACAATGTCCTTGCTGTTCGAAAGTATTTGGGAGAAAAAAAAAACGCTTTCAAATCTCCCCCGTTGACCCTTAGAACCTCACTGGAAATAGACATCAGCAAACATGAAGGATTCCAGAGCACTCACATTAAGTTCAACCACTGGCGATCATGTGCTGCGACAGCAAGACCCCAACAACGGTTGACACTGAATTATCCTGACCTGCAGCGACTGTACATATATGGCTTAAAGGACAACCGAGGTCACTTTTTTGTTTCCTGACTGACATCAGAAAAACGTTTTATAGCATCTAAAATATCCACAACACGCAGTATCATATTTTTATTCAAATGCAAAACACCAATAAAAATGACTTTAAGTGTTTAAAATCTGCAAAAAATTGAACTGCGAATTGTGCATTTTCAGAAAGTCCCACCCCCAGTTCGTGACGTCACGCCAGGACGTCTTGCATTGCTGGAGAATCAAAACAATGGCTTCAGATTCGGAGAATATGCTTTCTTGCTACACATCCAGTTATGAATATGATTCAAATAGTTCTGAAAAGGAAAGCATACATGTTTGCAATCGATTAAAGAATTTATTTCGTGCCATTTTGAGGCAACATTATGGAGAAATGTATCACCCAAAAACAGGCAGAAAATGGCGACCGAGCTCCTGTGAGAAATTAATCAGCCCGTTTCCACAGGCTAATAAATTCCTTATATGGAGCTTGGTCACCCTCTTCTGGCTGTTTTTGGTGCAACATGAGGTTTTCAGACCAAACAAGCACAGCAAAATACATTGACGTGATGGAAGGACTGCTACAATGTGTCCTTTTTTTTTCGGTCAGGGGCGTTCCTTCAGTGACGTCACGTACGGACTCGTCACCAACTCAAAAACAAGACTTCCGGAATATTCAGCGCAGAGCTAGAACACTCTCGAGTTAATAAATCTCCAAAAATCCAACGGATTATTCGTCAATGACAAGACCATGATAAATTGTATTTAAGAAAAATAAAATATAGCCATAAATACATCAATACATAAATAAGTAAATACATAAATAAGTAAATACATAAATATGTAAATAAATCCATCCATCCAAAGCTCTTGTTAAGTCTTGCCAGAAGAGTGGAAAAACTTTCAGCTATAATGTGTACAGGAGAAGAATTGTGGGGGACACTTTATTGTCTTCCATTTTCACTTTCTGGAACATTAAACGTGTCATGTCCATCGTCCTCGTCCTTTTCATCAGTTCAGATCTACAATTACAAAGCAGCTTTGGGTCCAAAAGAGCTTTCTTGTGTCAACAAAGCTCCTTCCCTTGATGGAAAGTAACTTTTCAACTAGCAATCAATCCCAAGAACCGTTTGAACCTTTTATTGGTACGAGTGCTTGTAAAATATCAAGAACGTCTCTCACTAGATCACATCAATAGTCGGCGTCCGGCCTCGCACGCGAAGGTAGAATGCCTCTCCTCACAGGAAGACTTTTCTGTCATGTCGGGAGCATGAAACATTCCTGCTAGTTCAAAGACTTGTGGAAATATTGTGGCACAGCGGAGGGCAGCAGTAGTCTGGCCGACTCTCCAGCATATTGCTCACCCGTGGTTGTACAAGTGTCTGATTTACGCTGTTGTGTAATTGTCATCCCCTTACACAAACTGACCGCTGTCTGCTCAAGAGTCGCAGTCACATAACTAAGATTTCATTCATTCATTCATTCATTCATTCATTCATTCATTCATTCATTCATTCAGTTATTTGTTTATTTATATTTATGTATTGATCTATTTAGTTAGTTATTTACACATTATTTTTCTTTTTATATGTATTTATTATTTTAATTAATTTATACCTCCATGTATCATGTTTACTTTTTAATAATAATAATAATAATAATAATAATAATAATGATAATCATAATAACAAGTATAATAATAATAATCGCAGTAATAATAATAATAATAATAAATCATAATAATCATAATAATAATACATTTAATTTCTAAGCACTTTTCAAAACTCTCAAGGACACTTTACAGTCACGGGATAAGAATTTAATTTTTTTCAATTTAAACAAATGTATTTATTAATTAATTTATTTCTACGTTGCCTCTATGGTGTACTTGTAGCACTACACATCGGGGTTGCGTTTGTGAGGTGGGTATTTATTTTTCTTAAATACAATTTATCATGGTCTTGTCATTGACGAAGACAAGAATAATCCGTTGGATTTTTGGAGATTTATTAATCTCTGCCCTTCTTTTAACTAATTCACTGCCAGACGATGTGCAAAAAGGTGTCCCACTCCAGTGCCAGGGTTTTTATCATTTTCACTCAAATTCCAGGACCCATAGAGTATTAAGTTTTAGGACTACATAAACATTCAATGCAGCGTCAAAAACCTTAGACTCCATTCCTTCATCAGGAAAAAAAGAGTTAATTCCTCAGTTATATGGGTCTGGAGTTATCTGAGCTTGAAATGGGGGTGGCTGTATCATAAAGTCACTTTATTTACATTTGTGATGGTCATTTATGGCTTGATGGAATGGCGTTGGAGGTCGAAGGTCGAAGGGAATTGCTGTTTGGAAAGAGAGGGCATTACATGACAACTAATTAAAGAAATAAGCTGTGCTCTAAAATAAAGTTTTATTTACCTTTTTGATGGTCGTTGATGGCTTATGGAAGGAGAGTCACCTTCCATAAGGACTGTTGGTAACTTAACCTCTGGTGCTGTTCGGTCGTGTGCTTCCGCCGAAGATCACTCCGCCAGCCGTGGTGGGTGTGTATTATGAAAATAGTGCTTATTATAAGGTTTAATTTTCATAAATTTGACGTTTGTAAGACAAAAAGTTTGTAAGTTGAGGTGTTTGTAAATTGAGGTCTCACTATTGTCGGAATCACATTTGTATTAGTTTCTGGTGGTCCGTCCCATTGCCCGCGCAATGCTAATCGTTTCTGTCATTGACACAAAACACCACCCTTTACATGAAGCCTGTCTGAATACACAATTGCACCAATCCCCCCTGTGCGATGCGTGGGCCCAGCACATTTTTCTTACATACAGCAGTCTTTACATAACTGCGGCACACACGGGAGATTGACATCTTTCCAGCACGTGGACACGTTTCGCTGCACCCACGTCGAAACAGCTTTCCTGCCGCTTGGTCGCACGTGCCTTTGCAGGGGGGGATTTAGCATGGAAGCCCGATATGAAATGGGATTATCGGCAAACCACGCTGTCCGATTAAATCAACTGGATAGCCGAAACATAACATGAAAGCTCGCACACAGTGTCACCCTCACACCCACTGGTTGACTTTCAGGGTGGATATGAAGTTATTTTTATTTGGCATGTACAGTAAAGTCTCGTTATATCGATATTCAAGGGAGTCCGAAAAAATATCGATGTAACCGGGACTATCGATATATCCGACCCTGTTTGCATGTAATTTTCTCCGTACGTGCATAGAAATAGTATCGATATAACCGGGACTATCGATATATCCGATATTGATATAACGAGACTTTACTGTATGTCCATCTACAGTACGGTGATGCATTCACTGTATGTATAAAACAAAACATATCTGTTTGTTATATTGCCGCCACTTTCTTTTGTTGCTATCAGACTGATGAATGACCTGATTCTTCAGTCCCCCCCTCCCCGCCCTATTTCCCCTCTACTCAAGCTTCAGGCACTATCTGACCTCTGAACTCCCAAATTCGGCCCGAGATCTGGCTTCCCAGAAAGTCGTTAAATGACAGGCACCGGTCACAGACTGTCACACGTAAGGTTCGGCCTGGAAGCAGCGCAACAAGGGAAAAGTAATGAAAGGATTCTGAAAGACAATTTGGAATTCATCAGTCTGTGATTCTGATATTTTTAGGCCAGCAGAGAAGGCCTTGCAGGCCCTGACAGCCCACCACCGATTAATTGGATTCTGTATGTAATATGTGGAAGAGATGAAACATTCTAATGGTTTCCCCAAATTCATAATGGCCACCGGAAAGGAAACCGTAACAACAATGCCGTGGCCCACGGCAAAGATAATAATTTGACACCCCTGATCTACGGGTTTCTCGGCTGTTACTAGTGAACATAGGCTTTGACGTGACGCGGCTTCACGGTGGCATAGCGGAGAGAAATGAAGAAGCTTTGAACTTGGAAAGTTGTGGCTGGTGTGCAGATAGATCCATTGTCAATCAAATCCTCAGCAGACTGATTTATGGCTATGGCTCTCATATTGGATCTCATTAAATTGTATACACAGGATTTTAATATCGAGAGTGTTTTTTTACGCATTCATCCAAGTGACAAGAAGTTGCTGGTGAGGCCGATGAAGACGCCTCATTGAGGGTCAGGTGTGGATGGTGTCCAGAAATGATGTTTAGTTCTGCGAGATTTACTTTGGCTCACCAAAGTCTCACATCTGGAATCCGGTGGATCTCTTCACATTTGGAATCGAATTCAACAGATTTATTTGAGCTCTGCTGTTTCGTTCGGAAGTCTGCGGCTTTCTTCACATCTCGACTTCTATTTTGATCACTCCTTTTTTTCTAGTCATCGATTTGGTTTCGCTCCCTAAGCCGATGTGGACTGCCGCGTTTGGTAAAAGCAAAGCATTTTGGAAGCTGACTTAACATTATTTTCAGTGTAACATGTTCCTCCTCTGCTTATTTAAGTGGTTTTGATTTCCGGGTTGGTCCTCGGTGTGTCATCATTGATCATGCGTCCCATCAGCCTTGAACCTCACTGATCCAAAAAACACGATGGCGCCACAAACCACACGTGTGATTGAGAATACGATCTTCCAAACAAGACAGACATGAATTTTGCTGTCAGAAACGGATGGATTCCCTTGTCACTGACTTTTTTTTGTTGCTACATACTCCAGCTTCTGCCTCAGATCTCCGTGGAATTCTGTAGAAAAACAAATGAAAACATTCCCATATGCTTTGTCAGCAGTGGCGCTCTTTTCTTGGATCCATAACCTTTCCCTCCCACCCTGCAATGTCACACACATGCGCTTTTTCGTACGGGCTTGGGGGGGGGGTGTCTCTTGTTGGATGGATTGCCAATCCTACCCAAGCGGCGGGGGGGTCAGAACAGCTGAGGCTCAGTCACTGAGCACTAATAGACGGTTTGTCTTGGGTGTAGGAAAGGAAGTATTATCCTATTGCATTGGAATGTGCGTGCAGAGTCATGGCGGGAAACCCAATGAGAAAATGTCGATCCCATCGGACTGACCAGATGCAGCCGGATGAATGAGAAGGTTGTGGCGGAGAGATTCTGGGCTGTAAAAGAAGGAGATTAAGATCCAAGTCTGGGTGAAAGAAAACAAGTACAGAATTTCGTCAACTTGGGAACAAAGGGCATTGTAGCCAAACAGCTGAGAAAGTGATTGCATCAACCCAAATTGTCTTTTGTTTATTTTGCTAGTTAATCAGAGATTTTAATCACACAGCTCATAGTTATGCCATTAAATGAATGTTCGCCTCTTTTCAACTTGGTCTGGTTGACAATGGAATTTTAAGATTCCATCACATGTTAGTTTACTCCAATTAAACAAAAGGCTTGGAATGTTGTTGATGCGTTGATGGTGACATGGTGTCATCTGTTGGAACAGCTGATCTCTTTCCGTTGAAACAAGAACAGACAGCAAAGATCGTGCCAAGACGGGATTTTTTCAAAGCTTTGAGGCAAACATGTTTTGAAAATGTTGTCAAGATGGATGCCAAATGTAAGATGATTCAGACTTTTGATGCTCCATAATCTCCTAACTAATTTTTTTGGGGGGGTGTCGATCACATTTGGTTACTCTAAAGCAGTGGTTCTTAATCTTGTTGGAGGCACCGAACGCCACCAGTTTCATATGGTCATTCCCCGAACCCTTCTTCCAATGACTGTGCCTACTAACTGCAGACTAGACTGAGGGGTGCACCTCTATGGCGGAGGATCCACCGAACCCCAAAGACCGACTCACCGAACCCCTAGGGTTTGATCGAACCCAGGTTAAGAACCACTGCTCTAAAGGCATTATTTCTCTGACGAGATCACAATTATTATGCTATTTCACGAGAATCTTTTTTCCTGACAATTTATTCTGAAGTGGTAGAATGATAAACACTCCATCTGAATATGGGCCAGGTGTCCCGACCCTTCTTGCCTCTTCATGAATCCTAATGACATTCTAAAACTCAAATGGACATGAGTGAAAATCTGTTCTTTGTCTCCATCTATAAAAGGATTTTGTCAAAGACCGGAAACTTTATCTTCGGTGTCACGGGAGGTACTCTGCTCAGGATGAATTGGCGAATCAAGCTGACCCAAATGGAACATGCTCCATTCAAAGAGGCAATGCAAACTGCTGTTTTAGTGTAAATGTTTATACGGACAAGATTTGTATGCTTTGTGTGCAGCCATTCTGTGTGGCCCCTTCAGCGGATTCCATTTCCTTCCTCACAACACACTCACAGGATAAGGAGTTGTGTATACAGCATCGTTCAGTCGATATCAGTCGAACATTTATCAGGTGACCCCTTAAATATATCCTCACTCATGATATAAACTGTTTTAATGTAAGAGGAAATGCGTCATTTCCGCTTCAACCTCAGTTTTGTGATGAATAAACCAACCATTCAAGCGGCTGCTCCCATTTTCATTCAGATTATGCCCGTAGCATCGGCAAGTCATGCGACACACTCAAAACTCAACTTACTTCTCCGTGTGGCCAGAATTTTACATCTTTAGTACTGGAGCGGTTTACTAGTATGTTGGTGTACCTTACGAAATTTCATTTGATCCAAAATATTTTACCGTTACTGTGTCTGCATGCATCACTGCGTGAAGTAATACTTTGGCATGGGTTATCCATGCTAGCTAAGTTGATGTAGCCCATCATAGTTAGTTTAAATGTATTTTAATGCCCCCGCAGGAATTAAAAAATAGAATACATGAAAACAAACACACAGTTAACACGTTCATTTACGAGCTGATGATGCCCATTTCTCATGCCAGATCACTTACTGCGCAGACTAGCTAACAGGTTAGCCAGTTAGTAAGTAGCCAATCCTACACAGTCCTTCTCCGACACCCATGTCACTCACCTTGCCTTTTTAAGCCACCCACACTACTGATACTACAGTTAATTGTGAGAAACGGCCAACCCCAGTAGACAAAAATGATCACTTACTTTATTTATTTTGGAATAATTGTGGTAGAATACTTGATTCTAAAAGCATAAAACGTAAAACTGCACATTTTCCTTTTTGTAAGTGAACAATGTTATGCTAAGGCTCAGAAACATGTTCTGGCGTTTTAGCAATGAAATGGGAGAATCGGGTAACTCCGTATTGTCACTTTAGCCAGTTGTGTAAAACAATAACGTTGTACTTCTTGTACGTTAGCAGTACGAGTACGAACGGACGCTTTGCAGTGGTGGCATGAATCCAAACTCCTGCGCTTGATCACCACCACTCAGTTATCCAACCGAATGCTGTAACGTTTTGGTTTTCTTGTTCTGAACACGCGGCTCTGCGTTGCTTTCGGAATTCTATTTTCTCTTCCCTGGATTTCTCCCGAGGGCTTGCGGGGGTGTAATACAGAGATGGTTTGATCATCAATTTGGCGTCAACGCTGTGTGGTGTGAACATTTTGTGTGGAACGAAGAAAAAAAAAAATCTTATAAGAAAAAGATTGGACTGAGGGCTGCACATTGGCAAGAACATAGTTTTCCACCGCTGTACAGGACGACCCCAACAATAAAAATGCTTCCCTCGTTCATCAAAACTGTTCATTATTATCATCGTATAGCCATATTTTTTGTTGTACAATTCATTAGACTGTGAATGTGTACCTAATGATTTTGGATTGGATTGGATTTGCCTTTATTAGTCTCGCAGTGGAGAAATTTACATTTCACAGTTGCAAATATGGGCTGTCATATCAACAATCTCAAACCTTCTTTCCAATGTGTTGAAAGAAGTGATTATCAATACCCAAAGTTTGATGTATTTTACGTTTCCAGGCTACTCGCCTGATTGATCTGACTATGTCTGGACTTGTTTGTGTTCTCGTGAGGTTCCATCCCGGCCAAACGCAGCCCACGGCTCTTGCGATAAGATGCCGTCAGCTGGCTGTAGGCGGGATGGACGCTAAGAGCACAGAAGTGAATTATGGCTGGGAACGGGACCTTACAGTATACGCCACAGGGGGTCTTCTTGCTCTTCGATTCTCATGCGTCAGTGTGCATTTCGACTTATGCTCAGTGACCGCAGGGGGGGCGGGGGGTGCAGTGAAGGTTAAAGAGGTGGGCCTTTGACATTCAGCTGGTGTTCAAGTACATTTTCTAAACCGCTGATCCTCACAAGGGTCGTGGGTGTGTGTAGCCTATCCCATGACATTCTAAATATTTTCATTTTGTTTACATTTCCCATAGAGAAAAATAACTTGATTGATTCGTATACTTTTTTCTTTTAAACGTGGAAGTCCTAATGTCAAATCCTGAATAATACTATCTGGGGGTGTCCCAAAGGCTTGATCTCAACTTGTCGCCTGCAATCAAGAAGTGCACTTTATTTCTCCCCAACTGCTTCATTGCGATGAATGATGTTTTAATTATGTATTCATCTCATTCACTGCCATTCTCAAATTTATTCGGTAATTGAAAATATGACAGAGCGCCATTCCCCAATTCATTCGGGTTTTGTTTTTTCTTGCTAGGGCGCCGATAAAACGCTGGCCAGACCTCTGGCAATGTTTTTTTCCGTTCCACAAGGGGCAGCGTTTCCCTTTTTAAATGTTAGCGCTTTGTTGCGGCTTCTGTTGTTGTTGAAGCACTATGTAAACCAATATATATTTATTGCATTTTATTTTGGACAGCCGCCCTCATTTCAAGGTCAGATAACTCCAGACCCATATAACGTAGGAATTAATTCTTTTTCTGATGAAAGAAGAGAGTCTAAGGTTGCTTACGTTGCATTGAATGTTTATGCAGTCCTAAAACTCAATATTCTGTGGCTCCAGGAATTTGAGTGACAATGACAAAAACCCTAGCACTGGAGTAGACACATTTTTGCACATCTGGCAGTGAATGAGTTAATGAACAGTACAGATATTTCAAAGCATTTTTACATTGTAGGTTTTTCTATTTTTTTCTTCTTCCAGGTTGTTCAAAAGCCCAGGGCCTTTCTGTCATTTCAATGATCCCTATGTTTCGACTTCGGTCTACCAGAGTCACATTCATAGCATCATTCAGTTTTTTTATCATTTCCTCATAACGGAGACGTGGGCAGTCGTTTACAGTGTGCGGTGAGCAAAGATGTAGAGCCACACATTCCTCTGGGTGTGTGAGTGTAGCGTGACCCAACATGATCAAGCCCCTGAGCTCGTTGTGGTTGAACGTCAGAAGTTTCTACTCCGCCTGGGCCACAGCTGTGACATCAAAACTGGTTAAAACTAGTAATGGGCGTATGGGAAAATATCGTGGGGAAATTAAAACGCAACAAATTGGCAAATCTTTATGTATAGTCGGCTGTCCATTTTCTGTAAGGGCGCTTGCCATCAATCAGTGTCGCCGATGAGCGGGTGGCTAGCCTAGCTTACTTTGGGCGTTCACCATTGACTGCCAGTCAGTCATTTGCAGCCTTGGAACAATTTTTTCTATGGAATCGAAGCTTTCAGACCACTTTTCATTCTAATAATATTGCCTTTCATCTTACAGTATATCCTAGATGTGTTCGACGGTAGCGCGGTAAACAGTTGTTAGCATGTTGGCCTGCATGTTCTTCTTGTGCTTGTGTGGGTTTACGCAACTCTCCCATGTTGGGAAAGAAAAACTATGAATAGCTGTTCGTCTATATGTTCCCTGCGTTTGACTGATGACTGTACAGACTGTACCGTGCCTCTCGCCAAAGTCGGTCCAAAAAGGCGGGATAGAAAATTGATGGATTTGCATTAAACATAAGATGCTACGCTGTGTTATAGAACAAGGGGAATCAGTACAATAGAACAACACACTGAAAGGCTTAAGGTAGTGTGTCTGTCTTATTCTCTCTACAAGTCATATAAAGTTATAAAAAACAAAATCAATGCTCTATTGCAGGGGTCGGGAACCTATGGCTCGCGAGCCATATATGGCTCTTTTGATGATTGCTTATGGCTCGCCGATAAATATTACATATTATAATACATATTGTCGGTTTTTTTCGCCGTTCATTTCCTGTTGGGGCTGCAGTTGGCGGAAAGCGTAATTTTGATTGGATGACACTCACCTAGAATGGCCGAAAGCGCCATGTTGATTGGATGATAGTGGCCGTCATGTTGAAATAGGTAAACGCCCCTTTAAATGAGCCCAACTTGTGCATTTCAGCGTGAAGGCACCGGAGCATTAGAGGAGAGAAAATGTTCTGATTCTAATTTGCAATGAAACAATACCATCGATGAAACAGTCGGTCGAATGTCAGTGACATTTTAACAAGCCCGATGTTAACGTTAGCATCAACATATTTCTGCGAGAAGTAGATTGCAGATAGCAAGTGTGGAAGCTTATGAGCCGTGTGCAGGCTAGCTAGCAGTAACTTCGCCTCTGGACCGGCAAATTGAATTTCATTCCGATCGTTTTCCTGGATTTTTACCAAACACGAGGAACGGAAAACCATCCATGTTAACGGTGAGTACTATCACAAAGTTATTTTAAATAATACATTCTGATATTTTGTTGAAAAGTGGCCGCGCGTGCACGTGTGTGTGTGCGCGACGCGAGCGTTTGTATGTGCGCGCGCGCCTGCGTGTGGCTCTCGCTGAAAAACATTTCTAAATATTTTACTTTTATGGCTCTCTTAGTCAAAAAGGTTCCCGACCCCTGCTCTATTGTTTGATGCCACTCTCAGCACAACTGCTTTTTTGGCGGACTACTGAAGATTGTCGGTGGCCTAACGTAAAGTGATGGTCCAGCAGATTAATAAAAGCCACACAAAATTGAAAAGGAACAATTGACCGGTTGATTCCTGTGCGAATCATTTGACATCACAAAATAAATGTGATTTATATACGCAAGTGATTGTTTTGGTGTGGTTAGCATTGATGCAATGTGTCCTATTTGGTCCACCAATTGTGAAGCTGACTGAAGTAGGGGATTGTGTTTTACCGTTGCAATGACACATTGGTTTCCCAGTATCCCATCAAAATAATATTGATGTTGTTATTTAAACATAAACGCAATATATTGTTCCGATACCACACATTTGGGAAGCATCTGGACATGAAGGATGCACGCTTGGATGCACTTTGGAGCGTTTTGTTGTCCAGATCATTTTTACTGTCATTTCATGAGTCCCCAGCGTGTTTTTCTGACACACGTGTTGACAGCACATATAATGAAAGCCACGTAGCTCTCCTATCCCGGCACAAAAGAGCGAGCCAAATGTTTCACTTTCCAACAAAAGGAAGTGCCACCTGGTTTTGAGATGCCATCAGATTACGTTTGAGAGGGATCATTTCTGCCCGCTTCACGCTCTGAGGCCTTCCACCACGCTTCCTGCCGGCCTGTTTTCTCGAAAGACATAATGACGTTTCCACATCCTGACGTTCTGTGCCAGAAATATTTATACGTTTCTTTAAGTTCATAGAAAGTGCAACGGGAAATGGCAGATGAGCCATCTTCTCATTGAACACTGTGTTTGCGGTGATTCTTGGTTCCGTCACGTCACCGCGTCATTCAAGGCCTTCAGAAATTACCCATTGACGAGTCATATGTTGATATCAGTGCTTTAGTTTCAAACGTTAAAAGTGAAGAAATGATTACATTTTTTTATTTATTTATATATTGTTTATTTAACTATTTATTTATTTATTCTTTAATTATAATTTACCCATTTGTGTATTATTTATTTATTTATTCTTTATTATTTAACCATTTATGTATTATTATTTTTTTATTTATTATTTACCCATTTATGTATTTTCATTTATTTATATAATTATTTATCTATTTTTTTCATCATTTACCCATTTATGTATTATTTATTTTGTATTTATTATTTACACATTTATGTATTATTTATTTTTTAATTTGTTATTTACCCATTAATGTATTTTCATTTATTTATGTAATTATTTTTCTATTTTGTTATTTTTTTTTATCATTTACCCATGTATGTATTATTTATTTACTTATGATGTATTTATTATTTACCCATTTATGTATTTTTTTATTTATTATTTGCCCATTTATGTATTTACATTTATTTATATAATTATTTATCTATTTTTTTCATCATTTACCCATTTATGTATTATTTATTTTGTATTTATTATTTACACATTTATGTATTATTTATTTTTTAATTTTTTATTTACCCGTTAATGTATTTTCATTTATTTATGTAATTATCTATTTTTTTATTTTTTTTATCATTTACCCATGTATGTATTATTTATTTACTTTTGATGTATTTATTATTTACCCATTTATGTATTATTTTTTTATTTATTATTTGCCCATTTATGTATATTCATTTATGTATGTTTATTTATTTATTTATTTATTTATTCATTTATTTATATTGAATCGATCAGGTGTTTTTGTTGCCATTTTTAGGCATATAAATTAACTGAGCATTCCCATAAAAGTTACTTGAAAGTATTTTTGGGCGAGGTCAAGCTCCAAATTAGCACCTTCTAAAATAATTTTCTTTTTTTTTTTCCTTCTCATACCATATTGATATGTTTGTATTCATTCTAGTAGAGCAATATCAAAGAAAATGGAGGTTCCTGTTGATCAGTAAAATATCATCAGTCTCACTCATCATGACTTGCGTTGAAAATCACATGACACACAAGTATCATCCTCAGATGTCGGAACAGTTAAGTGTTTTCTTGGAAAGACTGTGATGCTTGTGTGTTTGGAGGAATGGTTGGGGGCAGGCGGCGGGGCAAGGGGGCGAAGTGAAGGCATCTTTGTAAGCCTAGCATAAGATACCAGTGTTTGCCTTAACTCGCGATCAGTGTACAAAGACAGCGTGTTTGGGCGGGTGTGTGTTTCAAATGTGAGGATCCTTTATTTCAAGGCTCTTTTAATAGAGACTGAGCTAGTTTGTGTGCTCTTTAATGGTGTGGCGATTGTGCACTGAGCTCACAAATTGTCCAATTAAATGCACTAAATGAGTTTCCTGTTCTGTTTCATTGTCATCTCATGGACAGACTCACGTGTATGTGCTCACCAACCGGCAGTGTCTGCGGCCTAAACCCTTGCGCATTTGACGATACGCATACAAAGAATTAAATGTGCTTCAGAAATCACACTTTTAATATAAAAGCCTATAAGTTGCCTTAGAGTTGCCTAAAAGGACAGCCGACGTCTACGGACAAGTTGTGTCCATAATTTGTAAAATGGCTTCAAATGACTTCTACTGAGCGTATTTTACAAAGATTCCACCGCATATAGCTATATTTTACCTTTTAAGACTCGCGCTGAATATTCCGGAAGTCTTGTTTTTGAGTTGGTGACGATTCCTCACGTTACATCACTGAAGGAACGCCCCTGCCCGAAAAAAGACACATTGTAGCAGTCCTTCCATCACGTTAATGCATTTTGCTGTACTTTATTTGGTCTGAAAACTTCGTGTAGCACCAAAAAGAGGCAGAAGATGGCCACAAAGCTCCATGTAAGGAATTAATCAGCCTGTGGAAACGGGCTGATTAATTCCTTACACTGATTTTCTGCCTCTTTTTGGTGCTACATTTCCCGCCCCAAATACCTCAAAATGGCACGGAATAAATTCTTTAATCGATTGCAAACATGTATGCTTTCCTCTTCAGAACTATTTGAATCATATTCATAACCGGATGAGTAACAAGAAAGCATATTCTCCGAATCTGAAGCCATTGTTTTGATTCTCCAGCAAGGCGAGACGTCTTGGGGTGACACCACGAACAAGGAGGCGGGACCTTCTGAAACTGGCCACATCCGATTTCATTTTTTTTGCTGTTTCAGCACACTTTAAGTCATTTTTATTGGTGTTTTGCATTTGACTAAAAATATCATACTGCGTGTTTTGGGTATTTTAGATGCTATAAAACGTTTTTCTGATGTCAGTTAGGAAACAAAAAAGTGGGGTCGGTTGTCCTTTAATGGAGTTTTGCAATGTTTTCCATGATGGTAGAACGAAGATTTAAAAAAAAAAAAAACAAAGAATGGAAAAACCACCTGCTCACACTATTCCAAATATCGACAAACAAAGAAATTAAGCCACGCACAATTCATTCATTCATTCATTCATTCATTCATTCATTCGTTAGGTGTTTAATTAATTCATCCATATAGCTATTTGTTGAGTCATTTACACATGTATTTGTATTTGTATTTATTTATTTGCAAGCTACAGGGAGTGGCGAGGAGATGCTCAAATACAATCCTGACAGACAAAGAGGAAATTGGTCAGTTTAAAAAAGGCGTGAGTAATGCCGATGCCTGTTGCCATGGTGATTTGGGTCAATGAACGGTTGCTATGGTTGCCTCTCTACTTGGAATTCCGAGATGGGGATATTTTCACGCGTGTGCAGGCCGAATTTGTGGGTGGAGGATGAAAATGTGTAATTATAAATGAGTGTGTGTGTGTGTGTACGTGTGTGACTGTTTTTTGTTTTTTTTTTTTTTTTTTTTTTTTATCTTGAAAAATGACACTTCACAAAAATAAAATATTCTATTTCTAACTGCTTACAAATATTCAACATAAATTAATATTTTTCAGGTTTTTGTTTCCGTTCATCGGCCAGTCGTCTTTCCAAAATCTCACAGCCCGTTTATCCTCTAAAACAGGAAAACATTAAAGATGTCAAGAATGTTTATATTGGGGATCTCATGTGTGCCTCATCTGTCGCGAAGTAATTTTTGTCTGCGTGCATGTGTGTTTAGGGGGGGGGGGTAGAAGCAAGTGCTTTCAGCCACCTGATGTCAGTCAAATAAATAAACAAAATGGGTCATTGCCCATCATTCCTTGATCTGCTGAGTCACATCACAAATACCCACAGATTAAAAACGTAGGGATTATATATACAGTAAAGTCTCGTTATATCGATATTCAAGGGAGTCCGAAAAAATATCGATATAACCGGGACTATCGATATATCCGACCCTGTTTGCATGTAATTTTCTCTGTGCGTGCATAGAAATAGTATCGATATAACCGGGACTATCGATATATCCGATATCGATATAACGAGACTTTATATAATATATATATATATATATATATATATATATATATATATATATATATATATATATATATATATATATATATATAGTCTTGTTATATCGGTTATATCAATAGTACTGCTTATTACGATACTATTTCTATGAACGCAAGGAGAAAATGTACATGCCGCAGGATCGGATATATCGATAGTCCGGTTATATCGATATTTTTTCCCGAGAATATCGATATAACGAGACTTTACTTTATATCCTATTCCCTATACTATTGGGAATACAGGGAGCTTTATCAATAAACAAATACAGACCCACCCCTACTTACATACATTCGAGTTATGAACAAGGGTGCTTACCAACATTTTTGTCGAAAAATGTTCGGGCAGAGATGCTTTAAATTTGATTTGGTATTGCGCGCAATGCAAGCCTTAAACATACTTATATAAGCCTTAAACATACAGTACATTCCATACAAAATATGGCATTGAAGCAACTTACGAACTAATTCACCTTACGAACGACCGTTCGGAACGTACTGTACGTCGGCACTGTCGTACTTATGTTTGAAGTCAGTTGAAAATGCAGTTGTATTATTTTCCTGCATTTCTGTTTTGTTGGTTTTTTTAACAACAATAATAATAATAATAATACATTTCATTCATAAGTGCCTTTCTAAACTCTCAAGATCACTTTACAGTCACAGGATAAGTTTTTCTGTGGGTGAGCAGCGGAAGCCACGCGCATCAGCATTCACTCAACTCGGAATAATTCAAATAGCTTGAAAGCTAACTAGCTAGCTAGATAGCAAATAGATGGCTATCTTGGTAGCCAACTAGATAGCTATGGATGGATGGATGGCTAGATGGATAGATAGCTGGATAGATAGATATATGGATAGATACCTAGATAGATAAAAAGAAGTGAATAGAGGAAACTTTTCACAAACGCTACTTCACAGCAATGGCCAGGGTGTGTGGGGAACAAAAAATCATGGCCACTTAACTGCTGAAAATTGAAAATAATGTTGTGTTAATCCTGTCTCCTTTTTGTCTCTTTGCTTTACCACACATCCAATCCGTCGATGTATAACAGACACAAACCATTTCATCTCATTCATGGCTGACGCGCTGCTGCATGCGAGTATTTTTGCCGCCGGGCCCGAGCTTGACTGGTATCAGAGGCCCTGTTGTTCTCGCTCCCTCTCTGTCCCCTCTCGTCCTTGATCCGATGCTGATGTGGATAGGACGCCGTGTGACACATCGGGTCTGCAAGAAACAGCAGATTCGCTGTGTAGACGGCAAGACGTGTGTGTGTGTGTGTGGTTACACTAATGTGAAGAGATGCGGGAAGATATCCACGCAAGGGTTATGGAGGAGGAGGACACACAGTGACAGGACCAGAATAGACTGTGAATGGTTGTTAGGTCTGATGAGTGGGCATGTGGTGGGAGTGCACATGAACTTCCCCTTCCCCGTTGCTGACAATAGTAGACCATCTACTGCAGGGGTGTCAAAGTCATTTTTTGCCGCGGGCCAAATTGTAGTTATGGTTTCCTCTCGAGGGCCATTATGAATTTGGGGAACCCATTAGAATGTTTAAATCCCTTCAAATATTACATATAGAGCACACAGCAAATTAATGAATAACTCGTTTTCAAATCAGAAGTCAAGAATAATGACTTTTATTGTGGTTGACATCCAAAAATATACAATTTTGGCTCAGATTTTGGCAATCATCATGGAATTTAACAAGTTTGATTTGCTTTCGCGGGCCGAAAAAAATGATGTGGCGGGCCGGATTTGGCCCGCGGGCCTTGACTTTGACACCTGTGATCTACTGTGTTTCCATGTTTGCCAGTCCTCCCCCGCCTCGTTCTGACTAGGCAACTTAGCTGCATCATTGTTATTGGAACCTTTAGTTTATTCCTTATACAATACGTCACACACTGATAGTGACTGCAAACATTGAGTATGAACGATTTTTTTTTGTAATAGACGTGCTGCATGATTGATAAGTGACAAGTTCAGTGTCAGAGTTGAACCAATTAGTCCAGTAGTTGATGAGTTTGAAGCTACAAGTCAAGGAAGTTTTAATCTTGGCATCTCTATGTCTGA
Organism: Hippocampus bargibanti; assembly: GCF_051943395.1. Classification (NCBI taxonomy): domain Eukaryota; kingdom Metazoa; phylum Chordata; class Actinopteri; order Syngnathiformes; family Syngnathidae; genus Hippocampus; species Hippocampus bargibanti. Next base: position 3,758,480 of record NC_142745.1, on the reverse strand, counting down.
TTGGTCAATTTATACACTGCGGTCGTCGGTGGATGATAACATTTAAGCAAAAATGAGACTGGTAGCACGGTCGCTTGCGAATCACACACGGACATTTTCAAAATGAAATTAAAACGGATTTTTTTTTTTTTAATGTTTTATTTTGGTAGTCTGCTTATAGTTGTCCTGTTTTAAAATATGCAGTGCCATAAAATGCGTGTGACGAGTGGCAATCTCGTTGAAGACTAAAATGTACGACTGTCGGTATACTACTGACACCCAACAACTACATTTAGTATGAATGTGAGTTCAATTTTTTATCATTATTTTTGTTTGTTGACAATAAATAAAATCACATTTAAACATAATGTTTACCTGAAGTAAGCAGAAATAACCTTTAGTTCCCCCCACCCCAAAGACAATCATCAACATTGGAAACAGAGTCATTAATGCATATACAGTAAAGTCTCGTTATATCGATATCGGATATATCGATAGTCCCGGTTATATCGATACTATTTCTATGCACGCACGGAGAAAATTACATGCAAACAGGGTCGGATATATCGATAGACCCGGTTATATCGATATTTTTTCGGACTCCCTTGAATATCGATATAACGAGACTTTACTGTATGTTATCACACAAATAAATGAGGACACTTTGAAAAAGAAGACATATTTCCAAACATGTTTGATTACAAACATAAATTTAAAAACATGTTTATCTAAAACACTCTGTTTGTCATTTTCTTTCGCACGAGATCCTAATTTTCAATTTGTTTCTGCCAATCCTAAAATCTATTTTGGTCAATGCTAAATTGCTTGGAGGCTTTTGCTCTGAAAGCCACTCAACATTTATTTGAAGTAACTGGGGCATCACATGTATTAAAATAGAGGAGGGGGGGGCTCGGCTGGGGTTAAACTGACCATTTTTCTCTCTATAAAAACTATTTTTGATATCTGTCCACCTCATGCTATGGTTGGTTTAGCATCATTCATGATTATTTGTCCTGATTTACAGTGGTTCGCACATCCGCCTCACAGTGCAGAGGTACAACGTTCAATTCCGGCTGAGGACAAACTAACATTTATTGATCTTTTCTTGATCTTAGTTCTACACTCTGGTGCTTTCTACTATCTTTGTGACTGCTTTATTGTCCTGTATATGATAGTTGTCCATGTTAAGCGCTTTGTTACAGCTTCAGATGGTTGTTAAATCGCACTATAAATCAATATGTATTGTATTGCCTCTATCAGTCTCATCTTTCAAGCTTTTACTTAGCAGTTTTTTTGACAACGATACTAGTGCAGCGTGTTCTACCGGAAACAAATTCCTTGTGTGTTCTACATACTTGGCAATAAAGATGATTCTGATTCTGATTCTGATTCTGATTTGGCCACCACCTCCAGCATACATCTCATTGCCGGTGCGGCATGTCTGATACTTGATTTAATGAGATTATGGACCCCCGTACTGAATAGCTTGTTTGACATCGTTGATTGTCTGCAGCGAGCTATAAGGGAACACCACGCCAATGTGTTTGATTCCCCTGCTTGAGTGAAGCGCTGCGAGTGAAAGTTGGTTTGATGGTAGACTGTGCATATCCGCAATAGTAGTCAAGTGTAAAAACATGCAAACACGCGACATGACAGACCTCCTGAGTAGACCACACACATGCTCACTCCGCTGTGGTCGGAGCATGTTGTTTTGAGGCAAATTAGACACTTTTGTTTTCTTACTGAGCGTGCTTCAGCATCACCTAGCGATAAATTCCAAAGAAAAGAAAGGAACTGTCAATGTTCTTCTCTGGAGCAGGTGTGTGAGCATTGCAGCTTTTTTCGTCTGTGTAAGCTCTATCGTACAGGAGTGGTCCATCGATGAAAAGGTTTCTTCAGCCGTCATCTGTACTTCTTTGAAGATGTTGGACGTTTCATCTGAAAAGCTTCGTCAGAGCACTAAAATTGTGCTGGTAGCTCTGGCCCTATGTATATCCCTAATAGGCAGAGGTGGTGGTGTAAAACAACAAAACCCTTCACTAAATTGCTATTTTGGTTTGAGAGTTAATTTGGATCGTGCATACAACAGACTTCTTAGATCATTCCCACTTAGGCTTAGACATGCTGATGAGGTGATACCAGGGCGAATATGGCAATCGGAGGCAGTCATCGGACATAATCATACAGTACAAAAGAAATAATCAGATTAGCTTCAGGGGGTAGTCCTCTGCTCCCCCAACCTTAGAGCAGGAGCCTATCAAAGCAGAGGTGTGGCACTGTTGCCTCTCACTATTAGGGATATATATATAGGGCCATAGGTACCAGCACAATTTTATTTTACTGACGAAGCTTTTCGGATAAGGAGCGGAACGTCCGACACCTTCAAAGAAGTACAGATGACGGCTGAAGAAACTTTTTAATTGCAGATTTTTTTGTTTTGGACTCATTCCAAATTAGAGCGAGACTTAAAGCGAACTTGAAATTAGAAGCACTGGCGAATGTGTTCTTTTTCCAGTTCTATAGGTCAACTCCGCAATCAGGGTGTCGCCCCCAGTGTGATCGTGTCGCGGACGAGGATGGTTTGGCCATTTAATGATGAGGTCATCGACATCCTTGAAGGGTTTGGTATTATGAGGGGCTCGTTTCAGCAGCCTGTGCAGGGTGTGACCCTCAACTACAACTGGATCCAATCCAGACGATGGTGTCATTATGGAATTCACATAAACTGTAGTACATCTTAAATAATGTTGATAGTTTTACCTTTTTTCTGTGACCTTTTTGATGTTCGTGTGCGTGAAACAAAAATCGGAATTATTTCCATGACTGTGAATGAAAGCCTCCGTTCCTGTTCCTGCTGCATTTGTGTTTACTTTTTTAGCGCCCAAACGAGGATCTTTAATTCCGCATGATGTCATTCATTGATTTTACAGCTGGGCCATGTACCACTTATCTTCATCATTGGGATTAACGCGCAAGTCTGCGCAAATGTAATGTCTGGTGTCTGGTTGCAACTGGCTTGAAATACTTTCAATGCTACAAGGTTGGCGAAAACGGCACATGGCGCCGTCATCGGGCGACTTCACCATAAATTCAGTCAATTCAACACCCTAACGTGTGTGTGCATATTTGTGTGTGTGTGTGTGTGTGTGTGTGTGTGTGTGTGTGCACCTCTCATTCTAAGTCCCCACGAAGCAGCAAAAACGTGTGTGTGCGCCTCACACACTAAGTCCCCACACATTGACAAAAATGTGTGTGTATATGCGGGTGTGTGTGCACCTCTCATTCTAAGTCCCCACGAAGCAGCAAAAACGTGTGTGTGTGCCTCACACACTAAGTCCCCACACATTGACAAAAATGTGTGTGTATTTGTGTGTGTGTGTGTGTGTATATGCGGGTGTGTGTGCACCTCTCATTCTAAGTCCCCACGAAGCAGCAAAAACGTGTGTGTGTGCCTTAAGTGACAAAAATGTGTGTGTATTTGTGTGTGTGTGTGTGTGTATATGCGGGTGTGTGTGCACCTCTCATTCTAAGTCCCCACGAAGCAGCAAAAACGTGTGTGTGTGCCTCACACACTAAGTCCTTACACATTGACAAAAATGTGTGTGTGTGTGTGTGTGTGTGTGTGTGTGTGTGTGTGTGTGTGTGTGTGTGTGTGTGTGTGTGTGTGTGTGTGTGTGTGTGTGTGTGTGTGCGCACCTCTCATTCTAAGTCCCCACGAAGCAGCAAAAATGTGTGTGTGTGTGTGTGTGTGTGTGTGCCTCACACACTAAGTCCTCACACATTGACAAAAATGTGTGTGTATTTGTGTGTGCGTGTGTACATCGACAGCTCTTAATCAATTAATTGAGCCCACAAACACATTTGGGAGGTCACATTTTGAAGTCTGACTGCCTAAAAGCTGGACATTGATCATTGGACAAATGTGTGCTTGCCTGCAGGGGCGTTTGTGTGCGTGTGTGTATATATATGCAAGTCTATCATTAGTTCACAAACTTTTTGTTTATTCTTGTCTTAGGGCCGGCATTGATGACGTGGAGACAGATGTGGTGGAGATCGAGGCAAAGCTGGACAAGGTACGTTTTTTTTTTTTTTCTTTTCCCGGATGTACCGGATTAGTAAAACAAATGTTTTTTTTGTGTGTGTGACTAAATCATAATGTTCTCCTGAAAAATAGCCATCGGTGCTTCGATGATGTGTGAGGTCTAATTTCTTTTCTTTGTATCAGACGATTACAACCAGATGTGCTCTGCTTCGTCCAATTGGCTTGCGAATAGCCAAACAACACCGAGTGCAGTATAGAAAGAAACGTTGCTTTTTCTGTCCGTGTAAGTGATTTGACAGGACGCCAGAAGAGAATGTTGATTCATCTATAGATGCCATCGTCATAAATAATTGTTGGATTGGTTAAAAGCAAACTTGACATGCAGAGGACATGTCCTCGTGCATTATTGTCTTGCTGAATGAATATAATATAGTGCTCGATGTAAAGTGAAGGTACACTGCTAATGGTCCCTTGGGAGTCTCGGAGCTGAGGTAATGCCTCTTTTAGATCAGCAAAATCATTTTTCAGCATCAGAATGTATTAACTACATTACATCCCCAGTGTGTTCTCGTGGTAATTTAGTATGACGCCGTATTTTGCGCAAAAGAGGGACCTAACTTTATTAATCTCTAATGACAAAAAACCACAACATTTTGGCGTACAATTTGGCACTGTTACAAATGAAGCTAAAAGCCATTCAGTACTACTTGACGTTTAACACTCGAAGTCGAGTAATTGTGTTTTCCAATTGTTACTTTCAACTCACACGTCTGCTGTTTATGACGTTCTATGGCTTTACATGAAATCATAAATTCATTCACAATCAACTCATTCACTGCCATTTACGAATTTATCCGGGAATTGAAAATATGACGTAAAGCGCCATTCATGAATTTGTTCGGGGTTTGTTGTTCTTTTTTGGATGCTGATAAAGCGCTGGCCATGGCCTCTGGCAGTGTTTTTTTCCCTTCCACAAGGGGGTAGAATTTGCCTTTTTTCCATGTTAGCGCTTTGTTCTAGCTCCAGTTGTTGTTAGAGCTCTATATGAATCAATATGTATGTATTGCATTGTAATTTGGACAGCTGCCTTCATTTCAAGCTCCTATAACTCCAAACCCATATAACTTAGGAATTAACTTTTTTTTCTGATGAAAGAAGAGAGTATAGTGTTTTTTTACGCTACATTGAATGTTTAGTGGTCCTAAAACTCAATATTCTATGGGTCCTGAAATTCGAGTGACAATGACAAAAACCCTGGCACTGGAGTGGATGCATTTTTGCACGTCTGGCAGTGAATGTGTTAATGACTCCACGTTCAACCCCGATTCAGAGGCGCGATGATGTTTGGACCGTATTATTATGTCGCTATCTTTGTGAGTCCCGACTTTGAATTTAGTCTTTGAGATAAAGCCTGCACTTTAACCTCAGGGTCATCAATGGTTCTGCAATTAAATTAGCAGGCTGCTGGGTCACACATTCCCATCCGCTCACTCAAAAAAATTACCCCTCCAAGTACCTTGGGACCTTCTGTTGAACTTTGAATGATGATTTGAGTCACCATGTTGAGGGGAATCCATTCCGGTCATTTGTTCTAGCAGCAGGGGGTCCTCGCACAGGTTTGAAATGATGACCCCATACCACCCGAGGGGCTATTCTGACAGCATAAAAACGAAAATGAGACCAAATATACACACATACTGAAGACAAACAACATTTTCCACCCTTATTCACACCTATGAGCACTGGTATCAAAGTCATAGCTCGGGGGCTAGATCCAGCCCCCCCATGTCATTTTCTGTGGCCCGCGAGAGCAAATCATGATTCTTGCTGAAATCTGGACCAAAATGTCAAATTATGCTGCGTAATAAACAAACAATGGAAGCCATAACTCCACAAGCTCGCAATCAAAAATGAGTTTGATAAGTTCCATAAAAATCCACAAATAGAATTGATGAAAAGTAAACAGCTAATATCCTGGGGTTCACTGTATGCTCCCTTTTTCCGGTTAATTAACCCATCCTATTTATTCTTATTTGAGCAGATGTCGCAATGTGACTCCCAAATAGACCCCCTGTAGTTCTTTTGGCCTATTTGTTGACAAGCTGACACATATATGTGCCTGTAATGGCCATGCGGAAACCCCAGGGTTGGGGGGGGGGGTTCCGTGCAGCACTCGATGAGATCACTTGCCCCCATCAGCCACCTCACTGACATATACGTTGTGAAAGAGCAAGCCAGGAATCGCTGTTGCGTTGATTCAGACATAAGCAACGAGCATTGTACTGTATATGTAATTTTAATGCTTGATGTCTGAATGTTCACTTGACTTAGGCATCAACATGTAAAGGCTAATTAGGCATTCCGACTTACATGGTATCTTACCAGTTATGCCATGATTGGCCAATGCTTACATCACTGTAAACAGCCACGAAATTACAGCGCATTAGGCATTGCCTGATGCTGATGAGCTTTTGCTCTAAATGAGATGATTAAAAATGTTTTATTGACTGCCCCTCTTCTGCATAGATTTCAAGTTCTTGGCTTGGCACTCTTTCCAAGTGCTGAAGACTTGTGCCATTCTGGCGCGTCATATTATCCATCATGTGGGAATGTAGCGTGCACACGGCACTCTTGAGCTGTCTGCACCCCATAATTTTCATGTTTACACCCTTGAAGACGGATCCCTTCTTTGCGACTTAGCATGTTGTGGGGAAAATATTGCTGAGTTACTTCACGGCCTGAATTCCCATTCTGGAATTCAGTAATCGACAGATTTTTTTGGGAGGGTTCCATAAAAATAATAATAAATCTTATTTTTTATACTTGTCAAAAGTGACATGACCACCCTTAAACAATCACATGTAATGCCTGCCATTGCTTGAAGAATTACATGATAGTTAGCTCATTCACTGCCATTCACACATTTTTATTATATAAAATACAGTATGACATACAGCGCCATTTCCGAATTTGTTCGGGTTTAGTTTTTTCATGCTTGGGTGCCTATAAAGCACTGGCCATGGCCTCTGGCAATGCTTCTTCCCTTCCACAAGGGGCATAATTTCCTTTTTTCCATTTTGTTCCAGCTTCAGCTATTGTTAAAGCGCTATATAAACCAATATGTATGGATTGCATTGTATATTGGGCAGCCACCCTCTTTTCAATCTTACATAACTCCAGACTCATATAATTTAGGAATTAACTCTTTCATTCTGATGAAAGAAGATAGTCTATGCTTTCTAACGCTGTATTGAATGTTGATGTAGTCCTAAATCTGAATATTCCTTGGGTCCTGGAATCCAAGTGACAATGACAAAAACTCATTTTTGCATATCGTATGGCAGTGAATGAGCTAACATGAAACTTCACTTAAGTTTTGCTTTTGCTCAGCATTAACATTCTGATGAAAAAGTGAAAAAAAACTGCTTGAATAAATAAACAAATAAATAAATACATTGATACATAAATAAATAAAAGTAACACATGGAGTTATGTTTTCGTGTTCTGTTTAAAAAAACACTGCAGTGAAAAAAAACAGTTGGAAGAGAAACATGAGCAACCCAGTACGCTTATAAATATTTACGACTGTTTCTTTGGCCAATCTTCGTCTTTCAAATGACAAGCACAGGTGAGCGCCTTCAAAGAATGTCAGATGGAATGCGGAAGATGTTGAACATGGACTGTTTACACTGAAGGCAATCATCCCTCACTAGTGCGCAACAAGCTAAAAATGCCATTTGTGTGAAACTTACATATACGCCGGTACGTGGAGAAAAAAACAAATCAGTTGTGCCATGCGAAAATATTTTCATAGACCGCTGCCACCAAACCAGTTAAAGTTGACATAATAGCACCATTTTGAGTCAATTTATTGAAAATAAATAACATACCAATGTGTGGAATGGAAGCAACTAGAATAATAGCATAAAAATAAATAAATACAGTAAAGTCTCGTTATATCGATATCGGATATATCGATAGTCCCGGTTATATCGATACTATTTCTATGCACGCACGGAGAAAATTACATGCAGACAGGGTCGGATATATCGATAGTCCCGGTTATATCGATATTTTTTTGGACTCCCTTGAATATCGATATAACGAGACTTTACTGTAAAATACAAATGCCGGCCAAGAGTGATGCTATGTGATTTAAAGGACAACCGACTTCTCCACACAAGTTGTGTCCATAATTTGTAAAATGGCTTCAAATGACTTCTACTGAGCGTATTTTCCAAAGATTCCACCGCATATAGCTATATTTTACGTTTTAAGACGCGTGCTGAATATTCCGGAAGTCTTGTTTTTGAGTTGGTGACGAGTCCTCGTGTTACGTCACTGAAGGAACGCTCCTGACTGAGAGAGGACATACCTTGCATCACCTCAATGCATTTTGCGGTACTTTGTTTGTTCTGAAAACTTGGTGTTGATGGCGAAATTAGAAGGTAAACACATAAATAACGCAATGGTGAATCGTATGTTACACTGAGACAACTCTTTGATATTTGCTGAGAAAAAAAAATCCAAACTACAAAACAAAACTATTTCCAACGGAGCTCTGCCCGCTATCTTCTGCATTTTCAGTCTTGGGCAATCAAACCGACCCAGAAAACATTCTTTAATCGATTGCAAACACGTATGCTTTCCTCTTCAGAACTATTTGAATCATATTCATAACTGGATGCGTAACACGAAAGCATATTCTCTGAATCTGAAGCCATTGTTTTGATTCTCGAGCAAGGCAAGACGTCTTGGCGTGACATCACGAACATGGGGGCGGGACCTTCTGAAACTGGCCACTTCCGGTTTCAAATTGAAGTACTTTTTAGACACTTGAAGTCATTTTTATTGGTGTTTTGCATTTGACTAAAAATATCATACTGCGTGTTTTGGGGGTTTTAGATGTTATAAAACATTTTTCTGTTGTCACTTAGCTAAACAAAAAAGTGACGTCGGTTTCCGTTAAGATTGTTGTTGTTGTTTTTTGTCTGCAAGTGTGCGTTTTCTTTGTAACTGCCAGTCTATCTCAGCTTTGTTTGATTGATGTAACCGTTGCGACTATTATTATCATCCCCGTGTCGCATTGTGTAAAGCGTGAATTTTTAAAAAATAGAACGAATCCTCTGCAGAGTGTTCACTCTTTGGATTTGCTCCCCTCAGCTGGTGAAGCTTTGCAGTGGAATGATCGAAGCCGGCAGGGCCTACGTCAGCGCCAACAAGCTTTTCGTCAACGGCATCAAGGACCTGTCTCAGCAGTGCAAGAAAGAAGAGATGGTTTCGGTGAGTGAGCGCACATCGCTTCTGTCGGCATGTCGGGGAACCACGCAAAACATACAAACTCCGTATGTAGGTCGGGGTCACCTTCTCATCTGTCTGACTCAAACGGGACATTCCGGCGGGTTCCCCACAGGAGCTCCATAAACAATATAAGTCTAGACAAGGAGCCGTCCAGCTGTCGTAAGCGCATACGGACAGGAGATTTTACATGGCTCAAAATGGGGCCTTCATTTTATGATCGGGGGGCTTTGATGACTTTTAGCCTTATCCCTGCCGTCAGTCTTAAAAGACAACCGACATCACTTTTTTGTTTCCTAACTGACATCAGAAAAACGTTTTATAGCATCTAAAATACCCTAAACACGCAGTATGATATATTTAGTCAAATGCAAAACACCAATAAAAATGACTTAAAGTGTCCAAAATCTGCAAAAAAAAAAGAACCCGGAAGTGGCCAGTTTCAGAAGGTCCCGCCCCCTTGTTCGTGATGTCACCCCAAGACGTCTTGCATTGCTGGAGAATCAAAACAATGGCTTCAGATTCGGAGAATATGCTTTCTTGTTACTCATCCAGTTATGAATATGATTCAAATAGTTCTGAAGAGGGAAGCATACATGTTTGCAATCGATTAAAGAATTTATTCCGTGCCATTTTGAGGCAATACGGGGGGGGGGGGGGAATGTCGCACCAAAAAAGAGGCAGAAAATGGCGACCGAGCTCCGTGTAAGGAATTAATCAGCCCGTTTCCACAGGCTGATAAATTCCTTACATTGAACTTTGTCGCCATCTTCTGCCTCTTTTTGGTGCAACACGAAGTTTTCAGACCAAACAAAGTACAGCAAAATGCATTAACGTGATGGAAGGACTGCTACAATGTGTTCTTTTTTCGGTCAGGGGCGTTCCTTCAGTGACGTAACATGAGGACTCGTCACCAACTCAAAAACAAGACTTCCGGAATATTCAGCGCGAGTCTTAAAATGTAAAATATAGCTAAACGCGGTGGAATCTTTGTAAAATACGCTCAGTAGAAGTCATTTGAAGCCATTTTACAAATTATGGACACAACTTGTCCGGAGACGTCGGTTGTCCTTTAAATCATTGACTTGCTTCATGCACTGTACAATAAAATGCGGGAATGTGCTTGTGTATGCAGGATTGCCTTGAAAAATGCGGCGAAAGCCTCCAAGAGATCGTCAACTACCATATGGTGAGAACTGAATTGCAATTTCCACACACTTCAGTCAAATACTAAGCTTTACTCTCAACATTTATACTGTATATTAAACACGAAGCAGCATTTTGTCTCCTGTCCTCCCCTCCCCTTCACATGCACACACAATTGTAGTTGTGACCTTATTCAGCGACAGTGGATATGTGTGTGATTCAAACCACATGCTTCTCTCATTGTTTCACATGACTAAAATGTACCAATTGCACACACATGCTTTAAAACATCCACATCATCATATTTTGGACTTTTGGGTATGAGTCAGGATGGAAGAAATATGTCTTTGTGGGAGTTTGAGATACAGTAATGGTGTTAGCTGTTTATTACGTATGGGGTGATGTGGCTTAGTGGTAGACTTTTGATTTCCCAAAGTGGAGGTTGGCGGTTTGATTACTGGCCATCTCACCATGTCCAAGTGTCCTTGAGCAAGATACTGAACCCTCGCCCCTGTTGCTCCTGATGGTGCGTCATCAGGAGGTTAATGTTGTAACAGTGTAAAGCCCATTGACCATTTAAAATTACACCATTGTGGGACTTTCAAAAGCTTTCTTATTCTTATAACGCAATATGTCTGTGTAAGCAATGTCGTACAGGAGTGGTCCATCGATGAAAAGGTTTCTTCAGCCGTCATCTGTACTTATTTGAAGGTGTCGGACGTTTCGCTTCTTATCCAAGAAACTTCGTCAGCAAACTAAAGTCTTACTGGTAGATTAGGCCCTATATATATATATATCACTACTGTCCAGACATGGCGGTGCTGTACTTTTCTATGATAGGTCCCTGCTCTCAAGTTGGAGGGAGCAGAGGACTACTCCCTGCCGCTCCACTGATAGTTTCTATTGGTCTGACTAACGACTGGCCTGAATGCCCCACTTCCACCGGTATCGCCTCATCAGTATTCCTAATCCTAATCCTATTTTCCCTACGTAGGCTGTTGTACGAACGATCCAAATTGAACCTCACCCCACCATATCGGTTTAAAGAAGGATTCTTATAATGCAGTTACAAGAATTACTTGGATGACCGGTTGTTATCATTCTCTGGCATTGTCGTCGGTAAAATTAGGAAATAACCCATTTACGCCAACCATGTTCATATGAACATAGATACATAAATTAAAAAAAAATCAAAACAGTATCAAATAGGTTCATATGGTATATATAATTAACAATAATATAATTATATATAATTAACAATAATTAACTTATTCACTGCCATTCACAAATTTATTTGTGAATTGAAAATATGACGAAAAGTGCCATTCCCGAATTTGTACAGGTTTTGTTTTTTTTCTTCTTTGGGTGCTGATAAAGCGCTGGCCATGGCCCCTAGCAATGTTTTCCCTTCCACAAGGGGGCATCATTTCCATTTTTTCCATGTTAACGCTTTGTTGCAGCTTCAGCTGTTGTAGAAGCGCTATATAAACCAAGATGTATGTATTGCATTGTATTTTGGACAGCCGCCCACACTTGCACCTCATATAACTCCAGACCATATAACTTAGGAATTAACTCTTTTTTTCTGATGAAAGAAGAGAGTCTAAGGTTTCTAACGCTGCATTGAATGTATGTAATCCTAAAAAATATTCTGTGGGTATTGGAATTCCAGTGACAATGACAAAAACCCTGGCACTGGCGCGGACACATTTTTGCACACCGTCTGGCGATGAAAGAGTTAATGTGTCAAGAAACAACATTAATGCATTTGAAAATGAATGTATATGTATTCATATGAACACACTTAAATGCGTAAAATGGGTTAACATGGCCAACAAATGTGACGGAGGACCTTTTAATAATAGGATAGAACCAGATATGCCAATTTATCTGAATTGTTGATAACATTGACCTTGTATGTGGCTCGGCTCACTGTTGATTGCATTCACGAGCTTCCCTTTTTTAAATTCTGTTTTAATCCTGTGGGAGGCTTTTATCTTCTGCTTTTGTTCTTCTCATTTGCTAATGCACTTCCGCATCTCGTGTGCTCTTTGTTACCTCTAATAAGTGTCGTTGTTTTGTCCTTGGGCGCTCCTGATTTTAGCATACTGTTGCTAGCTAAACTCAAAAAGCCAAACTTCAGTATGTAAATAAGTAAAAAGAAAGTCATTGTCTTCCATTTGTCCCACTGTCTTTAACTCAATTTCTTTCACTCCCTCTGGGTCAATCCGGTTTGACCTCTGAGCTTTTGCGCTGAACACAATCAGCTCAGTTTGATTTAATCGCTCTTTCTGTTTGCTGTAACATTGGATTTCATGGGGTTGGTGGTGTCATAAGTACAGCGAATGTCATCTGCGACGAAGCGTGTTCCGCCCACACCATCTCAAGGCCTCTCGCAGCCCATTTTCAAGACCCGCAAACACGCTGCACGGCAAGCTCTCTTGGCCAACCTGTAACGACTAGATTCAATATGTGTTGTAGATGTCTGATGAATAGTTAAAGGACAACCAACGTCACTTTTTTGTTTCTTGACTGAAATCACAAAAACGTTTTATAGCATCTAAAATACCCAAAACACGCAGTATGATATTTTTAGTCAAATGCAAAACACCAATAAAAATGACTTAGTGTCCAAAATCTGCAAAAAAATGAACCCAGAAGTGGCCAGTTTCAGAAGGTCCCGCCCCCCAATTCAGTCTTGCCTTGCTCGAGAATCAAAACAATGGCTTCAGATTCGGAGAATATGCTTTCTTGTTACTCGTCCAATAATGAATATGATTCAAATAGTTCTGAAGAGGAAAGCATACATGTTTGCAATCGATTAAATAATTTATTCCATGCCATTTTGAGGTATCTCGGGGCGGGAAATGTAGCATAAAAAGAGGCAGAAAATGGTGACAAAGCTCCTGGAAGGAATTAATCAGCCCGTTTTCACAGGCTGATTAATTCCTTACATGGAGCTTTGTCGCCCTCTTCTGCCGCTTTTTTGGTGCTACACGAAGTTTTCAGACCAGCCAAGTACAGCCAAATGCATTGACGTGATGGAAGGACTGCTACAATGTGTCCTTTTTTTCGGTCAGGGGCATTCCTTCAGTGACGTACGGACTTGTCACCAACTCAAAAACAACACTTCCGGAATATTCAGCGTGAGTCTTAAAACATAAAATATAGCTATATGCGGTGGAATCTTTGTAAAATACGCTCAGTAGAAGTCATTTGAAGCCATTTTACAAATTATGGACACAACTTGTCCAGAGACGTCGGTTGTCCTTTAAAGTTTAATGTAAGTGTGAAATAGATGTAATGGTTGGTTGTCTCCCCTATCTTGAAAGCATATGAATCAATAATTTGTGCTAACTTGATTAGCCCGCTATGTGATCTGTGCTGTTTAAATTTAACTTCACTGTTTTATTTATTAATTTTAATGCAAAGATCAGTGAGTGACATGAAGTACAATCCAGATGACCAAGTTTTTTTTATATAGAAGTTGTGGAACTGACAATTGTTTGTAGTTATTACTCCACTCCCCCCAGCAGCTGTTGCATATCCTTGGACCTCTGCCTGTCGTCCACAGTAATAAGCAGGGAGGGTCTACGAACGTGACATGAGTGTTTTGAGTCAAAGCAAATTCACATGATGATATGTGCTGGTCACGCCCAGCAGGACACCATAATCCAAAACAGGTTTAGTTGGAACTTTTGGATTAGTGGCCCGATGGAGCTGCTTTAGATTTCTGAGTGGGCTGGCAAACTCACCACTGTGGAAAGTACCAAGTATTCCCATCCCGGCACAAATCGTCCTTTTGCTTGAATTTATGTTACGAGACAATAGAATAACAACCTATTTGCTGACCTGCGTAAGAGAAACAAGAAGAGACATTTTAAGTTAACACAAGCGATCCAGAACAACATGTCAAATTGTGTCTTATTTTGGTAAACAGAGGTTGTATTGTCAAATACTTCGAACTGCCTCAACACATAAAGCTTAGCTTGTTGACTGAGTAGTTCATTGCAACGGTCATCCTGCGATGCTTTTTTTCCCACCATTTCTCCCAGCAGTTATCATAGATTTTTAGCATTTTTTCAGCATTTGTAATGATATTGTGCCGGTCTTGTCCATGACTGTTATTCCACTAAATCGAACAGAGGTGGTGTATTAGTATGAAGACCTAAATTCACCAGTCGCAATACGTTGCGGATGGATTACAGTAAAGTCTCGTTATATCGATATCGGATATATCGATAGTCCCGGTTATATCGATACTATTTCTATGCACGCACGGAGAAAATTACATGCAAACAGGGTCGGATATATCGATAGTCCCGGTTATATCGATATTTTTTCCGACTCCCTTGAATATCGATATAACGAGACTTTACTGTAATTCAATTAGGTGATTATTCACGTTGATGTGAATATTTGCACTGCTTGATTCTAAAGGATCGCTATCGAATGTTGTTGTTCCTTCATTAAGTTTAAACATAAGAGAAACACCTGAGTTTGATGCAATTACTTGTCTCAAATGCTTGCACTCACAGCCATACAGATTTTTGACCTAGTGGGGACTTAATATGTCAGACATTACACGGGGACTTTCTGAAACATCAATGTTTCAATGTGTTTCTTCGTGTTTCCTCTCACGAAACATGCAGGTAACTTCCAAAGGGCTACACGTTTTTATTGCCATCTTGTGGTCGACCAATAAACTACAGGTTGTACCGTTACTCAGTGCTCCAAATACCAAGCGAGTACAAGATTCTCCCCCCCCCCCTCCCAAAAAAAAAAACGTCAATTAATTTCTAAGATGAAATTCTCATTGCTAAAACAAAAACAAAACAAAAAAAATGGGGGGGGGGGGGATAAATACACAAATTTCCTACTGGTTCTTTGTAGCTAGTAATGGGTTAATTGTATCTTTTACTTTTGAGTCAACATGCTTTTTATACCTTCCCTGTTAACAAATGTGACTGACAAACAAGCACAGATACATTATTTGGAGTAAATTTTCAAATCAGTTTATATCACAGTTTATAGTTAATTATTATATGTGTATAACTGTACAGTGAGACCTCAACTTACGAACTTAATTGGTTCCCAGACAGAGTGGGAAAGGCGAAAAGTGTGTATCTCAAAAAAAAAATTCCCATAGGAAACCATTAAAATGAGAATAATCCGTTCCCGGGTTTCCATAAAATATACTTTTCAACTAAATAAGCCTTAAAACTACACACAACATACCTTATTCTATGTATAATAAATGTGCTATTGTATTGTAATAAAAGAAATACACTGCATTGTATCATAAAGTCACTTTATTTACATTTGTGATGGTCATTGATGGCTTGATGGAATGATGTTGGAGGTCGAAGGTCAAAGGGAATTGCTGTTTGGAAAGAGAGGCACATTACATGAGGACTGTAATTAAAGAAATAAACTGTGCTTTAAAATAAAGTTTTATTTGCCTTTTTGATGGCCGTTGATGGCTTATGGAAAGAGTCACCTTCCAAAGTTTTAACTTAACCTTTGGTGCTGTTCGGTCGTGTGCTTCCGCCGAAGATCACTCTGCCAGCCGTGGTGGGTGTGTATTATGAAAATAGTGCTTATTATAAGGTTTAATTTTCAGAAATTTGAAGTTTGTAAGACGTTTGTAAGATAAGGTGTTTGTAAGTTGAGGTTTCACTGTATTTAGTCATTATTTTAAGCCAGTAATTATTTCCCCATTGTGAATCAAATAATGGTTTTATGATCTTGTACTTTATGTGAGAATCATCCTGTGTGCTTTTCTTTCCACAGATTTTGTTCGACCAGGCTCAAAGGTCAATCAAGCAGCAGCTTCATGCTTTCATTAAAGAGTAAGTTTATTATTGATTGGATTATTCTTTTTCTGAGCTTCCTTTTTGGCCTAAATCATGCAAATAGAACCGATCCTCTGATAAACGATAAAAAAAAACATATATTCCGATCTTGAAACCCCAAACCCCCAATGACCGAAGTGCGCCACGTTTCCCCAAAAGTGACGTGCGCAAGTTCAAGGATACCAAGAAGCAATTTGATCGCGTGCGAGAAGACATGGAGCTGGCTCAGGTGAAGAACGCCCAGGCCCCCAGGAACAAAGTCCACGAGGCGGAGGAGGCCACGCAAGCTCTGGTCCTCAGCCGCAAAGCCTTCAGGCATCTTGCCCTGGACTATGTCCTGCAGGTGAGCCACATGCAACAAAGAAGTGTCCTCATGGGGGCGCCAAATCCCTACAGCTACTTAACCTCAATTCATGAATCTCTGGCACTTTTTAATTGTGTCAAAAAAAAAAACAATTAAAAGAAATGAGCTGCATTAATTAAAGTGCTGCGTTTTTTTTTTCTTGACAGATTAATGTGCTTCAGGCAAGAAAGAAGTTTGAAATCCTGGATGCGGTGAGAAACTCACATTTATCTCCTTCAGTTTCACATGAGCGTTACCGGTCATGTCCGCTATTCTGGAGATAACAACAGAATGCTTCTCATCCCGTGCAGATGCTTTCTTTCATGCGTGCCCAGTACACTCTTTTCCAACAAGGTTTCAACATTCTGGATGAAATTGACCCCTACATGAAAAAGTTGGCTGCCCAGGTGAGGAAAACCAAATGCGCATAAGCTCCCACGTGTCAAATAAACACAACTCCTTTGGTTTAGCGAGCCTGCCTCGATGACTGTTTTTAATCTGCTTTCCCTCCAGATGTCGGAGCATCTGCTCGTTCTTTCAAGTTTCACCTTAATGTGGTTCCCATTTCCATGTTCCCGTGTCTGATTTTGTTTCGTGTCTATTTCTTGCTTTGTGCAGCTGGATCAGCTCGTCATCGACTCGGCGGTGGAAAAAAGGGAGTTGGAGCATAAGCATGCCCTCATCCAGCAAAGGGTGAGAGAAGAAAACGTTGCCGCGTATCAAATTGTTGTTATCATTATAATCGCGTGCTAATTGAAGCAGATTTTCAGGGCTTAAAAGACAACCGACGTCACTTTTTTGTTTTTTTATTTAGTTTAAATTATAATTGTGTAAAATTAAATAACTCATTCACTGCCATTCTCGACTTTATTCAGGAATTGAAAATATGACGTCGAGCACCATTCCCGAATTAGTTCGGGTTTTGTTTTTTTCTTGCTTGGGTGCTGATAAAGTGCTGGCTAGACCTCTGACAATGTTTTTCCCTTCCACAATGGGCAGATTTTCCCTTTTTTCCATGTTAGCGCGCTTTATAAACCGATATGTATGTATATATTGCATCTTATTTTGGACAGCTTCCCTCATTTCAAGTTACATACAACCCCAGACCATTATAATGTAGGAATCAACTCTTTTTTTTGATGAAAGAGTGAGTCCAAGGTTTCTAACACTGTATTGAATGTTTATGTAGTCCTAAAACTCAATATTCTGTGGGTTCTGCAATTCAAGTGACAATGACAAAAACACTGGCGCCCGAGTGGACGCATTTTTGCACATCATCTGGCAGTGAATGAGTTGATTAATTGTCATTAAAATGACAATGTGTAAAAAAAAAAATCTAAAGGTAATCTAATGCAATGTGTGTGTTTTTCTCCCTTTGCCATCAAATGGTGCCATTCTTCTTCAGACTCTGATGCAGGTGAGTTTGTTTTGCATTCATAGCCAAAACATCAGACTCCAACCATGCGGGTTCCCCTTGTTTTTATATCGGGACGTGAATCACCTGAGACATTTCGCACAGATGGATAAGACATTTTCGTGCATACATTTGTGCAAGCGTTTCATGAGTATCCGAGGAAATTTGATACAAGTCAATGTGATGAATGTCTACTTTTGTGTCACAACATTCCCAATGAATCGCTTTTTAGGGTGATTATTGTTTGGCAACAGGATTTTACCGAACATGTGTGCTTGGCCGGTTGAACTCTTTTGGTTGTTGAATGCATGTATGACTTTGTGTTTCTCTTTTGCGCACTTTCACACCACCACAGACATAAACGCACCATCTGCAACGAACCTATTGATTCAGGTTTATGGTCATCACACGGTGTCTCCCTCTATAAACTTGCCCTGAATAGATCAGTCACTCAGTCTGCTTCACATTGATTAACAACCCTCCCTCCCCCGTTCACACACACACACACACACTTAATTATGTCTTTGTGATGAAAATTGTTTTGACACACCTCATTTCCGAAAACTAACAATCACGGCAAAGTGACTGATAGGAATCATTTTCAAGTATTTCCCAACTTTTATTGAGCCGAGACAGACATTTTATGTTTGAACAATACAATTGCACCAAGCAAAAATGGAATAAAAACTACAGTATGAATGCTAAAATGGTGGTGGGCTCCCGTTTAATTGAACATATGGCTTTCCGCCACCAAATTGTCACTCTGCCAGGCACACCTCCAAAGTTTGCTGCATTGGAACTCCCATCGTGGCACAGAGCAGTCCACCAGTCTGCCAATCGCACACAGTGAGCCTTCCACTGGCGCCAAAATCAGATTCTGCCACTATTTGCGTTCTGCTGCAGATGCGCTGGCTCTGAAAACGGATCCCATTGTGTCACGGGAGCATTTTCCTTTCACGCTGTTGTTGTGAAAATGTGGCTGACGTTATTTCCCCTCACAAGCATTTAAATCCCTCTCAGTATTGGTTGTTGTTGGTTTACAGGCTTAGTTATTGTTATGCGTGGTTGTAATTTTTTTTTTTCAATATCATTCTTTTTGTTTTTCTTCTTGCAATTGATCAATCGGATTGTCCGCCGAAAGAGCCGCTTCAAGCTGAGCTGTCAAAAGCGTACGATAATGCAAAACCTAATCCCGATAAACCTCACAGATTGGGATTATGGCAGAGGCAGGAATGGAACTGTTATTCTGAGTAGTAGCGCAGCTGGCCCGACTTTGATTTGGGTCCGTAGTTTTGGGCTGAGTAAATACTGGGCCGTCGACGAGAGGACAAAAGGTCACCGGAGATTGGAGAGATGTGATGGTGCACCAGTCTAGTCGTAACCCACTTCTTCTCCTAGCCAAACGCAACAGATGGTATTAGCGCACACACACACACACACACACACACACACGAGTGTGAGAGCCAATGTGAGGGCAAGTGAATTATAGTCAACGGCCCGCTTGGTGTTTTTATACAAGGAAATGTGGAGCTGTTAAAAACATATCAGAGTACTGTACCCTTTCCTTGTCTGGTGTGGGTTTTTTTTGGTTTGTTTTCCAATGCCACTTACGTGCATACAAAGTCTTAATGTGACATTAGAAATGTTGCCATTAGCCTGATTAGCCCCTCGGTGTCCACATCTGCTGTCCTGCACGTTTTCGATATTCGGATTCAAATAATCAGTTCATCCGCAAACTCTACAGAAATCCGATAGCAATCATTGAGCCACCTGTGCGCTGCGTTCTTGAAGTCGCGGCTGATTTAAGGTGGGAAGCGCGAGCTACACGCCGGTGCACGGGGAGCCATAATGTCAGCTTGATTAGGCAGGAACAGTTGTCACGTCCACAGACAGATGGAAAGCCGACTCCTACATAAAAGCTCGGATGTCGCCGCAAACTCGACAAAGGGAGGTGCTACCGAGCGATTGAAATGTTTGATCCGCCGATCCGGCAGCCGCCGTGGGGTCACGAGGGCACGGGGACCTCACAGCTGTATGGAAATGAGCACCCGTGGCACTTGCACAAGGCGGGGCGGCGTGCGGTCCAGCACGTGGTCGTGGAGGTACAGCACGAGCGGGCTGCTATTATTCTCGATGGAGATGGGATGAGCTTTGCACTTGTTGATCAACGACGTGTGAGACATGACGCAGATCGTCTTTTCTCCACCACATTTATTTCTCAATTCATTTTATTTCATTTAACTTGTTTTTCAACATGCTGTTGGATGTCAGTGTGGTAAAGATGAAGATACTCGGATGGTTGAGCTATTCACTGGTGAGGAAAGTTGTTCTTTCCTTGAAAGAAAGAATGACAAAACTATTGCGGTTGACACTTGCTTCACTTGCACTTGTGGTAAATATCCGTAAATGTTACATATGCGTTGACTTGTTTTGTTCCATCTATGTCCTAGTTGTCCATTGCATTGGGTTATTCACATTTGTATTTATCTCTATTTAATTTAAAACAGATTCTTATCTTACAGACAGTGTGTAGTGGTTATTTACAGAAAAAGAGAATACAACACAAGTTTACTGTTATTTACATGATGTCCCTGAACGCATCAAATGCGGAGACGTTTGTATTTATTTACAAAAAAGAAAATTCAGAAACTCCAATTTGCACAATTTAAAAAAATGTGTGATGTCACATTTACAACAATTGGTTGCACAAAATAAATTTTTTAATCCGGCCCGTCGAACTGGTCCAAATTATAGTAAAAACAGTGTCTGAAACTCATGACAAAAAGCTAGCAGACACCAGGGCAGACAACTCTGAAAAGTTGCTGGCCCCATTTTCCAGGTATCCGCGAAATAGTATGTAAATGCCATATCTTGTATATTCCTTGAGACAAATGTAAGAACTGCTAAGGGCTATTTTTCACGTTTGCAAAGACAGTTAATAAATTGGGTTGTAGTGTTCTTACTGTGCTGAGGTTTGCACACACTACATTTAATGCTTTTGTATATCCGGACCCAAACACTCCCTCCAAATGCGCCTGGCATGGCCGGCCCCTCTTTCAAATTTTAGAACCCATTATGGCCCGCCAGTCAAAACGTTTGCCCACCCCTGCATTAAAAAAGGAGTTAATTCCCAAATTATCTAGGTCGGGAGTTATCTGAGCTTGAAATGGGGACGGCTGTACAAAAGGCAAATGCTGCCCCCTCGTGGAACGGAAAAAACATTGCCAGAGGTCTGACCAGCACTTTATCGGCAACCCCTCCGAAGAAAAAAACAAAACCCGAACAAATTTGGGAATGGCACTCCACGTCTAATTTTCAATTCCCGAATAAATTCAGGATTGGCAGTGAATTAGTTAATAAAGGTTAATACAATCTAAAAATTAATCTCATCTAATCACTCTGTAGTGGAGTAACTCTTGAATAAGGAGTCATAGGGAGTCAACTGCACGTGTGATGGAGGGTATTCTTCTCACATTAAGAGGATTTTTAACATTTATTGTTACTAACCACTGAGAATAAAAGAAAGAAATGTAGAAGCACTTTTTTTTTTCGCCACGTTGTTGTTTTTGGTATAATAAATCCCCTTAACAAAAGGAAAAGCTGCCCTTGGAGCCGCCTTATCTTTTTTTTTCATTTTCCATCCTTTTGTCGTCCACCTTAGTTGAACAAGTGGCTCCCGGATTGAATTCTCTTTCTGGGGGGATTGCAGCTTTGTGGTGACAGAAGCTGTGCGGGTTGACGAGATAAATAAAAAGGCACAGTAGTAGATGTCGCAATGTGGAAAGGTAACCTGAGAAACAGATGGCTTCCCATTCACCTCGGCTCAATGGAAACGCCGCCTAAACCGATTGCTCACTCCTCATTTGAGTCACCCGACACTCACAATGGAGACACTGTTCAAAATAACGTCACGACGTCATCTCTCAATATGTGATTAGCATATAATTGTTGACTAAACATAGACTTCTCGAAATCCTCATTGAATTGTAATAAGCATCCAATGGATGATTACATTTTTTTCTCTCATTTACAAATGAATCAGGAGCTTGATTCCAAATTTCAACAGTGATTTTTAAAGGACAACTGACGTCTCCGGACAAGTTGTGTCCATAATTTGTAAAATGGCTTCAAATGCCTCCTACTGAGCGTATTTTACAAAGATTCCACCGCATATAGCTATATTTTACCTTTTAACACTCGCGCTGAATATTCCGGAAGTCTTATTTTTGAGTTGGTGACGAGTCCTGACCCTACGTCACTGAAGGAACGCCCCTGACCAAAAAAAGGACACATTGTAGCAGTCCTTCCATCACGTCAATGCATTTTGCTGTACTTTGGTCTGAAAACGTCATGTAGTACCAAAAAGAGGCAGAAGAAGGTGACAAAGCTCAATGTAAGGAATTAATCAGCCTGTGGAAACGGGCTGATTAATTCCTCACACGGCTTTGTCGCCATTTTCTGCCTTTTTTGGGTGTGACATTTCCCACCCCTGATGCCTCAAAATGACACAGAATAAATTCTTTAATCGATTGCAAACATGTATGCTTTCCTCTTCAGAACTATTTGAATCATATTCATAACTGTATGAGTAACAAGAAAGCATATTCTCCGAATCTGAAGCCATTGTTTTGATTCTTGGGGACGTCTTGGGGTGACGCCACGAACAAGGGGGCGAGACCTTCTGAAACTGGCCACTTCCGGGTTCATTTTTTTGCAGATTTTGGACACTTTACGTCATCTTTATTGGTGTTTTGCATTTTACTAAAAATATCATACTGCGTGTTTTGGGTATTTTAGATGCTATAAAACGTTTTTCCAATGTCAGTTAGGAAACAAAAAAGTGATGTCGATTGTCCTTTAAGTAACGTATCCCCGCAGGATTTTTCCTACGATGACCCCAAGTTGGAGTTCAATGTGGATGCCCCTAATGGTGTGGTCATGGAGGGCTACCTCTTCAAGAGAGCCAGCAATGCTTTTAAGACCTGGAACAGGTAAAGTGTAACACTATAAGGTAGTTCATCTGAAATAGTGAAGTGTGATGTGATGACGGGAGGAGGCACGTGTGACCATGGCGAACCTTACTAGAATAAAATGTAATTGCACAGCCACTGCTGTAGGTGGCAGTGTTGCTTTCACTGTCAGAGTTTTAGCTCCTCAGCAGAGGTACCCCTCAAATCTTAATTTGTGAAACGCAATGCCAAAGTCAGCATTTCTGTCTTCCCTTCACAATCTGAATTGAAGAAATTGATATCGGATGTTCAATCACTTCAATAGTGAAGCAGTCAACTGTCTCATATTTCCTCGCTCTGTATTTTAAATTTTTGAACTACAGTATATTTTTATCTCTATTTTTAGTCATTTTTGAGATAATCTGTGATAAATTCGAAAGATTGCATCACATCATTCCCCCATTTCTCCTTGCAAGGCGATGGTTTTCCATCCAGAACAGCCAACTGGTCTACCAAAAGAAACTGAAGGTACAATTGAATGATCTCGTTCAGTCGCATATGCTTTTATCTGTGATGTTTCTGTCCTAAATCCAACAAAATAGTGATTGAGACGCTCCTCTCCTCAGGATTCTTTGACTGTGGTCGTGGAGGACCTGAGGCTGTGCTCTGTCAAACCCTGTGAAGACAACGAGAGGAGATTCTGTTTCGAAGTGGTTTCACCGACCAAGTAAGTCTAATTATGCACATTCCCACCCAATAAGGATAGAAAATATACATTGGAACTTGTCGTTTTACTGATCTAAATGTCCCTTCGTCATTAGTCGTATCGCAAGTCGCTGTCAGAAGTAATTTAGCGTTGGTGACTCATCTGCTGTTGCTTCACAAATTTAATGTCATGTCTAAGTCTCCCACTTGTGCAACAAAGAACTCTTTGTGATTCAACCAATGACTAAATCATCAGCGACTCCCCAAATGACCGAAAACTTAAAAGTCGCTTTGTTGAAGAAACGCCACAATCCAATTCAGCGACGTGGCCGTGTGAAAAGTGCTTTTCCGTCACCTTTGTTAGAAGCTGCATGCTACAGGCCGAATCGGAGAAACTAAGGCAGGCGTGGATCCAAGCGGTCCAGGCAAGCATCGCCTCGGCTTACAAAGACATCGCCGACAACTACTACATTGAGGTATGACGAGCGGAACCATTTTGTCATTAACGAGCGACGACGCGTCATGTTTCAACGATGCTTCCTTGTCTCCGTAGCGTCTGGATCGCACAGCCTCGCCCTCCACGAGCAGCATCGATTCAGCCAGTGAGCCCAGAGACAGAGGCGAAAGGGCCGAGAAGGGACTCCGGGGAGGTGGCGAAGGACTTCTCCAGAGGGTGCAGAACCTTCCGGGCAATGAATTGTGTTGTGACTGCGGCCAGAGCGCTCCCTGCTGGGCCTCCATCAACCTCGGAGTGCTGCTGTGCATCGAGTGCTCAGGAATCCACAGGTTCATCTTCCTATTCTTCTGTCCAGATAAATCCAGGAACGCTCTCCTATATGCACTTGCCAACAACAAGACTGAGAATTATCGTGATCAAAATAAATAAAAAAAGAATACATTTCCTACTGTGTTGATCACTAAGGTCCCAAGTGAGCTGGCGTTTATCCTTTTTGCTAGACGGTGTACACCCTGGACTAGTTTCCAGCCCATTCGCATGCATGTAGAAAAACACCCATGAATTCTCATATAGTAAAAAAAATTAATAATAATAATAATAGAATAAAAATCGTCATTTAAATCATTATAATACCAACAATAATAATAAGAATAATAGTAATAATAATAGTAATAGTGACAGTAATAGTAACAGTAAAAGTAATAATAGTAGTAATAACAGCAATAATAATATTAATAAGAATAGTAATAAGAATAATAACAACAATAATAACAGTAATAATGATAATAGTAATACTAATAACAATGATAATAGTAACAGTAATAATAACAACAGTAATAGTAACAGTAGCATTAAATAATAATAGTAATAGTAATTCTCATATAGTAACAAATAAATAATAATAATATAATAAAAATCGTCATATAAAATGTCATATAAATCGTTATAATAACAATAAGAAGAAGAAGAATAACAGTAATAATAACATTAATAGTAATAGTGAAAATAATAATAATGTAAGAATAATAATAGTAGTAATAATAATAATAATGATAGTAACAATAATAACAGCAATACTGATAATAATAATAATAATATGAATAATATATAATAATAGTAATACTAATAACAAAAACAATATTATTATTTTTATTATTATTATTACATATTAATAATAATAATAATAATAATACTTATTATTATTATTATTATTATTATTATTATTATTATTATTATTATTATTAATTTCATTTCTTTTGTTTCATCACTTTGTTGCTGTGAAATGTAAATTTCTCCATTGCGAGACTAATAAAGGCCAATCCAATTATGATTATTATAATAATAATTATTATTATTATTATTGTTCTTATTGTTATTATTGTTGTGCAAAAGCTTCCACACACATACTCCAGTTTTTTGTTTAGAAAGTCCATTTTCACGACTCCAAAGTGTATTGTTATTATTATTAATATTATTATTATTATTATTATTATTATTATTATTATTATTGTAAATTACAACAAAAATATTTTTTTACGTTTTATTTATTTATTTATTCCAGGAGTCTTGGCGTCCATTGTTCTAAAGTGCGATCACTGACCCTTGACTCATGGGAGCCGGAACTACTCAAGGTCAGTCGTTCTTCTGTTTCTAATATTCGTCCCACTTAAAGGACAAACGACGTCTCCGGACAAGTTGTGTCCATAATTTGTAAAATGGCTTCAAATGACTTCTACTGAGCGTATTTTACAGATTCCACCGCATATAGCGAGATTTTACGTTTTAAGACTCGTGCTGAATATTCAGGAAGTCTTGTTTTTGAGTTGGTGATGAGTCCGTACGTGACGTCACGAAAGGACCGCCCCCTGACCAAAAAAAGACATTGTAGCGGTCCTTCCATCACGTCAATGTATTTTGCTGTACTTCTTTGGTCTGAGAATCGTGTTGCACCCAAAAGCCGCCAGAAGAGGGCATCCAAGCTCCATATAAGGAATTTATCAGCATGTGGAAACGGAGGTGGCCACAGGAGGTCGCCATTTTGTGCCTCTTTTTTTGGGTGAGAGATTTTCCCCCAATGTTGCCTCAAAATGGCACAAATAAATTCTTTAATCGATTGCAAACATGTAAGCTTTCCTCTTCAGAACTATTTGAATCATATTCATAACTGGATGTGTAACAAGAAAGCATATTCTCCGAATCC
Organism: Hippocampus bargibanti; assembly: GCF_051943395.1. Classification (NCBI taxonomy): domain Eukaryota; kingdom Metazoa; phylum Chordata; class Actinopteri; order Syngnathiformes; family Syngnathidae; genus Hippocampus; species Hippocampus bargibanti. The sequence goes on along the minus strand of NC_142745.1, from coordinate 3,732,092 downwards.
GAAGCCATTATTTTGATTTACTCGCAATGCAAGACGTCCTGGCGTGACGTCACGAAGTGGGGGCGGGACTTTCTGAAAATGCCCAACTCGCGGCTCAATTTTTTGCAGATTTTGGACACTTTAAGTCATTTTTATTGGTGTTTTGCATTTGACTAAAAATATCAGTGCGTGTTTTGGGTATTTTAGATGCTATAAAACGTTTTTCTGGTGTCAGTTAAAAAACAAAAAAGTGGCGTCGGTTGCCCTTTAAGGTTGCAAAGTTGCCTTTCAATGTTGTAAACTTTCAAACACAACAGGGATTCATATTATTGAAGATTCTTTTTTTTCCCCACAACGTTCTGTAACACATATCTCTCCCGCTTTTGTGTTCAGCTAATGTGTGAATTAGGCAACACTGTGATCAATCAAATTTATGAAGGAGCCTGCCAGGAGCTCGGCTTGAAAAAGCCCAGACCGTCCAGCACAAGGTTTGCCTTTTGAGCCCTGCGCAATCCATGTTCACTTCCTCCTTCCAACATTTTTGTCTTTGTTGCTCCAGACAGGAGAAAGAAGCTTGGATTAAGTCCAAATACGTAGAGAAGCGCTTCCTAAAGAAGATGAGTGGAAGCGAGGCGTTGGCGGAAGGTGAAAGGAAATTGCGACCGTGGACGGTGAAGAAGTGCCAGCGACACAACAGCTCAATCCGGGCGCCAAACAAAGTCCGCAGGAAATACCATCGCTACGAGCCCGGCAGTGCCTCGCCTGCGAATCTCTCAGCAGGTCAGTGGGACAAAAAGTCTCTTGGACGTTTTGTGATGATGAGCGGATCCGGAACCAACCAACCTCTCTCCATTACTCTTGTGAACCTTTGGCAGCAGCTGCAGCCAAGTTTCGTCGGGATTCCCTTTTCTGTCCAGATGAGCTGGACTCCCTCTTTTCCTATTTCGACACGGGCTCGGGACCACGCAGTAAGTTCACTTGACCTTGTAGAGGTTGGTGTTAACTCACAAATGAGCAAATATTGGCGCTCAGGGGCCCCCAGAGATGGCGCTATGCCCACAAGAGACACCGTATGTAATAATTAACGTGTCCGTGGCTTGGCGTGGTTTGGCCCCGCAGGCTTGAGCAGCGACAGCGGCTTGGGAGGAAGCACCGACGGCAGTACAGACATCCTGGTGTTTGGTTCTGTGGTGGACAGCGTCACAGAAGAAGGTTCGTTCACATATAAACACCAGTGCTAAACTTCATAGCAGGTGACACTGGTGAGTTGCTTGTAGAACAAACGGGCAGGCTAATCATGTTGGTCTTAGGTCTAACTAGACTAACTAGTACATGCTGATATCATATTTAATTGAATTGGATTTTGTTTTGTTTTTTTGTTTTTTTGTTTTAATTTGTTTTGTTTTAATTTGTTTTATTTTGTTCTATTTAATCTGTTCTGTTTTGTTGTTTTGTTCTATTTTGTTCTATTTTTGTCTTATTTTATTTAGTTCTTATTTTATTTTATTTTGAAGTATTTTATTTTGTTCTAATTTATTTTGTTCTAATTTATTTTAATGTATTTTATTTTGTTCTAATTTATTTTGATTTATTTTAATTTAATTTGTTCAAATTTATTTTATTTTGTTCTAATTCATTTTATTTTATTTTGTTCTAATTTATTTTGATTTATTTTAATTTAATTTGTTGTAATTTTGATTTATTTTAATTTAATTTGTTCAAATTTTGATTTATTTTAATTTAATTTGTTCTCATTTATTTTATTTTATTTTGTTCTAATTTACTTTATTTTATTTTGTTCTGATTCATTTTAATTTGTTCTAATTTTGATTAATTTTAATTAAATTTGTTCTAATTCTGCTTTATTTATTTTAATTTCTTGTATTTTTTTCTAATTTTGATTTCATTTATTTTTTTGCTGTATTTATTTTGATTTTATTTGATTTTATTATTATTATTACTATTTTTACAAAAGCGACTCCTCTCCAGTCGACTTCAAAGTGGCAGCTTGTTTTTATCAACTTTGCAAGCAACCAATCGTATTTCACCCTGCCTCAGAAATCCCCTGGAAAAATATTAAACAAATTACTCGAAACAAATTATTAAACAAATTTGCTCATTACTAGTATCGGATAGTATGAGCAGTTTTTGAAACTGTGACTTTTTAAAACCATTTAGTTCAGAAAACGTGTTTCACTTGCTCTGAAAATGCATTTGAGGCAATAAAAAGTTGATATGATCCTCACATCCAAACAAAAGGCTCAATCTTCATGTTTTCACTTCTATATGTGTCAGGTTGGCACTCTGCGGCCTAAATAGACACTAATTTCATCATAAACCATGAAGAAAACATTTAGTTCAGAAAACGTGTTTCACTTGCTCTGGTAATGCGTTTGAGGCAATAAAAAGTGACGCACTCCTACCAAAGTTGTTTTCTTTTGGGGAATTATGGGAACCACCTCAAAAATATTTAGCAACATTAAAGTCAAATTTTGTCCTACTCTTGTCCGCTAGAAGAGGAATCGGAGGAGTCTTCCAGTGGTGAGGTAGAAATTGAACAGGAAGTACCATCAGACCCCGAGGACCCCCGAGAGCTCCACCCCGGGGCGCTGCTCCACCGCTCGTCCCGCCTGCATAATTTGCCCCTCATGGCGGAGGCGCTGGCTCACGGCGCCGACGTCCACGCTCCAAGTGAGGACGAGGATGGGAAAACGCCGCTCATACAGGCTGTGATGGGGGTGAGAGGATCATTTATTATTTTATGACAGGATTGGTTATAACGGTTGACCAGTTTAAAATGTTTGTCTCCATCAGGGCTCTCTGATAGCTTGCGAGTTCCTACTTCAGAATGGAGCTGACGTCAACCAGAGGGACATGAGAGGGAGGGGCCCGCTGCATCACGCCACCTACCTGGGACACACCGGGTACGCCGCCGAGTGACTTCCTTCTTGGAAGGAGGCGATCTTTCTACTTGATGTCCATCTCATGGGACTAAATGTGTGCTGTACAGCCAGGTGTGTCTGTTTCTGAAGAGAGGGGCGTCGCAGACAGAGGTGGATGAGCAAGGCTACGACCCGCTTAGCATCGCCGTCCAAGCGGCAAATGCAGATATCGTCACTCTGTAAGGAAGACCTTCTTGAATCTCATCCGTTTTTTTATTTTACTTTATCACCTTTTACGAATTTTTTTTTACATTAATCCATGTGGGTTTTCTTAAAGTTGATTAGTTGTGTTTATTAATCTGATTTCATTTTTAGTTTGTTGAATAATTTGTGGATTATAAATAAAAATCCCAATATTTCATTGTCAAAATACACTATTTTTATTATTTTGCAAAAAAAAATGAAATTAAAATTGAAACATTTTATTTTACTCAACATTTGGTTCATTAAATAGGTGTGATTACTGTAATGTCAAATATACCTGCTGGCCAAAATCCAAGCCAAACCCTATGCATCATTAAAAAAGAAATATAATATAATAATAATATAAAATTAAATTAATATGAATAACAATATAACATATAAACAATATAAAATATAAAATAGGAAATATGAAATAAAATAAAATGTCAATAAAATATCAAATATGAAAGAATAAAATAAAGAAATAAATACAACAATAAATATAAAAAATAAAAATACATAAAATATATAAAATCCAAAACAATAAAAATAAATGTGACAAAAATGTTTATAATAAAATAAATTAAATAAAATATAACAATAATAAAATAAAATGCATGTATATAAAATACAATACTGTAACATGAAATTAAAATACATCAAATACAACATATCAAATAATTTAAAAATTTAAAAATTTAAAAATTTAAAAATTGAAAAATTGAAAAATTGAACCATTGAAAAATTTTAAACATTAAAAAATTGAAACATTGAAACATTTACAAAGTTACAAATTCAAAAAGTTACAAATTTAAATATTTAAAATTTTACACGTTTAAACAATTTACAAATGTAAATAATTTAAAAATTTAAAATTTTACAAATTTAAAATTGTACACATTTATGCGACAAAAAAATAAGTAAAAGCCCCTCCCTCTTCTCATTTATCGATATTTGTCCTGTCCGTCTCTTCAGCCTACGTCTGGCGCGGATGAACGAAGAGATGCGAGAGGCAGAAGCCCCCCTGGGACAACCAGGTCAATACCCCAGCACCAGTCCCACTGAGCAACAGTACAGGAAGTGCATCCAAGAGTTCATCTGCCTCACCATAGAGGAGTTTTAGCATCTCTCGTTGTCGAGTCCCTCCTGTAGCTGCCTCTCGAGACACCGATGTCAGCTAGATCAAGGCTTACGGGCAACGCAAACCCCACTGATGGACCTTTTTTTTTTAACTCTTACTGACTAAAGCGCCCCTCTCCCACGCACCTCAGATTTTCTGCTAGGATTCCGCTCGCCATCTCGCACTAGCCGCATCGCATCAAATCAAATGACATCTGCTTGTTGGTGTCCTGCTAACATTCTCTCACGCTGTAGTTTAACCTCTCACGGGAGGCCTGTCGCTCCATTAACCCGGACCGAACCATCTTTCCTCAGCCCGAGGTGTAAATAGCGTCATTTAGCGTGTTGATGTGGCTGGCGTGAGGCAAATAGTATTCATTCAAAGACAAAACGACCGTGCGGACTAAGAGTTGAACAGTAAGATGTTATAATACATTTCTGCAAAGCAAACAAACGCTCGCAAAAAAAAAAATAAGGATGGATTTGATATTTTCCCGGTCAACCACTTCCTCTCAAATGTATTTTGTTAGTTCAGCTCCAAAATCCGAATCTTAATTCTTTGATGTTGAGCTGAAAATACAAAGACCCCACTAGGATGGTGAGGCGCCGTCTCTTCCTGCTGCTTTCTTCACTACCTTTATTTGCCCGTGGCAGACCATATTTTTGGCAAACTGGTCCGCCATTTTATTTGAGATCACATAATGCATGCCGTGCAGGCTCAGTTTCTCCAGGTCCTTCCTGTTGCTACCTGATTTTTTTTAATTTTTTTTTAATGGTTGCCATAGAGCAGGTGTGTCAAAGTCATTTTTTTGCCGCGGGCCACTTTGTAGTTATGGTTTCCTCTCGAGGGCCGTGATGAATTTGGGGAACCCATTAGAACATTTAAATCCCTTCAAATATTACATATAGAGCACACAGCAAATTAATGAATAACTCGTTTTCAAATCTGAAGTCAAGAATAATGGCTTTTATTGTGGTTGACATCCAAAAATATGAAATTTTGGCTCAGATTTTAGCAATCATCATGGAATTTAACAAGTTTGATTTGCTTTCGCGGGCCGAAAAAAATGATGTGGCGGGCCGGATTTGGCCCGCGGGCCTTGACTTTGACACCTGTGCCATAGAGCGTACTGCTAAAAACTGAGATTTTTCTTTCCGGTGATAAAATTGAACTGTGTTTTATTTTATACTATGATAATTTCAACTACATAATACTATGTTCCTCGATATTTGCAGGATGCTAATCCAGACCTTCAAGAAACACCAAAAATTTGTAAATAAGCTGAAAGGTTTATACTTCATTTGCCTTTAGTTGCCACAAGATGGGAGCAAAACACTTTTTTTTCTCAATTAGACAAGGCCATGGCCTGACCAAATAAAGCTTCAACATCATTTATTGTTGCCTAGATGATCCCAAAGCTATATTTGTCTTTTCGACATGGCTATGGCTTCAACATTAACTCATTCGCTGCCATTCCCAAATTTATTCGGGAATTGAAAAGTGTGACGTGGAACGCCATTCCCGAATTTGTTCAAGTTTTGGTTGTTTTTTTTAACAGTGGTGCCGATAAAGTATTGGTCAGACCTCTGGAAATATTTTTCCCTTCCACGAGGGGGAATCATTTGCCTTTTGTCCATGTTAGCGCTTTGTTACAGCCTTAGCTGTTATTAAAGCGCTATATACATCAATATGTATGTATTGTATTGTATTTTGTACAGCCGCCCCCATTTGGGGCTCAGTTAAATCCAGACCCATTTAACTTAGGAATTAACTTTTTTTCTGATTAAAGAAGAGACTATGGTTTCTTATGCTGAATTGAACATTTTTATGTGGTCCTAAAACTCAATCTTCTGTGGGTCCTGCAATTTTAGTGACAATGACAAAAACCCTGGCACTGGAGTGGACACATTTTTACACATGGTCTGGCAGTGAATAAGTTAAAAACAAAGAATCATTGAAATACAAATATTGCCTTTAACCATAATTTGCTTACTACATGAGCATAATAGCAAAAGCGTTGAGCTGCAGGAAGAGACAACACCATAAGGCAGTTGACCTTTCCAAGAATAGTCATGACTTCAATTTTGGAGTTGTAATACTGTGCACTTTTCCCACTTTCAGTATTATCATTTTATTATGTATTACATCGTTTTCAGGTACTCTTTTTTTTTCCTTATTTCTTGTCTTGTCTTATTTTATTTGTCTTTCCAGAGGAGCCGTGCAATGCATTTACTGATGCAGTTTATTATCTTCTGTTGATGATTGTCATTTTAGTCTTAATATGTTGTTGACAGTGGCTCGATAATAGCAGTCGTAGCGGCCCTTTTTGTGACGGAATGTGGAACGGCCTTATGTTACATTGAAATTCGGCTTTCTGTGCTGACAATGAATTTTTTTTTTCTGAGTTTATGGAGAGAAAGATATTTAGTTTCATCTGTGGTTGCATTGCTTAGTGAGGAGGAAGTGGTAAAATCTATAAAACGTGAATTGGAATTGTGCCATCAAATGATTGACACCTCTGCGGAAAACAATGGCGCCGCTCACTTCCCTTGACTGAAGATCCTCGAGCCACACCCGCATTTACTGTTCCTGTAAATACTCCATGTTACAATATCTGTATCAGTGAGATTATGGAGCACACTTTTCGTACATGTTTACACACTTTGCGGGCTCCGATGCCGAATAGCTGACAAGTGTTCTCTGCATGCTTTGTGGGCGAGTCAACGCGATCGACGCTCCTAGCATGCTCTGATATTTTTCTACCGTTTTGATCACATTGTGCAGTGCAGTCCTGTGGAAATAAGCATGTAGCAACATGACCTCTCTGATGTCAGTCAAAAAAAAATCCTTTCCGCAAGCAGTAATTTCTTTTTTTCTGCCAAAGACTTTTGAAGGGAAAGTGTCTGACCTTGTATGATATCACTTTTTTTCGTCAACGTGAAAGAGTAGATACAGCTTAGTCTTGCTACGCTTTATGACGTGAGTGTGGTCCGAAACACCATTGGGCGTGCTCACATAATCAAAAAAAAAAAATCAAAAACAGGACTGGGATCCGCACATGGCAATAGTTAAGAGACTGCAAGTAGTAGAAGTCTAGGGGAGGGTGCGACCGTCGCCCTCGAGGAACATGTTAGGTGTCGTGTCCATTGTACGTATTGACATAGGAGTGTTTAAAAAGGTTCTGTAAATAGTACACTCGTTGGTGTATTTCAACTCCATGCCTGCCTCTCAGCATTCCATAACAAATCGTGACGCTCCGATTTGTTTCATGTTTGTCTTTTTATTCTCTTTTAAAAAAACACCCATCACTCCATTAGTTGGACGTCGTGGAAATGTTATTTCTCGTGGTGGCCAACTACGACAAAAACAACAAAAGATGAATCTAATAAAACTGAGAAACTCTTCATGAACTAACCCGGCCTGTACTTGCTTTCATTCCTGTTGTCCTCTTGCATTCCCTCAGCATTGCAGCAACATTTATAAACGCTCTAAATCGATCACTTTTCGGGGATCGCTCTGTGTTGGGAGACTGCTTTTTTCCCTCTTTAATCTGCTGTAGTGTCTAAATTTCCCTCAAACACTGCTTATTCAAATGGTTTTATTTCCCACAAGGGGGCAGTATTTCCATTTTTTTCCCATGTTAGCGTTTTGTTCCAGCTACAGCTGTTGTTAAAGCGCTATATAAACTAGTATGTACAGTATGTGTTGCATTGTATTTTGGACAGACGCCCTCATTTCAAACTCATATAACTCCAGACCCATATAATTTAGGAATTAATTGTTTTTTTTATGATGAAAGAAGAGAGTCCAAGGTTTCTTACCCGATCCTTGAATGTTTATGTAGTCCTAAAACTCAATATTCTGTGGGTCTTGGAATTCAAGTGACAATGACAAAAACCCTGGCACTGGACTGGACACATTTTTGCACGTCTTGCAGTGAATGAGTTAAATGCTGCAATTGAAAATTAAAATCCGCATTAATGCTCCGTACGGAGTAGTGCGGGGTGTGTGTGTGTGGGGGGGGTGGGGGGGGGGGGGGGGGTTAGTCCTGCAGCACTAACTGTATCCCTTGAATAATTCAGTGTCTTCACTTGTAAAACATTCATGTGACCTCACAAGCAGTTTTTTTGAAACACTAACTATAAAATTTTTACTCACTTGCCAGAACTATTCCAAGTGTCATTTCATATGCAAGACAGACCGCGAGGAACACTAACTGACATGTCATTGCTTCTCTCACCACAGGTGTTGCCAAGGGCAGCAGAAGGTTTAAATCTTTACCACGGGATAGAGTGAGTGAAGCATCCTGGGCCGTCGCTTTTATATTGTGGTGTAGCGAGACACTTTGGTTCTTATTGCGCTGGTGGTGGTGTGGTTTTCTTTTCGGGCTATCTGAGGCGTAAACATTTGGAACTGGTTTGTCGCTTTGTGAGAAATTTGCGTTACATTTTATTATTTCGTGTCTATGCTGACACTTTCTCGTGAGATCATATGTAACAGTTATGTATTTTAAAAAAAATAGCATTCAATTTTTTAATCATAATAATGATGTCCATGGGTGTACAGTATGTTCACCCCCACATCACGATTAACCATAAATTAAAAACATGTACACCGCTGCAAACTACAATCACGTATTTTTAAAGAAATATTGGCAGCGCCAAATCAAACTGAACATTATTCTTGTTCTTAATACACCCACTTAATTTCAAAAATTGTAAAGCTCTCATATTCGATCTTATTCGGGTGAACTGGTGTACCTAATGAAGTGGTGGGTGAGTATTTAATTTACATAAACTCTGCTACAGGAATTAAAATCATTTAGTAACATGTCTTTTTACCTCCACATACTCTTTAAAACACCAGTCTCAAAGCTAAGGCGCGGGGGCCAAATATGGCCCGCCACATCATTTATTTCGGCCCGCAACAGCAAATCAAGCATGTCACGTTCCATGATTCTAGTTAAAGTCCAAATCAAAATTTCAAATTGTCCAATTCAACCACGATAACAGTCATTATTTTTTTACTTCAAATTTGAAAACCAGTTATTCATTAATTTGTTGTGCACTCTATATATATGTGGAGGGGATTAAACATTTTAATGGCTTGCCCAAATTCACAATGGCCCTCGAGAGGAAACTAAGTACAATGTGGCCCATGGGGAAAAAAATAAATTTGACACTCCTGCTTTAAGAATATCTCGCCGTAGCGCAAATGCTACGTTTAAAACCTAAACGATAAAGCAATCAGATTTATAGCCATCAAAAAGACACCAGGATGACAGGAAACACTACTGATGGAGCTAACGAACAGGATGCTCACCACTCTCTTCCTTTGCATGTTCTTTTTCCCCTGACTATACTCGACGACGTAGCTACATGTGCTAGCACTGCCGTATATTTTCCCCTTCAAAATAAATCACATACCGTTGGGGATTTGGTGTGTCATGGAACAATGTTTACATTGATTTCCTTTCATTTAATTAAGGCGACAGCATCACAGGTGTAGTGACAAAAACGCCTTGACTTTCAGGTAATGTCTCCCGTGGGGAAGTCTTTCGCGAGTTTTCTCTTCTCGCATCTCTCCAGCCCGAGAAGCTGAAGAGGAGAAGTCATCAGTTCAGCCGCTACGAGAAACCTTGAGGGGAAATTTTTACCTGCCTCGTCCTCATCTTTGTGTTTTGAAGCCGATCCTGAGCATGTATATATTTCAGCTGAATGTAGCTCAAACATTGACTTTTGTATGTTGATTGTAAATATACAAATGGCTGCCAAAATCTGAGTCAGATGTTTGGATATCAGAATGAGTGATTTGTTTGAGGGCCATTATTTGAGGAAATGACAGCTTTTGCTCTTGCAGGTATTGAAAGCCCGCCAAGCATTTACATCATTTTTTTAGTCCATTTCACATTGCCCTGTTTCTCTGCATTTGCCACGCTTTCTTGTTGTCAATGCACAACTCTGCCCGAAGCACAAAGGGATTTGGTTGTTGATAGTTTTGTATAATTTTCTATTTTGCACCTTACTTAATAAAGAATTTTGATTCATTATGAAAGGTAGTTGCTCATGATTAACAAATGTATAATTTTAATTATTTAATGAAGTGAAGGGTGGAGTAAACTCACCAGGCAATGACAGGGCACAAAAAAATCACATTCAGACTAATATGCAATTTTGAATTTTCAATTAACCGCTAGAACGATATTGATTAAGAATCACAAAAAAAGATGCAGAAAGGCTGGAGTAGTGATGTTAAACTCCAAACCTACAAGTGGAAAGATGTGCTCACCACTGTCCAATAGGCCCATCACATCAACGTATGTAGACAGCCATAATCACGTTGCAAATTCCTGTTTCTTGCTAAAATACTAACATTGGAAATTGTCTCCACTTTTGAAAACAATGAGAAACTGTTGCTTATCTCCTTTTTTTAATTTAATTATTTTTGTAGTGGCATTTGTTGTGCAAATGTGTGATTACGGAAGATTTTGGTCGTGGTGGGGGTGTGATAGTCTCATCCAGCCATATATGGGTTCATATAACTGCAATTTGTCCTGCGAATAAAATTAGTTTTGACATGCACCCCTGTGCTGTTCCCACCTTGCTTCATTCATATCATTCTTCCATTCCATGTAATATTTTTTTAATTATCAGGCAAGAGTTTCACAAAACTACACACCAATCCCTATCCATGTCAATGCGAAGGGATAAGTATTGATTTTAATTCTTAAAATAAATAGAAAAAAATGTTGGTTGCCCACACAGACGTCCTAATGTCGTGTCGATTTTCAGACACTAACACCGCCGTACGTGATGGTGGCGCTCGTGAGCTACTTGAGCATTTCAGTATACCCCTCTGCGGAACGTGAAGAATAAATCCGGAAATGAGTTTTTCTCTTCCTGCTGCTAAGCTATCCACTCGGTAGTGTCTTCGTCCTGTCGGTCTGGGGTCTGACCGCTAAAGCTACAGCCCTACTTCGTATCCAGACCCGAATCCCCAATTTTTTACCGAGTTTCCTTGAGAGGTATGTCCACATAACACACAGTAGCTTCCAAAATGTCACACATGCAGATGTGCAACACTTGTTAAATAGTGCCACTATACGGATACCTTAGCCACCCCGACGTAGCACTGGCCTATGCTAGCCTTTTGGCGCTAATAAGTGTTTACACACCGGATTCGGTGTGAGCTCCAACCACTAGGATCTTCCAGATCGCTTTGTCAAAGCAATAGTCAATTTGACACGCTGAAGAGAAATGTAAGAAAGCCAATCAAAGCTGACTGAAGTGTTCGCTAAGAGTTGTAATGGCATGAAACGTCAGCGCGGCGAGCCTCGCGTGACGCAAGATCTGTAGACGTCAGTAATTTCAGTTGTAAAATAATTTTTCCAGCTGTTTAGAGAATCAAAATGTAAATGTTTATTACACGATCATAGGCGAAACATTCTTAATTGGTTGTGACAATACGATATTGTCTTCTAATAACACTTAAGACGTGACGTGAATTCATTTTATTTCGTCCCTACGCTTTGCTATACAGCCTACAACTATTTGCTGGTTGTGTTGTCCTCGTGTCCATTTGCTTTTGGGTAATGCCACAAGCACACAATTGCTACATTTGTCAATCTGATTGTTTATCGTCTGTTTATACAACAAGACAGGAGTAATAATCAACGAATCGTGGATATTTTTAATTGGCCATCTTGTTGCCCTGCAGCGTGCCTGCCAACAGTGATGAGCTAGTTTACAAAAAAAGTCCATGCAATCCGTGATGAGCAAGTTTAATTTGTACTAAGAAACAGGACAGCGCTATTTGTTTTCCTTTGCCTCACAGTCCAGAACCTTTAAGGATGTAAAACTGCATTTACCCTACTTTAGATTATTCACAAAAGTCCCTATTTTGCTTCTCTATCTTCTATATCAACAGATGAACAGCAACGCGAACAAGAGAGCACCAACCACAGCCACTCAGCGACTTAAACAGGATTACCTCAGGATAAAGAAAGACCCTGTGCCTTACATCTGTGCTGAGCCTCTCCCTTCCAATATCCTACAATGGTACACTCGCCATCCTTACACCACACTTTGCCTTTTTTTTCTATTAATATACATTCCCAGAAAGTTGCATTTTATTTAAATAATCAACAGTGATTGAAGAATGTCATAAACAGTACTGATTTACTGGTTGTGATTTAGTTATTTATTTTCATAACTAGTGCTAGTTTCGACCGATATATATATATGTACCATTGAGATGAGATAACCTTAATTTGTCTCACATTGGAGAAATTCCTATTTCACAGCAGCGAAGTTATGAAAGGAAGAGAAAGGGAAAAAGAATAAGTATAAAAACAAAATATAGGAGCTGCTGTAAAGGCAGCCACTCCCGCGGCACCATCTTGAAGTCAAAACAACAAAAAATACAAAACATTGCATGACAACACAAAAGACACAGATTCAATCGTAAGCACTTTTTTACACCCTCATTGCTATATGATGCAGTTAGATGATAAAGGAGAGGATCAAAGATTTGGTGATGCCGTTTACACATTGAGGAAAAGTGAAATATAATAATGGGTTTTGTGTTCTGAGTAATGACATGTTGGCAGCATGTTTTCCATATTGCCATTTTCTAATTGCTGTTTTAACTTTTGAGAACCAAACTGCGGAATTCCTGTTACTTATAACACTCCTAACTTCCGGCTCAATTTCAGGAAGTCTTGTTTTTGAGTTGGTGACGAGTCCGTACGTGACGTCACTAAAGGACCGCCCCATGACCGTAAAAAAGACGCATTGTAGCAGCGGTCCTTCCATCACATCAATGTATTTTGCTGTACTTGTTTGGTCTGGGGACCTTGTGTTGCACCCAAAAGCCGCCAGAAGAGGGCGTCCAAGATCCATATAAGGAATTTATCAGCCTGTGGAAACGGCCACAGGAGGTCGCCATTTTGTGCCTATTTTTCATTAAGACATCTCCCCTCAATGTTGCCTCATAATGGCACGGAATAAATTATTTAATCGATTGCAAACATGTATGCTTTCCTCTTCAGAACTATTTGAATCATATTCATAACTGGATGTGTAACAAGAAGGCATATTCTCCGAATCTGAAGCCATTGTTTTGATTCTCCAGCAATGCGAGACGTCTTGGGGTGACGTCACGAACTGGGGGCGGGACTTTCTGAAAATGACCAATTCGCAGCTCAATTTTTTTGCAGATTTTGGACACTTTAAGTCATTTTTATTGGTGTTTTGCATTTGACTAAAAATATCATACTGCGTGTTTTGGGTATTTTAGATGCTATAAAACGTGATGTCAGTTAAAAAACAAAAAAGTGACGTTGGTTGTCCTTTAATGGGGGTGCGCCTTATACACTTGAAAATATGGTATTTTTGTTTCTTTATTGAGTTTCAAAAAGTGATGAATGGTAAATCCATTTTGCGTGTCAATTCTGTTTTTTTTTTTTTTTTTTTAAACATGCTTACCCATAAAATAAGTTGGGAGTTTCGAGCAGAAGACGTCAGCCCATTTTGCCGTTTGTTTTTGAGGTTCTATTGCTCAGTAACTCCACTTATTTCGTGTCAAGATTTGACACTCATGTCTCTGGTTAGGTTGTGTCACAGGTACAAGTGACAGAACCGTAACCAGGACAGTGGTCTCGGCTTTCTTATAAATGTGGTAACGCGTGTGACATTTGTCTTGTCTCTCTTGCAGGCATTATGTGGTGAGAGGTCCTGAGAAGACTCCTTATGAAGGTAAAAATAAATACAAATCAAGACAGCTTTTCAACATTCTTGAAAAGTCCGGTTGATTCCCAGACTCATTGATGTGTTGTCGTAGGCGTTTGGTTGTCATCCAAAAATGGTTACACTGGTTACATTTTTTTTTTTTTCCTGGCGCCACATCACCTTAACAAACAGGATGTTGCACTTTGTTAAGAAGGGGAAAAAAAGACGTCAAGTAGTGATGAATGTGTACTCCACTCACAAATCACACCGAGACGCGCCCTCAGGTTGCTGTTTCGCCACATCTTCATTCCTCGCCCATCTCAGGAAGCGTTTTCTTCATAATTAGCCGTTGAACTGGGGTTGCTGCGTCAGTGCGCCGTAACCTTTTCACCCCTTACTACTTACACTGCTTGTGTGAACTTTTCATGGTATAGTCACACAAGCGTGGAAATAGTAGTTGTGGCTCAATATTACTTCACATATAAGGCGCAGCGATGTCATCTTTTGAAGAAAATCAAGGATTTTGAGTGAACCTTATGCACTGGAAAATACGGTAAATGGCCAACAGTGCACATAGTTAATTCGTGCAACATCGCCCTTGATAAGGAAAGGCACAAATGGCTTTTTAAGGCATATACAGTGAGACCTCAACTTACGAACTTAATTGGTTCCCAGACAGTGTGTAAGGCGAAAAGTGTGTATCTCAAAAAGAAATTTCCCATAGGAAACCATTAAAATGGGAATAATCAGTTCCAGGGTTTCCATAAAATATACTTTTCAACTAAATAAGCCTTAAAACTACACACAACATACCTTATTCTATGTATAATAAATGTGCTATCGTATTGTAATGAAAGAAATACACTGCATTGTATCATAAAGTCACTATTTACATTTGTGATGGTCATTTACGGCTTGATGGAATGGCGTTAAAGGTCAAAGGGAATTGCTGTTTGGAAAGAGAGGCGCATTACATGACGACTGTAATTAAAGAAATAAACTGTGCTGTAAAATAAAGTTTTATTTACCTTTTTGATGGTCGTCGATGGCTTATGGAAGGAGAGTCACTTTCCATAAGGACTGTTGGTAACTTAACCTCTGGTGCTGTTCGGTCGTGTGCTTCCGCCGAATATCACTCCGCCAGCCGTGGTGGGTGTGTATTATGAAAATAGTGCTTATTATAAGGTTTAATTTTCATACATTTGAAGTTTGTAAGACGAAAAGTTTGTAAGTTAAGGTGTTTGTAAGTTGAGGTCTCACTGTAATTGCGCACTGTGTGCTCCAATCCCAATATTTTATTCTCACATTTGTCCATCTTGTCTTCCTCATAGGGGGTTACTATCACGGAAAGCTCATGTTTCCTCGGGAATTCCCATTTAAACCACCGAGTATCTACATGATAACACCCAATGGCAGATTTAAATGTAATACACGGTAAGTAGATCTGTTACTTTTTTTTCCCCTCCTCGACTTGGTGGCACACAGTGGTGTCACGTTGCCACGCCGTAACGCTCTGTGTCGCTCCCCAGGCTGTGTTTGTCCATCACGGATTTCCACCCAGACACGTGGAACCCAGCGTGGTCCGTTTCCACCATCCTCACGGGTCTGCTCAGCTTCATGGTGGAGAAAGGACCCACCCTCGGGAGCATCGAGACCTCGGACCACACGGTGAGCTTGATGACACTCTGTGTGATGTTATTCAATACGCTGGTTTTGTTTATTAAAAACACAGAACCACTTTTTTTTTTTAATTTGAGGACTGGGGCGAATGAATGGAATTTGTTGTTAATTTCAAGAAGGCATGTTAATTTGGTGGACTTGTGAAGTGAGTTGCGATTTTGACCACAGAACAAATTGAACTTGTGATGGTTGGTGTGTGAACACTGTGCTGGTTTTTTTTCCCCCCCAGAAAAGACAACTCTCAGCGCAAAGCCTGGCCTTCAACCTGAAGGACAAAGTCTTTTGTGAATTGTTCCCCGATGTTGTAGAGGTGAGCGCGATGCTTTTGTACGAGGATGGAAACATTTTGGAAAAGAATTGAGTTGCATTTTATCCTCTCCGCCACAAAAAAATTACACGTGCGATTTTGGATCCCCCTTTTTTTGTTTTTTAATATGTACAGTAAAGTCTCGTTATATCGATATACAAGGGAGTCCGAAAAAATATCGATATAACCGGGACTATCGATATATCCGACCCTATTTGCATGTAATTTTCTCCGTGCGTGCATAGAAATAGTATCGATATAACCGGGACTATCGATATATCCGATATCGATATAACGAGACTTTACTGTATTTACCTATTTATTGACTCAGAGCTACTTCTGATTTTTTAAGCAATAAATAAATGTCTTACTGTTGTAAATATATATCAGATTTGACACAAATATTTTGGTTTTACAAGCAGAAAATGAATGCATGTGAACCACGAATAATATTGTGCTTGACACAATGAGAAATTTTAGACCAGGAAGCAATCCAATCAGAAGATTGAACAAACTATCACATGTATTTAACTCATTCACTGCCATTCCCAAATTTATTCAGGAATTGAAAATATGACATGGAGCGCCGTGTCCGAATTTCTTCTGGTTTTGGTTTTTCATGCAGGGGCGCCGATAAAGCGCTGGTTAGACCTCTGGCAATGTTTTTTTTTCCCTTCCACAAGGGGGCAGCATTTGCCTTTTGTACCGCCGCCCCCATTTCAAGCTCAGATAACTCCAGACCCATGTAACTTAGTAATTAACTCTCTTATTCTGAGGAAAGAAGGGAATCTAAAGTTTCTTACGCTGCATTGAATGTTAATGCAGTCGTAAAACTCAATATTCTGTAGGTCCTACAATTTGAGTGAAAATGACAAAAAAAAAAACCTGGCACAGGAGTGGACACATTTTTGTACGTCTGGCAATGGCAGTGAATGAGTTAATCAACTTGTTGACCTGCAGTCTTTTACGGCACCCTCTCCCAGCCAACCTGAATCTGATATTGTACTACGCTGCTGTGGGAAATTTTATTTTGGTAATTGCTCCGCCATCGTTTTAGCTTTACTAAAATAAGCTTAGTAAAGCTAAATTTAGCTTTACTAAAATTTACTACCGTTAACTGTCAAATCGCCACGTGTGTCCTGTCGCCAGGAGATGAAGCAAAAACAGAAAGCACAGGAAGAGCTCAACGCCCGCACTCAGCCCCTCCCCTTACCTGACGTGGTACCCGACGGCGACCCCCAGCAAGCCCATTACGGCCTCCCCGACCTCAACGGGGGTCCCATCCCGCCGGGCGGCGCCAACCCCGCCCAGGGGTTGCAGCAACCCAACCGCAACCACGGACTTCTAGGCGGCGCTCTCGCCAACCTCTTTGTGATCGTCGGCTTCGCCGCCTTCGCCTACACGGTCAAGTACGTGTTGAGGAGCATAGCGCAGGATTGAGAAGCTGGACTCATGTCAGGTGGATGGGGGGGGGGGGGGAGATGTTGTGTCCCCCTGGACCACCGCGGACTCTGGAGGACAGAAAGCAGTCCGCTCGGGAGGGACTGTGAGGAGGAGGCGACGGGGAATGGCTCATGGGTTGTGGAGGACCAAAGTCTTTTCACACCACTGGGTCTCAAGTTGCTTTTTTGGAGCGTGAACTTCTCTCTCTCTCTATTGGCAAACACGTTTCCTCTTGATTATGTTCTTATTCTTGTCAGCAAATTGTTTACAAAACAAGGTAGATGCAAGATAGCGGTGACCTACGGCAGCCAAAGCACCACCTGTTTTTTTTCTATCTTCCATGACCTCTCCCCTAAATTGTCTTTTTCTTTTTCTCATCTGACTGATGATAAATTAGCATTTTCTGAAGCACAAAAGGAAAGTCTTCACAGGCAAAGTTTTGAACCACAGAGAGTATCCCTCACGCAACATCGTAATTAAGCGACTGGAACAGACGCATCGGCTCCAGTCAACCCATGAGCCCAAATCAAGTCGCGAGTTCGGGACCAGCGCACTTGGGGAATGGTTCATCTGACCCAATCTAGAGTCGCTCTGCACACTCGCATCCGGTTCGGAGACGCTGGAGGAGAATCAAACGTTTTCTTCTGTATACAGTAAAGTCTCGTTATATCGATATTCTCGGGAGTCGGAAAAAATATCGATATAACCGGGACTATCGATATATCCGATCCTGCGACATGTAAATTTTCTCCTTGCGTTCATAGAAATAGTATCGTAATAAGCAGTACTATCGATATAACCGATATCGATATAACGAGACTTTACTGTATTTTCTTTCCGATCAATTTTTGTCATTTTAATTTATAGACAAAGCCTTTGGAGTGCGTAGTCGGATGACACCAAGTGTCCACATGACTGCTTATCATTGTTGTGAATTGCGTTTATTAGTCATGCTTGTGGATTTCTTTTCTCCGCAGCAACACTTGGGAAATAAACAAATCATAAAAGGACTTCTGTTGTGTCATTGGACAACAAAAGGGCCCAGTTGTCAATTAACTCACCGATTGTATAAAAATAGATAGCGTCTGCGTTTCAAAGATTGCTCTCAAAGCTTCCCGCTCACGTGAAGCACTTCATTAGACGCTTTACATTTACATTACCACTGAAGACAATCTCAGTTTTGCGTTATCAGTAAGAGGTGTGTGTCATCACTGTATTGGTTCAACGACAAGCAATAAAGTAAAAAAAAAATGTTGAAAGTAACAGAATGGTCTGATTAAGTATTTACATGGCTTTTCTTGAGAACTTGGGGGGGAGGCCCATAACAAGACTCCATACGTAATAATACAAATGTATGTGTAAAGTTACTGAGATGAACCTTGTGATCATAAGAGTACGCTTCTTGAAAACATGAGCGTGCTTCACAAGAAAATTATGACATCAGAATGCAGAGTATAAAGAGCAATGAAGGCGGATTTTAAAGTCAGTTTTATTGTCAAATATGCTAATATGCATGACATACAGCACAGATGAAATTAATGTCCTCTCGGACCCAGCGTACATACAATTGACAACAGACAATACATGTAATTTCTGTATGTAAAGTGAGGTAGTGTTGTCTGGAAAGTGAGGCAGTGACGTATATAAAGTGATGTAATGTAGTAATGCAAAAACAACAAGAAAGGGTTGAAGTGAGGTCTTGCAGAAAAAAATGAGAAAGAACAAAAAAAAATAGAGCAGGATGATCGTACAGCATGTCGCGTGTACTCAGAGCTCGGTGAGTGTGGCAGTGGGAAGGGGCAGGCTGGGCAGGGCTGGGAGGGAGTTGAGTCTCCGGACTGCCTGGTGGCAGAAACTCTCACAAAGAGTGGTGTGTGGGATCGCCAGCGATCCTGATGGCTCTGCGGGTGAGGCGGGTGTTGTAGATGGGGGGGGGGGGGGAGACAACCCATTTGTGCTTTGCATGTGACAAAGAGCCAGCTGTGCAAACCAGCTGTTGTACAAAGTTCAAGTCCCACCGCCCATATTTAAAGGACAACCGACGTCTCCGGACAAGTTGTGTCCATAATTTGTAAAATGGCTTCAAATGACTTCTACTGAGCGTATTTTACAAAGATTCCAACGCGTATAGCTATATTTTACTCGCGCTGAATGGAAATTATTTTTGGAGCATTAAAATCACGATATTTTCACCCACAGGAAGCTGGTTTTCAGGGTTTTGTTGATTTTTGTTTGGGGGGGGGCATTGAAAGGGATATGTACATTGAAAGCGCAAGCAAAGCTTGCTGAACAGGTTTAAGTAGAAGGGCATTTTCCCTTTTTATGTGTTCTCAAGTGAATAGAATTCTTCCGGCGGTTTGATTCCCGGAGCAGAATTCCCTGGAAGTGCACGTCACGTGACACGAGAAGTCACGTCTTTAAGAGTGGCTTGTTAAACAGCAGCGCTCACAACTCGCCTCAACCAGCTCAGCGTTCACTTCGTCTGCACACCCAGTAAGTTCTAAAGTCCATCAGTAAAGTTTTGTCACTCCGTTGTGCTTTATAAATTGCAAGCGTGTTCACTTTGTTCATGTTTGCTAAGGGGTCTCGACATGTCTCCAAATGAGGATCTGGAGTGCGTGGTGTGTTTCCACCACTACTCACGCGCACAACGTGTCCCGCGCCTTCTGCACTGCGGCCACACTTTCTGCGTCCCTTGTCTGGAGAAACTGGCCAACGTGGATGGTGTGATCCGGACTATCTGCTGCCCCCTGTGCCGCTGGATCACCTGCACTCGAGCTAGCCTGACCCTGCCGGGGGCTTTGTGGGTCAACACCGAGATCTGGGATCGAATGGCAGAGAAAGAGCAGAAGAGAACGAGGGCAAAGGAGGATACAAGGGAGGATGTGGACGAGCGACTCATCGGGACAATGTTGTAAGTAGAAAAATAGTTTTAAACGTCGTTGGGGAAAATTGTCGAATTATTTATTCATTTGTAGTCCTGTTTGAGGTTCAATACCAGTGTTGGATCAGTTCTTCTAAAAGTTCTACACACAAGAATAATCATAAATAAATCAATCAATGAATGAACAAATACAGTAAATGAATAAACAAATAAATCAAGAACTAAATACATACATAAATAAATACAGAAATAATTACATAAACACATAAATAAATATATGCACACATAAATACATACACAAATAAATAAATACATTAATAAATGAATAACTAAATAACTAAATAATTAAATAAATAAATATATACACACATAAATAAATACACTAATAAATAAATGAATAAAATGAATAAATACGTAAATAAATATATACATGCATACATAAATAAATACACAAATAATTACATAAACACATAAATAAATATATGCACACATAAATACATACACAAATAAATAAATAAATAAATAAATAAATACATTAATAAATGAATAACTAAATAACCAAATAAATAAATAAATATATACACACATAAATAAATACACTAATAAATAAATGAATAAAATGAATAAATACATAAATACATAAATAAATATATACATGCATACATAAATAAATACACAAATAATTACATAAACACATAAATATATGCACACATAAATACATACACAAATAAATAAATAAATAAATAAATACATTAATAAATGAATAACTAAATAACCAAATAAATAAATAAATATATACACATAAATAAATACACTAATAAAGAAATGAATAAAATGAATAAATACATAAATAAATATATACATACATACATACAATAAATACATAAATACATCAATAAATCAATAAATACATAAATACATAAATAATAAATACATAAATAATAAATACATAAATAAATACATACATAAATACATAAATAAATATATAGCTAGCTTGATACTACTACTAATAATAATGATAATGATAATGATAATGATCATGATCATAATACGTAAAAATAATACATTTCATTTCTAAGAACCTTTCAAAACTCTAGCTAATAGATAGCTAGCTTGATACTACTACTACTACTACTACTACTAATAATAATAATAATAATAATTGTTCCATTCGTGCGGTGAAGGCCTACTGGTGAAGGACAAAGTGCAAAACATATCAAATAAACGCTTAAAAGAACTTTCCAGATGATGACGACTCATGTTGAGAATTTAAAAAAATGAATTCAAAACCTCTTTTTACTCTCGCTTTCTCCTTAGCTCGAATTCGAATCACACTGTTCTCAGGTCTACACTCCAAAAAATGTTCAACTGTATCGCAGTGCAAGAGCGACATTTGCAGGCCTGCTGACCTTTCCCGTTGTCTTCTGCCGTTCATCTGGACCAAGCCAACAACTCCATGTTTTATATATGTATATTTATGACTGTATTGCACTTGCATGTAGGTGTTAAAAAAGAGATTTGAACTGTAAAGATTGTAAAGATTTGACTGTAAAGCTGTTTCGTCCTTTTTATTTATATATGTTTCATATTTTGTCATCATGCCTTCGTCGACCATCATAAAGTCAAATCACAATGATGGAAGTTCACTTTTGTTTATGATACTTGAATAAAAGTAAGATTACTCTGAATTTATCTCCTTATTCATTATCTGTCTGTCCGTCCATCCATCCATTTTTTGATCTGCTTGATCCTCGCAAGGGTCAGTGGGCACTATAGCCTATCCCAGCAGTCTTTGGGCAATAGGCGGGGGACACCCTGAACAGGTTGCAAGCAAATCACAGTTCACACAGAGACAAACGATCAACTCACGGGAGAATTTTCAGTGTTTAATCAGCCTGCCATTCTTTTTTTTTTTAATGTGGGAGGAAACGGGAGTACTCTGAGAAAATGTCGGGTGGCCGCGACACCATCAACAGAACAGATAATATATATGTGACGGGTGTCACAACAGTGACTGTCTTCATCCCACCGATGCTGCCGTATTAATGAAGACGAGACGCGTGGATGTGTCTTTTTATTTCTTTTATTTCTGCAACACTGCAACACAGTATGGCAGAAGGGATGGGTGAAGTCGCATGGGTTTCGTCTTGTGATTAACCTGAATCTCCTCGAGATTGTTCTCAAATGCAAAACATTGTAGATAACAAAACAGAATTAACAACGTGTGATCGTATAGTGGTTATTTACAGAAAAAGAGAATACAACACAAGTTCACTGTTATTTACAAGATGTCCCTGAACGCATCATGGGCGGAGACTCAGCAGAACACGCGGTGCGCTTGTAATGGCTGGCGCACAGTTCAACCAGCCACGGACACTCACGGGCAAATGAGACACGACACAAGAAACTAAATATTGTTCAACGAAAACGAAATGAAACAATTATTACCTGCAACACAGTATGGCAGAAGGGATGGGTGAAGTCGCATGGGTTTCGTCTTGTGATTAACTGCGATAGAAAAGCGCATATTCCTAAATTCCACTCGACAAAACGTGAAGTAAATAATGACACAAAAAGTAATCTGGACTCGAATGAATAAGGGAACTAATTAGATAACACTAGACAGTACAAAAGGGGAAACAAAATAAGATATTGTCATGAAAATGCGCGTTAATCAAGACCAACAGAAAATTGCGACTCACCCTGAATCTCCTCGAGATTGTTCTGGAAACTATGGGCGGGACATAGTGCCACACTGTGCGCCGTTGCGTCACTTCCTTCATAATTTAATAATCTAAGTGCACAACTCCGTTACATATATAAAAAGACAAAATAATACAACACGACACATAAGACACAGACAGTTGTGCAATTTTAACCATTTTTTTTTCCTGCATAAACTTTGTTGTTTGAAGCAATTATAGATGGAGTTTTTCAAAGCGTCTTTCCACCAGTGGATCACAGACAGTCTGCTGAGAATGTGCGCAAATTTGTTACAAGCTAAATTGGAACGCAAGAAGCTGTCGCGTCCATGGATGAAAAAGGACTGGCGCTCATCACCTGTCCCACCTATTGATATCAGCATTTATTTTTAAAATGTTGTTTACCTATTTTATCTTTATGCAACAAACACTGTTGACTTCATGTCTTCCTTCTGTTCACAAATTACTTGCAGCTGAATCATAAGGGTGCATCCATCAGTTGGGTGGACAGTATTGCTCTGCCCGGCAAAAGAGGTTTAGATGCGCCTTGCTATGAGGTGGATGCCTCCCTGTCGAGCTTCTGTCAACTCCCTGATCACTTTCTTCTAAAACGACATCACTCTGTCAAAGTCAGTCAGCTTTATTGTCAAATATGCTAATATGCATGACATACAGCACAGATAAAATGACTGTCCTCTCGGACCCAGCGTGCAAGGCACTTATAATGACTTTGACAAACATAATAAACACCACTGTACGCCATTGCAACTTATATTTGGAACTCATTGCAGTATGGCTGCCGCTGCTCACCAGCACACAAGAAAATATCCCGTGACTGTAAAGTGTCCTTGAGAGTTTTGAAAGGCGCTTAGAAATGAAATGGATTATTATTATAAGATTGCCAGTGTTGTTTCCCTCAAAATGGAAGTGGAGTATATTTACGTTTCCACCGGCAGATGGAAGCAAAGGGCCGATTGATAGGTCCAATATTGACTCCTAACGAACGACCGTAACACATTACGTATTTGTCTAAATAATAATAATAATAATAATAATAATAATAATAATAATAATAATAATAATAATAATAATAATAACAATAATAATTACTAATATGCGTCTATCAAAGCTCTCAAGGACACTTTACAATCAAAAAACATAATTAAAATCGCAGATAAAATTATACAAATCACAAGAGATAAATCTTCACAGAATGCGATTTTCAATAGGTGGGTTTTGAGATGGGATTTGAAGGTGAGAAGACAATCAATATTACGGCTGTTGGGAGGAAGAGTTCCAGAGTTTGGGGGCACAGAGGCTGAAAGCCCTGTCCCCCATAGTGCTGGGACTGGCAAGGGGCAAACAGTGACATTATGTTCTATGAAAATTTGTCTTTATATAAATATTTTAAAAAGTTTATATGATAAACAAACGGAAACGGGTAGCCATCTTGAAGGTGGCAGACCCGCAGTAATATTTCCACAAATATTTTTTTGATTAGAAATATTCCATACATATCTCTTATTTTACTCTCGCCGTGGTTCTCGAATTGAGATAAATAGTTTTAACACTGAAAGACTTGGATCCAGGCGTGCACGTGACTGTCTGCGGGTTTTCAAGGGCAAAGTTTGCATTTAAAAGTGTCATTTAATAAATCACTCACGAAGGCTGACTTGTATTTTGATAACGTAATGAGTCTCGTCGGAATTGGCAATGGTTCGCCTCAGAAGACCGTTTACAATCGAGATTTCCCTGGAAGAGCGCTTGTCTGTGTCACGTGACAGAAACAAACATCTGTGCCTTTAAAAGCATGCAGTTTAAAAACTGCAGAAGCACTCAGAAAACCTCATTCAACCCTCCACTACCCTCACAAGGCAACACCATCATCTTACAAGTAGGTATGTCTCAAATGTTTATTACATAAGTGTTTTACAACATTTTCAATGATTTTGCCAAAAATCGCATTTACAACAGATTTGGAACAAAGCAACCAAAATATCAATAAATGTATGTATGTATGTATGTATGTATGTATGTATGTATGTATGTATGTATGTATGTATGTATGTATGTATGTATGTATGTATGTATGTATGTATGTATGTATGTATTGGATTTGCCTTTATTAGTCTCGCGGTGGAGAAATGTACATTTCAGAGCATTTATTTATGTATTTATTTATTTCTGCATGACGTCACATAATTGTCATACACAGCTGATCTATCAAGTGTCGTCAGCATGTCTCCAAATGAAGATCTGGAGTGTGCGGTGTGTTTCCACGACTACTCACGAAGTCATCGTGTCCCACGCCTGCTGCATTGCAATCACACCTTCTGCGCACCTTGCCTGGAGAAACTGGCCACCGCCGACAAGGTAACTCAAACAATCTGCTGCCCTCTGTGTCGCTGGGTCACCACTTTTCAAATCAGCCTGACCCTGCCCGAGGCATTGTGGGTAAACACCGTGATCTGGGATCGGATACCGGAGAAAGAGCCAAAAAAGAAACGAAGCCACTGGAAATCCGCCAAAAGTTTGAACCGGCAGCACATCAAGACAATGTTGTAAGTAGAAGGCGTCATTTGAATGTTTTTTTTTTTACTCGTGATGTCATCGTGTTAAAAATGAAGTCCTCCTTTCTCGTCAGCTCGGATTCCAATCACGCTGCTTTCAAATCCACGCTTCATAAAGTGTTCAACTGTTTTGTGATGGATAAAGATGATGGAGTATCTTGGCAGGCAAATGGTTTTGTTGTCATGTGACATTCATCCTCAGTGCGACATCCCATATTGCGCATTTTGGACACGCATTCTATTTTTTGTATCAAAGTTGTGTTTTTTTATTTTTTAATGCAATCACTGAACTGTGTCATCACCTAATTATAAAGTATTTTTTTCATACTAACAGCGCCGTCCATAATTATTTTTTACTCTTGGATAAATGTTATGTAGTTATGATTTTAAACTAAATACCAATTTCCCAATTGCAGGAGCGTGCTCTCATCCTGAAAAATGTAGAAATTATTCACTCATCGGTTTTCTACGGATGAGGATTAGGGCCACTGAAGAAAAAAAAAAGGTTCTCACTTAAAAATCAGAATTCTGAGATTAAAGTGAGAATTATATCAGAATTATGAGATTAGTCAGAATTCTGAGATTAAAGTGAGAATTCTGAGAATAAAGTCAGAATTTCTCACTTTAAAGTGAGAATTCTCACTCACACTTCTCACTCAGATTAAAGTGAGAATTCTGCGAACAAAGTGAGAATTCTGCGATTAAAGTAAAATTGTCAGAATGCTGAGATTAAAGTCAGAATTCTGACTTTAAAGTGCTTTAAATTCAGAATTCTGAGATTAAATTGAGAATTTTGAGAATAAAGTGCGAATTTTGAGATTAAAGTCAGAATTCTGAGATTAAAATCAGAATTCTCTTTCAAATCAGAATTCTGAGACTAAAGTCAGAATTCTCATTTTAAAATCAGAATTCTGAGATTAAAGTGAGAATTTTGCCGTTATTTTTTTTCGTCATTTGCCACAATTCTCTTCCATATGCATATATATCTTTGGTAGTTTTCAGGAAAAAAAAACCCCACAAAAAAACAATTCAAGTACGGTCAGAACATACAAACATCCTTAAATGTATCCAGTCTTTCATTTAGAGCAGGGGTCTCAAACTCGCGGCCCGCGGGCCAAATGCAGTCACTGAAAGAATATTTTGCGGCCCGCCTTGATATGAAAGATTAATGTTAGTGCGGCCCGCATGATTGATATGAATGAAACTTGTGTGTGGAGCTGAACAAGTAGGCAAGATAAGCAATGTTTAGGACAGTTAATGTTCAATATGTTCTTTATGTTAAGAAAGTTAAAGGTTAAAGAACTGTGAATACAGACATTTGAAACTTTATTAAAATAATTGTTTTCCTGTGTTTTTTTTCAGTCGTCTGTAACTTATGATCATTAAGTGATTTTATTTATTTATAACTGGTTCATGTATTTTTTTAATTCATTTTTCCATTTATTCGTTTAATTCATTTTTTTGTGTGTTAAAAATAAAAATTTTGAGAACATTGGAATGTTTTATCTGTGATTTTCTTGTGGAAAAACCAATGTGGCTCAGCCTCACCCGGACTCTGCCTCCAGCGGCCCCCCCGGGTAAATTGAGTTTGAGACCCCTGATTTAGAGGATACTAAAACTTTGAAATTGTGTGTAGTGGTTGATTTTTTTGTTTATATAAAACAAGAAAGCCATTAAATAATACAGACATAAAGGAATTGTTGCCGTAATTTAGCAGAGAAGGTGTTTTATAATCCACAAGTAACTTTTTACGAGCACTAATAAAGGATTTCCAGAGAAGCGATAAGCGACTTTGTATGGTAAACTCCCTCCCACTTTTGAGTAGTTTAATGTTTGTTTGGACGCAAGATTTGTTTCCGTTCACGTGAGTTTCTCTTGACCTGTCACCCACTCGTAATCCTCATCTGTGGCTTTGGTTTCGTTTCCCGTGGAATATATATAACGAGGCCAGCCGGGTTGTGTGTTTGTGGTGATTTTATTGCAAACAGTGATGGATTATTGAGCAGAAACATTTCCCTGAATTAGTTCTAAAGAGTAGCATCTTTACCTACAATAATGTCAAATTACACTTAAATACTCAAAGACATTACAACACAAAAAAACAATGCAAACACAAACAGGGAAGGATCATCGAAAAAGCTTTGAGAATCCACAGTCACTGCTAAGACTTCAACTGCAGTGGCCTAAGGTTAAAACAGCTCTCTTCTACAATATTTTGGCTGAATTGTTTTTATTTTTTAAAACTCATTCCCATAAGAGCTTGTTACACACCAGTGAGTAATCAACTAAAAGATATGCCAATAGTCAGCAGTCAATAAGCGAGCGAGCGAGCATCCCCATCCTACCGGGGACAATTATTTTTTTTTATTTTTACAAAAAATAATCATAAAATAACTGGCCTTACTTCAATTCAAAGAGGTCCTACACAACAGTGGCTAGCGGCCGTGTCATTTAAGAGGTGCGCCTATGACAAATGCGGTTTATTTTAACCATAAAACCTTTTGTTTCATTTGTCAGCATGACTATCTCACTCATCGGGACTTCATAAATACATTCAGTTAAAACAAACAAAATAAAAAGCAAAAATAATATATATATATATATATATATATATATATATATATATATATATATATATATATATATATATATATATATATATATATATATATATTGCATGGTTTATCTGGCCTAAAACACTGTCACTACATAAACACACGATCACATGTGCACTTAAATTAACAATGGAGCCATCACATTTGTGTCACCCTTCCTATCTTCAACCAATCCCCAACATCATCGACTTCCCGCCTCACAAAAGACAAAAACATAATTCAAAACAGAGCAAAAGACATACTTTAGAGTCAAGTACAGTTATTGTTAGGGCGGCTAAAACACAGGAACTCACTTCACTGGATTAGTGTCAGCTATTCTTCCACTAGCACAGGAAGCTGGCCTAAAAACAGGGGTCATCGCAGCTTGTGACAGGAGCAGAATCTCTCTTCACACAAAGACACAATGAACCGCAATTCCTAATATGAAGTGGATAAAATAAGGGTGGTGAGATAATATTTCCGAAAGGGAAAATGAATGGAAAGGACAAGCTTCGTGATGAAAAAGCAGCAATCAGATTAAGTGACAGTCGTCGTCCCTTGGTGGTGCTAAGTAAGCCGATCAGGAATCTTATAGGTACGGGTACTGCGCCAGGCGTCTGGGACTCAACTGGTAGGCGCCGTACGCCTCGGCCCGCGGCGTCACGCTCATGTAAGGGGAGGCCGCGGCAAATTGCTGCTGGTAGACCGCCGGCAGGCCGTGTAGCAGACCGCTGACCGAATCCTTGCGGCTTGCCGAGTCTCTCCTGGAGGACGAGGAAGAAGACGAGGTGTATGTGGCTGCATAGGCGGAGGGGGAGTGTCCAGAATGTCCGTGGCCTCCGTGGCCGCGGCCCAGCAGCTGCTCCATGACCTGAGAGGCGGATGAGAGGGCGGTGGAGGCCGGGTAGGTGTACAGGCCGGGCCCGGCGGCGGCCGAGACGGAGGCTAAGGCCGACACCTCGGGGAAGTTGTAGTGAGGAGCCGAGGTGGCCGCGGGGAAGGTCTGCTGCCGACGTAAGGACGAGTCGGCGTGGGACGCCCCCGTGCGCTCCTGAGATGAAGACACCAGGGGCTGCACCTTTGCAAAACATATTTAGGTCAGCATGCGACGCATTCAAAAATAAAGACAAATAAAGACAAATAAAGACAAATACCGTATTTTCCAGTGTATAAGGCGTGAATAATTTGTGGATTGTAATTGTAATTAAAAAATCCCAATATTTCATTTGGCAAAATACACAATTTTAAAGATGATACAAAAAAATAGATTAAAATTAACACTTTTTATTTTACTCAAAATTTGGTTCATTAAATTGATGTTAATATTGTGCTGTCAAATACCGTATTTTTCATGTATAAGGCGCATCCCCAATGAATGATGTATTTTCAGACTTTTGTCCTATATAAAGCGCACCTTCAATGAATGAAAAAAAGTTTTCCAAATACAAAATACAGTAAAGTCTCGTTATATCGATATCGGTTATATCGATAGTACTGCTTATTACGATACTATTTCTATGAACGCAAGGAGAAAATGTACATGCCGCAGGATCGGATATATCGATAGTCCGGTTATATCGATATTTTTTCGGACTCCCTTGAATATCGATATAACGACACTTTACTGTAGAAATACAGTAAAGTCTCGTTATATCGATATTCAAGGGAGTCCGAAAAAATATCGATATAACCGGGACTATCGATATATCCGACCCTGTTTGCATGTAATTTTCTCCGCGCGTGCATACAAATAGTATCGATATAACCGGGACTATCGATATAACGAGACTTTACTGTATATAAAAGTTTCCAAATATAAGCCACAGCGCATTGTAAGGCGCGATAGTGGAGGCTGGGGTTACGCACTACTAGTTCTACAAAGGGCAATTGAGTCTGCTGACAGTAGTTGGGAGACCTGTTATGGCTCAATACTACTTCACATATAAGGTGTATAAGCCGTAGGATCATTTTTTGAAGAAAATCAAGGCTAATACAGTAAAGTCTCGTTATATCGATATCGGATATATCGATAGTCCCGGTTATATCGATACTATTTGTATGCACGCACGGAGAAAATTACATGCAAACAGGGTCGGATATATCGATAGTCCCGGTTATATCGATATTTTTTCGGACTCCCTTGAATATCGATATAACGAGACTTTACTGTATATAAATACAGCAAAGTTTTCCAAATATAAGGCACACCAGATTATAAGGCGCTACAGTAGAGGCTGGAGTCATGCATGACTTCTACATGGGGAAAATGGAGTATGTGGCTGCTGACAGTAGTTGCGAAACCCCTTGTGGCTCAATATTACTTCACATAAAAGGCGCATCGGCATATAAGGTGAAGAAAATC
Organism: Hippocampus bargibanti; assembly: GCF_051943395.1. Taxonomy (NCBI): domain Eukaryota; kingdom Metazoa; phylum Chordata; class Actinopteri; order Syngnathiformes; family Syngnathidae; genus Hippocampus; species Hippocampus bargibanti. Next base: position 3,701,598 of record NC_142745.1, on the reverse strand, counting down.
AAGGCTTTTGGGTGCACCTTATGCATAGGAAAATACGGCAGCTGACATCACCGCAAATGCTTTTGTCGATGTTCTGTTGTACACTGTAGTGCCAAATGTGCTACTGTGATATTTGCTGAGTCGACATAAAAACAGCTTCCCCCCCACCTGGCTGAGGTTTAAAGGACGTGACTGGCTAAGCATCAGCCCGTGTGGATCCAGGCACTCCCCCGAACTACTTGGCTGCTGATGGGAGATTCTCTTGGGTTTCATGTAGTTCACTGCAGTTGAAGAAGAAGAAAAAAAAAAAATAGACAAAAGGGTCACACGCGTGTTAACTGCTGCCACTTTCAATGCCAAAACCCCCGCGATGACAGATGGCTCAGGAATGACGACGCGTCACACCAGTTTCTGGGCGGCTACGTGAAGTCGCTCCTCTTTCAGGCGCCTGAATTTTGACAGAAGGCGCCACCACGGCCAGGGACTTGGCCTGGCGAGACGAAACGGCGCCGGCTGCGTTGAGCGTGCGGGGATGCGGAGTCAGTGGGCTGGCAGTGGACGAGTCGGAGTCGTGCACGGTCACGCAGCTGATCACATTTGTGCGCTGGCCCAATGTCACACTGTGGGCAAAAGAGAAACGGATTTTGTTTTTGCTGGGTATTCTTTGTTGTTTTTTGGTCATAATTTTGTCATTAAATGCTCACCTAGCGGGGTGAAACTTGCGCTCATCTTCCGTGTCGGTGTCGCTGTGGATTGTTATGATGCTGACCGCCGGGCTGGGGGTGTCAGAGATGACGATGGGCTGCGACAAAGTGGCCATCAAGTTGGACGAGGTTACAGCGTTGGTGCTGAGCATCGATGAAGTAGTGGCCCCACCCCTAAACGCAAGCATTGGAAGCAAAGATTAAGTCTCTTTCATGCTAAAACAGCAAATGTAATGGTCACTTACCTATTTCTGTTCTCTCCGCGCCTGGCCTTGACCTTTTTCCTCTCTTGCTGAGTTTTGGTTTGCGCAGTGCTCCTAGCAAGGGTTAAGAAAAAAGTGAAAACATGAAAAATGTTAGGTGGCATGCAACAGAATCACAATACTAATCAAGTTAAATAAACGCAACGGATGACCATCACAAAAGAGGCATCCCAAATTTTTTTATTTGTGTCCCGGATTCTTCCAGTATAAGGCAAATGTGTTAAAACTCATAGAATGTGGCAGTTATGATTTTGGGGAAGCCATTGACTCATTCACTGCCAGACAATGTGCAAAAATGTGTCCACTCCAGTGCTAGGGTTTTTGTCATTTTTATTCAAATTGCAGGACCCACAGAATATTCAGTTTTAGAACTACATAAACAGTCAATGCATCAGTTAAATCCTAAATTATACGGGTCTGGAGTTATATGATCTGGAAATTAGGGTGGCTGTCCAAAATACAATCCAATACATACATTTTGGTTTATATCGCACTTTAACAACAAATTTAAATTCCCAAATACATTTGGAGATGGCAGTGAATGAGTTAAAATGTTTAATCCCCTCCATATGTTACATATAGAGCGCACAACAAACGAATTACTAACTCTTTTTCAAATTTGAAGTAAAAAATAATGACTTATTGTGGTTTTCATTTGAAATTTTGGTTTGGACTTTAGCAAGCATCATGGAATTTCACAAGCTTGATTTGTTTTCGCGGGCCGAATAAAATGATGTGGTGAGCCAGATTGGATTACAGACTACCTCATTTGGATTACAGACTACCTCACAAACAGGCCACAGTACGTGAGGGTAAAGAACTGTGAGTCGGACAGGCTTCTCTGCAGCACCGGAGCGCCGCAGGGAACAGTCCTGGCTCCATTCCTCTTCACCCTCTACACCTCGGACTTCAACTACAACACCCCAACCTGCCACCTTCAGAAGTTCTCTGACGACTCAGCTATTGTCGGCCTCATTACAGAGGGAGACGATAGGGAGTACAGGGGACTGACAAAGGACTTTGTGGACTGGTGCCAGCAGAATCACCTCCAGATCAACACTGGCAAAACCAAGGAGCTGGTGGTGGATTTCTGCAGGAAACAATCGTCACCTGCACCATTGAACATCCAGGGTTCGGACATTGAGAGGGTGACCTCCTACAAGTACCTGGGTGTTACTCTCAACAATAAACTGGACTGGACAACAAACACGGATGCCCTAATCAAAAAGGGACAGAGTCGCCTCTTCCTCCTCAGGAAACTGAGGTCTTTTGGAGTTCAGGGGTCACTCCTAAAGACTTTCTATGACTCTGTGGTGGCATCAGCCATCCACTATGGCATTGTCTGCTGGTCAGGCAGCATCACCACCCGGGACAGAAAAAGACTGGAGCGCTTTGTCAAGCGGGCCAGTTCTGTCGTGGGCTGCTCGCTGGACTCTCTTGAGGAGGTGGGCAACAGACGGACGCTAGCTAAACTAAAAGCTATGACGGACAGCCCCTCCCACCTCCCACCCCCTCCTGCCCATCCTGACAGCTCTGGGTAGCTCCTTTAGCCAGAGACTATTACACCCGCGCTGCAAGAAGGAGAGGTACCGCCGCTCGTTCCTACCGACTGCTGTCAGGCTTCACAATTCCCAATGATCACATGTGGAAAAACAAAAAACAAAAAACAAAAAAAAAACTGGACACTTGTAAATATGGGTTGTTGCAATATATCTAAATGCATCTCTTGATTCTGCACTATGTACAGTCTTGTTTATAGAACGGTTTTTGCACATCTACATTTGCACAGTATACAGTTGACATTTTTATTTTGTTATGCTTGAATATCTTGTTTTCTATCCTTTCACTCCCACCCCAACCCCATCCCTCTTCAATTGCTGCTGTGGACTGCAAATTTCCCCATTGCGGGACGAATAAAGGTATTCTGATTCTGATTCTGATTCTGATTTGGCTCCCCGGGCCTTGACTTTGACACCGGTTGCATAAGGTAACTTAAATGTTCAAATCCATATTCGATAAACTGCAAGACTAAGTTGCCGTTGATATTCTGTTGTTGAAGCGCTATATAAATCAATATGTATTGTATTGTATTGTATTGTATTCAAAGTAGCAACAGTATCAAAATTACATGCATCTGCGATTTCCCGTTCGGGGATCTCTCCAGAAACCGGTCTTACAATTTTTACTTTCTCCTCTGAGAAAGTCACATATGTAATTTAGTCCCACATATATGGTTTCGAATACAAAAGTACTAAGAGAGCGGTCGAAATGAGGATTGCCTCGGTTTGACAAACCTCCAGTTGTGTCCTTGCTGGGCAGTCGCATCAGAGTGATGCGAGTCCCGTGGTGACTCCGCAATACTTGTCTGGTGAGCAGAGCTGTGAATGGCGACGCCGGGGACCTGCTGCCATGACGACGGGATGAGGATTTGTTGCGTTCCGGTGGGCCAGGCCTGCTGGGAGAAAAAAACCCAGAGTCGCATTTGAGTCCAAGATTGATCAGTGAACGATGGGAGAAAAAAACCCGGCATGGCTTGAGAAGATCAGGCAAACGAGGCCATGCGGAGAAATTAACCTAAAGACTTCTCAGGGCGATGAAGCCGATGTCGGCTGCAGGCAAAAGCAGTGGACATAAGCGAGCAACCTTTCCCAAGCCATTTAATTATTTTCTTTTAGCACAGCCCTGCAACAAAATGGAAGAAATGAAATCATGCAAAGCACAAACACCGAAGCACCGTAAACAGATCAGGATGTTTCATAAAACGAAAACAAGCCGTGGCGCCTGTTAAAGAAGAAACGGGAGTTAGTCGCTTGTGTTAACCAACGCTATGTCTGCAACATGCCATATGTTGATGTAGAGGAGCTGAAATAGAAAAGTGTCAAGAGTGAAACCCGAAGGAGATTTTTTTGACGTGCTTTGGAGGTGTGCACCATCCTGTGATGGAAACAAAAAATAAAATAAAGAAGGACAGGACATGAGAAGCTGCAAGCAAAGCGCAGACCAACTCGGCAACGCATGCGTTTCCATGCCCTAAAGCACACCTATGGGGAAAGAATGTCAACAGTGAGAATGATGCAAGGAGAAGAAGTGAAAACATCAGTCTTTAAAAGGACAACCGACATCACTTTTTTGTTTCCTAACTGACATCAGAAAAACGTTTTATAGCATCTAAAATACCCAAAACACGCAGTATGATATTTTAGTCAAATGCAAAACACCAATAAAAACTACTTCAAATTGAACGTGGAAGTGGCCAGTTTCAGAAGGTCCCGCCCCCTTGTTCGTGGTGTCACGCCAAGACGTCTTGCATTGCTCGAGAATCAAAACAATGGCTTCAGATTCGGAGAACATGCTTTCTTGTTACTCATCCAGTTATGAATATGATTCGAATGGTTCTGAAGAGGAAAGCATACATGTTTGCAATCGATTAAAGAATTTATTCCGTGTCATTTTGAGGCATCAGGGGGGGGGGAATGTCGCACCCAAAAAAGGCAGAAGATGGCGACAAAGCTCCGTGTGGAAATTGGCTCAACATTTTTGTCATAACACACACACACAAGGATTCACCATCGTGTTATTTATGTGTTTTCCTTCTAATTTTGCCATCAACACAGATCAACACGAAGTTTTCAGAACAAACAAAGTACCGCAAAATGCATTGATGTGATCAAAGGACTGCTACAATGTGTCCTTTTTTTCGGTCAGGGGCGTTCCTTCAGTGACATCACGTACGGACTCGTCACCAACTCAAAAACAAGACTTCCGGAATATTCAGCAGGAGTCTTAAAAGGTAAAATCTCGCTATATGCGGTGGAATCTTTGTAAAATACGCTCAGTAGAAGTCATTTGAAGCCATTTTACAAATTATGGACACAACTTGTCCGGAGACGTCGGTTGTCCTTTAAGTTACTGTTCAGAGAGTGAATGAATCGGTAGCGCCTGCCTGAGGGAAGTAGCTGGAAAAGGTGGTAGGCAGGGTCCATGCATTTTAGCAAATTCCCATCACGTTATTGTGTTTACTCAAATATGTATGTAAAAATCAGCAGGTGGTACTCCAGCTGTGAGATCATCATGAGAGAATTTGGGCAAATTTCCCTACAAATAAACTAAATAGCAAAAGAAATATGGTGGAGCTATGAGAAGAACATCTACGTTGCGATGCGAAGCTTCTCATCGTGAATACTGAGATTCTACGTGTAAATGCAGAGACAGAGGGAGAAAGCAAACCAATGGAGAAAAAAAAAGTGGGAAAAGAGAGACATATCGGTAGCAGGGAAGTGCACGTCGTTCTTGGTGGTTTCTTTACCAGCACTGTCGCTGTGTGCTCCAAGAGGGTGGGGCGACCCACCCCGGTACCTAGCCCCACGGGTAGAGAATACTGGGAGGCTATGCCTGACGCGGGAGGGTGCAGGGTGGCCACCATCAGTGGTGTACAGGAACCCTGGAGGATGTGAGGGGATAAAAAATATCAGGTCTGTTTTGTTTTGTGTGTGTGTGTGTGGTGAAAACCAGATCCGGGGGCCAAAAGAGGTTCTGGGTGGGACTTGCCGAAAGTCCACAGTGGCGGTTTATGTACATGATGGAAACAAAGTGCAATTAGTTGACACGAAGAGAGAAGCCATACATATCCCTGACGTGACAATATTTTTTTTCCAATCAGTCAAAGCGCTTCACTTTGGGTTCATGAATGAAACGCGACCTTTGGAGGAGATGCGGGTGACACACGATGACACATGAAAGTAAACTGACTTTTCGGAATTCATCCATCCACCAAACCTGCCATACCAGCACGTAATTGCCAGAAAACTACCAAATATAAGTGAAAAAAAAAAAAAAAAAAAAAAAAAAAAAAACAGATGAGTGAAATATTTGAATGAGCAGACATGCAAATAGCCGCCGAACGCTTACCTGCGTTAGCATGCTGGGTTGGATCTGCAGGGACTGTGCGGGTTGGTTCTGAGGTACGATAGGAACAGAGTTCTCCATCCTCACAGGGAAACTAGAGCTCTTGCTTGATGACTGCAGCCCTGCACATCATTTCCACATAATTATACAGCAGAATATTTAACAGCACGAAGCAAAAAAAAAAAAAAAAAAACACATGGATGCTCACAATAACAATACACTGTGCAGAATTATTAGGCAAGTTGTATTTACAGCTTCAGCTGTTGTTAAAGCGATATATAAATCAACATGTATTTTATTGTATTTTGACGAGTAATTTTATTATTGAAAACCTACTATATTCTCAATCAACCCAAAATACTCAGCAAGGAATATTTTTGTAAATTGGAGTGGGACTTTTTTAGTTTTGGGTATTTTACGAGGATATCTGTGTGTGTAGGTAATTATTGCTTTTCAGAAATATTAGGCAAATTGATAAAAACACAATATATACCCATCTCACTTATTTATTTTTGCCAGGCAAACCAATATCACAACTCAAACTTTACAAATGACAATTTCTGACATTAAAAAACAAATCAGTGACCAATATAGTCCTCTTTGTTTACAAGGACACTCAAAAACCGGGGGCCACATTTGGCCCCCAGGGCTAACGTTGGACATGTCTGACATACAAGTAACAGGCATACATTCTATATTATCTGAAGAAAACGAATACAGGGAGACCTCAACTTACAAACACCTTATCTTACAAACATTTCGACTTACAAACGTCAAATTTCTGAAAATTAAACCTTATAATAAGCACTATTTTCATAATACACACCCACCACGGCTGGCGGAGTGATCTTCGGCGGAAGCACACGACCGAACAGCACCAGAGGTTAAGTTACCAACAGTCCTTATGGAAGGTGACTCTCCTTCCATAAGCCATCAACGACCATCAAAAAGCTCAATAAAACTTTATTTTACAGCACAGTTTATTTCTTTAATTACAGTGCTCATGTAGTGTGCCTCTCTTTCCAAACAGCAATGCCCTTTGACCTTCGACCTCCAACGCCATTCAATCAAGCCATAAATGACCATCACAAATATAAATAAAGTGACTTTATGATACAAGGCAGTGGATTTCTTTCATTACAATACAATAGCACATTTATTATACATAGAATAAGGTATGTTGTGTGTAGTTTTAAGGCTTATTTAGTTGAAAAGTATATTTTATGGAAACACGGGAACGGATTATTCCCATTTTAATGGTTTCCTATGGGAATTTTTTTTTTGAGATACACACTTTTCGCCTTACACACTCTGTCTGAGAACCAATTAAGTTCGTAAGTTGAGGTCTCACTGAACTACATTTTGTTATTAAATCATCTGCCCCCTCGTGGTCAGCGTGTGAACACCAGAAGAAGCAGCCCAGTAAACAACTGACAGCCGTGATAATAAGTCCAAATTGTAGAATTATTTCCCGCAAAAAAACTGCCATATTACCACTTTTCTTATTAAAAAAACTTATTGGGCAGGGGGGTTTTCAGTTCTGCATTACCATCCACAATTCGGTGTGCAATCGTTTACCTTGAATGGTGGAAGGTGGGCAAACGATCAAAGTCTGCTGGAAGGGTTCTGCTTGGCTACACAGCCCAGCAGGACGCGTTGGAATCGGAACACTCTGTTGAGTCAGACCGGGAATGTTGATGGTCGCCTGCTGGTACAACGCCGGCTGATAATTTAGTAAAGGCACCGCTCCCCCCGCAGAAGGCACCTGTTGGACATCAGGGAGTTAATATCTTTTTCCATGACGTGACCACGAAAAGGCGCTACTGAGCTTGCCTGGTTATGCTGGTTGAGTTGGCTACTGAAGGTAACAGTCAGGTTTCCTGCTGCGGCGCTGGGCACCGCGTTGGTGGAGTAGAGAGATTTGTTGGTGTCGTAAGTGCTGCGGCGCTTGCAGATCTCCATGTTCTGGAAGCACGACTTCACGCTGGGGGAGACGGAACATTTTGTTTTCTTTGTGGCGCCGTCACGAAAAAACGTCACCGTAAGCAAAGTCAGAAACGTTACACAACAATCTTGTGGGCACAGTTAAGATGAGGGGTGTGGAGGGGGGTTGCTTTTAAATCTGGGTGAAAATTTTAAAATGTTTTGTTCCACGTTTGTTTGTTTTTTTGGTCCCGTGGTGGAGTTTAAGGTCATTAACTTATTCGCTGCTATTCCCAAATTTATTTGGGAATTGAAAAGTGTGATTGGGTGCGCCATTCCCGAATGTGTTAAGGTTTTTATTGCGGAAGGGGGGTGCTAATAAGAGACCTCCGGCAATGTTTTTTCCTTCCACGAGGGGGCATCTTTTGCCTATTGTCCATGTTAGCGCTTTGTTCACGCTTCAGCTGTTGTTAAAGCGCTATATAAATCAATATATACTTATTGTATTTTGTACAGCTGTCCTCATTTCAAGCTCATATAACTCCAGACCCATATAACTTAGGAATTAACTCTTTTTCAGATGAGAGACGATAGTCTAAGGTTTCTAACAATGTTATTAATGTTTGTGTAATCCTAAAACTCAATATTCTGTGGGTCGTGCAATTTGAGTGAACATGAGAAAAAAACTCACACTGGAGTGGACACATTTTTGCAGATCGCCTGGCAGTGAATGAGTTAAAACATTTTTAAAATCAATATCAATATAATGTACAATTTTGTTTGCCGTCATTTTAAAGTGTCTGCTTTCTTTACTTTTATTTTGAAACGTCTTGATGAAAGAAGTTGTTCTACATCCGGTATGACCAAAAAAATAGAGTGCAAATAGGAGGGATTTACTAAATGAGAAGGCGCACTTACTGAGAGCTGTGCGGATAATCCATGAGGTGGCTCATTGTGACGAAAGGGTGACCAAGTGTCTTGGTAGGCGTGATCCTCTTGTCAGCGTCGAGGCGGAGCATCCTCTTCAGGAGATCTATAAACTCTCGTCTGTCAGCTTTCTCCGCCAGCATGTCTGTGCCCTCCAAATGCGATGAAAGATTGACCTAGGGAGGAGGATAAAAACAAATTACAGCTTCATGCTCTTTAGAGTTCTCAATGTAAATGTTAGCACATGTCAAGATTCCCACTCCCACCCTTAAAAAAAGCACCTGCATCATGTCATCCAAACAGTTGAATATGTATTTTCGAGCTTCCTTGGATTTGATACCCATCTCCATTTCGTGCTCTGACGGCGTCTGCAAAAAAAAAGATGTGATCACGTTATTACTATTCAACATCTTTCACAACCTGTATAACCGTCTGAATGTGTGGGACAGGTTTACTGACCTTCAGTCTCCAAAGTGGGTAACTCGAATCTGGTCCACGGTTGAAAAAACGGCTGGTTTTTGTGCCTGCGCTCAGTAGGTACTCTGCTGGCAGGCCTTGAGTCTGAGAAATGTAGCGGATCTAGAAAGGAACAAAAAAAATAAGTACCATATTTTCCGGAGTGTAAGGCGCACCTAAAAGATGGCCTTAAACGCAGGTGCGCCTTACATATGAACTCATATTGAGCCACAACAGGTCTCGCAACTACTGTCAGCAGCCACAGACTTCATTTCCCCCGGTAAAAGAAGTAGTGCAATAACCTCAGCCCCTTCTGTAGCACCTTATAACGTGGTTTAGCTTATATTTGGAAATCTTTTATATACATTTCTATATTATACAGTAAAGTCTCGTTATATCGATATTGGATATATCGATAGTCCCGGTTATATCGATACTATTTCTATGCACGCACGGAGAAAATTACATGCAAACAGGGTCGGATATATCGATAGTCCCGGTTATATCGCTATTTTTTCGGACTGCCTTGAATATCGATATAACGAGACTTTACTGTATTTGGAAAACTTTTTTCCTTCATTGCTCCAAGTCCAGTGCGCCTTATATATGGAAAACGTGTGAAAATACACCATTCACTGAGGATGCGCCTTATACTCCTGTGCGCCTTTCCACCGGTAAATACACTAATATTTCTGTGTGATGGAAAAACACAGAAAAACTAGAAAGTGCAGCTAAATCTTGTTTTCGGATTAGATCGAAGAGCGGGACTGACCTGATCGTACTCTGAGGCTCCGGGGTAGAGAGGCCAACCCAGAAAGAGCTCTGCAATCACACAGCCCAGAGACCACATATCGATCGCCTCGCAGAACGGCAGACCTAAAATTATCTCAGGAGCCCTGAGCAGCAAAACGAAAGTTAAACGAGTCGAGCATTGTGATGCCGCATACCGACGGGTTTGTCCACATGCAATACCTGTAGTAGCGAGACTGCAAATATGTTGAGCACACAGCCTTGGAAACGTGGCTTGCCGATCCAAAGTCGATGACCTTTACCCTGTACGGCTGCCTGAGCGGGTCCACCAGCATAATATTCTCAGGCTTGAGATCCGCATGAATCAGGCCCAAGCTCTTGAGCTTCATAAGTGCCGTGGCCACCTACACAAATCAACATTAGTCTGGATGCAAACGCTTTTTAAGGTTTTGAGTGGGAGAACATCTGCATACCTGCTGTAGGATGGGTCGAATGTGCCGAAGCGGCAGCGGGCTGAACTTGCTGTGCTTGAGAAAGTCATACAGGTTCTGTTCGAGCATCTCAAACACCAAGCATGTATGACCCTTGTGCTGGAAGCACTCGTAGGAGCGCACAAAGTTGTACTCGTCCGCGTTCTCAGCACTCAGCCTGTTCAGGATGCCAACCTGGTTGGAACACACACACACACACACACACAAAAATGGAATTAAATAATAACTGGGAGATAAAAAATAAATTAAAAAAAAATCACAATGCAGGGATGCATCTGGGAAATTAAAAAAATGGGGCCAGGTGGCCCCTTTGTGTCTGAAAAGGGGACCAAATTCTAAAATCAATGGGGCCCAATTAAACTAGATTGCCGAAATATACAAACCGGATTGAAATAAACCAAAATACATGGATCCTATTTCTAAATTGCAAATGAAAAAAAAAAACATTTGAATAAAATCAATTTTTCCAACAAACAATTTTGATTGAAGTCAAAGAATTTATTCATACATAAAACAAAAAAAAAAATCAATTTTCTTTAGTTACTACATAATCAATCCTGTGCTATTTTGATATTGTACGCTATTACAAGAGAAAACAGACTATACAATATTTCTTACTAATGTCTACTTACACAAATTTCTTCAATTTGAATATTTCCAATGTGCTGCAAGACCTCTGACATCATTCCCATTTGGCACTAAATTAAAATGTTTAATGACTGTTTGCTGCAACGAATTGTCGTGACCCTCCACAGATTTATTAGATTGTTTCTTAAAAAAAAAACGAGAATGTGTTTGCTTGCTGCCTGTTTTTAACGCCTTAGAGTTTTACTCCTGTTCTCACGCGCCATATTGCAACCATCCGCCATATTCGATGTAAATAATGCAACGCACCATGGGTAAATGAATATTCGATTATCTCTTTCGGCAGTTTCCAGCATATCACGGCAAAGCCCGAGTTATCCTCTATCACAACTGTAAAATGCACCGAAACAAAACCAAGGTGATTATAGCTAGATAAGGAAAACAAACAGTTTTCAATTGGTGTTTAACTAAATGTGTTTCTTTAGCTATTTTAACAGAAGTATGTCATATGTGGCGCAGAGCATGTAGCAAAATGCGCTAATCGTAATAGACTTGCGCAGTGGAGTTACAAAGTTGCGCCATTGGCTGTTAAAATGCGTAAATGGCGCAAGGGTGGGGCCCAGATGCATCCCTGGCAATGCATGCAGTATATAAGATGAGTCGGTACCTCAATTTGTCCCTGGCGAGCATAGGAAGGATGGTTCTTGAGGATCTTAATGGCCACAATCTCATTAGTACCCCTCTTCCAGCATTTGGCCACCTGGCCAAAGGTCCCCCTCCCTAAGAACTCCAACACTTCGTAGCTACAGGACACCGAGCAGAGGATCTCATGCTGGACTAGCTGATAGTCGCCTTCTCCATTGGAGCTACTGCTTTTAGTGGTCGGGGCCGAGTGAGGTATGGATTGACCGGTGCCGCCTCCTCCGCCGCCGCCCGTACGAGTGGAGAACGCCGGCGCGGAGAGCTCCTCCAGAATTTGCACGCTGCCACAGCCGCTCCCACTGCCCTCGTTGGTCTCCTCCAACTTTCTCTTCTGCCCGTGCCGGTGGCCTCTCGTCTCGGACGCCGTTTCGACGTGAGCGTAGGAAGAGGAGGTCGCGTGCTCGGCGACGCGCCGGCTGGAACCCCGAGGAAGACTACCGGTGCTATCAGCTGCCCGAACAACCACTTGACCGCGAGAACCGGGCGCGGTTGGGGGGAAGACGAGGGCCGGTGCAAAAGGTGGGACAGCCATGGCCGGGGTAAAGGTATACGCAGACTGGCCGGCTATGGAGTTGTACGCTTCGGTCGTGGACACGTCCCAAACATTGTTCTCCACCTTCAGCTTCTTAACACGGCAAAAGGCACTGGAGGAGATGGATGGAGGCGAGAAAACTTGCAGCTGTGAGGTCATAGCTGAAACAGAAACAGCACGTTTGAAACATTGAATGAGGCTAATAATAATAATAATAATAGTGATAATAATAATAATAATGCATTTCATTTACAAGCGCCTTTCAAAACCCTCAAGGACACTTTCCAGTCACAGGATAAAAACAAAAATGTTTTTTTTTTGTGCGGGTGAGTAGCTAAGCCACATTACCGAAAGCAGGGTTCATCTCTGGTAAAATGAATCCATACATTCTGTTCCTACAGCTACAATGAAACATACATTTGTACACCAGTCTGAGCACATCCTTGTCTACAACACCGATGCAGTAAAAGGCAGGCATAAACAATATTTTTATGAATAACCATTTCAGGTCATTAGTACAGTGGTGCCTTATGAATGTAATTCATACTATGAACTTTCTTGACTCAGGACACTCATATCTTTATAGTCATCTGTCCCTGCCGAAATTAATGAAAATGACGTTAATACTTTTCAGCCCCTCGAAATCAAAATAGTGGTCCATCGTACTCTTCTAAAAAAAACACAAGTGTAAATAATTAAACAGTCTGCGCATCACGCCTTCGTGCTTCAAAATGCCATTAATATATATATATATATATATATATATAATTATTATCTCAAGAGAAATTTTGCTTTGACATATAAAAATAAAGGTGGCCAGCGTTTTGCAAAAGAACCATCCCATTGAAATCTGACAATCAATCCAACACCATGACACACGACGACGTTTTTTCTCGTTCCACCCACAGATGCCTTCTGACTGCAAATAGGCATTAACGTGCAAGCAACCAGAAGAACCGACGTCACATCCGAGAAGATCAGCAAGGGAAATCCGAATGCCAGTCAAGACAAGAAGGCATTATGCGTGACGTTGCCAAGTGACGAAACTGAAGATTTTACTTTCTGCAAAATGCACATAGTACAAAATAAACGACAATAATCTTGTTTTCCTTTCGGCTACAAGAATGACAAAAAAAGATGCATAAACGACAACAGAAAAATAATGGATGAGATCCCTGGGCCGTTTTAAACGTGGCCTCGTAGACGATGGCAAACTTGGCGAACGATACACATTGTGAACATCGTCTCTTCCAGAATTAAACCCACGGGAAGCATCAATGCGTCCCACACATGCACATATGACATCCGACATACATGCACTTCTACGCACAGTCAATGTACCAATAGCAAAAAAACCCTGCTATAACGCAATGATAAAAACAGACTAGTGGCACCGAGTGACCAAAAAAAAAAACATCCAAACGTTGGCACAGTGTGGTTACTACAGATTTACAGGGTCGGTTGTTCTAGAGTGGCAGACTTTGCAGTCATAGTGGGCCCTACATTTAAAGCCCAGCCAGATCACAAAAACCTCCAATTAGAATCACACCACCTTCCGATTATGAGAGGTGTCTTTTCTTCACAAATTATAATTCTATCTCAGTCGAGCCTTATGCGGATAATTTAGAGCAAATCAACAGCGCCTCGACATTTAACTAGTTAAGCTGCGAACCAACTAGCTTCACGTAAAGTTGCAGAGCAGACGTGAAGGGAAGGGATTCAAATAGGCCTCTGAAAAGAAATAGGGATCTAAAATAGATAGGCGAGGCGATTCGGAATGTTGTTATGAAAGTATACGTTACGTACCTGACGGTGTGTGCTCGCGCAGTCAGAAAAAGGCTTTGCCCAAGGCTTCAAATCCCCACTGCGGCGATCCACTGGAGCGGCGATGCACTAAGTAGCAGTTGCTAACATGAGCGATCAGGCCTGCATTGTTTTCTCAGTCGATGGAGCGCTTGACAGCCACACAGCACGCTACTGCTCCGAGTTTACACGAGCAAGAGCCAAACATCGCTCTCTATAATTTAATACAAATCTGCGTTACTAAAATAAACACATCCGTCGTTTAAAATGGTGGCTATAAGGTACTATAAAACGCTCCGTCCTGAGACAGAAAATCCCATTTCATACCGGAAACAAACCCCACGGCGTTATATCAGCTGCGAATACATGTCATTTCCGGTTATTACCGCAATCTCTATAGTCGAAATAAAGATTATAGATCAGTTATGACCATTATACTGAAACAAAACTCTGAAAGGTTATATTTGACTGTTGATGATTATTAATATTGCTATAAACGAACATATTGGTCCAGAAATCACAATATACAACTTGGATTATCGTATGGAGTCGCAAGGACAAACGCATTCATTGTGTTGTACGGTAATACGAATGACGTCATTGTCTTCCCAGTAATTTTCCTGTGTACCCTCTACATCAGGGTCAGTTGAAATCCCCAACATTCAATATAAAGCATTTCTTCCATACAAACAAGGGTGAAATAAGACGTTATTTATCACTTTATGTTAAATGTAATGGGTTTTGAAAAAAAAAAAACGATTTGGAATAACCTGGCCATGTATCCATTTTATTGAAAAATGAAATGCCGCCCCTTCAGCAGGTTTACCCAATTTATACTTATAGAATAATTGAATACAAATTTTGACTAGCACAATTGATTATGCAATACAATTGTCCCTGTGTAAATGAAAAAAGAAACATTGGAGGGTCTGTCATAAAAAAGTTAACAAACAAATGCAGACAATCTATCAATATATATGTATATTCAAGTTGCACTTGATTCTAGATGACAGGGAAATTACAACTGATCTGGTTGCCTTTAATTAGAAAAAGGACCGCCCCCTCTGATACAAAATAAATCTGAACAAATATCAGACAAAGACACATTAAAGTGCAAATTTTCTTTTTTTATTCTGATTTCATTTTACAGCAGAAATTATGTAAAGCATTCAGAGGACATTTTCCACATATAAGGGCAATATTCAAAACACTTCGCATGGCCTCAGCAACAAAATATTCTCTTAAAAACATCAACTGTTTTGTGATGCTTGCGCATGCAAACCAAAAAAGGAGAAGGGAGGAAATCAAAGTAGGCAACAAAAGAAGAGGAATGAACGTCATGGAGAACACAACAGCAGGCAAGGTGGGAATAGCGCAGGAGATGAGACATAGGGAAGACAGGGGAGTGGACAGGTCGAAGCCTTAGCTTATCTATGAGGGTCTACCATTCGAGCATGCAATGTGGTGTTTGGGCACGTCGCCTTAGAGGCGAGGCATAAAAGGTTATTCAAGTTCCATTCATTTTCCAGGCGCAACATTTGGAAACAGAGGCCATCTCTGCTTGTCTGCCAGCAAATTGTCTCACTTTTTTTCTCAAATTGTTTTCATCTACTTTTTTTTAACATGATCTCTTGTGTTCTTCACCCAGTCAACATCCTCTCCGTACACACAAACAAAATGATCTCTGTGTTAGCTGTGTTCTGTGCGCGAGGATATTGAAGTGTTTGTGTGTGTGTTGGGAGTGTCGAAAAAGGAGTTACGGTGGTCTTGGAGGAGTGTTTGTTTGAGATAGTTTCTCAGAAGACATTTTAGAGATGTTCCAAATATACATAACACTGAACTTAACTGGCGTTTCAATCAAAGAAACACATGGCCGCAACTTACAGTATTTCAAATTCATCATATTAATCTTGTGCGTTTATGACCATTAGAAATCACTCAATACTTATATTTCTTTTCTTGTAGAGCAAAAAAAAAAAAAAGTGGTACTCAAGCAAACAGATGACATTCACCGTCTCGCAAAATGAGACTTTATGATTGGAAGAGGGCCACTTGAGAACCACAATAGAAAATGAGAGGACTCTGTATCATAAATAAACAAACCCGCAGTCTCCGTAATGTATTGAATACGCATGCATACACGAAACCTGTGTGTTAGCAATGAGTTAGTGACACTCCACATATCATCTCCCTGTTCTTCAACCCTGAGTAAAAAAATCTAAGGGAGAGATTGAACTCTTCCCAAAGACATAAGCACAGAGAGAAAGATTGTGGCCTTCTTGTTTTTAAGACTGTGTGCACTCAGTGTGTGTGTATGTGGGTGAGAACAAGACATGGGGTGAAAGGAAAAAGAAAGAAGGAGTGAACTGAAAAGAGTGTACAGGACAGTCCTTTTGTTGTCTGCGTTCTAAATGTCTGCTGAATGCTACGGGAAGATTTCCTATGCGAACCTGTGCAAGGAAAACAAACTCAGACTCCAAGACGTTTGATTGACTCATGACAATATCGTACACACACACACACAAAAAAAAAAACACAAGAGATTTTGTGGTTCAAATACTGCACATACAAGCGGGCAAAAAAGAATCATGAGCATTCACTTTGACCTCTGACAAATTAGCATCACGTAACTTGCAACGACACCAATCAAAACCAACACTGTTATTTTTTTTTTTAAACACACCATTTAGGAGAAAGGAAAAGATAACCGGCAGCCATTCGGAGAACATACAATAGCTATTTTTTCCTGATATGAACTTGCACTTTGCTGTTATTGATCAGGCACTTCCTAAACAGAGCTTTCCAGAGTGCTTAAGCACGTGTTACGTAATCACGGCAGTGACAATGGCGAGAAGGATTGAAATGATATGTAAGGAGTGGGAAGGAGACATTCTGCTCGACTGAATGGTAAGAACGGTTGAAACGTAAAATAGCATGTTGCTGAAGCACAACCACATTTGAAAGAATGTAGCACCCTCTTCTTGCCTTTTTTTTGGGGGGGGGGAGGGTTTCAACGCATTCACATTTCAACGATCGTTGTCCGCAAATTAACACCGTTATTTCAACAACTGCATCCTCACTGTCATCCTCTAGTCGCTCTTACTACAGTTGAGCTAATTTCTATCTCGTCTACTGTTTATAGTCTGCGTGTTGCCTCTGTGCATCTTACTGATATCTTTTGGGTGTTGTATCTCCCCCGCCCACCCAACATAAACGTATGAGGCAAAATAGCATTCATAATAATTGGCACTACTGGCAAAAAGTGTTTGATTTTTGCGAGCCAAGGAACAAAAGCACAACGTGTAATGTCTTGTCTGAAAGGTCTTTGTTTCAGCTAACGTTGTTTTCCCATTTATTTAATTCTAACATTAGAGTTTTCATTTGCATGCTTGAACAAAATGTTCTTTTTCAGTAACACTTATACTGGATACTCTTAAAGTGAAGCCGGTAAAATCCTCTCACCGTCCATAGCCACTAACATGTTCTTTTTGTTTGTTTCTGCGTCTTAAATATCATGCACAATACTCAGTTTGTAATATCTACATTATGTACAAGCAATACAGCCGTCCTGTGTAGCCAGGTCTTTATGTTAAGTTCTCATTATGGGAGTAAAATAATTTATAATCTTAAATACAGTCCTCTTATGAAAAAGTTTCAGGGTCCTCGTATCCCCTTACCTCGTCGGTTTATATACAGGAATATGCAGTAGTCCAAAATATGGATCTGATTGCCCGCATGGGCTAATAAGGGCAATCAATGCCCCGTAATCGGGCAAGGTTCTCGACCAGTGTCCTGTCCAGAGCAAGCAGAGACCTCCAAGTGTCAGGAAGAAGCCAAGGCAATGTTACCGTTTGTTACTCTTTCCTCAGAATACCACCGTTAGGATTGAGAGGTTCACGCCAAGAACAAGCAAGCAGAGACATTAAACCATCGCAACATGTCGTATTTTAGCACACAAAGGGATTGGAGGGGGGGAAACCAGTCTCAAGCTGAACCATTCTTAAATAAATAATTAGACCCTAAATAAAGAAATGTTGTTGTTTGTTGTTGTTGCTGTTTTTTTTTTTTTTGTTAAAAAAAAGCACCCCAAAAATGTCCTTACACAGTTCACATTACGCAGGGCAAGGATAAGTCAATGAGAACAGTGAGACACAACTCCACGTAGAAATACAAAAGAAACAACACGAAAGCAGTTTGGCAAGCATGCAGGAGCCCGCGGCTCAAACACATGCATTGAATTGAACAAACACGGACACCACGTCGGGCGGGCAAAGGGGCCGCCTCTGAGAACAAACTCCATACAAAGTCCATGTAACAAATTAAGACATCGTTAATTCACACCCGCGCCTTCACGGAAACAACGCTCCTCTTACATTCAAGTGGTTCCTCCCCTTTTGATCAGGTGACTGATTGATCGGCTCATAAGTAATGTGAGTGGGACTGGTTGGTGGTTTTGTAGTGACACCGTGTTGACTGGGGATGGTTTGCCTTGAGAGCTCTTGGGCATGACGCGGAGGAGGAATAAGAAAAAAAAAATGGAACAAATAAAAAATAAATAAGAAATAACTTGCATGCAAATGCAACATAGACAAAAGTTTTTTTTTGGTTTATGTTTTCTCATCCTTTCATGGATCAGTGTTTGGGTACAAAACGCAACGGGCTTTGCATGAGTTCGGCAAACCGGAGTTGCCTTTGGCGAGTGAGCCGACTGAAGCTTTTTCCACCACATCCGGGTCAGCTGCTTCCTCCCGTTTGGAAACATACCCATGAAGAGTGCAAAGAATGCCATGAGGTTAATGCGATGGCCTCCCCAGTGGAACTGCGGAGGGGAGTATCAGTGCTGCGGACGGAGCCAGATCCCTGGGCTCGCACTAGTAGTCAGTCAGTCTGTCTGTCTGTCTGTCTGTCTGTCTGTCTGTCTGTCTGAGCTGCCCTGATGGACACCTATCCTGTCCTCCGTCTGTCAAGGGAAGCTTCTTCCTCTCGAGAGAGGACAGGATAGAGGGCGAGCGAAAAATGGAGGAGAAGAGAATGGAAAGGGGCTGGAGACGGAGGCAGGGACAAAAAAGGGGACTGGGGGGGGTCGAGGGGATTGCTCACAGGCTTAGTGGGCTGTGGGTGGGGCCTGGCGGTGGGCTTTCAGGACCCCTGGCCTTTTTCTGCTCTCTGACCCTGGTGTGAAAACACATATTGGAACACATTAGTTTATTTTTATTTTTTTGTGCGTGTAAATGTTTTCATGTCTGTTTCCATCTAGCAGGGATGGGCAACTTAAATAGTGGAGGAGGCCACAAGAGTTCATCAGCCCTAGCAGGAGCATCACATCATTCCAGACTCTTCCCAATCAAATGTATGATTAAAAAAAACAGACAAAATACGTGCATGCAGGCAAAATATGTTCCATTAACATATTTCATTTTTGAGAATACATTTGTTAATGGATGTAGAAAAAAAATTAAAAAAAAATCCTCCTCAATTTTGAAGAAAACCTTAATGATCACACACTGTGTTCCTCCCAGTGAAAAGGAAATTGAAATTACAATTAAATCATTGTGTATATATTTCCACAAAAATGCACCTCAAAATAGTCAATAGTTATAGTAAAGTTACTAATCTATCTATCTATCTATCTATCTATCTATCTATCTATCTATCTATCTATCTATCTCTCTCTCTCTCTCTCTCTCTCTCTCTCTCTCTCTCTCTCTCTCTCTCTCTCTCTCTCTCTCTCTCTCTCTCTCTCTCTCTCTCTCTCTATCTATCTATCTATCTATCTATCTATCTATCTATCTATCTATCTATCTATCTATCTATCTATCTATCTATCTACCTACCTACCTACCTACCTACCTACCTACCTCTCTCTCTCTCTCTCTCTCTCTCTCTCTCTCTCTCTCTCTCTCTCTCTCTCTCTCTCTCTCTCTCTCTATCTATCTATCTATCTATCTATCTATCTATCTATCTATCTATCTATCTATCTATCTATCTATCTATCTATCTATCTACCTCTCTCTCTCTCTCTCTCTCTCTCTCTCTCTCTCTCTCTCTCTCTCTCTCTCTCTCTCTCTCTCTCTCTATCTATCTATCTATCTATCTATCTATCTACCTACCTACCTACCTACTCTCTCTCTCTCTCTCTCTCTCTCTCTCTCTCTCTCTCTCTCTCTCTCTCTCTCTCTCTCTCTCTCTCTCTCTCTCTATCTATCTATCTATCTATCTATCTATCTATCTATCTATCTATCTATCTATCTATCTATCTATCTATCTATCTATCTATCTATCTATCTATCTATCCATCCATCCATCCATCCATCCATCCATCCATCCATCCATCCTATCTATCACATTGCCATCTAGTAGCGATAAATGGTATTACAACATAAAAGCACTCGCATTTGGAGTTTTTTTTCTTCCTAATTTTGGATTTCCTCAATTTATCAAGTATCTCCCAGCCCACTAGCCCCCCACCTTTCTTATGGAAAATCTAAATGGAATGTCAAACAACGATCGGGTTGGGGTTTGTACAAAAACAAAAAAAGACTGCTTTTTTTTAAAATCAAGGGTATGGTGACATGCTTTTAACAGGTCAACAGTTGCCCATCCCTGATTTCCAGTAACTATCCACAGAAAAAAAATCTCATCCCCAAAATTCTCCATCCCCTTCAAGGCACAAAAAAAGGGAGACAAGCAAGATACTTGAGTCCCCAACTGATATCATGCCCCCAGGAAACCCATGTGCAAAAGTGCTCCTCTATCTATCTGTCAGTCATGCAGAAGTAGCAGCATCATTCCGCAGTCCTTGACGAGACAAGAATAGTGCGGGAGGGAGGGAGAGAGAAAAGACCCTCTCCTCCCCCTACATGCAAAAAGGCCAGTTGAGAGAGAGAAAGAGAGAGCTAGAGAGAGAGAGAGAGAGAGAGAGAGAGAGAGAGAGACTGTGGGGGGAGGAGACTCACCCGCTTCAAGGGCCTATGGTCCATCAAAGGGCTTCGCAGGAACAGTAAAACAACAGTAGCTGTTAGCACCAATGCCCGTGCGGCAGTGGGCTGTGTACGTGTGTGTGAAGGCATTGTTTATGGGATGTGTTGGGTTTGGGTGTGTGCGCACATGTGTTGAACTTCATATCTAACCTGTGCCGGCATCGCAACAGAAACCTCAGGATCTTGCGTGCAGCCTGGTTCTGTTTTTTAGTCAGAAGGTTGCTGTGGATAAGGGCAGAGGTGAGAGATTTTACTTAGGGTGGGGGGTTACAATGACTCAGAGTGATTGTGTGTGTTTTTCAGTGACGTGCAGTCAGGGGAGGCAGGTGAGGCCGTGCCTCACCTGTCATCATGGAAATATCAAATGAAAAAATAAATTAAACAGTTATATTTATTGAGTGATTTGTACTTTAAAGTTATTTTCCATTTAACTTCACCGTTTTTGGATTATTCTGTCAAAATCGCTACATTTTCACATTTACCGTTCAAATACCAAGTAGAGACGAGCGGTGAGGCAGCAGCCGACTGACCCTCACCGTGGATTGCGCAATTACTATGCTAACTGTGCTAGCTTGCTCTGCAGTGAGACCGCATTGCTGTCCTTCTGCATATCGCTATTAAAGTGTTCAAACACTTTTAGTATATGAACTAAATTTCTACAGTTTAGCTGGTGTATATAATGTACAGTCACTTTGCATTATAAACACTCTACTCCAGTGTTTATTTTATTTTTATCAAAACTGTGTGCATAGGTGAGGCACACAGTTCTCCTGCCTCATGACAGGGGGCGCTGGTGATTACAGATACAGATTTTAGTACCTGAGTGAGTGTCTGTAGGAGCGATAGTATTGCTGTATGAGGACTGCTGCTCTGCGACTCTGTTGGAACTTCCTCTGCTCATGGAAACTCCGGAAACGACTCTGGATCAGGATGGCTGCCAGGGTCATCCTCTTATAAAGTGCATACTGAAAGCAGCCATTTTTGAAATGTTTCATTCAACAGTCTCTGCTTAACTTTAATAAGACATGAAGCATGCATTTTGCATTGTTGAATATTATTTATAGTGTATGTAATTGTAACTCAATGACAAAGCATTTCCAAATGTGTCAATGAATTTTGTTTTCATTTTGATATTTACAATAAATTGACTGCACTTCCTTCAGTAACTTAATAGATTAAAAAATTCTTCGAATTGCTAAACTTCAGCCATTTGAAGAAAAAAAAAAAAAGATTAGCTGCTCCGCTAACGCAATACAAATTACACCACTCTTGATCATCGGAATACTTGGTGGGCATTTCTTACTTTGCGATGACAACAGAAAGATATAAGCGATGACAAAGACGGAAAATATGCTCATGCAACATGTTAAAGCAGTCTGTGTTCTGGCTCATCAATTGACAAGTAAATAAATAAATACATAAATAAATAAAAAACTAAGATCAAAATAGGGCAATTCCCGCAAAGACTCCCCTGCCTGGCATTTGAGCAAATTTGCCATGCCGTGGCACAATTTGGCACATGCATTTCTGTCCAGGCTGCTCGTTACAATACAGTTATGTAATTAATTGACAATAACTAAAGCAAAATGGGATTGTAGATTGCAAAAAGAGCGGAGCAACCGCAAAGTGGTTTGGATTCTTGTTCCTATTTGAACCTGTCATTAAACCAACAAACCTTTTAAACTGGCCAAAAATCGCTAACGAAAACATTGTCGATTTGGCTTCAAAGGAAAGGGAACGGTTCTGACCAGTATTTATGATGTGTTATAAAATCCGAAAGATGGGATTTTCAAACTTTAGAGGCGAAAAAATAATATATCATCATAATGTTATGCGAAGAAAAAAATGAAAAAAATCACTTAAAAAAGAACAAAGGAGTATTTCATCAGGATAAAAAGTCCCGATATTTCGAAAATAAAGTACTATTTTTTTTTCAAGAGGCAGCTGTAACGATAATACTAAAGTCCAATTTAATAAGGGAAGAAAGTCCTATTTTAACATGTGATTTACTGGTATTTTATTGTGAAAGAGATGCTTTTACCCTCATAAAAAACACATGTAGATGTGGAAAAAAGCTTTATATTTTATGTATTTTATATATACAGTATATATATTTCCTACAGTAGCATGGCTTTTGATCAAACAAAAAAAATAAAGCATTGTATACTTTCAAGATTTTATATCTATTTTGGCCAAATGCACATTTTATGTATACTTGGCCCAAAGCCCGGCTTGCAAGGAGTAAATGTTTTATTGGCTGGCAAGTGCCCTTATGTCAGTATGCACTTACTTCAATGATAAAACATAATTTATTGAGCAGCTTAATTGACAATGTGGGACAGTTTATTGCTGTTCGAACATTGAATCATACCTGCTTATATCTCTTATAGCAGCGCTGAATCACTGCTGCAATCTCTTTGCGTTGTTCCTGAATAGGACCCTGAAGGGGGGTGATGGTAAGAGTTTGTATGAAAGCCGCTCATGCAAGCAAGCAAACATGTATCACAAAAGATAGATACATGACGGGAAGAGTATATTTTTATATGATGTGAAATTGGGGCAAAGGTCATACAAGATTTGTAGGTACCTTGTGTTTTCGAAGGGAGTGCAGAGCATTCCTGATGGTCTCACACAGCTCTCTCTGCTCTGCTTCGGTCATGGCAAGAAAAGAGGAGTCCGTTTTCAATCGTTCCGCTTTCATAGCTGTAGAGAAGAAAGACTTTCAGTCAGAGGGGCTTGGAAGATTTTGCTTTGTTTAAGGACGTTGCTCACCCTCAGGCCCCGAGTGAGAGTTTGATTTTGGGCCAGGAGTCTGCGGCTTGGCATTAAGGAACCTGCGGAGCAGAAACAAGCAGAGCATGGGTTGAAATCAAGCAGAGACAACAGTTCACTGGGTGGTCACAGTTTCTCTTACCTTTCCACCTCGGCAAGATAACCAGACAAGAGTCTGACATCACCGCCGAGGCCCACCCTTCCGGAGTCTGTTTCGGTCTCCATATCTTCCTGTTTGAGTCGAGCAGTGGATGTCTCCATGATGTGATCAGCAAGCATCGAAATGTCCATCTGTGATACGCAGATATAATATCATAGAATATAGTCTGCTTATCAACACATTCCCAATCAGTCAGGATTTTTTTTTAAAGAACATTATTTCTTGCCCTAAATTTTTTTTTGGGGGGGGGAATTTAATTGTATTTGTTTTTCTCCTCCTTCTTTTCCTTTTGGCTTTTCCCCTCAGGGGTCGCCACAGCGAATCAATGTCCTCCATCTATCCCGGTTTTGTGCATCCTCTTCTCTCACACCAGCTACCTTCATGTCCTCTTTGACCACATCCATAAACCTCCACTTCGGTCTTCCTCTCGGTCTCCTGCCTGGCAGTTCGAGGCTCAGCATCCTTCTCCCGATATAGTCACTCTCTCTAAAAACTATCATGAACTACTCCCTGAAATCTGTGGCAACTACTCACAAGTTCAACTATTTTTCCAGATTTATTTAGCCTATTTTATGTCATTAAAATAACAAAATTCTATAATTTGATTAGGTGTAGTCGAAAGAAATATATCAAGGTAGAGTGCCCTCCCTACCTGCAAGTCTTCTGTGTTATCCTGATAGGTCAGCAGCTCTGTCTCACCACTCCTGTCAGACAGGACTCTCTGGCGCAGGTGAACGGCCAATCGTTCCTTCCCTAGAATCCGCCTGGCGAGACTACGCTGACCCAGAGTCTGCCTCAGACTCCACCTGGAGGCCCCTCCAGATGCCCCTATCCTGGCCTGCAGGTGGGAAAAGGAGGGACTGGGGACCTGAGGACAGTCAGGACCGAAGCTAGCGAGAGGTGCGCTGTGATTGTTGAGGTTAGGATGTTGGGTTTGTTGAGGACTTGGGAGCGGGGAAGAGTGAGTGTTAGGACTGTTTGAGAGGGAGTTGAGGTTGCTGGAGGTTGAGTTAGCGAGCTGTTGCTGAGTAGGTTTGAGTCTTTTAGCTGGGGGCGGACCCCCTTGTTCTCCCTGGGTTGTCTGTGAAGTTCTGTGTCCTGTTTGGTTCCAGTTCTGGTTGTTGGGCTGGCTCTCTGTCCGAGATCGCCTCAGTTCTGGAAGAAGTGGAATAAGCAGGTCAAATTGAGTTTGCCTAAAAAGGTTGTCCTGAAAATGTACCTTTTCAGGACAATACAATACCATTTACTGACAGTCTCTCCCACCTGAGTTTGAGGGGTGACTGTTGTTTATTCTGCTGATCTCGGAGCCTCCACTCCACCTGTCCATCCACGTGTCAGCGGGCTGACTTGGAGCTTGAGGACTTTGTTGCAGCTGCTCCAAAAGCTCAGCCAGTCGTGTGTGACCCCGAGATCTGGCAATGTTGAGTGGCAAACGTCCCAGAGAATCGGGAATAGCCAAAGCTCTTGGATCCCACTGGTAAAGCACCAGTGCTGCATCGGTATGACCCAGAGCACATGCCCACATCTGGAGAGACCGATGAGATTTCATCACACACACAAGGACATGGACAGAATACTTCAAAAAGAAATAAAGATCACTTACCAGTGGTGTGCAGGAGAAGTGGTCGACATTAAGAGGGTCCACCTCCAGCTCGAGGTCAATACTGTCAGCATGCTTCGTGCTGCAGAGCAGAAATGGGCATGTGAGACGCCACGCCCCTTTAAATGCTCAGCAATGATTATTTGTTACTCACCGCCAGCGGATGAGAGTCTGAATGAGCCCGGCGTAGCCCTGAGCTGCAGCCAGGTGCAATAAGGTCATTCCTCTCGAGTTCTTGCTGTGAACGAGCTGAGTAGAGGAAGCCCAACACGGCTGCGACATCATCTTCTCACATACGACCACAACACGTCCTTCAAATGAACTGTGGTCAGGAGAGGTCTGGGGAAGAAATTAGTACAGTGATTCATTTTATTTCCACCAAGAAGGTTTTTGCACAAATGGCCTGGATAAATTTCTACAACGTGGCAGGAAGGAAATGTTTGATTCTTGGTACAAAAAAAAATCAACACTAGAGCTGGGACATGAGTTTATCTCAAATCATCTTTCCCCATTCAAATGAATGGAGATGACATTAATTTGTTCCAGCTACAATTGTTTTCTCGTGATAAAAACAACACTTATTGGTATATTACATCCCCGTTATAAAAACTGAGTAATAACTTAAATAATATATTAAAAATAACAGTTATGATTAATTTATTATCGCATGAGAATATATATATTGCCATGAATATTTTTAGATTGCTAGTTGACTTTACATGAAGGATTACAATCATATCACATATTCGGTAATCTTAACGAACAACTCCAACCCATGATCAAACGATCCCAATTGTATTGTTAATCCCTGGTGGATTTCAGATTTTATTTTTAATCTGTTCAGATTTATTTCTTATTTTTGACGGTTCATTCATGTAAAAGAAAATATTTTCTGAAACAAATGGCATCATTCTGCCTTACTTGAGACTGCTGTTCAGAGACTCTCCCTCCCTCTACACCTCCACTCTTGGTTGCCATAGTTTCTGAGCTGGGGTTTTGATTGGTTATATCCGCCATCCTCTGTTCCATCTGCTCGAGACGCTCCAAGATAGACATCCTGAACTGGGTATCTATAGGAAATAAAATATAAATCGATGATTGATTCCAAACATCATTTACCATATTTTTGAACATATCCAGGATTTCTTATGATGAGCCTGATAAAGACAAAGGAATCCCCATACTCAAAGACCAATCAGGGTTTGAATCAGCTCTTGAAAGTGAAGGTAACATTAAGCACATTGGTGCATGCTTCCAGCAACAGAGCATGTTGTGAACATTTCACATGGCTCCAAGTGTGACCCTTTTAATGCCGTGCAGCTGCAGTGTGCTGCAGTGCACATCATGTCACTCAGGCTTTTTATTTTCCCTCCTCTCCTCTCTGCTGTCTGTAGCATAGAGACTGTGTGTTGAGGGGAAGAGGGAGGAGCCAAACGAGTGACACAAACATCAGGCTTCAAACATTTTAGCCAACCAATCAAAGGAAGAGAATGTCACTTGTTCAGAATAAAAAGCCTATCATATGATTCATACCACACTCATCACCTATTCATGTAAACAAAAAGCTTGAACTGCATATAAAAAACATTCAAAAGAAATTTTTGTCCAAAAATTGCCACACATTTTGAGGTTTTTAAAACAATTATTCATAACAGTTTTGCTCTCCCTGTCTCCCGATAATGACCATATTTCCCAGGTCCCGGGGACTTCCTTCAATTTTTTACCACCAATGCATGTTCAAAGTTAGTCTTTGGTGAGACTGTGATTTCAGAAGTTATCCACTTGTTTCTGCCATAATATTCATTTGCCAGGAGAACTCATAATGAACAACATCATTAGAGCTAATACAACTGCTTATCGTCACACTTTTAATGAGATTGTTATAGTCCCAGGACTCTGTTGCATCCATTTTCAAGTCAGCCATTTCCATCTATAAACATGACATAGATAATAGCAGCAGCAATCAAACAAATGTCAATGCACACACACGCCCTGATATGCAGGTCAACCGGAGAAAATGTGCACCAAATAAACATAAGTCATAAACACCATGTTCAATATCGGTTGCTATTGTGTGAGCAGCTCCAGGAGGCAAATAGCCTCCACGCACTTGTTGTGGTGTTATTGTTCTTCAGCTCTGCTTCCAATAGAACCAACCTCTGAGGATTTTTTAAGCTCAAACATTCATCCAGGCATACAAAATGACCATACCATTACATGAATTTAATCTCCACAATAGCCATATTCTCACAACAAATTACTTGAATGCAATCACACAAGACGAAAGCAGTTGGATGATGGCATCACCCGAATAAACCAACACTTGCATCATGCACCACATGGACGCAAAACAGCAATTTCCAGACATCTGTTTTAAAATGATATTATATCAGATCATCTACGAACCCAAACAGAGAGTGTCTCTTTGTTCCAGTTTCTGCTCAACCGCCTTAGTTTGAAGTGTGCGACACACACGTCGATACTCCCAACAACACAGTCAGCGAGGGGAGGGGTGAGAGAAAGAAGAGAGAGACAGAGAGAGAGTGTTAGAGAGAGAGAGAGAGAGAGAGAGAGAGAGACAGAGAGAGAGAGAGAGTGAGAGAGAGAGAACCAGACACATTGTGTGTGAAGAGATCAACAGAGCTCTTCTCTTCAAATCAGCCCGCCAGATTTTGGAACAGCAGGAGGTTTAGGTCGTCATCGTCGCATAGGAAGACCGCATTCCCAACTAAACTGGAGCAGACATGTGACATTTTGTCTTTCAGTTACACAGTTTGCGGCCCATGACCATGAAATCATGGCCATGCGTACCTCACTGAAAAGTCCGAACACATGTTTATGAATACAAGCTGGAGTGGGCCGTTTGGTGGTGTCAATGACATGGTGATTGAGCCACTTTGACTTTGCCCTTCAGCCGTGCATGCAGTAGTCTGTGACCGTGCAGCCGCATTGCCGCAGTGCGCAACGCGCAGACTGGGGGCGCATGCACGTACACACACGCAGGCGCGCGAACATGCGCGCGGTAAAATCAGGGCACGCGTTGCTGAGGAGACACGTGTGTTACCAACGTAGACTATCAGGATTGAAAACCACACCAAGTGCTCAATTGCCATCTAACACCACTGCAATATTTTCTAATCAAATCTGGTGTCAGTAAACATGAGGAAACATCAAAAGAATGTTTCACAAACAAGCAGACAGATCTTCCTTATTGGCATGAGGTGGTTGTCCCCCAAAACAGAAAAATGCGTTTTAAATGGAGGGGGAATACAAATACTACACACAAAAATACACACACGCATATACCCCCATACAGGGTTTCCTGGGGAGCCGTCATCTGTACTTTTTGAAGATGTCGGACGTTTCGCCTCCTATCCAAGAGGCTTCGTCAGCGAACTAAAGTCTTACTGGTCTTACAGGCCGGAGGGAGTGGGGCAAACAGGCCAGTCGTTAGTCAGGAATGTAGGAACAATCACCGGGGCCACAGGGAGTGGTCCTCTGCTCCCCCCAACCTGAGAGTAGGGACCTATCATAGCTGTGTCCGGTGCCGCCAGGTCTGGACATTAGGGATATATAAATAGGGCCGATACGACCAGTAAGACTTTATGCGAAGCAGATTCCTTACTTACAGACAGTGTATTGTAGGTGCAGTAAGACTTTAGTTGGCTGACGAAGCCTCTTGGATAGGAGGCGAAACGTCAGACACCTTCAAAAAGTACAGATGACGGCTGAAGAAACCTTCTCATCAATGGACCACTCCTGTACGACTGAGAGTTTACACAGACGTACTTCCTGGGGACTTTGAGTGTGAAGAAGTCCCCACGAAGCATTTCTTTCATTCTGACATTCACATCAAAGGCCGATTTTGTCTTTAATTAGGCTATCAAATCTGACTCCTATTCAAATATTCATTATTGCATCCACATGGTACGCAATCCAAAATATACATCTCAAAATTGCAAACAAATTAAATGTCAAGCATTTTCAATAATTCCAAGCGATTAGCGGGAACTTTCAAAGTGTACAGGTACACCTCCATATTTCGACAATACACAGCTAAATGCTCTCACCGTCCAGTGACAGCCAGTCATGCTGAGAGGATGGGAGGGCAGGAAGGTCGCGCGCCTTGTATTCAAATACCACTGACGAAGAGATGACCTCGCCGCCCATTGCTACATGCAGCATGACGAGTCCCGTGTCATGGGCTGGAAAGAACCACGAGGTAAAGAATTACTACAGTGGGAAGTGACCTCAGTGTAGGACAGAACGTTCATCACAGTATGTTACAGGTTTTTTTTGTGAACCTGCAGAAAATAGTATCCAGTCGTCAGTGATCCTAATAAGTGACTCATGCCGTTGAATGCAGCACCCAGGAAAGCATTCACCCCATATGCCTTTTTTCCACAGTAATCCCTCACAGGCACAGCTCTACCTAATAAAGTATTGGTGTCTAAAACAGTAGCTGGGGTGTAGGTGCATGTCAAGGCCCTGTGCAGAAAATATGATACCTGGACAGTAGCAGCGTAGCACGCCAGGCTGGATGAGAGCAGCAGGGACGCTGATGTGGTCAAAGAGACAGCTGTACTCACTGCTTGACTCCAACCACGGCCCCGTGATAAGCACCTTCACGCCACCCTGCAACACAAATACTTGTTAGTGGAATGTCACATATTGTGGTGAGTTAATCGCAGAAAGCCATAAAAGGACCAAAAGCATCGACAATGTTATTCACTGACTGTACAATTCAACGCGACACAGGGATGAATTAATGAAGCCACCCAGAGGAATCCATGTAATATTGAAATTTCATTAACTCAGCAATCAGCTGAGAGCTTGATTCCATTTTTTAACAGCGGTACAAGCCGTCTTCCATCATGTGTCAGTCTGATTTTACTCCAGGCAACAATGATGAATAAATAATGAGACTAATGTTGTTACTAACCTCTGGATAAGACCACTCTGGGGAGTAGTCTGTCACACCAAACAGCCTCCCGGTCTCTTGGAGCATTCCCAGAGCTCCTTGCTCCACTTCGGAGCCCTGCAGGTGGCCTGCCCCCGTGCCCTGCTCCTCTCCCACCGCGCCCTCCTGAGGCATCAGGACCCCATTGACAGCAGCCCCTACCCCACCGGCAGACCCTTCAACTGAGATGAAATCATTGATGAGATCAGAGAACTGACTACCAAACGAAGCCTCAAACCCCTCCAGGCTGATGGCCGCTCCTGCTGCAGCCGCCGCAGCAGTTACGCCTCCACCTTGCGGTGGAAGAGAGGAATTGTAGAGTGCCCTCTCAATGCTTGCCCCGGCGCCGATTGACTGAGGACTGGCCACCACGGAGCTGCCAGCCCCTGACAAGCTTACTCCATTACATAGAATTTCATTCTCCCCTCCTCCGGCAGCGCCACAGCCCCCTCCCGCTTCCTCCCCGACTCCGTTGCCATCCGTAGTTTGAAGGTAGTGTTCGGTGTCCACATTGGAGTACGCTTCATGAGCAGCGCCAGACTTGAGCATTAACTCCGCGCCATTCTCAAGAACTTTGCCACCGACCTCTTGGCGAACCCCGCCAGTGGGCTGCTCAATATCAGTGTCCTGGTTCGTCAAGGGGAAAGAGGTCACTGAAGGTCCTTTTCCACTCCTTCCACACAGGGCTTGGTCTTGACTGGTTTGGTGGAGGTGTGTATGGTGGTCTCCGTTGGGGATGGGGGCGTCTGCTGGCAGGCTTATATAAGCCCTTGCTTCATCCGATTCGTGTGGCGTCTCTACGCCGTTGCTCTGCTGCTGGGAGGGCTGGTTGGTGTGTGCGGAGGTCTGGAGGAAGAGGTTTGTCGAAGGATGGTGCGCAGACTGGGCAAGGCCCGGGACGCATGGTGAAGACATGACGGCGCTGAAGTCCATCTGCTCCAGAGTGGTGCTAGGGCTTAAGCCTGCCCCCTCTCCTACATAACTACTCGGAGGGGCCAGTGGCTGCTCCATGGGTGTAGCTTCCTTTTTGATGTTATTCACGAGGGAGGGGCTGTACACAAAGCCGTTTGATGAACAGTGGATCCCTCCATCGTTACCGTTACACCCCTCGTTCTTCCCTCCGCCTCCCCCGTAGGTCTGACCCTGCTTGGGGTTGTTCAGGAAGCAGTCGGGGTCAAACGTCATGGCAGTCTCCGGGAGGCTGACCCCTCCGCCGGAGTCTAGTGAGCTGGAAAGGACCAACTCTCCTCCCTCTCCTAAGCCTACACCACCAGGAAATGATGCAAACCTCTGGTTCTCGGGGGTAACTGCCAATAGAATGCCAGTGGCGGCGCTCTCGTGGGCGGATGGCAGCAGGTGGGTGTGGCCAGCTGAATAAACCGAATCCCCAGTGAGCGTGGTGACTTCAGACATGAACACAGCAGTGCTCTGTGACAGCCCGGCGCCGATGGCGAGCGCAGGGCTGTCGGCCATGTCACTTGTGATCGAGAGTGGTGAACTCTGGGTGGTGTCTGGGACTTCCACCTGGTTGGTGGAAGTAGAGGAGGACACTTCCATGCTGCTCTGCGGGAGAAGGGAGGGCTTTGGCATTCGGCCGTTTCTCCGGTCGCCCCCGCCTGCCCTGCTCCTGCGTCCCCCAGGGCTGGGTTCTGTCTGGCCCTCTGACACATCGCTGTTCTGGACCTCCGTGCCGTCCGCTTCCTCAGATCTCTGGCCCGCTGTACCGCCGCCACCCGCTGTAGCGCCACCCCCTGCTGCTGCCCCTGACTCCTGCTTGGATGAGATGATGCGCTGCTTGACGCTGGAGCATTTCTGATGTAGGCTGCTTCCGGCACCTGACGACGCAAGGAATAAAAGCTTTGCATGAAGAACAAACATCAAACAACCAGAAAGCTTGTGATTACTTTCAATCTGATGTTCAGATAGTATTATGTCAAGGGTACGCTGGCGCCCCCCTGTGACAGGAATGCAAACTAAGGCTATTCATATACAGGTCACAACCTGTAATTTGAATTTTTCTGTTACACCCATACAAAAAAACAGGTTAATTAGTAAATCATTTACAGTCAAACAAGATACGAAAACAAAATTGTAATGCTACAATTGGGCTGTTCGTGAAGCAAATGGAGAGATAAATGTTATTCACAAAAGAGAGCGATAATGACTATTTCAGTCAACAAAGCTCTTTGTTCTGGGCATCCGTCCTTGTTCGCCCTTCCAAAGTACATCAAAAGATCAGAGATTAGGTAATTTTCTGTGTGTGTATGTGTACTGAAGTTATCTGCTCTCTCTGATGCTGGTTTATGAATAATACATGCTGGATATTTCGGGCACCTCCTGCTTGGGCCCCCTAACCATCCACCCATCCCCTTTCCTTTGGTTCTTTGGTTCAATGTGTACTTGCCTGCAGGTGGCAGCACGGCACTGACTTTTGGAATTATCCCCTCCAAAAAAAAAAAAAATCAATTGCACAGACGGCTCTTTATAGCAGTTTCTAAGTTACCGCAATTGCCTCTTATCTCCGTCACAATTTGAAAATGCAAGCCAGCAATGTTTTTGAAGTCTTAAATCTAAACTTTGGATCTTTTTAATGATAATCATGACAACAGCGTTGGTTGCTGAGCCATTATAACTCCCATTGACAGGTTTAGGACCGGTGTGCATGCTGAACTACTAGCAAGAGAAACTAGCAGGGCGTTGAGTGGTGTAAAAGATAACTCACACATAGGTTTGAGTTGTCCGATGAGCTCCTCCTTGCTCCACTTGGCCCACTCCTTCCTGTCTGTGTTAATAGAGCAGAGAACAGGGCCGCATGGCTTCCCGCTATCGTCCACTGCTGGAACATTCAGATAGTGCACCAGCACGATGTCTGGGTTCTACAACACAGCAATGCACATCTCATTGGTAAAACATGGGCTTTATTATTTATTTTTTTTTGCTCATCTGTCTCAGTAAGCAAGAGAGACTGTTGATACAGTGTATTTGCAGAAAGAAAGGGGAAAAGGACACGGAAAGCAGAGGAGTATGTGGAGGTCAGGAGGGAGGTCGGATATAGCGTGTCAGACAAGATTCTCTCACCTGCCTATAAAACATTTAACAGCGCAAGCCCACTCACCACTCTCCCTCAGATTGCAGGGCCAGCAGAAACGCCCATATGTGTGCTTGTGTGCATGCGATTTAGAGAGTGAATTAACGAAAAGGGGAATGAGCGGGTCAGCACAGAGCCCGCCATGCAGTTGCCCACTAGCAAACCTATGGAATTGATATCCCATGAATGATTCAACAGGTGTGTATGCGGCAGGTGTGTGTGTGTGTGTGTGAGAGAGAGAAGCGGGGCTTTTCTTGATAAAAGATTCAGTACAGAGACTCAGGTGAGGGGGAGGGTGTGCTGAGGTGGAACAAGAAAATGGCACAGTGGGCTGCTACAGCATCACACTGTGCAATGCAACAGAAGAGACTGGCTCATTTATGATCATATTCACTGATGTGATGTGATATATGTGCAAAGAGCAGAAAATGGCACATTACAGATCGAGGAAGCAGAAGTTCCTCCTGCCAATTTTAGACTCAGAGACTCACAAGGGAGTCAAGTGCGTCGGAAAATAAAATATATTAGATAGGGGGCAAATTCAATTTACAGCATGTGGCGAGAACGTCCTTGTAAAATTCATGTGACAAATTATGCAAGACCTATTGGCAAGGAACGCATGAATATGTATCGCATTTCCATATTCCCCAATGAAAATCGTTGGCCGTTCAATATTTGCTTGGAAATGAAGGGAATGTTTAAGATTCAACATGTACGACTGGAGATGATGAGCTTCTGGTGATACGCTCTTTGCTTGGCCAATCCACGGAGGTGTGTGTGTGTGTGTGCGTGTTTGAGTTCCTCACATGTCCCCACCATGTAACAAAAACGTGTATGTGTTCCTCACATGTCCCCACCATATACACAAAAAATGTGTGTGTGTGTGTGCCTCACACACCACGTCCCCGCCATGTCAAAAAAGCGGTATGTGTGTGTGTGTGTGTTCCACACATGTCCCCACTATGTTCAAAAAACGTGTTTGGGTGCTTCACACACCAAGTCTCCACCATATAAAAAAAGACCTGCGTGCGCGTGTGTGTGCGTATATATTTCTTTCACATGAGTTTTAGGGGTAGGAGGTCAAAAATCTATACATGCCAAATGTGTATGTGCATGTTGTAAGCTGCTCCAGGGTGTTTTCAGGGAAAAGACCACATAGAGAGTTGTGCCTTCAGACCTTGATTGGTTGTTCAAGTGAGAAATAGCTGGAAAAGTTCTAGAGGAGAAAAAGTTTTCTCAGCAAAGCCTGTTCACATAATACCAGATATATCCTGAGTGGGACGATAAACCCAGCAATGGCGTCCAGTTTTATTATTACCCTGACTTTTTAGTACAGTCTGCCTCATTAAATTTTGAAGAGGAGGATGTTTATCAATGGCTTATGTTGGAGGTTACTGTGCTGTTTGGAAAATGAAATGGACAATTTAAGAGATTAAACATGTGGTGCGTAAAATTAACAATACACTATAGCATTTCTGGTGGTTTAGTTTGGCGCCGAGATGTGAATTAAACGTTCTTGAAGACGAAATCTGTTTGGAGACAAAGCGACGTGACTAACAAAAGACACTCGTCACTTCATGTCGTTTATCCCTCGCTGTGAGAGCGTCTTGTTGTTTTAAAGTAGAGAAGCTGGGAAAGGGGCGGGTGGCTTACCTGCAGCAGCCAATAGCATCTACGGTGGAAGGTGGGGATGATGGAGGAGTGGACGTAGCAGCCATACAGACACTAGAGAGAGGAGATTTTGGTGGGGGGGGAATGGGGAAGGGGGTAGAAAATGGAGGGAGCGGGACACAAGGAGAGGATGAGGTGAGGACGGCAAAGGAGAAAACAGCAAAGGAGAACTCCCGACGTCTCCGGACAAGTGTCCATAATTTGTAAAATGGCTTCAAATGACTTCTACTGAGCGTATTTTACAAAGATGACAATGCGTCTTTTTTACGGTGAAGGGCGGTCCTTTAGTGACGTCACATACGGACTCGTCACCAACTCAAAAACAAGACTTCCTGAATATTCAGCGCGAGTCTTAAAACGTAAAACATAGCTATATGCGGTGGAATCTTTGTAAAATACGCTCAGTAGAAGTCATTTGAAGCCATTTTACAAATTATAGATACAACTTGTCCGGAAACGTCGGTTGTCCTTTAAGTCATTTTTATTGGTGTTTTGCATTTGACTAAAAATATCAGACTGCGTGTTTTGTGTATTTTCGATGCTAGAAAACGTTTTTCTGATGTCAGTTAAGAAACAAAAATGTGACGTCGGTTGTCCTTTAAGGAATCTTAGCACGCTGTTAGTTGTGTTTCCGAAAAGGTCCTTCATCAGATGTTGTCGACTTATAAGATATCAGTAGTTGGCATGGCCGTCCGTCCATGTATCAATATCGCAAGAAGATCAATATGTAGACCCCGCTCTGACTCCTGCGGGATTCCCCTGCGGATACTTGAAGTGGTCGTTTTTTCAAGGTCATCGCATAAAGCGCATTTGTACATACAGCGGCGCTGAATACTTGACATGCAGGATGTAAAATAGCGACATCAAAAGTCTGTTGTGTTCGCTGTCTCATTCGCGCTCTCATTTTCTTGCCGTTTTGCCTCTTCTGAGAAGAAGCCCGTCGGCTATCTAAAGTGTGTTTGGCCAAAGGCAGAGTGCATTTCCATATATTTCCATCTGATATGAGGAGGCTCTCAATCCACGGTTGTGTTTTTCCTCCCCGGCTTCCTGCCTGCCTGCCTGCCTCTTCCTCTCCCACCGCTCCGCCATTCCTGCCCCCTGCGCGACACAATGCTTTCTTGCTCGAGGGGTCCCGGGAAGAGGTGACACAAACAATTACTGAGCAACTACCGGCGAGAGAAACCGTTGCCTTTGGATGTGTGTGTGTGTGTGTGTGTCGGAGTGTGTTTGTGCACGGCGGCAGAAAAATGCATGTCAGATGATTGTCAGCGCGAGTGTGGGGTTGTAAATAATAGAGGTGCAGATGGGAATACTTGATCTCAATTATTCCCTTTGCCTATGTCTGCTGTTCATTTATGCACAGCGAGTGAGCCTTCCGTACACATCCATGTGCCGCCACGCCGTCGCGCCTTTTGCTTTCCAATCTCCCTCCCGTCTTTCTCTCTGTGACACATGCATGCTCACCGCTCTCACCTCTTGCTACGTTCCTGCTGAATAATCAATTTTTGAGCCGGCTGATGTGACTCAAGCACGCACACGCACGCACGCACGCGCGGACATGCACAGACGCTGCCTTGAGACTGGATCGATACCCCTCTCTGTTCTGCTGAAGAAGGCATTGACATCATTCCTGGCTGCGGGCCAAACACACTCTTATCCTTCAGAAAGAGAGAGAGAGACAGAGAGACAGAGAGAGAGAGAGAGGAAGGGAGACAGGGACAGGTGCAGGAATAGGAGGAGGGATGTCTCTCTCTCTCTCTCCCTCTCTCTCTCTCTCTCTCTCTCTCTCTCTTTCTCTCTCTCTCTGACTTTCTCTCTATCTCTGACTTTCTCTCTCTGATGTTCTCTCTCTCCTTCTGACTTTCTCTCTCTGTCTCTCTCTCTCTCTCTCTCTCTCTCTGATGTTCTCTCTATCTCTCTTTCTCTCTCTCTCTCTCTCTCTCTCTCTCTCTCTCTCTCTCTCTCTCTCTCTCTCTCTCTCTCTCTCTCTCTCTCTCTCTCTCTCTCTGATGTTCTCTCTATCTCTGACTTTCTCTCTCTGACTTTCTCTCTCTCTCTCTCTCTCTCTCTCTCTCTCTCTCTCTCTCTCTCTCTCTCTCTCTCTCTCTCTCTCTCTCTCTCTCTCTCTCTCTCTCTCTCTCTCTCTCTCTCTCTCTCTCTCTCTCTCGCCCGTTTACCTGACTGTCTCTCTCTGACGTTCTCTCTCTCCTTCTGACTTTCTCTCTATCTCTGATTCTCTCTCTCTCTCTCTCTCTCTCTCTCTCTCTCTCTCTCTCTCTCTCTCTCTCTCTCTCTCTCTCTCTCTCTCTCTCTCTCTCTCTCTCTTCCGCCCGTTTACCTGACTTTCTCTCTCTGACGTTCTCTCTCTCCTTCTGACTTTCTCTCTATCTCTGATTCTCTCTCTCTCTCTCTCTCTCTCTCTTCCGCCCGTTTACCTGACTTTCTCTCTCTGACGTTCTCTCTCTCCTTCTGACTCTCTATCTCTGATTCTCTCTCTCTCTCTCTCTCTCTCTCTCTCTCTCTCTCTCTCTCTCTCTCTCTCTCTCTCTCTCTCTCTCTCTCTCTCTCTCCGCCCGTTTACCTGACTTTCTCTCTCTGACGTTCTCTCTCTCCTTCTGACTTTCTCTCTATCTCTGATTCTCTCTCTCTCTCTCTCTCTCGCCCGTTTACCTGACTGTCTCTCTCTGACGTTCTCTCTCTCTCTCTCTCTCTCTCTCTCTCTCTCTCTCTCTCTCTCTCTCTCTCTCTCTCTCTCTCTCTCTCTCGCCCGTTTACCTGACTGTCTCTCTCTGACGTTCTCTCTCTCCTTCTGACTTTCTCTCTATCTCTGATTCTCTCTCTCTCTCTCTCTCTCTCTCTCTCTCTCTCTCTCGCCCGTTTACCTGACTGTCTCTCTCTGACGTTCTCTCTCTCCTTCTGACTTTCTCTCTATCTCTGATTCTCTCTCTCTCTCTCTCTCTCTCTCTCTCTCCCTCTCTCGCTCTCTCTCTCTCTCTCTCTTCCGCCCGTTTACCTGACTTTCTCTCTCTGACGTTCTCTCTCTCCTTCTGACTTTCTCTCTATCTCTGATTCTCTCTCTCTCTCTCTCTTCCGCCCGTTTACCTGACTTTCTCTCTCTGACGTTCTCTCTCTCCTTCTGACTCTCTATCTCTGACTCTCTCTCTCTCTCTCTCTCTCTCTCTCTCTCTCTCTCTCTCTCTCTCTCTCTCTCTCTCTCTCTCTCTCTCTCTCTCTCTCTCTCTCTCTCTCTCTCTCTCTCTCTCTCTCTCTCTCTCTCTCACACACACAAATACACACACACACACACACACACACACACACACACACACACACACACACACACACACACACACACACACACACACACAGCTCTGTGGCTCCAGCATGCGTGCGCATGTTTACGCGTGCCCCCGCGTCTATACGCGTGCGTCGACAAGGAGTGAAGGAGTGACGAACGTTATGGATTGGATTGGCAGCAAAGCACCACTCAGCACAAAAGAGATCACAGACGTGTTTCGTCTCCATGGCGGCCTCTCACCTCCACACCCTGGACTTTCAGCTTCATGTGATCCTCTCGGGTGGTCTTCCCGTCTTTCCTTTTCTTCCAGCAGTATCCATCTTTTCTGTACTTCACCTTTTTACGGTTGTAGAGGATCATGGAGCCATTTTGAGGCCTGTTTGTGGAGGGGAGGAAGGCATGTGAGAATTCGTTTGACAGAAGAGTATCAATATTGCGCCAGGTGGGGATATATTTGATATTGTCAGCGTTTCATTGCTCAGTGACGTGGAAACTACCCAGTGTTATTGGCAAAGAATGTCAAGGTCACTCCGCCAAATTCAACATGCACAGATGCGAAGGAGACTGCCCTGTGTGTTAATATTTAAGTAGTTCCGTCCATTAGCGCAGGACAAGCATTAACTTCTGAGCACGTGCTACAATGAATCGATTAATTGACAGCTAATGTATTACAAAATTAATCAGTAAATTGCTTACACAGGGCAATTTTTTTTTACGATGCATCTATCTGTTTTCTAGCATGCTAATCGTCACACTTATCAAACGACTTGTGAGTTGCAGCCCTCCATACATGATCAAAAAGTATGAAGACACATCTATTAACTCATTCACTGCCAGACGATGTGCAAAAATGTGTCCACTCCAGTGCCAGGGTGTTTGTCATTTTCACTCAAATTGCAGGATCCACAGAATATTGAGTTTTAGGACGACATAAACACTCAATAAAGCGTTAGAAATATTAGCCTTTCTTCTTTCATTAGAACAAAAGTTAATTCCTAAGTTATATGAGTCTGGAGTTATCTGAACTTGAAATGGGGGCGGCTGTACTAAAGGCAATTGCTTCCCCCTTGTGGGAGAGAAAACCATTGCCAGAGGCCTAATCGAAGCTTCAAATGCACCCCCCATGCAAGAAAAACAAACCTGAACAAATTCGGGAATGGCGCTGAATGTCATGTTTTTAAATTCCAGAATAAATTCAGGAATGGCAGTGAATGGGTCAATTAATGAGAGGTTGGACCGACCCCCTTTTGCCACTTTGCACACACAACAGCTGCTTCACACTTCAAAATAGTACCGCGAAGAACAATGTGAAGATTGAGCCAAAATTACATCAGACGCACCAACAAACAACAATGGAGGTGAACAAAGATCTGCCGTAGTTGCACCTCACACTCGGGAGAATTTACCATCAAAGTCAGATGTATATTTTCTTCTTTTTTTTTCTCTGACTGCTTTTTTTTTCCCCCCATCTCATTATGCCGGGGGACAATTCCCTTTGGCGTTTGAACCCAAGTCGGAGGTGGAACGCCACAAGTTGCGATCAAAGCATTCAAAGACTGAGCCTCATTGCATTTCATTATTTTAATGGGGTAATCGCATCAGTTGTACAAACGCACAGTGTCCGTCTTATGAGAGTTCCGTCTGGAAGGCGCAGGGGACAGTTCTTGGTGAGTTGATCAAGCTGACTTAGCAATAAGAAAATATATGTCGATTTGCCCTTTCATGCACCCAGTATGCTGATACAATGAGAAGCATGTCATCTCGAGTAACCGCCGTCGCCGGAAGGGTTAAAACCACGGGTGTTAAACTCATTTCACATCATGGGCCACATATGGCCTCGGTATGTGTCAAGTGGGCCAGACCATTAAAATATATATGCTATAAATAACTAAAATACCGAAACTTGTTGAAAACACACCAAGCTCAAAGGTTTTCCATGTATTTCTTGAAAAAAATATCACGTGGTTCATTTTTCATTGAAAATTCTACACTCCTTATGTAATTTCCTCCGTTTGGATAATGACATTTTGGCCAATGAGGGTATTGAAACCGCGGTTGAAAAAGCACCACTCTGCCCCTAGTGGACAATCCTTAAATTGCACTTCATTAAAAAATACGAATTCTGTGTCATTCGTCCATTTTGTCCACTTTTAAATTATCCTGCGGGCCTGATCAAGCCTCCTTGGGGTCCGGTTCCGGCCCGCGGGCCCTATGTTTGACACCCCTGTGTTAAACTGTCATGCCAATTTGTACAACTTGACCACACTAAAACCAAACACCAAATAAAGAAATCCAGATCGAATTAACTATTTCCACTCAAGTATTTGCGTCCATGTAGTGAATCTGGTGGGATGAATGTCCTCTATTGTACACACCAGCGTGCACGGACGCCAGGTGAGCATATGCACAAGAAGACGGAGACACTATAGCAATGTCACAGATGGCGGGACCTACCGCCATGTGTTCTCTGCGCTCAATGTCAAACCTGCTGCTCAGCAATCAATCATTCTCCTATAACGTTAAGGACAAGTGTGTGTACAATTTGCGTGTGTATGCGTGCGTGCCGGTAAATGTGTGTGTGTGTGGACCAGGGGGGGTGGCGTTGGCGCGGAAAATGCATCTTTGCCTTATCAGGCGACAACAGAAACAATCAATAAACTAACAGATACTCGCAAGTGTGCACACAAACACATATTGTCTTTATCCCTCTTATCAAAGTATCTCTTTATTTTGTCTTGACTGTGTCCCTCCATTGTCATCGTATCTCATCTTCCCGTCTCATCCATTCCCTTTCACAACGCCGATCTCACCTCGAGTTTGACGTGGGCACATATGGACTGGGATGATTGCAATTTACGCCGCGCGCAGTGTGTAGTAAAATTGAATTTGCTTTGAACTGATTTTCTTTGACACCGCAAATCTGTTCTGTTTTTCGAGGGGGGTGAGCCCGGCAGCTTGGAAGCCGAGTGGAGACCCCCACCTTTCGATCAAAGATGAGTTTAGTCTCTGTCTCTAGCCGTGTGAGTCACCTCGGGGCTGCTGATTCTAATTATGTTATGGAGACGATGGATGAGATCAGATGTGTGTGTACGTGTGTGTGAGTGTGTGTGTGTTTGTATAACTGGTCTTGTGAGGACCACTAACATTTTATATCATACGTAGTGAGGACATTTTTTACAAGTGAGGACCTTTTGGCCGGTCCTCACAAGTTTTTCATTCTAAAGGCTTCTAGAGGGTCTATATATGCATCTGTTAAAGTTTTAGAGAGGTCCTCACAAATTCACCCAAAATGATTTTTTTTGGTGTGTATTTTCATTACACTTGGATACACACACTTTTTACTCATTGTGTGTGTTTATGTGTGTGTGTGTGGTTAATGAGAGGAAACAGTTCATACCACAAAAAAGTAAAATGATATTTTAACCAAATTCACTACAGGGGTGAGGACTTTGAATTTACCAATTCAGAAACCTCACTCTTGCTGTTATTTCAGTTTCAAGTCCACTTTTTATTTTATTGTTTTGAAAGAAGTTGAAGTGGAAAATGGGGTGACATTTCTCCACTCCGAGACTAATAAAGACAAATCCAATCCAATCCATTTAGTGTTTAAATGTAACACGAGTTCTTCTCTAAACGTAACAGCAACGGTGGTCCTCACTACGTATCTGGAGTTATCCGGACCTCACAAAACCACTGAAACAGGAATGTGTGTGTGTGTGTGCGCGTGTGTGTATGTGTGTGTGTGTGTGTGTGTGTGTGTGTGTGTTCAGGTTAATGTCCGTATGTGAGGACCGTGACTGTGCTCCGAGCAAACCCTCCGACATAAGCAGACATAAATGCTATTGATTGTAACTGGTCTGTGATGTGTGGGATATAAAAAGCTTTTCCACCGTTCCACGGTGTAACCGAGCGAAAACAGAGAAGGCAAGAGGAGGAGAGTGGAAAAAGAGAAGGCAAAGATAAAGAGACAGAGTGGGCCATTGAGTATGTCCGGTAAAAGGGGGTGGAGGGGGGGGGGGAGGCTAGAAGACGTCAGACGAGCGAGAGGAGCTAACAGTCGCAACTGCGAACTCGGATTCCATTGAGAGGAGAAATGAAGGTCATCGATTGTTGTCTTCGTATTAGCGAACGCAGGCGCGGATGCAAATACACACAGAGCGGCGCGGGCACATAAATGTCACCGTCTCCGTTAGCTGAGCTCCTTTCCATCTGATGGGATTAGGTGTAATCTGTTCTAACCGCGCCTCATGTCATGTATAAATGGGATTATATCTAACTGCTGCTCAATAACACCAATAGGAGTGCTTGCTGCTCGCTGCTTGCTGGGGCTGCTGGGAAGCTGAGGCGATACGACTGCACACAACCAATCAATGAGAAATCCATCCGCAACATAAACTGCAGCTGCCGGCCTCAGGCTGCTCCTGAGAGGAATCCTTCAGCTCGCACAATGGGAGCACAGAGGTATCACCTCAGGCTCTCGGTGGCATCAGTAATCACAAATGGGGCCATGAGGTGACTGTTGCACTTACTTGACTTTTCCGTGACTATTTCTCCTTTCCCATCACATCGTCTTTCTGTTTTAATATAATAAAACAGGAACTCTATAACAAGTGGTGGGATGTAACCGAGTACAAATATTACATGATGGCTTTCTAAGGTGTCCGTACTTTTATTAACTGTACTTTTCGGCATGTAAAGCACAGCCAAAAGCCTTAATTTTCTTCAAAAGATGACCTTATATGCCTTATATGTGAAGTAATATTGAGCCACAAGTCAGCAATCACTGACTCCAACCCCTCCCCCTCTGTAGAAGTAGTGTGTAACCCCAGCCTCTACTGTAGCGTCTTATAATTTGGTGTGCCTTATATTTGGAAAACTGTTATAAATGTATATATTATACAGTAAAGTCTCGTTATATCGATATCGGTTATATTGATAGTACTGCTTATTACGATACTATTTCTATGA
The DNA here is from genome assembly GCF_051943395.1 of Hippocampus bargibanti. NCBI lineage: Eukaryota > Metazoa > Chordata > Actinopteri > Syngnathiformes > Syngnathidae > Hippocampus > Hippocampus bargibanti. Next base: position 3,658,081 of record NC_142745.1, on the reverse strand, counting down.
ACGCAAGGAGAAAATTTACATGTCGCAGGATCGAATATATCGATAGTCCGGTTATATCGATATTTTTTCCGACTCCCAAGAATATCGGTATAACGAGATTTTACTGTACAGTAAAGTCTCGTTATATCGATATTGGATATATCGATAGTCCCGGTTATATCGATACTATTTCTGTGCACGCACGGAGAAAATTACATGCAAACAGGGTCGGATATATCGATAGTCCCGGTTATATCGATATTTTTTCGGACTCCCTTGAATATCGATATAACGAGACTTTACTGTATTTGGAAAACTTTTTTTTCATTCATTAAAGCTGTGCCTTATAATCCGATGTGCTTTATACTGTATATGTAAAAAGTTTGAAAATACACCATTCGTTGACGGTGCGCCTAATACTCCGATGCGCCTAATACATCGGATAATACGGCCTTCGACGAAGGCGGAAGTACACGCCGAAACATGTCAGGTACTTGAACACCTAAAAAACACTGTATGTAAGAAAAGAATCTGTTTTAAATTAGATATCAAGTAGAAAGGATGAACTCAATACAAACATGTGAAAATAGTAAATCTATCAAAATAGTATTTTACTCTTATCAACCAGAGCAAAGATGCACCTCTGCTAAAGTCGTAAATTCAAGAAAGAATGTGTGGTTCATTTCTACTTCTACCTTTTATAAGAATACAGTATTTGAGCTTCAAGGAATAACTAAATATATGAACCTGGCATAAAAAAAAGTGTAAATTCTGTTGATCTTGGCGGGAGGGGAGGGGGGGCATTTTCATGACAAATACATCACACGAGTGGACTTTGGAACCAACTTCATCATCCATGTTATGGTGCTTATTAAATTGTGGAATACTGTAGTACCATATAAAAGCTAACAGATTTCTCGCCTCCGTTGTCTTGTGTATAAAAGGCCGAGGCCTCTTGACAGATTTTGGTTACAGGTCTGAAGAGACTAGTTTGCAAGATCTGTTGTTAAACACTTTTGTTGTAGTCCCTCCCAAAAGTTTTCGAGGGGGCTGAGGTCATGCCTCGTAAACTCTTCCGCAATTAAACTGATCTCGCAAAGATGGGAGCAACAAAATACTCAAACTTCAGACATCCTTACAAAATACACATATTCAAGTACAGTGAGACCTCAACTTACAAACACCTCAACTTACAAACTTTTTGTCTTACGAATGTCAAATTTATGAAAATTAAACCTTATAATAAGCACTATTTTCATAATACACACCCACCACGGCTGGCGGAGTGATCTTCGGCGGAAGCACACGACCGAACAACACCAGAGGTTAAGTTACCAACAGTCCTTATGGAAGGTGACTCTCCTTCCGTAAGCCATCAACGACCATCAAGAAGGTAAATAAAACTTTATTTTACAGCACAGTTTATTTCTTTAATTAGTCGTCATGTAATGAGCCTCTCTTTCCAAACAGCAATTCCCTTTGACGTTCGACCTCCAACGCCATTCCATCAAGCCATAAATGACCATCACAAATGTAAATAAAGTGACTTTATGATACAATGCAGTGTATTTCTTTCATTACAATACAATAGCACATTTATTATACATAGAATAAGGTACGTTATGTGTAGTTTTAAGGCTTATTTAGTTGAAAAGTATATTTTATGGAAACTCAGGAACGGATTATTCCCATTTTAATGGTTTCCTATGGATTTTTTTTTTTTTTTGAGATACACACTTTTCGCCTTACACACTGTCTGGGAACCAATTAAGTTCGTAAGTTGAGGTCTCACTGTACTGGATTTTATCAATGCAAATTTCGTTGTATAATTGTATCATATATAGTATGGTATATCAAAAGTATTTACAGTATTGTAAATATTAAAATCCATCCATTATCTGGACCACTTAGACTCATTTCGGGTAGCGACTAAGCTGGAGCCCATCCCAGTTGGTGATGGGCGAGGAAAGCTTAGGCCGCATGTAGACACACGAGCAGTACTAATGAGATTTTTTTTAATCAACCTAACATGGACATGTTTTGGAATGGGCAAACCAAACGTCCGATGGACATGTTAGATGCTCATCCACCATGGTGACATTTTCACTTCCATTCCCAAATTTAATCAGGAATTGAAAAGTGTGACGTTGAGCACCATTCGTGAAATTGTTCGGTTGTTAGTTTTGTTTGCAAAGGGTAACGATAAAGTGTTGGTCGGACCTCTGGAAATGTTTTTCGTTTCCACAAGGGGGCAGCGCTCGCCTTTTTTCCACGTTCTCGCTTTATTACACCTTTAGTTGTTGTTAAAGCACTATATAAATCAATAGGTATGTATTGCATTATAATTTGTACAGCCATCCCCATTTCAAGCTCAGATAACTCCTGACCATATAATTTATGAATTAGCTGTTTTTTTCTGAAAATAGTCTAAGGTTTCTTACTCTGAATTGAATGTTTATGAGTCCTAAAACGAAATATTCTGTGGCTCCTGCAATCTGAGTGAATATGAAAAAAAACCCTGGCACTGGATTGGACACATTTTTGCACATTTTCTCGCTGTGAATGAATTAAGGAAAAGATGTCAAAGTAATTTTTTTGCTGCGGGCCACATTGCAGTTACGGTTTCCTCTCGGGGGGCCGTTATGAATTCCGGGAAGCCCCCGCCACATATTACATATAGAGCACCCAACAATTAATCAATAACTAGTTTTCAAATTTGAAGTAAAAAATAATAATTGTTATTGTGGTTAACACACGACAATTTAAAATATTGGTTCAGACTTTAGCAAGTATCATAGCATTTCACAAGTTTGATTGGCTTCCGCTAGATCAGGGATGTCAAAGTCATTTTTTGCCGCGGGCCACATTGTAGTTATGGTTTCCTCTCGAGGGCCATTATGAATTTGGGGAACCCATTAGAATGTTTAAATCCCTTCAAATATTACATATAGAGCACACAGCAAATTAATGAATAGCTCGTTTTCAAATCTGAAGTCTAGAATAATGACTTTTATTGTGGTTGACATCCAAAAATATGAAATTTTGGCTCAGATTTTAGCAATCATCATGGAATTTAACAAGTTTGATTTGCTTTCGCGGGCCGAAAAAAATGATGTGGCGGACCGGATTTGGCCCGCGGGCCTTGACTTTGACACCTGTGCGCTAGATGAATAAAATGATGTTGTCGGGCCAGATTTGGCCCCCAGGGCCTTGACTTTAACACCTGTGTTTTAAAGGGATATTCCTTTCTTCATCTGGAGAAAACATCCAAAGTATTTGGATGGTCTCTTCCTGTTCTCAATTCTCTAGGAAATGAGTTAACTCAGTGAGAACGATAAATATTCAGTTTTAGCATATAAATCCCTTTTCACACGCATGCATGCCTGTACACACACACCCACACACACACACACACACACATAGATACGCACCTCCCTTGAACCCCTCGCCCACCCCCTTTATGTCTGAATTATACATCAGTTAGCCTAATACATTTACATTCATTAATACTCCATTTCCAGCTGACTAGGTGCTTTGCAGTCCGACCGTGTTGGCGAGCGTTCTGTTCATGTCGAACAGCCCATCAGGAGGACTCTTTGGAGACACACACCTCCAGTGCTTTAATCAAACAGTCACTCGGTCGTGGGGATTAAAACAACAATGAGTCACCTGCTGACAGAGTCACCCTTAGTGTGCTTGCTCGTGTGTGCGAGTGATTGTGTGTGTGTGTGTTTGTATGACTAGTCTTGTGAGGACCACTAACATTTTATACCATACGTCGTGAGGACATTTTTGACAAGTGAGGACCTTTTGGCCAGTCCTCACAAGTTTTTCATTCTAAAGGGTCTATATATGCATCAGTTAAAGTTTCAGAGCGGTCCTCACAAATTCACCCAAAATGATTTTTTGGTGTGTATTTTCATTTCACTTGGATACACACACTTTTTACTCACTCTGTGTGTTTATGTGTGTGTGTGTGTGGGGTTAATGAGAGGAAAAAGTTCCTACAACAAAAAGTAAAACGATACTTTAACCAAATTCACCACAGGGGTGAGGACTTTGAATGTACCCATTCAGAAACCTCACTCCTGTTGTTATTTCAGTTTCAAGTCCACTTTTAATTTATTTGTTTTTAAAGAAGTTGAAGTGGGAAATGGGGTGACATTTAGTGTTCAAATGTAACACTAGTTCTTCTCTAAACCTATCAGCAACTGTGGTCCTCACTCCTTATCTGGAGTTATCCAGACCTCACAAAACGTTTGAAACAGGAATGTGTTTGTGTGTATGCATTTATGTGTGCGAGAATGTCTGCTCTATCCTCACCTGGTCTTTGGCGATGTCGTCAGCCACTCATCATGTTTCTCAAAAGTGATGAGATACGCAGCAATCTCCTGGTGAGACAAAGGCAAGACAGAACGGTTACAGTATATGTTTTTTTCCGTGTGTGTGTGCGTGTATGTGTGTGTGTGTGTGAGAGAGAGAGTGTGTGTGTGTGCCCATGCTGTGTCACAGGCATATAAAACCAAAACAGGTATTTCCAGATGACCTCCCAATGCCCACAGATAGCGCGTGTCAGAATATGTGAGATTGCCACGGTGAAGTCTAGGCGCTCGATTGGTTGCAGTGCAGCCAATCAGGATTCAGACATTGAGCACTGACCTCTTCAATGTTACCAACCAATCACAGCGGCAGACACAGAGATGCCTGCCTGACTCCATCGGTGAGGAAAGGCCAAATACACAAAGAACGGATGCTCTCTCTCTTTGTCGCTCACACGCACGTACACAAAAACCGAGCGAGTGCATTAATAGGAAAAGTTTTCCTTGTTTTTCGCACTCTGGCGGCTTCCCGTCCGATAAAGCCCGCTCATAACTTGATTCCTAAATTCCTCTGGCGCTCCTTTTATCCCCTCGGCCGACCTATTCGCACTATTTCTTTTTCCACAATTTAAGCCCAGGAAGGAAAAATAAATCAGTCTTACAGGTGTGTTTTACTGAGAGTATAGAAGAAGAAAAAAAACACAGCCTCACACAAAGATACAATGCTGGCTTTTCTTATTTCCTTTAAACTCTCTGTTACTTTTTTAACGCCGTTGTCTGTTTGTCTATCTGTGGCTCCCTCCTCACCCACTTGTTGTTCGGGTTTATGAAATGTAAATTGTCCTCTTAAGGCAATCAGTGTTTGAAATGTGGCGCAAAGCAATAGTGAAGAAGACATCAAAAATCCAGGCCCTCCTTCGAGTGCCCCCTCAGATCATCCATCTCTATTCCAACCCCCCCAACCCCCTTCCTCTTTCCACCCTGCCTCGTGCATGCGTGTGTTTTTTCCGTTATTTGTCCCAGTTTGGCACGAGAGCGCTCCAGCTTCAAGCTGACCAGATGAGATGGATTGTGGGGTGGGTTTGGGTGGGGGCGCTGGCACTTAACTGTATTGTTTTTAGTATCCTTGCTTCTATTACCACATCTCACCCCCCCCCCCCACCACGCTTCCTTGCATCCATGCATCTGCGCCCGCTTGTGTGTATGTCTGCGTATATGTGTGAGGGACAGGCTGCCATCACACCATTAATTATTATCACCATCAATCTGCCAACTGTTAATGTCTGTCTGCCCGACTTCCAGAAAATTGCACGGAGGCCTCGAGTCTGGCTTGAAATCGCGCACGCCGACACTCACGTTCACATTTTCATCCTTCGCCAGCCGCGAGCGCGCTCGCATACAAAGAGCACCTCATTCATTTATGCATCTATTCATTAGTGGTGACAAGCCGCCACCTCTCCTCCTCCCAAACCACTCTGCAGCAAGTCAATATGCTATCCGGCCTCCACAGCTCCGACCGGGCACTGGGGGGGGGGGTCCCCTAGTGACTGTCAGCCAGTGGGAGGCGGTGGGGGGAGGGGGGGGGGGTGGCAAGAATGGACACCAGAGATCTGGGGGGAGAGAGACAGAAGGATGGGCGGATTACGAAAGGAGGGAGAGAGACTTGCAATTAAAGGCCCGCCCCATAAGAGCCATTAAAAAGCCCGAAACAGAGGAGTCAGCTGAAACGCCAGCCTGACACACACACACACACACACACACTCTAAAACACACCCACACACATCCACAAAACGCCGTTCTCCTTCACAGTCACACACACACACACACACACACACCCAATGCAAAGAGTGACACAAGATTTGAAGGTCGATCCTCCGGAAGTCGGCGTTATTGTCCCGACGGACGGCCTGTGATGGAATGCCGCAGCAAGCCTAGCGACACACTGACCCTTCAGGAATACTCTAAACATGTGTGAGTGTGTTTTTTTTGCATGTGTGTGCCAGACTCGGGTACAGAAAGGATCGCTCTCAGGGGATCTACTCCATAAACCTAGTTATTTTGCACGTTGACGTGGATCTACAGCATAATGCATTTCGGCGGGTCTGGTTGACTACATGCAAACCTCTGCAACCCCCAACCCGCCCCGCCATATTCTGATGTGTCATTAGGAAATTGACTGGGAGAGACTGGGAAAGGGACTTACTTAAAGGACAACCGACATCACTTTTTTGTTTCTAAACTGACATCAGAAAAACGTTTTATAGCATCTAAAATACCCAAAACACGCAGTATAATATTTTTAGTCAAATGCAAAACACCAATAAAAATGACTTAAAGTGTCCAAAATCTGCAAAAAATTAACCCGGAAGTGGCCAGTTTCAGAATGTCCCGCCCCCTTGTTCGTGATGTCACCCCAAGACGTCTTGCCTTGCTGGAGAATCAAAACAATGGCTTCAGATTCAGAGAATATGCTTTCTTGTTACACATCCAGTTATGAATATGTTTCAAATAGTTCTGAAGAAGAAAGCATACATGTTTGCAATCGATTAAAGAATTTATTCTGTGTCATTTTGAGGCATCAGGGGTGGGAAATGTCACACCCAAAAAAGGCAGAAAATGGCGACAAAGCCGTGTGAGGAATTAATCAGCCTGTTTCCCCAGGCTGATTAATTCCTTACATGGAGCTTTGTCGCCCTCTTCTGCCTCTTTTTGGTCCTACACGAAGTTTTCAGACCAAACAAGTACAGCAAAATGCATTGACGTGATGGAAGGACTGCTACAATGTGTCCTTTTTCGGTCAAGGGCGTTCCTTCAGTGACATAGAGACTCGTCATCAACTCAAAAACAAGACTTCCGGAATATTCAGCGCGAGTCTTAAAGCATAAAATATAGCTATATGCGGTGGAATCTTTGTAAAATATGCTCAGTAGAAGTCATTTGAAGACATTTTACAAATTATGGACACAACTTGTCCGGTGACGTCGGTTGTCCTTTAAGCAATACTGTAGCTAACAAAGTTGGGATGGTGAGTGGGAAGCTAGACTGCGAGCGATGCAAGTGGGGAAATCAGCCACCCACTCAGGTCTCGAAGAGGCCATCTACCTCCAAGAAATGGATGGCACGTACAAAAAAAAAAAAAACACTCGTATTTGCACGCATGCAAACGCACACATGCGCACACTTTCAAACCCGAGGCATATTTCCCCAGGAGGAACGAGGGGGCGGCTTGGTTGGTCGCCTACATTGCGAGCGACTTATGCAGGAGCGTTCCCGTAGGGGATTCCGTTTAAGGGTCTGGCCACAGGCAAAGTGTCTTGAGTGAGCATATTGAGTGTGCGCGCACACACTCATGTGTGTTTTGAAGTCTAATGACGAGCATCACCCCGGCAGATATCGGGGGAAAACAGAGTTGTCTGTAAACTGGAACTGTCACATCCATTCCATAGCGGCACGTCAAACGAAGGCTGACGCTCTCTCTCGCCATACGCGTTATTTGGCATTGAACTGTTTATTTTATGGGGATGGGAGGCGGCACATACAGTTTTCCTTTTTTTCCTTTTTAGCTAAAGTCCATTTTTGCCTTTGTCCTGTTTCCATATATGGAGCAAAGAATCACATTAAAATTACTAGGGGCGGTCGGGCGATGTTGGCTTTTGTTCTCAACATCACCACCATCGATAAACCTTGAAAATATCTGACAGGAATTGGCATCGTAGTAAACTCCGATTCAGAATCACCTGCGATCCGACGTCATATTGACTTTACTGTATATGATCGATTGTAGTATATATATTGAAAGCGCTCACCGGACGTGCCATTATCCACTCATGTCACTTTACAAGGGGCACTAAACAGTCTACACACCTGTCATGGCAGGTTTTGTGATCTATCTATCTATCTATCTATCTATCTATCTATCTATCTATCTATCTATCTATCTATCTATCTATCTATCTATCTATCTATCTATCCTACCTACCTACCTACCTACCTACCTACCTACCTACCTACCTATCTATCTATCTATCTATCTATCTATCTATCTATCTATCTATCTATCTATCTATCTATCTATCTATCTATCTAAAAAAAGAGTTAATTCCTAAGTGATATGGGTCTGGAGTAATATAAGGTGCAAGTGTGAGCGGCTGTACAAAACGCAAATGCTGCCCCCTAGTGGGAGGGAAAAACATTACCAGAGGTATGACCTTTTTATTGAAAAACTAAAACCTGAACACATTCGGGAATGGCGCTCCACGTCATATTTTCAATTCTGGAATAAATTCAGGAATGGCAGTGAATGAGTTAATGTTACCTGTAATCTGTACAATGCAACTGGGAGCAAAAAAAAAAAAAAAAAACAGCACAACTTTGGGTGGCGGGGATACAAATAAACAATTGAGCTAGCTGGTTAAGTGTCTGTGCTCAGAAAATTCAACTTGAGAGCATTAAATGGATATCAGCACGTAAAAGCCACCATTTAAAGTGCGAAATAAATTTCAGCTGTTGCAGTGGACGTTTGCTAGTGTTTTTTTATTTTATTTTTGCTCTTAAGCAGAAGCCTGATGGTTTTGTGTAATGCTGATTGATATTTGGAACTGCTGATAATTCCCTCCAACTTGTCCAAAGCACAACTTGCAGTTTAAAAGTTCAGTGCTTGCCAGAAATTCCTGCAGTTCCTTTCATGCTGGTGACAGCCCCTTGACTGCTTGTTTTTTTAATCCATATTTTGGATGGATGTCCATTTTTTGGTTGTGTTACTGTGAAGGCACATTTTCCTGTTTTTCTGTGTTTTCTGTTCAATTCTACATCTTGGAAATTCATTTGTAGCCTTATCCTGACTCTTTTGTTTTCAATACAACCTGATGTTGTTCAAGATCTGTGTGGACCATGGCTTGTGCTGTAAGATGTGAAAACACTAATGTCAGGAAAAGCATCCTAGACCACGTAAGTACATCCGCACAATGTCATCCATGATTTTTTTTTGTTTTGTTTTATTTCAATTGATTTTTAGGGAAACTGTTAGTGGTGGACTCATTTTTGTGAAATTGAACATGGGTGCTTCGACTTTGCATCTCTGTTATAATAACTATGTGACATTAAAATCAACAATGTCAATCATTCCCTCTAACAGAAGCGCAGAACTGAAAGAAGAACCGACATCACTTTTTTGTTTCCTAACTGACATCAGAAAAACGTTTTATAGCATCTAAAATACCCAAAACACACAGTATGATTTAAAGTGTCCAAAAACTACTTCAAATTGAACCTCATCAAGTTGTGAATATGATTCAAATAGTTCTGAAGAGGAAAGCATACATGTTTGCAATCGATTAAAGAATTTATTCCGGTCATTTTGATGCATATGGAGAGAAATATAGTGACAAACTCATTAGTACTCACAATACCTAAAAAAAGGCAGAAGATGGCGACAAAGCTCTGTGGAAATATGTCTCCTGGGACGTTTTGTAAGCAAACATCAAATACACTGGAGAGGTCTTGGTGCAACACATAACGATTCACCATCGCGTTATTTATGTGTTTTCCTAATTTCGCCATCAATACGGATCAACACGAAGTTTTCAGACCAAACAAAGTACAGCAAAATGCATTGAGGAGATGCAAGGTATGTCCTTTCTCGTTTAGGGGCGTTCCTTCAGTGACGTCGGGTGAGGACTCGTCACCAACTCAAAAACAAGACTTCCGGAGTATTCAGTCTTAAAGTCTTAAAACGTAAAATATAGCAATATGCGGTGGAATCTTTGTAAAATACGCTCAGTGTAAGTCATTTGAAGCGATTTTACAAATTATGGATACAACTTGTCCGGAGACGTCGGTTGTCCTTTAACACTTTGTGGTAAAACCAGAACAAAACAGTCCAAGTTATGTTGCACTTGCCGCTGACATTAACGATTCTATGTTGGTTGTAAACGAGTCCAATAATGTCTTGTTTGCACTCCATTCCTCTGGCCTGCTTAATTAATATGTGAAGCTCTTAAACTGAAAGATAGGCAGACATTGAATTACGACACGGATCATTTTGTTCTGTTCTAGCCGCACAATTAAAATTTCATCAAGGCTATTGTACACCAGAGCAATAATGTGTAGTTTGCATTATACTCCCAAACTGCCGTTCTCGCAACTGTTTGTTAGTTTCAACAGCCTCTATATTACCTCCACTGGCTAATACAGCTGCTTAATGCTGTTTCCATAACAACTGTTGCAAAGCCCCTGATCAGAATTCCTCTCAAGCTTGCTTAGTGTTTATCATATAAACACCTCATCATGCACTGGGCAACAGACACAAACACACACTCATGTACACACACACACACACACACACACACACACACACACACACACACACACACACACACACACACACACACGTGTGTGCATAGCCATACACACATTGCATCGACACGTGTACAGTTTGTATTTTAGTCCCAAGGGCTGGTTTGATTTTTCTACTTTTTCAGCTTGTTCACTGCTTTTTTTTTGCCACATACCGACAGTCTGTCATTTTAAGATTTTCTTATTTTTATTCAATTTTTAACGTTGCTTCTTTTACTGCATACATGTACTGTAACTAACATACATTATTGTCATTAGTTTAGAAAAATAGCTCTTCAGTGAGCGTTTTATTTGTACTCTCTCATGACTCAGGATGATTCCGACTTGATCTTAGTTTTACTCCTTGGCGCTTTCTACTATCTTTGTGACTGCTTTATTTTGTGTATGTATGCTCTTGTTACTAGCGGCTAGTGATACTATGATTGGCTAGCCAATCATAGTTTGCAAAAACTCTCACATTACCCAGGCCTGCAAGCAGACCCTGCGCGTCACCAACTCGAAATCTGATTGGTTAAAGCAACAGACATGACTTAAAGCAACAGAGTCATCAACACCACATTTATTCCCCCAGGGCCTGCAGAATTGATTGTGAAGGCGTCCAGGTATATTTCTGACTCTGATAACAAATGATGGCTGAAATGAGATTGGTTAAATGCTTAAATACAAAAACACATCTGGAAGCAGCACGTCAGGGCAATGAAAGGAAGCTGAAAGAAATTTGTGAATTATTTAAGAAGAATTTAGAGAAGGCCTTGCAGGCCCTGACGGCCCACCATTGAAATCTAGTATATACCCCAGCCAAAATGATCCAATAAAAGGAAGTGCGGCAGATATAAGAGGCCTTCATGGAGCCCAGAGTGTTAAAAGTTGCCTGTGAAACTGGTGCAAAATGCAGCATGTGCCCACCACACAATATTTAGAGCTGGTTCGCCACCGGAGGATGAAATGTGACCTTCAGCTGGGGCTCACCCCCGTCACCTGGTTGGCGAGAGTCACGCGCATCGCATTCATCACGCCGCAAGAGACACAATACAGCGACCATGTCATCACTAATGCATGCTGAGATACACGGGTCTCCACCAACGTACACACACGGGATCTCGGAAGAATCCACCAAGTGGCTTCTGTCCAACACAGTGACAGGTTTATGATGACGTTGTCACTCTCCCCTCCGCCGGCTCTCCTTCTGGCCAGACCTTTTTACCTTTCGTCCGTCCTGCTGTCTTGTGTGCCTTTCATCACCCCTCTGTGAAGTTTGCTGCACTCGCTCACTGCGCAGAAAGTAGCTCCAACTTTTTGTCTTTTAAAGTGGAGACCGAAGCGCACAGGAGAGGCCGCCCTAATCTACCGAGGGGAACATCAATCAAGATTCTCTTACGCGCCTTCCCTCACCGCTTCCTTCTATCTTCTATTTGCATTTGAGGAGAACAACCGCCCATCTTTCTCCGCAATGGGAGGATGAACACATCAAAGACGGCAACAGGTGTGCGGTGTCAAACACAATGCCGGGACCCCTGCCGTGCCGGGGGTTGTGGGGGTGGGATGGGGGGGGGGGGGGGGGTTGAATAAAGACTGTCAGACTCCTCAAAATGTTCTCACTAAGTCAAGTGTGCGCTCACTGAGACGTTGGTTTGAAAGTCAGAAAAAAAATGATGGATGGGTGTTTGGCAGCAGGAGGCGAGGGGGGGGGGGGGGGGGAGTGTTTGGATGAAAAGGTCTTCGGTGGTTGCAGCGATGCATCTGGGAAATTAAAAAAGGGGGCCAATTGGCCTGATATCTGAAAAGAGGGCCAAATTCTAAAATAGGTGGGGTCTGATTTAAAGAACAACCGACATTACTTTTTGGTTTCCTAACTGACATCAGAAAAATGTTTTATAGCATCTAAAATACCCAAAACACGCAGTATGATATTTTTAGTCAAATGCAAAACACCAATAAAAATGACTTCAAGTGTCCAAAATCTGAAAAAGATTGAGCTGCGAATTGGGCAATTTCAGAAAGTCCCGCCCCCAGTTTGTGACGTCACCCCAAGACTTGCACGATAATCAAAACAATGGCTTCAGATTCGGAGAATATGCTTTCTTGTTACACATCCAGTTATTAATATGATTCAAATAGTTCTGAAGAGGAAAGTATACATGTTTGCAATCGATTAAAGGTCTTCCATTTTGAGCGATCAAGACTGATGTGTCGTGTCCCAGAAAATGCAGAAGATGGCGGCAGAGCTCCGTTGGAAATAGTTTATTATTCAGCTTGGAATTTTGTCAACGAATATCAAAGAGTTGTTCGGTGTAACATACAACCATTCACCATCGCGTTATTTACGTGTTTTCCTTCTAATTTTGCCATAATCACGGATCAACATAAAGTTTTCAGACCAAACAAAGTACGGCAAAATGCATTGAGGTGATGCAAGGTATGTCCTTTCTCGGTGAGGGGCGTTCCTTCAGTGACGTAGGGTGAGGACTCGTCACCAACTCAAAAACAAGACTTCCAGAATATTCAGCGCAAGTCTTAAAACGTAAAAATATAGCTATATGCGGTGGAATCTTTGTAAAATACGCTCAGTAGAAGTCATTTGAAGCCATTTTACAAATTATAGACACAACATGTCCTGAGACGTCGGTTGTCCTTTAAGCCTGCGCTGACGCAGAGGAATTACAAAATTGCGCCAGTGGCTGTCAAAATGCGTAAATAGCGTAAGGGCACGGCACAAATGCATCTCTGTGGTAGCGTTCACTTGAAGGCCCTCCGAGGCCTGCGCTTTGCTATAGTAGATGCCATTGTTATTGAATCGGGTTGCCCGCCGCTGGTTAGAGAGAATGAATGAAAAAAAAAAATACCGCTCTCATTGGCATAAATACTTGTTGACAACAAGACACACATTGGCACCCTGTCAGTCAATCTCTCGGTTCCTCTCAGCCTTTGACTGTGTTTCCCCCTTTCTGTTTGTCTCTCCTCGATGGTGGCTGTGTGCTTCTGAGCGTAATGCAACGCGCGCCGGTTCAACCCTCTCTCATTACCATATTCTAATTACATTCGTTAAGGGGAGCATTTGGGGAGTTTAATGAATACATTTGAAAGATGGGTCTCCGCTGTGATCCTTAGGTTTTGTCTGCTCAGCCAACGTGATCTGGGCATGGGAGAGTGGGATGGAGACAGATGCATGTGGACCTGGGCTCAATCATGCTCGCGAAACATACAAGCTCACGTGGCGGCGTCTCTCGCAGTTCAAAAATCAATTGTGCTCATCACTGACAAATAAAGATTTCATGTCGTTTGGGTGTTGTTGTTGTTGTTGTTGCTGGGAAACTTGCCTCTCCCCCACGCTGAAGCCATGCATTTTTAATTATACTCGGGCCTCAAAAACAAACTTGGAGAGACAAGCGCCGTTATACGGATAGATAATACGAGTACCTCGAGTTTATCTCCTCTTCTGCCAACAAACTAAGCGGGAGGGGGTGGGGAGTGGGGGGCTCCGTACGGCGGGTGGAGTCAAACTAATCAGAAGCAAAAGCTAACATTGCAGGTTATCAAGCAGAGTCTGTTGACTGACTCGTACTCAGCGCCATGCGTCTTTGCCAAGGACGAATCTTTTGCGGCGGGGACTGAATAGAGCGTTACTAAGGGCCCCTCCCCTATCCCTCCCCCGCGCTCATTCTTTCACCGTACTGAAAAATGCGATAAACCTTTCACACTTCCAGCTCTGATGATTTCCAGCTTGTGGAATACCTGTCACTTTTATATCAGCAATAACTGTTTACGATGGTCATGTTTATCACTGTCTAAATACATCATTTTTTTAATCCCGCAATACTAATTTGCTCGACGTGTTGACTTTAAACACAAATCACGAGTCAGCACAATCTTGGGTATTGTTTGATGTTTGTATGGATGAAAGTGTCCCCGAATGACAAGTTGTAATGCTGCGATGCAGACAAAACGCAGACGCAGACAGAAATTATGATCTTCGATGAACATTTGTGAGGCCGTAAATACGTTGAGAAAAAAATAATAATAATAATCATGCAATGTACACATCTGAAAGGACTCCTCTTCACGGCAAGTACACGGTGTGTGTGTGTATGTGTGTGTGTGTGCATGCATGGTGATGATGCACTGCACAAAGTAGAGTCTGGTGTCATAACCCTCTCTTTAAGTGTTGTGATTCATGGAGTGGGTGTCAAAGTGTGCGAGCTATCTTTAAACATGATGTAAGATACATGTATATAAATAAAGAATCGGAGGCTTGTGGAAAGAACCGTCGTTTTTAACTCATTCACTGCCAGACATGCAAAAAATGTGTCCATTCCAGTGCCAGGGTTTTTGTCATTGTCACTTGAAACCCAGGACCCACAGAATATTGAGTTTTAGGACTACATAAACATTCAATTCAGCATAAGAAACAGACTCTCTTCTGTCATCAGGAAAAAAAAAATCCTAAATTATATGGGTTTGGAGTTATATGACCTTGAAATGAGGGCGGATGTCCAAAATACAACGCAATACATATTGGTTGATATTGCGCTTTAATTTGAAAAACAGCCTAAACTGGAACAAAGCGCTAACAAGGAAAAAAAAAGGAAATGCTGCCCTCTTGTGGAAGACAAAAACATTGCCAGAGATCTGGCCAGTGCTTTATTGGCACCCTAGCAAGAAAACACAAAACCCAAACTAATCCAGGAATGGCGCTCAACGTCATATTTTCAATTCCCGAATTAATTCAGGAATGGCAGTGAATGAGTTAACCATCGGACAGGAATGTGGGAGCCACATTACAACCTTTTTTTTTTAGCTTCAACTTGATCCACGTTTCTGCGCGCTCGGTTAATAATTGCTTTAATTTAATGCACTTTTGGAGAGAGTGACATCAGTTTTATCCTAGCCAGGGTAACTTTCCACCCCGTAGGAACTGCAATGGAGTGTGTCTTGTATTCCGCCTGGACGTTAAGAGCAGCCATTTCATACTAATATTGACACTGGTCTTGCGGATTGGACAATGTGAAGTCTTTCGAGAGAGTGAACTACACCCCCCCCCCCCCCCCCCCAAAAAAAAAAAGGGCACCGCCAGAAGATAAAGTGCAGATGCTGCCAAGTGGCCCCCGCAATGATAAGTTGCGGTGTCACTTTGTAATTGTAGTGCTTCCTTTCTTGGAGCAAACAAATATTTTGTGCTCAAAATATTCACCTGTCAAAAACCCAAAGACAGGAATGATTTTGTTTTTGTTATTTAGTCAAGATACTGTGATTCAGATATTTTTAGGCCAGCAGAGAAGGCCTTGGAGGCCCTAATAGTCCACCACTGGTAAAATCGGATACCAATATGATGTCTTCACCAATTTAGTTTTATGTCATTGTCACTCGAATTGCAGGACCCACAGAATGTTGAGTTTTAGGACTACATAAACATTCAATATAGCGTTAAAAACCTTAGACTCTCTTCTTTAATCAGAAGAAAAAAGAGTTAATTCCTAAGTTATCTGGGTCTGGAGTTATATGAGCTTGAAATGAGGGCGGCTGTCCAAAATATAAAACAATACATACAGTAAAGTCTCGTTATATCGATATTCTCGGGAGTTGGAAAAAATGTCGATATAACCGGACTATCGATATATCCGATCCTGCGGCATGTAAATTTTCTCCTTGCGTTCATAGATATAGTATCGTAATAAGCAGTACTATCGATATAACCAATATCGATATAACCAATATCGATATAACGAGACTTTACTGTACTTATTGGTTTATATAGTGCTTTACCAACAGTGAAGCTTTAACAAAGCACTAAAATGTAAAAGAGGGAAATGCTGCCCCCCGTGGACGAGAAAAACATAGCCAAAGGTCTGACCACCGCTTTATTGCACCCCCCGCAAGAAAAACCAAAAGAATGGCGCTCAACGTCACATTTTTTAAATTCCCGAATAAATTCGGCAATGGCAGCGAATGAGTAAAAAAAAAAAAGTATCCAAACCCAGATGATTCTACTTTTATTGGAGCAAACAAATATTTTGTGCTCAAAATATCCACCTGTCAAAAATCCAAAGACAGGAATGATTTTGTTTTTGTCATTTAGCCAAGATACAAATTAGATGCTCTCATTTGGAAAAGTGTTGATCAATCTCCAACCCACCTCCTGCTTTATACGATACAGTCCAAATTTAAATATGTGCATCGGCGGTATGCAAATGCAGCATCGCTGTCATTCGTGAAGTACTTCTTCCTTAGAGAACACGATGATGGATATTTTATTACAGCTGAGCTAGTCTTAGACTAATGACACTGCAGGAATACAATTCAGACCTGATACACGGTTAATATCCAACAAACTCTCTCGCACGCGCATACACACACACCCACTCGCAAGCACGCACACACTGTTTAATCTTCAAGGAATCAGTGAAATGTGATTACCCTGACTGTTACAAACACCCTCCGTATGGGAGTAGACATTCCATACATCAGCTTGAGAGTGGAGGAAAAAGGGAGCAAGAGGGAGGACCGAGATGGGCAAGAGCGAGAAATATGTGACACCAAGTAGAATGGCCATTTGATGCGAGCGCACTCTGGACAAATACTGGCTTGTCTCCTGAGTGGAACCGTTCAGATAGAGGCTACAAAATTGAAAACGGCCGCGCTACACAAACACAATATTTCACCCGGTGAGTAAACATGGGAAACAATATATTTACAATCCATCTAAATGTGAGGTCCATTTCTTGGGATGATGTTGGGAGAAAAAGTTATCATGAGATAGTCTCAACCTTTTATTGTGTGTTGAGTGAATGGTACGTGTTTTGAAAACGGGAAGCTTTTCACTTTGGGATTTGGCTGTCCTTCATTGCCCTTAGAGGATACATAGCTCAGCAAATTGCTGAAGGTGACAGTTTTGTGCTTAGGTGCCTCATGACACAATAAAGCAGCACCAGTGTGCTGTCAATTATTTGTGTTATTTAAATAGAGCTTTGAATTAAGTCTGATTAAACGGATTCAAGTTGATCCAGATACATTTTATTTCAAGTAGACACTACGTCAACTTAACTCATTCACTGCCAGACGATGTGCAAAAATGTGCCCACTCCAGTGCCAGGGTGTTTGTCATTGTCACTTGAATTGCAGGACCCACAGAATGGTGAGTTTTAGGACTACATATACATTCAATGCAGTGTCAAAAACCTTAGACTCTCTTCTTTCATCAGAAAAAAAAGAGTTCATTCCTAAATTATATGGGTCTGGAGTTATCTGAGCTTGAAATGAGGGCCGCTGTCCAAAATACAACACAATACATACTTATTGGTTTATATAGTGCTTTAACAACAGCTGAAGCGGGAAATGTTGCCCCTTTGTGGAAGAGAAAAACATAGCCAGAGGTCTGACCAGCGCTTTATTGCACGCCCCGCAAGAAAAACCAAAACTCGAACAAATTCAAGAATGGCGCTCCACATCACATTTTCCCGAATAAATTCGGCAAACGGCAGCGAATGAGTAAAAAAAAAAAAGTATCCAAACTCAGATGATTCTAAAATATTGTAAATCAAACACTTTTTTTCAGTGTGCATTCTGTAAACCTTTGCCATAGCATATATTTTATACAGTAAAGTCTCGTTATATCGATATTCAAGGGAGTCCGAAAAAATATCGATATAACCGGGACTATCGATATATCCGACCCTGTTTGCATGTAATTTTCTACGTGCGTGCATAGAAATAGTATCGATATAACCGGGACTATCGATATATCCAATATCGATATAACGAGACTTTACTGTATATTATAAACTCATTCACTGCCATTCCTGAATTTATTCGGGAATTGAAAAGCATGACATGGAGCGACATTTCCGAATTCGTTTGAGTTTTGTTTTTTTATTGTTTGCGCTTGAAGCTTCGGTCAGACCTCGGGCAATGTTTTTCCCTCCCACGAGGCGGCAGCATTTGCCTTTTGTACAGCCGCCCCCATTTCCACTGCAGATAACTCTTGAACTAAATAAGCTTGTCATAAACTTTTTTTCCTGATGAAAGAAGAGTCTAAGCCAGGTTTTTTAAACTGCATTGAATGTTTATGTCCGGGTGAGGCTGGGCCGCATCAGGATTTCCACAAGAAAAGCACAGATAAAACATTCCAATGTTGTCGAAATCTTTATTTTTAACATACAAAAAAAGGAATTAAATGAACAAATGGAAAAATGAATAAAAATAAATTAACCAGCAATAAATAAATCAAATGATTATAATATCGTAAGGCAGATACAGACGACTGAAAAAAACCACAGGAAAACTAATTATTATAATAAAGTTTCAAATGTCTGTATTCACAATTCTTTAACCTTTAACTTCCCTAACATAAATAAAATATTGAACATGAACTGTCCAAAACATGGCTTCTATCGCCTACTTGTTCAGCTCCACACACAAGTTTCATTCATATCAATCATGCGGGCCGCACTAACATTAATCTTTCATATCAAGGCGGGTCGCAAAATATTCTTTCGGGGGAAGCATTTGGCTCGCGGGCCGCGAGTTTGAGACCCCTGGTTTATGTAGTCCTAAAACTCAATAATCTGTGGGTGCTTCAATTTGAGTGAAAATGACAAAAACCCTGGCATGGGATTAGACACATTTTTGCACATTGTCTGACAGTGAATGAGATTAAAAAAAAAAAAAACATGTCCGGGCAGAACCCCAAAAATTATCTGACAAAAAGTACACAATTCCATCTCGCTTGTTTGTCAGATTTGCTTTCCGTTTGAAATTCGAACCCTGTTGAGTTGAAGCGAATTTTATTGTTCTGTTGTATGAATGACAACAGGTTCATTGGATGCGTCGTGGAGTGGAAGAACATTTCATTGTTCTGCCTGTCACTACACATCACCGACATAGACAAATAAAAATATGTCTTGTAAATAAATAATACTTTCCAAACCAATGAAGCAAGATGGGATGATTTGTTGGGCATTGCTGTTTGAACATACTGCAGATGTTTTTTGGACAGTGAAAAGAAAGACGGCGCAGGGGGCGAAAAGGCAAACAAAAGAATGAGAGTTAAAATCAATTGCCTATTTTGGAAGTCATTTTCAACGCCCTGTTTCCCTGTTATGTCAAATAATGACCAACATTTTTTTGATGTGGCGGTCTGGTTTAAAAGCTCGACTCTTTGCAAGTTATGCAAATGCTACAAAACAGTATTCAAATGACAACCAGCGTCATTAATTGTATCCATCGCAATGAATCTTGACCTATCCCGTTTTTTGGGGAGGTTCAATCTGCTGCTTGGCTTGATTTAAACTGATACAGATATGAAGCACTGGTATTTTAAGGGCTCATACATTTCTTTAGATCATGATATTATCAACATTATACTTGCATTGTCGGATGAGTGGAAAGCTATTAAAGTTGTAAAGTGTTCAGGACAAAGTTCTACCCACACACACACACCGAGCAGGTACTCAGACTGGAGGCACAATGATCTCCGTGCAGATTTGAATGTTTTATCTGTCTCCCATGAATTAAATCTAATTTACAAAATACTTCGATATTAATGAGAAAAGTTGTATGTGGGGACATTACGGATACCAAACAGATCTACCCAACAGTCTGTCTCATTACAGCACACTGCCTGGACATTTTAGATATATATATATATATGTTTGTTTAGCTGTAAGTCATTCGGAAAGGGTGATCACGGTAAGTGATGAGCCAAAAAGTGGTCCCCACAAAGCATAAAAACGAGTGTGTGTGTGTGTTTGCCGGTGTGTTTGTATGTGTGTTTGTGTCTGTGCGTGTTTTTAGCTGTAAGTCATTTGGAAAGGGTGATCACGGTAAGTGATGAGCCAAAAAATGGTCCCCACAAAACATAAAAACGAGTGCGTGTGTGTGTGTGTGTGTGTGTGTATAGCTGTAGGTAATTTGGAAAGGGTGGTCCCCGGAAGTGATAAGCCAAAAAGTGGTCCCCACAAAGCATAAAAACGAGTGTTTGTGTGTGTGTGTGTGTGTGCCTGTGTTTGTGTGTGTGTGTGTGTGTGTGTGTGTGTGTGTGTGTGTGTGTGTGTGTATAGCTGTAGGTAATTTGGAAAGGGTGGTCCCCGGAAGTGATGAGCCGAAAAATGGTCCCCAGAAAACAGAAAAAACTAGTCAGTATGTTTAGCTGTAAGTCATTTAGTAAGGGTCGGCCAGTACGTGATGATCCGAAAAGTGGTCCCCACAAAACATAAAAACGTGTCAGTGTGTGTATGTGTGTGTGTGCGAGTGTGTGTGGTTGAGCGCAGAGTATATCAGAGACTTGAATCACAAAGTTGCACACAAGCGTAGGTACACACAAGCCCAGTCAAGGCTCATGCATGCACAACACCCACACACTCACAGTCACACATTCCCACGGTTTAATATATCTCTGTATCTCCAGTTAACAATATTTTACGTCAAATTAAAGCAGGCAAGATAAATAGAGGGTCTGCGCCACACGGAGAAAATAGAACAGGAGCGGAATGTGAGGACGGGGTGGGGAGGCGGTGGATGACTGGTAAATGGTGAATCCCAACCCCTTGTGGACTGCAGTGAGAACCATCCAAATAACGAATTAACACATTAAGTCAACAGTCACGTTTAAGGCTTGTGGGTTAATTACACACGTCGACAAGGAACTCGCACCTATGAATTTAATTCATCAAATTATTGTTTTTGTTTATTTGCATTGCAGCTGTGTTTGGGTTCCGCTGCCAGTCAGGTCAGCGGGGTAGAGACGATGTTTAAAGTTGGAGGAGAAATAGAAAGTCAAAACAGACACATGCTGATGCTGGATGTTAATTTGGACTATGTGTGACTCACGGTGAGAGAGAGAGTTAGAGAAATAGAAATAGATGGAAAGATACAGACTAAGAGGGAGACAAAGAGCCTGGAGGACTAATTAGTGATTAAAACTTGGCGCTCTCCAAACATAAAATATTTCTCAACCTAAAAGACGGAGGAAGGATTTAAAAACAAAAGAAGAGGAATCAACATAAGGAGCTGAAAAAAAATATCATGGGTTTTTGCGAAACGTGTTTGTGTGTCTGTAGAAGGGAGGTGGGGGGAGTGTCACTTAAGCACATGTGTGTTTGCATGTCAGTGTTTTGGCTTCTATGCACTCTCATTAAATTGCTATACATTGGTAAACGGGAACAGCAGAGTTCTCAATGTCAACTGGAGAGGGTGACGCCTTGGGCACGCTCTGGGAAACACACACTCACACACACACACACACATGGACACACACTATAAATCCTACCTGTGCATGAATGATACATTCTTAACTCATTCATTGCCATTTCCGACTTTATTCGGAAATTGAAAATATGACGTAAAGCGCCATTCTTGAATTTCTTCTGGTTTTGCTTTTTCTTGCTGGTAAGACCTGTGGTAATGTTTTTCCCTTCCATGAGGGGGCAGAAGTTCCCTTTTTTTCCATATAAGCGCTTTGTTCCAGTTTCAGCTGTTGTTATAGCACTATATAAGCCAATATGTATGTATTTTGGACAGCCATTTCAAACTCATATAACTCCAGACCCATATAATTTAGGAATTAACTCTTTATTGTGATAAAAGAAGAGAGTCTAAGGCAGGGGTGTCAAAGTCATTTTTTGCCGCGGGCCACATTGTAGTTATGGTTTCCTCTCGAGGGCCGTTATGAATTTGGGGAACCCATTAGAATGTTTAAATCCCTTCAAATATTACATATAGAGCACACAGTAAATTAATGAATAACTCATTTTCAAATCTGAAGTTAAGAATAATGACTTTTATTGTGGTTGACATCCAAAAATATGAAATTTTGGCTCAGATTTTAACAAGTTCATGGAATTTACATCATGGAATTTAACAAGTTTGATTTGCTTTCGCGCGCCGAAAAAAATGATGTGGCGGGCCGGATTTGGCCCGCGGGCCTTGACTTTGACACCTGTGGTCTAAATTTTCTTACGTTGCATTGAATGTTTATGTAGTCCTAAAACTCAATATTCTGTGTGTCCTGGAATTTGAGTGACAATGACAAAAACCCTGGCACTGGAGTGGACACATTTTTGCACATGTCTAGCAGTGAATGAGTTAATATTCCAAAAACGAACATTTTTGTCAACACACTTCTTTTGTCTCGGCGACGACACGGCTGACAAAATGGAGTGTGTCAGCTTCTCGCGGCCTGGTGCCAGAACGAGTTGGACATTAGCAAGTCTGGCATCAAAGTCATAAATCAAAGACACCCTTCAAAACAGCGGAGGCCCCGAAAAACTGCCTGTCTGCTCCCCGGTATCATTTTGAGTTTCCATAATGGATCCGTCGCAGTTTTCCACAGTCTGCTAGCTGACATTTAAGATCGTCCCTCTGGTGTAAATTATTTTCGAGACATATCTCTTGCCGTGTATTACCGAAGTGAGGAGAATACAACTGCAAAGTCATGGCTGACTACAATGAATGTATGTTTAATTCCGTGCTTGGGGTTTAATGGCTTCCAAACAAACAACAGCGATGACAAAAATGAAATATTCGACTCTTCCCCTCTCATGGCCACGCATACGCACACGGTTTCAGGCCAAAGACGAGGGTTTATAGAGCCTAAAGTGCAGAAAGGAGCATGATGCTTACAAACACTACTTTTGTCCTTCATCAGCTGTTTTTCTTTTTTATGTGTCGTATGCGCTGGGCATTACAATCACACTTCTCGACCAGATGTCTCGCTTATCACTTCCGATGTACCGCGCAATCATGGACTCCATTTGTGTCACACTTGCGCCATCGATCACGCCATTAGCACAACGACGCACAGCCGCGCGTAAAAACATGCGCGAGCGACGTTGTCATGGCGACGCAGACGGTGAATGGGGCGGCGGTCTTTAAAAAAAACTATATATATATATGCGTTTTGATCTTCTCATTCAAGCACAAACGTCGGTGTCACCCATGGCAAGACACGGGAACTTCATCACAGGGTTAGCGCTGTCTCCTGATAACGTCACAAGTGTTCGCCAATCAAACGATTAATCTTTCATTTCAAATCGTTTAATTCTTTCAAAAAGGATGAAACAGAATCTTAAGAGCGACCAACGCTCTTTTTCTGTCCACCCATTAATTTCCCGATGCTCTTAACCTCAGACGGGTCGCACGGGGAGCTGGAGCCTATCCCAGTTGTCTTCGGGCAGTAGGCGGGGGACACCCTGAACCGGTTGCCAATAAGTTGCAGGGCTTACAGAGACAAATAAACACCCATGTTCACATCCACACCTGTGGATGATTGCGAGTGTTCATTCGGCCTCCCATGCATGTTTTTCAAATGTGGGAGGAAACTGGAGTACCTGGAGAAAACCCACGCAGGCCCGGGGAGAACGTCCAAACTCCCCACATACATACCTGTCAACGTATATGTTTTACGCAATTTATACATTTTATACATTTTATACATTTTATACACGCATTTTATACATTTTTAAAAAATCATTTCAAATAATGTACGGCGTACTGCAACTTTTATATGGGATTTATTTTTAAATTGTGAACCGATCTTACAAAGACCATTTCGGCTCAAATCCAGTTGGTCCCAACTGCTGGTAGCCAATGACAACGCTGCCGCCGATCGCTACTCTTGTCATGGCAAACCAACAAAAGTATTCCTCAATCGTACATATATTTTTTTTATCACTGTGTATGTTTTTTTAACAAATTTTATACAGGAATTGAAATCATTTATAAGGGCAGCTATTAGCCAAGGTTGACAGGTATGCACATGGAAGGCAAACTGCAATCGAACCTGATCCCTCTGTGTTGAGAAGACGACACGCTAACCATTCGCACATACAGACGCACCCCCACTTATGAACATTCGAGTTACAAACAATGTTTTTTGTAGTAACATGTGTAGTATCCTCTCCAGTTGTACATTTACATATCTTTATAGAGCATATATTTTATTTTTTCAGTACAAACCAATACAGGTTACTTATACAAGCCTTAAACATACTTATATAACCATAAACATACTTCTCATACTTATATAAGCCTTAAATATACATTTAATACAGAATATAGTACTGAAACAACTTACGAACAAATTCACCTTATGAACGAACGTTTGGAACTTGTTCATAAGTTGAGGAGCATCTGTATTCATTGTAGTGTTTGATTCATAAAGTGAGTCTAAGCGTTACATTCGTGTCCCAAGAAAGCATTGCATGTGTCAGTATTAAAAAAGTTTGGCGGTCTTATTTTGAAGCTTAAATTAACAATCGCTTGACTGTAATCTAACAAGCTATTCTCTATGGATGGCAAAAGAGAAGTGTTTGCTATCATCTGTCCACCTGAGTATGTCGATGTCAGACAGAGATCTCTCACAGACAGAAAAGGCGGTACTAACCAAAGGTTTAAATTTCTCAGTAACTCCTAAAACAATACCTACAATACGTCACAGCTACTGAATCGGCTATTAAAAATAACAAACTTTCCTATGCAGAGGCAGATGATCTGCGCATTAAAATATCAGCCCTTCTTAGAAGTGCCAAACCAACTCCGTCCAACATAACATTAGAAGAGAGAAAGGCATTAACTACTCTACAAAATCAAAGTCAAAGTCAAAGTCAGCTTTATTGTCAAATATGCTAATATGCATGACATACAGCACAGATGATATGAATGATACAAATATTACTATTTTGCCAGCAGACAAGGGTAGGTGTACAGTGCTAAAACCTTTTCATCGATGGACCACTCGTGTACGACTGAGAGCTTGCACAGACCCACCTGAGTATGGTTTGTTATCTAAAACCAGTCTATAGTCTATTACCACGGACAGATACGCAAACACCCCCAATCTATTATTGAAGAAAAGGCTCACGCCTCCATTCAGCCCTTTGGGGAGGAATCCATCCCTCCATCCCAGAATAATTTCACACATCAGTAGATACACAAACGAGAGAGAGAGAGAGAGAGAGAGAGTGGCGAGGGAGGTAAGAGAAGGAGGAGAGATGCAAAGGACAGAGAGCAGAAGGGGGAGTGGATGGAGTCAAAAAAATATGAACGAGGGGTTTCGGCTCAGTGCTTGTGGGAGGCCAAGGTGTCAGGGGGGAGCCATGCGTGACAAAACAGAGATCAGAGGATCATATGGCATACGCGTGCAGAAGCAAAGAAACAAACGCGTGCGCGCACACACATACCGACGCCAAAGCGTACGCATAGTGAGGAAAAGGTGAGATTAAGGACATGATCTGCTGATTGGATGACGAGGGTGCGGCTCTATCGGAGGCGTGAGAGCTGAACGGTAATCTCGTTTTCTGCACACACGTGTGCACACGGGAACCAGGGAAATCATATAGCGCTTCTCCGCCGAGTCATTAATAAAGAGCGTGCAGATTTTTACCAAAACTGTGGCTGATGACATCTGCCATACAAATTATCTCCAATGATGCGGCGGTATAAATACGCTGCATACGCAACAGTCACAATTATTTTATTTTTTTTTTTATAATACATCGCTAACACTGATAAGCAGCATCCATTTTGTTCTTGGCTTGGTCAAGATTCAAATGACATGTAGAGACCCAAAGGTCACTTCATTAGGTACACTGGCAAAAGTCATCCATTCATTCATTCATTTTTAATTACATTTGTCCTTTTTAGGGTCATGCTGCAGGTGATCCGACAAATAATTCAAGGTCACATCTTTTTCTTGCCGGATAATTACCGACCGCCTCATTGCTGCTTTTATTCCTTCCTACTGTGTGTTTAACTCGTTCACTGCCATACAAAGTGCAAAAATGTGTTCACTCCAGAGCCAGGGTTTTTGTCATTTTCATTCGAATTCCAGCAGCCACAGAATATTGAGTTTTAGGACTACATAAACATTCAATGCAGCATAAGAAATGTGAGACTCTCTTGTTTCATCGGGAAAAAAGGAGTTAATTCTTAAGTTATATGTAGTTATCTGATCTTGAAATGCGGGTGGCTGTCCAAAATACAATTCAATACATACATAGTGGTTTATATAGCGCTTTAACAACAGTTGAAGCTGCAACAGAGCTCTAGCATGAAAAAATAAGGCACATGCTGCCCCCTTGTGGAAGGGAAAACATTGCCAGATGTCTGGCCAGCGCTTTATCGGCACCAAAGCAAGAAAAAAAACAAAACCTGAACAAATTGGGGAATGGCGCTCCACGTCATATTTTCAATAATTCAAATAATTTCGGGAATGGCAATGAATGAGTTAAATTGGGTCATAATGTGTATAACTGGATTTAATTTATTTTTCCACGCGAAAGATGTTTGTTGTTCTTTTGATACCCTCCTGATATACTGTATATTCTTTGAATTTGTATTTTATTTACATTTTGATTATTTAAGTATTTATTTGAATATCAAAATGAAGATGAGATGTCATCTTTTTTTCTTAGAATATTTTAATGTTATTGGATCTGGCCAAACCAAAGTAATTTGGTGTACCTTTGGAGAAAATGTTTAGTTACAGCTCTAGTCTTAACTCGACATGCATCTGGTAGGAGCCTGAGTAAACATTTGTACTTGCGACATGTCAACTGCCAGTGAGATGCGATAACGACTCGACCCGCCATGATTCTCTCGTATGAAATCTATCGACCCATCCATTTCCAGTCCCGGCGGCTATCTTGGATGGTGATCTGCAACCTATCCCAGTTGACTGCAGGGCGAAAGGCAAAGTCCACAGTGGAGTGATAGCCCCGAGCCAGTCAATCAAAAGACACATCGAGAGAGCATTTCCTCTCCCGTTCACCCCATCACCGAACCCACAAGTCACGGTATCACGATATCATCAATTACAGAACATACCGTAAAGTCTCGTAGTGGGTTGCGGATTTCATTCCTAGGCCTTCAGTAGTGCTACGTCTGAATTAATACACAGCTGTGAGTCTGGTGTGATTTACTAAACGGCCACTAGAGTGTGCTGATATCAAGGAAATAACTTTTGACTTCAAGAAACTTGGGAAATACTGTGATTAAACTGTTCAATTTTTACTCTGAACCTGCAGATTCATGATAAACCCATAAAATGGCAATATTATTTGCTATTTTTGCTAGCTTCAGGGCAAAAATGATTGTGAAGGCATCCAGATAGATTTCTGACCTTGGTAACAAATCATGGCTAAAATATAATTGGTTAAATGCTTAAATACGAAAACACACATATGCAAGCAGCACAACAGGGGGAAAGCAATGAAAGAAAGCGGCTAGACAATTTGTAATTATTAAATAAGAGAAAAAACATAATTAACGTTAGACTGGGATTCAGATATTTTTAGGCCAGCAGAGAAGGCCTCGGAGGCCCTAACAGTCCACCACTGGTAAAATCGGATACCAATATGATGTCTTCACAAAGTGAAAAATGACATTTTGATTGACGCCAACTGCACCAAATAAATACATATGAATTAATTCAGACCTCTCTGACTCACTGCGTCAATCAAAAAAAAGACACTATTATCATTATTAAGATAGAATATGAGATTGAGTTCTTTTATTGGATATGATTAAAATCTAATTAGCACTCCTTTGCAATCTAATACTCAGATTATACCGGAATTCCGAATGTTTGGAGATGATGTAACCCTGCCTCCATTTCCATTTGTTGCGCGCAACAATTTTAAACAAAAACAGTGAAAGAAAATCTGCTTTTTGTCACAGTCACAACAAAATAATCCGACTCAATCATCCGGAGCTGTGCACAGTTGAGTCGAACGCGCCAATACAAGCACGACAGTACATCAGCAGCAATCGTAGCTCACACAGCGAGCCCGGTGAAAGCACTAAATAGAAAAAAAAGCAGAGGACACAATGCTTGTCTTTAAATATGCAGAAAATTTTGCCTAGTTGGAAGAGAAGCTTTGATGGAATTCACTGAGGGACACCAAACCTCCCCCTGAACTGGGCCTGTGCCTTCTCAGCAAAGCGAGGGAGAGAAAGAAAGAAAGAGAGATAGAGTGAGAGAGTGAGAAAGAGAGATGTTGATAGAGCAGAGGGTGACGCAGGAGTGTAAATTCTCTGCTGTACACAACAGGCTTCCTCAAAAATACACCTGTCTCATTCCAATCCCACGACAGCATAATTTCACCCCCCTGAAGGCACCGCAATTGTTTTGATGTGATGTTATCACCACCGGTCTCGTCTTGGATGACTTTGTGTTGTGCGGCATAGCTTTTTTTTTTTTTTTTTTTTTTTTTTTTATGGCCACCATATGGCCACCATGTTGGCACCGCACCATGTGTCATCCATCCAAATACGTCACACCCTGTCCTGGTAGCTGCTTGCAACCAGAGCGGAAACATAACTGGATGCTAGTTTAAAATAAAAAATAAAAATAAAAAAATAAAAAAATAAAAATAAAATAATAATAATAATAATAATAATAATAATAATAATAATAATAATAATAATAATAATAATAATAATAATAATGCATTGCATGACATTGCAAATACTTTTTTTTTCCTGAATATCATTTGCATTTAAATAAAAAGTGTCCCCCATTGTTATGATTCCACACCTGCCTTCTTCCTGCTGACATTTCTCCTGACGTGGCCCGCTCACATGATGAATTTTGTAATTGGCTTCTGTCCCTTGAGCATTACCGAAAAATGTCAGGCTCGAACGGAGAAGACTCAATGGTGAGTTGGCTTTAGATATGAGGTAAAGGGGGTGAGGGCAGGGGGCTATTGGTTGGCGCTGCTTTAACCTTAGCGGTAACACTCGTGGTTGCTCAAATGTACACCCAGACGCGCACACTAACACACACACACACGCACACTAGCACACACACGCACACACACACACATTCCAGTTTCAACGGTTTTGTGAGGTCCAGATAACTCCAGATAATGAGTGAGCACCACCGTTGCTGAAAAGTTTAGAGAACTAGTGTTACATTTGAACACTAAATATCAACCCATTTCCCACTTCAACTTCTTTAAAAAGAAATAAATAAAAAGTGGACTTGAAACTGAAATAACAGCAGGAATGAGGTTTCTGAATGGGTACATGCAAAGTCCTCACCCCTGTGGTGAATTTGATTAAAATATCGTTTTACTTCTTGTGGCATGAACTTTTTCCTCTCATTAACCACACACACACACACCCACACACACGCACACACACACACACGGTTCATGTGAGCCCACTGCACATTGCGCGTTGTTGCTTAACTCGCAGTGTGACCTTCATTGAGATGGATTGCATGAGAAATGTAATGACTTTCCTCAGAGAAAAACCACAAGCTAAATCAGCTTTGCATTGCATAATAATGCTGGACTCGGTAATCAATAACACAAACACACAAAACGCTCATCCGTAATGGAGTGCTCAGCTTGCACATGAAGAAAATTGTCCTGACTGAGGCCAACCACATCGCCACGGCTGTCGCAGACCTCCAAGTGTGTCGTACGGTGCAATACACGATATGTGTTTTCAGCCATGAGACACTTTTCTTCGCTAACGGCTATATTGATGAAAAGGTTTCTTCAGCTGTCATCTGTTCTTTTTTGAAGGTGTTGGACATTTACCTTTTCATCCAAAAAGCTTCATCAGCGAACTAAAATTTTGCTGGTAGCTCTGTATGTATATATACATATATATTGCCAGAGCTCCCAGCAAAATTTTAGTTCCCTGATGAAGCTTTTCGGGTGAGGGGGGCGAAACGTCCGACATATTCAAAGAAGTACAGATGACGGCTGAAGAAACCTTTTCATCGATGGACCACTCCTGTACAAGTGAGAGCTGACACAGATGTAATGGCTATATTCTGTCGCAAAGGTGGTCATGCGTGGTGATGTACTATTTATCGCTTTCCGGGTTACTACGGCGGACGGCTGATCATGTTGGTGACATTCTGAATGAAAGGGTTAAGGTTATGTCAGGCTGGGGAAAAAAGCACAAGGCCCTTATTAAAAGAGCAAAAGTTTGAAGCAAACTTTTATTATTAGGAGAACAGTATAGGTGGTCAGGGTTGCCCGCGTGGGGTAAGGAAATGGCTTTGTAGGCGTTCTCGATATTTGTGTATATTAAGTCGAGTATATTATTGCCCCCCGGTGTAAATTTCAAATGCTGATAGAATCCATGGATGCATAATGAGAAGTGGAATTAGCATCTGAGAGGCGCCCCAGTCATTTTAGTAAAAGTTGCATAAAGGAAGTGGCCCAGGAAGCAAAAAAATAAATAAAAAATCAAATAAAAAGTTGTTAGAAGATCACCCCATGTTCTCGAACTGGACACCCCATTATGCCTGCATAACAGATTTTCTTTGACACAGACTTTTGCCCAACTTGTTCTCCTTCCTTTCTATAATTAGACAAGGAGTGATCAAAGTGATTGATGAGTTGAGGAACTGATCGTTAAGGATGTCGATTCATCATTTTTTAAGCAATTGGGGAAAATGAAATGATGAAAGTTTTTAAAAGAACAAATATTGTATATTCCAGTTTATCAGGCGCACCGCAGTATAAGGCGCACACCTGATGAAAGGTGTAATTTCAAACTTTTTTCATATATAAGGCCAATGAACTATTAGGCACACCTTGAAGTACAACTGACATCTCCGGACAAGTTGTGTCCATAATTTGTAAAATGGCTTCAAATGACTTCTACTGAGCGTATTTTACAAAGATTCCACCGCATATAGCGAGATTTTAGGTTTTAAGACTTGCGCTGAATATTCAGGAAGTCTTGTTTTTGAGTTGGTGACGAGTCCGTACGTGACGTCACTAAAGGACCCCCCCTGACTGTAAAAAAGACGCATTGTAGCGGTCCTTCCATCACGTCAATGTATTTTGCTGTACGTGTTTGGTCTGGGGACCTCGTGTTGCACCCAAAAGCCGACAGAAGGCCAGAAGAGGGCGTCCAAGCGCCATCTAAGGAATTTATCAGCCTGTGGACGCCAATACGTCTGTGTAAGCTCTGTCGTACAGGAGTGGTCCATCGATGAAAAGGTTTCTTTAGCCGTCATCTGCACTTCTTTGAAGGTGTCGGACGTTTCGCTTCTTATCCAAGAAACTTCATCAGCAAACTAAAGTCTTACTGGTAGGGATATATATATATAGGGCCTAAACTACCACTAAGACTTTAGTTTGCTGACAAAGTTTCTTGGATAAGAAGCGAAACGTCCGACACCTTCAAAGAAGTACAGATAACAGCTGAAGAAACCTTTTCATCGATATTTTACGGCAATTATTTTAGGCTCAAATTTCAGTCAAACAGCGAACAAACGTATACTAATATCTACATCCTTCAGTGGTATCTGATCTGAGAGGGGGTGGTGGGTTTGCTTGTCCACTAAGAATTCACACATTTGTGGCTGACTAATGAGGTGTGAAAAACAACAACAACTCACGATCAAATTCACAAGGTGCACGGTCACTACTTTTGTTGTTTACTCATCGCAGGGAGCTTTTCATTGTTCATTCTTCCCTTTTGTTTTGACGGCAACATTACACA
Source organism: Hippocampus bargibanti (assembly GCF_051943395.1). Lineage (NCBI taxonomy): Eukaryota > Metazoa > Chordata > Actinopteri > Syngnathiformes > Syngnathidae > Hippocampus > Hippocampus bargibanti. The sequence goes on along the minus strand of NC_142745.1, from coordinate 3,625,964 downwards.
AAGTATCTAAGCCACCATTTACACACGAGGAAGAGAAAAAAAATGAAAGAGCCCAAAATAGCATGCATTTAACAGCGTCTATGGTCGCCTAGTAACAATGTTGAGATATGTTTTCCCTTCTTCTACTGACCTATAGTTCATTCCATCTGCAGGATAAAAAAAACATGGCTGAAAATTTGCACTGCACAGATTGGCTCGGCTCTACTCGTCTCGGTTTGGGCCGGTTGGAGTCAGGAAGCGAGACGTCGCCGTAAACAAAAGACATTGAAGGTATTCTGTATACTGAGGACACGTAAATTATTTCAAGGGGAGGCTGAAAGCAGCAAAGAAACTGACCGCTACAGCAAAATGGAGACTGTGGAGCAGAACAGCTGGCACAGTGACAGAGGAAGTCAACATGAGCATCCATCCGTTCATTTTCTATATGGCGTTTGTCCTCATTAGGGTCGCAGATGAGCTGTAGCCGAGCCCAAATGACATTGGGTGAGGGGTGGCGTACACCCTGGAATGCTCATCAGCCAATTGGCAGCCAAACAGAGCAAAAATAAATAAATAATACAAAAATCGTAGGCCAAAGTGATCATAAAAAAATCAATTGAGATTTTTTTTATACCTAAAAATATATATTTCATTTTATGGGATAGTATTTCATGGTAACATTTTACATAGTTTTGATTTTAACTATGCACTTTAATATGTAAAGACAAAAAACCCATACTCTAAATGACTGAATAAAAATATATTGAACATTGTATATGCATAGAAGTTATTTTTCACATCACACTGAAGGGAGCATAAAATATTTGGATAATGACCCCTGTGCGTAAATTAGTACCGTGAAACTTCGGTTTACGAAGCCCTTGGCTTACAAACTTTTCGGTTTACGAACGTTACATTTATGAAAATTTTACCTTGGCATACAAACTATTTTTCGGGATACACGCGGAGCTGCCACAATGAGTGATGTGTCGTTCGCGAACGAGCCCGTTCGCCGAACAAGAAAATGGTGGCCACTGTTTTTGTCCTCTATTCCCCGCCCCCAGTCTTCGGTTAAAGCCACGTGATTGGTCAAGAACGCAGCAGTGGGGGATGGGGTTACAGACAGAGAGAGAGTAAGGACGTTCTCCAAAAAACAAAATGGCGTCTTCGGTTAAAGCCACGTGATTGGTCAAGAAACCAGCAGTGGGGGGGAGTTAAACATTAAAGAGACAGGCAGACAGAGAGAGAGCGCGAGAAAACACACACGAAAGGGAAATGACAGTGTTTTAAACAAAAAAATAAAAGTGAAAAATAAAAGAAAAACAAAAAAGGTTAGAAAATGGATAGAAAACAATGAAATTTAGACATGTTTAAACTTTGATAGTTCAAAAGCAGAGTATAGACTGGAAGGTTAAAATATCCCATCAATCAGGCTCCACAAATAACTCGCGCAAGTCATCTGTACACTTGATGCAAAAAGCTATCAACCCAGCTAAACAGATCACAATTGACGATGAACTAGATACAATTATCACAGAGAAAGCACCTACGAGGCATCATTCCTCAAGATGGTGAAAGAAGAAGGTTACGTTCCTCATCAAGTGTTTAATGCTGAGGAAACTGGACACTTCATTCCATCAAGCCATTAACGACCATCACAAAGGTAAACAAAATGACTTTATTGTATAGTACAGTTTATTTCTTTAATCATAATACTATAGCACATTTATTATACATAAGGTATATTTTGTGTAGTTCTAAGGCTTGGAAAATTAGAAAGTAGAAAATTATGTTTTATGGGGACTTGGGAACGGATTATTCTCATTTTAATGGTTTCCTATGGGAAATTAATTTTTGGGATACTCACATTTCATCTTACACACTCTGTCTGGGAACCAATTTAGTTCGTAAGCCAAGGTCACACTGTACTTGTGGAAAAGAAAGTACCTGGTGTGATCAGTGGGAAAAAAAAGTACCTGATTTGGTCATTGGAAAAGCATCAGCAGTGAGTAGAGCGAGCGCTTAGAATTAAGAGTCCAACACGAAAAGGCTTTGTGTCCTCCGGACAGCAACTGTCAAACCCGTTGAGGCAACAAAGCAAACACCGGATGCCAAAACCTGTCGCATTTTACCGCTGAGCTCGGCTTTGTCTGTTTATTTTCTATTCCTCGTGTCACAACTTTAAGTTTAGATAATGAAAATAAAAACAACCCTGGTGTTTGTTTACCTCCTCTTCATCCAGCCCTCATGGTGACTTCAGTTTGAAATGAGTCAGCGGGCACAACACCGAGTTGATCTCACTGTCACATATATTTCCCTCACGAGTGTGTCACATTCTCACCTCGTTAGTGTTCCAACGATGGCGCTCCTTAGGCAGAGAGGAACATTTGGGCAAACACTCCAGAAGCTTCTTCGGAAGGTAGATTTTCAACTGGCCCGGTTCACCTGGAGTGCGGGGATGGGAGAGGAGGGTGAAGGTAAAGAAAGAAATGAGTTCCAAGTGAAGACAAATGCATGACATTTTTCCGAATTTGCGATCCGCTGCACGTCGTTTTTGACTTTAGCCATGGCGCCATGTATCTCTCTGACATTGGGATCCAACGAACCATTTTAAGTCTTCATTAGTCGCAGGTGAGCCAGAGCCTTCACACTTATAAAAAATGTTGGTTCTTTTTGATAACATTTGTTGCAGTGAATAGTTAAAAAAAAAAGAAACATGTATTTATTTTTAGGCATTTTTTCTTCAATATCTTTTCAATGTTTTTTTTCTGTATTTCTTGTAACTCATTCCACGCTCAAAATAAATTAAACTAATAATGAAAGCCCCCTCATACAGTACATCTTTTTAGAATACATTTTAGATTTAGAATTTTGAATTGCTAGAGGTTTGACCAGAGCTTTATCAGCAACCCCCCTCCCACCGCAAGAAAAACTAAAACCCGAACACATTTGGCAATGGCGCTCCACATCACACTTTTCAATTCCCGAATAAATTCAGGAATGGCAGGTGAATGAGTTCAGCATGCGATTTAGCATAATTATTTGTTCATGGGCGTCAAGGACGTAAAGAGCTGAGTTTGATAAAAGGCGTTAATCCATCATAATACTGTTATGTTTTTTTTTTTTTTATGAGAAAGACAAAGTGCAAAATGTTAGCAATCATCAGTGAGGAAAACATGTGTGAGGGCAATAGTCTTATAATAATAATAATAATAATAATAATAATAATAATAATAATAATAATAATAATAATAATAATAATAATACATTATATATTATAATATAAAATAATAATAATATATAATAATAATAATATTAACAATGATTTTTAAAAAAGTAATAATAATAATAATAATACATTATATACAGTAAAGTCTCGTTATATCGATATCGCATATATCGATAGTCCCGGTTATATCGATACTATTTCTATGCACGCACGGAGAAAATATCATGCAAACAGGGTCGGATATATCGCTAGTCCCGCGTTATATCGATATTTTTAATAAGCGGTACTCCCGATTGAATATCGATATAACGAGACTTTACTGTAATATAATAATAATAATACAGTAAAGTCTCGTTATATCGATATTCTCGAGAGTCCGAAAAAATATCGATATAACCGGGACTATCGATATATCCGACCCACGCGCATGTAATTTTCTCCTTGCAGTTCGGATATAAAATAGTATCGATATTTTTTCGGACTATCGATATAACGAGACTTTACTGTAATAATAATAATAATAATTACTAATAATAATATATAATAATACATTATTGTAATAATAATACATTACATTTTAAGTGCCTTTCAAAGTCCTCAAGGACATCTCACTTTAGGTTCATAATCATGCAGTAGGAATCCACCCCCCCCCCCCCCCCCCCTCCCCACACACACACAACAGACATTATAGTGCGCCCTACAATGTCCACCAATTTGTATTTTCATTTCAGGGCTGATGATGTACCGCATGGTATGGCGAGGTTTCTAATTTTATAGACACGGTACCAAGTCAAACAACGTAATGCGCAGAAGGGAGTGGCAGAATACTTCATTTTGGATTCCAAATGGAGCAGCACACATAAAACTCGCAGGCCCACACCGATACAGATTTGGTTCCAGAGGAGCGCCATTATCATACATTATGAGTTCATTTGGTTGGAAACAATCCCGTCCAATTGGATGGGGTGTCGCTCACTCTCTTTTATAGCGCCGTCGCTCGATAGTGTATTTTGGGTCATGAGCGCTTTGTGAGAGTCTTCTAAAAGGAACTAAGGAGTAAATTACGCTCGTCTGGTGAAAAGAAAATCTGTTACATTTCGTGAAGATGACGACAGCGATGATGATGATGATGATGATGATGGTGATGTGCAAAACCCATAAATAAGCCCCCCAGAGAGACACGAGTCAAGAATTAACGGCACCTCCAAAACCTTGTAGAGTTGAATGAGCACACATTTTGTCTTGTCTTTACTCGTCATATTTCAACCCACTGTGGCGTGGCTCTTCTGAAAAGTGAATATGAGTATGGCAATTTATTTTGAGTCCACTCATAGTAGAATGGATACGGCAGTGGACTCTCCAAAGGGTCCAAGGTTGTACAATTTGAAATATGACGCATACGTGAGATAAAACCATATCTCAAAGGTTGCAAAAGATCTTACCGGTCAAACTGTCATGGTTTAGGCCACTACAACTTTTTTTTTTCAAGTGTCAATGATATTTTAGTAGTTTCTGGGAAATTTTGGGCAGCTGAGTCGATAGAAATTACATCTGATTCTTTGAATTTACTGTACTGCAATTTTGGATGTACTGCAAATATCCCCATTGTGGGACGAATAATGGTTTTCTGATTCTGATACTTCTTGAAATCAATATTTTGGAATGTTGCTTGACTGATAAGGGCATCTAAAAAGTCTAGCTGTATATACAATTAAATTTGTATAAAATGTCTATCTATCTATCTATCTATCTATCTATCTATCTATCTATCTATCTATCTATCTATCTATCTATCTATCTATCTATCTATCTATCTATCTATCTATCTATCTATCTATCTATCTATCTATCTATCTATCTATCTATCTATCTATCTATCTATCTAGTCACAAGTTATTTCATACCTAACGGCATCCTCTAGTGGATGTGTAGTAAATCAGACGTAGCACTACTGAAGGCCTGGCGATAAAATTCACGGCCTGACACTGATATATGTATTTTGTTATATATATATTTATATTTGTATTTTAAATGATTAATTTTAATGTGTATATGATGGATAAAATCAATGTAATTTGATTATTTACTCTAAAAACAATAATATTTTAGTTGATAAACGGCTGACGGACACATTGGTCTAATTGAGCAAAAATTGGGCAATACAGTTCTGCACCTTTTCCAGTTTGGACCGAACTTTTAATTTTTACGCTCTCTCTGTCTCATATATATGTAAGTAAAAACAAATAAAAATGGGCGCTGAGGGCTGTGTACATTGTACATGCAGCACATTCGGACAAATATTACCGAGTCAAGCTGTTCAATGCGGATAGACTAATTTTCAAAGAAGCCTGAACATTGTGATAAAACCCAGTGGTGCTTCGTCTCGGGTCTATTTTTGTTTTACATTACGAAAACGTTTTTTACAAGCGGCAAGTTTTATGTCCACTTTAAAACAACCTGCTGCTGTAAACTCAACAGGACAAAAATTAAGAGAACTGCGTCAGTGTAACAGTTACTTACACACCATGTAACCAAAAAGTTCAGCGCTGTTGTAAGCCAATCAGTGCTGAGAAGCTAATGTTTAGGGTGCTGTTTATGGCATTTGACAATTTATTTCAAATTGGAAAAAAAAATGTTTGAAAAGTTCATCCACCCGCCATGTGTTTCTTATTGTTTGCGAGAGGAAGCCGGAGCGACATCAAACCGTGAACCGTCTTGCTGTGAGGTGACGAGCCAAAATATCAATATAAGTTATTTGTTGCCCTTTTTGGGAGATCCATAAGCGCACAACCACTAATCATAGTCGACGCCGACACCAATACCTCCGCTGCAAAGGGCAGGTTGTCAAAACAAAGGTGCAATGAAATACAGAGAAGACGAAGGACAAAAAAAAAATCCCTCGGTGCATCACAAAATATCACTTGGCCGGTTGTAAATGTCCTCTCACAGGTAGAGCCCCCTGCGTATGCGCAAGTGTATCTGTGTCCATTTGCTAGCATGTATCCAACAGATATGCGGCTTGGAAATCAAAGCGAGAGGTGCACTCAAAGGTTATTGATAAGCATTTGAGTGGAGGGCGTCCATTCATGACTCCCCTGGGAAGATATGAATTATATACTCTACCTGAGGGCAGATGACGGAACGAGAGACGAAGGGTGAGGTGTGGTTTGGGGGGGTCAAAGCAGGAGTGGGGGGGGGGGGGGGCGAGAGGGAGGACATCCATTGAAAGGCAAAAAAAGAAACTTAGCAGGGGAGAGAAATATTTCCACAGCCGCAATTTTTGCAAGGACAAGAGGTGGAGCAACACAAAGATAAGTGGCGCTCCCGGACAGGAGGGCGGTTCTTGTCTTGTACGTGTGTTGGCGTGGGGAGGGAAGTGTGTTTCCAGCACGTATGCTGCCCCTAATCAATTATGCATTTATTAATAGAAGGCCTGAGAAGACAGAATTTCAAACAGCCAATCGGTGCCACAGCTTAGTTAAACAGCTGAATGGTGCGGCTTAGTTAAAGCCTAATTTCTTCAGCGTTCCAGCCTCTCTGCCGTGAATGCCAATCAGCGTTTAAACTCATCCTCTCCTGGCTATAACCCCCCCCCCCCCCCCATACCCGAACCCCCCCCCCCCTCCTCCTGCTGTTCTAAAGAATTCTCATCAGAGCCTCGCCTTTGAAATGTACCAGAACCACCACATCAAACAAAGCCATTCCGCACACAAACACACCCACGCGTGCACACATTCAAACACACAACGGTGCTTGCCAATCAAGGCACACACACATCACAGTATTTGTCCCAGAGCCACTTTTTTTTCCTTTTTCTTTCTTTTTTTTTCTTCCTACGGTGACCTTGGTGCTGAAAATCCCTTTCAAAGCGCACCTTCATGGACACGATCGCCATATTAACCCATCCTCCTGACACAGCTTCCTACTCAACAGAGGGCCAATGTTATAGATGAGCTTTAACACCCTGAAGAGTTGTGTTATTTCTCACAATGCACACCCCTACCCCGTTCATATATTATATTCTGCGGGTAATCGCCTTCCATCTGTTCTAAATGATCCTCAGCGGAGCTGTACTACGATGGGACAAAAAAAACAAAACAACTTTCGTTCTCTGAAGTTCTTGGCTACCAAGGGAAATGACTTGTCCCAGGATGCTACGAACAGGTTGCTAAATATAGAATTATGATGTCATTTGGAGAGCAACCAAAACGTTTCAGAAAAATATCTCGGCGTTTGAATCCTCGTTAGGTGTTATATCATGCTAGACGCCATCCTGTGAGCGTGTTTTGCTTTTGTCGTGACGCCACCGCGCATCGAGACCAATGATGGGTGACGTGTCAACAGAAATGGAATCTCCCCCCACGTTGGGAAAGTTCTGACTGTGCAGTAAATTATGAGTAAATGCAATTCATGCAGTATAAATTTTTAATTCCACTTATCATGTGCCACTAGGTGACAGTCTTGCTCTGCAACTAACCTCCCCTACTACCCCCACATTCCCTCTCCAGTCATATAAAGTGATACCTCGGTTTACGAACGCTTTAGCTAACGCACTTTTCGCCTTACGACCATTAAATCGCGAGAATAGAATTTTGGCATCCAAACTACTGTTCGGGAAACACACGGAGCGCTACAATGGCTGGCGGACTTGTTTTTCGGCAGAAGAACGCCAAACCACACGGCCGAACAGCTCCATCGTGGCTGCCGGACTACTTTTACACACACCCTTCCCTCTGAGTGCATATGTGGCATATGTGGTTTGCTATCGAGTGGATACCTTTTGCTTTTTTTGGGAGCGAAAAATACCCTACCACAGGCTAGTGTTCAGCCGAAGAGGACACAAAACAAAATTACGGTCAAGCAACGAACACAAACGAACGAGGTGTGCGTTTGTGTGACTTAGCATCCCAATACCAGTATGCTAAGTCGACCATTGCTACGTCTGGCTAAGGGTGTTTCTGTTGTCGAAGCAACGGTCTCAGGCAATAGAAGAGGTTTAAAAACTTCTGTTGATATGGATTAACGAAAAGCAGCCCGCAGGGCACCGTGTTAGTGAGGATATCATCACCAAGAAAGCACAGCAACTTCATTCAGATATCATCAAGAGGCAACGACATCAACGACCATCACAAAGGTAAATAAAACGACTTTATTATATAGTTCAGTTTATTTCTTTAGTTACAATACAATAGCGCATTTATTATACGTAAAATAAGGTGTATTTTGTGTAGTTTTAAGGCTTATTTAGGGGAAAATTATGTTTTATGGGGACCTGGAAACGGATTATTTTCATTTATAATGGTTTCCTATGGGAAATTAATGTTTGGAAGACACACTTTTCGCCTTACACACAGTTTCTGGGAACCAATTATGTTCATAAGTAGAGGTAACACTGAAATTAATATCAAAAGTCAACACACCCATGTACCAACGCTAGGCTTTTGCGATATGATTTTTTTACAAAGGTAAATAATTTGAAAGCATTTTATACCCATAAACTGACGTGATGGAAGGACTGCTACAATGTGTCGTTTTTTTTTCGGTCAGGGGCGTTCCTTCAGTGACGTCACGTACGGACTTGTCACCAACTCAAAAACTAGACTTCCGGAATATTCAGTACAAGTCTTAAAACGTAAAATATAGCTATATGTGGTGGAATCTTTGTAAAATACGCTCAGTAGAAGTCACTTGAAGCCATTTTACAAATTATGGACACAACTTGTCCGGAGACGTCGGTCGTCCTTTAAATGAGTTAATATTGCATATATCAGTTGAGCAGGGGCTTGTAAAATGTCCAGTATTTATATTGGGGGATGGGGGGTGTCTTCAAAGCGTAAGTGCATTGTGTTTATTTTCGTTTCACTTCTGTTGCGTGATACACGGCTCGCTTTACTTCCTCCTTTACATTATTTCCTCTGGGAAATTAGTTTTGACAATCTGGAAGTCAACGAGGATCACAGAAGAGCTTGCGTTTGACTTTATATACTGCATAATATAGACTACATTAATAATGTAACAGCGTTACTTCATTTTAGTCAAACGCATGCGTGAAAAGCAGTCCAAAATAAGGGGATAACACCAGAAAAGGAGGGCCTAATATCGTATTAAAGGACAACCGACGTCACTTTTTTTTTTTTTAACTGACACCGAAAAACATTTTATAGCATCCAAAATACCCAAAACACACAGTATGATATTTTTAGTCAAATGCAAAACACCAATAAAAATTACTTAAAGTGTCCAAAATCTGCAAAAAAATTGAGCTGCGAATTGGGCATTTTCAGAAAGTCCCGCCCCCAGTTCGTGACGTCACGCCAAGACGTCTGGCCTTGCTCGAGAATCAAAACAATGGCTTCAGATTTGGAGAATATGCTTTCTTGTTATACATCCAGTTATGAATATGATTCAAATAGTTCTGAAGAGGAAAGCATACATGTTTGCAATCGATTAAAGAATTTATTTGTGCCATTTTGAGGCAACATTGGGGGAAAATCTCTCACCCAAAAAAAAGGCAGAAAATGGTGACCTCCAATGGCCACCTGCGTTTCCACAGGCTGATAAATTCCTTACAGGGCGCTTGGACGCCCTCTTCTGGCGGCTTTTGGGTGCAACACGAGGTCCCCAGACCAAACAAATACAGCAAAATACATTGACGTGATGGAAGGACCGCTACAATGCGTCTTTTTTACAGTGAAGGGCGATCCTTTAGTGACGTCACGTACGGACTCGTCCCCAACTCAAAAACAAGACTCCCTGAATATTCAGCGCGAGTCTTAAAAGGTAAAATCTCGCTATATGCGGTGGAATCTTTGTAAAATACACTCAGTAGAAGTCATTTGACGCCATTTTACAAATTATGGACACAACTTGTCCGGAGACGTCGGTTGTCCTTGAAGTCACATACTAGCCAGAAAGCGTTGACCAAAGTGAAACGCTGCTTTCGCGGCTGATCAAATGCTTTGATTGATACCAAAATCACACACAACTGAAGTCTGCGACTAATGAATATTTTACCTCGTAAAACTGCCATCTCCATATTTAACACAGAAACAAGCCAATGCCCTTGTGAGGAAGACTGTCAGTTAATTATGAAATCCTCTTCAGTGAAGAGATATGCTCCAAATGCAACTCTTAACGCCCCCCCCCTCCCCCATTCTGATATTACGATGTGTCAGGGGATATTTTTACCCCCCCAACCCTGCCCCCCCCCACACACTCTCTCTCTCTTTTCAGGATAAAATTAATGTGACATAGAGAAAGAAAGGCTCATTGCGCAGCAGCTAGAGGGATGGGAGGGAGGGCATGAGGGCAGAGAGAAGAAAGGCAAAAGGGGGGAGGGGGGGTGCTGCACGGGATGAGTTAGGGTGTAAGGGGGAGGATGGATGCAGGGGAGAGAGAATGGCGGGGGTGAGGTGGTGATGGGGTAGAGCGCTAGGCGTGCATGCTAATTTTATCATTCTGCTGATAAACTTTTCCTCGGGTAATCCTCCAACTGGGACTACAGAAGTGAGTAAGGCCTCAACTTCGATCCAACATCTAAACATCCGTCCATTTTCTACAGTGCTTCTCTTCATGACTTGGGGGTTGGGAGGTAGTTTAAAACCCACTTATTTAAAATTGCATTTTCTGTGTAGCTCTCTCTGTTGTTTCTATTTATAACTGTATTTTATTTATTATTGTATCTATGCTTGTCTGTGACTGTAAAGTGTCCTTGAGAGCTTTGAAAGGCGCTTAAAATGTAATGTATTATTATTATTATTATTATTATTATTATTATTATTATTATTATTATTATTATTATTATTATTATTATTATTATTAAAATGAGGGAGAGAGAGTGACTATATTGGGAGAAGGATGCCAGGCAGGAGAACGAGAGGAAGACCGAAGAGGAGGTTTATGGATGTTGTCAAAGAGGACATGAAGGTAGCTGTTGTGAGAGAAGAGGATGCACAAAACCGGGTTAGATGGAGGACATTGATTGGCTGTAGCGATCCCTGAAGGGAAAAGCCGAAAGGAAAAGAAGAAGATTATTAAATAACCCGGATTGGTCAACAGTCAATCTCAGAGCAGAATAAATTAACACATACTCACAATCACATTTAAATTAAGTGGAGTTTAGAGAAGGTTGCTCAACTGGTGGTCCGTGGGATGCGTGTGGCCCGCGGTCATATTTTCAGTGGCCCCTTGATTCATTTTTCAACACACGCAATCACACACAAGGTTTTCATGTTTGCGCTTCGTTTCAACTTCAGCTGTTATTAAAGTGCTATATAAACCACTATGTATGTATTGTATTGTATTTTGGACTGCCGGACCCATTTCAAGCTCAGATATCTCCAGATCCATATAATTTAGGAATTAACTTTTTTTTCTCACGAAGAGAGGTTTCTTACACTGAATTGTGTCACGTTTTGGTTTGCGGCCAACAGGTGGTACTGAAGAGCCCTGCCTCCAGGTGCACAGGTTTGGGTCATTTTAATCAGTGGCAGTTAAAAGGACTCCTGGCACGGCCATTCAGTGTCGGGTCATTGTTTGTTTCACCCTGTCAGGTTTGTTTCATCTTGTTATGTTTTAACTCTTGTTTTTTTTGTTATATTGGACCTTTATGTTCTGATGACATTGTTGTTTCAGATTTTGTTCCTGCTGACTTTATTTAATACAATTTGTCACATACACCCTGCTCCTCCCTCCTGCCTGCTTTTTTTAGGTCCACCACCACCTCCACCTAGCAAATTGGGACACATTGAATGTTTATGTAGTCCTAAAACTCAATATTCTGTGTGAATTAAACTTGCTCAATGCAATTAACTCATTCACTGCCAGACGTGCAAAAAATGCCAGTGCCAGATTTTATTATTTTCACTCAAATTGCAGGACCCACAGAATATTGAATTGTGAAGATTGAATTTTAGGACTACAAAAACATTCAATGCAGCGTAAGAAACCTTAGACAACAAGTGTCAAAGTCAAGGCCCGCGGGCCAAATCCGTCCCGCCACATCAGTTTTTTCGGCCCGCGAAAGCAAATCAAACTTGTTAAATTCCATGATGATTGCTAAAATCTGAGCCAAAATTTAATATTTTTGGATGTCAACCACAATAAAAGTCATTATTCTTGACTTCAGATTTGAAAACGAGTTATTCATTAATTTGCTGTGTGCTCTATATGTAATATTTGAAGGGGTTTAAACATTTTAATGGGTTCCCCAAATTCATAACGGCCCTCGAGAGAAAACCATAACCACAATGTGGCCCGCGGCAAAAAATGACTTTGACACCCTTGCCTTAGACTCTCTTCTTTCATCAGAAAAAAAGAGTTAATTCCTAAATTATATGGGACTGGAGTTATATGATCTTGAAATGAGTGAGGCTGTCCAAAATATAACACATACATATTAGTTTATATCGCGCTTTAACATTTGAAGCTGGAACACAGCTCTAACATGGAAAAATAAGGCAAATGTTGCCCCCTTGTGGAAGGGAAAAACATTGCCAGATATCTGGCCAGCGCTTTATCGGCACCCAAGCAAGAAATAATAATGATAATAATAATACATTACATTTTAAGCGCCTTTCAAAGCTCTCAAGGACACTTTACAGTCACAGACAAGGATAAGTACTATAATAAATCAAATATAATCACAAATACAATGCAATAAATACAATACAATTATAAATAGAAACAAGAGAGAGAGCTACACAGAAAAACTAAACCCTAACAAATTCAGGAATGCCGCTCTACGTCACATTTTAGATTCCCGAATAAATTTGTGAATGGCAGCGAATGAGTTAAACTGCACCATCGAACGTCACAGTAAAGGCAAGGCTCATTTCAGCTATTAGTAGTTTATTGTCAAAGCTAATCCGTACACACGGCATTATGAATCTGTAATCCTCAACGGGCCTACTTAAAGTCAACACCGAGGCACACCAAGTCGCCTCAGGATCGTCGCATGCTTGAAGTTGACAATCTGCGCGGCGCCCAGAGGGACCGCCTCGATACGCAGTGGTCATTCAGACTGGTTGTTGATAAGAGATGATGTTGGATGTGTGTGGGGTTATGGGCATTATCAGATGGACAGAGCGGAGGAAGGTGAAGGGATGGAAAGACAAGCAGGCAGATAGAACCGAGTTATTGGTTGACATATGCATAATAGAACAAGGTTGATTTCATGTTAATTGGATTAAAAAAATAGGAGTTGCTTGTGTGGATTTCATACCTGTCAATTTATACATTTTGTGAATGAGTGAATGTGTGTGCATTTGTGCGTGTGTGTGTCTCCGTTAATACTGTACTGGCATGCATGAATAAACATTACGTGTTACAGTGCTGAATTATCATGACATCTCAGCAGTGAAACATGGCAATAGCGTGTATTTTTGGTGTGTGTGTGTGTGTGTGTGTGTGTGTGTGTGTGTGTGTGTGTGTGTGTGTGTGTGTGTGTGTGTGTGTGTGTGTGTGTGTGTGTGTGTGTGTGTGTGTGAGATCTGTTACAGAGCAAGACCTCAGTTCCTGCATCACATCATTCTGCCAGAAAGCTTTTATACTCATTCGCAGACTTACCCTGCGCTACAGACAAATGTGAGCATGGCGCTTAAATGAACACACACACACACACACACGCACACACACACACACACACACACACACACACACACACACACACACACACATACACGTACACGTGTGGCATTTGTTTGTGTGCTTCTTACTGTTGGCGTCAGTGTCATCACTCTTGGGAGGGGTGTGTCCCGTGTAACCAACTGCAATCCTGACCATTCGCTCTGGATTTCTAATCTTCTTCAGTCCTGCAGAAAGAGAAAAAGACAAAGACATATTTGGGGAGAAGCTCTTGGCATTTGTTTGTCTTCCAACCATTCTTTTCTCCTCTCTTAAGCCCACAAAGCCAACTCCAACTGATATGAATGTGGGCTGATCCATTTTCGGAGCATCAATTGTTATCCCGAGATCGATTGGCCACAGTGGAAACGCTATCTGTGCGCGCGCATGTGACTAACTTGTACCCTGCTTTAGTTTCTCCTCAACCCTCATCATTTCTGTTTCCCTGACCACTGTTGCTACGAGACAAACTAGTCCAACCAGTGCACAGGGAGAGGGTTTTCCGAGCTATATAGTGGATGTTGTTCGTATGCCCACTCGTGATCGCCGCATCTGCTATGGGAGGTGTCGAGTCGGACCGCCGTCTCCTGATCTCGCCGCCTTGATTCATTTGCCGTTCATTCAACTGCCTCGTAAATTGTTACATGCTCCCTATATGCAACGTTGAGTGGACAAAAGCTTTCCTTGTGCAATGTGTGTGTTTGCGTGTGTGTGCATGTGTGGGTGTATGTGTGAGTCCCCATTAATCAAGTGTACCTGGTAAGTATCGTATATGAATTATTTAAATATATTGAAATTGAGTCCCCATTACACACGTAAAATCGTTTTTTCTAAAGTCCCCAAAAGACATGGTCCAAACATGACTTATTAAAGTCTTATATTTACTTCATAAAGTCTTATATTTAAAGGACAACCGACGTCTCCGGACAAGTTGTGTCCATAATTTGTAAAATGGCTTCAAATGACTTCTACTCAGCGTATTTTACAAAGATTCCACCGCATGTAGCTATATTTTACGTTTTAAGACTCGTGCTGAATATTCCGGAAATCTTGTTTTTGAGTTGGTGACGAGTCCGTACGTGACGTCACTGAAGGAACGCCCCTGACCGAAAAAAAAGGACACATTGTAGCAGTCCTTCCATCACGTCAATGTATTTTGCTGTACTTGTTTGGTCTGAAAACCTCGTGTTGCACCAAAAAGCCGCCAGAAGAGGGCGTCCAAGCTCCATGAAAGGAATTTATCAGCCTGTGGAAACGGGCTGATTAATTACTCACAGGAGCTGGTCGCCATTTTAAGCCTCCCGTTTGAGTGAGACATTTGCCCCCAATGTTGCCCCAGAATGGCACGGAATAAATTCTTTAATCGATTGCAAACATGTATGCTTTCCTCTTCAGAACTATTTGAATCACATTCATAACTGGATGTGTTTGTGTAACAAGAAAGCATATTCTCCGAATCTGAAGCCATTGTTTTGATTCTCTAGCAATGCAAGACGTCTTGGCGTGATGTCACGAACTGGGGGTGGGACTTTCTGAAAATGCCCAATTCGCAGCTCAATTTTTTTGCAGATTTTGGACACTTTAAGTCATTTTATTGGTGTTTTGCATTTGAATAAAACTATCATACTGCGTGTTTTGGGTGTTTTGGATGCTATAAAACGTTTTTCTGATGGCAGTTAGGAAACAAAAAAGTGACATCGGTTGTCCTTTAAAGGTGTGTATAAGATGACAAAGCCACCGTGTGCATGCCTGTTCTTTTTTTAGCTGTAAGTCATTTGTAAAGGGTGGTCCCTGTAAGTGATGATCCGAAAGGGGTCCCCAGAAAACAAGAAAACGCGTATGTGTGTGTGTGTGTGTGTGTGTGTGTGTGTGTGTGTGTGTGTGTATGTGTGTGTGTGTGTGTGTGTGTGTGTGTGTGTGTGTGTGTGTGTGTGTGTGTGTGTGTGTGTGTGTGTGTGTGTGTGTGTGTGGCCACAATATGGGCAGGGGGTGTGGTTTTATATTTATGTGCTACACTGCCTGCTGAACTGCCCATGGGTCTTCTGCTTCATCTTTCAGTTCAAGTATTTTCACGCAATGGGACTCTCAACCCACGACCTTCCCTCCGCCTCTGGCGACTTACTGCACGCTCGCTTGCACGTGTGCGTTTGTGGACGTGAAAGAAGCTTTCAGCGCTCTGTGTCACAAAATGGGCCTTACCAATATATGACACTGCATGTGTGTTGCAAAAAAATTATCCTCCCCCTTCCCACTCCCCCCATGGAGAAATACCTGCCGGTATCGCTCCCTAGTGGAGAGCCGGAGTCATTTATCAGCGCTGGTCAAGCAAGAGTTGAATAATAGAACCCAGTCAAGACTTTGGTGTGATATGAATGTCATTTCGGCATGTAATCAGCGTCGGAACTGGTGTTTCTCATGCGTACCATGTTTGTTGGCATTCTACGAAAGCAATCATTGTACACATTGACAAGGGTGCTGGCGATGGCGGTGGGCTGGGGTGGGAGGGTGTATATAAACAAATCACATGAAACACACTGAATAAAACATAAATTAATGAATCCACGGGACGAGATAGCGATAACGTTGCCGCCTTTTAAATAATGCATGAACGAATGCATAAAAGTCTGAATTAAATGGTGGATGTGAGTGATAATGACCTCAAGAGTTCAATAGGGGAGATTAAAACGTGGAGGGGGAAAAACAGTACTGCTTAAAACTGAATCAAACACTATACTACGCACACACCCTTTCGCTTGCCTCCTCCTAAATGCAAGTAGATCATGCGAAGCAATCAGAACCACATATGCTAATAAACATAAACACACAAATACACACACACACACACACAACATAGAACACTGAAAGCTCTTGAGTGTTGTGCGTCAGGAAATTTGAAATGTAGCGGTCTGTTACACTTTAAGGAGAGTCACATAAACACACGCACGCGCGAGCCCCCACGCACGCGGGCAGCATCTGAATTCCTTCAGCGTGAACCACTCTCATCCTCTGCTCATCCTTTTTTTTTTTGTTCCTCCGATCGTTTTTTTAAAACGCTTGGAAAGCACTCGGTTCGACTGCCTCCCACCACCCGCCGATAGAACACAGTAACTCCGTGTCGGTTATTTATGCTGTCGCTGTCTCAGCACCAAGACAGCCCGCCTCTGTATTTTCGGCTCGGACAGCGAGAAAGGGGAAAGCCCGGCTCGCATCTCTTCCCCCCTCGGTTCCCGTGTGGCCGGTTGTCTCCTCGTCTCAAGGCCAAATACAGCGACGCGGCGCCACCTTCAATTAAAAGCGATATTTCTGTCTTACCTTCCGGCTTGTTTTCGGCAGCCATTTCCCCTCCGCCGCGCGCCTCATCCCTCCTCCTCCTCCTCCTCTTCCTCCTCCTCCTCTTCGACTCGACCTAGTGTTGGTGGTAGGAGCGGGGTGGAGTGGGAAGAGGCGGGTTGGGGGCGGGGGGGAGTCCGCGCACGCGCGTGCACACTCGGAGAGGACAGCTCAAGGAGGGGGCGGGGCTGAGAAGTCGACTCGGTAGCGGGAGGCGGGACAAAATGCCACGTCGGGTTGCGCCGTTGGCTCAAACGCCAGTGATTGACAGCGGGGATCCGAGATGGAGGCGCTTCCCGAAAAGGTCCGCCCACTGACGTTCACGCGCGCCCCTTCTCTTCGCCTGACGCCCCTATCACGTCACTTCAGCACGTCTGTATTCTAGGACAACCTTGACAGCCTCCTCATCCTCCTCGAGCGCTGCTTCGTCGTTTTGTCTCTCGCGCACAAGCTGCGGTCGCGTTCTCGCCGTTTCCAAGTGAACTGAAACACGGTGCGGGGGAGACACGAGTGAGAGTTTGCAGATGCGCGTGGGCAGGCGGCCTCTGTCATTGGTGCTGAAAGGACAGCTCCGCACGCGCCTGCAGAGGCCGCGCGCATGCGCGGTAGTGCAACATCCGTCGGGAACGTCATGAAAAGTCGATGGAAGTTTCGAAAGAACAAACGACCTTCATTGGCTATGAACAGATTATATTTTCATTTCAGTATTGCTTTTTTTTGTTTCGAAATTTATGAATGGATATATTTTATTAAAATATGTTCTTAAAATTTGTATCAAACTCACAAAAAACGTATTTAGCTATGAATACATACATGTAAATACAAAGTAGTATTGTGGTAGGACTTCATTTCATTTCCTCTGCTTCTTTTCTTTACTTTTTGACTCTTACACGTTGTGCTGTGTGTTTTAAAATTATCATTGGCCCATTTTATGAGGGTTAGAATAAAAAAACACCCTCATTTTCTTTGCTTAATGAATACGTGTAACGGAGTTGTACACTTAGGTTATTAAATTATGAAGGAAGTGACGCAACGGCGCACAGTGTGGCACTATGTCCCGCCCATAGTTTCCAGAACAATCTCGAGGAGATTCAGGGTGAGTCGCAATTTTCTGTTGGTCTTGATTAACGCGCATTTTCATGACAATATCTTATTTTGTTTCCCCTTTTTTACTGTCTAGTGTTATCTAATTAGTTCCCTTATTCATTCGAGTCCAGATTACTTTTTGTGTCATTATTTACTTCACGTTTTGTCGAGTGGAATTTAGGAATATGCGCTTTTCTATCGCAGTTAATCACAAGACGAAACCCATGCGACTTCACCCATCCCTTCTGCCATACTGTGTTGCAGGTAATAATTGTTTCATTTCGTTTTTATTGAACAATATTTAGTTTCTTGTGTCGTGTTTCATTTGCCCGTGAGTGTCCGTGGCGAGTGGCGCCATTACAAGCGCACCGCGTGTTCTGCCGAGTCTCCGCCCATGATGCGTTCAGGGACATCTTGTAAATAACAGTGAACTTGTGTTGTATTCTCTTTTTCTGTAAATAACCACTATACGATCACACGTTGTTAATTCTGTTTTGTTATCTACAATGTTTTGCATTTGAGAACAATCTCGAGGAGATTCAGGTTAATCACAAGACGAAACCCATGCGACTTCACCCATCCCTTCTGCCATACTGTGTTGCAGAAATAAAAGAAATAAAAAGACACATCCACGCGTCTCGTCTTCATTAATACGGCAGCATCGTGGAGATGAAGACAGTCACTGTTGTGACACCCGTCACATTGGTGCCGTGACCCGGATCACAAGTGACTCTCCACTTCGGACCGGGACCGCGATGCTGCACAATGAAGACGCTGTGCAGTCCCATCACTCGGTGGACGGTGTGTCGACCCCCGTTTTGGAAATACATGTAGTGTGTTAATTGTCTGACCTGCTGTTTTGCAATTAGTGTGTTTTTTTTCATGTACGTGTTTTCGTGTGTTAAGTCTAAGAATGAGCTCCTTACATTTAACCAGTAGCACACCTTTGAATGAGTGTGTTGCTAGAGGTAGAGGCTTCCCAACTGTGTAACAGTTGTATAGTGCAATCCAGAGTGGTGTAGGTTGTACAGAGGGGAATGGGCAGGTTCAAGCTGAGGCCACTTATGTTAGTGGGGACAGAGTTCCTTCCCAGACCCAGTGCAGTGCATCTACGACGAGCGCACAGACAACTGATACACCAGCAACAGATACCTTTCTCCAGTCTGTCACAGTTATGTAGTGCTATGCAGGGTGATGTAGTTTGTACAGAGGGGAATGGGCAGGTGCGAGCTGAGGCCACTTATGTTAGTGGGGACAGAGTTCCTTCCCAGACCCAGTACAGTGCATCTCCGACGAGCACACAGACCCTGACACACCGGCGACAGATCCCTTACTCCAGTCACCTGACGTAGTTGGTCAGATGAGTGACATAATTAGACAGCATTTTTGTACATCCTTGCCCGATAACCTTGTCTATTTTGCCTGTTGGTCTTTCTGTTGTCTTCCGTGTGTATGTTGCCTCACTTCTGCATAATTTAAGGGGGGTGTATGTAACGGAGTTGTACACTTAGGTTATTAAATTATGAAGGAAGTGACGCAACGGCGCACAGTGTGGCACTATGTCCCGCCCATAGTTTCCAGAACAATCTCGAGGAGATTCAGGGTGAGTCGCAATTTTCTGTTGGTCTTGATTAACGCGCATTTTCATGACAATATCTTATTTTGTTTCCCCTTTTTTACTGTCTAGTGTTATCTAATTAGTTCCCTTATTCATTCGAGTCCAGATTACTTTTTGTGTCATTATTTACTTCACGTTTTGTCGAGTGGAATTTAGGAATATGCGCTTTTCTATCGCAGTTAATCACAAGACGAAACCCATGCGACTTCACCCATCCCTTCTGCCATACTGTGTTGCAGGTAATAATTGTTTCATTTCGTTTTTATTGAACAATATTTAGTTTCTTGTGTCGTGTTTCATTTGCCCGTGAGTGTCCGTGGCGAGTGGCGCCATTACAAGCGCACCGCGTGTTCTGCCGAGTCTCCGCCCATGATGCGTTCAGGGACATCTTGTAAATAACAGTGAACTTGTGTTGTATTCTCTTTTTCTGTAAATAACCACTATACGATCACACGTTGTTAATTCTGTTTTGTTATCTACAATGTTTTGCATTTGAGAACAATCTCGAGGAGATTCAGGTTAATCACAAGACGAAACCCATGCGACTTCACCCATCCCTTCTGCCATACTGTGTTGCAGAAATAAAAGAAATAAAAAGACACATCCACGCGTCTCGTCTTCATTAATACGGCAGCATCGTGGAGATGAAGACAGTCACTGTTGTGACACCCGTCACATTGGTGCCGTGACGGGTGTCACAACAGTGACTGTCTTCATCTCCACGATGCTGCCGTATTAATGAAGACGAGACGCGTGGATGTGTCTTTTTATTTCTTTTATTTCTGCAACACAGTATGGCAGAAGGGATGGGTGAAGTCGCATGGGTTTCGTCTTGTGATTAACCTGAATCTCCTCGAGATTGTTCTCAAATGCAAAACATTGTAGATAACAAAACAGAATTAACAACGTGTGATCGTATAGTGGTTATTTACAGAAAAAGAGAATACAACACAAGTTCACTGTTATTTACAAGATGTCCCTGAACGCATCATGGGCGGAGACTCGGCAGAACACGCGGTGCGCTTGTAATGGCGCCACTCGCCACGGACACTCACGGGCAAATGAAACACGACACAAGAAACTAAATATTGTTCAATAAAAACGAAATGAAACAATTATTACCTGCAACACAGTATGGCAGAAGGGATGGGTGAAGTCGCATGGGTTTCGTCTTGTGATTAACTGCGATAGAAAAGCGCATATTCCTAAATTCCACTCGACAAAACGTGAAGTAAATAATGACACAAAAAGTAATCTGGACTCGAATGAATAAGGGAACTAATTAGATAACACTAGACAGTAAAAAAGGGGAAACAAAATAAGATATTGTCATGAAAATGCGCGTTAATCAAGACCAACAGAAAATTGCGACTCACCCTGAATCTCCTCGAGATTGTTCTGGAAACTATGGGCGGGACATAGTGCCACACTGTGCGCCGTTGCGTCACTTCCTTCATAATTTAATAACCTAAGTGTACAACTCCGTTACATACGCATATGTCAAATATAGGCAAATGAGACTGCCATTGTTCTCGTATTCAACAGCAACAAAAAGCCTTTTTGACCCATGCAGATGACTTAGAATTTATGCAGATCTTCGATGAAGTATAGAAAGTTGTGCAAAAAAAAGACAAGAAATACTGATTTATCGCTTATTCATATACAAAACCATAAAAGTGCACACCTGCTGCCAGTCTGTGCCCATGTCTCGAGTTCGACATCAACAATACTCACTCAATTTCATGCTGTGAAGTTTCCATGCACCTTAACATTGGAAAACAATAAGACATGTGGAGCTAGTATCACACATTATCACCATTATCACATATGAATATACAGAAATGAATTTGTGCAAGTAAAACATTCATAAATTGATAAATCACACCCTATATTCCATATATTTTGTCTTTATGGAAGTATAATATAACAGTCAGATTAAATTAGTCATGTAAGAGATCCAGAGAAAATTACTTTCTCTTTAATCTTGGACTTGAATTTGGGCGTTTTTTTTAGGGATTCAGTGCCTTCATAAAAACGGCCCTAAAGCATTTCATGAAAAAAAAAATCAGATTCCATTCACTCTTTACTCAATATGACACTGAGAAATTGAGCAAAACCGTCCTTGAAAAATGGACAACCAAAAGAAATTGAGCAACAATGTTAATACACTGTATCTCTATGGCAATTAGATGATAAAGTACTGAGGAAAAAAGATCATAACATTGTTTACGTTTACAATATTGCACATGTTGGAAAAATGTAGGTGAATGTCAACATTTTCAAATGTGTTTTTTTCAGATTTTTTTGTCACGTTTTGGTTTGCGACCAACGGGTGGCTATGTAAGGCACCATCTGCAGCTGCACAGGTGTTGGTCGTTTTAATCAGTGGCAGTTAAAAGGACTCCCGGCACATCCATTCAGTGTCGGGTAATTGTTTTTTTTCTCACACGGTCAGGTTGGTTTAATCTTGTCATGTTTTACTCGTGGTTTTGTTTGCTCCTTTGGACCTTTTTGTTCTGGTAATTTTTTGGGAGATTTCGTTCCGGCTGACTTTAATATAAATTGTCAAATACACCCTGATCTGTACTGCCTGCTTTTTTGAGGTCCACCACCGCCACCACCTTGCAAATCACAACATTTTTAAAAATAGCATACATCTGAATTGCAAAACAAAACCACTTGCTTTGGTAGATCAACCAAAACTCATTTAATTACAACAAAATTACTTTCCATTTGAATGATGTAACTCGATTTTCTACACTCCCACTAAGTGGCAATAATCCATCAGACTTTAATTTAATTCCCTTTAAACCGAGAGAAAAAGGCATTTGTTAGCATGCTGACCTGCATTTGTAAATTGTCCTCGCTAATTCAATGGTAGTGGTTTGATGTTTTCTAAGACTGTAAATATGTGGAGAACGCGTGTAGATTCAAAAGTGCACGAGCCCAGCTGCGTACAAAAAGACTGATCTAGCCAAAATAGAGTAAACGAAAGGGGATATGTTATCTTCATGTGATTGTCTAATCTACAACTTTGAAAAATGTGAACTCGTTAACGATAACGAGGTCGAATTGAGTTATGAAGTCGGGTGTGTGTCCTCACTTAACCCGCAGAGGGCGCCATAAACCACCTGACTTTTTTTTTTGGGCCAATCCGCTTTTAGTTCACTTGACTTGTGGGCGGGATTTACAGCGAGCTCGAACATGGCTGCGTCCTTAGACGATGATGTTGACTTCAATAATCAGGATTACTACTCGCTACTCAACGTGAGGAAGGAGGTACGGATTTTGAATATGAATATGATGACCTTGAGCTTTCGAACGTCTTTCAGTGCGACGATTGTGCTGAAGTAGCTTCACTCGGGGGTTGCTCTATGCGTCATCCAGCTAGCGAGGTGGAGGAAGGAGGTTGAGACCGGGTGATGCTGCACAGAAACCAACGAGCCATATTTTTATTTTGCACGTCGAAGTAAATAATGCGCGTGCAAATTCCTCTGGGCATTTACTCGATATCCAGGCTAACCCCTATGAAACAATTGTAAGGCAATCTATCAAACATAACTTGGACCGGTTGCACTATCCGTTACGATAGTAAGCATTTTCTACGACTGCTAGACTAGTCGGATAAGTATTGTATATGTCATGAGTGAGGAAAAAAACTGCCCATATTGACAACTGCATGCTACTTTTGCATTATAACGTTCCACTTGTTGATGCCGATACTTAAATAGTCGTTGGGTATTGCATAGTTTTACCTCATTGATCTAGTCGAGTATGGTCATCCATGTTTTTGGAATGTGGGCGGAAGATGGAGAATCTGGAGAGAAGCAAATATGAGGAAACATACAAAATCCTAATAAGAAGTTTGGGGCTGGGATTCGAGCCCTGAGTTACTTGCTTCAACGTTGCTACACTAACCGAGTAAACAACTAAATCAAACTAAACTCTTATTGTATTGTATATGCATACCGCCCTTCCTCCGAATATTTTGTTATCCAGGTTATTTGCCACTGAAACACAAAAATGGACAAAGATAACACGCCAAAATGTGGCATAGCGCCACCTACAGTCATAGACCTGGACATTGAGTACCTGGCTCAGATTGTAATAGTAAATATTTTTTAACGTATCTATCAGTGAACATTTTATTTTCCCATATTTGCTCCCGGATGTTCCGTATTTCAGTTTTATGATCCCACATTCCCGAATCTCAAAATTAAAGACTCACAAGTACATTTTGTGTTCATTTTTATCTTAGATAATAATTTTAGACTTAATGTGCTTTGGGTCTGGTATTGTTTGTTTCCATTTGATCACAGGCTACTCAGGAGGAGCTTAAAGCATCATACAGGAGACTATGCATGCTTTACCATCCTGACAAACATCGCGACCCCGAGCTAAAAATACAAGCAGAACAGCTTTTCAATCAGGTGCACCAAGCCTTTGAAGGTAAAGACACCAGATGAAATATTTTGCAATCACCTATCAAGCAAAAAAGCACACACAAGAACAATAACAGAAATCAAACATTTAAAAATATGTTTCTGTATGTTACAAACCTCCCACATGATGGTAATCAAAGAAGGATCGATCATGATTCTTACAAGCCAGTACCATCAAAAAAAGGCGACAAATTATTGTGGTCCGTAACACTGTACATCACATCAAGTTGTTTCCTTCTGTCTCCACAGTGCTGAGTGATCCTCATGCTCGATCAATCTATGACCTCTTTGGGAAAAAAGGATTGGAAGTTGAGGGTTGGGAAGTAGGTTTTCCATTTCCTAAAGTGATTAATTATGATTTTTTTTTGTTTAATGTCATCATCCTTAATTCGGTCATATGCTTGCTTTTCTAGGTGGTGGAACGAAAAAGAACGTCGGCAGAAATTCGGGAAGAGTATGAACGTTTACAACGAGAAAGGGAAGAGAGGAAGCTTCAGCAAAGAACCAACCCAAAGGTTTTGTTTGTCAGATGCTTTGGTTTGTTGACATTTGTTTGTAACCAACACTCCAATGTCAAACGTGCCAGTGGATCGAATCAAACTTAGATTTTGATCTTTAATTTTGAAATATCTTTATTACTCGAGATTATTTTGGCTGTGATCTGGGGCCTAAATTCAAACGTGTAACGATAACCATAGAAGCACCCATTAAACGTATTGCAGCATTACTGCTCCTTCCTCACACATCTCAAAACTTTCACGTTCAGTTATTGCAATACGTTTAATGGGTGCTTCTATGGTTATCGTTACACGTTTGAATTTAGGCCCCAGATCACAGCCAAAACAAAGGCAAATCCAATCCAATCCAATCCAATCCAAGCCTCATGTCAATTTCTCTGGATTTGTTTGTGGACATTTATCAAAAGGGCACCATCAGTGTGGGTGTGGATGCGACGGACCTCTTTGACCGTTACGATGAAGATTTTGAAGAGACGCCAGGTGGAGGTTTTCCTCACCTTGAGATCAACAAGATGCATATCTCACAGTCCATCGAGGTAAAAAAAAAGGATAAAATTATCATATGTTACATTTTGGACTCTATAAAGTAGACATAAGACTATTTGTCTGATTTTTGTTGTTCTGTCTTTAGGCCCCTTTGACAAATTCTGACACAGCGGTGCTCTCTGGCTCGCTCTCGACACACAACGGCAACGGCGGGGGTAACATTAACATGACCGTTCGGAGGGTGACATCTGCTCAAGGCTGGGGAGAGGTATGGCTCGAATATTGACGACTGATCGCCAACAACTATGATGCGTTAGCGCGAGACATCATCAGATGTGCCGAAAAAGTCATTTCATCCATCTGAAAATTGTTTTCCCGCGAGTAACGTGTCTTTGTTCGTCCATGTCTGCCAGCAACGGAATGCGCTTACCACTTTATTTTATATTCGTAAATTATAAATATCTTTCTACATAAACTCCAATAATCCATCTAACGATCTAAGCGAGCTAGCTTATAAAATAATTAGATAGATAGATAGATAGATAGATAGATAGATAGATAGATAGATAGATAGATAGATAGATAGATAGATAGATAGATAGATAGATATAAATTTTATACAAATTTAATTGTATATACAGCTATATAATCCATAGATAGATAGATAGATAAATAAATACATACATACATAAATAGATTAATAAATAAATGCATACATAAATATATAAATAAGTGCATACATAATAGATATAATAATAAATAAATGCATACATAAATATATTAATAAATACATAAATAAATGCACACATAAATATATTAATAAATAAATGCATATATAAATAAATAAATAAATAAATAAATAAATGCATACATAAATAAAAGAAGAAATAAATAACGCAATACATACACAAACAAATGAATAAATAAATAGGTCAATAAATAAATAACGAAATATATACATAAATAAATAAACAAACAAACAGGTAAATACATACATACATACATACATACATACATACATACATACATACATACATACATACATGCATGCATGCATGCATGCATATACATACATACATACATACATACATACATACATACATACATACATACATACATACATACATACATACATACATACATACATACATACATACATACATACATACATACATAAAATTAGAAAAGGGAAAGGAATATGAAATTGCGGTACAGGGGGTACACTGAAAAAAGCTAGTATGCTTTATCACTGTTGATGGTTGGGAATCGCTAGATTGTAAAACTATTTTCCCTGCACCATCTTGTGTGGGCGAAAACCGGCGTCAAAGTTTTTAATGATCATATTGAGGATTCAACATGCAAAGGTTGCGAGCATCCGTTCATTTCTGCTTGCTGTCCGAATTATTTTTGCCTCTCTTTTAATCCACACAGGTGGAATTTGGAGCAGGAGACATATTGGGACCTCTCATTGGTTTGAAGGTGTTTCGGAACATCACACAGCGATGGTATGGCCCTGGAGTCGAACCCCCACATTTAACTCATTCACTGCCAGACGATGTGCAAAAATGTGTCCATTCCAGTGCCATGGTTTGTGTCATTGTCACTCAAATTAAAGGACCCACAGAATATTGAGTTTTAGGACTACATAAACATTCAATGCAGTGTAAGAAACGTGAGACTCTCTTCTTTCATCAAAAAAAAAAGAGTTAATTCCTAAATGATATGGGTCTGGAGTTATCTGAGCTTGAAATGGGGACGGCTGTACAAAATGCAATACAATACATACAAAACAATACATATATATTTATTTATAGAACGTTTTATATTGATTTATATACCGTTTTAACAACAGCTGAAGCTGTACCAAAGCGCTAACATAGACCAAAGGCAAATGCTGCCCCCTTGTGGAAGGGAAAAAACTTTCTGACCAGCGCTTTATCGCACGAAAAACCATAATCTGAACAAATTCAGGTTATGGCCCATTCACGTCATATTTTCAATTCCCGAATAAATTTGTGGATGGCAGCGAATGAGTGAATGTACTTTGTCGTTCTGCTCTATCTGCTCGATACCGTTCCTGTGCTCAGTTTCTTGACAGCGCAATGCGGCTTGCAGTTTTCTCCCCGCGGCTTACGACCCAGCTGTTCTTTGATGACAGCACGCCACCTGGACCAAAACACGATGGGTTATCTGCAGTGGCGCTGGGGGCCCACCAGTGCCATGACCACAAGTGTGGTCCGGGACACGAAAAGTAGTCATTTCACTCTGGCTGTACAGGTAATGCGAAGATTTCTGTGTCACTGTAACATTTGCGGAACAATGTCAAAATGCATTTTAGAGCGTGACAGAAAACATAAGCACGCCTCTGAAAGAGAACAAATTTTGAGTAGAACCAAGCCGAATGCATCTTGATGAATAAGAACATTGTAGAAATGTTCATTTATTCAAGTAAAACAGTGAAACATATACATGTACACATCATCACCAATAAAATTAAATCATGAAGTATTTAATTCTGCATGTTGTGAATTACTCACAAGAATTAATATGTGAGTATTGCTTTTTGACTACTGAAATTAAGCGTTTCCCCTGATTCAAATTTATTGAGATGCACTTGTATATTTAACAGCTACAGTATAGTTGATCGTTCATCATTACGGAGATGAGAGAGAAACTGCACCGGAGAGGTGTTTATATTATTACATCGTAAAATTGGAGAGCTCTTTAAAAAAATGTGGATCCAGACTGAGGATGATTACCCCGCCTCCCACCCCCAACTTTTTTTTTCCCTTTTTGGTCAGGGGATTTTTTTTTTTTTGGTGTGCTCTATTTAAAATGCAATATTTAAATGCCCCCTCTAGCTGGGTGTTCCCCACTCCTACCTAATGATGAGCTACCAGTACAAGTTCCAAGATGAAGACCAGACTAAAGTCAAAGGTTCTGTCAAGTAAGTCTGTCATCCATCCATCCAAACACACCTACCCATTCATCCACCCATCCATCATATCCATCCACCCATCCATCCATCCAAACCCACCCACCCATTCATCCACCCATCCATGTCCACCCATCAACCCACCCATCCATATCCACCCATCCACTCATTCAGCCATCCATCCATCCATCCACTTACCCAAACCATCAACCCAAACCCCCCCACCCATTCATCCACCCATCCATATCCATCCATGCACCCATCCACCCATCCATCCAGCCATCCATCCATCTACCCAAACCCACCCACCCACCCACCCATTCATCCACCCATCCATATCCATCCATCCATCCACCCACCCATTCATCCACCCATCTGTCCGTCCATCCATCCATCCACCCAGACCCACCCACCCACCCATCCATATCCATCCATCCACCCACCCATTCATCCATCCATCTGTCCGTCCATCCATCCATCCATCCATCCACCCACCCACCCACCCAGACCCACCCACCCATTCATCCATCCATCCATCCATCCATCCATCCATCCATCCAAACCCACCCATCCATCCATCCACCCATCCATCCATCCATCCATCCACCCATCCATCCAAACCCATCCATCCATCCATCCATCCATCCATCCTCAACCCATCCATCCATCCAGCCATCCAGGTGTCCGCATGAGTGCTCATCGGGATGGGCATGTGATCTAGTAGTAAGATATCTAATTTTTTGATTACTAGAAAGATATTTTTTGATTATATGGAATTGATTGTTGATAAAAAGAATCCAAAAGAGACCCGAGCGTGGCACAACTCTTCCATGCAACCTTTATGATAGGACAGTTGCATGGAAAGTCAAGTGCATTTTATTTAAAAAAAATCAATTTAAAAAATGGTGTAAAAAATACTCTTGTGATCTAATTTCTTACATGGCCATCCGACTATTTAATTTAACATCATAACTTAACTGATCAAAAAATGAGGATTGTTGAATATTTTAATAACACCCGCACTCCACGTTATTATCAAGAGCAGATTAGATAATGGCCCCTATTTTATGATCAAACCTCATTTTATTTAAAAGGAAGACTCGGTTCTCACACTGCCCCACAGTTTGCGCAAGTGATTGATGATCAAATATTAGATCTTCTGTAAATTTTAATTGTGTCCAACTATGTTTGATCCCACACCAAGGACATTCGCTTCAAATTTGAAGACGACAGCAGTTTCATTGTAAAAAAAAAAAAAAAAGAATCATGATATACCGCCGTGTATTATTGACCAAGGCTGAATGGTTTTTTAAAAAAATGTCATTGTGATGAATATAGAATGCTTTTTTTTCAGTTTACCGTGTAAAGTACTGATGAAAATTTAACAGCCTACGTCTTTAAGTCATTGCACGTTCCATCCAAGTCGTCAGTAACGGCCTCTTGGTCTTCTATTGACGTCTGTGTCCTCCCTTTTCCAGGACAGGCTGGTTCGGAACAGTATTGGAATACGGAGCAGAGAGAAAGATCAGTCGCCACAGCGTCCTGTCAGCCACCGTCAGCGTCGGCGTCCCTCAGGGAGTCACACTGAAGATCAAGTACGATTAACGACCCGCCGTTTGATGGATCATTTTTTTCCCCTCGGGCCTTTGTGTGATGATTTAATAAGTGTTTTTTTTCCTTGCAGGTTGGCACGTGCCAGTCAGACGTACCTGTTTCCAGTCCACCTGACAGACCAGCTGCTGCCCAGCGCTGTTTTCTATGCCACAGTGGGGCCGCTGCTGGTCTACATGGCCGTCCACAAACTGGTCATCATTCCTTACACGCGAGCACAGAAAGAAGAGTCAGTACAAATTTGATTGTTAATTCGTTTGACTTTTGCAATACGCATGACAAAGGGCTGCCTGTGTTACTTCAAGCGAGTAATGTTGTGAGCACCAAGATTAATCCGCCATCGTGGTCACGACAAAAGAAAACAAAGAAAGATAAAAGGCCAGATGTCCTCGATTGTTATTCTCTGCTTTGCATCTCGTGTTTAAAAAAAAAAATAATAATAATTCATTGGCTGTTTACACTGAGTCCTGCCATCCGCATAGCTCACTTCTCTTCCAACCTCCCCAAATTCCAAAAGCGGGCCTAATTAGTTTAATTTACTTTAATTTCTTCATTTGTTATTTTATTTTAATGTAATTTCTTCATCCATTGATTCATCTTCCAGATCGGTTTATCCTCACAAGGGTTGCAGGGTGTGCTGGAGCCTTTCCCGGCTGTCTTCGGGCACTTAGCGAGGGACACTTTGTATTGTTTCCCAGCCAATGGCATTTCTTTTCTTTTTTTTTTTTTTTTATTGTATTGTATTGTATTATTTTATTTTATTTTATTTTATTGTTTTTTTTATTTTATTTTATTTTATTTTATTTTAGCATCAGAGCAACAGCTGCCAGATACTGGATGAATTCATTTCGTTTCCAATCTTCCTTCAATATCAAAAAAGTACAAATAGTGATGCAATAACTTGACGCAAAAGTGGTTCTTCCAAGACGGACAGCATGACACTCGGATTGCGCGTCATTGCAGGAGAGTGACTCCACCGTCATGCCAATTTACTTTTTCACTCAACTTCACAAATAGTAGTGTGATGCCAGGCTCAACTTGGGGCTTCAGAGAATATTCCGGAGTTTTTTTTCCCCGCGACAGCTTTGACAGCAGTTTAAATCAGTTGTCCTGCCACTCGGCTCACTCTATTTTTCGCAGTCTCGTTTTTGGCATTCTTATTGCCTCGTTTGTTGACATACTGCGGTGGGCTTGGTGAAAGTAGCGAGCCTCCGTGATCACTCATACGTGTCCCTGTGCTTCCAGAGAGCTTGAGCTACAGAGGAAGAGCTCAGCCACAGACATTGCCAAGAAGAAGCAGGAAGCCGAGTCTGCTGTGAGTCTTACAAACGTGCACTTGTTTTTCTTTTCACGTGGAATCGTTGATCATCTCTACCGGAAACAAAACGTCGGCTGTCTCTATTCTTCAGATTCTGCTGATGCAAGAATCTGTAAGGAGAATCATCGAGGCTGAAGAATCCAAGATGGGTAAGACTACGTGTTTTCAGTTTTTAGACAAGTTCAAAACTGAAGAAGACTCCCGAGGTGTAAATCAGACACATTTGTCATGGTGGCTGTCAGCTGCATTATACAGTGAGACCTCAACTTACGAACTTAATTGGTTCCCAGACAGAGTGTGTAAGGCGAAAAGTGTGTATCTCAAAAAAAAATTCCCATAGGAAACCATTAAAATGGGAATAATCCGTTCCCGGGGTTCCATAAAATATACTTTTCAACTAAATAAGCCTTAAAACTACACACAACATACCTTATTCTATGTATAATAAATGTGCTATTGTATTGCAATGAAAGAAAAACACTGCATTGTATCATAAAGTCACTTTATTTACATTTGTGATGGGCATTTATGGCTTGATGGAATGTCGTTGGAGGTCGAAGATCAAAGGGAATTGCTGTTTGGAAAGAGAGGCGCATTACATGAGGACTGTAATTAAAGAAATAAACTGCAGGAAAATAAAGTTTTATTTACCCTTTTGGTGATCGTTGATGGCTTATGGAAGGAGAGTCACCTTCCATAAGGACTGTTGGTGCTGTTCGGTCGTGTGCTTCCGCCGAAGATCACTCCGCCAGCCGTGGTGGGTGTGTATTATGAAAATAGTGCTTATTATAAGGTTTAATTTTCATAAATTTGACGTTTGTAAGACGAAAAGTTTGTAAGTTAAGGTGTTTGTATGTTGAGGTCTCACTGTATATACGTTAGCTCCGGGACTCAAAACTTCAATCATCTCGCGCTGCAAAGTCAATCTATGTAACTATGTATGTATCAATCTATGTAAATTTCTCCACTGCGAGACTAATAAAGGCAAATGCAATCCAATCTGCATGCTGCAGCCTCCACAGAGGTTAAACGTGTAAATTTGCATCCGAGCGCTTTGCCATAAATCAAAACTGTGACCTCAGCGCATTAATTAATTTCCTGTCACATTTATGTCGAGGTGCCACATGGTTATTTGAAGAGACACTCGCTGAATACCTTTACCCTTCAGATGCACTTGGCGATGAATACATCCAGATACCCGAAAGCGAATGAAACTTTCATCTGTTGCTCACCGCAGGGCTGATCATCCTGAACGCCTGGTACGGAAAGTTTGTGTCCGACACCAGCCAGAAGCAAGAGAAATCCAAAGTCATTGACGTCACCGTACCTCTGCAGTGCCTAGTCAAGGACTCCAAACTCATCCTCACCGAGACTTCCAAGGTGTGCGCCCTGGAGCGCGTTTGGAAATTGCACGTCACTTTTTGTGATAACGCATGCAATGCAAATGAATCGTTTCCCTTGCCGCAGGCGGGCTTACCGGGGTTCTACGATCCCTGCGTAGGGGAGGAGAAGGCCCTGAAATTGCTCTACCAGTTCCGAGGAGTCATGCACCAGGTTATTTCTGCAGACAATGAGCCGCTTCGGATACCCAAACAATGTGAGAAGGGTGCAGCTTCCACCATTCCATTAATCAGTGTGAAATAACACGTTCAATGAATGAAATAAAATTCCAAATATAGATACAGATAAATATATATATATACAGTAAAGTCTCGTTATATCGATATTCAAGGGAGTCCGAAAAAATATCGATATAACCGGGACTATCGATATATCCGACCCTGTTTGCATGTAATTTTCTCCGTGCGTGCATAGAAATAGTATCGATATAACCGGGATTATTGATATATCCGATATCGATATAACGAGACTTTACTGTATTTCCAAATAACAGGCAACCCACATTATAAGGCGCTACACTAGAGGGACCTGTTGTCAGTCAATATGACATGATTTTTTTTTGTCTCATCAGCTCACAGGATTGAAAGTGAATCTTAGGAGCCATGGAGCACCACAGGACAACAAAGCAACAAATACACTTTTTGACAACAAGTCGGCTTTTGGGCCTCCTCTGACATGGTATTTGTGATTTATTTTTATTTTTAAATCAAGTCCCTCCAATCCTTCTTTTCCGACAAAGCGACTCCCGTCTGTGCCGTTCAAGCATCCACTGGCCTTTTGTGGCAAATGTTTGCCTGACGCTTGACAGGGTGGCTCGCATATCCTTCGGTGGACAGAGTACATCATAGGGTGGTTTGTACTGAACGTTCCATTTTTTTGTTAAGGTCACAACATATTTTTGGCTTGTCTGCCAACGTGTAGCTGTGTGAAAAATTGAGCGTGAGGTAAATAGAAGTGACAGGGAGGGCATGGGGTTGCTGTTCTCCGTTTTGGGTCATGCTCATGTGATTTCATTTAGAGTCCGTGTACGACGTTGGCGGTTTAGTTGTAGCAATAATTACATTTTGGCTGCTCCTAAGACATCAACTCTGATGCAAATGTGTGATGTTTACTTTCATTTGAAATTTGTACGGTTGAATTGTGACTGACACTTTGAAGAAGGAGCCATCTCCTCTGGAACATCATAGTACAGTACTTTGTTGTTTTAAAGGACAACCGACGTCTCCGGACAAGGTGTGTCCATAATTTGTAAAATGGCTTCAAATGACTTCTACTGAGCGTATTTTAATAAGATTCCACCGCATATAGCTATATTTTACGTTTTAAGACTCGTGCTGAATATTCCGGGAGTCTTGTTTTTGACTTGGTGACGAGTCCGTACGTGACCTCACTGAAGGAACGCCCCTGACCAAAAGAAGGTCACATTGTAGCAGTCCTTTCATCACGTCAATGCATTTTGCTGTACTTTGTTTGGTCTGAAAACTTCGTGTAGCACCAAAAAGAGGCAGAAGAGGGCGTCCAAGCTCCATGTAAGGAATTTATCAGCCTGTGGAAATTGGCTGATTCATTCCTCACAGGAGCTCAGTGGCCATTTTCTGCCTCTTTTTGGGTGTGACATTTCCCCCTAATGTTACCTCAAAATGGCACGGAATAAATTATTTAATCCATTGCAAACATGGATGCTTTCCTCTTCAGAACTATTTGAATCATATTCATAACTGGATGTGTAACAAGAAAGCATATTCTCTGAATCTGAAGCCATTGTTTTGATCCTCCAGCAATGCAAGACGTCTTGGCGACGTCAGGATGTCAGTTAGGAAACAAAAAAGGTTGTCGGTTGTCCTTTAAATGATGAACGCATCGTGAAGTTTAGGTCATATCTTTCATGTGGTATTTTTCTTGTTTTGTTGCTTCTTACAGTTGCAGTTACAATCCACTACAATACATATTGATTTATATTGCGCTTTAACAACAGCTGAAGCTGTAACAAGCTTCGCATGTTCTGTTTTTTTTTTTTTTTTTTTTTTTTTTTTTTTTTTTAACTGGTGTTTTTGAGATGCACTTTTTGCACACGATGTGCCCCCTGCGGTTCTGTGCTCATCTATCAAATGTTATTCTTTCAGTTGATAATTATAATTGGGATTAAAATTGCAATTATTTTTTAGATCGTAATAGAAGAAAAGACTGCATATTTTTGCACTGAAATGACAGAATGATGCAAATAAGTACTTAAATACTGGTTTTGCCTTCTTGTTACTCTTAAATTATGTTTTGTTGTCCAGTATTTCTCCAATTTGTTGTATTGTATTTAAATCTGTTGCGGATGGTCACATGCACAATTGAACGAGATCCAATACAAGAGCTTCAACAATATTTTGCCTTGATGATGATATGAGATGAGATATCCTTTATGTGTCTCACAATGGAGAAATTCCCAATTCATAGCAGTAAAGTTATGAAAGGAGGAGGAAAGAATAAGTAGAAAAACAAAACATAGGAGCTGCTGTAAATGCAGCTACTTTCGCGGCGGCATCTTGAAGTCAAAATAAATAAAATAACATAACATAATAATAAAACGTAATGTAAATTTCTCCACTGCGAGACGAATAAAGGCAAATCCAAACCAATCAAACACAAAAGACAGTCATTCAATCTTAAATACAGTACCGTCAACACTCTCTATGTGACGTCATTCTCTTTCAAGTAGCCCAGCCCTCAAACACGCATTACAGGACTTTTCTTCACCCTCTTGGAGCAGTTATAGATGAAAGAGGAGATGGTCAAAGTGTCTTTATCACCAGTGGATCAGGGACGTCATGATGAAAACGTTCACACGTCTGCTACAAGCTTTACAAAGATAGGAAGGCATATATATTTTAGAAGAGCTCGACCAATGGAAGGAACACATTGTTAGGCTGCTTATATACGGCGTAATATAATATTAAATTGCCCAAAAGTCAATTAAAAGGAATTAAGTTATTGTTGTTAGGTTTACGGAGTTTAGCGAGCGCAAGTACTGGCCACTCATCTTGTGACCGGGTTGTTATTCTGACAGGTTTTTGTGTCATCCCCGCTGCAGCGACATCCTCAGGCCAGCATTGGAACAGCACCCCAGTTGTCCCATTCCAAGCTCGGTCCATAATGTCCCACGACCAGTTTGACGTGTCAATATTATTTAATTTCGGGGCTTTAAATCCGATACGTTGGGAAAGCATACATTTACAGGATTATGAGAAACGAAACCAATACCGTTGATAAAATGGAAACTCTTTATTTACAATACTTTACATTAGTTTCATAGAAACAGTTTTCACCACACGGTACACATGACGCATTTTCAACAAGGGGAAGAGGACAAGTCAACCCATCAGAATAAACCAAACTTCTATCACACGCAGTCCATTGTTAATAGTACTTTTACAGCTAACCGATCTTGAAAGAAAATTAGGGATCTCAAAGAAATAACAGTGCTTGTCATTTCGGAAACATCCCAAGTGGGCTGATTATTGGCAGTGCATCATTTGAAGACACCAACCAGACACGCACGATCTCTGGTCAAAGTCTGTGACTGTGTGCTGTGAAACCTCATCCTTGAATAAAAATGGTGTCTCAGAAGTATTGTCTTTTATGTCATTCTACATCGGAATATGGCTTTTCTTAAACTAATGGGTAAAAAAAAAAACAGGTTCATGGCACAAATGTTCACAACACTTCATCTGAATGACTGTAAGTTTAAAGGGGAAAAGTGGGGCACATTGGAAAAAAAATAAACAACTTTTCCCAGTAAACATGCTGAGGGTGAAGGTATGTGTGAAAACTTGGAAGATGATGAGACACCAAAGCTGGTTACATACATTTTATGATACAAAAAACAGAAACCGGATGATTTCATACCAGCACATGACATTGACCTGCCCAAACGCATTAACTCTTGAGAGAATGTCAACACTCTTCCAGTCAACTAACCATCATATTTCCTGTTGGACTTTTGAATGGAACGACACTTCTATCCCTTCCATAAATATTTGACAAAAATAAAAACACTTGAAAAATGAAACAGCTGAACTGATAGTTAAGGTGAAATATTGATCAACGCTGACAATGCTTGACCGATAGAAACGAAGACAAGTGGAGGAGGGGGGGGGACAACCCGGAACCAAATCGCCTATTGGTTGATATGCGTAGCATCTGGCATTGGAAGACAGCTTGAGAAGAGGAGAAAGCGGAAGCAACCACATCTTCTGGGCTTTTATTTGTCCACAATGGACTTAAATAACAACAACAAAAAGCACGGGTGAAGCAGACGCAATCTAGATCTTTGTTCTATTGGATTATCATCTTAATACTATGTAGCACCATCTTCAACAATTACCACAAGGCTTTACCATTTCATCGTAACAACAGGCCATTTTAGGAAGTGTGGGGGGGGAGGAATCAAGCCTAGTTACATCTCACCGTATCCGTTTGCCAAAAGGTCTGTTTTAAAGTGAGGGGGAAAAAAAGTGCAACCAAGTCTTTCCGACACGTCCCCAGGGTGGCAGTTTGTGGAGGGACTCAACATGGCAGCTTCCAGTGTTCGCAAGACGATGACAGTCCAAACTGTAGCCGTCGGCTGCTACGCTCTAGTCATCTACAGACACATAGTCTACATATTCAGTCAGCTTTGGGGTGAAATTTGGAGGGAAGCCAAAAACGGACCGTTACATGGACAGATGATTTTTGTTTCACGTCTAACCTTTGGAATGCTCGGCCAACTGTTGATATTGTCGAGTGGTTTTCTTCGTCAACGAGGATCGCAAGGGTAATAATCCACGATGTTACACTGCCGTTCAAAACTAGAGATGCCTCAAAAAATGCCTCACTGTTTGTGAGTAGAGTATCCTTTCAGTGATTGCATTACGCAGAGAGTCTGTAGGGAAGCACAAAGTACACATCTGTAGACCTAAAATGACTCGGGATGGGGTATCGGGATTTTCTCAAGTTCCTCAAGTGTTCTTACAAAATCCTCAGAAGGGGATGGGAAGCGGCGTTCATTCAAGAAGGTGTTTACGAGGACCGATGCGAGGACGGTGTGAGCGACGGGCGTCGGCTCCGCCGGAAGGTCCGTCATTTTCTCGGCAGCTCTGGCACACGTACGTTTCGGGGACGTGGCTCTTGCGGATTTTGGCGCACGACAGGTGGATCCAGGTGTGGCATTTGTTGCACTCGATCATTGCGCGGCCGGCGAAAGGTTTCATGCAGAAACACGTCACCAGGTCCCATGAGTCGTCATCTAAGGTCACAAGGGGTTGTGGGGGAGGTGTGGTCACAATGTGATTAAACAGGGCAAATTTTGCGCTTTGTATTCGGATTGAATCAGAAACAGAAAGCCTTTAATAGTCCCACAATGGGGACATTTTCAATTTACAGCAAATACCATGCTTTTTATTCACAAAAACATTTTCAGAGCGTGGAAAATCCTCCTGGACCCTTCGCACCCTGCCCACCACCTTTTCCAGCTACTCCAATCCACGCGCAACAAATCCAGCAGACGTTTAAACAGCTTCTTCCCCCGTTGCCATTAACTCTCTCAACAGTAACCCAAATATGAGTCTATAGTGCACAACCCTGCGGAACAACATCCTGTTATAATCATTGTAGCTCCAGCTCTGTACTCATTTGAACCACTGTCTGCTTGATACTTTATAATAATAATAATAATAATAATAATAATAATAATAATAATACATTTCATTTATAAGCGCCTTTCAAAACTCTCAAGGTCACATTACAGTCACAGGATAAGTTTACATGTGAGTGAGCAGCGGCAGCCATACGCGCCACCGTTCATTCAACCCGGAAGTAACTCAAATAGATAGAAAGCTAGCTAAAATAGCTATATATTTGTCTCACAGTTGTTCCTGAGAGGTACCACTTTCATTAAGGAATTTGATGAGATTAGCCTTCATTAGTGTCCTCCATACTTATTTGTCATGTCTTTTTTATGATGTTACTAGTGCAGCATGTTCTACCTGAGACACATTCGGTGTGTTCTACATACATGGCCAATAAAGATGATTGTGATGTCATCTCATTCAATGAATATTTATTGCATCTATCGAAGCGCTTACCTGAATCCACCATGATATCTTCATCCTCTCCCGACCCATCTTCATCTCGGAACACCACTTGCTTGCCCTGACGGAACACCGTTCTGCTTCCAGAAAGACCCTCCACTTTCTGTACTTGGACCACGCCTTCCTCCAGATCTCGTCCGTCCCACTGGCTCCGTTCTTGCTGTTGTTCCTCTTTGCACTGGGACGAGTTGGTGACGTGTTGAGGATGGAGCGGGATGCTGATGTCGTCTTCCGGCTCCTCTTTTACGGGCAAGTCGCCGAAGGGGAACGGAGGCGGTAGTCCCGGATCGGGTGAGTTAGCTTGGCCGTGTTCCTCGGTGACCTGAAGTTCCCTCTCCTTTCTCCTTTTTTTCTTCTTCAGCTTCTCGGCTTTCCTGCGATCATCCGGATGCAGGCTGGTGAACGTGTGCTGTGCAGAGGAAGATCATTCAAATCAGTCAAATTCACATGGTATTTATTTATAACTTGATTTAGTAGCCTGCCTCAAAGCATAAAAGCGAATATTTTATACAGGGCTATAGAATATATGTGAATATACGGAGGTGGGTAGATGGCTTGGACGGACGACACACCTGCAAGTAAAAATAGTTCTACACTCCTGGCTTAGACTACAAACTCAACTCACATCTTTCTTGATGTGACCGGACATTGTGGCCCCCAGCTGTGGATAGTTCCTGTTTCTGTCCAGGGGGAGCATGAAGGGGTGTTGAGGACGAGACGGCGATGGGCCCGGGGTCCATCCGTCGCTATCAACTGTGCTCCCGGTGCTGTTGGGAGGGCTGGAAGTACTTCGCAGTGAAGAATTCTGTGAAGGATTAAAATAAAACAAAACGTTTTTTTTTTTCCTCCAATCTGTTAAGCACTAGCTCAGTTCTTCAGTTCTACTCAGTTTATTCCATTCAGAACGAAACTTGTGAATCAAAAACAATGGAGGAGAATAAGGATATGTATGCATGTTTGTCACAATGTGCTTTGAACTATATTAGCCATAATAGAAACATTATCTTGAGTGAGAAAACCGAATAATTACCCAGCCATACGCCGTTTTTTTGTTGTTGTTTCCGACTGAATTTGATCAGGGATAAACATGAGTTTGAGCTTTACTTACTTCTTGGGGATATGGGATGTAACCAGCATAAGCTAAAACAAATGTACAAAACTGGTTAAAATCTTCCACTGTTCTTTTCCTCTTCCTGTAGGGTGGACTGAAGCCCTGGAACACATAAAACACACACAGATAAAACATGAGTTAGTAACAGTTTAATTTAAAAAAAAATGAGTAAAATAAAACATATTTGCTTTGGTTATTGTTTGATAATTTGACTTTAAGTTTTTATTAGCAAAGCTATGGGAGGAATTGGCTACTTAACAGCAGTTTAAACACCGGCTAATATGATTTGAGCACTACATACAAGTAATGAGATCACAAACTTGTTTCACAAGATGGGAGAATACATTCAAAGATCTACGTCCGATACTCCGCACTCTCCTCTTTAGCTTACTTCACAAGTAGTCAATGGGTTTAAGATCTGGATAATGAGATGGGCATGTGATCAGCTTGATACGCTTTATATTGTGTCTGGTGAATCGTGACTCCATTTTTTTGCATGAAAATATGCTTCTGCAATAAAAATGTAATAAATGAAACCTGTTTACACTTCTTAAACAATGACGTCACATTCTGTATTTTTTTTACTTCTAAATTTCTCCTCAAAAATGTTAAGAGTGTAAGACTATTTACCAGCACCGATTAGCGTCGAGCCACTACTTCTGCGGTTAACTGATGGGTTGTCGGAGTCTCGTAATGCTCCTTGGGGTGAGTGTGCCACCATCGCACGGATGAGCAAGTCATTTGAAAAGATAGATAAAGTGACGACAACGCACTTTGGTTGAAAATAAATGTACCGTAGGGAAAATCGGTCGTATTTGCCTTTTAAGTGTCTGGAGGGTAGTCCCACCAACCCCCACAATTAGACGTAACTGTCAGACAACAAATGTGGGCTAGCAATGGACAGTCAGCAGTAATAGACGACTATGAGGCTAGCCACGGCTAGTTACGGTGGAGAGTGAGCCATAACAAAGCAACGTCAGGGGCTTTATTTATTTACTTTCCAGATCAAAAGTAAGGCCATCGAATGAGTAACGATAGTTTGCTTCTGAACTGACTTGCCAATTGAGTCTGGCTAACATTGCGTTGATTTAGCACACGTTAGCATGTTAGCAATGGTGATGGTGATGATGATGAAGATGATGATGGAATGTTTTCCAATCGATTGCACGTTAACAATCCCTCCAAAGTATTTTAAGGAGTAAATCGAGGAGATCGGTTTTGCATGTATAATAAGACACTTAACAGTGAGTGAGTCGACGGACGTTGAGTGTGAATGCAAAATGACCGTGGGGCAAGTTGATCACATTCATGTTAAAACAATTTTGTCAAGAGCATTACAAGCTAACAGTGCGATGACAACCAAGTTGACATTCACTGGCGTTGTTAGCAATTAAGCAAAAACAACGCCACGACTTAAATGGCGAGTGATGGCAATAAAATATCACTTACCTCCGACTGAAAAGCGGGAGACGTCGACGGCTTTATGTCACCCATCTTTCTCTGAGTCGTGTTAAATACTATCTTGACAGGCGACGCGCTTATGTCGTTTAAAAACACCGAAGCTAACGTAACGTACGTTACATGGAAAACTCGAAGCTTAAGTGAATGCTCGATTGGTACCAGTTCAATGTTTCAAACCGTGCTTTCGATGAGCACAGAGCAGTTTGCCAATGGAAGCGTCCCGTAAGGTCTTCTCTTTATCAGTTCGATGAGAAGGGGGGAGCGGTTCAGTTCGCCTGGCGGCTGTCACCCGCACCAGCCTGCCCACTTGCTACTCTTCTTCTGCTTGGAAGAATCCGCGGTGGCTCAAACGGGGTGACTCACGGACGCCCTCATCTGCCACATCCAATATGGCGCAATTTCAACGGATTCATGAAAAATATGTTGATGGTATACATGTTTTTTTATTTGCAAATTTCAAACATTGTTTTTTAATGGAAACAATAGTGTATATCAAATTAAATAGTACAGACAATACAAAATAAAATAAATAAGTTCAGTTTGAGTGTTAAACAAACCGGAAACAAGAGGACTTCCTTATTCCGGTGTATCTTTTTTTCTGTGTCGGCGTTTGTTGCTTTCAATGTTTTTACCACAACAATATTTCATTGTACGGTTTCGACATGTCTGCCGCTGGTCTGCTGCACGCGTTTCAGAGCAGAATAACAGAACGCTTCACAAGCGTCGCTTTGGAAATATTTCAAGAAGTAGCGCATATTGTAAAAGGATACCAAGAGGAAAACGACCGTCTGCGATCCTTACTGAACAAAATGATTAACGTGCAGATTAATTCTCCCAAGATTGGTTTGTATAACCGTTAATTACAATTTACCTGCAGTACTGACATTTATACGGTGCATATTAAAATTACCTTATTTATTAACAATTGCGTATAGGGTTTTCAC
The DNA here is from genome assembly GCF_051943395.1 of Hippocampus bargibanti. Taxonomy (NCBI): domain Eukaryota; kingdom Metazoa; phylum Chordata; class Actinopteri; order Syngnathiformes; family Syngnathidae; genus Hippocampus; species Hippocampus bargibanti. The sequence goes on along the minus strand of NC_142745.1, from coordinate 3,583,756 downwards.
AAAAATATACCATTTTGTGAGCATGTATTTGGTTGCTTGGTGGCTGGAAATAAAGAGACGTGCATTTAACGCCCCATTAAATAAGCATTTACCCGATTTAATCCAAACGTACACAATTACTTGTTCAACATAATTTGGGGTACTCCAGAATCCAATTGGAGCCAGCAACACGGTAAAACATGAAATATTTAACACTATTGAAGTTGATGTCACGTGTTCATGTCCTCAAAAAGTGACTGACGTTTTGTGCTGGTAGCCCAAGTTGGCTGTATAAAGTTTTGCACTGACCAACCATTGAAGATGACATACGGATCTAAGAGAAACATGATAAAGTCTAGACTGTTGGGAATAAATCAAAACAATTTAATGGAAAAAAATGGTGAAATTTAGCCTTTAAATGTAGTGCTTCTGATAGAGTTTAAGCCAGCATAGAAGGCCATGTTGGCTATTATGATAACACTGAGTAAAAACCAATCTTTTTCTCTCCCTCAATAGATGACTGTCGATTCCCTCAACGAACTACGGCTCCTGGAGAACAAGCATATGGGCCGAACACTCCTTTAGAGACAGAATTACAGCGATGTTCTAAAGTACCAAAAATTGAGCAGACTGGGCTATTGGAGCCAACGACCAATATACCCGAAAAGGACAGCACTATCTCAGAACTACTGGCTAATGCACCTAAAAAGGAGCAAACTGAAACATCAGTGTCCTACGCAACGGATGTATCAGATCACCTGGCCAATAAACAAGACGTTGATTCCACTAGACGGTTGGCAACGGAACGAGAAAGCAGAATGGAAAACGGCATCACAACGCACTGTCTTAAAAGTGAATTCAAAGAGGAAGCAACTGAAAGGCTGGACATCGCTACCTCACTCCACGCTGTTGCTTTTAGAGACTTCGGCACAGCTTCGGAATTTTCTCATCGGTGCCGTAGTGACGCGGTCACAAACACAGACCTGAGATATCGTGAATCTCTGAAACCCTTATCCAAAAAGGTAGACTTATTTGTCATTCTGTTTCTGTTAAGGATTTGTTTCATTTGGGTACATCAAGCAATATTAGCACTTTTTTTTATAGTTGATAAACGTTTGGTTCAGACACATATGGATTTGATTAGCCTTTATTAGTCTCACAGTGTAGAAATTTACATTTCCCAGCAGGAAAGTGAGGAAAGGAAGAGTAAAGGAAAGAAAGAAGTAGAAAACCAAAATACATGACCATGTAAAGGCAGCCACTCGCGGCGCCATCTTGATTTCAAAAAGAACAACAAAAAACTAAATAACAAAGAATGTGACACAATTGGTGAAATGTGCATGTCTGCTACAAGCTAAATGTTGAAAGCAAACACGAAGCTGTTGACAATAAGATCTTCTGTACCACTTAAATCCGCTTCAATTTCAAGCCGCGACAGTTCCACATACGCATCGGTTGTCTGCGCTGGCGCTCTTGTCTTATCGCGGGCCCATTAAGCCATGCATATGCAGAACACACTATCAAAATATACTTTGTTTTCTGATATTGTCTTTTTCTGTTATACTTGTTCTAAATGTCACCACAGAAGTCCATCCGGGAACACAAACCAAAAAGAAAAAACGTGATGACGACGATAGCATTGAAAAAGGAACTCATCGCCAAATGGGAGAGAGGTACGCGCGTCTCGGACCTGGCCGTGCAGTACAATATGGCTAAATCGACGGTATCAACTATATTGAAGAGAAAAGAAGCCATCAAAGCTGCGGATGTGGCAAAAGGGGTTAAAACGCTCAGCAGCAGAAGAACTGACAAAGTAGAAGAAGTGGAAAAATTTCTGCTTGAGTGGATTACCCATAAACAGTTGCGGGGCGACACCGTGTCAGAGACCCTCATTTGTGACAAGGCAAGGGAGCTGCATAATGCGCTTTCCCGAGACGACCCCGGGAGCAGTGCTGAGGAATTCAAGGCTAGCAAAGGCTGGTTTTGCAAATTTAAAAAGAGGAGTGGAATATGCGGGGTGCTAAAACCAAGGGAGGCTGCCAGAGCTGGAAAAGAAGACGCTGAGAGACTTGAGGATTAATTTCAAAACGTTGTTGTCGTCCAAGGTTTTCTCCCTTAAAGGACAACCGACGTCTCCGGACAAGTTGTGTTCATAATTTGTAAAATGGCTTCAAATGACTTCTACTGAGCATATTTTAATAAGATTCCACCGCATATAGCTATATTTTACGTTTTAAGACTCGCGCTGAATATTCAAGAAGTCTTGTTTTTGAGTTAGTGACGAGTCCGTACGTGACGTCACTAAAGGAACGCCCCTGACCGAAAAAAGACACATTGTAGCAGTCCTTCCATCACGGCAATGTATTTTGCTGTACTTGTTTGGTTTGAAAACCTCATGTTGCACCCAAAAGCCACCATAAGAGGGCGTCCAAGCTCCATATAAGGAATTTATCAGCGTGTGGAAACGGAGGTGGCCACAGGAGGTCGCCATTTTGTGCCTCTTTTTGGGTGAGACATTTCCCCTCAATGTTGCCTCAAAATGGCACGGAATAAATTATTTAATTGATTGCAAACATGTATGCTTTCCTCTTCAGAACTATTTGAATCATATTCATAACTGGATGTGTAACAAGAAAGCATATTCTCCGAATTTGAAGCCATTGTTTTGATTCTCCAGCAATGCAAGACGGCTTGGCGTGACGTCACGAACTGGGGGCGCGACTTTCTGAAAATGCCCAATTTGCAGCTCAATTTTTTGCAGATTTTGGACACTTTGAGTCGTTTTTGTTGGTGTTTTGCATTTGAATAAAAATATCATACTGCGTGTTTTGGGTATTTTAGATGCTATAAAACGTTTTTCTGGTGTCAGTTAAGAAACAAAAAAGTGACGTCGGTTGTCATTTAAGATTCTTTGGCCAAAGGCAGGTGTAACTATAGTCAGTGTTTTGTACATGCTCCCATCGTGCTGTGTATCGTGGCTGCTTTTATTGGAAACAAACACCTTATTTAAAAAGTATCTGTAGTCTTGAAAATGTGAAGGAAGTTGAAAATTTGAGCCCAAGCTTGACGAAAAATATCGATAACGCTCCAATCACCAAACAAAAAAAAAGAAAAAGAAAAAAAAACATTGACATGTAATACTTAATTCGCCCAGCAGGGGGTCGAACAGCTATCCATCCTTTAACTGTTCAACTGATATACGTAATCCCCAGTTGACCATTTTTGCGAAGGTGTGTTTGATTTCGTCTTTATGAGTACAAACTGTCCTGTATTGAAAACAATTAAATATTTAAGTTGTTTTTGTGATGTCTCCCCTCAGGAAACATCTTTAAACAAATGAACACACAAAATATTAAATTGACCGGAAATGGGGGTCGCATCTATTTTTCTTTTCCGGGTTGTCTCTTGTTTCGCTCTGTTGTCGATTATATTCGTACTCCTTGGATGCCCAAAGACAAAACCACTGTTGCATTGCATTTCGTTGTTTGCAACATGTCGACTGTCAGCCAAATGCATGCGTTCCAGCTTCATTTAACCGAACGTTTTACCAGCTTGGCCATGGAGATATATCAAGAAGTGGCGCTCATTGTGAAAGGATACCAAGAGGAGAACGAATGTTTGCGATCCTTATTGAACAACGAAATAAACCCCCGGTGGAATATAACCAACATCGGTTTGTACATTTTAACATTCATATTCTACATTTAAATAATGTGGTCAAATAAATTAAGTATATGGTTTGCATTGAAAAGTCGCCTGACATTTTAGCTATATTGAATTCTCAGCATTAAAAGTTGTTTATTTTGTGGTTATACGTGTATTTCTCGTTTCTGATTGAGTAACAACAAATATACAACAACAAAAACACCAGTGTTGACTCTCAAATGCAGGCACGCCTCAAAACTGTTTTTCGCCCAGCTGTCATTGACAGAACTCTTTGTAGTGGCATTTTTATGTACACGTATTGTATTTGTCTTTGGATTGCACAAATAACACTATTCAGATTGGCTCAGTCACAACCACCTTTTTTAATATAGGCCGATCACAAATGATGTACATGATTATTTATTTACATATTCGATGGGTAGGCTGGTACTCAATAGACATGCTGTACAAGTGTTTTCCACAATATAGCTCATTCAAATAGTCTATATTTTGCGGTGGAAATGTTCTCAACTTCTTATGCCTAGTGTAAAGTGTGATGTTTCTTTCTTTTTTTTCCAAAAGAACACAAAAGACTGGCTAGAATGCCTGTGCAAGAGCAACCTCCTGAAATGAACATTCCAGAGGAGAAGGGAGCTGAAACAAGAACCAAAAGGTCTAAAATAGAACATAATCAGCAATGGGCTAATGTATTTCACCCTTTTGTAAATAAAACAAAAGAAGAACAAACAGAAGTATCAGTGTCATCTGCAGTCGGGCAATCAGAGGAAACGGGACTGTCAAAGAAATCAGCAGTTGAAAGATCTGTTTCATTGCCTGATTTACCTCGACGCAAGCAAACCAAAGAATCAGAGCTATTGACCAACGAACCTTATGACCAGCAAACCGAATACGGTAAAAGCTTTGCACTTGAACGAGAGAGCGGAACGGACAGCGGCATTATAATGGATTGTCCTAAAATTGATCCCAAAGAACAAGACACGACTGCACTTCAGGCTATGACTTTTAGTGACTTTTATACAGCCAAAGAATTTGCTCAGCCAAGCACAAGTGGGGAAATCACAAACCAAGACCCGCTACTTCCGGAGCGTCCAAAATTATTCATCAAAAAGGTAAACTTTAATTCTCTGTTTCTAAGATTACGGTCCTGTAAATTTGTGTGATGATTTACTTTGATGACCACTCTGGGTGTTGCCAAACGTGAGTTTTTGGGGTAGCAAGGCAACAATTTTGCATGCCTACTTTGCCATCCTCATCCATGGTTGGTGTCAATGAGTCACGAGCGGCCTAAACTGCAAGTCTGTGGAGATGCTGAGATGGAGAAGATTATTTCCCGAGCCAAAAATTCTCTGAGCAGCTTCCATTTTTTGCTCATTGGACATTTGATTTGATCATCAAGCTATCAAAACAGGTTTGAAGATGGCAACCGGTTGGACCAGTGGATTTATGCTCTCTAAACATCAAGAGAAGGCGTCGCAATCCAGGCTGTCATCAATGACTTTTGTCTTTTTTTTGTGTCAAGGAACAACACCAACAAATTGGTGTTGAAAAAAAATGCATAATAAACACATAATAAATAAACACATAAATAAATATGTGAATACATAAATAAATAAATGGGTGGATGGATGAATGAATAAAGTCCCCATCTGAGGAACTAAGCTTGAAGAATTAAACTGTGAATTTCTACTAAATGTTGTCCACAGCAACAATGTACATTTACTTCAAAACAAAAAGCTAAATAAATAAGTACATAAATACAATACACATAGATTTATATCGCGCTTTAACAATAGCCGAAGCTATTCTCCAAAGTTATGTCCATAGCCAACACTGTACGTTTACTTCAAAACAAAAAGTTAAATAAATACAATAAACATTGATTTATATAGCACTTTAGCAACAGCTGAAGCTGTAACAAATCGCTTATAATAGAGTTGGATAAATAGATGGATAGATGAATAAAGGTTCATGAGCAAACCACCCAATAACGAAGCAAAGAGCTGGAAGGACCATCACTGCACCACTATAAGAGAGGTTGACAACATTGAACAAGCTGCTGGCCTTCCATCCCTGTCAAAGAAAAACGGATCAGCATCTACTGGAAGTTAACCTAGACTGGTACCAAGGGAAGCAACCAAAGAAGAAGCATTTTCCTTGAGAAGCTAGAAACACCACAGCTCCAAAGGGACACGTCCCATAAAAAAACGTCTCTAGCCACAATTCAGGCAAGGTGGGAGTGGTCTCACCTACTCACCTTCACATGACCACAGCCTCAAATTTCGAAAGTAAGTAAGTCCTGTGTTAGTTGTGTGGTGTGTTTGGGTGGGGCGTGGGTTCAGAAATAAATCAATACAATCCTGAACCATCCTAATTTCTTGTTTATTTTTTATTCTAGGTTATGTCTAGCGGAAAGAGGAAACGCTGCGAGGTGTGCGGACCACTGAAGGACACAAAGACGCAAACCACATGCCGAAACTGCCAAAAGTACATCTGTGGTGCACATACAGCCAAATTTTGTGATGAATGTGTTTTTCTGCATATCACATCATAAAATGGTGGCTTGTCGATGAAAAGGTTTCTTCAGCAGTCATCTGTACTTGTTTGAAAGTGTCGGACGTTTCGCTTCTTATCCAAGAAACTTCGTCAGCAACGACAAAGTTTCTTGGATAAGAAGCGAAACGTCCGACACTTTCAAACAAGTACAGATGACGGCTGAAGAAACCTTTTCATCGATGGACCACTCCTGTACGACTGAGAGCTTACACAGACGTAATGGTGGCTTGTGTAATTGGAAGTTGAAGAATTATCAATAAATCTTGAATTGACGTTGTCTAACTTCTTTCCTCCCCACATTCCCGAAGTCTCGAGGATAGTATATTTTTAACATCGGTTATAGTCTGACAAAAAAACAGACTTACATTGCAATACAAGGATTTGTTATGCTTATTATTTGCTAACTTAAAAATATGACACATGAATTTGACTGTAGGGATTGTATAAGTGGTAAATACATTTCCAAGAGGGCTCTTAAAAAAACTGGACCTTTGGAAGTCCAGTTTGCAAGTTTAATAAATTTAAGTCATTCACTGCCAGAGAATGTGCAAAAATGTGTCCACTCCAGTGCCAGGGTTTTTGTCATTTTCACTCAAATTGCAGGACTAAAATTGAATTTTAGGACTACATAAACATTCAATGCAGCGTAAGAAACCTAAGACTCTCTTCTTTCATCAGCAAAAAAAGTTAATTCCTAAGTTATATGGGTCTGGAGTTATCTGCGCTTGAAGTGGGGGCAGCTGTACAAAAGATACATGATGCCCCCTCGTGGGAGGGAAAAACATCACCAGAGGTCTGACCGGATCTTGATCTTCATGTTCATGATCTTTTTGTGTGTGATACTTATCCCACATGTGACCGCAGAAGAGTACCCTGGATGACAGGCCAAAGAGGAAAACCGTGATGACGACCATAGCACTGAAAAAGGAACTTATTGCCAAATGGGAGAGAGGTACGCGCGTGTCGGACCTGGCTGTTCAATACAATATGGCGAAGTCGACTGTATCGACCATATTAAAGAGAAAAGAAGCCATCAAAGCAGCGGATGTGGCGAAAGGGGTCAAAACGCTCAGCAGCAGAAGAACTGACAAAGTGGAAGAAGTGGAAAAAGTTCTGCTGGAGTGGATTACCCATAAACAGTTGCGGGGCGACACAGTGTCAGAGAACCTCATTTGTGACAAGGCAAGGGAGCTGCATAATGCGCTTTCCCGGGACGAGCCCGGGAGAAGTGCCGAGGAATTCAAAGCTAGCAAAGGCTGGTTTGTTAATTTTAAGGAGAGAAGCGGAATCCATGGCGTGCTAAGACCCAGGGAGGCCGCCAGGGCGGGAAAAGAAGACGACAAAAGATTTGAAGACCAGTTTCAAAACATCATCAATAGCGTTTTTTTCCCATAATAAATGGGGTGGACAAACACACTGTGGTTCTGACAGCCCACGCCCCTAGATCTTTTTATGCACACTTAAAGGACAACCGACATCACTTTTTTTGTTTCCTAACTGACATCAGAAAAACGTTTTATAGCATCTAAAATACCCAAAACACGCAGTATGATATTTTTAGTCAAATACAAAACACCAATAAAAATGACTTAAAGTGTGCTGAAACTGCAAAAAAATTGAAACCGGAAGTGGCCAGTTTCAGAAGATCCCGCCCCCTTGTTCGTGGTGTCACTCCAAGACGTCTTGCCTTGATCGAGAATCAAAACAATGGCTTCAGATTCGGAGAATATGCTTTCTTGTTATGCATCCAGTTATGAATATCATTCAAATAGTTCTGAAGAAGAAAGCATACATGTTTGCAATCGATTAAATAATTTATTCCGTGTCATTTTGAGGCATCAGGGGTGGGAAATGTCGCACCAAAAAAAAGCAGAAAATGGCGACAAAGCCGTGTAAGGAATTAATCAGCACGTTTCCACAGGCTGATTAATTCCTTACATGGAGCTTTGTCGCCCCCGTCTGCCTCTCTTTGGTCCTACATGACGTTTTCAGACCAAACAAGTACAGCAAAATGCATTGACGTGATGGAAGGACTGCTACAATGTGTCCTTTTTTGGTCAGGGGCGTTCCTTCAGTGACGTAGGGTGAGGACTTGTCACCAATTCAAAAACAAGACTTCCGGAATATTCAGCGCGAGTCTTAAAACGTAAAATATAGCTATATGCGGTGGAATCTTTGTAAAATACGCTCAGTAGAGGTAATTTGAAGCCATTTTACAAATTATGGACACAACTTGTCCGGAGACGTCGGTTGTCCTTTAAATTGGCAATCACACTTCTTCTCACGATGAGAGGAACAAAGCATCATTTTCACCAGTGGATTAGGGACGTCATGGTTGAATCTGCACTTCTACGACAAGCTAAATGCTAAAAGACAATTTGACTTAATATAATTCATTTAGTCTGTGATTCAGATATTTTAAGGCAGCAGAGAAGGCCTTGCAGGCCCTGACCGCCCACCACTGTTTCAGTTTAAGTTAGATTGAACGATGTTGTACTTTGTGTTTGATGAATTGAAATGTTTCTCGCAGAAACGGCGTTTGCTTTCACTCCCCAAGAGGTCGCTGGGCTCGAATATCAGTTCAAAACTGCCGACGTTTAGCGGCCACGTTCGATTTGACCTTCGTCACAAGATAAACACCCAATTGTAAACGCTCCGCCATGGAGGTGGAGGCTTCTCGTCTGTGACAGCGCAGAAACAGTCCCTCCGTTTTCGTCATCCACTCATTAGCCTCCTTTTTAGTCTTCCTTCCTATTTAAAAAAAAAACCAAATCTCTTCACACGTTGTTGTCAACATGGCCGTAAACAAAACGTACTTGAGTATCGGCTATGCTTCGTTCGGTGTGCTTTTCGGGACGTCTGCTTTTTTTGTGTGGAACGTCGTGTACCGACAGCCGTGGACAGCAGCCATGGGAGGACTGTCAGGTAAAGAACAAGTGCAACGGCGAACCGTTGCAGAGTCATCTCTGTCAAAGTGTTTTTTTTTAATCTCAGAAGACGTCTTTTTTTAAAAAGTAGAATGCAACAGTGCTCACTCGAAAATCAGATGTGTCACATAATATCGATTCATAAAGTTTTTTTTGTGTGTTCAGGCTCTTAATTTAATTGTTTGGTTTAATATAAGCAAGACATTCTAACATGGAAAGACGTGTTTTAATTTAGTCATTCTAATTTGGTATAACAAATGTAAATATGACATTCATTAATGTGTTCAATATTTATGATGGAAGCATAATCTTTTTTTTCAAGAATTCTGATATTTATAATGAATGTATTTTCCCTCATTCTTGAGCGAAAGTTTGTATGTAATCGTCATGTAACGTTCATTGAAATTCATTTGGGGTGTCAGGTGGGGGCACCCCCCAAATAAAAAAATGATAGCTTTCTTCTTACGTTGTTTTTGACTCGTTTGTGTCTGCCTCATACTTTCCACTAATTTTTAGTCATTCATTGAGAGAAGCAGATATTCCGATTTTGTTTTCATTTTCACTTATTTGTTAGTGTTTATCAAACGAAGTCAGCTTTATTGTCAAATATGCTAATGTAAATGACATGCAGCACAGATGATGTCATGACTCCTTTCTTTTTTCAAAAGCCATTTGAAATCAAAACTAGTACTCGTCCCGGCGCACACAAGCACCTTGAAGTCATTTGGCTTTGTGCAAGTAGACCAGTGTATGTGACCTTTGAGCTTTTAGATTAGATTTGTAATTGCTTGAATGAATATGCCGCTCCCTCCATGTTTTGCATGAAGCTTGACTGTGTTATGATCCACTTCACTTTTGTGGATCATTGATTTACCTTTTAACCCTCTCAACCAAGACAAAACCGCGAGCCTTTGTTTTGGCAAAGCCTCACAGTGACTAAAGTGGGAAAAAAAGAACTGTGCTTAACTGACTCAGCTTGTGGAAACTTGTTGAGTCATGGTGTGATCACGAGGATACATTTTAAATCAGTCTCGCAGTTGTACATGAACTCTTGGCGTAAACAACCGTGCCTGCCTTTTTTTTTTCTTTTCACCTTTCCATAATTTATACAGCATTGTTGATATCATCCCATCATAGGAACTTCCCTGTGCTGGCAGTCAGTTATTATTCAACATTAGCAAAACACAATGTGGTCATTGGAAAACACAATGTGGCCGTTGGCAATTTAAATACACCTACATAAACACAAAGCTTGAAATGTGTTCCTTGCAAGCAACTCGCATACACTGTTAACTGAGTATATATTGCTGATTGCTAATGAATTCTGTTTTGAAGCATTTGTGGCAAAGTCTAATGCAAAATATTGTACACAAAAAAGGGTCAGGGTCACCAGGGTAGTGTGTTCTCTTGACGCTACTTTAAACCATTTTTCAAAATAGTGACTAGTGAACAAGGGCCATGAATAATGAGGAAATGTATTGTTATTATTATTATTATTATTATTATTATTATTATTATTATTATTATTATTATTATTATTATTATTATAAATAATTTACATTGCGTCCCTAAAAGTTTTTTTTGCATTTGCGCATAAATGGCACAAGATGGCAGCAACACATAACACGAAGCGTAAAACTTCACTCAGTAGCCACATTGGGAGGAAAGCAGAGGCACACTTTCATTTTTTTTTCATATGATAGTGTACAAGGGATGTCAAGAAAAGAGCACATTAAAAAAAAACACAGAACTAATCAATTAATCAAATCTAATAACGGCAAAATTCCAATAACGATTTCATCGTTTTGGGCTGACATCAGTAGCAGTGACTCCTGCTCTACTTGGCCGTTTAGCAAGGCATTAGTTTAGCGTGAGTTTCTGCTCCAAGCTGCTTGTGTTTTTTTTTTTTTTCATTTTCTATTTGCGAATGTGATTGTGTTTCAATGTGAGCCCCCGAAGGGAATTGTAATATTTTTCTTCTGCTCATTAGGTGCGCTGGCACTATGGACCCTACTGACCCACATCATGTACCTGCAGGACCGCTGGCGCACTTGGCTGAAGGGTCTCAAGTTGATCTTTTTCGTCGGCGTATTCTTCTCTCTGCTCGCCGTTGTTGCTTTCATCACCTTCCTGTCGATTGCCATCCACAACGGAGAGTGTGAGTTACCGATCGGTGTCTTTGTGGTGGATGTTAGCGTATGTGTGAAATGTGCCATGGTTTTAGATGAGATTGAATTAGCCTTTATTATAGTCTCGCAGTGGAGAAATTTACATTTCACAGCAGCAGAGTTATGAAAAGAAGAGGAAAGAAAGAAGTAGAAAAACAAAATACAGGAGCTGCTGGAAAGGCAGCCACTTTTGCGGCGCCATCTTGAAGTCAAAAGAACAAAAAAACGATATCACAAATAATATGACACTTTCTGCACCCTCTTTGTAGCATAAAGCAGTTCTAGATGAAAGACGAGAGGATCAAAGTGTCCTTTTCACCAGTGGATCAAGGACATCATGGTGAAATGTGCACGTCTGCTACAAGCTAAATTTTGAAAGCAAACACGAAGCTGCAGCATCCATTGACAAAAAATAGACTGTCTCACATCTCCTGTCCCACATAAATCCGCTTCAATTCCAAGCCGCGAGCGCTCCTTTCTTCTCATCACGGAGTCCTCACATACCCTTCACTATGTAATCTTTCTCTCACCCGTAGCCTTGACTGACCCTCGTAGTCTCTACCTATCTTGTGTTTGGAGCTTCATGAGCCTCAAGTGGTCCTTCCTGCTCGCTCTGTCGGCCCACCGCTACCGCAAGGAATTCACCGACATCGCTATCCTCAGTGACTTCTGAAGCCCGATGATAACGTTACTCGAGAACTTAAAGGGACCCGCTTGTATCTCCTTTTGCTGGAGGGGACAATGTGATGGATGACTCTTTTTCAGGTAACACTTCAGTGTTTAGATGAACTTTCACTTGCCTCACCTTTTTCCTTTAGTGCACAGGTGTCAAAGTCAAGGCCCGCGGGCCAAATCCGGCCCGCCACATCATTTTTTTCGGCCCGCGAACGCAAATCAAACTTGTTAAATTCCATGATGATTGCTAAAATCTGAGCCAAAATTTCATATTTTTGGATGTCAACCACAATAAAAGTCATTATTCTTGACTTCAGATTTGAAAACGAGTTATTCATTAATTTGCTGTGTGCTCTATATGTAATATATGTAATATATTTTTCTATAAAAATATATACGGAAATCTGTAAAGCCGAGCGAGAGAAGAGAATAGGCGTTTGGGAATAAATGAATTAAAATGTGGAAGAGCAAAGAATTAGAATTTGCACAAAATGCAGGTCAGTGTTTCATACTACAGTAAAGTCTCGTTATATCGATATCGGATATGCCGGTTATATCGATACTATTTCTATGCACGCACGGAGAAAATTACATGCAAACAGGGTCGGTTATATCGATAGTCCCGGTTATATCGATATTTTTTCGGACTCCCTTGAATATCGATATAATGAGACTTTACTGTATATGCACTTAGTGCAATTGCAATTGCTTGTTATTACCACCAGGGTGAGACACCACTTCAACAAGACTTGATATCCCAAATTGCTAATGCATATTCTTGTTAAAGATTTGTGTGTGTTGTTTTATAATCAGATGATAAATCAGGTATGACAGGGTATTTTCTTTGCACTTTTCACAATTATATTTAATTATGCGACTGGAAAAAAAGGTTGGACAAATGACTTCTGTTTCATATAAGTGCTTTTTAAAAAAAAGAGTTGATTTCATACCCTCCTGATGTTGTATATGTTGATATTGTAACATTTTTCAGATTGTTGCTCAGCCAAATTATTTTTGCCATCTTTTCACCTGTGTGAGAAGTTACTGCTGTGTATGCACATGAGGTTCTTCTCAGAAGAGACACATCAATAAAGTGCTTTTAAAAAAACAACCACTGTGTGAGCTCTGAAACACACACACACAGTTAAACACTTCCCATTTTTTTCCTCAGAGGCACTATTTTACAGTTTCGGTTCCTATAAAATATTTCATGGCTGTGTAGTTTTGCTTAGGAATTAAACTTGTTTTACTAAGGAAGGGTTAGATGAGTCTGCCATAAGCAAAGGTCACTTTTGGGTATTAGCAGCGAGATTTGCGCCAATCAAGCAGCTCGCCCGAGAAATCTTTCAAAAGAAAAACACCCCCACAGCCACGCCAAGGCGACAATAAATGAAAAGTTGAGCTTTGAAGTCAGCCAATTATGCCATCCAGATTTTGATTTTGTACCTCACGTTGTTTTATTTGGTCGTCAGTACTTTTTAATCAATATGGGAAAAGATGTCTTTGCAAAGTGGCACGACGTTTGTATTCACATGAAAATATGCATGCTCATTCTTTGCTGGCGATAAACACTCCTCACAATATTTTGGTTCTAATTGCATTCAGCTCGTTTGTTTGTAAGCTGCCGCACTCCGCCCGCGTCTTAGTAATTGCAATGTTGTGGTCATATCACCATGGGAACATTTTTAGCTGAGTGTTATAAACTTCAACATTCGGAAACTGAAAAACTACCCGTCTCAATTTCCACTGAGTGGGGCAGCCGACGCGTGGTGGTGGGGCTGGTGGGGTGGGGGGGAACCAAATGCGGCCTATTAACTTTATATGCTAGCCCGTAAAGTGTGTGTGTGTGTGTGTGTATATGTGTGTGTACATGGTATGTAAAGAGGGGAGGGGACTCGTTTTATTCAATTATGGGACCCCTTTCTCCCCAAATCAAGGAAGGAAGTAGTCTCAAAATCTTGAATGCAGTCTGGCAGAGTGCGGTGAGACTGTGTTTGTATCGTTTACCCTTTTAAAAATCCTAAATAAACTGGACAACGAAAGGGTAAAAAGCGACAGCTTTTTTTCACAACAGGTGAATATATGTACATAAGCAGCAGAGGTCCTCCGAAGACCATTATACATTGATCGCATGAAATTATATACAGCATATGATTTTAATATCTATAGTATGAGCACCGGTGGACTTTTATAACATTTCATCTGAGGTTGCATTTGTTTTTAAAAAGTTGTATTTGGCTCATTGGCTGTAAGCCATCCACCTTTTTCGATCCAGTATAATGAAGATCATTCAGGCTGATTTTACTTTGGCCGACATGAAAAATGTTGACTTTATTATTATTATTATTATTATTATTATTATTATTATATGAAATGTAGATTTATCCACTGCGAGACTAATAAAGCAAAATCCAATCCAATTATTATTATTATTATTATTATTATTATTATTATTATTATTATTATTATTATTATTGACTATGATTAAAATACTTTTTTAAATATCAATGCTGCACATGTCCTGATCCTGAAATCTCTTCGGAACGAGCAACATGGCAATACATCGATATTATTTAATGGGATTATTAAAAAAATTATAGATATTTGTACTTACAGCATATGGAATGTTCTTCTGGATTTAAAAAAAAACGCACCCGTAATTATCCTCATATTGGTATAAATACATTATTTATACCAAATGCAATATTGCTTTTCATGCTTGTTTTATAAGTGAACATGTTCTGTGGAAAATTCTGAACATGTTCTGTTGAAAATTACTTGCTTTGATGTACATCATTATGTGCTCAATAAAGGGGTTGGCAATCAACTGCCTGTGGGCCATAAACAGCAACAAAAGCATCTGTACCGGCCCGCCAAACCTACTCAATTTTACTTGTATCAAGTGGCTGCACACTATAGAATCATTTAGATTTAGACTTTTGTATTTTTTTTAAGTATGTATGTATAGTCTAGGTAATAAAAAAAATATTCTAGATCCAAATGATCTTGTCATGTAGTCACTTGATGAAATAAAATGCAATAATTTCAACAAAACTTCCCAGTCCACGCAATTCTAAAAGTAAGAATCCAAAATACATACTCCTTTTCATATGCCCCGCAACGTTTTTGCAATATTCCGAAAACAGCTTCACGGTGTTGCATTAGATGATTGAAACATATCGGTGAATCCAAAAAAAAAGGCCCCACAATTTGCTCCAGCAGTCCTTCACAAACATTGACTGAGATTCCCAAGTGGATGTAAAGTGTGAAAGCTTCAATGGTGATATATGACCATTCAAAAGCATTTGTTTGAAAGAGAAGAAGAAGAAGAGAAAGAGAGAAATGACAAACTTCCCATCTTGAACTAGTCTGAGGACCAGATGGCCTTTTTGACATCAAGAAACTGCTTTGGCATTTTCCGATGGTGGTCCTCGGATGATTTCCAAGCAACTTCTGCTGAATCAGACAAACAACCGACAGATATTTAAAGGACAACCGACGTCTCCGGACAAGTTGTGTCCATAATTTGTAAAATGGCTTCAAATGACTTCTACTGAGCGTATTTTACAACATTTCCACCGCATATAGCTATATTTTACATTTTAAGACTCGCGCTGAATATTCCGGAAGTCTTGTTTTTGAGTTGGTGACGAGTCCTCACGTTACGTCACTGAAGGAACGCCCCTGACCGGAAAAAGGACACATTGTAGCAGTCCTTTCATCACGTCAATGCATTTTGTTGTACTTGTTTGGTCTGAAAACTTCTTGTTGCACCAAAAAGAGGTAGAAAAGCGCGTCAAAGCTCCGTGTAAAGAATTAACCAGCCTGTGGAAACGGGCTGATTAATTCCTTACACGGAGCTTTCTCGCCATTTTCTGCCTCTTTTTTAGTGCGACATTTCCCCCTCGCATTGCCTCAAAATGGCACGGAATAAATTCTCTAATCGATTGCAAACATGTATGCTTTCCTCTTCAGAACTATTTGAATCCGCTCATACTTTTGCCATTTCTGATATCCCGGTGCGGAACACCCGTCATATTTTACTTAACCGTCGCGATATGCTGATGTTTTTACCCTTTCTGTCGTTGTCGCCTCAGCTCGCTTTGCCTCTGGGACCAAGTTTGCATCTGAAACATTTTAGGGAGACACATATTTGCCATTCCCAAGCCAGCACAAAAGGGATCTGCCATGACAGGGTGCGCTTGATGTGGCTTCACAAGGAGGAACCAGAACCAGAACAAGGGATTGGAAAAGCCATGAAGAAATGTTAGCGCTATGTAACTTTGGTAAAATCACCTAATCTAATGGAAGTCAGGATTGATTCGACGTGAAGGCCAACTTCTTTGAAGCGGGGCCGACGAGTTCTGTTGACGTTTCTAATGCAATGGCTCTGTTGTCGAAACGCCGCATTCCTCTGCAGCTCGCGCACAAGATGCCGTTTGACTGTACGTTTGAGCCCCAGGGGTGCGTTTGTGCGTGCGTGACAGCGTCGGAGCCCGCAGATCCCTAAGTGGACGCTGCTTCCCTTAACTCGTATTTGAAGTGTGAGATTACAGATATTGCTCACGTGGAGTTGGGGTCTGGGTTTGCCGACAAAGGCCTTTTATTGGCCCTGACAGCAAGATATCCAGATAAAAGATGATCATATATTTAAAAAAAAAGAGAGCGAATCATCTGTAAGATCTTTTCTCTTTGAGGCTGTAGAATTGGGTTTATGTGAATCATGGCATCAATCAAAACATGGGAAGGTTTGGAGCATGGAGATCATGTTTTTGCGTCTGCAGTCAGCGATGAGGTCACCGAGGACCTCACTACAACGGAATCTCAAAATTTTAACACCCTTAAAGGACAACCGACGTCTCCGGACAAGTTGTGTCCATAATTTGTAAAATGGCTTCAAATGACTTCTACTGAGCGTATTTTATAACGATTCCGCCGCATATATCCTCTCTCTCTATATATATAGAGAGAGTGTCTAAAGTTTCTTGAATGTTTATGTAGTCCTACAACTAAATATTCTTCGGGTCCTGCAATTTGAGTGAAAATGACAAAAACCCTTGCACTGGAGTGCACACATTTTTCCACCATCGTCTGGCAGTGAATGAGTTAATAGCAGGTGAGATGTAAGGTGGCTGCAAAGGGTCAAAAATTATTATTTTTTTTTGTGTTGAAGATGATGTTGGAGCCAGTTTTTCTTCTCAGATGTTTCATCTGTCTCGTTGACACAGCCAGCAAAGCCAGTCATCAGCATAATGTGTAACAATGTTTACAAGGGGGGTCACTTTTTTCCACTCATAATTTCAAAATAATATTTTTGAGGAAAAACAACAACAAAAAACACGGGTTTATTCATGCTCAGTGTTTATCCATCAAACATCATGACCTGACATTACGTACGTTACATGACGTGACAATTTCGGCCTCTCCTTGAGCGGCAATCTGGAGACTATGGAAATCACGTAGGGGCCAGATGGTCACTTGGTTTGCACAGAAATCAAACTGCCGACAATGAATTTCAGCTGCTGACTCAGCGGTGAAAATGACTTTCATGTGCTGACTTGCTATAAATAGCGTCGCCCCACGCTTGATGAATATGCAAAAAAGATTTTTCGTTTGGCGCCCTTGTCACGTTGTCTGTCAACATGAGCAACTAGATGTCAATAGAAATTGTGATTTTCATTTATCTGTTCGCGTTTCAACCCGCAATGTCCCTTTTTTTTGTTTTGTTTTTTTCAACAATCCGGGTCACTCAAAGACTCCTATCAACACTCGGACTTCGGATGTGTTTCACATTAGCACATGCACACAAAGACCAGATGACCTCGTGTCTACACATGTGGACATGATGCAGTTTGTCCACGCAACCTTCCTCCTTGTCACGCTCTCTTTGATAGCCACGCAAACACGATCACTTTCATTCCTCGTCAAATTGGGTCTTTGGTCTTTAGTAGTTTGATTTAAAAAAAAGATGGTGAGACCGTGGAAGGCTCGTTCGCACTTCCACCTGACAGCTTTGGTTTTAGAGCTCAAGTCGATGGAAATTCAATGTAATTAGAAGCAGTAAGAAGAGGTGAGAAGGTCTCATAATCAATACTACTGAGACGAGAGAATATTGTGAATGCTGATTTTATATATTTTGCTGCAGCATGTGAGTGAAAGGACAACCGACGTCACTTTTTTGTTTCCTAACTTACATCAGAAAAACGTTTCATAGCATCTAAAATACCCAAAACACGCAGTATGATATTTTTAGTCAAATGCAAAACACCAATAAAAATGACTTAAAGTGTCCAAAATCTGCAAAAAATTGAGCTGCGAATTGGGCATTTTCGGAAAGTCCCGCCCCCTTGGTCGTGGTGTCACCCCAAGACGTCTTGCCTTGCTGGAGAATCAAAACAATGGCTTCAGATTCGGAGAATATGCTTTCTTGTTAAACATCCAGTTATGAATATGATTCAAATAGTTCTGAAGAGGAAAGCATACATGTTTGATATTGATTAAAGAATTTATTCCGTGCCATTTTGAGGCAACATTGGGGGGAAATGTATCACCCAAAAAGGGGCGGAAAATGGTGTCCAACCTCCTGTGAGGAATTAATCAGCCTGTTTCCACAGGCTGATAAATTCCTTCCGTGGAGCTTGGTCGCCCTCTTCTGGCGGCTTTTTGGTGCAACACGAGGTTTTGAGACCAAACAAGTACAGCAAAATACATTGACGTGATGGAAGGACTGCTACAATGTGTCTTTTTTTTCGGTCAGGGGCGTTCCTTTAGTGACGTCACGTACGGACTCGTCACCAACTCAAAAACAAGACTTCCTGAATATTCAGCGTGAGTCTTAAAACGTAAAATAAAGCTATATGCGGTGGAATCTTTGTAAAATACGCTCAGTAAAAGTCATTTGAAGCCATTTTACAAATTATGGACACAACTTATCCGGAGACGTCGGTTGTCCTTTAAAATGTGTTTTAATATTTCATTTTATTTTTAATGTATTTTTTATTAGTTCCCACTACACTGTTTCACATCAAGAAAATGTTGAATATTTATTCGTATTTTGTGAAGAATTTTTCAGGTTTAAGACATTTGTTTTTTTCCCCTGAATGCATTTAATTGGATGGCTATTACGCAATAGTTTTTGCTATTCACTGGTTGTGATTGAGATTGTGAGATTGCCTGTTTTCTTTTTTTTGGGGGGGGGGGGGCGTTCTATTCACTGAATGTCGTTCTTTGCATTACATTGGATATCACAAAGCACAACCATATATCAGTGTTGACTTTTAGATCCTAACTACTAAGCGGCTAAAATTTGTCCCCAATGGACTTCCACTTGTCACAATCGTGCAGTGTAAAAAATGTCCAACAGTTAGTCACGGATTCGACCCCAACCGGGCTCGACGCAGCATGCCGCACTTCCTTCTCAGCTGAGAGCTCCAGTGGGACGGACCCCTGAACTTAAACAGTGTAATCAGAGCCGCAGCAGGATATTAGCTAAATTACACATGAAAGCTGGGATATTTGAAGGGAGCCTGTGCGCTAAATATTATGATAAATTATAGCCTAATGCAAGAAGATAAGGCGCAGCTACACAAGAATAATACGGGCAGGCACGCAGCAGGGGAGTTTGCTGCTTTGGATGAGATACTGCGACTCCATCCTTGAGAATAATGTCGACAAACATTTGCAAAAACAATCTCACCTCAGGGGCCACTTGGTGGCTGCTTGCGATCTTATCACATGATGCTCAACAGATGGAGCTTTGTTGATTTTTTTTTTCCATTTGACTGTCACAGTTCCAATACGCAACATCTGAAATGCTTTGAAAATACACAATTGAATGGCCGGCGTGTTTGAGAATAGTCACGACAAATGTCACTTTTTATTTACAGGATTGAAATAGTCTTTGAGAGGAGATAAAGGGTGGAGACTGTGGAGTGTAAGCTTTGACAGCGATGACCCCATAACGGGGTAAGTTGAGAGTGTTTTTTAAAAATATTTTCCTAATTTTTAACTCCATATGCTCAAATAATGACAAAGTAATATCAACTCAGTTTTTTTTTAAATGTCATAGCTATAAATTACAATGCATGGTAAAATCCATTTTGCGCAAGCTTTTCAAATTTAAAGGGGAGGTCAAATCAAAAATATTCTTAAGGTTAACGTTGAAACATTGAATTTTGATGAATATTACATTTGTGAAATATGAATTATGCATTAAAACCCACGAAAACTGGGGTGAAGGGTGGCTCCTTAATTTTTAGATATATGGGGGTTGTATTGAAGATATTATTGATAAGAAAATAGTTTCATTGACCTCCCCTTTAACTCACTGGCTTCCACAGGCTGATAAATTTCTTATATGGAGCTTGGACGCCCTCTTCTGGCGGCTTTTGGGTGCAACACAAGGTTTTCAGACCAAACAAGTACAGCAAAATACATTGACGTGATGGAAGGACTGCTACAATGTGTCATTTTTTTCGGTCAGGGGCGTTCCTTTAGTGACGTCACGTACGGACTCGTCACCAACTCAAAAACAAGACTTCCTGAATATTCAGCACGAGTCTTAAAATGTAAAATATAGCTATATCCGGTGGTGGTATCTTTGTAAAATACGCTCAGTAGAAGTCATTTGAATCCATTTTACAAATTATGGACACAACTTGTCCGGAGATGTCGGTTGTCCTTTAAAACAAATGAGTTCCATGAAAACACAAAACACTATAAGTCACACAAATGACGCAGAATCTCATGCTGGGTCAAAACTTGTCGAATAAAAAATCTGGTTTTAAGACTAGTTTCACAAATGAAATGTCCAAAGGAACATTTCATTTGATAAATGTGGGACCTTTTTGTCTCCTGCCTCACTCAGCGTTGACTCAACCTGTTTATCACCCACACCTCCCGTCCTCATTATTAGTTTGCAAACCTCAACCCTTCCCCGAGCCCGCCAACCCCCAGCTACACTGCACCCCCCCTCCCTTACCCGCCATCCTCCTCCCCAGCCACTCTAAGTGGATACCCCACAGGAAGGACTTCTCCAGGGGGGGAAATGGGTCCCAGATGTGTGCCTTTGTGCCACTATAAGCTCCTCAGGAGGGATGGAGCCATGGAAGGATGGCTGTGTGGCTATGAAGGGGACGCGGGGGAGTAAGGTGGGGAGGGTGGAGGGGGGGCTCATGTGTGCGCAAACATCAATAACAGCAGCCGAGAGGGCGAAGACTCCCAGCGTGAAGTCGAGGGGGGTGGAAATTTTAAGATCGGTTCCTTTTTGGTGGAGGCTATCCGTATTTCCAAACTTCCAAACACATCACTTAGGATCGGTCACAGTGTCGTACGCCTTCTCTCGGCAGTTCTCTGACCTTTCGCCATATGATGGTAATTGAATTGACTGCATTATGAACTTAAAGAAAACTGCTTTTCTCCTTTATTTCCCCGGAGCTCTTCAAACGCTTCGCCGTGGCCGTATTTCATTTCAGAGCAAACCATATGGCGGAGAGAGCCTAAAAGACAATACATATCTCGGCCTTCTTTGATACCTAAGCCCCCCCCCCCCCCACCTCCCCTGTGTACGCGTGGAAGCCTATATATACACGCCGATATATATCAATATACCTGTGATCTATTCTCGGCCACAGAAAGGGTTAATTATGACCACTGTGGAAATAAAACAAAGACAAAAGCAGGGCCCAAGTGTTTAGTGAAACATTATGTCAAGGCTCTGACAAGAAAATGAAATGTGCAACATCAATCAGCCGATGAGGACCGAGATCAAACGGGCCTCCGCACTCCTGCATCTGGTTCTGTTTGGACAGCCCCCACCAAACCCCCCCATCTCCCCTCACTCGCCTTTCTTTCCCCATTTTCTCCTCCTCCCGCGAATCTGCGACATTCCTGCTTGGCCCCCCTCGCTTTGTTCACTCATGTTTTCCATCACGGTGGCAAGACGCCACGCTTTTTGCTAAAAAGGTAAGCGGGCGGCAACAATAGCTTTCCGGTCCCTCCGCCGTCTCCAGCGGGTCTCCCAATAAAAGCCAAAAATCTAAAACCAACCAATACAAGAATCGACCGTAGCGTGTTTTTGTAACACGGATCCTCGTGTAGTTGAACGTCTCTCCTCTTTCGAGCTGATTGGACCCAAATGGGCGCGAGCTACTTTCCCTTGGATGAAATGTAAACCGGTGCAATCATGGGGCTCATCAAAGATCCTCACACACAATCACACCCGCGCTGTCGAGTTCCACTTTGAACCTTTGCTACTCGGATGTCTTTGAGGTCACATTGGCGTACGTCGGCTCGGATCAGGAAACGTCAGAACTGGTGGTGGATGGTGAAGGAGTGGAAATCAATGCATCATTCGGAGTTTGTGTAGTCATTCCAAATTAGTCACCCACGGTTGTGACGCAAGAACTTGTAATGGTCATGTAGGCTTGCAAAATTTCGGGGAATGAATGGGATTGATGGGAACGGTTGTGAGCGCAGCGATTGTTCACGTTTCGGTCTCCCAAACTCAGGAATTTACTTCCACCCAACATCCGTAATATTGAGTTCCTACTTTCAAATCCCACCTCAAAAATGACCATTCCTTCCTTCCATCCATCCATCCATCCATCCATCCATCCATCCATCCATCCATCCATCCATCCATCCATCCTTCCATATATCCACCCATCCATCCTTCCATCAATCCTTCCTTCCTTCCTTCCTTCCTTCCTTCCTTCCTTCCTTCCTTCCTTCCTTCCTTCCTTCCTTCCTTCCTTCCACCCATTCATCCATCCCACCCTACCAACCCCATCCATCCATCCATCCATCATCCATCCATCCATCCATCCATCCATCCATCCAGCCATCCATCCATCCACGTATCCCACCCAATGCCCCACCCTTCCAGCCCAATCCATCCATCCAATCGCACTCTGTGCAAACCAGAGCTGTGATCCAAGTCCAGAGTCATTTGACAGCGTGGCAGATGTGGTTGCCAAATGTCCCACCATACCGTGATTACACAACATGTTGTCGTGGAGTGAAGCAGGCCACTCCGTCACCACTGCCAGTTTGTTAGAAAACAGTCTTTCGCTCTACTTTTTGGGGGTTTTCCAAACGGAGGTAGAGAAACATGTGTTGACTTGAGCCCGAGGACATGGATAGCACAATTAGGTGCTCTTTCACCTCAGCAGTCTCAGGTCATTGGGCCACGTTGGGTCAAAGGTTGTTCCGTCATTGAGCGGCACAGCTGAGGCGTTGGGTCATCTGTGAATCGGGCATTGGTCAGGTGTTGGAGGTTTTATGATTCGGCACAGAAGGAATCCTGGCCCCAAAACAGAAAACTCCAAAGAAGGGAAACCTCTCTTGTCACCTCATCGTTGAAATTGAAATGAGCAGATTGCAAAATCTTTCAAAGGTTTTGTACTTCAGCCAAGGAATTTTAATTTCACGAGAGGAGGAAACTCTCTCTTTGACTTTGGTCCGTTTCGCTAACTGTCAAGAATGTGACTTCCTTTTGATACCAAACGTTGGCTTTCAAGTCTTCCCTCCAGTTGACTTTTTGTGTGATCGTGAATGAGACGAGAGCACGCATGTGGACCCAATCTGGAAACCATAAAGCCTCCGTCATCGCTGCAACATGAAGTCGGGACTTCTGATTGGCCGACGGGACCACTTACCCCCATTCTCACATCGCCCGCCCAACCGGCACGCACTTCCTGCTTCCCTGCCCTGACCACGTCCCCTGGAAGTTCGCTGATCCAATGAAACGGGCCCACAGGCACCGAGTCGGCATTTGGTTATAAAAAGGACGACGGCGGAGTGGCCTGTCAGATGGTTTGTTGTTGTTCTGGCTGCCAGGTTGCGAAGGGAATGCAAAAGTCCAACCAACGTATCAATTCAAGAACGGCTGCCGATGGAAAATCGCTCATTTTAGAAGAAGAAGCAGGCTTTTCCCCCCATTTACAGCTGTCTGAAAGACGAAAGAGAGAAGACAGAAGCTTTTGGAAGGTATAAGATGAGAGAAGAGGTGTCCTGCACTAACTCCCCTGAAGGAGGTCTGGGGGCCAGCGAAGAAGAACTGGAAAGGGGCTCCAAGAAGAGTCACCAATCAGGTCACCGAAAACGATCCCCGCATTCCAAGAAAGACAACCTGGCTCAGACGGAAGACAGCGCTGCCAGCAGTCCAACCGGCCTGCTGCCCTCCGGGCCAAAGAGGGTGAAGAAAAGTCCCTCGGCTGTGGTAAACCTGGCCCCCGCCTCGCTGGGCCCGCGACCCGACCAGCCCTTTGAGGACCTGCACTCCCAGCGGGTGATCGCTAACGTGCGGGAGCGCCAGCGCACCCAGTCCCTCAACGACGCCTTTGCTTCGCTGCGCAAGATCATTCCGACGCTCCCTTCGGACAAGCTGAGCAAGATCCAGATCCTGAAACTGGCCTCGCGCTACATTGACTTCCTGTACCAGGTTTTGCAGAGCGACGAGATGGACGCTAAACTTGCCAGCTGCAACTACCTGGCCCACGAGAGGTTGAGCTACGCCTTCTCCGTCTGGAGGATGGAGGGCGCCTGGGCCATGTCCGCCAGCCACTAGGACCCCCTTGATCCCATCTTGACCCGCTGACTCTTTCTCTCTCTATCGCTTTTGTACATTTCTTATTTAAATCCCCTTATCTGACCCCATCGGTCTGCACCCCTTTCACCTTTTGAACCCCCTCCCGTTGCTCTCTTCCTGTCTGTGCCACCGTTAAATGAATGCAGGAAGACGTTCCATTGCTAACTCCCAGGTACACACACAAACACACACACACATGCATGACATCAGTGCACAGGCCCGCGTGTTTACGTCGACATTGTAAACAGCACACCAACATTCGCCTTTGAGCCGGATAAATAAATAACGAGGCAGGAAGGAAAACGTGTTCTGTTTAGGGTGAAATAATCACACGTCACACACCGTGTGTTTGTGTATTCTTGTGTGATTAGTTTTATTCTTCACAAGATAGACTTTGTGTTCCAGTAGAGCGTTTACATGACGATTGCATGACATAGTGTGTGTTAACACAATCAATTAAAAACCCAAATAAAACATACGGGTTGTCGTTATAATAATCCAAATTGATTGTGTTACATGTTAACAAAATGCAATCTGCACTTTGACAAATTGTCTAGTAAAATGTGAAACCAAAACACTGATTATTGCTGGATGCTCATTAATCATGATTTTGAACGCCATTTTTTATTCTCTGAGATTTTATTAAATATGTCACAATATTGATAAGGAACGTAAGACACAATAACATTGATCCTAGGTTTTTATTTTTTTTTTAAATTCTGACATTTTTATTCTGACATTTTAAAAATATTTCAGGGAAGGTGGTGGAGGGTGGGGGTAGTATTTTAACCCGAAACGATCACATTGAGTCTTGAGATTGAAAAATGCAGACTTTGATGGTTTAAAAGAAAAATAAAATAAAATGAAACAAAATCAAATGTATAAATCTGTGCAAACAAAAAAAATCACCAGAAAAATTGTGATAGTCTAATGAAAGAAAAAAAAATGCTTGCCTATCGTTCCATTATCTTTGTTACGCAAGATCATCTTCAAAACACTTTAAACAAAACCATGATTGGTGTGTAGGTAAACCACGTGAATGTAAAAGGCTAGCAAACAGGCCTCCCTTCCCCTTTTGCTCCCCTCGTGGGGGGGATTTAGTGTGTTGCATGTTGCGCGTTGTATGTTGTATCCAGTGTCGTGCAATCAAGCGGCGGCGCTCGGGCCCCAGACAAGCAGGAACCTTTAGATTGGAAACACTTGTGAGCTATTTGGAAGGTGTGTGGACTCGGGTTCTGGGTCATGCGTGCATGTACGGTTGTGTGTATTTGTTGTCAGCTTTCATTAGTGGTGCAGAAGCGTGTGTGTGTGTGCGTGTGTGTGTGTGTGCCTGGGTAATCTGTAAACAGAGATAATTTTATGTTTACCTTCATCAGCAATGTCGATAAAAGCACTGCCACACACATTCGCGTATCAGTGGGACAAAAACTACAAAATAAAATCATAAATAAATATGAGAAAAGTGACCACATGCCAAAGGACGTTTAGCGCACATGACAATGTCCAGGCGCAAAAGAAGGAGCATGTGCTCACTGCAGGTGCTCCCCCCCGGTTATTACGAAATCTCCAAGGGCCTCGGCAGTGCTATGGAGAGCCGAGGCCGAGCGTCCTTGAACGCAACGCGGTAGTCATTACCGTTCACTTTGCCGGCTCTGCTTATTATCACGAGCTCGGCTTTCAGAGAAAAAGTCGAAACATGGTGGGCCACAGTGGGCCAAAGCATCTTGTCTTAGGAGCAGATGTGCACAGCACTTACTCTGGAGTTTAATTGCTAAGTCACAAGTGCTAAAATGCAAGTCGAGAGGATTTTTTTTTGGGATGACCAGAAATGAGAAAGTCCATTTTGCAAGGGCAAAGGGACTATCAAAGTACATACCTTGAAATGGTTGTGCTGAAACGGACACCACGTGAGCCGTTACAAGGTAGCAGAAACATATGATGGCTCTCAGCCAATTAAGAAAGAAAACGCTTGTGATGGAAAATATATGACCCTCATTTTGGGGTCAACGACCTTTAGGAAAGCGGGAGCGTCACATTAGTGAGATGAATGCAAGGGGCTACCAGTTTCATAACAAATTAGCAACTACCGGTACACCTCCCTCCAATTAGATATGACTATTAAAAATGAATTGTATTTATCGCCGTGTTGACGCGGATTATGCCTTTTCATGATAATAATTAACAATAAATTTGCAAGGTAGGAAGCTGCTATGTAATAAGATGCAATGGCTTTGTATTCTATATTTTTTTTTTCCAAATGATTACTTTTAGGAAATGACAATGTCCCATCTTGGGCGAGCTTTTTTAACGCCCCCTGTGGGCCACACCTGTGGCTTCGTGGCCTTGGGCACCAAGTTTGGTGAACCTTGGCGCTCACGTGTCATTACTATGGTTGTAATTATTGATTAAATGATAAAATACCACAACTAAAAACATTTGATTGTCAACTATTTGTTTTATCTCTGACTCTTAATGCATTAAAATGCATTTATCAAAGTTGCATGTTTGGCAAATATTTGTGATCACCCAGAGAACTGTTCCATACTGATTCACTATTCACGAAGAATATTTATGTAATTAATATAATATAATATAATATAATATAATATAATATAATATAATATAATATAATATAATATAATATAATATACTACAATACAATATTCGTAATATAAAATAAATGTAATGTAATGTAATGTAAAATAAAATCAAAAAATATATGATATAATAAAATAATAAATGAATAAAAAATAAAATAAAATAAAATAAAAAAATATATGATATCTAATATATAATATATAATATAATTATTTATTTCATATATTTCTTCAAAAAAGAGCATATTTAATGTCATCTTCAATTTTTTGATGCAGCTATTTACTTTTGTTGTCCTGCATCGTATTTCTAGATGTCTTTGACACTCATCAGAAAAAAAAAGACAACATGGAGCAAAATTATAGTCTGCACTGTCACGTTGAGTGTGCCTCGCTGTAATTAAATCAACTCAGTTTATGAGAGAAACACACACACACACACACACACACACACACACACACACACACACACACACACACACACACACACACACACACACACGCATACACAAGTGGCAGAGCCAGAAGAGGTAGAAGTGAAAAGCATTTTGATTATAGTTATATGCAGAAACGGTACAGCTGCTTTTTTTTCCAAACAAACAAACATCTCCTTTTCCAAGCGCCACACCGTTACATGTTTTGTGTTTATTTTTGTGTGCTTTTGTGTAATGTAAAATTTGGCTCTTCAGTTCATCATAAAACTCTGGCTGTTCCGCTGGACTGATCTAAGAGCAGCTGTGGATCATTTTGAAAAGATTCCTGCACAAGTTGCGGTTTCTGATACCGTTCTTTATATTTAGAGACACATCGGAAATGGGAAATTAGTGTGTTGACTTTGGTACACGTGTGCAATTATCCGGGAGTGTGTGTTTTGTGTGCATGCAGCTGCGACGATGGCGATGCTCGGTCACTTGTTTGACGCATGAAAATGACACGTGACTTTATGTCACACAAAATTTACCGTAAACATGCTAGTCTTGCTTTTCAAGAGAGTTTTGAAAGGTGCTTTGAAATAAAATGTATTATTACAGATTCTTTTCTTACAGCCAGTGTATTTTAGGTGTTCAATTACCTGACATGTTTCAGCATATACTTCCGCCTTCGTCAGGTAATTGAACACCTAAAATACACTGGCTGTAAGAAAAGAATCTGTTTTAAATTAGATATCAAGTCGACAGGATGATCGTAGTACAACTAAAATATGTGTTTATCTCTTTGTATAAAAATCTTTTTTTAATACCAAAATTGTCTAAAATTCAAATATAATGTACTTCAATCATGACATTTTTTTACTATAATTAATTTCCTTTTTTTGTGAAAAGTTACAATATGCTTGGTAAAATTGTATATTGGGGGGGGGGGGGGGGGAATCACATCATACTGACTTAGGATTACTCAAGGGCTTTGTTTTTATTTGTATTTTTTTAATATTCAAAGGTTTGGCAACAATTCCACATTTTACAACTAAATATAAATAAAATGTATTATTATTATTATTATTTATTTCATGTGTTTACCTCTTTGTATAAAAATCTTTTTTTTTACACCAAAATGGCCTCAAATTAAAATATAGTGTACTTCAATCATGACATTTTTTCCCCTGTGATTAATTTCCCTTTTTTATTAAAAGTTACAATATGCTTGGTAAAATTGTATATTGGGCGGGGGGAAATCACACCATAGTCACTTAAGATTACTCAAGCGCTTTGTTTTTATTTTTATTTTTTTCATGTTCAAAAGAATTGTCAAAAGTCAATTCCACATTTTACAACAAAATATATATTTAAAATATCATATATTTATATAGTACTGTAATATTATTATTTTTAGATTAAAAAAAAGAACAATCATTTTTAAGTTGCTATGGGCTACTGGAAAAAAAGATGAAAAAAAAACAAAAAAACAAAAACAAATCGCCATAGAAGAAACAAAAAAAAGACGTTTGTTAGGGAAAAAGAGAAGTGGCGTTTCAATGATCAAATTCCTGCTTTTAAGCATGTGAATGTGCATGATGTTATAATTTGTGTCGTAGACAAAGTCAGAAAGTAGCATCACAGTATGCTTTCAAGGTGATGTTTGACCCTTGTCTCTTTTTTTTTCTACAGAAATCTAACAAGTGGAAAATTCCTAGCCAAAAAAAACCAACGAAATGGTCCCACTTCACCGCCATCCTGCCTTTTTTTGGGGGTAATCAATTTTTTTCCCCTTCCGTTGGAACCGTGTTTGACATGCGAGACTAAGATGGACTCTTCCTATTTGACTCTTCCAATTTGACTTTGAACTGAAAGGAGATGCGACGGTCCAGGAATGGACGCTTCCAAACAATGTTTTCATGGACAAACAGCTGGCCTGCACTGACA
Source organism: Hippocampus bargibanti (assembly GCF_051943395.1). NCBI lineage: Eukaryota > Metazoa > Chordata > Actinopteri > Syngnathiformes > Syngnathidae > Hippocampus > Hippocampus bargibanti. The sequence continues at coordinate 3,554,245 of NC_142745.1, read as the reverse complement.
ATGAAACAGGACGGGCGCCGGTAAGCGCTCCCTGACGTGGGCAGGCACAGCCGTTGAATGTTTACAACGAAAATGCTAATAAGCTAATCACTCTGACTCTCAATGCCCCCCCCCCCCCCCGCTCGTGGGAGAGCACAAGGAATCAAATCTGATTTGGTTCCGCAGTCATCGAACCACTTTTTTTTGCATCTGATTCTTCCTTTGTAAATAAAATGAACTGCTTTTAATTTGAAACACATGCAGAAGCACTTCTTGCGGAGATTTGGTGCTGTGTTATACTGTACTGTAAGAATATATGATTGATGTACGTCTGGGATTTCTTGAGGGAGATGTGTTGTTAAAATGTGTGTTGATCAGGAATCACTGCCACCTTAAAGGACAACCGCCGTCTCCGGACAAGTTGTGTCCATAATTTGTAAAATGGCTTCAAATGACTTCTACTGAGCGTATTTTACAAAGATTCCACCGCATATAGCTATATTTTACCTTTTAAGACTCGCGCTGAATATTTAGGAAGTCTTGTTTTTGAGTTGGTGACGAGTCCTCACCCTACGTCACTGAAGGAACGCCCCTGACCGAAAAAAATACACATTGTAGCAGTCCTTCCATCACGTCAATGCATTTTGCTGTACTTTGGTCTGAAAATTTCATGTAGGACCAAAAAGATGCAGAAGAGGGCGACAAAGCTCCATTTAAGGAATTAATCAGCCTGTTGAAACGGGCTGATTAATTCCTTACACGGCTTTGTCGCCATTTTCTGCCTTTTTTTGGGTGCGACCTTTCCCACCCCTGATGCCTCAAAATGACACGGAATAAATTCTTTAATCGATTGCAAACATGTATGCTTTCTTCTTCAGAACTATTTGAAACATATTCATAACTGGATGAGCAACAAGAAAGCATATTCTCCGAATCTGAAGCCATTGTTTTGATTCTCGAGCAATGCAAGACGTCTTGGCGTGACACCACGAACAAGGGGGCGGGACCTTCTGAAACTGGCCACTTCCGGGTTCAATTTGAAGTAGTTTTTGGACACTTTAAGTCATTTTTATTGGTGTTTTGCATTTGACTAAAATATTATACTGCGTGTTTTGGGTATTTTAGATGCTATAAAACGTTTTTCTGATGTCAGTTAAGAAACAAAAAAGTGATGTCGGTTGTCCTTTAAGAGGTGCCGAAGTTGCTCTTCCATTTGTGCAGTTTTGCATCGGCTTTTTTTATTTTGTTTTATTTTTTGGTAGTGATTGGTGTATATTGTCCTTCAGGAAGAATAAAATCTAATCATGTTTACATTTACTTTTTAAAGTCCTTATTGTTTTGAAAAATAAAAAATGGTAATGCAGTAATCTGTTTCCTTTGTGGAGTTAAGGGCTAGAGAATGCGATGCAAATATGGATTATAGTACTCCTAAAAATCATTCCGTACTGGTGTAATACTTTTTTTATTTTTATGGACAGCGCATGTCACCCTCACGAAGAGATTTTTGGTCAGCAGTGAGTTATTTTTAGAACAGGACTGCAAGCTCCTCAAGTGGGTCTGGTTCACCCCTAATTTTGCTTAAACGATGGGGTGGGTTGTGCTTAATGAAATATATGAATACCTAGTTATTAATTTTAGAATATCAACTATTATGTATAGAAATATTTATTTTATTCGGGAAGTAAAATACAATAACAAAGGGTTTCTTCTATGTATTTTCAATGTTTGAAATAACGTCTGCCCGGAGGCCCGGGGCGTACAACTTTTACGTCGGGCGTTCAACTTTCAAAATGTCTCGGCCCGATTGGCCGACAACTTCTTCAAGAAAAAAAAAAAATCAAATCAAATGTTTGTTTTATTCAATAAAGCAGAAGCTACAAGCAAATTGCTACATGCTACGTGGACTCCTTTTTGTAAGCGCCTTTCAGAACTTCCAAGTACACTTTACAGTCACGGTATAGTCCGAAGCATGAAACAGGCTTCTGATTGGAAACAAACGTTTGTTTGGCAATTTAAATACTCAGCACGGAAGCCAATCAGAAGCCTGTTTCGTGCTTCAGACTATATCGTGACTGTAAAGTGTGCTTGAGCGCAACAATGTTTTTTTTTTTTTTTTGCGATTAGTCGTCTTATTGTGTTAAAAGTTGTGAAAAATGGGGCAGGCAACTTTATGGCCGGGCAGGCAACTTTTCACAGTTGTCTGCCCTGGTGTCCGCAAACTTTTTGTCATGAGTTTCAGAAACTGGTATTTTGCATAAATAATTTCACTGAGACCAGATAGACAAACAAGGTCAACTTTTTCAAATGAATATAATTATTTTTGTTTTGTTTCCTCCAACAATATAAAAAATTAAAAAGCAGACAATCAAAAAGACATCATGTCAACGTGCCCTTTACAAAAGTTGGTCAGATACTTCATTTCACCGTTTGGTCTCTTTAAGTAAGCACATGTGGCAGTTTTTTTCTGTTCTGTACAAAATAAGCTTTCCATTAAGACAACAGGTGAATAAGATATGTCAGATGCAAAGTACAGCGTCAACATTGTAACAATTTAACGGATTGATCAGCCAGCTCGCTATTTTTTCTTTTCACATTGTCGCTATCGCTAATGTGATGACATTAGCGACCAGGGGGGAGCGTTCGGGCTGCATGGACAATCTGACATAAAAAAAGACACGGAGATATATGGGAGAAAAAAAAACAGCGCATTCACATACAAGAGCACCTCAAAGAATGTTACGCATAAATAACACAAATTATAGATTTTTTTTTTTTGGGGGGGGGGCGAGATGGGAATTGCTTTTTCAACATTTCGAGGATACTTTAAAAAAAAAAAAACAACACAAACTTTGTAAAGCCGTGCCTGTCTAAGAACGGCACATTGTTGTCCTAACTTCAGTAGCGACTAACGTTCAGCTGCGAACATGAGTCGCAAAGGCCAGTTAGTGAAGACAGACAAGTACAGTGTGACCTTGGCTTACGAACTCAATTGGTTCCCAGACAGAGTGTGGAAGGTGAAAAGTGTGTATCCCAAAAATTAATCTCCCATAGGAAACCATTAAAATGAGAATAATCCGTTCCCAGGTCCCCATAAAACATAATTTTCTACTTTCTAATTTTCTAAGCCTTAAAACGACACAAACTATAACTCATTTTATGTATAATAAATGTGCTACAGTATTATCATTAAAGAAATAAACTGTACTGTACAATTAAGTCATTTTATTTACCTTTGTGATGGTCGTTAATGACTTAATGGAATGGAGCGTCCGGTTTCCTCAGCATTAAACACTTGATAAGGAACGTAACCTTCTTCTTTCACCATCTTGAGGAATGATACTTTGTCGGTGCTTTCTCTGTGATAATTTTATCTAGTTCATCGTCAATTGTGATCTGTTTAGCTGGGTTGATAGCTTTTTGCATCAAGTGTACAGATGACTTGTGCGGGTTATTTGTGGAGCCTGATTGCTGGGATATTTTAACTGTTTTATATCCATTTTCTCCCTATTCTCACACTCTTGTTTTTTTTTTGTTTCAAGCTCTGTCATCTCTCTGTCTGCCTGTCTCTTTAATGTTTAACTCCCCCCCCACTGCTGGGTTCTTGACCAATCACGTGGCTTTAACCGAAGACGGCATTTTGTTTTTTGGAGAACGGCCTCACTCTCTCTCTGTCTGTAACCCCATGCCCCACTGCTGCGTTCTTGACCAATCACGTGGCTTTAACCGAAGACTAGGGGCGAGGAATAGAGGACAACAACAGTGGCCACCATTTTCTTGTTAGGAGAACGGGCTCGTTCGCGAACGACATCACCCATTGTGGCAGCTCCGTGTGTATCCCGAAAAATAGTTTGTATGCCAAGCTAAAATTTCCATCAATGTAACGTTCGTAAACTGAAAAGTTCGTAAGCCAAGGGGTTCGTAAACCGAGGTTTCACTGTACTTATTAAAAAAAAAATAACAAAATTCAGCAGGAATGCTTATCCACAGGTGGAAAAAAATAACCCACTTGACATCATCAAGTCCCCCTTTTTCATGTGCGCTGTGGACTCCTCACAACATGACATCAATCATCTTTGATTGGTCACGCCGCATTGAGGCTTGTCTCGTGTGTAAAGAAGTTTGCAGATTATGATGCGATGAAGGTGGGTTTGGTTCCAAAGAACACGACTTCCAAGGCCAAGTGAAAATATATAAAAAAATTAAATCACTCTGAACTGTCAATTTAAGATGGTACATAGTGCAAAAAAAGGAATCATTTCTTTTGGTTCTTCATGTCTGCTCTCCTTCACAGGCACATTTGTGTGTGTTTGTGTGTGTTTGCATTAAGAAACGTGAGAAGGTCGTCTGCTTCCGAAGATTCCCTCTTCATGTGGAATGACTTTTCTCTGGCATTATTGCTGCATTTTTCCTGATTCAACAAAAAAAACACCATTATGAGTCATGTGACTCAGCACACGACCAACCCGTACAAGTGAACAACCTCGTTTTTCCCAACCGAACCTAATTGCCCAATTTTTGTGGTCTTCGTGTAAAGACCATAAGATGTTGTCCAAACAGAATGGGTGTTAACAACTGAGTAAAGCTAGCATTGGCTACCTGCTAACAGCAAATAGATTTTTGTAGCTTTACGTTAGCATTTTGCTAACCTGTCCGCAACAACATGGTTAACTCATTGAAAATTGACCACCATTCCTGAATTTGTTTTGGTTTTGTTTTTTTTTATTTTTTTGCCGATAAAGCGCTGGCCATGGCCTCTGGCAATGTTTTTTTTTCCTCTAGGGGGCAGCATTTACATTTTTTTTTCACGTTAGTGTTTTGTTCCAGCTTCAGCTGTTGTTAAAGCGCTATATAAACCAATATGTATATACAGTATTGCATTGTATTTTGGACAGCCACCCTCATTTCAAGCTCATATAACTCCAGACTCATATAACTTAGGAATTAACTCTTTTATTCTGATGAAAGAAGATAGTCTAAGGTTTCTAACACTGTCTTGGATGTTGATGTCGGCCTAAAACTCAACATTCTGTGGGTCCTGGAATTCAAGTGACAATGACAAAAAATCCTGGCACTGGAGTGGACACATTTTTTGCATGTCTGGCAGCTAAATCCTAAATTATATGGGTCTGGAGTTATAAGAGCTTGAAATAAGGGTGGCTGTACAAAAGGCAAATGCTGCCACCTCGCGGGAGGGGAAAAACATTGCCAGAGGCCTGACCAGCGCTTTTTTTTTTACCAGTGGCAACCACCCGCACGAAAAACCAAAACCTGAACATATTCGGGAATGGTACTCCACATTATATTTTTCATTTCCCAAATACAGTGAATGAGTTTAGGCGGAAAAAAAGCTTATTTGGTTCTGGACTTATATCTGGAGCTTCAAATGAGTGTGGCTGTCCACAATACAATACAATACAATACAATACAATACAATACAATACAATACATATTGGTTTATATAGCGCTTTAACAACAGCTGAAGCTGAAACAAAGCGCTAACATCGAAAAAGTGGAAATGCTTCCCCCTTGTGGAAGGGAAAATACATTGCCAGAGGTCAGGCCAGCGCTTTATTGGCACCCCCGCAAGAAAAACCAAAACCCGAACAAATTCGGGAATGGCATTCTATGTCTATATTTTTAATTCCTGAATAAAGTCGGGAATGGCAGTGAATGAGTTAAACATTTGGCTAACCTGTCAGAGGTCGCAGCTCCCATGGAAAGCGACGCGATGGCATCGACGGCGTCGCTGTCCGAATCTCGCCTCAGCCATCGTCGCTGGGCCTGCAGGTAAGACAGCTCCACAGTGGCTGCCGAGTCCTTCACGCTTTGCCAGTAGTCACCTGACAGAAGTGAGACAGAAAAGGGAGGGGAGTTAGAAAGAAGGATGTCGTGTTAGCGGCGAAGGCTGTCATCTGCTCGGCGCTGTTCAATGTCACGCCATCCAAACGGTCGAAATATCCCCGTTGATAACATGAAAAATGTCAACAGAAAGGGCGCGCGAGAGGAAGTTTCAATGGAGCCACAATGTGTTGCCACAATACAACTCCCATACATTTCTTTTCAGGCCTAAATCATAGGCTTAACATTCTTGTGGTTTTGCAAATATTTTTAATTAATCTAATTTAGTTGGGATAACATTTGTGCGCAATCAGGAGGGGATGTTGCGAAGGTCGTGTGCCAGACGAGTGTTTGAAGATAATTGGAGACAGGGTAGCATTGTGTGTGCGAGTGTGTGTGTGGGATGGCTGGAAGGAGGGATGAGGACCCGGGGGTGTAAAAAAAGGAGAGGTGACCAGAAATCAGCGGTGATGGAAGAAGAAGGTGAGCACTTTGGAAGATTCAATTAGGGAAAATAGAAAAGGAACAACGCCAGGAACGCTACGCCATCTTTGTTCGATTTTGCAAAGGAAACGTTACCCAAAAGAAATAAGACCAAATGAAACCATTCCAGGCTGAAATTGTTACTATCATTACAGAGTCAATTACACAGTACACGGACAGACAGAGCGTGTTGGAGTTTCTCCAGCTGGATTGACAGTTTAGTAGAAGAAGGTTGGTTTTGAAATAACATCTGCCCGGAGGCCCAGGCCGTACAACTTTTACGTCGGGCGTACAACTTTCAAAACGTCTCGGCCCGGGTGGCCGACAACTTCAAGAAAAAAAAAAAAGGATTTTTCTTCAAATCAAACGTTGGTTTTATTCAATAAAGCAAAAGCTACAAGCAAACCCATACAAGCCACGTGGACTCCTCTTTTTAAGTGCCTTTCAAAACTTTCAAGTTCACTTTTAAGCCATGGTATAGTCCGAAGCACAAAACAGGCTTCTGATTGGCTGCCGTTCCGATTATGGAAATTGCCAAATGAACGTTCGTTTGTGGTTGGTACTTCCTTAATTAAAAAAAAAAACCTTAGTTATTAATGGAGCAGAAGTGCTGTTAAGTCTCCATTTGCCAACTTAACAGCGCAGGTGTGTTCCCGCTATGCCGTGACTGTAGTGCACAACTAGCGCGCTGAAAGAAGCCGTTTTAATTGGCCATGATTAAAGGCAGATGCGACCACTCCCACACCGGCGCAGCCCTACCTTTCGGCGGTTTGCCGACACGCACGCTTCTGCAAAATGATTAACATCGGGTCTGACCCAAGCAAGGTTATAAAATGTCTGCGAAAACTAACAAAAAAAATATTTCACGAAATTACACAATTAAATAAATTTAAAAAAATACAATTTCGAGTGTTTAGTTATGCAAGTCAGGATTGAGCAGAGCCAAGATTAAACAACACTTTTTAACCTTGTTTTAAAAGTGTTTTTTTGTCGTTGTGTTGGAGCAGGTACAAAAACCAATGTTATTTATGTATTAATGTATTTATTTATTTATTTAGATTTTGTACCTATTTACCCATTTATTTATTGATTGATTGAAGTATTTCTGTTTATTTATATTTTTTTATTTTATTTTTAATTTTTTATTTATGTATTTAAGCATTTACGTATTTACATATTTAGTTAGTTAGTGGGGTAGATATCTAGTTAGTTCGTTAGCTAGCTAGTAAGTAGCGTCGCTTGCTAGCTAGTTAGCTAGCTATTTAGTGGACTATATAGCTAGTTAGCAAGCAGTCAGTCAGTCAGTTAGTTAGTTAGTTAGTTAGTTAGTTAGTTAGTTAGTTAGTTAGTTGGTTGGTTAGTTAGAATCACACAGTGCAGTACGTGACATGCAAACATGCAATAAAAAAATGTCACATAAAACATAAAATGTGTCCATAGCGAGAATTGAACTGTAACTTTTTCGGGGCAAAGCTCAAGTCCGAACAAATGAGCGACTGCTACTGTTGAAGTGTTACCTTTAGCAACTATAATACCGACTTTTGACTTTTGATTGTATCCAAATGGTTGACTTTCTGGGGTTCCTGACCACCTGTCAAGCGTCAAATTAAAGATGCGAATGAATCTGACGGAAAGTATGCGTCTTTGTTTCTGCCTGTTGCTTCTGCCAGCTGCGTTGTGTCATTTTTACTCACCTTGAACCTGGATGACACTCAGTAGTGACTGCACGGCGTTTTCACAGGGCTGCTGGTCCAACACGGATTGGGACAAAGGCTCCACCTGATGTCCAGGAAGGATGAATGTTGGTACGTGAAGGCACACGCAACACCCTACCACCCCCCTACACCTCACACTCATCGACACATTCTCACCTCCATTCCCAGCAAGGCACCGACGCAGGCTTCAGAGGCGTCACAGATGGCCTTGAGGTCTTGTCCCCCCTCCAGAGCCAGAACCACGCGACCTCCGGCGAGTGACATCAGCTGTCGGGTGAGGAACCCAAAACCTGATAGGACACAAGCACACACACACATCAAGTTGAATCCAGATCCGTTTTCACGCTTCCATCTGTGAACGCACGATCAGTTGAGTCTTACACTTGGCTGTAACCATGTAGCCGCCCAACGGCGGCGCGTGGCCTTTGACTGCGTCAAATCCGGCTGAGACCAGCACCACGTCAGGGGAAAACTCGTGGGCGATGGGCATCACTACGGCTCTGCGGAGGATCACAGGCGAATGTAAACACGATGACTTCATGCCTTTGCCGGGATTAGCGGCCTGTTTCCAGTTAACAGATCAACCCCCAAATCTGAGTTTCTCTTACGAATTCAGACTATGAACTGTCATGGTGAAGATATGGAAGCTAACAAATGCTAAAGCTACATGTTCCCGGCAGCCACACAGTCCCAATTTACATTTTTTACATTCCTCTGTTCTTTCAAGCATTTTGAAAATGTATTTCAACCTTTAGTATTTTTCTAATTTCAATTTACCGTGAAAATGACACTTGCAAAGCGCATCCAAGCTCATTTGTCAAAGTAAGCAATTCATCTCAAAGTAACTGTCGTTACATTATTATTTACATTTGTTCAACATTTGCTTTGTAAATGTTTGACACTGCAACATATTATTCCCATTTCCATCCTTTCCTTTGGGAGAATATGTTTTCAATTCCGGAAAAGAAAATCTGTCCTAGATCTGATCACGTTGGACCTTTGAGATTTCAATCAAGTTGACAAACAAAACCAAAAAAAAACATGCATGACAATGATGACAATGGATGCTAAACAGATAAAGTGCCAGTTCACTGGAAAATGTGTTAATTTGAAAACATACGATCAATGATCGAAATGTGACACGTGTCAAGGGTTCTGATTGGACTGGCGACAAAAGCAGCAATGGGTGAGAACATGTGCCAAGATGCGAAAAACATGCGACTGAAGGCCCGCGATGCAAACAGGTAGAAATCAGATACCCGCTGCACTCCAGGGAGAACACTTTTCCTTGGGTTCCTACTTCCTTCCCTCACCGGCTGCCAAAGCGCGCACACGGCCCATGCCGCTCGCGTTTGATTCTCTCTTTCCTTCGGCGGCACTTCAAAGGCGTCTGTGTGCGTCTGGTTCCTATTAGGAGCTCGTCCCTCTTCTCACGTCACTGACAGCCACCCATCTGGGATCCATTGGGCCTAATTACGCCGCCTTTGGATTCTCAAACAATTGCACCCCCTACTTCTTCTGCCTCTCTCCTCCTCTGTATTCTTCTTTCCGCCACACTTTTGGGAGGTGTCAGCAGCCATTGAAAGATGAACACTAAAAGCTACCGGCCAGTAGATTCGCTGAAAATATGGCCCGCCGTCGTGATCCTCCAAACATACACAAAACATCATGACACCTCACATCGGTGCAACTGAGCTTTTGCTTGATTGTACTTGAGTCTCTCCACCACTGGGAACCACGAGCCTGTCACATACAGGCAGCCAAAAAGAGACACACATCACCAGCGACCTGAGTTTGGCTCACTTTTCCCTCCATCCTGACGAAAGTCCGGAACAGCCTGTCATCCAAACAATGTAGTCAAATTAAACTATGAAAACTGGCAGTGCACCGACAGCATAAACAGGAACTGATGACGTGTTAAATTGTGTCCATTTAGTCTGTTATTCCTTTTGCTGCACTAATCACCTAATGAAGAAGAAATGCGGTGAGACATTATAGTTCCATTCGGTGTGCTCTCCTCTTTGAAGTTGGTGAAGAACGTCTGATTTTGCTGACTTTTTCACTTCGTTACAGGAGTTCCTCGAGTCATTGCAGCACAATTTGATCTTGGTCGGAAAGTCAATCAACTCATTGCCCGTAGTTGGCAATTCCATCTATCTGTTGATAGATGGAATTGCCAACTCGATCTAATTAGCTAGCTAGCTATCCAGATAGTTAGATATGCATAATCTGTCTATCTAGCTAGGTAGTTAGTGAGATATCCATATAGATAGATGTGCATCTACCTACCTGTCTATCTATCTATCTATCTATCTATCTATCTATCTATCTATCTATCTATCTATCTATCTATCTATCTAGCTAGCTAGCTAGCTAGCTAGCTAAATATTCAGTATAGTAAATATATTACTATACATGGTGGTTTTTTTCGCCTAAAAATGCCTTACTATACATTGTCATTTTTTTCAGCTACAAACGCCTTATTATACATGGGTTTTTTTTAGCCATCTAGCTAGCTAGCTAGCTAAATATTCAGATAGATAGATAGATAGATAGATAGATAGATAGATAGATAGATAGATAGATAGATAGATAGATAGATAGATAGATAGATAGATAGATAGATAGATATCAATCAATCTAGCTATTTAGGTAGCTAGTTAGCAAGCTGTATCCACGATGGTTCCTTCTACCATAATTATTCTGCTCTGTTACAACACAGCCATATAAACACCAGTTTAAAATGCTAAGACAGTTCAATTCAGAACACTATCAAGAGAACAATCAAGTCGTACATTGCCCCGTCTTTCATGTCGGTGGTCGATATTACATATACAGTTCACAATAAATTGATAGACAACTTGTTTTCAAATCAAAAGTCAAGAGTAATGACCGTTACTGTGGTTGACATGATAATTGGATATTTGGGTTCAGACTTTAGCAATCATCATTGGATTTGACATGCTTCATTTGAACATTAAACGATGTGGTGGGCCAGATCTGGCCCCGTGGGCCATGACTTTGACACCTGTGCTGTAAAGATTGTGGTTAGCTAAGGAAGTTTTACACATGAAAACGCTTCTTATTTCCCGTTACTGGGTAAAAAAAACCTAAAATGTACTCGGGAAAGAACCAGTTTATCCTTAATTACTGCTCTAAACTCTAGTAAACACTGGACTTACTGTTTCAAAGCCAGCATCCCAGGACTATTGCTTCTTTTTTTTAATCATTATGGTTACATTCATTAGCATTTTCCCTTTGACTAGGGGCCCACCCACCAAGCGAGCGGGATGTTGAACTGTAACACGGTTTCATCATCTGGTGGTGAGCCACAAATGGAAACATTTCACAGTATTGAGCTGAAACAAACAAATTAATGATGGGAAAATAAAAACAAATCAAAGTGAGATGAGGAGAGTGAGAGTGAAAAGTCTCAATTCCTTTCTGTGAATTGCTTTTTTTTCATGTGAGGAACGATAATATGACTGTCAATGCCTGATGTCTGATCAAATTATGGGGTAGGTACACTGTTAAAAAGGCACATTTTGAAGCATTGTGAATACTGTTTTCCCTTTTTAGGAAGACCCATATAACTGAGAAGTCCCATATATTCTTTCTTGGCTTGGGGATTTAATATACAGCAAAGTTAAGAACCATATTTTTTATTGGTAGTTGTATATTATGTGTTACATGATGTAAAATATGTCCTTTTTAACTCATGGAACGTGTATCTTGTGACTTATTTTAGTTAAATAACCAAAATTCTAACTTTAAGGCCACAAATATTTTTTTAGAATTTGGATTATTTAGATGTTTTTTTCGCATGCAACAAATTCATATAATAAAAGCTCAAGCAGGGAGTGCATCTTTAAGATATGACTGGAAATCTATTCAAATCTATTTAAAAGTCATCCAGCCATCCATTTTCTGTAGCATTTATCCTCACATGTAAAATGTGTATTCAAAGTAGTATATATTTAACTCATTCACTGCCAGACGATGTGCAAAAATATGTCCACTCCAGTGCCAGGGATTGTGTCATTTTCACTCAAACTGCGAGACCGCAGAATATTGAGTTTTAAGACTACATGAACATTTAATGTAGCGTAAGAAACCTTAGACTCTCATCTTTCATCAGAAAAAGAGTTACAGTAAAGTCTCGTTATAGCGATATCGGTTATATCGATAGTACTGCTTATTACAATACTATTTCTATGAACTCAAGGAGAAAATTACATGCCCGCAGGATCGGATATATCGATAGTCCGGTTATATCGATATTTTTTCCGACTCCCGAGAATATCGTTATAACGAGACTTTACTGTAATTCCTAAATCATATGGCTCTTGAGTAATATAAGCTTGAAATGGGGGTGGCTGCACAAAAGGGGTCGACTCGTGGGAAGGAAAAACATTTCCAGTGGTCTGACTAGTGCTTTATCAGCACTCCTCCCACAAGAAAAAACTAAACCCGAACAAATTCGTGAGTGGCGCTCCACGTCATATTTTCAATTCCTGAATACATTCGGGACTGACTGCGAATGAGTTAATTGAAAAAATATACAGACGCTCCCCAACTTACGAACGGGATACGTTGCGAACGGTCGTTCGTAAGGTGAATTTGTTCGTAAATTGCTTCAGTGCTATATTTTGTATGGAATGTATGTTTAAGACTCATATAAGTACAGTATGTTTAATGTTTATATACGTATGTTTAAGGCTTGTGTACGTAACCTGAATTGGTTTGTACTGAAAAATAAACATTAAATAAAATATATGCTCTATAAAGATATGTACATGTACAACTGGAGAGAATACTACATATGTGAGAGAAAGTGAGAGAACGAGAGAGAGAGAGAGAGAGAGAGAGACAATGAAGTTAAGCTTCACAGTACAAAATCTAACTTACAGCATCTCTGTCCAAATATTTTTCGACACACACAAAAACGTTCATAAGTTACCATTGTTCGTAACTTGAATGTTTGTAAGTAGAGGAGTGTCTGTATATCGTATATTTACCACAATTACTTAATTCACACACTTGATATTTTTCAAAAGCACGTATACCTTTAAAAATGTTTTCATTGTGAAAAAGGATTGAACCATCATGAAGTTAGAAAAAATATATAGTATTTGAAGGCAACAATTATTATTTTTACCTGAATGCAGCCAAGTACTCCGCATCACCCATGGGAGGATTCAAACCACCTGTCCATCCAATGTTTACATTGAAGCCCTCACCTGCACCCGCACCCACCTGTAAGACCACAATAAAGTTAAAAATATGAATTGAAAGGTACCCAATAGTTTTTTTGTTTGTTGACTGCCTCAACATTACATTTAAGTTGAGCCAAGGGATCTCCTTCGACCCCACATAAAAACGGGAACTCAAAGGGAACTGAGGCCCAGTCTTGGAAAATAAAGGTCTTCAGGATTCCTCGTTCTCTTTGTAGTCTTGCTAACAGCCATTTAGCCCCTCTCTCAGGCCTTTGCCATCAGTCAATGTGTCAGTTTGAAGGGAGCGTGTGGAGGCTGATTGACACCCTCTTGGCAACAAGGTGTTGTAGTGTGTGTGTGTGTGCGTGTATGTGTGTGAGTATGTGTTCATGTGTACGGCGGAATGCTGATGAGCATTGCAGAGCGCCCGGCTCCATTCTTCTCTCCGAGGACGGGATGTTCACAGGGCAAACACAAAACACATGAGGCCTTCCATCCTCTGCCAACTGGTAATGTACTTGCTTGCACGTGCGCGCGCAGCGACGCACGCACAAAAGAGTCACACAATTCCTACTATTGCTCCGAGTATCTTGTGCTCTCTTCTGTTGTGCGTCTTCCTTTCATGTTGAAAGCGTTGCTGGAATCGATTAAGACTTTGCTGGGTTACTGTGTGGTACACAGCACTCTGCGCAATGACATCACAACCTTGCCCCATGGTGAGTTATATACCTACACGAGGGGACAGTAAGACTCCAGCGGTTTACCGCACATCTAAACAGAGGTTGAAGGGGAAACCACATCCAAGTCGAGCGAGTGTTTTATGTACCGTCTTCATCAGAGGAATTTATGGGAAAACATTGACCATTTACTCTCATTATTGGAGGGGGGGGGATTAGGGGACCTAGGGGGGCAGGAAAAAGATGTGGTATTGAATGGGTTGCAAATTCCATCATGAGCACAATAGAAATGCGAGCAATCGGCTTATTTGGTTTTGGGGAGGGCCACGGGCCAATTTCATCAATATATTCAGCACATACATGAGAACACAGGCGTGTACGGTTCTTTTCATGAGGTTTACCCTAATCCGCATAGATATGTGACAAATGAAATATGAACGCTCAGATGATATTACGAAGCAAGCAAAACTGAGCACAATGGCAGAAGCGAAGTTAGAATATCTTTGGATACTTCCTTCTGCCCTCCCTTAACGGACAACCGACGTCTCCGGACAAGTTGTGTCCATAATTTGTAAAATGGCTTCAAATGACTTCTACTGAGCGTATTTTAATAAGATTCCACCACATATAGCTATATTTTACGTTTTAATACTCGCGCTGAATATTCAGGAAGTCTTGCTTTTGAGTTGGTGACGAGTCCGTACGTGACGTCACTAAAGAAACGCCCCTGACCGAAAAAAAAAGACACATTGTAGCGGTCCTTCCATCACGTCAATGTATTTTGCTGTACTTGTTTGGTCTGAAAACCTCGTGTTGCACACAAAAGCCGCCAGAAGAGGGCGACCAAGCTCCATGGAAGGAATTTATCAGCCTGTGGAAACGCAATACACTGTCAGGTCTGCAAGAGGTCTCCATTTTCTGCCTCTTTTTGGGTGATACATTTCCCCCCAATGTTGCCTCATAATGGCATGGAATAAATTCTTTAATCGATTGCAAACATGTATGCTTTCCTCTTCAGAACTATTTGAATCATATTCATAACTGGATGTGTAACAAGAAAGCATATTCTCCGAATCCGAAGCCATTGTTTTGATTCTCGAGCAATGCAAGACGTCTTGGCGTGACGTCACGAACTGGGGGCGGGACTTTCTGAAAATGCCCAATTCACAGCTCAATTTTTTGCAGATTTTTATTGGTTATTTTTATTTGAATAAAAATATCATACTGCGTCTTTTGGCTACTTTAGATGCTATAAAACGTTGTTCTGATGTCAGTTAAGAAACAAAAAAGTGACGTCGGTTGTCCTTTAATCTTACACCAGTGCCAGATTCCTGACTTGTGTGAGCAGATGAGCACACTATCAATAATTATCTGTCAGTGAATGTGAGTTTTAAGTACATTGGCTTCACCCGTGTGGTTGCTATGAGTGCCTTTACTTGTGTCACTCAAAGGGGACATTACGTGAGACAAGAGTGATTTCTAAAAGACTTGCCGAGGCCCATAATGATAACTACCACTTAGCTAATCATAGACCTCCCCTTGAACAACATACTTATTTTAAACTCAACTCGCAACGTGCAGTCATAGATGACCACCATTTAACCCCACGGATATCTTTTAGTGACATCACACTCGCAGTAACAAATGTGAGCTTTTGTGTCACATTTTGAGAACTCTAGGACCTCTTACACAAAAAAATGTCACCAAACTGTAATCGCAACAATTGAATTGACGCAAGAGGTTGCCAGTGGGCCTATGGTAATTCGGTTTCTTTACCCGTAGGGAAAGCAGTGAAAAAAACAGCTACAGACGCTCCCCAACTTACAAAGAAGACATGTTCTAAAGGGTTGTTTGTAAGGTGAATTTGTTCGGAAGTCGCTTCAGTGCTATATTTTGTATGGAATGTATGTTTAAGGCTTATATAAGTATGTTTAAGATTTATATAAGTATAGTTAAGGCTTGTATACGTTACCAGTCTTGGTTTGTACTTATAATAAAACATTATATATATACATATAATAAAACATAATAAAACATATGCTCTATAAAGATATGTACATGTACAACTGGAGAGAATACTACAAATATTCCTACAAAAATGTTCGTATGCACCATTGTTCGTAACTCGAATGTTCGCAAGTAGGGGAGCGTCTATATTTGTTAATGGCTACCTCATTCGGATGTCCACCACCGGGAAAAAAGTTGCCGTTATCATAGCGATGTAGCGAGATATACAGGACGTTCGGGTCGTTGTAGAAGGCTTCCTGGGTACCGTTGCCATGGTGAACATCCTGGGCAAAGATTGCGAAAGAACAACATCTGTCAACGTTAGCTAATAGCTGCCCTTATATAGAATTACAATTCCCGTATAAAAGATGTAGTACACCGTACATTATTTGAAATGATAAAAAAACGCAAACACAAGTGAAAATGTAGACAGCATGTGCACGTTATACTTTTATCAATCCAACCATACGCACGATAAAAAAATAAAATGCAATTGAGGATTATTTTTGCTGCTTTGCCGTGACAATAGTAACGATTGGCGGCAGCATTGTCCTTGGATACCAGCAGTTGAGACTAACTGGATTTGAGCCAAAATGGTCTTTGTCAGATCGGTTCACAATTTTTTTCCCATATAAAAGTCATAGTACATTATTTGAAATGATGTAAGAACGTAAAAAAAAATGGGAAAAATATATAAGTTGCCAGGTATGGAAGAATTTAAGTGAAATACTGAGGCATTTGTAGAATAACCCAAATGAAACTTGCTTGCTTAAACACACATCTTTGTCAACATGATTCAGAAAGGATAAAATGGCTGTCTGGTAATGAAATGAAAAAGAATGCACTCCATGATCATGCACTGAACTGGAATGTGCGTTCACAACTGTAAAATTGTGCAGTGCGCTTGTCGTACTCATGCGAAATGGTGTGTTTCTTCCACCTTACCCAGTCCACGATGAGGATTTTGCCCACGTTGAGTTTCTGTTGGAGTTGTTTGGCAGCGATGGCCACCGAGTTGAAGAAACAGAAACCCCTGCGGACAAACAGGAAGGCCATATGTGTTTATCGGCTCATCATTGGCGTATTAATATCAAACAGCCACCATATGGGACATTGAAAACAAGTCATGTGGGTGCTTATTGAACACAGGTTGGGATAGTCACAATACGGACAGCCCTTGACACGCGAAGAGTGTAAATATTTTCGGAATGATTGCTTTTTCGGAGATGACGGAAATGTTTTAAGGAGAGAATGTCACGTTGAGTCCAAATACTGGGGGGGAAAAAGGAAAAATGCTGAGGCCACAGACTATGTGACGAAGTGAAACACACGCGCTTATCATAAAATTCACTCATCGAGCCAAAAGATTTTTCTAAGCATTTCGAACAGGATGTGATGAAGAATGTGGCGGGGCAGTTATACCTCTGACAACGGTGGGGAAAACAGTGGAGGAATGTTCATGTCAGCACTGGCTGTAAACTGTGTGAGTGTGTTTATGTATGTGAAAGATATAGTGTGTATATACAGTCATCTCATTTAAAAAAAAAAGTATAGAATCCCATAAATAACTGGTGACATGGACCGTCGAGGGTGTACACACACAACCAGTCCCAGCTGAATGAAGCTAAATGCTTCAATTCAAAGCCTGTCACAGATCCACGCCCACCCATAGAGTGCGGCACTCAACCACACACATGCTCCATGAGCCCAGTCTTGATCAAGTCAAAAGTGCAGTTAATATGTAATAAATGCTTTTGGGGAGGGGGTGGCGGGAGTGGGTTAAAGAGAAAAAGAGTGCACTTACAGAGGGGAGGAGTGTGTGGCATGGTGCCCGGGCGGCCTCACTACTGCGAATCCGTTCTGAGAAAAGAGTGGGGGCAAAAAAAAAAAATCAAATAAATTCAACACCTTGCTGACTGACGTGCCAAAAATCATTCGGAAAAAAATGTCGTCTGTGTGTTTACACCTGGAGGTGGCGCTGCAATTATATTAAGATGAATCCATGGAAACAAACAATCATGTTTACCTTCGCTCTGAACTAATAAATCCAAACAAGCAACTATGTAATTACCGTCATGTCTTATTACTCGAGACTTCTCGCTGGGCTTGATTGTAAAAAGTCAACTGAGACCAAATGTGTGTAATTTAGCATTTGAAGAGCCATCAGGTAAAGCATGTAAATCATGAATTGATGACTATACTTGTTTTATAGTAGATTTTTTTGGGAAAAGTAGGAACATTAAAGTGATGATTAAAACATTGTTGAAGGAAATTTAAAGAAAAAAAAACATCTGATTTGGAATTAGAACCACGATCAAGTCAATGACTAGCATTGAACTTGGTGAGAAAGCAAGAAAGAAAGAAAGAAAGAAAGAAAGAAAGCGTTTTGTGTGTGTGTGTGTGTGTGTGTGTGTGTGTGTGTGTGTGTGTGTGTGTGTGTGTGTGTGTGTGTGTGTGTGTGCGCTCGCGTGTGCGTCCTTGTGTGTCAGTGTGAGTCTTCAACAAGCCGTTCTCAATGCGTGGATCCCGGCTGACGGACAATGTAAAACGTGCGTGAACTCGAGGACAAGACAGGAATATGATATCCAAGGGAATATGATCAGCGGTGACTTTGAAATGGTTTTCACCCGGACATACAATGTTAAAAAAAAAACACGTATATAGCAGATTTAGATGTCAGACTTTGGATTTCTTTTTTTGCATTGTATTTATTGCTGGCGCCGCAATCCACAATAAGTTTATTATTTGAGGGGGACTATTATATCCTTTTTCAAATCAGCTTTGAAATTCCGGCTAAATTATTACCCTTGGCAAGTTATTGAGCAATAAAAAAAAATGCACCTTCAGCTCTCCTTGCGCCACTTTGACTGCCAGGTCGATGACACAGCCGGCGGCGATACGAGACGCTGCCGCCGTATGAAGTTCGTTCCAGATTGTGTCATTATCGACCTGTCGGCAAAAAATAACACCAGAATTAATTCAACATTGGGCAACTCTCCACATTGCTCAGTATGTAATGTTTGATTCATTTGTAAAAGTTGTTGTTGTTGTTTTCTCTAAAGTGACAGTAATTGGTCTTGAAGTTAGATTTATTCATTTTGTCAACTGTGTAAATCGGCGTCAAAAAATCTAAAAGCAAAATTAATTCAAGTATACATTCGACCGCTTTCTATACGACTCGTTTTTTTTTTCTTGACTCAAGTCAAGTCTGGCAGCGTCTCACGATGAAAGAATAAAATCAGAGGAATTTCTTTTATCGCAAACGTTGCCATCTTGTTCCAATAACTCCGCAAGTAAAGTCATGAGACGGAAATCCAGGCAGGATCAGTCGTCTTATCAACTGCCACTCCACCCCCGCCTCTCCTCTTCTTTCCGCTCCTTTCAAATAAATGCCCTCTTCCATTGTGTTGTCTGCTCCACATAGATTTCTTTTTTCTTCAGGAGCATTTTTACCATCAAGATGTCTATTTTGCACAACACTCATTTTATATTTCTGCTACTACAAATAAGTTGCTTTCCCCCCTGTACACCACTTTTTCCCCTCATCCACAAAAACCGTACTACTACTTTAAAGGACAACCGACGTCTCCGGACAAGTTGTGTCCATAATTTGTAAAATGGCTTCAAATGACTTCTACTGAGCGTATTTTACAAAGATTCCACCGCATATAGCTATATTTTACGTTTTAAGACTCGCGTGAATATTCAGGAAGTCTTGTTTTTGAGTTGGTGACGAGTCCGTACGTGACATCACTAAAGGAACGCCCCTGACCGAAAAAAAGGACACATTGTAGCAGTCCTTCCATCACGTCAATGTCTTTTTCTGTACTTGTTTGGTCTGAAAACCTTATGTTGCACCCAAAAGAGCCAGAAGAGGGCGTCCAAGCTCCATGAAAGGAATTTATCGGCCTGTGGAAATGGAGGTGGCCACAGGAGGTCGCCAATTTGTGCCTCTCTTTCGGTGAGACATTTCCCCTCAATTTTGCCTCAAAATGGCACCGAATAAATTCTTTAATCGATTGCAAACATGTATGCGTTCCTCTTCAGAACTATTTGAATCATATTCATAACTGGATGTGTAACAAGAAAGCATATTCTCAGAATCTGAAGCCATTGTTTTGATTCTCCAGCAATGCAAGACATCTTGGCGTGACGTCACGAACTGGGGGCGGGACTTTCTGAAAATGGCCAATTCGCAGCTCAATTTTTTGCAGATTTTGGACACTTTAAGTCATTTATCTTGGTGTTTTGCATTTGAATAAAAATATCATACTGTGTGTATCGGGTATTTTAGATGCTATAAAACGTTTTTCTGATGTCAGTTAGGAAACAAAAAAGTGATGTCGGTTGTCCTTTAAGGTCTATCCCCATAATTGAGTTATGATGCGTGTTAAATTTACCATATTTTGCGGACTACAAGGCGTACCGGATTATAAGGCGCACTTTCAACGAATGACATATTTTAAAACTTTTTCCATATATAAGGCACATTGAATTATATGCCGCATGGTCAGCTTTTGAAAAAAAATATGAAGGCTTTTAGGTGCTCCTTATAGTGCATTAAATACAGTACTTTACAATGATGCAATTAATGTCTTTGTGTTGTCATATTATTTGTTATTTGGGGTTTTTTCCCAAGATGGTGTCGCGTGAACAATGAACACATAGCGGCTCCTCTCTCTCCTGGCAAATTGGCGTTTTCGTGTTTATTATGTTTGTCAAAGTCATTATAAGTGCCTTGCAGGCTGCGTTCAAGAGGACAGTAATTTCATCTGTGCTGTACGTCATGCATATTAGCTGACTTTGACTTAAAGATGTGGCAAGATCCCTGAATGCCGATTGAAAGATGTAACATTGCCATGCAAGGAGTTATACTCACCCCTACTCCTCCACATGGTAACATGACAAATATACGTTGAGCCAAGATTCCTGCAGGCAATGCAAAAACAAAAGGGTTATGTTGAGTCAGGATGTTATTACATTATTTTCAGGTGTATAAGGCGCACCGGAGTATAAGGCGCATCTTAAATGAATGAAAAAAAAAATTCCCAACATAATACATAAATATATAAAAGTTTTCCAAATATAAGGCACACCACATTATAAGGCGCTACAATAGAAGCTGTTACACACTACTTCTTCTACAGGGGAGGGGGGGAAATGGAGTCGGTGGTTCACTATTACTTCACATATAAGGCGCACCTGCATATAAGGCGCAAGGTCATTTTAGGGTGAAAATGAAGGCTTTTGGGTGCGTCCTTATACACCGGATAATACCAAAAATATTCTTATTTTATGTCAGTGACGATGAGCTGCACTTGGGGTAAGCTAAATTGTTTTAAAAAAGAATTTGGATTGAACATCATAATATCAACTGCTCTGCATCACTTACGAGCCAACTTGGGGTTGTCGATCTTGAGACGATGCAAAGGGTTGGTCCCGTACCGAAGTACGTGTTTTTCGGAATGGACCGACTGCAGTTCTTCTAAAGTGGCCTTCCGACTTCCGAGATGCTACAAAGCCAACACAGATGCACGCAAAACTACAGTCGTTTTTCTTTTACATCTGATCTTCAAAGAAAACCAAGATAACGTTCCGCGTCATCATTGAAGCGAGGCCTCGTTCGGTTTCAGACCTCACACTGGCTCCGCAGGCCTCTTTCATGCAGTCGGCACCAGATGCTTTGCACTCTCCCGGGATGCTCCGGGTGGCAGCTGTTGTCCCCGCAGGTGCACTGATGCTTTTGCATTTGAGCGTCGTAGACTATCCCTACACACAAAAACATACATTTTGTCACATTTAATGAATGGCAAAAACTGTTCTCAGCATTTGACCCATTGAGAAAAAAGTAGGTGGCCAGATTGTGCGTCAGCACCACTTTCTAGCCACAACCTAATTACTTTTTATGTCAAAATACACAAGCTGTCACTTGTGAGCAAAGGCGACCAGCCACTTTATTTTCTTCTAATTCTAACCAAAGTCACTCCTGTCTAATGCTTTTCCTTTGGTGCAGTTACAGCCGGGCTCGTAAAAACCCAAATAAATGCCAGTTGCAACTTCCAGACTGCCATGGTTGGATTTTGAGAATGTCAGTGAGTGGTTCCACCTTGCGACTGGCCACAAAGCCGCACCAGTTCCGTGCCAAAGCCACTTCAATATACATGTGCAAGTCAGAGGACAATAAACATGGCACAGACGACTTGGACTTGGTGTGAGGTAGCTTGATTCTCACAGCTTTGACAGCAAAACATTAACAGCCGAGAAACCAAACCACCATTCAAGAGTGCAATCATTTTGAGTGAGGAATAAAAAAAAATGTTCGAAAGGTGTCGAATCTGTCAATGGTCATTTTTAAAACATGAAATCACGGTGCAGATGGACCGTCTTGAAGTATTTTTTTTTAATTGCTCAATATTTTTGAACACAGAGGAAATGTTGACAGACAGAGAAAGGACATTTTTAAAAGTGATTCTGTTTTATTTCTCACGTGACTCACCAGTGGTAAAGCGCAGATTTACATCCGGAGCAGGACTGGAGAGAGAAACGGTCACGGTTGAGGATGCATTGGGAAGGGGGTGCAGGGAGGTCGAAGCCGGAGAGGACTGCGTTCGGACCAAGGGCTGGTGAGGCCACATCAGGAGCGGCATGTTAGGCGAGTCCATGTGGAATCCCGATCGATGGATCAGCTGCCTCTGTGTTTATGGCATGAAGCGATTAGAATATAAATAGAACGAATCAAATTTCGCTCCACATATACCATAACTAATATTGGAATGTAATGTTTGCCAGTCTTGAACTTGGTCAGATAGTTTTTAAAGCTTTAGCGCCCCCTTCTGTTCAAACAAATGTTAAAGGAGGCGCAATAAATACAACACTCAAGATGCAAATAAATTATTCGCTTTGTATTTCAGTCATCGCTGAGCATTTAATTGAGAAGATTTTGAATTAGAACTTTTAGATTTCAAACTATTTATTTTGTAGTTTTGTCCGGAAGTTCAGAATCCAGTATCGCATACGTCGAACAACCTTGATTTTACCTGGCCGATGGAATGAGAGGTCTCAATCAGGCTTTCCCGTGAAGAGGTGGTGGACTCGGTGTCATAAACCGAGTCTGTGCTAGCTGAGCTCTGTCTCCGGTGACAGTTGTCTTCACAAACCGAGCCTGGTTCAGAACCACACACGGATCCGGACTCTGATCCAATTTCCTCCAGGTCCATGTCCTCAGATGGGATCTGTGTCAAATGAGGATATGGAATTTTAGGAAGTTGAAACCATCATGATACACCAGATGTTTCCTAACCGTTATTTATTATGAAGGATATGTTTTTACCTTTTAAAATTCTCACAGTATGCCATGAAATAATCATATCACAAAAGGCATAGACCGTACACAGAAATCATAACTATCTCTGTCATGTTTACCATAAAAATCAGGCCTGCTTAGTGGTAAAAAAAAAGCTGACATAGTCGCAGAAAGTCATTCTGTGGCATGAATGGCAACAAGTTATCCAGATAGATAGAAATTTATCAATCTGTATACCTATTAGTCTATCTATCTAACTAGCTAGTTCGCTATATATCCACATAGATAGAAATGTATCAATCTATATAGCTATCTAGGTAGCTAGTTAGCTAGTTGCATCCACAATGGTTCCTTTTACCATTATGATTATGCTCAGTAACAAGTCAAAGTCAAAGCACAGCCATATAAACACTAGTTAAAAATGCTGAGTCATGTTGCTGTGTTGACTGAATTCAGAACAATATCGAGAGAACAAACAAGCTGTTTGTTTTTCATGTGGATGGTCAATATTACATACACAGCTCACAACAAATTGATGGTTAACTCATTTTCAAATCAGAAGTTAAAAATAATGACCATTACTGTGAATGACATATGACAATTTCAAATTTGGGTTCAGACTGCGCACATATAGCAACAGGTGGGCACAGGGGTTCCTTATATTCTTCACCAGGCGATCGTATTGAAATGTTCTGCCTGTTACTATATGTTGCCAGCATTGTTTTGCTTGCGTGTACATCCACAAACGCTCACCTTGCTCAGGAGAGAATTCAACTTGAACCTCTCAACGCCACTCTTGTGGCATTGCTGAGGCGTTTGGTGCTGAGTGTGACACTGAAGACCGGCGGCATGCAGAGTCAGGGGCGAGTGGCTGTAAGGCGGAGGTTCGGAGCGCGTTCGCTCCAAAGGTTTGTGAGCGGAAAAGGGGTTGAGGCCTTCCCTTCTTGTCGGGGAAGTCAAGCGACGTGTATGTTGCAGGGGAGGAGGACTCAAGCCTTGATCTGTGAACGTTGTGCAATTACAATACGGGAAAACAATCGGATGGGAGGGGTGGGGGAAAGAAAGGAAGTGTGTGTGTGGTGGGGGGAGGGACAAGAAAATAAATCAAAACACACAGTGAGTAAAATAGAATTCAGTGTGGATAAAAAGAATAATGAAAAGTTCATGCATTGAAAAAAACGAATGCCTAAAAAGTAATAAGAAATACATGAAAATAAACAAACAAACAAGCAAACTAATAAATACATACACAAATAAACAAATAAGTAAATACATAAACAAATAAAAAGTCTCAAAACAAACTGAACTCTATGAAGGATTCTATGTAAAAATTAAAGATTGCATTAACACCCGATGGTCACTAGGAGGAGGCCTTGTGTTTATTATATATACAGCCCCCAAACTCATTGGGGGAGTTTGGGAGGGTATTTAACTTACCCCTTTGAGGTATAAATAATGACAAATACCTGGCTTGCAAGAATCACTAGATTTTCTAAATTTTCCAACATTGCTCAATGTGTTCATGAAGACGAACTATCAAGGGAAATTATTTCACATTCTCATTTATTTTTCAATGGAAAAACGTGTAATCAATAAACCAACATTGCCAAATGTTGAGCTACTTTGTATTTATTGCAACGGGACTAATTAAGTAAGTAATTGGTGACTCACAGGAGATGAGTTGCGATTGTACAAGCCCAGTATGCGGTTCCAGTATGAGGACGGGCTGCAAGCCGTGAGGCTGGGCTGGAAAATTTCCATCGAGAGGTAAGTAGACTTGAGGCAGAGCGGATACTGCCAGGGTCCTGGCGACTCGCAGGTCAACCTGGGTGGAACAAATTAAGAAGTTGGAGAAGGGAACGACAGACTGAAAGATGTTGAGTATATAAGACAACTCGGTTTTATTCTTCGGAACGCATTCTCAACACGTGGATCACTCTCGATGAAATTCCTCAGAGGGGGCCAATGTAGCAACAAAACAAGCATAAACCTTAAAGGACAACCGACGTCTAGAAAGATTCCATAGCTATAGTTTACGTTTTAAGACTCACGCTGAATATTCCAGAAGTCTTGTTTTTGAGGTGGTGACGAGTCCTCACGTCACGTCACGGAAGGAACGCCCCTCACCGAGAAAGGACACATTGTCGCAGTCCTTTCATGCCGTCAATGCATTTTGCGGTACTTTGTTTGGTCTGAAAACTTTGTGTTGATCCGTGTTTATGGCGAAATTAGAAGGAAAACACATAAATAACGAGATGGTGAATCGTTGTGTGTTGCATCAACACTTCTACAGTGTATTTGACATTCGCCGACAAAACTTCCCAGGAGACAATTTCCACGGAGCTTTGTTGCCATCTTCTGCCTTTTTTGGGTGCGACATTTCCCACCCCTGATGCCTCAAAATGACACTGAATAAATGTTTTAATTGATTGCAAACATGTATGCTTTCCTCTTCGGAACTATTTGAATCATATTCATAACTGGATGAGTAACAAGAAAGCATCTTTTCCGAATCTGAAGCCATTGTTTTGATTCTCGAGCAAGGCAAGACGTCTTGGCGTGACACCACGAACAAGTGGGCGGGACCTTCTGAAACTGGCCACTTCTGGTTTCAAATTGAAGTACTTTTTAGACACTTTAAGTCATTGTTATTGGTGTTTTGCATTTGATTAAAAGTATCATACTGCGTGTTTTGGGTATTTTAGATGCTATAAAACTTTTTTCTGATGTCAGTTAGGAAACAAAAAAGTGATGTCGGTTGTCCTGTAATAGTTTTGGCCCATAAAGAGATGACCAGACTTGAGCATTTCCCTTTTTGTCACTGTTCAAAATAAACGGCAAAAGACTGACTCACCTGTGCGGGAAGTCCTGCAGTGATGTTGGGCCTGGCAGTTGGATTGGTGGGCAGGGTGAAATTGGCCAATCGGCCATCCTTCAACAAAAGTTTTTGGGCCTAAATCAGATGAACATATTGAGTGTAAAAGACTGTGCATATGATCAGCAAAAACGAATTTGTTATCATAATAGTAATTTGAGGCCATGTTATAGTCACGCTACAAACACACACAGCACCGCTGAAACTATTTATATGACTCACGATCAATAAAACGGGACCGTAAATAGTGTGGAACCCGGTGGACACTCTGACTGTTGCTCTGGCTAACAAACAACAGGAAATACCATCGCGGACTGCTTTGTGTCATGTTGACACATTCTTGTCAAAGCATTTTGCTATTGCTGTTTATTTATGGCAAGTGCACGTTGAAGAAAATGAATGAACCCGAGACAGAAGCTTACATTATTGAACACATAGGATTGCAGTGGACAACCTAAACACAACAGATCGCAAAGTCCGATTTCATGTTTCGGATGGCCACTTGTCGGTACCTCATGAGCGAGCGGGAGGGTTCCGTTGTCTGAAAGGAGGCTGTCGTTGAGAGAGCTACAATCGGATGCCGGAGTACTGCTTGGAGAAGAGTCTGGAAGACAGATTTCCCATATTATCCATGTGTTTGTTCGATCTTTTGTAAATCAACCCAGATCGGCATTGAAAATGTGTTCAAGCAACAAATCGTGTATTGTCAAAATACATCAGGGTCACTGAGGGTAGGTTGGTTGAGGCAGTGTGTGTTCAGTTGCCCATTGGTGATGATGTGAATATGAGAGGGGGGTGGTTGGTTGGTTGGTTGTCTATATATATCCCCGAACACATTGGCAACCAATCCAGGGTGTCGTGCATCTTTCACTCAAAGTCATCTGGAACAGACTCCAACTTCCTCTGACCCAGAACAGGGTCACCAGTCCAGAAAATGGATGGACAAATGGACAAAAGACACCACGAAAAGCAAACCAGATCCAGAAATTGAGTGCAGTACAGAAATGAAAAGGTCACACGAGAATAGCCGCACTGGGTGGCGCCATCCAAATCACCTACCGAGAGTTTCTGTCCTGTGCTTGACAGCAGGAGGGGCGCTGATCTTTCTCTGCAACGGGTTTGGTCTTGTGCTGATGAGCTTCTTTAACTTCCACTTCAATGTCGGCTCAGACACTGCATGCATACACAAAAACCAAAATAAACACGCAAGGAGGAAGCACGCGCACAACACAACAATCACATGCGTATCGATGCATATGTATATATTTAGCCCATCATTTGCAGCTTAAAGAAACCAGAAATGAAAGTGCCTCAGAAAGAAAGAGACCACCACAAAGTCATGAACTTCAATGTTCAATTTATAACATCAGCGAAAGAGACACCACCAACATCCGACATAAAAATGTTTTGTTTGAGCGTCCGGTACTACCCCCCCCCCCCCCCCCCCAAAAAAAAAAACAAAGAAATAAACAAACAACAAAACAACAACTAAAAAGCCAGTATCAGAAAAAAGTAACAAACAGTACAGTATTTGGTTCAGGAAAAAAAGAAAAAAACACGAAAAAAAAAACAAATAAACAGTATCTGGTTCAGAAAAAAACAAACAGTATCTGGTTCAGGAAGAAAAGAAAAAAACAACAACAAAATAATCCAATCCAATTCAACAACAAACAAACAGAATCTGGTTAAAAAAATAAACAGTATCTGGTTCAGAAAAAAATAATGAAAAAACAAAATTCAAACAAACAGTATATGGTTCAGAAAAAAAACCAAATGAAAAACCAAATCTGGTTAAAAAAAAGGAAAAAAAAAGAAAAAAAAACAGTATCTGAAAAGAAAAGAACAAATGAATAAACAAAAACCAAACAAACAGTATCTGGTTGAAAAAAAAAACAATGAAAACCAAAAACCAAACAACCAATATGTGGTTCAGAAAAAAATAGAAAACAAATCTGGTTCAGATAAAAAAGGGGAAAAACACCCCAAAAAATTATCTGGTTCAGAAAAAAATAAACAGTATCTGGTTCAGAAAAAATAAAGAAAAAACAAAAACCAAACAACTAGTATCTGGTTCAGACAAAAAAAGAAAAAAAAAGAAAAAAACATATCTGGTTCAAAAAAAAAATAAGAAAATCAAACAAACAACAGTATCTGGTTCAGAAAAAAATAAAACAAAAACAACAACAATAAAAACAATGGAAGCCCCGAATAAAGCATGTAAATAATCCCACTCAAGCAAGTCATCGATTCTGCATTTTTTCAGACGTGTCCAAGAGGATCCAATCACTCCACCCGTCATTGTCACGGTTTGAGAAACCTGCTGTACTCTCTCACAGTTCATTTTACACATACCAAAGTCAATGTTATGTAACAGTTTTGCTCTGTGTGTCTCACTGTTACTGTTTCTTTTACTACTCTTGCATTCTCTTTCTGGCCCTGAAGGCCCTGACGTTTCAAAACTCACTTTTACGCTAAAAGACAGTATGCTCCTGGTTGCTTTTTTTTCTTTCTTTTTGTGGTTGATTCAATCCAAAGACGGTTAAAATGGAAACGATCAGAACAGCTCACCTGTTCTCCGCAGTTCCTTCCGCTGGATGTCAACGGGTGACGGCTGAGACTTTGGGGGCACGTCTGGAAGCGGGTGCCTTGCAAAAAAAATGTAGACACATTTTCTTTTGCAAATATACACTCGGGTTTTTTTTTTTCTTCTTTTTTTTAAGTACCCGTATCCTGATTTAGGACTGTTGTGTTTGGTTGTGACCCTGTCATGGGTGGGTTGGCTCTTCATAATGATGTGCTCTCTGAGTTTTTGTCTCACCAACGGACTGGCGACTGCACCTGTCAAAGTCAAGTCAAAGTCAGCTTTATTGTCAAATATGCTAATATATGCTAATATATATGAAATTACTTTCCTCTCGGACCCAGCATGCAAGGCACTTATAATGACTTTAACAAACATAATAAACATGAAAACGCCA
This sequence comes from Hippocampus bargibanti, assembly GCF_051943395.1. Lineage (NCBI taxonomy): Eukaryota > Metazoa > Chordata > Actinopteri > Syngnathiformes > Syngnathidae > Hippocampus > Hippocampus bargibanti. The sequence continues at coordinate 3,525,174 of NC_142745.1, read as the reverse complement.
ATTTGCCGGGAGAGGGGAGCCGCTGCGTGTTCATGCGCCGACACCTGCAGGCCAATGTTAAAAAATCAAATTTGGACGACTTGGGCAATGCCGCAAGTAATAATAATAATAATAATAATAATAATAATAATAATAATACATTTGATTTATAAGCACATTTCAAAACTCTCAAGGTCACTTTACAGTAACAGGATAAGTTTTTGTGTGGTGCAGCGGCAGCCACGTGCGCCAGCGTTCACTCAACCTGGAAGTAACTGAAATAGCTAGCAAGCTAGCTAGCTAGCGAATAGATAGCTAATAGCTAGCGAATAGATATATATTAGGTGACGAATAGATAGCTATTAGATAGCGAATAGCTAGCTAATAGCTAGCGAATAGATAGCTAATAGCTAGCGAATAGATATATATTAGGTGGCGAATAGATAGCTATTAGATAGCGAATAGCTAGCTAATAGCTAGCGAATAGATAGCTAATAGCTAGAGAATAACTAGCGAATAGATAGCTAATAGCTAGCAAATAGATAGCTAATAGATAGCGAATAGATAGCTAATAGCAAATGAAATCAACGAGGCTTGTCCATTCATCCAATTCAAACAGTGAATTGCTCTAAAGTCAGGATGGACAAACGGACTGGTCACCCATAAAAGAAAGACTTTTTGAGGTTAACGGCGTCTTTTACAAAAGGATGCAAGGAGGCAAGTAGGATGGTTGACGAATAGAAGCATCAAAAGTTGTCCCCGAGGCCACTTTCCGTTTCCTAAGTCGGGTGAAGTTTGAGGTGCTTCTTGAAACAATTTTTTTTTTTTTTGCATTAATGCAATTTCCTTGGAATCTGAGCGCAAACTGGTTGCAGGACATCTGGAAATCCCCTTTTTATTGAAACATACGTGCGGGGACTCAGATAAAGACGATGGGACCCATCAACTAAGAACAGAACCCAACGCCATCTTGTCCACTCACTTTGTTCATTTTTGCTCTTTCGTATTAGCTGCCGTAGCTCTTCTTGCTTCTCAGCCTCCATCTCCCTTTGCCTTTGCTCAGTGTTATACTGAAAGAAGAAAATGATGATGGAATCAAAAATTCGCACTATGGCACCGATGGGAAAAAAAATTGATGCTTTAAAACAGTGATGAGGCGGCTGCATCTACATCTGCAAGAACTCAATGTCATGCTTGGACGTACCTGCAACTGTTGGTAAGGAAAATGAGAGCAGGGCTGAGAGGTAAAAGGTCCCGGGAATAAGGGACGGTGGGGGGCCAGCATAGCCGAATCTCGGCCTGGATGAACCAGCCTGTGGGAGACACTTAAGTCCATGAACTGCTGCCCACTTTTGGGTAAGGAAAGACCTTTCTTGATGGCATCCACTATGGAGGGGAACAGAAAGAGGAAGACATTTTTTTTAATTAATGGGTGATTTGTCAACGGATTACATAAGACATATGGTTAAAAAAAAAAGAACAAAGAAAATCGACTTCAACATTACAATTAGCTGTGAAAAGGACAATCGGGTTGAGTGCATTATTTAGGTTTCCCTTCACAAGGCAAATTAAAACAACAACAAAAGACAAAAAAATTAAACAATCAAATCAAATATTAACTCATTCACTGTCAGACATGCGTCCACTACAGCGCCAGGGTTTTTGTCATTTTCACTCAAATTGCACAATATTCAGTTTTAGAGCTACATAAACATTCAATGCAGCGTAGGAAACCTTAGACTCTTTTCTTTCATCAGAAAAAAAAAGAGTTAATTCCTAAGTTATAAGGATCTGGAGTTACCTGACCTTGTAATGGAGGCGACTGTACAAAAGGAAATTACTGCCCCCTCCTGGGAGGGAAAAACATTGCCAGAGGTCTGACCAGCGCTTTATTGGCCGCCCCCTGCAAGAAAAACCAAAACCCGAAAAAAAATCAGGAATGGCGCTCCACGTTATATTTTCAATTCCCGAATAAATTTGGGAAAGGCAGTGAATGAGATAAACAAATAAATAAATAATAAACAAATAAATGGATAAATAAATGGATAAATAAATGCCTCAGTGGATTAAATAAACAAACAAATGAAAAAACAACAACAAACAAAAAAATTATAAATAAATAAATAAATGCAAAGTTCAGCACTCATGTGGCCAAACGTCAGTGTCCGAAAGGTAAACAGATAGATACAAAGGCGAAGGTGTCCTTTCTCAGTGAGGGGCGTTCCTTCCGTGACGTGACGTGACGTGACGTCAGGACTCGTCACCAACTCAAAAACAAGACTTCCGGAATATTCAGCGCAATTCTTAAAAGGTAAAATATAGCTATATTCGGTGGAATCTTTGTCAAATACGCTCAGTAGAAGTCATTTGAAGCCATTTTACAAATTATGGATACAACTTGTCCGGAGACGTCGGTTGTCCTTTAAGCATCGTATTTCCTGAGGTGTAACACCGCCCTGGACTGAACACCAGCCTGGCGCATGGCACCCACTAAAGGGAACTGAGGCAAACTCAGTCACAAAGAGCTCCATTTTTGGGCCCAGTTCCCAACAGTCCGACTGACTCACAGTGAAGTAATCATCTCTGTGAGGGTGTTTCAGATTTGTAAAAGTGTCTCCCACGCTGCTCGCATACAGCGGAATAATGCAGGAGGTTGGGGGCGGGGGGGGTTCAATGATTATATGCATGTAAGCATAGCGGTTTCACCGTCGTCGTAGACGTCCTTTGTACAGCGTTCACATTAGGGAAAAATTATGAGGGATTTCCATGCATTATTTGAAACTGAGGAATTTAATCAATCATAAAAAGAACACTTGGATAGTACAGCTGCCTCAAAATCAAAAGAATATGGGTTCATATCTCAATTTGGGCTTTTTAGTGGGCAGTTTGCCTGTTGCCAAAGCCCTTTTTATTGACCCCTCTTTGATGTCTTGTAATGTCAAAGGAGATGGAGGTCTTGTAGGTTACAAAGACAGATGATTTTGTCATTTAAGTTAGCGACCAACGTCACTGTAGGGTCCCGCCTGCAGCTGCACAGGTGTTGGTCGTTTTAATCATTTAATCACCCTATTAGGTTTCTTTCATCTTATGTTTTACTAATGGTTTTGTTTGCTACTTTGGACCTTTCTGATCTGATGACTTTGTCGTTTGAGATTTTATTCCTGCTGACTTTATTTAATACAATTTGTCAAAAACACCCTGCTCCTCCCTCCTGCCTGCATTTTTGGGGTCGGATTTATTGTATAACAGGATGATGAATGATTTTAACCTGTAGCCTGCTTTCGTAGCATGCGGAAGAACCATACACGGTAGCCCGTCACCAAAACTATTTAAAATAAACATTCACATTTGTAAGTCTTGGTAATGGTAAATAAACAGTTACAGGACATTACATTAGATACACTGACATAATCCACTTTTGATTGGCAGTCAACATGTTAATTCAACAAAACAGTGTATCGGTGGAGCTCTCAGGATTTTCGTATCCCTTCCATCTACCCAAAATCGATCATTTTTGGTGTGCAGTACGTCTTCAAAACAGTGCGAAGTCCAGTTAAAATAATAAAAATTGAACAGATTTTTTTTCCCATGATAAAATCTTGATGTGTTTTATGAATAACCAGAATTGTACAGTATCTCGAAATGATCTTTATGAGTAGTTTCCCTTCTCTCATGTCATTTTGAGCATTGTGCTGCTAAAAATAAACGGTAGACAAACTTCTGGTTTCTGTAATGGCATATTTTGTTTCACAACCATCCATCCTCTTTTTTTTTTGTGGGCCTCTGCACGCAATGTGAGCACACACACACACACACACACACACACGCACACACACACACACACTCTTGTGCACTTCCTGCATCTAAAGTTAGTCTTCACCATCACATCCTCATGGTTCATTTAGGCAAAGCAGAAGCTGCTATTTTAGTTGAATATTTTTACTGGCACCTTGCTACCTCTTAAGAGTACAGATGTCTGTCAGGTGTATTTATATCCACGCTGCGGCCTAAAAGTATGGCTTTTGTTTATTGTCGGGTTGAAACGGATCCCGCTTTGTCATTGGACAGAGTTCAGTCAGCCAGTTACGCTTTAGACTAAGTGAGAGTTGCTATTTGCGTACATACAGTAAGCACTGCATCATACTTTGAGGCTTTGACCTGCTCCAATTAGCAACGGTGCTGTGAGAATATATGAGTGATAATGATGAGGTGTCGTGCAGAGAGGTTCATGACCCCCTTGCCATTACTCCTCTGGAGTCAGATATAAAAATATGAAAATAGAAGATGAGTCTATGCTCCAGTATTGACTTCAATCAAAACATATGTGATAAGTTGAAAGTGAAACGCATTTGTACTCACAACTTTTATTGATGTGTCATTGAAGTCCAAACTGCTCAAAAATTTGATAGCAAGAAAAAAAATACATATATAAAGCCCAATTACTTTTTTTTTTGGGGTGGGATCTCTTTTCCTAAATTAGATTTTTTTTCAAGTGACCCTACCTTTATATTCAAGAAGTGATAAAAGTTCCAATTACAAGTGTCTGGTATCATAACTGCCGATGTGATTTTCCCACCAAAACAATTCTTGTCAAAATCTGTAAATAATTTACAATGGACGATGAGTACAGGAGTGGTCCATCGATGAAAAGTTCTAAGAAGTCTGTTGTAAGCGCAATCTAAATTAAACCTCAAATCATCATGGCGATTTAGTGAGGGGTTTCGCAGCAAAACCCTTCATCGTGATTACAAAAGACTTTTTAGATCATTACCACATAGGCTTAGTCATGCTGATGAGGCGATACCAGGGCGAATGGGGCAATCAGGGCCAGTCATACACAATAATCGGACAGACAAAAGAAGTAATCAGATTAGCTTCAGTGAGTAGTCCACTGCTCCCCCAACCTTAGAGCAGGGATTTATCAAAGCAGAGGTCTGGCACTGCCACCTTAGGGCCAGAGCTACCAGCACACCTTTATGGTTTTTCAGATGAGAAACAAAACGTCCGACACCTTCAAAGAAGTACAGATGACGGCTGACGAAACCTTTTCATCAATGTATAATGCTTTAGATTTAGGCCCAACACAGTTACATTAAAGATGGCGGCAAAATCTGTCCTTCCATAAACAGCTGAGACTTCCTGTACTTGTTCCCGCGCTTTAAACCACGCGGCCTTGAATGTGATGCACTTTATTTATGACTTTTTACAGATGAGCTTAAAGTTCCATAGTCATTGTTATTTATTTCACCAAGGTTGCATTGGACCAATGAAAATACTGAACACGTCACAGTGGTGAACCAATGAAAGTGTCTCAGGGCGCCCTCAGACTGAAAATTCATCAGTCATTTGCAGTTGGAGTTAGGGCTGTCCAAAATGTGGAAGTCCGTATGCGTAGAAGATGAATATTGAGAGGATATATTAGATAGAGCGAAAATAAGCATCCTGAGTTGAATATAATGAGCAAAGTGAACAAGTGCAATAAATGCATCCTTTTCAAATGTAGTCAACAACGTCTCTCCGTTGTTGTTGTTTTTTTTTTTTTTTTTTTTGGCGACTCACACATACTGTCGCTAGCAACTCATAACAGGTGCTAACGGCTAGCCATCAAATGCCTATGTCAATTAAATCCCTGCTGTGCTTTGCTTTTTGGCCGTGTATAAAAACAGAAATTATGCATATTCAGCTATTGTAATATTGAAAATATCAACATGATTGGATGGAAATCTGCAACCTACTTCAGATGAGATTCATTCAAAGAGATCACTCAAAATCATGAGAGGTACGAAAACGAGCAAACCATCATAACATTTCCACAAACCCACAATTCCAGTCATTATAATCAGCATATGTCCTAACGATTAAGGCATCTTATTAGCTTGTCACCGCGTACTGACGTCACCATTATGCCCACTTTTAGCATTTCCTGCTACTTAGCACCTATCCTCAATTCCCACCCCTCCTCATTTTTACATTGAGAAGAATGCACAGCTGCTGGGGACATTTTGTCCCTCTGCTTCCGAGCAGCTGGAGTCTCAATCACCAAATGTGTGCATCCATACGCGTGGGTTCTTGTGTGTGTGTCCACTTTATGCCTGCCAAGATATTATTAGCTTGCAGTTGCCTCTTTTGAGTGTATACAGCAGGTCTTTGTGTTTGCATATGTTGGATCGGAGTGGGCAACAGTTGAAGGTGCGCGTCCGGACGCGTCACCAACGGTGTTTGGCAGTGTATTAAATAGGGCTTTTAATAGAAGCCATTTGTTTCTTTTGAAGGAACTCCTATATTACTAAGTGCTTCTTTCAGCCCATACGGCCACCGTGGCTTATTTTTAGCCTCACCTGTTGTTGTGCACATGTTACATTGTGCAATCATGCAAGCGTATGCTCACATATTAATAGCGGCGCACAGTGCATTCCTTGTTTTGATGAACATCAAGTGCATTAAAAGATCATGCAACCGTCCACTAGCATGTGTTTGTTTTCGGTTGCCCAAGCAGTTCGGAATAAAATCAGCCCAACAGTAATGCGCACAAACGACCAATTCAACCAATTCACGCTTTGTATTGTTTACAAAACTGTTGGAATACACGGTTGTGTGTACTTCTCCTTTTCCAAGATCGTCGTTCCAAATTTTGTGCGAAAGCAGAAGTTCAAATTCAAGTGTTATGGACATACCACACCTTGTATTATGGGCAACCAAAGAAACAACACTGTGTGACGCTCATTTTGTACTCAAGTGGCCAGGGTGCTAATCCCAGATGACTTTAGGCGAGAGATGCAGTACACCCTGAACTGGTCACCAGTCATTCGCTGGGCACACAAACATGTAGACAAACAACCATACACACCTACGCACAATTTTAGAGTCTTCAATTAACATTCCATACATGTTTTGGGAGCATGGGAAGAAACTGAAATAACTGGAGAAAATCCCCTACTGAAACAAAGTCCAGACAGGAAGGCCAAAGCCCTGATTTCAAACCACGACTGCTTAGTAAGGCGTCAGTGCTAACCCGTTGTCCACCGTGCCATGGCTAAAGAAACAACAATCACGCAGTCAATTAATATCATAGTATTTCTGATCCGTGCGACGGTTCGATTAACTTAACAAAGTGCTCGTTAACTTATTTGTTAACGAGTTTATTCGGATTTTGTTTTTTTTTTTCTTGCGGGGCTGCAGATAAAGCGCTGGTCAGACCTCTGGCAATGTTTTTCCCTTCCACGAGGGGGTAGCATTGGCCTTGTTAGCACTTTGTTACAGCGTCAACAGCTGTTTAAACGCGATATAAATCAATATGTATTTTATTGTATTTTGTACAACCCCCCCCCCCATTTCAAGCTCAGATAACTCCAGGCCTGTATAACTTAGGAATTAACTCATTTTTCTGTTGATAGAAGAAAGTCTAAGGTTTCTTACGCTGGATTGAATGTTTATATAGTCATAAAACTCAATTTTCTGTGGGTCCTGCAATTTGAGTCACAATGACAAAAACCCTGGCACTGGAGTGGACACATTTTTGCACATTGTCTGGCAGTAAATGAGTTAAGTTTGATTTAGATAAATTTGTTCAGACAAAAAAAAAAAGAGTCTTTTACATTTTTTTGTTTCATTTACGATAAAATGTTGCTTTAAAATAACCACCATTGTAAATCATTTACATTTTCAAGTATAGCCGCGGTGGATTATTTCTCTCACAATTATTTCCATTAGGAAATAATTTGTTTGAACATTTCAAACAACAAAGTTTCATATAAGCTCCTATGCTGTGTGCCGTATGCACTTTCCCTGCCACATTCTTTCACTAACATGAGTCACAAGTTTCTTGATATTTCGTCCCCGAGGCTGTGCGGGCTAAGCAAGGTAAAAGCACTGTCAGATCACTTCTAACGAGCTCTGGCGTGATGCAATGTCACAAGCTAGCATGCTCTTTAGTGGGACTTCAAAATGATTTCTCGCATAGACAGACTGCTGTTTGTTCCAAGCGTATTGCTACAAAGGTCATCTTGAGTGGATGGGCTGCTTCCCGAAAGATTGTTTTGAATCGGGAACATCTGAAATGCCATTTGTTTACACGAGAGCATTCGTCGAAGCGCAAACGGTGGCAAACCAGTCTGACTATTGAAATGTTTAGCACTCAACAGGTTTATTTTGCGATTATTTGTTGTGTGAATGAACTCCTGAATTTGCAGATGTTTGGCATTGAGATGAAAAGGTTTTTCACCTGGATGGTTTTTCACACGAGGTCTGTTTCTGCCACTATTCTGACATTTATCACTAGTTATTTTTTTTGTTTTTGTTTGACTTGTGTCGCGACTGCTGATTCTTCCCATCTTGTTTCCAAACACACAATACACAAGTCGTCCTATTTCTGTGTATCGACGTGCGTATCACAGTCATATGAGCCAAAATCTTAAATCAGGAACAGGAAATGTGATCTACGGCTGTGGCTTGTCCAAAACACTGTGCTTATTGTGCGTAACACCCCGCGACGGATCACGTTGGCAAACACTGGACACTTGAAAAATGTTCTTTTCTCGCAAAAGGTTGCGATAAAACATACACGGTGTATGGATACTTTGCAATGACCATCTCAGGTTTACAGGTGGCTTCACTTTACGGTCAAGCCTTTCGTAATTGAGTCACTATATTGGGAGCAGGTGACCAGAACATGGTTACCTTCACATTCAAAATCAGCAAGATGAACACAATCTTCATTTTCGGCCTTTCTAACTACTTCTGATAAACCTTGATAGCCCAATCTCTTTTTGTCACCACTAAATTAAGAGATCTGACTCATCCTTTGGTGGGATAAAAATGAATTCATTAGTATCGATCGAAATGGGGCAATCAGGCCAGTCGTTAGTCAGAACGACAGGAACTATCAGTGGAACAGCTGCAGGGAGTAGTCCTCTGCTCTCCCCCCCCAACCTGAGAGCAGGGGGCTATCATAGCAGAGTCCGGCACCGCCATGTCTGGACAGTAGGGATATACATATAGGGCCGATATAGGGCCGATACTACCAGTAAAACTTTAGTTTGCTGACGAAGTTTCTTGGATAAGAAGCGAAACGTCCGACACCGTCAAAGAAGTACAGATGACGGCTGAAGAAACCTTTTCTCCGTATTATTTGTTACCAGCCTTTCACACACACACACACACACACACACACACACACACACACACACACACACACACACACACACAAAATGGCAATATTCCACCAAGTGTTGCTTAGCGGCTGCATATTTCTGCATGAATGGCGACTGTATACATTTGCAGATTTTCATTTTGGAGGCACTTGGAGGGGTGTGCCGCTTTTTGTCTTGTGAATGTAAACAGATTCAACACAGCTGCTCTAAAGTTGTGACATCACGCAAGTAAAACATCTGTTGCCTAGCAGAAAAGTTTCTGTTTTTTTTTTTTTTATTGTGGGTCGAAATTAGTCCAGCCAGCGAAGGGAAAAACAAAAAATAAGTCACATGTATGGTATTTGGGATTTTTGTCTCCGGGAGCGTTCACATTTTAGTCACTGGGAATATCAAACAGATGTAAATATAGCCTTGCTTCCTTCCTTCCTTCCTTTGTTCCTTCCTTGCTTCTTTCCTTGCTTCCTTCCTTCCTTTCTTCCATCATTCATTTGTTCCTTCCTTGCTTCTTTCCTTCCTTGGGTGCTTACCTCCTTTCTTCCTTTCTTCTATTGTTCATTCCTTCCTTGCTTCCTTTGTTCCTTCCATGCTTGCGTCCCTTCCTCCTTCCTTCTTTCCTTTGTTCCTTGCTTCCTTCATTATTTCCTTGATTGCTTCCCTTCTTCCTTCCATCATTCATTCCTTCCTTGCTTCCTACCTTCCTTGTTTTGTTCCTTCCTTCCATTCTTCCTTTCTTGATTGCTTCCCTCCTTCCTTCCTTGGTTCCTTCGTTCCTTCCTTCCTTCCATTATTTCTTCCTTCCTTCCTTCCAACATTCCCTTTCCTTCCTTCCTTGTAGTCACACACGCATACACACACACACACACGCGCACACACACACACACACACACACACACACACACACACACACACACACACACACACACACACACACACACACACACACACACACACACACAACGCTTTTCTTTCTTTCTTTCTTTCTTTCTTTCTTTCTTTCTTTCTTTCCTTCCTTCTTCCTTCTTTGAATGAAATGCTTTTCTGCTTTCCTTTCTTCCTTGGTTCCTACTTCCTTTGATCCTCTTTATTCACATACACCTGCCACCCCCACCAGTATCTCCTCTCTTCCTTTTTGACATCCTTCAACCCTCTTTTTTCTTCCACCAGTCGGAGCAGGTTTTTATTTTGCATCTTTCCTTCCTTTGCTAAAAGCTGCATTTCTACCTTCCTTTCTAACGTCACATCTGTTATTTATTCATGCACCCTTACATCCTTCCTTTCAGCCTTAAAACTGTTTTTTTTCCTCCCTTCCTTCTCTTCCTCCACCGCAGACCTGTGATTTTCTTGTTTCGTTCCTTCCTGCTCTCCTTACAGTATCCGAAGAACACCTTTTTAAAAGTAAATTATTTACCATTTCTCGCAGATAAATACACCTTAATTTAAAATGCGGACCTGTACTATTTGTCACAGTATACAATTCAAGTCACTAATATTTGATGAGAAATCAAATTTTGCATTTTACGCTAAAATGTAAAACCCTTTGACATTTTTTTTCTATTTCTTCAACTCAGGGATGGCATGTTTTCCCTGCACGGAAAGCTTCTTTGACCAGATGTCTTTGCAACAAAACCTTTCAGATGAAAGCAACACACCTCATATCAACTCCAGGCATTTCATACGCTTAATTGGTAACGACGTAACCCCAAGAATTAACCAAACCTGTCCATGAAATTACCTTTGAATCAATTGCCCAATTTACTTTTGGTCTCTTTTAACGTACGTTTTAATGGGCTAAAACCTGCATCTCCTTCATCCAGTTTGGAAGTGGTGAGAGTGATCTCAAATGAATGCTTAAAGTCTGCACTTTATGTCCATGGTCATTATAACTATAATTGGAACGTGTTTCGTTCAACAGGTAAAAACAACAACAGCAACAGTGGTGAAGCTAGAGGAGGGGATGGGTGCGGCTGTGTGTTGGCTTCAGAGAAATATGGTACATCCCAAGTGCCAGGCCAGAAAATTGATTTTTAGAGATTTTCATCTTTTAGTCCCCCCGTCCCTCTCCCCTTTCCTGCAACTCTTGTGAGGATACGCGGACTGGAAAACAGATGGATAGATGGATGCGGATCCCTAACTGATAATGTGCTTTCAAGTTTTTGGTTTGCGGACCCCTAAAGATAGCCTTGGTCACCCCATTACAGCCACCCCTAGAAGAATAATAGCCACTGAATATCAATAACTAGTTGCAGCATGTAAAAAAAATATGTATATGTTTGTTTTCATTATGTGGCTTGCAGGGACCATGTTAGCATGTATTGTAAATTGAAAATAATCCTGAAGACATATGTAGTGAAATGTCAACATTTTCACTGAGGATAACGAATAACAACGTCCCCACTCGAGTTATGTTGTTGTGCACAGCAATATTAAAAGCAGGACATGATTTATGTTGGATTCGTTGCCTTTGTAAACCATTTCCATGGTAGCTTAAATGTCAGGTAACATTGCCTACCTGGTGAAGGCGAAGTTCAAAATAGTCCATGCATTTTCATTCGTTTTTTTTCACGATCAGAGCGATCGGTTAATTTTAAGGTAAGAGTATCGTGTCACACAAATGAAACATCCTCGTGGCGAAACATATTGGCCGTTGTTAAACTACTGACTTAACAGGTTAGTCCAACCGGGATCTCACATGGAGCGGCGAAATCTTGCCGCTCGTGACGGTTGCTGCTCTGCTCTCATTCGGCCTTGGCAAGCGAACTCGGAGGCACTGAGTTGTTGTTCGAAACGTGTTCTCAAGTGACTGAAAAGTGTTCCTCATTTCCTCACCGCACTCACTAAGTCTCACCTTGAGTGTGACACGAGTGGGAGGGCTTCATCTGCTTAAGTGAGACTTTGAGGGATGCTCGAATGGCGTGGCTTCGTTTTTTTCACTCTTGGAACGGATCGTGTACAGTCTCGACACAATGGATGAACTTTGTGTTGTTGTCCGGTGACAGCTGTTAAGAATATTTGGCGTGGCCAAAAATAGGCTGTCGACGGATTAGAAATTCCTTTCGAAACAATTAAATGAGTGCACACCTACTTGGCAGGTTATGATGCTCCCCCCCACAATAAAATAAAAAAATATGATGTCATTGGCCCAACACGTACTTTACGAATTGTGCAGTTAGCGTGTAATGAAAGCATTTCTCAAACGGTGGCATTTGGTTACTCATCGGCAGTAATACAAAACACACATTTGAAGGAAGACATTGTATATTTTATTTGGATGATTTCCGCAGATATTCGTCATTTGTTTGAGGCAGGGCTCGGTCCCACCTGCTGTTGGACCGTTTTTTTTCTTTCTATTTTAGGTAAAGCGTTTATTTGTTTAAGAAAGGGGGAGGGAGGATTCATAGTTTAAATTGGGCCGGTGTGTGGTGTGTTTGTATAAAATCACTCCCAAATCTTTGACCCTTGTAACAATAACAAGGAGGAGAGTTTGCCAATTCAATCTGGTTCCGAGATAAGATAACACTTCTTTTTATGACTGCTACCAGTGTTAATCTTTAATTCTTCTTTGTATTTCCCCATATGTCCTTTGGCACTACAGCCCCCCCTGGTAGGTCATACTTGGTACTACGACAGACAATGCTCAGCGGGTTCGTAAGTATAACAGAGGGGCATCTCTCGCATGCTGTCAAATCCATACCTGTTTTCCCCTTATTTTATATGCTTTTTTTATCATTTCAAATGATGTACGGCGTACTACAACCTTTTATACAGAAAAAAAATTGTGAACTGTTTACAAAGACCATTTTGGCTCAAATCCAGTTGGTCTCAACTGCTGGTCGCCAACGACAATGCTGCCGCAGATTGCTACTATTTATACAAATACAGGTTTGTAAGACGAACTGTTTGCCTTACACACACTTTCTGGGAACCAATTAAGTTCGCAAACTGAGGTATGACTATATATATTTTTATCGCTGCATACAATCGGGTTGATAAAAATAATAACGTGCACATGCATGGTAAACTGTCTGCATTTCCCTGTGTTCGCGTTTTTTTTTTTTTTATCATTTAAATTAATGCACGGCGTACTATAACTTTTATACGGGTATTGTAATCATTTATAAGGGCAGCTATTAGACAACGTCGACAGGTATGCAAATGTCATGTGTCCATCTCCACCTTTCGTCAGAACAAACAATGAACCCAGCTAGTGTTTTATTTCATTTGACCCCTGGCTTACCCCGAATATCATAAGATTAACCATCGTGCGGCTCGGTTGATTAAGTGGAAAATGGTAGCTCGAGTGAGAAAACGTCATTGTCTCAACAGCACTTACTTCCAGCCCACCGTGGCCCGAATAACTGGCGGTACTGTCTGATTGAGTAAATTGAATTTCATGGCACATCCTCCAAATTGAATGATAAACGTTTGACACTGAGTATTATCCTTTTCCGTCCACTGGGTTTGCTAGCTGTTGTGTTACGTGAAAATTAAAAGGGAACTATCCCAAACATGTATGAAAAGCATCATTCAGAGTAAAGTGTTAAGAAAATGTTGTTTTCTCTGAACATTAAATTCCTTTCCGTGGATGTAGCACTTTAAATCGACAATATTGCTGAGGCAGTAAGACAAATGAATGTCTGACTAATTTCGTCCCCCGAAAGTGTGCGTAAACATTGAGTGAGGCTTCCTCTAAAAGTGAAATTAAAATAATTAAATGCATTGAGGACAAAGCTGTGCTAAAAGCTTCGGGCCACCTTTCGCCCTGTCATTTTGTAAGAGTAAAAGGGCACTTTGCAATTTTTTGATGATGATACTAGTGCAGCGTGTTCTAGCGGAAACAAATTCCTTGTATGTTCTACATACTCGGCAATAAAGACGATTCTGATTCTGATTCTGTTATGAGAACAGATTCACATTCATTTTTGATGAGAATGTGGGTCAAACTAAGGGTTCCTGTCCTAATTGTATCAATGGACTGCCCCTCATGAATTCCAAAATAAAATAACTCTCTGAACTGGGTTTGAAACGGAAAAGACTGAGAACGGAGCACATGGAATATGTGGGTAGGACTTCAAGGTGGAGTTTTGCGGCCAGTCGGCCTTACTCCTCTTCGAGTCACGGGAAGCCAGTCGGAATGGGAGGAATGCAGTCAAGCAATACGTTGATGGAGGGAGCAGCGCTGAGAGGGCAGATTGCCAGAGAGCATGCTAAAAAAAGTGCCGGGCTTAGACGATGACAGTAAAACACGGAACAATTAAGCGTGCCAACATAAATTACACTCTCAAAATAAACATAAGGTGTATGCCTTCTTGGCCGCCTGCGTCATCACGTGACTTGCTTATCAAAGTCTTCATTTCGCACAGCGGCGATGGAAAAATCTCTTTTAGCTTGCCAGTTTTGCGGAGGAAGCAAAGCGGGGTTGGCCATTGCATCGTAATGTTGACGCACGAAGGTCGTAAAGGCTCCACGGGGTGGCGGGGGTGCCCTCGAAAGACTTTCCAGTCCCAACGGTGAAACAAAGTCAAGCCACAGAGGGGGAGAGATAGCGCTCGCTGCTCGATTTGTTTCTCTGGAAACTGTCTGTGAGGGTGGAAAGTGTCTTTGAGCGTGAACACATGCACTTCTTTGCATTGCGAGCTCGAAATCACTCAAAAGTCCAACTTAATAATAATAATAATACATTTTATTTCAAGCGTCTTTCAAAGCTCTCAAGGACACTTTACAGTCACAGACAAGCATACATACAATAAAATACAAACATAAATCGAAACAAGAGATCAAGCGACACAGAAAATGCAATTTTAAATATAGTGAAACTTCGGTTACGAACCCCTTGGCTTACGAACTTTTCGGTTTACGAACGCTACATTTATGAAAAATTTACCTTGGCATACAAACTATTTTTCGGGATACACACGGAGCTGCCACAATGAGTGATGTGTCGTTCGCGAACGAGCCCGTTCTCCTAACTAATACTATAGCACATTTATTATACATTAAATAAGGTATATTTTGTGAAGTTTTAAGGCTTAGAAAATTAGAAAGTAGAAAATTATGTTTTATGGGGACCTGGGAACGGATTAGTCTCATTTTAATGGTTTCTTATGGGAAATTAATTTTTGGGATACGCACTTTTCACCTTACACACTGTCTGGGAACCAATTAAGTTCGTAAGCCAAGGTCCCACTGTAGGTGGGTTTTGAGATGGGATTTGAATGTGGGAAGAGAATCGACTTACTCAGCAAAAATTTGATGGCAGGAATATCACCTATGTACAGAATTGTACTGTCTTATTATTGTCCACCTTGAGGCTCGAATGATTGCATAAGCACAGAAAAAAATGATGAAAAATGTATAATGATATCTTTGACATTTATCATAGATGCACGTTTCATTTCACTGGACAGAAAAAAAAATCCACAAATATTTAGTTCAATGGCTTCCACCATGACAAAATCCTTCTGACAGTGTTTCTCGCTGCAATTAGGCCTCCCTTGGCAGCCACCTCCAAAGATCAGATTCCTGCAAAAGAACTTATTTTCCACTAGGGGGTGGTACTCCAATAAAGAACGTCACGAGTGACTTGACTCTTAATTGCTTGACAGGGGTCATGTGACATCAGGAGTCCAAATGCTACTCTGAGGGACTTTCTCCAGACGGATAAGTACTTAGAGGTCATACACCAGACACTCAGTCCACCATCAACAGAGGAGATTGTAACAATGTCATTCCATACACAACGCTTGTACTAAAAGTATACAACGTAAAAATTGCAACACACTTCCTCGCCACTACCGCTCGCGTTCCCGGATGAGTCAGAGAGTATGCTCTTAAAAACCACTCCCACTTCACTGGCCTCTTAACTAACCTGCTGCCCTCTTGACCTTTACAAACCAAATAAAATTAAATACATTCAATGACGGCACTGGTTAGCATGTCTGCATAATGGTTTGCTTCACAGTGGAATGGCTCCGTTCTTCCGGTGTGGGGTTTTCATGTTCTCCCTACCACTGCGTGGGTTTTCTCTGGGTGTTTGGATTTCGCACACTTTCCAAAAATATGCGTGGTAGGTTAATATCATACCAGTACCTTTGCACCGTGCTTCTTATTCTCTATCACACCGTGAATGTGAAGTCAATGTCATGGCTGCCGCTGCTCACCCGCACACACAAAAAATCTTGTGACTGTAAAGTGTCCTTGAGAGTTTTGAAAGGCGCTTAGAAAATAAATGTATTATTATTATTATTATTATTATTATTATTATTATTATTATATTATTATATATTATTCTATATCTAATCTATTTATATCTATATAATATAATATAATATAATATAATATAATATAATATAATATAATATAATATAATATAATATATAATAACACCGTATATACCAATATGATAATAAATATATACATAGTAATATATATTTCTTTTATTTTCGTAGTAATATATATATATATATATATATATATATATAGAGAGAGAGAGAGAGAGAGAGAGAGAGAGAGAGAGAGAGAGAGAGAGAGATAGAGAGATAGAGAGAGAGAGAGAGAGATAGATAGATAGATAGATAGATAGATAGAGAGAGAGAGAGAGAGAGAGAGAGAGAGAGAGAGAGAGAGAGAGAGAGAGAGAGAGAGAGAGAGAGAGAGAGAGAGAGAGAGAGAGAGAGAGAGAGAGAGAGATTCTACATTTGAGAGGCATGATATAATATTCTTAGCTGTTTTAATCATTTGTAAGATTTCCACTGGAATTGTGTTATTAATATGGCGGAAGTGTGATTTATAAGGCTTGAGGAGGGATTCCATAAAAGATATATATCATTGTCTGGAAAAACAATGTGTGATAACTTAACCCTGTTTTGAATACTACTCGCTTAAAAGAAGCGATATCTGGTGTTGGGACAACGACTTCCGCACTCCCAGCTGCTTCCCGGACTTTAACTATCCAGCCCCCGTGTCATGTTATGATCCTTGTATGTCCGTCTGATGCAGCACTGCATCGCATTAATGTTCAGTTTCACATTTTTTTCACCAAGATTTAAATGGACACACTCTGGGGTTGCGGAGTCTGTTTCCAATTTTCTCCCCTTCCCCGTTTTAAGGGACAACACTTGCAAAACTAAACAAATGCGACCAATGCACAAAATATTTATTTTTCGGACTGCAATGTTTCCCCTTCTTTTAAGACACACAAACGTGAGTTTTCAGAAGTGCATTTTCACCAATTAAAAAGTTCTCTAACATTTTCACATCAGTTTAAAAAAAAGCGACTGATCAGATTTAAGATGTATACAAATGCTATTGGCAATATACTGGCCATAGATTCGTACTTTCTATTACACTCATATTTATTGGGAAAAAAAAACCAAATACATTGTGTATAAAATTTCCTACCAGCTTTGAGGTTCCTCCAGTCAAGTTAATGAGTGGCAGCAGTGTGAGAAGCTGTCTGAGAAAGCAGATCCTGCTCTGACAGGGGAGTGGTGCTGAAGCGCCCTGACACAACCGCTTGACACAACTCCAAATGTCTCTCTCGCTATCGCCTTGTTACGAGCGCGACCAGCTCGTCTCTCTACTTTCACCCTCTCTCGTCTAATCACTCCCTCCAGCTCACTTTTTTTTGCGGGGTTTCACAGACGCCGTGGTTGCTCTGACGTATCACGCTCCCGTAACTTGTTAGTGCCGCCCCTGCGCCAGGTCTGTCTGTCTGTGCATTTGCGTGTGTTGCACAGCATAACAGATTGAGTTTGTGTCTGACAGACAATAGCAGGAAGTTTTCATTTTGGACACACAAAGCGCAGGGGATAGAACTGTAACAGCGCAGAGCATTACCTGGGTGAATAGTTTTGACAATAACATTTCCCCAAAATATGACAATTGTTCTGTAGAATGTGTTGAACAGAACACGGCGATAACCAAGACCCCCCCAAAAAAACGATCACAATTTACTTTTGACGATTACATGTATCATGCCAAGATCTCAAGACTGGCGTTCCAAAAGTGCAAATTGGATTAGCCTTTATTAGTCTCGCAGTGGAGAAATTTACGTTTCACAGCACCAAAGTGATGAAAGTAAGAGGAAAGGAAAGGAAGAAAAACAAAACACAGGCGCTGCTGTAAAGGCAGCCGCTATCGCCATGCCATCTTAAAGTCAAAACAACAAAAAAATCGAAATAACTAATAATGTGACAACACAAAGAACACAGACAATCATTCAATCTTAAGTACTTTCTGCACCCTCTTTGTTGAAGCAGTTCGAGATGAAAGAGGAGAGAATCAAAGCCTCATTTTCACCAGTGGATCAGGGGCGTCATGGTGAAATGTGCCCGTCTGCTTCAAGCCAAATGCTGAGAGCAAACACGAAGCTGTCGCATCATCCATTGACGAAAAGAGGGTGTCTCACATCTCTTGTCTCACGTAAATCCGCTTCAATTCCAAGCAGCGGCATTTCCAAACACGCATCGGCGCTCTGCACTGATGCTCCTTTCTTCTCATCGCGGGCTCAGAAATGTCTCCAAGCAGATGTTGTCTTTACACTCTCCAAATACAGATCCCTTGATGGGACTGTTACCGTTGTCACATGGTGACAGCAAAATACATTGATGTGATGGAAGGACTGCTACAATGTGTCTTTTTTTCGGTCAGGGGCGTTCCTTCAGTGACGTCACGTACGGACTCGTCACCAACTCAAAAACAAGACAGCGCGAGTCTTAAAACGTAAAATATAGCTATATGCGGTGGAATCTTTGTAAAATACGCTCAGTAAAAGTCATTTGAAGTGATTTTACAAATTATGGACACAGCTTGTCCGGAGGCGTCGGTTGTCCTTTAAACACATTGTAACATTAGTTTAGTAGCACTCCTACCCAACCCCACCTCCCATTTGCTCAACCATCGTATTCCCCTAATTTTAGTATGCATATAATTCAATATTTTCACTCTTCTGTCCAGCTGCAGATTACTCAGGGTGGAGATGCGCGTTCCGAGTGGAGAAATTTCACAGCAACGACGTCATAAAGTCAGCTGTTAGCATTGAGCGTTCATCGTAATTAGTTGCACAAGGCCACCCATTTATTCCTGACAATCGCATTCTTGATAAATGAACAAGGGAGGAAAAAAAAATAAACAATGCCGTGGATTTAGCCGTCCCAATCCTATTATTTTCATTATCAATCTTAATTTATTTTCGACTGTCACGCTTGAAAATGTACAAAACATCTTGTTTTCATTTGACCCAAACGATCATATGAAATATTCCCTTTGACGCACGCGCATTGGAAATTATGATTGTAGTTGGAAAGGTTATCTGTACTCTCACGGTTTCTGCCAGACATACTTAGAAGAAAGACAGTTTATGTAGTAGAATATTATAATTATTACATCTGTGTAAACTCTCAGTCGTACAGGAGTGGTCCATCGATGAAAAGGTTTCTTCAGCCGTGATCTGTACTTCTTTGAAGGTGTCGGACGTTTCGCTTCTTATCCAAGAAACTTCGTCAGCAAACTAAAGTCTTACTGGTAGTTTAGGCCCTATATATATATATATATATAACCCTACTGCCGGACTCTGCTATGATAGGTCCCTGCTCTCAGGTTGGGGGGGAGCAGAGGACTATTCCCTGCCGCTCCACTGATTGTTCCTATTGTTCTGACTAACGACTGGCCTGATTGCCCCACTTCCACCGGTATCACCTCATCAGTATTCCTAATCCTATTTTGGCTAAGTAGGCTGTTGTACGAACGATCCAAATTGAACCTCAACCCACCATATCAGTTTAAAGAAGCGTTTAGCTGTTTTATGATAATCGCTTCTTTTACTCCCCTTTCAAACCATCTATGTTCTTTCGCTAAGATTTTAACCTCATTGTCGTCAAATGAGTGGTTGCTAGCTTTTAGGTGCATGAGGTCAAGCAAAAACAGACCAGTACACATACCGACATTCACGCGCGCACCTAGCAATCTAGGTAAATGCGCCGGAATAGCATCAGACAATTTCATGCTAATCGTGTTGTTGGCCTTTGTTATTTTTTTCGGAGCTGACATACCAAATCAAAAGTACAAACATAATCGTCACCGGTGACATCGCGTCTCTTTCTCGGTTGGCTAGCCGCCATACGGGACAAGTAACAAAACCGTGAAGTGTGTTGGCTTTAACAACAGCAAAGAATCTTTTGGTACCGCGTAGAGTTCCAAATTTAGAATGTCGCAGGTGACATAATATTTGTCCGCTCTCCCCGCATGCTATTGTCATTTGTATATTTGTTTTGCTGGCCGACAACACGTGATACGGGCTCGACGCTGACATGTGCTAGCGAACGTAAGCCCTGCGCGGCCCTGGTATCATGTTACGCCACACACACACACAAGGTCAGTTTGACTCGATTCTCTCCACAGGATGGAAAACAATGACCACTTCAAACTTTGGGAAGAAAAATGCACCTCATGATATTGTCTTGTTTTTCCTTCATCATAAACATTAGTTTGACCTCGGGCTGAACAACATGTCTTAAAAATAAAATCTCACTTGTTTTCCCCCAATGAATACCTGATTCCCGATTTTTAAAATATTTTGAAATAATTGTGCTTCATTTTGTTTTACTTTAATTTATGAATTTATCTTTGATTTATTTATTAATGTGTTTATTAATCTATTACTGTATTAGTCAATTTATACAGTTGTCTATTAATCTATAAATCTATTTATTTTTGTTGTTGTTTATTTATTTCCTTATTTATTGAAATATACTGTAAGTAAACACAATCCAAATCAGAATTTAATAACTTCATAAAAGTAATGCAATCGATTAATATTTATTTATTTATTATTAGTTATTTATTTGATTATTTATTCATGTATTTATTAATCTATTAATGTATTAGTCTATTAATATATTCATTTATTTTTGTTGTTGTTTATTTATTTACTTATTTATTGAAATATACTGTATGTAAACACAATCCGAATCACAATTTAATAACTTCAGAAAAGTAACATAATCAATTAAAATTAATCTATTAATCTATTTATTTATTATTAATCATTTTTTTGCTTATTTATTGGTGTATTTATTAATCTATTAATGTATTAGTCTATAAATAGATTAGTGTATAAATCTATTCATCTATATATTAATTTTTAATTTTTTTTATTTATTTACTTATTTATTGAAATATACTGTAAGTAAACACAATCCGAATCAGAATTTAATAACTTCATAAAAGTAATGCAATCGATTAATATTTATTGATTTATTATTAGTTATTTATTTGATTATTTATTCATGTGTTTATTAATCTATTAATGTATTAGTCTATTAATATATTAATTTATTTTTGTTGTTGTTTATTTACTTATTTATTGAAATATGCTGTATGTAAACACAATCCGAATCACAATTTAATAACTTCAGAAAAGTAACAATCAATTAAAATTAATCTATTAATCTATTTATTTATTATTAGTCATTTTTTTGCTTATTTATTGGTGTATTTATTAATCTATTAATGTATTAGTCTATAAATAGATTAGTGTATAAATCTATTCATCTATATATTAATTTTTAATTCTTTTTATTTATTTACTTATTTATTGAAATATACTGTATGTAAACACAATCCTGAATCACAATTTAATAAATTCATAAAAGTAATGCAATAAATTAATATTAATCTATTAATCTATTTATTTCTTATTAGTTATTTATTTGCTTATTTGCTTATTTATTCATGTATTTATTAATATATTTATGTATTAACCTAAAAATAGATTAGTTTATTAATCTAGTAATCTATTTATTTTTTTGTTATTTATACATGTATCTATTTATTGAAATACACGATGCTGAATCACAATTTAATGACTTAATAAAAGCTACATAATAGATTAATATTCATTTATTTATTTAATATATTAATATACTAATTTATTCGTTTATTTATTTATTTATTTATTTATTTATTTAATACTTGTCAACACGATCCTGAATAACAATTTCATAACTTAATAAAAGTAACGTCAGACCCAACTTGCTGTCATGCTCTTTTCTCATGTAAATTCGCATGAGTGAAGCAAAATGACTTCATCAAAATTATATGCAAGGTGCCATTTACAGCGGAAAATTCCCAGTATGGAAAATGATTTTACTCATGACCTCGGTTTCTTAGAGAGGATCTAAAATCGCTCTTCACTTTTTGAGAAATAGTCGCTCGAGGAGTCGGAAAAATGTAGCGATAGTGCTTTTGTAAACTAGTTTCTATTTCTTTTCTGCAGCTACATATGTAGCTGGTGTAAGTAATGCACATAGGTGGGGAAGACAAAAATCACACACACATAAAAATCCACAAATAGTCAACCATGTTAGTAGTTGAATTAACCCGTGCGAGGGCACAGTGTGTATCTCCGCTCTGTTGAATAGAAACCTGACTGGGTAGGTCAGCGGGGATCATGACCTCAGCTGCTGTGTGGTCTGCCCCTCCGCTAGATGCCCCCGGATCAGCCTTGTGGTTCAAATGTAATTTCATCCTTTGGGAAAACATACTAACCAAAGGAAAGTCATGTCTGGAGGGGTGCGACGGGGGGGGGCGTCAAGGACCTTTGTATTCATGAAACAGGAAAGAGATTTTATTGGTCTGCGTTCCTCTTCGAACACGCTTTTTAAGGAGTGGATAGATAGAGCAAATTGTTTATTCGATACATTCTATTTAGCGACTGAACGGACTGTGACATTGTGGCCCATTTATTTTTTAATTGTATTTTTTTTTGTGGGGGAGGGAGGAGTTTATTTTGACACAATGACAACTTATGTGTCAATCAAAGACTTTTTTTTGCCCAAAAAAAATCAAAAGGAGCTTCTCTCTGACACAACATTTGGAGCACCAGGAGAATACAAAAACAGGGAAAATACGTCAAGGTCGATAACAAGCAGCCTCAAAGTCCTTACAGAATACAATGGGATCTGCATCATCATCTGGAAACGCGCTAAGTGGAAACATGGAGCTGAAAGGAGACCTTGGAGTTCACCAGGAGATAAAGAACAGGCCGCTAAGTGGGAAATGACTATCAAGAATGAGATACCACGATGTTCGGCCAGATTTTTTTTTTTTTGGGAGGTAATGAAGACAGGGTCTCAGTGGAAGAAGAACTTTGCTGTCGAGATGAGTCAGGTTCACGTATATGTACACACACACACACACACACACACACACACACACACACACACACACACACACACACACACACACACACACACACACACACACACACACACACACACACACACACACACACACACACACACACACACACACACACACACACACACACACACACACACACACACACACACACACACACACACACACACACACACACACTCATTCCTGTTTCAATGGTTTTGTGAGGTCCGGATAACTCCAGATAAGGAGTGAGGACCACCGTTACTGATAAGTTTAGAGAAGAACTCGTGTTACGTTTGAAGACTAAATGTCACCTCATTTCCCACTTCAACTTCTTTAAAAACAAAGAAATAAAAAGTGGACTTGAAACTGAAATAGTGAGGTTTCTGAATGTGTACATTCAAAGTCCTCACCCCTGTGGTGAATTTGGTTAAAATATCGTTTTACTTCTCGTGGTATGAACTTTTTCCTCTCATAACCACGCACACATACACAACACAATAAACACACAATAAACACACACAGTGAGTAAAAAGTATGTGTATCCAAGTGAAATAAAACTTGAACTGCCAGGCAGGAGACCGAGAGGAAGACCGAAGAGGAGGTTTATAGATGAAGGTCGTGAAGGTAGCTGGTGTGAGATAAGAGGATGCACAAAACCGGGACAGATGGAGGACATTGATTCGCTGTGGCGACCCCTGAAGGGAAAAGCTGAAAGGAAAAGAAGAAGAAGATCCAAGTGAAATAAAAATACACACCAAAAAAATCATTTTGGGTGAATTTGTGAGGACTTTTCTGAAACTTTAATAGATGCATATATAGACCCTCTAGAGGCCTTTAGAATGAAAAACTTGTGAGGACCGGCCAAAAGGTCCTCACTTGTCAAAAATGTCCTCACTACGTATGGTATAAAATGTTAGTGGTCCTCACAAGACTAGTGATAGAAGCACACAAACACAATGGGTGTTTAGTTGTGGTTTTTCATTCCACGTGAGAGTCTCCAACTGAGGTTAAACGCTCGAGAAAATGGATGGATGGACCTTGTCAGAATCAAGGTGAAGGTGACATACTTTCCCACAGCTGCGAGCAGCGAAATGAAAATAGATGTTTTTCATTGTCCCCCTCAATTAAATATGTCATCCTTAAAACAAAGCAATGTCTTTTTTTGCTTATAAGCCTCGGTGACCTCTCGAAGAGACACTTTGGAGAATGCGAGACTCCAATCAGGCTGAACGGCTAGCCGACCTGTGTCGACAGGAAGGGAGAGTTTCCTGAAAGGTCATGCTTGTTCCAGCCAGACCAAACACTGCCTAATTGCTTTGTTGTTTGTCGGGCCGGGCCTGTTTTTGTGGCGCATTTTTTCCTTTGTTTAGCATTCCCAAGAATATTACCTGCGCCAGTGGCTTAAAAAGGTGGGGAGGGAAGTCTGAGGACTACAACACAGAGAGAGGAAGGGAGAGAATATAAAGGCATGGTGGGAAGTCAGGGAGGAGGGGGGGGGAGGTTGCCTCTGACTTTCCTTTTCCTTTTTGAGCTAAAAATAGCAAACGTAGGAAGGTGGTGATGGGAAGGCCCTGAATGAACAGGGGTAATTGGCAAGAGACAAACTGGGGGAGAACATGCAGCTGTACTCTGTCCTTCAGCCTCTGGCTCTCTCTTATATTATTACATGGGCTCTTTCTTTCTTTCTGTCAGACATATACACTAAGCAGGAAGGAGAGTCATGGGCCCCCGACAACCCCAAAGAAGCAAAGAATGTGCAATATGAGGCAAGGCAACAGCTGTACAGCGGGAGAACGGCAACCAGAGGGGCGGAGAGGGGTCGGGGGTCAGTTCATTCACAGAAGAGGTACAACTGAAAAGAGATGGCGACGGTGGGGGTGCATTTCGGAGAACTTTTCTGGAACTGGAATCAACAAATGTATCGAATGAAGTCCAGAATGTCCTGGCTGGGACGGGGAAGGCCCGACAGATGTGTTGCTCAGCTGTTGCTTAAGAACCCATCGGCTTGTGGTGGTTGGGTCTTTTATTCGATAGGGTCCCCGTGGTCAAATGATCTTGGGAACTTGGATGGGGGGGGGATTTAAAAAAAAAAAAAAAAAAGACAAATGATGTGAGGGATAAGGTCACCCTGGTGATTCTTTGCTTTTTCCAAAGATATGAAAATGCTCTCCATTTTTTTTTTTTTTGCATCAATGAGAAATTAACAATGCCTCCATGTCGACTTTGCCTGTTAAGTCTTCAACCAAGCATTGCACTGGGCAAATTTCACCAAACAAAAATAATTCATCTACCATTTTGGTTAAATTACAAAAGAAGTCCAAGATAACGCACGAGCCTTGCATTTTTTGTTTGTTGTTTTTGTGTTTTCATTTGTCACTTTGCGTCGTTGTGCATCATGTGGACCAGATACGGATTGTTTTTCATCATCTTTGGCCACGACATTCATCAAGGAGGAGACTGTGCTGAGCGCTTGCGCCTTTTCGGCAGCACAGTTTTTGATTGGGAGGAATGCCGGTGCCATTTGACGGTCATCGCTGGACACCAAAGGGGCCATTGTGCTTTTTTTTGCGCCTGTCATGGGGCAGCATTTTCACAGCCCTGCTTTGTTCAGCGGAAACGTCGATGCTGTTGGCTGGATGGAAGCATGTCTTGAGGAACCCGCGATGAAAGAAAGGAGTGTTAGTGCACAGCGCCAATGCACATGTAGAACGGTCGCGGTCGCTTGGAATTGAAGCGGATTTACGTGGGGCAGGAGATATGAGGCAATCTCTTTTTGTCAATGGATGCTACAGCTTCGTGTGTGCTTTCAATATGAAGCTTGTACCAGAGGTGAACATTCCATCATGACGTCCCTGATCCATTGGTGAAAAGGATGCTTTGATCCCCTCCTTTTTTTATTGAGAACTGCTTCATACAACAAAGAGGGTGCAGAGAATGCTTAAGATCGAATGTCTGTCTGCGTCTTTTGTGTTGCCATGTTATTTGTTATTGAGTTTTTTTGTTGTTGTTTTGATATCAAGGTGTCACAGCGAGAGTGGCTGCCTTTACAGCAGCTCCTGTATTTTGTTTTTCTACTTCTTCGTTTCCTTCCCTCTTGATTTCATCACGTTGCTGATTTGAAATGTAATTCTTTTCCATTGTGAGACTACTAAATGCTAATCTAATCTAATGTAATCTATGGCGGCGCCTAATCGCCACACACCTGAATGTTGAACACATATAGTGAGGCCCACTTCTTGTGAATTCCCCTCTCTGAAAAGCCAAAGTCTTTGCGGTTGGACATTACATATCGCAGCATTCGATATGCGTGTGTTTGTGAGACCACCTGCGCCGTCTCTGTCGTGCAAGCGTAATAGCTGAGCATGTTCCTGCAAACCCAACACCGCAGCCAGCCCGTTGGTTTCTGTTTTGCAGTTTACAGTCAACTAAAGTACCGTGTAGCATGTCAACGTTATACATGAATTTTCGTGAACTCACCAATTTATTCGATTCATCATAATGAATGAGAGTGCACTTAACTCACTGTCAGACATGTGCAAAAATGTGTCCACTCCAGTGCCAGGGTTTTTGTCATTGTCACTGGAATTCCAGGACCCACAGAATATTGAGTTTTAGGACGACATTTAGGATACATTCAACGCAGCGTAACAAACCTTGGACTCTCTTCCTTCATCAGAAAAAAAAAGAGTTAATTCCAAAATTACATGGGTCTGGAGTTACATGAGCTTGAAATGGGGGCGGCTCTCCAAAATACAATGCAATACATACATATTGATTTATATAGCGCTTTAACAAAAGCTGAAGCTGTAACAATGTGCTGAGATGGGAAAAAAGGCCCCTTGTGGAGGGGAAAAACATTGCCAAAGTTCTGGTCAGCGCTTTATCGGCACCCAAGCAAGTATAAAACTAAACCCGAACTAATTCGGGAATGGCGCTCTTTGTCAAAAATTAACTGAGACATACAAAGTAGTCATCAACCAACGATGGCAAAAATGTAACACCTTGCGTCTTATCTGCATTCTGTCTTGATATGTAGGCCACGAGGGGGAACCTCAAACTTTGCAAGAAGGTCGACAGGTGTCTCACCGCCGTCACGTGTAAACATAAACACAACCAAACGCCGCAACCTTGACAAAAAAAATGTAAAGAAACGATGTACTCACACGTATATGTAGAGCCACGGTCGAACAAATTCCTTGTGTGTTCTACATACTTGGCAATAAAGATGATTCTGATTCTGATTCTGATTCTGATGTTTAGCAATTGTGTCTGAGTTGAATAAAAAGCACACGGGCGTATGGCCGTGTCATCTCAGTCAAAGGATGAAAAGGTTTCTTCAGCTGTCATCTGTACTTCTTTGAAGGTGTCGGACGTTTCGCTTCTTATCCAAGAAACTTCGTCAGCACATTAAAGTCTTACTGGTAGTTTAGACCCTATATATATATATATATATATCCCTCCTGTCTAGACGTGGCGGTGCCAGACTCTGCTATATCTCTACCTATCATAAAAGTGTCCGGCACCAACACGTCTGGACAGTAGGGACATATATATATATATAGGGCCGAAACTACCGGTAAGACTTTAGTTTGCTGACGAAGTTTCTTGGATAAGAAGCGAAACGTCCGACACCTTCATAGAAGTACAGATGACGGCTGAAGAAACCTTTTCATCGATGGACCACTCCTGTACGACTGAGAGCTTACACAGACATCAGTCAAAGGATGTTAAAAATTCAGGAAACCACAGAGATACTTTCAGCTCCTTGCACGGGTTTATGTTCTGTATGTGCTTCATACACAGTATGCCTCTGCAAAGGCTGAACTGTTCACAAAAATACAAAATATATAGATATCCAGTAAAGTCTCGTTATATCGATATTCAAGGGAGTCCGAAAAAATATCGATATAACCGGGACTATCGATATATCCGACCCTGCGCGCATGTAATTTTCTCCGTGCGTGCATAGAAATAGTATCAATATAACCGGGACTATCGATATATCCGATATCGATATAACGAGACTTTACTGTATATGTATTTATATTATCCTCACAAGGGTTACTGGAGCCCATTCCAGCCATCTTCAGACAGTAGGCCCGGGACACTCTGAACTGGTTACCAGCCAGTGGCAGGGCACACTGAGGTAAAAAAAAAAAAAAAAAACACATCCTGGTTCAAACTCAGATTGCAGCCTTTATGAGCCGGTCCATGTAAATGAAACAATATTCACAACTGGACTGTTTCCTGAACCAATCAGATTTCAAATTTGACCTCCGAGGGCCAAGTTATGAGAATAATGCGGTCAATGAGATTCTGAAAATGAAGATCCTGTTATGATAATCAATTTATAGCACTGTTCTGTTCTATCATGTGAAGTCAAACTGAGATGTGAAAATATTTTGGTTTTTATAGTAGGTGACTTTACTATAAAAACAGACAATGGTGAGAAGATGATCTGCTATGAGGTTTGTTTTTTCCATTCATCTATTTACTCTAACTCATATTGTGAAAGAAACCCAATGAAACCCCACAGCGGGACATTTTCTGTTGTTTTTTTTAGTTGTTCGATGACAGATTTAGCAAAACATTCCAATCGTTTCTGATCAAGGTATCAACGTTTAAAGGACAACCGGCGTCACTTTTCTGTTTCTTAATTGACATCAGAAAAACGTTTTATAGCATCTAAAATACCCAAAACATGCAGTATGATATTTTTATTCAAATTGAAAACACCAATAAAAATGACCTAAAGTGTCCAAAATCTGCAAAAAAATTGAGCTGCGAATTGGGCATTTTCAGAAAGTCCCGCCCCCAGTTCGTGACGTCACGCCAAGACGTCTTGCATTGCTGGAGAATCAAAACAATGGCTTCAGATTCGGATAATATGCTTTCTTGTTACACATACAGTTATGAATATGATTCAAATAGTTCTGAAGAGGAAAGCATACATGTTTGCAATCGATGAAATAATTTATTTCGTGCCATTTTGAGGCAACATTGTCTCACCCAAAAAGAGGCACATAATGGCGACCTCCTGTGGCCACCTCCGTTTCCACAGGCTGATAAATTCCTTATATGGAGCTTGGACACCCTCTTCTGGTGGCTTTTGGGTGCAACACAAGGTTTTCAGACCAAACAAGTACAGCAAAATACATTGACGTGATGGAAGGACTGCTACAGTGTGTCTTTTTTACGGACCCGTCACCAACTCAAAAACAAGACTTCCTGAATATTCAGTCTTAAAACGTAAAATATCGCTATATGCGGTGGAATCTTATTAAAATATCATTTGAAGCCATTTGACAAATTATGGACACAACTTGTCCGAAGACGTCGGTTGTCCTTTAAAGCAAAACGACATTTTTTTTTGCATACACAAACAAGCACATACACTTCAAACCGGTACAATGTGGATCTCAAACGTCCATTGATGATAAATCTTCAACCACACCGAACGCTGACAGCTGCTAAAATACTTCATTTTATCCCATGAATAGAATGAAAACAACATTCAGAGTTCAAACTGTGTCACACAGCAACACCTTGGAAGACTTCCACCCGAGCCGTATAGCGCATATAATGTCGCTTTGGGCCATTATAGAACTCGCATGACTGACGTAAGTGAACAGTTAGTCTGTGTGTGTGTGTGTGTGTGTGTGTGTGTGTGTGTGTGTGTGTGTGTGTGTGTGTGTGTGTGTGTGTGTGTGTGTGTGTGTGTGTGTGTGTGTGTGTGCGTGTGTGTGAACGTGAATGGCATAAATGTTAGTGCGTGGTATAAATTTAGGGCACGGGAATAGATGGAGGAAGGCTTTGTTAGCCGTAACTGCAGCCATTATTTACCACCGAGATCACTTTGTCTCACGCACAAAAAAAAGGCCACGTGCAAGAAAAGTAGCGTAAAGTAAAGCGGATCTCTGATTTAACAGAATAATGTGGCGATTGGGGGGGGTCATCCGTCAAAGCGAAAAATTGTGTGTAAAATGGATGTACTTTTTTTCGTGGCCTAAAAGAACACCCAAATCACAAAATTGTGATTTTGTAGGGTTGTTTTTTTTTTTGCTGCTGAAAATTGTGTGGTATGGCGCAAAATTATAGTTAGGAGTTATAAAGAACATTGAAAATGTTTGAACAATCTTACATACTGTCAGACATTTTGATAGACTTTCCATGGGAAATAATTTGAAAAAGTAGTCAATATTTTTAAAATCTAGGAGAGGAAAACTCACGGTAAAACACTTTTTTTTTTTTTAATTATAATAATAATCCATTTCATTTATAGGCGCCTTTCAAAACTCTCAAGGTCACTTTACAGTCACAGGATCAGTTTTTTTAGTGGGTGTGCAACGGCAGCCACATGCGCCAGCGTTCACTCAACCTGGATGTAACTCAAATAGATAGAAAGCTAGCCAATCGATAGCCAACAGATACCTAGCTAGATAGCCAGCCAGCTAGATAGTGAATAGATAGCTAGCTAGATTCCATTGCTTTAAAAAAAAATAGTAAAAGTAAATACACCAAAAAAGAAAAAAATATATAAAAATAGGGAGTCAAATGCATGAATTTCATATATTGAAATAAATGCTAAATGACAATAAAAAAATTTGTTTACATTAAAAAAAAAGTCCAATTAAACTGTAAAAAAAAGCTAATGTATCCTTGCAGCACAAGTGTTGCTCTAAAGTTGAGGCAGCAGATGAGGTGAAAACAGAGCCAGGATTAGAATAATAGAGTTAATCAGATTGGCTTTAAGGAGTGGGCCCGCAATCAAAGAGCAGGGACGGTCACCTCTCTCTCTCCATTGAGGATATAGGGCTTACCAGCACAACTTTAGTTTGCTGACGAAGCTCTTCGGATGAGGAGCGAAACGTTTGAAGGTGTCGTCAAAGGCGTACAAATGACGGCTGAAGAAACATTTTCCTTTTGTGCAACCACTTCACAAAAAGGAGTACATTTAACTCACAATTTTTTTTCTCCATTGTCGACAAAGGACGATTTAGTATTCAATGACCCTAGCGTACATATTTTGAGTATCATGGGGCTGAACATGCAAAATTCAACAAAAGGCGATCTCCATTCCCATTTCAATGATGTGCGCGTTATTTTATCACCCCTCCTCCCCCCAACCCAACACCCCATACGTGCATTTTGAGCCTCGTGAGAAAGCGTAGAGTTCATAGAGAGCCAGAGAGGAAAGAGGACTATCATGCGTTCCTCACATTCTGGACCAAAACCACATGGTTGCTTCAATCTTAATAACATTTGGATGACTCGCATCAAAAAAAAAAAAAAAAAAAAAGGCATCCAACTTCCAATTTGAACGGACACACCGTCAGGGAAAAGGTCAATCTGTTCTTTGCATTTCGAATGTGACCCAAATTGTCTTGTCCACCCACACACACACACACACAAAACCACCACTTTGTGTTCCCTTTTTTTGCACATTATCATTTCATGTTTGGCTGTTTAGTTTGAAATCCAATTCTCGACTATCTCCCTCACACACACACACACAACGTATTATTGCTGGAAAGCAACAAGCGCGAGTGGGTATGTGCCATAGCCAACAGTCATCTCTCAAACCGGGATGATAAAACAAATCATACCGAGTGTTCTCACAGAGAGCGAGTGTGTTGCTCTGAAACATACAATGCTTTGGAAACCTCCACGGAAAGAAAAGAGAAACACACTTCATTTACACCCGACTGTGTGTGTGTGTGAGCGTGTGTGTAGACATGTTTATCAGATACCCAAGAAAAGTGAGCCTCACCCAAAAATTCAACAAAAGTCATCTCAGAAAGTGTCCTTAAGCGAACTGAGAGGCTGAGAGAAAACTATTTATTTCAACTGATGTGCAGTAAAAATAAAATAAAATAAAATAAAATAAAATCTAGTTGAAACTGTTTGTCAGTAGCAAGCATTTTCGCAGCTCTACAATCAATATATAAACTCAACCTGGAATTGTCACGGAACTCCATCGCAAATGGAGGATGGCCTTGCCCCACACTGTTGCAACTACATTGGATCATTTTACATGAGCTCAGAAAGCCCTTATCATCACACCGATGGACATTTTTGAATAATAATAATAATAATAATAATAATAATAATAATAATAATAATAATAATAATAATAATAAATATTATTATTATTATTATTGTTATTGTTAAGAATAAAAATAACAATAAGAATAAGAATTATTATTATTATTATTATTATTATTATTATTATTTTATTTATTATTATTAGTAGTAGTCGTAATAGTTGTAGTATTAGTAGTAGTAGTAGTAGTAGTAGTAGTATTACTTCTTCTACTGGGGAAAATGGAGTCGGTGGCTGCTGACAAGTCTTGAGAGACCTGTTGTGTCTCAATTTTACTTCTCATGGAAGGCGCACCTGCGTTTATGCGCGGCGTCATCTTTTAAAGAAAATCAAGGCTTTTGGGTGCGCCTCCTACACCGGAAAATACAGTACACACTTTTGAGAAGAGGTGAAATATAAGTATACAGTGAAATATGAGTGAAATATGAAATATAAGTATACAGTAAATAAAATTGACTTGATTTATCCATCCACACTTTTGACCCATGGTACAGGTATGTGCTTCAAAGTTGTTTATTTATTTATTTTTATCTTGCGCGGGTAAGTTGCCGTATTTTCAGATGTATAAGGCGCACCGGAGTTTAAGGCACACCCCCAATCAATGGTGTCTTTTCAAACTTTTTCCATATACAGTAAAGTCTCGTTATATCGATATTCAAGGGAGTCCGAAAAAATATCGATATAACCGGGACTATCGATATATCAGACCCTGTTTGCATGTAATTTTCTCCGTGTGTGCATAGAAATAGTATCGATATAACCGGGACTATCGATATATCCGATATCGATATAACGAGACTTTACTGTATAAGATGCACAGGAGTAGAAGGTGCAACTTCAATGAATGTCCCGTTGTGGCTCAATATTAATTCCCATATAAGGCGCAGGATCATCTTTTGAAGAAAATCAAGGCATTTGGGTCTGGAAAATACGATAATAAAAGAGCGGCTAAAACTAAACCGTGAATGCGATTTTAAACAGATGGGTTTTAGGGTGGAATTTGTAGGTGGGAAAAGAGTCAATATTTGGGATGTTGGGTGGAAGTGAGTTCCAGAGTTTGGGAGCAGAGTGGCTGAAAGCTCTCAATCAGCCTGTTATGCATGATTTTAGAACGTGCGAGGAAACCGGAGCACCCGTAGAAAAGCCAAAGAGGAAACAGAGAGAACATGCAAACTCCACAAAGGAAGGTCTGAGTCGCTGCATATCGGCACTGTGAGGCTAACGTGCTAACAGGATGATCGTCAAAGTTCCACAATTTCAAACGCCGGCTGACCCCGACATACCCGAACAATGCCTGAGATAGCCGTTAGTGACCGATTCTTCTGACATATGGCCTCAAACGTGCTCTGAGCGTTGCATCCCGGCGTCAAAGCATCGGCCAAGTCTTTCTTCTCTCTCCGCTGTGCCGAAACGTGCTCACCTTGGGGATGTCGCTGCAACCAGAGCCTCTCTTTTCTTTCCCTTCACCTAACCAAATGCGCAGATGCAACGGTTTGAGCAGACCGCAGCTTATCAGCAGGCAAAACAAGCGCCTCTGCTCCACACCAGGCGTGACAATTAACTGTCGAGCCAGGACTGGATTTCTCTGATAACCTTTTATTTGTTGCCCGATGTATGCAATCTCTCTCTTGACGCCAGCTGCCAGAGATGTATCATACAGATGAGCTGAAATCTCATCCGGCATATTGTGCTCATGTCAGATGTGTCTTGATACTGGTCTGCAGTCTGTGTGCCACCACAACTTTGTGGTCACGTCGTCCACGGGGCGTCTAACCGATGGCAAATGCTCCTGAGCGGCCTGTCACAGGTCAACAGGTCAGTCAAGTGATGGATTGTTTGGCTCATTGGGAAAGAGATACCACCCTCTAGTGGCTGATTGTTAAACTTCACTTGATTCAAAGCCCCTCTTCTTTTCCTTTGGGCTTTCCCCTTCAAGGGGTCGCCACAGCAAATCAGTGCCCTCCATCTTTAGAGGTTTGATCCGCATGTTTGTTTTGGCGTAGCTTTTACATCGGATGCCCTTCCTGACACAACCCTCTGTATTTATCCGGGCTTTGGACCGGCACAAGAAGACTTATGTCCCTTTGTGGCTACAGAACAAGCAACTTGCTCACTAAAACGCTCCCAAACACAAAATGGTCATCGGCACAGCCACATTCAAAAAGCAAAAACTATACTCACCATTTGATAACAATGCTCTGATCTTACTGTGAAATGGGCCCCTAAAAATAACAATTACAAAATTATTACAATTCTCTCCTATTTCCTGGACTGCATATCAGTGGGTAGGCAAAAATAATCTGTTATTCGGTTGAATTTTACATTTTTTTATTTTAACAAATGGTGGAAATTCAATAAAATCATCTGGTACTGGACATATTGCTCCTCCCTCAATGACCTGGACCATCGGTATGTTTTTAAAATCAAATGTGGGTAGCAGAGAGGGAGGACGGAGGGGGAGAGAGTCAAAAACGGTTTGTTGTTGTTGTTAAGAACAGTTTCCCAGTAATTTGATTACTAAGAATCACTTGTTTGTTTCCCCGACACATGGTCTGGCCGATTCGGTGATGACATAATAGATAATAAATAGAATACATTTTTGGACTAAACGTTTCAGTCTCAAAAGTTTCGCTATTTTCACTTAAGATAAAACCAAGGCTACTCTGCAACATTTTAATTTGTTGAAGTGGAAATATGTTTAACTCATTCACTGCCAGATAATGCCAATAATTTTTATTGTCCCGGGCGATTTTTCAAAATACAGTTTTGTTGCAAAGGATGGTAGCAATGGTGGACTAAGCATATCCGCTAAGTTGCTAAATCAGACAAACGCACACCTCGTCCGTGTTTCTCAATGATCTCCTTCTTCTCCCCGACTGTAATTTTGTTTTGTGTCTTCTTCGGCTGAACACAATCCTGTGGTGGGGTCTTTTTCGGGCCCATAACAGCAAAATTATCGTTGAAGACGATTGACGTGTGCATTCAGATAAAGGGGCTGTGGAAAGGTAGGCCGGCTGGGGCGCTGTTCTTCCGCCGAAGATTACTCCGCGAGCCGTGTTGGGGCGGCGCTCGGTGTCTATCCCGAAAAGTAGTGCTTAATCCAAGGTTTAATTTTCATAAATTTAACATTCGTAAACCGAAGATTTCGTAAGGCAAGGTGTTCGTAAACCGAGGCCCCACTCTCAATGATATATTGCATGTAGCTCAAAGATTGCACACAGAAACACACTGCACTGTACATGTGTTTATTTTTGATTTGCAAAACATCAGACAAAAATCATATTACAAAGACACATTTTTTTATTTGATATAGAAAAGAGATCTTTGAGGGGGGGGAAAGACACAAAAGATAACATTGCAATTACAATAAAATTTCGGTGTTCTAAACCCTTCTGATAACTAGAGCCAAACGTGACCTCTACATGAGGCCTGCGCGCATTATATCGGGTTACAATAAGTGCTTTTGTTGGTTTAGGCATTTGAAATCGACTGTGGCTAAAAATTTGGCTTAAAAACAAAGGAGTAGCGCCATGCCAAATTTTTTTAAGTACTACGTCATAAGTCTGATTCTGTCCCAGTCACGCGTAATGCTGGGGGAACGTGATGTCCCTGCAGTAAAAAAAGGTCATATGGCACACAACTCCCGGTACAAGTCGCCATGGCAACCATTTTCCTCTGTATATTACAAAAGAAAAAAAAAAGCGTTTCATTTCATTCAGTGTTTACCTGAAGCAGTTTGACATGAGTACGAAAAGTGATCTTTCTCCAATGAGTACCACTACGTTCCTACGGGGTCAGATGTGTGTGTGTGTGGGGGGGGGGGGGGGACCATGCCCGCGTTATGTAGCGTCGCTAACTTAGTGATGCTTGAGTTTTTTTAATGAATGAGAGAAAGAAAGCATTATACGTAATGTCGCTTCTTGAAATTCCCCTCGGATCAGAAGATGTGATGAAAAAGATGCATATAGTACCAAGTGGGGCTAACACACCTCGCATTGGCTCCATTAGCACCGCTCAGTCCTATCCGGTTATTTCCCTAACAAGTTCCACCACCACCACAAAAAGGTCCCCACACAGATTTTAGCCTTTACAAACTCCAGTGGCTTGAAAAAGTCTACACACCCTACCAAAAAAAATGCACTTTTTTTGGATGTACAGGCGAAAAAAAAAAATCCACATTTGACATGAATGATAGCCTGTAGCAGATTGCTGACACGTGGATACGAAAGACGATTGCCAGAAATTCTTGCAGGTCCTTTCAACAGAAGAATGGGAGCGTCAGAGCAGAACGCCGATGCATATGTGGAACTGTCGCGGCTTGGAATTGAAGCGGATTTACGTAGGACAGGAGGTGTGAGACTACAGCTTCGTGTTTGCTTTCAAGCTTTCAGCTTGTATCTGACGTGCACATTTCACCATCACGTCTCTGATGCACTGGTGAAAAGGACACTTTGATGCTCTCCTTTTTCATCTAGAACTGCTTCATGCAACAAAGAGGATGCAGAAATTGGTTAAGATTCAATGACTGTCTATGTCTTTTTGCGTTGTGTCCCATTATTTGTGATCTCGTTTTTTTGTTGTTGTTTTAACTTCAAGATGGCGTCGCGGGAGTGGCTGCCTTGACAGCAGCTCTGAATTTGTTTTTCTACTTCTTCCTTTCCTTTTACTTTCATCACTTTGCTGCTGTGAAATGTACATTTCTCCACTGCGAGACTAGTCAAGGGTAATCCAAGCCGATCTAACATCACGTGGTTTGATTAATTTTCTATGTAATTGTAACCGCGCATGTGGCTGTGTACTGGATCACATTCAAATTTTCAGTGAAATAGCGCAAAGTGGCTTAAGCTAACTGTCAAGTCGAGAAAATTATCTTTACGAAACGAATGCAAAGATCAGAGAAGAAAAATCACACCAATGAAGGAGTTGCAGAAATTTCTGGCAAGTCATGGTCGCATCCCACGTGTGTGACAACAATTCCCAACATTTTTCAAATGGTCCAAAAAAATCTTACATGAAGAGTGTCCAACTTTTTTTTTAGTAACCTCTTTCTAGCCAGTGCGAGCCTCGCAGGTGCAGGCACAATATTTAAGAATAAAAACACTCCTGGTATTGTGTGAGTTGAGGGAGGGGGTTGGTGGTGGTGGTGGTGGTGGGGTGTCAATGCTGAGTATGAGAAGACAACTGTCCAATGAGAAAAACAAACAACACCCCCAAACCCTCCCCCCAACCCCCCCCAAAAAAAACAATGAACGACTTCATTAGCTGGACTCTCCCAAAATCTGCGAGATATCTCTGAGGTAATCATTGAAATATGACTCATTAGACAGCAATAAATATCAACATGAATACAAACATTACAAAAGTAAAAACTGAAGCAAATGCTAAAGCATACATTTTTGAGCTAAAAGAGGTAGTCGATTTTTTTTGTTTTGTTTTTGTTATTTTTTTGTTTTTTTTTTGTTTTAGGTTGGCTATGATGTCCATCCATTGTGGACACTCTGTCTCAAGAACTACATTTAAAGGACAAGCGACACCTCCGGTAAAGTTATGTCCATAATTTGTAAAATCACTTCAAATGACTTTTACTGAGCGTATTTTACAAAGATTCCACCGCATATAGCTATATTTTACATTTTAAGACTCGCGCTGAATATTCAGGAAGTCTTGTTTTCAAGTTGGTGACAATGCCTGACGTGACGTGACGTCACGTCAGGAACAGCCCTGACTGAGAAAGCGACACACAATGCATTTTGGGTACTTTGTTTGGTCTGAAAACTTCGTGTTGATCAGTGTTGATGGCGAAATTAGAAGGAAAACACATAAATAACGCGATGGTAAATCATTGTGTGTTGCACCAAGACTACGATTTGATTTGACACAAATTCCCAGCAGACAAATCAGCCCATTTCCAACGGAGCTTTGGCGCCATCTTGTGCATTTTCTGGGATGCTACATTGCAGTCCAGATGCCTCAAAATGACACGGAATTACTTCTTTAATCGATTGCAAACCTTTATGCTTTCCTCTTCAGAACTACTTCAATCATATTCATAACTGGATGAGTAACAAGAAAGCATCTTCTCCAAATCTGAAGCCATTGTTTTGATTCTCGAGCAAGGCAAGAAGACGTCTTGGCATGACGTCACGAACAAGGGGGCGGGACCTTCTGAAACTGAAACTTTTTCCGATCATTTTGAAGTAGTTTTGGGAGACTTTAAGTCATTTTTATTGACTAAAAATATCAGCCTGCGTGTTTTGGGTATTTTAGATGCTATAAAACGTTTTTCTGATGTCAGTTAGGAAACCAAAAAATGGTGTCGGTTGTCCTTTAAGTTGATTCCATTACAATCCCTGTCGTAAAGGCGGGAACGAAAAGTCTCAAGAAGGTCTGGTCTGGGGATAGGGTAAGGCAGGGTGGGAGTTTCGGCTTTCATAGCTGCTTTATGGACAGGATTTGTAATGGCAACAGTAAAAAAAACCAAAAAAAAACGTAAAGCTTGCTGGTGATCGTGTACCATGACCTGCTTATTCCAGGTATTACGGTTTGTGACGTCGCCGTTGTTGAGTCGAGCGTGCATGTTCACTAAGGCGGACGCATGTCATCTTTTTGCAGTTAGCATTTACAAGGTCCAGTATTCCAACAAACCACAATGTTACGAAGGTTTGAAGCAACTTTTTTTTTCAAACAGTGAAACTTATCAAACCTCGTTTCGAGATGAGCTGGATCGATGATATGTACAATGTGTCGTTGTCATGAACGTCAGCTACTATGTTAATTTCATCCTCTTGATTTTTTTTTTTCTGTTTGGCGTAGAAATGTGTGCGTGTGAGAGGGTCGGTAGGGGTGTCTCTCCCCGTGGCACTTATACATTCCCCGAAATCCCTTACTTGGTTCAAACATCTGCATTAAAAATATCAACAGCAAGAACGCGAGAAGGTCCAAAAATTCCAGATGTCAGTCGTCATGTTAGGAGAAATTTTGGGAGCAGAAACCTTGTTACCATAACATGTTTTTTTTCTTTCGCAAAGCTGTTATTACACCAAAAATACGTATTTTCCGGTGTATAAGGTGCACCCAAAAGTCTTATACGCAGGTGCGACTTGTATGTGAAGTCATATTGAGGTCTACTGTCAGCAGCCACTGACTCCATTTCTCCTGTAGTAGAAATGGTGCGTCACCCCACCCTCTACTATAGCGCCTTATAATATAGTGTGCCTTATAGTTGCAAAACTTTTGTAAATTTACATATTATATTTGGAACATTTTTTTTTCATTCATTGAAGGTGCACCTTATACTCCGGTGCGCCTTATATATGGAAAAAAGTTTGATAATACACCATTAGTTGGGGGTGCGCCTTATACACCGGAAAATATGGTACTTTTCCTCAGTGTCAACCTAATACAACTTTGTACAAAATGGCACTGTTTTGCTATTTGAATAAAACTGTCACAACCCCAGAACCAGAGCTACATACACATGTACATCAAGTATGTAGTAGGAAACCTTCCAAAGGTCACTGTTGAGTTAGAAAGAACAAAATAGAAGAAAAAAAGAGGACAGCATACATCCGTTAGCTGTCCTGACAATAGATGCACACGAGTGGTACTGCCTCCAGACGCTAAATCCTCCCATTTGTGGACGTGAACATGTTTGCATACCAGATTGGAGGAAGTTCGCCAAGCAACGGCATAAGATTGACGGCGAAACATTTGTTTGCAATATCCCCCGAGCGGTCGGACTGTCACAAATTACCAATAGTTAAAGGACAACCGACGCCTCCGGACAAGTTGTGTCCATAATTTGTAAAATCGCTTCAATTAACTTCTACTGAGCGTATTTTACAAAGATTCCACCGCATATAGCTATAGTTTACGTTTTAAGACTCGCGCTGAATATTCAGGAAGTCTTGTTTTTGAGTTGGTGACGAGTCCAGACGTCACGTCACGGAAGGAACGCCGCTGACCGAGAAAGGACACAATGCATTTTGCGGTACTTTGTTTGGTCTGAAAACACCGTGTTGATGGTGAAATTAGAAGGAAAACACATTAATAACGTGATAGTGAATCGTTGTGTGTTGCACCAAGACTACTATTTGATAGTAGCTGACACAAATTCCCAGCAGACAAATCAGCCCATTTCCTACGGAGCTTGGGCGCCATCTTGTGCATTTTCTGGGATGCTACATTGCAGTCCAGATGCCTCAAAATGACACGGAAGGACTTCTTTAATCGAATGCCAACTTTATGCTTTCCTCTTCAGAACTATTTGAATCATATTCATAACTGGATGAGGCACAAGAAAGCATCTTCTCCGAATCTGAAGCCATTGTTTTGATTCTCGGGCAAGGCAAGACGTCTTGGGGGCGGGACCTTCTGAAACTGGCCATTTCCGGTTTCATTTTGAAGTCGTTTTTGGACACTTTAAGTCATTTTTATTGGTGTTTTGCATTTGACTAAAAATATCCATCTGCGTGTTTTGGGTATTTTAGATGCTATAAAACGTTTTTCTGATGTCAGTTGGGAAACAAAAAAATGGTGTCGGTTGTCCTTTAAAGTTGGACTTAAAGCCACGGCGGCGCGAGAGAAAGACGCTGCTGGTGAGTCACATGGGGCTGCTTTGCACAGTTTAAAGCGACAACGCTCTCGGTTGTGAGGAAACGAGAAGCAGCGCGATGGATGCCAAAAGTCGCCCTGAGATGATATCAGTGGAAGCGTCGTAAGCCCGAATGTCTGAAATTGCATTCGCAGATGTCAAAACATCTCGTCTCAGGTCAAATGGCTCTTAAGGTCCGGCGGCGCGCAGCCACCTGTGAGAACAGTCCAAACTCAACAGTAAAGGGTGTTCGTTTGATCGACCGATCAATGAACATATCGATGGATGTGCATGTGAGATACGAGAAATATGAAATATTGTACATCATGTGATCTTATGGACACTTTTTTTTTACAAGTATACAAAAGCAATCTTCATAAGTTACTGACAGGTCGCCTTCACTTTAGGAAAGGAGCACCAGCAACGGAGACAAAAAAAAGGCTTGCGATCAATAAAGCAATCCAATGGATCGGCTGTCATTCGTTTTGAGCAATTGAACCGGAGCACCAAATGATAGAGCGGCCTCATTCACTAGCACATCAGAAGCGTCACGTTCTGAAGTGATCGGTACGCCAGCGGGGGCTCGTGACCGAATGGGAAATTGATCAGATGGTCACCTGACCAAAGATGAATTTCATCATCCAACTCGCAAAACTTGAGACAAGTGACAGTAATCAGTTGATTACAACAAAATCCCAAAACAGCAATATTCTATATTGCATTTTTTTTCCCGATACAATTTAAATACTATTTATAATTCTCTTTCATTTACACTTAAATCTTTCATTTTCACTACATTTGCTTTACCCTGGTACAAAGTCACTTATATTTGCAGTGAAGTGTCCAAAACGGGACCCAAAAAAAAATAATACATAGATTTTAAATTATAAATTCAATCTGGTGGCTGGGGAGGGGGTATAATATCCAAACGTTCTCCTTGTAAAAGGAGGTCTGTCTGTCTTTCAAACTTTACAACTTCATTCTTGCAATATTCCTCCTCCTTCTTCTACATTCTCATCTGAAACGTGTCCATTTATTGTCAAACCACAACATTTTCTTTTGTTTGCAACAGGCTTTTGTCATATTTTTTTCCAGATTCACAATTTTCATCAAAATCTGGATTGGAATATTTTCGAGCAAATATTCTACGCTGCCACTTAACTCATTCACTGCCATTCCTGAATTTCTTCGGGAATTGAAAACCATGACGTGGAAGCGCCATTCCCGAATTTGTTTGGGCATTGCTTTTTCTTGCAGGGATGCAGATAAAGCGCCGGTCAGACCTCTAGCAATGTTTGACCCTCCCAATGAGACTAAGGTTTCTTACGCTGCATTGAATGTTTATGTAGTCCTAAAACTCAATATTCCATAGGTCATGCAATTCGAGTCAAAATGACAAAAACCCTGGCACTACAGACCCATTTTTTTTGCACATCGTCTGGCAGTCAAGGAGTTAAAATATAAAATGAATTCTGTTGTGAAAAAAATACAACTACTCTTCCAAATGGTATTTTAACTCAAATGTGTTGAAATTGTACCTTTTTTTGCATCACCTTACCTCACATAAAAAGTACAATTGATTCACAATTGTAATTTTTTTTTCCTACTCATAAATATATGAGCATTCTTGTGAAAGACATACTTGATGTCAAATGATGACAAGTACAAGAAAAATAGAAATCTTTTCAGGTTAGTGTAGCAATTTGGTTTTGTCGCTTAAAAAGCGTTAGAGGAAAACAAATACTCATTAATATTTGGCCTCATAACATACATTTTACCTTTTTTTTGATAATTTGGCCATTTCCATATAACTTAGGAATTAACTCTTTTTTTCTGATGAATGAAGAAAGTCTAAGCTTTCTTACGCTGCATTGAATGTTTTTGTAATCCTAAAACTCAATATTCTGTTCGTCTTGCAATTTGAGTGAAAATGACAAAAACCCTGGCACTGGAGTGGACCCATATTTGTACATTGTCTGTCAGTGAATGAGTTAATGTTCAGTGAAGGGGCGGGGGGCATAAAGTTGACACAATCTGACCGTTCACACTGTACTGCATCTCTTGTCTTTCCACAAAATAGTCACTAGGGGGCTGAACAGCACATGAGAGCCACCTGGAGGGCCTCAAGCAGGAAGTGCGAGCAACCAAAACCCGCCTGCCTCCACCCCCTTCACAAGCTCCAAGACATTCTCAAAAATTCACTTCCCAGTCAGAAACAAAAGGAGATGTGATCCCCCCGCAGAGGTGTGCGTGCAAAACGTCACACCCTACCGAGCAGCTCATGATATTCCATGGAGCAATAATTCTTGAAATGGTTTTAGGAAGATGAGGTGACATAATAATAATAATAATAATAATAATAATAATAATAATAATAATAATAATAATAATAATAATAATAAAAAGCAAGGAAAATAAAAATATGGAGCAATTATATCCATTCCGATGCCAATTCCAAATATGGTATAGAACCACATATGAACAAATCTGGTCTTTTACTGAAGCCTTAATTCACTAATCCAGTTAGATTTGGCATTTTCAAATCTATAATATTTCGCATATAGTCTTGAATAAATGCTGATACATCAGTGCTGAAGATACACGTGGTAGCAATTCGCTATTTACAAGGAATAAACTATATCGGGGGAAAACAAACTAAGGAGCAACAAGCCATGACGTTGGCCCGGTTTGATTGACAGACTGCGGTGACACATAAAATAGTAGCTAACACATTTAGTGGCTGATTCTCACCTCCCCCTAAATAAAATAAAATAAAATAAAATAAGCAAACCAAAATCCAATCTGCTAAATGACAGACAAACACTCTGCAGTCTTAACCCGAAATACTGACCGTTTTCCTTCATGGGCTTGTGAGGCTAAGTTAAGAACAAAAAAAAATGTTAGCATGTCACGCGGCCGCATGCTAAAGAGCAGCAAGATGGTTTTTCCGAGACGGTAGAGGAACCATACTTTTGGTGAGAGATGAAAAGTTGGTATACATAAATATAGACTGCCTTGGAG
The DNA here is from genome assembly GCF_051943395.1 of Hippocampus bargibanti. Classification (NCBI taxonomy): domain Eukaryota; kingdom Metazoa; phylum Chordata; class Actinopteri; order Syngnathiformes; family Syngnathidae; genus Hippocampus; species Hippocampus bargibanti. Next base: position 3,481,148 of record NC_142745.1, on the reverse strand, counting down.
ACAAGCAGATGAACATGAAAAAATAACAACTTCATAAAGTCATGCAGAGGCACTGGTTTCATCCAATAAAACATCATCCGCACGGTATCTAAAGCATCCACAGAGGTGATCGAAATATAAAAACAACCCCGGTAAAAAAAGAGGTAGCTCAACGGAATGGCTAAATGAATAACTGAGTGTGTTGGTTTGTTTGTCGCCGCGGCGCTGTGCGCGTGCGCAATATGTCCTGGCGTTTGAAGCAGCTTTGATTTAAATAGACAAAAAAAAAAAAAAAACAGTTAAGAGGCAGACGTATGCTTAGCTTAAGTTGTACTGAATGTAGTTCCCTTGTTTACTGTCAACACCTACTTGCTCTCCGTACACTCTTGAAAGAGACGCACATACTTGACGGTTAATCCAGATCATCATCATCATCATCAGCTTCCTCCGTCCGTTGTCTTCACCCCTTAGGAGACTTCGCTGCCAAACACTTCAAGCACCAGCGGGGTGAGCTGCATGCTGTGCTCTGGCTGGAAGGAGAGCGAGCGGTACTGTTTAGAGTGCTCCTCGTTGAGGCTGCGCAGGTCGGCCAGCTTCTGAATCATTTTGGCGTAGAGCAAGCTTCCTCCGGGGTGGTTCAGTTGGATGTAGGCCTGCAGGGTCTCCGACAGGCGGTCTTGGAGGACTTCGATGCGTGCGTGGTCTTGCACGCCCGGGCGGTCTGCGGGGTCGGAGGTTAAATTATGTCTGGTGGTGTTATGGAAATCAATGTCAACTGGTATGGGGTTGTATGTTGAATGTATGCTGGCTCTATATTCTTGCGCGCATAAACGGCATAGCATTACATGTTCCGATTGGGAGATCATGACAAGACCCGGAGACCATTGCGGGTGGTTTGCTTTCAATTCATGCGTAATTACATAACATGGAAAATGGGATGAATATTGAATACAATGCCTTGATGGATTAACTGGTTTGCTAGCTTAAATTTGTTTTACATGTACTTTTTTATTTTTTGTGGAATAAATCAGCCCGTTTCCACAGGCTGACAAATTCCCTCCATGGAGCTTGGACGCCCTCCTCTGGCGGCTCGTGGGTGCAACACGAGGTCCCCAGACCAAACAAGTACAGCAAAATAAAAAAATTGACGTGATTGATGGAAGGACCGCTACAATGCGTCTTTTTCTTCGGTCAGGGGCGTTCCTTTAGTGACGTCACGTACGGACTCGTCACCAACTCATACTCATCGAATATTCAGCGCGAGTCTTAAAACGTAAAATATAGCTATATGCGGTGGAATCTTATTAAAATAGCTCAGTAGAAGTCATTTGAAGCCATTTTACAAATTATGGATACAACTTGTCCGGAGACGTCGGTTGTCATTTAATACATAGCCACAACTTTGTTTCCCTGGCAGTAGGTTTTGGAAAGAATCATTTTCATCCCATCTTCAGTGTTCTTGCTAAAGAAAACTTTTCTGCCAAACTTTCAAAGTATCAGGCTCCATACTTTGGTCCCTCAATTTGGTGAAGTCGTGGGCAATTTTTAGAAAAAAAAAAAAGGTTTCGAATAGACAAATGTCAAACGGCTCAACTGTGGTTTCCTCTGACTACTTTTTCCCAAAGTCCTCCCAGTCATTAAAATGTTCACTATGCAAACTTAAGGCAAGCCTGGACGTATACTTTGAGAGTAGGGAGATCTTGTGGGCACTTCAAAACTGCTGTCCATCAGGGTGCCGTGCATATCTGACATTTCTGATTTTGTTTTGTTCAAATTGAGTAAAAATCATTCTGTATACTTTTGAAGCTGTCAAATGTAATTTTTTGGGGGGTTAAAGTACTCTTTTTCCTCGGGAAGTTACACAAAAAAGCATTTAAGGCAAGCAAGGTGGAGTACCTGGAGAAAGTAAGCAGATAGCCATCAGCAGTACGTGTTCCTCCTCGTGCAGGCTGAGCTTCTTGAGGCCCACCTGGAACTTAACCAGCGGCTCCAGCAGCTCCAGAGTGTGGCCCGCTATAGTAAAAACGCAACAGATGTCACATAGCAGGTGGTGATTGCGCAATCCGGTGAGATTTACCGCAGCACCATTCCTATTTCACAAGAAGTACAAAAATGATAATAATAAGAGCTGCAAAGGTATCAAAGTACAGATAAGTCCCATTTTGTTTTTATTGTTCATATTCTACATGTTGATGCATGTCAATAGACATATTATTCATGCCAGCAGATCTAGAACAGTCCCACATGTAATAAAAAGAGCCATCAGGAGGACAAAAAAAAAACATTGTGTGGCATCGAGTCTACACATGGCAGTATTTAGACTGACCTTTGGTGACATCGCTGATCTGGTATTTAAAGTCGGGCGCACCGCAGCTCCAGGACATGTCTTCCAGGTTGAAGCTCTGATTTGAGCGCAGCATGATCACCTCAATGGCGCTCGACTTGAGCAAGGCGATCTGATCCTCTGCAGTTAGCTCTCTGCAGGCGAGGAAGCTAATAGGTTAGCATTTGCCACACAGCAGCTCATAGCCGAAATTACCGTATTTTCCGCACCTATAAGCATTTCATTTTCATAGAATCTTTACAGCGAGCCTTATATTGAGATTCACCTTAAATATGGATCAATATTCTGATTTCTGGGAGTATTTAAAATGTTCTGTCAAGTACTTTGTTACGACTGCGGTTGGAAAAACTATTAAAATTCAGCTGTATTGAATTGTGTTGTATTCTAATTAGCACAGCTCCATCTAGTGGATGCATAATGTAACCACATCCACTATTGTAGCTTCTATTCCATGCACCCTATAATGCGGTGCACCCTATATGTCAAAACAGTTCAAAGGGACCATTCGTTCAAGGTTTGACTCATACACCGAAGCGCCTTATAGTGCAGAAAATCCGATACAAATACAGTAACTGATAAAATGTCACACGATATTTTAACGATTCATATGCATCATATTTCATGCTAACTAATGCCTAATGAATCGAAACTATTTCACTTGCAAGCCATCACTTGTTTATTGTAGAAGAGGGAAGAAACATGGAGACGTTGAGCATTATGAACAAACTTTAGCAAGGCTCGTGAATGTGTCAAGCAATAGAAATAGTATGTGGATTTAGGACAAACCCTTGACTCTTGAGTGAGGGTCCGGCCTTTAGCGAGAAAAAGTATCGGCGAAACAAACATTCCCGAGGTAATCCAACCACATCCATCACTTGCGGCCAATGGCAATGACAGCTTTCACGAAATACAGGCCCCGGCTCGTTTTAGCACCGACTTGATGGACCCAAGATGTGACGCATTTCTTCCAAGTAGGGTTTGTAACATGCGACAAAAGGATGATTGATGGGATTTTCTTCAATCATCGTTACAGTCCATGAATCATTGAATATCATGAGCTTATATAAAATTAACTTGTTGCAAAGGAGAGCGAATTGGATTACTTTTGGGGGAAAAAATGGCACTTCATTATATAATATAATGACATTTTTTTTTCATCATGTGGAAGTCATCAACTTGTAAGGAAGAAAAAGAAAAATTTGCCGCACAGATCAAGACGTGAACTTAAAGGACAACCGACGTCACTTTTTTTGTTTCCTAACTGACATCAGAAAAACGTTTTATAGCATCTAAAATACTGCAAAAAATTGAGCATTTTCAGAAAGTCCCGCCCCCAGTTCCTGACGTCACGCCAAGACGTCTTGCAGTGCTGGAGAATCAAAACAATGGCTTCAGATTGGGAGAATATGCTTTCTTGTTACACATCCAGTTATGAATATGATTCAAATAGTTCTGAAGAGGAAAGAATACATGTTTGCAATCCATTAAATAATTTATTCCGTGCCATTTTGAGGCAACATTGGGGGGAAATGTCTCACCCAAAAAGAGGCAAAAAATGGCCACCGAGCTCCTGTGAGGAATAAATCAGCCCATTTCCACAGGCTGATAAATTCCTTACATAGAGCTTGGACACCCTCTTCTGGCTCTTCCTGGTGCAACACGAGGTTTTCAGACCAAACGAACATTGACGTGATGGAAGGACTGCTACAATGTGTCCTTTTTTTGTAAGGGGCGTTCCTTCAGTGACGTCATGTACGGACTCGTCACCAAATCAAAAACAAGACTTCCGGAATAATCAGCACAAATCTTAAAATGTAAAATATAGCTATATGCGGTGGAATCTTTGTAAAATACGCTCAGTAGAAGTCATTTGAAGCCATTTTACAAATTATGGACACAACTTGTCCGGAGACGTTGGTTGTCCTTTAAAATAGCCAGCGGTGCCAGTCATCCGATTGTTTTATAATGTGCTGGCCATTACTCGGATGTGATTTTATTTTTCCATTCCCTTCAATAAAGTGCTCCAAATTTTCCCTGTTGGTGAGTCAGTTGGATTATAAAATACAAGTACTGGCTATAGCAACGGGGATTCAGTAAAATTTAGTGCAGATCCTTCCAGAGACTGCTGGAAAAAAACATTTCAACCAAAAACAAACAACAACTGGCTCTAGGTTTTCAGTACATAATGTATTAAGAACTGCATTTAAATACATGCTGGTTTTCAGTCGCATTGGGAACCTCTGACAGAATCTGTCATAAGATACTAGTTGACTTTGACGTTTACTTTTCAGGGGCCCACCCTCACACCCCCACCAGTCATTGGAAACAACAAAGTGAATTGCTTACTTCGGGGAAAGGAGCTCTTACATCACAAAACCCGTATTACCTGTTAAGGCAGTGTTTTAGTTCTGTAGCATTTGTAAGAGTGCTGTTAAATTCATGACATGACGACATAAAAAGTAGTCTTACCAAGAATTACTCATGTAAGAGTTTGTCAATATTTTATGAGAAATGTTGGATGTTCTTAGGAAGACAAAGCTGTTTTTTTTAAATGTTTTTTTTGGTAATCCTTAAGGGTGATGTTGATTGAACGTAAGGCATGGGATGTTGTGCCTCTTTTCTCGTCGCTTCTGCTACACTTCAAGTTCACTTAGTCACTTGAAGAATATTGCTTATATGCCTACGGGGCCGTGGAAGATTCGTGTGTGATCATGTGGTAGTATTTCATTGGTCGGATCGGCCAAATTGTGCCGTGGCGGCACCCGAGGCGGCTTTTCGACAAACCAAAACAAAATAGATGGCACAAGCAATAAGACACATAAAAATATGAGGAGCGGGTATACTGAAGCCTAATAGTAAAATGGTACAAAATGTAAATAACTATTATATGTTAGCAAGCTAGCAAGCTAGATAGCTAGAAAGCTAGAACGCTAGATAGATAGCTATCAAGCTAGCTATCTAGCTATCTATTTTTTCTATTGCAGATCGAAGACGTACCTGAATCCCGGGATCATTTTGGCAAAGCCAATAACCTTCTGAATGCTGTAGGACACCAGGTCGGCCAGGTGGGGCAGCATGGAGAAGCTGGAGGCTTCTTCTTCGCTGGAATCGGGGCTACTGCCCTGTTCTTGATACATCATCATCAAGTTGTTTAAGTTCATTTTGGTGTCGACCGATTCTGCAGGCCAAAAACAAAATATATATACAGTAAAGTCTCGTTATATCGATATTCAAGGGAGTCCGAAAAAATATCGATATAACCGGGACTATCGATATATCCGATATCGATATAACGAGACTTTACTGTAGTAATGTACGTCTCTGATAAATAAAAATATTTCAAGCTAAGCGAACGGACAGTCGAACTCGTCTAACCGCGAAATCAAAGGGGATGAAAGCTTGGATGGCAGCCTCGAGAACACGTGAAGCCCTTCAACATCAGCGGGGTTATTTTCAGTCATTTGTCGGCGCTGCGTGGAGGCCGTGCGACCGTGCCTCTCACCGTGGGCGCCGCATTAGTGACAGATGCATTAATGAACTCATGTTTATAGGCGGGCGTCAAGCGTCTGCGGGTGTGCGAGGCCTTCAAACGATCTCCTTTGCATTCTCAGTAAGGCAGTACAAACAAATTATATAAGCCAATGATATAAGAGGGAAAATAAATAGCTGGCTGCAGTCAATTCTCAATACTGCTCTTTTTCCAAACGGATTCTGTCATGGCCCGTACGTACGAGCGCAGGCCCACATGTTCTTCTGATTTATGTAACTTTTTTTTTTTAAACATAACATTTGCTTCTAAAGGCAACCGTACTGGGAAGCTCTCTTTGACTTATTACACCCAGCGGCCAATGTTGATCTTGAGGGACGTTTTCATCGAGCGAGCAGCTCACCCGGAGAGTGACTGAAGGAATCGGAGGAGGCGTCCGACAGAGAGTGGAGGGAAGCGGCTCGGCTGGCGCTACGTGTCACTGGCCCCTCGCGCACGGGAGGCTGCATGTGGAGAGAGAGAGAGCAGAATATCAGCATTAAAAAAATCGGAGAAGTTGAGTCCAATGTAACGTGACGATCCATGTTTATTTTCGATCACGGGTCCGTTGGAGACACTTAGGGTGTTGACAACTGTAAACAATATTGAGTTTTAGGACTACTTCAACATTGATTACTGCGTTAGAATACTTAGACTCTCTTCTTTCACCAGAAAAAAAATGAGTTAATTCCTAAATAATATGGGTCTGGAGTTATATGAGCTTGAAATGAGGGAAATGAATAAATTTCTCCACTGTGAGACTAACAAAGGTAAATCCAATTCAATCCTATCCAAAGTGAAATACAACAAAGAGATGAAGCGCTACACCAAATCACCACTCTTCCTTGCTTTACGGCGGTGCCAACGTTCAAAGTAACACAAAAATGAATAAATACATAACATTAAAAAAATATATAAAAATGGTGAGCCAGTGAGCCAGTTTGTGCGGCGGGGTGATAATATATGCTCGCTTACCAATGTACGATTTTTGTGGGGGATGTTTTTTTTTTTTTTAGGATTTTGCCCTTGTTCATGTTTTCCATTCAAATAGTTATAATAATACATTTAATTTCTAAGCGCCTTTCAAAACTCTCAAGGACATGATAATACTGGCTTGACAATTGTGTTCGAGATACGCCATGCAGCCTACAAATCGCCGCAGCCCCGTCACTACGGGAACACATCCCTGTCGTGAACAGGCTGTGACATGGTGACAATGTCGCGACTAAAATGTTCCCCAATTGCTGATGGATTGCGGATTGGGACACAAACCCGAAAGCGGCAAAAGTCAGAGTAGGAGTCGTCGAAGGTTTTGTGGTGCGCCTCCACCAGTGTGGCAATGACTTGACTCTGTTCGTCTGTGAGCCGAGGTCGCCGCGCCTCTCGCTCCGCTTCGCGTTGGGCCTCTTCGTCCTTTCGCCGTTGAATAAGGTCCTTCTTCCTCTGCACTTCCTCGTCTGTCAGGATAACTGCGGCGATGGGGGGTAGAGGGGTAGAGAAACAGTCGATCATTTATATGCAATTATATAATATCCCCCACCCCAGATAGCCAACAGTTACGGCCTCATTTATAGCTATAGAAAGGTCCTCCTCGTGTCTTTTACATAATGTATATTACATCGCAGTGACAGCTATGTCAATAGAGTTGTGGGCGGGGGGTGGTGTTGTTGTTCTCCGGAAGAAGAGAATGGGAGGGGACCAGTCCACACGGAGACCCCTGCTGCACTGAACAACTGAGAACATTGTCTTTGTTTCTGTGGGCTCCTTGTTGTTCAGACCACTGAATTAGCTCACAGAGAGAGCGAGAGTGGGCGAGCTGGGCCGTCAATAACATGCCGCTGTTTTGTTTTTTGGGGAGAGCAGGGGGGGACAACAACACAGAGGTAAAGGCCCATATGCACAATCGCAGTTCTGCCCACTGCTAATAACCTGAGCTGCAACTGGGAGGTTTCTGGATAAAAGTGGCGAGTGAAAAATGTGTTGGTACGGAGGAGACAAACAAAGTTCCATTTCCTTGTATTTACACAAACACAACATATAATCAAAGAAAGAAATAAAAACAAACACAACAAATTAATAAATAGACAAACAGGCAAATAAATAAATAAATAGTTGTAGTGGTAGTAAATAAATACAAACAAACAAATAAATAGACAAATAATTAAAAAGATAATTAAATAACTATAGTGGTAGTGGTGGTAGTAGTACTAGTAGTAAATAAATAAATTAGACAAGTGGGCAAATAAATACATACATATATACGTACGTACGTACGCACGCACGCACGCACACGCACACACACACACACGCACACACACGCACACGCACACACACACACACACACATACATACATACATACATACATACATACATACACACACACACACACACACACACACACACACACATACATACCATATCTTCCAGCGCACCCAAAAGCCTTGATTTTCTTCAAAATATGACCCTGCGCCTCATCCGCAGGTGCGAAATATTGAGCCACAATGAGTATATATGAGATTTGGAAAACTTTTGTCATTATACAGTATATGGAATTTTTTTTGAAAATAAACCATTCATTGGGGGTGCCTTATACTCCGGTGAGCCTTATACATCAGAAAATACGGTAAAATACATCAATTAATAGATGAATGAATGAACGGAAAGAAGAGGCCCCGACAGATTGTGCAGAACAGCAGGTGTTTGAACCTCAGCTGGAGAATAATTAGTCTTTACAACGTGGGCTGACTCCGCTAGTTCAAACATGTCAACATTCTAATGGGGGCAAAAACCCGGCGATACTTAACCCAAGTCCAAATATTAGGTAATATTTGAAAACAAAAAAAGCCACCTCATGACCCCCCCAAACACCTTCTGGTCCACTTTGATACCAAAGAGTAGTAGTAGTAGTAAAGTAAACACTTTTTTCCAAGTTTGGATTTTAAAATTTGGAATTACATGTCGCATTTCAATGATATTTATCATTGATTTTGATACTTTTTACATCTGTTTGATCGTCTTGAGTCAAGTTTATGTTTCATTTAAAAATGAAGCGTGAATGAAGGAGGGACCAAACCACGACTGAATCAACCACAAAAATAAATACGTAAAAATGCAAAAGTGTCGCTGTTCCACAATCGACACTTTTGCTATTGAGGACTTCTGCCTTGTAAGGAATTTATTTGTATCTTTTATCAAAGGTGTATGCAACTATCCGGGACGGCCGTCATACTTACACTCTTTCATCATGCCAATGTCTACACAGCGTTTGAGCCGGCATGCCTGGCAGTGGCGCCTGTTGTCCTTAGTGATGGTGCAACTGCCGTTAAAGGGACACGTGAAGGAGGCCTTACGCTTCATGCTGCGCCTGAATGGAGAAAAAAAAAAAAACAATTTTGGGGCTGTTATTCAACAAACTGCTCTCAGGTGACATCAATGTCATGTGATTTAACGCTCTGGGAAAATATGAACTGTGCTTGTCTAAACATGTTTGACAAAAAAAGAGCATAACTGACAAGGTGATCATCAATCATTGCCTTTTGACTTTCAAATTGAAAACAGCACCAACGGATGGATGGATAGCAAGAAATGTACAAGTAGCTCCTAAGTGTTGCCAGAGGGTGATGCAAAGTGTCAACGTGCTTATGGCGAGGGATTTTTTTTTTTTTGCATATTTTTTTGTACCAGAACATGGGGCTGAAAACATCCATGTGCAGTATGAATTGCTTCAACAGTAGGAATTGAGCCCTATACCAGAGATAGATAGAGATAGAGAGAGAGAGGATAGAGAGAGCGAGACAGTGTTTTTATGTTGTGAATGTTAAAAATAGTGAAAATAAAATAGATTATAGTGAAGTTTTATATTATTTTACAAATGACCTGCTCTATTATTACATGTGTAGAGAGTTTGTGCTGTAAAAAAGTTACAATGATTTTTAAAAAGTTGTTTTCAAGACTTAATCAAATCAAAAACATTCACTTTAATCAAATCAAAAACATTTACATTGATTCTAATGCAAAATGCTGTTTCGGTTTTCAAACAAAAGGGTTTTCAAACATGTTTCTGGAACGGATTATAGTCAAAAACCAAGGTTTGACTGTATAAGGCGCACTGGATTATAAGGCGCATTTTGTGTGGAAAATACGATCATTGTTAATTGTTCATCCAAACTACCAACACAGACTCATATGAGCAAAGAGAACAGGGACTGTTTGACACCTCCATTTTAGGTATCTCATCCCGCACACAAAAAGTTATGCTGCAAAATATTTTCATTATTTAAAAAAGGCAATTATTTACTGTACTTGCCAGCCCAGAAATATTAGTATAAATAAGCTCGACTTGCTGCTTGGTATTAGTGTGCACACAGGGTGTACATCAATGTTGTTTTGAATGTGTTGTTATGTAACTGAACCGTGCGTGTGTGTGTGTGTGTGTGTGTGTGTGTGTGTGTGTGTGTGTGTGTGTGTGTGTGTGTGTGTGTGTGTGTGTGTGTGTGTGTGTGTGTGTGTGTGTGTGTGAACAAGACATGAACAAGACCCGTGCATTCCCACTACGTATGTGAAGTAATTTCTGCTTTTCAGCGGGACGATAAAGCGTTGCACATAGTACACGCGAGGCACATGGACCCGACTATGCGGACCATGTGATCCCATTTATATCAACACAGCATCATCGGTCGTCGTCGTCCATGCGTTTGTGTACCTGAAAAAGCCTTTGCAGCCCTCGCAGGTCATGGCGTTGAAATGAAAGCCGGTGGCTTTGTCACCGCACACGCCGCAGATTCGTGGCACGTTCCTGTCAAATTCATCAGGGGCCAAGGACGATGTACTCACAACGGTGGACTCCATTACTGAATGACAGAGGGAGAGATCGGAAGAGAAAGGTGAAAAAGTGAAGAAAAGATATCCCCCTAAAAAAATCTCTTTTTTTTTCTCCACAATGTGGCATAGTAAAATTTTGCCCAAATAACATCAAGAGAATAAAGGTGTGAAATTGTGAGTGTCTAAGCCCTCACAAAATATAAATGCAACACTCTCAGACTAGCAGTGAGTAGTACATCTCCATTTACCTTCAATGTATTATTCATCAGACAACCCCATTAAATATTTGTTTAAAAAAAACAGTGGCTGATGATCAAATGATTTTTTTCCCCGAAAAAAAATGTTTGCACAGTGAGAAAAAAAAACTGCTCATGTTGACAATACTGTAAAATGGCTGGAATATTTTATTTATTTATTCAGTGTCTTGTTTGGGCAGCTAATGAGTAACTTCCTAAATATTCATCAGTTCTTGAAGAACATTTGCCTGTGGTCTGTTTTTATAAGTTGGTTTGACATAGGTTTGTGTTACATTTGTCATTGTAAGCCAGGTTGTGTCAACACGAGGAAAAACTTCCAAAATGTACATTTGTTTTCCTCCAGTGCGTGGGCATCGATTTCAGTAAATAGCTTTGTGAAGGGGACAAAAAAGGCATGTCACCACGAGGCCAGCATCCTCAGAAACAAATGCGCACTGTCCGTTCTACAAAGAGCCTTTCTTACTGTTTTCTTTGCTTCTAGTGCCTAGTGAGAGTTGGCCGGATGGCGGAAGGAAATGATGAGTAAAAAGAAAGGAGTGAAAGCAAACTAGACACAAACCTCACCAAAGTCACAAATGGACTGCAGTGGGCCAAATATTTTAAAAGTTTGGACCAGTTGCTTCATCCATCCATCCAGTCGTTTTTCTGAACCACTTTATCCTCACAAGAGGAGCGAGGTGACCTGGAGCCTATCCCAGTTGTCTTCTGGCAGTAGGCAGGGACACCCTGAACCGGTTACAAGCCAATCGCAGGGCACACAGCGACAAACAACCATTTACATACACACTCATTGAGACAATTTGAAGAGTTCAAACAGCCTGCCATGTATGTTTTTGGAACGTGGATGGGGAGACCAAAGTACCTGTAGAAAACACACATAGGCTGGCACTGGAATCGAACTCGGTTCCGCTGCATTGTCAAGTTGATGCACTAACCACTAGATCACCAAATCGCTTTATGATTGACATATCGGAGACTTTCTTCTTGTGACACACCCATGTCGACAATTTGTCAATCTAAGCGTAACAAGACCGCTTTGCTTATCCAGGCGCGTGGCTAAAGTTGCTTGTGGGCGTATTCCAGCATCACAAGTTTAAGAAAATGAAGAAACAAAAACCATTGTTTTTGTTTGTCACAGTGCGATGAGTGAGAAAGTCGCAGCTTCACATTGCCTCAGTGACACGCAAATATTTGTCAGTGGGAAGGAGAAAAAATACCCAACAGAACCACAATGACAATCGACTACTGACAAACTGTTGATGGAAAAAGCCTGTTTGGCCTGCTGAAAACATGAGCTCAGGTCGGTTAATGGTGAGAAAACACAAATTGGACTTTCTACTTCTACAAGGAGGAAAGCAGACGCGGTGGTTTAATGTAGCGAAACAAATTCCGTTTTGTTCGGTTCATGCCGACATAGTGGCATACTCCTCTTATTTTAACTACTTCACTAAAAGTGTGTGTTATTCTCCCAACCGCCCATTCACTCGCTGGTTTTAAGAACAAATGTCAACAGAAGGCGGCGGTAATACAATAGCTCACCTTGCAGAGATTTTCGGCCATCTTTTCACAGCGTGGTATGTCTCTTAAAACTTGGGCAAATAAAATAAAATAACACAGCTAAATGTCAATCATAAGGTTTATCAAAACCCATATAAAGATCGGCAGGTTGTGCATCACTTTAGCATGAACACTGGCAACGCACGAATGGCAATTGCAGTAGTTGTTGTGACTGCAAAGCTGGCGTAGCTATAAATACATAAATACACAAATAAATACATAAATAAAAAACAACAAATAAATACAGTAAAGTCTCGATATATCGATATTCAAGGGAGTCCGAAAAAATATCGATATAACCGGGACTATCGATATATCCGACCCTGTTTGCATCCGATATCGATATAACGAGACTTTACTGTAAATAAATAAAAAAAAAAACAAATATACACTGACAAATAAGTATGCAAATAAAGAAATAATGTATGACATCATCTTTAACTCATTCACTGCCATTGCCGAATTTACTCGGGAATTGAAAATATGACGTGGAGCGCCATCCCGATTCCGGATGTCGATAAAGTGCTGGTCAGACCTCTGACAATGTTTTGCCCTCCCACAAGGAGGCAGCATTTTCCTTTTGTACAGCCGCCCCCATTTCAAGCTCATATAACTCCAGACCCATATAACTTGGGAATTAACTCTTGTTTTCCAATGAAAGAAGAGAGTCTAAGGTTTCTTACGATGTATTGAATGTTTATGTAGTCCTAAAACTCAATATTTTGTGGGTCCTGCAATTTGAGTGATAATGACAAAACCCTGGCACTGCAATGTACACCATTTTTGCACGTCTGCCAGTGAATGCTAATTCATTCACTTTAAATTAACTGGGATGTTGTGGACTATTATTTCGAAGCCACTGCTTGGAAGCTTGGATCTGAATACATCTGCCAGGAGACGCTGTGCCATACTTCATATCTTTGTAAAAGTAGGTCAATTCACTTCCCCATACATTTCATATATCTTTTTATTTTTTTTCACCCCAAACTATTCCAAATTGCCCCAACAGACCCCTACGGGTTATGGCCAACTGGCGGTCTCCATGCTGATTAAGGCAAAATGAGTTGTTTTTTAAAAACACCACGGGGGTGCACTGCTTCAAACAATACATGGATCGTATAGACTCTGTCGCTAAACGGAAATAGTTCATCTTTCTACATTATAAATAAAATCACATGCAAGTCAGCTACTCCCAGCAGGCACACTCATCATTCACTTTCCAATATCACTGACCAATGAGTGAAATCCGCCTTGTGTGGTGCCATTGAACCTTGACGGGTCATTACGCTCAATGCACGTTTGTATTGAGAGGGGCTCTAAATAATTCATCAGGTTATTTGACCAGATCTGTACTCATTCCAGTTTCACGCAACGCAATACAACAAACAGCTTGAAGCGATGGTTTTACCACTCGTGAATAATATGCATTGTGTTCCTGAGTATCGGCAGCATCAATCACACTCGCGTTAAGAATAAGCGGCACGGTCACAGAGGGATTTGTTTGTGCGCTGCCAGGTATGTTTTTCTTTTTTTTTTCCCCACCGGCTGCTTGGCTTATACAAGCACGTCACCTACTGAATGATTTATCCGATGTTCTGTACTGTCTGTGGGAGTATTTGTTTGTCGCTTGGACACAAATAATGTTACAAACACAAAACAGATAGACAGCAAGATGGCTGGATAGCTATAGAATTAGATAGCTAGTTAGCTATATAGCTAGGTAGATAGATAGATAAGCCAAATAGCAAATAAGCACAGTAGTAAATAAATAAATAGGTAAATGAATAAAGAAATAAATACAGTAAAGTCTCGTTATATCGATAGTACTGCTTATTACGATACTATTTCTATGAACGCAAGGAGAAAATTTACATGCTGCAGGATCGGATATATCGATAGTCCGGTTATATCGATATTTTTTCCGACTCCCGAAAATATCGATATAACGAGACTTTACTGTATATAAATAAACGCATAAATAAATATATTAAATTACAAATAAATAAACATAAACAAACAGGCATGTAGTTTTACTGGTGCATTGCAGCAAAACAACAACTTGATCAGTACAAATTGTAAACGCTTTGTTACAGTTTAAGATGTTATTAAAGCGCTATATAAGTGAGACGAAATGACTAAGGGACTTTGTTTTGTTGATGACTTTTGGTGTACAGTATTTGCTTTGATTATTAATGTGATTTTTGGGGGAAATGCATTGTAAATCTCGCTGGCTATATATGAGCTATCTAGCTAGCTACCTAGCTATTTGCTATATAGTAGCTGTCTAGCTGGCTATATCGCTGGCAATATATTGGCTATCTAGCTAGCTATTAGCAATCAATCTGGCTGGCTAGCTATATGTTAGCTAGCTTTCTATCTATTTGAGTTACTTCGTACTTCCGGGTTGAGTAAACGCTGGCGCCTGTGTGTGCCGCTGCTCACCCACAGAAAAAATTATCCTGTGACTGTAAAGTGACCTTGAGAGCTGTGAAAGGCACTTGAAATAAAATGTACTCTTATTATTATTCGACTGAAAGACTATTGACAAAAATAAAGATGACACAAAGGTAACAAAACGAGTTTACACAAACACAAAAAAAAGGTATTATTATCTTCATAACGTCTGTGTAAGCTCTCAGTCGTACAGGAGTGGTCCATCGATGAGAAGGTTTCTTCAGCCGTCATCTGTACAAATGTCTCTGTTCTTCATAACCAATTAACTGTGACAGCTCCCAACGTGAAAAAAAGAATACAAAAAAAAAAGATTTTTGCGGTTTCATAACGCTTTGACAGTTTGACAATATGCGGAACGCTTTCGCAGTCGACTGGCACCTATCCAACCTACTACCACAAGAAGGTAAATTCCAATCGCTTTGCCGTCACAACAACAAATGAAGAAGACGATGTCAAAGAATACCAAAGAGGGCACAGGCGGTAAGCACCCAAAACCTCACAACAGAGCCGGCCGGGGAGCCAACACGCGGTCCCGTGAAGTGGACCCACATGACAAGTACGAGCGGGTGTTATCTTACGCCAGCTGAACATTTACGACCGCTGTACCGTGCAGAGAGTCTGTCAAATGCTCTTCACTCTTCAAAGTTGCGGTTGAACTTAATGCGTTCGCTTACCCAAAACCCTGGTCAGAGTGTATGATTGATTTCATAGCTCTTTCCCCTCAAGTGACCCATTCTATACCAAAACCAGCACTGAAATGTGCCAGAGAACATATGACAAATATTTATAGTCATCTTTAAAACTGAGGCACGCCTTAGACCACTTTTTTGCCTTGGGGGGTTGCCACGGACAACCGTTCATAACGGAGTT
This sequence comes from Hippocampus bargibanti, assembly GCF_051943395.1. Lineage (NCBI taxonomy): Eukaryota > Metazoa > Chordata > Actinopteri > Syngnathiformes > Syngnathidae > Hippocampus > Hippocampus bargibanti. Next base: position 3,465,339 of record NC_142745.1, on the reverse strand, counting down.
TCGACACAATCAAGTTACAATCGGGCGTCTCCTTTTCCTCGCGAATAGCCGTTTGGCGCAGTCGTGGATGCACGGCATCAATCCACGGCAAAGCGGTAGGAGTGAGGGATTTATGCGAGAAGCAGGCCAGAGATGAGAGACGTGGAGGAGTGAGGGAGGCTGAGGGGAGGTGAGCAGGAGCGACAACGGTACACGCTGTCATGATCTGGTTGGCGACCAACGGGGGGCGCTGTCGGCCCCGCCTGCACCTGCACAGGTGCTGGTCATCCCGATCAGATTGGCGACCAGCGGGTAGCGACGTCAGCCCTGCCGGCAGCCTCGCAGGTGCTGGTCGTTTTAATTAATGACACTTAAAAGGACACCGGGCACGATCATCCGGTGCCGATTCATTGTTTGTTTGCTGCTTGGTTGCAGCATGCATCGTGTACAACCTTGGCGGGCTTTTACTTTTGGTCTTCTTTTGCTACTTTGTATTTTTTTCCATTCAGATCATTTTGATGTTTTACCTGACTTTATTTTAATACAATTTGTCAAACAACCTCCTGCTCCCTCCTGCCTGCTTTTTGGGATCCGAACCCGTCATCACCACCTCGCAAAACCGTGACACACGCAGATCCAGCAAATGAAGGAAGGAGTGACCTCTTTGTGACTTTCTGGCTAGTGTCGCAAAAAAGTGTAGGTGATCTATCTGCAGCTAGAAAGGGAGGACTAGGATTAAGCGCCGGCGTGGATCAGACAAGACATCAACACAAAAATGTCTGCTTTCGAAATCTAAAAAGCAAGCTAAATATACACGTTCATGGGACACTTGAATTACAGGCTAAAAATAAAAGTGTCTCATCCCTGTTGGCTCCTCATCTTGGGAAGCATCAAGGGGAAAAAGTGATTGCGTTTGCTTGGTGGAGTCCCATTTTCATACAAAACCCGATTAAAAAAAAAAGCACTGCTGTGAGTTGATGTGTTTAAATTTTGTCATCTGTCCTAAACCGACAGATGAGGGACATTCGTCAACTGTGGGGAAAAAAATTAATCAATAAAGGAAACCAACCCATCAGGGCAAAACAAATGCTGTTCCTCAATTTACATTCTTGTCCGTTGCTTACGTTCCGTTCTTAAGTGACAACATGCCCTAATTACTGGGTGTGCCCATTTCATTTAATAAACGCTGCATCTTAAATATGTAGATGCCTCCGTCCTCGATTGCTGATGGGTAATATGCCACAAACTGGTGGATGGGGGCGGGTGCGAACGCTGGAAGGAAAAAAGAAAAAAGAAGGCTATGCTTTGTCTTTTTGAGGAGAACCAGAATTTTCTCAGCTTTGAAAGGACAAATTAGCTGAACCGGTAGAATTATTTGATTTTTGGATATTACATCTCAAATAAATAATTTCTCTCGTGAAACTAACCATTCATCTTCACAAAAATTGATCAATCGACCGTAATTTGTCGCGGTTTCATTGTGTCTGGTTTTTTTTCTGTTCCAGAAAGGCTTTGGGTGAATTTGTTGCAGGCTGTTGTGCGGATTTCAGGCTGCTTGCTTCGCTTGCATTTGCCATTCCAGATGAGCACGCTCAGCACTTGTGATATGAATGAGAGATTTGAATATTTTGCAAGACTACCTTTACAATATTCGTTTTAAGGTCAAAATTTTGTCTTGTGAACATTTTTGGGAAAAACCAGGCTACTCATGCGTAGGCAGAGAGGCACTACGGCATTTAAATAACCCGATGTAACCGGTGACAAAAGGCCGTTATGACGCATGTACGTCATTTCCCGCTTGTTATTTTAGACCTTTAATAAAACACATTATATTCATGTCATTCACCATCGGAATAAAGCAGTCGCTTTTCTCCACAATCCAAAATGGTGCTTTTGATATTCGTCTCTGAGCTCAGACATGATTGTTTACCTCGAATGGACTTAAACATCTGTATGTGAGTGAATAATCACACCGCATGGGTAATGTGCTAAAGTTAAGATCGCCACGCCAATGACAGCAAGAATAAAAGTACTTCAAAGAACCAAGATTCCATGCGGAGAACAAACCCATACGTCCCTCCAAGGTTGTAACACAATATCGCTTACATAAGGCAATATGTGGGTAGGAAGAGGTAACCCAGGGGCCTTTACCGGGTTTTGACAATTTCGAATAAGAGTCCATTCGGGTATGTGTGCTTTTACAGACTGTCGATACTTATTAAGGTCGTTATTGACGGCACGTAAACGTCGTTAATTTGGACGTGACCATGCTGCCATTCTCCGTTTAAAAGTATATTTGCGCACTCTTGAGGCCTTGCTGCTGATTTCAGCGTGGCGTTTGTGTCCAAAACACGGCAGGAACGGTGGGTCAAGCCAAAGCTATAACCGTCATTGCAAATCTGGCTGTCAGCACATTACTGAATGTGAAAAGAAAATAACTGAATGTTTCTATATCAATCAAATGTATTTCCAATAGAATGATTCGCTTCGTCTCTGTGTTATGAAGTAATATCAGAGTAGAAACGAAATGTTGGCCATGCTAGCTTGCTACGTGTCCGCCATGGAGGCATGTCTAGTTTATTTATGTCATATCTGATTGAAATACTGGAAAATATTTTTGTCAAACGTGGGATAAGTCATGGCATTATCAAGTACCCGTACTCAAATATACATGATTACATCTGGGCAGGAAAGTGGCACCTGCAATAGCACCTGAACTGTGTCAATACGTCTTCCATTTTCAGGCGCGTATCCTATACAGGTACCCTTTTCTCTTGGGTTTCAAATACAGGCCAGGGGTATATGCGGGGGAATTAGCTGCGTGTCCAAGAAGCAGTCGAGGTTACGGTGGTTGTGTTCATAGCGGTAAGCTTTGAAAGAGTAGTCACTGATCTGGTTTTGTCTTTCAATGTGTTTGATGTGGTTTGGGTGAACTACGTGATGAGCATCACAAGAGCGGAACTCTTCTAAAAAAAAATGGAAGAGTAGAACAAAGACTAACAAGCCTACAGGTATGCTGTACATACTGTATGTATTTTCAAATCTTCAGTACATAACTTTCAAAAGGCCATTTTAACTCACTTGTACTCTGGCATTTGACTCAGCATGATTACGACTTGATCTTAGTTTTACTCCCTGATGCTTTCTATTATCTTTGTCACTACTTTATTTCATGTATATGACAGTTGTCCATGTTAAGCGCTATATAAATCAATATGTATTGTATTGTCCAATGGCGGTCAAACGTAATTTCTTCAATTCGACAAGACCGCAACAATGTATTTGTTTTTAGCAACCACATGGCGATGCATATTAAACGATCTCACTGACTATACCTGCCTACTATGTCGCCCGTGGGATGCGTTCCTAACCCCTTGATAGAAGTAGCACCCCACCGCAATTCGCCCCCACGCGATAAGGATGCCAGCGGTACAGGGTGAATATTCCAGAATCTGAATAGATTCTGTCCACGCCTGGTGCATTCACCTTCAGCCAAGCACGTGCATGGCCATCACAATGACATCAGTAATTGAAGTCTCAATGCCAATTCACCATGGCAACAGAGAGAAACGCGTCAAGGTATTATTCTCCCCCCCCCCCCCCCCCCCAACAAAACGGAGATGCTAACACGGACGGACGGGCGCGTCGTGACTAAGAAAATATATTGTTAAAAAATTGAATATTAACGCCGAGACATTGCACGACAGCAAAATGGCGTCCGGAGGATGCCAATGTCAGTGTGAAATTTGACAAAGTGACGAAAACATTTAACCGTGAACCAAATCCTGGCTCTTTCACTCATTCACTGCCAATGAAAAGCATGATGTGGAGTGCCATTCCCATTTGGTTTTTTTCCGTGGGGGTGGTGCAGATGAAGCGCTGGTCAGATCTCTCCCACGAGGGGGCAGCATTTTCCTTTAGTACAGCTGCCCCATTTCATGCTCAGATAACTCCAGACCCATATAACTTAGGAATTGACTCTTTTTTTACTGGTGAAAGAAGAGAGTATAAGGTTTCTTACGCTGTTGAATGTTTATGTAGTCCTAAATGTCAATATTCTGAGGGTCCTGCAATTTGAGTGAAAATGACAAAAACCTTGGCACTAGAGTGGACACATTTTTGCACATCGTCTGGCAGTAAATGAGTTCAGTGAAAAGGGTCCGTGGTGAATAACGTCCGATTTTCGTGTAGGTGCAATCCAGTGTTGCCAAAGAGTATTTGAAAGCAGTTTAAAATGAAATTGAAAGACACAAGGTATATTTTGCTTGGCCGCGATTGGACCTCGGCCAGTTTTTTCTCTCGCTAAGTGACTTTCAGCATTTGATGAACAACCCCCCGAAGTGCAGAGAGTTGTTTTGGACATGAATACAACTCATAATCACAAGACTTTTGATTAAGTAGCTCAGCAAGCTGGGCTGAAAGTATTGAGCGAGCTCTTAGCGTCTTTGCCTGCCATTAAATTAGATTCATCTCAGTCTGAGTGGCAATGTGTCTATTATAAGTTCATAAAACATAAAATATGAGTGCAGATGAATGCATTTGCAGATCAGCCACTTGCATTTCTGACTGAGGAATTCCACTTTGATTTTTTTTTACAGGTGTGTGTGCTCAGCGATGAATGGTGACGTCGCAATTGAAAAAAAAAAACACTGCTTTTATGCAATATGCTCTCCACCACCACACCAAAAACCAAAATGGGCACCCAATGCAAAGCTTGCGTCGACGTCAGCACAAATTTACAGCTGGAGTGATTTAAGATATATGGCGAAAAATCAATTCAATGGTGTATTAGTGCGCGAGCAACAAACAGGGAGGTGACCGATGAATTTTGAGTTGCCTCGTGGAAAGCACCCACACACAAGGAGACCACAGCTGGAGAACCACCCATCAAAGTGAACAAATTGGACTAGCATCCAGTCGATTGATAAGGAAGCGCAAGACGAGGGAAAGCAGCAACGATGTGGATAAAGTGGACGAGCCACGCAATTGGTAAAGAGACTGTGGAAGATGGAGGAGGGTAAGGTGGTAAATTCAAAAATGAAAACTCGAGAATTCCGGCATCACAGCCCAAGAATGTCAGCAATGAACGTTGAGACCACATCCGAACACGCGAGTCAAAGCCAGAAGTTCACCCGGACCTAAAAGAGGAGTGAAAATAGGAAATAAAGCTGTGGAAAGAGGCCCTCCTTCTGACAGTCTAATGAGCATTCTCCATGTCTATGTCACGTGAACCATACCACCGCAAATGGTCCTAAGAGTGTTACATGTGAACAAAAAAAGTCCTCTAAATAAGGGGTGAATTGGAGAAGAAAAAAAGAACATCAAGGAAAAAATAAGGGAGGAAAATGTGGAGCGAAAGAGAGAAAGAAGGGAGAAAAACAGGTTGAAATGTGTTTGCGCATACCTCGGACGGGTCATTGCGAGTACAGAAGATACATAAAACAAATCAGATCTGGAACGACCCGGGTTACTCAGAAGGGGGCCACAATGGAAACATATGGGCTTTTCGTCACATGTTACAGCACAGCCGTTTCTGTGAGAAAAAAAAAACACACACACAAGGAGCGGGGGCAGGATAACGTGGGCGACAAACGTAAATACTTAGAATGACAAAAGTTCATGCTTAGAATCTCCGCGGCGGGAAAGCACACATATGAAGCAGAAGAATTGGTGCAAAAAAACGACAACAACGACGTCGATAAAGAGGTTTGCAATGTGGCAAAACAACTGGTGGAGCCGACTAGTCCAGTCCTGTCCCTTCTCTTCCTTCTCCCATACGCCCTCCCCTCTGCGGGTCTATCTCGTGCCCCCCCCCACTCCACCCGCAATCACAGGGAGTATGTTACAAAAGCAGTAACAGCACATGACAAGGTGACCTGTGCCCCACACAGGATGGGCTAAACTGGGGTGGAAGCGGGTGGCTAGGGAAAGGGGTGGGGAGGTCCCGCGTTTAGCTCTATGGTCACTCGCTCCCCTACCCAGGCCCCTGCTGCTGGCCAGCAAAACGGAGAGAGTTAGTGACGGCGGGCCTGGCCCTTAAGCTGGGCCCCTTGCTGGACTCTAGAGAAGAGCGAAATGCAAGGAGAAGCCCACCCAAACGCACAAACACACATCAAGAATCCTGTTTATGTCTGTGCTGAATTTGACACGGAACGCAGATTCTCAAGCACAGGCGGTCATACAAGGGGATGTTACCTGGACAGAACTGGACGGGCGACAAATTCGAGCCCATGTTATGTAACCATTAGAAATGGTCTGTAAAAATGACAATAATTTGGAAATGAGGCCCAAATGGGGTTGGGCGGATGAAATATTTACGACAGAGAGGGCGGGACAGAATAAAAGACGATTGGGATGCACGTGCCCATTAGGCTGCTCGGGGACAAAAAGCAATTATTTTAGTAACAAGAATCGTGATTTCTGCATTTCTTGATTGATATGCCTTCCTTTGCGCCACTGAAATTATACACCATAAAAATGTCATCCAAAATCAAATTTTCGGATTATCATATCCAAGTAAATTCAAAATATGGTTTCCTTGTACAATCAAACACGTGCGTTTGAACTCTTCATCGTTCATTTATATTACTCCATTTGCCCATTGCGGCTTGGAATTGAAGCGGATTTACGTGGGACAGGAGATGTGAGACAATCTCTTTTGTCAATGAACGCTACAGCTTCGTGTTTGCTTTGAACATTTAGCTTGTAGCAGACGTACACATTTCACCATGATGTCCCTAATCCACTGGTGAAAAGGACACTTTGATGCTCTCCTCTTTCATCAATAACTGCTTCATACAACAAAGAAGGTGCAGAAAGTGCTTACGATTGAATAACTGTGTCTTTTGTGTTGTCATTATTAGTTGTTTTTTTTACTTCAAAATGGAGCCGCGAGACTGGCTGCCTTTACAGCAGCTCCTAGATTTTGTTTTCCTACTTATTCTTTTCCTGTTTCTCTTCCTTTCATAACTCTTCTACTGTGAAATAGGAATTTTTCCAATGTGAGACAAATAAAGGTTAAACCATCATAATCATCATTAAAAGATCCAGAACAGGATTTTAATACACAGAATACCGTTTTTAGACTCTCGGGCAACGGGAAAAAAAATCATTTTCACTGGATGAATTCAACAACAGAAATTTTATCATGGAAATATCAAACTGCATGAGATGTGCCAAACGCGCTCCCTTCCAAGAAGTACTCCTTTCTGCTCGAGTTGCTCTCAATCTCCAACAAACATAACCCGCGCGACGTGTTTGACCTAGAAACGCTCGGCCACAGGAGTTAACCGAGGACCTGCGCAGACATCCAAGAGAACTTCCCACTTCATTAGTTACAAAGGCATATGTGGCATGTACATACAAGTGGCTCTTAACGGCTCAGTACAACGGCCTCTTTCACTCTGTATGTTGCATGTGAGGAGGAAGCCAGCAATTAATACGGTCACGAACGGAGGGAAGGGGAGGGTATCTTCCTGTATGGGTACCTAATGGACTGTACCATCCCTACCACACACTAACACACATGCACACACATCATGATCATCATCGTCATAAACAGCATGACTCAACACCTTTGAATCAACGGAATCCTTTTTGTGAGATCACTTCAGAGGATTCAAAGTGGTTTGCAACGTGTGACGAGGAGAGAAGAAAAATACAAATCGGCATATGTACTTCCCTTCAAAACTAATACTGGTTTGTCATGTGAATTCAATGCAGAACATATTCCCGTGTTGATTGAAACAGCTTTATGGTCGGAAAGGGAGAAGCCGGTCATTAATTTTCCACACTCAGGAAATGAAGCAGCCAATATCAAAAAAGAATGTGTAGAAGACTAAGAAAGGTGCACAAATTGTCAGAAATAAAGCATATTCAATGGAAGGGAGCTATAGGTACAATTAGTTCCTGATGTGGAGGATTATAATAATGGAGATATTTTTTTAGGTGGTGATGCCATTTTGACACAATAATATAATAAAGTGGCTCAGTGCTATGTGACTAAGTAAGCGGGATGCTTGGATGTCTAAACAAATTGAAAAAAAATGAATGCATGTCTACACACAACAATATTCCAAGAAACTATTAATTAAGTAATTGATCCACCTCCCACCCCCATCAAGGAAATGCAGTCAAATGCCACTGTGATGATTAGGTATTAATATATTAACACGGTATAGGATATCCATCAGCCACAACAGACAGCGTAATGAATGACCATGTAGGGAATTGTTTAAAGAATTTAGCAGCTATTTGCAAAACACACTTTAAATATGGCTGCCTTGAAAGTCTGTTGCAAGCACAATATTTCTTCCAAATGTCCATTTTACTTGGAGGCTTATTCCCGTTTAATATAAGTATGTAAATGTGACATTACATTACAGAAGTAATCGGACCTTCTGGGGTTTTTTTTTTTCGACCAGTGGTGGGCATTTTCACAGCAGAGAAAAATAATCAGTGAGCACCACTGCATATGATGTGAGCAGCTTTTGCTTATGTGTAATAGAAATGGCTCACCTGAGGATTTGGCATGCCCTTGAACACTGGCTGAGACTTGAAAGCTTTCCTCCGTTTATCCCAAGATGTTAATCCTGTCCAACGGAAAAGCAAAAAGGCATGTGGCAAGTCAGTGAAGGGGGCCTTAACCCTCGGACCTGACCTACAATTGCAGTTTTACGTAACGGAGGAATAGTATCAACCCCAAACACAACACGCGTGGCGTTAATCATCACACGCTGTCATCCGAAGTTGCGCAACGTTATAGATGCATCGACAAGTTTACGAGACCCGAGAGGCGTCGGAAATGAAGATTTCGTAAGGAAGAACCGTTTCAATAAGTCACAATCTGGACTTTTGCGCGTTCACTCTTGTGCAATGCGAGTTTTTACACCGAAACATCTGAACTCAACTTTCCCCGAATAACGCCCGAGTTGCCTTTGATCTTCTTCACGCGCCGTCGTCGTGCGCGTCCACTCCCACGTTGAGCTGGATCGTTTCTAAAACTGGCGAGACGGCGGTGTTTGGCTCATCTCATGAATGTGGAAAGAAGTCGTCCGCCCTTCCAGACGTCGGGCTCGCACACACGCGGCGGCGACACTGTTAGTGGCTAACACTTAGCGTGGTTAGCAGGCTAGCTTTAACCCTCAAGCGCGGAACAACTTCGAACAGGTTGTTTAGCCGAGCAACGACCGGGCATGTCAAACACTGAACGGGAAAGAATAAAACACAGACGCTCTAACAGTCGTAAAATAAATCCACACCTACTGTAGTACGACGACATATATCCTTGGGTCTTCAGTAACCAAATAGATGGCCATTACTTTTTGTTATGCATCGCCTCCACCTCGAAGCCTCAACTGGGAAGAGGGATTTCCTCCCCGCCCACATACTCTACGCAGCCAATCGCAAGCGATGTCAGCGGATCGGCCCTGGTCTCGTTGGCAACAGTTTTGCATAGCTATGCGCTGATTGGTCCACCTTGGTGTCTGTCGCATAAACATCCAGCCCTTGAAACAGGGGTGTGTCGTGACGTCAGAGGTAACGAAGAAGTAAACAAATTTGACCGCGTGAGCTTAAAGCGCCATAGTTTTGCCCCCAATGTGTCCGTGTGCGTGCGTGAGCGTAAAGCACGGTGGAGACCCCGGTGGGGGGGATTACCGCGACGCTATTATCAACGATGTCCTGTCTCGACTGGCGCAGATTGTTCAATTTAGGCAATGTGTTTCTCTGCACACATGGAGTCTTTGTTTACGAAGCGACGGGTGTTGAGTATGTGAAATGAATATATAATTGTAGCCCAGACCCTGGTCGAATGTTAAAATCGCGCCATTAGAAGATGCATATGCTCAACCCTGTTTTTTTTCATGCCTCGCCTTATTGTTTGACATCCTCAGAATGTGTGCGGTCAGGCGTGAGGAGACGAGGGGTGTGTCTACGCTGCAGTGCACTGGTAGGCTGCAAGGCGATGCCGCCGTTCTGAGCAGTGTGTCGCCTTACACTTACTATGCAAAGGACATCGTGTGCCCTGAAAATAGATGACTTAACAACGCCGATTGATAATATTGATATTTTGTCGCGCTTTCCTTGACTAAATATCGAATCCGCTGGGCCTTCACGCTTCACTTGTTCGCATGGCGTTTTTACGTCCAGCGTCGTATTACCCATTGAAGCATTCTGCGTGGCTGGACAAATCGCGTGTTTGCATGCGCGTGCGAGTGTGGTGTTTCGACCAGTGGAGGGGGCCTGTGTGAAGGTCAGGGGTGTGTCTGTAATAAAAACACAGTAAAGGGGGATAGATAGGAAGGAGAGAGTGAAAGAGGGAGTTGGGCCCCCATCCGGATTCTGATATCCTCTTCCAACCCAAAATTGTTTTTGGACTCCAGCTGTAGGCCTAGTCAAAACTGGAGCTGCAAATTCCACGAGTTTAAAAGCTTCATCCACACATTTCCCTGAAATCCGCTCCACACATATTTGCCCACTTATACATATCTTACATGGTGGTGTACAACTGTTGAAATTGAAATTGAGCTGCGAATTGGGCATTTTCAGAAAGTCCCGCCCCGAGTTCGTGACGTCTCGCCAATCATAAATAATTCCAGTTGCCACTATCGCAGTTACTCTTGGATGTTTTCATGAAGAAAACAGTTTCCACTTTTGTGTCCTAAAAACATTATTTAATGCTATTCCCGAAGTTGGAAACTTAAATGCACATGTACAAAACACAACTTTCTAAATTTGTTGTTATGCAACTGTGGTGTAATGTAAAGAGAGATGCTGACTGGGATTTTTTCAAACACAGGCCAAGAAACTCTATACTGCACACCGGAGTTCAAATGTTTACCTCCAGAGGCCCAAGCACAGCTGCAAGATGTAGTTGGCTGAGAAGCCCATCACGGAAGCGCCCTCTGGTTCCCACCTGTGGGAGAATCAAGGAGACTGTTAATTATCTTTTGAGTTGGACAAGATGATTAATTTTGGATTGCGGTGCAACCTCGTTTCAAACCCTAATTTGAAACCCTAATCCTTATTTCGAATCCATCCTTGAAGCTGTAACCCTAGTTTGAAACAACATGGACAGAACATGGGCAGAACTTTTCTTCACCAAATGCCCATTGATTCTTCCACATGCCAATTTGTCTTCCACTGTGGGGATGTGCCCTCTGTATGCCTCTCCAGTGTGACTTACGCATTTGCACAAAACAACCTATTTGCAGCAACGGAGGGTAGAACTCGGATAATAATTACATGGCATATATTACAACTAGCATACTTTACGTGCAGTTTTTATTTCCGTATTTCGATTTGCGTGGTCTTGTGTGCTTTTTGCAATTTATCATATTAATGTCGATTCATCCATCTATCTATCTATCTTTTTTTACCTACACATTCAACTACCTGGCTGTCATTTTTATTTTCAATCGTAAAATCGACACGTTTGGATCCCATAACCAACAAGGTAACAAGACTACTCATTTGTCATGTTACGTTCGGTCATTTAATTTTCGGCTCATTTCACATTCGACGTCGCGACGCTTTTTTTTACCTGCGGCTAACTTGTCTGTTAGCATCTCACGGTGTCGTTAGCTTGATGGAGGTTTCTGAAAAGACTCGATTTGGGGGTACAAGAATCGTTAATTCGTCCACTTGTACTACTGAACTACTTTCACGGCGAGTGTGAGTTCGGAAATTGTTAAATACGGCCAGAATCGGTGGGAAAACCACTTCGGTCCCGTGGTGTAATGGTTAGCACTCTGGACTTTGAATCCAGCGATCCGAGTTCAAATCTCGGCGGGACCTCATCCTTTTATGTCGTAGTAAGTATGTACATTATCTGTAATTTGCCAGTGAAATCATAAATGGTATTTTCAGATTCAAAAATGTGGATAGCATGAATGACAACCTTACGTGACAGCGAATATACTTTCAAATGCCACCACAGTGCACCAATAATTACTGAGAGAATCACAGAGTAAAGGTCATTTTTTTACTCTCCCGTTTGACAATGTCCTTCTATTAAAAAAAAAAACTTTAAAACGCATTGACATTATTAAAATTCATTTTGCGTTGTCTTCTTTTAAATAAAACAAATGTTTTTCTCTGCATTTTTCAAAATGACCTCAACATTTTGTACAATTGTGAATATATATACAGTATATACATACAGTATATCACGTGCGAACTAATATAGAATGTAGTTTTTTTTAATCACATAATTGTTTGTCTTCAAGTGTGATTGTGTGTATACATGTTTGTTGAGCCCTGTTCCCATGAAAAAGAGAAAATGAATACATATAACCCACACGCAATACAAAGTTTTACAAATTAAAGTTTCAATAAAGATGACATGAAAATTATATACTGACTAGTATCTTTTTCATTGTCCAATACTATGGGTGTATGATTTTTTTTGGATAGTGCTTATCTTCATCAGAATCGTGGAAGAGTGCGCGCCTGTCCAATCTGGTGAGGTGGGATGCACCTGTTTGCAGATCTGAAATATACAATATTTAAGATAATTCATCTAATAATCAAGCATACACATTGGCCGTGTTTTTATTCACTTTATTTCACACGTAAAATATATTACTTCTTTTCCAGACGCTATGAAAATTGCATTTATGCTGAAATTGTGTTGTTTGTAAAAAACAAGTGAGAAAAATACTAATAGTACAAAAAAAAAAAAACTTGAAAAATATTTTTACAATGGATGTCTTTGGTTTGGTTGTGTTTATTGTGTGTTACCAAGGATCTCGCTTGGTTGGTGAAAATAGAAACAAATCAAAGAGGTCAAGACCAAATATGTGGTCATTCTGAGGCGTGGAGAAAGTGAGCTAACGTCTCTGTTGAAAACGACCTTACCAGTGTGACCAGTTTCCCCAAATGTGAAACATTCCAGCTTTTCATCATGATTTTGTTATTTCCCCTCAAAAAAAAAAGGTTTGTAACAATATTCTGTCTTTGAATTGGTTGATTAGTTTATGGCTGTGTGAATTGCATTTTTTTCACATGTGCTCAGATGTTAAACCTCAAACGATCATAAATAAAAAAAAAATCTTCATTTTCTAAACAGAAAACTAATTGACACACAGTATAACATCCGTCCACGGTTGCTTAACAATCAATTCCACACGATCAAAAAAAATTACAGATCCTCTTTGGTAATACAATGTCAAAATGACTGCTACAAAAACATATCAACAACCAAAACAACAAAGTTAGTGGTGGCATAAGTCTTCTGCCTTGTCCATGAACTTCATGTTTCATCTGCGTAGCTGCGGTCCCAGCATAACTTTATTGATAAAGTTGACAATGGCCACAGCAGGTTGCTCTGGATCCACCTCTGCGAAAAGGTGGCACACGTTCTCTGCGCCGCTCCCCGTCCGCCTGGCCACAAAACCAAACATCCTGTCGTAAAAAAATGAAAGAAACAGTCAGAAACTGAGAAGAAGCGGCATTTTTTTTACAGCGTGAATAACATAATGCAACCCGTGTTAAAGGACAACCGACGTCGCCGGACAAGTTGTGTCCATAATTTGTAAAATGGCTTCAAATGACTTCTACTGAGCGTATTTTACAAAGATTCCACAGCATATAGCTATATTTTACGTTTTAAGACTCGCGCTGAATATTCCGGAAGTCTTGTTTTTGAGTTGGTGACGAGTCCTCACGTTACGTCACTGAAGGAACGCCCCTGACCAAAAAGAGGACACATTGTAGCAGTCCTTCCATCACGTATGAAAACTTCATGTAGCACCAAAAAGAGGCAGAAGAGGGCGACAAAGCTCCGTGTAAGGAATTAATCAGCCTGTGGAAACGGGCTGATTCATTCCTTACAGGGAGCTTTGTCGCCATTTTCTACCTCTTTTTGGTGCTACATTTTCCGACCCCAGATACCTCAAAATGGCACGAAATAAATTATTTAATCAATTGCAAACATGTATGCTTTCCTCTTCAGAACTATTTGAATCATATTCATAACTGGATGTGTAACAAGAAAGCATATTCTCCCAATCTGAAGCCATTGTTTTGATTCTCTCGTGATGTCTTGGGGTGACATCACGAACAAGGGGGCGGGACCTTCTGAAACTGCCCACTACAGGGTTAATTTTTTTTGCAGATTTTGGACACTTTAAGTCATTTTTATTGGTGTTTTGCATTTGACTAAAAATATCATACTGCGTGTTTTGGGTATTTTAGATGCTACAAAACGTTTTTCTGATGTCAGTTAGGAAACAAAAAAGTGATGTCGGTTGTCCTTTAATTGCAGTGCAAAGTTGGCAGCATGATTCGCGAAAACAAGAACTCAAGCACCTACCTGCTGGACGTACTATCGCTGTTAGTCCATCTGATGCACGGCACACAAATAGAAACAGAAGACAAATGAAGGACATCAATGAGGAGCTCAGACTGATGATTGAGAATCAGGACTTGCGAAAAATTGCATCACACACACCACGTTTCTTTCTATCCTTTCTTATTTCCGTGTCACTAGGTCTCACCTCTGGTCTTGGGGGTCAAGGCTACTGAAAGTCACACTGCTGATGGGGTAGTGCCTCCGGAAAAATAACCTGTGTAAACAAAGAAAATGGAGTCCACTTTAAAGTGTGTTGTTATCAATGTACAGTGAGACCTCAACTTACGAACTTAATTGGTTCCCAGACGCAGTGTGTAAGGCGAAAAGTGTGTATGACAAAAAACAATTTCCCATAGGAAACCATTAAAATGGGAATAATCCGTTCCCGGTTTTCCATAAAATATACACAACATACCTTATTCTATGTATAATAAATGTGCTATTGTATTGTAATGAAAGAAATACACTGCATTGTATCATAAAATCATTTATTTACATTTGTGATGGTCATTTATGGCTTGATGGAACAGCGTTGGAGGTGGAAGGTCAAAGGGAATTGCTGTTTGGAAAGAGAGGCGCATTACATGAGGACTGTAATTAAAGAAATAAACTGTGCTGTAAAATAAAGTTTTATTTGCCTTTTTGATGGTCGTTGATGGCTTATGGAAGGAGAGTCACCTTCCATAAGGACAGTTGGTAACTTAACCTCTGGTGCTGTTCGGTCGTGTGCTTCCGCCGAAGATCACTCCGCCAGCCGTGGTGGGTGTGTATTATGAAAATAGTGCTTATTATAAGGTTTAATTTTCATAAATTTGACGTTTGTAAGACGAAAAGTTTGTAAGTTAAGGTGTTTGTAAGTTGAGGTCTCACTGTACAAGAGATTTTCGAAAGGTGCTGAAAAATCAAATGTATTATTATGATTGGAATTAGTTAATGATGTAACCAAGATACCTTCTTTTGCTATCCGTTAGGGTGATGCCCTGGGAGGAGACTTTAAAATGGACCACTGTTGCAGCAGGACGTGGAGTCAGAGCCAGTGTACTTTTGATCGCTTTGGATACCGCCTCAGGCCCCGTTAATGATTCCGTGTCCACGGAGTTCAGGTAAAGAACGTTGCAGGCTTTGAAGAGAACACAGTCATGGATTTTATCGCCCTCTGCTGGTCAAAAAGTAAGAACTGCGGTGCGACTATTTTTGTCCATTTTGTTTCCGTGTCCACTGCACATCTCAAAAGTAAAACACACCCGAGAATGCCCTTCCCAAATTGTGAGAGTTCTTTAACGTATCCATGTTAGACTGCACCAAACCGTTTTTATTGCTCGAAGTGTCACTTTAGTTCAACAAAAGTATTTCAACGAAAAGTGTTACCTGCTCCCTGTTTGAGGAGTTCAGCCGCTGTGCTTGTGTTTGTTACACTGCGAAGCTCCTGAAGATCCCCAACCAGATCTAAAACATTGTATACTCGTGTTACATAGCATCATCTCATATGTGATCTTTTTTTTTTCATTTCACACGGTAAAATGGTCGACAGTAGAGCCTTCAAAGACCAACCAAAAACCCCAACGTGGTACATGTTGAACCCAAACATAATTCTGTCGGTTACCCTATGTTCCATTGTATAAGGCACACTTAAAAGCCTGATTTTTCTTCAAAAGATGACCCTCTGCCTTTTACGCTGCGTGGAAAACGTTTTATATATTTATATATTATATTTGGTAAACCTTTTTCATTCATTGAAGGTGCGCCTAATAGTCCGGTGCGCCATATGCGTATATGGAAAACGTTTGAAAATAAACCATTTAGTGTTGGTGCGCCTTATACTTTAGCGCTATTTATACTGTACATCGGAAAATATGGTACTTGAACTATGTGTATATTACCTTTTTCTGGGATGCGAAGGGCACACGGCAAAGAGATGGGTGTGATTGAATGTTGGTACACCAGGGCTGATAAGCTTCCTAAAGCAGGATTAAGTACAAAAAAAAAAAAAATAATAATAATAATAAAACATAATAAATACACAAACAAATAAATACATAGAAACAAATACAGAAATAAATGAATATGGAAAGACACACACAAATAAATAAATAGAAACAAACAAATAAATAAATATATATATAAATGCATATAGAAAGACATAAATAAATAGATATAGATAGATAGATAGATAGACAGACAGATAGATAGATAGATAGATAGATAGATAGATAGATAGATAGATAGATAGATAGATAGATAGATAGATAGATAGATAGATAGATAGATAGATAGATAGATAGATAGATAGATAGAAAAAAATACATAAATAAATGAATATGGAAAGACTTAAACAAACAAATAAATAAATAAATGAATAAATAAATGTATGTTAAAAAAAAAGAAAAAGTGTACAGGTCAAAAAACATGACAGTAAATTCAGAATCGCGCACAAAAAGGAGATTGATCGTATGGTGAACGTTAACTGACCAAAATACGACTCATTCTGACAACCCTTGATTTTGACACCCCGCGGTCCCGTCTCAATGAGGAAATGTCGCACAAGCTGTTCCATGGCATCCCCTGTGAAATGATGCATTGTGTGAGGAAGGTGAGTATGAAACAGTCTTTTGTCAACAGATTACAGAAATAGAACTTAAAGGACAACCGACATCACTTTTTTGTTTCCTAACGTCTTGCCTTGCTGGAGAATCAAAACAATGGCTTCAAATTCGGAGATTATGCTTTCTTGTTACTCATCCAGTAATGAATATGATTCAAATAGTTCTGAAGAGGAAAGCATACATGTTTTCAATTGCATTGCGTTATTTGTGTTTTCTTTCTAATTTCACCATCAACACGGATCAACACAACTTTTTCAGACCAAACAAATTACCGCAAAATGCATTGACGTGATACAATGTGTCCTTTCTCCGTCAGGGGCGTTCCTTCAGTGACGTGACGACTCGTCACCAACTCAAAAACAAGACTTCCTGAAAATTCAGCGCGAGTCTTAAAAGGTAAAATATAGCTATATGCGGTGGAATCTTTGTAAAATACGCTCAGTAGAAGTCATTTGAAGCCATTTTACAAATTATGGACGTCGGTTGTCCTTTAAACAAAAATACAAACTTTGACGATACCTTTTGTACCAGTGATGTTGGCATTAGGAGGAGGTGTGGCTACTTTGAGAGCCAGCCCGTAGGCACCTTGGAAGGAATTACTGTCTCTGATGAGGAAAGTTCCTGGTTCCTTGTCCTTTAACACGGCTATGGCTATATAGGAGAAAACACACAGGAATGAGGTACACACCAAAACATACACTACTGCTGAACTCACCTTGGTCTCTGGAGATGCCCGGTTTGTACCAATACTTTGAGCTATCTTGGACAAACTTTGCGTTGACCCTGATGTCCTCCTTACTGCTGCTAAACTGCGCGTAACCCTGCCGTTGCTCTGTCATAGTTACTGGCAAAGTCACATTGTGCGTCGGCGAAGGCACCGGAGAGACTCTTAATTGTGAAACGTGCCCGTTTAAAGATCCCGGCGTCGATGACAGTCGTTTCTTTTCCGGGAGCGGTGGTTGAGAGGCTGGGATTGTGATCGCAGTGTAGCCAGTGTAAGGGACATGGGGGACATTTAGCAAAGGGTAGTAATAAGGCGCTAGGGGGAAAGTAGGGGTGTGGTAACCATCTGGTACGGGTGATGGTGGCTTGGTGTCGGCTCTCTCGGGCGTTAGTCGATGCTCTGGTGGATCTGCAGTTGACGGGGAGGTTTTACCCGGAGACTCAGTTGGAGAATTTTGCAAAGAGTTGCTGGAAGGGCTCGGACTGGCCACTTGTGTTGCGCCGCTGCCGGACGGGTCGTCGGCAGTCGCATTTGAGCTCTTGATTTGGTCATCCACTGGGGTGATGATGATAGTGGCATTATGACAGTGATTGGCAGCCGCATCATTTTCTTTGACTTCCTCGAGTTGCTTTATATCAGATGTTGCACTCTGCGAAAGTTCACTCGAAGGTGGTACGATGTTGGAACTTTGGGATTGTTCCGTCTCGGCCAATGAGGGCGTTTCAATGCCATTTGTGTTGATTTCCAGTGCAATTGAGGCATCTTGACTTAAGCTGAAAGTATGAAAAAAGGTCAAACTGCTGCATCCAATACCAATGGCTTTGTTCATTTTATAACCTGCCAGACATCCTCCAAACGTCTACAACAAAGGTGTCAAAGTTAGTTTTTTTTCCGCTGGCCACATTGTAGATGCGGTTTTCCTCTCGGAGGCGCTGTTATTATCTCATTCACTGCCAGACGATGAGCAAAAATGTGTCCACTCCAGTGCCAGGGTTTTTGTCATTGTCACTCAAATTGCAGGGCCCACAGAATATTGAGTTTTAGGATGACATAAATAGTCAATAAAGCGTTACAAATATTAGTCTTTCTTCTTTCATCAGAAAAAAAACAGTTAATTCCTAAGTTAAATGGGTCTGGAGGTATCTGAGCTTGAAATGGGTGCTGCTGTACAAAATACAATACAAAACATACATATTGATTTCTATAGTGCCCTAACAAAAGCTGAAGCTGTAATAAAGCACTAAAATGGATAAAAGGCACATTCTGGAAGGGAAAAAAAACATTGCCAAAGGTCTGACCAGCGCTTTATCGACAACCCCGCAATCCAAACAAAAACACGAACAAATTCGGGAATGGCGCCCTACGTCACACTTTTCAATTCCTGAATGAATACCGGAAAGGCAGTGAATGATTTAATTTGGGGACGCCTCCACATATTACATCTAGAGTGCATAACAAATTAATGAATAGCTCGTTTTCAAATTTAAAGTAAAAAATAATGACTCTTACAGTGGTTTATATGGTACAATTTGACATTTTGGTTCGGACTTTAGCAAGCATCATGAAATTTCACAAGTTTGATCTGCTTTCGAGGGCTGAATAAAATAATGCGATGGGCCAAATTTGGCCCCGGGCCTTTACTTTGACACCCGTGGTCTACAATAAATTCAAGGCGCAATGAAAGTGAGTTTCTATTGCTGACAAAGCCAAACTTTTTTTTCCGTGAACTGACACCATTATTTTAATCTAAACGAAGGTGACCATTTAAAACTGCCAGACGGAGCTTACTATCCCTTTCATTTGCGTTTGTCTTGATGACTATTTCCAATCCTTCATTTTGCCAAAGTTTACCTACCTGTCTTCTGTGTGGGAGGGGCTGCTGCCACCAATGACGGTATAGTCATGATCAGAGTCCAGAGTCTGTGCGCTTGATCTGTCAGTTCTACCTCCTGAACCCACAGCACTTGGTATAGCCTTTTCCACTTTTAAAAAGCAAGAAAAAAATGAATCTGAGAATGGTTGGATGCAATACAGTGAGACCTCAACTTACAAACACCTTAACTTACAAACTTTTCTTGTTACACACTTCAAATTTCTGAAAATAAAACCTTATAATAAGCACTATTTTCATAATACACACCCACCACGGCTGGCGGAGTGATCTTCGGCGGAAGCACACGATCGAACAGCACCAGAGGTTAAGTTACCAACAGTCCTTATGGAAGGTGACTCTCCTTCCATAAGCCATCAACGACCATCAAAAAGGTAAATAAAACTTTATTTTACAGCACAGTTTATTTATTTAATTACAGTCCTCATCTAATGTGCCTCTCTTTCCAAACAGCAATTCCGTTTGACCTTTGACCTTCAACGCCATTCCATCAAGCCATCAATGACCATCACAAATGTAAATAAAGTGACTTTATGATACAATGCAGTGTATTTCTTTCATTACATTACAATAGCACATTTATTATACATTGAATAAGGTATGTTGTGTGTAGTTTTAAGGCTTATTTAGTTGAAAAGTATATTTTATGGAAACCCGGGAACGGATTATTCCCATTTTAATGGTTTCCTATGGGAATTTTTTTTTGAGATACATACTTTTCGCCTTACACACTCTGTCTGGGAACCAATTAAGTTCGTAAGTTGAGGTCTCACTGTATATTATTTGTACGTATTCTCATTCTTCTTTACCTTTGAGATGCTCCTGTTGCTTATCTTTGGCTCCCGTGGGGGTCTCGGGAAGTCTTCCTCCTCCAAGAGAGGGGCTACTGGCAGGCAAAGGAGAAAGTGACCCAGAGAGGTAACTGGAAGCATAACCCCGACTTCCGTGGCTCTCAACGGGAGACGACTGATAAGGAGTGCAAGGGCAAGATTGACGTGGAAGCGGAGGGGTGTGGTATCCACTGCTTGCTCCATCCCGGATGTCCATCAGCATCTGGGGGCTGGGATAACTCTGCTGAGGTCCGGGGATAAACCTTTGCTGCTCCGCACTTTCCTTCAAAGTGGTAGATTGACAGATGTGATAAGGCGGGACGATTGATTTACATTGCCAGAAATCAGCTTCCCTCTGCGCTTCCCATGGGTTTTTATTTTCCCACAATGTCTCTCGGGTTTGTTGTTGGTCCGGATGCATGGAATGGAGCACTCTGACGGAGGCCGCCTGGTGCTCCCGCCTGCTGAAACACTCCCGGCAAGGACAGCCAGGGGACTGATTTGGCGGAGCGAAGAACATCTCACGGTACGGGCTTGAAAGTAAGGACTGGTGGGAAAAGTGGGAACTCTGGGCTTGGTTGGCATAATGGAAGACTTGGCATTCATCATTATAATGCCTGTTAGAAGCTGGAAGCGTGTTTCCGTGTGGATGTGGATATTCAGAAGCGGAATATGGGAAGCAGGGTCTGTGGAGACAAGGTACGGATGGGGCTGGTTGTTCCCATGGTAACTCCGGCAAAGGATGGACACTATGGCGATGATAGAGTTCCATAGGAGTCAAATGAGGCGCAGGGGACACAGATTTGGATGGTAAAGCTGGTAGAGTTTGACTTTTAGGATTTGTTTTGCAGCATCCAGCGCAGTGACCATTAGCGAGGCAGGGCTCTTGCTCCCTTTGCCGCCCCGAGCTGGCATATTTGGTACCCGCTCGACCGCAACACTCTCGCTCTAATCCTCCGCTAATTTTTGTATCGTTTAAAATCTCAATCTCTGTGTCCTTTTCTTTCCTTCGTACGTTCTCTCTTGTCTCGGGTTGTCCAGTATCCGTCAGACTTGTAGTCGTTTCGTTTCCAGGATGAGCAGCGAAGGGTGAGCGGTTCTCTTTGTGATCAGAGGCGACATAGCTGGAAGTGGCGGTGAGAATTGGCGACTGTTTGGAAATCGGTGTCGTCACTGTTGGACTACTGGCGAGGAACCCGTTGGGTGAGAACATCTGGCCCGGTCCTCGTCGTTTTCTCACTTGTGCGTACAGGCTACCATCCAAAGGGCCTCTTGTATGAGAAATTTCTGGCGGCAACAGAATCAGAATCAGAATCAGAATCATCTTTATTGCCAAGTATGTAGAACACACAAGGAATTTGTTTCCGGTAGAACACGCTGCACTAGTATCGTTGTCAAAAACTGCTAAGTGGCACTATACAGTTCCATTTTGGCTACTGTTGAACAGGAAGTTCGGATTTATGAGTCACCCGAATAACTGACTTCAGGCTTAAAGGACAACCGCCGTCTCCGGACAAGTTGTGTCCATAATTTGTAAAATGGCTTCAAATGACTTCTGCTGAGCGTATTTTACAAAGATTCCACCATATATAGCTATATTTTACATTTTAAGACTCGTGCTGAATATTCCGGAAGTCTTGTTTTTGAGTTGGTGACGAGTCCGTACGTGACGTCACTGTAGGAACACCACTGACCGAAAAAAGGACACATTGTAGCAGTCCTTCCATTACGTTAATGCTTGTTTGGTCGGAAAACCTCGTGTTGCGCCAGAAGAGGGTGTCCAAGCTCCATGTGAGGAATTTATCAGCCTGTGGAAACGGGCTGATTCATTCCTCACAACAGCTCGGTGGACTACTTGTGTATTTTCTGGGACGCTACATTGCAGTCCTGACGGCTCGAATTGATACGCAAGTATTTCTTTAATCGATTGCAAACATGTCTGCTTTCCTCTTCAGAACTATTTGAATCATATTCATCACTGGATGTGTAACAAGAAAGCATATTCTCTGAATTTGAAGTCATTGTTTTGACTCTCTAGTAATGCAAGACGTCT
Organism: Hippocampus bargibanti; assembly: GCF_051943395.1. NCBI lineage: Eukaryota > Metazoa > Chordata > Actinopteri > Syngnathiformes > Syngnathidae > Hippocampus > Hippocampus bargibanti. The sequence goes on along the minus strand of NC_142745.1, from coordinate 3,442,906 downwards.
TGGCGTGACGTCACGAACTGGGGGCGGGACTTTCTGAAAATGCCCAATTCGCAGCTCAATTTTTTGCAGATTTTGGACACAAGTCATATTTATTGGTGTTTTGCATTTGAATAAAAATATCATACTGCATGTTTTGTGTATATAAAATGCTATAAAACGTTTTTCTGATATCAGGAAACAAAAAAGTGATGTTGGTTGTCCTTTAAATTGAGCTATGTCAGGCTTGGTGATGTTATGGAACAACAGCATATCCAATATTTATAAATGAGATACAAATGAGTCCAATGACCACCGCAGAATGAAACTATCTCACTTTCTGGACTGTCTTGATGGTGCAGGTTCAAGTTCTCGTAAGAATCCCATCTGACCACTGGATCTGAGGCATTGTAGTTCACTTTAATGGAGGGTTCGCTCTTCTGGTTTTCTTGAAAGCATACACGAAATTGTACTGAGTACATGATAAAACATATCAACAACACTCGAAGACTTTGGAAACTGGAAATAGTCACCATTTATTTTTTCCGGCCTGGTGGAAAAGATAAACTCCACTGAAGCATCGCGAGGGAACCTGTCATCTGTAAAATGGTTAAACAATGTAGCACACTGCTTCTAAGATATTTTCACTCTTTCAGCACTTTTCCTGATCTTGCATCAATGGCATATTACGCTATTGGGCCGCCATGATTCTACCTGTACAGGCGACGTCCAGATCCTTCTTTCCAAACCACAGCTGGGCGCCATGAATGGTGCACGTGTGGAACTGGATCCTGAATACCACTTCCCTCTCTGCTGCCTGGCTCCGTCGATGATAGCACTTGATCTGAGAGGAAGGAAAGTACTTGAAAAGGTTCATATATGTAATAGTTTAAATCTAGTTTTACGACAGAGTCAAATTGATCCGACAACCAGACTGTTACAAATGCACTTTCTCACCATGATATCTCCTTTCAATAACAACGCCGGCTCCAACGTCACGCACACCTTCCGGGACTTAGAGGTCTGGGGGTTCCTGGAAAGACCCCGAAAGTGCAAATCAGAGCTCGATTACAAGCATACAAGAGAGCAGTCAAAACACAAGTCTGCTGAGTAAATCAAATGTAAACAAGGTGAACTTGAACATAAGCAGTGGGGCAGCCACCATCTAAACATTGACGATGGCCAGTAAAGGAAACTTCTATCTGGTATAAAGTAAACGGAGAACATGGTGGAACAACTAGATTTGTGACTACTCACAAGACACAGGAGGTGTAGATCAGATGTAGTGATTGGTAGATCTTTACAAATGGAAAGTAACCTGCAAAAAATACATACAAACAGTTGTTTTGTTTCAACATCAACAATTCACAAAGTTGAACACAAATGTACTGTATGCTTGAACAATTGTTGTTTGCACAAAACTGACCTCCTCCCGTCTGAAAATTTGGCAATGATGGGATAAGAATCTGATGGAGGAACAAAGGACTGCTATTCATTTTAATGGCACCGGAGAGCAGACCGCCAAAGTAGTAGATGTACCTGAAGATGGCGGATGAGGATCAGTCGATAATGGAAAAAGAAGAACAACAAAGAGCATTAACTATCCGGTCGAATTTGTGGATACTTTCAAACAGATTTATCGTCACAATTGATCCAATACAAGAAAGCGTGAGCAAGTCTGATTTCAGGGTGTAATTCACTATCTCTACCACAAGGTTGTGCTGTTCCTCACCAACTGTGCTTGTCGTCGCTTATGAATTCAACCGTCAAGTACGTATTTCAAATTGTGTGGCTTGTGAGTGCAAACCTCAACAGAAACGTCTTGTTTGTGTTCGCGTGTGTGTTCGTTTTCGTGCCTGTGTGGGCATGATACCTGTTTTGAGAGGGCTGAAGGGAAGAAGAAACTTTGTCCTCACAAAACCTCCGCATGGCCAGTGTGGTTAGCGCTTGCTCCGCTCTGTCGACCCACGACCGACAATTCAATTTAGAAAATGTATGTGTAGGACACTATGAATAAAACAACGAATTATGACAGTGATTTTTCGTCAAAAGATACGACTTCCATAAAGTCTGAATCATCGGAAGCTTTTAACCAATTCACTGCCAGACGGTGTGCAAATGAGTGAAAGAATAATTATGACTTTAAAAGACAACCGAGGTCACTTTTTTGTTTCTTCACTGACATCAGAAAAACGTTTTATAGCATCTAAAATACCCAAAACACGCAGTATGATATTTTTAGTCAAATGCAAAACACCAATAAAAATGACTTAAAGTGTCCAAAATCTGCAAAAAATTGAGCTGCGAATTGGGCATTTTCAGAAAGTCCCGCCCCCAGTTCGTGACGTCACGCCAAGACGTCTTGCATTGCTGCAGAATCAAAACAATGGCTTCAGATTTGGAAAATATGCTTTCTTGTTACTCATCCAGTTATGAATATGATTCAAATAGTTCTGAAGAGGAAAGCATACATGTTTGCAATCGATTAAATAATTTATTCCGTGCCATTATGCGGCAACATTGAGGGGAGATGTCTCAACGAAAAAGAGGCACAAAATGGCGACCCCCTGTGGCCACCTCCGTTTCCACAGGCTGATAAATTCCTTATATGGAGCTTGGACGCCCTCTTCTGGCGGCTTTTGGGTGGTCCCCGAGGTCCCCAGACCAAACAAGTACAGCAAAATCCATTTACATGATGGAAGGACCGCTACAATGCGTCTTTTTTTTTCGGTAAGGGGCGTTCCTTTAGTGACGTCACGTACGGACTCGTCACCAACTCAAAAACAAGACTTCCTGAATATTCAGCGCGAGTCTTAAAACGTAAAATATGCGGTGGAATCTTTGTAAAATACGCTCAGTAGGAGTAATTTGAAGCCATTTTACAAATTATGGACACAACCTGTCCGGAGACGTCGGTTGTCCTTTAAAAATATGCATCTTTCAGGACACATACTATGTGTAGCAGTGTCTGTATACAAACAAACAAAAGATTATTGATTTTTTTCCCCCTTTTTAACATTTTATTTCCACTGAGCAGAATTATGATACATTATGATACATTCCTTGGGGGGGAAACTTAATTTCTTTATAATTGACGAAATGACTTATTACCCTGCTGATATCTTGCTGTAGTGCATGTAGGCTGCCACAATGACACCCGTCTTCCCTTTATTTCCCTATCAAGGCAAATGACAATATAAATCTGAGGAGGTCCGAAGTGATTACATGGAATGCTACATTTAGGTTGCCCAGACCTTACAGTGGAGAACCGCGACATTATTCGGATCAGCGCTGAGCCAGGTCTCCATGGCCTTACATATGGTACAGATCCTATCCAAAGGTGGAGCGTGGAGATCAGGCCAACCAAAATCTTGCACCTGCAGGGCGGGAATAGCTGGGAATTAAATATTACGTGGCTTTGGAATGATGTACACTTTTAAATTGTACCTTTGGGATGAGTCTTGTGATGTCATGTCTCTTTTCTGATAAATTCAAAAGCTAGAGGAAAAAAAACACAGTTACTTTGATATTCGTAGAATCAAGCAATGTCAAAAGTTTTGGAACAGGGTGGACATGATTCTGTTTGTGTTGATCATCTGCATAATTTTCTTTGTTAAGGTTGTTGTAGACATCTTGGGTGTTACTATCAGCATGAGATGTTGTGAAATTAATATATACAGTAAAATCTCGTTATATCGATATCGGATATATCGATAGTCCCGGTTATATCGATACTATTTCTATGCACGCACGGAGAAAATTACATGCAAACAGGGTCGGATATATCGATAGTCCCGGTTATATCGATATTTTTTCGGACTCCCTTGAATATCGATATAACGAGACTTTACTGTAGTTAAACAAGTGTGGGAATTTTTTGTAATTTTCGTGACCAACCAGAAACTTGTCCTGGTGCTTTGATTTAAGCATCGTCGCCATTTCCTGCAGCTCGCCATGGTATCGCTGTTCCTCAAGCTCTGGCATGAAGAACACCGAGATGATCCTCTCCGTGATATAAGTGAGGTCAATGTCGTAGTGGCGTTCCATCACCTGCTCCATGACTTGTTCCTCGCTTTTACTTCTAGACATTGAAACCATTTAAAATGGAAATGCTGTGTCTTTGTTTCCAGGGGGGGAAAAAGGGATGCTTTCCATGTGTCATCTGTGGTTAGGGTACCTCGGCATGGAGCTTCTTTTCTTCAGTGATGTTAATTGAATGGAATTGTGCTGAAAAACCATACAGCAATGTGGGTTGGTGAGGGTAATACAAACATTTCAATACGAATGTGTATCCAAGCATTACCTGCTCTGGTGTTGAGGCACAGGTGGTAGACACCTGAAAGAACAAGCATGATGTTAGCAAGGGTGAAAAAAAATGATTCACATGTACAACTAAACTTTTCTGAACAAATGAAAAAACGCTGAGTTGCGTTTACGACCCTGGCTCCGAATATTCATCATAATGACCCTCACAATCACATCATCTCAACCAAGAAATAGCACATGTTCTTAAGCATCCCCAGAAATGAGCCATCGTCTTAAAACAAACAGACTTGCACTGTAACATTTGACAGGCAAGCGCTTGTCAACTTTTCACCTTTGAACCCTTCAAACAAAATGAACGGCATCCAAGTGGCCCTCTCAGACATTGGGGCCGGTCAGTCGATGACAGTTGTCAACACCAAGTTAACAAGTACCACGCCTGTAACATGTAAATACTTCCTCTGAGAAGTAACATTGCACAAGTTATCGTGAGCGGAGGATATTGTTTAGCGTACATCACAACTGTTTGGACAAACATAGCTGCCTATGGTGCTGAGTGAAATTGAATTTTTCCGGAAAGGAGGCCTTTAACATCCTTCATGAACTTCATCCACTTCAAGAAGTCCAAGATGGCGCCCGAGTAGGCAGCCATCAGAAAATGCTTTATATGAGCCTTGTTTTTTTTTGTTTTTGTTTTTGTGTTTTCTTTTGTCATTTTGAGTTGTTGTACGTCATGTGGAACGGATACGAAGTGTTTTACAGCATTTTGGGCCACAACATTCATGTAAGAGGAGACTGCTGTCACATCAGGAATCGTCACCAACTCGAAAACAAGACTTCCTGAATATTCAGTGCGAGTCTTAAAACGTAAAATATAGCTACATGCGGTGGAATCTTTGTAAAATACGCTCAGTAGAAGTCATGTGAAGCCATTTTACAAATTATGGACACAACTTGTCCGGAGATGTCGGTTGTCCTTTAAATGCACTGTAAACGAGGAAACCATGAGATGCTATTGTTCATTTCACTTTTGTTTCACACTTCACCACAACTCCTGATTAAGTCTCCCATACACACAGAAGGGAGATACGGCATAAAAGACACAGCGGGACATAAGAGGGCATGTAAACACGGCTGTCGGGGGGGAAAGCGTCTCTTCCTTTGATGGGTTTATGAACGGAGGTTAAGAGGTTGGAGTGCGCTCGGCTTCAGGAAGCAACAGTAGGAGACAGACGAAATCCATGTGCATGACCATGCATCCAAAACATATGAACGAAGTGGGTCTTGACATATGAATGCAGCACAAAGAGACACTCGAGTCAACAGGAAACAATTTGCAACAGGATGCCAACGCCGGTCAAGAGAGTTTGAGCCATGTACATGCATGTGTTTTTGGATAGCGCTGCAAGCTGCAGACTTTTGATGAACGCGTGTCGAGGGTGTGCAGGAGCCACCGGGGGGAGGTTACGGCATCTGGTTCGGCTTGTCTTGTTCATCAGTGCGCTTTACGGCGGCGCCAATGACAGCACGCCACCACAGCCCCGGGGACTGACGGGGTGCCTACCGGTCGACTGGTGAAAGCTGACATGAGACAGGGGGGTGGGTACTTTGTTTGGTCTGAAAACTTTGTGCTGGCGAAATTAGAAGGAAAACACATACAATTTCATTCGCTGCTAGACCTGTGCAAAAATGTGTCCACTCCAGTGCCAGGGTTTTTGTCATTGTCACTTAAATTCCAGGACACACAGTATATTGAGTTTTAGGACTACATCAACTTTCAATGCAGCGTGAGAAGCCTTGGACTCTCTTCTTTCATCAGAAAAAAATAATTAATTCCTAAATGACATGGGTCTGGAGTTATATGAGCTTGAAATGAGGGTGGCTGTCCAAAATACAATGCAATACATACATATTGGTTCACATAGTGCTCTCTGTGTTGTCATATTATTTGTTATTTTATTTTTTTCCCAAGATGGCGGCGCATGAACACGCAGCGGCTCCTCTCTCTCCTGGCAAATTGGCGTTTTCATGTTTATTATGTTTATCAAGTGCCTTGCTGTCAGGGTTCGCAAGGTGTTGATGGTGGTTGTGGATCCCAAAAGACAGGCAGGAGGGAGCAGGAGGTTGTATTTGACAAATTCTATTAAAATAAAGTCAGCAGGAACAAAATCTAAAACTTCAAAGTCATCCGAACAGAAAAGTACAAAGTATCAAAGAAAACCATGAGTAAAAATCTGCCAAGATGAAACAAACCTGACAGGGTGCAGCAAACACATACAATGCAATGACCCGACACGGAATGGTTGTGCCGGGAGTCCTTTTAACTGTCACAGATTGGAACGACCAACACCTGTGCAGCTGCAGGCGGGGCCGACAGCGCTATCCGTTGGTCGCCAACCAGAACGTGATTTTGATACCGATTTGATTCATTTGCAGTGATGTACAAACTGTATCATAACTACAGTCGTCTCACCATTTTGTTGCCTCGTTTAGTTACATGCATTTTATGAATACGCAAATGCAAAGTACAGCGACGATAACAAAAACATTGTTTGTCTAATACTCCCCGATGCAACTTTTTTTTTTTATAGGCTAGCATCGGCTCCGTACAAGTGATTGTCTGTATAAAGACCATGGCTATTGATTAAAATAAAACAAACAGACTGTGTTCCAGTCCATCTGGAATTACTAATCCTGCCAGAAAGATGACACCTTCATATTAAACAAAACCAAATAGCATAATTATTGCTTCATGATGGATATGAGGAAATGAAAGAGATGCAAACAGGAGGCGCATGCAGCCTCGTGTGTCCCATGTCACTTTAGATAAGGACAAGAAAAGCATGCTGAATTAAAAACCAAGCCGAGTATTATCATAGTTTGTCCGTTGGCAACTATAAATAGTTGCTTTGGGAGGCGATATGTCAACATGTTAATCTGGTAACAGATGCTCATCAGCCAAATCCATTGCTGACCTAGTGACGACACCTCATCTCTATATGCTCCTTAGTGATCTGCTTTATTACCTGTAGAGTGATGCTAAACCATGTGCAGTTCATCGATAAAAGCAATATAAGTATCCAAATTATTCCCACTGAATAAAGATAATAATAGACCACCGGGTGTTTACAAGAAGTTGGCCATCGTCCTGTCATCATCGCCACAATGTCCATTTACACAATTACGGAACAGCTGTTGTGCAGGAGGAGATTTTGTAACCATGTGTACATCACTGTGCAACATTAGCATCCATCACATTGGTGATGGTAGAATAGCTGATTAATATGGCAGGGGTGGGGGCGGGGTTATCTCTGCTTGGTGCAAATAAGGTAAGGTTTATATCAGGGGTGTCAAAGTCATTTTTTTGCCGCGGGCCACATTGTAGTTATGGTTTACTCTTGAGGGCCGTTATGAATTTGGGGAAGCCATTATAATGTTTTATCCGCTCCACATATTACATACAGAGCGCACAACAAATTAATAAATGAACATTTATAAAGGAACTTTTCAAGTCTGAAGTCAAGAATAATGACTGTTATTGTGGTTTACATCCAAAAATATGACATTTCGGTTAGGATTTTAGCAAGCATCATGGAATTTCACAATTTGATTTGCTTTCGCGGACCGAAAAAAATGATGTGGCGGGCCGGATTTCGCCCCCGGGCCTTGACTTTGACACCTGTGGTTTACATGGTTTTAAGGTAGATTGAATTATTTTTTATACAAATCCTGGTATTCAGATTCTCTGGAGCCTATCCCATTTGATTTCCAGCAAAAATCAAAGTATACCTCAGAAGGGCTGACAGTCAACTGCAAGGCACACAAAAGTAAACAACCATCCCCATTTACTGCGGCACTGAGTGGGAATGGAAACCACGAGGGTGAACTGCTACATCATACAATCACTTAACACTTATATTAAAAATTCAAAATGCTGTTTTTTTTTTCTTTTGTAGGTCACACAGCGTCTATTTTTAAAATGCAGTAAACCGTATTTGCAGCAGAAGAAGAAATCCTCTTTTGGAGCAAAGTAAAAAGAAAAACACACACTATCCATTGTTGGGAGACTATGCAATCATGGAATTATAGTACGTACACGCTGCATTAACAGAACAAGTTGACCACTCACAACAAGAAACGTCACATAGTAGATTTAGGAACAAAATAGTATGCTATAAATTAAACAGAGTTCCATGCTGTGTGTTTTTTTTACCTCTCAATAAGCAGCTTCAGTCCTGGCTTCCCTCTCAGAGCAGTCCAGTCTGTACATTGGCATACACAGCCTCCCTCCGTCCTTCTCTCGGTCACACACACACACACAAACCCATTGCTCACTCTCTCCCGCTCTGTCTCATATGACAACACACACATGCACCCTCGTCCACGGTGCCAGCAGCACTCGCCACATTGCTTTTTTTTTCCTTCTTTTCCTCCTCCCGGCCTGTTTGTGGCGCAGGCCACACACACCCACACGGTAAAACATGCCTACCCTGTGGAAGGACTTGCTCTTGCACTCATCACACACATCAATGCATCACATGCGCATAGTGGGCAGATTGAGTATGCTCAATGACCTCAGGATTAAAATGTCTGCAAGAGACAGAGGATAAAAAAGTATAGCTTGAATTAAAAGGAAAGGCAAATTCAGAACCAAGTAACACTTTGATTGACAGATTTAAGTTCCCAGAAAGTCGTAATACACACACATACACACACACACACACACACACACACACACACACACACACACGCACACAGACACACACAGCCTCGCCAGCTGCTTCCCACCTATTTGTGTCCCCTCCACCAATCACTCGATGGCATGCATCCGTGGCACTCTTGTTATTTTCTATATTTACACTCTTCTTCCAGCCACATTGATCATTGTCCTAAGTGACCACCAAACGTCCAGCAGCCACCAATTGCACTTGTATTTATCCATCTCCGTGGTAGCCGAGTATGAAAGAAAAAAAGGAAAAAAAACACAATAATCCTCTTTTAGGGGCTGGCTGCGATGGGTACAACAGCTGGTAGTGTCCACTGACGTACGATTAGGTCATTTTGTGCGAGATTTGAAATCCCGCAAGGATTGGAGGTGACCAGAGTTCTGCACGAGGGTCATGTGGTTAAAGGACAACCGATATCACTTTTTTGTTTCTGAACAGACATCAGAAAAACGTTTTAGAGCATCTAAAATACCCAAAACACGCACTATGATATTTTTAGTCAAATGCAAAACACCAATAAAAATGACTTAAAGTATCCAAAACCTGCAAAAAAATTAACCCGTAAGTGGCCAGTTTCAGAAGGTCCCGCCTCCTTGTTCGTGATGTCACCCTAAAACGTCTTGCCTTGCTGGAAAATCAAAACAATGACTTCAGAGTCGGAGAAGATGCTTTCTTCTTTCTCATCCAGTTATGAATATGATTCAAATACAGTAAAGTCTCGTTATATCGATATTCAAGGGAGTCCGAAAAAATATCGATATAACCGGGACTATCGATATATCCGACCCTGTTTGCATGTAATTTTCTCTGTGCGTGCAAAGAAATAGTATCGATATAACCGGGACTATCGATATATCCGATATCGATATAACGAGACTTTACTGTAGTTCTGAAGAGGAAAGCATACATGTTTGCAATCGATTAAAGAATTTATTCCGTGTCATTTTGAGGCATCAGGGGTGGGAAATGTCGCACCCAAAAAAAGTAGAAAATGGCGACAAAGCCGTGTAAGGAAATAATCAGACCGTTTGTTGTCTTGAAAAGGTCTTTGTTCATAAAAGGTTGGGCAACCAGGGTTTAAAACATGGAAGTTAACCTGATTTTTCCCTCCTCCACATCAGCAAACTTTCATCATGATCTTGCGGCTTTAAGTTCAATTTACGGTATACTTCACATTTTTCCAAGTGCTGTCATCATATATTAGCAGTAAGTAAACAAGAAACAGGTTCCCATCTAATACAGGTTGTGCAGCAACTCAGACGTAAACGCTGTAGGTTACCACAATGAATTACTCATAGAGGACCTGGCCGGCTGCTGTTCAAGAGGGGGGCTAGTGGGGGTTGGGATGGACTTTTCCAAGGTACACATCTAGGTCAGCGAACATGCCTCCTCCATGTCGGTGCAGCAACCAGCCAAGATCATTCCTACCTCGCATGGCTTCACATTCCTTGTGAACTGCCACCATACACTCCATAAACAACAAGTCGAGCTGCATGAGGGATACGTTCAAGAACCAGGTGAGCTCGTCTCGCTGACATGTACGTACGCACTGAGGATTCCAGCTCACTTTTGGAGAAAGCAGCAGAACTTTCTGTTGTCTACGAGCACTTGTCATGCACGCGGTGGACTGCTTCTCAGTAACATGTGTGGACTACCGCTTTTTGTCAGTCTTGCGTCAGGGTATATCACCCGCAGTTGCAAAACTGTTATAAGGATCTGAGAGCGTAATACGGTACATATGATCTATGTGTTATAATAGCACCCCATAAACAAATAAGGGGGGTTTCGGGAATTAAAAAAAAACATATCCTAACAGGTCAGCGGAAATCCACAGATGATTGCATGCTATGTCTGTGCCCGCGAGTGCACGACAAATGAGTGACTGTCTCGGATTTTCCCTCAGGCGCAGTGAATTCTACAATTTTAGAGATATAAAATGGGCCAAAATAGCAGCAAAATAGCATTATTATTATCATAATTAGAGATTTGAATATTTTGTGCTAAGTTGCAAATTCCCATTGAAAAGTATGCGCACACACACAGACATAAACACACACACAATGCAAATGAGTGCGAATCCTGCCCCAAAAAATGCCCTGCAGTATGAATCACATTAACTCATTCAGTACCACCCACAAATGTATTCTGGAATTGAAAATATGACATAAAGCGACATTCCCGAATTTATTTGGGTTTTGTTTTCTCTTGTTTGGGTGCCGATAAAGCCCTGGCCATGGACTCTGGCAATGTTTTCCCCTTCCACAAGGGGGCGGCATTTCCCTTTTTCCATGTTAGCGCTTTGTCCCAACTTCAGCTGTTGTTAAAGCGCCTTATAAACCAATTGGTATATATTGCATTGTATTTTGGACAGCAACCCTCATTTGAAGCTCATATAACTCCAAACCCATATAACTTGGGAACTAACTCTTTTTTCTGATTAAAGAAGAGAGTCTTGGGTTTCTTATGGTGCATTGAATGTTTATGTAGCTCCTAAAACCCAATATTTTGTGGGTCCTGGAATTCCAGTGACATTGACAAAAACCCTGGCACTGGAGTGGACACATGTCTGGCAGTCAATGTGTAAGGGTAAGGGGTGGTTGCAAACCATTCTACCTGTACACATTTCTGTTCCTGTAAAACAAATCGCAGCATTTCCAAAGTCTTGAAAAAAACATTTCCTGCATGGGCTTGAATACTTTTTCCAAGGTCTGAATTACAGGCAGGGTATTTAAGCCCTAACTCTAATACACAAGCACCTTTTGATTCGCCGAACACTGCACAGTTTCACGGATACCCGCTTCAATTCTGAGCTCATTCACGGTGTTGCATTATAAAGGAGCACTTTCTCCAGTGGGTTGTGAATGGACTATCAATCCTTTATGAATAGATATGCATAATGCATGAAATAGAAACTTTTAACTTGATTTTTTTTTTTTTTTTTTTTTGGGGGGGGGGGGTGTTACGTAATGTAGACTGAACTTGGTGCCACGATTTTTCCCCCCTCAATAATGTCCATGTGTTCCTAATTAAGTTGTAGTTATTTTTCTGGACGCAAGTGGCATGTTTCCAGGGGGCAATTGTTAAAAAAAAATCTCATTAGTTGGTAGATGTTGAACATATCCACAATAGTTTTTCATTCAGTTCTGTTTAGCTGCATGTTTTATAAAAAAAATACTGTTCTTGGTTGTTCGATCAAAAGTGCTGAGGTTTGCATGATAAACATGCACAGCGGACAATTTCTTGCCTGAAATCAACGGCAAAAAGAAAAATCCACCTTTTAATTTGATTGTCCCAAAGAACGCTATCTGTTTTGGGCAGTATCCATAACAAGGTGGTCATGGTTATGATACATGGTACTCAGACGAGACTTGAACCTCCAAACCTCATGATCACAATTACATACATGTTAAGTTTCAGAAATCATAAATCAGAAGATTTTCGTACTCGCCCTTCTGTGGTGCGTCTTAAAATAATGTGAGCGTTACAAAAGTGGAAGAACTGACTTAACATGCCTGCAATCAACGGTATTCTTCCTGATGATTTGCTCTGGCAATTGAGTTCCACAGATTTTGCTGCCAATTGACAATGGCACCATCTCGTGGTCAAAGTATCGCAGTGCAGGTCATCCCGGCAAAAGTTGAATATTGATGGACACGAAGAAACGAAAGAAAAGGCCCACACTCAAGTGCCTAAAAGGGATACTTGAAGCTGTTGGTAATGGAAATGTCAAATTTCTCTTAAACCAGCTGTACACTGTAAGGTGTTGGAGAAAACCCACAAAAGCACGCAGAAATCACACTAAATCCACACGGATTTGAACATTGGACCTCTCGAGTCTTGCTCACCCACCACTTGTCGACTGTGTTGTTTTTAAAATCACTAAGTGCGAAATAAATGTGCCCACCATAGATCCAGATCAGATTAAATGGCTCTTGGTATCATTACGAACAACTGAATGCTGTAAATAGTAACGGTGTGGCCCGAAAGCCCTGTACTAAAATAGAGCTAACACGTGAAGCTATCACTTTTAAGATGGAAAACGGTTCAAGGGAAACACTGTAGCTGTACCTCCCATTTTAATGAAGTTAGTTTCAACCATTTATTTTGTTTGTGTAACAGTGAAACAAAGTTTGAGGGAGGTTGCGTCTCTAATGGGTATCTCATGACTGTCAGCAGCAGTGTTAAAATTGACGTGGTAAATGGCCCCACCTCTTTGGAATTTTATAGCCAAAAATCTGTGTCACTCTCCAAGCATGTGAGACCACTGCTGCACTTCCACTCGTCTGTTTCTCCACTGTTACATTCCAATTATTGTGTCAATGATGTGAATGTTTGCTTGAATAGCAAGATAGCTAGTTCAAGCGATGCTGTTGCTAACTGAAATGTGGCAAGATAGCTAGTTCAAGCGATGCTGTTGCTAACTGAAATGTGTAAGATTTTAGTGTCCTTTTGCAATTCACATCAAGGAGTTTGATGAATGTACGTGGCTGAAATTTGGTAGATATGGGATAAATATTCTAGTAATAATAAGTAGTTCTTATTTGTATAACCCTCTGGAAAGGATTTTTTTAGGTCATGACATGGCGACAAAATGCTTTGAAAACAATTAAAGGACAACCGACGTCTCCGGACAAGTTGTGTCCATAATTTGTAAAATGGCTTCAAATGACTTCTACTGAGCGTATTTTACAAAGATTCCACCGCATATAGCTATATTTTACGTTTTAAGACTTGTCCTGAATATTCCGGAAGTCTTGTTTTTGAGTTGGTGACGAGTCCGTATGTGACGTCACTGAAGGAATGCTCCTGACCGAAAAAAAGGACACATTGTAGCAGTCCTTCCATCACGTCAATGCTCGTTTGGTCTGAAAGCCTCGTGTTGCGCCAGAAGAGGGCGTCCAAGCTCCATATAAGGAATTTATCAGTCCGTGGAAACGCAATACACTGTCATGTCTACAAGAGGTCGCCATTTTCTGCCTCTTTTTGGGTGAGACATTTCCCCCCAATGTTGCCTCAAAATGGCACAGAATAAATTCTTTCATCGATTGCAAACATGTATGCTTTCCTCTTCAGAACTATTTGAATCATATTCATAACTGGATGTGAAACAAGAAAGCATATTCTCCGAATCTGAAGCCATTGTTTTGATTCTCCAGCAATGCAAGACGTCTTGGCGTGACGTCACGAACTGGAGGCGGGACTTTCTGAAAATGCCCAATTCGCAGCTCGATTTTTTTGCAGATTTTGGACACTAAGTCATTTTTATTGGTGTTTTACATTTGATACAAATCATACTGCGTGTTTTGCATATTTTAGATGCTATAAAACGTTTTTCTGATGTCAGTTAGGAAACAAAAAAGTGACGTCGGTTGTCCTTTAAAGCATAATGATGGCTAACAATGTTTAAAAATAAGATGTAAGATTTTCATACATCCATGGAAACAAAGTGCATGGGAAATTGCTCCAAAAGTCGAACTTATCTAAGAATTATAAACAAAGTCTCTTCAAGAGGGCTTTCGCACAAGTGCCTGGCTGCTAAAAATATACCACTACACCACACATACGCTCACTCTGAAAATGAATACTGTACTTGAGCACCGTGACACACCCACTCGGTGCTAAATGCATCGGCCTGTTTGGGTTTCTTTTCATGACACCTTACGAGTGATGACATACATGGAGTCTCTCACACACGCATGAACACACGCACACAAACATGCATACAGTCCAGAAGGGACGGGAGCAGGTGGCAAGCCAGGAGTGGTCTCCAGTTCAAGCTTGGTATTTATAACAGCGCGGGTAAGGACAGTCACCTCTAAAGAGCCACAAAAATTCAGAAAATAGGTGCGGTAATGTTTGTTTGTGTGCAAATGTGAAAGAGAAAGAGTGAAACACAAAGGGAAGGAAGTGGACGGTACAATTGTATGAAATTAAAGTGTACCGACCGAGTCCACCCATTCTGTAGAGACCATGTTATCATCTTTTGGCAGACTTAAAGACTCACACGTGCAAGGACATTCACATAGGCTCCTGCGCACACAAAAGCGAGCTTTAAGGAATTTCACGTTACGTGTGAGCTTGGAAAAGTTTTTTTTTTTCCCTTTGGTTGAGATCCAGATGTCCATCGTAGAACGGACTCATTGGATTGGATTAGCCTTTATTAGTCTCGCAGTGGAGAAATTTACATTCCACAGCAGCAAAGTTATGAAAGTAAGAGGAAAGGAAAGAAAGAAGTAGAAAATAAAATACAGTCGCTGTTGTAAAGGCAGCCACTCTCGCGGCGCCATCTTGAAGTCAAAACAACAACAATCTAATAATGTGACACAACACAAAAGACACAGACGGTCATTCAATCTAAAGCACTTTCTGCACCTTCTTCGTTGTATTAAGCAGTTCTAGATAAAATAGAGGATCAAAGTGTCCTTTTCACTAGTGGATCAGGGACGTCATGGTGAAATGTGCACGTCTACTACAGGCTAAATGTTGAAAGCAAACACGAAGCTGTAGCATCTATTGACGAAAAAGGGATTCTCTCACATCTCCTGTCCCACGTAAATCCACTTCAATTCCAAGCTGCAACAGTTCCACATCCACATTGGCGCTCAGCCGCAGACTGTCCAATAGCACCGACCTTTCCGCTGAAAAAAGCGGGGCTGTGAAAATGCTGCCCATTACAGGCGCAAAAAAAAGCACAATCGCCCCAGAGTTGCCCAGTGATGAGCTAAGTCAAGTCAAACGGCACTGACATGCCACCAAATCAAAAACAGTGCTGGCATATTCGTGCTGTGGAAAAGGCGCAACCCGCTCAACACATTCTCCTCTTTGATGAATGTCGTGGCCAAAAAATGCTGAAAAACAATCCAGATCCGTTCAACATGACGCACAACAACATGCATGCATCCTAACGTGCGTACATGGCGCTCTATTGGTCATTCATGACATTAGCGTGACACTTGATTGGAAATTTATGACGTCTTTTAAAATCAGATGTGAAAATTGTGATGTGAAAGTGTGCTACGGTGATACAGTGCTATGTTGTGTCAAAACACACATTCGTGTGTGTGTGACCTCCTTCCGCAAAAACCGACAGACCTTGTTTTTGAATCCAAGCTTTATAAAACTTCACCAGAAGCTTCCATTCACAACGACGTGGATGCATGTGCGTGTGTGTCATTCCAAAGTAAAGCTTGCAGACAGAGAGACGACGTGTCAAACCCCGCATGGTAACCTACACCGCCACTTCCTTTTAACCCTTAACCCCACAGGACATGATTAACAACCATCACTGGACGGCTTGTTTCATCAGTATTGACGTTCACGACGTGGACAAATGTTTTGAGACACCACGCAATAACAATTCCAATGAATCAACCGGTTAGCCCTTTTACAGCTATTAAAGCCTGTGAATCTGTTTTTTTTTAATCAGTGATTTTACAATCTGTTTTAAATCATCTCAAAAGTATTTGATGGGATTCTTCCACACAACTTAATGAAGTCGTACAATTTGTATTTTGAAGATCCTGATAGCGTCTAAGACTGAGGTCTGATAAATTAAAGAATTAGAGGAGTTGAAGTATGGTACGTACTCCCAAAATGCCGCAAATACATTACATCCACCCTTTATGATTAGACAGCTAAACAAATATTAATGACATGATTAATAGAGCAGAAAAATTCTACATACTTTTTGTTTTAATTCAACGTAATTTGTGTTGCTCCTTGTGGTCGTGTGCGCCAAGGAAAACTGTGGACAGTATAATCCAAACACCACAAGAAAAACAAAAGAGCCATTTTTCGTGACAATGGAAAATATATACCTCCTATAAATGTTATATTGTCTATCTACATGTGTTGCTCCCCTATTTGTGTTCAAATATCAGTAGCTTCGAGCGCCAATATGTACTATTCTTAAGCCCGTCAATGGCATTTTGCACTGCTCTTTAGATTTAATGTTGAGTTTGCGAGTGATCTTAGATTGGGAGTGGCATTCAACAGCTTCGTGCTCACTATCTGCCAAACAGCTGTTTATTGTGAGGTGAAGTGACCGGAAATCATCGCCATCAATTATCTCGGTCAAAGCATAAGAATACAAACAACTTCAATAAAAGTCTAGTGAGTTAATATTCATAAATCGCGTAATAATGTAAGACTGCCTGCCACTGTTCCGAGTAGTACAAGAGCACCTGTTTCTGAATCTGAGACTAGTCAAGGAGGTTTTCAGTTTATAAAACGAGTCATTCACATGTCATGCATCGGAGTTTGTTCCCCCACTGACCTCAGCGAGCTGCAGGATCTCAGGGAGTACCTCAGGGTCAGTCTTTAGAGCTGTGTCTTTGGGGTCATCTTGGTGGTCCTCAATCTTACTAATGGCAAGGCTGTGAATACACCCCATGTTTGCAGGCTTAGGTGGTCCTTCACATCAATTCTGTTCTCCTCTGAAGTTTTGTCCGCAGAAGAGAACCTCTCAAAGTTTGACATCCAAAGTCCTCTTGGTCAACATGATCCGACCTCCCGTTGACTCCCGTTCCTCTGGCAGGTGACTTCTTCTCCTCTTACTACTTCTCAACTGTCACCCTCCACTCTTCCAAGTTCTCTTACAGTGCGGCTTTCTTTACTCTCAGGGCATGCGGGTCCACACTCAACACCTCCCGCTTCCCATTCCACTTGCGAGCACCTTCTGAAGACCCTCAAACGAGACACTCCCTTGCCAAACTGACCACAGACCCTCCTGTCATCCAGCCTCTCATTCCATCGGGCTCCTCTTGCTGTCTCTGCCTTGGGAGGGTGGGGGGTGTTTATGGTCCTTCCTCTTCCCTGGTTGGCTCCACTTCAAGTCCCTCTCACTCTGTCGCAGAAGGAGCCGTTTGAATGCAGCCTGGCCTATCCAGATTCTTTTTAGTCTGCACACCATTGAAGGAACGAGCCTTCTTTGGATTCCTTTTCTTCCCTGAGATGTGAGCTTGACTTCATTTTAGGACGCGGCTGTGGATCTGCATGAGAAAAAAAAGTGGGATTGATAATACATTTTTTATGTTATCCTTACCAGAACTATGAGAAAATTGCTGTTTTGACAATGCATAAATATTCTTAATAAGTTTTGTTTTAAAAAACACATTTGTCAGTGTATGAGCAAAACATCCTGCTTTCAATAACCAAAGGTTTGAACAAAATAATCACAACTTGTCATTTCCTTCCCCAATGCAAAGTGATCTTGGACATGAAAATTATTATTCAAGGCTGGCACAAAACTGCTGAACAGCAAAGCAACATTCGGTGCTAGAATACCTTTTGTGAATTTTCATTCACTGCCAGACGATGTGCAATAATGTGTCCACTCCAGTGCCAGGGTTTTTGTCATTGTCACTCAAATTCCAGGACCCATAGAATATTGAGTTTTAGGACTACATAAACATTGAATGCAGCATAAGAAACTTTAGACTCTCTTCTTTCATTAGAAAAAAAAACGAGTTAATTCCTAAATTATAAGGGTCTGGAGTTATATGACCTTGAAATGAGGGCGGCTGTCCAAAATACATAGGTATTGGTTTATGTAGCGGTTTAACAACAGCTGAAGCTGGAACAAAGCGATAACATGGAAAAAAAAGGGATAGGCTGTCCTCTCGTGGAAGGGAAAAAAACATAGCCAGAAGTCTTACCAGCGGTTTATCAGCACCCCCGCAAGAAAAACCAAAACCCGGAAAAACATTTGGGAATGGCGCTCCACATCATATTTTCAATTCCCGAATAAATTCAGGGATGGCGGCGAATGAGTTAACATCAACTAACGACAAATTATGTTATGATAAAGGTACTAGGTTTGTCCTGAATGTCAAACCAAATCCGCTAATTATTAGGCCTACTCACACAGTACTGGGCAGTATAAAACCTGATGCAAGAACAACTGTGATGATATTGCCATCTAGTGGTAATGTTGATATGACAATATAAAATTAACTGGAATACAGTAAAGTCTCGTTATATCGATATCGGATATATCGATAGTCCCGGTTATATCGATACTATTTCTATGCACGCACGGAGAAAATTACATGCAAACAGGGTCGGATATATCGATAGTCCCGGTTATATAGATATTTTTTCGGACTCCCTTGAATATCGATATAACGAGACTTTACTGTATTTGACTTTAATAAATCCAGAAATTTACCATAATGACAATGATTCAATGATGTATAGTGCCACTTAGCAGTTTTTTTGACGACGATACTAGTGCAGCGTGTTCTACCGGAAACAAATTCCTTGTGTGTTCTACATACTTGGCAATAAAGATGATTCTGATTCTGATGATATTGCAAAAACATTGTGACTTCAAACTGCGGTATAGCAAATCGAATCGAATCATAATCATGCATCATGTGTTGTATTTCCATGGGTGTCAAATCAGGATTCGCCGTTCTGCTTGGAAGTCATCAAAGACTGCAGCGTTTTTGATAGGAAAGAACAGAAATAGACTGACGTCCGTTCTTGATTCCATTATAATAATAATAATAATAATAATAAAATAATAATAATAATAAATTTCATTTCTAAGCGCCTTTCCAAACTCTCAAGGTCACTTTACAGTTACAAGATCGTTTTTTTCTGCGGTTGAGAATTCTGCTGAGACGAACTACAATGATTGTCTGTGTGCTTGAATCTCAACACGGATCGCCTTCTATGCATCACACACTGAACTGTAATTCCTCAGACAAAACTCGGCTTTTAGCAGACTGTCGGGGAGAGGAAAAATTCCAAACAAGAAGTTCTTTCAAGCAAGTTTTCAACTGCTCGAAGCGTTCTTTGGCTTCATGGGCGGGATCAATCTGTGGATGCAAAATATAGGAGGTTAGTCCATTAACATGTTAACGTTTACTGTCCGTCAGTCACAGGCTTAGGACTGATGACCTTCAGCCATGAGAAGAGTAAGGTAAATGACACCAGCACCTGGGCTGTCATACGCTGTGACGGGTGATGGTGTGTGTGTGTGCGGGTGAGCGACAACCAGCTGTTGACTCACAAGGCCACGCAGGTGGGGGGCTGGAGCCGAATAGTCTCTTTCAGGATTTCCAAACCTTTCCAGCTCTCGACCCAACTGGGAATTTGGTGCACGAAAATGCACTGGGAAAAAAAATGTTCTTAACAAGAACTAGTGATAAATAACACATAAGATGTGTTCTTGTTCAATGGGCAATAAAGTTGATCAACTTTAAAACAGGATTGCCTGTAAGGCCAGCACACTGGGTGATGAAGCCGAGCGCAACTGGCTTATTGACACAACAGAAATGGGCCATAAGGAAAACTCATGGGGACAAAAAGTATCATGGCAGAATTCAAAGGCAAAATGTATCACTGACCAAAAACATGATGAGTACCGTATTTTCCAATGTGTAAGACGGACCTAAAAGTCTTGATTTTCTTCAAAAGATGACCTTGTGCCTTATACGCACCTTATATGTGAAATAATATTGAGCGCAGCAGCCACAGACTCCATTTTCCCTATGTAGAAGAAGTAGTGCGTAACCGCAGCCTGTACTGTGGCGCCTTATAATGTGGTGTCCCTTGTATATGGAAACATTTTATATATTCATATATTATATTTGGAAAACCTTCATTCATTGAAGGTGCGCCTTATAGTTCGGTGTTCCTTATACAGTGCGGTATATGAAAAAAGTCTGAAAATATACCATTCATTGGGGGTGAGCCTTATACTCAGGTGCACCTTATACACTGGAAAATACGGTAACTTACCCATTCAAAATAACACAACATATACTTTGGGTGTATGTAGAACACACAAGGAATTTGTCTCCGGTAGAACACGCTGCTCTAGTATCATCATTAAAAAAACTTGTTTAGAGAGTTAATGGCTCGGGGGAAGAAGCTTTAAATGTCTGCTGGATTTGGTACGCATGGATCGGTAGCGCCTGCCTGAAGGGAGTCGCTGGAAAAGGTGGTGGGCAGGGTGCGGAGGGTCCACAAGGATTTTCCGCGCCCTTGTTTGGATTCTTGCAGTGTGCAAGTCCTTGAGAGTGGCGAGGGTTTTTTTCCCCGCTGTCCTAACTGTCCGTTGAAGTCGGATTGTGTCCAATTTTGTGGCGGCCCTGAATCAAACCGTGATGGAAGAACACATGATTGATTCGATGACAGGCGTGTAGAAGTGTCGTCGCACCTCGTGTGGCATGACAGAAATGTCTCCCATATGAAGGGCATGTGAAGGAGGGCAAGAACCCCCTGGGGAAAAAATATGGCGTTTGCTACATCTAAATTGGGATATCTGTGGACATTGGTAAATGTAAATTCAGCCCGAAAAATAAACCATCGGAAAAACCATGACTTCCAACATGTGACTTCAAACACACTTGAGATCAATGCATGTACTTAAATGTCATAAAAATGCGTTTTATATTGGTTCATATTGTAGTGTATCATCAGCCCAAAAAAAACCATGCGATTTATGATGCTTGTAAATCACAACACGTTACTAGCCAGGCTGCTACCTGACCTTTGTGTGAGTGTGAAATAAAGCTCAGCAGGATTCTTACCAGCTGTTACCATGATTCCAAGCTGCAGTAAGGGGGACAAGGCTGAAGAAACACAGGGACAAATCCCCGCAGACCACACGGCGAGAACATCTCAATGGGAAAAATAAAATTTAAAAAATCGTTGGGACATATCAACTGCGACTCAATGGCGACTAATCAAGTCGCCATCCTATGATTGGCAGGATGACAGAAAAGTCCACGTATTTGAACATTTTGGTTTTAAATGTTTGTGTTAAGTTCATCCCGTCCACTAGATATCTAATTTACAACAGATTCTTTTCTTACAGTGTTTTTAGGTATTCAATTACCTGACATGTTTCGGCGTATACTTCCGCCTTCGTCGGTGTCACGGATGTTGTTGTGACGTGCCTTTTTCATGTCAGGTAATTGAACACCTAAAAAACATTGTCTATTGTAAATTAAAATTGGCTTTAAATGTATTGCTGATTGATTTCATTCCGTTGATTTTAATACAATATTAATATATTTTATGTAACAATTACAAATGCTTGAACTAAATTGACATTATACATTTCATTTATAAGCGCCTTTCAAAACTCTCAAGAAAGTCAACTTTGTAAACTGTTGTAAATTGAAGTCGTTTTTACTGTTTAGACTCGTTGGCAGGATCAACTGTTCAGAATTTTACATATACATATTTGCACTACCATTAGTACATTAAAAAAAGTTATCTTAACTCATTCACTCCCAGATCTGCAAAAATGTGTCCACTCCAGTGCCAGGGTTTTTGTCATTGTCACTTGAATGCCAGGGCCCACAGAATATTGAGTTTTAGGACTACATAAACATTTAATGGAGCGTAAGAAACCTTAAGACTCTCTTCCTTCATCAGAAAAAAAGTTAATTCCTAAATTATACCATTCTGGAGTTATGAGCTTGAACTGGAGGTAGCTGTCCAAATAATGCAATACATGCATATTGGTTTATATAGCGCTTTAACGACAGAAGCAGGAATAAAGCGCGAACATGGAAAAAAGGGAAATGTTGCCCCTTGTGGAGGTAAAAAGCATTGCCAGAGGCCATGCACTTTATCGGCACCAAACAAGAACTAAACTTTTAACACATTCAGGAATGGCAGTGAATGAGTTAATGTGTAACTTTGTTTAGCTACATTTTTGGGATGTTAGTACATTAAAAAACAAGTTATCTTAATGTGTAACTTTGTTTATTATGTTTGTTAAAGCCATTATAAATGCCTTGCATGCTGTGTCCGAGAGGACAGTCATTTCATCTGTGCTGTATGTCATGCATATTAGCATATTTGACAATAAAGCTGCTTTGATTTTTGGGATCCAAGTCATTTTTAGTCAGACTTACAAAATATACCTGGGAATGACCGGATTCTTAAAAAAAAACCACACACTTGGTATTGAACGAGTTAACGTCCAATCTATAATTCTAATTATAACATCAACTTAGTATATTGGACTTCCTCTGAAAATTAAACTACAACTAAAAACCCATTTTGCTTTTTCACATCTCATAATGAACCCCCACGGAAAAAAGTCCTTATACTTATTTGAACATGTACATTTGTTTCACACTGCATATGCGATCTTCAAAACATTAAAACGGCAGGCATACGTAATTTGAAAACAACAAGGTTGACCATATTTTCAACACGTGCAACCAACAAACATGTTCAAATAAAGTACTTCAAAGGACGCAAGGCACTCGTCAATTGGAGGAAAGACATAAACAGCTGGTAAGAATGTGCTGTGTACCCCTTTTATTGCAAGCGGGGGAAAAAAAGGTCATGTCATGGAAACCCTCCCAACGCTGCGACCCTCGCATGAGGAAGAGAAGGAAGATTTGGAGCAGCGGAGGACTCGAAGACGGCCAGAAAGGAGCGCAAATACGACTTTGATGGAAGCGATGAAATCATCAGAAGGGGTAGAAAGGAAACAAAGTCTGTACAATGATAAGGGCTGAACAATAATGGCACTTAAAAGACTCGAGGTGAGTCGTGAGGCGGCTGTTTAGTGTCATTCGGAGTGTTAAGTGAATCACGTCTAAACATGTTGTACAGTGGACGCGTTGGAAACGTTCTGTGCGTTACTTTCAGATTCAAAGTCAGTGCTGGAAGACAAGATTTGGGATCACGTTTCGAGCGAGAAGAGTTAAAAGAATGATTTTTCAAATGACGACTAAAAAATAATTAATGCGGCCTATGCAGGAGATACATAAATTCCTTAGGGGAAATGATTGATTTGAATTTAAAAGTCCATGACGGTGCCATAGCTACATCAACTAGGATCAATCGACCGCATGTTTGATCCACAAACGTACAAATTCTTTTTGTCCCCACTTTTTCCATTTATTACAATTTGTCAAAGTTATCCATCACATTTAACGAGCTCACATTATTCCCACCTCAATTTAAATAAGTCCAGTTGGTGACAATTGTGTGGAACCTGAAAGCGTCCTCAAGAGATGGGCAGAGGAGGGAGAGAAAAAGGGAGATGAAGGGAAAAGACAAGTTGGAGGGAGGGAGAGCTGAGTGTCCTCCCCGTGGAGGCTACTTCCGCATAATATAAACTATGTGAAATTATTCTCGTGTTCATTCGCTCCTCTTCGTTGCCGTCTTCTCTGCTCCACGGGGCCAGCGTCGTCGCCGTCTCCGTCCATTAGTAAAGCGCCGCACTTACTGGCTGAGCTGAACTTCTGAAAAAGACAATCGGGCCTTCTCAGCAAAAGGGCGCTCAGGAAAAATAATTAACGGACAACCGACGTCTGCGGACAAGTTGTGTCCATAATTTGTAAAATGAATAAATATTCCGGAAGTCTTGTTTTCGAGTTGATGACGATGACTGACGTGACGTCAGAAAAGGACCGTCTCCTGACGTAAAAAAGATGCATTGTAGCGTCCTTCCATCACGTCAATGTATTTTGCCGTGTGTTACATCCAAAAGCCGCCAGCAGAGGGAGTCCAAGCTCCATGGAAATCATTTATCAGCCTGTGGAAACAGGCTGATTCATTCCTCACAGGAGGTCGGTGGCCATTTTGTTTTTGGGCCTCTTTTTGGGTGAGACCCCCGCCCGTTTGCCTCAAAATGACACGGAATAAATTCTTTAATCGATTGCAAACATGTATGCTTTCCTCTTCAGAACTATTTGAATCATATTTATAACTGGATGTGTAACAAGAAGGCATATTCTCCGAATCTGAAACCATTGTTTTGATTCTCCAGCAATGCAAGACGTCTTGGCGTGACGTGACGAACTGGGGGCGGGACTTTCTGAAAATGCCCAATTCGCAGCTCAATTTTTTTGCAGATTTTGGACACTTTAAGTCATTTTTATTGGTGTTTTCTATTTGAATAAAAATATCATACTGCGTGTTTTTGGTATTTTAGATGCTATAAAACGTTTTTCTGATGTCAGTTAAAAAACAAAGAAGTGACGTCAGTTGCCCTTTAAGGTTCATTATTTGGTGCCTGATGCCGGTGGTGGTTGTGGTTGTCGGCGGGCTGGACTAAAGTGTGGAAAGGGTTGTTTCCCCCCCCCCCCCCCTCCATACAGCTTTGCACTTACAATAAGTTCTAATTCAATTACAATGTTTTTTTTTTTTGACTGAGCTCAAAAAAGGGACAAGATGAGTTTCTTAGTTAAGAGGGGGTAGATTCCATTGGGGGGGGGGGGTCGAGGGGACGACAGACAGGTGAATCCTCAAACTTGCAATATGCTGAGGAACACAATTTGCTTTTTTTAACGCCCCTGTAAAAAAAGTCAATCCAAGTGAGGTTTTCATGCATTTTTAAAGCATAACTGAGGAACTTGCTTTTATCTTATTTTGATATGCTAATAAGCTGTCTCAACAGAGAAATGGTAATAAAACATCTGAACAAAAACGCTAATGTGAGCAGCTTTTCAAATGGAAAACACCACCTTACTGGTTAACAACATAGTACAATGGAACTGCAAATTTGCAATACCCATTTTTACAAATAATAAATATAGGCAGGGATGCATACTCAAAAAATATCATGGCATTTAAAGAGCACCAATGTTTGTTTGTTTTTTTTAATCGACCCGCCTACCTAATGGATGAGCTTGGAGACTTAAAGCACATCCGGGCAAAGTCTTACATGGATATCTATTAACTTGGCACGCCACTCGGGATAAAAATCGACATTAACTTCATCCGTGCAGTGATGTGAATCACATCGCTTCCATTTTTGAAGCGCGAGGCAACAATTAATGAAACCACCGAGTGTGTCCCGACGTTCAGCAGTGAGCCTTACCCTTTCCGGATCCTCTTTCATCTGCAGAATTTTGGGAGCTAAAAAGAGAGAAAATTTTTATTCAGAACAAATGAAATGTATTTTGTTTAGCATCTGAATCGTACGCTCACCTGAACTTGGGTGGAGCTGAACCAACAGGTGAGACTGGGGACCGCCCATCAGTGTCAGCGGAGACGCTAGTGGCCGCGCTTCTCTTGGCCCACGCGTTCTCCTTTGGGGGAGGTGCTGGCATCACCTTCAGCGGCTCCTTGGTCGGGGCTGGCTGCGAGGAGGGCGCAGGGGATGAGGACTCCTCTTCCCTCCCGCTGAAAACCTCGTTCTCCGCGGAACGCTCGCTGTCTCGACACTGTGACCCTGTCAGAAGATGGCAAAGATGAATTGTGTCGCTTGCTCTCGTCAAATAACATTTCCACGTGCTGTTGTAAACATGTATGACAATCTCACCTCTTCCAGAACCACTTCCTGGCTGGGAGGACTCACTTCCTGTGCGGGATCTTTCAGTGTAACTTTCCTCATTCCGCCAGCTTGGATCTCTGGATATAAAAGACGGACTCAATTGTGTAAGAATCTAAAATCGGGGTATGCAACAATTCCAAAGTTTTATTGAAGGATGGCAAAGTGCATACTTGTCTCGTATCTTTCTATCAGGGCCACGACTCTTGTCCTCCTCCAGCTGCCTTTGCAGCCTCTCTTCCTGTTTTTTCAGCCTCTCTTCTACCTCCCGTTCTTTGGCTGCTGTGTCAACCGGTTTGGCTGCGCCAAAGATGGAAGCGGCCCGACTGCTGGGCACCTGCGCCGCGGCTGGGGAAGATGCACTGCCGCCGGCGCCGCTCCCTTCCTCGTCCTTGGGCACGCTGCGGGGCTTCAGATTCAATTTGGGCCTCTGCTGGGGAGCTGCGGGGGCAACAAGTAATACATTTGATATTAATAAATATTAATATATATTATTCACTCAATATTAATAAATATTGAGTGGTGAAGACCACTCTGAACCCCTAACAAGCAAGCAGATGATTCCAAGTACTGCACTCACCGCTATCCTCACGGCGATCATCTCGCCGGTCATATCGATCATCGCTGTAACGATCCCTGTCACCAAAACGATCTCGATCTCCGTAACGGTCGTTGCTACCGCGACTGTCGTCATAATCCCGACGGAAGCTACTGCCAAAGGCACGACGGCCTCCACCACCACCACGGGAGTCATAACCTAGAAAGCAGAGATAGTAGGTTAAAAAAATGAAAGCGGTTTATCGTAGTTTTGGATATACAAGTAGAATCCACCATATAAAATCCCCCCCATTCTCCCAAAATATGGCAGACTCACCTCTATCGTAATCTCGCCGGTCTCTGTCATCATAGCGGTCCCGGTAGCGGTCTCTTCCGCCATCATAATCTCGTCTGGGACCATCGCGGAAACGATCTGACTCGTAGCGATCACGTGATCCTGCGAGACATTTTTAATTTCATCAATTTAGCCATTGTAATGCTCGTACTTTATTATTAATATTTCAAAGTATCTGGTTTTGTTCGGGGGGTAAAATCGCAGCGTTGACAACCTAAAACTACAGTCACGTTCATGAAACTTCCAAGAAGCAAATGCAAGAAATTCAGTGTTCTTAAATCCAATTTGAAATGTGACCTACTCTCTCCAAAGGGATCGTCTCTCCTGGGAGGCCCATCGTCAG
This sequence comes from Hippocampus bargibanti, assembly GCF_051943395.1. Classification (NCBI taxonomy): domain Eukaryota; kingdom Metazoa; phylum Chordata; class Actinopteri; order Syngnathiformes; family Syngnathidae; genus Hippocampus; species Hippocampus bargibanti. The sequence goes on along the minus strand of NC_142745.1, from coordinate 3,415,445 downwards.
TTTCGCCACTAGGTCGAGCCCTCCAGTCGCTGTCTGTCTTGTCAGGGCCCATGTCTGCCATTCTTCCGCCACGATCTCGTCCTCCCATCATTCCACTGTCTCTCTCTAAAGTACAAAAACACCAGAAGCATGGTACATATCAGCAGGATGGAGGATTGGGAGACATCACAGTCCCTCAGGGAGAAAAATATATCTACATTTCCTACCTTTATCATTCGACTGGTCGGCTATATCCACGCGAATCCTTCGGTTTCCCAGGTTCTTTTGGTGTGAACAGAACGGCGTGTACAAATTTAAAAGTTTTCGTGAAGAAAACTTGATTTATAATTGCATGGTCATAGTCTGTTGGCTCACCTCCTCGTTGAGACTTAAGGCCCTCAGCAGAGAATCCACATCATCAAACTCAGCATAGCCAAAGCCCTTCAACCTTTCGTGGTTGCTGGGTTCACGAGGCAGACGCACTGCACTGATCTGCAGACAAAGACAATAGATTCAGGGGGGAAAAAATGACTCATGCAAATATCACATTCAACAATCTGGCCATCCTGGACACAATGCTACGCATTTGCTTACTGTCAAGCCGCGAAAGAAGTCTTTGATGGATTCTTCAGTGACATCATAGGGCAGATTGCCAAGAAAGGCGGTGTATGGCGGGCTGCGGGGCAGTCGGGACCGGTCAATATTAGGCTCACGAGCTGAACGGGGAGCTGTGGGCAGGATGGACCGGTCAATAGGCGGGGCCCGGTATGAATCCTCATCTGTGTGCCACGAAGTCGACACTGAAAAAGAGGGACAAAAGGAAAAGTAATCACTCTGTTGATCAAACTTATCAAAGATGAGCAACTGTTGTTCACAGTGTTGTTCATCAAGTAATTTCAATTTGGGAGTACAGGGATGCTGCAACAGCTCTGAAATCATTCCCATTATCCTCTAATTTGGAATCATTATGAGCAGTTTGCTGCAACGAATTGTCATTACCTTCCACAGACACAGAGATTGTTTCTTAAAAAAAAAAACGAGAATGTGTTTGTTTGCTGCCTGTTTTTAACGCCTTACAGTTTTACTCCTGTTCTCACGCTCCATATTGCAACTATCCGCCATGTTCAGTGTAAATAATGCAATGCACCATGGGTAAATGAATATTTGATTAGCCCTTTCGACAGTTTCCGGTGGATCACGGAAAAGCGCGAAATATCCTTTACCACGACTTTGGAATGCACTAAAACAAATGCAAAGTGATTATGGTTAGATATTGGTATGGCAAGATGGCAGACAGACAAACAAAGTTAAAACCTCTGATAGAAGACGAACAGTTTTCAATTGCTGTTTAACTAAATTTGTTTCTTTAGCTATTTTAACAGAAATGCGCGGATCATGTAGAAGCTAATCGCAAAAGACTTGCACTGGTGCTGGCGCAGTGGAGTTACAAAGTTGTGGCAGTGGCTGTCAAAATGCATAAATGGCACAAGGGTGCGGCCCTGATGTATCCCCGGGGCAGGTTTGTTCAGTGTTGTCACATTAGAACAAATGCAATTTACCCATTAACAACACAGCTACAATGCCAAATGTATAATTTGTGTAAAACACATTTTCTTCAAAACGAATTATTGAAATCCGACATATATTTCTGATCTTTAGGAATGTAGCCTTTGATTTTGCAAGGCATTACGTTCATGTTTAGCAAATTCAGTTAAAAACATTGCACGGACATGTAAAATACAGATCGATACTGAAAAACTGAAAACAGAGAATGGAAAACATTTGGAAAAACAGCCAAATTAGAACATCTTATCCATTTCAGCGCTCACCGTCCCCATCCAATTCATCTGTTTCATCAGCCCAGCTGGTGCTTTTGACGGGGTAGCTGGGAGCCGGGCCACTGCCTCCACTTTCGTCTGCCAAGAAGTCGGTGAGAGTGAGGGTCTTCCCCTTCTTGTTCTTCTTCTTAGCTAAGGGGAGAACCACAGAGTTTCCACATTTATATATGCTATACAATACAAAATATATTGATTTATATAGCGCTCTAACAGCTATCACGAAAAGAACTCGAGGCAGAGGTCCGTGAGCAAAGAGTTGATGTATTCAAAGGAACCATAAAACCTCTTCGGACTGTAATAGTATTTGTTAAATTACATCACAGCTGCATGAGTGAACAATATAATGTGGTTTTCTTTTTATAATATTCATATTAGTGCATATGCGTTATTACTATGTGAAAATTTGATTTTCCTCAACTAATGAAGCATGTATATATGAGAAATGGTTAGCATAACAAACTTCCAGCTCACTTTGGCAAACAACCTTTGGTAATATCAATGAAAACATTCTCTGTTTACAATTAGTGGGGATGAGAAAAGACTGGCGGTGGTTGTGACACATTCAGAAAGCATCCACGCGTGGCAGAACATTCCATATTGTTCGAATGAAAAAAAAGTGCCACGTGAGGTGTGATTATTTTGATCGGAGAAAGAAAAGAATAAAGCTGACTCATGACTGTCTTTACACCAAACTGCAAGCTAACGGCACTTTATGCATTTGACTATTAAATTACTCTCGTTTTCGTGTTATATGTCGCTTGTGCCTCTAACCGATTTAAAATTGTTTTTAGGTCAACGATCGCACCAATTCGACAGCAACGACACGAAAGCGACTAGCAACTTCGTCGCTAACTTTTACGATCCAGTGACACGTGGCAGTCAAAAACCACTCAATTCAACTTGGGTGATTATTCTTGCGATGCGATCCGCAGCTTAGTCAGCGTAGGGCGTGCTGCCGGGGAACGTATCAGTGCTGAGCTGGCTAGCTTTTATGGCCTAGCGAACGTCGCCGCGCCACGAATCAATTGCGCAGTTGTATCAACATTGGACCGGAAAAAGACTGCGCGTTGCCGCGACGGCGAAAGGCCACTACGAACGCGTGTGTGGTGTGAATTGAAACTCTATAGCTGACCGGGTTTAACTCGGTACAGACGCCGGTCACACACGTGGGGATAGTCCCCGGATAGCGCGGACTGGTCGGCCCAACCCCTTGACTGAACGCGCACGAGTCCGTTGCTGCTTATCGTGTGCTCGGAGCTTTAGCTAGCAGTTGGCCTACACGTCATATAGCAATTTGTAATACACAAAACAAACTAACGAGATTTATTCAAGGACATGACAGTTCCGAGTTGTTGCTTAAGAAACAAAAACTAAACACCAATAACACGTGTAAAACGTTCAAATGTAGATTGTCGTTGCTTCGTGCAGTTACGGTCCTTCGGTGTTTTCGTATGCACAAGCTTTAAAATACGAGCAGATCCATTTTCCACGCCGGGCGACGACGAGAAAGTGGGGGAGGGCGTAGCTAGAAGTCCCGAACGCGAAATGATCGGTTATCTGTTTTTAAAACGGACTTAATTTTACCCCCAACAGAGAGTGTCGGTTCACCCACATAAACCTCACCTGACGCCGCCATGTTGAAGAGCGAGTTCGCGGTAGTTCCCGGATGAAGGCGTCAGCGGGTTATTATCGGGGGCGCGCATCCGCGTTCACGAGCTCGACTGAGTCCTCGTCTCTGTTGGCCAGCGTCTCCCAGCAGCCATATTGGCATCGTTGCATTTCTGCCTCGATGTTCAGGGTACGTTTTTAACACGCTTGCTAATTGCTAAAGTACATGACGCACGATCTGTGTAGTTGTGCAAAACAATCATATTAAAATAACTACACACTCAGTAAACATGCAAATTACTTACAGTCAGTTAACAGTACATTGAATCGAAAAATTCCTCTTCAGGACTCAGAATAATTTTCAAAGATAATCTAACTTCTTTTATTTGGTCAATAGCTGTGGTGAACATTTCGAGTCACATAAAGCCATCTCTGATAACGATACTGTATTCCGTTGATGGATGAGTGTTCACTGTTTTAATTAGAGTTGTTAACTTACTAAAGAGTTTGATTTACAGTCTTTTAAGTGTTTAAGTGAAACGCTAATGAAAGAACAAAGTACTTTATTGTTTTTTTTTTTTTTTTTCAAATCGAAAATGCTGAAATGCTGATAAACGGGACATGAACGGGCTTTGTGATGATGAAGAATGTCAGAGTCCAACTTCTTCCCCCTTCAACTCTGGCCATGACTAAATGCTCAGATATTCAAGGAAACAATGAATCTCTTGATTCTGGAATTCCCTTTACGGCTTATAGAAGTGCCCATGTGACCTTTATTGTGACTGCACAAAATGTTCTTTTATATCTAATTTTCTGGAGTAATTACCTAAAAGAATGCTTTATTCAATTAAAATCGATTCATTGCAAAAAGTGGAAAAAAATACCAGTCTTTCCAAATATAAGATGCTTGAGTACTTTTCGTGAATTGTGTAATTTGCGTTTTTGAGAGATAAAAGTCACGAATAAAACAAAATGGCGACAAGAAGAGGAAAAAAAAACATGGCTGCGTCACTTCACGTGTGTTGAGTTCGACACACTCTAGTGGCTAAAAATCAACAGTGTCGCGGCATAGAGATGTCGCCAGTTACAATCACTGACTGATGTTAATTCGATTTTGTCCATGCATTCTTATTAAATAATTCCAAATTGTCTTTCAGCTTCCTTTCATGATTTTTCCTCTGTTGCACTGCTTCCAGACCTGTGTTTTCATATTTAAGCATTTAACCAATCACATTTCAGCCATTATTTGTTAACAGGGTCAAAAATCGACCTGGACACCTTCACAATCAGTTCTGCGGGCCCTGTTACATCAAATGTGTCGATCAAACTGTTGCTCTAACAATCAGTTTTCGAGTTGGCAACCTAAAAGGGGTACAAACACCTTCTTGAAGGCGCTGGTCAATGTCAGAGTTTTTGCAAACTATAATTGGCTAGTGACGAGTCAATCACAGTTTGCTAACTATGATTGGCTAGTCAGTAGCCAATCGTAGATTGTGAAAACTGCTCTGATCATAAGCCGCAATTATTTTCTGCTCATGGTACCCTCTAATGGACGTGTGGTAAATCACACCACACTTTTTTAAATCTGGTTGATTCAGACAGCACTACTGAAGGCCTAGGGATAAAATTCACTGCATGTTTATCAGAGAGTGAAGAAGTCCGGGGTTTGGATCTCAGCTCAGGGTTTTGCAAAGTCTATGTTCTTGTGACTTTGGACAAGAAGTGGGGTGCACCCTGGAATGGTTGCGAGACACCTAAATTCACATGTACACTTTACAATTTCGAGTCTTGGGTGAGTTTGAAGTAGTACAGTGAGACCTCAACGTACGAACTTAATTGGATCCCAGACAGAGTGTGTAAGGCGAAAAGTGTGTATCTAAAAAAAAATTCCCATAGGAAACCATTAAAATTGTCCCATAATAGTAAAATTATCAGTAAAAAGCTCCAAGTAGGCAATCGACGTGTGCATTCAATGAGAGGGGGTGTGGAAAGTAGCGCCGGCTGGAGCGCTGTTCGGTCGTGTGCTTCCGCCGAAGATCACTCTGCCAGATCCAAAGGTCGTGTGCTTAATGGACCGGCCGTGGTGGGTGTGTATTATGAAAATAGTACTTATTATAAGGCTTAATGTTCATAAATTTGACGTTCGTATGATGAAAAGTTCATATTATAAGGCGTTCGTGAGTTGAGGTCTCACTGCACATACATGTTTTTGGAACAACAACAACAAAAACACCAAACGTCAGCACTGACAGTTTTATTGCCGGCAGGTCACATAGTCAGTGGGCGCGTTCACGTTTAGCCATTGTGATGCAATTATTTTGAGGAATTTCATTTCTTGATTGAACAACTTTCTTGTTTGGACAGCCCTGGATCATTTTTTCACAGGAGCTGTGGCCGACAGCTTCACTGGAGGGCATCTTGGAGCCTGTTACACAACACAAATGAGGTGAAGTAGGTTGATCTTTGAAATATTTTTGGACTCACTTTCAACCTGTTTTTTACAAATCTAATTTGCTTACATCACAACCAAATTTGATATTTTAACCAAAGATATGAGCGCAACTGAATTTCACGGTCACTCACTTAAAATCGCCGCCATCCAGCAGTCTCTTGTAGGTCTCGATCTCAGCTTCCAGTTTCACCTTGAGGTTGAGCAAAGCCTCGTACTCTTGCGTCTGCTGTTGGATATTAGCGCGCAGGTTACCGAGCTCCTCTTCCAGAATCAGGATGATGTTGTTGTACTTCTCCATTTCCATGTTGTTACGCAACTCTGTGTTGCGTAGTGTGTCTTCTAGAGATGCTTTCTGAGAAGCAATGAGATGTTTGGGCGGATTTGTAGATTGATTCAGCCGGTGGAAAATGGATACAAAATAAAAGATGACTGCTTACTAAGCTCTGTTGAGATGCAAGCTCGATTTCCAGAGTTTGGATCTGTCTGGATAAGTCGCTTCTTTCCGTTTGGGCACCCTGGAGCGCTTCTGTGTTCTGTGATACTTGTGCTTGAACTTCTGCTGTCTAAAGTTCAGTGAAGGGAGGACATCGCAGCGATGAACTAAATTGTTACGATTATATTTTCTTTGTTCGTGATGACCCTGACCTGATTTTCATGCCAGCGTTTGAGGTCTTCTGCATTTTTGACCGCGATCTTCTCGTAGTTACCCCTCATGTCCTCCATGATCTGGGACAAGTCTTGACCTTTGGGGGCGTCGACGTCCACTTGCACACCTGACTGGGAGATCTGATTCCTCAGCTCTCTCACCTCCTAAACGACGACACAGACAGAAAACAAACAAACACATTTTAGAATTTACTCTAAACAAAATCCATTTCCAAATGCGAGTGAAGAAAATAATCGCAAATGAATTTATATGTTAATTTTGCCATTGACCCGTCGCAACTGTTTGCGCGGCGCACACTCACATTCTCATGATTCCTCTTGAGGAATTCAAGTTCTTCCCTCACGGCTTCGATCTCGCTCTCAATGTTCAACCTGCTCATGTTGGTTTCGTCGATGACTTTCTTCAGCCCAGCAATGTCGGCCTCTACAGACTGACGAATTGCCAGCTCCGTGTCATACCTGTGAAAATAAAACAACAGCACTCCTGTTGGGGTAACCCGTCCATTACAAAGCAAGTTTCTCCACATCTTGCAAGTAGATTTTTTTCTTATATTTTGGGTTGAAACCAAAGTATAACTTTACATTAAAATTTGGAATTCTGTGATTTTCCTCCTTCATATTGTCACAAGACTGCTGGTATTCAAAACCATGTGAAGATGTTTTGGTAAGATAATACTCTCTTGTCGAATCACAAGCGTGGGTGGAATTGTTTTTATCTGGCTCGGCAAGGCCAAACGGCATGTGACGAGGAGGTTGGCCACATTTATACAGAAAGAATTCAACATACTTGACTTTGAAGTCGTCCGCAGCCAAACGGGAGTTGTCGATCTGGAGCACCAGACGAGCGTTATCAGATATTTTGTCAAAGATCTAGAAAAACAAAAGCAAGCGATTTGTTCATTATTATCTGGCGTTCCAACCTCTTCAAAATGGCGTTTGCGTTCATCATGCAACCTCTGTGGATTGGCTTTTCACATTTTGTACAACAATCTGCAGATGTGATTTGGATCTCTGAATCTGTTTAAAGAACCGAGAGTCAGATTACGCAAAGGGGTCACGGAAGAGTGGAAAGAATGTTCTGCTGGATCCCTTTTCCCTCATTAAATAAATACATACATCACTATGCTGTATGAAAAAAAGCACAAAACTATAAATATAAATATCTAAAAATGTGTTTATGTTCTTGTGTTTACGTGGGTCGAGAAGATGAAATTCTTTGTGGCGGGGTGTGGGGATGGTGAATTTCTTTTGCATATCCTGTCTGGCAGGAAAGGCTTTATGAGTTTGGTGGGGAAAAGTGTCATTTTGTGAAAATCTGTGAAAAGGCCTTTGGAGAACTGCGTGACATATGACTCTGCTGAGTGCGGTCGATTGTTATGCAAGTGGGCCCCTTCTCGCGCTCACGCACATGTGCATCGACATACACTTTCATGCTGGTGGGACAAGATCCTTTTGTGCATGACTTTAGCAGACATCTGTTTCACATTGGGCCCAACGGACACGGGGGGAGTGGCGTCAAATCTCAATTATAAACGGCACAGTTTGGGGAACTTTTTGTACGTGGAAGTTTCTACCCTCATGTTAGTGACTCATCGAGGGAAGTGGTGAGCAACTTGAAGCCCAGATTGATGGGGGATGGTCAGAGTCGGGCAACCACACCCTTCATTCTAATGCAAGAAGTGGGATGACTGACGAGAGAAATTGGGAAAAGTAAAAGTTTCACCATCTCAAACATGCATTTCTTAGGTTCTTAATAATGTGATACTTGGATTTGACTTCTACCCAAATTGGTGACGACATCATCGTGACAGAAAAGTGTAGGTGGCAGGATGAGAGAAATTTTTAACCTCCACAAAATGAATTTAACCTGCTGATGTGGTCACCATAACGTGACACCAACCTGTTTGCGGAGGTCTTCAATGATGGGTTCATACTTGCTGTAGTCTCTCATGTCAGGCCCTCCGGTCTTCAACGCGTCCCTGATCTTCATCTCCAGCTCCTGGTTGGCCTGCTCCAGGTTCCTCACCGTCTCAAGATAGTTTGCCAAGCGATCGTTGAGGTTTTGCATGGCTCCCTTTTCATTGCCCGTAATGCCGGCTCCCATGCCACCGCCCGCTGACATGGATCCGCCAAAACTCACTCCCATACTGCCACCCATCCCGCTGACCATCTTGCTCGGGCCAGAACGCAGGGAGGATGAAGAGACGGAGGAGATGCGGGTGTCATGGCCACCGGCGCCACCGTAGGTGCTGGCAGCACGATAGCGGGGTGTAACGTGGGATGCAGATATTTGCTGGAAGTTGGATCTTCTGTAGCTCATGGTGGAGAAGTTTTGTTGGTCACAGAGAAGAATGTGAGAAGTAGAAGCTTGCAGCTGGTCGGCGTCAAAAGAGACGATGGTCGTGGGAAGTGGGGAATTTATACTCCTCCTTCTTTCCCTCATTCTCAGTTGGCCTTTTTAGACCCTGCCCACTTCAACGTCGCCCTGTTTTTCATTTCCTGCTCTCTCTTTCTCTCTCAGGCCTTCCTTTGCCCGCATGTTTCCTTTTCTAACCCAGTGTGTCTTCAACTGTCATGGAAACGTACAAAGCATATTCTCGACAACAGTGACACATGCAAATCAGATTCGTTGAGCGAGTGAGCAAAGGCAAATGAGGGTGAGGTTTGCACGCAGGAAAATGAAAGAGTTTCGCCAAAACAACCAAACACTTTTGCTTTACCCATAAAAGGAATAATGTCTGCTTTTCAATGTAGCCCAGAATTGATCCATAGGGTATGTCGCAAAATGTTTTTGCCAATGCCATGCCAATGGATGAAAAAATAGAAAGGATTTGTGAAAAAAAAAATCACATTTTCACAAAGTTGACTGGTGATTGCTTAACTCCCCGAGTGAGAACCGAACCAAAGGCTGTAATCACATTTCAAAACAAACAGTAAGTTAACAGCGAAGACAAAGGCTGTTCCCACATTCACAAAGAAAATCCAAAGGACACACAAGCTTCCGAGATACCCCGGAGGTCGTGAAAACGGCGAGACGCACAAAGACCTTGCGTTAGCTGATCCCACGCTTATAATACAATCAAAAACAAAACAAAGATAAAGGAGACCTTTGTTCACCAATCACATTATATCTGCAGATCCGCACATATCGGGTCTACTATTGACACCATAACTTTTGAAGACCTAGCTCAAAGAACTCTGAAGAAACTACACCTGACATCGCAAGGTTCAAGATGTCCAATTGAAATGTAACTATACGACTGATTGGAAAATGCGCACGGGCTGAAGTATGAACTTCGACTTTTTACGATTTTTTTTTTTTCAGATGGAGTGCGGCCTATGAGGACCCGGTTGCACCATTAGGGATGGGGTGGGGTTGGTGGGGTCGGTGGTGAGGCTGTGACCTTTTCATACACCTTGTAACCTGATATGAAAATTGTCCGCTGCAGTAACCGCTGTCCCTTGAGGGGTTGAACTCTTCATAAGTAGTAACACTGACTTGTCGTAAGTGAACAAGCTCTGCAACAACAGTCCTAAAAAAAAAAAATTTCAGTTTCAAGACCGTTCAAATTTCAGTGTTACCCACCAGCTTGCTCATTTGTTAGTAAAGATGACCCAAAAAAAGTGGAAAATCCAGTTCGAGAAGGGAAACGGGAGATATAAAGAGGAACTATAAATGAAACGCACATGACTCAAACCGCATGACAGATGCCTTCATTTGCGTGGAAAAATGCTGACATTTTGCTTTACCATCGCAACCCCGCAAACAAACAAATCAGAGTATGCTAAAGTCTATCCCGGATATAACAAGAGAAAAGAGATGGTTGAATCCAAGACATTGGAAATATAATGAAGCGTTTTATGTGCTTCATTCAAACATGGCTTTCAAAGAACAGATTTACTGTTCTATATCATAGTTCAGTTCCTATTAAAAACTTGATAATAGCAATGTGCCCGTGCAGGCACTTTAATTCAAACAACACAAGTCACAAATGTATTGTTTTTGTCTTGATCAAGCCCACAGTGACTTGAAGTAACTAACATGAGCAACAATAACAACACAACTAACAAAATTATGATTTACAACTCACTCAGTCAACAATTGGCCAGATACAGTAAAGTCTCGTTATATCGATATTCAAGGGAGTCCGAAAAAATATCGATATAACCGGGACTATCGATATATCCGACCCTGTTTGCATGTAATTTTCTCCGTGCGTGCATAGAAATAGTATCGATATAACCGGGACTATCGTTATATCCGATATCGATATAACGAGACTTTACTGTAATTGTAATAATCGTACAATGTTCAGGTTTCAGAGCTAAATTGTTGCTAGTCTTTGCTAAAAAAAAAGTATATATTTTAAAAATTATATAAAAAATATATAAAATTATACAAAAAGTGTATATATAATTATATAATATATAATACAATATCAATAATATAAATAATAATCTAATATTATATATATATATATTAATAATATGGATAATATTATAAACATACTATAAGTAATATAATAATATTATAAAAAAGATATATATATATATATATATATATATATATATATATATATATATATATATATATATATATATGTAATTATAATTATATACGTAATTATAATTATTTATGTAATTATATAATTATTGTCTTGTTTTAAGGGGATTCAGTTGAGTAGTGGCGTGGTGCTCTAGCGCCCTCTATTAACCAGTTGTCATTGTTTTATCTTTGTATAAACATCACTAGGTGAATGTTTCAGTTATACTCTTTTTTCTTTTTTTCCCGTAATTTGATAACCTTAAATGTGCTTGCGTCTTTTGTTTGAGATACTTGCTTTAGCCGAAAAAGCCCATGGTGTTATATTTTCACTCCAGGTCAATGTCTTTATTGTCCATGAGTGTCTTTTCTTTGTTTGAGCTCGTGTGAGTTTTTGTACGAGCGTGGAGAAATACTGTATTGCATGGCAGCACAGCAAAACTAGGTGTGTACTGCATATGTTATGTGCTGTGCTGCCACCGTCTGTGAAAAACACAATACTGTACTGCGTACTATATATGCAACGAGTGGAATTGCACTCACGTGACAAGCACTTTCATTCTGCATCCACTAGGTAGCAGAAGTCTGGATGAAACAAAAGTACATGTACTTCACGCACCAGCAGGACCTTTGCGACTTGGCTCATTCAAATCACATTTCGGCACCAGTTGTGACAAAGGCTGCTTGAACAGCGCTGTATTTTTGTGTGTTTTACACCGCCTGGCGTACTATTTTTGAACCAGGGAGAGTTTCCGTTAGAAGGTTTTACTATCAACTAATAAGGCTTCGAATCCAAGGTTGATAAAGTCACACGGTTTTGCTATCTTGGCTGGTGCATTGTGAACCATGCAGTGTGACACCCAAAATGGAGAAACGCAACGTATACTTATTCTTATTCTTATTCTTATTCTTATTCTTATTCTTATTCTTATTCTTATTCTTATTCTTATTCTTACTGCTACTACCACTACTACTACCACTACTACTACTACTACTACTACTACTACTGCTAATAATAATCATAATAATCATCATAAGAATTATTATTATTATTATTATTATTTGGACAGACACACCGTGCAATGTTTGAAAGGTTTGCTTACTATAGTGTTATAACCAAATTGATTCTCGAAAAATTAACAGTTGCCTTTTTGGGAAAGGGGGCAATTTGTTCATGGTAATGTTAATGACACCATTTAGAATAATCTATATCCAGTAAAAGGTTAAAATCCTTTTTTTTTTAACAGTGGGATTTTTGGCAATGTATTCTGAGCTACAAAGAACAAATGAAGCAACTGTACCTGGAGGCAATGCAGGAAGTGAGTTTTATGACTACTTGACCAATAATTTTTAAGGCTTGGCAGGATCCTCCCGAACACAGTCCACGTTATCCACAAAAATAAAGCTTTTAAATATGATGTTTTTTTTTACACAAGCATGTTTATTACTTCACCTGACGAAGTCAATGTTTGTTGTTTATTTTTATGTTGCACACTGGTTTCCTTGATTCTGTGTGCAGGCCGTGCGGCTCGGGGAAAAGAATTAATTTAAGGTTTCCGTAATCCAATTTCCATGGCGCCCTCCTTTGTGATTTATGACATGTATGTGTGTCCTTCAGCACATTCCATACTCAGAGTGTCACTTCGCAGCTTCATACAAATCAAAACGTCAGTGTCCTTTTAAATAAGATTGCGATGAGACATTTTAGCCATGGAAACATATATTTTTTCTTTTGGTGTTTGAAGCAAACAATGCAAAAAATGTTAAAATCCCACAAATTGATACAGTTTGTCTCCAAAGTCGGAGGACTTTTTACCTATTGGATTGGATTTTTCCTTATGTTGGATTTTATGGGTCATTTGAAAGCTATTTAAGACTTAAGGTGGGACAAGAAAAAACAAACCATGTTTGCTCTCCACCAGCTGATAAAGAAAGAATGTTCATGCTTCCATGAGGCGGATGGTGCTACTGGCAAATGTCCCCGACAGTCTAGCTTCTGCAATATGTGCTGTTAAAAGCGATTAGTGACAAGGCGAGTAAAACTAATGAAAGGATAAAAATACATTTGTCATATTTCTGAGACATGCAGTCGCCGGGCACCAACGCGTTACGTACATCACACACTTTACTTGGCAATATGTCACCCCGATGAGAAGTGAGGGAACAAATGGATGTGCTTCCTTATTTGATTGAGAGCCGGTGGTGTGGATATTTGAGATGGGAGGCTAATTTAATGACAAAAGTAACTGAAAGTAAACCTACAGTACGTAACATTATTGAAATTACAGACATTGGGTGAGTAATGTAATGTAATGTAATTAAATTAAATTAAATTAAATTAAATTAAATTAAATTAAATTAACATAATAACATAACAACATAACATAAAATGTAATTTATATTAAATTAATTTAATTTATGTTATGTTCTGTTGTATTTTATTTTATTTTATTTTATTTTATTTTATTTTATTTTATTATTTATTTGTATTTATTTTTTAAGCCTGGACCAACATGAATTAAATGCTCTCATTCTTTTAAACAATTTGATGCAAATGCACAGCAAGATGTGATTTTTTTTCCCTTGACAACACACCCATCCCACACACCCCATGCCATATTTTTGCGTTCATGACAATGACCAATGGTGAACAAGAAGTTAACCCTCCCCTGTTCCAATAAATAGCACCAAACCCCTCTGGACGGTCTACCTGCCCGACTCTCCTATCTTCAGCAGAGTCTCCGAGCCTCCTCTCACCCCACCTCGCTGCTACAGAATCCTTTGTGACCATGTCTGTCAGAGCTGTGAAGACCACCACTTTCTCCACCATGTCCACCACCAAGGGACCGAGTCATGGCTTCAGCAGCCGTTCCTTCTCTGGCTACGGCGGACGAGGTGCGGGTGTTGCCAGGCAGAACTGCGTCGTCCGCGGCGCCTACGGTGGGGTGGGCAGCAGCGGCGCCGTCGTAGGCGTCGGAAGCTTCAAGGCGGTCGGTGGGTATGTTGCCGGCGGGTCAGGCCAAAGAGCGGGTGGATTGGAATTTGGCTTTGGGGGCTTTGGCGGACGCGTGGCTGGTGGTATGGGCCAAGAAGTGGTGGCGCCCATCACAGAAGTGACTGTGAACAAGAGCCTGCTGGTCCCCTTGAACCTGGAGATTGACCCCACCATCCAGTCGGTCCGCATCCAGGAGAAGGAGCAGATCAAGACACTCAACAACCGTTTTGCATCCTTCATTGACAAGGTCAGTCCACTTTCTTCAGTGGTTTTTCTTCCATTGGTGTACGACCACGTACAGGCTTCTAAAATAAAAATCTTGAACATTTGTTTCAAGGCAAGATGTTGCATAACTGCAATTTGCTGAGATCATCAGTATAGTGATGCACTATCGAACTGGAGCGTTTTTCTCAATAAAGGCATTCTTTTTAACTCGTTCACTGCCAGACGATCTGCAAAAATGTGTCCACTCCGGTGCCAGGGTTTTTCTCATTGTCACTCGAATTCCAGGACCCACAGAGAATCTTGTTTTAGGACTACATAAACATTCAATGCAGCGTAAGAATCCTTAGACTCGCTTCTTTCATCAGAAAAACAGAGTTAATTCCTACATTATATGAGTCTGGAGTTATATGAGATTGAAATGAGGGCGGCTGTCCAAAATACAATGCAATCCATACATATTGGTTTATATAACGCTTTAACAACATCTGAAGCCGGAACAAAGCGCTAACATGAAAAAAAAAAAAATTGCTGCCCCCTTGTGGAAGGGAAAAACATTACCAGAGGTCTAGCCAGCGTTTTATTGGCACCCAAGGAAGAAAAAACAAAACCCAAATTAATTTGGGATTAGCACTCTACGTCATATTTTCAATTCCTGCATACATTCGTGAATGGCAGTGAATGAGTTAATGTACACTGGTGGTTTACTAATATTGCCAGTCCCCAAATATTCAGCACTCTGGCTGAATGGTCACAAACCTGGATAGTTTGCACCAGCGGAGGCAAAACTTATTGACTGTATGCAAGTGTGTTTATTGCATTCAATATGTAAAAAGAATGAATATGTAAGAAAAAAAACGAAGACAAAAATGACCAAACATAAATTATATCCATCTTTTGACAACATGACTTCAATCAATCAAAAGCAATGATGCTTGAACAATCACAGTTAATAATTACAATGAAAAAAGGCACTCAGCCAGTAATTGATCAACTCTTATCTACAGGTACACCCCCCCCCCCCCACTGCCAGACCCCACTTGGAAGTCATGCCGAGGTTTCCTTTATTTAAAGAAACCCCCAGAAAAAAAATGAGGGCCAGAAGTTAACTTAGAAATCAATCACACACGTTCAGTTAAAAATAAACTCTGCTCGATCCGCTATCTTGTGAAACGACTCAACATGGATGACATGCATGCTTGTGCTGTTTGCCCAGGGCCCCACCCAACCTGATAACTCTGAATGAAAACATTGTAAAAGGGTTTCCGCATGTCACAATTGGGAAACACCACTATTTTGTGTTAAAGGACAACCGACGTATCCGAACAAGTTGTGTCCATAATTTGTAAAATGGCTTCTAATGACTTCTACTGAGCGTATTTTACAAAGATTCCACCGCATATAGCTTTATTTTACGTTTTAAAACTCGCGCTGAATATTCAGGAAGTCTTATTTTTGAGTTGGTGACGAGTCCATATGTGACGTCACTAAGGAACGCCCCTGACCGAAAAAAAAAGACACATTGAAGCAGTCCTTCCATCACGTCAATGCATTTTGCTGTGCTTGTTTGGTCTGAAAACCTCGTGTTGCACCCAAAAGCCGCCAGAAGAGGGCATCCAAGCTCCATGGAAGGAATTTATCAGCCTGTGGAAATGGGCTGATTCATTCCTCAACAGCTGTGTGGCCATTTTGTGCCACTTTTTGGGTGAGACATTTCCCCCCAAGGTTGCCTCAAAATGTCACGGAATAAATTATTTAATCGAGTCCAAACATGTATGCTTTCGTCTTCAGAACTATTTGAATCATATTCATAACTGGATGTGTAACAAGAAAGCATCTTGGCTTGACGTCACGAACTGGGGGCGGGACTTTCTGAAAATTCCCAATTCGCAACTCAATTTTTTGCAGATTTTGGACACTCTCAGTCATTTTTATTGGTGTCTTGCATTTGAATAAAAATATCATACTGCATGTTTTGGGTATTTTGGATGCTATAAAACGTTTTTCCGATGTCAGTTAACAAACAAAAAAAGTGACGTCTGTTGTCCTTTAAAAGCTTCATTGTGGCCGAGTAATAATTTACCTTGCATTGATGTTGATCCAGGGGGGTCATTTTGTATTCCTGTTTTTTGTTCTCATTTAGTGAGCCCAATCGCTTCTTCAAACCTTCTCAAAGACCCCCGAGTCACATTCCATACAGTTTATTCATGAACGTCCATTCTCGTCAGATCTTTCGGGGAATATCAGCATCTTATCTGGCAAACAAGGCCCTCCTCTGAAATCTCTTCTCATTAAATATAGCCGTTACCCCACAGGTGCGCTTTCTGGAGCAGCAGAACAAAATGCTGGAAACCAAATGGAAACTTCTACAGGAGCAAAGTCCGACATGCTCCGTAATTGATGGCATGTTTGAAGCCTACATCGCCAACCTGCGTAAGCAGCTGGACAACTTGGGTCACGAAAAGGTCAAATTGGAATCGGACCTGCATCACATGTCAGGTCTGGTTGAGGACTTCAAGAACAAGTGAGTTCATGTTGCTGTTTAACGTGCTAGATAGAATTCTCCTTTTTCATTGTAATTACTGTTGTTTTTACTGTACTGTATATATGCCAACGCATACAACCATGCTTCTGTGTGACTGTATATTATTTTCATAGATATGAGGATGAGATCAACAAGCGCAATGAATGCGAGAACAACTTTGTCCTCATGAAGAAGGTCTGATTTATTTATGTATTTATTTGTCTATTTTTTTTAGCTATCTGTTTTATTTGTCTTTCTGGTTTAATGTATTTATCAGCTATTTATTTATTTATTAAGCTATCTGATTTTATTTATTTATCAACTTTTCATTTATTTATTTATTGAACTACAGGTATATGTTTTTATTCATTTATCTATCTGTTTTTATTTATTTATCAGATTATGTATTTATTTATTTATTTATTAAGCTATCTGGTTTTATTTATTTATCACCTTTTCACTTATTTATTGAACTACAGGTATATGTTTTTATTTGTTTATCTATCTGTTTTTATTTATTTATCAGTTATGTATTTATTTATTTATGTATTTATTTATTTAGCTATCTGTTTCATTTAGCTTTCTGGTTTTATGTATTTCTCAGCTTTTTATTTATTTATTTATTTATTTATTTATTTATTTATTTATTTATTTAGTTATTCATGTATGTATGTATTTATTTATTTATTTATTAAGCCATCTGGTTTTATTTATTTATCACCTTTTCTTTTATTTATTTAACTATTTATTTAACGATTTGTTTTTATTCATTTATCTATCCTTTTTTTATTTATTTATTTTCCTTTCCATCATTGACTTCCTGGTGCTTTCTACTATCTTTGTGACTGCTTTATTTCATGTATATGATAGCTGCCCATGTTAACCGCTTTGTTTCAGTTTAAGCTATTGTTAAAGCGCTTTATACATCTATATGTATAGTCTTGTATTGTATTTATTTATTTAGTCAGTTAGGTAGTTGAAATCAGGCTGAATGTAGTTTTTAATTTTTCATCACAAGGGTTGTTTTCGTATTTGTTTGCGTCGTGAGCATTCTTCCTCTTGTCTGTTGCCACGCAGGACACGGATGCAGCCTACCTGAACAAAGCTGAATTGGAAGCCAAAGTCGACGGGCTGTCTGATGAGCTTGACTTCCTGAAGCAGCTCTTTGATACCGTAATGAATTTACCATCATACTGATGATCTCTGATTTAATGCATGTTAAAGACCTTTTCTTTGAGCAGGAAATCCAAGAGCTGCAGAGCCAGATCAAGGACATATCCGTGGTGGTGGAGATGGACAACAGCCGGAACCTTGACATGGATGCCATTGTTGCTGAAGTGCGCGCCCAGTATGAAGACATCGCTAATCGAAGCAGAGCTGAGGCTGAATCATGGTACCAGAACAAGGTAATGTACGTTATGGCAAGAAAATCGACGATTCGCTCTCGATATACAAACACACAAAATACCCCTTTGGACAAAGTCAGGTTCTTTACAAAGAAGACCTCATTGACTCTGGTAATGATGAAATCTTATCACTTTTTAGTAGTGATCAAACACCTTTCTTGGTGTTTTTAAACATAAACAATGACTCGCCCACATTTTCTTGCATATAGTATGCCGATTTGCAGCAAACTGCTGGAAAATGTGGCGAAGACCTGAAGATGACCAAGGCAGAGATTGCAGACATGAACCGCAGAATTATGAGGCTCCAATCCGAAATCGACATGGTTAAGGCACAGGTGAGGTTTGGATCAGTAGTTACCAAGAGTCATTGTCCATTCTGCCATTTATTTATTTATTTATTTAGCTAAATCCTACTCACTACTCATTCAACCAATGACCACATTTTCTTCTGCTTCTTTGACCAGATAAAAAATTTAGAGGCACAGATCGCCGAGGTTGAAGACCGCGGGGAGTTGACAGTAAAGGACGCCAAACTTCGCATCCGAGAATTGGAGGAAGCTCTTCAAAGGGCCAAACAGGACATGGCCTTGCAGGTCCGCCAGTACCAGGAACTGATGAACATCAAGCTCGCACTGGACATTGAGATTGCCACCTACAGGAAACTTCTGGAGGGAGAGGAGGACAGGTATGATGATGAGTTTGTGCTTCATCCATGTTGTTGTGATTTATTAAATTAAATTAAATTAAATTAAATTAAATTAAATCAAATTAAATTAAATTAAATTAAATTAAATTAAATTAAATTAAATTAAATTAAATAAACCTGCAGAAAAAATATCCTAAAGTGTCCTTGAGAGTTTTGAAATTTATAATAATAATAATAATAATAATAATAATAATAATAATAATAATAATAATAATAGTTGTCATTATTATTATTATTATTATTTTAATTAATTTTATGGATTTTTTTATTTTCATTTTCATTTTCATTTGTTTATTTTTTTATTTTTATTTTTATTTTTATTTTTCATAGTAGTAGTAGTAGTAGTAGTAGTAGTAGTAGTAGTAGATTAGATTAGCCTTTATTAGTCTTACAGTGGAAAAATTCCCAATTCACAGGTGCAAATTTATTGATTTATATTTAACATTTATTTAACCAGGTTAGTCCAGTTGAGATTAAAGACCCCCCCCCCCCCAAGAGCGACCTGGTGGGGATATTCAGAAGGAAAAACATACATTCACAGACATACAATGAGAGACAAAATCCAATTTTAAAAATCCACTATGTTGGATTAAACCATTTATGATTCATAGCTAAAATGAAATTATTGAAACAGTCAAACAAAAAATATGCTGTTTAATTCACATTTCAAAACATTTCATGACACCGCTTCCTTGAATTTTCTGTCATCCTGTAGTAAAATTTCTTAAGGTTGATTTGTCTCTTTCTAGGTTGATAACTGGAATCAAGACCAATGTGTCCAAGATGACGTGTATGTATTCAATTCCTTTGAAAGACTTTGAGCTCTATTTTTGTATACAGCTGTTCAGATTTTGTGGTTTTAGAAAGTCAATAATGCCGTTACGCCTGCTCAGACCACGTTTTGACACTGGCGGAAGGTAGGCAGGTGGTCTAATTCACTGTACGACATTTATAAATGCATCTACAGTGGCCATCAATCCTTCTGAAATCTAAACTCATGCACAGCTCTGCAGGCGGAAGATGATTAATCCGACAAGTCTGGTGCCCAATCATAGATCAGCATTCAAAGGGATTAAAAGGAGCCATTTTAATTGGACATGACTAAAGTTGACTCTGTCCACTCCAAGAGCGGCGCAGCCCTCCTTCTGGCACATGCACGGGTCCGTGCTCATCTACAAAATTACTATCCTTGCGTCTAGCCAGCATCCATGTCAAGTTACAGCATACAAGGATACAAGGAGTCCTTTGTCTAAATGGCTGAAAATGTAACTTGTCCGATTCAAATTGTTTTCGGCAGACAAATATAGACGATATATATCTTCTTGTAATGCACAGCTGTAAACTACAACGCTTGCGGCCTGGAACACTCCCGCATTCCGTCCTATGCAAGCGGCTCATTTGGCATCGTCAAGGCGAGTGGAGGTTCTGCGTCTGGCCAGGAGCAAACAGAAGTGAAGAGCACCACTCAAGTCACTGCGACAGAAACTGCCACGAGCACTGGTGAGGAGAAGAAGGAGGTGGAGGTGCCTGCTGTTAAAGAGGCTGCTACTGTTCAGGAGCAGGTCGAGGCTGAAGTTGTGGCTGAGTGACTTCCCGAAGCCCCATTTTCAATGAATTCGACAAGGAAAAAATGATGCCGTTACGTAAAACGTCATGAGGAGACAGCCTTTGCTTTTTCTGTCAGTGATCAGCAAATTGGAACCCCAACCGTCAGTTTTGTCACCAAGACAGTGCATGCATCTCGCCACTAGATGACTCTGTGGCATCGGTTTTCCTGACGCAATAAATTAAAATGCCATCTACAAACTCGCCTGTTGTCATTTTATCAGGGAATGTGGAATTGCAAGACAAGGTTGCGAACAGAGACACTCAAGATCACAATGAGACATACGTTTTGCTTTCACGCCTGATTGACATGATAAGTACAAGTTATCAAATATTTTTTTAAGACAAATTATCATCCAGATACATTATCTGTTTTTTTTTGTGTGACACAGATGCTAAGATTATGACAGATTTATACTACGCACTATTTAGACGAGGAGTGGCCAATGTTTCGGTTCACTTTAGATCACGATAGCGCCTCATGTTGATGTTTTTAAAATAAAAAAAAACCGAATAAATAAATACACAAACAAACAAACAAATAACCAAAACAATATAAATAAATAAATAAATAAATCAAACTGGAAATGAATGAATGAATAAATAAATAAATAACAATGAATACATAAATAAATAAACACATTACCAGATGAATAAATAAATAAATACACAAACAAACAAATAAACAAAAAAATCTAAATAAATACATAAAAATGGAAATAAATAAATGAATAAATAAATAAATAAATAAATAAATAACAATGTGAATAAAAATAAATAAATGAATAAATAAATAAATAAATACACATAAACAAAAAATATAGATAAATAAATAAAAATGGAAATAAATGAATGAATGAATGAATGAATAAATAAATAAATAACAGTGCAAATAAATAAATAACAATGCGAATACATAAATAAATAAATAAATAAACAAATTACCAGATGAATAAATAAATAAATACACAAACAAACAAACAAACAAACAAAAAATATAAATAAATACATAAAAATGGAAATAAATAAATGAATAAATAAATAAATAAATAAATAACAATGTGAATAAAAATAAATAAATGAATAAATAAATAAATAAATAAATAAATAAATAAATAAATGTGAACAGCAGATTTGCTTTATACATTTCGGTTGTATTTCACGTCCAAGTACAGTCAACTTGCACTGACTCAGAACAGTTGAACATTTATTCAGGCAGATTTTCTGAACAATATTTTTGTAATTGCTTATTGACATAGAGTTTGTATTTTTTTCATTGAAGTGACACACCATAAAAGGATTGTCATCAAAGAAATTCATTAATTCAAATTGAAAACTGAAAACGGACAAAAAAAAAAACAGGTTATAACATGCATTCTGGGTGCTGTTGCCACACCCAAAACTATCCAACCTCTCATAAAGCAGAAAGCCGCGCAACGTTTTCGTCTTTTATTGTTCTTTAGCTCAAGTGTGACTGCTGACATCTGCACAATAAGCTCAGGACATATTCAGACTTGATTCCAGGCCAGCACGGTTTACCATACGTGAACTCATATGTCAATGACAAAGTCATGACAAGGTCATCTGAAGTAACACCGAGGGGGAAATAATAAAGCTCATGTGTTGACCTGCCACTTACATGCAGCTCAGTATGTAGGAGTCATTTTCACAGTACCAGTCCAAGCAATTGGGAGTTTCTTGGGAAAACATGCCTAAAAAAAATTAGTTAAAACAATAATCACCAATGCATCGAATGACACTTCAACTCAGTGAGCTTTAAATTTGATACTTGGCATTAAAAGTGTCCAGAATGTGAAAAAAAAAAGATGATACAGTTGATGGACATTCCATGATGGTGACAGTTTGACTGACAGACGCATTCATTTGACATAATTTCTCGTTGGAAAACAGCTTCTGAAATGATGAAGAGGTCGCTTCATACATAGAGCCAGAGCTACCAGCACAATTTTAGTTTGCTGACGAAGCTTTTCGGATAAGGAGCGGAATGTCCGACACCTTCAAAGATGCCGGCTGAAGAAACGTTTTCATCAATAGACCACTCCTGTACGACTGAGAGCTTACACAGAAGCTTTTTAAATGAAAATTTAAAACAATTCAAAAGGCCAAACGGGCTGCATTCAATTTTGGAGCTTCTATTGGATTGCGTTCATAACCGCACAGCAACTTCATGGTAATTTTAAAGTGGCATATAGCGAACTTTCATTTGCGAGGATCCAATCATTAAATGTTTTTGGCGTCGATGGAATATTTGCTGTGGTATGGGCTGGAATCTTTGCGTGTGGGAATCACATACAGTAAAGTCTCGTTATATCGATATCGGTTACATCGATAGTACTGCTTATTATGATACTATTTCTATGAACGCAAGGAGAAAATTTACATGTCGCAGGATCGGATATATCGATAGTCGGGTTATATCGATATTTTTTCCTACTCCCGAGAATATCGATATAACGAGACTTTACTGTAGTTCATTTAATCATTAGGCCATCATTAAATATCAAAGGTGAAGTATTGACTTCAGGCAGCAGTACTGATCCGGACAAATCTTCCCTGACAGTTGCTGACATGCACTCATACTTTTAGCAAATTGTTGCCGCATGCTTAAACGTTTTTTTGTCTTTTCATGAGTACAGTGCAGAGGGTCACACAATGATCTTTACGTAGTGCATTCACCAATTACGATTGCTAGTCATTTTACGTTCATAAAATACATCTCTCACTGCAGCATTCTCAGTGGCAGTTATGATGTTTAATGAAATCGCAGGTGGCAATTTTCCATTGCGTTACGTAATGCATAAAATACGCCTCACTGTAGTACTGTAGTACTGCATTACGGCGCGACAGCTCAACTTGTCTGTACAATACAAGACATCCAAGCCTCAGCGGGAACGTTCAGTCGTCTCTGCATCACCCAAGTGCCGGCAGCTAAATGCTTTAACAATGCATTACACAAGTTAGACTTGTTAGAGAGTTGGCAGCAAAATCGCATTTTCTAATTTTTGGGACGGTGCAAGCAAATCTACTGAATGTTGGTTATCCAGTTTGGCTCTTTTCTAGTGGAAGATGAAGTGCAAGAGCAAGAGATGAGAGCTGTAAATATTTCTTTAAATAAGTTAGCAAGACCGTGAATAATAATTGTCATTTGAGGGGTTCGTAGTTTTGGAATGGATGGACTTCATTTGAACGCAGCATTCCTTTTTTTCAATGTTTGCAACCCAAACAAGAACACGCCTTCTTCAGGCGACTAAAACACTTTGTTATTCCTTCAGCCAATTAGACGATCTGAAAATAAACATCCATCCGTGCATTTTCCAGACCGCTTAATCTTCATTAGGGCAACCGGGTGTGCTGGAGACTATCCCAGCCGTCTTTGGGCACTCGGCGGGGAACACCGTGAATTTGTTGCCAGCCAATCGCAGGGCATACAGAGACAAACAACCATTCGCTTTCACACTCACATCGAGGGAGAATTTGGAGTGTTCAATCAGCCTGCCACGCATGTTTTTTGGAATGTAGGAGGAAACTGGAGTACTCGGAGAAAACCCACACGGGCCCAGGGAGAACATGCAAACTCCACACAGAGAGGCTGGACCGGGTCTTGCACTGTGAAGTCGGCATGCTAACTACTCGACTACCCGACCAAACCCGAATATGGTCACATTTAAAGGACAACCGACACCCCCGGACTAGTCGTGTCCATAATTTGTAAAATCGCTTCAAATGACTTCTATTGAGCGTATTTTACAAAGATTCCACCGCATATAGCTATATTTTCCGTTTTAAGACCCGCGCTGAATATTCAGGAAGTCTTGTTTTCGAGTTGATGACGATGCCTGACGTGACGTCACTTAAGGAACGCCCCTGACCGAGAAAGGACACCCAATGCATTTTGCGGTACTTTGTTTGGTCTGAAAACTTCATGTTGATCCGTGTTGATGGCGAAATTAGAAGGAATACACATAAATAACACGATGGTGAATCGTTGTGTGTTGCACCAAGACAACGATTTGATATTTGCTAATACAAATTCCCAGGAGAAAAATCAGCACATTTCCAACGGAGCTTTGGCGCCATCTTCTGTATTTTCTGGGTGCTACATTTCTGTCCAGATGCCTCAAAATGACACGGAATAAATTCTTTAATCGATTTCAAACATGTATGCTTTCTTCTTCAGAACTATTTGAATCATATTCATAACTGGATGAGTAACAAGAAAGCATCTTCTCCGAAACTGAAGACATTGTTTTGATTCTCGAGCAAGGCAAGACGTCTTGGCGTGATGTCACGAACAAGGGGGCGGGACCTTCTGAAACTGGCAACTTCCGGGTTCAATTTGACGTAATTTTTGGACACTTTAAGTCATTTTTATTGGTGTTTTGCATTTGACTAAAAATATCATACTGCGTGTTTTGGGTATTTTAGATGCTCTAAAACGTTTTTCTGATGGCAGTTAGGAAACGAAAAAGTGGTGTTGGTTGTCCTTTTAAGGACTTTTAAGGAGTCTTCCTATGTGGACATGGCGTGTTTTCTTCAGGTCCTCTGGTTCCCCCCCCCCCCACATACCAAAATCATGCATAGCGGGCTGATCAAACACTCATAATTGTCCATCGGTGTGAATGTGAATGATTGTTTTTTTTTTCTGTGTGACCTGTGATTGGCTCGACAACGGTTCAGAGTGTCCATCAGGGATAGACCGCCCCTGCAATGTAATCAAGCACAGCTTGGTGCATAGGATCACTTGGCAGCAAACCTTCCCAGCTGCACCTCTCTCAACCATTTAAAATATTCAAAGCCACCCTTGAAAGCCTTTTAAAAAAAAGTCAAGCAAGTTCAAGGATCATCATGAGTTATTTGTAGCTGACGCTGACTGACAAGTCATTAAGTCCCCACATGGCATCTCAAGAGAACTGCTCCAGGCAGCCAAAGCTACAACCTGCGAACTGGACCTGTTTGCTTCCAGCTAAGCATCCAAACTATGATCTGAAAGTAGAGCTGCCCCACCCAAAAGCAATGCATTGTTAAGGTTGGGTGTGAAGTGTTGAATGCCTGCTGCTGTCCAAGAGTTGTTTCGCTGCAAGCTTTGCAATAATGAAGGCAATCAAATCATTCGTCCAAAAGATGTAAACTGCAGAGCAGCAAGGTTGTGGAATATTTTTTTTCGTTTGTGTTCCTGAGTGTATTTATTGACTTATTTCACATCCCTGCAAGTGTGTGTGTTTCTTATTATAAGCAACGCTGGAGGGGACACAAGAATGTGGCACTCAAAAGCAAAAGTAAATGAATGAAATCAGAATAATAATTTAGAAAAAAACTAAAATAGCATGCAGAGCAAGAACAAGGTTCTGGAATTACAAAAAAAATGCTTTAAAATCACCTGAATTGTCATTATAAGGCTGAAAATATGGTTTTATTTTGGATTTTAAAAATTCTCACTTTGGGCTGACATCAATTCTGTTGACATCTGATTGACGCGCAGCAAAACAGCTAAATACTGATTGCTCTTGTTTGCTTCGAACTCTGAGATTTGTTTATTGACTTAAAGGACAACCAATACCATTTTTTTTCTTTCCTAACAGACATCAGAAAAACGTTTTATAGCATCTAAAATACCCAAAACACATAGGCTGATATTTTTAGTCAAATGCAAAACACCAATAAAAATGAGCTAAAGTGTCGCAAAAGTACTTCAAAATAACCCCGGAAATTGCAAGGTTCAAACGGTCCCACCCCCTTTTTCGTGATGTCACTCCAGGACGTCTTTCCTTGCTCGAGAATCAAAACAATGGCTTCAGATTCGGAGAAGATGCTTTCTTGTTACTCATCCAGTTATGAATATGATTCAAATAGTTCTTAAGAGGAAAGCATAAATGTTTGCAATCGATTAAAGAAGTCCTCCCATGTCAATTCGAGCCGCCAGGACACCAATGTAGCGTCCCAGAAAATGCACAAGATGGCGCCCAAGCTCCGTTGGAAATGGGCTGATTTGTCTGCTGGGAATTCGTGTCAACTACTATCAAATACTAGTCTTGGTGCAACACACAATGATCCACCATTGCGTTTTTATGTGTTTTGCTTCTAATTTCGCCATCAACATGGATCAACAAAAGTTTTCAGACCAAACAAAGTATACAAAATGCATTGTGTGTCGCTTTCTCGGTCAGTGACGATACCTTCCGTGACGTCACGTACGGACTCGTCATCAACTCAAAAAACAAGACTTCCTGAATATTCAGCGCAAGTCTTAAAACGTAAAATATAGCTATATGCGGTGGAATCTTTGTAAAATACGCTCAGTCGAAGTCATTTGAAGTGATTTTACAAATTATGGACACAACTTGTCCACAGGTGTCGGTTGTCCTTTAAGTCTGTCTCCTGACCCCAGAACCCTCGTTACTTTCTATCCAAACAACATTTCTTTGATTTATTCAAGGTACTGTATAAGCCATCCCGTGATTTATAGGATAGCAGAATAATTTTAAAATTGATTCTACAGCTGGATGGAAGCGAGTGAGCAATTCGTTTTGATCTCTATGTTCTGGTCAAGACCCGACTTGCAACATTCGGAATGACCTGCAGCTGTTCGATGCACTTTTGGGGGAGTCCGGTTATGGCAATAATCAAGTCAACTGGAGATACTTGTAGGTAGGAGGCTATTGTATAAATATTCAAGTGTTTTGGTAATACTCGAGCAGCTGTATCATCAATGGGAAGGAGAGGCGTGGGAGTACCAAGCTGCTGAGTTGCGCAGAAGCTCCTGTTCTTAGTGGCGATTTCTCTTGTTGTTTTTGGTTATTGGGACAGGACAAGGTGGCCCACGTATCCAAGTGCTCAAAAACGTCTTTATTTTTTTTTACAATACAATACAATACAATACAATACATATTGATTTATATAGCACTTTAGCAACAGCTGACGCTGTAACAAAGCACTTAACGTGCACAACTATCATATACAGGAAATAAAGTAGTCACAAAGATAGTAGAAAGCACCAGGGAGTAAAGCAATAAAGTCGGAATCATGCTGAGTCGAATGCCAAAGAGTAAAGGTGAGTTTTGAGACGGGTTTTAAAGATGGGCAGCAAGGGAGGTTTTGGTCGAAAACTACATGATTTCACATGTTTAAAACTGATTATTTTCTTACAGACAGTGTATTGTAGGTGTTCAAATACCTGACATGTTTCGGCGTATACTTCCGCCTTCGTCTTCGACACTCTGACGAGGCGGAAGTATACGCCGAAACATGTCAGGTAATAGAACACCTAAAATACACTGGCTGTAACAAAATAATCTATTTTAAATTAGATATCAAGTAGACAGGATGAACACAAACACAAAATGGTCATCGGCACAGCAACATTAAAGAAAAACAAAAAAAAGCGAATTAAATATGACAAAAAAATAACTCGTATCCTTGAAGTAATCATTTCCATCAACAGAGGGCGCTGGTGTGCAACAGGACACCTTGCGGCAGGAGTCAGTGCTGTTTATTTCGACGAATAAGTAAAAAAAAAAACGGCCACTTGACTGTCCGTACGTAAGGCCGTTGTAAATGTTGCTGCCATTTCCGCTTTTCTACGTTCTCTCATCCTGTTCGCTGACTGTTGCGTAAGAATGGCGGTTAATTATTCACTACTATCAAAGTGACGCTGGGAGAAGGTTGGAGCTGACTGGGTGCGGTGAGCGCATGACAAGTAACTCACTCGACTTTCACTTGTTTCAACACGCCAGTGCACACTACTGGTATGCATAAAGCAACCCATTGATTTAGTTAGTAGCCATTTAAAAAAAAACATTCAATTTTCATACATCGACATTGCATTGTTGCCTCCATTTTATAATCAATTGAGTCTCGGGATTTTTTATGTTAATGGTTGTTTTGTGACAAAACTGCGGTTGCTAGGCGCCACCGCAATAACACAAGACATAGGATGGAAGAATGATGGGAAGAGAATGTTGTCATCCTCATTTGTCATTGTCGCATATTGGTGTTGTTTCGCCCATGCTACACACACAATCATCAGTCGCGTTTCTGCTGACGATAAACAAACAAGAGATCATTCCTGACCACTTTGCTCATTAAAAAATGTGAATAACCACGCATGTGAAGTGTTTTATCGTATTCCTTCATAGATCCTCACATACGGTATATGCGAATATAATTCTGGTTGCGTTAACCAAACAGGTTTCAGTGTTGACTGAGCAGCTTTAAGCAGACACACCCTCCCACTGCCAGCATTATAAAGTTTTCACTTGACTGAAATACAGCTATGGCTGTTTTTTTCTTCTCTCTCACTCTCTTTCTCCCCCAACTGGTGATAGGTGTGTACATTGAGACAAGTGCATGGTTTCCATGGAGCGCCATTGAGTCACTGAGAGGCAAGAGATGGTGCCAAAGACCAGACTGATAGGTTGGGCGGTGTCCAAACGGAATGCGTGAAGTGCTGGTTGAGCGGACGGACCTGCTCCAAAAAGTTGCTGGCGTGTACTTCTGAGTGGCCGGTGTGCAGTCTGCATATTGATTTTTACATTACATTTAAATGTCAACTTGAACTACAAGCACCATCATAGAATCATTTGTTAAAAAAAATACATTTAATGTCAACTTTATCCATTGTCCAAAGGTCAAGCACATGACACTGCAATCCATATAAAGCCCAAAAACATATTTCACAAAATAATTCAGCTGAGAAGGAAAAATGCTAAGTCCACCATTATTACAAAGTTGGTGATAGTAAACACACAGAAAGTGCCGATGCCTTATGACTCAAAACAGATAGTGCATGAGGCAAACACAGGTGTTTGTTGGTTACACAAGAATACCCCACATTTCGATACAACTTTTTGGCCAGACGTCTCACAAATTGTCTGCAGAAAAGTCAATCATCCAGTTTTACTGTAGCTTGTGCCAAGTTTCCCATGCCTAATGTCTATCACAATTACACTGTGTGTGTGTGTGTTTGTTTGTGTGTGTGCGTGCGCGTTGGGGTGGAGGGAAGGGTTTAGATGCATCGACAAGGTGTTAAAGTCCAGTCCTGCAAGCAGAGTGGATGGAATTGTGTCGGCATGCCTTTTCTGTCGACTTGTCAACTCTGCAAGATGTGTGAAAATCTGTTCAAAGTGACAACTCAGCAATGCGGCCCGGCTTGTTGGACGTCACCCGAATGGAAGCCTTTTTATACCGCATTCATGAATGCTAACGATCCAATCGTTCATGCAGGTTAACCACATTCTCTGAACTTGGCCCTCATAAGTTAGTTCCACACATGACTCGCGGCCTCTGTGTTGTAAGGGCGTGTCCCTCTTTGCAGGTGGCGAAACGGTGAAGTTTAGATTACTATCCAAACCAGCAACACTCCCTCGTAGACACACCCACGTCAGGATGCCGACGCAGGTATGAAGGGGTGTGTACGTGAGTCCACTTCTTTCACCTTATGAGTCATTTAGCCAATGAACTGATTGTGGCTTGATAAAATGGCACACTTAATTTTGTTTGATCCTTTTGGGGGTTGCTAGAGATGCACTTAAACTCTGGGGTACACTTTTTTCAAGGTTATAAATCACTATTTAGTAAAGAAGACAAACATGCAGAATGCACCTCACCTGGTGCAGTGCTATTGTTAACTCATTCCCTGCCAGACTATGTGCAACAATGTGTCCACTCCAGTGCCAGGGTTTTTGTCAGTTTCACAGAAATTGCAGGGCCCACAGAATATTCAGTTTTAGGACTACATAAACATTCAATGCAGCGTTAGAAACCTTAGACTCTCTTGTTTCATCAGAATAAAAGAGCTAATTCCTAAGTTATATGGGTCTGAAGTAATATGGGGTGCAAATGGGGGCTGCCCACTTGTGAGAGGGAAAAACATTGCCAGAGGTCTGACCAGCGCTTTATCGGCACCCCCACAAGAAAAAACAAAACCCGAACAAATTCAGGAATGGCGCTCCATGTTATATTTTCAAATCCAGAATAAATTCGAGAATGGCAGTGAATGAGTTAAAATGATACAAAAAAATCTGTTTTTTTTTTTGCTATGACGGAATGAACACGACAGAGTTTGCAAAACCTTTTTTATTTCAACAATGTTTTATCCTGCCGATGTCCTACAAATACCAGTCCAACCTGTCACGCTGTGCTGTTGCATAAAACGGAATATTTTACATTTCGCTTTTAAGAGCTTGTAATGACAAGATACCCGACAGTTACAGAGCTTATTTCAATACTTTTTGGAATTTGCTTTCATGTCCATGTATGTATTGCAACACATTTATATTTAGCCTGTGTGATGTTATGTATTCTTGGTATTATTACTTTTGTATATTTTAAAATAACATTAATCAGAGCCAAGACAATCTCAAATTAGTTGAAAAGAGGACGCTTACTAAATATGGAGGCAAAAAAAAAACATTAGCAAAAACTATTGTGAATTCCACAAGGTTGCGACAATAGACTCTGCGTTTGAATGCATGCATCAATGCAGCGCGGCAGTGATAAGTGATCACTTTGTTATGACTCCAGTTGAGGATTCTTGTCAAGTTTGTTCACTCAACATTTGAATTCACATGAACAAGAAACAAATGTAAATCGCCAAACGTCTGGTGTTGCTTCTTTTAAAAATTGTCACTAGAAGCAAGCAGCAAAGAGCCTTTTTCCATCTCAGGCCTTTGGCTTTGAATGAATCACCACAGTGGCTTTGTGCTTTACAAGCTGCTGATAGAGAACAGGGAGGGAAGTATATTTCACTTTTAAGTCAGCTCACGCTTTTATAGCCAATAAGTGAGAGTACAGTGAGACCTCAACTTACGAACTTAATTGTGTAAGGCGAAAAGTGTGTATCTAAAAAAAAATGTTCCAATAGGAAACCATTAAAATGGCAATAATCCGTTCCCGGGTTTCCTTAAAATATACTTTTCAACTAAATAAGCCTTAAAACTACACACAACATACCTTATTCTATGTATAATAAATGTTCTATTGTATTGTAATGAAAGAAATACACTGATTTGTATCATAAAGTCACTTTATTTACATTTGTGATGGTCATTTATGGCTTGATGGAATGGTATTGGAGGTCGAAGGTCAAAGGGAATTGCTGTTTGGAAAGAGAGGCGCATTACATGAGGACTGTAATTAAAGAAATAAACTGTGCTGTAAAATAAAGTTTTATTTATCTTTTTGATGGTCGTTGATGGCCTTATGGAAGGTGACTCTCCTTCCATAAGCCAACAACTGTTGGTAACTTAACCTCTGGTGCTGTTCGGTCGTGTGCTTCCGCCGAAGATCACTCCGCCAGCCGTGGTGGGTGTGTACTATGAAAATAGTGGTTATTATAAGGTTTAATTTTCATAAATTTGATGTTTGTAAGATGAAAAGTTTGTAAGTTAAGGTGTTTGTAAGTTGAGATCTCACTGTATTTCCATGTCACAGATTCAAATTAGTCTACCGACCAAGGAAGAAATGCAACCGTGAGAACCTGTCGTTGCTTCTTTTGTTTTGAGAATGGTTTTTAAAAACATCGGCCCGGGGGGGTTAGCTCAGCTCAGTGCAGCGCTCGTATGTTCGATTCCAGCTTTGACCTTCCTGTGTGATCGTTGCATGTCCTCCCAATGCCTGCATGGGTTTTCTCCGGGTACTCCGGTTTCCTCCCTCATTAAAAAAATACCAATACATGGTAGTTAAATGGGACACTAAATTGTCGCTTGGTGTGAATGTGAACTGTGGTTTGTCTGTGTGTGCCCGATGATTGGCTGGCAACCTGTTCGGAATGTACCACGCCCACTAGCGGGATGGGCTTCAGCACGCCCGCGACCCCTTGTGAGGAAAAATAAAAACAAATTGATGGATACCAACATCAATGGGTAGCAAACAATTCTCAAGTTTAACCCAATCGGCATCAGCAATATCACTTTCTCATAGGCGAGAGAGGCTGTGACTCATCCCGTGAGCTGTGCATAGGTGTTTTTGTATCGTAGTAGCGTCTGGCATTGCAAGGATGACAAAACCTTTCGTAATGCGCATACCGAAGAGCATTGTTGTGCCCAACCGTGCCAGCAAAAAAAAAAGCATTTCATCAGCTTGTGACCTGTGAATGAGGCGCAGTATGCATGAAAATTAAAAATGTGGTCCGGTGAGAGAAAAAAGCATTTGAATATTTCAGAGTATTTTCACTCCATTAAAAAAAAAAGGGCATCGATATGGTGCTTTATGGAGGTGTAACATGGACGTTGCCACACGTGTTTTGCAGTTATTTACACACACCGTCTCCCTCACAAATATTCATCCATGTCATGTGAGGTGTTTTTTTTTCTCTTCAAAAACAAGGTTCAGTATGAGGAAGCCAAGCCTGCTAAACTGCAGCTCAAAAGAATGTCCACACCCACTTTACACATACTGTACTTTAATGGAACAAACTCAACAATGTCATCATGCCTGCATTCGTTTTTTTTTTTTGTCAAATCAACTCAAAAGAACTCATAAGGTTTTTCAGCAGTGTTCTTAATACTCATTTTCAGTCGAAAAAAATACAATTGATTTTGCTTTAGATGCATGCAGATAATACATCTGTAAAAAATTGCATTTCTCATTTGGGGTATAATACTTACGGTAATGCTTTTTCATGTGTCAATGTTTCAGCTAGTTGAGTTCAATCTATTCAGTAACAAACACATAATAATAATAATAATACATTTAATTTACAAGCACCTTTCGGGACACCCAAGGACACTTTACAGTAAAAACAATACATAAAACAATAAAATCACGAATAAAACAACAAATAATAAAACAGCAGATTAAACTAGACCATGAAAGCAAGTTTAAACAGGTGGGTTTTGAAGTGAGATTTGAAAGTAGGAAGGGAGTCAATGTTACGGATGTTAGGTGGAAGTGAGTTCCAGAGTTTGGGAGCGGAGCGGCTGAAAGCTCTGCACCCCATCGTGGTGAGACGGGCAGAGGGCATACAGAGGTGGAGGGAGGAAGAGGATCTGAGGGCCCGGGAGGGACCGGAGATTTCAAGTAGGTCAGACAGATAAGGGGGGGTGGGCAAGGTTATGGGTGTCTTTAAATGGAAACAGAAGTATCTTGAAATCAATACGACGTTTAACAGTGTAGCTGCTGGAGGACAGGAGTGATGTGGTGAAAGGAGGGGGTTTTAGCGAAGATGCGGACAGAGGAATTTTGGACTAGTTGAAGTTTATGGAGAAATTTTTGATTGACCCCGAAAAGAAGTGAGTTACAATTATCGATACGGGAGGTGACGAGACTGTGGATAAGGATAGCATTGGTGTGAGGGGTGAGAGAGGGACGGAGACGATTGATATTACGGACGTGGAAATATGCAGACCAAGTTATGTTATTTATATGGGAGTGATAAATGAAAAATGACACACATGAACCCATATCGCTGCTGTGTGGAGATTGACATTGCCTACCTTCCTGCAAACGGGCCTCATTGATTCACGTCTAATGTACTCAACCTGGCGCTAATAGCCACATGCACTTTGAGCGTAACAAATAACATACAGTAAAGTCTCGTTATATCGATATCGGATATATCGATAGTCCCGGTTATATCGATACTATTTCTATGCACGCACGGAGAAAATTACATGCGCGCAGGGTCGGATATATCGATAGTCCCGGTTATATCGATATTTTTTCGGACTCCCTTGAATATCGATATAACGAGACTTTACTGTATTTCAAAAGTTGGTGTAAAGTCAACGCTACCCTGCAAACTGTTGAAAATATTGAGGCAATCGCCACAGCATTTTAGATTTTATGCACTTTCATCAACAAGTGTTGAGTGTGTTACATAATAAGGACCATAAACAGCAGCATTTTGATTTGAGCGATCGTTTTGAGATTTTCAGAGATTTAGGTGGTCATCGTTCTAATGTGTTTTTCTGCAACGGTATTCTGAGCAACAAAGCCA
This sequence comes from Hippocampus bargibanti, assembly GCF_051943395.1. Taxonomy (NCBI): domain Eukaryota; kingdom Metazoa; phylum Chordata; class Actinopteri; order Syngnathiformes; family Syngnathidae; genus Hippocampus; species Hippocampus bargibanti. The sequence goes on along the minus strand of NC_142745.1, from coordinate 3,380,947 downwards.
GCATTTATGCTTGGCTATGTGTGGCTTATTGCAAAATGAGGTGCAAACTGCACTCAGCTGTCATACTTTGTAGGCGTGTTTGTGCTGATATGTTGTGAGTTCATTATCTTTTGTGAGAAGGGTGTTCAGGCAGAGAAAACAGTTTTTTGTTTTGTTTGTTTGTTTGTTTGTTTGTTTGTTTTTGTGAATTTGGCCCTTCGTTTTCAGCCAGCTTCGGATCGCTTTGCCTATTTCCTTCCTGTTTTGATTCATTGGTGATTATTTGAATGGACGCCAGGCTTCAAAGATAATGGCCGCTCGTGTTTGCTCCACACTCCAAATTCCACTTTGGTGGTGATAGTCATTAATTTTTTCATTGACAGTGTTCCTCTTTTTAATTATATGTATAAGCAGTAATTCATGCATTTGTCACATATCGGCTTTGTTACTCTACTGCACTTTACTTTGGAGTCAGCCAATCCTCCATGAAGCGTCTCCAGCTGGTCCGGAATGCTGCTGCTCGCCTCTTGACTGGTACTCGTAAGAGGGAGCACACAACTCCTACTCTGGCATCCCTTCAGGGGCTCGCTATATATTTTAGAGTGATTGTCAAGATGTTATTATTTGTCTTCAAATCTTTAAATGGCCTCGCTCATCCTTTCCTCTTCAAGCTCATCCACGTCTACACACCTTCCTGACGCCTCATGTCTGCTGAACAGACATTATATGATGTGCCAAAAACTAATCAGAGGCTCAGAAGGGATCATGCCTTTTCTGTTGCTGGTCCCACTCTCTGGAATGACTTGCCACTGAACATTCGGATTTCATTCATTTTGCCTTCAGTGCACAGTTTCAAATGGCTACACTGAGTAAATTTGTGCATACATTTTCCCCAGCTAGTTGGTGAAAAGCTGACATTTCATACAATGGCCGAAATGAAAGATGGGTTCATGTGACTAGTTTTGGGAAGAATGAAAAAAGGAGGAAGAGCTCAATGACACCAAATATATGAAGTGAGGGAATAAACTTTTGAGGTAGGTTTTGAGACTGGAACAACTGGGTGTGGCAACATTGAATGCCAACTCATGCAGCCAGTGCACCTTAAATGTACTCTTGAGGAGGATCGTTTTTGTTTTCCGCGGAACCAGAAAGTTCCGCAGTATACCATCAGCACGAAATACAGTTAATGGGCAACTCCTTGGCACGATTTATTTGCGACTTGCAGCGACGTGTTTTTGTGACAATCGCTTGCCTCAAGGCTTTGAGCTCAACAGCCATCACAACAGTATGTTTGCCGTCTCTTGTGTTGTTCTCTCTGCCCCGTGATGACACTCTGAGCAGGATGTAAAATGGACTATTTAATCTAAGTTGGGTGTCTATTGTACCTCAATCTCACTCCAGCATTAACATCAACAACAGCTTTTATTGCGCCGCCCCACCACTACAAAAGGGTGGACAGTTAACACCATTACAGCCTCATGCAGACATTCTCAGACAATGCTAGGCTAAAATTCCACAGCAAAGCCCCATCATGTTCAAGTCAAAAGACACAATTCGTTGTAGTATTTGAATAGAGAAGCGTTAGCTAACAGCTAACCGTTTCAAGCATATGCATCTGATAACACATTTGGCCCACGAAATAAATTGCCCCTCCACTGTGATTTAAGAACTTGGACTCCTTTGTTTGCAATGACAGTTGGGACAATTGTGACATGCTAGCTAGCAATGACTACATCGTGCTAGTGAGCAATGAACACATCGTGCTAGCTAGCAATGACTACATCATGGTAGTTAGCAATGACTACATCACGCTAGCTAGCAATGACTACATCCCTTAAACTGTAATCTTCCAGCCTCCTCAAGGCAATGATGAGATACTGTATTTGTCTCACATTGGAGAAATTCCTATTTCACAGCAGCAAAGTTATGAAAGGAAGAGAAAACGAAAATGAATTGGACTAGTGTGTTTGCCGGAATGTGGACATTGGCTTCGAGTTGGCTTTAAAGTACAGTACGTTTGTGTTGCGGCATGGACAACTGTGGACAGATCATCAGGCGTTCTCAAAGTGAATCGTGTCATTGTAATTGGTTGAAATTCATCATCTCCTGTCAACTTTTTAAAACGACAATTTATATTGATGCTTGCAATGATATGTCAGGGACCATTTAAACGGTAATTATGCGTCTGAGTTAATGAGATTTGAAAACAGGGCTTGGATCGAGTGCAAACATTCCTGGAATGAGAATGTTAGCATACTCTGATTCCTAGTCCGGCCCTAATATGGAAAGCACAAAAGAGATGCAGCTCTCTGATTATATAAGTACTGAACACATCTATTTGTGAAAAATTCAGTCGATCTTCTGAATTCTGATCAGCGCTTGAGTTCTGCATGCTTGATTAGCCCTATTGTTTCTCACCTTGATTATTATTGATTAGTTTAAGATGGACGAAGACTCCGTGATGTTTTCTGTGCAGACACTTTAGTGTGCGTAGCAAAGATGACATACTTTTGACATTTCCTCGATGCTAACAATGCATGGCTTTTAAAGACAAAATTCCTGGATATGAAACATGTGCATCTCGGCGCTGGTCCAAATAAGATTGACCTTGAGGCCTAACATGAATGTTATATACACTCTGCATGAATGTAAAGTTGTTTCCTTACATAACAACCTTCTCCCTCCACTAACCTCTTACTCGCTTCTCTCTCAGCCTTTCCCAGGTAGGGTGTGTCACAGTTTATCTTCTGACAATCCCTTCCTACCTGTTTTACAGGATTAGCCACTCCTGTCGTTCAGAGCCAGAGGCATATCGGTTGGGAGGGACAGGGGTTGGCCAGTAAAAGTGAGAGGACAGGTTGTAATGACGAGGATCCTCCCCATCAGTTTAGCCATAAAAGCAAGCCGTCCCTTCAGTCAGTCACTCAGAGGGACTTGACTCTCCTTTGAAGCCTGCACATCTCCAGTTCTCAGCCCAGCCTTGACAACCCCAACAACGACACCATGTACGCCAAGAAGTCCTATTCAATTGCAGGGAGCAGCGGCTCCTCCAGGAGGTCCCTTGCAGGACCCCAGTCTGGGAGCTACACTATCAAGAGAACCGGCTACAGTATTGGTTCCTCTGCTGGTGGTTATGGTGGCAATATGGGCCTTTACGGCAGTGCTGCCGGTGGAGGCTTGAGTTATGGCACTTCCTTCAGCTCTGGCTCAATGCTCGGCGGCGGTGGTGTTTATGGAGGCGGAATTCTCCCCAACCAAATCACCGCAGTCACAGTCAACCAGAGTCTGCTGACCCCCATGAATCTGGATATTGACCCCAGCATCCAGGCTGTTCGCACCCAGGAAAAGGAGCAGATCAAGACCCTCAACAACCGCTTCGCTTCCTTCATTGACAAGGTTGGTTCCCTTGAGATGTTTGAAATGATTGCAGCAAGTATCAGTTCCGATAGATAAAGTAACTGCACCGATATCTGCAGAAGGCAGCCAACCAAATGCTGACATGTCTTTCAGTGACTAAGCAACAAACGCCTTCCGCTTATCTGTTTGGCGTCATATCCGTCAATGAGTAACAGCTTGTAGGATCGGAGGCATTTTTAAAATAATACAAGCCTTGGGTTACCTACCGCAAGCAGCCAGACATGTCAATCTGAAGCCTAATCAACTTTTGCTTGTCTGTGATAATTATGATTGATAATTATTATGACAGAAAGAGTCGTGTCATAAATGTCACACCCCCCCCTGCTGCTCGATCTCACTGATTAGATTGAAAAAAAAAGAATGATTAATTCTTCACCACTGATAGTAGCTCACAAAAGTATAACACTTATATATGCTCGGTTGAAATTCAGCCAAGTCATTTAAAAAAACACAACAAACCATTTTCTGCACTGCTGTATCTTTCCAGGTACGTTTCCTGGAGCAGCAGAACAAGATGCTGGAGACCAAATGGAACCTTCTGCAAGACCAGACCACAACCCGCTCCAACATCGACGCCATGTTTGAGGCCTACATTGCAAACCTGCGCAGGCAACTCGATGGGCTGGGCAACGAGAAAGTCAAGCTGGAGGGAGAACTGAAGAACATGCAGCTCCAGGTGGAGGACTTCAAGAGAAAGTGAGTGTGAAGTCACTTTCACTCACCCTTGATATTTTATAGAGCAAATGGAGCAGATTGAATGATTTATATCCTGTGTCCAAAGGTATGAAGATGAAATCAACAAACGCACAGCTGCAGAGAATGAATTTGTTGTCTTGAAAAAGGTAAGAATGAATGAACATTGCATTCATTGATGGAGATCGGGTTGTTTTCTGGATATATTCTCATGGTTAATAACATATATTTCTCCAGGATGTTGATGCAGCCTACATGAACAAGGTGGAGCTGGAGGCCAAATGCGATGCTCTTCAGGATGAGATCAACTTCCTCAGAGCCATCTATGAGGCTGTATGTACAATTGATATGTATAGCCATCCATTTTGCAATCATCTTATCCTCACAATTAAAATGGCTGTCAGCCAATCACAGGGAACACGTAGTCGAGCAACCATCCACGTTCACACTCAGACCTCGGGTCAATTTCCAATCTTCCATGAACACACCAAGCACTTTTTTTATGTTGCCCTTACCACATGATATTTTTGTCATTGTTTCAGCCTGACCGAATACATGATCCCTTTGCAACAATTTGTGGTTCTGCAGGAGCTCAGGGAGCTGCAGTCCCAGATCAAGGACACATCTGTCATTGTGGAGATGGACAACAGCCGCAACTTGGACATGGATTCCATTGTTGCTGAAGTGCGCGCTCAGTATGAGGACATTGCCAACCGCAGCAAGGCCGACGCAGAGGCCTGGTACAAACAGAAGGTAAGAGCATTGACGACAATCCAATCTGGCCCCTTTTCACTACACGATAAAACCAATAAATCATGTTGACTTTTGCAGTATGAGGAGATGCAGAGCTCTGCCGGACAGTACGGTGATGACCTTCGCTCAACTAAGGCTGAGATCGCTGAGCTGAACCGCATGATTGCCCGTCTTCAGAATGAGATTGAGGCTGTCAAGGCACAGGTACACCGTGCTTCCCCAGAACATCTTCAGGTTCTCACTTCATGACGACAATGCGAAACAACTTTTCTTTCTCTATTCTACCGCAGAGGGCCAGCCTGGAGGCTCAGATTGCAGAGGCTGAGGAGCGTGGTGAGTTGGCTGTAAAGGACGCCAAGCTCCGCATCAAAGATCTGGAGGAAGCCCTTCAGAGAGCCAAGCAAGACATGGCCCGCCAGGTGCGTGAATACCAGGAGCTGATGAACGTCAAGATGGCCCTGGACATTGAAATCGCCACCTACAGGAAACTGCTGGAAGGAGAGGAGACCAGGTTGGGTCCACATTTTAAATGTCGTCTCATTACTCTGCCAATCGTCTGAATTACACATTCAATGCTTGATTTAAAATGTGCAACCTCTAGACTGCTCTCTGGACCCGCTAGCGCAACCATCCATGTGCAGCAATCCGGTAAGTTATCAGTCCTCGATGGTCATCGGCTGTACTTACACTTGAATGAATCCAGACATTGTCATTTTTTAAAATCATCTCTTCCATGATCCTCTCCAGGATATTCCAGTGCTATGGGTAGCTCTGGAATTAGTAGTGGCATGGGAATTGGCGGTGGATATGGCGGCAGCAGCAGCATGTCTAGTAGCTATGGCGGCAGCGTTTCTGGAGGTTATGGTGGTAATAGCACCGTCACCAAATCGACAGTGTCCACAACCAGCTCCAGAAGATACATTTAAGAAGGAGAGCAGTCCCTCTTCCCTTTCTGAAAATCTTAAATTGACCAAAAACATCTGTTTACCCTCTCACAATGCTATGCACATACAACAACGTTGCAGGCATGATATTCCTCCCCCCAAAAAACATCAGATTTTGCCAAAATATGTCAGTTAAAAAAAAAACATCTACCGGCAGTGTTCCAAGAATCACTGTGTCCATTTATGAATTCTACATATGCGGCATTCATCCTCATTTAAGAGTTTCTGAAAGTCAACGTGGCTCAAAACGGTGCCTGTCAGCTGCAATGCAAAACGAGTCATTTCTGTGCACTGACTTCCAAGAAATTGGAGAAGAGAAGCAAAAGAGGTACGGGATGTTGGAACAATGCAAAGGAATTATTTGACATTTCTACACACAATCTAGAAGTATAGATCCTCTGAAAGAGACAAGGAAACTGCTCCAGTTCTCACCAAAAGTCTCCAATCTTTTAATGTCAGTGCCAACGCCAGTCAAGAGAGCTGGAGACGATCCATAAGTACGGGTTTTACATGTTTACAAATAAGAAACAAGATGTGTTCAAAGGTTAGCGCCTTGATCTTTTTTAGAGGGGCTTCTGTCAGATAATTCTTTTCTTCATTTAACATTTCCGTGCCTTTATGCTTCAGTAATGTTGAAACCGGATTTATTTTGGAAAGAGCCTCCTAGCAACATAACATCACCAATAAATCTGAGTACCAGAATCCTGTCTGTCTCATTTTTACATGAGAAATATGTTGACGAGTCATACAGTTGCATAACTTTTTTTTTTTGCAATCTCATTTTAATGATCTGTATTAGAACATTTTTTTCCGGGACAACATTCAGAACAAGCTGTGAATCGCAAGGTACCTCTAACAAGGTACACCCAAACAATTACCTGGTAGGGACTTGTTTAAACACGCTTGAAGAGACAAATCTATTTTCTCCATGTCCTGCGAAAGGGTTTATAAACTTCACCTGAGGCGGAGTGTTGCCGCATATTATTTCTGGAATCAAAAATAGGTTGACTTAAAATAACTCCTGTCGAGTCTCATGCCAAATACAACAAATACTGTAGTATCTCCTACTTCCTTTTTCTTTGTGTAAGATGATGACACATGACAAATGAGAAAAAAAAGTATTTCCTCTTGGTTCAACACACTGCCTGCCTTACATGCCTGAGTAAATTGATTTCATTCTTGATGAATCATCACACTCATTCTTTCACCGGCCAATAAATCAAACCTGAAAACAAACCAAACATAAAAAGGTAAGATGTAAAACGGTAAGTTAGAGCACCATGAACACCCGCTAACCGCCATTTTGGATTGTAAAAACTGCTCCGTGCTATACGCGCATGAAAGAAAATCAAAGTATAATCCCAAACAGTTGAAAAGAACTCCCAAACTGCTGCATGAGAAAGCTTTGTAGGTGGCGCAGACAATAAGGAAAACCCACCCGCTGGATTGTACGTCGGCTATGCTAACACCAAAAATATTGACAGCAGTATCAGAGTAATGAACAATAACAGCGCTATCGCAAAGGCGTGGCCATCCCTGCCAGCATTATAAAATATGGCTCCATTCATAAAATCATCTGAACCATTTTCCCCTTTTCAATACTGTCCTACACTGGAAGCAGATGGCTATGAGGAACTGCTACAGTGCCAGCCAGATCTCTCTTTTTTTTCCGCACAAAGCACTTGTGTAGCAGCATTCAAGACAAGCTGCAGAACTTGTTTCCCTCCATTGATCGGTGGCAAGGAATTTAAGACTTTTACGGCGTTATGTAAATGACAAAAAGCTGTTCTTGATCTTGTGAGTTGGTTCTCCTCACCAATGGCCAGGCACAATGGATCACAATGGGGCACATGTAGGGCGAAGAATCGTGTCGACTTTGGAGTTGCGGTGTGTGTCAAGGGAGGTTGCGGGACAAGGGGTGTGGCAAGGCCATCCATTTTGCAATTCTACTCTCATATTTGAATGCATTCCTCATGGGGAGGCACACCCACTGCAAGGTTGCACTGGCAGAGAGATTCTTCAGATGAGCTTTTTCGGTATTGGGTTCCAGTTAGGCAGTTCAAGGGCACCTGAAGCTCCACCTAAAATAGCCCTTGTGACGTAAATTAAATGCTGCATGCAATTTTAACAATCAAGTTCGGATAGTGCACAATATCGCACGCCTATCGCAGGCCAATGACAGAACGTGTGCATTTAGAATTTGAATGAATTCATTTCAGTCATGCTTACACATTTAAATCAGTATGGGCGTCGCATTAAAACATATTTATTTATTTATTTATTTATTTATTTATTTATTTATTTATTAATTTATTTATAAATAAACATATATTATAATAATAATCAGAAACCCTTTATTTGTCCCACAATGGGGAAATTTGCAATAATAATAATACAGTAATAATAATAATAATAATAATAATAAGAAGAAGAAGAATCAGAAAACCTTTATTCGTCCCACAAGGGGGAAATTTGCAATAATAATAATACAGTAATAATAATAATAATAAGAAGAAGAAGAATCAGAAAACCTTTATTCGTCCCACAAGGGGGAAATTTGCAATAATAATAATAATAATACAGTAATAATAATAATTATAATAATAATAATAATCAGAAACCCTTTATTTGTCCCACAATGGGGAAATTTGCAATAATAATAATAATAATACAGTAATAATAATAATAAGAATAAGAAGAAGAATCAGAAAACCTTTATTCGTCCCACAAGGGGGAAATTTGCAATAATAATAATAATACAGTAATAATAATAATAATAATAATAATCATAATAATCAGAAAACCTTTATTCTTCCCACAATGGGGAAATTTGCAATAATAATAATCAGAAAACCTTTATTTGTCCCACACTGGGGAAATTTGCAATAATAATAATAATAATAATAATAATACTCAGAAAACCTTTATTTGTCCCACAATGGAGAAATTTGAAATCATAATATTAATAACAACAAGACAATAATAATAATAATAACATGAAATAGTATATTAAATGGCCATCAATGTAGCCATTGTTAGAAGCTGTTGGTAAATATTCTAATTAAACAATTACATCCCCCTTGGTGATCTTCACTCAAAAGGAGGCTTGAGGTTATTGCAATGCATAACAATTTAAAAACTGAGATATTTTATTCTAATTCATTATTTTTTCAATCACAATCGATAAACAGTATTTCAGAGGGGAAAAAAGTTGTCAGCTAACAGTAGCTGCTAGGAACTTTTAAATCAGTGCTGGGGAATTGTGGAAGCAGTGAGTGGTAGCGGGGATGTGGATGCATGTCACACATCGAACTCGGCAAACTGAGATAGCGTACAGAATTTCACATAGTGATGGCAAGCTGACATCATAAATCATTGCCGCGCATGTTTTTCAAAAAGTCATCTCCTTTTCTCCAACACACAGCGCGCACAGGACCCAGCCATGGCGGCAACACATGACGACAACACATGATGAGTAGAGCAATACGTTACCTGCTGATTGTCAACACAGCAAGACATTTCACAGCCCTGCTGTATGAACCCAACGATGCCAGAACCCAATTTGCATTTTCTAGTTTTAAGATAGCACGTAGACACCAACTTCCATTTATATTGTAAGTTGACGTGCACATCATCTGAATTTAATGGACGCCATAGGTGTCTTAAAGTAGAACCGACGCCTCCAGACAAGTTGTGTCCATAATTTTTTAATGAAGACTCGCGCTGAATATTCAGGAAGTCTTGTTTTTGAGTTGGTGACGATTCCTGACGTCACGTCACGGAAGGAACGCCCCTGACCGAGAAAGCGACACACAATGCATTTTGCGGTACTTTGTTTGGTCTGAAAACTTCGTGTTGATCCGTGTTGATGGCGAAATTAGAAGGAAACCATATAAATAACGCGATGGTGAATCGTTGTGTGTTGCACCGAGACAACTATTTGATATTCGCTGACACAAATCAGCCCATTTCCACGGAGCTTTGTCGCCATTTTCTGCATTTTTTGGGTGCTACATTTCTGTCCAGATGCCTCAAAATGACACGTAATAAATTCTTTAATTGATTGCAAACACGTATCCTTTCCTATTTAGAACTATTTGAATCATATTCATAACTGGATGAGTAACAAGAAAGCATCTTCTCTGAATCTGAAGCCGTTGTTTTGATTCTTGAGCACGGCAAGACGTCTTGGCGTGACATCACGAACACAGGGCGGGATCTTCTGAAACTGGCCACTTCCGGGTTCAATTTGAAGTAGTTTTTTGGACACTTGAAGTCATTTTTATTGGTGTTTTGCATTTGACTAAAAATACCAGCCTGCGTGTTTTGGGTACTTTAGATGCTATAAAACGTTTTTCTGATGTCAGTTAGGAAACAAAAAAAAAAAAATGGTGTCGCTCGTCATTTAAGTCCCTTTATGAATTTGTCAAATGTTATCACGATAGTTACACTTTGTCATTATTTTCATTTTAAAGATAACACAAAATCAATCATCCAGAGGTGTAGCAGAGCTTTTGCATTCTGTCAGCTATCTCGTTTTGTTTATTTATTCATTTGGGTGCGTTTACCTCGGTATGTGGTACTAAAACAAACACAATCCGAGTTGGTTTTTCTTTCACCCAGGCAAGTAAATCCCAAGATCTGCACTGACTAAACTAGCCCAGCCGTCAGACCCCTCCTTGAATTTGGTCAGGCTTGTCTTATTTGGTTTTCTTTCGTAGCGGTTTGGCCTCTTCGACCCTGACTGAGCGCGGCAATGCAATAAAATGAGTAATTTGCATTGTGATGTGATACTCATTGCATTCTGTCAGGCCAATGAAATGTAAATAACTCCTGTATGACTCGACCAGATTTGACAAAGTGTGCACACCTCCGCACCGCAACAAACAAATGATTGATCATATCTTGAACGCAGCCGATCTACAGTAATACGATTGTCATGACCTGAAGGAGGAGTTTTTGGTTTTGTCTCCAGACTGATATTTCTGAGTATCGAAAGGCGATAAGCAACCAACACTTTCCACAACGACATTTTCTATAAAGGAGTGTTTGTTTTTATTGGAGAAGGACATTTTATGTGTTTTCAGGACCGGAAAGTCCTGTTGTACAGAACGAGAGGCATGCAAGGTGGGAGGGAGGCATCTTGGCCAGTAAAAATGAGAGGACAGGTTGTAATGGGGAGGGTCCTCATTCCTCCCCTGTCAGCTCAGCTTGGCCATAAAAGCAGGCAGACCTTTCAGTCCCACACTCAGAGGGACCAGACTCTCCTTTGAAGCCCGCACATCTTCAGCTCTCTGCTTCCGCTTGACCACCTCAACAACCACAAGATGATGACCAGGAAGTCCTACTCAGTCTCAGGCTCCAGCAGCGGATCCAGGAGATCCTTTGCAGGCCCCCAGGCGGGCTTTAGATCCAGCTATACTCTTGGCTCCTCAGCTGGTACCGGTTTTGGCGCCGGGGGTTTTGGTGCGAGCAGTTTTGGTGCTGGCGGTTTTGGTGCTGTCTCTTCAATGAGCTCCAGCTCCATGGTTGGTGGTAATTTCGGGAGTGGAGGTGGCTTCGTGGCTCCGCAGATCACCGCAGTCACAGTCAACAAGAGTCTGCTGACCCCCCTGAGTCTGGATATTGACCCAACCATCCAGGCCGTCCGCACCCAAGAAAAGGATCAGATCAAGACACTCAACAATCGCTTCGCCTCCTTTATTGACAAGGTTGGAAATTTTGAGTGTATTTTTTTTACCTGCAGCCTTCATTTTGGAGGCTCAAAATTATTGCGATCGACTTGGGATCAACAATCACACATAGCACAAATCCGATTTTTTTTTGGTACTGCCATTGGGCGCTTCTAGTTGAGAAATGTGAGATACATCTCATTCCCCGCTCAAAATCCTGAGCAGGGTTCATAAAAGGTCTTGCTGGGTTAAAATTTTGCAACAGGAGGGTGTGGCTATTCACACAGGGAGGCTGAATTTGCAGCCATGGTGATAAAGCTAGAAGAATCATGATTAACCAAAAAGAAACACACGATTTTCAAACATTATTTGTGAAAAATAGCAAGTTATTCAATAATCTAACTCAATGAACTGTCTTTCTAGGTACGTTTCTTGGAGCAGCAGAACAAGATGCTGGAGACCAAATGGAGCCTTCTGCAAGACCAGACCACGACCCGCTCCAATATCGACGCCATGTTTGAGGCCTACATTGCGAATTTGCGCAGGCAACTCGATGGGCTGGGTAACGAGAAAGTCAAACTGGAGTCAGAACTGAAGAACATGCAGCTCCAGGTGGAGGACTTCAAAACCAAGTGAGTGTTGAGAGGATTCTTATATTGTGTGGATTTCTGACTAGTTATTCAAACAAAATGTTGAAAAATCATACTGGGATAATGTGGTGTAAAATTTCTTGTACTTCACCAGGTATGAAAATGAAATCAACAAACGTACAGCTGCAGAGAATGAATTTGTGCTTTTGAAAAAGGTAAAAAAAATACATTAATCTGTTAATTGATTAACTAATTAATTATGAAATGGGTTTGTATTTTACGCCTCTTTGTGTGAATTTGATTTCAAATCATTTTTCTAGGATGTTGACGGCGCTTACATGAACAAGGTGGAGCTGGAGGCCAAAGCTGACGCTCTTCAGGATGAAATCAACTTCCTCAGAGCTATCTATGAAGCTGTAAGTACAATTATGAGACACAGTACATATTTCCATTGTTTCAACTTGGCCAAAGACTGGATTATTTTGTGACAATCTGTGGTTCTGCAGGAGCTCAGGGAGCTGCAGTCCCAGATCAAGGACACCTCTGTTATTGTGGAGATGGACAACAGTCGCAACTTGGACATGGATGCCATTGTTGCTGAAGTGCGTGCTCAGTATGAGGACATTGCCAACCGCAGCAAGGCCGACGCAGAGTCTTGGTACAAACAGAAGGTCAGAGCAATGACGACAATCCAATCTGACCCTCTCCACTACAGGCTGAAAACAATAAATAATGTATTTTGCACAACAGTATGAGGAGATGCAGAGCTCTGCCGGACAGTACGGTGATGACCTTCGCACAACCAAGGCTGAGATCGCTGAGCTGAACCGCATGATTGCCCGTCTTCAGAATGAGATTGAGTCTGTCAAGGCACAGGTACACCGTGCTTCCCCAGAATATCTTCAGGTTCTCACTTCATGACGACAATGCGAAACAACTTTTCTTTCTCTATTCTACCGCAGAGGGCCAGCCTGGAGGCTCAGATTGCAGAGGCTGAGGAGCGTGGTGAGTTGGCTGTAAAGGACGCCAAGCTCCGCATTAAAGATCTGGAGGAAGCACTTCAGAGAGCCAAGCAAGACATGGCCCGCCAGGTGCGTGAATACCAGGAGCTGATGAACGTCAAGATGGCCCTGGACATTGAAATCGCCACCTACAGGAAACTGCTGGAAGGAGAGGAGATGAGGTAGGGTCAACATTTTAAATGGCACCTCTCTACTCAGTCAAGGGTCTGAATTATACAGTCAATGATTGATTTAAAATGTGCAACCTCTAGACTGATGTCTGGACCTGCTAGCGCAACTATTCACGTGCAGCAGTCTTCAGGCGGTAAGTTTTCCCTTATTCGCAGTTCTTCCACAAAAACAGACATGTATCAACATCATTTCTTCCATTTCAGGATACTCCGGCTCCAGCTCCGCTGGTGGATTTGGTTTCGGAGGCGGCAGCAGCATGGCCAGTGGTTTCGGTGGCAGCAGCATGGCCGGTGGTTACGGCGGAACTGTCACCAAGTCCACTGTATCTACGACCAGCTCCAGAAGATACCTTTAAGAAAAGGAGCAGTTCCCCTTGCCTCTAAGTGTACTATCCAAGATCTAAGAAGGCTCTATGGTCCGTCAGCTTACACAGTGCCCGGTTGTGCCTCACTATGTATTTTTTTCGTGTCATTCATCATTACCGAAGAGTTCCCAAGACTATTGTAGAAATACCAGATGATTGATGACTTCTGACACAGTAATAAATACATCTGAACACACTCCTTTTTGCTTTTCCTTTGTTTGTATAATTGCTGGACAATTCTGCAATCATATCAATTATGCATTCTTACTCGCTGCAAACAAACAAACTAGGACCGTCTTGCAGGATCGTTTCTTTGATAGATGGTGGAAGCAAGCGGAGGCCGAGTGTCTTTGCCCAGAGGTCTGACACTGATTAGGTACTGTTAGGCACTGATCGATGTTTTCAAGCTCATGATCAAGTTTGGAAACTAACTTCATGTGAATAGAAGTGATTGTGGATCACCGCAGAATAGGAGGGGAGTCATAAGACGTAATCTCAGCTTTCTATCAATGTCCATAGAGCTCTTTTAATAGTCACATGTGGGTAATGTTGATACTTGAAGAGGATTGTGAACATTTTTGGGTCATGGGCCTGCTGATGCTGAGTCATTTGCCCATGATTAGCAAAATGCTAAAATTGCGCAATACCAAGGTCATATTCATCCACCCATTGCAAGATTTTATTAGAATTCCAAAAAAGATGTACTCACAGACTCACTGTTGCATATGGAACATCTTGATGTGTCACCATCGACTTTGAGAGCATTTATTAGACACGCCCACGACAAATATAAAACAATCGACTTGCCAATGACAATTAGTGTCGTTGACATTTACAATGTGAAGCTCATCTGTGATAATGCATCTTTCTTCATTGTAACGGCCCATGTTACACTGTTGATTGTTTCCAAATACATTTTCGGAGAATTTTACTTTTTGGGCGTAACCTGAACATCTAGAGTGATATCCAATATGGAGTTAGATCAATATTTTCCATATTGTAAAAAGGGTTCAAAATGGTAAAGAAGTCCAAGATGGCGTTGTCAACAAGGGCTCTCATAAGCCTTGCATTTTTTTTCCAAGGAGGAGAATCTGTTGAGCGGTTGCACCTTTTCGGCAGCACCAATATGCTAGCACTGTTTTTGATTGGGAGGACTGTCTGTGCCATTTGACGGTCATCGCTGAGTTTGCGCCTCGTCCCTGCAGAGCGAACTTCTCGTGTTTGTCATATGCAAGAACTCTCCCGGGCGTGGCTTTGGAGGCAGTTTAGTGTCGTTTGTGGCCTGCTGAATTTTCTATTGCGGTAAAAAATTACTTGTTGAGCTTCTCTGAACAAAGGCCAGTGAGAGATTGATAAATTCTGGGTGTATGTCGTCTGTTACTTCAGGTCATGAGCAAAAGTTACAATGAACGTAACTCGTTTTGTACATGCGTGGACGTTTTTCATAATTGAGATTTTTTTTCTCTCCTCGTCACATTTACCCTCACCTCACATTTACCCTTTACCTTAGTGTAATATCCATAAATGCATTTTACAGTTTGCAACAACAATCCATGGAGTTTCACTTTAGATATAAATCATGGAAGGTTTCTAAGCACCAATTATTTTGTCTTGATCAGCAGTGAAGGGAATGTTTCAAATAGCTAAAGGGTCACTTTGCCTCTCCCGATACTTGTTAACATAAGTACTCCTGTCAAAGTCTGTGTCGCTGTTCTGACACGCAACAAAAGGAAACCAGTTTGTCTTGTTTGCAAAGGTTTGGCAAGCGTCCCATATGCACATTATCGTGTGGCACAAGAAATACGATAAGTAACTATGCTTCTTTATATTTTCTTTGTAGGTAATATATTTATAGTCAGATCGAATAAGAGTGATAAAAAGTAAACTCTGTCATGTCATTGGATACCGGATCATGTCCGTTTAAACCAACCTGTTTTGATGTGGATTGGATTGGATTGGATTTACCTTTATTACTCTCACAGTGGAGAAATATACATTTCACAGGGGATCAAAATGATAAATCTTGAATGAAAATGTCGACTGCACCGTCACGGCAAGTTCAAAGAGTTGCTACAGCGCCTTTTGTTAAGAACATACAGGCTTTATCAATCCACTGGAGGGGAAAATAAGAGCGTGTCACAGGGAGGGAGGCGTCGTGTGTGGATGAGGCAGCAAAGAGTCGCTGACAGGTCGATGAGTTAAGGGTATGCATCAGCGGCAAAGGTGATCGAGTCTCGAGAGAGGACTCACTGGTTTTCGACAACATCACCTCTCTTTTCCGCTTATACATGAGATACAAGTGGACTAAAGCACAACTCGCCCATTGGCCCAGCAGTATGGAGGGCATGATGAAGAATGGCTCACTGCATAAAACACTGTAAACCCATAAAAAAATGCCAATTTAACCACTGAAAGAACTATACTGTAAAAACATAGTTGTGTTAGGTCCAGACTGTCTACTTGTTATCTAATTTACAAAAGATTCTTTTCTGACAGACAGTGGCTTTTTCAGGTATACTCGATTGCAAACATGTATGCTTTCTTCTTCAGAACTATTTGAATCATATCACAACTGGATGAATAACAAGAAAGCATATTCTCTGAATCTGAAGCCATTGTTTTGATTCTCCAGCAAGGTAAGACGTTTTACCGTGACACCACGAACATGGGGGCGGCACCTTCTGAAACTGGCCACTTCCGGTTTCAAATTGAAGTACTTTTTAGGCAGTTTAAGTCATTTTTATTGGTGTTTTGCATTTGACTAAAAATATCATACTGCGTGTTTTGGGTATTTTAGATGTGATAAAACGTTTTTTTCTGATGTTAGTTAGGAAACAAAAAAGTGACGTCGGTTGTCCTTTAAATGATGGTAGTGAGGTGGAAAAAACACATACTGCATGTCTTTTTTTAAAAGTCCGGTTTCCACTCTGCCAAGAACTAAAATGATGAATTAGCAAGTTTAAGAAGAAACACCGAGGGCATCTACTGTACGAACGTCATAGAACCAGAAATTATCTTGTATAATAGTTGTCATTGCTACTAAAAAAGGAGTTCTTCCATTTTAAAGTAGCAGCCTATATTAATGGTCTGAAGATATTCGTCATCATAAATATATATGTTTCAGCAGTCCTCCTCAGCATTTATGTTTCACAAGTTTACTCGCCAAGAAGTTCTCGAACACCCAAGATACAGTCATTTAAAATTTTCCCTGTGCTTTGTATCTCGTGAACTGGTTGGGAAAAAGGTACGTCAAGTGAAATGTTAATTAAATGTTTGCTGAACAAACCAGCTATGTTGGAAATGAGGCTCATCATCATGGACAGGTGACAGAACAGACAGGAAATATTTGATCTTTTTTTTTTTGGGTAAATTGTAGATCGCTATTTGTATTTTACCCAAACCGTTCACTTAATTTTTCAGTTTAACAGCGTGTGGTTGGCTTTTCTTAATTAGTGTTATAGCTCCCTCTGTTGTTCATAAAGGGGGCACACGGCTGTCCGAGTTCAGCTAAACTTTGATTTAGACAGGCAGGTTGTTTTATAAAAAAAAAATAAAAAATAAACGTGACTCCAGAGATTCAAGTGTAAATTACTGTATTTTTTAATTACACTATTTGGGTGGTCACTTTTAATTGTTTTGGCTGTACAGTAAATTTATCAACTGGGATCCATGCTAAAGCTAGGTTAGCATCAGCCATTTTTGGGTAGTGTCCTGTGGTATATTGACACGTCCATTTAGCTGTAATATAAATGTTATATTTATTCACAAGCTCAAATGTAAAACAACATCCAGGCACACATCCGGCTAGCTATCTATTAGCTATATAGCTATTTAGCTGGCCCAGTGATGCATTGATTTTAATAAGGGCATTTTTGAGACTTCACTTAATAAATTCATTTATTTACCGTAGTACAAACTCGAAGAGAGACTCGGGGGCGATTAAAATCCATAACCATCCAGTATTGGAACCCAGCTAGTCACCGTGTTTCCTACATATACACATAAATACAGTACATCTCTAATGACATATTAACTAAGATAATGTATACCTCTGCAGTATTTCTGCTCGGCTTGAGAAGATCTTGCAGGCCAATGAGGAAATGCTCATCTTGTCCATGTAATGGATTAGCTGCAGTGACAGGTCATTAAATACCTGGAAGCGGAGGGTAATCAGAATGTCAACAGAGCTGCAAGCCTCAGGAAATTATCACCTCGTTTTTAACGTTCAAAGCTCATCTGTACTAATAGCCTTGTCACTGTGTTGGCATTTTTATGGCCATCTACAGCCCGTTGCAAATGCAAACACTCAGACAGTAAAACCATAATTCAAGGCTTGGAAGATCCTTACATTGAAGTGTTGTGAATTCGACACACAATGACAGGAGATGCGAACCTTTCAAGTTGAAATGTGTTTACTTTTGCATGTAAGAGTGATAGGGCTGTGCCTTGTAGCATCATTACCTCCAGCAATTGGGTCATGTTTTAAACAGCGCTCATTTGTCTCTCTGTCTGCCTGGGGACAGATTAAGTGAAAAATCCCAACAGATCAAGAGCCTGTGACGCTTTTGGGTAGTTGTGTTGGGGAAAAAAACAGCAAAAAAAAAAAAACAGACCAAGCTTTCTTTGGATGCATTTCATTCTTTAAGAAGAGAAATTATCAGGAAAAATGTCATGATTCAAATGTTGCACTTCATCTACCCAAAGCCATCGTTTTACTTCAGTTTTATTATTATTATTTCAATTCACTTTTAGCCAGAAACTTCATAATTGATCACCTCGATTCCATCCATGACTTTACGATTTTAACATCTGGGAGCACTGCAGCAGAGCATTTGTTCATATTCGTTAGAGGGAAGCTGAATACAGTCAATTAAAAAAAGTGGGACTTAAAGGACAACCGACGCCTTCGGACAAGTTGTGTCCATAATTTGTGAAATCACTTCAAATGACTTCTCCTGAACGTATTTTACAAAGATTCCACCGCATATAGCTATAGTTTACCTTTTAAGACTCGCGCTGAATATTCAGGAAGTCTTGTTTTCGAGTTGATGACGATGCCTGACGTGACGTCACCAAAGGAACGCCCCTGACCGAGAAAGCGACACACAATGCATTTTGGGTACTTTGGTCTGAAAACTTCATGTTGATCCGTGTTGATGGCGAAATTAGAATGAGAAAAACATAAATAACGTGATGGTGAATTGTTGTGTGTTGCATCAAGACTACTATTTGATACTAGTTGACACAAATTCCCAGCAGACAAATCAGCCCATTTCCAACGAAGCTTGGGCGCCATCTTGTGCATTTTCTGGGCGCTATATTGCTGTCATTGATGGCTCGAATTGATATGGGAGGACTTCTTTAATCGATTGCAAATATTTATGCTTTCCTCTTCAGAACTATTTGAATCATAATCATAACTGGATGAGTAACAAGAAAGCATATTCTCCGAATCTGAAGCCATTGTTTTGATTCTCGATCAAGGCAAGACGTCCTGGCGTGACGTCTTGTACAAGGGGGCGGGACATTCTGAAACTGGCCACTTCCGGGTTCAATTTGAAGTAGTTTCTGGACACTTTAAGTCATGTTTATTGGTGTTTTGCATTTGACTAAACATATCATCCGGCGTGTTTTGGGTATTTTAGATGCTATAAAACGTTTTTCTAATGTCTGTTAGGAAACAAAAAAATGGTGTCGGTTGTCCTGTTCAAAACATCCAAGGGGTGACCATTTACAATTCCTGTCAATTGGAAGGCCGTGAATGTTGAAAGCACTCAAATCTGCAAGAGCCCGCCGATGAAAATTAGGAGAAGATTACACATCAGTGGACTGCAATCTGTGCCCACTGTGCGGAAATGCCACAGGCTGAAGAGAGTGAGAATTTAGGAAGATAATTAAATCTCCTCCTGTGCAAAAAAGCTCCATGTTATAATGCTTAGCTTGACAACAAGGATACAAACTCCCCATCTGGCTCCCAATTCACAGACCACCGCCGTGGTGTATGAGTTCACAAAGCACCCCGAGGGGGCTCAGTCATTTCATTTCAGAGGAAATTGTCAGGTATTCAATTATTTATTGATAAATCACTCCGATTGTTTTGTGCTACAACAGCATCTCTGCAAGAGGAGCACATGACTCAAGAGCGATTTGAATCTGGCAACGTTTCTATTCATTGCATGTTTCTGTCAAGCTACATTAGCCTCAGGAGAAAATCAGCCTCCGGAGAGACATGCTCGACGTGGCGCAGCTGCTTTAGGCCGACAGGCTTCTCGACATCCTCGCTTTCCACCGGCTGTCACTTACAATTGTGGCGAAGAATGAACAGTGGAGATTTAGTGAAGCGCAAAACCATATCCAGTCAACCAGGAAATGATGCCGTGTTTTTTGGGGGGTTTTGGGCCATCATATAATTCTTCCTAAATGGTCAGCGAGATGACAGTGAGAGAGGAGAGAGGCTGGCCAATCATCTGTCTCGCTGCAAAGTAATGAATTCTGCGGGGTGCGAAAACACCTCGAGGGGGTAAATGACATGAAAACAATTGATGTCTTTAAATGGTTTGCAGTCTGGTGCATTTGTATGGCATAATTGAAGGAAATTTTATGTATTTTCCAACTTTAATAATGCTTTTTCCTCCACAGACGTCTGGGAAGAAAGGGTTTTCTATGTTGAGTTTCTGAATATGAGGTACTCATCGATGGACCACTCCTGTACGACTGAGAGCTTACACAGACGTGTTACAGTACTTACAAATTGCAATTTTGTTTGCCGCCATATTCTGCATTTTCGGGGTGCTACATTTCTGTCCAGATGCCTCAAAATGAATAGCTTCTTTAATCGATTGCAAACATGTATGCTTTCCTCTTCAGAACTATTGAATCATATTCATAACTGGGTGAGTAACAAGAAAGCATCTTCTTCGAATCTGAAGCCATTGTTTTGATTCTCGAGCAAGGCAAGACGTCTTGGCGTGACGTCACGAACAAGGGGGCGGCACCTTCTGAAAGAGGCCATTTCCGGTTTCATTTTGAAGTTGTTTTTGAACACTTTAAGTCATTTTTATTTGTGTTTTTCATTTGACTAAAAATATCAGCCTGCGTGTTTTGGGTATTTTAGATGCTATAAAACGTTTTTCTGATGTCAGTTAGGAAACCAAAAAGTGGTGTCTGGATTTTAACAATCGTAGGAATCAACCATTTTACAAGAAAATGTTTTGAGATTACTCCGCATAATTGTCCGCCAATGATTGCCGCTTCACTTTAGCACCTCCGTGTGTCTCCTTCCGCAACTGCTTCATCACATCGATTGGTTGAGCAGCCGAGTAGTGCCGCAGCGTGTGGCTCTGCCCACAACTGCTCAGTTTCACGCCCGTGACGATTGCTGCGGTGCGTAGCATCTTTACCGATGCCCACCACCTGATGTGAAATTTCCTTTGCAATCGGCGACATATTTGGAAACAATGAGAGGCATAGTGCGCTTCGTCCACTACGTGGGACTTTGCGTTCAAGTTAACGCGGTGTTCTCGAACGAACACGGTGAGCTGGATAATCATTTACTCGGAAATGGTAAGTTTGAATTCTTTATTTTTTAATGCAAAATGTGCACTGTGTACCGGGAGAACATTGTTTTACTGTGATAATTTTTGCTTTCGTTACCAGTTTCATTCATAATATTCGAAATTAAAAATAGTAATATTTATTCACCACTAATAACAAAAATGATCCCGTTTTCCAATTTGGGTGTGTGGTGGCCAATCTTTCGTTTTAGGGCCTTATAAAACATTAACTGCCTTTGATTTCGTCCACCACGTTTCTACGAAGACACAAGATGACAATGTGTTGGTTAGAAAGCATTTTTAGTTATTTATTTTGGTTCTAGCGGGGCTTTAAAAAATTAAAATGATGTTTTGACATGAAGAAAAAAAAAATCCCGAATTATCATTGAATGTGATGGCAAAGAAACCGAAAAAAATGGTGTATGCTGAGTTGTGTGTGCAACCCAATAATATCATTTTACTTAAAAAAACACAACAATGACAGATTAAGTAAGCCAGACACAAAAGTATTGTGAAAACAAAACCGTTTGATAAGAGCCACTGAACAAATATTGCGTCAATGGGTTATCTTTCAACTTTTGTGGGACGGAAGCAGGTAGGTAACCCCAATTAATCACTTGTACAAACGACATTGATGTCTCAAAGTGAATTGAATGATTTTGAAATATTCACTTCACTCAAGGGGAGATAGCTTCAGGTGCTTACAATTTAATATGGATAGCCATTGTTTTATTTTATTTTATTAGTATTTGGTAAAATGTTATTTAAAATATATATACATCTATATATAAATCACTCTCATTGCCATGAATGTTGGCTCATACGTTATGTTCAGATTGAGGCTTTTATCAATAAAATAATTTAAAGTGATAGAAACTTCTCTGTGAGAGATGTACAACAAAAGATATAAAATATATGGCCTGAACAATTTTAATTGTAAAAATAACTTCTGGTGTATTCCTGCTATTCTTAGCCCAGTCACTCTTAATGAGTGCCAGAAACAGCGGCCCCAAACAGATGAACTGTGATCGGCAGGTGAGAAAATCAATTAGACACATTTATTCCATTGGGATTGAATTATAATTGCCGATAATTATTGTGTTCTCACTCGTGTGGGCTTTCAAACTGGCTATGAAATGAGAGTGGCAGCGGTGGGGACTGGGGGGGTTATGACCACAAGACCTGGATTGTTCAATACAGATGATCCCAGCAATGATTAAAAAAAAAAAACCTACTTTCGAGGGGAAAAAATAATAAACCCACTCATGTTTCCAGTTTTTTTAGGAAGGGAGGGGTGACACATCTCCAAAGCAATGGAGCATTCATCCAAAGGCCGAAAGTGCTGCTCTCTGGAGCGCTTGTTAGATGCGAGCCAGATCCATTTTTTTCCAGATAAGTGCATCTGGCTGAGGACCGTTCAACTCCCAGCTGCCCAGTTTCCACTTGAGCCCAAGTGGAAATCAAATTGCTTCCCAAAACGAAAGCTATCGGTGCTCTGTGAAGATTAATCAGCAGGATGAGTTGGTCAGTATCAGGCTTTACAAAGAAGTGTTAGTTTGCTCAAACAAAGTGGAATGATAGTCTTGCTTTTAGATTCTGTTTGTTGTCGTTTGCTGAAGGGAAAAATGCAGAGTTGGTCGTCTTTGGCGGGATTCATCTTGTTATCCCACGAATACTGTGTGGCGGAGTCTGCCGCTTCATTGGTGCCTGCAATCGTCTTGTCAGGCTTCACCAGGAGTGTCATGTGAATTAAGTGCTCTTCCAATTAATGGTGTTATCAAATGAGACTGTGCAAATGAATGCATCAGCAGACCTGCCTTTGGATTCGTAACTTTTAGGTGACATTATCAGATCAAGAAAGAATCCATATTTGGCAAGTTGCCCTCCATCAGGAAAGAGCCCGTATTTTGTCGTTGATTATAATTAGACGAGTTGAACTGGAAATCTGAGGCATACGGACGCTCTCCAACTTGCGAACATTCAAGTTACGAATAACGGTACAGCCGAACATTTTTGCGGGTATGTTCGGAGAGAAATGCTGTAAGTTAACTCCCATATTGCGTGCCTTTTTCCAGCCGAGCTCGCTTGCGATTGGTTGCGTACTGTGTTTCACGCACACAGACACATTGGAGACAACAAGGGCTGGATTTTTACGCGACGGACAACAAGGCTGACCAGTCAGCACCCGGCTATGCTGAAGTGTGCCAACGTGCTCAGGCCCCGATCCGACGAGCTTGCTTACGATTGGCTGCGTAGGGTATGTGGGCGGGGTGGAAAGCTCTCTTCCCAGTTGATGCTCCAGGAGTATGCGATGTATAACAAAAAGTAATGGCTGCTGGCACGTAATTCAGTAATTGCGTGCCAGCAGCTTCAGCAATGGCTTAACGAAGACTCAAGGATATATCAGAATCAGAATCATCTTTATTGCCAAGTATGTAGAACACACAAGGAATTTGTTTCCGGTAGAACACGCTGCACTAGTATCGTTGTCAAAAAAACTGCTAAGTGGCACTATACAGTTCCATTTTGGCTACTGTTGAAAGAGTTCAAAGAGTTAATGGCTTGGGGGAAGAAGCTGTTTAAATGTCTGCTGGATTTGGTGCGCATGGATCGGTAGCGCCTGCCTGAGGGGAGTAGCTGGAAAAGGTGGTGGGCAGGGTGCGGAGGGTCCAGTAGGATTTTCCGCGCCCTAGTTTGGATTCTTGCAGTGTGCAAGTCCTCGAGAGTGGGTAGGGCGGTGCCAATGATTTTTTCCGCCGTCCTAACTGTCCGTTGAAGTCGGATTTTGTCCATTTTTGTGGCGGCCCCGAACCAAACGGTGATGGAAGAACACAGAATGGATTCGATGACAGCCGTGTAGAAATGTTGCAGCACCTCCTGTGGCAGGCCATGCTTCTTTAGCAGCCTCAGGAAGTACATTCTCTGTTGGGCCTTTTTCAGGATAGAGTTGGTGTTGACCTCCCACTTCATGTCCTGGGAGACTGTGATTCCCAGGAACTTGAAGGTCTCAACGGTTGACACCAGGCAGTTGGATAGTGTGAGGGGTAGCTGTGGTGATGGATGTTTCCTGAAGTCCACCATCATCTCAACTGTCTTGAGCGTGTTCAGCTCCAGGTTGTGACGGCTGCACCAGAGCTCCAGCTGCTCCACTTGTTGTCGTTACGCAGACTCGTCGCCGTCTTTGATGAGACCGATGACCGTGGTGTCGTCTGCGAACTTTATGAATTTGACAGCTGGGTGCGTTGAGGTGCAGTCGTTCTGTCTTTGTCTATGTCTTTGTACTACAGTAGGTGAAAATATATTTTACGACTGTTAGTGTCTATGTTTTATACTTCCCCGTTCTGTGTTTGACTTAAACATACATTCCATACAAAATATAGTACTGAAGCAACTTACAAACTAATTCACCTTACGAATGACTGCTCAGAACGTATCTCGTTCGTAAGGTGGGGAGCGTCTGTACTGTAAATAACATGACTCTTCATATTCATCTTTTGGGAGATCAATCTGCATATGATATGTCAACAAGTCGGGTTCTCAAACAACACAAAGATGCAGAAAGAGAAAGAAAAAGTCAATCCGTCCCCCAGGGCGATGAAGGATACGTCCCGCGGGTCTGGATGATCTGCAGCGACGGGTAGACAGCTGCTCCCCTTTTAGTTCATCATTTTTACCTTCCTTCCAACCGCAATGGAGGCTGATGGGCTCGCAGCCTCCACTTATTTCCCAGAAGACCTTGCTGGCTGTTTTTATCCAGCCGCTGAATCTCAACTTAATGCAACATTATTGACTTTGTACCAAATTCCCAAATGACTTTTTTCGCTGTGTCTTAGTACAAGATACTCGTATGAGTAGAACCAAGAGTGATAAAATGTTTTCATAAGAGCCTCACTGTATACATCCTGGCATCATCTATACTCGTTCCAAAAAAATTGATTTTTAGTCACATTGGCTAAACATGTTCAAACGGCTTTAGATTATTAATCCACCAATAACTTGCACATATACAAAGTAAAAACGTTTTAAAAAAAATCTCGCCATTCCAGATGCCTGGCTCAACTTTTCGCTTCAGCCTGCCCTCATTATGAAAGCCATTCATCAAATTAGGAAAATAACGCCTCCCAAAGGGAGTCTGTTCACGGGTTATTTACGCTCACCTTGGTGAAAGTTAGAGCGTGAACTGGTGTTCGTGTTTTCACATGGTCCGTTTTTGTTCTTTTACTTCCAGTTCTTCTCCTCTCTGGCCCACAGGCATGAAAGAAATGCTAGCACCCGCAAGCAGCACCTGTTTTCAGATGACTTTTGAAGACAGATGTCTAAGAATGGACTTGGGTGTTTTTTAATATGGATTCAAAATTAATGAACGTTTTTAAGTCAACCAGGAAAAATGATTTGCAGTGCCGCTATTTTAACCTTATCTCATTTTCGCACGGCACTGTCTCTGATCATAACAGCTAAGAAATACGGACCAATCACATTTCCGACACTCATAAACTCAGCCAAGCATAGGTGAGGCCGGCAAGCCGCCTGGAGAGTAAAAAGACAATGTTGTGCTTTCGGAAAGGAAAAACGGGTTCAAGCTACACTGAAAGAAAAACGCTGGAAGAAGTTGATTTATCCAACTAATTTTCCCTCTGACTTGAAGAGAAAAATGTGTGATTTTGGGCTTCAGCCGTATGTGTGTGTGTGTGTGTGTTCATCTGTGTATACATTTATTCTCGGGCTTCCCTCTCCTTCTTTCATTTTTAATGAGTCTATGGTGGCCAACAAGGAGCCTCTTCTCGGGTCCTTGCTGTCTCTTCTCTATGCCTCCCTCCTTCTCTATCTCTCTCTTGGAGTTCAATATGCAGCGAAGTGAAAAATGCCACCAAGGAACACTTTAAAAATGCATGTTGTGGACGTGCGTTATGAAACAAGCATTCCTAAAATACTGTATGTGCTTAAAAGGTGAGTTTGGCAAGCCTCTGTGGCAGCGCAATAGTGCCTGAAACAAGGCAGTGTTCAATTTGAATTAGTGTGTTGTTGCATTGATTTTTAACGTGCTTATGTGCGATTGTCTAGTGATTTATTTATATTTTACAGATGCTTTTAAAGTCTGGAAACAATCGAATGGGATGACATTTGTTAACACTACCAAAGACTAAGATTGGAAGAATTCACCCCGTTAGAAAAGGTTTCTCAGCAGCAATGTTGTTCATCAAGCTCTGATGTATTTTTCCTCAGCAGAGGCAGCTCAGTGAAACATTTCCTGGTGGTACTAACCAAGGAAAGACGGACCGAGACAATTTCATGATTAGATTGCAGCGAGCGACGACCCAATTGAGACTTAATCACACTGTAATCACGACGCTGTTGTCTGTCGACGCATTGATTGATTTCTATGTGCGACGGAAGGTGTATATCAAATGTACCTGCCACAGGGGAGGAAACGGTTCAGGGAGATAGGAACAATTCTTCTGCTTTCAGGCAGATCCAGGACAAGGTAAAATGCTTTCTCCTCATTACTTTCTAACATTCAACTAAAATGTAGAATAGATGGGTACGTATTCCACCAAACACATTCTGCGACAGCCTATGCCTGATGAATAAACATCCTGCTGCACACAAATGAAACGCTTCCAGGATGCTCGACATGTGATAGTGCCACCGGGCAACACACCAGCAGACGTATTAACAATTCCGAGAGTGTAACGGGGTAATCTCTGAATGTCAGAGTTCGGAGATCTAAAACGCATGCAATCCTAGCCACTCGGAGAGTGTGTCGGACAGGAGAGAAGCAGAATTTAAAGAGAGAAGAAGATATGGATGGAAATAATGGCAGAACAACGCTCAAATGGGGAGATCATAAGACAAAGAAGTTATTTGAAGGAAGAGTATTTTTAACGAGAAGGTGGAACAGGTTGAAAGAAAAGGGTCAATCGGTGAATATACATATATACGCTCATTCTCTCCAATGGCTTGGCCAGCTCTATTCACAGAGGTACCCCAAGACATGACAACACAGAGCGGTGAGGATGTCGAGATGGCGTGCTCCTTCCGCGGGGCGGGTTCGCCTTCCTCCCTGGAGATCCAGTGGTGGTACACCAAAAGCCAAAGTACCTGGCCCGAGAAGCCTGCACAGATCGCAAACAATGTAAGCACAGGTTGTTGTTGTTGTTGGAATCAAACTGTTGACGTCAATGAGGACCAATCGATGGTGTGGTCGATGTTTATAATTTTAACAAAGCTACCAAACTTGGTTTTATGAGGCAGTAAAAATTGAGATAAAAGAACAGAGGGCCATAAAATGATTTCCATCGTGAAATGAGGACGTCACGGGTCCACTTGGATGAACAGAGCGTTCTGGAGAGAACATATCTTGATTGAATGTTGGATTTTAAGATTGGTATGTGCATCTAGTAAGTATTATTTTTATCTTGCATAGAGACTGATTGAGACCCGAGGCTTGATTGAAGTCTAGACTAGTGCTTACCATGTAACAATCCTCCAATATCGACCATGAAACCCCCAAGCACACAAAAGAGTGGATATTTCCTAATTGGCTGTTGCCAGCACTCGGAGAACAGTTTGACTCCCACCCAAGAAGTGTTAACTTACGCTCTTCACCGGCGTCTTCTGACATTGTAATTGGCGCAGAAAAATACATCGATTTGGAAAACGTCTTTGCCCTGCATAATTCATACCGATGCCCGAAAGTAATGCGTCAATTGCGCGCACATATTTGGCGGAGCGAGAAGTGGGTGGATGTTGTTATGCAATATGGGAATGCGTGTGAGTGTGGGAAAAAGCATACACAAATATCAGCTAGCAGAAAAGCTAGCAATGTAAGGAAAATAATGATCTGGAGAATCGTGATATTTATTTTCATATTTTCCCCCCCGCCCCGAGTTTTCCTCACCAGTGTCTGCATTGTCTCTCACAGTGACAAACCCCATACACATAAAGAACGGATGTGTATTTTTTTTGTGTGCAGGTCATTCCTCTTGAGGAGAAGTTGAAAGATGCCACTAAAATCAGCGTAAGTATAAGGACGCATTTTCACCTTGCGACTTTCCGTTGACCTCCGCATATTTGGAATAATTCCTTGTTTTTGTCACGTTCTGAGCGTGACAGGAACGGCTGACTCGTCGGAACGTTAAGAAAAGCGCAGGTCCGACGTCACTTTTTTGTTTTTTAACTGACATCAGAAAAACGTTTTATAGCATCTAAAATACCCAAAACACGTAGTATGATATTTTTAGTCAAATGCAAAACACCAATAAAAATGACTTCAAGTGTCCAAAATCTGCAAAAAAATTGAGCTGCCAATTGGGCATTTTCAGAAAGTCCCACCCCCAGTTCGTGACGTCACGCCAAGACATCTTGCATTGCTGGAGAATCAAAACAATGGCTTCAAATTCGGAGAATATGCTTTCTTGTTACACCTCCAGTTATGAATATGATTCAAATAGTTCTGAAGAGGAAAGCATACATGTTTGCAATCGATGAAAGAATATATTTGTGCCATTTTGAGGCAACTTTGGGGAGAAATCTCTCACCCCAAAAAAAAGAGGCACAAAATGGCGACCTCCTGTGGCCACCTTCGTTTCCACAGGCTGATAAATTCCTTATATGGCGCTTGGACGCCCTCTTCTGGCCTTCTGGTGGCTTTTGGGTGCAACACGAGGTCATTGGGAGGTCCTTTAGTGACGTCACGTACGGACTCGTCACCAACTCAAAAACAAGACTTCCTGAATACTCAGCGCGAGTCTTAAAACGGAAAATATAGCTATATGCGATGGAATCTTATTAAAATACGCTCAGTAGAAGTCATTTGAAGCCATTTTACAAATTATGGACACAACTTGTCTGGAGACGTCGGTTGTCCTTTAACAACATCATAAAAAAAAACAGACATTGGTGTGCCTCTCAGGTGGTGAAAGTGGCCGGCAGCAACATTTCTCACAAGCTGCGCCTGTCCAGCGTCAAGCCTTCAGACGAAGGCACTTACGAGTGTCGCGTCGTTGACTTTAGCGGCTCTGTGGCCCAGCACCATCACGTTCAGGCTTACCTGCACGTGGAGCCAAGTCAAGGATTCGACGGCCGAGTCCACGGATCATGGCAGCGGTCAGATCGGCACAAAAGAGACGAAAATGTTTATGACTGAGCAGGGAAAGTTGATTATCATCATCATCATTGATACATCCATCCATCCATCCATTATCTACTGCTTTTCCGAGGTTGGGTCGCGGGGGCAGCAGTTTCAGTCACTAAGCCAAGACTTCCCTCTCACCAGTCACTTCATCCAGCTCTTCCCGGCGCAACCCAAGGTGTTCCCAGGCCAGATGGGTGACATAGTCTCTCCAGCGTGCCGTTAACAAATCTTTTTGACGCAGAGCGCCATTCCCAAATTTGTTTGGGTTTTGTTTATTCTTGTTTGGGTGCCGATAAAGCGCTGGCTATGGCCTCAGGCAATGTTTTTTTCTCTTCCACAAGTGGGCAGCATTTCCCTTTTTTTCACCCGTGTTGGCGCTTTGTTCTAGCTTCAGCTGTTGTTAAAGCGCTATATCAGGGGTGTCAGAGACGTTTTTTGCCGCGGGCCACATTGTAGATATGGTTTCCTCCCGAGGGCCGTTATGAATTTGGGCAAGCCATTAGAATGTTTAATCGCTAAATAAAATAATTCATAACTAGCTTTCAAATCTGAAGTCAAGAAAAATGACTTATTGTGGTTTACATCCAAAAATATGACATTTTGCTTAAGATTTTAGCAAGTATAATGGACAAGTTCACAAGTTTGATTTGCTTTCGCGGGCCGAAAAAAATTATGTGGCGGGCCGGATTTGGCCCCCGGGCCTTGACTTTGACACCTGTGCGCTATATAAACTAAGATGTATGTATTGCATTGTATTTTGGACAGTCACCCTCATTTCAAGCTCGTATAACTCCAGACCCATATAATTTAGGAATTAACTATTTTTTCTGATGAAAGAAGACAGTCTAAGGTTTCTTACACTGTATTGAATGTTTATGTAGTCCTAAAACTCAATATTCTGTGGGTCCTAACATTTGAGTGACAATGACAAAAAACAATCCAATATCTGTCAAAGGCTGCACTTTTTTTAAAGGTTAGTTGTTTTGTTCATCTGCGATTGGCTGGCAACCAATTCAGGGTGTCGCCCGCCTCGTGCCCGATGACAGCTGAGATAGGCTCCAGCACCCCCCGCGACCCTAATGGGGAATAAGCGGTATGGAAAATGGATGGATGGATGTTTTGTTCATTATGGGGTTTCTTTCAATTGCTTTCATCAAGATGTGTGTCTTGTAATTACAGTAAAGTCTCGTTATATCGATATTCAAGGGAGCCCGGAAAATATCGATATAACCGAGACTATCGCTATATCCGACCCTGTTTGCATGTAATTTTCTCCGTGCGTGCATAGAAATAGTATCGATATAACCGGGACTATCGATATATCGATATAACGAGACTTTACTGTAATTCATTTTGTCCACTGCAAAACAGTATGTGTCAAACCTCTTATGCCGACTTTTTATGCTTGTCTTTCGCCACACATTCCATACTGAATCATCTTGGCGTGTTTCTTTTTTCCCCAAAATTAAATATTTTACTTATTCCACGATTGCTCCAAACTGGTATGGTCTTATTTTCAACTACTACATATTTTCAAGTTCAAAAATAGCAGTTGCGGTTTGCAGACAGTAGAGGGCATTGTTGTCAAATAACGATGGAGCTGACGACGTTTTTAAAAATGGTCGTTTTAAGCAAATATAAAAAAAATAATAAAAACGTCAATTGGAATTTAAACTATATCTTCGTTTATGATAAAAAACGTTGTGCATTTTTTATGTGCTTGCTGAACGCCTCCACACATGTTAAAATGTGATGGGAACCATTGAACCAGAAATGAGTAATGTAACAATAGACATACGTAGTTTGTTTACATATTTAATTACATACAGTACACAAATGGAGTGTACATATCAAATGCTAATGTAAAATGACATCCTGCATCGCTTTGTAAACACCAGTGTGAGCCAGGAACAAATTCATTCACTTTGAAATTACAATGTCAGTCAGTTGAAATCACAGAATGGCTTGTGTAATAATAATAATAATACATACATTTACGTACATTTAATTTACAAGTGCCTTTCTGAACACCCAAGGATACTTTACAGTAACTCCCTTTGACTCCCTTCCTACTTTCAAATCTCACCTCAAAACCCACCTGTTTAAACTTGCTTTCATGGTCTAGTTTAATCTGCAGTTTTATTATTTATTGTTTTATTCATGATTTTATTGTTTTATGTATTGTTTTTATTGTATAGAATGGCTTGTGTACTTTGTCGATTACACCCCATTATAATTTATTATTGGTTGCTTAAAATGTTTGTAGAAAGGGGAAAACACTGAAAGGCATTTTTTTTAGAAAAAATACCTCATGCACGCCTATTGACAACGTGTAGCACTTTTAAAAAACAATATGCCACACCAGTCTAAATATGCATCTCAAAGAAATGCATTTTTAATAATTATGTGCTTTACATACAAAAATATGATATACGTTAAACAATTCTTAAGTCACATTACACATTTTATCTCAGAAAAATATATGGGGCGATATTTTACACTCCGTGCAAAATAAAGGTCGATGACGAAAGCTTCCTTTTACTTTTGTCTCCCCCATGAGGAAGTGTTGTCGGTCACTTCCCAATGATAACATTTTTGTAGCCTTTGACGTGACACAACTTGCTGCTGTCAAAATCGACCACCAGCTTTCTCAGTCCACTGTGGGTGGGCGTGAAGTACATTTTCACCTTGGCGTCTTCTCCTGGTCCCACCGCGGTGTGTAGCCTACCGACCAAAGTAAATATTAGTGCCAAGAAATCTCACCGGCGTCCGGTAAGCTAAATATTTCCGTGACGAATCATCATTCATTGTCTTATCGTGGTTGTTACAGTGTTTACAAAAAAGACGACAGAGTGATAATGTTTGAAATGAGCAGACCTGAAGTCGATAAGAGAAAATGTGGACCATTTAACGTTATCCTCAGCAAGTAAATAGGCAATCGTGTGTTTGCCTCCGGTATTGATTGCGACTTGATATCATTCACCCACCCATTTTCACAGTGGGGACAAACATTCGTTCATTCATAGCAATGAAGTACAAATACGTTGTTAATGCTTTGAACGGGAGTGCTCACCATAAAAAAGACAGAGGCAAATGTTCCTTGTATATATTTTTTTTTTAACCAAAAGTGCTCTTTAACCAAATTTTTACTAATTCGGGTGAGGCTTGCTTTTTTTTTTTTTTTATTGTAAAATATACCCGTTTAAAAATTAAAGGTAAATTTCTCTAAAAATGGGAACTGTTATGCAGTTTGGATAACTTTTTTAAGTGTTATTGGGTGGAAATTGGGCCAATGTGCAAGTAAGATTGTTATATTCAGCGATTCCCGCTACTTCGAGGTTTAATTATCGCGGTTGAATTTGTTTTTCAGGGGAAAAAAACCTTTCATAATTAAAATAAATGTCAAATGACTCGGAGGTTTTGTACATGGCTTTAGCTTGATTGGTTCCCAGTGCTAACATCACGCAATGACAGCACAATGTCTCATGGTTTACAGCCATGTTGACTGTTTGTGCATCTTCTCTGCCCCGTGCAACCGCCGTGGGTTATTATTATATAACTCTACTTTGCGGATTTTGGTCTATCAAGGGTGGTGCTGGTCGACATTCACAGTGAAAAATGAGGGATTACTGTAAATCCAGTCAATGACAAAGTGGACATGATCTCATACCTCTCAGAGATGACCCTTCCTCCAGTCAGGTTGGACCCCTCCATGCTGAAGCAGCAATTTTCCAACGGCTCCGGCAGAGGATTTTTTAGTGTGATCTCAGCTGCTAGTTTGCGATTTTCCTTGGGTTCACCCAGGATCTGAAAAAAGGCCACCAGTCAAAGAGATCTTCCGAAGACTGCAGTCCAAACATGCGCTTCGTCGACGGTCCAGATCAGAACACTCACGCGGACTTGAATTTCAGGATTGTCCAGAACAATATTTCGCACTGCTAGCGTCGCTTCCCGAGTGCCGTAGTCGAACAGGAGAACCGCCAGACGGATCATGTTGTCCTCAGTGAGCATCTCACCGTATTTTGAATAGTTGAGCCTTAGTGGAACCTTCCTGGCTAGAAGACAATAAAAATTCCGTTTGGGCCAAATTGATAGTTTGATTGAAACAATTCACTGTCTTTACTATACTAAACATTTTTGAAGAGACAGTGATACCTCAGCTCACGAACTCTTTAGCTCACGAATGTTTCGCTCACTAACATTAAACTCACACGCATTTAGCCTTGGCTAACAAACTAGTTTTGGGCGGACGAACGTGGCTGGCGGACTAGTTTTTGGCGGATGAACACCAGTTTTTGTTACCCCCTTTCTTTGAGTGCTGACGTGGTTTGTTATCGAGTGGAGTATGTTTGCTATTATGGGACCAAAAAAGACCCCACCACGGGCTAGTGTTAAGCCGAAGAGGGGACAAAAGAAAATTACGGTGGAGCAGAAGAAAATCATCAAAAAACACGAACGGTGTGTGCGTTTGTGTGACTTAGCTGTCCCAGTACCATTATGCTAAGTCAACCATTGCTACTATCCACTGTACAGTTTATTTCTTTAATTGCAATACAATAGCACATTTATTATACATAACATAAGATGTATTTTGTAGTTTTAAGGCTTATTTAGTAGAAAAAAAGTTTATGGGGACGTGGGAACGGATTATTCTCATTTTAATGGTTTCTTATGGTAAATACATGTTTGGAAGACAAATGTTTCGCGCCACACACACTATCTGGAAACCAATTAAGTTCGTAAGCTGAAGTGTCACTGTATTGGTATTTTTCTTGGGCCACTATCAAAATCGTCATCACTTTTCTCGCACGGGAAAAAAAGTTGTGAGGTTATATTTTCAAAACTTAGCTACAATGACCATTGTCAGGTTTGCTCACCTCCTCCAGGCGACAGCTCAACATTGAGCAAATCTTTGAAGCCACAGTTTCCTCCCTGAATGCCGTTGTAGGACACGGCGCAGGATCCAAAGAGCAGGCGGCACTTCTTGTCACTCGATGAGTTGTTGGTAACCACAGCAAACACGTCAAAGTCGCAACCCTTCTTCATCTCGGGCGACACTTTGATGCTCACGTTCAGGCCTTCGCTTTCATTCGTCTGCAGGAGCTTGTTTTGGTGATTGGCCTTTTTGAAGGCCTCACGCTCCTCATCGGAGCCTGAGGGTACCAAAATGTGTCAAATTTCACAATGAACGAACGTGGCCCTTTACGTCGGCATTTGTCACTTGCCTTCGGGATGCTTGTAGAGATGAGTGATGTCTTCTCTATAGTCGCTGCCGATGCCTTTGGTGCTTATCCTCTTTCCCACCAATTGGGTCGAGGTGACTTTGGATGTGCTACCATCTTTTTTCATCATGGTGGTGATGACGTCAGCGTTGACTTCGGCAAAGACGAAGGGGGCGTCATACTTGTACATGAGCTCACCCTCCTTGATGGCCCGGACTGGGATGGGGCCGCAGCAGAATACTCCTGAAAAGAAGACAAACGTCTGCGTTGAGACTTGTTCCTCATCCCTGTTCGGAGAGACAAATCGTTTGATACACAAAGTCAAAAAAACGGTCATTTACCGTCACTTTTCTCTTGAGGAGTGGGGTCGCTGGCTTGCCAGCCGTTGTAAGTGGAACCGCTAAGGTCTGGTCGGGTCATCCAGCTCTCCACCCAGCAATGGTAGTTCCTGCAAATACCATCACTGATATAATAGATCGTCCATGCCAAGGTCCGGCACTGGGGACAAAAACGGCCCGTGGTCAATTTTCATCCGACCCACAGCCTCCGTCATAAAATCAATCACGTCTGGCCCGCATGTAGAATTACAGTATTTTCCGGTGTATAAGGCGCATCCAAAAGCCGTGTTTTTGTTTTTCAAAAGATGACCCTGCGCCTCAGACACAGGTGCAACTTATATGTGAAGTAATATCGAGCCACAAAAGCTCTTGCAACTACTGTCAGCATCCACCAAATCTATTTCCCATCCTCATATCAGCCTAATCACAAAACTCCCATAATATGGGCAAAGGCATCATCACCATAAAAAAATAATAATAATAACAATTAAATACAATAAAGTCTCGTTATATCGATATTGGTTATATCGATAGTACCGCTTATTACGATACTATTTCCATGAACGCAAGGAGAAAATTACATGCGCGCAGGGTCGGATATATTGATAGTCCCGGTTATATCGATATTTTTTCGGACTCCCGAGAATATCGATATAGCGAGACTTTAATGTACAGTAAAGTCTCGTTATATCGATATTGGATATATCGATAGTCCCGGTTATATCGATACTATTTCTATGCACGCACGGAGAAAATTACATGCAAACAGGGTCGGATATATCGATAGCCCCGGTTATATCGATATTTTTCGGACTCCCTTGAATATCGATATAACGAGACTTTACTGTAATTAAATGTAGCACTTCACAATTTTAAAACAGATACCAGATCATTTCTCTGGATCGAAGGAGTTCCCCATTTTCATTGACGTAGCGTTCAATCACCAAGTTTCGGTTCACGTCATGGGCTGAGTAGTAGTTGGTGACAACTCTGCATGGGATGCCGAGAGCCCTGGAAACTACAACGTAACACAATACGGCACCGCATGAACACAAAAGCGCACTGTGCATCATCATCACCCATCTCTCTCCCATACAGTTCTGCAAGTCAAAATATGCTTCCTCGCGATAGGTCACATTGCCGTATCTTACTTGAGCAGGCAACAGCGGCGAACACCCAACACTGTCCGAAACGAACAGGCTGACAAGCTTGCGTTTGCCAGTTCCGCAGAATCTCCACACTGCCCTTCCAGAACATGGGGCTCACTCCTCCGTCAAAGTCATTTGTCCAATTTCCCAACAAAACTCCTTTGTCATCATTACAATTCACCTGTAAGGCAAAACGGAGTCATGAAAGATTGAAAAAAATTAATGGGAAACATAAAACAAGTAGTTGAGTGGTTAGCAAGCCGGCTTCACAGTGCAGGGGTCGTGAGTTCAAGACCTGGTCCGTTCTGCCTGTGTGGAGTTTGCATGTTTTTGGAGACCCGGTGTGGGTTTTCTCCGGGTACTCTAGTTTCCTCCCACATACCATAAACATGCATGGCAGGCTGATTGAACACTCTAAATTGTTCCCAGCTGTGAGTTTGACAGAGACTGTTGTTTGTCTTTGTGTGCCCTGTGATTGGCTGGCAACTAATTCAGGGTGTCCCCCGCCTAGTGCCCAAAGACTGCTGCGATTGGCTCCAGCACCCCTGCGACCCGAATAAGGAATAAGTGGTCTGGATAATGGATGGATGGATGGATGGAAAACAAAATAAGAAGAGGTACCTCACCATGGCACTAACAACTCTGGATACATAGATTGGATTCCTTCTGCCCGAGCAATCTTTCCCTGGATTCCGCAGACATTTGGGATTCATATCCAGAATCCTTAAACACACATCCAGGATTCCAGTTTCAAACTGCATTGAAGGAGAAAAAAAACGTTTTTTGACACCATTTGTCTGTACTACAACATATGTGCTATCCATTATTTTGGAAAACGTTGAACAGGTGCTTCAGTCATCACATAAGTCGCAGATTGGTGATGCCAAGAGCAGAATTAAAATTAGAAACAATAACATTCCCCTGCCTGCTGTCAGATTCATTAGCATTGATTTAATAATGGCGGTTATATAACGCGACACATGCCTTTGAATCTGAAAGTTTTACAAAGGTGCTCGATGCTGCGGTTCTTTGAAGAACGAACAAGACCACGCACGTGTGAGGGGAGTCTGGCGACTTAAATGTTGGTATTGGTACCTGGCCAAAGTTCCACGGCGTTGCTATTGGATGATTGACATCGCCTTGAAAAATGATACCATCTTGGGACAAGATGTATTCTTCCAAACTCTCCTTATTGTCCAGGTATACAGCATCACCTGTTGCCAAGAGACACCCCCAAACAAACTGAATCAATGTTTGTCTGGGTTTTTTTTGTGGTTAACTCAATCACTGCCATCTCCAAATGTATTCGGGAATTGAAAATATGGCATAGAACGGCATTCCCGAATTTGTTCAGGTTTTGTTTTTTTCTTGCGGGGGTGCCGATAAAGTGCTGTTAAGACCTCTGGCAATGTTTTTCCCTTCCACAAGGGGGCATCATTTCCCCTTTTTCCATGTTGGGGCTTTGTTACAGCTTCAACTGTTGTTAAAGCACTATATAAACCAATATGTATGTATTGCATTGTATTTTGGACAGCCACCCTCATTTCAAGCTCATATAACTCCAGACCCATATAACTTAGGAATTACAGTAACTTTTGTTCTGATGAAAGAGTATAAGGTTTCTTATGCTGAATTGAATGTTTATGTAATCCTAATAGTCAATATTCTGTGGGTCTTGCAATTTGAGTGGAAATGACAAAAACCCTGGCACTGGAGTGGACACATTTTTGCACATCATCTGGCAGTGAAAGCGTTAAATGTGGGTGCAAAAAGCCATAGAAGGTTCAGTTTACCCACCTGAGCACCAAGGGTTAAACAACAGGATAAACTCAATGCGCACAGATCGTCCCAATGCCAGGATGTAACGTCCGATGGGTGCATCGGGGGCGGCACAGAGGGACAGCGCCACTGTGTCTCCGGGGGGGCTAACAACCGCCGCGCTCCAGCGGGAAGTGTCAAGTTTGGCAGACAAGCCGAACGAGGCCCGGGTGCCATACTGTTCAGAAGGTTGAGGACCTGGTGGAGTCATTACGGTTAGAGGAGTGAAATATTTCAGTCTTGCCAAAGATCCTCAAGGGAACTTTGTTAAAACGCGCCCAAATTTTAAATCACTTAATGTGAATAAACAATGAAATAGAACATTATTAGGAGTCCCAACGATTTGAAACTCGTGTCCTTATATGGTCAATGTTTTTGGATTTGCTGTTGTGGTCAATTATATAAGCCTCAGTCTGGTCATGCTAAATTCCTTCACATCTTTCACTCCCCACGAAACCAAATGTCTGACGGCATCAGGGCTCCTCCTCAAACCTGTGAAAATAACGCTGAACTTGAAATGGCAGACGCTGTTATCAGTTCATAACACGCGTCTCCGGTTGACAAGCGCCGCTTCCTGATGATTTGTTGGCAAGCCGCGTTATTTCAACGTAGGCGTGACACATTGACTAAAATGTTCGATGACAAGGGGAACTTGATGAATGATAATACGTTGCTGTACTTGGAGAAAGAAAAATGTGATTGAGTAAATAACAGCCAGCTACGTTTCATAAAATAAGTGTAAAAATAAAAGGTGGCTCCCTTTACTAAATGAGTACAATATAAAACACAAATTAAGAGCCGTTTTCCTTTTTCTCATCCATCAACGTCACATCTCATTTCCTCTTTTCCAAGCATCAAGTGACAATGGTTCTGCGTCAGCATGGAGCGGTGATGAAGTGGGCGTGTTCACAATTCCATGAACATCCGAACAGGATGTCAATCACAATAGGTCACTTTGCACCTTTGAATGCTGGATTGTATGCTAGTGTCAGCTTTTTTTTAATGCTATTGTAAAAAAACATGTCCAAAAGTCCGACCCGGGGGCCAAATGCGGCCCGTGGTCAATTTTCATCCGGCCCGCAGCCTCTGTCATAAAATCAATAACATCTGGACCGGATGCAGAATGAATACATTGGGCAGTTGCGGTGTTTGTTACCTGCGTGTGCTAAGTGCTGACATCATGAGGCTATATTAAGAATAGCAAATTAGTAATTAACCAAATTAGCCCCCCAATTTTCTAAAATGGCGATAATCAACAAAAGGAGGAAAGTTGACTCTCAATGTCAATTAAATTTTGATATGCATGTTTCAAATAAACCAAAACATATGCTTAAGATAGTTGAAATAAAAATAAAACAGCAAATGTGAGACACAGAAGGCCTCACTGAAATTTATTAAAATGAATTGTTCTTGTATGTAAAGAACATCTGCCAAATTTGCCCCCTTTACATTTTGAACACACCAAATCTGGTGGTCTGTTGGAGACAAATGTCCAGCACTAACTACTCGTTGCTGACAGAAAAAAAAGCTAAAATCCCGAGCTGAGATTCTAACTTGAGTTTTCACCCTCTGCCTCATATTATAAAAGTGGCCAAGCGAAGCGTCACCTGTCTCGGCGATGCAATCCAAAGTGCTGAGTCCTGGCTGGTAACTTCCTGAGCGAAGATACAAACTGATGGTGAACGCCTGGCCCCTTCTCACAATTAGACGGTCCACACCATTGAGGTCAGTGTAATGCTCTGTGTTGTTCAGGTCACAGTCCAAGTTCCAGCGATCAATGTCGAGAGCTTAACAAGACAAGGAACATTTGTAAACAAATGGCAAAGGCATTGATTCAAGACAGGTCTGCTCATTGTGTGGGTGGTTATCACGTCCGTCTCACAGTGCGGAGGGGCAGTGTTCGATTCCAAGCTTTGGTCTTTTCTGTGTGGTCTTTATGACATTCCACAAATATGCACAGGGAGGTTAAGAGTACACTCAAAATCAACATTTGGGAACTGGGGTTCCTCAGTAGCCCTATCCTACACATTTTGCATGTACGATGTACATACATTTAAATTGGATTGGAAAGGATTAGCCTTTATTAGTCTTGCAGTGGAGGAATTTACTTTTGACAACAGCAAAGTTATGAAAGGAGGAAAGGAAAGGAAGAAGTCGAAAAACAAAATACAAGAGCTGCTGTAAGGCAGCCACTCTCGCGGCGCCATCTTGGCAAAACAACAGCGACAACAAAGAACGAAATAACGAATAATGTGACACAACACAACAGTCATTCAATCTTAAGCACTTTCTGCACCCTTTGTTGCATTCTTGGATGAAAAAGGAGAAGATCAAAGCGTCATTTTCACCAGTGGATCAGAGATGTCTTGGTGGAATGTGCACGTCTACTACAAGGCTCAATGTCGAAAGCAAACATGAAACTGTAGCATCAAAAGAGATTGTCTCATATCTGATGTCCCACGTAAATCCGTTACAATTCCGAGCCGCGACAGTTCGACATACGCATCGGCGCTCTGCGCTGACGCTCCTTTCAGCCGCAGACTGTCCAACAGCTATCTTTCCACTGAACAAAGCGGGGCTGTGAAAATTACAGGCGCAAAAAAGCGCAATCACCCCAGAGCTGTCCAGCGATGACAATCAAATAGCACCGACATTCCTCCCAATCAAAAAGCAAACTGTTCATTACAGTTCATTACAGTCTCCTCTTTGATGAATATTGTGGCCAAAAATGCTGAAATATAATCAGTACCCGTTCCACACGACGCACAACAACACAAAAACAACACATAGAGAAGAACAAAAAAATCAAGGCTCGTGAGAGCACTTGTTGACGGCTGCCTACGCCACCTTGGGCTTCTTAATATCGCATTACTTTACTGTCATATTTTCTCTTGATAGTCTTCTTTTATTTTATTTTCAGTATGACCTTTCATATTACGAATAGAAGGTTAGGTTCATTTTGGGACTTTCCAAAGCTTCTCGTTTCTTTTATGATGACAACAATGCACTGCGGGACTCCTTTACAAATGAAGGTGGAGGACATTTTGCTTCCATTACACAGGCAAACACACTTATATGCACACACACACTGTAGAGCCGCTCCTTCTCTCCAGGGTGAGCTGTGACTCAAACTATCCCACCCTCTGATTTCCTGTTCAAACAATTTGTATTTAATGTTTTGGTAATTGGTCTCTAGCCAAAACAGGCCACTTCATAACATGTCCGAAAGTTAACAAAGCCACTACTAGCCACCGCAGCGTCTGTTTGGTCTGAGTTGGCTGCACACAAACGCAATGTTGTGATATTACGTTCAAGTAAGACCAAAGTAAACACAGACGAAACCTCTCAAGACTTCCTGTTGTTTTATATGAACCCAAGAGGGATGCGATGTGAGCGTTGCCCAATTACACATTGCGGTTTTACTGTTTTACTGACTTTGGTTCGTACCTTCATTGAACAGATGTTAGTTCTGCGATTGGAACGAAATTCCCGGGATGACGTCGCTGCCGAGAAACGAGGCTTGGCTTTGCTGTTTGCCCTTCGCGCGGCTATGGCTCATTTCAATTCAGTTTATACACACAAATACAGTAAAGTCTCGTTATATCGATATTCAAGGGAGTCCGAAAAAATATGGATATAACCGGGACTATCGATATATCCGACCCTGTTTGCATGTAATTTTCTCCGTGCGTGCATAGAAATAGTATCGATTTAACCGGGACTATCGATATATCCGATATCGATATAACGAGACTTTACTGTATCGTCAGGTGGAAATATTGCAATACTGTTGCGCCGGCGTTCGGGAATTCACATACAATCTGAAATCATGAAGCATTTCATCCAACAAATTGCTTTTTTATGCATTCTTTTGATGAGATCCACTTTCAATTCCACTCACACACACACAGGAGAGGCCATTTAAAAAAATGATATGAACCGGAGCCAAGTTTAAATATACAGTATCTAATCTACTTGCACATGTATAGCATACAAAGGCATAATCCGCTCTCACTCACTGGCTATCATCTACACAAGTGGAACTTCCATAAGAGCGGCTGACACCAGTTTACCCTATAAGGCGAAAAAAAAACAACATTCATCTAGAACAGATATGGTCAAACTACGGCTCGCGGGCCACATACTTTTTAATCCGGCCCGCTGAATTTGTCCAAATTATAGTAAAAACTGTGTCTAAAACTCATGACCAAAAGTTAACGGACACCGGGGCAGGCAGACAACTCTGAAAAGTTGCCTGCCCGGAATTAAGGTTGCCTGCCCCATATTCCAGGTATCTGCGAAATAGTATGTAAATGCCATATCTATCATATATATTGAGACACATTTATTAACTGATAAGGGCTATTTTTCACGTTTGAAAGACAGTTTATAAATTGGTTTGTAGTGTTCTTACTGTGCTATGAGGTTTGCACACACTGCATTCAATGCTTTAGTATATCCGGCTCAAACACTCCCTCCAAATGCTCCTGGCCTAGCGGCCCCTCTGTCAAATTTTAGAACCCATTGTGGCCCGCGAGTCAAAAAGTTTGCCCACCCCTGATCTAGAAACTAGATGCATGTAGCTTTTCTGTGTAAACACGACATGAATTTTGGGAAATGTACAATGATTAAAAAGAAAAAAGCCTGAGACTGCTTTTTGCTGCAATCCCATAACAGCAAAGCAGGTGAGACAGCTCTAAAAACAAGTGTAACATGACAACATGTTGTTTGAACATGTGGAGCTACTGAAATGCAAGATGGAAAAAAATCGAAAAATAAAACCACTATCCTTGATAAAAGTTGGTATCTATGTAAAAATTGGTTATGTAGGGATCCCGTTGATCATTTGATCTTTAGCCGCACTTTTTACAATACAATACAATA
Source organism: Hippocampus bargibanti (assembly GCF_051943395.1). NCBI lineage: Eukaryota > Metazoa > Chordata > Actinopteri > Syngnathiformes > Syngnathidae > Hippocampus > Hippocampus bargibanti. The sequence goes on along the minus strand of NC_142745.1, from coordinate 3,338,245 downwards.
CATATTGATTTATATAGCGCTTTAACAACAGCTGAAGCTGTAACAAAGCGCTTCACATGGACAACTATCATATACAAGAAATAAAGCAGTTTTTCAATAATCTGACTTTATTCTATCTGTATCTTTACCATTATGCCATGTTTATCCTCATATTAAAACTTCATCTCACCACAACCCCCCAAAGATCTGAATTTTTTCATGATGTGATTTTTTTCGACACTATAACTTTATTTATACCTTATGATGTCATGCTGGAATCCAGTTGGCAATTCACTTCCATTTTCAACCCAAAAAAAACTAAAAATAGATGATTGCATGCTAGTAATTGTTCACATTGAATAAAGGTCAATTTCAGTGATTTCTCCAGGGAGGTGTTGGAATTCTTCCCATGGTGGTGGCGGGTGAGGGGCAGTGGGCATGCTCGGAGTGCTTTGCTGGATAGCGGAAGGCGGCTAAGTCCCCAGCTGTTTGGATTCTATTCTAAGGGCTCCAGTTTCGGAAAGTTCAAATAGCTGGATGATTTATTATTCTTATTTTTAACGTGCATACTGTACATGCTTCGAGGAATGTTAGTTGCATGCAGGACATGCAGACAAAGTTACAGCATCCCAAAAGTTTATGTAGCGAAAGAAATACAAAAAAAAAAAACAGTGATATTAATGCGCAACATTACCGAATCGTCTTTGTCGTTAGGCCATTCAATAATTAAATTGAAATGAATATTAAACAACACAGCAATTTTTTTTTAAGATAAAGATACAAGAAGAATAAATTAATTTTCATGATGAATGATCAAGACTAAAGTGCAAATAAACCAATTGCTGTGGCAATGCCTTACCTTGAGCCATGGCTGTGTTTTGCAGAAGGAATGTCACACGTGGACCACCTTAATGGAAATAAAGTGTGTATTTGCTCTGATCTGCATGTTATTTGTACTCTCCCCCCGCCTCCTCGTGCCAGTGTGTTGTGTAGGCGTGACGTGACCCTCCCCTCAAAAAGAAATGAGAGGGATAGGAAAGCCATTCCCACTGAGTCAATTCACAATTGGGTTAGAGTGAAACTTCCCTGCACTGAAGTAGTGTGCTTGTATTGCGCTTTCAGTCGCTGCACAGTGGCCACACAAGGCAGACTTGTTTGGATGATTCAACGGTGACGTCATGACGGCTTTTAAAAAGCACTAACGGGCTGGTAAATTACTGGCAGTCGCAGACGACACAGTGGTTTACTTAATTCTCAGGTGGACGTCTTTCCACCTTTTAACTGCAATGTGAACATTACTCATCTATTCATTTACACAACGCTACTCGAATGGACGCCATTGACCAGCGATTGCGCTACGCCCCATCAGAAATCTCTGTAGCTACAGTCAGCCCCCCGGTCCCCCCTTTATTTTATATTCTTGAATATATTAGGAATTATTTTCTCAGATTCATGTGGAGCAGTCAGGGCATCCTTCAGTGATGGGTTGGGAAAGAAATCACACCCAAAAAATAATGTGATCACTCAACCCACAGGGACGACAAATTGAAGAAGGTAAAATGGCTTCAACTTATCTGAGAAGACTTATGAAAGCATTATTTCCATTTTATGGGGAATGGAAGCAGACTAAATTCCGATTGCCATCCGAACGCATGAGGGAGAATATCAAAGGTACTCGTAATCAGCGAAAATGACTTCCAGATGGACAATTACTGCTGAAAAAAGACAGATGAAATCACTGAAATTAAACTTCGCACCAATTTTTGTAAAAATATGTTTTTGTGGGCCATATAATATGATGTGGCAGGCCAGATCTGGCCCCCAGGTCTTGAGTTTGACACCTGGTTGGAAATAAAAAAATCATATAGCATGTATGTGAAAAAAAATCATACAGCATTTATGTGAAAATCAAAATGTTCTTTTATTATCTATAATACATATTTTTTCACATAAATGCTGAATGATTTTTTTTAAATTACAGTAAAGTCTCGTTATATCGATATTCAAGGGAGTCCGAAAAAATATCGATATAACCGGGACTATCGATATATCCAACCCTGTTTGTATGTAATTTTCTCCGTGCGTGCATAGAAATAGTATCGATATAACCGGGACTATCGATATATCCGATATCGATATAACGAGACTTTACTGTATTTATAAAGCAGGTGTCAAACTCAATATTACCAAAAAACAAACAGTAAACCACCGTGTCACAGCAAGGCAAGACTGAACGTTCATGCTGATCATTCATCGTAACTCGTTAAGAGACAATGAGACACATGCGCCTTTCTGCGATGAGGCACTCGAGGGCTGATTCGTAGTAACACATGAGTGTTACATCACACAAACAGTGAAGCCAAAGCCAGGCTTGTGTCCAAAGCCGCACAGTGGAAATGATTTCAGAGCTTTGCCAACGAAGCCTTTGGCAAGTAATTTGTATCTTTTTTTTTCTTTCCCCCTTCGATGAATTATTTAGAAAACAGCCACAAGGGAAGATGAATCAGACTGAAGTAAATTATTATGTTTTATCTCGTCGTGACAAAAACAGTGGCCATGTGTCAGCACAATTTGTTTTGACTGCGGTTGTCCGTTTAATGTGATTATCGCTGTGGAGGTGTTCGATCCAATAAATTATGTATAGTACAAAATAAGTGTACCTTCTCACTAAAGGAAGAAATAAAAGGAAACCCAAACTAATCATTCAAAGGTTGAGTTATGTACATTTGATTTATTATTAGAAAAACATGAGGTGCAAATAAAAACAGTAAAAAAAAGTATTGTCAAACAGAAACATTTCAACATCAGTAACATTAGTGATGATAAGTCATGTGCTTCCATGAAGCTGGATACATATGTACAAAATATTGATACAATAAGACAACAATACGTCTTTATAATTGTACCCTCAAAGTGTCATTTTTCAAGACACATACGGCGATTCATGTCTGTATCAATTTTTATTATTTAACAGGATTCTTCAATGGTTATTTAATTTGCCTTTACATTGGTTCACTTCAATCAAGCTGTGTACTAACAGAATGATGGAGAATAAGAAGTTATCATATTTAGAAGTTATAAAAGTTTCATACTGTTATATGCTTAGTCAACATGTGTGACTCGAATACGTAATTGAAGCACAGACAACCTGAGGTCAAACTGAGGTCAACATCCACGGCTTGTTAAACTGATCTCATCAAGGAGATCTGGTCTCGGACAGATTTTAGGACTTGGGGAACTCCTTTATCACCGGTGTAATTTAAGACTTGAAACTCCTTCACAGGAAGAGCTCATTACAAATTTAGGTTACAAATTTATCAGTTCATGATAGAGACAAAGTTTTATTGCTTACAGCTGTTCGCGCTTAGAACTCCCAGGAGCGTGGTATTCCAATCAAGAAAACTATGTTTTACTAACGTATCACTTACATTTGCATATACTCTCAATAAATAGCTTGGCAGAGGGCTGCAGAATTCAGACATCTGTCATGAATGGCTGCGTCTCCTGCCGGCAGTAAAAGACAATCTTTCCAGGTTCGAGTCTTTGTCCACGGTGTCCGATCGAACATCTCTGACACAGATCGATTCTAAAAGTGTGATTAGAGGTTAGAAAACTAACCTATACAATATTATACAGAGTGATTGATTGCATTATCTCCTGCTACAAATAACCACAGCCCTCTTGGGTACACTCTATCTGCAGGTGGGGAAAAATGGACAAAGATAATCAGAATAACAAACAGAAAACGTTATCTAGACTGATGTCCTAGCGCACACTTTTACCGTACCTCGTGTGAGAGTTCAAACCTCGGTGGACTTGCCAACTTTGGAGTTCTGTGACAAAGAGTTTTTATTGCAAACGTAAAAACATAAAACGAAGCTCGGTTGCAGACAAAATGAAGAAAGATTATTGGACAATGTCATTTCAGTGCTGCACCTTAGCAGACAACAGATTCTTGGTCTGAAGTGAAACTTCTGCTTGGTTTTCTTCAGAAGCTCCAGTTGGAATGCATCCCACCTCCTCTTTGATGGTGGCGGAGGTACAGACTGAAGATGCATCCTCAGCTTCCCTTTCCAGCGCAGAGCGATAACTGTGAGCGCAGCTGCTGAGGCCGCTGACACTTTCTCCTGAAGACTCCGAGCTGTCCACTGCACAGAGACAACACCAAGTCAGGGTAGGATAAAAGGATGAAGTGATCAATATCAGTAACTTTTAAATGGTAAATGCTGCGTTGATAATGAAATGAACCCTTTCGAGGCCCGCAGTAGCTACAGTGGACAGCTAATTGTGTTTGTCAGGTTGCAGCGTGCTTGAAAGTTTTCAAGTGGGAAATCATGATACGCATTCCATAGCAGTTGACTTTGAAAGACAAAACCTTAAACACTTCACGGTCCAAATATTTGGAGCACATTGTACATTTGGATTCATCATCTGGATGGTTTCAATTGACAATTACACAATAAGTTGTGACTCGCACTTTGTAGATCGAGGTCGTCCTCCTCAAGAACCCCCGCCGGTGATACGTATCCTTCCAAGCCACTTATTATCGCCTTCTGCTTTGGCCCACCGAAATACGCTGTCGGAGACATAGAGCCCAGTCCTGAGGAAGAGGAGGAGGATGAAGTTCTCCGTGAACTTGACGATTTGGTTTGGGATCCAGGGTGAGCGTTGTGTGGTCCATACGGTCCGACGTTGGGCAGCACCTTGTTTTCTAAGTAGGGCAGAAAAAACAAAACAAAGAAACAAAAAGACAATTAGATTTGATCATAACAGAATATATATTTTTATATAATCCATCCATCCATCCATCCATCCATCCATTTCCTATACAGCTGATCTGTTCACCAGACAAACACAGGGGTCACATAACAATAAAAGCATTGCATTCACATTTATGTTAACTTTAGAATGTCCAATAAAATAATGGGCATTATTTTGAAATAATCGAAGATATGTGACACAATAGCAAATATAGTATGTGTGTACCTCTTCCCATCAGCCCAGAGTCAACAGCTCTGTCACTGATAGCTGCCTCACTAGGTTGGATATCCATGAAGGGTTTGTTTCCAATTCCCATAAAGACTCTCTCTTGCATACGGATCTCTTAACAGACACATATACATGCACAAGCACAAAAATAAATAAATAAATAAATAAATAAATAGCTAACTAATTAACCAACTAGCCAACTAACTAGCCAACTAACGAGCTAACTAACCAACTAACTAACTAATGAGCTAGTTAGCTAGCTACCTATCCAATTAACTAACTAACGAAAGCATGTTTTTGTTTTATAATTAGGTGTAATACAATGCATGTATGTGCGTGCCTGTGTGTGTGTGTCTGATATTAGCATCAATTTAAATTTTACAGTATATTCATTGATTGAAGACTTAAACAAAACATGAAAGACAAAAACATATTTTTTGTGTGTTTTAAAAATATGTAATGTATATCTTTTATAGCACTAAGCAACAAAATGGAAGATTTTTTTCATATAATTTTAACCCTGGAATTTATTTAGCTTGTTTGCAACCATCATGAATAAAACATCTGTTACATTATCAATCACAATATTTTTATCATTTATAAAATATTCTGGATGGTAACTTTTTCAAAAGCCATGATGCATTTTAGAATGTGTGTTACCTCGGTTGTGTAGTGCCTGATCCCAGAGGATCCGTTCCAGGTCCTTGGTCCAAGCTTCTTTCACTTCCCGGCTAAATGCTTGAAGTGTATATGTGTCTTGGGTTTTCCGTTTTCGGAACCAAATCTCAAAGCAAAGGCCGCTGTCGCCAGTGTTTTGGGTCATGCCAACGTCTGACGTCTGAATACAAACACCAGGATCATTAGTATGAATTATCTGGGGTGGCTCAGTTTCGTCACTACACTAGACCTGCAGTTTGCCATTAGGCCCGTGTGTCACAATAACAGTAATATGCGTGTGTGGCACGTAGTGAACATGGCGTTCTAGGATATTGGTCATGTCTCACCATGTCTCAAACTCAAGTTCAGAAAAAAGTTTTGTTATTGCGGCAAGCACGTGAAGGCAAGCACATACACACAGACCACCTCAGTCCACTAACCTGTTGCATAAGAGGAAGTGAAGGCAACCAGGCAACACATATAATGTGCAGTTATGTGCATATTCTGGCATCTGTTAGTAAAATTCCATGACTTCATATTGCTAGAAAAAAAAAATCAGTGAAAGTGTGTACCTTGAATGACTGCTTGTAGACGTACGTATCGTTCCCCACATCTGTCTTCCTGGTTTTGCTAAAGAGGATGAGTTCTTGAAAGAGGAAAATATGACGGGAACATTTTTTCTTCCTGAATGTGACAGAGAACTCATCCTGACGAATTAACTGTCCTTGCTCCTTGAGATTAACCTGCAGGGGATATACAAAGAATAATGCCAAACCTCACTGGGGATGGAATTCTCTTATTTTTGCATATTCTGTAACACAAGCCATTCATTCACAAAACAGATGGAATATTTCCGCTGAAAAATAACTTTAGATGGGAATTGACATTGACTGCTCAGGGCACAGCACCTTAAATTCCACAGAGCAGACGGAAGAAAGTTTTGCAATCTCAACTTGATGCAATTTGGCCCATCCCAGATGATCGAGGATTGATCATGATCCTGCCTAAGCCTCCTCTCATCCTTATCAGTCATTTCCATAATTTATCGTGAACACCTCTACAATATTTCTAAAAGTTTACAAAATTTCCAAATTTTTAATGCAACAAACATGCTCAAATTTTACTCAGAATAACTTATTTTATACACCCCGTATGAACAATATTGGCCATGTTGTAGATTTGTCACAATAATTGTCGGCAATGATTCACCAATATACATATGTCACAGTACATTTCTATAAATCTCTACAAATGTTTTACATTTTCAAGTAATCACTTTTTGAATCGTCCTAATAATCAGCTCGGGTAAGATATTTTTGGGAAAGGTCCGAGTTAATCAAATGGTCCTTCGTGGATACCTGATGTCTACTGACCCTGCTCTGATTTGTCCACAAATATGAAGTGGCTGACAACCATTCCAGTGTGTACACTGTCTCTTGCCCAAAGTCTTTTGGGATAATCTCGTAGGACAGGTCCGAATCAAACAATTGGTCCTTCAAGGCTACCTGATGTCTACTGATACTAGCCACACCCTGCTCTGATTTGTCCACAAACGTAAAGTAGCTGACAACCGTTCCAGGGTGTCCGCCGTCTCTCGCCCTGTTGGTCTCTCGCCCACAGTCTTTTGGCGAAATCTTGGTGTGCTCTGATCAAAAACAAACTGTTCGGCCAAAGTTGACGTCTCTGAGAATGTGTCTTAACTTCAGTTGGTGATGACAAATTGCTCTTCTTGATCTGATAAACAAGTTGGGACTGAACCATCAACAAAATGACAGAATTCTCCTTCGATCAATAATTAAATATTGCACCCAAGGACTTTCCCAGTTGCCGATGAACACAAAATTATTAATATATATATATTTAACAATTGTGTCGTCCTCACGTCACATTGGCGGATGGCGTCCATGGCCAGTAGATTGTTTCCATGTCTGAGCTGGAAGTGTACTACCTCCAAGGCAGCTTTGAGTTCAGCCATCTCTCTGACTTGTCCGGGTGCACATTCCCTCATCATGTCTTGTAGCAGTAGGCTGTACTTACTGATCCGCTGCACTGGTTTCAATAAGTAGGACCACAGATCCATTTTGTCCCTGAGATTCAGCTGCTTTTGCTGGTAGGGAAAGGACACAGGAGAGAGGTGTCAAAGAAGAGGTGTCTAACAATGTGCCGATGTTATCTATTAAGTTATCTCTTGCTGCAGCAAAACATGAGGTGGATTTGTTCAAATTTACATTGACACGGTCTAAAACGCAAGATTATCATTCAGGTTGCTACAATATTGTGCAAATATCTTTCTCTGTGTGGTCTAGTACTATAATGTAGACTCGTTCATTGCCACAGAGAATTAGTTTTTGCCTTGACAATTAAGACAATAACATTTGATCGTCCAAGTCGATATATTTTTTTGTTTGTTTGTTTCTGTATTTTAAATGTTTCTATTTTGGACTTCTGTTCCTTCAGTAGGAATGGTTGTTGCTCTATGTGCACCCTGTGATTAGCTGGCAACAGGTTCAGGGTCTCCCCTTCCGACGGCCTGAAGACAGACGGGATAAGCTCCGGCATATGCGAGGTCTTCATAAGGATATGCGGTTCAGAAAATGGATGTATGGATATTTTTGGAATGCACACCTGCCTGACCTTCCTAAAGCCCTACATTTGGATCTGTAACAAAGCCAGTTTAGCAGCAACCAATGAAAAATACCCTGAGATAATAAACCTCTGTGAAGAGTTATTTTTATTTATTAAATTTTTTGGGGCTGACGAACAAAAATAACATTTGAAGAATAGCTGACCACCAATCCTGCTTGATTGATGTGCTTTCATGATAACACAAGCCCATAAGCTAAAACATGTGCATCATGACCCCTTTAAATAACACACTTCAAGTAAACCATTTGTATCTCACTCCCTTTAAAGAAAGATTGAATTCAGAGCAAAATACTATTCACCTTGAAGAAAGCCTTTCCATGATTGATGAGAAGACTATCAGACTGCGGTTTGTTTTTGCTGTACAGGGCATACAAAGCAAAGTTTTCTCTCTAAAAGGGGACGAGAGAACAAAATGCCATTAGATAAAAGCATTATCACGCACCCAGTGTGTCATGATGACAAGTTTCATAGTGTACTTTAAAACAGCGGTCGCCAACCCCTGTGTGGTTGGTGCCGGGCTGTACGAAGACTAAATAAAATATGTTACTTCCGTATCATTCATTTTGGAATCTACACAATATTTAACTCATTCACTGCTATTCGTCAATTTATTCGGAAATTGAAAATATGACATTAAGCGCGATTCCCGAATTTGTTTGGGTTTTGATTTTTGTTGTTTGGGTACAGATAAAGCACTGGCCATGGCCTCTGGCAATATTTTTTCCCTTCCACAAGGGGGCAGCATTTCCCTTTTTCATGTTAGGGCTTTGTTCCAGATTCAGGTGTTGTTAAAGCGCTATGTTAAAGGTCATATTATTTTATTTTATTGTATTGCCAGAAAAGACGTTCCCTGAACACATTGTCTGACATTAAACGGGCTAGTGGGGCAAAAAAGGTTGGGGACCGCTGCTCTAGAACATTCCACAATATGTAAAACTTAACAATTGCTGTTCCAAATAGCAAATCACTGCGATGGTGTGAAAGAAAATGAATGATTGTGTCACCTACATGTCGTAGGAAGCAGCGTCCCACCCAAAAGGGTTCGTTCATGCAGTTTTGAAGCTCACTCAAGAAATGATGCCGATGGAAGTCATGCAGTTTTTCCAGGTTACCAAAAACGCTCCCCTTCTGACCCCGGAGGTCCTGCGGAACGTCATTCCTTTCCAACTCGGGGAAGTAGTGCTCCCGAACATAGCCCAGAGCTTTTACGTATTCCCTCTCTGTGGACAGAAGCTCCTCCATGATCTTACGCAGTTTCCTGAAACAAAGCATGATTCAAGTTTCCTGAAAAGGACCTTGCGATTCTTTCATGGGAGGAACGGAGCGTTACTTACAAAACATTGTTTCCATTGTTTTCCATCGACGTGAAAAATGACTCATTTGACTCTTCGGGGCTTTGGGTTGAAGCTGAATCTTCTTTGGTGGGACTTTCCTTGTTGTCATTATTTGATTTGATGCTCAGACTCTCAAATTGGGATGAAGGCCGGTTTTGGACTGCCTCAGACTTTTGTGTCAGTAGTACCTTATTCCCCTGATAGATCGACTCTTTTACATTAAAAAGTGAAACATCAATTGCAAATGGTGTCCAAGTGGTTATACGCGATCCCTCACTCAGGGACCGACCCAAGATTCGAGGCTGTGAAATGTCTGCGTCCCCTTGAACTAAAGCCATTTTCCTCAGGTCAGCCTCACTGTGGTGCCCTCTTGGTTTCCATTTTGTGTCGAGATCAAAGTGGACATTTTGTGCTACAGTTGCTTCTCCATTTTTTTGTGGTCGAAGCTCCAAAGCTGGAGGTTCTCTATTTTCATTTTCTTTCAAGAATGCAGCTGTGGTGGTTTCACTTCCAGAGATGTAAGCTCCATCTTTTTGAGAGGTTGGTTGTAGGGTCAAAGACAATTCAGCCTCCCTCATTTCAGTCCTCTTCTCCATTCCTCCACTTTCCCCACGAGTGCTTACAGCCGGGGTCTGTTGGTTTTGCTTCTTATCTTTGCATGCCTTCTTCTTCTGCATCTTCTCAAGACGCTGTCTGACTTCTTGGCAACGCACCCAAGCCACATTCCACACGCTCATCGCCCCGCAGGAACCTGATCTTAAAGAACAGGCTTTAGATTTCAAGGCCTGGAAATGCCGGGTGGAGAATTCATCACCTAATCTCTCTTCATACATCTGCAGTGTGCTGAGAGTGGCCTGAGCTAAGTAACACCCATGCTCTACCTGCTCCAAAAAATGGCTGCATTCCTTGGCCAAAGCTGATGCCTACAGAGAGAGAGAAAAAAACAAATGCAACCTTTAGGTTCGCTCCTGTCAGTCAAACTGGGAGAGGAGCATGAAATCAAGCTAGCAAATCGAACCTGATCACAGAAGCGATGCACGGTGACAAGCGTGTTTTGGTCTTTGTGCATCTGCTCTGCACGTGACATGAAGTCATCTACGTTGCACTTGAAAGTGCTGAGAAGAGTCTGAAAAACATCTGCCGCTGGACTGGATGCATTTGAACCCACATTTTTTTCAGCCTCAGTCACGAGAGTCAAGGCATGTTGTTGTTTTTCCTGGAGGAAAAAAAGTGTTTATTTATTTATTTATTTATTTTCATGGAAAACTTTATTTTTATTGTTGTTTTTATTTTTAGTTTTAGCTTTATGTTTATTTATTTACTTATTTATCTATTTGTATTTATATTTAGATGTATATTTACAATTGTATTTTTATTTATTTGTTTATTTAATAATTTATTTTTATACGTTCATTTAAAATAATATTATTTATTTATTTATTTATTTATTTATTTATTTTTTTTATCTAAAATTGTATTTTTTTTAGCTTTATATTTATGTATTTGTTTATATTTAATTTTTATTTATTTTTATTTTTTTCAATATATATTTACTTTTTTATATTAGTTTTTTAATTATTTTGTATTCACTTATTTTATTATTACATTTTTATTAATTTATTTCTTTATTTCACCCTCCAACTATTTATTTATTTATTTATTTATTTGACATTTCAACAACTCAACAGAAACAGTTTGCCCTCGATGAGTCAATTTGAGTTTGCTTGTAAAGGACATCCGTACCTTTGCCTGTAGAAGGAACGCATCAAACTGCTGCGTCACGTCTTCAGTGTACAAGTTATCTTTTTGGTCAAAGTCCTTCAGTCTGCGTTCACCTTCTTCACTGAACCACACAGCCAACTGCAAAGCGCACAGCACAAAATGATTGGATGATATCACTGATGTTTCACCACACACTGCCAAACACGTACCTCTTTGATTTTTGCATCCATGTCCCTGAGCGTGAAAAGAAGCTCCAGTTGCTGAAGCGACTCATTTGATCTCATCACCAGGACGTGGAGCTTCTCCTCCACCTGGTTGTACAGATGTGTCACTGACTCCAGAGCATCTCTGCAAACCACAGAGATTCATTGTTTGGGTCAAAACCAAAAGGGGAGACATCATGGTACAGGGAAAGGCTAGTTGAATGTAATTGAAAGAAAACACAAGTGAAATAACAGGAAAGCAACAATCCAACCCAAACCAAAAACTTGTCTTGACAGTTTCCGTTAATGACTTTGTGGACAATATATGTGGTACCTATAATCTTCAGATTGTGGAAAGCGGAACTCTTCCCTCCTCATCCTGGCCAGCACCGCCCCACCTTCTCGCTGCAGCATCACCAATCGAGTGTCCTCCAGCACCTTCTTCATCAAATCTTTCTGTTCCTGAATGCATTTGCCTACTTCCTGAAACGGTAAAAACACTTGCTGTGGACACAATTGCAAAAGAAACTGTCCGCATTCAGTTTAACAGAATTTGTTTTTTAAACCTGGGCTGTGTCCATGACGTGGCCTTCATGGACTTGAGTAATCGCCCTCTGTAACAAACTGTCTGCCTCTTGCAGGTCCGTTATGAAAGAAACCAGTCTCTGAAATGGAATGGAATGAAACTTTAGTGGAGCACGCTGTCACACGGCATCTGTCTGAAGCAAACACAGGCCATCCGGCTACTCATGTTGTTCTAGGAGGCTACCATGTGCCTGCCAGCACCGTGTTGCTGACTCCTGTCTGAAAATGTGTCTTTAAATGTTTTTTTTAAGCGCACATTTGTGTCATGTACACTCTCGTCTCGTGGAATCCAAGTCTTAGTCATTTTTAGAACATCTCAGTATGATAAAGTTGAGGTTGGTCCGATTATTGCACGTTACCTGATGGAACTGCAGCCAATCCGTATGGCTGTAGGTGAAGGTTCCTCCCAGTTCTGAGGTCAGCTGGGAAACGTCCACTGTTTTGTTGAGGGCTTTCATAGACGTCACCAAGTCCATCTAGCAGACAACGGCAACGTTTTGGGGGGGGGGGGGGATGGGCACAGGAATCTGTATTCTGCAACTGACTTGAACGTCTCTTACCTGCAGACCAGGCTGCTTTTCAGGGCGTGTGCATGAGTCTTTATCCACCAGCATTATGATACTGTGGACGGCATGAAGTGCTTGTTCCTGTTGTAAACAAATTTGGTTTATGACTTTGCCTTACAACTTTTTATCCACTCATTTTTCAAGTGTGCCACAATCTCTTCTGAGCCTATCTGAAATGGGGATGTCGCCCCCTAGAGTATACCTGGCAAAACATGCATCCATTCGTTTCCTTCAACCTTGACTTCTTAACAAGGTGCCACGAGAAACGATCCACAATCACTTGATTGGTTTGGTATTTTCTTGCAAATATTGTGTGTTTTTTTTAATCTATCCATTCCGCAAAGTTGAATGACATGAGCTAATCAAACGCATGTCCACAGGATGACAGGAGATACAATTAACCTGTGTATCCACAGAACAATGTCTTATGTTTTATCGCAACAGATTCCACACATGTAAATTGTATGTAAATTGGTCAGTACATTTATATGAGATCATGTGGATACTGTATTTATTTAAGTGACATTTTGATCTTCCACTTTTTGTGTCTTATCTCTCCTATTGTTGTTATTTGAACCTGTGCCATGAGCAGAGCTTTGTAGAGATGAGGCGGAGGAGCCTTCTTCCTGGCATCGATGACCAAAGTCATTCCCAGTTCTTGAACATCTTTCCTAAGAAAACAATGACTCACGTTAGGGCACATCCAAACACGTCCTCTTCATCACAGGGGTCTTTGTGAGAGAGCGGCTTCCCACCAAATCGGTAATTATCTTTCATCACATCATCTCGCTCCGTCTCAGACATCCTCACATGGTCATGTTTTCACACGCCCATCATAATGGCCTGGACGGTCTTGGGGGAGTTGAGCCTATGTCAGGTCTCTGTGCTAATTCTAGCAGGGTGTGCATACCAGACAGTTGGCCGCCGGCCTGGCTACAGTACATATTTATGAGCTGTGTCTCCACAGAAGAGAAGGATGCTATCACATTAGTTCAATTGGTTCTTGAGCTTCAATAACAATGTGAGTGTCACTCTCAACATAAAAAGTGTTGAAGTCGAGAGTAAGTGTTAGCGGGAGGTCAACAAAGGCCAACTATCGCTAGGTTGTTTGGTATAATGCATAGTGTGTTCAGTTTTAAGTGAGTGTACTCAAGGCACATAGTTGGGATGCACTGACTGGCTTTGAAATCGTTGGATTACTACTGCTCTCTGGTGGTCGCAACAATTATTACACCATCAGCCCATTGGTGTTTCCCCAAAACCGTACATGCCTACAAACCACTACAGTTCAATTTACATGTCACTTTGAATAGTAAGCATACAGCAACTATTTAGATTCACAAAACGTGAGAGTTTAAAGTTCTCGCTTCAGTGTGCCTATATTTTTGGACCAGTAGAGGTCACTACACTCCAACAGGACTGAGAAATCAAGCTAACAATGTCCGCCGATTTAGCTTAGCATGGAGTTTCTGTTCTACTTTGCCAAGAAAGGAATATTCATTGTCAATGTCTGCCCTTTTATTGACAAAAATAGTACTCTGATTCAATTTTGTTCAAATGTTCATTCTGCCTGGAGCACCTGGGAATGGAGTGAAGGTAGAGAAGTAACTCGCAGATATTCTGTGCGGATAATGGAGGTGAGGTCCACTCGTTCTCACAGTGAACTTCCACCACTGCCCGACCAGTCTTGTCCCGGCTTCCTGCGGATGAGCAAATAAAAATATCATGAATGTATAGGAAGGTACCAACATAAACTCTCCAGAAGGGTAATTGAAGAGTTTAATGTTGGGCCTTCATAAAATGGTGTCTGCCTTTTATGAGAACCTATTTACTTCTCAGGAACTAAAAGTACCTGGTAAACAAATGACAGAGAGTTCAAGCAAACCACGGATGCTTTGGTGAATGGACTTTAGACATGGAGGAGGCGTCAGGAGCAAACAGCTGCCAGATGGAACCTGAGAGGAGTATTTGTCTTCTGTCTTTGAGTTTGGGAGTCTCAGGTGCGCTCCATCTGTCGTGGAGAGACTTTCACTTCCGCCTGGCTGGGAATCTGTCAGTAAACATGAACGTGTATCGTGAAGAAGCCACCACACAAGGAGTAAACCCACAATTTGACAAATATCCAACACCCCATCCATACATTTTTTTTGTTCAGGGTCAGAGGTTAAAACTGCCAATTACACTGCAATTGTGAATGGGTAATATACTCCTAATTTTACTGTTACTCTTACTAGTATGACTAATCCTCTATTACCACCATCCATCCATCTGTCTGTCCCTTTTCCCCATTAGTACTGTGGACAATCGGAAATCTATCCCAGCTGACTCGGAAATTAGAATGTGCTTACAGGCAAACATTCACATGCAGACCTACGGACAGTAAATAATCTTTTATGACCCTAACCTGCATGTTTTTGGAATGTAGTAGGATATCTGGTGTATCCGGAACGAATCCACAAAAGCCCGAGGGAGAACGTGTAAACTCCATACCGGAAGACCACGACCACTACTCGTAATATTTGGACAAGGACAAGGACTTGATTCCATGTGAGCCACTATACGATCAACTTGTGCACGTTTACACAGTCACATCAAAAGCGATGTGTGTGCAATGGCCCAGTCACTAAACCAGCCTTTGATTCCAAAAATCTTAATTGCTCTCTCCTCTGAGCCTACAAAGGCTTGCCGGTGCTTTCTGCCTTTTCTGCTTTAATCACCCGTGACATGCATATCTCCGGTCAAGATCTGGACATGCATCCTCTAAACGTGCAAAGGATCATATGCCACTGAGAGCACAGGACCCAGAATCAGAAAACCTGTAATGGTCCCACAATGGGGAAATTTGCTTTGATGTCTATCTGCACAATGGATTGCATTGTATCAATATATCACAACTTCCCCATTTAAATGGGATGTCATTTTTTATGGGATGCCATTTTTTATCATCAATTATGGTAGTGTGTATGCTAGCAAAATTACAAGAGTCTTCTGTTCTAGGGGTTTTCTAGTGTTTTGAAATGCGACACAATTAATGGCAACATTTAAAATTAGGACATTTGTTTTTTAGTTCTCACCTTTCTGGTTGAATTTCAGCTTTTCCAATGTTTGGATCGTCTCATCTGGCAGTTCAGCTTTCGTGCTCTGCATCATGCTGCTAACTGTCTCAGGGCAAATATCACTGTGGCTCCTGTTATTGTGTTTGTAGAAAAGTGGACTCCCTTTCGGAGTGTCGGATACACTTGATAGAGACCTAATCTTAGATTTGTGCTTGGCCGATGATTTCATAACATCGACTTTCTGGTGTGGCTTCTTGTCCAGATCATCACGTGATTCTAAGAGCAATCCATGTCGCTCCACATGCTCAGATTGAGAAAGAGGTTTGCTCTGTATTTTAGGACTGTAACTTGAGCCGGGAGTTGATGTCAAAATAACGGGGGATTCCTTTAGATTGGACTCTAATTCAGGGCTTGTCAGAAACTTTTTGTGAGCGCAGCCAAAAATGTGTGCTGTTTGCTCACAGCAGTATTGGCTGAAGTCATGGCCTGACAAGGGCGTATTACAGTGGTTACAAAACTGTCCACGTTCATCGTTTTCTTCCAGATCTTCACAAAGGCCGACCTCTTTCCAGTGCCGAAAGGTAGTCAACGCTCCCTTTTTCAAAAGGCACTGGGTTTCGGATCGCCGCTAGGTATGAGTCCCGGTATCTGCACTTGATGTCTTGCTCTGAGGAGTCTTCCCCCAGCTTCTCTTGGCTGCATGGTAGACAACGGTCCTCTGGGTACTGAAGGGTGCGGCCGCAGAAAACGCTCCTCGGCAGCTGCATCAGTGTCGCCGGCGGTCTGACAGGTTTGACCACCAAGACTGAATTGGATGGATTTGAATGTTTTGTGACAAACCCCTTCCCTTTTGGGACATCCACCAAGTCCACATAATCACCTTCAATTTCTGGATAGTTGCGGCTGTCCCAGGTGTTTGGGGACACCCACCCAACAGGTTTGCTTTGAGATTTAGAATAGGATCTGGGGATCCTTTGATAATGTTCTAATCTGACAAGTCTGGTAGAACTATCCAGGGGTCTTAGGGATGCAGACATCCGATCTTTTAACGGCACGACCCGAGCCCCAAGCGGCAGAGTGGATACGCCGTAAGTACATGGAACTGACATATGCTTTGGTTCTGGAGGCACATCCTGGTAAGTGGTTATCACCTTTGGTTTGTCCAAAAACTCCGGGATGGCCACTTCCGCCCATGGCAACTTGATTACTCCTTGGTCAGTGCAAAGTAAGCAACGAGAAAGAGGAGTCCCGTGACGTCCGTCGTTGATATCCTTCAACCAGTTTTCAGTGAAGATGCACGGGTAGGAAGTCTCTGGTATTAGGGTCTCCTCCACTTCCCGGCATCCGGCTTCCAGAAGAGTTTTGAGGACGATACGGGCTGCCTGATCAGCAAAAGGTTCCACCTGTAGATAAAAGTCTCCAGGACGCAGCAGCAAGGGGTTCACGGATGCTAACTGGACTACAGTTTTGTCATGGAGGCAGAGAGGCCAGCCTTCACAGCGGAAAACCACATCTGAATATCCAGCCTGAAAATACAGAAGCAGATTTTTATGTTTTCCTTTGCTACTGTGACATTCCCGAAGAGCGTCTCCATCTGGTTTTTCATGAACATAGAAACTTGGAATCATATTTTTATCTCCACAAAGCTTTGAGTTTGTTGTGTTAGAAACACCCAATACATAAATATGCGTTACTTACACATGCAGCCTGCTGTACACTTTCCAGCAGATGTTTGGAAGGGATAAGGAAATCCAGTAAGCACTGCAAAGCATCGCCGCGGTAACGTTCCTCGATGGTACGGAAGAGTTGGCTGAGGACGATGGGCGCCGTGGCCTCAAAAGGTGGGAAGAGGGCCGAAAGGGCACTCTGGATGGATGAGTCCAGAGATTCTGGGTTCTGCATAACCACAACAACAAAAATGATTGAGTTCGATAACCGTCTCCATTTTAAGAAAATGTCATGAATGGAGCTTGGTCCAGTTTGCTTCATTTCCATTGGCTGATGTCCAGTTTAGGGTGCAGCCTCACTGGTAACAGCTTTAGTTTCCTGTTACCCCAAAGAGGGTATGCTATACCGGTATAAACACCCCAAAAAGACCCCAGAAATGAATATGCTGTGTCCCCCAACATGTGAAACTGGAGCAATCACACCAAAATGACCTTATTCCAAGTCAATGTATGTAAAAACAAAATGAGACTAATCAATAACATTTTTAACTGTATCTGGAGTGAATTAATTTTACATGTGTTTGCACGTTGTTTCTGGTCTTATTTCATTTTCAAAAAAAAAGAACCAGAACCAGCTGGACATTTGTGAAAGTGATACAAAACACACAGCCGTCCCTTAACAAATGCCTTCAATGACCTTGATGTAATTAAAATCATCAATTTAATGTGCTTGCAATTTTTTTCAAATTTAAACATTTAGTCTGCTCGAAGCACGGGAGGGATGAGCAAATTCCACACATAAATGCTTGAATCAATATTTAATAATTCGAGGACAGAACTTTGTGCTGGGCACATTGTAACTTGGGCCAGTTTTGGATTGGATTGGATTGGATTAGCCTTTATTAGTCTCGCAGTGGAGAAATTTACAATTCACAGCAGCAAAGTGATGAAAGTAAGAGGAAAGGAAAGAAAGAAGTAGAAAAACAAATACAGGAGCTGCTGGAAAGGCAACCACTCTCGCGGCGCCATCTTGAGGTCAAAACAACACCAACAAAAATCTAATAATGTGACACAACACAAAAGACACAGACAGTCATTCAATCTGAAGCACTTTCTGCACCCTCTTTGTTGTATGAAGCAGTTCTAGATGAAAGAGGAGAGGATCAGTGTCCCTTTCACTGGTGGATCAGGGACGTCATGGTGGAATGTGCACGTCTACTACAAGCTAAATGTTGAAAGCAAACACAAATCTGTCGCGTCCATTGACGAAAAGCGATTGTCCCACATCTCTTGTCCTACGTAAATCCACTTCAATTCCAAGCCGCGACAGTTCCACATACGCATCGGCGCTCCGTTCTTCTCATTGCGGGCTCCTCAAGCCATGCATCCATCCAGCCATGCATCCATCCAGCCGCGTCCATGGGTTGCCAAGAGAACTGGAATTTAATTTATTTGAGGTTATTGATTTTTTAAGTGTTTTATGTTTCCATATAACCTTGACATTTCTTCTTTTTTTCTTCAAAAAGAAGTAATAAAAATACTGTATGTTCTCAAAGATCGCTTCCGGTTCAGGTCACGTGTGGCGGAAGACTAGAGAAAGACACCTTGCGATCGAGTCGAATCAATACCATTCCGCTCGACTTTATTTTAGATTCATTTTGCTTTAACAAGCTGCACATGGTAGGTTATATCCTGCTTCTCTGTTCAATGCCTTGTCAAACGGATTATTTATTGTCGATGTAGAAATGAACGATTATGGATATCGTTTCGATCGCAGTAGATACGCACGCCGACGAATAAAGTGATGTGTCATTCTGCCAATTCGGGCTCATTCTGAATTGGAACATTTTGTGTACAGCATCTCGTTTCCCCTCCATTTTCTGTTTTAATTCCATCTTGTTTAGAACACCTTGCGATGCAACCAAAGTAAAAGTTGAGTTTGAAAAATTTAGCTCATCCTCTATTCACCGCGATTTTCTGTATAAAACTGCGCGAACGGCTATCGAGTTGTTTTCGTCTCAATATGTGGGACGCAGGCAGATACAACGATTGCCTTTTTAACCATTTTCCAGATTTAATGTCAGGGTTAATAAAAATTCAACATTGGTACATCTTTCAGCATCTTAACTCTGCATGTTTTTTTTTCTATTCAGAGTATTGGTTCACAGTGGCCTGCTGTGTTACTCTTCCTGGCGTGGAAAGGAACCTGTTTACGGCCGTTCCTCATTTAGGCTGACGGCCACACAAGGACCAGGGCCTGACCCAATGTAAACACAGCGCAGCGACTTTAAAGATCTCACACTGGTTGGGCCGGGACCGATGCTGGTGCGACCACGTTGCACGTTCGTGATATACCGGGAACTGAGGTCATTGCTGTTTTTCATTGAGTGTTTCGGGAAAGTATTCGGTTTTGCCCCACTCCGCTCGGTATTTTGTCAAATTAATATCATTTGATCAGTCAGGATTTAGTAACTCTTGTAGACAAAGTTTACTAAGTCGAAAAGAATGTTTCCTTTTTTTGTGCGCACATCTGTAACAATATATTATCTAAAGGAGAACAAAATAGCTGCGAGTCTGGCTCTTGAACTTTAATGGATCACAGCTGTTTGAGAATCGACTGCGCGCATGTGTGCCTGATGTCACAGCTATTAAAACATAGAGCCGGGAAAGTGGTTTAAGATATTTTATTTCCCATTCTGGAGATTTCAATTCCTTCAAAGTTTGATTCGGTAGCATCAGTCTTCATGTAGCCTTGTCAATAATGATTCACACAGACATCCGTGTGCAAATGACACTTTTTTGTTTAGTTGAGCCCCAAATATGTTCAGTATGGAAATGTCAAAACAAAGCTTCAATGTGGGTCAAGTTCGTGTTCAAACAAAAGTGTTTATAACCTGATATTTTGCAGCCTGGGTGGACCTTTGTGGGTGGTTCGGCGGATGATATTCACGTGATTAAGTGAGCATCACTGGAGAGATTTACGATGTGTTAGTTTTTCTTTTAGAACCAGATCACACGTTCCGGGCAGCCAAGGGAGTAAATAGCTTTGTTTTGTTTGAAATTCACAGTGAAGAAAAAGACGAGAACTTACCGTTTCCCCTACTGACAGACTATGTGTGTGGCACAGTCATGACAATGTGTATGAATATTTAAGCTAATTTATGGTATTTTGTCGGTTATCCTTTCTTGGTTATTACTGTTATTATTATTGATTAATTATTTTATTTATTTGTTACTTACCGACATTCTCAGTATAATATATTCAACTCGCCTTAAGTTTATTTATAGTAGATTTACACCATTGGTGTCAAAGTTAAGGCCTGCGGGCCAAGTCTGCCCCTCCACATCATTTTATTCGGCCCGCGTTAGCAAATCAAGCATGTCAAGTGCCATGGTGCTTGCTTAAGTCTGAACCAAAATTTCAAATTGTTGTCTGTAAACCATAATAACGGTCATTTTTCTTGTCTTGATATTTGAAAACTAGTCATTCATTAATTTGTCGTGCATACTGTATGTCATTTGTGGAGGAAATGAAACATTCAAATGGCTTCCCCAAATTCATAACAGACCTCTAGAGGAAACCATAACTACAACGTGGCCCGCGGCAAAAAATGAATTTGACACCCCTGCTTTACAGTGATTTGATTAGATCAATTCTATCATATGGGATATTTTGCATTTTTCATCACATTTTATTTCCGTGACATTTATGCGTATTTATTTATCGACCTCACTCCTATACATGTTCTTATTGACCTGCAGTCATTTCCTTGTTGAATGTATGTTCTTGCTAATCACTCTTCGACACGATCACATCAACATTGTGTTTTACGTATCAAGTTATCCCAGCATTCGGAACAACACACACCGTGGTCGAAAAACTCAGAATGTCGCTCTTAGGCATTTCCCTTCTTTGGGTTATGAGGCAAAATATAGTGGCCGCTTCTCACAGTTTCACTCCCACAAACAGTCCGTGTGCTACGTTCCACAGGATTTCTATCCCAGCCTTTATCTTGTTTGCCTGGAGAGCAAGGATTGGCCCGTCGATGACCACATTCCACAGCTGCCTCCTTTTCGGCCCACTATTGCCGACGTTGCATGTGATTTAGCTCGGAAAAGGGATATTGGGTCTGCAGCAAAGATCATTGTGGATCCTGATTTAACATGCTGGAGCGGCCAATTATTTGCAATGAAGGGTCCGGGCCGGCTCTCTTTGTCTTGTTTGCTATTTAAGAAAACCCCTCACCCCGGGGGCTATCGCGCTCTTTGTTTCTTCATATTGCCTCTGGCTTTGGGTCAAACAAGCAGATTTAAGCCCCACTATAAACATGTAGTCAAGCGCTATATAGCAGTCCCTTTTCTACCATTAGTCACGAAGGAGGTAAAAGGTTAAAGGAGGCAAACGGGCTGTGCTTTGATTGCAGAGATTAACTCAATGGACTCAAACTCTTGTGACTCATAATGTATTTGCCTGATGTCATCACTATCCCAACTCCGCCCCAGAAAGAAAAAAAGTCTGTCAAGAAAGTGACCTTCCAGGCTAATGTTAGCTCACAACACAAACGTTGACTGGCTGTGTTGTAAGTCTGCATGCATGGACAAGCTCATACATTCAAAGGTCATATATGAAAACACAAGCAACTCAGCCATGGCGACAGACCGTGAGTGTGGCAACAAAGTGCTGATGGCGTGTGGCGCCTGGGCATGTTTGCTAAACAGAAAGGAACTTGGAGGTGTCCAAAATGGAGTCAGAGGGTCAACAGTTTTTTTTTTTTTTTTACTACCTGGTGTGCCACCACTTCAAGCAAATTGAAATTACAGTAAAGTCTCGTTATATCGATATCGGATATATCGATAGTCCCGGTTATATCGATACTATTTCTATGCACGCACAGAGAAAATTACATGCAAACAGGGTCGGATATATCGATAGTCCCGGTTATATTGATATTTTTTCGGACTCCCTTGAATATCGATATAACGAGACTTTACTGTACTTCTTTCCAGGGTCCCTTTTCAACTCTTTAACGACCCTTTGATTAATCATGATACAGGTGCAGTAGTATGCAGTACGACAGATAGAGGTGCAGTAGTATATAGTCAGTACATGACAACAACTCCACTCGGAAAGTTGTTGTTGTTGTTTTTTTTTTTTTAATCCAACTTTATCCATAATTGTTCTCGTTGACATGGGCCTCCGACATACTTTAATATGAATGTCGGGCCGCCCGTCGGAGCGCGGTACGGACGTGGAGAGGGCAACCGGTAGAACTTTTTTGCTTTGGCGTCCTCCTGAGTCCGAGTGTGTGTCTTGGGTGACTTCTCCGTTAGCAGGGAGAGCAATTTTTGGACAGCTCGCATGCGTGGGAAGCCGTGCGTATTTGGGTCAGCAGAAAGCGTGTGCGCCGACACAGTAATAAAGATTGATAATACGAAATATAAAATGATTAAAATGGCACTAAAAGTTATAAGATTTATAAATGAACTGTCAACATTTTGGTATATAGTAGTATTCAGTAGAAAACATTGCTTAAAAAAACAGATTGACATCGTATACTATCCTGTCGTATAAACCTCGCGTCAGCCATTTTGAATGCATTTCGATTTACAACCTTTTGACTGGTCGGAACTCGGATGTTACCTGTGTGTGTATAACTACTTAGCTCCTTCATTTGAACCCAGGTATTCCAAAGTTGGTTTCCTTCCAAGTCACCTTAAATAAATAAATGTAGCGAGGAGAATGTATCATAATTGTTTTCGTTTTTATTATGGCGAGGCAAGATAAATTCTTTAATTCATGAAATTGGAATAGTTTGTTCCCTGTAGTGAAGCATCCATTGCTCTTGCTCGCTACGATGGAGAAAGGACTCATTATTCATCTGTGAATTATGTTGATAACCACATTGGTATTGATGCCATTGCATATATGACATGAAGTGTATTAAGATGTTCCTTTAGGGATTTGATTTAGACGCACTGGCGACAAATTTTCATGTGATTTTTTTTTTTTTTTTTTTTTTGTGTATCTGTCTTGCAAATAAAGTGAACGGTTTTGGAACAGTCATGGGAATGAATTGATAAAAAAAAGAAAAAAAAAACACTAGAACCCAGAATTGCGTTTTGATGTATTGCAGTCCAAATACAGCAGTAATAATCGTGTCCGATATATCATGTCACCCGAGCCCGCCTTCATATGTTCATATAAACATGTAACAGGGAACCTACATGCCGTTCGGCCTCCTCCACTATTGCCTTCCCCGAGTGAAAGGGAGTCACAGTTGTCGTTATGGGTGATCCTTTCTTATTAACATCAGCAGACAGACACTCCATTCAGAGATGACATCTTAAGCCCTTTTGGTTGATAAAAAACCCATCTGAGCCTAAGTGCCTGCATTACTTCGGTGCCCCAGCTGTCAAAAAGCAAGCAAATTCCTTTCTTTGTTTCAGTGATGGTTCTGATTATCATTTGTTTATTTTCTACTCGTGGTGCAGTTTGTAACACGAAATGGCTGCCAGATTCAAACGCATGCGCCCACGTGGATGAGTTTACGTTTGAATTCACAAAACGCAGACCGACTGACTTTAAAATTTGACAATAGCGGTTTTCTGCACTCTTTTACTGTATTTCATTTTGCATTTTATCATGCTGTAGGACACCAGTGTCTAACAAAAGGCCCGGAGGCCAGATCTGGCCCGTCACCTCATTTTATATAGCCCGCGAAAGAATATCATGTGAGTCAACTTGCATTATCTGGACCAAAATGTGAAACTGTCATGCATTGTAAATAACGTTGAGATTTTGCAATTTATTTATTTTGGGATATTACCATATTTTCCGGTGTAAAAGGCGCACCAAGAGTATAGGTATTTTCAAACCTTTCCATATATAAGGTGCACCGGACTATAAGGTGCACCTTAAGTGAATGGAGAAAAAAATCCAAATATAATATAGAAATATATACAATTTCTCCAAATATACAGCACACCACATCATCAGGAGCTACAATAGAGGCTGGGGTTACGCACCACTTCTATGGGGCGAAATGGAGTCAGTGGCTGCTGACAGTAGTTGCGAGACCTGTTGTGGCTCAATACTTTACATATAAGGCACCCCTGCGTATAAGACGCAGGGTCAAAGAAAAGCAGGGCACCTTGTACACCGGAAAATACGGTATGTACTCTACATACACGAAAAATTACACCCACACTGGGTAAATTCTAAACTAAAAACATACCTAGCAAAGCCGACTGAGTCCGAGCGTGTGTGTTGGGTGACTTCTCTGTTAGCAGGGAGAGTGATTTTTGGACAGCTCGCATGCGTGGGAAACCGTGCCTATTTGGGTCAGCAGAAAGCGTGTTCGCCGACACAGTAATAAAGATCGGTAATACGAAATATAAAATGGCACTAAAAGTTATAAGATTTATAAATGAACTATCAACATTTTGGTATATAATAGTATTCAACAGAAAACGTTGCTTAAAAAAACAGATTGACATCGTATAATATCCTGTCGTACAAACCTCGCGTCAGCCATTTTGAATGCTTTTCGATTTACGACCGTTTGACTTATGACCGTTCAGTACAGTACAGACCGTACAGTAGAGGCTGGGGTTACGACCGGCTTTTGGATGCGCCTTATACACCGCAAAATACGGTATGTATTCTACATACACGAAGAATTACACCCACACTGGGTACATTCTAAACTAAAAACATACCTAGCAAAGCCTACTCAAACATAGAAGCTGAATTGGTCCAGTCTGGCTAATCCAACGGCATGAAATATGTTTGTCTTGAACTAGCAAAAAAAGGATTACACAATTCATTGGCTGGGCCAACGTGTACTGTAATCTTATTTGTTTTAAAACAAACTTTAAACATTGAGGGAAGGCGAACCACTCCGAGAACTCTCGTCTCAACATATGCGGTACTGTACTCCATCGGCTATTCACTCAGCAATGCGTCTGTTTTGAAAACACTGCACGGCACTTGACCCACTTTTTGTGAAGCCGAGACAATAAACACGGTCAAACGATTGCCCAGAGTTCGGAAATGTTTGTTTTTCAGACTGAACATTAATTTCAAAAACGTCTGTTCATTCAGTTACATCAAGTACTGTCCATTTGCCGCTAATTCCAAGCAGATGTTTTCATGGATTGGCAGCAGGAATTTGGCAATAATCAAAATGAGCTAGGAAGTATAATTTTGCTTCCAGGGGGAACTGCAATAATTTAAAGTGAAGAAGTGACGACGAGTTCTTGGCAAAGAAACAAGCTACTGACGGCCTTCAATCGGCCGCTCACAAAGACGAACATTGTCAGAGAAGGCGTAGGAAGGAATAGCTATCTGGCTGGCTGGCTAGCTATTAGCTATCTATTGGCTTTTTCGCTAGCTTTCTATCTATTTGTCTTGCTATTCTATTTGAGTTACTTCCGGATTCAGTGAGTGCTGGCGCGTGTGGCTGCCGCTGCTCACCCACAGAAGAAATTATCTTGTAACTGTAAAGTGACCTTGAGAGTTTTTAAAGGCGCTTAAAAATGAAATGTATTATTATTATTATTGTTATTATTTTGTCCAGCCACCCCATTTCAAGCTCAGATAACTTCCAGACCCATATAAAATTTCCCCATTGCGGGACGAATAAAGGTATTCTGATTCTGATTCTGATAACTTAGGAATGAACACTTTTTCTGATGAAAGAAGAGACTGTCAACTTTCTGACGCTGCAATGAATGTTGATGTAGTCCTAAAACTCAATATTCTGTGAGTCCTGCAATTTGAGTGAAAATGACAAAAACCCTGGCACTGGAATGGACACGTTTCTGCACATCGACGGGCAGTGAATGAGTTAATTTTCTGTAGTCAACCTTAGATTAGGTTTCAGTTTTGGATGTCCCTCTGTGCTCTCCCCTAAAATAATGACACTCTGTCTAAAAACATGCACACTTTTGATTTGTACTTTGCAGCATATTTTTAAAAAGGAGGAGTTTGCTCCTCGGCGGTATGAACTGTTGAACTGCAAAGCTGCAGAAGCGTTCATACCCCCGCATCCCTCCTCCTCATCCACTCATGAAAGAATTTGGCCCGTCCGCATGAATCGAAGCCTTTAAAAAAAAAAATGTGAAGGACTTGAAGAAGCTTAACAACAGAGCCTGTGCGGCAACCTCTGTCAGTGTTCTCACACTTCAGCGGCTCGAGATGCTTCGGGCTGCTGATGGGAACCAGCCAACTCTTCTCGGAACAACAAAAACTTTTTTGATCACCTTTTTGGCTGACATTCAATTTTTAGATAGTTTTGTAGTCCATGGGTGTGTTTTATTTTGATTTTTTTTTCGAGTTGAAATCAAACATAAAAAAACAAATGCAATCTGTCCGATATGGTGGGGAGAGGTTCAATTGGGATTGTTCGTACAACAGCCTGCTTAGGCAAAATAGGATTAGTAATACTGATGAGGGGCAAGTGGGGCAATCAGGCCAGTCGTTAGTCAGAACAATCAGTGGAGCTGCAGGGAGTAGTCCTCTGCTCCCACCAACCTGAGAGCAGGGACCTATCATAGCAGAGTCCGGCACCGCCGCATCGGGACAGTAGGGATATACAGTAAAGTCTCGTTATATCGATATTCAAGGGACTCCGAAAAAATATCGATATAACCGGGACTATCGATATATCCGACCCTGTTTGCATGTAATTTTCTCCGTGCGTGCATAGAAATAGTATCGATATAACCGGGACTATCGATATATCCGATATCGATATAACGAGACTTTACTGTAGTATCGATATAACCGGGACTATCGATATATCCGATATCGATATAACGAGACTTTACTGTATATAGGGCCGAAACTACCAGTAAGACTTTAGTATGCTGACGAAGCATCTTGGATAAGAAGCGAAACGTCCGACACCTTCAAAGAAGTACAGATGACGGCTGACGAAACCTTTTCATCGATGGATCACTCCTGTACGACTGAGAGCTTACACAGACGAATCTGTCTTGAGTTGCAAAGCCACTTGACAAAGACAAAAGAGCCTAACATGCCCACGTTTCAACACTCATGCGCTCTCCGACTAGGTCAGTGGAGCAGTGGAGTTCTTCCAATGGACTCGAACAATGACCCACAAAGACAAATAATATGCGTTTACCATCTTCACTGAAGTTTCAGGCAGCAACTTTGGTCAGAATCCTCCGCAGAGACAATCCCGGGGATCTGCGCTGAGAGACGAGCCATGTTTGGAGGAGCCGCAGACGGACGGGGTTGTCATCTCTGTGCGTACATCCCCGCGACAGTCCTGATGGAAGACCGATAAAGTCCCTCATCGAATTTAGAGGACTTGCCGTGCGAGGACGAAAAGCAAGTTGTCACGCAAGTCTCCTTGTTCACCGCAAGTCTCTAATGTTCTCAGAGTGTTTGGAGCAAGCTGGGGGT
This sequence comes from Hippocampus bargibanti, assembly GCF_051943395.1. Classification (NCBI taxonomy): domain Eukaryota; kingdom Metazoa; phylum Chordata; class Actinopteri; order Syngnathiformes; family Syngnathidae; genus Hippocampus; species Hippocampus bargibanti. Next base: position 3,310,409 of record NC_142745.1, on the reverse strand, counting down.
GAACTGGGGAGAGCGAACGAGAGAGAGGGAAGGCAAAGAAAGATTGTTCAAGAGGGGGAGGAGAGAAGCTTTCCCTTTTGGAGGAAATCCCCCTGGAGGCTTTTCAGGTTCTCTCTTTCTCTCTCTCTCTCTCTCTGTTTCTCTCTCTGACTGTCTTTCTCTGTCTCTCACTGTCTTTGTCTCTGTCTCTCTCTTTCTTTGTCACTCTGTCTCGTTCTCTCTGTCTATGTCTCTCTCTCTGTCTGTCTCTCACTTTGTCTTTTTCTTTCCTTCTCTGTCTCTCTGTCTGTCTCTCTTTGTCTCATTGTATCTGTCTTTTTTCTCTGTCCCTGTCTGTCTGTCTCTCTATCTCTATCTTTGTCTCTCTCTCTCGCTCTTTGTCTGTGTCTCTCTTTCTGTCTTTCTCGATGGCTCTCTCTTTGTCTGTCCCTCTCTTTGTCTGTCCCTTTCTCTCTCTCTCTCTCTCTCTCTCTCTCTCTCTCTCTCTCTCTCTCTCTCTCTCTCTCTCTCTCTCTCTCTCTCTCTCTCTCTCTTTCACTCTGTCGCTCTCTCTTTCTCTGTCTCTCCTTCGCCCTCTCTCTCTCTGTTTCTCTCTCTTTCTCTCTGTCTCTGTTTTTCTGTCTCTCTTAGTCTCCCTCCCTGTCTCTCTCTTTCTCTGTCTCTCTCTTTCACTCTTTCTCTGTCGCTCTCTCTTTCTCTGTCTCTCCTTCGCCCTCTGTGTTACTCTCTCTCTCTCTCTCTCTCTCTCTCTCTCTGTCTCTGTTTTTCTGTCTCTCTCTTTCACTCTTTCTCTGTCGCTCTCTCTTTCTCTGTCTCTCCTTCGCCCTCTGTGTTACTCTCTCTCTCTCTCTCTCTCTCTCTCTCTCTCTCTCTCTCTCTCTCTCTCTCTCTGTCTCTGTTTTTCTGTCTCTCTCTTAGTCTCCCTCCCTGTCTCTGTCTTTCATTCTCTGTCTCTCTTTCGGTCTCACACACTTCTAGCTGTCCATCATAAGACTGTATACACACACACACACAGACAGTCCATGCTGGCTTTATCGCTCACCCTGAGACATAACATCACCCAAGAGAACCACGGATGGCATGCGTGACTCTATGCAACTGAACGAGAATCGCAGCGCATAGAAACACACAGATTGTCTCCACATTTCATTGAGAGAGCAAAAACAACCCCCTTCAATGTGGGCCCCTTTCATTCTATTTTCGTCGGCCGGAGCTTTTGGACAAATGAGCGTGCCTTTCTCCGCGCACGGGGGCCGTCCCCTTCGGGCTCTTTCATTTCCTTCCTCGGGTGATTGTCCTCAGGGCAATACAGTGCAGCTTTTGACTCCAATCAAAGACACAAGAGGGGCTTCCTCGCCTCTGGGCTGCGGGCCTTCACATTTGACCTGAAGAATGTTGTGGTGTACCCTTCCTGACGTCTACTTTTTAAACATCTGGATTTAGAAAACGGCTCGGTGTTTGAACGCGACATCTGCCCGTATCGCATATCGCAAAGACAAGATTGACAGGTCCGAAGCTTATCCCTCTCGGCTGGCTGCCAGAAAAATGGATGCAAAGTTGAACTGTTGTCCAGTTTTTGAGCGTTCTGTGAATATTTTTGTTATGAAGGGATGGACGCGCTGTTTCATTTAATCCAGCGGGTACTTAGTTGCTGAAGCTGGAGATCAAACCTCACTCAGTCCTGCGCTTCTGCTTCTCACGAGGTCTTTGGAATTTCTGGCAAGATGTAAAGCTCTGCCAATTTCTGTTCTTCCACAAAATCCTCTGGGGAAAAGTGCCCGTGTATCCAGTTTCCTTCATCTCGGTATACCGTAAACAGATGAATGGATTGCAAGTGTCCTTCTCTATTATATGAGCGTACTACTACGCGCATACAAATATCGCTGTTGTGGGAATGATCCAAATAGGCCGTGCTTGCGTAAAATCCAACTTAACTGGCAAGAATTTGCTCATCTAAGCAGCATCAGGCGAAGAACTTGAGGCTAAAACACAAATAAAACCCACTTCAATAAAACACCCGGAGTAGAGGCTAAATAAATGGTTCTCTCCGATCAACCGCAGCCATTTTGTGCGCAACAAAAACTTGTATTACTTCAAAACAACTGTGCTAACTGCACTGAGGAGTTCAAAACATTCAGGCGATGTGTTTCATCGATCAATTTGTTGATCATGAAGAAAAGAATCAATTGTCCGTCTTTAAACTGCATGTTAGACCCTGACTTTGACGCCCGCTAATCACATAGCAAACAGCTAAGCGTTTGTAGATATATTCCCATTTAAGGACGATTGATAGTCTTCATTTCATTGTTTTGGGAATGTGGGAGGAAACTGGAGTACTCAGAGAAAATCCACGTAAAGCATGTGTGAGGACATGAAAACCTTACACAGGAAGGCTGAAGACTTTCGTGTATTTATTTAATCCCTCCCCCCCCCCCCTGTTCGGTTCACTTGTGCTTGGAACTCCCAGTGGGCATTTTACTTCAAATTCGATCCATTTCCGTTTCTTACAATTGTTTCAGACAGTTCTATTGGGCTTTTGTTGAGCTGCCGATACACATTTTTTTCTTCTTGCTCGTTACAAAAAATGTCCGTTGTGCTGAGTTCAGCATTGCTTTTTGTCATTTTTGTTGTCTCTATGAGTTTAGCACTGTTATTGACAACATATACTTCGGCCAAGAAAGTTTTCCATTTATTGGCATGTTTATTTTTTGTTGTACTAAGTTCATCCTGTCTACTTGATGTCTAATTTTAAGCAGATTATTTACTTACAGACAGTGTAGGTGTTCAAATACCTGACACCTGTAAGTAAAGAATCTGCTTAAAATTAAATGTTTATTTTTTGTTTGCTTGTGTTTGTTTTATTTTGGTAAATAATGTTGCTTGAACAATTGGAAAAATAAAAAGAGGCCCTTCTATCTAGTCTTGAAATTTATTTGTGGGGTGATAGAAATCACCAGCGTGTTCTTATGATGCGTACTTGGCACTCTGCCATGCTATGGCAATCGCGATTTCTTTTATCATTCTTTTTTTTTAATATTTCTCTATGAGACAGCCCATTAATAGATTTGAATTGAAAATATGTAATCATGTTGGTCACATTTGGTGAGATACCAGTCCAGCTGAAAAATGTCATCTTCCACTTTGTTTCGTCAAATTTGACTCATTGTCAAGGTCCAGAGTCATCTCATCTGCTTGTCCACCACAATGGTGACAGCAACATTTCTGATGAGAAAGTTGAAAGTAGCCCACAACGGGTCGTCTCGATATTTGGATCTCTTTCATAGAAACCAGATGGGCTGTCCATCTAAACCAACAAAACTTGGTGCCGAAGGTGGCAGGGGAGCTGCTCTATGTCTTGTGACTCAGTCATTTTTGGAGATTTGATACGGCTCACCCCCTCACCCCCAAAAAATGCAGACATAAACACACATATGTATACGCATTTGCCCGCACACACACACACACACACACTTGAAGGGGGGGAGGCAGAGTAAACCAGACAAGGGAATGTACACACAGATAGAGCGAGACTTCCAGACGGAGAGCCAAAGGCAGGAAGTTTGAATAACACACCCAAGTGGGTTCATTAAGCAGCCGTATAAACATGCTCAGCAGATTTCTACAATAAATTTCAGACATAAACACGCACTGTACAATGCACAATAGCAAACAGGCCCTAGACAGCAGACATTCTTTATCCTCCCCCAGCACCCTCCTCAACTCTCCATCCTAGTGGGAGCAAACAGGACCCCCTTCGGTGATTCTTTCGTCTTTGTATGAACTGTGATTGGCTGGCAACCAGTTCAGGGTGTCCCCTAGATACTGCCCAACAGTTGACAGCTGGGAGAGGCTCCAGCATGCCCGAGATACCTATGCATGTTAGAAAATGGATGGATGGAGGATCATTCACTCCTGTGACAGGATGAAAGACCTTCTCGGACCTTATCGTGGTGCAGATCTACTGCTGCCATGACATCATTTCCTGAGCGATTTGAGCTTTCAAGATCAGTTTAGAACAGGGGGGGATATTTGCTTGTATAAACCACCTTAAGCAAACAGAGGCATCTGTCTCCACCGCAGATGTTCCCTTTACGTGAGCATGTACTCTTGATTTTTTTTCTTCTTTTCAAGGTAGTCTTTTAAGCCGCATGTCACTTGAGAAAAATGAGTGTGATGTGAAGAAAGAGGTGTACAATATAAGGGACATTCCAACGGGGTGAAGTGAGATTGTGTGTCTGTGTGTGTTCCAGAAATTCTGCCGCACCTTTTTTTTTTCTAGGTCAGATTAATATTAGCTTTGTGTGTAGGCAAATCGTCGTTATGGTTTCAATTTATGAATGAGGTTACATTTGAGTTTCGTGGCAATGGCAACTATAGCTGTGAGTGATGTCTGCGATTGCGCTTTTCTCTTGGTGTTCATTCCAGGGCAGTAAAAGAAGTGTGCCAACTATGAGCGATGAGTCTTTAAATGTTACCAAATGTTTTGAGCTTTCTTGGAAGAGTAAAACCCATCCTTGTTTTTTTTTTTTTTATATCACACTCATGTCACGGCGTGAAAGTAAAACTTCATATGCTTCACGATTATCATCACATGTGAAACTGCATCACATTTGAACACTCAGAACCTTTTTTATTATCACTGCCATTCCCGAATTTATTTGGGAATTGGAACTATGACGTGGAGCATCATTCCTGAATTTGTTCCTTTTTTTTCTTGCGGGGGTGCCGATAAAGCAGCCGTCAGACCTCTGGCAATGTTTTTCCCTTCCACGAGAGGGCAGCATTTACCTTTTGTACAGCCGTCCCCATTTCTATGTCAGATAACTCCAATATACAGTAAAGTCTCGTTATATCGATATCGGATATATCGATAGTCCCGGTTATATCGATATTTTTTCGGACTCCCTTGAATATCGATATAACGAGACTTTACTGTAATTTAGGAAGTACGTCTTTTATTCTGATGAAAGAAGATAATCCAAGGTTTCTTACGCTGCATTGAATGTTTACATAGTACTAAAACTAAATATTCTCTGGGTCTTGCAATTTGAGTGAAAATGACAAAAACCCTGGCACTGGAGTGGACACCCGTTTGCACATCGTGTGGTAGTGAATGACTTCATGTGTTTTTGTTGTTGTCAGTGTAACTTATTTGGTGGTATTCATAAAAAAAAGAAAATAACGATGCAAAAATCATGATGATAAATAAATCTGCCTACACGGTGCGCTAATGTACTCTGTTGACACACAGCGAAGCAGCCTAGTTATCAGTTATTCTCTTCTCATGTTATTATCTCATAAATTCCCGTTGAATCATAAACCCACAACACAAGCTTCAATGCCGTTTAGAGCACCATGTTCTTCCATTGTACATTTCAGTCCAAAGCAATGCAGTCTATACACTCTCTGTTTGGGGTATTGTGTGAGGTCAAGAGCTTATCACAATGAATTGGAAGGGGGGTGATGTAGTGATGTGCCCAAAAAGCAAACCGTTTGGATGGAAAGCCTCATTGCTTCATGAAGCCTCATTTTGTCATCACTCGGGTGACGGGGGGCCAGTGCACTGTTGAACAGGATCGAGTTCTTGCCAAAGTTGGGGAAGTTCATCCAGCGGGAGAACTTTGGGTTCCATGTGGTTTCGCCATTTGAAATCAATCTTCATCATAGCTAACAATGACCCCAGTGCTCATCTGAAACACAATCGTTCTCGCAGAGATACATTGAGATCCAAACCTTTTTTGTTTTGTTTCTATGTCAGTAGAACAAGGAAAGCTTTTGATTCAGACTTAATTGCTACTACCCCCCTTGTCCCCCCTCCCACAATTACATACAGATGTAAAAATGCTGCGCGGTCAAGGCGCGTGAACATTTCCACATGTTTTTGGCTATAAGGAAGAACAATTTTGGAGGTTCGAACTTTAGCTGCTCCAAGATCAACTAATATGAGGAGCAGGTGTTCAAGTCACTGCGGTTGACGAGACAGACAAGAAATGGCTGTGAAACGAGTTGGAACCCTGACAATAAAAGCAGTAAAGTGGTAAATTTCGATCGTTTGGTGTTGTTTTCATGTTTAATGCGGTTATAGTAATTTTTGTCGCAGATGTTCTTGTTTCTTTTTTTTTTGTTTGTTTTGTTATGGTGTATCCGTTTTGTGTGAGTTGACAAAGTCAAGCGAAATCTTTTTCCATATGTATGTTTGTTTAGGAAATGAGTCCCATTTCCTATTTTGGAAAATTAATACATTTGTTTCTTTTTTTTTTAACGTCTTCCGTTTCCCTACTCTTGTGTCCAAATTTATTCGTTGTTGCAGGATATACGTTTGACCACTAGATGTCGTATTTTATCTACTTTCTCAATTAAGCGATGCTTTATTTTGAGAAGCTCTGCTCACTTTCATGGTCAACTCTTCCAAGTCCTAATTGTATGCTCACTTATCTTAGAAATGGAAAAGAAGTATCCTAAACAGCTCCTCTCTTATTAACAGGATAAATTGCCTTGTCTTCAGCAGAGATATTCATATTATTGTATTTAGTTTTAAACATCATCTGTCTTCAAACTTCTAATTGTCAAACAAATGTACCCTCGAAAAGGTGTTGCTACTAATGATGCTCTTTCTCCAGCAATTTATTTGAACATGCTCTGTTAATTGTTTATTTTTTTTCCTGAGATTGCGAGAGAAGGTCTGCTCCAATTCTTTCATTGTACACACAAGCCAAAACGAGCACAGGGAAGTGAGACCGAGACCATAACAAATCATTTTTTATGGGAATTATGACCTTGTCATCATTGACTGTGTGAAAGCAGTATCCTTTATATAGTCTTGATAGCACTTTGTTTTCACAACCACAAAGTAAAAGGTGTTTCTTCACGTTGGGCTACTCCATGGATGTACCATGCTTTTCAACATTGTGTCAATACAATTTTATTATTTATCACCAGATAGTCAGTCAGTTCCGGGGAAACCGGCAATGCCACGCGATTTGTTGTAAGGATGTAATATTCGAAAAACGACAGGCACTACTGAAACAAGCCCGCATCCAGCCAAAAATGTAATTTGAGACTGCTTTTGGCTCACACCTTCCGAGAAGCCCATTTCATCCTTGTTCTCGGGCTTACTGCCAAAACAATTTGGCGTGGCCTTAAAGTTTACCAAAATGGCCAAAAACATAACCTTGTGGCAAATGTGATTGAAGTCAATTTTGTGGATCAAGCCATAGCTCCTGTTTTGCATTTCGTTCCAGCTACTTCTAAGAGCTCACTTCTAAGAGCTCTTAGTTTGGCCCTCTAACCACCCCTGGTGTTCAATCGCTGCCTCTAGCGATATCGAATGCCTTTAAGTGTTCTTGCTGAGCGCTGTCTCGAGAATAAACATCTGCTTGCAACACATTTGAACAGCACTCAAAATGGCCACCTTGGTCTACATCTATCATGAATGTAAACTAACAAATCATTTTCAGACTAGTGATCATGGTATCGCCCTAATTTATTAACTGTTGTGTGTACACCCATTATTCCCCTCCCCCCGCAAAATAAAAGAGAGAGAGAGAGGGGTGGGGGCAGGAATACATGTACATTCAGGCCTATGGCCATATACCAACAAGGTCATGTTGTGTATGCATATCACGGTGCCCGTCGTGCCATATCACACCTTATTAGAGAGAGCGATGTTCTGCATATTTATTAGCCATTTCACTACTGTCTCGAGCAAAGTTCAACATCACATTCAATTTGTTGTGCGCATCCACTGACTTTATCGCACAACGTCGAATGCCATCAAAATAACACCCTGGCTTTGTTAGTAAAGTGTGTACAGTGGGACCTTGGCTTACGAACTTCATTGGTTTCCAGACAAAGTGTGTAAGGTGAAAAGTGTGTATCCCAAAAATTAATTTCCCATAGGAAACCATTAAAATGAGAATAATCTGTTCCAAGGTCCCCATAAAACATAATTTTCTACTGACTTACTTACTTAAAACTACACAAAATACACCTTATTTTATGTATAATAAATGTGCTATAGTATTATGATTAAAGAAGTAAACTGTACTATACAATAAAGTCATTTTATTTACTTTTGTGATGGTCATTAATGGCTTGATGGAATGGAGTGTCCGGTTTCCTCAGCATGAAACACTTGATGAGGTACATAGGCTTCTTTCACCATCTTGAGGAATGATCCCTTGCATGTGCTTTCTCTGTGATAATTGTATCTATTGTGAATTGTGATCTTTTTAGGTGATAGCTTTTTTAGGTGATAGCTTTTTGCATCGAGTGTACAGGTGGCTTGTGCGGGTTATTTGTGGAGCCTGATTGATGGGATATTTTAACTGTTTTCTATCCATTTTCTCACTATTCTCACACTTTTGTTTTTTTGGACAACAACAGTGGCCACCATTTTCTTGTTAGTAGAACGGGCTCGTTCGCGAACGACACATCACTCATTGTGGCCACTCCGTGTGTACCCCGAAAAATAGTTTGTATACCAAGGTAAAATTTTCATAAATGTAACGTTTGTAAACTGAAACGTTCAAAAACCAAGGGGTTCTTAAACCGAGATTTCACTGTATTCTGAATATTTAGCCATCCAATTATAACTTTCTCATGCCCACAGTATAATAAGTAGCCAGATGTCTCCTTGAAAACACACCAGCTCATCAGTCAGGCATAAGACTGCGCCAGTTGATGCAAACTGAGAATCAGATAACCAACATTGTCATCATGCAAAATTACCCAACAGGAAGAGAAAGGCCATCTCGCCCCCAACATTAGCATCACTTCCTCTACTTCCAAAAGATGCTCCTGCTCCCATTTGGCTGATTTCATTTATTGCCCCCCATCATGCCTAAATGTCCACGCTAGCATTAAGCAACCATCTGTGGCGGTGTTGCATTGGCTACTGGCTCAAGGCTGTGTCTTAAATAGAAGCAAGGGAAGATGTATAACGACACTTTGAATGTTTTATGGCAACAAGGAAATAAAAATGTAAAAAAAATTCACTGGAATTATGTCACGGTTTGCAAGGTGGTTGTAGTGGACCCCAAAAAAAGCAGGCAGGAGGGATGAGCAGGGTGTATTTGACAAATTGTATTAAATAAAGTCAGCCGGAACAAAATTTCCAACAACAAAAATCACCAGAACAAAAAGGTCAAAAGTAGCAAACAAAACCACGAGTAAAAAAAATACAATATATTGTATTAAAATAAAGTCAGCAGGAACAAAATCTCCAACAACAAAATCACAAGAAAAAAACGTCGTAGTAGCAAAGTAGTAAGTAGCAAACAAAAACATGACAAAATGAAACAAACCTGAAAGGGTGAAACAAACAATGACATGACACTGGATCATCATGCCGGGAGTCCTTTTAACTGCCACTGATTAAAACAACCAAAACCTTTGCAGCTGCAGGCGGGGCCCTAAAGTGCCACCCGTTGGTTGCCCAACTGAAATGTGACAAATTACCTGTAAGGCAGAAGCGAGCAAACTTTGACTCAATCATATACTGTACATTCACTCAACCACAGGTCTTAAAGGACAACTGACACCCCTGGACAAGTTGTGTCCATAATTTGTAAAAACACATACATAACGCGATGGTGAATCCTTGTGTGTTGCACCAAGACTACTATTTGATATTTGCTGACACAAATTCCCAGCAAACAAATGAGCCCATTTCCAACGGAGCTTGGGCGCCATCTTTTGCATTTTCTGGGTGCTACATTGCATCATTGACGGCTCAAATTGATATGGGAGGACTCCTTTAATCGATTGCAAACATTTATGCTTTCCTCTTCAGAACTATTTGAATCATATTCAGAACTCGATAAGTAATAAGAAAGCATCTTCTCCAAATCTGAAGCCATTTTTTTTTATTCTCGAGCAAGGAAAGACGTCTTGGCGTGACGTCACGAACAAGGGGGCGGGACCTTCTGAAACTGGCCACTTCCGGGTTCAATTTGAAGTAGTTTTTGGACACTAAGTCATTTTTATTGGTGTTTTTTTATTTGACTAAAAATATCAGCCTGCATGTTTTGGGTATTGTAGATGCTATAAAACGTTTTTCTGATGTCAGTTAGGAAACAAAAAATGGTGTCAGTTGTCCTTTAACTGAGACGACAAAACAATAGTTATTACATGCAAATTCTGTATACAATTATGGTTCGTTCGACCCAAGCAATAGCAACGGATTGTTTATCTGGTTTGATGCTATTCAGCTTCCTGACAACGGTCAAGGTGCCATTGAGTAAGGAATAAATCCCACGCAGGCTCGAAAGGTGCGGCATTGTTCGTGTGCCCTTTTCACGCCTGACGTCTCTCCGCGCTATGTGTGCTCTGGTACTCTGTGTTGTGTGAAACATAAATATAAAGAAGAGTGCGAGTTGAAATTACCATTAAGTGTTATTGTTTGTATGCAGGAACATGTTTAAAAGACAGAAAATACATTTTAAAAATAGCTTACACAGACACACACAATCAGTTTTATTAGCTTGCTTGGAAAACAAAGCAAAGTTAACCACATTACCTATGAGACATGGACACGGGTCGTGATCTTGTGTTTTATCATAGGTCAGCATGTTAATGAGAAGAGAGAGAAAACCAAATAACGTAACGAAGCGTTGAAGGCGGCGCGTCAGTAGCTGCGCTAGATTTTCACACAATTAGCATGACCTCCTTGCACCTAGCATTGCACAATTATCTGTTTTGGTGTGAAAACAATGCGAGTGCCTATCCGATGTAAATGTCAGCAAAGCAAATACAGTAAAGTCTCGTTATATCGATATCGGATATATCGATAGTCCCGGTTATATCGATACTATTTCTATGCACGCACGGAGAAAATTACATGTAAACAGGGTCGGATATATCGATAGTCCCGGTTATATCGATATTTTTTCGGACTCCCTTGAATATCGATATAACGAGACTTTACTGTAAGTGTGGGTTTGTTGGAATCAAGTATTCCGAAGTAGTCATTAGATTTGTATGGAAGATCGGCTTTCTTGTTGGGAAGTGAAACAAGATGGCTATTGCTTCATTTCCACTGAAAACGCACGCACAATGCAGATCAACTCACTTTAAAGTTTGACAATAGCCGTTCTCTGCACTCTTTTACTATATAAAAGCCCCTTTCAAATCTGAATATACCGTATAAGGGGATTTGTGCATCTGTGATTTAATGTTGTATGAGAATAAACAAAAGATGCCAGGTTCTGCTCCAAGCGACAATGCAGTTTGATTGCTGCCCTAATTTTGTCTCAGGCAGTCTTCCCCTTCTCAGCCAACGGTTTTTCCTCGAGGGCCCATAAACTCCTCTGTGATCCCATCATTGGCTTCCGGTCGCATTTGCTCACATTGTTTCGGTGGTAGGCAAAAGAAATCTCACACAATCCGCATCTGCGCAGCGCAGGGAGGAAAACGCCAGCTTCCAACAGCCACACGAGTAATGTGTTGGCAATTTTTCAGATATGGAAAGCTGCCCAGATCTTATTACAGATCACAAAAAAAAAGACTTCAAATAGATGTATATACGAATTAGGGGTGATCATCTCCCCACAAAAGATGTTTTGATACGGTGTTCAATACATAAAGTTGGAAAAATATTGGAATGATTTGATTAAGTTTGCATCATTGGGATAACGATTGGATTTGAAATCCTACGGTTCGGGTATGGTGAAATGTGTATCACGATATCAGTGGTGGACCATCAGGGCCTGCAAGGCCTTCTCTGCTGGCCTAAAAATATCTGAATCACAAACTGTTAATTATATTTTCTTCGTGAATTCTTATTAAATACAGTAAAGTCTCGTTATATCGATATTCAAGGGAGTCCGAAAAAATATCGATATAACCGGGACTATCGATATATCCGATATCGATATAACGAGACTTTACTGTAACTCTAAATTGCCTTTCAGCTTCCTTTCATTGCTTTTCCCCTGTTGCGCTGCTTCCAGATGTGTGTTTTCGTATTTAAGCATTTAACCAAAGTCACATTTCAGCCATCGTTTGTTACCAGGGTCACAAAGCCACCTGGACGCCTTCACAATCAGTTCTGCAGGCCTTGCAACATCAAATGTGTCTATTAAAGTTTTTGCCAGCTATGATTTGCTCGTCACATGATTGGCTCATCACTGGCTAATCATAGTATCACTAGCTGCTACTGATAAGCGCATACTGGAAGTAGCTAGCACACTGTATCTGTAGCGAGCTGCATAAGCAAATATATTTTTGTGTTGATTTAATAGCGGTTTTGTCAACCCAAAATGGCTTAAAGAGAAGAAAATTATTTGGTTGGAGATGTACTGTTAGCCATTTTCAAGACGGGCTTTCCGATAATAGATGGACATCATTAAGATTGGACAGTCCGAAGCTAGCAAAATTAGCAAATGATATTGCAATGTTATGAGGTTATCATGAATCCACACATTCATAGTAAACATTTGAACAATTTAATAACAGTATCTTCAAGTTACAAGTCATTTCCTGGTTAACAGCGTCCTCTAGTGGACCTCTCGTGAATCACACCATACTCAGAGCTGTGGATTCATTCAGACATTGCACTACTGAAGAGAGTTATTGTGAGAGATATTGTGTGTGTGTCTCTACGTTTACAATTAGATTAAAAAAACAGCAACATAGACTGAAGAAAGAGTCTTTGTACCATGAGAGAGGTTTTGAAAAGGTTTTTATTTTGTTATGCTTAGAATATCTTGTTTTCTATCCTTTCACTCCCACCCCAACCCCATCCCTCTTCAATTGCTGCTGTGGACTGCAAATTTCCCCATTGCGGGACGAATAAAGGTATTCTGATTCTGATTCTGAAAAGACGACGCAATCACACTTAGCTTGAATCACACATATTGCATAGTGTGACTTTTACCTTGCACATACTACGGGGTGCTCATCATGTCTCACCTACTGTTCATTAACTATTTAGTATGAATCATATATGTGTAAATCCTAAGTTTATTTTGTTTTGTTTGAGAAGCACAAATCCATTCACTCACGCTGAGGTCAAGCTAACTCGTCGGTACTTCACAGCTCCGTGTCCCTAAAGCAAATCAAACATGTTTTCATTCCCCGAGCTGCAGTATGTCAGTGTGAGTGTGTCCTGGACACTTCCAGGAAATTACCACTTTTAAAATCCAATTACCTGTGAAGAAAACACTTTGCAACCGGCGCGGGATGACATGCTGTTCATGTGGTAACATTGAGCAGAGGACAACGGGTGTGTTGCGCTGGAGAATTGCCGCTGAACTCTTTCTGTTGAGTTCTTTAAAGGACAACCGACATCACTTTTTTGTTTCCTAACTGACATCAGAAAAAAACGTCTAAAATACCCAAAACACGCAGTACGATATTTTTTTGTCAAATGCAAAACACCAATAAAAAGTGTCTAAAAAGTACTTCAATTTGAAACCGGCGGAAGTGGCCAGTTTTAGAAGGTCCCGCCCCCTTGTTCGTGGTGTCACCCCAAGACGTCTTGCCTTGCTGGAGAATCAAAACAATGGCTTCAGATTCGGAAAAGATGCTTTCTTGTTACTCATCCAGTTATGAATATGATTCAAATAGTTCTGAAGAAGAAAGCATACATGTTTGCAATCCATTAAAGAATTTATTCCGTGTCATTTTGAGGCATCAGGGATGGGAAATGTCACACCCAAAAAAGGCAGAAAATGGCGACAAAGCTGTGTAAGGAATTAATCAGCCCGTTTCCACAGGCTGATTAATTCCTTACATGGAGCTTTGTCGCCCTCTTCTGCCTCTTTTTGGTCCTACATGAAGTTTTCAGACCAAACAATACAGCAAAATACATTGACGTGATGAAAGGACTGCTACAATGTGTCTTTTTTTCGGTCAGGGGGCGTTCCTTTAGTGACGTCACGTACGGACTCGTCACCAACTCAAAAACAAGACTTCCTGAATGTTCAGCGCGAGTCTTAAAATGTAAAATATAGCTATATGCGGTGGAATCTTTGTAAAATACGCTCAGTAGAAGTCATTTGAAGCCATTTTACAAATTATGGTCCAGAGACGTCGGTTGTCCTTTAAACATGAAACACAAAAGTGCTTGCTTTTTTTTTTTTTTTTTTTTTTTTTTTTTTTTTGCTGTACGGTTAAAAAAAAAAGTGCTTAAAAATCAAGACAAATACGATTGGACTGCCTTCTTTAGTCTGCGGCAGCATCCTCTGTGACACGCAGAGGCACTCCTCTCCTTTTCAATCTCTCTCCCTTCCTCGCTCTCTTCTTCATCCAAGCACGAATTTATGGCCAACTCTCTCCCCTCCTGCCTTGTGCGGTTTCTGACGGATGAGTCGGTCGCTTGCAGAAGCGCCTCTGTTGCTTGTCGTCCTTTCTCCTACCCAAAAAAAAAAAAAAACAAAACTCGCCGCGCAAGTCAAACAGGACAAATGCTTCTTTTTTGGGGGGTTGTCACCGTATCTTTGGAAGTTATTTGCAGTGCGTGGATAGAAGCACCTCAAGTGGTTGTCGTTGCTTCAACTGGGAGCTGGATCGGCTTCAGGAGAAGGTAAAAAAAAAAAGACATTCCAACTCCTATTTCATATATTAATTAATTCTGGAGGAAATGTTGCGTTTCGATAGCCGCAGTGACTCCTCAATCTTGCTGAAGTCATAATTCCCTTGAGTCCACGAGTGCTTAAACGGTAGTTCCATTTGCAAAATGTTGCCAATTTTTGCCTGTTCATTCATCGACATGATTATCATCGACGACTCATCAAAATCCAATCGAAGAGATGTCTCCAAAAATGAGCTAGACGATCAGGAGAAAGAATTCATCACCAAATTATTCGAAACATCACGCATGATGCAGCGCAGTTGTGCATCATCAAATTTGGTTCACTTAAAGAGTGAAAGATTAAATGGGAAGCAATGTTTTCCTGACATTTTTGGGACATCTCTTAAATTGATTTTATTCGAATTTACAAGTGTACCAAATTTACGCTGTCTCTCTCTCTCTCTCTCTCTCTCTCTCTCTCTCTCTCTCTCTGTCACTTTCTCTTCTCCCTGTCATTCTCTCTCTCACTGCTTCCCTCTCCCTCTGTTTATCTCCCTGTCTCTCACACACTGTATATATATATATATGTATATATTCATATATATATATATATATATATATATATATATATATATATATATATATATATATACAGTAAAGTCTCGTTATATCGATATCGGTTATATCGATAGTACCGCTTATTACGATACTATTTCTATGAACGCAAGGGGAAAATTACATGCAAACAGGGTCGGATATATCGCTAGTCCTGGTTATATCGATATTTTTTTCGGCCTCCCGCGAATATCGATATAATGAGACTTTACTGTATATATATATATATATATATATATATATATATATATATATTATCTCTCTCTCTCTCTCTCTCTCTCCTTTCTCAATCTCTCCCTCTTTCTGTCTCCCCCCCCTCTCTCTCACTCTCTCGATTCTGTTTCTCTCTCTCTCTCTCTCTCTCTCTCTCTCTCTCTCTCTCTCACAAACTGTCTCTGTTTCTCTCTCTCACACACACTGTCGCTTTCTCTCTCCTCTCTTTCTATCTCTCATTACCTATCCTTCTCTCTCCTCTCTTTCTCCCTTTCTCGCTCTGTCTCTCTCGCTCTCACACATACACTCTGTCTCTCTGACTCTCTCTCACACTCTGTCGCTTTCTCTCCTCTCTTTCTGTTTCTACCTGTCTCTCTCTCTCTCTGATTCTCTCATTCTCTCTCTCACACTCTCTCTCTCTCTCTCTCTCTCTCTCTCTCTCTCTCTCGCAAATTGTCTCTCTGTTTCTCTCTCTCACACACACTCCGTCGCATTCTCTCTCCTCTCTTTCTCTCTATCTCTCATTACCTGTCCTTCTCTCTCCTCTCTTTCTCTGTTCCTCTTTTTCTGTCTCTCTCTTTCTCTCTCATACACTGTCTCTCTTTCTCTCGCTCTCTATTTCTTACACACTATCTCTCTGTCCCTCTCTTTCTCTCTCTCTCAATTTCTCACACATGATCTCTCTCTCTCTCTCTCTCTCTCTCTCTCTCTCTCTCTCTCTCTCTCTCTCTCTCTCTCTCTCTCTCTCTCTCTCTCTCCTCCTTATATCAATGTCTGGTAAAAGGTATCCTTCCAATGACAGATGAGTTGAAATTGGCCACAGGTAAATGATACCCACTGGAAGTAAAGTAGCAATCATATTTTCTTGTCCGAGCTTTTATGACTCCATCACGATGGTTAATCGTTTGTCAAATGTGAGACGAATAAAGGATATATCATCTCATCTATATAATTTTTTTTATTGTATTTTATTTTGCGTATAAGAACTACAGTAAAGTCTCGTTATATCGATATCGGATATATCGATAGTCCCGGTTATATCGATATTTTTCGGACTCCCTTGAATATCGATATAACGAGACTTTACTGTATATGAGTCACTACATCATCTGGAGTGCCCAACATCCTACAGTAATGAAGCTGCTCAAGTGAAAGCGATTATTGGCTGTCTGGTTGTTGGCCACCCAAAAAAAAGAATTGCTGTATTGATTGTCACCTCTTTAAATAGCCACGCGACCAGCTGGGCTCTCTTCAACCAGATGGGCGCGATAATAATGACAAGAACAAGTGGCATTTATTACCATATTTCTTCAAATAGCAGCCAGGAGAAATTCACTTGTGTTTATTCTACTGTAGATGGCGTAGAGGTCTTAATTGTATGTAACATTTAAATCGTATTAAACACGTGAAGTGGAAATGGCGTTTAAAACAAAAAAAGGAGTGAGAACTGACTGGGTTGAAATAATGTGACACAGTCAGAGTCCACGAGAACGCTAATTGTCATTCAAGACCTGGCGCCGCGACGCTTACTGCATGCGCACGAGCTTGTTTACAACTTGCGGTTAGTCATCGTGATGCTTTTTTTTTTCTTTTGGAACTTTGAGATATTGTGCTTTGATCCCGCTGTTTTGGTTTGCAACAGAGAGCAAATAGTAATATTCAACATACAATAGTCGTTATCAACATCTATCACATAATCCATTAAAAGGGACAGTTACTATTTGAAGCATTTATGGAGCCTTTTATCGAGCATCTTCATCTTTATTAAGTTCATAGAGTTGCTTGTTCTTTAGCCACAAGGCGATACAAGCCATTGTCTTATTGTGCCGGTCCCAAGCCCGGATAAACAAAGAGGGTTGTGTCTGGAAGGGCATCCGATGTAAAATTTTGACCAAAATAAACATGCGAATCAAACCGCTGAGATGGAGGACATTGATCCTGACTCTTGAAGGGAAAAGCTGAAAGGGAAAGAAAAAACAGTTAGTGACAAAATGTCACAACATGGATTTATTTATTTATGCATGCATGCATGCATTATTTTGTCTTTGATTTACTTATTTGTTTATTTATTGTATTTTTGAAAATTATTTGTTTATTTAATTGTTTTTGTTTTTGTATTTATTCATTTTATGAATTTATTTATGCATTTATTTTATGTCTTTGATTTACTTATTTGTTTATTTATTGTATTTTTTTAAATTATTTGTTTATTTAATTGTTTTTGTTTCTGTATTTATTTATTTATTTTATGAATTTATTTATTTATTTGTTTATTTAGTATGTATTTATGCATTTATTTTATGTCTTTGATTTACTTATTTGTTTATTGTATTTTTTTAAATTATTTGTTGATTTAATTGTTTTTGTTTATTTATGTATTTATTTTATGAATTTATTTGTTTATTTAATTGTTTTTGTTTTTGTATTTATTTATTTTATGAATTTATTTATGCATTTATGCATTTATTTTATGTCTTTGATTTACTTATTTGTTTATTTATTGTATTTTTTTAAATTATTTGTTTATTTAATTGTTTTTGTTTCTGTATTTATTTATTTTATGAATTTATTTATTTATTTGTTTATTTAGTATGTATTTATGCATTTATTTTATGTCTTTGATTTACTTATTTGTTTGTTGTATTTTTTAAAATTATTTGTTGATTTAATTGTTTTTGTTTATGTATTTATTTATTTTATGAATTTATTTGTTTATTTATTTATGCGTTTATTTTATGTATTTGGTTTACTTATTTGTTTATTTATTGTATTTTTTTAAATGTGTTTATTTAATTATTTATTCATTCATTCACATGGTGTGAATGATTCAATTACGACGTTTTCAAATCCAAGCAGGGTCTCTTTTTTTTTTTTTTAGAGTTTATGTATTCGAGGTGTCTTCAGGATGAACGCTCATTCGCACATTTCGACATATATGTCATCAAAAAGTAAAAAGAGTAACACTATTGGCTTTATATTTGATATGAATTCATGTCCAGTTGGAAAATGAAGCAAAAAGTGGACCTTGTTCGTCATAGTTCATGGTACATGGATGGATGGTACATTTGTGAGCGTCACATCGACTATAGTAGACCTCGCGATGAAAAGGAGGAGATCGAGTAGCATCACCTCACATGCATCTCCAACATTACTATCTCCTCCCGCCTCGCTACTCTGAGAAGAAGAGATGAAAATATGTTCTCCTTAGCGGGGGATTTTTAACACTAGGCCATGTTGTGTCTTTTTTTTTTTATATGTCACTCCTCATGATTTGGATTGGATTGGATTGGATTTGCCTTTATTAGTCTCGCAGTGGAGAAATTTACATTTCACAGCAGCAAAGTTATGAAAGTAGAAAAGCAAAACACAGGAGCTGCTGGAAATCACGCATTTGTATCACGCCACTTCCATATTACGCTTTCATTAAAGTCATTTTTGCTTTTCTTGTATGAGCAAATACAAGAATTGGGCAACACCTCCCGGGGGTGTTGAACGTAGCCTTATTGGCATCACAACAGCTGGATCCTTTCAAAGCCGGCACTCTGTCATGCCATCAAATTAACAATGGATTCAGGACTAGTGTACACATTAGCACAGTTTTTTTTTTTGGAGTGACCTGAAAAGCAGACTGTTAGTGGCCTTGATTCTCGTCCCTCCCCATCCCCCAACCCCCCTCAAAAAAGGAAGGCAAAAAAAATTGTAGGTTTTGCTTACTCAGAGCCATTTAAGTCCATCTAACCTCTCTTGTACTCACTCTCTCTTTGCCGCTATGCACTCACTCAGACTGTGTCTCTTCACATCTCGTCACTCTGCCCTCCACTGCTCATCTCCCTCGCACGCACACAAAGACTGACAAAGGCAAAGGCCCGCGGCCACGTCTCGCCGTGCATCGCCACGCCATGTGCATGCGATGCTTAGATTGCGTCATTGAATGTTTGCTTGTGTCTGATTTCTTGGATTGTTGGATGATGTCGTGTGTGTGCTAGCGTTGGAGCGTTTTGTGTTAAGCTCATCACCATATCGCCATTTTATGGTCATTTGGACTTTTTGACGCCAATGTTTGTCCAGTCAAACAAACATCCAGAGTCCCTCTGCTTAGAAAGGCAATCTAATCATAAATTGGTGCATGAGGCAGTAGTTTACTGTTTACTGATTTTTGGTTTAGAGTTATGCGCGTCATGTATTCGAGAGAAGGGGGGGAAAAAAATGGCCGCACGTTAAAACGGCAGTGCGAGAGTGAGAGTTCAAGGGCGTCGCGTTCCATTTTCTCTTTTTATTTGCGGCCCGACTAAGTTAAGAAAGAAGCGAAATATAGTCCACCGGGTCATTTAATAATGTATAGGTCAGACCTATATTAAACATCTGAAGTGGCGGGCGCTGTATCCAGAGTGGGACGGTTTCCTCGGGAGTGCATCACATGACAGGAGAATATGGACAGATTTTTTTGCTGTTAACAATAGCAGTGAAAGGACAACCGACGCCTCCAGACAAGTTGTGTCCATTATTTGTAAAATCGCATCAAATGACTTATACTGAGCATATTTTACAAAGATTCCAGCGCATATAGCTATATTTTACGTTTTAAGACTCGCGCTGTATATTCAGGAAGTCTTGTTTTTGAGTTGGTGTCGGGTCCTGACGTCACGTCACGGAAGGAACGCCCCTGACCGCAAAAGGGCATTGTGTGGCCTTTTGCGGTACTTTGTTTGGTCTGCAAACTTCGTGTTGATCCGTGTTGATAGCGAAATTTGAAGAAAAATACATAAATAACGCGATGGTGAATCGTTGTCTGTTGCACCAGGACAACTATTTGATATTCGCTGACACAAACGGAGCTCTGGTGCCATCTTCTGCATTTTCTCAAGGTGCTACACATCAGTCTTCATGACCCGGAAGAACGTCATTAATTGATTGCAAAAATTAATGCTTTCCTCTTCAGAACTATTTGAATCATATTCATAACTGGATGAGTAACAAGAAAGCATGTTCTCCGAATCTGAAGCCATTGTTTTGATTCTCGAGCAAGGCAAGACGTTGTGGCGTGACGTCACGAACATGGGGGCGGGACCTTTAAAACTGGCCACTTCTGGGTTCAATTTGAAGTAGTTTTTAGACACTTTAAGTCATTTTTATTGGTGTTTTGCATTTGACTAAAAAGATCAGCCTGTGTGTTTTGGGTATTTTAGATGCTATAAAACGTTTTTCTGGTGTCAGTTAGGAAACAAAAAAATGGTGTCGGTTGTCCTTAAAATCACTTTCTCTCTATTTCTCCTCTTTTGCTAATTTTTAAGGGACATTAAAAAATGAGTTATATCACTAAGTCAGGTTCTCGTGGTATGAAAATTCCCCAAACATACACAACACTTTCTAGCCACAAAAGTGACAACAACAAAAAAAGTATCAGATGTCTATATTTAAACCTCCTTCCTGGAGATACACAGATGTTATCCTCCCTTGGGTTGGATTGGAACATCTTTCATACCACCTCTTTCTGCTTGCACCATCTTTTTTTACTTCATCTTTGAGAAGTTTTTATAGAACCAGATCATAGCGTCTCAGTATTCATGTGACAGGCGCAAGTAGCTGTGGCGTAACAGTGTTTGCAATTTTTGATCACACTGGTTTTTATTTGCGGTCCAGAGATGTCAATGCAAGAATGAGCAACAAAGGAATGGAATCATTTGGGCAGGGAGATATGAGACAATAACCACTTTGTTGTGTGTCACGGTTTGCAAGGTGGTGATGGCAGTTTCGGATCCCAAAAAGCAGGCAGGAGGGAGCAGCAGGTTGTATTTGAGAAATTGTATTACAATAGTCAACAGAAACAAAATCTAAAACATCAGTCATTTGAACAGAAAAATACAAAGTATCAACGGAAAAAACAAGAGTAAGTCTGCCAAGATGAAACAAACACATGGACAGCATACAATGCATACACAATGCACAATGCATACAAAGTATACAATGACCCGACGCCGAATGGTCATGCCGGGAGCCCTTTTGACTGCCACTGATTGTAACGACTAGCTCCTGCGAGGCTGCAGGTAGGGCTGACAGCGCCACCCGTTGGTCGCCAACCAGATCATGACATTGTGTTGTCCTATAAATACTTTGCAGTCACAAATAAACATGTAGGGATCACAAAGTAGGGTCGTGTCGTGTTATTATGCTCACTGAAGAATAAATTAGTCAAATTTTTGGTGTTAAAACATGGCACTGATTGCTTTTAGAGCATAGAATGACTTTTAAATGAGATGTCACAATTCCTTTCGTCAGTTTTGAAAATGATCAAGTCGTTATCACTGCTGCCTTTCTTTCTCATTAACTCTTTGGATCACTTTTTTTTTCAACATATCCTTGCCCACTATTCTTCAGAGGTTCATTCAAACTCAGAAGACGAATTAATCCATAAGATTTGGTCAAGTAAGACGTCATTGCGGTTGTTTAGGCCAGTGGTCCCCAAACTTTTTTTTTGCGCCACGGACCGGTTTAATGTCAGACAGTATTTTCACGGACGGGCGGATAAATACAACAAAATAAAATTACTCATTTTACTAGTTTACGGTGGGCTAATTTTAGCGATATGTGACCTAGACGAGCGTTTTGACATGCGTCAAGATTAAATCATAGACGGATGTAATCTGGTAATTTTTCAGTTTTCATTTCATGTAAATTACTTATTCTTTCTGCGCGGCCTGGTACCAAATGACCCACAGACCGGTACCGGTCCGCGGCATGAGGGTTGGGGACCTCTGGTTTAGGCTTCCGGACTTCTCTCTGAAGAATTGATGTTGATTTGTTTTTACATCGCCTCCAGATTGCAAATATTGTGCAATATTGTCATCTGATGTACATCCTTCATCTTATTTGGACAGACAGAATGTTATCTTTAACCTCATGTTCGGGTGGTAATCTTCATCTTAAAAGAAAAGAAAACGTTTGGCAACCTGTTTGTGACCTATATTATGTGTACTCTGTATGTTTTTGTCACATGGAGCTTTACCCTCTCTATCCCCCAGAGCCACACAATTAGCATTAGCTGCCTCATCCACCGCAACTAGGCTATTAGGCACAGTAGCCCCCTGCATTAAGATGCAGAACACTCTCGCCGACTTTTTTTTTTCATCCCCTCATCGATCCAAATACTTTGCCTCTCCACAATGAATGATTACCACAAGAGCGAGCAAACCCCTCGTCCTTGGCATAGGAAGCCATCATGATGAGAGTACGGCCCGAATGAGGAAATGTCTCTCAATGAGGAAAGATCAAGCTGTCGATTCAGTCAATCGGAACGTTCCAAGTGAAGGCCAACAAGGAGGCAGAGATAAGCCTAAATTCAGGCAAAATTATGCCACGCCGGAAGGTGGAATCAATAGTGATGAAATGTGGGTCGATTCAAGAAACAATAATTAGCAGGAGATAAGGTAGGCGTGACATTTAACAACAAATCTCCATGGATTACATTCAAAGATTTTTGTCAGCGTTTTGGCAACCACATCCATCCATCCATCCATTCATGCATCCATTCATCCATCCACCCATCCGTCCCTCTATTCCACATCAATTTATCCATCCATTCCACATCCATCCATCCACCCACCCACTCCTATTCCATCATCCATCCATTCCATATCCATCCATCCACATCCATCCAACCACATGCATCCATCCAACCAATCACATCCATTCATCCGTCAGAATCCATCCATCCACATTCAACATCCACCCATCCCTCCATCCACATCCATCTATACATCAATCGATACATCCATCAATCCATCCTTCCGTCCTTCCATATCCTTCCATCCATCCATCCACATCCATCATCCACATTGATCCATCCATCCTTCCATACATTGATCCATCCATCCATCCACATCCATCCACATTCAACATCCACCCATCCCTCCATCCACATCCATCTATACATCAATCGATCCATCCATCCACATCCATGCATTCATCCATCCACATGCATCCTTCCATCTTTCCATCCTTCCATCCTTCCGTCCTTCCATATCCTTCCATCCATCCATCCACATCCATCCATCCACATCCATCATCCACATCCATCAATCCACCCACCCATCCATCCATAACCATCCATCCATCAACACACATCCATCCACATCCATCAATCCATCCTTCCGTCCTTCCATATCCTTCCATCCATCCTTCCATACATTGATACATCCATCCACATCCACCAATCCACCCACCCATCCATCCATCCATCCATAACCATCCATCCATCAATACACATCCATCCACATCCATCCATCCACATCCATCAATCCGCACTCATCCATCCATCCATCCATCCATTCATCCAAACAATGTGGATTGACAAAATGTTCTTATCTAATTGCCTGTATTTAATCTTCACCAAATTATCATTGACAGTGAGTAGATAAAAAAGTAAATTAAAAACACAGAGGTAGGCCTCCCTCCTCGTGGTTAATTATGTTCCTTTCTTGCATGATGTCTCATCATGAGTCACCAGAGAAAAGGATTGCTACTGTTATTGCACCTTCAGGGAGAGCGACATGATGTCCCAGTCTTATTTCTTTTTTTTTTTTTTTTTTTTTTTGAGGGGGGGGGTGATTTTCATGACTCTCAACAAATGAGATTGTTGACATACGGTGAATGGAATGACTTTGGCGATAAAATGCAATAAAAAATAAAGGCGCCGAAGGATAAACAGACGCACTAGAAGAGGAAGCCCTTTTGAATTGAATCGAAAGTTATGCCGATGCAAGTTATGAATGGAAAACATTTATGCCAAAAAAAAGCACAAGATATGTTTTTTTAAATGATATAGAATAAATATTTGGCTGACACAAAAACTGTGACCAACCGAAGTGAAAAGTTCCACAGCCATCACATCTCATCGCCCCATGAACAGCATCCTCGCAGTTAAACACACGCAATAAATTCTAACTCATCATTTGCAAGACCGTAACCGTATGTTTAAACTCTACTCCGTGCTTTTTTTAATATAATTTTATGACAAAAACGTTATCTGAGCTTTCACTCTGCTTATGACAGTCATTCATACTCCAGCGGAGATTACCACTGAGTATAATGAACATTTTCAGTCCATATATGAATTTGTCTAGATGAAATCGAGAATATCTCCACCTCAGCTGGTTTACGCTGAAATCGACCTCGTTGACGGCTCAGATGCACGTAACCGTTTAAACGGAATGAATGAATAACACTGATGAAAACATGCTCATTATTTTTACAATATCCATTACCGCTAATCTCATGTCAGCCGTGCCTTTAGTCTTTGTTGCTGCATTATGCTGTGTAACGTTCATATTTAATGGCATTGACCTGATTTCTCTCCGCTCATGGTACGCTATGTGTTGGCTTACAGGCAGATCGGTGGCTCGCATGTGGCCTGCCTCAGTTGATGACATCATGGGGGGGGGGGGGATGACATCACTTTTTTGTTTCTTAACTGACATCAGAAAAACGTTACGTCTAAAATACCCAAAACAAGCAGTATCATATTTTTATTCAAATGCAAAACACCAATAAAAATGACATAGAGTGTCCAAAATCTGCAAAAAAAAATTGAACTGCGAATTGGCCGTTTTCAGAAAGTCCCGCCCCCAGTTCGTGACGTCACGCCAAGACGTCTTGCATTGCTGGTGAATCAAAACAATGGCTTCAGATTCGGATAATATGCTTTCTTGTTACACATCCAGTTATGAATATGATTCAAATAGTTCTGAAGAGGAAAGCATACATGTTTGCAATCGATTAAAGAATTATATGTGCCATTTTGAAGCAACATTGGGGGAAAATCTCTCACCCCCCAAAAAAAGAGGCACAAAATGGCAACCTCCAGTAGCCACCTCCGCTTCCACAGGCTGATAAATTCCTTATATGGAGCTTGGATGCCCTCTTCTGGCGGCCTTTGGGCGCAACACGGTTCTCAAACCAAACATGTACAGCAAAATACATTGACGTGATGGAAGGACTGACACAATGTGTCTTTTTTCGGTCAGGGGGCGGTCCTTTCGTGATGTCACGTACGGACTCGTCACCAACTCAAAAATAAGACTTCCTGAATATTCAGCGTGAGTCTGAAAAATATAGCTATATGCGGTGGAATCTTATTAAAATACGCTCAGTAGAAGTCATTTGAAGCCATTTTACAAATTAGGGACACAACTTGTCCGGAGACGTCGGTTGTCCTTTAAAGGGTACATAAAGTTTTAAAAAATATTTGATGTAATTATTTTATACATATATAACAAGTTCCCCAAAATATCCAGGTGGTGGAATGCAAAGTGCAAAGATCAGTTCTATGAGCAGTGACAGGAAACAGGTAAAATACATTTTGAAAGTCTTTTAATTTGAAATTGACATATCTTACAATAAATGGAACATCGCAGTGAGCTATACTTTTCAAATGAATCCAGCAATGACATTAAATTCTTTCACTTCATGTTGCGGGAGGGAGCAAGGTCATGAATAGCACAGTTAATAGCGCAGACCTCGGATGATGTAAATACGCTTCAGTCTGCAGAAGCATCTGGACAGCCAAAGTGCACATTATAAATGCTGTGGGAAAAAAATGGTTGACCTTGTTATTGTTCATACGTTGGCCGCATCCATATTTGATGTCAACGCCAACTTGACCTTGTAAATGTACTACATAACTCCACCCACTTTAAGACACGTCCTCTATTTCGTTCGAGAGGATTTCTGGAAGTCACCGATGTGTGATTTAGGCCAGTCCTTGATGTTCTAAAATGACAGAGCAAATCTAGGTCCAGTGTTCCTCATACTTTTAAAAATGGGCCAAACTCCGACCTCATTGCCTGCGCCGCTGTCGGACCAAATGGGAGTGGCGGAGGAGAAGTAGACCTTTGAATGAAAAAAAAGAAAACCCTTATGGGGTCAGCCGTTACTACAGTGGACAGCTTATCGTGCCATCAGGTTTTATTTTGTTGTATGTACTGTATGTGTTTTATTTTAAGTTTTTTTTTTTTATTAGTTTTAAGGTTGGTTTTATTTATTTATTTTTTTTGTGTAGAGTATTCCTCCAGCAAGAGTTAAAGGACAACCGACACAATTTTTTTGTTTCCTCGCTGACATCAGAAAAAATGTTTTATAGCATCTAAAATACCCAAAACATACAGGCTGATATTTTTAGTCAAATGCAAAACACCAATAAGAATGACTTAAAGTGTCCAAAAACGACTTCAAAATGAAACCGAAAATGGCCAGTTTCAGAAGGCCCCGCCCCCTTGTTCGTGGTGTAACGCCAAGACGTCTTGCATTGCTGGAGAATCAAAACAATGGCGTCAGATTCGGAGAACATGCTTTCTTGTTACTCATCCAGTTATGAACATGATTCAAATAGTTCTGAAGAGGAAAGCACAAATGTTTGCAATCGATTAAAGAAGTCTTTCCGGCAAGGCAAGACGTCTTGGCGTGACATCACGAACAAGGGGGCGGGACCTTCTGAAACTGGCCACTTCCGGGTTCAATTTGAAGTCGTTTTTGGACACTTTAAGTCATTTTTATTGGTGTTTTGCATTTGACTAAAAATATCATCCTGCGTGTTTTGGGTATTTTAGATGCCATAAAACGTTTTTCTGGTGTCAGTTAGGAAACACAAAAAATGGTGTCGGTTGTCCTTTAAATATAATAACAAAATTATTTCTCTGGAAACCATCACGGCATAGTTTTGTCTCTGTACCAATGTACAGTACTACTAATTCGGAAGCCGCGAGTTTCTGAATTTGAAGCTCGGGCTAATTGAATGGAGATGATATGCTGTAGTGCAGTAGTTAACAACCGCATGAGCTTTTCTCTGCGGTGGCATTTAGAGGTCGCGAGCGGAGAAGAGTCACTGACAAAGAGCCTTATTTATGCGGAGATGTAACACATTTACATACATTCTGAATCAACGCTCGGAGAAAGTTGCCTGGCCCTTATTTTGACAGGCAGCTGTCATTAGCTCCGCCTACGGCTGTGTGAGTGACGCATTGCAGGCCTGATTGCATCTTCACTCCTCAGCGGCTCAAAGCCAGAAACATTTGCTCAGGGAAGAGATATTTCTTTGTCGGTGGATCGGAAAAGTTATCTCCATGCTACGGGTCAAAACTCGCCGTTCAAGACTCAGCGGCTTAACATTTGTTGTTGTCGCAGTTTTTTCGTTTATCACTTTTCCCCCGGTTATCGCGCTAAAGGGGTTTACGGTTTTAACGCTTTTTTTTCAGTTCAAGATTCAAAATTTTCAGTTCAGGATTCAAATTTTGCAGTTCAGGATTTTTTTTTTCTATTTTTTTTTTGCGGTTAATGATTTGTGGGTTTTTAGCATATTTTGCGTTTTCCACACTTTTTAATCATTTTTCACAATTTTTTGCATTTTTTTTTAGTTTCTTTTTGTGTTTTTTTACTGTTCGGGATTGGCAGTTTTTGCGTTTTTGTGGTTTTCGCATTTTTTGATGTTCAGGACTTTCTTTTTTATGTTTTTTGTGTTTGTTTGCGTTTCTTTTTTTGTTGTTGCATTTTTTGTTTGGATATTATGGTTGTCGCATTTTTTGTAAAGTGCTTTGTTCCAGCAATAGTGGTAGAGAAAGCGCAATATAAATATCGCTGAATTGTACTTTTTTTTTTTGCTTCTTTTCATTTTTAAGATGGAAAACTTGCATTTTCTACAAAACTGAAGTTTTTTTAGGGGTTGAGGAAGGACACACAAAAGATACATCAATCTCACCAATTTAAACCAGTGTGGAAATATTTACATTTTACATGCAATTATTACTATTAAAGTTGATGTCGATGAACCAGTTTGCTGCAACAGTTGCAATTATCATTCACAAAGCAAATTTAATTGTCGTAGTTCCGAACAGATCAAACAGATCAAAAGGTGTGCTCGCATACTTGTAATGTCAGCCATAGTTTTTTTGTTTTCAGTGTGTGTGTGTGTGTGTGTGTGTGTGTGTGTGTGTGTGTGTGTGTGTTTTCCCTTCCCCCATCCACTCCATGAGCATCACTGAGCAAAATTGCTGTCTCCATGGCAATTCTCAGCGTTCTCTTTGGCAAGGTCACCCTCATTTAAAGAGATCCAGGGGTCACCTAAACAAAAAAAAAAAACAGCAAAGTCACCAGAGAAAATGATAAATTAGCCCCTCACTCCGGGCAAATGGTGTCAACATTAAGAGAGGAGGAGATGACGTTAGAGGAAATGTTTTCATGAGAGGGAAAAGAGATGAAAGCGGAGCATAGGGAGTCGAATGGGCATGGCAGCAAGATGGTGGGGTTGGGGGGCTTTATAAGAAACAGCGTTGGCTACTTTTCCCTCATCAAGACCAATTCATCGGTCAGTCCATGAGAAACCTCCACACGACATCATTTCACTGCCGTCTGCCAAGCAAACTCCATCCATCCTTCTCACTTAGTTCAAACTCCTCTTGGCAGTGGTCCCGCCTGGACGCCACCCCCCACTGACCCCCCGCGGAGTGTGCTAGCGCTTTCCTTCATCAGGCTTCAATCAATATTTTAGCGCTCTTGCTCCATGTGGGGGTCCACGGGACACTCCGAGAGCTCAGTGGTGTGCGGTGGTGGTGGTGGGAGAGGGGGGGGGGTTGCTGATGGAGAGGCCTCGCGGGAGGAGGACGAGTGAGGAGAGCCGTGTAAAAACACTCACGCCGGAGCGGAGGGTCAGTTACGGGAATGTGGAAATGGAGAAATAATCAAACAGAAAATGGGAGAAGAGGAAAGATCGCTATGGGTGAGTGAAAATGAGTTGATGGAAGGAGGCAATTTGGTGATCATGTTGTTGTTGTTTTTTTTGGGTTGTCGATTTTTTTTGGCTGTTTGTTTTTTGTGTGTTTCAAGAAGAAATGTAATCATATTCATTCTGCATTAATGACAGAGACATTTTGTCCTTTTCGGTCCTCTCATCCCTGCTCTCCTTTTGGAGGAGTTACGCTCACACCGTTGCTACGACTACGGCCGTTGACACAATTAGGGGTTATTAGGGGTTGTCAGCATGATGAGTAGGACAGGAGGGGGTGGTGGGGGGGGGGGGGATCGCAGAAGGCATGCGTCCTCTGTAATGTTGTTATTATTCATGACTATATTGATCAAGCAACCACGATGTGTCAAATAGATTTAAAAAGGGCTTCCTGTTAAAGAGAATGAAAGAATTTACAGCAAGGGTGTCAAAGTCATTTTTTGCCGCGGGCCACGTTGCTGTTACGGTTTCCTCTCAGGGGCTGTATTATCACGTGGGTTATTATTATATAACTGTTCTTCGCGGATTGTGGCGGTCCCGGTCCTCATCGACCGCGAAAAACGAGGGATCGCTGTACTTTTCGGGAGAACCGTAGCTATTCACATGTGGACCCAATGAACTTACCGTGGCCATATTCAAATGACCTCATGCACATGAAAGATCAATCGCGACGGAAAATGTCCAAAATGGTGATCTTGTTAGCCCGCAGCTCATGGTCAGCTCAGGTTTCTCAAATTAAGTGAAGGTCAAGTAAAGGTCAGTTGAGATGGCTGAGCCGCTGAACTGAGTGGCACGCAATCAGGTAGTGTCACAGTTCGTTTGATTGCCGTCTCGATAAACAAAAACGAATGCTTTTAATCGGCTTATCCCAGGTCAGGTGCTGCAATGATTTTATTGATTGTCTCAAGGGTTCCTTGGCAAAGGGCTTGCTCTTGTGAATTAACGCCCGCTGAGTTCTTTTCATGCGAAACATGGACGTGGTAAGCATGAATTATAATCAACATCTTTTTACAAAACTATTTTTAGTAAATAGAATGTCAACTTATTTCTTAAATGATGGGCTTGTTTTTCTTTTCCGGTATGGCTTCTCTGTGCTGTTTTTACTCCAAGTTCGGAATATAATTGTGGCGGTTTGCAAGGTGGTTATGGCGGTTGTGGATCCCAAAAAAAGCAGGCACGAGGGAGCGGGAGGTTGTATTTGACAAATTGTATTAAAATAAAGTCAGCTGGAACAAAATCCAAAACATCAAAATGATCAAAAAAGAAAATTACAAAGTATCAAAGAAAACCACGAGTAAAAATCTGCTAAGATGAAACAAAACTGACAAGGTGCAGCAAACACATGCACAGCATACAATGACCCGACACTGAATGGTCGTACCGGGAGTCCTTTTAACTGCCACTGATGAAGACGACCAACATCTGTGCAACTGAGGGCGGGGCCGACAGCACTACCCATTGGTCGCCAACCAGAACGTGACAGTCTGCCACTGATCGGAACGACCAACACCTGTGCAGGTGCAGGCGGAGCTGACAGCACCACCCGTTGGTCGCCAACCAGATAGTGACAAGAATCTAACAATAGTCAATATATTTGGACAAAGTGTCAATGGAATTTTCCGTTGTGGCAATAACAAAGAAATGGCGTTTTTGTTGTTGTTGTATTTTATTTCTGATTTGGATCCACACTGCACTAGATCCACAAGTCATGTTTCTCCCCATTTACCGACCATTTTTTCCCCCATGCTTCAGGAAGAAACCCGAATCTAATCAGTCTTGTGTAATTAAAATAAGCTTTAGTCCAATTGGCCTATCTCAAATCTGCAATTGATCTTTTTAAATTGGATTTCTGATTCCGATTAAGATCACACCATCTGACTTCTTCGGTTAATGCAGTCCGACGTACAAATCTTCATTAAAATAAATAGTGTGCTAATATGGGTTTTTCATGTTTTTCCTTCAACTGAAATGGAAAAATAGATACCCTTTGCTCTCAATGTGTTTTTAGTTTGATGATTAAAGCTCATTGTTTGTGTTGCAGGATTTACTTCTCTCGGAGTCAACTCTTGTCTGACCTGGGCGGCAAAGTGATAAGGTAGAGTGTGTTGATGTTCTGTCTAACACCCTTATTGTTGTCTTTTTTTTCATTCAACGGGAATGGGACCATGCAAATGAGGGAGTGGGCGACTCAGTGTTGGAGAATAGGATATGTGAATCGGCTCGGGGGAGAGGGATTAGCTGATTGGCCACAGGGACGTGATGCATCTTGACCTTGTCTTGTGCGGATTGGCACTAGTATGGATGCTGAAGGCTTTCAGGCACACCAACAGACAGAATCCGCGCATTGAGCTATGGCGGGGGCATAACTTGTCCTTTGTTCGGGCTAATAAATCTCTCAGGACTTTTGTTGTGGAGGCAAAAAAAAAGATGAGAAAGGAAATGTCAACGTATCTGATGTGAAACATTTTGAATGCAAGACGAGTGCGGCACTTGTTGGCGCGTGGATGAAAGGGTACTTTTGGTTATGCAGCATGGCGTGCACAGTGTTGCCCGAAGAGAAGCGAGCACTGATGCAACACGGTCGCAGTGCTCGGCGTCACGAGTGTCCTCTGTGTTCTGTCCCGAGGAACATCAGTGGTCATCATTTCACACCAGATTAATTTCACTCTGCAAGCGCTCGTCCGTAGCTCGAGCCCATACGACCGCAACTAATAAGTCTCCATGTCTTTTATTACAATGGTATTTACAGGGTGGTGAATTTGTAATTTTTTTTAAAAATGGAATCGAGCCTCACTGTGATGAAGTCCACTGCTCAAGCTCTACCTGTGGGATGTATGCATGTACCCCCTGTGAGTTTGTTTATGAAAGAAAAAAAAAACACTGGAAATAGCATAGCCACCTTATGTTGATGCAACATAGCTACATATATCAATATGATTTTTTCATATTTGCACTATGTACAGTTTTTTTTCTGAAACATTTTTGCACAGTTACACTATACACCTCAGTTTTCTGACATCTTTTTATTATGCTTAGAATATGTTTCCACCCTCCACCCTCACCCCCTTTGAAATTGCTGCTGTGGGCTGCAAATTTACCCATTGTGCGACGATTAAAGACGTTCTGATGATTCTGAAGGCTCTTTTCAAGGATGGCACAAAACTGCTCAACGGCAAACGAATATAACGTAAAGAGTCTTAGAAATGTCAAATGAACACACATTATTTACTGTGTTGCATTTTAAAGCCAAATAAAAGGCATGCCCCTCCGGTTTTAACATCCTAGTGTTGTCCTTAATGAGCACTGATTCACAACAAAATGATTCCAAGGCTGC
The DNA here is from genome assembly GCF_051943395.1 of Hippocampus bargibanti. NCBI lineage: Eukaryota > Metazoa > Chordata > Actinopteri > Syngnathiformes > Syngnathidae > Hippocampus > Hippocampus bargibanti. The sequence goes on along the minus strand of NC_142745.1, from coordinate 3,277,964 downwards.
ATTTCTCTTCCAATTTTCAAGTGAATGTGAAGCCTCGTTGAAGAAAAAATAATCCCCAGTTTGAAGTATGATCAGGGAGTTTCTGTCCGCTTTGTGTTTGGGCTTTTAAATTGCAGAACTAATGGTCAAGAGAACTATTGCGGATACTCCAGTTAAAGGCAAAATATTTTTCTTGTGTGTATGTATGAAATATGAATTCATTAAAATCACTTATGTGAGCGAGTAAATTCCTTATTCCACGAATAATTGCATCATGATCGCAAGAGATCAAGTAGATGAGCGATATATTAATTAGATCTTGCTCTGTGACAGTGATCGGAGCAAATCAACAACTTGTGAGAACCAATAATGGCACATTTTTTTTTTTCACAAGGCTTCATCTTTTTGCCTCGGTTTTGTTCACGTGCGCTAACCCCTCTTACTGTGCGCTTGTGTGTGCGCTGCGTCCACTTTGTCTTGGTATTGCATTAACATACTTTAATCCTCGGCGAGGCTTATTGGACACAAATCCACCCCAACCAAAAGCTTTTAAAGCTCCTGCTGTTTCATTTCTGTTGCTACCTCGCATTTTAACGAATGCTTGGTGGAATAAAACGGCGCGAAATCAACACGCCGTTTTTGTCAGTGTGCGTTACATTCTTCAATGGCAGACTCCCGACACAAGTCAAGACGCTAATATCACACGTGTGTAACGCCAATATTCAACCCACTCGGTAGCAAAATCAGTAAAGACGGACATGTTTAGAAAATTCCTTTACAATGGGGGAAAAGGCCCAATGGTGAGGCAATGCAATCCAAGGAAATGACTTGAAATATAGATTCACCACGACACAGTATTTCTCTGTACTTTATATGGGATCTGTGGTGTCTTGCTATGATGGCGCATTTTAGCTAAAGTAGTTACATAAAATGTGGCTTTGCGTTCTTTGTTATATCTACAAAACACACCAGTATTTTTGTTTGTATCTTTTATTGATCAGTATTTGTTCTGTGTTGCCATATCAAAGCGTGCGTATGCCGCTACGTGTAATGCTACATTGTCAGAGATATGACAGTAAGACACTGTGGACAGAGACTCGGAACCAGAAAGATTGTCCCTACTGCCGGCAGGAAACGTAGTCCCCCATGACATACGTCTGAATTCTGCGCCCCTCTTCCAAGCTATTTATTGAGCGTGCATGCAAATTAAAGTTAAAGTGATGAGGTTTTCTTTGGGAGTAACCAGGTTGGATAGGATCAGGAATGAGTACATTAGAGGGACAACTCATATTAGAGGCTTTGGAGAGAAAGTCAGAGAGGCCAGACTGACATGGTTTGGACATGTTGGACAGGAGAGAGAGTGACTATATCGGGAGAAGAATGCTGAGTCTTGAACTGCCAGGCAGGAGACCGAGAGGAAGACCGAAGAGGTTTATGGATGTGGTCAAAGAGGACATGAAGGTAGCTGGTGTGAGAGAAGAGGATGCACAAAACCGGGATAGATGGAGGACATTGATTCGCTGTGGCGACCCCTGAGGGGAAAAGCCGAAAGGAAAAGAAGAAGAACACATGCAAATTAAAGTGATACATTAGTAAAACATAGTTTTCTTGATTATAATACCACGCCTCTGGACGTTCTGAGCACCAACAGCTGTAAGCAATAAAACATTGTGTTTCCCATGAGCTGATAAGTTTCTGTACTGGCTAATCAAAGTCAAAAGTCAAAGTCAGCTTTATTGTCAAATATGCTAATATGCATGACATACAGCACAGATGAAATTACTGTCCTCTCGGACCCAGCATGCAAGGCATTATAATGACCTCTTCCTGTGATAAGGAGTTTGAAGTCCTAAATTAATCCTGTGATAAGGAGTTCCCCAAGTCCTAAATTACTCCTGTGAAGCTGACCATTTAACGTGCTGTGTCTGTTGACCTGATTGACCCCAGTTTGTCTGTGCTTCAATTGTGTATTGAGTTACAAGTGTTGACTAAGCATACAACAGCATGAAACTTTTAAATATGATAACTTCTTATTCTGTCTAATCTCTATCATACATACAGGGTCGATTTGTGCTTGTTAGCATTTTAGCATTTTATTTCGTTAATCAGCTGTCAGCCTAGAATGCAAAGAAAATTATTTTGTCAATTGCCTCATATGGATAGATAAAGCTTTAAAAAAATAATAATTAAAATGAATAAAATGAAGATCAAGGAACTCTTTGGAAGCTGAGAAACACATCCGTGTGAGATGTTTTCCCATGCGGGCACATTGTGCTTAGCACAAAGACTCACTTCACACAAACGTCTTCGCCCACGGCTGTAAGCAATGCACAATATGATCCTTTTGAACAGAGCTAGGAATTGTGTCCTTTGTCTTTGAGAATATGAGCAAATGTCATTATGTTCGCTTCTCGTCATTATTAGAAACGTCTGATTAGCTTGGATATATTTCTCGGACAAAGATGATAACAAATGTGGCTTCAGTTTGAATACTTCAGTTTGAATTACTGCAGCTGTTGGCAAACTTGTAATCAGGGTAAAAGCGTACAGTCACATTCCATACAGTGAAGGACTAATTATTGTTACATTAAGATTGTTTGCAATTACAAATTAAATATTTACACTATGTCGTGCCCTGCTGACTTCACATTTTTCACCAGCTATCCACGGTTGGCTGTAGTAATTGATTCCAAATGAGCAGAGCAGTGCCGGTAATGTTCCTACCTGGTTTTCTATGGCAGTAATTACCAAGACGTGTGAGGCCCCTTTTTATTCGTCCGATTATTTATTTATGAGCTGCCTTCTATTCTTCCACTGACTTTTATGGATATTCCCACAATATGACTGCTCTTCCTGTTATTTTTAGCTTTGCCGAGTTTCTGGTCCTGGAAGACGAGTTGTGTTTCACAGTGAGACGTGGCCTCAGCATTCAGCTGACAAGTGAATTTTGCTGTATCATATAACTCTCATGCTTACTGGTGATGCAATCCCCCGTCCCCCATTTTCATTCCGTCTGCATTTGTTGTTGCCGTGAATTTGATACCACTAAAACATAATTTATAAGGAAGTGCCAAGACGACGTACCGAAGAGCCGTTCTCTTTCATCATGCCTCAGCATGTCTCGTTCTTGCAAATACTTCTTCCTCCAAGTCCTGCACGCTTTCTTTCTCATTGCTCAAAAATCGATGAATCTCCTCGGCTATCTTTTGTTTCTTTTTTAGCAGCGGAGAGGTCTGTGCTTTTCGCGCCGCAATCTATGAAGTCATGTGGTGCTCCCTACTTGGTCTAGATGTCTGTGGTTCAAAGCATATTTTGTCTTCCCGAATGAAGAGATGGAGGCTTAGAGAGATGAAGAGTGGGGGTGGAGGGATCACACATAATGGTCATATGAACGTGATGTGGAAATTCATAATAAGCTGCTGTGTTGGATCAGACCTGAATTTTAACAGTCACTTAAAAGCCATGAAAAAACACAAGTTATTATTATTATTATTATTATTATTATTATTATTATTGTTGTTGTTGTATTGCATCATCATTCTTCTTTTTCTTCTTCTTCTTCTTTTCTACTTCTTCTTCTTCTTATTATTATTATTGTTATTATTATTACAATCCGTTGAAGCCACGACCAAATCTGCCTTTCAACGTCTGAAGAAGCACTTATTATTATTATTGTTTATTATTTTACTTATTCATTTATTTTGAATTGATAATAACGACCAAATCTAATAATAATAATAATCATACAGTAAAGTCTCGAATCGATAGCACTTATCGATAGTTATTATTATTATTACTTCTTATGTTATTTTATCTATTTCGATTTTTTTCACTCCCTTATTCGATTAACGAGAATAACTGTAATAATAATAATAATAATAATAGTCTCAAAAAGACACACGAAAACTAGTTGATGCTTTTATTTTCAGTTTCGGTCTCTTTTACGGGGTCTCTTTTTCAAAAAATTTACAACAGGAAACTGAGCTGCAATAAACCTGTCCTGAAATCACTACACTGGCTTCAGAGAATATATTTTAACTCAAGGATGGCGTTTACTACCGTAGACATATTATCATGATATCAGTTTGCAACTTATCATTATTGGTGTTTTAGAGGGTGAGAATATCGCCAATGATCCGTGAATCTCAAAATGGTGTTAGACCATTTCTTTTTCTTGTCCTTGATTGCGATTTCCAAAGTGTGAGTACGGTGCTTGCGATTCGCAAAAGGGCAAGCGTGTTGAAATGGTAAATAAACCCAACAGGGCAGATTAAGGCCACGTCATCTGGCCACAAGTTGAGCTTTGGCATCATCGACATGTCAGCGCGGCACATCAAGCCTTGCGCAAAGCTTTATCAAAGCACTCCAATTTTGGATCTCCTTGCCTTTATATCACAAAGTTACTCATCCGCGGACTGACAAACCATCAGCACTAGATCGACCACCTGAGGTCATTGGGTCAGATCCCAGTTTTACCCCCCGTGCTTATCCTCTATCCTCCTGCTGTTGCCATCTCATCAAGCCGACCTTGTTCCACTTCCTCCCTGTCTTGTTGCCTAACCCCACATCCACGTCTCTCTATCTGTGATTGTCTTTTTGTTCTCTATCGCCTCCTGTTCCATCCGTGCCATAAAGTGCACTCGCCGTTGAGGAGGCATCGTCATGGTGCACTTTAGCTTTTCCGGATATGAAATGACTGACCGTGTCTGGCTCGGGATTTTCAACCACCTGTCGTCTGCTCCATATCTGTGAGTTTAGAGGGGAGAATGAGTAATGACGTGTTGAACGACGACGATGTGGTGGCAGCGTTGTGTTGGCCGCCCGCGATTGCGGCAAGTGCAGCTGTGTATTCCAGTGGCCTGTAGCAAAGGGATGGAGAAGCACATCTGGTGTTTGGATGTTTGTGTGACCGCCCGTCATGATTGTGTGTCAGTAGAGTATCCCATCTGGCCTTGTAAATAAGGAATAAAACATTAAATTAGCCAGAGCTGCAGGCACAGGCAAATTGTTCAGTTTTTTGTTTTGAGGCAGTCAACACGGAATGTGAACTGGAATCTTGAATCGAGGACATAGATGTGGGGAACAGTTTTTAAAAATGAGGATTAAGATTTATGTTTTTAAAATATCCCTTTCAGAGACAGCGGTTAGTCCAGTGGACAGTTTATCATTATATCAAGTTACAGGGCAGGGTGCATGAAAGGGTTAAAGGCTACCGCGAGATTGCTATTGGCATGGTTTGCAAGGTGGTGGTGGCAGTTGTGGATCCCAAAAAGCAGGCAGGAGGGAGCAGCAGGTTGTATTTGAGAAGTTGTATTAAAATAAAGTCAACAGGAACAAAATCTAAAACGTTAAAATCATTTCAACAGCAAAATACAAAGTATCAAAAGAAAAACCAAGAGTAAAAGTCTGCCAAGATGAAACAAACACATGCACAGCATACAATGGATACACAATGCACAATGCATACAATTGCATACAATGACCCGACACCAAATGGTTGTGCCGGGAGTACTTTTGACTGTCACTGATTGTAACGACCAGCACCTGCGAGGCTGCAGGCAGGGCTGACAGCGCTACCCGTTGGTCGCCAATCCGAACGTGGCAGTCAGCCACTGATTGGGACGACCAGCACCTGTGCAGTTGCAGGCGGGGCCGACAGCGCCACCTGTTGGTTGCCAACCATATCATGACAGCTTTTCTTCTGCTAGTTAAAACTAAATAGAAAATGGTAACTGGCATGTTCCAAAAAAACAGCCCTCAATTTATAAATCTTCTACATGTTATAAAGCGAATCAGAAAGGCTTGACTGTTATACAAACTTATCGCTGAACCTTGGGGGAAACTGCGTGATCTTTTCTGTACGCATAGAGCTCCACTCACAAATAGTGTCAACTGCATTAGTGTGACTGTTAGTTTCTGTGCTTCTCAGGTCGTGTGTTTGTATATATGGGGGTGGATAACTGTCGGATGCCGGTAACTGTCTCATCCTGGCACCCACGCTGACACGGTTCGTGTACATCATTAGTGGGTACCATTGAACCAAGTCCAAAGATTACAAAGTAGTTCAAAACAATCCCATATGAATTACTTTGTGAGTTTACAGATATTCTGAAGTTAAAGCATCTTAAAAAAACACTTCCAAGGCACATTCCAAAGGCCCCAATTTCTTGATAAAGTTTGACATACAGTAGAAGTTGGTTGATTGAAGTTTTGGTTGACTTTCCAAACAAATTTCATATACAAAACTTCCAAATTACCTTCACATACCCTTTTTTTTCATTGTCCCCACTATGTAGGTTAACTTGTTTAAGGTGTGTATCTCTCCAGCCCACTTTTTCGTTGATGTAAAAAAACATGAGAACATGTTGATGACTCCTTATCATGACTCCATCTTGGAGTCGTATCAAACTAATGGAATAAAATAGAATTATTCTTGCTCTAGCTATGACTGACAAATTTTTAGTTCACTGACGTTTTAAGGTAAATGTCAAATTCTTGCTATCTAAGAAAGTAACATGTTCTGATGATATTCTCTTGTTTCTATGACTTTGCCTCTGCCTTTGCATTTGATTCCCGTGCATGAAAATGTTGGTCATTTAAAAAAAACTCGAGCTGACATTTCCATTGTACGCAGTGTGCTCTGACAAACATGGAGCCTTGGAATGACTTTTTCTTTCATACCATCATAATCCACTCACTCCCCTGGAAATTTTTGTTTGGACCAAAGTCCTTTTTGAGCGGGATATATTTTTGATCCCCTTTGACAGCAAATCCATCCACCAAAAGCGATAAATGCAGTTGGTTCGTGAAGACACAAATGCACGTTAAAGCCCGACAAACGCAGCAGAGTTCTTTTTAAAATTGTAACTCACACGGCACATTTGAATGGTTGACGACACAAAACCAAAGTGAATAGATTGAAAACCATATTTTGCATCCTAATATTTTATGTACTGTGCATTGCTGCATATCTGTTGAGTAGTTATGAATCATACGTGTCACCTGTCAGACTCCGAAGGACCCCAATCAATGATTTGTGTTTGTCTGTTAAGATTCTTTTCACATTCTCTATATTGTCAGTCTTTGAATTAGGGAGCCAAAATCCCCATGAGGTGCAAAAATCAATTTTTTGTCACTTTCGATTCTGAAACTCCAAAATGAGTCTTATTTATAACTGACACCCGATAAAACTCAAATAATAACTCAGTCTGTTTTAACTGCACAAGAACAAATTCATCGATGAAAAGGTTTCTTCAGTCGTCATCTGTACTTCTTTGAAGGTGTCGGACATTTCGCTTCTTATCCAAGAAGCTTCGTCAGCAAACTAAAGTCTTACTGGTAGTTTTGGCCCTATATATATATCCCTGGTATCACCTCATCAGCATAACTAAGCCTATGTTGCCTAAGCAGTCTATTGTACGAACGATCCAAATTGAAATGGTGGAGTGAGGTTCATGTGAGGTGGTGTCAGGGCAAATTGGGCAATCAGACCAGTCGTCAGTCAGGACAATAGAAGTAATCAGTGTAGCCGCAGGGATTAGTCCTCTTCTCCCCCCAACCTGAGAGGAAGGATCAATCATAGCAGAGCCCAGCACCGCCACGTCTGGACAGGAAGGATATATATAGGGCCGAAACTATGAGTAAGACTTGAGTTTGCTTACGAAGCTTCTTGGATAAGAATGAATACCATGCCCCTGGACATCCCAAGCACCAACATCCATAAATCAACAGAACGTAAACATTTCAATGGGTTGTCCTTTCCATGAACTGATAGATTTGTAACCTGGCTAATGACCTCTTCCTGTGAAGGAGTTTACCAAGTTGTAAATTAGTCCAAGGTCAGATCTCCTACATGAAGATGAGAAATGTAAATTTCTCCACTGCGAGACTAATAAAGGCAAATCCAATCCAATCCAATCCAAGATGAAAGTTTAACAGGCTGTGTCTATTCACCTCAGATTGACCCCAGATTTTGTATGCTTCCATTGTGGCTCTTCTAAGCATGAAACCTTTAAATATGATAACTTATATTCTGTCTATTCTATATCAAGGTGATCAGAAATAGATACATAATTATTGTGTTATTTCAAATATTGTAATCCCCATTTGCAGTTTTTTTGGGGGGATGCGATTAGCTCCGTATCAATCCTTTGCATAGTGCGTACTCATCATTAAACCAACGGCGTGTTTAAACCTGACCTTGGAGTCACAAATGCACACGTTCATTCAAAATTGCATTCTAATTAACTCACTCCCATTGCCAATTATTTCAAGCAATGATTGTTCACACCCTGCTTACATGCTGCAAAATATACAGCAACACTTCAAATGAGGTTCAAATTTACGACATAAATCTCCCGCTGGACTGACTAGCACAATTATCATATAGTTAACATGAAATATTCGCCAAAGAAACACAGTGTTTGCCTTTTTATACAGCTCTGAAGACTGAGACTTGTTTTTTACACAGTATATATATACTGTATAATATTATATATTATATATCAAAACAGTGTCAGCAATTTAGAAGCATTTGTGTGTGCATCTGTAAATGAAATCCTTAAGAAGTACCATGAGTGCATGGAAAATGCAAACTTGGCATGTTAGCTGCACACGCCACATTGACTCGTGAAAGCAAAGATTATGTGAAACATTTTTAATCATAGGATTATATAAGATTGCCTTTCAGCGACACCTCTCGGTAAAATAAAACCCCACGCTTGTTCCAAAATACACCATGATAGCAAGACTTGATTGTTTGGTTCTGTTGGGAAACCAGGACCTTCTTCTAAAAGTAAAGCTACTGCGGCTAAGGACGTAAGCCTCTCAATTGGCTTGGGATTGCTTTGAGTGAGACATGTGCGTGTAATAATATTAAAGTGCTTAAGCCCCTGGGCATCTTTAAAGAGCTTTCCGCTGCCACGTAGGGGTAAAAACGCTCGAGTAGAAACAACATTGCAGAGTAGAGAGTCGTTTGGGGGCAGGAGGTCGACTTTCGTGACACAACAACACAAACAGCCGAGAAGACCTCTTATTCGGGTTCAAGACTTAGCCAGTTGTTGTAAGGAGAGAAAACGTAAATGACGAGGCTTTCCTTCCGGGGCGCCATTTTTCAAAGAAACACCCCCGCTGCCTCTGTGATTTACTTTAAAATGGACTAATAGAGTGTGCGGAGATATGTCTGACATACTCACTTGTGATTACCAATTTAAACGTGACGCGTTAAGTCGCGGTGGGTGGCGAAAGAAAGCGCTCCCGTCGAGCTCGTGGCTGTCGTGCTGCCTGTTTAGCGGAGGAGGACGCATCACGTTTGCACAAAGCCTCGACCGGGACAATGCGTGAACAAATACATGAATGCTAGTGGTAATTCGTCGTGGTCCATCGATGAAAAGGTTTCTTCAGCCGTCATCTGTACTTCTTAGAATTATAAGAATGAAAATTGTAAAGAGCAATACATTGGGGAGACTAAACAAATTCTCAAAAAAAAAAAGACTATCGACATCGCAGGGATAATACTAGTGGTCATCAATCGGCAGTACATATGCACCCAAAAGCTTACAACCACTCATTTGACGACAATGAGGTTAAAATCTTAGCGAAAGAACATAGATGGTTTGAAAGGGTAACAAAAGAAGCGATTTTCATAAAACAGCTAAATCCTTCACTAAACCGGTTTGGCGGAGTGAGGTTCAATTTGGATCGTTCGCACAACAGCCTTCTTAGGCAACATAGGATTAGTAATGCTGATGAGGTGATAGCAGAGCAAAGAGGGCAATCAGGCCAGTCGTTAGTGAGGACAATAGGAGCAATCAGTGGAGCCTCAGGGAGTAGTCCTCTGCTCCCCCCAACCTGAGAGCAGGGACCTATCAGAGCAGAGTCCGGCACCGCCATGTCTGGACAGTAGGGATATATATATAGGGCCGATACTACCAGTAAGACTTTAGTTCGCTGAAGAAGCATCTTGGATAAGAAGCGAAAGGTCCGACACCTTCAACGAAGTACAGATGACGGCCGAAGAAACCTTTTCATCGCTAGTGGTAATTGCGTGTTGCTCACGAGCATGGGAATCATCATGTTACGTGTCGTTGCTTATTAATCAGCCAGTGATGTCAAAGGTCAATGCCTTCCAATCAATGAATTCATTCCAGATCCTCACCACCACATCTGGAGGTGATGCGACAGGCCGCCGTGTTTTATATATTTATTTATTTAGTTTGGTCCCGTTTGCTAAGTGGAAAATTAAAGGGGAGCCCAGGGCAACAACAGTCCTATTTATTTAAATTGCAGGAATATGATTTTTTTTTTCAGTCAAAAATATGTATGCATAAGAAAAACGACTCAAGTTGCCTTAAGTTAGAAAATACTAATTCATCTCTTTAAATCCTGTACTTTCCCTCAAATTAATTCCATTTATGGCTCCAGAACTGCATTTCTTATGATGACATTTTCCAAAATTTACCATTTTTGACACTCCATTCTACCAGTGGCAGACCATCAAGGCCTGCAAGCCTTCTCTGCTAACCTAAAAAAAAAATCAGACCGATATTAATTGTATTTTGTTCATGAATTCTTACAAAATAACATAAATTTAAAAAAAAAATATTCAGAATAATTGCTTTTCAGCTTCCTTTCATTACTTTGCCCCTGTTGCACGACTTCCACATATGTGATTTCGTATTTAAGCATTTAACTAATCACATTTCAGCCATCATTTGATACTACGGTCAGAAATATGCCTGTAAGCCTTGACAATCAGTTCATGCTGTTGCTCTAACCAATCAGATTTCGAGTTGGCAACCCGAAAAGTGGTACCAATGCCTTTTTGAAGGCGCTGGTTAACGTCAGAGTTTTCGCAAACTATGATTGGTTAATCATAGTTGGCTAACTGGCTAGCGCACTGTCTTGGTAGCCAGCTGCATAAGAAAATATATTGTGTTGATTTAATAGTAGTTTTGTCAACCCGTAATGGCTGATTGAGGAGAAGAAATGGATTTGGCTACAGAATTACTGTGAAAGCCATTTTCAAGACGGACTTTTCAAGAAAAAATGGACATAATTAAGAAAGCTCTGTCAGTTATTTCCTGGCTAATGGTACCCTCTCGTGGACTTGTATAAATCACACTACACTTTTTGCAGTCTGGATTGATTCAGACGTAGCACTACTGAAGGCCTAGCGATTCAATCCATGGCTAGAAACCGCCACTGTACTTTACACACTTTAGGTTAAAGCAAATCCTCCCATTTTCTGGACTTGGACAGCAGATTCTGTACTCCAAAACGATGATTAAAGAATTGTGTGCTCCGATTGTGTCAAAAGTCAAATTGGATATAAGTGCATATATCCAACAATAGATAAAAACAAATGGTGGAATTGTTGTTTTTTTTCCCTGCGTGATCCGATAGGTGTTTGTGTATTCACTGAGAAACAATTTGCATGCTTGGACACACAAATTGTTGTTGCCACTGCGCCATCACAGATGTTTTTGCCAGTGGTTGAAAACGCTCCAGATGTCATTTCATGCAGTTCTTTAAAGGGGAGTACTAAGACTGCGAGCTAACTGCAGGGCACCCGTGCAGAATTTATAGACTCCCTCCGAGGGGAAAAACATATTGAGCTCACTTTGTGCTTAGCCTAGATTCCTCTCCTTGCCCTTCGATCCCAATTTACTCCTCTATCATGTTTAACTCACGCTGTGTATTATGTCGACATTATCTCTGAGAAAATGGGGAGATAGACATAATTGGATTGTCGTGTTTATTGAATTACTGTATCGTGCTTACACCAAGCGCCCGTTTTGGTGGTCAAGTGAGCATGAAAACGTACACCTGACAACACTTTTCTCACGGGAGTTGGAACTGTGATGACCTTGAAGCGATTTATGCTAATTGCATGGTAGTGTGGTAGATGTCAGATTTAAGTGCTAAATATAGTGTTTCACTTTTTTTATTTCAATATTGTCCTTGAAGTGATATGATCTCCTTGTTCAGATTTTTTTCTTCTTTTTTGATGAAAGACAACACAAAATATCTATCTATCTATCTATCTATCTATCTATCTATCTATCTATCTATCTATCTATCTATCTATCTATCTATCTATCTATCTATCTATCTATCTATCTATCTATCTATCTATCTATCTATCTATCCATCGATCCATCCATCGATCCATCCCTCCATCCATCGATCCATAATATATTATTCTAGTTTTTATTTTTCATACATTGGGCATTACGCATTATAAGATGCAATCTATGATGCATCCACTAGATGCAGTATAACCGTATAAAATACGGTATATTGACTTCAATTGTTTGGTAAAAATCCATAGTTAGCTCACTTCCTGGTTCGTGTATGTTTCTGATGTTCATGACAGGCCCCACAATTTATATTTGTGGTGTGAAAAGATGGAGGAAAATTTTGTCTGACTATGGGAAAAATCTGTGTTTGTCTGCCCATTCTTTGGATTGTCCAAGATTCCTGCTTGCAAGTTCTTCTTGAGCAAGATAAGGTTAAGATATATAAAACATGACAATCTTTGCACATTTCTCTGCTGGACAGATTTGGTTACGACTGCTGCATCTGTCTCATCTGAAAGCATCCCATGGGTTTTTACAGTAGGTTGCCGTGTTCTTGTTCCACTTTCCTACTTGTCTGTTAAATGTGACAGGCTGGCCTTCTTTCCAAGTAGCTCTCTGACGGAGCTGAGAGCCACTGCAATGAGACACTATGGTATGTGGCCATCCATCTTCTTTAGTTTGATAAAAAAAATCCAATTCCCTCGTCTGGTGCAGGCATCTCCAGTAACATCCATCCATCTTTTGCCACCTGTTCGTTGGGGCCATCTGGTCAGGTTCTGCCAAGCCCGTCATTTGTTACCTCTAGTTTGATGCCTACAGCCTGCTTTGATTTTGAACGGGCCGGCGCAGACAGCCGTTGTGTTCAAGGCTAACGAAATCATAGTGGCAGGGAGGGAATGAAGTTCGACTTTTTGCCGCCAGCCACTGATCTAACTTGATCAACACGATGTTAAATTGAGAATTACTGCCATCGACAGATTGTTGACAGTACCGTCGGCCATATTCCAGACAACGGTAATCATATCATTGTTAATGTTGTGGCCCTCAGTGGACCATTATTGAATGTGACTTCCTCAACTTTGTCCATATAACTGTTTGTGCCACTGGAGGTCTGCAAAAAGTCTCCTGGGAGTCATCCTGCTAGTGTAATGACTCCTATTTGCATCAATGAAAACGTTTGATACTTTTTTCTAGTCCTTTTGTTTTTTCTCAAACATGGTCGAGCTCAGTTGAGCTGCTACAGTGAAGTGGATAAGCAGTTATATATATAATTAAAGGGAAGTCCACCTCCCCGAAAAATGTCTCAACAATATGTTCTATACACCTCCGCTAGTCTAAACATGGCATTCTGCTGAGTACTGCGTTTGTGAGATACGAGTTAAGGGTCATCCCAGAATGAGCAAATCAATCCGTCATGAACTCATCTTGTTGGGCTCGGTGTGCATCTGTAACCTGTTGTTGCTCAGCTCATCGCTTGACAGCATTACATAACGAGACACAACGCTGGCCAAAAGCCACATCACATCCACGCCGATATGTGGGCATCTTATAAGTCAGCCAACCATTAACGATACTTGGCAACGTAAAGGGACAACTGACCTCCTTCCCAGTCATTAAGACGAATCTAAAATCAAGACGAGCAGCGACTGGACATTAAAACTGCTGGACATGTATTTTTCTTCCTTTTGAATCAATGCGGCTCATGATATTTTATGTCATAGTGTTTAATCGTATCTGTAATAAAATGTGGACAATCCGCAGTGTAGCTTACACTCTGAAAATGACAACCAACGATTAGCAAGAGGAATATTAAATTTGACCTGAATTTAGCTTCAAAAGGAAGTACAGACGATCCTCAAAGGTGTAATGAATGAAGAGACAAATAGTAATCCTGCACGGAAGTACCGTATTTTCTGGTGTATAAGGTGCACAGGAGTATAAGGCGCATCAGAGTATAAGGCGCACCCCCAATGAATGGTGTATTGTCAAACTTTTTGCTGGCGCACCAGACTCTAAGGCTCACCTTCAATGAATGACAAAGGTTTTACAAATATAATACATGAATGTAGAAAAGTTTTCAAAATACAGTAAAGTCTCGTTATATCGATATCGGATATATCGATAGTCCCGGTTATATCGATACTATTTCTATGCACGCACGGAGAAAATTGCATGCAAACAGGGTCGGATATATCGATAGTCCCGGTTATATCGATATTTTTTCGGACTCCCTTGAATATCGATATAACGAGACTTTACTGTATAAGGTCTACCACATTGTAAGGCACTACAGTAGAGCCTGTGGTTATGCACTATTTCTTCTACAGTGGGGAAGAGTGATCCTGTGAGAAGATTCAAAAGTATCGATAAGTCATGAGAAATAATACAGGGGTTCATGTCACAAGTTTCAAAGTCCCAAGTGAAAATCTCATGCAGTACATTTGGATTATTCTCAACCACAATGGCGATATAGGGGAGCTTTTATCGCCATTATATTCATCTTACGACCTTCAGCCCTGTAATGTGGCATTATCCTTTTAGCATTTCATTCACACAGGCACCACACACCAATTTGAAAGGATTCTCCAAAAATGTAAAAACAGTCAAATGGTACCATATTTTACAATGTATAAGGCGCACCGGAGTATAAGGCGCACCCTCAATGAATAGTGTATTTTCAAAGTTTTTTTCATATATAAGGCGCACCTGACCATAAGAAATGAATGAAAACAGTTTTCCAAATATATTATACAAATACAGTAAAGTCTCGTTATATCGATATTCAAGGGAGTCCGAAAAAATATCGATATAACCGGGACTATCGATATATCCGACCCTGTTTGCATGTAATTTTCTCCGTGCGTGCATAGAAATAGTATCGATATAACCGGGACTATCGACATATCCGATATCGATATAACGAGACTTTACTGTATATAAAGGTTTTACAAATTGCAGGGTCATCTTTTGAAGAAAATCAAGGCTTTTGGTTGCGCCTTATACACTAAAAAATATGGTAATAAATTTGATCACTTCGTCCAGAGAGACCCATCATTATTGTTTTCCACAGGCATGTGGCGTTTATTCACATTTCCATATCCCCCCCGAGAGTGATATCCGTGAATGACAGGTGTCGTCTTCCCGCTCCCTTGCTACATGCGTCTATGAGTGAGCTTTATGGGTATCCGTTCATGCATGAACACCATTCTGGGTGTGTTTGTGTGCGTGTGTGTGCATGTGTGTACTCGTCTCTCTGGAGCCAGTGTCCTGCAGAGCAAACATGCTGTGTTCACTGTCAGCCTATATTCTAGCAGCCTATTTACACCGTCTGCCGCTTGACTGTCCACATCTGACATGAGCTACTGAAGGCGACATGATGCGCGCAAGTTCTCTGAACAGTTAGTGCACCTTGATTCTAAAACGCATATTCACATTCAGACACTAAGAGGGGGGTGTCTCAAAAGTGTCACCGTGTTCTTTAAATAAGGCACCGGATGAATTTATTGATTCAACTAAAGGGCTGGAAAGTGTTTGCGACAAAGGCACAATGTGGCAAGACTAAGATTATTTTTTGAATTGATTAAAATCATAAATAGACTCCAAGAAGCAAACAACACAAATCTCCTGCGGCAATGACCTCTTTCCTCCAGAGGAAATAAAACGGAAAAGCAGCTTCATCGATTAGCTCAGTTAGCTGGAGGCTTGCTAAAAACTTGACCGTGAGACTTTTTACTTATTTATTTATGTATTTATTTAGTGGAAGTTTAATTTTTTTCCCAGTGTCCCTGGTAGGTGTCTATGGTAAAGCTTGAAATGTGTTTGGAAGATTTCCAGTATGCATTTGTGTACCATCTGTTTATGTCGATCTGCTTGCTAGCTAGCTACTGACAAATTAGCTGTCATATATGCTTTTCCCCGAGTCATCGTTGAGCCAATTTATTTTAGACTTTGTATTTGAGACACCAGAGATTACAGAAACACTGGATTTTGCCACTGATATGTGCAAAAATTAGTCATGCCGTCAGATTTCTTTAACTCATTCACTGCCATTCACAAACTTATTCGGGAATTGAAAATACGACGTAGAGCAGCATTCCCAAATTTGTTCGGGCTTTGTTTTTTTCATGTTTGGGTGCCGATAAAGCGCTGGTCATGGCCTCTGGCAATGTTTTTTTCTTTTCCACAAGAGGGGAGAATTTCCCTTTTTTCATGTTAGTGCTTTGTTCCAGCTTCAGCTGTTGTTAAAACACCATATAAACCAATGTTTATGTATTGCATTGTAATTTGGACAGCTGCCCTCATTTCAAGCTCATGTAACTCCACACCCATATAATTTAGGAATTAACTCCTTTTTTTCTGATGAAATAAGGGGGTATAATGTTCCTAACGCTGTATTGAATGTGTATCTAGTCCTAAAACTCAATATTCTGTGGATCATTGATTTCAAGTGAAAATGACAAAAATCCTGGCACTGGAGTGGACACATTTTTGCGCACACAAACACACACATATCCAAATATTGCAGGCAATCTGCAATTAATTAATCTGATGACTGCAGTTGTCGCCAAGAGACTGAGTCATGAGACGTGAACCCAACACCTTTGAGAGTTTTTGGAATGAGCATGCAATTCCCTCGGAAAACGTCACGCTGCCTTGATTGGGAGATTCACACTCAAGTCGTCTCCCATCTGCTCGTTGAACACCACAAACTGCTTGAAAGGAAACATTATCGTTTTGGTTTTGGTGAGCTTCTAAGCGTTGTCTTTTTAGGCCGTGTTTTCATTAAAGCATTGAGGGAGCATTTTAAAAAAAATGTATCTCAGCATTGTAACCTCAACGAGTAATTGGATTCCATAATTATATACTGAACCAAGAGAGTATTTATTTATTTTAAATTGGAGTTTTTAGCTGACGACTCAATTTTAAAGTTAATGCACTTTTTATGTGTTTTTTTTGTGTTATGTTTACTGTATTTATTATTTCGAATAATATAAGATGGAGGGTGGATGCCGGATTGAATATCGTTGGTATAAGTTTTGAAAAATACACCTCAGATAGGATATCATTGACTTACACTTCGATACAAAATGAATAAATAAATGAATACATAAATAAATACATAAATACATAAATAAAAAATACATACATACATACAGTACATACATACATACATACAGACAGACTTACATACAGACACATACACACACATACACAGTGACAGTGACAGTAAGAGAGAGAGAGAGAGTGAGAGAGGGAGAGAGAGGGAGGGACACAGGAAAAGAGGGAGAGAGAGATTGAGAAAGGGAGAGAGAAGGAGAGGAGAGATACTATATATATATATATATATATATATATATATATATATATATATATAGTATCTCTCCCCCTCTCCTTCTATATATGTATATTCCCCATTAACCACGCCACCAGACTAGTGTATAAAATGTGTACAATTAGTATGTAATCTGTAAGAAATAGATGTGTAATATATTGTCATCCAATATATATTTATGATTCTTTTTTTATTCTGTACATGCATTGTAAAGCTGTTTTGAGGATGACCTTTAGCACTGTTAACATAGCTCAGAGGTGTCGATACTGTATGGCTTTGTTTCTTGACATTTTCTTTTCAAAGGTCACAGTACTCTCAAAAATCAAAGTAAACACAGCGAGGCGAAAGATGTTTTAACAATGTCTACCATCGGTAGTAGCGTGGCCAACTCTCACCTTCCTAAATAATAGACAGAGGCAAACAACCGGTTCAGGGTGTCCTCTGCCAACTGCCCGAAGACACCTGGGATAGGCTCCAGTACTCACCCTTCCCCCACACGACCCTCATGAGGATACAGCGGATCTTAAAAATGGGATTTAAATTCTGTGTTAGCTTGGGATGCAATGAACACACATATACAATATGTGGAATACGGAGGAATATATAGTTCCGTAGTCCAATGCATTTTGAGGTACACACAGATATGGATGCATACGCCTAATCTTGTGTATTAACCCGCCTGCGTGCACGGCGGTGTTATCATACAGGACATTCGGTGAGAGCGTTTGCAACGGTGCGGGGGCTGTGGGGAAATGACGGGAGTCCACATTCAACATTGTCCTAGCGTCTCAAACGCTGCAGGTGCTATAAAAGCCAACGGAATATGAATGAGTGGGAGCCTGCCGTGATTGAAATGTGCTACTGAGACGCGAGGTGGAAAGTAGGTCAAACAAGTGTAAAAGTAGACTTTTCCTTGCCTGAACCTGAACACGGCTTGGCCTCGGGCACTCGAACCCACCATTTGATGATTTGAACAGGGTTGGTAATATGCGTGAAAATGCTTTTTCCTCAGATGAGCGCTGTGGCAAGTAAACTGTGACAATGTGATCTAGTTTGATGCCGTCCTGTTTCCTTTTTTTCAGGAACCAACCTCGCACGCGTTCATATCGACGCTTCACAGAAATGAGCTGCCAATGTAAGTCTTTCACTCGACCTTATCCGCTCATGTTGTTATTGTTGGTTTAATGAAGCTCAAACGTGAGGGAACGATGCCGGTGCGCCTTCACCTTCAATCGGGGTGCCTATAAATTTTAGCAGCTAATTGCGATTCTCGGCAAACGCGCTGACAGACTTCAAAGAGGACTCACTGGAGGAAGAGAACGGCAAATTCCCATTTAAGCTCTCAGTCGTACAGGAGTGGTCCATTGATGAGAAGGTTTCTTGCATCCATCATCTGTACAAATTTTAAAGGTTTCGGACGTTTCGCCTCCTATCCAAGAGGCTTCGTCAGCGAACTAAAGTCTGACTATATCCCTAATGTCCAGCCATGGCGGCGCCGGACACAGCTATGATAGGTCCCTACTCTCAGGTTGGGGGGAGCAGAGGACCACTCCCTGTGGCCCCACTGATTGTTCCTACATTCCTGACTAACGACTGGCCCATTTCCCCCACTCCCACAATGTTGCCTAACCTGTTTTGCCTAAGCAGGCTATTGTATGAACGATCCAAATTGAACCTCATTCCACCAGACCGGTTTAATGAAGGATTTTGTTGTTTTATAAGAATCGCTTCTTTTACCCCCCTTTCAAACCATCTATGTTCTTTCGCTAAGATTTTAACCTTCATTTAACCATTTCAAATACCGAAATTCTTGTCAATATCCTGATTTCGAAATCTTTCATCCTGAGCACAAGGAGGGTTTGAGGCGATGTCAATATAAAGAAAATATGTGAGACTATACTAAATGTTATTTTAAACAGATTCTTATCTTACAGACAGTGTATTGTCGGTGTTCAAATACCTGACATGTTTCGGCGTCTACTTCGGCCTTCGTCAGAGTGACGCACTTTGTCAGACACTCTGACGGAAGGCGGAAGTAGCTGTAGCTAGCTGTGTAGCTTCCTGTCGAAATGGGGCCGCTTCTGGCTGTGTAGCTGTGTCGAGGCGATAACATAATGCTCCAATCGCAGAAAGATCCAGCGCATCCCTCCAGTGAGGCCTCCGAGGCGACTCTCCCGGGGATGGTGGATGAGAGTGGAAGCCCCCCCCCGGTGGAGATGATAGAAATGGATCTGAAACTTCCATTTTTTGTGTGTCCGTGTGGAGTAATTCAGCGGATGATCAAAATTCAGACTTGGCAATTTAAATGTGACAGGCATCATTAGCCAAGAAGGGGTGATGAGCTCAGCGGAAGGCACAAAGTGTCGCGAGTCTGCCATCAAAGTTGAACTACCTCTGCGTGAGACTGCGGTGAGGTTATGTCTGCACTGAAGAGATTGGGGGTTGCCATTTTGGGTGTTTTATTGCATGACTTTATTGTTGCTAACCCTGGTAGTTCTTCCTCCTGCCACTGAAGCCCGTAAAGGGTTTTGTTATCACAGAAAGCCAATGATTATTTTTTCTTTCTTATTTACTATGCATGCTTGATCTATGGCGCATGTGTACTATAAACATACTTTTCAGAAAGCTGCAACTAGAAACAACCCAGGACCTTTAGTGTAAATTGCCGAAGGATGTATTGTGTGTTAAGCCTTCCGTATGACTTTGGGGGATAAGCCACGTGAGCCGTAGGTTTACAGATCGCATCTCCTAAATGTCATATTAAATGTATCCGTGTGCCTTCTTGGCCCGTCCTGCTGATTTTATGGCTGTTGTCATGGCAACAGCTCCCACCCAGTGCATCCGACAGGTTGGCGGATTGACAGACGGCCATTACAGTATTATTGTGACGTCAGGTCATGTGGGGATTGAAAGGCCTGAATATGGAATTTGACCCACTTGATGTCCTCTATTTCATCATGCGGCGTGAAATCTTGTTGCGTTACTGCTTCCTGTGTCGGGGTGAAGCCTAGAAGATCTTTTCGACTGAACTGTGGCTTTGGCGTGTCTTTCCAAGGGCATTTTGAAGTGGATTAGATTTCAGGATTATCCTAGTGGGCCCGGTCCAGGCAGACGCAATGCAACTTGAGCTCCAGCTTTCGGAAAAAAGAATCAAACGCTGCTTGGATCTTAGAATGCTTCAGGCAGTCTTCATTTAAATAAAAATAAATAAATAAAAAAACAGCAGCCTCACTGTGATGTTCACGTCAAAGGTCAAACAGAGGCGGAGATACAAGTTAGATCCCTTTTAAAAGGCATCAATGTGTTCAATACTGTTTGCGTATAGCCCGAAAGATTTACTCAAGACAATGCCGCGTTTAACAATCAAAGCGCAACACTTGGTTGGTTAAGTGCCCTCTGAATGATGGCTCTTTGAGCACTTTCACTTACAAGCGGTGTGTGTCTCTGTCTGTATGTGTGTGTCACAGAAGTCTTCGTTGGTGCGGTCGAGCATTGCCATATACGCGCATTCGTAAAAACATGCTTGTGGCTGCTTTCGCGCATACTGAATGTCTTTCTGACATTTGAATTAATGCCTCCGATACGCACAAGAAAAAACGGAAAATAACAATTAAGTCGCTATAGGATTGAGTTATTCTTGATAGAGCCATTTGTCGTATTTTAATGATTACTGTCTTAAAGGACAACCGACGTCACTTTCCTAACTGACATCAGAAAAAAACGTTTTATAGCATCTAAAATACCCAAAACACGCAGTATGATATTTTTATTCAAATGCAAAACACCAATAAAAATGACTTCAAGTGTCCAAAATCTGCAAAAAAATTGAGCTGCGAATTGGGCATTTTCAGAAAGTCCCGCTCCCAGAGAATCAAAACAATGGCTTCAGATTCGCAGAATATGCTTTCTTGTTACACATCCAGTTATGAATATGATTCAAATAGTTCTGAAGAGGAAAGCATACATGTTTGCAATCGATTAAAGAATTTATTCCGTGCCATTTTGAGGCAACATTGGGTGGAATTGTCTCACCCAAAAAGAGGCAGAAAATGGCGACCTCCTGTGAGGAATTAATCAGTCCGTTTCCGCAGGCTGATAAATTCCTTCCATGGAGCTTGGACGCCCTCTTTCTGGTGCAACATGAGGTTTTCAGACTAAACAAGCATTGACGTGATGGAAGGACTGCTACAATGTGTCCTTTTTTTTCGGTCAGGGGCGTTCCTTCAGTGACGTCACGTACGGACTCGTCACCAACTCAAAAACACGACTTCCGGAATATTCAGCACAAGTCTTAAAATGTAAAATATAGTTATATGCGGTGGAATCTTTGTAAAATACGCTCAGTAGAAGTCATTTGAAGCCATTTTACAAATTATGGATAAAACTTGTCCGGCGACGTCGGTTGTCCTTATACATAGATACATAGAGGGAAAATATAATGGATCTTCACAGTTTGTGGACTTCAATTTCAGGAAAAAATACCGATAATCCGGGTTGGGAATCATGCAAATTGTTTCCACTGTATGTGACAGAAAGCACTTTTCGAATGCTCACTTGCACAGCGGAAGTGATTTTTCAGGGGCATGGAAGCGGAGCTCAGCTGCCGGCGGAGGCAGTGACACCCTGCCACCAGCCTTTCACTGGCTTCCTTTCCGCCTGGCGGTCTTCAGAGATGGACTAAAGCGAGTGTGGGTTATCTCTGACAACAGAAGGGAGGGGGATAATTTTTTAGCGATGAAAATAGGCCACAGAGCAGGACTGATGACATAGTTAAGGTGTAATTAGGACAAGGTTAGACTCCTTCCCATTCTCATCATTTATTTAATTTGTCACATTTGAATTAAATTTGGATGCACGTTTGTGTGTTGACATGACATTGATCCTTCCTTCCTTTCTTGCTACCTCCCCAAACATTATAATTTCAATCAAAAGAGGTCTCCATTTGCTCGCCAACTGTTCAGTAGTGAACTATGGTAATAATTTCTTGTGTATAGCCATAAAGTATAATTTCATCCACATTTTTTTTACTAATTATTAAAATTCATTTATTTTTATTTTTTTTTTCTATTGTTGTTTTTTTTTTTAATTTTTTTTTTAATTTTAATTTTAATTTTAATTTGTTTTATTTTCTGTTATTTTTGTATTCTTGGTTTTTGTTTGTCTTGTGTATTCTTTATGTTTATTTTGTATTGTCTGAATATTTAACTTTGAATTTATTAATTTATTTATTGTCCATTTTTTAATTTTGTCTTTTTTTTATGTATTTTTCTTATGATAATTTTTTTGTTGGTATATGAATCTTTTCATGCAGCTTGTAACCCTATCAATTGAAAGGGTTAATTTATTCTTCCTCTTCTTATTTATTTATTTATTTATTTATTTATTTATTTATTTATTTTTATTCCATGTGCCTTTTTTTTAATCCATTAGCACCTGTACCTCCAAGGTTTTCTGCATCCACCCCCTGATATTTCTGCACCATAAAGTGAAGCTCAGCTGAAAAGAAACTCATTTTAGTTTGACATGTTTTTCAAGATATAAACTCTCCAAGCTGCGTATCCCCCTCCACACCTCCACCCCATCTTTGTTCCTCCAACTCATCTCTCATCTTCCTCTGCTGCCATGGAAGCCGCCTCATTCCCGCTGGATCGCTTTCATTTTCGCCGGCGTCAACTTCGCGCTGCAGCTTCACACGTCACTTCCTCCTTAACACTCCAAAGTTTGGGACCCATAATTGCGAGCTCACACACACAGACGCGTGAGATTTGCCCCATGTGTTCCAGGCCAGTACAGCAGATGGACTCATTTCTGAGTGACTGAGCCGTGCATCAACGCTCAGATGAGTGGATGATATCCTTTGCACCCACCCACCCACCCACCCACTGATTTGCTGTTAGAGAAATTAAGTGTACCAAAATAATTATTTTTTTTGTTATAATGAGTACTCGTTTGCATTACACCCTGCCGACTCTGACCTCAATCCCTTTAAATGACCCTAATTTGTTTGTTTTGGGAAGGTGAGAGACAGCCTGAATACACACAAAGCTAGCTCCACAAAGCAGGGCGGGTCTCACATTTGCCCCCTGAACTTCAGATAAAATACCCCGGTATTACACCATGCTGACTTTCTCTTCTTAGGTCATTCCAAATTTAAAATTATCAACGTTTGTTAAGGTGGAAATTTCTGGTCCAGCTCTTGTCTCTCATCTCATCTGATTGTGTATGCGGTATTAATAGCCTACACAAGGGTTCAACGAGTTTGTGGACAAATTAACATCAGCCTTGCACAACTCCAGCCTGAAAATGCGGATTTCCATATTTATGATAGCTCCAGAGGTGATTTCATGGGTGAAAATTAATCTATGAGAATGCATGCGATACTCCTCATCATTAGCATTCTTTATGCTCTCTGTCAGTTAATGGACTGGAAAGAAGTTAGTCCTCACAAATAATATACTTTGGTGTTTGTTATTTTTTTTTACTTTGACACATTCTAGAAAATATTTTTTTGTTTATTTAAATGTTTATTTATTTGTGTGTGGTTATTTATTTATTTATTTAATTTATTTAATTTATTTATGTGTTTATTTATATATTTATGTATTTATTTATTTAGTCATATATTTATTTATTCATTTATTTATTCATTTGTTTGTGTGTTTATTTATTTATTTATTTATTTATTTATTTGTTCATTTATTTGCGTGTTTATTTATTTATTTATTTATTTGTGTGTTTGTTTATTTATTTGTTTATTTCTTTGTGTGTGTGTGTTTGTTTGTTTGTTTGTTTGTTTGTTTGTTAATGGACTGGAAACAAGTTCATCCTCACAAATAATATACTTTGGTGTTTGTTATTTTTTTGAAAATATTTTTTTGTTTATTTAAATGTTTATTTATTTGTGTGTGGTTATTTATTCATTTATTTATTTATTTATTTATTTATGTGTTTATTTGTGTGTTTATTTATATATTTATGTATTTATTTATTTAGTCATATATTTATTTATTTTTTCATTTGTTTGTGTGTTTATTTATTTATTTATTTATTTCTTCATTTATTTGCGTGCTTATTTATTTATTTATTTATTTATTTATTTATTTATTTATTTATTTATTTGTGTGTTTGTTTATTTCTATGTGTGTGTGTGTGTGTGTGTGTGTGTGTTTGTTTGTTTGTTAATGGACTGGAAACAAGTTCGTCCTCACAAATAATGTACTTTGGTGTTTGTTCTTTTTATTTAACTTTGACACATTCTAGAAAATATTTGAAATAAGTGAAAGGTGACATTTATTTATGTATTTATTTATTTGTGTGTGGGTATTTATTTATTTATTTATTTATTTATTTATTTATTTATTTGTTTTACTGGCCTACAATGACTGAGGTCATGTGTTGGACACTCCGCCATAATGCCCCTCACTCCCGTTGAAGGAACAGATTGCAGCTTCCCAGTGCACTCGGCTGCCACCAGACGCTCCATGCAGGGTGTAATATTACACACACACCATGAACGCTCACACTCACATTGTTGCTTGCACTGCGCACTAAACATCTTGTGTTGTAACTAACCACGGTATGCAGACGCCTGACCCAGATGATTCCATTTCTGATGACTGAATGTCTCTTCTGGGCATCATAAAGAGTCTGGCTGTTTTATTTGAAGTTACATTGGATGTCATGATTGCCGGCATGAATAGTAGCTGCTTCGTTTTGATCTCTTTCTCACATACATCAATTCTACAATCGGCAGTTTCTGCAGGTACGTCGCAGTGGGCATTGTAGGACATTGTAGGGTATGTCTCCTGATGGGGACAGTTTGGCACACTTAAGAATGGGTGTTTTGTGCCGTTTTGGGTCTGAACCCAACCATTTTGTTCCGCCATTAATCAAGTTAAACAAATGACCCCTTGAAATTTTGGAAGCAGAAAATAAATTGCTGAAGTCCATACAGGGATGTTGAAGAATGCAAATTACCTGTACATCCATTGGCAGGATGATGCAAAGTTGGCCACTGTCATCAGCATTTCCACTGCAAGGATAGTTGTTTTTTTATTGAATAAATATGAATCTTAAACAAAATAAATACATATAATCATAATTCAGTCACTTAATAGACCTCTACATTGTTTCAGAGGTTTTGATGCATACAAATTTCATATTGATGAAAGAACTATAATGACAGCCACCACATGCAAATCTTAGAATCTGTCTGCCAGTTTCCACGGCGCGATCTAAGCAATCTAGCAGTTTTCCCAATAATATGCCCTCCAATGTCACACCAAAGATAAAACATCTGCATTTAAATGTGCCGAATCCGTTTACTCTGCGAAACGGCGGTGTACAGCTTCGATGCCTTCCTCCGTCGATAATGCACCGGCCACCATATTATAGGTGACACATTGAAGATGATGTGTTAAGCTTATCTGAGTGGCGTGCCATGATGAGATCTGAGGCAGTTAGCTCGTGTTGTGTAAAAGGATTTAGAGGATTTGACCCTATCAGCAAAGATGGCACTCAGAGAAGCTGTGTTAATGACACTAAATGAGTCTGTGCTTTCAGCATGCTAATAATGGGGGCTTGATAGCAAGGCAGATGATTTTCAGACTTTTTTTAAAGGGGGTGGTGAATAGCTATTTGATATTCATGTACCGAAGAAACACTGGATTACAAATTCAAGATGGAGGTCATGCGACACCTGCTACATTTGACTTCACCCGAAGCTTTGTTAGAAAATTAAATTACGTACATCACCTCGTAGCATCATCACATGAATGAGCGTCCGGCTTGCAATTATCTTTGCTTCCTCCGGGTTTTGGTTGAGGTAAAGGTGAGCATGGTAATTAAGGCAAAATGAGTTGCTTTTCCTTGTAAAATTTGAATAGCTGTTCCACAGGGTACAAAATACCTTTACCACATCACTCCATCGGCTTGTGTCTGTTGTTTACTTAGAACGCAGTCAGTCAGGCATGTTTGCAACAATCCGGCTTCTGATCCAATCTGCTTTAATACACCAAATACCACAGAGTACACTATTATATTCCCCCCCCCCCCTGACTTTTTAAAGCTAGCATATCGGTCTCCATTTGGTCGGAAATAATAGCGACTAACAAACACAAATTGGACAAAAAATGCATTTTGTGTCTGCTATTACGTCATTAGGATCATATTGATCTATCTCGACGGAATTATTTTAATGACACCAAGGCACACACAGAAACAAACTTGGAGGCTCAAGACGCTAATATCTTACATGCACATTTTATCATTTTTCCTCCCTTTTCTTAAGAAGTTATTATTTTAGGTTTGCTTTCTTTCAGATGATTCAGTATAGAAACGCCCGTCTGTATTTCTTCTCTATTTCAGGTTCAAGGACCCCTCCTAGCGGCTCCTGGCTCAAATTATCATAGCCCACACTTAATACAGTAAAGTCTCGTTATATCGATATTCAAGGGAGTCCGAAAAAATATCGATATAACCGGGACTATCGATATATCCGACCCTGTATGCATGTAATTTTCTCCGTGCGTGCATAGAAATAGTATCGATATAACAGGGACTATCGATATATCCGATATCGATATAACGAGACTTTACTGTAGCTCTCTGATCAGCTTGCAACGGAATTCAACATTGAACTTTTATGCATCGCATATGCGCTTTCTATTCATCCGTTTCCTAAGCTGCAATGCCTTCTTGACGAAATTGAGCCAAAAGTAAAACCATTTGAATTATTCAACGAATGCATGTTTGTAGAAGTTTATTTTTGCTAAGTATGTTGCTCTCTGGCAACATTATTAATATTGCATCGCACAAATCACTATCTGAATTTCATGCTCGCTGATCCGACGAGATCTGAATTGTTAACAAGCGACACAAAAATGTTGCAATCACGGGCATATAAATCCATCAAAATGGACAATAGGCAAAATTCTACATTGCTTTCAAACCTTCAAAGCAGTTGCTACAGAAAGAAGAGATTCTGAATGAGAATATTCAGTCCGCATAGTTGTGGTAGTGCCTGTTGTGGCCTGCCAGCAATTGTGCCCACTAGCTGAAGATCTTCATTGGAACGCATGTTGTTGTTCCATCGCTTTCTAGCACAATTGTTGATTGTAGCCGGCAAGATCTTATTTGTCGTCTCTTGGCCTCGTGAGTAGGAACGTACGTATCTCTGGCAGAGCCGAATATGTGACTGCCTATGTATGTTTCATTCTAATTCTCCTTTTTTCCTCCATCTTTTGTTTAGGAGTCAATTTACCGGTTTGGAGGTCTTCTAGAGCGTTGGGCCTCCTCGCCATTATGAAAGGGCTGGGGACCAGCCATACCAGACACCTGTCTGGCTCCTGTGACCCTTCCGCTGGCCACTTAGAGGCTCTTTACCCTCAGAAGACCAGCAGCATGCCGCGGAGTCCTTACCTGCTCAGCCCAACGATGGACCAATATGGCGCGATGGATCCCCATCTTTACCCATCAGTCAACCCAGGTTCCCTTCCACCAGAATGCCTGCTCCCCCTCAACAACCAGTTGTCAAACAGCAGCACCTTCCCCAGGATTCACTATAACTCCTACGATCCATCGGACTTCTCCCCGCCTATGGAGGGCATTGGTGGGATGAGAACTGGGACTTTGGGAGCGTCGGTGTCCATGGGCATGGGATCGGGTATGGGCATGGCTGAGCTGAGTGGACGACCATCCATGATTACAAGTGGCTCGGCTACGATATCGCATCACATGACCAAGAATCAGGCCCCGCACAGTCTTCTGGAGTTAAATAAGCAGCTTGCTGGCGGTCGGGATGGCTTCAGCACTTTGCAGTTCCATAGAACATCTGCGGTAACTGCAGGAAAACAGCGTACGGACAGTCCGGGTCGCATACGTTACATGCTACACTCGGTGCAGAAGCTCTTTGCAAAGTCCCAGTCGCTGGAAAGCCACCACATGAAAGGAAACGTCAACGGACGATCAACGAGTAGCGGCGGAGGCTCGTTGGGCACTGACGATGGAGGGAAGCATAACCGCAGAGCCAAAAGTAAAGATCGAGGAACCAAATCGGAAGCGACCGCCAAGCGTCGACCGCGCTCCAACATGTCAGGGTACTGGAGTTCTGATGATCTGGACAGCAACGACATGAGCAGTTTTCACAACACGATGGCGATGATGACCCTAGGACGCCCCACTGGCCAGGAAATCAACGCGGGCCAGAATAAATACATTCATAGCGGCTATAACACCATCAGCTTGTCGAAAAGCAGCAATGACATGAAGTATCAGACACTCGCTGCGGCGATGAGTGGAGGAGGAAATGGACTTGAAGGACCAGGGAATATGCTTATAAATGATAATATGAAAGGAGGATCTTGGTCCGCATTGACTATGGGTCAGCCAAAACAAGTCATCCAGAAAGGCTCAGCTACTCTTGATCGGTCCTTGCTCAAATCCAGATCATGCCAACAAGAGCTGACTTGCAACTACCTGCAGGTTGGCCGAAGGGTAAGTAAAGCCCACCAATTGGTTCGAATGGGAGCCACGATTACTACCGCAATTTATTTTCTGGTGTATAAGGCTCACTAGAGTGTAAAGTCCACCCCCAATGAATGGTGTATTTTCAAACTTTTTCCATATACTGTATAAGGTGCACCGGATTAGAAAACGCACCTTCAATGAATGACATGCTTCAAATCATTTTCTATTCATAAGGTGCACCATATTATAAGGCGCTACAGCAGAGGCTGGTGTTAAGTTACATATATCACAGCAAGGACCACGCACTACTTCTTCTTCAGTGAGAAATGGAGTCAGTGGCTTCTGACAGTCGTTGTGAAACTTGTTGTGGCTCAATATTACTAAAATCAAATAAAAAATCAAGGCATTTGGGTGCGCCTTATACACTGGAAAATACGGTAATCGTCACCCAATAGGATGAACATCACTCACTGCAGTGAAACAAAAGTGGTGTGACACACCAAAGTCGCTTTGGAAACAACATTTTGCCATTTGTTGTTGCCCGTAGGGGGATTGGAGCAGCTCATTAGGCCGCAGTGGGGGCGCCAATGAAATTCCATGCCGGCGCATGCGCAGCGGAAGCTACGTGAAGGCAATGGCAGACATGGAGGACAGCGACGACTCGGAGGGAAGCCCCAAACCCTCACCAAAGAGTGCCGCTCGCCGCCAGAGCTACCTCAGGGCCACACAGCATTCTCTGAGTGACCAGCTACCCCCACGCAAGTAAGGCCAGCATAATTTTCATGGATAGCCTTACGCTTTCTATTCAGCATGCGCTAAATAAAGTGGGAGTGGCCAGGAGTTGTGAGGAACTTTGAAAGGAATAAGACATTTTGGCCTACCCAATCAGAATTGGACAATGAAAAAGCCTGTTTGAGTCTCAGTGTGCGCTTTCAGGACAAACATCTAATTAAGCTCTTCAGAGTGCGCTGACAACAGGCAGACACCCGAGGGCACTTAAAAAGCCATTTCCATGTAGTTAGTCGTCTGATTAGTTTTATTTATGTTACAAGGTGCAGTTAATTGATTGGCATCACATTTTTACATTTGAGAGGGGCCAAGCTAGCTTCTATTTTAGTTGCATAAATGTTGTATTCATGATGCACATTCTATATGAGTCATGTGAGAAAATAAAATACACTCGCATAAATGGTTTAATATGCGTGCCCAGCGCAATTTTAGCTCAAAAAGCGGTCTTACTATATGCATGAGTGGATTTTAGTTTCCTTTGGCATTTTTGTCTTTTTCGGACAGTTGAAACAGGCGATTTGTAACACGGTCTGCCAAATTGCAAAACACCTTGAACTAGACTTACGCCGGCACAAAGATGAAGCCGTGACGCTTTTTACGCCTGAGTGTGTGTCCGCTTTAATGTAGAGAGCAAAGTGTGACAAAGACATGCTGTACTGCCAAAGAAATGCTGTACTGTACCCCAATAAACACATAAATCAACAAATACACAAATAAATAAAAATAAATAAATAAATGCATACATAAACACATAGATAAAAAAAATAAATCAACAAAAAATAATATGTATGTGCATAAATAAATAAATAAATAAATAAATACATAAATAAATACATACATACATAAATAAATACATACATACATACATACATACACACATGCATACATACATACATACATACATACATAAAAATATGTATGTGCATAAATAAATAAATACATACATAATAAAATAAATAAATAAATAAATAAATAGATAAATAACTGTAAATCAGACATTCCTTGATGCTTGCTAAAGTCTGAACCAAAATTTCCCATTGTCCTCTGTAAATAAAAATAAATAAATGCATAAATAAATAAATAAATAAACACATAGATAAACAATTAAATTTAAAAAAAAATACTAAAAATATGTATGTGCATCAATAAATAAATAAATAAATGTAAATCAGGCATGTCAACTTCCTTGATGCTTGCTAAAGTCTGAATCAACATTTCCCATTGTCCTCTGTAAATCCACAATAACAATTATCATTCTTGACTTTCAATTTTGAAATTGGTTATCCATTAATTAGTTGTGTTGCGAAAGATTTATCTGGTTTCCCAAAGTTCAAAACAGCCCTCCAAGGGAAACCGAAAGTACAATGTGGCCCGTGACAAAAATGAGTTTGTCGCCCCTGCTGTAGATTGTGCAAAGGTAGCAGAAATCTAATCCTCCTCATAAAAGTTTTATCGGGATTTGACCTGCTTATGTTTATTCATAGACCCATCACTGACAGCGGAAAAGCCCTCTCTTGCCTCTTTCGAAAACAGACATGATATGTGATGAAGGCACATCAGAAAAACATTTTAGGGAATGTCATATCAAATGTGCAAAGATAGCATTTTCTTTGTAGCAATGACAATATGGTGAAAATGGAAGCAAGACGGAGCCGCCATGTCTTTTAACGTCGACACCGAATCCAAAACATTTGCCGCGGGGCACATGCCGATGCTCTCTTTGAAGTTGACACGGATTTTGCCTCCAGCTACATCTGCTGTGGAGATCAGATCATCGACTTATTATTATTTTTTAATCTAATGTTTATTTAAACACTGCAATGCAATGGTGACACAAATGCCACAAATACAGTAAAGTCTCGTTATATCGATATTCAAGGGAGTCCGAAAAAATATCGATATAACCGGGACTATCGATATATCCGACCCTGTTTGCATGTAATTTTCTCCGTGCGTGCATAGAAATGGTATCGATATAACCGGGACTATCGATATATCCGATATCGATATAACGAGACTTTACTGTATTAAATTTTGAGTGAGGTAGTAAGGCTTTTGAGAAAGAAAGTGGCTTCTGGAGGGGAACCCTCAGGTTTTTTTTCTGTTTGTGCAAGTTGGGAGAAATGTACCAAAGCAACTGGGAGAAATTTGAATAATATAAAATTGAGTAATATAAAATAATACAATACATGTATGTATGTATGTATGTATGTATGTATGTATGTAGGTAGGTAGGTAGGTAGGTAGGTAGGTAGGTAGGTAGGTAGGTAGGTAGGTAGGTAGGTAGGTAGGTAGGTAGGTAGGTAGGTAGGTCGATCTGTACGTACGTACATATGTATGTGTATGTGTGTATGCACGTGTGTATTTATGTACTGTATGTGTTTTTATCCTCATTGTGATGGCACAGAGAGACAGATTAAGGGTAAAGATAAAAATGGATTTTTTTATGATTATTATTGTAAAACAACAGTCATATTGTTTACTTCACGTGTTGTTTGCTTGATATCTTGATAGTTGTCAAGTTGGTCGATGCAGCAGATAACATGTTGATACGTGTTAGCCTAACACTGTTAGGTATCATGAATAGCGCATTGTGCAGGATTGTCAACATGCATGAATGACTAACCCGCGGCTCTCTTGTGGCCTGCTGATGCGAGCAGCAGAACCCTGGATTATTCCTCATTGCAAGGGGAACTGGATGCCCTGTGGTCACCCGTCCACAGTGTGTCCTCCCTCAACCAACTGGGCAGGTCAATGAGCAGGTCAGTGTTAGGCCCGAATAAGACACATCCCGGGGGCCTGTTGTTGCTTTGCGGACAAGCCAGCAATAACTTCCCGGAGGTGACAAAACCATGCCTTGCTGCCAATCACAGCTGCCCACCAGCAAGTTTGTAAATAGCATCAGCCCAGCGCTTTTCGGTGAAAATTTCTATTCTGTGGTTTGGCTCTGGGGAAGAAGTTGTTTACATATTCGTGCTCTTGTTATGAACATTGTGACGCCAGCTATGACAACGTTGACAACGTTGGCTTTTGGGAAACATAACCCTTTTCTTTTGCTTGTTTGGCATCATGACGACTGAGCGAGCAGACCATATGTCAGCCGGCATCACTATCTTTACATGCTTTGACGCGCAAATCCCTTACAAAAAACTTACTTCGTACAAACCCAGCCGATCCAAAAATTGATTTTGTAAATTATATGCCTGTTGTTTTCTCTATTGTATTTGTAAATTTGATATAAAAATAGATTGTGTAATTTATTATTACTGTTGTTATGAGTACGTATTAGGGCGGCCCGGTAGTCGAGTGCTTAGCACGCCGGATTCACAGTGCAGAGGTTGTGAGTTCAATACCCGGTCCGGCCTCCTTGTGTGGTGTTTGCATGTTCTCCCCGGGCCCGCGTGGATTTTCTCCGGGTCCTCCGGTTTCCTCCCACATTCCAAAAACATGCATGGCAGGCTGATTGAACACTCTAAATAGTCCCGAGGTGTAAGTGTGAGAGTTACTGGTTGCTTGTCTCTGTGTGCTCTGCCATTGACTGGCAACCAATTCAGGGTGTCCCCTGCCTAGTGCCCGAAGACGGCTGGGATTGGCTCCAGTATCCTAATGAGGAATAAGCAGTACAGAAAATGGATGGGTAGATGAGTACGTATAAGTTATGCTTAGCACATACTGTAATTTTCTTTTTTTTTTTTTGCTTTTACGATGGTAATATTCTCAAATAATGTCTAATATTCTCAAAAAGTGTATTTTTTCTTCATTTGACATCAAAAATATGTGTACAGTACTTGCTTGTGTACTTACAACATGAAGCAAATTGGAACCAGCGGCGCATAAGTTTGCAAAAAACATTGTTTGTAAGGGATATTTGAAATTGAAAAATGGACGCCACGCAATGAGAAAGTAAAAGTGATGCCTTGAATAATCATCCACTCTCCCTTTTGTTTCATTTCTCTTTCAATTGCTGCACATCTGGTTTTGGATCCCTTCTCTTGCTGCCTCACCATCATCAAATATCAATGTTGACTATTCACCCTGCCTTTTGCCAATGTATCTCCTCATATCGCTTGCGCTGCCAATTAAACACGAGTCCATTTGTTTTGTTTTGTTTTGCAGCTGTCTTCCATCTCTCAGAGAGCTCGCCAATAACCGCAGCCTGGATAACCTTGACTGCATTGGGGGTACAGGCTCTCCTGTGCCACATTGGGACGATGATGACTTTGGACATGCCTCCAGCACTTTGGCCAGACGTAGCTGTATGGGACAGGTCAGTGATTCAAAATAATATTTGGCTGTTGGATTTCATGTGCTATTCATCAGCCAAGTGAGACCCAAAATTGTGTTCCTGGGGCTAATTTATTCTTCATAGCTTTGCTAAGCCGATATTTTTATTACTTTATCAAAACAATATCAGATGAATATTTCATGAAGTTATCTCAGAGCGAAACCTTTCCACGCGAAATGAAGTGATCCCTAAAGATGCTCAAAGAGCCCATCTTACATGACAATGAGACTGGCATGACACTGCGCAGTGCTTAACGTCCAATTGCATTTATAGTATAAATCAGTTACGACTGTTAAAATGGGACTCAAAACATAGACTGAGTAGCTCAGAGAAAGGCCACTGTTTGAGATTGGAATAAATGAATTACCGTATTTTCCAGTGTATAAGGCGCACCCAAAAGCCTTAATTTTCTTTAAAGGACAACCGACGCCTCTGGACAAGTTGTGTCCATAATTTGTATAATTGCTTCAAATGACTTCTACTGAGCGTATTTTACAAAGATTCCACCCCATATAGCTATATTTTACGTTTTAAGACTCGCACTGAATATTCAGGAAGTCTTGTTTTTGAGTCGGTGAGGTTTCCTGACGTGACGTCACAGAGGGAACGCCCCTGACCGAGAAAGCGACACACAATGCATTTTGGGGTACTTTGTTTGGTCTGAAAACTTCGTGTTGATGGCGAAATTAGAAGGAAAACATATAAATACCACGATGGTGAATCGTTGTGTGTTGCACCAAGACAACTATTTGATTCCCAGCAGACAAATCAGCCCATTTCCAATGGAGCTTTGGCGCCATCTTCTACATTTCTGTCCAGATGCCTCAAAATGACCCGGAATAACTTCTTTAATCGATTGCAAACATTTATGCTTTCTTCTTCAGAACTATTTGAATCATATTCATAACTGGATGAGTAACAAGAAAGCATCTTCTCTGAATCTGAAGCCATTGTTTTGATTCTTGAGCAAGGCAAGACGTCTTGGCGTGACATCACGAACACGGGGGCGGGATCTTCTGAAACTGGCCACTTACGGGTTCAATTTGAAGTAGTTTTTTGGACACTTTAATTCATTTTTATTGGTGTTTTGCATTTGACTAAAAATATCATCCTGCGTGCTTTGGGTATTTTAGATGCTATAAAACGGTTTTCTGATGTCAGGAAAAAAAAAGTGGTGTTGGTTGTCCTTTAAAAGATGACCCTTTGCCTTATACGCTAGTGCGCCTTGTATGTGAAGTAATTTTGAGCCGCAACAGGTCTCGCAACTACCGTAAGCAGCCATCAACTGCATTTCCCCCTGTAGAAGAAGTACTATGTAACCGCATCCACTACTGTAGCGCCATATAATGAGGTGTGCTTTATATTTGGAAAACGTTTAGCTATTTCTATACGTATTATAGTTAGAAAACTTTTAGCTATTTCTATACGTATTACAGTTGGTAAACTTTTTCATTCATTGAAGGTTTGCCTTATAGTCTGGTGCGCCTTATACTGTATATGGAAAAGGTTTGAAAATACCCCATTCATTGGAATGGGGGTGCGCTTTTTGCTCTGGTGCGCCTTCTACACTGGAAAATATGGTAATTATACTTAATCCAAACTACCTTCACCCGTCACCTCAATAAGATCAAGCGGTACACACAATGGATTGACCGCTAAAATTAAAAACATGTTAATATCCACGGTTTCAGTGTTTAAATTAACGGAATGTTTTCATCCATTTCCTCCATCTGCTTCCGCACAGTTCCGGGATCTGGACATGAGTCATCATTATGAAGACCGTAGCTCTGACTCCACATTCCGAGATTCCCGTTCCCATTCTCAGGACAACCCAGATCCTTCAGACATGCCCACTTGCTTCCGCTCCCGCAGCCACAGTTACCTGAGAGCCATCCAGGCGGGTTGCTCTCAAGATGATGACGTGGCTTCCGTAGACTCAGGCTCCCTTCCGCCAACTGACATTACTGTTCGCACCTACGGCAACAGCACTGGTGAGTCACTGAATGGAAAAATATAGACTTTACACGTGTTGACACGGAATATATGTATTCTAATAACCCAATCAAAAAAAAAAGATGACACAACCTTTATTTTAACTCATTGAGTTAAGTAAGTGAGGGGCAAACGGATCCAATAAAATGCACACACAACACTCAAAGACACCACAATTTTAGTTGAATTGCAGCCTCTTTTGCTCAAACTAGACGGCCTTTCTACACAATGGAAGACATGGAAAGAACAGTTTGGCTCTTACCTGATAGCCACTGGCTTGGATAAAGCTCCAAAGGAGAAACAACTTGCAATTTTTCTGCAACGTTTGGGGACAGACAGACCGCGCATCATACCCCCACACACAGGTAACAAATTCAAGCCAGCTCCTTCGCCCGTCCTTAAACTTGTTCACACTTACTGGACTGGAACAGTTGGTTGGTGTTCATAACATCACACTTATGCTCTTTCTATGGTTCACAGTCAATTTGTTTGTGACTGTTTGGGATTTCCGTGCTCCGTTACTCATGTACACATAATATCACACACTCAGATTAAAGTATCCATGACTGCATTCCTTGCTGTTTGATTTTGGAATACAATACAAAATATAATTTAACTGATTGGAGAGAGCTCCCTCGTGTGGACCTTGTGGAACTATGTTACAGCTCCAATACAAGAATACTAAAACGACATTTTCTTTGTTACTCTACACTACTGCACTGTTTATTTATGTCTGCATTTCCAATTCAAATGTACGAGTTTGATTTGTTGGATATGTTGTGCATTGAATCCCGGTGGATGTTGTGGTTACTGGCTAAATATTTGCACGCATTTTAGCTTCGCCATGACTGTCGCGTTTGTTGACGTGATTACAAACATCCATATAGTGGCGCTAGTTACCACATGTCTCACTATCAACAAAAGTTCCATTGTTGCTTTCATAAACATCGGGAATATTCCAAGCCTGTTCGAAATTGTTGCCAAAGATCTTCGTTTTATGTATATTTTTTGTGGAACTATCGTATTTTATATCAGTACACTTTTTATGTATATCTTTCTTATGAATTATTATTTCTTATGAATTATTATTTTACATAAATTATTAAAAATCCGAGCTGAACATGAATGCGACATGAGCAGATGCCACCACGCCCCCTCACAGTTTTTTTTTTTTGCTTCAAACAAAAGGAACACTAATCTCAACGTTTTCTATCATTCTCCTCACATTTACAACTTTTTTTGCTCAAGACAACCAGTTTGTTTCTGACTAAAAGGTAAGAACCAGTCCTGTCAAAAGTTCGTTTAATAGAAGCTCTATTGAATATGGTTTGAGATTTAAAAAAAAACATTACACTTTAAAATGTTGACCTATCTGACATGGGGAACATGATACTTTACTTAATCTCTGACCTCATGCTAAAAAAGGAAGACAAAATACTATCACAATTTGGTCATTTAGTAAAATGTTTTCTATGAAATAAAGTTTCAAATTATACTATAATCACCACGCAACCCCGCCTTACATCATGTCTTTTGAGTCAAACTCCCTCTGGCCCCAAAACATGCCCTTTCCTATGTCTAGATTGTACATAATTCTAAAAATTAGAGTTGATTGGTTGTTGATGTACTGTATCATTCAAATACAATATTGTGGGTGATGCTGTTCTCGAATGAGGGTGATCATGATGACAATAGCGATTATTGTCATAGTGTTGACTAAGCATACAACAGCATGAAACTTTTAAAGAACAACCGACGTCTCTAGACAAGTTGTGTCCATAATTTGTAAAATGGCTTCAAATGACTTCTACTGAGCGTATTTTACAACGATTCCACGGCATGTATATATTTTATGTCTTAAGACTCGCGCTAAATATTCAGAAAGTCTTGTTTTTGAGTTGGTGACGAGTCCATACGTGACGTAACTGAAGGAACGCCCCTGACCGAAAAAAAGACACATTGTAGCAGTCCTTCCATCACGTCAATGTATTTTGCTGTACTTGTTTGGTCTGGGGACCTCGTGTTGCACCCAAAAGCCGCCAGAAGAGGGCGTCCAAGCTCCATATAAGGAATTTATCAGCCTGTGGAAACGGAGGTGGCCACAGGAGGTCGCCATTTTGTGCCTTGTTTTCGTTGAGACACCTCCCCTCAATGTTGCCTCATAATGGCACGGAATAAATTCTTTAATCGATTGCAAACATGTATGCTTTCCTCTTCAGAACTATTTGAATCATATTCATAACTGGAGATGTAACAAGAAGGCATATTCTCCGAATCTGAAGCCATTGTTTTGATTCACAAGCAATGCAAGATGTCTTGGCGTGACGTCACGAACTGGGGAACTTTCTGAAAATGCTCAATTTTTTTGCAGATTTTGGACACTTTAAGTCGTTTTTATTGGTGTTTTGAATTTGAATAAAAATATCAGCCTGCGTGATTTGGGTATTTTAGATGCTATCAAACGTTTTTCTGATGTCAGTTAAGAAACAAAATAGTGACGTAGGTTGTCCTTTAAATATGATAACTTCTCTATCACTGTGATGCTGGTAAAGTTTCAAGTTGTTGTCCTTTGAAAATAAACACTCATTTTTTTTTAACTCTCAACCTGCTGAGCTACAGTAAATTCATTCACAACAAGCAATATTTACCGTGGTTTCAACAAACAAGGACAAACATTGAGGAATTTTGAGCAAGACAACAGCAGGACTGTCCAGTCAACTTGACAGCAGTGCTTAGTGGTCACTGCAGATTCCATTTGAGGGAGATTTTGGCAACAAAGCACCTGCTTGTTTGGGGTGGCTGGATTCCTTTCTGTGGAATCTCGCACATTTTTTTTTTTTTGCAATTGAACCAATTTAACCTTGAGGCAATGGAATAATAATATAATCTGGTTTTAATAATAGCAATATTTTGTGTAGCTTTGCCAATATTGCAAATGTTTGTCAGTTGATCAAGCATTTGCTTTGTTTGCACAGCTGTTGAGGTTGGAGTTGCAAAGATGCTGTCTCTCTGAAAGCCAACATTTTCAATTTTCACTGGTACCTCACCCCCCCTCACCCCATCATCCATGCACCATCGCCCCCTTGTAAGTAATTTGCAACGCAACGCAACTTTATCCTCGGCTCATTAGTTTCTTGGCTGATCTGTGGTGTGAAGAAAGCCCATATAAAAGTCGTCTTTCATGGCAGACTGTTGTGTGTGTGTGATTTTTAGCACCCCGAAATAATGTGATGATATTTAGTTGGATTGGATTAGACTTTATTAGTCTCGCAGTGGAGAAATTTACATTTCACAGCAACAAAGTTATGAAACTGGAGTGTCCACTCCAGTGCCAGGGTTTTTATCATTGTCACTTGAATTCCAGTACACACAGAATATTGAGTTTTAGGACTACATAAACATTCAGTACGGTGTTAGAAACTTTATACTCTTCTTTTATCAGAAAAAAATAGTTTATTCCTAAATTATATAGGTCTGGAGTTATATGAGCTTGAAATGAGGGCGGCTGTCCAAAATACAATACAATACAATACATACATATTGGTTGATATAGCGCTTTAACAACAGCTGAAGCAGAAATAAAGCACCAACAGGGAAAGAAGGGAAATGCTGCCCCCTTGTGGAAACAAAAAAAAAAGATTGCCAGAGGCCATAGCCAGCGCTTTATCAGCAACCAAGCATGATAAAACAAAAAAACGAACAAATTTGGGAATGGCGCTCTACGTCATATTTTCAATTCCCGAATAAATTCGTGAATGGCAGTGAACGAGTTAAGATGAAAACATTCAATGGATAACATGGCACAGCAACTCTTTTGTTTCTGCGTTTTCACAACCGCTCACGTGTTTTCTGAGCCGTTTCAAAAGCTCATTAGGTGGCGTTATTTTACAAAGGTTTCACAGTTTCCACTCACAATCTTGCCCAACGAAAATGAGGCGGATACAGTGTGTGGATGACATCATCATGGGACACATTTGGAGGTCTTCCAAGAAATGTGAAAGCTTTGATACCTGCAAAAGAAAACAATAAAGTCACAATCAAGAATCCAATGTACTTTTTCTTGTAGTCAATGTTCTGAATTGAATGCGATTTGCTTTTGTGTCTCTTCTCTCTAAGTCTCATGCATCACCACCAGTAAGAGGGCCGCTCCGCCGCCCGTGCCACCACGCACGACCTCCAAACCTTTCATTTCCGTGACGGTGCAGAGCAGCACCGAATCTGCGCAAGACAATTACCTGGAACAAAGGTCAGAGGTCAACAGCCAGTCAAGCCACGCGCACAGCAACTCCTCCGACAGCCTCGACAGCACCCGTGCCAACAGTCTGGCCCGGGGATTACCTCGCCCTCCTCACATCATCCCAACTCCCATCGCCATCCCCCGAGAGCCGCTTGTCCCCATCACAGCCAACGCTTCCACGGAAACGAGCAACTCCAGTTTAGTCCTGCATGAGTTGATGAAGTCGGGATTGAATAACTCTGCCGACGAAGCTCTTGTGGTCCCAGTGCCCAGACGGAAACTCTCTTCCATTGGCATCCAGGTAGTTTACAATTTGGTATTTCAGCATGCTGAGCGTCAAGACATTTTAAGATTTATGCCATGTGGTGTGCTGGAATGTCACCTCATGGCACAGTTTTCTGCGGATTCAACTACCCGCCATTTTTTTTTTCATTAATACTAACTAGCAAAGAAAGAACTTACTGAAAACCTAAAGTGCTCACACTTTAACTCATTCACTGCCAGATGAGCAAAAATGTGTCTACTCCAGTGCCGGGGTTTTTGTCATTGTCACTTAAATTCCAGGACCCACAGAATAGTGAGTTTGAGGACTACATAAACATTCAATGCTGCGTAAGAAACCTTAGGCTCTTTTCTTTTATCAGAAAAAAAAGAGTTAATTCCTAAATTATATGGGTGGAGAGTTATATGAGATTGAAATGAGGGTGGCTGTCCAAAATACAATGCAATACATACAGTACATGGATGGATGGATGGATGGATGGATGGATGGATGGATGGATGGATGGATGGATGGATGGATGGATGGATGGATGAACAGATGGATGGATGGATGGATGGATGGATGGATGGATGGATGGATGGATGGATGGATGGATGGATGGATGGATGGATGGATGGATGGATTTGCCTTTATTAGTCTTGCAGTGGAGAAATGTACATTTCACAGGAGCAAAGTGATGAAATGAATGAATTGGTTGAATGATTGGAAGGATTGGTTAATAGAGCGCTATAACAATAGCTAAAGCTGGAACAAAGCGCAAACGTGGGGAAAAAGGGAAAACCTGCCCCCTGTGGAACGTAAAAAAACATTGCCAGAGGTCTGGCCAGCGTTCTATCGGCACCCCAGCAAGACAAACCCAAACTTGAAAACATTCTGGAATGGTGCTCAGTGTCATATTTTCAATTCCCGAGTAAATTCGGGAATGGCAGTGAATGAATTAAGATGCCGTCTAAATGTTTTTTTCCCAAATGAACTAGACCACAGGTGTCAAAGTCAAGGCCCGCGGACCAAATCCGGCCCGCCACATCATTTTTTTCGGCCTGCGAAAGCAAATCTAACTTGTTAAATTCCATGATGATTGCTAAAATCTGAGCCAAAATTTCATATTTTTGGATGTCAACCACAATAAATGTCATTATTTTATACTTCAGATTTGAAAACGAGTTATTCATTAATTTGCTGTGTGCTCTATATGTAATATTTGAAGGGATTTAAACATTCTAATGGGTTCCCCAAATTCATAACGGCCCTCGAGAGGAAACCATAACTACAATGTGGCCCGCGGCAAAAAATGACTTTGACACCTCTGAACGAGACATTTGAATAGAAAAGCAATCACACGAGCGGGCTCATGAAACTCTTCATGAAATAATGATTTGATATCATTTTCTATTCTGAGGTTGACTGTATACAAGAAGTTCCACAAGAGGAGAGCCCACCACTGACCAAGTTTCAGTCCATCGGAGTACAGGTGGAGGACGGGTGGCAGTAAGTCCTCTTCCTGTCCTTGTAACAACGTGAGGAATTTATATTATAGTTGCACACACCAATCTGTCTGTTCTTCAAGCAATATCTTCCTGGCATATATATGAATTGTTTGTATTTGGGATCAAAAAGTTTCTACTTAAAATACATGGAAAAACTTCCCCTCTCAACTCAAAGTTTTAACTCTGTACGGACATAACATAAATTCTGTGTGAGACACTCAAGCATTACATCTATAGAAGTGGATCTGTAACAACTTACATTCATTTGAGAAGAATTTGGCCGTAGGTTTTTTTTTTACTTGTTTATTTGTTTGTTTGATTTTAATTTGTATTATTTAATTTATCATTTTCATTTGTAATGTTTTTTTTTTTTAATGTTGAATTTGTTTTTTTAATTTTTTTCCTTTTTTACGTTTTAGATTTTGGATATTTTGATTTTTTTTTTTTTATTTTTTTGCTTGATATTTGTTTTAAATGTTACATTTTTTAGTATTATTTTTTTTCAAGTTATTTTTTTCTTTTTTTTAATTAAAATAATTTTACATTTTGTAATACAGTAAGGTCTCGTTATATCGATATCCGTTATATCGATAGTACTGCTTATTACAATACTATTTCTATGAACTCAAGGAGAAAATTACATGCCCGCAGGATCGGATATATCGATAGTCCGGTTATATCGATATTTTTTCTGACTCCCGAGAATATCGATATAACGAGACTTTACTGTATTTAAATGTGTGTTTTTTTTACTTTAATTTCTTTGGTAATTTATTTAATTTTAGGATTTTTTATTTTGTAATTGTTTTAATTTTTTTTTTTTTTTTTTCCTTTTTTACGATTTTTGGATACTTTGATTTTTTTATTACTTTTTTCGTTTGTTTTTTGTTTTAAATGTGTACTTTATTATTATTAATTTTTTAAGTTATTTTTTAATTTTTCATGTCTTTATTTTTTATTAAAATAATTTTAACTGTTATATTTAAATGTGTTTACATTTTTTACTTTAATTTTATTGTAATTTTTTTTTGTAATTTCTCTTACTGACATCAGAAAAACGTTTTATAGCATCTAAAATACCCAAAACACGCAGGCTGATATATTTAGTCAAATGACAAACACCAATAAAAATGACTTAAAGTGTCCAAAAACTACTTCAAAATGAAGCCCCCTTGTTCGTGACATCATGCCAAGACGTCTTGCCTTGCTCGAGAATCAAAACAATGGCTTGAGATTCGGAGAAGATGCTTCCTTGTTACTCATCCAGTTATGAATATGATTCAAATAGTTCTGAAGAGGAAAGCATACATGTTTGCAACCGATTAAAGAAGTCCTTACGTATCATTTTGAGGCACCTGGAGTCCAATGTCGCTCCCAAAAAATGCACAAGATGGCGCCCAAGCTCCGTTGAAAATGGGATCATTTGTCTGCTGGGAATTTGTGTCAACTAGTATCAAAGAGTCGTCTTGGTGCAACACACAATTCACCATCGCGTTATTTATGTGTTTTCCTTCTAATTTCGCCATCGACACGGCTCAACACGAAGTTTTCAGACCAAACAAAGTACCAAAAATGCTTTGTGCGTTGCTTTCTC
Source organism: Hippocampus bargibanti (assembly GCF_051943395.1). Classification (NCBI taxonomy): domain Eukaryota; kingdom Metazoa; phylum Chordata; class Actinopteri; order Syngnathiformes; family Syngnathidae; genus Hippocampus; species Hippocampus bargibanti. The sequence goes on along the minus strand of NC_142745.1, from coordinate 3,234,440 downwards.
GGTCAGGGGCGTTCCTGCCGTGACGTCACGTCAGGAATCGTCACCAACTCGAAAACAAGACTTCCTGAATATTCAGCGCGAGTCTTAAAACGTAAAATGTAGCTATATGCGGTGGAATCTTTGTAAAATACGCTCATTAGAAGTCGTTTGAAGTGATTATGGACACAACTTGTGCGTCGGTTGTCCTTTTAGAGACAATATCAGAATAATTTGTCCTTTTCATATCATTTTTGGGGCTGAAATGAAGTTCTTGTTCTATCATCTCCCATTGTCACTATGTTTATTTCAGGCCCGATCACCCTTCTAGCATGGCCTCCAAACAAGACACAGTCTCGGATAAACGGGACATCACCGTCGTTCCCCACGTTAGTCAGGCCAAACCCACTGAAAAGAAAGTCATGGTCAGTAGCGCCAGCCAATCTTTGAGCTCCCCTCCCGAACAGGACTCCTTAGACAACGGCGACACTCCTGGTGACGCTTCCTCCCCTCCACCTCCCAGGCAGTTCCTCAACCGCACCACCACACGAAGTAGCTCTTCCTCTTTCTCAGAAAGCCTCGACCCGGCACTAGACCCCTCATCCTTACCGCCCCCAGATCCTTGGCTCGAGAGCGGGAATGGGAGTAGCAGCGTTGCGCCCCAGAGCGTTAGTGGAGGGGGGACATTATGTCGAAGTGATGGACACTGGTTCCTGAAGCTATTGCAGGCTGAAACGGGACGTATGGAAGGGTGGTGTCAGCAGATGGATCAGGAAACCAGAGACAACCAACTCTCGGAGGAGGGTAAGCTTGCCTAGCATGGCCGCATTGAAATAGTCACCATCTTACTGTCACAATTTATGTTGTTCAATATTTACGTCATCGAGACCTGCTTTTCTTCATAGACATTTTAAAACAATAAATTACTGTCATGAACAGTGTAACTCCTGAAAAACATTTTTAACGTGTCAAATGGAGTGCACTACTCGGTTCCACCATCGGAGGCACTGTTCATTCATTCACAACTATTTTACTCGTTTTTGCAAGCGACTTCCACAGTGGCACTTTCCTCTTATTCCTTTAAAATATGTCACCGGTGTTAAAACGAGGTTCCATAAATACTCAGAGAGAGATTTCCCTGCCTCGTTAAATAAATAAATAAAAATACATAAATAAACACATAAATAAATGAATAAATAAACACACATAAACGCATACATAAATAAATACATAAATAAAAACAATTCTATAAAAATACGTAAATACATAAATGAATGAATAATGCTGGATAGATAAGTAAATAAACAAATAAAAGAATACACAAACAAATAAATAAACAAATAGATGGATGGGTAGTTTTGAAAGTCGCATAGATATACAATGTATTATTATAAATTAATAAATCGGTGGATAGATAAGTAAATAACCAAAAATAAATACACAAATAAATAAACAAATAGACAGATGGGTAGTTTTGACAGGCACATACAAATAAAATTTATTATTAAAATAAATAGATAAATAGTAAAATATGCATTTTGACACTATAAATGAATCTTAAATCTTTCGTGCACATTTCACTGCTCACTTCTCAGGTTCTCCCTTCGACGCGACAATCATGCGATCAGACATCCACAGCATGTAGGGGATGAAGCGGTAATATCTGAGGCTACCGCACACAAGCATGTCTGTAATCCCCAGAATTACACAAATCAGTTTGGGAAGTGATTAAATCTCCAGATTAAATTATCGCGTTTAAAAAAAGTGTTTAAAAAAAGTGAACATGTGAAATGTAAATTTGAGTCCATTATCATACCTCTGTAATCCTGATGCTGTGATCAATTCTGTCACAATATCAACTGTCGCCTGTCCTGGTTTTCACACAACACCCACTCATTGGCCAGTAGCTTGCGTATTTCACCCTATATTGTCTAAGATTACTTCAAAGAGGATAAAGGCTGCCTAAATACGATTACATGTTCCACTACATGCACAAATACGCACCTCGGTATTTACTTTGCAGAAAGCACCATGATGGACTTTTTGTCTTCTCAATCCACAATGTACTTTTTCATGACATATCTAAAATGCACACTTACATGTGTCTTTGTCTTCTATATGTTTTGTCATATAGTCTTGGGTAAAGTCCGCAGCGCAGTGGGAAGTGCTCAACTCTTAATGTCGCAGAAGTTCCAGCAGTTCCGTGGACTGTGTGAACAAAACTTGGTGGGTTTTGCCCCGGCGCCAATGCTCACAAACTGACAAACACTGTCTCATCTTACAGTTGACATTGTTATGATACATTAGGTTGCATCATACACCTCCATTAAGATGAATACGTCAAAACTTTGTACACCAACACCAAATAAAATGAGTTTATAATAAGCCGCTTAGCCATACTTTTGGACCGCCATTATGGAAAATGAAGCCAAATGCAATTTAATAGCGTCCCACATCAACCATCTAATCTCATCACACCAAGAGGGTAAACACAGATTCAATAAATATTTCCCATTGCTTGGGTGGAATCACTTTCACATTCCCAAAATGTAAAGTGGAGTTGATTGTGCAACTATTTCACAGTATAGATCATGAATGAATGTGATATGTAACATAATGTGACCAACATCCTCAACCATAATTACCTTGTCCATGTCACACAAACCCTTACGTCTCCGGACAAGTTGTGTCCATAATGTGTAAAATGGCTTCAAATGACTCCTACTGAGCGTATTTTGCAAAGATTCCACTGCATATAGCAATATTTTACGTTTTAAGACTCTCGCTGAATATTCCAGAAGTCTTGTTTTTGAGTTGGTGACGAGTCCGTACGTGACGTCACTGAAGGAACGCCCCTGACCGTAAAAAAAAAGGACACATTGTAGCAGTGCTTCCATCGCGCCAATGTATTTTGCTGTACTTGTTTGGTCTGAAAACCTCGTGTTTCGCCAAAAAGCCGCCAGAAGAGGACGACCAAGCTCCATGGAAGGAATTTATCAGCCTGTGGAAACGGGCTAATTAATTCCTTACACGGCTTTGTCGCCATTTTCTGCCTTTTTCGGGTGCGACATTTCCCACCCATGATGCCTCAAAATGACGCAGAATAAATTCTTTAATCGATTGCAAACATGTATGCTTTCTTCTTCAGAACTATTTGAATCATATTCATAACTGGATGAGTAACAAGACAGCATATTCTCTGAATCTGAAGCCATTATTTTGATTCTCGAGCAAGGCAAGACGTCTTGCCGTGACACCACAAACATGGGGGCGGGACCTTCTGAAAGAGGCCACTTTCGGTTTCAAATTGAAGTACTTTTTTAGACACTTGAAGTCATTTTTATTGGTGTTTTGCATTTGACTAAAAATATCATACTGCGTGTTTTGGCTATTTTAGATGCTATAAAACGTTTTTCTGATGTCGGTTAGGAAACAAAAACGGGACGTCGGTTGTCCTTTAACCCACGTCAAGACACAGTTGTGTGTGATTTTTTTTTTAATGCTGGGAGTTGACTACCGCAAGCTAGAGTATGGCTCCCTCTAGTGGCAATTATTTCAATGGCCTGTACACAGACAGCTGTGATTCTCAGCATTACATTATATATTTGGCTATATTTGTTTATAATATAAATAAACTAAACGTATTTTACCTCAACTGGTTACCAATAAGGATAGAACATATGATGCATTATTCACCACGCAATAGTTTTTTTAAACCACAACATATTAAAAAAAGTACAAAACTCTTACCATGTAAAGTAAATGTAACATTGAACTGGCTACAGAGCACCAATAAATAAATATGTATTTTTACTCCCCGTTGCCATACTGAAAGTACAAGTTATATAACATATTCTTGATCAAATTACCTATAAATGGTCTGATCTATTATAACCACACTCACCTTATCTGTATTTATTTTTTTATTCACTGTGTCCGTCCCGGCCAGAATGTGAACGCCAATCCGCGGCCCACACCGCAGGACCTGGCTGGTTTCTGGGACCTGCTGCAGCTCTCCATCGAGGACATCAGCCTCAAATTTGATGACCTCTACCATCTCAAGTCTAATGACTGGCAGCCTGTGCCATCTGCGGCTGACCAGTCGCCCCCTGAGCGGAAGGTACTTCCCACCCCTGCTGCCCAGTGCCCTGGCTGGGGTAGGAAAGCCGCCGAAACCGGCCTCTCTCCTCCTACCGCCACCACCACCGCCATTTCGCCCACCTTCTTTTACCTTCCTTTGACTCCACGTCCCTGTGCGGGATATACGATGTTGATCTGACAGAAAGGGAGCAGACAGATTCCCTTTCAGCATGCATGGAGCAGTTCATCTGAAAGAGGGCAGTTGGTGTGTCTTGAAGCCCCGCTTTGGGCATCCATGCATGTGTTGTGCTCGTAGTGGAGCATGGCTAAGCGGTACTGAACCACGTGAAAGGCGTGCGCTCTTGCTTTTGCTCCTTCTTGTCAAATGTTTGTGCTCGTGTAACCTTTTTGGAACTATTTGCTTCATGTGGTGTGTTTGTGTGTTGTGGCATACACTCTTACATCACTGATTTCACTACTTGGATTGATTAATGGATAGATCAGGTGTTGATTGCAGACAAGCATAATATGTACAGTGATACCTGTTCGAAAACCTATTTGTTCAAAAACCGAAACAGCACTTTCCATTAAAATCAATGTAAAAAATCTTAATCCGTTCAAAGTCTAGAAAACAACTTTTTAACTATTTCATTGCATAAACCGAATAAAAACGTAATAATAGAGCAAGTCATGTGTAAAATTCTATAAAAACAAACGTATTTTCACCAATTTTAACATCAACATTAACATCAGTACATAAATATCTCTCTATCTTTCTGCCACAGGGCGTGTTGGCAAACACAGGGCACACTAACTTCTCAAACCATCCTCTGCTTGCTTTAAAATCAGACTATTCAGGAGATGTTAACCAAATATGTCAGTGTTTTCGCAAAAATAAAACAACAATATTAATGCGTCGGTCACAATGAGGAAGACGTGACATATAAGGAAGTGACGTATAAGGAAGCGGAGTGTAGTCAAGTGATGCATTCAGATGCACTCAGTTTGGTTGAGACCAAATTTCGGTTGTATACCGGGGCATACAAAACATTTTCGGTTGAAAACCTAATGGGATGAGAACCGAGACGTTCGAAAACCGAAGTTTGACTGTATAATCTTAGCTATAACCACATATTTATGTATACATTTCATCCGCTGCATATAAACACTTATAGATGTGCTTATAGACAATACAATACAATACATATTGATTTTACAGTATATAAACACCCCGGACATATGCTCCTTTTATGAATAGAAATTCAAACCTACAGTATATGTACTGTACTTGACGACAAAAGTCATTTAGTTTAGTTTTTAGTTTATTGCGTTTTGTTTTGTCCCTCAACCCCTGAACTCACTGTGATAGAAAAGTGCACGTAAAGTATTGTGGAATAGACTCGGTGGCCCAATTAATTGTATGTAGTCCACATAAATAATTAAGGGACACGTCCCAAATAGATGCATTCTCTCCCGCTCTCCACTCATTAACTCATTCACTGCCAGACATGTGCAAAAATGTGTCCATTCTAGTGCCGGGGTTTTTGTCATTTTCACTCAAATTGGAGGACCTACAGAATATTGAATTTTAGGACCACATAAACATTCAATGCAGCGTAAGAAACCTTACATTCTCTTCTTTCATCGGAAAAAAAAGAGTTAATTCATAAGTTATATGGGTCTGGAGTAATATGAGGTGCAAGTGGGGCGGCTATCCAAAAGGCAAATGCTGCCCCCTCATGGGAGGGAAAAACATTGCCAGAGGTCTGACCAGCGCATTATCGGAACCCCACCTGCAAGAAAAATACACAACCTGAACAAATTTGGAAATGGCGCTCCACATCATATTTTCAATTCCTGAATAAATTCAGGAATGGCAGTGAATGAGTTAAAGGGGAAGGGGGGTAAAAAGGCGATACCACTGAGTGGCCGATACCACCATGAACGCACCAGTTGTGTTGTCGTAAGTCATGGCATGACAAAAAGTGCACACTATCAGGAAGATAGTGATTCTGTAAAAAAGTTAGTTGACCAGTGACGTTCCTGATTCAACAGTGAACAATATTTCAGAGAAATCAACACCTGCATTAATAAACAAAAAGAGCATAATTTGCGTGTATTCACATTCCTGTCTGTTGCTTTGCAATGTGTACGTGTTGTTTTGTCGTATACTGTTGTGCTCCAGGTTTGATCTCACGTCCATATCAGTTCACGTGACCATATACGTCGAAGGATCTTCACGGACTGTTTCTCTTTGTCTGCCGATTGTCTCAAATGTCTTGTCAATTTTGTATTTTTTTTTTTTTTTATGTCTGATACCAAAAATGATGAGTCTTTTCTGTCCAAGCCCTGTCTGTCAAACCTGGTGGAAGTGTCTGAAGACTTTGACTTCCAGTCACTTTTCTCATCACTCACTCTCCTTGTCTGTCATCTGCCATGGTTCCCATCTTTCCAGGGCGAGGAGAAGGCCCCTACTCCGGCAGCAAGGAAGGCCGCTAAAGGACGCCCGTCACTGGTCCGCGAGAAAAGCGCAGACTCCTCTTCCACCTCTTCTTCAGCTTCGGCGGAAAAGCAGAGGCAAGAGGCCCGCAGGCGTCTGCTGGCCGCAAAGAAGGCTGCTTCTTTCCGCCAGAACTCTGCCACCGAGAGCGCGGACAGCATTGAAATCTACGTTCCAGAAGCACAGACGCGCCTTTGAGGGAGACAGTGAGAGAGAGGAATGCAAGGTCAGATCATAGAACGGATAAGTGGCACTGAAAAATACCTGCAAATGCGAGAGAGAGGACACTCTTTTTGCAATGCAAATGACAAGAGTGGGATCAAGTGGGGGAGGAAAGGCCAAATGCCTCCTTGGGGTGGGGGTGGGGTGGGGTGGGCGTCCACGTGGGGTGTTTGGACTCCCTTGTTTGTCGGCTGGTCCTAAAGGAAACAGGCACATAAATATTGAACTTTTGTGTAGTTTACTTCCGTGTTATGAAAGTCGCCAATGAAGACCTCTGCAGATTAACTTTGTCATTATTTTTTACTAATGTTGACCATACGTCTGTGTAAGCTCTCAGTCGTACAGGAGTGGTCCATCGATGAGAAGGTTTCTTCAGCCGTCATCTGTACAAAAGTGAAGGTTTCGGACGTTTCGCCTCCTATCCAAGAGACTTCGTCAGCGAACTAAAGTCTGACTGGTCGTATCGGCCCCATTTATATATCCCTAATGTCCAGACCTAGTGGCGCCGGACACAGCTATGATAGGTCCCTACTCTCAGGTTGGGGGGGGGGGGGGGCGCGGGACCCCCCCCTGTGGCCCCACTGATTGTTCCTACATTCCTGACTAGTTCCTACATTCCTGACTAGTCAGGAATGTAGGAACAATCAGTGGGGCCACAGGGGGGGGTCCCGCGCCCCCCCCCCCCCCCCCCCCAACCTGAGAGTAGGGACCTATCATAGCTGTGTCCGGCGCCACTAGGTCTGGACATTAGGGATATATAAATGGGGCCGATACGACCAGTCAGACTTTAGTTCGCTGACGAAGTCTCTTGGATAGGAGGCGAAACGTCCGAAACCTTCACTTTTGTACAGATGACGGCTGAAGAAACCTTCTCATCGATAATGTTGACCATGAAAAGAATTCAATGAATAGCCGTATTTCGATCACACCCTCGATGTATTTGAAAATTGTTTAAAAATATAACTAGATTGGTTACAAGATCTATTTAGAGGACAGAGTAGAGCGTTTTGTTCTTCTGCTTTACATTGCCATCGTCCTTCTTCCCCGGACTGGCCATTTTGTAGCTTTGCACAACACCGCCTTGTGGCCACCACAGTCGCTACACAAAACTTGCTTATGTCCTGTCTTCCTTGTACTGATTCGGTGACTTTTCTTAAGAGTTGACTTACTGTAGATAGGTTTTTTTAAAATATTTTTGAAATGTTATATGAGGAAAGCCAATTCCCAAGGGGCAATTTGTATAGTTCCTAGCAAGTATATGTCTGTCCAAATGTTTTCGTGTCAAAAAGCAGTGGTAAGGCTTTATACAGGTTCGCTGCTTAATGGCTTTTAACGTGATGAGAATCGCAAAACAGTACATTCAGGTTTCACCCTTCTGTTCGATGCTTCCCCGTGTATGATAAGTGCTTTTAAAAGCCAGGATGGGTGTGCAGGATAAAAATCTCTTCGGTAATGATCTCAATATTTTTTTTTAGCATCCACATATCCACATATCAAACTTTTTTCTTGTTGTTTTGCTTCCCAACCGTTAAAAAAATCCATTATATTTCTAGCCGTTTTACTTGCTTTTTTTATTTGGTAAAGCCTATTTAAATTAAAGTATGAAACCCATTAGCAGCTGTGTTTGCATAATTTCTTCAAATGTTGCATGCCCCCTTGGAACACCGCTTCACCCAAATTCCTTCTCATTCAAATTCATCCCATGCCTATAAATGTCAGCACAAGGGAGCTCTTGCTGTGTGCAAAATACAACAAGCATAAGAGTTCATAAAGCTAGCCGGCGTCATTGTCGTAAATAAAAATCGTGCGGATAAGACAAATGTAAACATCCGTTTGCAAGTTTAAGTCTTCTTTCAAACAGAGTTTGAGCATGCTTTTCTTCCCGCCTGACTTGAGAGCATGCAAGATAACGATACTCACATCATCAAATGCAAATCGTTCACTTTTCTCACCCCCAAAATCAACATGTCAGAATCAGAAAACCTTAATTCGTCCCACAGTGGGGTCATTTGCAGTCCACAGCAGCAATTTGAAAGTACTGTACTTGGAATATGGAACTTGTTGAAATGTAAGAAACACATTCGACGTTACTACAGTGGCCAATGTTTAAAGGACAACCGACGTCTCTGGGCAAGTTTTGTCCATAATTTGTAAAATCGCTTCAAATGACTTCTACTGAGCGTATTTTACAAAGATTCCACCGCATATAGCTATATTTTACATTTTAAGACTTGCGCTGAATATTCCGGAAGTCTTGTTTTTGAGTTGGTGACGAGTCCTCACGTCATGTCACTGAAGGAAATTTCGTGTTGATCCGTGTTGATGGCGAAATTAGAAGGAAAACACATAAATAACGCAATGGTGAATCGTTATATGTTACACAGAGACAACTCTTTGATATTAGTTGACAAAAATTCCAAGGTGAAAAATCAAACAATTTCCAACGGAGCTCTGCCGCCATCTTCTGCATTTTCTGTGACACTACACATCAGTCTTGATCCGTCAAAATGACTCTGGAGACCTTCTTCAATCGATTGCAAACATTTATACTTTCCCCTTCAGAACTATTTGAATCATATTCATAACTGGATGTGTAACAAGAAAGCATATTCTCCGAATCTGAAGCCATTGTTTTGATTCTCGAGCGAGGCACGACGTCTTGGCGTGATATCACGAACAAGCGGGCGTGACCTTCTGAAACTGAAACTTTCTGAGGTCTTTTGGAAGTAGTTTTGGGACACTTTAACTCATTTTTATTGGTGTTTTGCATTTTACTAAAAATATCAGCCTGTGTGTTTTGGGTATTTTAGATGCTATAAAACGTTTTTCTGATGACAGTTAGGACACAAAATAGTGATGTCGGTTGTCCTTTAAGTCAACACCTATAAACAAACTACAGTTGTTTACATGTCTTCCAAGGCAGTTTTATCCCTACAGATGGTCAACAAATTCCCCTCGGCTAATGATTTCAGCCCATGCACTGCAGTATCACTTCATCACTTTGGTTTCGTCATCGTCAACACCTTCAGCCCAAAACTGTGGCCCGGGGTCTTTGACTTGGAAATGTCTCAACGAGCGCCTTTCTTTCTCTAACCTGATGAGAGCTTTCCATTGATGGTCGGCCTTTGTTTGCTGTTGGGTTTGCCAGTTGGGGATGAGCACGGTGAGGGCTTGAGGGGGGGAGGAATTGCCTGTTCCAATGGGGAATGTCCCTTCCTTTTTTTCAACTGAGGCGAATGGCATCGTTATCACCTCCAGGTCTTTTGTTTGAGCTGAAATCTCTGTCGTTGACTTGATTTGATTTTCTCACTGATAGGGAATAGTTGTCTGACCGGTTATTTAAATTATCATTGGATAAGCAAATGAGACCCTATACCACCTGTGTCACATTCGTTACTTTATGTTTTGCTGTGGGCTGCATAGGGAACGGAATGATGCATTTTGAAAGGGCCAATGTGCAACATTGTGTACAATAAGAGTCAAATATCATCCCCATGTACATTTTTTACCAGCTTTATCTAAAAAACGATTTGGGTTTGAGGGTCTATATATTTTTCCCCCCTTTTGGACCTTACCAAGCACAAGTTTAAGTCAAATGAGTACAAGACGTGACACAGAAGGAGATATTGTGGCAAACAAAAATATCAATCTAATAAGGAGACATCATGATATTTCAAACACAAACATTTACACAAAGTCTCATTCGAATACACAATTGGCCCACTGATACCACGTGGGAAAACCTCAATATGTCGGCCCATTTCCTGGGCTTGTCTGAGCTAAAAAAAATAGCTGTAGTTTTGATATGCATTTACTATTAAAGCTTTTGATATTTCTTTAATATGGGCCTCAAAAAGTCTCAATTTTTGGGGGGAAGGGTTGTAAAAGAGGATTTGATTGAGCCTACAAATAAATTATATAAACAAATGGAGCCCTAGATTTGATTGGATTTACCTTTATTAGTCTCACAGTGGAGAAATTTACATTTCACAGCATCAAAGTTATCAAAGGAAAGGATGAAATCAACAAACAAAATACAGGAGCTGCTGGAAAGGCAGCCACTCTCGCGGCACCATCTTGAAGTCAAAAGAACAAAAAAATTATAATGACCCACAAATGCTGACAACAAATGCTAGCTTTAAAAAAAAATCATTGTATTATTTGTTCATCAATTCAAGACTGATGTAACGTGAAATTAAGGTCCCCCCTCTGCTGATTTAAGCAATAATGTACTTTCATTTGTGTTTCTCTATATCCTTGAGACTTTAAGAATGGTGTCTTTATGTTGATTACAATTTATTTTTGTAGTTACTGTACATGCATGTAGACTGCAGTCATATGCCAATCACTTTAATAGTGCAGGAAAGTACCGTCCATCAACTGTATAGTTTACCTCGGTCACACTCGTTCATTTGCATCTTTAGCTTTGTCCTACTGGGTGAGGGGTCAAACCTCTGCCTCACCACAGTAATGATGTAGCAAAAAATTGTTTCAAGAAGCAAGCACTTTTAAGAAAAGTGATCTATTTGGTATATTTATGTTTGAGGTATTGTTGTCCTTGAAAACCAACTTTTAATTTTGTCGCCAAAGGCAGTATTAAAGTCTGTGTGCGGATGGAAAATGTTACTTGAAATTGAGATTATTATTAGCATCCCCTTGCTATACCCGTGTATATAAATTAGATTAATTTACAATGTTGTAGCTCTATTTATACAATTTTAAGGATCTTCAGATGAAACATGGAAAGGAATAAGGTTCAATAAAATTCTGAATTACTTTCTCAAAAGGCCAATCATTGTTGTTTTGTGTGTGAGTGGAGGGGGGGAGAGTGCAAGTTTAAACTAGGACAGAATTGGGGGGTTATATCAATCATCAAAACCATATCACCGCCAACACGATGTATTTTAAACGTACATGTAAAGTTTTTTTGTTCTTTGAATATTATTTTGAACCAAGCATTTCATGTAAATAACATTGCTCATACGTTTAAGTATACTCCAACGTGTTTCGCAATACACGAGTCTACTCGAGACGGTGTTTAGAATTTCTCGGACAAGACCATTTGTCCCACTGAGACGTCATGCCGCCACGAAGCACGACCGAGCCTTGGGAAAAGCCACCGTTGCAATTTGCAATTTCGAGTAAGTCATTGACTTTTGATGATTCGAATCTTCAACTTCAATCTCATGTGTTTTACATTTTGAATGGAATGGTCTTTCCGTCAGTTTGGATGACATAGCCTGGCTGTTGTCCAGGCAAGCGCCGCGATTGGTTGACTGCTGCCAAAGAGGCAAAAAGGACGCTCGTGATTGGTCCACAACCGTCAATGAGGCGGGACCGTTGCAGTGGCGACTGTCAAGATTGGCAAAGAGCTGCGCTTGCTGCGTGCAGGTAAAGAACAAACGACGCCGAAAGAAAACATTAATCTTTTCCCGAAAGCCAACAGTGGGATGGGAACTGGCTCTCCATATAAAGCCCTTCGCGTGAACCAACCACGCATGCGACTCGTTTAAGTTTGCGGAGCGAATACGGGAGGGAAAAGGAGCGCGTGGGAAGAAAGTGCTGTTGTGTCAACCGTCGTTTGTCTCTCGGGCACGCTTCCTCACAGTAACAACTTGGACAGCTGCGCGCTTTCCAGCCAGCCATCAACAAAGAATGAAAGCCTTCAAACGAAGTAAGTGTATTATTTTTGTATTTCTTTTTTTACAGCAATCTCTGTGTTTCCGATTCTAAGCAAGGACTCGCTGTCTCTCGTGACCCATATGTGGTTTTGCTGTTGGTTTAGTATGGAATGCGTGTTTTGTGAGCGTGCGTCGCCAGCCAATGCGGCGTGTTTGTGTTTAATTGTAGAGGGACAGCTAGCCAGCTAGTTATCTCCGGAGGCAGCCCGCTAGCCCAAAGGCATCGCGTCCATCTGTCCGAGTAACACGCGGCACAGCGTTTGTCTCCTTTGTATCCCAAACTACAATTTTTGGCCGTTTAAAAAGAAACGCTATCCGTCAAACGTGGATGTCTTTGAAAAACGGGCTAGCATGAAAACTTATTGGGGTCGGCTAAAGGGCTCGTGCGATGCTGAGATTTTTTTGTCGACCTATTTAAACAGTAATGGCTCAAAACGCCGCTTTAACATAATTTTAGTTTCTTTTTTTAGGGTTGAAGAAAAGCTTCGAAGGGACACGGCCCGCGTTTGAGCTGATTTTTAAATCAGCGTGAGCTTGTAAACAAAACAACCCCCCAAAAGTTTGGTCTCTCTTTTGACAACGAGGTGCCACCAATGGCAGACAATGTCGTTTTTTGGGCTGCAGCTGGGAGAAGCAAGGAGTCGACAACACGAACTTGACAAAGAAAAGACATTAAGTCTGACATTTTTTATAGCTAAAAATGAAGTCAATTTAATCCAAATCACGAACTTTTTTTAATGTATTGATTTTTTTATGTCAGAGGGCGCAACACAATTTAACGAGAAAACGATTTAACGCACGAACGTTCAATATCTCGAGCATTTGTAGATTACATCTTAATCGAATTTCCTTCCTAAGTTTTATCTGTTTTTAGAATGTTTGACAAGTCGGGAGTATTGCCCCCAGGCTGTAGGTTTCACTCAAAACTCGTCAGCTTTAGAGGGTTTTATTTGTGGCAGCACAGGTAAAATGCTCCTTCTCCCACTTATGATGTTATTTTGAACAGTTCCATACTACTACCACAACACACCTAGCGACACTATTGTTCTCCAAATTAGTTGTAGTAAAAATAATTTCTCAAATCCAGTTTTATTAAAAAAAACTACACGACCCAGAATTACAAGTTTGTATTATGGCTGAGTTTGAGCCTCAGTACAAGGCGAAAACGACTTGCTTCTTCCCATCGCATGGTCAATGGACTCCTGGGCCTGCAGCCACTGTGATGTTGATATGCACACAATCTCCTTTGTGAAGACAGGCGCTGCCCTGGGGGTCAGGTTTCACTCAGCCGCAGAGAGAGAAAGAGAGGGAGACATTTAGTGCATTCTGTGGCCCACCCCATGGGATCAGGCATGTTCCATTTTGAAGTGGAGATTCCCCTCCATTGGCCACCAAAAAAAATCCCAATGACAAACGCAACATCTTTACTTGGAACAAAGTGGTTTTTTAAGACCTATCGGGGGTTTGGATGGTGGTACTTGATGATGGAAAGCCATTTCATTAGCATGAATGTAACGAGCTATTTTCTTGTTTGTATATAATGGATGCGGTATCACTCAACCTGGTTAATCATTTGTCACCTTTTCGTAGCTGCAGAAGAAGAGCGTCATATGGAGCACGAGCAATCTTCTGCCGTGTCGGACAGCGATGACGGCTCCCCCCTCGACCTGTCAGGAAGGGGACTCTTCGGGAAGCGCCGTCGCCGTGGCAACCTGCCCAAAGAGGCGGTGCAGATTCTAAGGAGTTGGCTGTACGAGCACCGCTTCTACGCTTACCCCTCGGAGCAGGAGAAACTTAGTTTGTCCAGCCAGACGAACCTCTCCGTGCTGCAGGTAGGAAGTCCATTTCAAGTTTATACAGTATCAAGATCATCCTTTCTAGGTTGGGCTGTTTTTCTGGCGATGGTTCTGTTTCATGAAAATGATTAACTCAATCACTGCCAGACGATGTGATAATGTGCCCACTCCAGTGCCAGAGTTTTTGTCATTGTCACTCGAATTCCAGGACCCATAGAATATTGAGTTTTAGGGCTACATAAGCATTCAATACAGGGTAAGAAATTTTAGACTCTCTTATTTCATCAGAAAAAAAAGTTAATTCTGATATTATATGGGTCTGGAGTTATATGAGCTTGAAATGAGGGCGGCTGTCCAAAATACAATGCGATACATACATATTGGTTGGTATCGCGCTTTGACAACAGCTGAAGCTGTAACCGTCGCTAACATGGGGAAAAAAGGGAAATGCTGACCCCTTGTGAAAGGAAAAACATTTCTTGAGCTCTGCCCAGTGCTTTATCGGCACCCATGCAAAGAAAAACAAAACCCAAACTGATTAGGGAATGGCGCACTGTCATATTTTCAATGGCAGTGAATACATTAAATGCTCACCATGAAAAAAAAAACTATTTGTGCTCACAATACACAAAATACACAAAATGTGAATGTAAGGACCATATTTCCGCCACACAGTTGCCGCCCTAGTAGTTTTTTTTTTTTAATGTTGTTGTGTCGATGACCATTTTGTTTTTGGGAATCTTTTACTGAGCATCTTCATCTTTATTAAGTTCATAGAGTTTCTTGTTCTGTAGCCACAAGGGGACATAAGCCAGTGTCTTCTTGTGCCGGTCCCAAGCCCGGATAAATACAGAGGGTTGTGTCAGGAAGGGCATCCGACGTTAAAGCTTGGCCAAAACAAACATGCAAATCAAATCTCTGAAGATGGAGGACACTGATTCGCTGTGGTGACCCCTTGAAGGTAAAAAGCCGAAAGGAAAAGAAGTTACCGACCTAGTAGTACAAGTTCAACAAACAACGAACTCCTGTGTGACTTGCTTATTAGGCGTTAATACTGTTAGCTAATGCTAATGTATGCATCCCCAAAAAAGCTCAATGCAGCACAACTTGCTCGTTGGCTTTGACATCGCTACTGTTGCAGACTACTCCAACAATCACTTGAAAACTTCTCCCAGCCATGCCATTTACACTTTACAGTTACAGACAAGCATAGGTACTATGATAAATAAAATACAATCACAAATAGAATACAATAAATAAAATATAATTATAAATACAAACAAGAGAAAGAGCTACACAAAAAAATGCTTTAAATGTATAAAGAAGAAAGTTGATTGTATATTTGACCGGGAGCCAGTGGAGCTCTTGGAGGACGCGGGGTGATGTGGTGAAAGGATGAGGTTCTGGTGATGATCCGCGCTGAAGAATTCTGGACAAGTTAAAGTTTGTGGAGAAGTTTCTGAGGGACACCAAGGAGAAGTGAATTGCAATAGTTTTTGAAGCAGCACAAAAAAAAAACCCCACCCTAACTGTTAGCGAACCTTTAATCAATTCAGCTTTGACACATGACCACGCCTCTGAAGTGTCAACAAAACTATCACCAACTAATCGTAGATTCATCAAAATAGTGATCTTGTCAACACTTTTTCTCACTCAAAACGTTTTCTTTAAGTAATGTTTGGATTGTGGATTGCTTCTGGCGGGCGGGTTTTGTTGTTTTGGCTGAGAGATGCAGATGAAATGATGAGGATTGCAGCCCCCCTTTTTTTTCTGCAGATAAGTTTCGATTAGTTTTTGCTTTGTTCAGTTCTCTCGACTTTGGGGAAACATCCTCTACTAGCCTTGCGCTAACCTTGAACACGCAGTTTCTAAATCATGATACGCCCCCTTCGGATGACGTCATGCTGCCCATACACTCGCTTTAATCTTTGTCACTCTGAATTTTTAAAGTACAACCGATGCCCCCGGACAAGTTGTGTCCATAATTTGTAAAATCACTTCAAATGACTTCTACTGAGCGTATTTTACAAAGAGCCCACCGCATATTGCTACAGTAAAGTCTCGTTATATCGATATCGGATATATCGATAGTCCCGGTTATATCGATACTATTTCTATGCACGCACGGAGAAAATTACATGCAAACAGAGTCGGATATATCGATAGTCCCGGTTATATCGATATTTTTTGGGACTCCCTTGAATATCGATATAACGAGACTTTACTGTATATTTTACCTTTTAGGACTCGCACTGAATATTCAGGAAGTCTTGTTTTTTTAGTTGGTGACGATGAAAAGGTTTCTTCAGCCGTCATCTGTACTTCTTTGAAGAAGAAAGTAGCGGAGGGGGGCAAACAGGCCAGTCGTTAGTCAGGAATGTAGGAACAATCAGTGGGGTCACAGGGAGTGGTCCTCTGCTCCCCCCAACCTGAGTGTAGGGACCTATCATAGCTGTGTCCGGCGCCGCCATGTCTGGACATTAGGGATATATAAATAGGGCCGATACGACCAGTAAGATTTTAGTTTGCTGACGAAGCCTCTTGGATAGGAGGCGAAACGTCCGACACCTTCAAAAAAGTACAGATGACGGCTGAAGAAACCTTTTCATCGATGGACCACTCCTGTACGACTGAGAGCTTACACAGACGTTAGTTGGTGACGATAGCTGCCGTGACGTCACTGACCGAGAAAGCGACAAACAATGCATTTTGGGTACTTTGTTTGGTCTGAAAACTTTGTGTTGATCCGTGTTGATGGCGAAATTGGAAGGAAAACACATAAATAACGCGATGGTGGATCATTGTGTGTTGCACCAAGACTAGTATTTGATAGTAGTTGACACGAATTCCCAGCAGACAAATCAGCCCATTTCCAACAGAGCTTGGGCGCCATCTTCTGCATTTTCTGGGACACTACATTTCAGTCCAGATGCCACTGGCCACTTCCGGGTTTAATTTGAAGTAGTTTTGGGACACTTTAAGTCATTTTTATTGGTGTTTTGCATTTGACAAAAATATCATCTTGCGTGTTTTGGGTATTTTAGATGCTATAAAACGTTTTTCTGATGTCAGTTAGGAAACAAAATAAATGGTGTCGATTGTCCTTTAATGTTTGAAAAGACTGCATTCAATGCATTATCGGCGGAGCTAATGATTTAATAACCAGCATTCATGAGTCAGACCCTGCTCAGCAAGCCCCTTCGACGTTTCATTTCCTCCCCGTCTCATCATCAAGATGTGCTTGAGCCACAAGTTTTCATCATGTAGTCGCTTCGCTGGAATGTCTTTTGGCCTGCTTTTCCCTGCGGTTCAATATTTTGAGCGCAGGCTTTCATTATTGCCATGTGTCTTCAGGAAGGTTGCGCTGCGAAAAGGGAGCGAGGTCATGTCTGGTCACGTCAGCCCAACTTTGTGTTACTTCACCATCGGGACTCTTCCTCAGCCTTTAATGATTTTGTGTCACGATTTAACTCATTCACTGCCATTCCCCAATTTATTCGGGAATTGAAAAGTGGGATGTGGAGCGCCATTCCCGAATTAGTTCAGGTTTTGGTTTTTCTTGTGGGGTGGGTGCCGGTAAAGTGCTGGTCAGAGCTCTGGCAATGTTTTGTCCCTTCCATAAGAGGGCAGCATTTACCTTTTGTTCATGTTCTAGTTTCATCTGTTGTTAAAGCGCTATACAGTGATACCTCGGTTTACGAACCCCTTGGCCTACGAACTTTTCGGTTTACGAACGTTAAATTTATGACAATTTTACCTTGGCATACAAACTATTTTTCGGGATACACACAGAGCTGCCACATTGAGTGATGTGTCGTTCGCGAACGAGCCCGTTCTCCAAAAAGAAAATGACAGCCGGCTTGTTTTAGTCCTCTATTCTCCGCCCCCAGTCGTCGGTTAAAGCCACGTGATTGGTCAAGAACGCATCAGTGAGGGGAGGTGGTTTAAGAAAATGGTTTAAGAGAGAGTAAGAAAATGGTGAAATTTGGACTTGTTTCAACTTTGGCAGAGTCTAGACTGCAAGGTTAAAATTCCCATCAATCAGGCTCCCCAAATAACCCGCACAAGCCATCTGTACACTTCCTACGTTCCTCATCAAGTGTTTAATGCTGATGAAAGCGGCAACTCCATTCCATCAAGCCATCGACCATCACAAAGGTAAATAAAACGACTTTATTATACTGTACAGTTTATTTCTTTAATTATAATACCATAGCACATTTATTATACATAAAATAAGGTATATTTCTTGTAGTTTTAAAGCTTAGAAAATTAGAAAGTCGAAAATTATGTTTTATGGGGACCTGGGAATGGATTATCCTCATTTTAATGGTTTCCTAGGGGAAATCAATTTTTGGGATACACACTTTTTGCCTTACACACTCTGTCTGGGGACATTTCAAGCTGAGATAACTCCAGATCCATATAACTTAGGAATTAACTGTTTTTTTTTCCTGATAAAAGAAGAGAGTCTCAGGTTTGTAACACTGTATTGAATGTTTATGTAGTCCTAATCCGCAATATTCCGTGGGTCCTGCAATTTGATTGAAAATGACAAATACCCTGGCACTGGAGTGAACACATTTTTGCACATTGTCTGGCAGTGAATGAGTTAATTACAATCCCGTTTCAAGACTCGTATTAATGTCCACCTCCATGTTCCTCTCATCCAGATATGTAACTGGTTCATTAACGCACGTCGCCGTCTCCTGCCTGACCTGCTGAGAAAAGATGGCAAAGACCCCACCAAGTTCACCGTCTCACGCAAGTTTAGCGGCAAAAACGAGGGCCACTTGTCCGCCGGCGGCGCCGACAGCCACTCAACCACCGGTTCCGCTCAACAGCGCCCGTCTGTCATCCACTCGACCCCGGCGTTGGACCTCAGCGTCCTGGGAAATACCGCTACCGCTATTCTGACCGGGGCGGGCTATCCCGGAAAGGACGTTTCCGTTCAGGCGCTGATGAGGATCGACACACAAAGACTGCTGATGGAGGCCGAGGAGCAAAGGGCCAACACAACAACAACAACAACAACAACAACGACGACAACTGGTGGTCTCTTCAACACCCCTCCCCCAACGCCGCCTGAGCTCATCCCCACTCATGATTTTAGCGATCTGAAGCTTCTGGTTGACGCGGCGCTGCAAAGGGCAGCGGAGCAGGAGAACCTGAACCAGATCCAGGAGAGCCCCAAGATCCCGAAAGAACCCGTAAAGACTGAGAAGTTGGAGTCGCAATGTAGCCCTTGCGCTCGCGACATGGGTCCGACGCCCCCTCCCGAAGACAGCCAGCAAGTCTTGGATCCGTGCAGAGTGCAGAGTCTGATGGAAAAGGCCATGGCTGTGTCGGCGGCAGCCAGAGCTTCAAATACTCCAGAGTCGTCCGCCGTTCCTGCGGCAGCTTCAGTCCTGGTCTCGGCCCCCACGTTATCCCCCTCGCCTGCGCCCAAAGTCATTTGGAGTCCGCCGGAGAAGGACCCCAAGCAGTCGCAGCTCATCCCAGCTCACGCGCCAACCTTGGTGACGGTATTTGGGCAACCAAAGTCTGAGAAACATTCAACCGATCCCACTCCAACCGCCAATAGTCCTCCAGTACCTGTGACGAGACCAGTACCGGTCCCAGCTCCGGGTTCTACCTCCGCAAACCAGGCCGTACCAGCGGCCGTGACGCTCGTTCCAGCCGCCGCCACCGCCGCCTCTCCAACCGTCACCTCGTTGCCAAACCCGCTTTTCCTGCCCTTCCATAAGTCCCAGCTCTTCCCCTTCACCGTCCAGTCGCCCGTCCCGCATTCTCTTCTGCCCTTGCCCGTCGCCACCTCCGGCCAGGTTCCGCCTCAAGTCCTCAAAGCGTCAAGGCCGACGGTGGCGCCTCTCCTGGGTCTACCCTCGCACCTCACCGCGGCCGGCGGTGGCGGCGGCGCTTCACAGAGGAACTCGGCGGTGATGCCCAGCATGTGGAGCATGGTCCACGCCGACGCCAGACAGTCCGGCCCGCTACAGGTTGTGACGGCGCCCATCACTGGTGCGACGTGGGGCCCCCAACACACGGCTTGCACACAGTGAGTAGAACGGAGGGGCTTCCCTTTTTTTGGGGGGGTGGGGGCGGACTGTTGAAAACAGAAAACGGACTGAATTTCATGACCACTTCTCGCTGAGTCCTACGAGATCCGGGACTTTTATTTTTAGATGAGCGATTTTTTTTTTTCTTTTATCAAGCTGCTGGTTCAAGCAACTTCACCCCTTTTTAGAAGCCCCTCCCCTAAAAAATCTTCTCAATCGGTTCTCTGTGCCCCTCATTCGTCCATGTATGTGGAATATGAAATCCTCCAATTTTCATTCGTGCTGTGGGAGTGGCCGAATCTTGGCTCGGATCCCCCCCCCCCTCCCTTACCACCGTACTGGATAAACCCAAATGGATTTTGCTGTAGAATTCATATTCGCACATATTATGAAGACATATTTTTGACTTTGCTTCCTCTTTAAAGTGTTTCAGGATCACACATTTGCTGTTAGCGTCACTCTGAGCATTCCATTCGGTGCACACGAATAGCCGCGTGCGGTTTGCCATGCCTGTGGTAGCAATCGTTCTCCAATGGATCAAAATCTCTTCAAACGTGTTATATTTTTCTTTTTCTTTTTTACTCAGTGTTGTGACACTAAAAAGATTTTCTTTTTTTTTTTTTTTTTTACAATTCAAATCATCCTCATTGGATGTTTTTCCTCTCATGGGGTTTAACTGGAGTCAATAATGACTTTGTCCCTTGACGATGTACCACTTGGATCTCGTTCTACAGTCGCCATGTCTTTTATTTTATAGCCAAAGGAGTTTCTTTTTTGTGTGTGCCTGTGATGCATTGTCATCCATTCCAACAGTATTGTCCTTGAAGGGATGGACAGGGGGGGGGGTGCTTGCGGAATGAAAAGGACGGACGGTCACATAGGCTCTGTTTACTGAAGCCAACCGTGGTGTCAAGTGTTGCCGCTTGATGACATCATGCTTTTCTTGCAGCTTACCGTGACACTTGGCGCCTTTTTTTTTTTTTTGTCTGAGGCAATTGACAAGTGTGTTTTTTTTTTCTTGTGATCTTTCATGTTTAGCCAAAGTTGACTGTCACAACTGACTTTGTTTATTGAGGTATATTGTACGTTTCTTTACGTCCCACCTCCTACAACCCCATCTGTGCTTTAGAAATGTCCAGTCATTCATGAAATTGTAGTTTCCATGAAACTGTCTTGAGAATACCTGCAATATATTTTGTGAGAACTCAACGTCGACAGCATAGTGATACTGTAGCCGAATTGCGAGGTTCCTGTTTACCACAATCATTGAACCATGGCCAGTTTGTACCATTACGTATGTTGCATATGCGCCGAGATGGACACATTTTTTTTTTTTTTGTCCTCTCATCATCCAGTTCCTTCTTGTTATTTTTTTGAATCTCATTACTGTCAGCTCTATTCAGGTTTTGTTCTTGTTGTCGACAGATGTGCATGTATACCTCATTTTACACCGGTCACGCCAGGATTAGGTCTTGCGTAGAGAACTAAGTATTAAAGTATCATTTTTGTTTTATTTTTTATTTTTACTACTACATGACTTGTGATTCTGGAAATGTCTGGTGAAAAGAATTAGACGGACAGGTTTTAGATAGCATGTTATTTTTTTTTTGTATCTTTTAGATGCTTGACATTCCAGTTGGAAAAAATGGTTTTGTATGTAAATATTTTCAAGGTCAAGTCATTGTAGTTTGGTCATGGCATATTTATCTCAAAGATTGTCGTTTCCTCACTGCTAAACCCATTCAAACATCTTCGCAATGTTACTGGCCGTTAGCAGTATGACGGGCTTTTGTGCCTTAAACTTTTGACTGAGGGATTGATGTCCCCCCAGACACCCTGTTTTTTTTGTTTTTATGATCTTTCATTGATTCAATAGTTTGTGCAATATATGCCTTAAACTTTAAGTGTGTTTTGTATAAGAGTTTCAAAGGAATAAAAGCTCAGTTTTTCATACAGTCGCTGTCATTGCATTTTGTAGTATCGCAAATAAAACGGGTGGTGTTTTGATTTTAGCATTAGATTCAGAAAATACATAATTTAAGACGGTCATATTAAGGCTCTGTCAATTCCGGTACCTCAAGTCAATGCCCCCCCCCAAAAAAAACAGGAGAGTCTCATTTCAAGGACAACCGACGCCTCCGGACAAGTTGTGTCCATAATTTGTAAAATCACTTCAAATGACTTCTACTGAGCGCATTTTACAAAAATTCCACCGCATATAGCTATATTTTACCTTTTAAGACTTGCGCTGAATATTCAGGAAGTCTTGTTTTCGAGTTGGTGACGATTCCTGACGTGACATCACGACAGGAACGCCCCTGACCGAGAAAGCGACGCACAATGCATTTGGGTACTTGGTCTGAAAACTTCGTGTTGATGGCGAAATTAGAAGGAAAACACATAACGCGATGGTGAATCGTGTGTTGCACCAAGACTACTATTTGATATTCGCTGACACAAATTCCCAGCAGACAAATCAGTCCATTTCCAATGGAGCTTGGGCGCCATCTTGTGCATTTTCTGGGACGCTACATTGCTGTCATTGATGGCTCGAATTGATATGGGAGGACTCCTTTAATCGATTGCAAACATTTATGCTTTCCTCTTCAGAAGTATTTGAATCATATTCATAACTGGATGAGTAAAAAGAAAGCATCTTCTCCGAATCTGAACGTGAGCTCATTGTTTTGTTTCTTGAGCAAGGCAAGATGACTTGGCGTGACGTCACGAAACTCGGGGCGGGACCGTCTGAAACTCAGCATCTCCGGGGTCATTTTGAAGTCGTTTTGGGACACTAACTCATTTTTAATTGGTGTTTTGCATTTGACTTAAAATATCAGCCTGCGTGTTTTGGGTATTTTAGATGCTATAAAACGTTTCTCTGATGTCAGTTAGGAAATAAAAAAATGGTGTCGATTGTCCTTTAATAATGTGATCAAAGTCATCCCACTCAGTCACCAAATTGATTTTAATTTTCTACCGTACAAGAGATACAAAGTTGCACAAAAAAATCACTTTAAGGCGATGATGAATTTTATATATATATATTTTTTTAATTGAGTGTCTTGCTTCTCAGACATGATCCATTTGTTTTAATAAATCAAAAAAAGCTTCAGATGGCGAAAAATAAATCTGAGCAATTTCCACTTTACGGTTTCACAATTTTAAGGCACACATGATCGATCCTGACCGAAAGCATCCAACCAGCTGGTGAAATTGGAGTTTTAACTACAAACTCTTTTAATCCCACCCCATCAAGTCCACATTTGATTATCATACAAAAAACAGTGCAGGGATATTTCCCATCAGGGGCCATTTCTATTTTTATTTTCGACTAAATCTTGCCAAAATATACTACTCATTTTTTGCTACATATCTTTGCCGTGCGGGTTCAAATATTTAAGCAAACGCATTACCAAACTTTATAAAATGATATGACTTATATGACTTCATAAAAGTAGGACATAGAAATCGATTATGTGTCGGGGTAACGAAGGCAAGTTGGTGGTCAAATTCGCATTCTTCTCTACTCGTCATCCTTGTCTTTGGCGCCATGTTTGAGGATGCGGGTGAACTCTGCGTAGTTGAAATTGCCCTTCTTATCAATGGGCGCCTCACGGAAGAGCTCGTCCACGTCTTCATCTGTGAAACGGTCGCCCATGGTGGTCAGCAGCTCCCTCAGATGGTCCTCGTGGATCACACCTTTATGGGGCAAAATGAAAAAACAAAAATTGGCTACCTAAAAATGTAAGGAAGAGATGGGCGTGTATTTAGTGATCAAATATTCTGTTTCGACAAACTATCAAATGGGTTTAACAGATCTTTTGCTTGTTAAAAGCAAAGGTTCAGGAACATTTCTCAAATTATAGAGGTGCTTGGATTTAATTTAAAGGTGTGTCAGCACCCACCCAAAGGGCGTAAGACACTTGTAAAATGGCTTCAAATGACGTCTACTGGGCCTCATTTTTATTTTACGTTTTAAGACCCGCGCTGAACATTCAGGAAGTCTTGTTTTTGAGTTGGTGACGAGTCCGTACGTGACGTCAGAAAAGGACCGCCTCATCACCGTAAAAAAGACGCATTGTAGCGTCGTTCCATCACATCAATGTATTTTGCTGTACTGTTTTTTTTTTTAAACCATGTCTTACACCCAAAAGCCGCCAGTAGAGAGAGGCAAACTCCATGGAAAGAATGAATCAGCCTGTGGAAACGAGCTGATTCATTCCTCACAGATTAGATTAACCTTTATTAGTCTTGCAGTGGAGATATTTACATTTCACAGCAGCAAAGTAATGAAAGGAAGAGGAAAGGAAAGAACGATGTGTGGTTATCTGCAAAACACCAGATCTAACATGCCTCTGTGCAGGATTTTCGACCTTCATAGAAATACGTTTGACTTCAGTGACCCAAACCTATCGACTCACCGGACCCTTCCTCGTCAAAGCAGGCAAAGGCGTTGCGGATGACGTCCTCTGGGTCGGTGCCGTTGAGCCTCTCTCCAAACATGGTGAGAAACATTGTGAAGTTGATGGGTCCCGGTGCTTCGCTCATCATGCCCTCCAGGTAGTCATCAGATGGATTTTTGCCTGATGGCAAGAAAATGACAATCTGATGAAACCAACAATGGGTGATATCGAGGTTGTCCAAAGAAATTGAAAGGCGTGTACCCAAAGAGGCCAACATGTCATGCAGATCCTCCTTGTCGATGAAGCCGTCCCTGTTCTGGTCAATCATGTTGAAGGCTTCTTTAAACTCCTGAATCTGAGACTGGTCAAACATGGCGAACACGTTGGAAGTGGCCCTCTGGGGGCGCTTCTTCGTCGTCTTCCCCTTGGCGCGCTTGCTCGACATGGCGGCAGCTGAATTTGGCCTGAATATGAACAATTAGTCATATTTAAGTACAGTCAAACCTCGGTTTTCGAAGGTCTCGGTTGTCATCCCATTCGGTTTTCAACCAAAAATGTCATATTTTTATGCCCCGGTATACAACCGAAATTTGGTACTAAACCAAACTGAGTGCATCTGAATGCATCACTCGACTACCCTCTGCTTCCTTATACGTCACTTCCTTATATGTCACGTCTTCCTCATTGTGACCGACGCATTAATATTGTTGTTTTATTTTTGCGAAAACACTGACATATTTGGTTAAGATCTCCTGAATACGTAGTATGATTTTAAAGCAAGCAGAGGATGGTTTGAAAAGTTAGTTTGCCCTGTGTTTGCCCAAAGACAGCTGGGATAGGTGCCAACACGCCCCATGGCAGAAAGAAAATTGGTGAAAATAAGTTTGTTTTTATAGAATTTTACACATGACCTGCTCTATTATTAAGTTTGTATCCGGTTTATGCGATAAAATAGTTAAAAAGTTGTTTTCTAGACTTGGAACGGATTAAGATTTTTACCATTGATTTTAATGGCAAGTGCTGTTTCGGTTTTTGAACAAATCGGTTTTCGAACAGGTTTCTGAAACGGATTATGGTCGAAAAGTTTAGATTCGGAGGATATGCTTTCTTGCTACTCATCCAGTTATGAATATGATTCAAATAGTTCTGAAGAGGAAAGCATAAATGTTTGCAATCGATTAAAGAAGTTCTTCTTCTGCATAACATTTTAGATGCTGTGTTTCGAGCAGTGGTTCTTAACTTGGGTTCGATCGAGCATTCAGGATTCGAATCAGTCTTTGGTTGGACGAACCATCTGCCATGGATGTTATCACACACTCGACACACTCAAGATGTCATTTTGTTATGACACGCGTTTGACAATCACAGACTGCAGTTGATCACATGACATCACTTGTCCAATCAGTGTTGTGGGTGTGACTGTCATGATGTTACGTAAAAAAAATAGTTATACCATGTAATTTTGTCCTCTTTTTTTCTTTTTTAGGGTATAGACATGATAAGCTGCGGATTTGCCCTCAACCTTTTTCGCTTAGCTTTATCCACTTGTACAGCACAATATGATTGCTTTATTGTAGCTAATCGAATTAAATCTATTAATCAAGGTGAACAGAATTGCCAATACGTATCCTAGTGCCAACACTGTGCAGTGCTTAATGCACTGCACAGTGTAGGTTATCATCATTGTCGCATCTTCTCACAGTCTCTCTCCAGTGATTGGTGTGAAAATGACACATCCCCACGGCGGCTTCACTTGACATCCACCCACAAATAGACCTGTCAATCATATTCGACTCTCGGATGTGTGTGCTGTCAAGGCCAAAAGAGTACATTCAGGTATATGCAGGACGGAGCGGGTCCATTTTATTGGATGAGTCACACCAGGGTGACATCAACCTATTTGTGTCCCCGAACAGGACCACTGTGTTCAGTTTCAACTAGTTACGGATCAAGAAGATGGCGACTCTCCCATTCTGCCCTCAAAGGCATTTTAACCTTTCTACCAATAATATACAGTATGTACTTTTTGTATGGTGGTGGTTTTGTAAAGTATTTACGGTGATTTGAATCTGAAACAATCGAATTTGCCTGACATTACATCTCCTAGGTTATATTCAACTTTAGGAGACTTGCCGAGATGATTGATATTTATACATTTGAACACTTGATCAAGCGAATCATGACATAAGTAGTTGGAAAAGTATACGTTGCATTGCGGACTTTTAAAGGACAACCAACACCATTTTTTGTTTCCTAACTGACATCAGAAAAACGTTTTATAGCATCTAAAATACCCAAAATGGATATGATATTTTTAGTCAAATGCAAAACACCACTAAAAATGAGTTAGTGTCCCAAAACTACTTCAAAATGACCTTGGGATGACGAGTTTCAGAAGGTCCCGCCCCCTTGTTCGTGACGTCACGCCAGGACGTCTTGCCTTGCTCTAGAATCAAAACAATGGCTTCAGATTCGGAGAAGATGCTTTCTTGTTACTCATCCAGTTATGAATATGATTCAATTAGTTCTGAAGAGGAAAGCATAAATGTTTGCAATCGATTAAAGAAGTGCTTCCGTGTCAATTCGAGCCGTCAGGACTCCAATGTAGCGTCCCAGAAAATGCACAAGATGGCGCCCAAGCTCCATTGGAAATGGGCTGATTTGTCTACTGGGAATTTGTGTCAACTAGTATCAAATACTGTAGTCTTGGTGCAACACACAACGATTCACCATCGCGTTATTTATGTATTTTCCTTCTAATTTCGCCATCAACACAAAGTTTTCAGACGAAACACCGTACCCAAAATGCATTGTGTGTCACTTTCTCAGTCAGGGGCGTTCCAGACGTGACGTCACGTCAGGCATCGTCATCAACTCGAAAACAAGAATTTCTGAATATTCAGCGCAAGTCTTAAAACGTAAAATGTAGCTATATGCGGTGCAATATTTGTAAAATACGCTCAGTAGAAGTCATTTGAAGCCATTTTACAAATTATGGACACAACTTGTCCGGAAGCGTCGGTTGTCCTTTAAAGATCATTGGTTTTCATGTTCAATCAATAAATAAGCAGTGGTTGCTCGTTTTTAGCAAAACCCGTATTGGACACTTCAACTATTATACTACTTTTGTCATCTTATCATAAAAATGCTTTCAAAAAATAGCTTCCAGTGATATGACTTTATCGCTTGAATAAATAATTTGATTACTGGCATGAAAGTACATACCAAAATGTTGAACTCACTGCTGGCCTGCAAAGCGAGACTCTTCCTGTTATGCTTTCCTGCTCTCTTCCATTATTTCAGACTGCTAATATTAATTTAGGAAATGTGAAAAATCACATGATAACATTTAACTTCAAACTTTGTTCTTGTGTAATTAACACAGGACAACCAGTTCTACTTCCATACGTTCCTTGCAATAACGCAGACATAAAAAAAAATGACGATTCATTCCTATTTGGTCAAAATCGACGTTTGTGCAAGTCTCCGAAGGTCTCACTGCAAGATTACATTAAACTGGAAATAAACCTGCATCTACTTTCCAAGTTATCCCTTGAGTAACCATGAAATTCCACAATCAGATAACACCGTCTCTCATCCACTTAGATTTTTATCACTGCTCCATACGTGCGTGTGTTAAAGTTGAAATAGCACCAATGTAAACAATCCAATTTGAGGCCTTCTAATTGTGTTATCGCTTTGGCTGTAGTGGAACAAGTAAAAGACTGTTTTCGGGATAGAGTATGATCAATGAGTGCAGTCCGATATAGTCAGGCTCAGCTATGCAGAATGGGGGTGGGGTGGGTCAACAAACAGGACTGCTAATCTTTTCAACCTCGGCAACAGAGCTAAGTTTGGCTTGCCTTGCCTTCATCAATGCTTTGGAGTGGCGAGAACAGACCGTTTACAACTGATCACATTTTGGGACGCTACACTTGGGGAAAAAAGGCACTAGGGAGGGTCCAGAATGAACTACAGTGTTACCTCGGTTTACAAACCCCTTGGTTTATGAACTTTTCGGTTTACGAACGTTAAATTTATGAAAATTTTACCTTGGCATACAAACTATTTTTCGGGATACACACGGAGCTGCCACAATGAATGATGTGTTGTTCGCGAACGAGCCCGTTCTCCTAACAAGAAAATGGCAGCCGGCTTGTTTGTGTTCTCTATTCCCCGCCCCTAGTCTTCGATTAAAGCCACGTGATTGGTCAAGAATGTAGTAGTGAGGGGAGGTTGTTTAAACATTATTGACACAGGCAGACGACAGAGAAAGAGTGACAAAATGTATAGGAAACAGTGAAATTTGGACTCGTTTCAACTTTGGTAGTTCAAAGGCACAGTGTAGACTTCAAGGTTAAAATACCCATCAATCGGGCTCCACACATAACCCGCACAAGCTGTCTGTACACTTGATGCAAAAAGCTATCAACCCAGCTAAACAGAACACAATTGATGAGGAATAAGGTAAAATTATCACAGAGAAAGCACCTACAAGGTATCATTCCTCAAGATGGTGAAAGAAGAAGGCTACGTTCCTCATCAAGTGTTCAATGCTGATGAAACCGGCCACTCGATTACATCAAGCCATCAACGACCATCACAAAGGTAAATAAAACAACTTTATTATACAGTACAGTTTATTTCTTTAATTATAATATCATAGCACATTTATTATACACAAAATAATGTATATTTTGTGTAGTTTTAAGGCTTAGAAAATTAGAAAGTAGAAAATTATGTTTATGGGGACCTGGGAACGGATTGTTCTCATTTTAATGGTTCCCTATGGGAAATTAATTTCTGGGATACACACTTTTCGCCTTACACACTCTGTCTGGGAACCAATTAAGTTCGTAAGCCAACGTATCACTGTCGAGAACACTATAGACTATAATAGGACTTTATTGTCTCCATCACAGTTGAAGTTAGTTCAGCAGAATACATTTTTTTAATGAAGAAGACAGAGTAGATGACAAAACTCATAGCGACAGTGTGTGCGTGGCCCCCAAATTTGTGTGCTGACCCACCAGTTGAGAATGACAGCTCTTGACCTTTATCTTTTTAATCCGAGCGCAACTCCTCGGACACAAGCAACACTCACAGATGTTGCTAAAGAGGAGTGGAGTTCAAAGGTCAGGAGTTCCAAAAACACTAAAGTGTGGAGTGCCAGGGGGGGAGTAAAAGAGATCTAAATGGGTCATAGGAATTTCACAGCGGAAGGGTCCAAATGCACATAGAGTAGTGCGCGCTCCGTTTCATCCAGTCTCCCAACAACAATGCCACCCATCCGCGTGCCCCCCGTGTTGCAACCACCAGATCTTCACTCTTGGCACATTCCCACAGAATCCAAAGCACACTCAACACTTCACGTACGATGCAGTAGGAAAACCACTTTCATTCTGACCTTGACTTCAGGTAGAACTATGCGGGACTCCCTCCAACGCTCTTTGTCCACCGCTCCAGACGCAGCACTATGTGGGAAGGGAAGCAGGCAGTCCCACTGAAAAGTTTGTTCACAGCATCGGACCCTCCCCTTTCCTGTTCCGGCCAATGGAGAGATCGGCCCGGCCTGTACAAAGACATCTCAGGGCCAGGCCATTTCTCCATACAAGGCAAAAGAATGCACAGGCTGCAGCTTGCGACCGCCACACAGACGAAAGCGAAGATGGTTGTAGGGGGGAGACTACGCTGACATGACAGGAACTACGATAAGGCTGCCTTATTTAGAGAAGAAGGCCTAAATATTTAGGAGGAGGAGGTGCGGTACGTGGTCGTGTTGTGAGCAGATGCAGAGACACTATGTGAGGCATCAGTGTTTGAGTTATCAGGACAGCAGTTCCCTTAAAGGACAACAAACGTCTCCGGACAAGTTGTGTCCATAATTTGTAAAATGGCTTCAAATGACTTCTACTGAGCAGATTTTACAAAGATTCCACCGCTAATAGCTATATTTTACGTTTTAAAACTCGCACTGAATATTCCGGAAGTCTTATTTTTGAGTTGGTACCATACGTGACGTCACTGAAGGAACGCCCCTGACCGAAAAAAGGACACATTGTAGCAGTCCTTCCATCACGTCAATATATTTTGCTGTACTTGTTTGGTCTGAAAACATCATGTTGCACCAAAAAAAAAAGCCAGAAGAGGGCGACAAAGCTGGAAACGGACTGATTAATTCCTTACACGGCTTTGTCGCCATGTTCTGCCTTTTTTGGGTGCGACATTTCCCACCCGATGCCTCAAAATGACACGGACTAAATTCTTTAATCGATTGCAAACATGTATGCTTTCTTCTTCAGAACTATTTGAATCATATTCATAACTGGATGAGTAACAAGAAAGCATATTCTCCGAACCCATTGTTTTGATTCTCGAGCAAGGCAAGACGTTTTACCGTGACACCACGAACATGGGGGCGGCACCTTCTGAAACTGGCCACTTCCGGTTTCAAATTGAAGTACTTTTTAGGCACTTTAAGTCATTTTTATTGGTGTTTTGCATTTGACTAAAAATATCATACTGCGTGTTTTGGGTATTTTAGATGCTATAAAACGTTTTTCTGATGTCCGTTAGGAAACAAAAAAGTGACGTCGGTTGTCCTTTAAATAGGCACCTTGCTTTGCCACCACTGTGACATGAACATCCCCTGATTTATGCCATGGAGCAATGCTGCTCTAGGGCATAAAAGAGCCCTATTGCATTATATGTTGTACTAATTCCAATATAGCACTGCTATATAATCATTCTATCACTACTACTACAGTACTACTAACAACAATAATAACAATAATACATAATTTAATTATTATTATTATTAATAATAATAATAATAATAATAAAGTACTACTAACAACAATAATAATAAAAATATTAATTAACAAGCATAATAATAAAGCATAATAATAAAAATACTACTACTAAAAGTATGCAGTAAGATTCCGCCACTGCAAAAAAAAAACGGCAA
This sequence comes from Hippocampus bargibanti, assembly GCF_051943395.1. Classification (NCBI taxonomy): domain Eukaryota; kingdom Metazoa; phylum Chordata; class Actinopteri; order Syngnathiformes; family Syngnathidae; genus Hippocampus; species Hippocampus bargibanti. Next base: position 3,202,753 of record NC_142745.1, on the reverse strand, counting down.
TGAACGAGTCTAGGTTGTTCTTCAAAAGCAATAACACCCTCTGCTGGATAAAATAGTTTAACAATTTACAAACATGACAGCATCGTACATAACTACACTTATCTCCCCAACAACATGACAAACATGAAATTACGGTAGGTTACAAGTGTTCATCCAAACAAGTAAAACATAGGACAGAGTAGATTAATTGTTTGATTTAGTACAATTGCTAAATCTCAACACATGTCCAATGGAGGCGTATTAATATTTAAAACTATATCACTCATCATACATAAATAACAGCATTATTTAAATCAAAATGCAAAGTTGTCATTCAAACGGTTATAAAGTAACTGCAAATAAATTTCTCCACTGTGAGACGAATAAAGGCATATCCAATCCAAATGCATTCACCTGAAAAGTAAGAAAAAGTAAGATAATCTTAATTTTATCCTCCCTTTGATCTTTGGTCTGACATTTTTCTTGTTCTTTTGCGATGGTATTGATGCTTATATTTTTTATATTCCTATTGTTTATTACTGCCGTTTTCTCATAATGTGCCAAGTGGCCATTCGAAAAAATTAAAAAATGAGACAATATTTTTGTAAGAGGCAGCATTTTGAAGAAAGAAAGAAATAATACACTATGTGGAACGTCACAAAGTTCAGTACAAAGAAGCATGACTTCATTTTCTGTCTCACACAATGAGTTGGGTTCACAACACTGCAGTCAAAATCACACTTCTAAAATACACTAACTTGATGTTCTTTTAAAAATTATAACCTATGTCTGCTAGTGAGGTGTTTATGTAGATGTGGTAAAAATGCGTTTATCGAGCAAGAAGTGTTGTTTTTTTCAGTCATTAGCCAATTCGGCAGGCCAAACTCCTGCTAAGACGCTTTGTTGACGCTTAAAACTCATGGGCGTGTCCGAAGGCATTCCCGGTTTTTCATTGGCTCCTGGCGTCACATGTCTTACTCGTACACACGGAAGTATCTACAATGGCTGACGCCCTCACAAGCTGAACATCGTTTCCAAAAGGTAAGCTTTTCCATTCTTCGGTCATTTTTTGGTAACCAATAATCTGGATCTTGTTCGACATTTGATAGTCAAAATATCAGCGATTACGTTGTACAACGTTGTTCTGAGACCCTTTATCTTCGTACTGTAACGGTGCAAATGACCGTTGATGTGGCTCCAGCTTTGAAGGTGTGATAAGAGGTTATGACTGAACTTTTGATTTATTGTGTCGTGTACTGTAATCAGTTTAGCGCCGAATATTGCAGGGCAGTTTGTTAGTTAGTTTGAACACATTTTAGTCTTGTTGAATGATAATATTGGTTGTCGAACCTCACCTGCAATCACTATGTATGTGGCGTTATTCAAAACAAGTTTCATAAATTGTTTTTAAGTTGGATACCACGGTGGTGGGGGTAATCTCTATTATCGTTACTTATATTCATCATTAAGTATCTGAACTGATTCATACACTGGTGGCCTTGAAGTGCAAAACACAGCCACATATAACCAATCACAAAAACAAATACATCACAAGTAAAACTAAACACAACAGGCACGTGTAAAACAAAACATAGCACATAAACAATGAAACAAAACAATAACATTTCACACAGCAGGGGGGAAACAAATCACCAAAAAAAGAGAACTAAACCAAACAGACCAACAAATCAATAATAACGCTAAAAAAACAAAGTAGGTCTACAGTCAATTTATGTTGTGTTGTTTACTGATTTGGTGTTATATAAGCCATTAAAAGATGTCTTACTATTTTTATCTGGATAAAATCTGATTGAATGTGAATTTTATTATTCAAAAAAGAAAACCTACACAAACTGCTTCACAATACAGGTTATTTATTTCATTATCTTTAAATACCACAGTCGGTTTGTTCAAGTGGACTGATATTCTCATGCATAGCTATGAAAGTGCTATATATATTTTTTTTTGGTCTAGACTGGCTCTAATGATTTTCTTCTTTAAGTAGCAGCGGTGTCTGTTATGTCCCAAATATCTGCCTGACTTCCTCCCAAATGGACCGAGAATTCCCACGGATCACTCATCCCCCAGGGAGAGCTGTAGTCAAGTCCAGAAACTGATGACTGACTGATGAGTTGTATGGGCCGCATTTCCACGCTTGCCTGGTTTGAATAGAATGTCGAAGCCTCTCGGAAAATGCTGGTTTAGCTGCCATGTGTGGCAGGAGAGTGGGTGTCTTTGGGTGCTGCGTTAAATAGCTCAACACAGAGGAAGCAAAAGTGTTTGGATGAATGTGCTAGGCCTCTCTCATAGCCGCCTCATTTTACCCTGAATTCACGATACAGCATCATTTACGGGACTGATCACCAGTTTGACAGGAGTGTCATTGCAATTGGGCAAATTGGAGTTCCAGTGGAGCATGTGGGAAAAACCTTTCCTTCGTCTTACGTTAGAGTGATTCAAGCAAGTCAAAAGTTATCATTAGGGTACTCTCGAGTAATATGAAAAATATAGATGAGGGTTATCTTGGCAATCGGAGCTCGGTGTGGTTTATGGGTGAGGGATTTTAATGGTTCTGCGGTATGGGAGAGAGAAGGTCAAAGAATTGTAGCCCGGTTGAGAAAGAACATCTGCATCCTTCACTTTGGGTAAGACCTGAGTTTTGCATCATATAAAAACGATGTGGTCAAGCAGAACATGTACTCAAAGTGAAATCTGGCCTCGTTTACTTGAAAGCAAAAATGGATAAACTTGCACAAATCCGAGAGACTTGGCTTCAGCAGCTCAATCGCTGAATGTCAGTCATGGTTGAAAAGCTGAAATAAAGCTCAAATCATTTTTGCGTGAAGTGAACATTTCCTGGATATCCGATATATCTCATGACACACTGTAATGCAAAGTGGTTAGATAACATTGATTTATTGTGAGCGTGAATCCAATTCTTTTCAATGATACGTTTCAAGTTAAAACAAAAATTTTAAGTTATGAAATCTGATGACAGAAATAGCGGAAGCAATAAATTTCAGTATCCTAAATTTGCAAAGATGTGGAGTAGCTTGTTGAAGCTTGTTGTAGGTTGCTGAGGGGAATGCTGGCGATTCTGAATTCTGAGCCGAACAATTACGTGATGGCGAAATTGGCTTGTGATTGATAGCTATATATATATATATATATAATACCTTATTTTTACGTTTTAAGACTCTCGCTGAATATTCAGGAAGTCTTGTTTTCGAGTTGATGACGATCCCCTACGTGACGTCACGGCAGGAACGCCCCTGACCGAGAAAGGACACACAATGCATTTTGCGGTACTTTGTTTGGTCTGAAAACTTCGTGTTGATGCGTGTTAATGGCGAAATTAGAAGGAAAACACATAAATAACGCGATGGTGAATCGTTGTGTTTTGCACCAAGACAACTATTTGATATTCGCTGACACAAATTCCCAGCAGACAAATCAGTCCATTTCCAACGGAGCTTGGGCGCCATCTTCTGCCTTTGTCTGGTATGCTACATTCCTGTCATTGACGGCTCGAATTGATATGGGAGGACTCCTTTAATCGATTGCAAACATTTATGCTTTCCTCTTCAGAACTATTTGAATCATATTTATAACTGGATGAGTAACAAGAAAGCATCTTCTCCGAATCTGAACGTGAGCCCATTGTTTTGTTTCTTGAGCAAGGCAAGATGACTTGGCGTGACGTCACGAACTGGGGGCGGGACTTTCTGAAAACCCCCAATTCGCAGCTCAATTTGTTGCAGTTTTATCACACTTTAAGTCATTTTTATTGGTGTTTTGCATTTGACTAAAAATATCAGCCTGCGTGTTTTGGATATTTTAGATGCTATAAAATGTTTTTCCAATGTCAATTAGGAAACAAAAAAATGGTGTCGGTTGTCCTTTAAGTTAAATGTTTAAGTAGCTATTTTTGACCCATGTGTTTTTAGTGTATTTTATATACACATTGAACTAAGATGTAGGTCTCTTCCTCTGGCGCAGTAATGTCTTCTATAGCTGTTTCTATGGTTATAATTTGACTTTTTGAGAGACTTGTTTGGAGGTACTCAAATTGATTTCAAAAAGAGATTACTGTCAACGGACGAGTCATTTTGTGTTATTCCCGTTCATAACGGACTTCCGTCTTCTTTTTGATACACAGTCCCAAACCATGAATATTGTGGGCCAGTTGGCAGAGACCGTATATGTGACGGTCAAGGAGCTATATTGCGGCCTTAACCCCGCCACTCTCACTGGGGGAATCGACGTCATCGTGGTGCGTCAACCCGATGGCTCATTCCAGTGTTCCCCCTTTCATGTCCGTTTCGGCAAACTCGGCGTGCTTCGCTCCAAAGAGAAAATAGTAAGTTGAGTTTCTCTCCAATTTCTCTCCATTTTGTTTGAGCACCCCTCTGTTCCATTTTTAAAGTGGCTATTTTCTGCTTTAATGATGGCCCTCACTGTTCTGTTAGGTGGACATTGAGATCAATGGAGAATCTGTGGACCTGCACATGAAGCTAGGAGACAATGGAGAAGCTTTTTTTGTTGAACAAAATGAAAACTTTGAGGTGAGATCAAAGATATATAAGGCCCGGCTCGATATACATACATATACATCACATGACTCTAAATAGTTCTGAGATTCTGAGTTCAATTCTCGCTCTTCCTCATTTCTTACAGTCCGAAGTCCCAGCCCATCTGTGCACTTCCCCAATTCCCTTTGATGCCCCCGAAGACAACGAGGAGACCAACGACGGATTCTCCCTCTCTGGTTCAGGAACACGCAGGAAGAGGCGTCGACGTAAACGCGTGCGCTCAGATAGTCACCAGAGAGAAGAGTGTATCTCTTCTTCGGACGAGCAAGAAAAAGACAGGGAGTGGGACAAAGATCAGAGCGGACAAGATAGTCCAGATAGAGATAACCATGCCACAGTTTTGCAAGTCAGGTCAGTGAACAATGAGTGGCTCAGAATTGTATTTTTTATTTTGTATTTTTTATGTATTTTGTATTTTTATAGTAATTTTTTTGTTCATGCTTTTTTTTTCAATGTTTTCATATTTTCATTTTTAATGTATTAATTTGTGATTTTTAATTTATTTTGTATTTACTATGTTTTATGTATTTTGTATTTTTATTTTAATTATTTTCATTGTATTTTTTGTTATTTATTTTTTTAACGTATTTTTTATGTTTTTATATATTTAATTTTTTAACATTATTTTTTATTTTATTTAATTTATTAATTTATGATTTTTTATTTATTCTTTTGTATTTACTCTTTTTATTTTGTATTTACTATTTTTATTTTGTATTTTTAGATTATGTAACGTTTTATTTGTTATTTTGTATGTTGTAGTTATTTTATGTATTTATTTTTTATTTTTACTTTTTGTTTTTTATTGTGTATTTTATTTTTTATATTTTAAGTGTTTATTAATTTTTAATGTTTAGTTTATTATTAAAGCTTGGCCAAAACCTCTTAAGATGGAGGACACTGATTCGCTGTGGCGACCCCTTAAAGGGAAAAGCCGAAAGGAAAAGAAAGAAGTTTATTATTTTGTATTTATATTTTTATTTTGAATTTTTAATTAAATAATTTTTTTTAAATACTCTTTTTATATTTTCATTATTTATTTGTTTTTATTTGTTTTATTTTGTTATGTTTTTGTTTTCACATTTTTCATATTATCAGATTTGCATGGAATGTTTTGTAATGTGACCGAAGTCTGAATGTTCAGGGTTATATCCAACCTAGACGTTATCTTGCGCTTCGACAAACTGCTCAACCCACTTGAAACGCAAAGCATAAATTAGACATTTGTGGTGATAGTAGCCTACTGTTCATTCACTCCACGTGGCAGAGTTGTGACATCATCATTCGTGATATCTCAAATTGCTTAATGACCTAAATGTATGCTTTTTGCTTCAAAATATGACTCCACGCTCCACACCAAAACTCATTTCATATTCATCGCTTGGCTGAAAATAGCATGGCCCACCCATACATTGTGTTATGTTTGTTCTCACTGTCGTCACTGTGCTTTGTTTTGTGCGTTCAAGTAAGTCAGTGTACTATTCGTTGTCTGAGGAGCCCGCTGAGGATTCGGGGGTCAGAGATACTCATCGACACTCGGATGGAGATCAGTCACCTGTTGAAAAGTGGGAAAGTCACCTCTTCATGTGTAGAATTGATATTGCCAGGCTGTTACATTTCCTCCTATTTATCCCGACAGCGTTTTTGACAGCCGGCCGTCTTCTCCCAAGAGTGATTCCGAGCTTGTGGTCAAAAACCACGAGTCATCTGGGGTATTGATGCAGTGGAACTGGGGAGGATTTCCTACGGTATGCTAAGACTCGACGCAGTTATGTGCCGTGAAAAAGTCCTTCAGACGCTCATAGACAACATCCATTTGTCTGTTTTCACCTTGTCCAGCCACGTCAATCGGAACGACCATCCGTGGAGCTTCAGCAGTCGAACTCGTCTCATTTTCGCACCATTCAGCGGCAAGACTCCTTTGACATGGGCAACGAGCCTGTGGACAATTGTAGCAAAGCGGGCCAGGTTACTGTGGTCAGACCGCAACCTAGGACTCAATCACTTGACCTGAGTAACTGCGCTTTACAAACGTTGCCCCTGAACTTTGATGAAATCTTGACCACATCACCCCATTGCGACATTTCAAAGTCAGAGAAGGATGACTCGGAAGTCGTTGCCCATGAAGACCATCATACAGTCCATCATGGCCCAAATGTTGGCATGAAAGAAGCAGCTGAAGACCAAAATGATAAGAACAGTCATCAAACAAAACACACATTGGTCGAAAGAAACATCGCTGACAACGGCATTGTCGCTTGTGCGGAATCCTCCGCCATGATGCAGACCGAGAACAGGGATCAATACTGTACTGCCAGCGCGCCCGTCAGTGAGGGCGACAGCGGGATCGATCCTTGCGTCGAGGGAGGGGAGGAGGACGGTAGACTTGAAACGGCAGAATTGACCACTCCAAAAGATGAAGCCAGAGACGATGGGGTCAGCTGGACAGCCGATGAGGTGTTAGGAAACTGCGCCGACACATCTACCAAACCGGAGCAGCAAGACAAAAAGAAAGGTGAGCGGCAAAGTATTTTTTTGCCTGGATTTTGCTCATATGCAATCATGAAGTCAGGATTTTATAAGCATGTTCATACTTTTGTAGGTAGACGAAATCATCATCTCGGACAAACCGGCATTTACCTGGATGATTTGACCTCACTTGACCCCGAGGTTGCAGCACTCTACTTCCCGAAGAAGTAAGATGGCCAAAGTTGGATTTTTGTGTACAGTGTCATGAAAAAGTATTTTCCTCTATTTTTTCTGTGATATCTGCAGTGAAACGGAGAGTTTCCCTCCTGTCGTCGAGCAAGGCTTTGGCTCACCAAGTCATTCACCGCAATCTGTCGGCGCGCTGGACAGCGGTACGGAATACTTGTCCGATTCTGCCTCCTACGCCACAGAGGTCAGCATGTCACTCTGCGGACACGTGGGCAACACCAGCCAAATCACCAAAGGTAAGTGTGATTTTGGTGTGATTTCAGCATTGACGCTTCAACTCATATTATCAAATACAGTAAAGTCTCGTTATATCGATATCGCATATATCGATAGTCCCGGTTATATCGATACTATTTCTATGCACGCACGGAGAAAATTACATGCAAACAGGGTCGGATATATCGATAGTCCCGGTTATAGCGATATTTTTTCGGACTCCCGTGAATATCGATATAACGAGACTTTACTGTATGTCCTTTTCTGTATATCCAGAGAAATTTCTGGAGCACTCGGTGTCGTACGAGGACTTTGTCAGCAATCCTGGGATCGTCGATGATCCGAGCCTCGTGATACGTATCAACTCCAAGTAAGAGTTTTTTTTTTAATCATCAATGAAAATACACATATATTTTCTTCAACTGTAGTCAAAATTTTGACTATGTTTGACAGCTATTATAACTGGGCGGTGGCTGCTCCAATGGTCTTGTCGATGGCAGCTTTCCAGAACAATTTACCCAAGGTTGGTTTGTTTTGATCTCATTCACTGCCAGACGATGTGCAAAAAAAATATGTCCACTCCAGTGCCAAGGCTTTTGGCATTGTCACTCAAATTGCAGGACCCACAGTTTATTGAGTTTTAGGGCTACATAAACATTAAATTCAGCACACAAAAAATTACACTCCCTTCTTTCAACAGAAAAAAGAGTTAATTCCTAACTTATATGGGTCTGGAATTATATGAGCTTGAAATGAGGGTGGCTGTACAAAATACAATGCAATACATACATATTGATTTATATCGCGCTTATATAACAAAGCACTGACATGGACAAAGGGCAAATGCTGCCCCCTTGTGGAAAGGAAAAACATTGCCAGAGGTCTGACCAGCACTTCAACCCCCAGCGCCCTGCAAGTGATGTGAATGAATAACTAGTTTTCAAATCTGAAGTAAAAGGTTATTGTGACTTACATACGACAATTTGAAATATTGGTTTGGACTTTAGCTTTAATTCAATCAATCTCATGACAAAGCTCTTTAATAATGTGATGTAACAAATGCACAATTCACTCAATGTGATAGTACTTATTTGTGAATATTCTATTCTCCATCCTCAGAGTACTGTTCAGAAACTAGTTAAGTACAAAATGCCCAAGAAGTCTGGAAGATGGTGGTTTTCCTGGAGGCGACGAGACATGGACAACAACCAGGTTGCTCTCTTTGTGTTTTAAAACATGGAGGCCACTGCTCATAGCACATTTACTGACAATGCCTCTTGGTGTCTCTTCTTGGTGTTTCAGCAAGAGTCCTCGAAGAAAGACGACCAGGAAATACAGCGCGGGGACCCTAACGCAGTATTGTATGGTTATTTATATCAACAATGTAACCTGTAACATTTAATAATGTGTACTTCCATTGCTGGAACATATTTTGGCATCCAATTAAGCCAAGGGTTCATTAAATCCTCAGTTGACAGCAGTAACATCTAATGAAAGAGCTTCATCAATCACAGCGCTGTAGAATGACGCACTCAGTTTGTCAAATATTTTCGCTCACCTTATTTTCTTAAAGGACAGGAAATTGTCTTTTAAATATCATTCAGTATAATTGACGACAAGCCCAATCACTTTAATGCAGGGTTGTCAAAGTCATTTTTTGCCGCGGGCCACATTGTAGTTATGGTTTCCTCTAGAGGGCCGTTATGAATTTGAGGAACCCATTAGAATGTTTAAATCCCTTCAAATATTACATATAGAGCACACAGCAAATTAATGAATAACTCGTTTTCAAATCTGAAGTCAAGAATAATGACTTATTGTGGTTGACATCCAAAAATATGAAATTTTGGCTCAGATTTTAGCAATCATCATGGAATTTAACAAGTTTGATTTGCTTTCGCGGGCCGAAAAAAACGATGTGGCGGGCCGGATTTGGACCGCGGGCCTTGACATTGACACCTGTGCTTTAATGCATTAATTTTTCCACCCCCTACAAGAGCCATAACGGATGATGCGGATCAAGATGCGATGGCAAGGCTTGGCCACAAAGCCGTTCTGACTTCGAGCATGTCAACTGAGACACTTCGCACCACTCAGTGTCTCACTCAAATATACCGCAAATCACTTCGTCTGACATCTGAACAGATTGTAAGTAGACACATTTTTTTTTCACATTTTATTGCAATGCCTCAGTGTCTTCATAACATTTTTCCTCTATGTGCAAAATTGTGAGTCGCCCGCATGCCCCCCTTCAATGAAATAATGATGTTTGCTTGCCCTTGAGACTCCTCACCGCACTTCTTTTGTCACTATACTTCATAACAGGAGAACTTAAATCTGCGCGAAGGAGTCAACAAGGTGATATTTAGTGTGACCACTCAGTACCAGGGCACCTGTCGCTGTGAGGCCGCCATCTATTTGTGGAACTGGGACGATCGCATCATCATATCAGACATAGACGGCACAATCACAAAGTAAACGCAGCTGTCTCTACACGCGTGATAGATCAAATTGAGTCTTCCGACTCAAGCATATTCGCACCGAATAATGCTCAAAGACGTTTTATTTTATTTTATTTTATTTTATTTTATTTTATTTTATGTTATTTTTCCCTGACAGGTCTGATGCTCTGGGACACATCCTGCCTCAATTTGGCAAAGACTGGACGCACAAAGATATTGCCAAACTCTACCACAAAATTCATCAGTAGGTCAACTATAATGTAAGACACCGGTTTTGCAGATCTATTTAAATGACTGTTTGTGTCATTGCAGAAATGGCTACAAATTCCTGTATTGTTCTGCGCGGGCTATCGGCATGGCCGCCATCACGAAGAATTACCTACAGTGGGTCAACGACAAAGGCACCGTTCTTCCCAAAGGCCCGGTACTGCTGGCTCCAAGCAGTCTCTTTTCTGCACTGCACAGGTGCAAACGTTCTCTACCTTGAACGGGATAAGCAGGATAAAAAATAAATAAATGGAGAGAATTTTGTAAAAAAATTGTAATTCTAACACTTGTTTGTACAGCAAGCAAAACCTATTGCTCCATCTGAAGTTAAATGCCTGTGAATTGTCTTTTATCTATGATGCAGGGAGGTGATTGAGAAGAAGCCTGAAGTCTTTAAAATCGCCTGCCTCAGCGACATCAGGGACTTATTCAACCCAAAGAGACAACCTTTCTACGCAGCCTTTGGGAACAGGACCAATGTATGCAACGCTGCAACATTTCCCTCTCAGTCATCCCAAGTGTTAATTCCCTCAAACGAGTCAATTGGTGGTAGAAGTCATAGTCAGGTTAAGCAGCGCCATCTATTGTGTGTCTTATTTTCTATTTTTAGATGATGACCGAGGACAATTTGGCAAACGGACAAAAGGTTGCAATTTAAAGGACAACCGAATTCACTTTTTTGTTTCCTAACTGACATCAGAAAAACGTTTTATAGCATCTAAAATGCCCAAAACACGCAGGCTGATATTTTTAGTCAAATGCAAAACACCAATAAAAATGACTTAAATGACATTTTCAGAAAGTCCCGCCCCCACTTCGTGACATCACGCCAAGACGTCTTGCCTTGCTCGAGAATCAAAACAATGGCTTCAGATTCGGAGAATATGCTTTCTTGTTACACATCCAGTTATGAATATGATTCAAATAGTTCTGAAGAGGAAAGTATAAATGTTTGCAATCGATTAAAGAAGGTTTTCTGGGTCGTTTTGATGGCTCAAGACTGATGTGTAGTGTCACAGAAAATGCAGAAGATGGTGGCAGAGCTCCGTTGGAAAGAGGTTTATTATTGAGCTTGGAATTTTTGTCAACGAATATCAGAGTTGTCTCGGTGTAACATACAACGATTCACCATTATTTATGTGTTTACCTTCTAATTTCGCCATCAACACGAAGTTTTCAGACCAAACAAAGTACCGCAAAATGCATTGAGGTGATGCAAGGTATGTCCTTTCTCAGTCAGGGGCGTTCCTTCAGTGACGTAGTAATATTCAGCGAGAGTCTTAAAACGTAAAATATAGCTATATGCTGTGAAATCTTTGTAAAATACGCTCAGTAGAAGTCATTTGAAGCCATTTTACAAATTATGGACACAACTTGTCCGGAGACGTTTGTTGTCCTTTAAGGAAGCGTGTTCGCTGATTTGAAAGTAATACTGAATACTTATGAATTGTTTGTGCAGGATGCTTACGCCTACACGGAGGTGGGAGTTCTCAACACCAGGATATTTACTGTCAATCCGAAAGGAGAGTTGATTCAAGAGATGACCAAAGGAAACAAGTCCTCGTAAGTTTCATCCGGCATATTCGTAGTAAAGGAACACTTTGAAACATCCATCTCTGACCGTATTTTGACTGTCCGGTGCAGTTACAGTCACCTCGGTGAGCTGGTTGAGCATTTCTTCCCCGAGCTGGATGAGAGTGGCTCTTCCACTTTTGTGTGTCCTGAATTTAGCAGCGTCACCTATTGGAAGGAGCCCCTGCCACAAGTGGACCTCAACACACTACTCTAGCATCACCATTCTTATTCCCTGCCAAAAATATGCAACCATTGTCTGCCTTGAAATTTACAGCAATGTGTCACGACACATTTTGTCCTAGAATGCCTAATACCTTCCTTTGAGTGAACTCACCAGTCAAATCAACCTCCCGTCAGTTCAATGTCCATCCTCAAGATGCAAAATTTCACGCAATATATTGCCTTTTTTTATTCATTGCGTTGACATTCATTCCAATTATGCTTTAACAGCGTCACATCTATCAGCATGGGGGGGGGGGGGGGGGGGGGGGGGGTTATGCAATGCCAAATTTGTAGCTACTATCGATTAATGTGATGTGGTGGGGCAATAAAGCACAAAGCAGTGACATGACATTCCATTTTAGGTGATGGTTTATAACTTGCATGCATATGGAATTGTGTTCTTTCTGTGTTGCATCTACTATTCACTTATTTTATGTTATCTGAGATTTTTTTTGTCTCTTAATTGTTGGGGATATAGACATGGTAGAGTTTAAATTTGAACATTCTTATTCCTGCAGACAAAATGCATGGTTGTTTTGTATCCTGGGAATGGTTGATTCAATATACACTGTAATGGAATAGAGACTGAGTGACTCTAATAGCAAATTGAAAGAAAAAAAAAATGTGACCAAACAACACATTTCAATGAAAAGGAAGCTTTTTTCTTCTGTACTACGACCTTTCGAAATGTTTGTAAACTGTGAATGAGGAGATGCTTTTATAGTGACTTACTGCCACCGAACCAAGAATTGAGCTAAACTGCAATGTTTTTTTAAGATTATTTAATGACACTAATATTTTTTTTTTCTGTGCATGCGTTTCATAACAGAAAGGTGGGATGTATTGGAGCTGGTTAAATGTGCTGCTTTGAAAACGAAATGTGTGTACAGAAATAGATGAATTTGAAATAAATATATCGATTTTAATAAAAGTTTGTGGCCTTTTTCATACGTTTGAATGAAGTGCACTTTGCAAGATTGTACCTAAATAAACTGATCGCCAGGTGTCTGTGTCAACGGTAGTGATGGGAATTCTTTTTAGAGAGCTGTTTCTTTTGGATTGGGTCACCAAAAAGAAAAGCTCTTTCGGCTCCCAAATGGATCCTCAGTTTTTTTTGTTGCTTAAAATAATTTACTTCAAAAAATTGTGCAAGATTATATGTAAAACGAATTACTAATGTAAAAAAACATACAATATATCATTTCTTTAAATGTATATGGCTTTATGTTCTTCTGAACATAAAACATGGAGTACTACAAAAAATAAAAGTACATAAACAAACACCCATCTCAAAACAAGGCCAACAAATACTTCCAATGATGCTGTATATTCCTAAACTTGCAACTACAGTAAAACAACTTAAGTAAGCTTCGATTACCACACAATAAATGATGAATACAGTATGTCTATATACGTATGTGTATCAATATCGGGTCCAGTCGTTTACTTCGAAGAGCCGGCTCCTACAGCCGGTTTCTTCGCGAACGACACATGGAATGAGCTATTTCCTCATGAGACACCTGATGCGACGACTCCACGGCTTCTTTCAATCAGTGAGTTTGCATTTCTAAATTTAAAAAAATGTATATTATTCATTTTAACAGTCGCGGGGGCACAGTCTGCGTGGATGATGTTTTAAATGAGTGACCGACACACCCGTTGCTTCAAATGCAGCAAAATGTAAACAGACTTTTGCCACCAGAGAATTTAGAGGTATTGTACACGTACAAAGTGTATACAATGATGACGTCTTTATTGATTTATTCAAACGCACGTTTAGATTTGTCCGAGTCAATGTTAGTTGGAAGGCGAAACCTAAGATAAAGTAACACGTGACCCCTCAACGACTCGCGTTTACTGAACTTAGCATCCAACGTAATATTCGGTTTACTGAAACGGTGTGGCAAACACGGTTTACCTGCAAATTTCGATTGCATTAAATCAGCGCTTTCAAAAAAGTCAAAGTCAGCTTTATTGTCAAATATGCTAATATGCATGACATACAGGTATTGTCTTTGACGCAAATTAAATGACACAAATGCTTTTTTTATTATGAAAAATATGTGTGAGTGGGCTGCACTATACACCTCTCCGTTTAAAAGCTCAAAAGTGATAATTGTAAAAAAAAAACACTCATTTACAGGTTTAACTTAGCGCAGATACTTTTTAAGATTCTAAAAAAAGTACCTGTAATAAGTGAAATCTCGTATGTTCTAAAATTTTGAACATACGAGTGGTAAGCATAATTTATCGGCAACTTTTGTTTCTGTAAATCTCTGTTTTCAGTGTTTAGAATGGGGAAGGATTTAGATATGTTTTTATAATTGTAATTTAAAGATACGATTTGAATGAACGACCCAAATAATTATTTATTCGTTCATTCCTTTTTCGAACCGCTTTACCTCACCAGTCACTAGGGTCACGAGGGTGGGGGGTATGCTGGAGATTGTATGAACATATTTAAATCACCTGAAATCTATTGTTGTCAGAGCCTTTTTTAGAACGAACTTTTTTTTAATTCGTATTGTTTAAATTTGATTGATCAGATAATACGCCATACGTTTTTACTTCTTCACATGTTTACGTCTGCCTCATATGGTACCATGACGAAACTTCAGAGTGACGTCACTGTACAATCTCGCGAGGTTTGCAACGATGTTTTGCAAAATATCATTTGACAATCGGGCATATTAATCCAGCGAACTCGCCAGGAAAAAAAAACATGTCCCGGTTTATCGACCATTTTAGTGACGTGTGTATTTAGTAGGGCAACATGTGAACCGTGTGATAACACTACATTTTACTGCAACGTTTCCAGCACAACGGAGTCTTCCGAAAAGGTAAAACAACTTGTATCGCGGAATTAGCGTCGTTGCGTTTACAATCTATTTTCCGTTTTTGTTACAGTACAAACGAAAGCGCCAGAGAATCATACACGCAATCTCTCATGTTTGTTGCTATTAGATCAGTCCTAAAATCAATCATGCCATTTAACAAAGTGCGTTTAGATGGCTAACATGGCGGGCTGGCAACGTCGGCTAACAGTGAACGCTGTCTAAAAACCAAATGTGTCCAAAAACAAAACTGTGCAAATGGAGTGACGATTATGCTCCTTTTGCTAGTTTTGGGTCAATTACAGCAACATTATGGGGCGTTTAAATCACCAGATCTTTTGAGGAAGTTGTTTGTTACGACATCGTTCTCATACACAAATAATACAAAGTAGAAGCCTAACGACTGACATTTTTCCTTTAGTTTGTTTTTGCCGCACTCGCATGAACATTAGGGGTACTAACAACGTTTTAAAGCAGATCTGAGCAGGTGCATTCGCAGTACAAAACGCCGAAAGTCATTCCTCTGTATGAATGATGAGAATGCATGGTATGATGTGTGCATTGCTGGGAGGTATCAACAAAGAATTCAATGTGAAAAATACCTGACCTGCTGTCTATTCCGTTGCGTTTTTGTATTGTGTTCCGTCCCTCAGGCGAAAAACCATGCTAGCCACTCCTGTGGTTAGGTTTGCGCAATACAATGGCAGCATCGTGACACCACCACCAGGGAATACGTCTACTTTCTCCACATGGCTACCTGATTCTGAAGCTAACATCAGCAAGCCACACAAATGTCTCCAAATTCTGTATGAAGATGTTGGTGACTCCAGGTATTAAATGACCACACCAAAAAAAAAAAAGCCAAATCCAGACGATAATGATGCTCAATGTCTGTATGGTTTCTTTTCTAGGGTACGTTTCTGGGACATCACCCTCCTCATACCAAATGTGGCCTTCTTTGTTTTCTTGATGTGGAAGCTGCCATCAGCAAGGGCAAAGATACGAGTCACGTCCAGCCCCATCTTCATCACCTTTTACCTGCTGGTAGGTTTTTAAACGTAAAATCTAGCATCGAATACAGTGGCTCCTCCGAACTAAAATGCAAGCCTGGTTGGCCTCAAAGTTATTTCCCCAGAAACATATGTTAATTTGTTTCAAGCTCAAACTATTACCTTCATGAAACCTTTACCACCATACAAAAGATATGCTCATAACCGGTTGACAGGTAGACTTGGCGGGGATCAAAACCTCGATTTTTTTTTTTTTTACCTTACATTGTTAATTTGGTCTTCTAAGAATTTCTTTTCGTTTTAGGTATTTGTCGTAGCAGCAGTTGGGATTACCCGGGCCATTGTATCAATGACTGTCAGTGCATCCAGCTCTGCTACCATCATCGACAAAGTAAGGACATGGAAAGGAAATAGCAGTGCAGCGCTCTATACCACTGCAAACTACAATAATAATAATAATAAATCTCCTTTATTATTAAATCGAGCATTATTCAAGTATAAATTGCTGTTTCCTTTTAATATGATTATACTGTACAAGTATAGCTCATGTAATGGCTAGTTTGTATAATTCTTAAACACTCCCACCTTTTTTTTCGGCGCTAGCGCCTTCGGTGGTGATATTGCATTGTGTAATAATTCCAAGCAGCTGTCTCATGATATAGACATTTGCTTCTTTCATGTAATGTCAGCCAATGGGCCTGATCGGAGTCTCCTGAAGACTTTGTGAGGTTGTTGCATAAATAAGAAAAGACTTGTGTGACTTGTTCACGTAACATTTATCGATAACAGATCTATCTGCGGTATGTACACTGCTGGACTTGCTAAAATAGATGAAGAACTCAGCTGTTCAGTTGGTTACACAGATGCTGTTTGTGAGTTACAACATACAGCTAGCTCTTTAACAACAATGCATTCTCCTGGTCTCTGTTGCTCTTCTTTCTCTCTTTTTCCCCCCCCCCCCCCCCCCCCCCAAAGGTATTATGGGAAATCACCCGCTTCTTCTTACTGGCCATTGAACTCAGCGTTGTCATTCTCGGACTGGCATTCGGTTGGTTTGCTTTATAGTTTCACTTTGCATTTCACATGTCGAGTATTCTAGGCACTGTATTTTTAATTTTTTTGATCCAGTGTTCAATTGCAGGTTTCATTTTCGTGTCGTGTGACTCGTTTTGCATTTCCAGGTCATTTGGAGAGTAGATCTAGTATAAAGCGGGTGCTGGCTATCACAACGGTGCTCGCTTTGGCATACTCCATCACACAGGTAACTTCACATGACAAACGCTGACAGTATTATCTAATACATAAGTTACCAGTGGATCATCGAAAGACAAACACAGTCCACTTTCTTATTTTATCGACCAAAGCCAGAGTCCTTCATTTGATCAATCTTGGTCCTTCAATGTTCATTGAGATGTGAGGTACGCTAACATGGTACCCAAAAGCATTTTAGGCTCTCAAAGTACCGTATAATTTATGAGAAATATATTTATGAATTGTTTGTAAAATATCTGAATGTTACAACCGTAAAGGACAACCGACGTCTCCGGACAAGTTGTGTCCATAATTTGTAAAATGGCTTCAAATGACTTCTACTGAGCGTATTTTAATAAGATTCCACCGCATATAGCTATATTTTATTTTTTAGGATGCGCTGAATATTCAGGAAGTCTTGTTTTTGAGTTGGTGACGAGTCCGTACGTGACGTCACTAAAGGACCCCCCCCCCCCCCATGACCGTAAAAAAGACGCATTGTAGCGGTCCTTCCATCACGTCAATGTATTTTGCTGTACTTGTTTGGTCTGGGGACCTCGTGTTGCACCCAAAAGCTGCCACAAGGCCAGAAGAGGGCATCCAAACGCTATATAAGGAATTTATCAGCCTGTGGAAACGGAGGTGGCCACAGGAGGTCGCCATTTTGTGCCTCTTTTTTGGGCGAGAGATTTGCCCCCAATGTTGCCTCAAAATGGCACAAATAAATTCTTTAATCGATAGCAAACATGTATGCTTTCCTCTTCAGAACTATTTGAATCATATTCATAACTGGATGTGTAACAAGAAAGCATATTCTCTGAATCTGAAGCCATTGTTTTGATTCACAAGCAATGCAAGACGCCTTGGCGTGACGTCACGAACTGGGGGCGGGACTTTCTGAAAATACCCGATTGGCAGCTCAATTTTTTGCAGATTTTGAACACTTCAAGTCATTTTTATTGGTGTTTTGCATTTGAATAAAAATATCATACTGCGTGTTTTGGGTATTTTAGATGCTATAAAACGTTTTTCTGTTGTCAGTTAAAACACAAAAAAGTGACGTCGGTTGTCCTTTAAGGGATCTCAATGTTAGATGTTCCACTGAAATCTGTTATGTAGTGATGAAATCAGTTACCTCCAACCTTACCAAGTATATATAAAAATGCATTCCACCAAGGGCACTTTAGAGATCTATTACCCGGACAGTCACCTGTCCGCTGAGGACTTCAACATCTATGGACATGGAGGGCGTCATTTCTGGTTGGCCAGCTCCTGCTTCTTCTTCTTGGTTAGTAATCAGGGGGAAAAGCAAAACTACATGGACATGCTGGATATCACTCTTGAGCATCATTTGGGTGAAATACGTGTCTTGTCACTGTCTTTCCTAGGTATACTCTCTGATTGTGATCTTGCCGAAAACTCCAGTGAGGGAGAGGATATCTCTGCCATGTAAGTTGGAATAGAGCGATGTGCACTGTCCCTCCCCCGAGAAGCACTCTGAAATGCCACCGATTGGCAAAGTAGGATTCAGTTTGCTTCCGGCTCAGTAAGACAACATGAATACTGAAAAAAAGTGGGGGGGAACAAATACAATGTTAGCGATACTGTGCGGTTGTAGGACAGAGTGGGGCGGCTCAATCGAGCGACACTCAGTGTCGCTTTGCAATGGATTGAGTCGCCGTTAGAACAAAATATGCTCTTTGTGCTCAGCCTGTGTATTCGTAGACCTGCTGAGTAAACAGCCAAGGATGCGCCTTAAAAAAAAACAATCCAAAAGCAGAACAAACAATACCATGAATAATGTTGTGTCCAAATGTGAACACAGTCATACATTCTGGCTTGTGAATGATACATTTCTCGTCAACACACAGAGTGTACTAACAAACTGAAAATTCTGTTGACAGAAAGCACACTGCACATGAATTATGGGCATAAAGTAAAAAAAAAAAATAAGTGGATGGATGGATAGATAGATCAATACATATTTTTTTACTACTGCATAAATACAGTAAAGTCTCGATATATCGATAGTCCCGGTTATATCGATACTATTTCTATGCACGCACGGAGAAAATTACATGCAGACAGGGTCGGATATATCGATAGTCCCGGTTATATCGATATTTTTTCGGACTCCCTTGAATATCGATATAACGAGACTTTACTGTACATAAATAAGGTCTTCGAGTAACACTGACAAAAGAGCATGTCATTTTTTCCCCCTAAATTGTGCTGTGATCAACTTTCATTGTGTTTCGTCTGCAGCTAAGAAGAGTTTCTATGTTTATGCTGCCACCCTCTCCTTATTGAACTTCATCCAGGGTCTGGGCAGTGCCCTTCTGTGTGCAGGAATTATCGAGGGGCTCTGGTTAGTATAAAAACTTGTCTGTGGATTTTTAGTATGCCATGGGCAGAATTTAGTGTGGTTGTGGTTAATTATGAAAATTAGCCATTCATGTACACAACAATAGCTGCTCACTGATGGGCATATTTTCTAAAATAGTTAAACTAAAATGACCTGGTTGTCAAATTTTACACTTGATAGGCAGGCAGGAACACCACACACACCCTTCTCGTTGGAAAATCCATGAATTATTACATCTCCAATTACAACTACATGCACTACCTTAAAGGACAACCGACATCACTTTTTTGTTTCTTAACTGATATCAGAAAAACGTTTTATAGCATCTAAAATACCCAAAACACACAGTATGATATTTTTAGTCAAATGCAAAACACCAATAAAAAAAATCTGCAAAAAAATTTAACCCGGAAGTGGCCAGTTTCAGAAGGTCCCGCCCCCTTGTTCGTGATATCACCAAGACGTCTTGCCTTGCTGGAGAATCAAAACAATGGCTTCAGATTCGGAGAATATGCATTCTTGTTACTCATCCAGTTATGAATATGATTCAAATAGTTCTGAAGAAGAAAGCATACGTGTTTGCAATCCATTAAAGAATTTATTCCGTGCCATTTTGAGGCAACATTGCGGGGAAATGTATCACCAAAAAAGAGGCAGAAAATGGCGACCAAGCTCCGTGTGAGGAATTAATCAGCCCATTTCCACAGGCTGATTAATTCCTTACATGGAGCTTTGTCGCCCTCTTCTGCCTCTTTTAGGTCTTACACGACGTTTTCAGATCAAAGTACAGCAAAATGCATTGACGTGATGACGTGACTGCTACAATGTGTCCTTTTTTTTCGGTCAGGGGCGTTCCTTCAGTGACATAGGTGAGGACTCGTCACCAACTCAAAAACAAGACTTTCGGAATATTCAGCGCGAGTCTTAAAAGATAAAATATAGCTATATGCGGTGGAATCTTTGTAAAATACGCTCAGTAGAAGTCATTTGAAGACATTTTACAAATTCTGGACACAACTTGTCCAGAGACGTCGGTTGTCCTTTAAGTCCTAACTCTTACTCTTGTTTCTTTTTCTGATTCAGTTGTGTTGACGTCACCACCTTTCTCTACTTCTCTGCTTTCGCACCACTCATCTACATCACATTCCTCAAAGGATTCTTTGGGTATGTAAAAAGAGTCATTGTAACAAACGAGCTGCATAGATGAACAAAAACAACGTATCTCCCCACATTTATCTGTCTTGTCTTTCCCCGCAGCTCAGAACCAAAGATCCTGTTCTCCTACAAGTCACAAGTGGACGAGGCAGATGAAAGCGATGTCAATCTTCCACCGACTGTAGCATCAACCCTTGGCCGCCGGGAGCTCACTGATCAAGGCTTGTACTATTCCTCCACTCAATTTGACGGCTCGGGTCCCAGCAGTTCAGTGGTTGGCGCTCATCTCGACGACGTTGTTTCGGGACCCTTTGGATCTAGCAGCATCAACAGCATTGAAGCTGATCATTGGAGGCCAATTAACGTCTAATTCCTCTATAGGGGGTGGTGTCAAGTATTTGAACTCCAGTGTGAGTAAATGAAGAGTGAAAAGTAAAGTGTAAATGTGGTGTTTTTATGAGACCAAGGCCGTATTATTCTGGATGAAAAAAGGAGAGATCCTTTTCTATCCATTTATGTTGTGGCTCCTGATTAATTGACAGTTTTTTTGAAGCACTGTTGCCAGTGTACCACGCTGCTGTAACTCTACGTTCAAGCTGACTTTTTCTCAGCAGGTCACTCATTCCGCTTTTCTTCAGCAATCACTTTGTCCTCAGTGAGGAAAATTTCTTCATTACATTTTTTTAACATCATTTGAGACACGGTATCATCTGTACATTCCCATTGACCTTTTTTTTTTCAAAACAGTATATGCTCCCAGGTATCAGTTGTGTGTCCAAACTGCCATTTCTCCACAATCATGGCAACATCGTGTAGTATTGACAGGTATATTTTACCTTTTGAACTAAGTACTATTCTCTTCAGTGAACGTGTTGTGTGTTGCTGTGTAAAAAGAAAGTGGATTTAAAATAGATTCTGCGGTTTAGTTTACACCATCTTGACTGTTGACTGACATTGAACAAAAATAAATTACCAGCCATGGTCTTAGACCTTTTCACCCACCCTGTACTCTTCACCTGAGCCGGAAATGCCTGATTAACTGCATTTTCTCTCTCAAGGACAAAAGTTGCTTTTTATTTATCCCATCTATCACTGTTTGTATGAGTGCTTGAAAATGTGAAAAGATCCCTGTATTAAAGCTACATAGTATTCACAGTGGAAACCCGAGGATATGGTGAAAACATAGCGCAAGGTTACATTTGAATGTATTTGTTTGTGGAGCAACAACAAAGAAAAAAACATTCTCGACTTGGCCGAATACGTTTTTGATTCATATGAAGATGAACGATGCTACTTAACTGGAGTAGTACACATTATCTGCTTTATCATTTTGCAGATTTGCTCTACAATGCTTCTCTAAATTTGATTCCATTGTTTGTAAAATAACACTTTCCCGTTAAATGAATTCATGTGACATACATAATAAAAATAAGTAATACTCTGTGGTCCCTTATGAAATTTTCAAATGTTTCTTTTTTTTACCTGGGCATTTAAAATAAAATAAAATCAATAGCACGAATCAGAGTGTTAAATTATTGCGATTTTTTTCTCCCTCCAAATATGATTTGGATAATTATATACAACTAACAAAACCCCCATATTTATCATCACCAGAAATCACAATACAGCACAGTATTCCATTTATATCAGGTCAAAGTTATTTTAACATCCAAATAATGAAATGGTTGGCCTTCCAAAAGTATTTTCGTATCTGGTCAACATATCTGTAAAATGCGTAAATTCTTCTTGTTGGATCGAACAAATGACCGCTCCGGAAAGAGACGTGGACTGTAGCTGAATACTACACTTCCCGTCGTACCCTTCACCTGTCATGTGACTTTATCCAACCAATTGGCTTTGAGAATAGTGTGGGCGCAGTGACCTTGATTGGACCGTTTTGACCAGCTGGCGGCCGAGTGAAGCCGCTGTCAAGTGGATGCCAGTTTGACGGGAAATAAAGCTAACTTAAATAAAAATAATAAGCTGAACGCAAACACACACGCGCGAAGTGAAACGTAGAAATCGTTTGAAATGGGAGGAAATGGCAGCGCCGCGAGGAAAGTGTCATTCGAATTGGACGAAGAGAAGGTCACTGTTATTGAAGGAGTGAAGGTAACTGTCCACTGTTTAGTTCTGATGCTTGAGTGGACTGTTGTTCATCATTGTTGGCTGACGGGTTTCTTTGTCCTCACTTGAACCTGCTCATGCACTCGAACGTCCCTTTATTGACAACTGCTGCTTGCGAATTGGCACAATCGACAAATGACTCGGTCAGGCTACGATTACCATGTAGTGAAAGTAAACTGCGGCTTTGACCTCCATTACGTGGGCACTGGATCATGATGATTAACACGCTGAAACGGGGGCCTTTACGTTGTTTACTGAACATGAAAGGTGTTTTTAAATAAAGGGCAAATAAAGCTTTCACGGAAGCAACAAAACAAAATATAATCTGTCAAACCCATGGTCACCAGTTTTGATTCATTTAGATGGCTCAGACACCAACCAGCAAGACAAACTCACACATTTAAAGGACAACCGACTTCTCTGCACAAGTTGTGTCCATAATTTGTAAAATGGCTTCAAATGACTTCTACTGAGCGTATTTTACAAAGATTCCACCACATATAGCTATATTTTACGTTTTAAGACTTGCGCTGAATATTCCGGAAGTCTTGTTTTTGAGTTGGTGACGAGTCCATACGGTACGTCACTGAAGGTACGCCCCTGACCGAAAAAAGGACACATTGTAGCAGTCCTTCCATCACATCAATGCATTTGGCTGTACTTGGCTGGTCTGAAAACCTCGTGTTGAACCAAAAAGCCGCCAGAAGAGGGCGACCAAGCTCCATATCAGGAATTTATCAGCCTTTGGAAACGGGCTGATTAATTCCTCACAGGAGCTGGGCCGCCATTTTCTGCCTCTTTTTTGGTGATACATTTCCCCCCAAATGTTGCCTCAAAATGGCACTGAATAAATTCTTTAATCGATTGCAAACATGTATGCTTTCCTCATCAGAACTATTTGAATCATATTCATAACTGGATGTGTAACAAGAAAGCATATTCTCCGAATCTGAAGTCATTGTTTTGATTCTCCAGCAATGCAAGACGTCTTGGCGTGACGTCACGAACTGGGGGCGGGACTTTCTGAAAATGCCCAATTCGCAGCTCAATTTTTTTGCAGATTTTGGACATTTTTATTGGTGTTTTGCATTTGACTAAAAATATCATAATGCGTGTTTCGGGTATTTTAGATGCTATAAAACGTTTTTCTGACGTCAGTTAGGAAACAAAAAAAAGGGATGTTGGTTGTCCTTTAAATGACCAGCCATTTAAATGTGTGAGTGGTTGAGTGAAGTCCTGTTTTGCTGCAAGTACAATGAAGATGTTGGTAATACTGTACCATGATGCAAAGAGTCCATTGCTTCCTGTTTTCCAGCTGTCAAATGATGTTCTCAGTCGGATGAGAGATGCTCAAGGGTCTTCCAGTACCAACAGGCCGCCAACTAAGCAAGACAATCATAAAACATCAAGTATGTCGCTGTCACTTATATTCTCTCTATCTTCCCTCTTCTTGTGTTCTATTTGTTATTCCTTTTAGCTGTGTTGTTGTAATACGAAGCACCATTGTACGTTTCACCTTTTCGTTTCCAGGTTTAAAATCTCCCGGCCCTTCTGCCAAAGAACTACAGGAAGAAATTCGTCGAAAGTAAGTGTTATCTATCGAGCCATCTAACCAGATAACCAGCCGGCTGTAGATGATCTATCTTTGGGTTATATTTATGAATTCAGCTTTAAGAATCAGCAGGCACTGGTGCAAGAGCAAATGTCAGCACTGGCCCAGAGGGATAGAGGCACTGCAACCTCGGTGGATTTGGATGGTCTGAGCACTTCGCTCATGATTGAGAAAGAGAAGGCCCGTGAAGAACAAGAGAAAGCAAAACTCCTGGTGAGTCACTCTGTCTTTCTGGAACACAATTCAGGGTACTTCCTGTGGTCACTTTGACTTTGTTGATTTCAAATTTAGCTGAATATCAAGTGTGTTCCCCTACAACATTCCTTAAACACGTAGAAGTATACAGAACCCAAATGCAGAATAAACAAACCCTACAAAAAACTCTATCAGACACACCATAATTGTACATGCAATGTACATTTTTGGAGTTATTACCAGTCATGGTTTGTCAAATCTCATTTTACTTACTGAACAACAGCTCCCTCTTCTGTTTCGATGTTGTATGTTGGAATCCTGAACTTTCAATCATTCACATTTGCATCGATGTCACTATCCACAGCATTATATCGTGAACAAAGATTACATGGGGGAATGCATCTTTGTTTGGTCAAGTTAGGTCTGATAACGATTGTAATTGATTTTTTTTCAGTGCAGAATTGGATTGGATTGGCCTTTATTAGACATTTACATTTCACAGCAGCGCAGTGATGAAAGTAAGAGGAAAGGAAAGAAAGAAATAAAGGAAAAAAACAAAATACAGGACCTGCTGTAAAGACAGCCATTCTTGCGGCGCCATCTGCTCTCTATTTCTCTCTATCAGATCACATTTTGCAATGACAAGACCCCTGTTTTCTTAACAACAATGAAATATCTATATATGCATAGAAATAAAACACCAAGATGACATCGTTTCAAGCTTTAAAAATGAAGATAAACCCTGCATAAAATGAAATGGAATTTATAAGTCTGTGCCCATTGATACCATGTTAAGAGAGTTCTAACCTATAGGGAACTGCAATTGCAATTGTTACTGCACAAAGTTGCTAGAGGTAGATTAATCCAGTCGTAATCAGGTCTTCTTACAACAGAATTGTTTTCATCCCGAGGGTCATCTCTGAATGAAAAACTAGACGTCCTCGAAAAAAAAAAACGATTTTGGCGTCGGCAATTTTAATTTTAATCAGCACGGGGAGAAAAAAAAAATCAAAATTGTTCCCTAATGTAATGATCAGAACGAATACAGCATCATTGCCTTTTCTATTTTATCGCAGCTGTTTAAATTCATTTTGAGTGTTCCCACAGCTTGGCTGGACACTTATGTTTGCAAATAATTTTATTGCCAAGTAAGCTGGTCAACTATTCTTTTTAAATGTGCTCTTCGAATGCATTTGAGTCCAGTTGAAAGGGAAACAGTTCCCCAAACTGTTATCAATGGCAGAGATTCATCTCCCTTATTTTAATTACGCAAGCCGAGCAGACATAAAGTACCCCATAAAAGCGTTGACTGTTGTCTTTGCAATATTTTTTTGCATTCCAGACCGTATCACCAAATTGTGCAAGAAAAAAAATACATATATTCTGGCGTTCCAAAAATATGCATGGCAGGTTAAAGGACAACCGACGTCTCCGGACAAGTTGTGTCCATAATTTGTAAAATCGCTTCAAATGACCTCAACTGAGCTTATTTTACAAAGATTCCACCGCATATAGCTATATTTTACGTTTTGAGACTTGCACTGAATATTCCGGAAGTCTTGTTTTTGAGTTGGTGATGAGTACTCACCCTACGTCACTGAAGGAATGCCCCTGACTGAGAAAGGACATACCTTGCATCACCTCAATGCGTTTTGCTGTACTTTGTTTGGTCTGAAAACTTAGTGTTTGATCAGTGTTGATGGCAAAACTAGAAGGAAAACACATAAATAACGCAATGGTGAATCGTTGTATGTTACACCGAGACAACTCTTTGATATTCGTTGACAAAAATTCCAAGCTGAATAATACACCTATTTCCAACGGAGCTCTGCCGCCATCTTCTGCATTTTCTGTGACACTACACATCAGTCTTGAGCCATCAAAACGACCCAGAAAACCTTTAATCGATTGCAAACATTTATACTTTCCTCTTCAGAACTATTTGAATCATATTCATAACTGGATGTGTAACAACATAGCATATTCTCTGAATCTGAAGCTATTGTTTTGATTCTCGAGCAAGGCACGACGTCTTGGTGTGATGTCACGAACTGGGGGCGGGACTTTCTGAAAACGCCCAATTCGCACCTCAATTTTTTTGCATATTTTGGACACTTGAAGTCATTTTTATTGGTGTTTTGCATTTGACTAAACATATCATACTGCGTGTTTTCGGTATTTTAGATGCGATAAAACGTTTTTCTGATGTCAGTTAGGAAACAAAAAAGTGATGTCGGTTGTCCTTTAATGCAGCACTCTCAATTGTCCCTGGAGGTTGGTGTGAGTATGAGCGCGGATGGTTGTTTGTCCATGTGTGCCTCACAATTGGCTGGCAACCTTACCTCGCCGAGTTCTGACACTTGGGATTGGCTCCAAATGCCATGTGATGATACGCGGATAAGAAAATGGATAGATGAAAGTCTGAAAGGCTTTTTGTTTGGTTAGGGAGGCATACATTACCGTGTAGTAATTTCGAAGCTGAAAATAAAGGTTCAACAGCATGAATGACAAGACCTTTGTGTCTCTGTCATGATGCTATTTGCTTCAATCTGGTGGTTGATCTGATGTAGCATTGAAATATTACTGACTTGTTTCAAACATGTCTAAAATTCCATACAACTTGCAGTCGCAACTTATCAAAGAAGGAAAAAAAAAAGGACTGTTCTCTGTTCGAGATGAAGCATGTGATGAGAGGTGACATGCCCATTTGGTCATAATGATGTCCCTTCTCGCTCACACGTCCTCTTTCCTTTTAACACCTCAGCCAGACTGTTGTGTGGGCAGTTGATGGGAAATTGGGTACTTCAGTCACACCGTGCTAAGTCGCTAAATGTCGATTTGGTCAGCGCATATTTTCACTGTGTTGCAACAGCTTTGGAAAGTTGCAAATTAATTGTCTCTGTAGTCAGACGGAAGTCATACTTTTTTCACCTCAATGTTTTACCGAAAAATTACAGAGGAAGCAAGGCATGCAAAAGTTGAAGTGTCGTCAGTAGCCTCTAGATGGCGATATTAAATCATGTAATCATTTCTCATAAAGGGTCTGAATTCTTTTTCTGCACAGCAACATGTGATGTTGGGCAGTGTCCTCTCCATTTTTTATATGTGCCTTTCCCACCTGTCCTTGTGCCCTTGTCTTTGAGCTATGCCTGAGATCAAAGCGTGTGACATTGTCCACTCCGACGATGATTAAACACTGTGATGCCACACAGTTAAGTAGCGGGTGGACGCCTCTGGGCACATGAAAACAAGGCTGGGCACAACTGGTGTGTGTTTCACTGAAAATCTCTTCTATTACCTGATATATGTTATATAATGGCCGTCAATCAAATGAAATCAAGCATCACCAAAAATGTACTGCACACTATGTGGATGAATGTGGTGACATTCCGTTTGTCCAAACATGGGTATGTATTAGACAGCAAAGAATATTCATTTTAATTTTTCTTAGACCGAAATGGCTAGTTAATTCATCATCTGTGTGACAATCATACAGGGAACTCATGGAGAAAGTATTAAAAGCCATTTGTAGTTGTGTCTAGATGATCGTCTGCATACATTAGTATTCTGGGTCAGGTTCGTCCTCTTTGTTGAAGTCACAGGAGAGTTATACACTCTGTTGTCTTGGTATGAAGTCACTCTATTTACATAGCTGTCACAGCCATCGCCATCTGGCCCACATACACACACACACCACACGGTGGAAAAGCGCCAGTTGAAATTAAGGATGGGCATTTGACAAAGTCCATGTTTACATGTGAATGATCTTTCAAGATGGAGATTTTGTTTGTTTGCATTTTTGAAAAATCCAAACCTTTTTTAAAAAAAATCTTGTTCTAATGATACGAACAAAGCTATATAAAAAAATGTTTGAAGACACTGAAATTTCCATACGTGCCTCCGCCACAGCCGCGCATAATTAGCCGATTGTCCTCTCTTTGTTACCAAAGGCATATTTTTAGTATGCGGCCTGCCAAATATTCAGGATGATAAATTTAAATGTGAGACTAATGTGTCTCGCCGCTCTCTCCAGGTACATGTCATCATGAAACATCGTTGATGAATGAAAGCGACATCCCAACACTGACACATGATACAACCAAAGCTCCATTTTCTTTCTCCCCATACTACTAACACATAAAACACGCGAATACTCCCTGTTTTATTTTATTTTTTTCACCCACAAATGTATTCCCTCAAAATTGACAATACCATCTTGGTGGCATTTTGTTTCTGGGTGACACAACACAAAAGAGGAACGCATTCCAGCAAAATTGGTCACACAAATCAGCATACCGGGGCCCTGCTAGAATCCCACATGGATGATAAGTCAATACATTTTGCTATGATAGAGACAACATCGGAGCATTCTAGTAAACCTAGTAAGGTAGCAGCAGTGGCTGGAACAAGCAATCACTTGGAAGCATCTGGCAAGAGGATTCAAATTGAGACTCCCATCAGGGATGGGCTATCTCGCACACTATATAATCCATTCAGATGTCTGAATCCGACAGGCATTCAGCTAGATAGCCCGCGTTGCTTGTTAGAAAAGACACAGGCTAGGGTGCAGGTGAGGGAGAGAGAATAAACAGAGAGGGGAAAGACGAAAGAAAACATGTGAGGGGGAAAGCGTTGTGTACATTCAAGTACACACTGGTAACATTGTCGTTCATTGAAATGATTCTGATTCAACTCGTGAATCACGCGGCCACTAAATTCTAACAATAATCCAGACTCATTCACACATGGTGAAACCGGGTGTTATCAGCCCCTCTAATCACCGGTGTGACATTTTTTTTCTCATATTAATGCCGCTAAACCCTTTGTACACGCACTCGGTCTATCACACGTGATTTGCTGACGAGGAAGAGTAAGATTTCGATCGGTGCGGCGCTGTGACGGAGGCGGGTAGCGCCCCGGCACAAATCTTGGCGGCTCAAAGGACAAAACATGTAGGAGTGGAATACATCTCCCATCGGTGAGATGACAGCAGGGTAAGACCTGTTGTTCTGGAACTTTTCCCTTAAGTGATATTGATTGAGCTGGAACACTTAAAGGACAACCGACATCACTTTTTTGTTTCCTAACTGACATCAGAAAAACGTTTTATAGCATCTAAAATACCCAAAACACGCAGTATGATATGTTTATTCAAATGCAAAACACCAATAAAAATGACTGAAAGTGAGCTGAAACTGCAAAAATATGAAACCAGAAGTGGCCAATTTCAGAAGGTCCCACCCCCTTGTTTGTGGTGTCACCCCAAGACGTCTTGCCTTGCTGGAGAATCAAAACTCACTTGAACATTTGAGCAATTGTTGACATGGAAAGAAATAAAGGGTCGGATTTGGACATTGGTTGGTAACACTTACTCGATGCTAAAATTGTTCTTGTTTTGTCCGGTTTCATTTCCGATGTTCCACTTTTTCATATGTAGCTGATGTCTTTTTCTGTTGTGCATCTCTATTCGTGTGTCTCATGTTAATCAAGAGTTCCTCATCGTACAAAGAACAATGATAGTGGCAACTGGCCATGAGAAGTTAGAATGGGCGACAAGTGCAGGGTGTGTCCTTCATTACACACACACACACACACACACACACACACACACACACACACACACACACACACACACACACACACACACACACACACACACACACACACACACACACACACACACACACACACACACACACCCACACACCCACACATGCGTGACCTTTTGGTCCGACCTTGTTAGATATTGTAAAGTGAGTCCTGAAGTTTAGCTTCTTGACCACAAACAATGCATACTAAATCGATAAGACACGTATAAGCAGGTGCGTATTCGGTAGAAAAAAAAGATAGTCTCTTCAAAAGCCTGGAAATGGCCTAAACTCTCCCAAAACTGCAAACTTAAAAATATTCTAATGACATACTCATTGTCTTTTAGTCAGTATATCAATGGAAACTTTATTCATATCTTCATTATATATCCCATTAAATGTTATGTATTTGATTGTAATTTACTTTAATTTCTATTAAAATGTTATTTTATGTGTATTATATTTTAATTTTTATTTTATTATTATTATTATTATTTTTAATTATTTTATTTTTAGTTTTAGTTGAGATTAGATAACATCATTGGTCTCCCAGGGGAGAAATTCACAATTCAGAGCAGCAAAGTTATCAAAGGAAAAAGTAGATTTAATTTAATTTTTATATTTTATAAATTGTCAGCAGTGTGTTTTGTCAGAAAACAAAGACGTTTACTGCTTAACAATGCTTGAAAAACCATTTTCAGGCCTGCGGTTTTCCCAGAGTAAGGGTATATCTTACATTTACGCAGAAGCGTACAATCATGCCGATCCAAAACGTGGACTTCAACTGTCTTGGGGGCTATTAGCTGTGTATGCGCATAGCAGGTGATAGCTCAGCTTTTCTTTTTATTGTCGGCTGGGTGGCCTTTTAGTTATACTGTATGCTTGAGCCACAAAATAATTCAATAGCCAACATTGACTTTATTAGCCCATGTTTAAAAGGAGTCTCACATATGGAGTATCAAGTATCTGCTTGCATCTTGTCGACTTTATATTAGCGGATGTTTATATCTCTGGAGTGTGAGGAGGTGGGTTTCGTTCAAAGCGGATTAGCAAAGACAGAAGGTTAACTACGGCGGGGGCGTAGGTGGATGGCTCACTGCCATGCCGGGTGCACACGGATGGACGCACTCTTGATTAAATCAGATAGTATTATTATTGTGTACTATTACTAACATTTCACGATATGGATGCATTTACATTTGCGGCGTTGCACCAAATCAGCCGTCTATGTGAAGCACACTGCTTTTTTTGGAGCAAATGAACAGGTAATCAATTGGTCTAGTAAGTCACACAGCATTCACCCCTTTTTTCCCTTGTAATTAGTGAAAAAAAAAAAGATTGTTATGCCCATAAAACTGCCATTAAATGTCCAAACTATTCCGTTGGTTATTTTATAATTGCCTGTACTAATCTGGTGAATTTAGTAAATTTTATTTAGTCGATTATTGGCCCAAAATATAATCATTGCAGCAATGTATGTGGATCCAAACCATTTTATTTCTCAACTATATGATGATATACAATTGACGAAATTTGACACATTTCTTTCAGTAGACTTCTTAATGGTTGTTTTTATCATCCCCAACTTTTTCCTTTTTTAAAATGATACCTTTTTTGATGCTTTTCCCATCGGTTATTTCCCTACCCCAACCATTTCTCTCATCCCATTGACTTTATTCTACTTTCGTACTCAACCCTGAACCTTTTTCCTCTCCTAGCCTGCCGATTTAGATGCCTGGGTAAGAAACACTGCTATTGTCAGTGCCTCTCGCCTTTTCTTGGTCCATCCCTACATCTATCTCTTTCACTTTATTTCTCTCTCTCTCTCTCTCTCTCTCTCTCTCTCTCTCTCTCTCTCTCTCTCTCTCTCTCTCTCTCTCTCTCTCTCTCTCTCTCTCTCTCTCTCTCTCTCTCTCTCTCTCTCTCTCTCTCTCTCTCTCTCTCTCTCTCTCTCTCTCTCTCTCTCTCTCTCTCTCTCTCTCTCTCTCTCTCTCTCTCTCTTTGGCAAACACGCGCACACACCCACACGCACTCTATCCAAATGTCATGTTTTCATTGTGCATTAAAGCGAGGCTGTGAGTGTGTTTCCAGCACCATTCCACACAACAACACTTTGGGAGGTATTCAGCCAGAAAATTACACATCATCTGTGCTGCTGGCAGAGGTGATTTTACACACACACACATACACGCACACACACAGACACACGGGTTCTCCAGCATCAAACAGCCTCTGTGGTAAGGAAAAAAAGTGCAGTGAGCAGCACAGTATAAGGATTTGCAGATGTGCTCTTTAGGGATGCAGATGCCTGTTAAATTGGGATAAGACTGGATTACAATAAGTGTAATGTCAATCTCTGTGTGAGCATGTTATCAACAAAGAGCGCAGAAAGCTGGGCAAGCACTTCCCTTTTGTGGATCATTACCTGTGCATGTGCACGCAGCACATTGTGTCATATCATTATTTCTTATAATTAAATATTCAAAGTACGCATTTTACTAAATTTTGCCAGTCCGTCATTCGTCATCTGTCAGCAGCTGGGGGTATCCGTCCGTCACACGGTCGTGCCTTCAGTTAGACTTCCATCTTGAGTTACACAGAGAGCCTCAATAACATTTACACTCTATCTTGCTTGGCTTGCATGTTGCCATTGCCTCAAAATCCACGTCTCTTTCTTCAGCCTTCTTCCCACCTGTAAAAAAAAAAGTTGGACTCACTGGTCATGTTAAAGCGTTTCATCTCACCGCAAGTCGTTATGTAAGTCATGTTGCATTCAGTAGATGTTTTTAGTGCTCAGAAGAAAAACGTGATTCAGTTTGTCATCACAGGCCACATTCTGTATGTTTTGTGTTGTTGGGTCCAGACAAGGGTTATCATTTCAGAATAAACAATGGTGAAAACAAAATCAACAACAATGTATCCCATGATTAGATTTATATTACTTAGGCAATCCAATGAAGCTAAACCCACCCAACCTTGCTTTTCTGGACAGTTGCATAGATGTATTAATTGGATAGGATGTTTGCCTCCTGAAATCTGATTCCACCAAAAGTGTTTTGCATTAACATATTAGATGGTGAGTTGTGATGATTATGCTCAAAGTGATCCGTAAGTATTCTTTAATGTAAAGTCCATTTAACGTCATTTGCCAAGGACACATTGTTATTCAAATGTTGACATTTTCAAATGGTGTCAAATGGGACACCCGATATTTTGCAACGTTGTTTTAGCTTCATTAATATTCAGGGTGGCACCCTGTATCCCATTTTCTTCCATCCTGAAGGTCGCGGGTTTGATCAGTTTTCCTAATTTTCCTTCTCAAGATCAGGTTCTTATGCTTTATTTTTGTCCCACAGGCCAGGCAGTTGGAGAGGAAGGAACAAGAGTTGGCCAGCATTTCCAGCTTCTATGAAGATCAAATTGAGATACTAGAGAAGAAAGTAAGAACGACATTGATATTTGACTTCATTACTTCATTCGATTCCGCCACTTTAATGTACGCCATGTTTCAATGAATCGGCAGGGGCATGACAGCCATTTTCAGGTGCGAGCGGCTGAAATGTCACTTTTTTTATACGATGTAAAAGGACTGGACAATTTCAGCACAAGTGACAAGCATCGTCTCTTTCACTTATTCCCACATTGTATCGTTTTAAAATGTGAACTCAAAGCTATATCGTGTTATGATAGCCCCCGCTGCCCCCCAAGAGTGATACAAACCATCCAACTTCCAATAGTATCCAAGACCAAGTCAGCGAGCATCTGTCTTGGAAAATGGTGAGCAAAGAATTGGGCAAGTTTAGTGATTTGTTTACAGCTGTTGGACTATCAACCAACATAGCATTTAGCATTAGCCAAAGTGTTAGCATATCCGCTAGCCACCTGATTGGCTTGCGACATTTTTTTATTTTTGATGTGAGCTATTTCTTGGGTATTGATTAATTCGGGAGGTTATCAGTTTGAGCACTTCAGAAATAGATTTTTTTTCTTCTCAAATTACATTTTCCATGTTTTTAGTCATAATTCTTTTTTTAAACTAGGCATCAGTACTCATTTCTTAAGAAAAAAGTGTTTTAACCTCAATGCAATTTTTTAAAAACAAATTGATGTGTTTACGTCTGTGTAAGCTCTCAGTCGTACAGGAGTGGTCCATCGATGAAAAGGTCTCTTCAGCCATCATCTGTACTTTTTTTGAAGGTGTCGGACGTTTCGCTTCTTTTCCAAGATGCTTCCTCAGCGAACTAAAGTCTTACTGGTAGTATCGGCCCTATATATATATATATATATCCCTAATGTCCAGACATGGCGGCGCCGGACACTGCTCCGTCCGACACCTTCAAAAAAAGTACAGATGACGGCTGAAGAAACCTTTTCATCAAATTGACGTGTTCTTCACCAATGAACATCTTATGTGCAAAAGATGTTTAAGGAATACATTGCCGCAGCAACAGTCTGAAATACGTTCAGCTAAACAATACGTTCAACTAAACTGTGCCTGATTTATGAAGAAAGACCACTGCTCTCTTAAATGTTGACGTGTTCTCCCTCTAATGAGACAAAAATGGTGCAGGGATTCACAGGGACGTCATCATGCCTTGAGAGTATCACATCAATTCTAACTCCCCGCAGAGTGAAATCTCACCCAAAGACAGAAGAGACACTGTTCCCTCTCGGATTGTCAAGCCTCCCTCGCAAAGTCAAAATGTAAATGAACTGAAAGTTTCAGCGGGCAGATGAGAGTGTGAGAGTCAGAACTCAGTGCCGATAAACCAGCACTCAAGAGACCGTTTCACTGGGAAAGCCGCGGTTGCCTAATCAAATGTACTTCTTTACTTTGTCCTTTAGCTAGCGACCCTGAAATCTTTCTTTGAAAATGTGTCGCAAAGAATAAAAGACACACTTTGTGGGGTGCTTTTAAACAATTCTGACATTTTTTTTCTTCCACTCGAACACTATTATGTTCATATTTTGCTCCCTGTAAAAGCCACAAGCACAGCGGCTACGTACGCACTTCCATTTTACCGGGTACATTTGTTAAATGGCTGTTAAGTTTTGGTGTTGAAACTGGTGGATGATTTCGTGCTCTTAGTGATGGATGGACAACAAAGTAAAGGAAAAGATGCAAGAGACTGAAATCAGCACACGGGAATGAAAAAAAGGGGACATGAGAGCACAGAAAGGCAGTCTAAAAATGGATGGTGGCCTTTAGAAGTAGATGCCAAAGCAAAATGTGGTGTTCCTTTTTTATTATATAAAACACTGAAAGTAAATACCAGATAGGTCAAGGGTTTTGCCACGAGCCACATTGTAGTGACTGTTTCCTCACGTGGGCTGTTATGAATTTGGGGAAGCCATTAGAGTGTTTAATCCCCTTCACATATTACATGTAGAGTGCACAACAAATTAATGGGTAACTGGTTTTCAAATTTGACCATAAAAGTAATGACTGTGATTGTGTAATTCAGATTCTTATCTTACAGACAGTGTAATTGTCGGCGTTCAAATACCTGACATGTTTCGGCGTCTACTTCCGCCTTCGTCAGAGTGTCACGGATGTTGTTGTGACGCGCCATTTTCAGCTGATGTTGCTATCGGGGCGTGACCTACCTGTCAGATCTGTGATTGTGGTTTACATGGGAAATTTTTACATTTTTTAGTTTGTACTTTAGCCAGCATCATGGAATTTGACATGCTTCATTTGCTTTTACGGACAGGATAAAATGATGTGGCGGGCCAGATTTGACCCCCGCGCCTTGACTTTGACACCCGTGATATAGGTTATTGCTAATGTGAACGTATACTTTAAGAGTTGACTGCTGAAGGGGAAAAGTGCTGTTGATACTTAAATATGTTAGCATATTTTCAATCATTAGCATTAATTGGAATAAACCAAGATATGACATTTGTTCCATTGGTACCTTGATACACGTTATCGCTACCCCGCTCATCCTATGTCCTCACTTCCACTCTTAACCCGTTTTTTGAGTGTTTCACTTGAGACCAGCTGTTGCGCCTTCCGGCACGGACCCATCTCGGGACCTTATCTGGTCCCTGGCACGAGCTTTCTCGAACCCACCGAAGAAAAAAAAATCCGTCTCCATAGTTAAGTCAGATGGCATGGCTCCCTGCATGCGAGCGGCACACCAAGCAGCGCTTGACGGAGGAGAATGATTGGCAGAAGAGTGAAGGATGCTCTATCTTTCTGCTTTTGCTGCCATAGTCCCCTTTCCTAGACATTTTCCACCCCTGCTTGCTCGCAGCTGACCTGCATGTGGATGGGGGGGGGGGGGGGGTTGAAAAAGAGGGGGACTGAAAGCAAGAGATAAAGAAGCTATATAGACTATGAATTAAGCAGACAGTCCCTCCTGAGCAGGCATCTATCGCCCTCCTTCTCTTCTCTTCCATTTTCAATCTAGCACTTAATTCATCCAGGTCTCCTTCGCTGCCCTCTCCACCTTTCTCCGCCTATCTTCACTTTCCCATACCTGTGGAAAATTCCCTTAAAATGAAATTAATGGCCTCTTAAAAATTCAATTGTGATCTACTGTCTTGGGTCACGCTCATAAATGCTGAAAAAGAGCAAAGCATCAAGTTTTCTTCTGTCCTAAACTCATATCCATGCTCATCGTATCCATTTTTCAGCAAAGATACGTTTCAACTATGCCCCACCTTCAGTATTTTTCTCTGAGACAGTGATGAATAATACACAAACCTCCATATATTTACTGTAATTTCCAGACTATTGGACCCATCCGAGTATGAATTACATCCACAAAATTTAAAATAGTAATAATAAATTAATTGTATAGGCCACACTTACTATATTTCGAATTTTATAGAAAGATGCTCATAAAAGATTTTTGAAAAAAAAAAAAAGTTAATTTCTGTAATTTCTCAAGATTAACTCATTCATTGCCAGACGTGCAAAAAGTCCACTCCAGTGCCAGGGTTTTTGTTATTTTCACTCAAATTCCAGGACCCACAGAGTATTTACTTTTAGGACTACATAAACATTCAATGCTTTCATCAGAAAAAAAGAGTTCATTCCTAAATTGTACGTGTCTAAACCCTAATGAGGAATAAACGGTACAGAAACTGGATGGATGGTGTGTGTTGCTAGTTAGCGTGTTTTGTCTCTAAATTCATTGAGACCAAGCCATAAGAAAAGCCATAAGCCATAAGACAAAGCCATAAGTGTGCATTCTCGTGAATGCACACTACGAAATGCTAATGGGAAGTATTGGTATTGGCGTTAAATGTATTGGCAGCATGACGATCGTTAGCCTGTAAAAAAATCCGTAAATGAGCCGCATCATTCACGCCGCAGAGTTTAAAGCAAGGGGAGAAAAAAAAGGTAATGGTTAATTGTAAGGAATTTACGGTACATATTCACCCATATGCGTATGTCAAAAGATAAGAGCAACGAGATTAGTTGCAGACTTCCTTGCAAATTGTTGTGTGATCTTTCACTGAATCAACATTTTACTTAGTATAACCAATAGCTGTGCACGTCTGTGTTTGAATAGATGGATAAAAACATGCTGCGGTTTGAGTTTGCCAAAGGGATGAATGATAACGCACATTAGCTTGTTTATAGCTTGGTATAGATGGATTTTGGGTCCACCTGAGCACAAATGAGTGTGTGCAACTGCTTACAGTATTTGTTTGTATAGTGGCGGGTTTGACTTGTCACTGCCCAAGTAGTTGTGATATATCAATCTCTTTCTGCCACCATTTGTAGAGGTTAGTTTACGAATAGATACCTCAAGAACCCCAAACATAACGAGACAATCCCTAGCACTACTGCTCTCTTTTGTATTCATGAAGGACTTCCTAATCTGTTCAGGTTCAGCATGTCTTCCTGTGACAACAAAGCCTGTGACTCTGTAAACAAGTGTCGGTTTAAAATTCATCTCTTTTAATCCCCTCTGCCCTGCTTTGTTAGCACCTTCCTCTGTGAGAAAAAAAATCTGTCTTCGTCCGAGTATAGGGAGCTTGGAGAGGAAAAAAAAACACCCTCGCCACACTCTGACATCATCCTATCTCAATCCAAAACTGCTGGAGTGTCGTCTGCATGCAAGCATCATTGGAACAAGCGTTCACGCACATATAGATTTACTCAGACACCTGCATGTATGCAAGATTACACCCACACACTCATCTACCATGCACCCACACTAATCCTCCGTGAGCTTTTCCTACGCCCCCCCGCCACCAAAATCATAGCCTCCTTCCGTTGAGGGTTATCGTTCCTCTTGACTGTCTCTCTTGGGCTTTTGTCCCCAAATGTGCAAATGACCGTGGAGAGCTTGGTTTTTGTGCGTGCTACTGATAGCGGTGACATTCCTCTGATGTCAAAGAGCTGAGCATGGGTTGTTAGTCTGTTTTTGGGCTAACACGACAACAACAAAAAATAATAATATTCATGCTAAATGTCGCTTCATGCAAACATCCCCCATTTCCTCTGCTTTGGTATTCCCAAATGAGGAGATACTGTGTATCAGGGAGTCAACACAATCATAGTGTCCTTCCCGAAATTTCAGTTTTAGCAGAAAGTCAAGGTCATAAACTAGTGAAGAAAAAAACAATCTCACTTTGCGAGTTTGAGTTTTATCCCAAAACATGCTTGACAGGGTAATGAACTGTCACGTTTTTCAAGGTGGTGATGGCGGTTGCGGATCCCAAAAAGCAGGCAGGAGGGAGCAGGAGGTCGTGTTTGTCAAATTGTGTTAAAATAAAGTCATCAGGAACAAAATGTACAACATCAAAGTCATCTGAACGGGAAAAATACAAAGTATCAAAAGAAAACCAAGTGTAAAAGTCCGCCAAGGTTAAACAAACACATGCACAGCATACAATGCATCCAATTGCACAATGCATACAATTGCATACAAAGCATACAATGACCCGACACTGAATGGTCGTGCTGGGAGTCCTTTTAACTGTGACTGATTGGGAACGACCAGTAATTGCGAGCGCTATCCGTTGGTCGACAATCCGAACGTGGCAATCCGCCACTGATCGGGACGACAAGCACCTGTGCAGGTGCAGGCGGGGCCGATAGCGCCACCCGTTGCTCGCCAACCAGATCATGACATGAACGAGTTATCATTTTTTTCAGAGTTGAGAACATGTGCGTTCATGGTTATTTTTCCTCGACACCTGACTAGGAACTAGTCAGGAACTAGTTGTATCCTTCCTCTCAACGAACCTTTGACCTTAATGAAGACAGGTGCAGAAGAAATTAATCGACGACAACACAATTCGCTGTACACACACACACACACACACACACACACACACACACACACACACACACACACACACACACACACACACACACACACACACACACACACACACACACACACACACACACAGGAAATGGGTCTTTCCATTTTGACCCAATTTTTTTAGGTTCAAATGAATATAATAAATTCGGTCAAAAACAATACAAAAATGGGTACTATATTAATTATAACACCCCCTAATTGGTTTCTTTAAAATAAACCAACATTAAAAGTTTGTCATCTTTATTCAGCACTCAGAAATTAATGAATGAGCCATTTTTAAACAAGCAAAAATGTGCCCATTTTACATTTGATTTTTGCTTGTTGGCATTCCAAATATCAGGCCTATTCACTCCTTTGTAAAAAAGGTTTATTTTAAATAACTCTGTGATTGATCTGATATTTATTTTCTAACACAATTTTCTTTGAAAGTAGTTATTGAAGGATTTTCAATGGTTAAAACAAAAAAGGGAATTTTTATGTCGACACTTTCACTATCCTGCGCGAAAAGTGGTCACTAAATAATTTCGAATTGTAATATCACTACCTGTGAAGAGATCAGCCAAGTATCAAGGGCAGATTATTACATCGCAGTTCATACTTGCCGATGGGATTAAGGAAACTGTATCTGTGATATGACTGAAATCTTTTCCAACACCAGACATTGGGATCTGTGGATCAGTGTGAAATAAAAAAAAAATATGAGAATAACCAGGGGGAATTCGGAGAATGGAAGACAGGGGGAAAGCAAAAAAAAAACATTTTGTTGATCAAATTTCTTTGCCTGCTCACTTATTTCAATTATCTTCCTTTGCTATCTGCATGTGTATAGGAATATTGGGGACAATTAAGTAAAAGCACCAGGGCCACGTTTATTTGTTTAAACGTGCGAATGCTGTGGGGTGATGACAAGAGGGATAAACCAAAATGTGTTGTGATGCACTATGACACCATTTTGAAATATTTAAAACATTTTAATTTTAATGAATTTAACTCATTCAATGCCTTTCCCAAATTTACTTGGTAATTGAAAAGCATGACGTGGAACGCCATTCCCGAATTGTTTTGTTTTTTCTTGTGGGGTCGTGGGCGTCAAATTGCGGTCGGACCTCTGGCAATGTTTTTCCCTCCCACAAGGGGACAGCATTTTCCATTGTACAGCATTTCCATTGCAGATAACTAGAGCCAAATAAAATTAACTAACATTTTCTGATGGAAGAAGAAAATCTAAGGTTTCTTACGCTGCATCAAATGTTGATGTAGTCCTAAAACTCAATATTCTGCGGGTCCTGCAATTTGAGTGAAAATGAGAAAGACCCTGCCACTGGAGTGGACACATTTTTGCACATCGTCTGGCAAAGAATGAGTTAAAATAGTGATAAATTTATGGAGGCATTGTTTTCCAAAGCCTTTTGACAAAATTCCCCATCACATCTTTTGGTTAATTGACTGTGACGTTTAGGTACGTTGTCCAAGATAGAAAGTGACTGTATTTTTCCTTGTAATTCTCTTATGAGTGTTTAAGATTAGAATGTAGTGCACTAAACGCTGAAACTGCTGATTATTCACGTCAAGGAGGCCTGCATCTGACCTTGCCCGCATGGCAAAAGCTCTTTCTGTGCTGTAATTGCAGTTTAAATACCACTCTCCCAACATGAATCAACGCATTGTTGGCATATCAGCTGCCCATCGGCATTCCCATTTGCTGGTTGTTGTTGCGGATTCAAAGGTCTTCAATTTAGGGAGCATTTGACATTCTTTTGAGGATGCGTGAGCATCTGATCTTGTTACCTTATTCATGCTTATATTAAATTCTATCATAAAACCAATTGTCATTTCATTCATTTTCATGTAAACACGTACGGTGATATTCTCTTATGTGCAATGGAAGTCTTCGCATCATGAAAAGCTGCGTATGCTCGGGGTGATATCAGTGGTAGAATATCAACAGTAATTTCATATGATCTGTGTCTCATACTTCTTTATGTCACTTTCTTTGCCACCAGAACCTTGAAGCTTACCAGCAGACGGCTGAACAGTACAACCGGACAGCCACCAAAGCAGAGGCTCACATCAGGTAACCCTACTGACTTTTACGGCAGGGCCAAATTTGGTTAACTTTCTATATTTGATGACTTGATGAAGTATATTTCTGGAATGTCCCACCCTATTCTTTGGGTTGTTATTCAATTTCCTTTGTTGGTGATGAACATTATTTCTTTGCTCTGGAGAGACGTTTGACATAATATCCCAATCTGTGAACCAGAATGTTCTGACATGAACTAATTTTCAACATTGATTGATCTCGCGTCATCTGTATTTTTTGCCCATATAGCATTAAAATGCCAACAGAGTCAGTCTTTTCAATGGTTGGGTCAGTGCGAAGCTGCAGTCTGCTGATATCCCTTAAAAAAACATGTTTTCACGTGGGATAGCGGCGCTGCAAGCTCACCTGCTTCAAAATAAAAAACTAAAAGAAAGTGCTTCATCCACTGCTTAAATCTTGCCGAACTGGCACTGCCCGTTTGCAGGCGATGCCAGTTTTCACCCTGTCTAGCCATTTCTGGGAAAGAAGAGAAAGGCCAATCCAGTTCACATTCCCTTTTTCTGTGTATCTGCCAATGATAATCATGTAGCAGCTAATAAGCTGACATCTATTTGTCCATCGTGCTCCTCTGATGCCTGAAAAAAAAAACAATTGCAGACAGGAAGTCTACTTTCACATTCTTGCATTTCATTAGCATTCATGGCTATTCACTCAATTTGCCCCATCGCCCGCACAATTTAATCCAAAAATTTGTTTGACACGATTAGACAGGTTTTGTCAGGGTACTGTTCATTGCTGTATGAAAAAAAAGGTTACAAGATAAGTTGAGTGCAATTTTACTGACAGTTTGTGTCGCCACAATCTTCATCTTATTATTTATTATTTTGCAGTGCCAACGTTGACAATTTTGCACAAGGGCACACTGTATTCAGGCGTCTGTATGCTTGTCATGTTCTGTCTGCATTTGGTCAGCAATTCATTGTGCCGTGGTCACTGTCATTTCACACTACGCTGACCATCCAGTAATTATTCTATTTACTCGCCGTAGAAGGATGGGTGAAGTTTTGAAAGGCTAAGAAAAGCCGTATTCTCCGTATTTTCTTCTGGCATTGTGTTGGCCTCCATTTCCAACTTGTGCTCTAAATTCATCTTTTATCACGTCAATTTCACTTGTCAACATTTTCATTCTCTCTGCTGCTCCCATTTCTACTTGGCAAATGTTTTTTTTTGCTCATGCTGCTTTGTTAAAGGACAACCGACGTCTCCGGACAAGTTGTGTCCATAATTTGTAAAATGGCTTCAAATGACTTCTACTGAGCGTATTTTACAAAGATTCCACCGCATATAGCTATATTTTACCTTTTAAGACTCGCGCTGAATATTCAGGAAGTCTTGTTTTTGAGTTGGTGATGAGTCCGTACGTGACGTCACCAAAGGAACGCCCCCTTGACCGTAAAAAAGACGCATTGTAGCAGTCCTTCCATCACGTCAATGTATTTTGCTGTACTTGTTTGGTCTGGGGAACTCGTGTTGCACCCAAGCACTCGTGTTGCACCTCGTGTTACATCCAAGCGCCATATAAGGAATTTATAAGCCTGTGGAAACGGAGGTAGCCACGGGAGGCCGCCATTTTGTGCCTCTTTTTTGGGTGAGAGATTTACCCCCAATGTTGCCTCAAAATGGCACAAATAAATTATTTAATCGATTGCAAATATGTATGCTTTCCTCTTCAGAACTATTTGAATCATATTCATAACTGGATATGTAACAAGAAAGCATATTCTCCGAATCTGAAGCCATTGTTTT
Organism: Hippocampus bargibanti; assembly: GCF_051943395.1. Classification (NCBI taxonomy): domain Eukaryota; kingdom Metazoa; phylum Chordata; class Actinopteri; order Syngnathiformes; family Syngnathidae; genus Hippocampus; species Hippocampus bargibanti. Next base: position 3,159,442 of record NC_142745.1, on the reverse strand, counting down.
GATTCACTAGCAATGCAAGACGTCTTGGTCACGAACTGCGGGCGGGACTTTCTGAAAATGCCCAATTCGCTGATATCCCTAAAAAATATCCCTAATTTTTTTTTTTTTGTTGTTAGCGTGCCTGTTTTGAACCGATGCATTCAATGAGGCTTGGTGTTCATCGAGTGCCTCACTTTGATTTAAAAGTAGAAAATCAAAATGACATTTGTTTACCTATGTTGTCATTTTTTTGGATGAATCTTGGCCAGGAACACAAAAATACCTCCAAAAAAATGCACTTTTTTTTGGCCATCAAAAAATCAGTGACGTAATCAAGTTTTTTCAAAAATAGACATACCGTATTTCCCGGTGTATAAGGCACACCCAAAAGCCTTAATTCTCCTCAAAACATTATACTGTACGCAAGTGCGCCTTAAATGTCAAGTCATTAAGTGACAACAGGTCTCGCAACTACTGTCAGCAGCTACCGACTCCATTTCCTCCATTTTTGTGTGCCTTATATTTATAAAACAGCGTTTGACAGTGGAAGATGTTTCATATATATCAGCCACTTTTCCGAGGCACTGTTCCAAGGGTAGATGCTTAAAATACAGCATCAAGCCGTGGAATTGAAATGCTCGAAAATAAAAAGGCAAGTGATGCCAGATAGTCAGGCTCAATTTGAGTGAATCGGTCGACCACTGAAGTTCTACTGATTGAAATGTTATCAGCAAATAGATGTCACACGCAAACAGGCCTGCGACATGTGCACCTTATCTTGTTCCTGAATGTCACCTGTTTTAATGAAACCCTCTTCTTATCCCCTTCCATCGCCGCACTTCCCTACAGTCCCTCAAAGTGAGTTTGGTGGGGGATCAATCAGTGCAGCTAACGGTGCAAATTGTCCTCCTACACTATCTTCTTTCCGCACTCCTACTGTCCATGACATCCATATTGACTGTTTTAAATGGGTTAAGTTAGACCCCCATTGAACCTTTAAATACAAAATGTGTTCAACTCAAAATATACGTCAACACAAACTTAACTCACTCGCTGTCATTCCCGAATTTATACGGAAATTGAAAAGCATGACATGGAGCGCCATTCCCGAATTTATTCGAGATTTGGTTTTTCTTGCGGGGGGTGCCGATAAAGTGCTGGTCAGACCTCTGGCAATGTTTTCACTTCCACAAGGCTGGCAGCTCTGCAAAACTGCATCGCTAATCAATTCACAATCTTTGCTGGCTTCAACGTTTTTTTAGACCCGCGGCAGAACATTTCTATTACCTGTTCCAATCCTGGAGACTGACATTTCGTAAGTGCATCACTTGGCAAGAGTGGGAGAAATCACAATTGGACTTCCCTAAAATAAATCAGTCGTCGCACCCTAACGTACTTTGTGGGGACTCCTCAGACAGTTTTCACAACTATGTATTAGCCAGTGATGTTATGTGGCGTTTGCAAGCTGGAATTTTCATAACTGACACGTATTGTTTCCAATGTTATCCTTTTGACACGACCGCCTAACTTCCTTTCAAAGCTTTTGTACAAAAAAAGATGCATGCGCCCTAATTCCTTTTTAATCTCGTCCCTGCCCTGACATCTTTGATCCTCTTCTTTCTTCCCCTTCACCCAGCGTAATATGAAAAAATGCAAGATAGAAAGCCACGGCTCTTGCTTGAAAGGAGTGCAAATCCTTGTCATCTCACGTTAATAACCGTTCACACACAAACAGCAGCAACTTAGACAAAGAAGGAATAATCAAATGTAACGCCTTAACAGTCTTTGCCTTTTCCTCTTATTGCTTTATTCCCCAATGTCACACTTGTGCCAATTTAGAAACCTAAGCTCTCTTTGCATCAACCACACGCTGCCAAGGTGAGACAAATAAGAATGGGAAACTTTAATGATTGGAAGCTCATCTTTCTTCCGCCAACTCTGCACATATTTATGCAAAACATCACAGGCGGAAATACGCCCATGTGTTGTTTTGCTTCTTCTTTGGTGCAAAATCGTCGCTGTCAAACAAACCCAAGCGCCCAATAGTTTTCTAATAAGAGCTCACCTTTAATTTCAGTCAAACGAGGCAGTTGCTGCAGATTAGGCGAGACAATTTTCTGCTTCAGATTCCATTATTAGAACACTCCTGCTGTCATAAAGTTTCTCTTCATGAATAGAGAAAAGATTTACCCCCCCCCCTACTCCCCTCTTGAGCTCGGATTATTACCTTGGGGCTATTGTAGCTGTTATCGCCTCCTTTTAGTGATTCATTCACAACACGGAACAACTGTCAGAATTTAAAGTCAGACATCAAGCCCTGCTGTAATCATTCTAATGCTTGAAAAACTCTTCCAAAGAGGTTTCAGATGACTAAACTTCCACAATCAACATCATCACTGTATTGTTAGTATTAGATTGTGTTACCTTATATCATGGTTCATCCTGTGCCCCCCTCCATACCCCACCAAAATTTACGGTGCTCATCTGCCCGTACATTTACTGGCATTCCTGATGTAAACCGCGGAAACCTTAGCATCAATGTTTTAAACTATTTACACACCTGATGCAGCTCCATCTTAAACTCACTGTGGAAGATACACAAACCTGAGCTGGATTTGTCAATCTGGGATGTTGCTGAGACAAAACGAAATGGACTGTAGTCTTTTTTAGATACAGTAAAGTCTCGTTATATCGATATCGGTTATATCGATAGTACCGCTTATTACGATACTATTTCTATGAACGCTAGGACAAAATTACATGCGCGCAGGATCGGATATATCGATAGTCTGGTTATATCGATATTTTTTCGGACTCCCGAGAATATCGATATAACGAGACTTTACTGTATGTGTGAATACATTATCTTACTCTCTGCATTTCATCATTTGGCATTTTAAACACAACAATACCATCTCACACGTCAGTGCTTCCTTCAATATTACACATCTATTTCAGATCTGGAGACTGAGGGTTAAGGCATATCGCCACTGTTGCTTTTGAGCATACAGCATTTCCATTAAAAACATTTAGTGGACCGTGTTATGTTGGGGACCATTGTCATTATCAGGAACTGTCTCAAGAAATATAAATAGATGTTGTTTTAACTCTTTCACTGCCAGACCATGTGCAAAGATGTGTCCACTGCGGTGCCAGTTTTTTTTTTTTTTTTTTTGTCATTTTCATTCAAATTCCTGGACCCGCAGAATATTGAATTTTAGGACTACCTTAGACTCTCTTCTTTCATAAAAAAAAGAGTTATTTCCTAAATTATATGGTCTGGAGTTGCCTGAGCTTGAAATGAGGGTGGCTGTACAAAATACAATGCAATGATTTATATATTGCTTTAACAACAGCTGAAACTGTAACAAATCACTAACATGGACAAAAAGAAAATGCTGCCCCCTTCATGAGAGGGAAAAACATTGCCAGAGGTCTGACCAGCACTTTATCAGCACAAATTTAAGAATGGCGCTCCATGCCATGCTTTTCAATTCCCCAATAAATGCGGGAATGGCAGTAAATGAGTTAAACGGTGACACAAAATTATTAAAGGCTGAGGAAGAGGCCCGATGGTGAAGTACCACAAACTTGAACTGACGTGACGAGACATGGCAGTGAATAAGTTAATATGCAGCCAATCGCTTGCAAGCCCACAAATGTAATGTTATCTTCAACACAACGTCTCCTGGACAACGTCCTTCCCAAATAACCTTGTCAGATGATGCAAAGAAGTGCATGAAGGAATGTAGCAGATGTGAAGTGCATTTTTTTCCCCTAAGGGCTGTGCAAAGCTGAAATAGTTTGTGGTTTAATACGTCACTGCCACATTTACCTCCACTCCTCCACCTCTCCCTCTCTTTCTCACCTCCGCTCAGGTTGCATTCACTTCTCATTTCATGAATATTCTCTCCTCCAATGATTAATTTAATCCTGTTTCTCCACCCTCCACTGCGCACTCGCGCACACAACCGCAGATACACACCCTACGCGCAACGCGCAACACACATGCCGCTGCAGAGCAATTTCTTCCCCCATTCAGTGTGTGTACACTTTATCTGGCGCGTTCGCCACACAGACGTAATTCGCGGGCGCACGCTAACAAATTAATTGTGTGTATTTGTCAGTGAATGCAGGGAGACCTGCGCTCCTTCATGTGTGACAGATGCATAATTTGGCAATTGCTTCGTGTGGTGCTATGAGCAAAGTGTTTGAACAGGCAGATAAGAGTATGTAAATAAATGTTGGTCAAAAGGAAGTCAGCTTGTCACACAACATCAAATGAAGCCACGCAGCTCTGGATCCAATTAAACACAAATTCCACTTGTCATCATTGTAACTAGAGGGTATTTTGTACCCTGTTCTGCTTTTTCTCTTTACGCTATTGCGCCACCTATGCTAATGTCGTCATTTGGGGTAAAATGTTTGAATTGTGTCACTTTAACCACCCTGTGTCAATCTAAAATGTTTGTTCCATCCACATTTTGATAATTCTCTCACGAGCACACTTGAAATACAATAAGCAAACAAGCAGGTGTGTATTTCATTTGCATACCCATATACAGTATTGTCTTCTTACAAAACTGAGAACTCCAACAAATTGTCACTTGGACAACCTGTGAACTAATTGGGGGACCCATTTTTTGCCCCACATTCTGTTGATCTGTGCGTGTCTTTGTGTGTACGCAGGCCCCGGCAGACTGTGCCAGTGTGCACCGAGCTACAGGCCAAAGTGCTCCAGTGTTACAAAGAAAACCCTCAGCAAACCTTGCAGTGCTCCAGTTTGGCTAAACAGTACATGACGTGTGTGCAACAGGCCAGAAAGGTAGGCGAAAGGCTTCCTGTGTGGGTGGTAACCCGTGACAGAAGCATCGGCAAAACTGTCATCCAATTAAGTTTTTAGATTTACTTTATGTGCTGAAGATTATCTGCAATGGACTTCCACATAATTTTGATCGAGGACATGCTAAATGAAATATTCATTCCAGCATCAAAATGTTGATGATTAAACCTTTATTTACTGTTTCGGCACTTTAAGATAAGCGTCATGACTGTCACATGAGTGTGAAAATATATTAATTTACAACAGCTTCTGACTGCTACAAATTGTCGGTATTTTGAGAAATCACAGTATGCTAAACTAGATATCCCCGTAATACGGATTGTGACCGATATTCTAAAAATCATTCTACCAGCATGCTCCAGTGGGACAGTGCTCTCACATTCGCAATTAGGACCTAGCAGGCAAGAACAACGTTAGCCAAAAGCTAACAATTTGAGGCTAACCCCGATCGCTGCTAATAATAATCGGAATCAGAAAACCTTTATTTATACCACAATGGGGACATTTTCAAATAATAATACATTTAATTTCCAAGCGCCTTTCAAAACTCTCAAGGACACTGTACATTCGCGAGATTTTTTGGTGCGGGTGAGCAGCGCCAGCCATTCACGCCAGCGTTTACTCGACCCGGAAGCTGCTAGTCTTAAAGGGGAAGTCAACATCAAAAAGTTCACTATATTCTATGCCCCTTCACGAGTCCAAAGAAGACAATATGAATGAATAGAAATTTAGCAGCAAAATTCACTCATTTTAAATCCATCTCACGAGGCAGCCATTTTCAGAATCAGAATCAGAATCAGAATACCTTTATTCGTCCCGCAATGGGGAAATTTGCAGTCCACAGCAGCAATTGAAGAGGGATGGGGTTGGGGTGGGAGTGAAAGGATAGAAAACAAGATATTCTAAGCATAACAAAATAAAAATGTCAACTGTATACTGTGCAAATGTAGATGTGCAAAAACCGTTCTATAAACAAGACTGTACATAGTGCAGAATCAAGAGATGCATTTAGATATATTGCAACAACCCATATTTACAAGTGTCCAGTTTTTTTTTTTTTTTTTTTTTTTTCCACATGTGATCATTGGGAATTGTGAAGCCTGACAGCAGTCGGTAGGAACGAGCGGCGGTACCTCTCCTTCTTGCAGCGCGGGTGTAATAGTCTCTGGCTAAAGGAGCTACCCAGAGCTGTCAGGATGGGCAGGAGGGGGTGGGAGGGGCTGTCCGTCATAGCTTTTAGTTTAGCTAGCGTCCGTCTGTTGCCCACCTCCTCAAGAGAGTCCAGCGAGCAGCCCACGACAGAACTGGCCCGCTTGACAAAGCGCTCCAGTCTTTTTCTGTCCCGGGTGGTGATGCTGCCTGACCAGCAGACAATGCCATAGTGGATGGCTGATGCCACCACAGAGTCATAGAAAGTCTTTAGGAGTGACCCCTGAACTCCAAAAGACCTCAGTTTCCTGAGGAGGAAGAGACTTTCTATTAACTGAAAATGATACCACATTCATCACATTAAGTGATTAGATTAGATTGGATTAGATTAGATTAGATTAGATGAGCCTTTATTAGTCTCACAGTGAAGAAATTTACATTTCACAGTAGCAAAAACAAAATACAGGAGCTGCTGTAAAGGCAACCACTCTCGCGGCGCCATCTTGAAGTAAAAAAAACAAAACAAAAAAAACAATATAACAAATAATGTGACACAACACAAAAGACACAGTCTTCAATCTTGAGCACTTTCTGCACCCTCTTCGTTGCATGAAGCAGTTCTAGATGAACGAGGAGAGGCTAAAAGCCTCTTTTCACCAGATCAGGGATGTTATGGTGGAATGTGCAGGTCTGCTATAAGCTAAGCTTTGCAAACAAACGCGAAGCTGTAGCATCCGTTGATGAGAAGAGATTGTCTCACATCTCCTCTCCCACGTAAATCCGCCTCAATTCCAAGCCGCGACAGTTCCACATACGCATCGGCGCTCTCCGCTGACGCTGATACTCAGACACCAGCAAATCCTTTCAATATTTGCAACTTTTTCTATCCAACAGTCTTTTATCTGTGGTTAGTTCCAAGGGGGACTGCTCATTTGACAGTTTTTAAATCTCCAGTCGCCTCTTGTGTTTGGACTTTTTTGATAGAAAGATTACACCCTTATTTGTCTATCGAAATCAATTTTGTCTATTCAGGCTTTGAGAGATGCATTCGGCTCCCTCGTGACACTTTCATTATTAGTTTTCGTACTCGCATCTTATCTCCAAAGTGCTTATTTTTCACCCATTTTTCCATCAAACAAACAATACCAATGACAAAAGCCAACGATATGAAGGAGATAAAAGGCACAAAGCAATAGCTGGGGAATTTGGTTGTTTAAATTGTACACAAAATGACGACAAACACTCATGATGAACACATTCTGTGTTTTCAAAGCCTTCCAATTCCAAAAAGAATTCCACTCGCATGGTGTTCTTTTGTGATAAAGCACTTTATGTGTATTTTTAAATGCAGCTATTTGGGGGAGGGAGTGATGGGGGTTATTCAAATTAAGACTTCATAAAGGCAAGCTCTTGTATCTAGCTACATTTCCAGCAAGCAATATAATGCTTTTGACTTCACAGTTGGTTTTTTTTTTTGTTCCACCTTCTTCTGTGCACATCTCAAGTAAACAAAGTGGTAGTGATGACATTACACATTAACCCCAAACAAGCAAGAATTTACATCTAATTTACAACAGATTCTTAAACAACAGGTCCGGTAACTTTTTGTCATGAGTTTCAGACAGGGGGTGTAACCCAAGCCTCTAGTGTAGCACCTTATAATGTGGTGTGCCATATATTTTGAAACCTTTTATATACTTTTGTTTTCATTTATTAAAGGTGCGCCTTAGACCCCAGAAAATACAGTATTCTGTCAATTGTTTTTTTTTTCCAATGTAACCAATCATATAAAAAAAATTACAATTCTGTAGCCGTACATGAGACAGCAGCCGTGTAATCGATGTATGTCACGCCATATTTTACGAGGTTAGACAATTTTTCATGGTTGTCCTTCATGCTGTTATTTTCCACGCACGGCACGGATGATAAATCATTTAAGTTTCCTTAAAATTCCAAAGGCCTGGAAGGTCAAAATCGTTTTATTCTCGCCAACTTTTCAACCTTTCTATAGGAGGATAAGCCATGAGATGATATCGTCATTTCCCAGACTGACTCGCGCTAATCTTTTGAACAGTTGGACTTTCAAATTGACCTTTACACTTCTAAAGAGTGCACTATCCTCGGCTCAAACTTAAAAAGATGTGGTCAATGCGGTGAGATTGAAAATACTGTGAAGTAAATGTAACCTGTTGACTGTTTCAAAGCTTTTATGAATCACAACTGACTTTTCGCCATTATGCAGGCCATCGAATATTCCTGCTGCTGTCACTGTTGATGTATTTTTTTTCTTCCTTTCACTTCCCTTCCCCCGCATACCATCTAGCCTTATTAAGACCTCTTCCACTGCCTGTCAATTCACACTTTGTCACATTAGCCAGTGCATTAGTTCTGATCTGCACTGCTGGCCATGGAACTCTGTCACATCTTTGCAAGGTTTGCTTACTATGACAGGTGCTACCTGCCCCTACATGCTCACACACATGTATGTACGTATGTACATACAGTATGTATGTGTGTCCAGTCTGCCTTTCTATTAATACTGCAGTTTTGACTGAGTCGACACTCAAACAGCACTTACAATTTTATAAAAGTTTCAGTATTGTGACACATCGGGATAAGATGAAGCATTAAAGCTCAACTGAATGTGATGACAAGCCCCAGATCCTTTGGCTAGATTATGAATAAAGTTAATTGCCCTTTATTATCACACTGTTGGTTTTATCTATAAGCATTTGATTAATTGTACTTATTATTGCGTGACAGGCACTTTTGAGTTCATAGCTTAATTCTGAATCCATTAACTTTTTTTTTAATCCTGCAAAAACACCTGACGTGTTATGTAAATAATTATGTAATATACAGTGTATGTAAATGACACTTTTTTTCAACTATGATTTGAATGTTAAGTCGACACAAAAGCTTACATTACAAGCCTTCTGACAGTTTAAAGGCAATGTTCTTGTGTATGTGCCGAAGGATTTTCGAAAGGAGCCAGGTTCTTTTTTTGCTACTTCACTCTTTGTAATGAGGAGCAAATTAAATTATACATCATGAAATAACTATGTGGTTAATCGTCATGTTGGAATTTTTGGGAAGATGAAGAACCCAAGGCAATGTATGAAAGAGAATTTCTGGATTAATTACATACGGTGAAAAGAAGTCAAATATTGATCATTGGAAAATCATGATGCAGTATCGGTGCAATTACAAACGACGAGAAGTAATGAATACTATTATTCTCATTTTCACACAAGCATAAAATGCTATCAACACTTTAACTCATTTTTATTGGTCCGTCTGTGTAAGCTCTCAGTCGTACAGGAGTGGTCCATCGATGACAAGGTTTCTGCAGCCGTCATCTGTACTTCTTTGAAGGTGTCGGACGTTTCGTTTCTTATCCAAGAACCTTCGTCAGCAAACTAAAGTCTTACTGGTAGTTTAGGCCCTATCGTTTTTATTGGTGTTTTGCATTTAACTAAAAATATCATCCTGCGTGTTTTGGGTATTTTCGATGCTATGAAACGTTTTTCTGATGTCAGTTAGGAAACAAAAAATGGTGTCGGTTGTCCTTTAAATCTTAAACTGTTAATTTTCTGTCAAAATCACGTTTATGGAAAATCTTACTATCAGACCATGAATTGAAAGGCTTTTCTCTTGTCCTTATCTATTCTCTTTCAACATCTAACAAAAACCCCCCATTGTCAAAGTCACATTGAAGAACAAATGTTTCTCAGACCACCACTTTCTGCAAGTGTCATCACCCTCCTCCACAACACTCAATGAGGCTCCACTGGAAACCATTTGCTGGACGCAAATGGTATCGCTGCGCCTTTTTAAAATAATGTACGGGGGCGCACAGCAACTGAGAGACACTTGCCTTTTTATTCCACACGCTTTACCCACTTAAAGCCATCAGTCTCCTGGAGGAAGCATTTTGTCCAGTCCGGTGTGTGAGTGCACGCTGTCCTCAGAGATGCACGATTAAGTGCCACTCCAGTTTTACAGTGATTATGGAATATTTCTCTGCCACAAGTGAATGGGATTTCTAAACGCACATATAAGTCAAAATTGATTTGGTGATTAGTGACATTTAATGTCACTGACAAATATAGACTTCAATGTTGTCATCATTAAAGCCGATGTTTACGACCAATTTTTGGATGCACTAGTTAAAGGACAACCGACGTCTCCGGACAAGTTGTGTCCATAATTTGTAAAATGGCTTCAAATGACTTCTACTGAGCGTATTTTACAAAGATTCCACCGCATATAGCTATATTTTACCCTTTAAGACTTGCACTGAATATTCAGGAAGTCTTGTTTTTGAGTTGGTGACGAGTCCGTACGTGACGTCACTGAAGGAACGCCCCTGACCGAAAAAAAAAAACCACATTGTAGCAGTCCTTCCATCACGTCAATGTATTTTGCTGTACTTGTCTGGTCTGAAAACCTCATGTTGCACCAAAAAGCAAAATACAGTCGAATATTCTTGGATTACTCGATACATGTACAATCAATACTGTACATGCTGAAATTTTTAGGCTTAGCAGAATCTGATCAGTCCTCGATAACCAAAACCCTGCAATTGTATTTATTTGGGGAATGGGGGGGGGGGGGGGTGAGTGCGCATGTGCATTTTGATTTGCTGTTTGTTAGGCTGCTGTAGCTGCAATGGCGCTGCAGCAAGCTTGTTATTTATTGAATTTCCTCTCAGATTACTGCGCTTGGTGACACACTTGAAAGTAGAAAATTGACCTAGGCAAGCATGTGTGAATATCAATATTTGTGTCTCTATCTCTCTGTATTCCATCCCACCTCTCCGTCATCCATCATCACCAAGGCGACCATCCTGTGAAGGCACAGACCACATCAAGTTTTCTCCTACAAACACGCACACACGCACACGCACACACACACACACGCACACACACACACACACACACACACACACACACACACACACACACACACACAGTCCACAGATTTGGCTGAAAGCTATATCATACAGCCAGCTAAACGTCTCGCCTTTTGCCTCTGCTTTCCACTTCAATGTATTGCGTGATCAATTTCTCTCTGCCACGTTTCAGCTACCATGTTCTTTTCTTCATTTTAAGCCAGGCACACTTTATTGGAGAGTTGTGACTCAGCGGTGGCCAAACTTGTTCATTTAGTCATACCGGCAGATCGAATTAGTGATACTGTATTTACTATTATTAACAAAGTGGTGTCCCAAGCATGCTTGCATAGGGTTTCAAATGTTGTTTTTTTTTGTTGTTGTTACCCTCGATTGAATATTACCAATCTCATTGTAAAGTGAAAAAATAAATTATGATTGTGCCCTAATTTGCAACCACAATTAGAACAAGTGGTAGAGAAAAAAGAATGGATAAGTGTGGTCATTTTTACACTAGCAACATTTCAAACTAATTTAGAAAAACAGTCTCCAATGTTCAACAACCAAAATATAAATCTGTTTTCATATTCCATATTTAACAACTTCCTGTCTCGTTACATTGGGATCATTTTTGCCCTAAGTGAAAATGAAATCAATTAGGTCAGCCAATCAAACCAATGCGTGCGTCAAGCATACATCCAAAATGATTGAAGACCTGTTTGTGTGCTGTGCTTGTAAAGGACAAAACCAATTGACTCACAACATGGCCTAACAGCGAGTCTAATCAGTGACCTTGTGTTTAGTTTAAAAAAAGATATATATAAATAAATAAAACACACAACCATAGCTCTACGAAAAGTGTCTGATTGACAATCTTTGCCTGGTAACTGTCTCTTGGCCTCCCAAGAGAAAACCAAGCTGAGTGCCTTTTACCCTGAGCAGAGAAGACAGTTATTGATTTTCTAGTTGTCTATTATTTTTGTTTTTCACAGAGAAAGGGTCGAGTGAGCGAGTCTCTTATTTATTTATTAATTTTCTCCCCATCACCTATGTCAGTGTCAATGTCTCTTTATATGTTGCCACGTGTGTGTTCAGGTGTGCTTGCCCACGTCTCTGTTGCTTGTTAGCTGATGACAGCGGAAGTGTTAACGCAGCCCGCAACGTGAATCCTGTTGCTTTGACACCACTGCCGTTTGAATTAGACTTCCAGTCAACCAACACAACAATTCTCCGACACCTCACATCGCTCACTAATTGGATTGAAACTAGCAGGGGGAGGAATTGCTTCTTTGCTGTGTGTTTGTTGTGTGTGGGTGGGGGTGGGGAAAAAAATAAGGGTAAGCTGTTTCCATCTAATATGAACAAACTTTCATCTTAAAAAAGTGCTATCAAAACAAAGTTTTTCTTTCGACTTTTGAGTTTAATCTATAATACAAAATCGAGACTTTACATTTTGGAACTACATATAATTTAACTCATTCTTTGCCTGACGATGTGCAAAAATGTGTCCACTCCAGTGCCAGGGTTGTTGTCATTTTCACTAAAATTGCAGGACCCACAGAATATTGAGTTTTAGTACTACATAAACATTCAATTCAGCGTAAGCAACCATAGACTCTCTTCTTTCATCAGAAAGAAAGAGTTAATCCCTAAATTATATTGGTCTGGAGTTATCTGAGCTTGAAATGGAAGCGACTGTACAAAATACAATACAATACATATACATACAGTAAAGTCTCGTTATATCGATATTCAAGGGAGTCCGAAAAAATATCGATATAACCGGGACTATCGATATATCCGACCCTGTTTGCATGTAATTTTCTCCGTGCGTGCATAGAAATAGTATCGATATAACCGGGACTATCGATATATCCGATATCGATATAACGAGACTTTACTGTATATATATACACATACAGTAAAGTCTCGTTATATCGATATTCAAGGGAGCCCGAAAAAATATCGATATAACCGGGACTATTGATATATCCGATATCGATATAACGAGACTTTACTGTATATTGATTTATATAGCGCTTTAACAACAGCTGAAGCTGTAACAAAGCACTAACATGGACAAAAGGCAAATGCTGCCTCCTCGTGGAAGGGAAAAACATTGACAGAGGTATGAGCAGCGCTTTTTCGGCACCCCCGGAAGAAAATCCAAAACCTGACTAATTCGGGGAATGTCGCTCGCTGCATGTCACACTTTTCAATTCCCGAATAAATTTGGGAATCGCAGCAAATGAGTTAATGTGATGAAATTTGGACCCCAAATCCACAATCTTAACACTCCAACCCCTCTAACCACAGTAGACTTTTGCAGTTTTGTTCAAGTGTTTCAGTGTGTGGCGTTTACATAACAGAGCAGTGTAGACTTTAATCTAGGGCACACCTTGAGCTGCCCTCTTCCCTTGCTGGAGATGTCAGGCAAAAAAAAAAGTCCCCTGTCATTAAATTATCCAAGTGTGGATGGCGATGGGCCAATTGTGGTGCTTGAGGTCACTTAAAAATCTCGGAACAACTTCATACACTATGCATGAGACATAAAATCCTATCAAATCGTCGCGTATCCGGGTGACTCGCCCTCGCGCTCACCCTCAAATAAAACCGCCTCCACACAAACACTGCCCTTGCTAGCAAGTAAGCAAACAAGCACACTTTGCCTTTTCTTTTTCCCAACGCGAGCGGAACAGTAAAACTAAGTGTCGTTGTCACATTTGCCGCTCATCTCCAATTCGGTGGCACGGGCTGCGATGCCCTCCGATGTACTTGGCAAGCAAGCAACTAACCTGCCCGCCAGCATATCTGCTTGCCAGGCGCGCATGGAGGTAGTTTGCATGCCAACTTGCCTCCCCGGCAGCCACAAGCTAATGCTTCACTAACCTTGTCACCCTGCGTCTCCTCCTGTGATTGTGCGCTTGCATGTGTATTGACACAGGCTGTGACTAGTCGCACCCTGCAGCGACTGGCTCAGCTCTGAGCTGCTTCTTCTCGGCAGCAACTAGCGCAGTTCTTAATGGTGATCTCTCTTTTTTTTAAATTTATTTTTACCCAGCGACAGCAGCGTTTCCAAGGTTGAAGGCAACCGGTTTGGAACTTTTTGTGGCAGAGCAAGTGGTGAAAATATATTGTTCCTCACTTAACTTGCCGCTCTCGTAATACAATCATTGTCATTATCATAGTTATTATTATTAATATATATTTATAGCTCATGCATCCTTTTCACACTACACTTGCACAGTTTACATTTACTCGTAACTATATTATTATTATTATTATTATTATTATTATTATTATTATGACTTTTCAAAACTCTCAAGGTCACTTTACAGTCACAGGATAAAGTTTTTCTGGGGCAGCGGCAGCCATACGTGCCAGCATTCACTCAACCCGGAATAACTCAAATAGATAGATAGCTAGCTAGCTAGCTAATAGCGAGCCAGGTCGCTAATAGATAGCTAGATAGCTAATGTGTTTCCTTTATTATTATTATTATTATTATTATTATTATTATTATTATTATTATTATTAGGGGTAGTAGTGGTAGTAATAGTGTAACTATTATTAGTATTTGTATCTTTTTTTTTATTATAATTATTACTACATTATTAGTAGTAGTAGTAGTAGTACACCCAGTAGTAGTAGTATTAGTATTACTATTATTAATATTCCTTATCTTTTTTCTTTTTCTTCTTATTGCTATTGTTACTATTATTATTATTATTAGTAGTAGTAGTAGTATTACTATTATTACTATGAGGTAGCATGCACAGCCATATGTAGAGCAAATACATTTACATATATCATATGCTTTATACTGCATTTTTATACTTTGCACTATGTACATTTCTTTTTATGAAACATTTTTGTGCAGTTGTACTGTTCAGTCTTCTGTCATTTTTTTGTACATGCAAGACTTTTTTTTCTTCTTTTCAACCATCCCCCCCCCCCACCGTACCCCTTTCAGATTTGCTGCTGTAGATTGCAAATTTCCCCACTGTGGGACTATGAAAGGCATTCCGATTATTATTTATTATTATTATTCTTTTTATTATGATTAGTATTAGTATTATAAACCATACCCCTTTCCGTGTGCAATAATACCCATCTCATGTTTTTTTCAAGACAATATTTCTTCTGATTATGTCTTTGCTCGGTAACACAAGCATTTTATTTAATGCACAGGCAATGGATCGACATTTACATCAAGTAACACTTCACGGTTGGGTATTCACAGTCTCGTGTTGCGGCGGTCTTCATGAGTAGGCTGTCACATCATTGTGTAGCCGTGGACGAAGCGTTCCAATAAACTAGTTAAGATAGCCTGAAGCTCTCCACTTTATGGTTGATTTGGTAAGCCACTGAAAAAGCAGGCTGTAGTCTTTTCGAGCTTTTTTGATTGACCCCGTTTTTCAGAGCTCCTTTGCACAATCATATTTAGCACTTGACTACTCGAGTTCTTGTGCTGCTCACTCGTGTCAGATTTTGAAATGCGGCACTCTGTTCTTGTATTCCTCCGTTTCTGTCTTGCAGATCTCACCGACCAATCATGGATGAGAAGCCTCAAGCAAGAAAAGCATGAAGAGCAGACGTGAAGAAGGAGCGTGTCAAATCCATCCAATTCTTGCCTTCCTCGATGCTTTCTGTTCGACATCCATCCATGTATTTATTTAGCCGCCACCACTGAAGAGTTTCCCTCTTCTTCCTCCACTCGCCATCCTTAACTTTTTTTTTCTTCTTTTGAGTGTATTATCATGATTTGCCTCTCTGGAGTATATGATGCCTTAATTTAATGTCAAGTTGCACAGGCACATCCGTACCTTCTCGGAAATAAATCCAGGTGATCCAGCGGTGATGAGATGACAGGTTATGTGCCGTTGTGTTGTTTGTGAATGTGTGCCACGGCTGTCTCGTCACAGCATGCTAATAACAACTGGAAATGGGTTTGTGTGCACCCATCTTACAAGGCCCAGAGGCTTGATTGTATGCCGTGCTTGTGATTTCATTAAGAGAGCATAGTGGGAGGACCCGTGAATGGTGAGGTGTGCGTGTATTAATGTGTGTGTGTGTGTGTGCGCGTGTATGTGAATCATGTCTGTCCGCTATACTAAACCTCTGTGCATTTATGTGGTCACGAGAAGCTGCGTGTGTGGATGCGCATGAGGAAAGACAGGCCACATATTGTCCCTGCTGCTGTTACCATGGCGACTGTGTTGCTTTGCGCAAGCGGCAAGGTGTGGAGGAAGCTTACAGATAACCCCCCCGAGGTCAGCGCGCAAAGGTACACCCCGCAACACCGCCCATAGGTGCACACTTAACCCTTCCGCCCCACGTGTATCTGTTTTTGTGTGTGCATAATGTGTGACTTTGTTTATGACTTCAAGATGTTTTTCTTACTTGGCATACGGTGTACGGCCGGTGATGGCAAAATGGAGACAGTGTAAGCTGACTTTGTTTGCTAACGGATGCTGATGTTTGTCACCATTCCACCCGTTGTGGATCGACTGCACGTTTGGATCCAGGCTGACCAGGTACATGACCTCGTGTACCGCTAAAAGACATGATTGATTCTTTTGAACGATTCTGACTGTACTCGTAATAGCCAAAAGTAAATGACTTGATCACACCCTGACTAAAACCACTGGCAGACCGTCAAGGCCTGAAAAGCTTTCTCTGCTTGCCTAAAAATATCAGAATCACGGGCTGATGTTAATTATATTTTGTCCTTGAATTTTTATTAAATAATTCCAACTTGTATTTCATCTTCCTTTCATTACTTTTCCCCTGTTGCACTGCTTCGCGGTGTGTGATTTTGTATTTAAGCATTTCACCAATCACATTTCAGTCATCATCTGTTACTAGGGTCAGAAATCTACCTGTATGTCTTCAAAATCAGTTCTGCAGGCCTTGTCGCATAAAAATTTATGGCCATGAAAAGTGTTTTCTAACCAATCAGATTTTAAGTTGGCAAACCAAAAGGGGTACCAACGCCATCTTGAAGGCGCTGGTCAACATCAGAGTTTTCGCAAACTATGATTGGTTATTCACTAGCCAATCATAGTTTGAGAAAACGCCTCTGATCACATGTCGCGCTAGTGACAAGAGCATAATGGCCAGAGCTAGCACACTGTATCTGGAGATTGCTGCATAATCAAATATATTATTATGTTTATTTGATAGTGGTTCTGTCAACCCACAATGGCTGAAGGAGGAGAAGAAAAGCATTTGGTTGTATATTTACTGTTAAAACCATTTTCAAGACGGACTTTTCAAGAAAAAATGGACAGTTTTTTCCTGGCTAATGGTACTGTCAGAGATATGACAGTCAGACAGGTACCCTCTAGTGGACTTGTGGTAAAATCACACCACACTTTTTTCAGTTCGGATTGATTCAGACATAGCACTACTGAAGGCCTAGTGATGAAATCCATGGCTTGCCACTGCTAAAAGCTACTTTCAAATCTCACTGGTTTCATGTCACAATTCTGCAAATTTTCATGAAAATTAGTCAAGTAGCTTTGCAGTGATGACTTAAGTCAACTGTTATGAGTTTACACATTTCAGTTCTCAGACATTGGACTTTTTCCAAGAGGCAAAAGCAGATGCTTCAACTAATTGCTCTTCCTAAGCATCCAAACCAAGTGGTCGACGACCGCAAATGGACAGATATATTTTCACTTCGTCTGAAGATAACTGTGTTGTAATTTAATTACTATCGCAAGCTGTCCACTTCTTAATTAATTTCTTTAACCATTTGACCTCTGAAATAGCGAGCGTAAGATCTCACATGCATTCTCTAACTGACGGCAATATTATGGCTTCTTGTTCAGTTTGATGACAGGAGCTTAATACCGACAATTAGGCCTTCACAACGATTAGCATGTTCGTTTTGAGTGACACCGATTGAGTGATGTTAATTATTTTTGGGTCTTGAACTGCACTGTTTCTTGTGGATTTAATACCGTATTAGATTAGTCTGATCTCACGTATCGTGATCATTGTAAATTGCAATGATGGTATTGATGGTAACTATTACTGCAAGTGGCGTGGAGTATTTTGACCCGATGATCTATAGATCAGCTGAGCAATCAAGTCCTCGTTTTCATCGGGATTTCCAACAGTCTACATGACGTTTGGATGAAAAGGACTAAAAGCTAGCTAGCTATTTGCTATCTATTTGTTATTTATTAGCTTACTAGCTAGCTATATAGCTGGCTCGCTAGCTATCTGGCTGGCTGGCTGGCTAGCGAGCTATCATCTGTATATATGAGCTATATAGCTGGCTAGCTTTCTAGCTAGCTATTAGCTATCGATTAGCTAGCTAGCTTTCTGTCTATTGGAGTAACTTCCCATGTGAGTGAACGCTGGCGCGTGTGACTGTGAAGTGACCTTGAGAGTTTTGAGAAAGGTGCTTAGAAATGAAATGGGTTATTATTTTTATTGATGGCAATTTGGTCTTGTCAAATGCAATGTAAAAAAAATGCCCAAATGATATCATGATGATGATGGATGCGCATATCTGTTCTTTTCATTCCATTGTCGCGTGCGAGGGTTGTACGTTTCCGACCCAAATCAATACCTCCCTTCTCCAAGCGCCGCTTCCTCACCAAGGATTAGTCTGCTCTGACCCATCAACCATGATGCACATATTGCCTATATTGAACCACGCGCCGTATTTGAGTTTTCCGCCGGTGACTCTCATATCTCTTTTTTCTCCTTGACAATTCTTTACAAATACCAGCCTGGATTCGCTCTGTTATTGCTTTCTCCTATTCAGTCATCCTCCGACGACACAAGCTCCGAAACGCCCAGCCGCCGCCGTTTGTCATTTGGTTTTTATGAAAAACACGTAGACTTTCATTAAAATGACCGATTTAGAGAAATGTGATGGATATTTTGGCGATATATATCAGGGAGCACAATAAGTGAAAAGAAAATCGAGGACCGGTCCTTATTGAATATGGTAGGGTAGGGTGTATGAAATTAGATAAACACTGGCCTCATGCAGGTCTGGTGTTTGCTTTCTCAGGGAAGCTGAGCTTTATTCCATTCAGTCAATTACGATCTCTTCGTGCACATCACACGCCTGTCTTTTTAGCCCCCCTCTGCTCTCTCTGAGGATTTAAGATTTTGTTGTCCCTGCAAGCTTCTTTCTGTGCACCTTTGCTTCGGTGCCGTGAAAGGCTTGGGACTGTGGTTGCCATGGTAACCGGCGCCGCTTTGATTGGAGGAATCGGCTGCATAGTGGAGCTTGTAAGGCACACTTCTCCTTGCGACCGTATCGATTTCCGGTCTTGTATCGTTTGTGGGGGGCGGAGGGGGGGCACTTGATAGCAATAGGTCAGGTAATTGTTGGAGGAGGGAGGGAGATTTGTCATACTGTAATTAGCGCTTTTTTTTTTTACACTTAAGTGCAGGCATGTGACAGGTGATTGTTTGAGTGAATGTGTGAGTTTCAACCTTTTTGTCATGGCGTTTAACGTTCGCTCTGCTTTTTTTTTTTTTTTTTTTGTTCTTTTGACTTCAAGACGGCGCCGCGAGAGTGGCTGCCTTTCCAGCAGCTCATGTATTTTGTTTTTCTACTTTCATTCCTTTCATCACTTTGCTGCTGTGAAATGTAAATTTCTCCACTGTGAGACTAATAAAGGCAAATCCAATCCAATCCAATCCAATCCAATCCAGCTCACCTCCGCACCCCTTAATGCCTGCTCCCCCAATCAGCTGAGGAGTTGTCAGCCTGCGAGAGGTGGTGTCAGACTTTGACAAACCGTTGCCCTTTAGAAAGCCTTAATGGGGATCAATTCACGTGAAGTAAGACACATGCAGTCACATAAAAGTTCCCAGACGTTTCCACACATCAACCTGCTCCTTGACTTCATCCACTCCTCCATTTCCCTCTCTCACCCGCCCACCCCCGTTTTCCCTTTCACCAGCCAACTTGGCTTTCTTCTTCTTTTCCTTTCTGGATGTGAGATTTTGCCAGTGATCCTAATTGGACTGTGTTACTTCATTAATGACTGTCACCATTCTCTTACAAACACTTCCAAGGTGCGCTCTTGATAATTGCATTGACTCTTATTAAACGCGCTCAGGCGCTGCGGTGATCGAGTGTTTAGCGGCTAAACTTTAGCACGTCTTTTTCTACCCAGAAGCATCCCCCTGATGCTTCTGGGTATATTCCTAAAGCATACTTTGTTTAATAGAACTATGTTTTGGACTTTGTGTTGAGCTACAACAAACACTTATTTTAATCACGATTAATGTGCTGATTAGCTCATTCACTGCCATTCACAAATTTGTTCGGGAATTGAAAATATGACATGACGTCCCAGAGTAATCGGATTTTGTTTTTTCTTGGTTGGGTGCCGATAAAGCACTTGCCAGACTTCTGGCCATGTGTTTCCTTTCCACAAGAGGGCAGTATTCTGTTTTTTTTACCATGTTAATGCTTTGTTCCAGCTTCAGCTCTTGCTAAAGCGCTACATAAACCAATACGTATGTATGTGTCTTGGACAGCTGCCCTCATTTCAAGCTCATATAAATCCAGACCCATATAATTTAGCAATTAACTTTTTTTTTCTGATGAAAGTAGAGAGTCTAAGGTTTCTAAATATTCTGTGGGTTCTGGAATTCGAATGCCAATGATAAAAACCCTGGCACTGGAGTGGACACATTTTGCACGTCTGGCAGTGAATTAGTGAATTTATCGATTAATCAGATGAATAAAAATCCATGCGTTAATTGCCATCCATTTATGCAAAAATAGGAAAATATTTTTAAAAACTATCCCTAATTAGTTACTCCATGATCAAAAATAATGATTGATTCATTTGATACTTCAATTGTTGCTGATTAATTGTTGCAACTCTACTTGGGTTTGAATGCCTGTGTAAGTCTAAAATCAAATAAGATCCCAAAACATGAGCTGCATCACTTATTTTGCCCTCGGAAATATAATCACGTTCAATTTTCATTGGCACTGTCAGACATATTCATTTTGACAGCTGAAGAAACCTTCTCATCGATGGACCACTCCTGTACGACTGAGAGCTTACACAGACGTATTACAAACAAACGACTCTCATTTCAGTCAAGGGTGCATCACCTCATTCGATGGTGCGACTGTAGCTCTGTATGTTTCACGCATAATAAGAATCTATTTAAGTCAACGGACGGAAACTGTCTCTTCACGCCCGTTTTGTAATGCAATGTCAACGTAAGCCACACCTCAGGCGGTGCCATTACCATTCATATTGTCCAATGCGAAAGTGTCAAAATGCAGGGGGGGGGAAATATATATACCGTTGCGTAACCGCTCTTATCAGTCAAGAGCAAATCCCGCTTGTGTTGGATTAGAGGCGACAGGAGTCTCTCAAAATAGAACTAATCTTAATGTTATAATAAACCTGGAAAATGACTCGAAAATGCAACATTTGAAGTGTTCTTAACGTCTTGAAAATATCATTGAAATGAAATAAATGTCCTGAATATGACTTGTCAAAGTGAGTAGTGAAGAAAAACAACCAACGTTCAGGTCTGCCGTAACAGACGGCATCGTAATAATCACAGTCGGTGTTCGGTCCCATTTTAGCTGACTTGAACGTTTCTGTACTTGCTAGGCTGTTCCTCCCATTTGTCTTGCCATATTTTGAAAAGTGTTTTGTGTATTGAAGGCTGATCAGCTTTTAATGCGAGTGTTTGTCTGAATCTGCGTCAGTCAGATTGACCGGTGGTGATTAGTCCGGCGTGTACTTGAAGTCAGCTCTGACAGGCTCTGGCGAGGCCCTTTGTTTCTAAATAGTAAAAAAAGAACATGTCTCGTTTAGTAGATTTCTTCTGCCCTAACCATATGTTGGATGTGAGAGCTGGTGTGTAGACAGTGAGTTTAACAATCTTCCAATAAAAAACACGAAGATGACAATCCACCGTTTAGTATTTTTATGGAAGTCTTTCTTGTAAAACTGCATACAAACAGAAAAAGAATACGAATGTTGTACAGCATCCAATTATACATATAAAATTACATTAATGTAATAGGCCTATTCTCTAGCTCATTCAACAATAGAAAGTAGAAAATTATGTTTTATGCTGACCTGGGAACGGATTATTCTCATTTTAATGGTTTCTTATGGGAAATTATTTTTTGGGATACACACTTTTCGCCTTACACACTCTGTCTGGGAACTAATTAAGTTCGTAAGCCAAGGTATCACTTTACATTAAAACAATGAATACACCTGAAATGTGCAAAAAATTGACATCGTGGGCCTTAAAACAATTGAGATTCTGTCAGTGATTTGGGCCAAATGTCATCCATCACTTGTTGAGGCCCCCTTCAATTTGCCTTTCCCCGTTGCTTTTGATTTTTTTTATGACTTCCTTCACTGACTACACCATCTGGATAGCGTTTCCTTCAAGAAGGATACCCACTTGGATTTTTTTTTTAGCTCACATTCGCAGACAGAGAGTGGACAGCCAAATGGTGCTTGGTCTTTGCAAAGTGTAGCGATAACAGCAGGAGATCTGACCTCAGTGTCTGGACTGCATCTCTGCCTGTCACAGCGACGCGAGCCGAAGGTTAGCCCGTGCCGCCACCTCACAATGTCATGGCTGACATCAGAGGAGCAAAAGCCCTCTGCACATTAGCGATCAACAGTGAAGTTGGTGAGTCTAAAAATACTGTATCAACGCTTGATTAAATCTAATCTTAACTCATTCACTGGCATTCCCGTATTTATTCGGGAATTGAAAATATGACGTAAAGCACTATTCCCAATTTTGTTCTTTTTTTTTTTTTTTTTTGCTTGGGGTGCCGATAAAGCACTAGCCAGACCTCTGGCAATGATTTCCCTTCCACCAGGGGGCAACATTTCCCTTTTTTCCATGTTAACGCTTTGTTCCAGCTTCGGCTGTTGTTAAAGCGCTAAATAAAGCAATATGTATGTGTTGCGTACCTCATTTCAAGGAATTAACTCTTTTTCTGGTGTAAGAAGAAAGTTTAAGGTTTCTTACACTGAATTGAATGTTTATGTAGACCCAATAATCTGTGGGTCCTGCAATTTGAGTGAAAATGCCAAAAACTCTGACACTTGAGTGGAAACATTATTGCACTTCGTCTGGCAGTGAATGAGTTAAATAGCACATGATTACCGTATTTTCCAATGTATAAGGCGCACCGGAGTATAAGGTGCACCCCCAATGAATGGTGTATTGTCTAACTTTTTCCATATATAAAAGCGGGCTGGGCTGAAGAAGTCGTGCAATGGAGCGGGGGGCAGGGCCAAGTAATGCAATGCTTCAAACAGGAGGCTTGAAAGCAGCGGCTCCTCAACTTTTTATGTTTTTGAAGTGGCTGGGGGAAAAATAAACTTTGGATACCACTCCAAGGGGGATGTATGATGTTGATGACGCACACATGCGGCAAATCCTGCCCCAAGATAAGCCAAGAATATGATCATCCCCTTCTTCCCTTGTGTCCTTTGCCTCTTTCTTTCCTTGAAAAACCATTGAGACCTTGTCCCTTGCCCCGATTATCATGACACATCTCATCCCCTTTTTTTTAATGCCTTATCATTCTTTATTTCAGCTCTGGAATCTTAAATTCCACCAGCGAATAAGGCAAACACAGATTGCGCTTCTTTATTGCAGGCCCGAGCTCCGGATCCAAAGGGGATTTCCGTGTCTTAGACCATCACGCTATCAGCTCGCGGCAAGGCGCGATGTTCCGATATCATGGAAGGAAGTGTCACCACAGCTGCCTCGGTGGGATGAGGGACATATGTGAGCCGACTTGAGCTTGTAAAAGACCATAGGCCCGCTATATTGCGACACCCGTGAACTGCACACCGAGATGGTTTTCCAATTATTCCTCCTGAAGGGTTCATAACTCGTGTTTCACACCAGTCGGTTCAGTTGACTTGAGTGTGGGAAGGTAAGCATTTTGTGCTCTTTCCGTTGAAGTCAAAACATCACAAAGTGTTTGTCGAAGTGTTCGTTGCTGTCGCCGCACGTAACGATTTCTGTTCATTTGGTTCACTGAGCTAAAGCATGCATCCGTTGTAATGTTGACAGAATGATCATTTTTTTCATCACCTTTTCTTGATTAGCGTTATTAGACTGTGCCCGTGTAGCTCAATTTGTTCCAACTGATGTGTACTGTATTTTCCGGTGTATAAGGCACACCCAACAGCCTTGATCTTCTAAAAATGACCGTGTGCCTTATACTCTGGTGCGCCTTGTATATGGAAAAAGTTTGAAAATACACCATTCACTGGGGGTGCGCCTTATACATCGGAAAATACGGTAATCGCTGCGCTTTGACAGATCAATTTCTATTTTTTTTTCCCCCCCAAAAGTTTATATTTGTTTATCTTCAGTGACTTATGGTGACGGAAAGAAAAATGAAACGCTCTTCCACTCAACAACAAAAGAACAACTAATGAAATTGTGCATTATTTTGATGACATTCTGACAGCAGAATGAACAAAAGGGGGAAATAAATGGGATGCACAAATCTTAAATTGCTATGTATGGCACGACGAGCGAGTGGTTAGCAAGTGGACCTCGCAGTGGAAAGGTTGTGGGTTCGATCCTTGATCCGGCCATCCTGTGTGAAGTTTGCATGTTCTCCCTGTGCCTCTGTGGGTATTCTCCGGGTACTCCTGTTTGCTCCCCAATCCAAAAACTTACATGGCAGGTTGATTGAACACACAACATTGTCCCTAGATGTGATTGTGAGAGCGGATGATTGTTCATCTCTCTGTGCACTGGAATTGGCTGGCAACTGGTTCAGGGTGTCCTCACCTACTACCCAAAAACAACTAGGCTGGACTCCAGCAACCCCCCGTGCCCTTTGTGAGGATAAAGCGGATCAAAAATTGGATGGATGGATGATGTTATATTGTACTGGGATTTTATAAAGCACTGGCCAGCCATTGTGATGTCGGTCCTGTATTACACTTTTTATAGCATCCTTCATGGAGAATGTGTTTGTTTTTTAATTTCCAAAACAAGACTGATGATGGCCAACTGACAACACACGCACTCCATTAGCCCTCCGCGTATTCTTTTGCCTCTTTGTCACTCACACACTGACACAAATGCAGTGTGAATAATGGCAGGGTGCCGTTTGTATAATGATGCTATCTCGCCAGAAAGACGGAGCGCTATCGGCTTTGTCTGTCACGCAAAGAGAGGTAAGGCAGCGGGAGTATGAGTGGATCACCCCGACGTACAAATACACACTGAAACCTCGATCGTGGCACCTTTTCATAGACTTCCTGTGTCAACAGTGGATTTCATCAACCACGAACAGGCCTTGGCCTTTATTTCATAGGCACAAAAGCGGACTTAGCTCGTGATTGGTAGTCCAAATGGACCTTATACCAAAAAATCCAGCATCGACATGATGGCTCGAAATATATTTGATCATCGTACATCAGATAATGCTGAAATTTCCTTTGCGTTTGTGCTACCTGTGATTGATACTCTCCCGCTGATTTCATTTGAAAATCATTAAGAGAGCATAAATTAAGCGCAGCCAATTTCCTGTCTGATTTCACCTTAAACTTCCAATTAGCTACTCTCACTCAAGCCATCAGTCTTTTGTCGCGCAGCGGAACTTCCAAGCCTTTATTGAACCGATGTGTGTTATTTTACACACCACTAACCAAAATTGTCATTCGAAAAAAAAAGTGATCTTGCCTCAATTTACTCGCAAATTGGCTCATCGCGTGTGAAATTTGGAGCCTTTCAGTTAAGCTGAAGTCATTACATGAACGCTAAGTCGCCACCGTGGATGCGCAAGTTAATTGGGCCGTAGGTTGTCAAGTGGGGGAGTCTTTCATTGTTCTGTCAATATTCAGATACAAAAATGCATTTTTGAACCATTGATTGTTTTCCTCATGTTTACTTCTGACACACTCAACCGCTATTGTATTTGCCTACCTGTTTTTTTTTTCTTGTATGTGTGTATGTGGTGTGTGAGATGGTGGCGGAGGCCCTGTGAATGATGCCTCCCACCTTTTTACCTGCTGCCAGGTGAGGTGGGTGCAGGCATCGGGGCAGCAAAATGCCAATCAGCTCTGGCCTGCGGGTCACGTACGGTCAACTTGTGTTAGATGAGGATGCTTTGTGGTGGCAATGTGGCCTGAAATCTTAATGAGGAACATATTTAGGCCGGTAGGCTTACAGTACAACGAAACTGGGTGGGTGGGAGGTGTGAGAGGGTCAGTCGAGCCCTCTCTTGCCTATAGATGGCAGCAATACACTCACTCTGAGTCTGCGTCGTTCTCTGTGTCGCCAAGTACTTTCTCTGTGACAGAAAATGATGTGAACCCTACCCCGTCCCAGCGGTCCAAAACAGCACATTTGACTTTATCTCTATGTCGTGGATTAGTGATTCGCACTAAAGGTTGCAGGACTTGATCAACTGGCATGCACGCCATCGTAACCGGACCGAGCGTTTCATGCCATGGCTATTCTTGTGCTTTGGTCCTGCGACACAACTGTGCAGTAAAATACTTGAGGTTCTTGACGATATTTTAGCGCTGGGTGGATGAACCTTGAGTTGGAATTTATTTGTGCACGATCAGCCCAAAAATGTTGCACAGATAAAGCTTATCTATAAAGAAATGCTCAGCCACTATTTGGGAAAATCTGGACACACTATGTAAACAGTCACACGGTAAAACCTTCATACAGTCAGTACGGCATTCATCCTTGTGCAAAATCCTGAATGCAGTGGTCATGGCGCTGTGTTGTAAAGACGCGTCTTGCGCACTGCTGACCAGCATGAGCCATGAAATTGCTTCTTTTTTTATTTAGGATGTGAACATTTGCTCAGCATGAAACAACATGTTTTTTTTTTTTTGTCGTTGCCCTCACTGTACACTTACCAGGCGTCTACTGCATATCTACAATTTGTGCGTGTGTGTTTCTGTGCGGCACAATCATTTCATGCTTCATTTGTCGCCTCATGACCATCGTTAATAAACAAGAGCCTTTGTTGCTTGCGCCTCAGTGGGATTAGGTGTGGCAGCCTGCTCATCAGCGTCATGTCACAATCTTTTCAATGCTTTGTGTTTCTTTTCTAAAGGATTTTTCTTTTCTCCAAAAAAGCTATTTTATAAAGATTTCATGTACAGTGAATTCTCTCAAGGGAAGCTCTCCCCCCCCCCCTACCACCATCTGAACCATTAACACAGAAATCTTTTCCTCTGAAACCTCCTCCTAAAATCTCAGCAAGGGCGCCGTTGAAACTACCTTGCGTTCTTATTCTTCGATGACTCATCCTCCGAAGGCGTATCTATGTAACACTTGGTGAAGCATGTGCAGATGCAGCTGGCTGATTTATGAAAATGGACGAGAGCGGCTGCATTTCTGATTGACATCGGATCATCGCTCTTGCTCCCCACTACGAAATTCAATGGAACACAGTCATTGACTTCTGCGGTCATTTAACATGTGAGTGTTCGAAGTATCTTTCTTTATTTGTACACACATGTTTTTTCCAGAATAGTATTCAAAACGCCCCCAATCAGTCCAGAAAACACCCTAGCTCTCGGCCAAAGTGAGCTGGTCTTGACTCCAGTTCGACCGCACCCTTAATAAGGATACGACAGAAAATAGATCAAGACAGACAGCGCAGGACTAATATGTTTTGTAGCACACACACAACATAACCCCGGTTCCAAAATAAATAAATAAATAAATGATAATACAGTGAATGTATAGCTTGCCCTTGTAAACTTTTATAAACTCTCTGGTTTTCAGATCTTAGCGATGACGGCCCTCGAGAGGGAATATATCAAGTCAGATGATTAGATTTTTTTCTCATCCATTTTCCAATTCACAAGTGTTGTGGACATGGGTGAGCCTATGCCAACTGTCTTCGGGCACGAGGCAGGGGACACCCTGAACTGGTTGCCACCCAATCGCAAAGCACACATAGACAAAGAACCATCCGCTCTCGCATTCACACCTAGGGACGATTTAGAGAGTTGCATTAACGTTCCATGAATGTTTTTAGATTGTGGGAGGAAACCGGAGTACCCAGGAAAAACCACGTACGTACAGGGAGAACACGCAAACTCCACACAGGAAGGCTGAAATTGAACCTTACACCACTGTACTGAGGCGGACTTGCTAGACCGTCAACCACCCTTCTCTGTTTTTTTTTTCCATTAATTGAATCTTTATCAGATATCTGTAAATGTTCCAATTTTTTTTTTTTTGTTGCACAAAATGGATGTCTGATGGGGTGTTTGGCGGCATTGCTTCCAAATCCGATGTGTACGGGTGTGCGTGTGCTATGTGTGTTAGCCATGGGCTGCAAGGGAAACATGTTGTTTGATCCGAGGCACAATCTCACATTGTCATCGAGTGGAGGTCACAGACCCTAATGTGTGAACATGGCTGGTCCTGCAAGGGGTGTGACGCTATGTGGCACACCACTATGAGAACACATCAGACAGCTGTTTGGGTTTGGGCTATACATTTGTATTAACAGGGATAGATGAACATACTTAGTGGTTTTACTTTTGGTTTTATTTCTTTCCAGAACAGGAAACGAAACTTCAAACGGATCAGCACTGGGGCGTCATGGAGGTGTGCCACAAGGTTTGGTTCTTACTTATTGCATTTTAGACATTAAACTCACTCATGCAAGAGATAAAACAAATATTCTTCATTGAATATATTATTGGATTGGACTAGTCTTTATTAGTCTCACAGGGGAGAAATTTACATTTCACAGCAACAAATTGATGAAAGGAAAGGAAGAAGGAGGAAAAACAAAATACAGGAGCTGCTGTAAAGGCAGCCATTCTTGCGGCGCCATCTTGAAGTCAAAACAACAAAAAATAACAATCGCAAATAATGTGACAAAAGACACAGACAGTCATTCAATCTGAAGCACTTTCTGCACCCTCTTTGTTGTTTGTATGAAGTAGTTCTAGCTGAAAGAAGAGAGGATTAAAGCGTCCTTTTCATTCCTCCCAATCAAAAACAGTGCTGGCATATTTGTTCTGCTGAAAAGGCGCAACCGCTCAGCAGAGTCTACTCCTTGATTAATGTTGTGGCCAAATGGTCCAATAGCCTGATTTTGGGACATCACTACACACTTGTCTTCATTTGTCTCGTTGTTAATTGAGCGTGCCTATTTGCTTATGCCCCGTGCAATATTTCTAATCTTAAAATATTTGCTTTGGCTCAATAAAGGTTGGGAAACTGTTTTTTTTTGACTTCTCCAGTTCAATTTTGCATTTTCGTTACAAGGCTCAAGTCTGCAGTTTTAAAACTTTTAAAAGCACAAAAATCAACCAAAGAAATTTTGAAAAACATGACTCAGTGTTCATAGTTCTTGATATCTACATTCTGCTGCATCATCAAGAAACTACTTTACAGTTCTGAAGGGATTTTTGGCCAGCTGCCTGCCCACCTTCACTCATTCTCAGCATTAGCAAAAATGCAACCTACAGTACATATATAAACCTTTGAGAGCAGCGCCATGGTGAGCATAAACGCCTCCATTCTGAGATTTGCCATTTGAATCTCAAGACCAACTCTACCTCAGACGCAACAAAGAAAGGCCATGATGCGGGTCAAAACTGAAATGCGTTTTGGCGATGCCATTCTTTGAGAAGCTAGCTAATGCTCCCCGTGCAGGCCAGTTCCCCGGCTGATCTGATGCTCCGCGACATGACCTTCACATCTTGCCCCGCGCCGCGCCAAGCCCCCGGGGTGACCCTCCCCTCCCCACTTTCACATCGGCATTTCGCACCACCCCCCGCCATCATCGTCAACCCCACAATCCATGCCGTCTAGCTCCTCTCTCCGTCTCACCACGGTGTTCAGATCACCTGATGATTATTGGCGTTACATATTTGAGCCTCACTTCACTGTGTTGCACGTGTGTTTAGAATCTTCTAATAACAATACAATAATACATTTCATTTATAAGCGCCTTTCAAAACTCTCAAGGACACTTTACCGCAGTGATTCTTTCCCCATAGAGCCAATGGGGAAAGAACCACTGCTTTACAATCACGGGATATTTTTTTCTGCGGGTGAGCAGCGACAGCCACACGCGTCAGCATTCACCCAACCCGGAAGTAACATAAAATGACAACACAAAGACAATAACCAGGAAGTTAGAAGGGTTATAATCAAGCACCAAGACGCCTTGTCCCAACATGAACCGGCCACTTCACCATCCTGAGGACAAGCTCACACTGACAGCTCACATTATAATTCATGAGTCCCCCACCAACCCTGTCCAAGACACACTCACACGCACACGCTCCATATTTAACCTTTGGTGCTTGTCAACACAGCGGAGGAATTGGAATGTCTTCATCTCCAAGTAGACCATCACAGTATTAAAAGCGGCCCTGCGGCACTTTTGCACTTTGTTTTCATTAACTAGTGAGGAACAATCGCTTGACTCAATATCAATCTGTTTATTGTTTGATCTCCACACCTTTTTTTTTACCCAAGAGGAGGGGAATAAAACCCTCTTTGTCAAAAACTAACAGTGTTGATATTCATTATAAGCAATCTGTCAGATGGTCAAGAGTTATTTTTTCTATCATTCCCTCATAAAAGAAAAAAAACATAATTGAACAAGAGGCGCTGACAGTCACTCATAACTTGTCTCAACACGTGAGACCATAAACTGAACTGGCCTCAGTCCTCAGGCACCTCAAAGAAAATGTTCATGTCTCACGGAAACAAGCACGTGTCTTGCACTCTTCATCAAATTTGAAGTGAACGCGCCGACCCCCATCTTAAAATCAAATAAGCCTCAGCTCAACTGCGGAGCATATTAAGAAGCGCTTTAGAGAATTGGATCTTAAAGGACAACCGACGCAGCTTCAAATGACTTCTACTGAGCGTATTTTACAAAAATTCCACCGCGTGTAGCTATATTTTACGTTTTAAGACTCGCGCTGAATATTCAGGAAGCCTTGTTTTTGAGTTGGTGACGATGCCTGACGTGACGTCACGGAAGGAACGCCGCTGACTGAGAAAGCGACACATAATACATTTTGGGTACTTTGTTTGGTCTGAAAACTTCGTGTTGATGGCGAAATTAGAATGAAAACACAGAAAATAAAGCGTTGGTGAATCGTTGTGTGTTGCACCAAGAACACTATCTGATACTAGTTGACACAAATTCCCAGCAGGCAAATCAGTCCATTTCCAACGGAGCTTGGGCGCCATTTTGGGCATTTTCGGCGAGCTACATTGAAGTCCAGACGCCTCAAAATGAGACGGAAGGACTTCTTTAATCGATTGAAAATATTTATGCTTTCCTCTTCAGAACTATTTGAATCATATTCATCTTCTCCGCATCTAAAGCCATTATTTTGTTTCTAGAGCAAGGCAAGACATCCTGGCGTGACGTCACGAACAAGGGGGCGGGACCTTCTGAAACTCGCCATCTCCGAGGTCATTTTGTAGTAGTTTTGGGACACTTTAACTCATTTTTATTGGTGTTTTGCATTTGACTAAAAATATCAGCCTGCGTGTTTTGGGTATTTTAGATGCTATAAAACGTTTTTCTGATGTCAGTTAGGACACAAAAAAAAATGGTGTCTGTTGTCCTTTAAGGTTTTATGATCGCAACATTACAACAAAGAAATACATAATGTTGTGTGTTCCCAACGCCAGTGTGACCTTAAGTCAACCACTAGTGGCTATGGTGTCGCAATCGAGCTCATCAGACAGAGAGAGAGCTGTGACCTCAGGAGATAAGTCTTCATTCCCCGTTTGGATCTCGGAGACAACACACAAATTGTCACCATTGTTTCCCCCCAACCAATTGCAATTCGGTACTACCATATATATATATATGCATTCATTAAAAAAAAAAATAATACAAATATTGTGAATTAAGATGGAACAACATTGCACTGAACACTTTTGAAATTGATCTGTTTTTGTCTAAGAGTAGCTAAGTTTAGCCTGGGTTGTTAGCGGAAGTGATTTATTTTTCCAAAATCACATGGGAATGTTTGTTTGTTCTTTGGCTGGAAATTGGAATTGTCACCCTGAAAAAAAAAGCGAAAGGCAGATGTGTGTTTGGGATTATGTTTTCCTTAAGTGCAGAATGTTTTCACAGTTTTGATTTATGAAATATTTTGCCTTGACATATCCGTCAAGGGATAGTGCGAACCAGATGTGCAAAGCTTTGCTTTTAAGAAAACATTCCTTGCGTCCATGTTGACTCTTTAATTTAAGAAGCTTGCTTTCCATGAAGTTTGATTGTATTACAGATGTCCTGGAATGGAGATTCCTTCCTTTGGTGCAAAACTGAGGCATAGCTAACAAGATTGAAGGGCTAAGTGTAAAGGCGGACCAAAAACAAACAAAAATATGATGGTTACACTACTCGGTGGGCCATTGTGTTTGTTTCACAGCTGTCCTGGAACAGAGTTTTTTTTCTCCTTCCTTTGTTGCGAGAGGGAACCTAACGTGACCAGATTTTTAGGCTGTATTGATAAAATAACTTGAACCCCAGATGACCTTTGATCCTTCAGAAACGTGTGTGTCAGTCTTCCCTTGAGCCGACCGTATATTGCGTAGACAATATATTCCAACTGATCTGAATCTGTTAATACACAGCCGCGATGTCTAGTAAGTTGCTAAAAGGAACAAGATTTTTGTGCTAGGAGACAACTGCATTCTCGCTCTTCTCCTGTCTGCTGCATTCAGGTGGGATGGTGATGCATCGATTCAGGCAGGTAGCAGAGCGCTAACAGGCAGCCTGTGTCCCCATGAGGGATGAATGCTGCTGACTCATCCACACACACAAACACGTGCAACGGATAAGGTGCAGGAGCTTTACTCGGTTCCTAAATGTGTAGGTGTCTCAGCTTGTGTGAATAGAAGGAAGGCGAGAGATGATGAGGATTTTACCTGGAGCTCCCTCTCCATCACCTGTGCACCTCGTCGTGAGTGCGAGAGCGAAATAATTGACAACTTTTGCCCTAGCCTCGTGGACAGTTATGAGGGAAGAACAGACTTGCCGCTACCGTTAGCTCATCAAGAGCTAACCTCATTCTCTTGAGAGACGAGTTGTTCTTCAAGGCAATGGTTCACTTCATTTTGCAGCGTAGATGCATTTGGATTGCTTCATTTGATGACTCTCCTCAGGATTTAGAACAATTTGTTAAGAAGGTAATGGATTTGCTGGAATTAGTTTCGAGAACTGTTGGGACTCAATATTAATTCACATATAAGGCGCACCGGCGTATAAGGTCATCCATCTTTTGACAAAAATCAAGGCTTTTGGGCGCGCCTTATAGACCGGAAAATATGGTAGTAACTTCTCTAAACTCATTTTAGACAGGTCGGTCAGGTGCGGCAGTTGAATCAGAGTCAGAATCAGAAAACCTTTATTCGTGGGGGGCGGAGGGGTGAAAGTATAGAAGAACAAGCATAGTAAAATAAAAATGTCAACTGTATACTGTGAATGTGCAAAACTGTTTCATAAAAAAACTGTCCATAGTGCAAGTATGAAGAAAGGCATATTGATATACAGTAAAGTCTCGTTATATCGATATCGGATATATCGATAGTCCTGGTTATATCGATACTATTTCTATGCACGCACAGAGAAAATTACATGCAAACAGGGTCGGATATATCGATAGTCCCGATTATATCGATATTTTTTCGGACTCCCTTGAATATCGATATAACGAGACTTTACTGTATTTAGCTGTATTGCATCAACCCATATTTTCAGTACAAGTGTCCAGTTTTTTTCTTAATATAATTCCTTATTAATAATAATTTCTTAATACAACTATTCACATGTGATTATTGAGAATTGCGAAGCCTGACAGCAGTCGGTAGGAACGAGCGGCGATATCTCCCCTTCTTGCAACGTGGGTGTAACAGTCTCTGGTTGAAGGAGCTACCCAGTGCTGCCAGTGTGGGCAGGAGGGCGTGGCGGGGGCTGTCCATCATAGCTTTTAGTTGAGTGAAGAACACCACCACCAGGAAGTGCCTTCTGTTTTGCTTCCGTATTCACGTCTTATATTGCCGTAAGGAAACCTGTGACATAACTGTCAACGTTAGCAGAGCAAACTTTGTAGTGGCAAAACTAAAAGGGGAAAGCGTAAGAAAGAATAAAACAATCCGGTAAGACTTATCGTGAAATGATGGATGAAGCCATGACCTGACTCGGCTCCATTGTCACACACTATTTCCAAGATGGACACCCTTCACCCCCAAGTCCCCCCCGCCACCTCTTCGGACGGAGACAAATGACCCAGCGATGAAGGAAAATGAGGATTTTCTCACACACATAACCCCCTTACTCACATGACTGTGGGCCCACAGATTGCTCATGTGTGCTTGTTTGTGCAGTATGAAGTGAACCAATGGCTTCCTGACAGGCCATCTTCCAGTCATTCCCTCGCCCAAGGGTGCAGTTTAGAGAAATCGGTCACTTGACATGGGTGAGAAATGCCTCGGGTTGAGAACATCTATATGTGACCCGGGACTGTGCGTGTGCGAGTGCACATGTTTAAAAAGACATCATATGATATAATTACACGGCCTCGGGGGAAGAAGAGATCTGGTCCCTGTCTGCCTTGCCTTCTGTGTTTGGAAAAAAGTAATAATGATAATAATCTAAACCAAGGGTGTCAAACTCATTTCACATCGTGGGCCACATATGGCCTCGGTAGATGTCAAGTGGGCCGGACCATTTTTTAAACCATTGTTTTAGTTCCTGATATTTGGCATCTTTTGGCCTGTATTAGTGCATCAATACCAGGTGTCGTGTCCTGACTAGCTGACACTTTCAGAATGTCATTTAAGTTTGTGAGCTTTGAACACATTTTTGTTTTATCGATATTCATTACTGAGAAGATATGTTCACAAAGGCAAGTTGTTCCAAACATGCACTTAACTTTAGCAGCCGGGGCTGTTAATTTGGGGTATCCTGGTAGTAGATACTGCTAAAATTTGCCTAGACCTACGGAGGCAAATTTGCCCTTTAAATCTGCATCACATTGCAAATCACATTGAAATTCAGCTAGGTCAGACGCTTTAACTGTGAAATGTGAGGGAAAAACTGAAAATTCTGTCTCAAGTTCACCAAATACCTGAAAGAGTTTCTCAAACTTCCACAGTAATCCTGCAATCTTGTCTTTGTACCGCCTCTAGCAGACTCTCTCTTGATTCCCTCTTTCCCTTTCTCTTTCCCTTTCTCTCTCTCTTTCTCTTTGTCTCTCTCAATTCACTCTTTCTGTCTCAATTCTCTCTCTTTTTCTCTTTCTTTCTCTCTTTTTCTCTTTCTCTCTTTCTCTCCCTCTCTCTCACGATCTCTCCCTCTCTCAATTCTCTCTCTCTTTTTCTACCTCTCTACCTCTCTCTCAAGTTGAATTGTGTACGTTAATCCCACAGGTGCAGGAATGAGTAAAGAATACAAAAAAAATGCTGTGTTGTGGGTGTGACCATTGCCGATGTTATTTATCATCAATCGAAGTGGCTCCTCTCATTCATCGCTTTGATCGATTAGACCGAGTTTCTGTTCACCAAATGATCATTTAGACAATTGTAAATTCAAATACTCTCCACTTTGCGGAACAGTGCAGTCTGACAATTTGGCCAAGAGGTGCAACGTGAAATACGGTGGCACCTTTTGTGCTTGATTTCAACCATGTTTGTTTCTTGTATAGAGGAGGCTATTGCTGAGCTCATCCCAATGGAACTTTCCTATCATTTATCGTCAAATGAAAACGGGGCTATAAAAGTTGTGTGTCGTCGGAGGAGTTTTGGGGCCGACGGGCTAGCCTTTCATAAGCACGCATTGTGGACAAGTCATGCTCACGAGGTCCTTCTCTGAACTTCACCACTGTGCAGCTGTCTATCGCCCGCGCTCAAGGGCGTTGAGCATGTGTTGCTAACACACGGACACACACTCGTGTGTTACGTTCACGCTGCCGAATGGTCCGAATTGGGCCATGTGGCAGCTTTCTTTTAGAAAGGAGCCGTACACTTTTGCTGGCCGGCTGGGCATTTATCTAGCATAATGTCATTGCGCTGACATGCCCTCGCCCTTGGTGGCGAAGGGTCAGGGTGGGCCACGCGGTTAGGGGCTTCCCCCTCCAATGTGGGTCCTGTTTTTACTCACAGCAGTGCAGGCCATTGTTAGTCCAAATGTCAGGCGTCGGAGAATCGGATCTGATTGAAAGTGAAGCCTCGAGGTTTTAAGCCATGCTTCCCTTCCCATTTTCTTCCCTCTTTGTCATTCACTTGGCTGCTTGTTAGCGTGAGGAATGTTGATTTTAGATGAAGTACTCTATTTTCCGGAGTATAAGGCGCACCAGAGTATAAGGCGCACACCCGATGAACGGTGTATTTTCAAGGTATAAAAGATTTCCAAATACAGTAAAGTCTCGTTATATCGATATTCTCGGGAGTCTGAAAAAATATCGATATAACCGGACTATCGATATATCCGATCCTGCGGCATGTAAATTTTCTCCTTGCGTTCAAAGAAATAGTATCAGAATAAGCAGTACTATCGATATAACCAGTATTGATATAACGACACTTTACTGTATAAGGTACACCACATTATAAGGTGCTACAAAAGAGGGTGGGGTTACGCACTACTTCCTCTACAGGGGGAAATGGAGTCTGCTGACAGTAGTTGGGCGAACGATTGTGGCTCAATATGACTTCACATAGAAGGTGCACCAGTATATAAGCCGCAGGGTGATCTTTTGAAGGAAATCAAGGCTTTGGGGTGCGCCTTATATACCGGAAAATACGGTAAATGAATCCATTGTCTGGTGATATTGTGACAGTCCTTTAACTGCTGTTGAAAGTGATTTTTTTGGGGGGTTGTTTGTTTATTTATTTATTGTAATTTGAATTCTTAACATTATTTTTATTCATCATTCACTGCTAACATCTCCGATATTTATCAAAGCATCACATTCACCATTGATCTATTTATAGAGATGCAAAACATCAGTTAATGTTTTACAAAATATTGACCCCCCACCACAATGACGGCAGGCCAAGTATGTTTTGCAGACATTTATTTATGTATTTATTTATGTATGGTCAGTCTTGTCCATATTTTCATGTGACCGTCAACCCACTATTCCGCAAGTTCCCTACCCATTAGAAAGCCACTTTAATGGAGCACGAGCACCAAACAGGGATAAAACAGTACTGATGCCATCAGGCGATATATGGTCTTCGGTTAATTTAGAGAGCAAAGTCCATCTTCAATTTCCTTTACCCCCCCTGGCCTCCATTTTTCATTAAATCTTCCCCCCGTGTCCTCTTCCATATGGCCCGTTTCCAAACTTCACTTCCATCTTCGCGTCATCCACCCTGCTTGCTCTAGAGATTTTTTTTCTTCCCATCTCGGGAGCAACGGCTCCTTCCCAGCGAACGTTTCATCTACAAATGTCTCTCGTGTGACGGACTGAGAGCCATCAAAAAAATAACAAATAAATGCCAGTCCGATTGCTGTTGGAGATTGGCTAGGAGAGGAGATAGCTGCGCCAATCTGTTCTGGCTCACAGTTGAATCACGTCACCTCAAGTCCAAGCCGGAGGAGGGACTGTGAAACGAGAGACCATTTTATTCGTTGTTCTCCTACATGGGAGCGGAGGAGGCTTAGGCGAAGGTTATATTTCGATTCCTTGTTATGAAAAAGTATCGTCATGCATTCAAACCTGCTGTGAGGCCTGCTAGTTGCTAAATGAATGAATAATACATACACGTTGTAGCGCCGCCGAAGTGGACGGGGGCTGTGTGTGTGTGTGTGTGTGTGTGTGTGTGTGTGTGTGTGTGTGTGTGTGTGTGTGTGTGTGTGTGTGTGTGTGTGTGTGTGTGTGTGTGTGTGTGTGTGTGTGTGTGTGTGTGTGTGTGTGTGTGTGTGCGTTCGCGTCAAGGACTCTTGGCTCTTCAGGCCCAGTATGGAAAGGCCACAGCTGTCAAAAAACTCAAGCTCATCTCTATGTCGTCTCTACTAAAGATGATATTTGGATTTGACTCTCCCAGTCTTTTTTCTCTCTTTGCCATGTTCTGCTCTTGTTCCCAAAGGGTCGAAAGGGCGAGCGGGGCCATTAAAGATTGTGATTGATTGACAGCATCATTTCAATCGCGATCCCCAATCGTGTGTGCGCCAGTTGGTGTGTTGTCGTTAGCTTCCCTGAACCCGCCGCACGCTGACAACTATACAT
This sequence comes from Hippocampus bargibanti, assembly GCF_051943395.1. Classification (NCBI taxonomy): domain Eukaryota; kingdom Metazoa; phylum Chordata; class Actinopteri; order Syngnathiformes; family Syngnathidae; genus Hippocampus; species Hippocampus bargibanti. Next base: position 3,121,344 of record NC_142745.1, on the reverse strand, counting down.
TTTATCAGAGCGTCCTCAAGTCCACTTTTGACCGAGATCAAAGCGACACGCTCGTCGCTAGCGGAGCGTTGCGTGCATGCATTATCAATGACTCTTTTTATTACACAGCGAAATAAATATATTTTAGAGCAAAGATCAAAAGGAGTGAGAGCTAGTCATTTTCAAGATGGCAGGGATAAAAAAAAAAAGAATTCATGCTTTGTTGTGCAATGACAAAAAATGCATGAGAAATTATTTTCTGTATCTTCAACCTTGAAATTAGCCACATGCGAGTGGATGGCTTTTAAAGGACAACCGACACTATTTTTTTGTTTACTAACTGACATCAGAAAAACGTTTTATAGCATCTAAAACACGCAGGCTGATATTTTTAGTCAACTGAAAAACACCAATAAAAATCACCTAAAGTCTCCCAAAACTACTTCAAAATGATCTGAGAAAGTTTCAGTTTCTCCAGAAGGTCCCGCCCCCTTGTTCGTGACGTCATGCCAAGACGTCTTCTTGCCTTGCTCGAGAATCAAAACAATGGCTTCAGATTTGGAGAAGATGCTTTCTTGTTACTCATCCAGTTATGAATATGATTCAAATAGTTCTGAAGAGGAAAGCATAAATCTTTGCAATTGATTAAAGAAGTCCTTCTGTATCAATTTGAGCCACCAGGACTCCAATGTAGCATCCCAGAAAATGCACAAGATGGCGCCCAAGCCCCGTTGGAAATGGGCTGATTTGTCTGCTGGGAATTCGTGTCAACTAGTATCAAATAGTAGTGGTGCAACACACGATTCACCATCGCATTGGTTATGTGTTTTCCTTCTAATTTCGCCATCAACACATCAACACAAAGTTTTCAGACCAAACAAAGTACTCAAAATGCATTGTGTGTCCCTTTCTCGATCAGGGGCGTTCCTTCCGTGACGTCACGTCAGGCATCGTCATCAACTCGAAAACAAGACTTCCTGAATATTCAGCGCGAGTCTTAAAACGTAAAATATAGCTATATGCGGTGGAATCTTTGTAAAATACGCTCAGTAGAAGTCATTTGAAGCCATTTTACAAATTATGGACACAACTTGTCCGGAGGCGTCGGTTATCCTTTAAACAAGAGGGTTTTTTTTTTCTCCCCACTCCATTTCCGCCTCTTTAAAAGACAATAAATGTGAGATAGCAGCATGACGCTTTATCTCAAAGGACACACACAGAGGAGAAATGATTCGCTACCGCGCTGGACTAATTCACACTTTTATAATAAAAATGAATCGAAACAGCAGCATATGTCGGTTTGTTTTTGATGACATTTATTATTTTTTTAGTGGGGGGTTTGTCCCCCCGCCTTTGCACACTTGAAGATATCTACGCGCAGGTCCTTGATGGATGCTCTGTGACCGTACGTGGCTCACATCGGCGGCCAGCTGAGGAATCTGTCGAAGTAGCTCAACAATGCACTGGCGCAAACACATACCGACACGCCGTGTGACGTTGAAAACTGCACCTGAACACGTCCGGTCAATGATTTTGCATCTGCGGGCTCCCTTGGCTGCCATCTTTATTTGTCATCTATCATTAGGATGGACAGATGGATCACAAGCTCCTCATGCTTCCTAGTTTGTTAGTATCTCACTCCAAAATCATACACTGCAACTGCAAGGACAACCGACGCCTACGGACAAGTTGTGTCCATATTTTGTAAAATCGCTTCAAATGACTTCTACTGAGCGTATTTTACAAAGATTCCACCGCATATAGCTATATTTTACCTTTTAAGACTCGCGCTGAATATTCCGGACGTCTTGTTTTTGAGTTGGTGACGAGTCCTGACGTCACATCACGGAAGGAACGCCCCAAAGGACACATTGTAGCAGTCCTTCCATCACCTCAATGCATTTTGCTGTACTTTGTTTGGTCTGAAAACTTCGTGTAACACCAAAAAGAGGCAGAAGAGGGCGACAAAGCTCCTTGTAAGGAATTAATCAGCCTGTGGAAACGGGCTGATTAATTCCTTACATGGAGCTTTGTCGCCATTTTTTGCCTCTTTTTGGTGCTACATTTTCGCCCACAGATACCTCAAAATGGCACGGAATAAATTATTTAATCGATTGCAAACATGTATGCTTTCCTCTTCAGAACTATTTCAATCATATTCATAACTGGATGAGTAACAAGAAAGCATCTTCTCTGAATCTGAAGCCATTGTTTTGATTCTCCAGCAAGGCAAGACAGCAAGGCAAGACGAAGGGGGCGGGACCTTCTGAAACTGGCCACTTCCGGGTTCATTTTTTTTGCAGATTTTGGACACTTTAAGTCATTTTTTTGGTGTTTTGCATTTAACTAAAAATACCATCCTGCGTGTTTTGGGTATTTTAGATGCTATAAAACTGATGTCAGCTAGGAAACATAAAAGTGATGTCGGTTGTCCTTTAACTTAAAACAATCTATTTTTTTCTAGGCTTGCTTCACATTTTTTCTTGAAAAGTGAGATTGCGGCATCGACCTCCAGAGGCGGTTTCACGAAATGCGCAATGTGTGGACGGATTAACAAGCACAGACGTCAACGGAGCATCGAATCGGTTCAATGTAAGAGCGCTTGGGGCAGAAATGCTGCAACAAAACCTTTGAAACATGACAGAGTAACTGGAGCATTTCTTTTTCTTTTATTTATTTATTTATTTATTGGGGTTTTCTTCAATTGCAGGCTCTGCTGTGTTGTGCTGTGATGGGGTTGTGAGGATGGAGTGCGAAGACTGACAAGTGTGGCCAGTAAGACTTTTTTTTCTTTTCACAAGAGCTGGACAAAAGTTTGTTTCCATGGCAACTGTTGCATCCCAAGACCATTTTTCTGAGTAGCAAACATTGAATTGAAATGCTACCATGTCCGTGATGTCCTCCTTTGACATATATGACAAATCATTTTTGCTCAAAGCCTAATTACATTATTATTATTATTATTATTATTATTATTATTATTTCATGTGCTCTGAAAAATTAGTGCTGATGCGTCTCTTATCTCAGAAAGTGCCAGCAGTTTTTCTTAGAAATAAGACACATGTGCTCTGTCTGCATGGCCCCCAATCAATTACATTTTTGTTCTTATTTTAATTTGTATTTTTTTTATATTAGCTTGAAAAAGGCTCGTGTGTACAAACTTGCAGTCAAATATTTTTGTGGGTCTCATTTTAAAATGGAGAACGTGAATTCAGTCCAACTATGTTTTTTTTAAACATTTTTTTAGAATGTTTATTCATCCACTCGACTACCCACTACCTGCAACTGCATTGATAAAAACAGACACTATTTAAACACACGCACACGCACACACACACACGCACACGCACGCACACACACACACACACACACACACACACACACACACACACACACACATTCTGTTTGTGAGGTCCGGATAACTCCAGATAACGAGTGAGGACCACCGTTGCTGATAAGTTTAGAGAGGAACTAGTTACATTTGAACAATAAATGTCACCCCATTTCCCACTTCAACTTCTTTAAAAACAGAAATAAAAAGTGAACTTGAAACTGAAATAACAGCAGGAGTGAGGTTTCTGAATGGGTACACTCAAAGTCCTCACACCTGTAGTGAATTCGGTTAAGATATCGTTTTACTTTTTGTGGTATGAACTTTTTCCTCTCCATTAACCATGCACACACACACACACACACACACACACACACACACACACACACACACACACACACACACACACACACACACACACACACACACACACACACACACACACAGAGAAACACACACACTGAGTAAAAAGTGTGTGTATCCAAGTGAAATAAAAATAAACAAAAAAAATCATTTTGTGTGAATTTGTGAGGAGATTTCTGAAACTTTAACGGATGCATATACAGAGAAGCCTTTAGAATGAAAAACTTGTGAGGACCGGCCAAAAGGTCCTCACTTGTCAAAAATGTCCTCACTACGTATGGTATGAAATGTTAGTGGTCCTCACAAGACTAGTCATACAAACACACACACAGAAATATGAATTATTATTAACTCAAATAAAAAGATATTGAGTTGAGAGTCGTAGGGGGATGCTTTCGCTTGGAGTGGGGCTTCCACAGTTTACGGGCCATGCTTGCTGCTGTTAGATAAAAATAGGTGTGAACTCTCAATTTGCATCAACACTCTCATTCCCTCATTTACCTTCCAAGTCTTAAGTGTCTTTTAAAAACGCTTGTACTCTCTGCAGTTTTAGCCCCCCCTTTCCCCCCGTCAACAATTGCGCCGTCGAGTGGATTAAACTGTACTGTATCATGTCCGATGGGAAGTGAGGGAGGGGGTGGGAAATCAATGAGCGCCTGCCATTTCCTAGAGCTGCTAATCATCCTCTGACATGTCCGCCAATTAACGGTGTCAAATGAGGATCTGTTACCGACATGTACAAGGTCACTGCGGAAGTATTGGAACGCTTTGTCGAACACAGGTGTCAAAGTCAAGGCCCGGGGGCCAAATCTGGCCCGCCTCATTTTTTTATTCGGCCAGCGAAAGCAAAACAAGCAAGTGCCGTATTATTGCTATAATCTGAATCAAAATTTCTAATTGTCCCATGTAAACCACAATAACAGCAATGTCTGAAACTGTCTGAAACAAAAAGTTAGCGCACACAACTCTGACAACTCTGTAAAGTTGCCTGCCCAGCCAAAAAGTAGCCTGCCCCATTTTTCACAACTTGAACCACAATAAGACAACTAATCGCAACAAAAAAACATTGTTGCAAAGTATAAAGGATTTTTTTTAAATTAAGAAAGTACCTACAACAAATGGTCCATTGCTGAAGATTTTTCCCCAGTTGTCGTTTGTCGTCATGGTGCACAATGCAATGTTTGTGTTGCGTCGTTTGCTCAAAGCCACGTGGACTCCCCTTTCTAAGCGCCTTTCAAAACTCTCAAGGACACTTTACAGTCACGGTATAGTCTGAAGCACGAAACAGGCTTCTGATTGGCGAACGAATGAACGAACGTTCGTTTGGAAAATTGCATACTCGGCACGACTGCCAATCCGAAGCCTGTTTTCTGCTTCGGACTATACCGTGACTGTAAAGTGTACTTGAGTTTTGAAAGGCGCTTAGAAAGAGGAGTCCACTTAGCTTGTAGCGGTTTGCTTGTAGCTTTTGCTTTATTGAATAAAACAAACGTTTGATTTGAAATAAAAATCCTTTCTTTTTTCTTGAAGAAGTTGTCGGAAACCCGAGACATTTTGAAAGTTGTACGCCCGATGTAAAAGTCCTCTGGGAAGACGTTATTTCAAACACTGACAACAGTACGTCTGTGTAAGCTCTCAGTCGTACAAGAGTGGTCCATCGATGAGAAGGTTTCTTCAGCCGTCATCTGTACGATTTTGAAGGTTTCGGACGTTTCGCCTCCTATCAACGTCCGAAACCTTCAAAATCGTACAGATGACGGCTAAAGATACCTTCTCATCGACTGACAACAGTAATTATTTTTTACTTTAAATTTGAAAAAATAATTATTTATTCATTTGTAAGGCGCTCCATATGTAATATGTGGAGGGGATGAAACATTCTAAGGGTTTCCCCAAATTTATAACAGTCCCCGAGAAGAAACCATAACTAAAATGTGGCCCACGGCAAAAAAATGAGCCTTTGTGTGCTTTGTTATTTTGTCCTACCTTGATGTTATCAATATTCTTTTCGTTGTGGACATTTGCTGTGGAAATGCTACATATGACCTGCCTGTACAAGGTCGTTAGATTTCGATATAAGCAGACAGCAACATTGCGATCATTTCATTCCTGCCTATTCGACTTACGCGTGTGTGCGTAATGGCAACATGAAAACGTAACGTGTGCTTGTGTGCCCGCTCCCTTTGTCTTGATTACCAGTCTGCATTGCTTAATAACATTTGGGATTACACCATGTGCAGCTTGTCACACTCGCCGTAATTGCATCCACTTTGGAGAAATGAATCGAGAAGCAATTTTTGCAATCATTTCGATTTTATGACGCCGTTAGCGTAGGGCTTTCCGACGTGGCTCGTGCTCGTCGCTGGTTCTTCTTTAGTTTCCTGCTGTCACAGGATGACAACGGAAAACAAATGCGCAATTTTTTTGACTCATATCTGGCATTAACATCCGACAACCGGCAAACTTGGCAGTACCTTGCGTCAATAATTGCACCATCCGGTGTATTCACACTCACCATGTCCGCGGAATGCAAAGTTAATCTTTTGAAGAACCCATGACAGTTTTAAGACATGCGTTGCACATTGTACATTCGCCCCCTCTCATGATAGCAGGATGAGGCGCCGAAGTTGTTTGTAAACATGTTGACAGTAGAGGGAGCTTAACTTGGAAACAAGTCCACCCCAGCCTTCAATCATTCACTGCAAATTCCCGAATGTATTCGGGAATTGAAAAGCATGACATGGAGCGCCATTCCTGAATTTGTTTGGGTTTTGGTTTTTCTTGCGAGGGAAGTGCTGATAAAGCACTGGTTAGACCTCTGGCAGTGTTTTTCCGCTTCCACGAGGGGTCTGCATTTGCCTTTTGTCCATGTTAGCGCTTTGTTACAACTTCAGCTGTTGGTAAAGCGCTATTTACATCAACATGTATGCATTGTATTTTATTTTGGACAAACGCCCCCATTTCAAGCTTCGATAACTCCAGACCATTGGTTCTTAATTTTGTTGCAGGCACCGAACCCCACCAGTTTCATATGCTCATTCACTGAACCCTTCTTCCAATGACTGTGCCCACTCACTGCAGTCTAGACTGAGGGGTGGACCTCTGTGGTGGAGGATCCACCGAACCCCGAGGGTTCGATCGAACCCAGGTTAAGAACCACTGCTCCAAACACACATTACTTAGCAATTAATGATTTTCTTCTGATGAAAGAAGAGAGTCTAAAGTTTATAACACTGCATTGAATGTTGATGTAGTCCTAAAACTCAATATTTTGTTGGTCCTCCAATTTGAGTGAAAATGACAAAAACCCTGGCACTGGAGTGGACACATTTTTGCACATTGTCTGGCAATATCATCACCGGGCCAGCTGTCCAAATGTTCACATTGGAATATTTTGTGGCATGCATCAAATCTATCCACCGTGACATCCCAGTCACATGATTCATATGCCGCATGATCGATCCAACCAGGAAGTCGTTGCAAAGCTGCACCGCCATCCCGGTGACGGCTAGCAATGTTTAGCATTTATATAAGTCCCTGACACTCCATCCACTTCGAGAAGAAGATTGCTTGCGCCGCTCCGGCTTCGTCTTATGTAGTATTCCACTTTCTCAGGTCTGAATTGTGCTTGGCTGACTGAATCCAGGACAGCTGTGAGTGAGGGCCACTCGCTGCTCTGTCAGGGATGGAATCAGAGGCACTGGACTGAGGCCCGCTATCCTCTGTTACTCCTACTTGTCAGTAGAGTCTCTCTCTAATAGCTTCCCATGTGGAGAAACGGCCCAAGTGAAGAGGGAGGAGTACATCTTCTGCCAAACACTTGTCCGTAGCTGGGTGTCATGCAATTCATGGAAAATGTCAAGAACTCAAGGTTAGCGCGGAATATATGCATTGGCTCTATCATCATCGTGTGCCAGATAAAAAAAGATACAAGCATTTTATTCACAGCTTTTGTATGGAAGAACGCTGAAAACAGCCATGATTACAAAAAGAACGGTGTGTGGCGCAGATCTTCGCCAAGGTGGAAAGATTGTGGGCTGCGTATCAACGAAAGAAAAAATGGAAACATATCAATTTAAAATGAATACTGCATTAAAAAAAGGAGTTTACCACCAACGTTGATTTGAGATCTACATTGATCATTTGAATGACGTTCTCATCCACATATCTACGCTTCCCAAGTCATTTTTGAGCCGTTTTCCCAACTCGAATGTTTTGTTGGCTCGTCTCTTAAGCCAGTTCCCCTTTATCGCGCATCCCTCCCATTTATATGTATGCGCGAGTGTATAAAGATAATTTTATATAATCTTATATTTATATAGACTCGGAAGGCGCCATCTTGGACTTCGGAGTCTATATAAATACCAGAATCAGAAAACCTTTATTCGTCCCACAATGGGGAAATTTGCACTCCACAGCAGCAGTTTGAAAGGGGTTGGGGTGGTATAAAATGATATAAAATTATCTTAATACGTACACATCATTTGTTATTTTGTTTGCTGTTGTTTTGACTTCAAGATGGCGCCGCGAGAGTGACTGTCTTTACAGCAGCTCGTGTATTTTGTTTTTCTAATTATTATTTTTTTCTTTTCACTTTGCTGCTGTCAAATGTACATTTCTCCACTGTGAGACTAATAAAGGCTAATCTAATCTGGATACATTTATGAAAATAGTTGGCAGTTCGCAATTGCCTGAAATGCGGCTTCCATTGACGCTCCGAATTCTTCATTTGCTGCTTGCTTGTGGTTCATTTCATATTTGTGAAGGCATAGCAAACCATAGCCGCCGCTGTTGAGCGGAACATGCGTGAGATGATGATTTCCACTGGTTTAATACAAAAGCAGCCAAATCCCAAACTTCCAGATTCACTTTCTACTTCTGCATACCTGGCAAATGCGACTAAAACTAGTCCCGTCGCAAAAAGCTGGCATGACCAAGGGCTTGACTTATATCTGTGGGCTTAAAGTGACAAGTAAGGCAGTTGTGAAAAGTAGGTTCTGACAAGCAGTCTCCCACAGGTAGGGAGCTCTGAGCAAGCCTCTTAACGATCTCCATCCAGAACTTTTTCTGTCTAAACGGCAGTCCAAAATCATTAATTTTCAATCTGCATCAAAAAGTGGGAGAACAAAAAAAAAGACTTCAAATCAGACGCAATTGGAATGATTGGAAAGTGGCGGCGTACTGGAACCAAACAAGCAGCACATTTCCATCATCATATCTGTGAGACGAATAAAGGCGAATCTAATCTAATATCAGATGAATTTACACAAGAGGGCTTGATGAAAAATCACATCCCAGCTAGCTAGCTATCTATTAGCTAGCTGACTGGTTGGCTGGCTATCCATCTGGCTAGCTATCTATTAGCTAGCTAGCTGGTTAGCTGGCTATCTATTAGCTATCTATTAGCTAGCTGGCTATCTATTAGCTATCTAGCTAGCTAGCTAGCTTTTTTTATTTGAGTTATTCCAGGTTGAGTGAACGCTTACTTACGGGTGTGTCTGCCACTGCTCATCCACAGAAAAACTGATCCTGTCACTGTAAAGTGACCTTGAGAGTTTTGAAAGGCGCTTAGAAATGAAATGTATTATTATTATTATTATTATTATTATTATTAAAATACACGGCAATCATGACAGCTGTATCATAACTGTAAAACGAACTGAAGCTACTCAACTCACTTCAACATAGTTCAAAGACAAAATAGGGACCAAAATGACCCACTTGAAAACATCTCAAAGATCGGTGAGCTTCAGAACATTTGTTCCTCTCGGTTATGGTGGTTGTTTTTGAATAATAATTAAAAAATGATCATTTTCAAATGTTCCTTTGAATGAAATATTTTCACTGGGAAGTTCCCCAGAAACGAGTTCAACCGTATATTTAGAAAGCATCTTCTCAGGATGTAATGCTTGGAACTAAATAAATAAATACCCCTTCTTTGTTTCTGTATTTTCATTGTTATCCAAATCCCATAGCTGTGGCGTGAGAAACGATCCGGACAGGAAACGCCACAGCATAAATCCCCCCCCCCCTGCCCCTTCTCCACTCTCATTTCATCATAATGAAACACTTTGTGTTTCCGCAAAGACTTGAGTATACGCTGGCCTCTAAACCTGACACACCTCGTGGCACAGAAATCAGAATCTGGCAAACAAAGGCTACACAAAGTGTTTTGACAGCCACCGTGAGACTCCAAAGAGGTTATTTGTGGCTGATTACGTGAAGAGATTGGAATCATGATTGGGTACTTCAAATATTTCTCCTCACCGAGTTTCAAGGGGGCTTGATCGGACGAGAACTGGCTTTGCGGCTAACTAGCATAGCATAATAAAGTCAACAACATAATGGCCGCCATAATCACCAAATGGCTTCTGAACTTCAACTGCGGCGGAACCTTATATTGCATGACCGCAGGTGTTGTATATTACCTGTTTTGTAATAGCAAAACCATCACGGTCACAATTTTCAAACATACTGCAAATTCGAGATGGATGTGTTTGAGAGAATTCCCACTATCATTCCCCACTAGCATATTACGCTCATTAATTCTTAATGATGTCCATCACAGCCAACATGACATTGCAAATGTCTGATATCTTCATCCATCTTGTTCAGTGCCTCCGCCACCTAATTGGAGGAAGCAGCCTCCAGGCTCACCCGTTAAGATGCCATCGTACAAAATTTGCTCTGGCTTTCACATTTGCGAAAAGAAATAAAATGGTTCCGTGCTATCATCAATGACGAAATGATCTAAAAGCAATTTTACTGCCTGTGTGACATTGGCTCGGCGATTCACATGCAGTGGCTGCCAAAACAGGGAACATAGATTCCCCATCTAAAATTGCGCCTAATTGATATGTGGTCAATGCACTACAAGTCATAGCCAGCGAGCACGTCTTGAAAATTAGAGCCTTTGGAAAAGCACATCTCTCGACTATTTTTAGATTTCTCTTAAGAGGCCTTCTTACTGAATAATTCAAGCAATATTACTCATTGCTCATACTTTGACAACAGATAACTGTAGAATTCCTCATTAGATCCAAATGACTTATATGATTCCGTATTGGATTTCGACTCAATTATTCAGATTTTGGTACATATCTCTGATCGCATTATTTTAAAGATCATTTATTTTTCAAACTTGCATTAATCACACAACAAATTAATGTTATGGGAGATTATTCTCCAAAGGCAAAATAGAACTTTAACAAGATAATATGTTATAATATGAACCGGAGAAAATGAATTGCATCACAGTGCGTAGGTGTTTGCAGAAGCGCAAATATGGTGATGTAACTAAAGAACAACATATCATATTGCATTACATGGCGCACATCAAATGTGCCTTTCCGCTTTTTGAAGTGGAGTCATTTATACTTGTGTGCTGTATAACTTAGACACGGTCTTACCGTGCGATTGAGATTTTTATTTATTTACCTCTCTCATGATCTTTCCTTTGATGTTATAGAAAAAGTCTTTCTGTGAGGAGGCTGTTCTTTGATATGAGATTAAGCATATGAGGTGCAATTTGAAAGAAATGGAGGAAGTATTTGTTTATTTTAGTCAGCTAGCTAGCTAGCTAGCTAGGTGGAGGGCGGAAGAGGATCTGAGGGAACAAGAGGGAAAAGAAATTTGAAGAAGGTCAGATAGGTATGGGGTGGCAAGCTAGCTAGCTGACTAAAATAAACAAATACTGTACTAGCTAGCTGATTTTAGTCAGCTCGCTCGCTAGTACAGTACTAAAATCAGCTAGCTAGCTGACTAAAACAATAATAATCATAATACATTTTATTTCAAGCGCCTTTCAAAGCTCTTAAGGACACTTTACAGTCACAGACAAGCGCAGATAAAATTATAAATAGAAGACAATAAATAAAATACAATTATAAATAGAAACAAGATATATGGCTACACAGAAAATGCTATTTTAAATAGACGGGTTCTGAGATGGGATTTGAAGGTAGGAAGAGAATCAATGTTTCAACTGTTGGGAGGAAGTGAGTTCCAGAGTTTGGGGGCAGAGCAGCTGAAAGCTCTTTCACTGTTTTCGTTTTATTACGCATGTTGGCCAATGAGAAGTCGAGAGGAAATGCTCTCTTTGAGTGTCCTGGATCTCAAAGTGTAAAAAGCGTCTCTGACCCGAACTGGCAGAAGCTCGCACTCATGCTGTGAGGTCCATAATGTGAGCTGCCCAAAATGGGATTGGAGAGATCACACATCTTTAGCGAGATGAGATCCGGTCCCCATCTTGTTGTTAGCCAATTAATGGCTCCTCAACTGGTTAGCTTGCGCGAGGGCACCTCAGGTTACGAGACCAGCAAATCTGCTCTTCGCCTGCTGTTTCCAATCTCATTATTATTATTTGGTGCAATTAATTGTTCATTTTTCATTTGCTGTCAATACCCGCCATTTCATGGGCCTTCTGTCCGAGACTGATGCCCCTTACAATACTTTTATGCCATCTTTATTCATAATGGCGGAGGTGGCTTGCGTTTAGATTATTGTGTTTGATGTATAGGCTGACAAAAGAAATTGTTTCATTGTCGTATCCCCCCAACCACCCCCTTTCACCCCTATCAGATTAGATTAGATTAGTTTTCATTAGTCTCACATTGGAGCTTCTGCCCTGTTAGCAACTATCTTTGCACACCACTGATCACAAATATGGTTTAACCTCACTGGTTCCACTGTAATTTGTGTTTAGGGTATGTCATGAAGACATATTGCGCGGAAAAAATAATAAATTTAGATAGATGATTGACACATCCAATGTCAAATCAACACATATATCTTTCTTCCTCAGCCTTAGCATAAAAGAATTGGTGTGTGTTCAAGGACAAACAGATAAGTCAGTTGGTGTGTTGTCCAGAAATATTTGTTCTTCTTGCCAAACAGAAGCCCATTAATTGTGCATGTATAAAAAAAAAATAGAGAGCAATCCGGCAGCCGAGCAGCAAACTGGCATGTGCAAGTTGATTTAATATTCTCTGTGCTTTCAGCCCAAGCTGCTCAGCCTGTGCGCCGTCTAGTCAACTCATGACAGCAAAGACTAATCTGGCTCGTTAAAAAAACGTCGTGAGCACGACTGTATATGCAAAACAACTTTGGATGTGGTTAAGTATGCAAAAATAAAGGTGTTTTATATAAGCCTCTTTAAGGTGCCGTGCCATTTAGATTTGGCCATCTTAAAAAGCTGCCTGGCATTATACGTAATACACGCTCACCCAAAAAAGAAGCAACTCTTAGATACAGGTCTCCTACTTTTACTGTACCACAAAAACCCATTCCCACGAGAACTTTCCGTGCGCCTGGAGTGTAAGTGGACTAACATGAACCCAAAACGAATCAATGCGTTTATCTTTCAATGTGCGATCACGAGCGGTCTTGTTTTGGGTGCCTTTTATGTGGCAAGTGAGTCTTCATATTAGTAAGACCAAAACCGCCATTTCTAATGGAACAGTAGGCCTTTGAAACCAATTGAATGCTGGGCCTTGTGAAAAGAAAAGAAAACTCAGGGGAAACATTTTTGGAAAATACAGTGATACCTTGGCTTACGAACTTAATTGGTTCCCAGACAGAGTGTGTCAGGCGAAAAGTGTGTATCCCAAAAATTAATTTCCGATAGGAAACCATTAAAATGAGAATAATCCGTTCCCAGGTCCCCATAAAACATCATTTTCTATTTTCTAATCCTTAAAACTACACAAAATATACCTTATTTTATGTATAATAAATGTGCTATGGTATTATAATTAAAGAAATAAACTGTACTATATAATAAAGTCGTTTTATTGACCTTTGTGATGGTCGTTGATGGCTTGATGGAATGGAGTGGCCGCTTTCATCAGCATTAAAGGCACGTCATCTTCTTTCACCATCTTGAGGAGTGATCCCTTGTACCTGCTTTCTCTGCAATAATTGTATCTAGTTCTTCATCAATTGTGGTCTGTTTAGCTGGGTTGATAGCTTTTTGCATAAAGTGTACAGATGGCTTGTGCGGGTTATTTGTGGAGCTAGATTGATGGGATGTTAACCTTGCAGTCTCCACTCTTCCTTTGAACTATCAAAGTTGAAACTCTCACTGTCGTCTGCCTGTTTCTTTAATGTTTAAACCACCCCCCCTCACTACTGCGTTCTTGACCAATCACATGGCTTTAACCAAAGACTGGGGGTGGGGAATAGGGGACAAAAACAGTCGGCTGCCATTTTGTTAGAAGAACGGGCTTGTTTGCGAACGACACATCACTCATTGACGCAGCTTCCTGTCTTAAAAAAGTTCGTAGGCCAAGGTAAAGTTCGTATGCCAAGGTAAAATGTTCATAGATGTAACGTTCGTAAACCGAAAAGTTCGTAAACCAAGGGGTTCGTAAACCGAGGTATAACTGTACTCAAAATCAGTTGCGTAAAAAACTCACACGCACATTTCTGTCTCACAAAGCAACAAGACACACACACACACACACATATATACACACACACACACACACACACCCCTCCTGTGGTGCATACACAGCACACCGGATCAGGTGGTGTGGTCAAAACCGAAGCTGCTCTCTGTTCTCTTGAGTGCAATCAGTAACTGAGCAGCCCACTTGAATAACTCAGTTAGCTCTAAAGCCTTCACACTGCCGCAACGTCATTGAAAAGTGCTTAAAAAACACTTTGTCTGTCTTCCTCATATTAGCCTCAATTGATCCTGACATTTCTAAGTCATTTCTTTTGACTTGAGGTTGCACGCTCTCAACAAGGTTTGGCCTCGTGCGGACCTGATGTGGATTGTTTTCAACATTTTTGACCACAACATTCCTCAAAGAAGAATTTGTGCTTGGTGGTTGGGCCTTGCCCGCAGCAAGTTTGTACCACCACTGATTTTGGAATGTCGGCGCCATTTGACTGTCAATGCTGGACAGTCTGTAATGGGCAGCATGTTTACAGCTCCGTTTAAGTTTTCCAACAGAGAGGTTAATGCTATTGGACACTTTGCGGCTGGAGGAATTCTTGACTTGAGGAGCCAACGATGAGAAGGAGCATCAGAGACAAATAAAGGCTCGTCTAATCTAAAACATAACTGTATGCAGATAGTCGTCTCAGTGAATGAATTATCCAACAGTTTCCGCTTCTTCTTCATTCGGGTCACGGAAGATTCTGGAGCCGATCCCAACCGTCTTCGGGCATGAGGCAGAGGACACCCCGAAATCTGTGCTGTATGTCATGCATATTAGCATATTTGACAATAAAGCTGACTTTGACTTGACTTGACTTTCTTTCTTCAACACTTACTGTACCCTTTTTGTGACATGAAGCAGTTGTAGATGAAAGAGGAGAGGATCAAAGTGTCCTTTCCAGCAGTGGATCAGGGACGTCATGGTAGAATGTGCACGTCTACAACAAGCTAAATGTTAAAAGTAAACGTGCAGTTGTAGCATCCGTTGACGAAAAGAGATCATCTAGAAAATTAACTGATTTAAAAAGCACCTAAATGACTACGTTTGTATGACTCAATGAAATCCGCTGCAGGGCGACATGAGGTAAAACTCCGCTCGTTCAATACGTGGACTTATCATTTTAAATGTACCACAAGTCAACTCGAGGGCGTCCTCTGTGGACTGAACGTAGTACTGCACGAGCGGAGCGCCTGCCTCTCCCCTTTCCTGCACCCTCCTCCGCGTGGAGCCGGAGCTGCATTCCTCTTCTCTCGAGTCACTAGCAGGGAGCCGCCGAAGAGAGAACACCAGTCTCTCCGTGACGAGTGTGGAAATGTCCCCAAGTTTTGGAATTTAAACCATGGAGAGCATTTCTTCGCTGCGGATCACTTGACCGGTGAGTTAACGTGCAAACTCACGGCCGGGACCCCCTCCGGGGAGCGAGTACCGCATGTTTTGCTCACCGAAGCCGGCTGGCGAATTGACTTTATACCGTACGGCTTTTGGTCTGCAGGGGTGACTTGATTGTATCCAACCCCGAGACGAGCACCAGCAGCGGGCTGTTCCTTAACCCCCTGGCCCCTTCCAGCCCCCTGTTTGCAATGCTGGGCGCGCCACACATAGCCAGGCGTGAAACTAGACACGAGGACCAACAGGCAAAGTCTTGATTGGTATGACTTGGAGAAGGGAGACGGAAGAACGACACCGTAGCTTTGTAAACTTGTTTTGAAAATAGCGACTTTATAAAGCTTCTCTACGGGTTGCCATGTAAATGTTACAGGTAGACTACGTTGTTTACTGAACGTGACATGTCAAAATGTTGCGAGAAGGCTCCTCGGGTGATGTTATTGTCCCCGTTGGCTCTTTGAATTCCACAACCAAGCATAGTTACGAGTTTGACACCCTCGTGCGTAACCACGACTTTATTTCTTCCCGGTTGCAACATCAGCCTCCTTCGAATGCTCCTACGGGATGAATTCGACTCATTGCTGGATTTTTCCCGAGGGACGTGCTGGTGTTCCCTTAAACATCCCCATCTCCACTCCCACCCCAAAAAAATCAATTCCCTTATTAGCTTTGAAATGATTACAATCGTGTTGGCGCGGTGTTAAAAAGGGGGGCGTTAATGCAATTTGTAAGCTTTGTTATTCGAACCGTAATTGAGCAGGCAGAGAACGGAGTCTGGGTGTGTGTGGAGTGCGCAATGCTTTGCAGTAATCGGAAAGAATCCTTGCTCGGTGGGTTTCCCCTCCTAAAAAGTCTAATGCGATTTTGCAACATGTCACATTTGGGAATTATTTGGAGCCGGATGAAAATTAAAAAAAAAATCTACGTGGGACAATTTTTCACTCATTTACATCTTCATAGTAGCTGGAGATCACTGCAGTCTTCTTTTTTTCCCTTTAATTTTTTAAATAAAACTATCTTGCCGTGTAACTCATTGTGGCTAATTTAACATTTGCTTAATCCTATTTAAGAAACCTATGCAAGGATTGACACTATGAGTGAGCTCTACAAGAGAAATAGCCCAGTTCTGCCCATGTTCAGTCATGCGAGCAGCACATTGTTGGCCTGATGCCACCAAGCACTCTCAATGAACAGGTGGCAATACAAACATGAGTGTGTATTTAAGTTGTTGGCATCCACTCGTCTCGCCGGTAGATGTTAACTTTTCAATCGGTGTCAATTTATCATGGTAGTTCATCCATGAGGAAATTGTCAATGGAGATTTCAGAGGTTTAACAGTGACATCCTCATTAATTCATTTTCCTCATAGAGAATTTCACTTCAAAAAATAGTTATAAATTATCATATTTTCCGGTGTTCAAGGCGCACCCAAAAGCGTTTATTTTCTTCAAAAGATGACCCTGCGCTTTATACGCCGGTGCGCCTTATATGTGAAGTAATATTGAGCCACAACAGGTGGTCGCAACGACTGTGAGCAGCCACCTACTCTATTTTCCCCATAGAAATAGTGCATGGCACCTTATAATGTGGTGTTCCTTATATTTGGAAAACTTTTATATACAGTAAAGTCTCGTTATATCGATATTCTAGGGAGTCCGAAAAATATCGATATAACCGGGACTATCGATATATCCGACCCTGCGAGCATGTAATTTTCTCCGTGCGTGCATAGAAATAGTATCGTAATAAGCGGGACTATCGATATAACCGATATCGATATAACGAGACTTTACTGTATTTATATATTATAATTGGAAAGCATTTTTATTCATTAGGGGTGTGTCTTATACTCCGGTGCGCCTTATACACTATATCGGAAAATACGGCAATAATTTGCTATTTAAATCATTCACTGCGAGTCGTGCAAAAATGTGTCCAATCAACTGCCAGGGTTTTTGTCATTGTCACTCGAATTCCAGGACCCACAGAAGATTGAGTTTTAGAAACCTTAGACTGTCGTCTTTCATCAGAAACAAAGTGTTCATTCTTAGGTTAAATGGGTCTGCAGTAACATGAGGTGCAAGCGTACAAAAGGCAAATGCTGCCCCGTCGTCTAACCAGCACTTTATCGGCACCCCCGAAAGAAAAACCAAAACCTGAACAAATTCAGGAATGGCGCTCAGCGTCATATTTTCAATTCCCTAATAAATTCAGGGATGGCAATGAATGAGTTAATTCTCTTGGTTTTCACGATTGCCTCCATCGGCTTTCCAATTCCCCATTTTGGGTTACCTCCGTTGATTGCACAACTGTCATTATCTGCAATCAGAAGCCAAAATCTGCAACCTTGCATGACATTCTCATGATTCCTGCAACCCAGCCAGAAAATGACAATCAGTTTGCCGTCATTTTGCTTAATTACGATACATATCTTCCCACAATAGAGAAGCGGTGTCATGAATTTTCAAGGCCTGCACTATCCATCCGGCCCGTCGGCTGGCGTGAGGGCTCAATCTGGGATGTCCAAACTTTGGAATTCTTGCTGACATGTGCACTTTGCACCCCTAAGGTTTTGCTTTTGTGTGGTTTCTCACCCCCCCCCCCCCCCACCGTCGCTCTCCCCCTCGCCATGCATTCCTCTGGAGTATTCAAGGAGTAGAATATTTAAGGTCTAATTAGATTGTGGGTGGATGCCAAAGAAGAGGAACCGTGCCTGAGTGATAAATGAGCCGTCAAGGAGAACAAGAAATATTATTTGGGGTTATGCTCCAGTGTGATTCATTGCTTTCACATCAGGCCAAATAAATGCACCGTGATCGCACTTGCAGATTTGGTGTAAGTGTTGCGAGGCAGTAAAAACCACCTCCTTTTCCAGCGCGCGTAACCGAATGAACATCTGAACCGGAGTGACAATCTCATCCCCGTCTCAAGTCTCCTTTTCCCGTCCTCTTTTTCCGACCTGATGCTGCCACTCAGGATTTCTTCACGTCTTCTTCCGCTGGCGCTCATGATTTTCTCCCCACTGCGTTCTGTCAGGAGCGTCTACCTCCCTGCTTTCACGCCGCCGCGCACTGCCCTTTTCCCCCCCTTCTTCCTTTTGCACATTCCTTCGTTCTTTTCATTTCTGATCTTTTCACTCTGTCAAGTTAAATGCGGGTTTCCTCCTCAAGCGTGAGAGACTTGGCTATCTCTATCTCTATGCCTCGTTCACTTCATCCTAAAAAAAGTCAACTGTCATTTATTCTGCTGTCGGACTTCGAGAAGGAAAGCCAATCAAGCCAATATATTGGGCGCGCCAGAAGTGTCCAAGAAAACGATGAAAGTACTCAACATGGAAAAACGATTAAAATGCTTGACACTAATTAGCATGTCCATTCGCCAACACACGCTCAGATCAGATGACAACTTTGTGAGCTCTGTGTCCCTATTATGAAACAAAGATAGTACCAAAAGCAGAGACTAACCTAATGATAAAGAATACAAGCAAGACTTTTCAGGATTTTTACCCCCTTGTGGATGTTGAACCATGCAGTTTTGTTGAATCAGTTGTCTTCATAACTTTTGTCTTTCATTTGTTTTCCTCATGCCATTTGTATTTATATATTTCATGTCAATCATTGTGACCAGTTCTCACGGGTTGCCAAGAAGTAAACCCTGTATTTTCATGCACTTTGTGTCGTCCTTCACGCTACATCCTGAGGGAGCAACATATGGATCAATATTCTGAATTCTACGATTTGATATTTTAAATGTTCTGAAAAGCACTTTGTTACAACAGCAGTGGTTGGGAAGCCTCTATCTAAAACAGAAGCTGTATTGTATTGTATTCCCATTTGTGTAGCTTCATTGAGTGGATGCTTGGCGAACCGCGGTCTTAATTGGAGCTTCGATTCTGTATGTCTTATCACGCAGTGAGCCCGATATACAGCTTAAAAACAGGCTGTTTATTATACTCCTTAAGCACACTACAATAGACAACTTGGCGGTAGCTGGCGGATGTTTGTCAACGTAATTTTTGTGGGGACGACGTTGACTGTTAAGTCATTCACTGCACGAGAGCATTTGCTTTTTGTACAGCCGTCTCCAGGTCAAGCTCAGATAACTCCAAATCCATATAATTTAGGAATTAACTTATTTTTTTCTGTTGAAAGAAGAGAGTTTAAGGTTTCTTACACTGCATTGAATGTTTATGTAGTCCAAAAACTCAATATTACGTTGGTCCTGCAATTGGAGTAAAAATGACAAAAAAATCTGGCACTGCAGTGGACACATTTGTCTGGAAATGAATGAGTTAACATGGCGACGTTGCATCTCTTAAGTCAACCGCAATTCCAATTTAAATTGGCAGCAAAACTCCAGGCTGACATTTGCCCAACCTTGAAAACCAGTTGTCAAAATCTCCTGCATTCCTCCGTGCCTCGGTGAGAATTGCTGATTTCTTTCATGTTAAGGTCCCAATGTTGTGCCTACCTTGTGTACCACCGCTGTTTTTCTTTTCCCCTCTGCTGGAGTGTTTTTCCTCAGTCTCTGTGGGGTTGTTGTGTGGTACCCAGAGGCAAGGAACCATGCAGCAGCAATATTAAAACACACCAAAGTGAGACTAGCAGCGGAGTTAAAGGCCCTGTTATACACGCACACACACACACACACACACACACATCGCTCGCTTAGTGCTAACGCCTGTCCAGTCGACAAGCTCCTAATATGAAATAAACTCACTCGCCAATACCTGGCGGGCCTGTCTCGACTGACTGTTCAAATACGAATGACCTCCATTTGGACCAAATGAAGACCCAGGATTGAGATTTGTGAGTTGGTGGGCGTCGCTCAAGTGCGAAATGCTGGCGCGCGACAAATCATTTCTCAGGATAATTGGCCCGCAGCATCAACCCTCGTCAGTGCCAGTCAGAAGCCAATTTAAAGGCGAGAAGTAGATGCCGACGCGTTTTTCAAAGCTTAAACTCGCTTCCTTCTTTTGTTTCGGAGAAAATGCTTGGAATGAAGTGCATGCACAATCAGAGTTCCTGTATTGAGATTCCGAAATGAAGATGAACAGAGTTTGTATGATTTGATCCTGTGAAACAAAAAATAAGATCCTTTGTTTGTTTGGTCCCTTAGCACCGAAAATGAGCAGTATAAGGACACCGCTCATATAGCAGTACCAGAAAAAGGGCAGCCTTATTTTATTTATTTATTTATTTTCCCCCCCGTGTCTCAGACTCAGTCTTGCTCAGCCAAGTGAACTGTCTGCTATGTATAATTAATTTTCTCTCCTCTCCAGGTTTATTTTTATCACCCACTTTTAACCATTCCTTCAAAGGACCCCTTTACCGCTTCCGTCCTTTTCAGTGCCTGCTGAAAATGACAGCTGCTCGGCTAAGGGGGGACGCTGTTTGAAGCAGATAGTAAAAAGGTCCCTCAACTCAAGATGATTTGGAACAGAAATATTCTCTCTCTAACTCTCTACCTCTTTCCCTACCTCTCTCTACATCTCTCTGTACGTCTCCCTACCTCTACCTCTGTCTCTCTCTCTCTACCTCTCTCTACCTCTGTCTCTTTGTCTCTCTCTGTACCTCTCTCTACCTCTCTCTCTGTCTCTCTGTTTCTCTCTCTACCTCTGTCTACCTCTCTCTACATCTCCCTCTCTGTTTCTCTCTCTCCCTCTGTGTACCTCTCTACCTCTTTCTACCTCTGTCTCTCTCTCTCAACCTCTCTACCTCTTTCTACCTCTGTCTCTCTCTACCTCTGTCTCTCTCTACCTCTGTCTCTCTCTACCTCTCTGTCTCTTTCTGTTTTCTGTCTCTTGCTCTACCTCTCTCTCTGTACCTCTGTTCCTGTCTCGACCCTTGTCTCTCTCTACCTCTCTTTACGTCTCTCTCTCTATTTCTCTCTCTCCCTCACTCTGTGTACCTATCTGTACCTCTCTCTGTTTCTCTCTACCTCTCTACCTTTCTGTACCCCTTTGTACCTGTCTCTCTCTCTACCTCTCTCTACCCCGGGTCTCTCTCTGTCTCTCTATGCCTCTCTACCTCTGTTGACCTCTCTCTCTCTATCTCTCTTCCTCTCTCTGCCCCTCTCCACCTCTCTACCTGTCTCTCCACTCTACTGACAGTATCAAAAAGGTGCTTGCAAATCTGAAATCAAAATGTCAGATTACAATTGAAAATACTATCCACCTCCATTGGGGACTGCTAACCCCTGTTGGGACGACAGCATTTCCAAGTTGAAACGATTGTTTGGTGGGAATTAAGTTTGAACATTGAAGCAGGATAAAGACAAAACATCGATTCAGTTTTATATACTGTTTCGAATACAACTGAACCTGAAGCTACCATGAGCAGTCATTTGAGTCCATGTAAATTACCAGAATGGTCACGGATTAAACGTAAAAAATTGTATTGTTTTATAATTCAGAACAAAGGCACACTCTGAGAGGGTGTATTTGTCTTCTGATCAATATTGAAATCTAGTCACAGTCCAAGTGACAATTGTGCCTGAAGGTGCAATGAGTCAGTCGTGACTCTGTTTCCTCTTCTGACCCGCTCGCCCCGAGTAGAAATCCCGCCGCCTCCTGCAGCTTGCGGGCGCGGCCTCAGTGCACCAGGCTACCTCACTTGCATGCTAACGCTCTCGTCAGCATTCTGTCCATCTTGTCAAACTCTGAGTCACGCTGGCCGCTTTGAGTCCCCCTTGTTTGCAGGCACATCGCAATGTCTATTCATATTGCATTTTCTTCATCGCAGAAAACCCAACTGGGACTTTCCCGTTGGTCATCAAGTCACAAGTCCTTCCGTCATTTGTGTTGTCTTGGTTATGTGTCCATCATGTCATTATTTGAATCAGGTGTGACGGAGGAGGAAAACTTTCGAAAAAAAGTATAGGACATGGGCAGCCTTGTATTAAAATACAGTAAAGTCTCGTTATATCGATATTCTCGGGAGTCGGAAAAAATATCGATATAACCGGACTATCGATATATCCGATCCTGCAGGATGTAAATTTTCTCCTTGCGTTCATAGAAATAGTATCGTAATAAGCAGTACTATCGATATAACGAGACTTTACTGTATAACATCACTTTAAAAGGACATTATTTCACATAATTTAATATATCCTTTGTAGCACCTCTGGTGATTTTTAACTTCCACATTTAAGTGTCACCTAATGTTTATTATTATTATGATGATGATGATGATTATTTAGCTTTTATTTATTTTTTGCGAACCCTCTCATGGACAAATAATGCTAACCTGAAACCCGATAAGCTAACAAACGTCACCGCCGCTAAAAGATGCCAAAGCCTTCATCATTCATCGCCTCGATCAAACGTTGGCAGGTTGCCCTTGCCAAACACACCCAAATCTGCCGGCCTACAGAAACCTGTCAGTATCATCCGCAGCAAGTGTGTGTGTGTTTCCAACGGAGAGATATTCAGAGCGTTCAGCTGAGGGAGCCTACCGGTTATTTACCTTGCTCACTAGAGTCTGTCTGCCTCTTCAGGCATGTTTGGCTTGTTAATGAGAATCACCATGCGGGCGTGCGTACGCGTGAATGAGGGAGTGAGAAAAAGGCAGTGCGACGTGCGCATGTATTTGCATTGAGATAAGCAGCGCGTCGTTGGTGCGCTCCCCATTGATGCGCACAGGGAGGAAAATAGACGGGATGCTATCTGAACGTACTTGGGGGACTCGTGCCTAACGGAAGGGCACTATCACAGTGGGGGAGATGAAAAGGGACAGTTATTTATCCCCGCCGTTCATGTTAATCACAAGAAACATCTTATAATTGCTCACTTTTGTTCTTTTTTCCTTTGCTTTGTCACCGTGGCTTCCCACGCCATTTCTTTCTAATATATTACCTTTTCTTGTTGCACACACATATACACACACACAATCTGCTGGTTTCTGTGTTGTTTACCAAGGAGACCGTTAAATTATTCAGCTTACGCTGTACAACCTACTTCACGTACTGCACACAAGACTTATTGGAGGCAGACCTTTAAAGCGAGCGCTTGGCCGATGGAAAGCGTGACTTTGGGCTAGCCAATAAATCCGCACGTTGTCGAGTGTCTGAACTCTCTGTTAGGACTGTTGTCAGACAGTTATTGCCAAATACTGTCTTGGTTTTGGATATGAGATGGGATCATCGGGTCTATTTTGTTGAAATTGAAGCAAAAAATTGGTGGTTCATATTCCCATGTCAAAAAGAACCACAGTGTTGGTTCTCATCAAAATCATTTTTAGAATACTTTCCTACATACCCGTGGGCTATCAATGTTTCACCTCATTAGTCACATTTTCACACGAGGCTGAATTGTTGTGTCAAGTCTAGGCTTGACTTTGCTGTACCTGGATGACAAATGACGACAGATCGTCATGGTTTTTACCTGTATAGTTTTTTTTCTTTCTAGGAACTGGAGCCGCTCACAAGTCACCGTGTTCTCTGTAATATTTTGTGGTTAAGATCAACCTGAAGTCATTAAAGTAGCACATGTTGTTCGCATCTTCTATGGATGTTACCCAAGCAATGTGGGTTACACATTGCGCCCTTCTTTTATTTCTACCGTCTCTTTGTCTGCATTTTCTTTTGTTTTCCTCTCAAAAGGGTTAAGGAGGGAGACATGATGCGTAGCCTGCCATGTCAGTGTTCCATTGTGTCGCAGCGATGTGCAACAGTGTTGCCCGTTAGTGACATCCACCAACTTTCCGGCGTTAGCATCAACATGTCAGTGTCACTTTTGAGTTCAGAAGCTTTGTACACTTGCTAACCTCACCGGTTACAGTCTGTTTGTATCCAAGCAGGTTAGTACACCTTCCTCTAGTGTCCAACCCCCGCAGTAGAAACCTTCCTTTCTCCCACCTCAGTGGAAACATGTGCTCGAGGGCCATAAAACACATTCCCCTCCTTTTCCTTCCTTGCAACGCTAGTTAAGAAAACCACACAGCGCTACGTTGTTTCAAACGCTGGTGACTGCTCACGCCTAATTCTTTTGACAGACTTTGGTTGCAACCATTCTATAACAGCACAAGTCCCTGGGAGGTGTGGTGGGGGGCTTTTAAGTCCTCCATCCTTCCCTGACCCCCCTGCTGAGGAGAGGCATGCAAAGCAGGAGGCTTTGTGAATAAGTACTCCATGTTAGACAATGGTGGACTGGTAGCACTGGGTGGGGGGGATTTTGAGGTTAAAAAAAAGCAGTTGGGGAAAGATGCCAGGTCCATGAGGAGAGCTGAGATAGAGCAGGTCAAAGGTTAGGCTGATCCCTTGTTTAAAAGTGGAATTCAACCAATGGGCTTTTTTATTGGCTGAGTCACTGGACTGTGTCTGTGGGGGTGGGGCGTTTAGTTTGCAGTTACAATGAGGCACACATTAACGTCCCCGTAATGATGTCAGCTGTGGCCCGGGTTTCCATACACAGAGCCATTCGTATCCTACAGCCCCGCAACTCCGTATGTTCTCATTAAAGCCATTCACCAGTCGTCCGTAGCGTCGTTTGACGTTTCTCAACACTCCTAAATAACATTTGTGCCGCGGTTTAGCTTTCTGTGGTTGGACAAGGTGACTGAGCACGTGACAAAGCAGCCAGCGAGTGCGGCGGTGGCGCATTCCAAATGAAATGGGCTGTGTAACTGGTGAATAGTGTGATGTGCTGATGCGTAGCAGTGGAGGAGGAGTTTCCTCCTTTCTCTCTGCTTAGCTTTCTCCCGGGAGCGGCGTCCCTCCTTGTATCACCGCGACGTATATTTTCCCTGGTTTTCCATTACATGTTAAGGAATGCGTCGTGGCTCCTTTCTTTCGCCCGCTGTGACCTCATTTGGCCGCGTGTGTGCACAATGACTCTGTCTGACTTCCTACCGACCGATGCTTGCTGCCTAACAGGAAACGCGCGAGGCAACGCTAATTGCTAGCGCAAAGACAAGGCAGCGGTATTGTGTTTTAAACACACCCGTTTGCCAGCTTTGTGTAATAGTTTGTTTCCTACAAAACTAAAAATGGAAAGCTACAGTCTTCGGGAACGGCGAGCAAAAGACTCAATTGGTACTTCTGACAAAACTTGGCTGCAGTCCAGGCCTGTTTTGACAAGTAGCCCAGCTCCCAGTTCGCCTAGGTGCAATAACATAAAAGCTTTGAGCGTATTTTTTTTTTTAGATTTGCGGATGGGCGGGGATGAAAGAAATGTGAACAAAATGACGCCGGAGACTGCGCCTCGGCCAGGCGCAGCTGCGGAAAACAGACAACAGAAGAGCGGGGGAGGAAAGTTGGCAGCATCGGACCACTCGGATAGTTTGAGTAACAAGGCGATGATAATGTTGTGACGCGACGCACTTGTGTTTAAGTGGAGTGAAGAAAAGAGGAATCGCAAAGAAATCAGAAGTCAAAGTTGGGACAGACGCTTTCACGGCCCCTCGCCAAACTGGCTTGACTTTTGTTTTATTTGCCCGACGGCAATTTTATCAAGGCCAGAAATTAGTATGGTATCGACACCAGTCTTTGACATAACACGACTACCTCGTCTTCTTTACCAAACGTTGTCATTGTCATGAGAAGTTTCCGCTTTCCCAGAACTTGTTCGGCTCCCTCATCAGTGAACCTGTCTGTCCACCTCATGCTGTCACTTTGCCGCAGGAGCATGTGATGAAAATGTCTGTTTAATCATGCAGAGAGGTCAACCAATCAAAGGGCCCTGGCTGAGTGATTTAAGGGCCTATTCAGAGCGCAGCTGGAGCGCTCGGGAAAGAAAGAATGACGTGGCTTGGGTTTTTGATTGCTCTATGGCGTAGGTCGCCTCTCATCCACTTAGCACCGCTTTTGTTTCACCAATAGTGCTTTTGCGACGGATTGATATTTCCACACACAGATGGGCGGGCAGAGGGGGTCGAGAGCAGATTGTCAACCAAAGTAGCTCACCAACTGCTTGTTTATCAGACGTGGACACCCGCTGACTTTTAGTGTCACCTTGTTAACAGAGTTCATCTTGTTAACTTGGGCGGGTTTTTCTCCATACACGTCGACACGTTTGACGACGTCTACTCTCGACGCTTCTAGGGACGAGACAATTATTACCTGAATGGTAATGGTGAGGTGGTAGAGAATGACAGATGGTTGGGGGAGCAGGGATTATGATTGTGTTCCGTTTAAAGTCCTTTTCTACTCCCACCCCCCCAATATCCGGTTCATAATTCGTCACGTGGTCTGTCATTGGAATCACCTCTGCTTTAAACAGTTGGTGAGTTTAAGATCACATGCGTTTGGACAGCTGCAATATTCTGCAGCAGTCGTGAACGTTGTGCTAGCGCGACCGATACGGCTACTGAGTTAGCATGAGTGAAGTACCACTCCAGGAGATAACTGGCCCTCTTGCTCTGTCTCTCTTACTGTCCCACCTACCCCGCCCGAATTTCTCTGACCTTGCGTTGGCGTGTGCTGATGAGCGCTGAGTGGATACACTCGTGAGCGCTGCATGCGCGACCGCTTCAGAGCCGGATAAAAACGTGGGAGCTCCATTTGTTGTGTAAATGCGAGCCGCTAATTGACTGCCGGGCATGCGGGCTCTCCTTCAGTGGCTGAACCCTGCCCTCCACTGTGTCCCAGGGATCCTGCCAGGGGAATGCATGCCCCCACCCTCCTACCGCTTTTACACACAGACACATTCAAAGCACCCTCCATTTCTCCGTGGTCCTCTTTTGGAGCACGACTGGCACGAGGCCAGCACGAGGATGGTGCACCGTGCACTCATCTGCTCCCTGTCTGGCTGTTGAACTTGTGTAATGAAAAGCTGCACGGCTTTTACACATCATTACTGACTGCTCCCTGACATTCTTTGATACAACATTTTATCTCTGAAAAAACAATGGCTTCATTCTTTGCGGGACTGGTTTTATTCTGGTCTGAAAGTTTTTTTTAATCAAGCTTTTACGTTTATGATTGCTATTAGCTGGAAAATGCAAAAGAATGATGAAGTGAACGGACCGGTTGCAGTTTTAAGGTGTAGTACAATTAAGGGGGGATGAGGGGATGTCAAACTCTTTTACATTATTGTTAGGGTTGAATGAGGTGGCTCGGGCATCTAATTAGGATGCCTCCTGGACGCTTCCCCGGTAAGGTCTTCTGGGCATGCCCCACTGGCAGAAGATCCAGGACACGCTGGAGAGACTGTCTCCCAGCTGCCGTGGGAATGCCTCGGGATCTGCCAGGACGAGCTGGAAGAAGTCCACCTCCACATATTAGATACACAGCGGACAACAAATTGATGGATTTTTTGAATCCAAAGTCTAAAAGAATGGCTTGTTCATACATCGTTATGATGGATGGCAAAAGACAATTTGAAATTTTGGTTCAGACTTTCGGAAAAAAATAATAGAAATTGACACATATGTTTTAATTTAAAACAGATTCTTTACTTACAGACAGTGTATTGTAGGTGTTTCAAATACCTGACATGTTTCGGCATCTACTTCCGCCTTCGTCAGAGTGTCACGCATGTTGTTGTGACGCGCCATTTTCAGCTGGTGTTGCTATGAGGGCGTGACCTATCTGCCAGATCTGACAGCGGGGGGTGGGGAGGGGAGTATACAGCGGACGAAGGCGGAAATATATGCCGAAGGTTGAGTCACCGAAAGTCGAGTCCAATTGTAGCCGCTAGTAAGGCAAATTATGCAAGTCACTGGAGAGGACATCATATTTTTTAAAAAAAAGAACAAATATTTAGAATGGAACAATTAAAAAAAAGTGCACTGCAAATCATAGCAGCCTAAAAAAATAACGCAGAGGATCAGACTTTCATTGTTCTGTCTCTTCCAGGCTTGTCCATTGTTAGGCAGAGGTAAAAATTTGGAGACACAGAAAAAGAACAGACAAACAAAATGACAACCTCTATTGAGCCCACAAATGCAAAGGAGAAACTGCTTTTTGTATGCATCCAGCATCACAATCGACGGCGCTGTTGAAAATGACAGGAAGGGACTCTGGATTGTATTCACGCATAAATATGCGTAAAGGCTGGCATCCAAATCACGCCACTGGCCCACAATGTATTTTCTCTCCCAGAAACGGTGACGCATGGCGGCGGTCTGTTCTTTTTAAAAAATATTCCCTATGAACACCTACAAAGTAAGTTCGTTCGACGTCATCTTATCAACCTCAAGGATAGTTGCGGCGATAATAACACAGAGTCAAGAGCCAGGGTTTAACATCAAGTGCTCTGCTTTGCTTTTCGGCGGCAACAACAATAGGATTAGCCGTCACGCTAAATACGTCGGGCACTGGCCAAGCCTCTTAAACTGTCACAAGGCACATTTAATATATTTTTGATCGCCACCCACCTGTGATTTCAATGTGGCTTGCACTTGGGCTGAGAGAAACTAAAAAAAACATTCAAAGTGAGTGCTATAACATTGTAAATAGAATCCTATGAGCATCATCTGCTAATAAAAATAAGAAAGCTTTTAATAGTCCCACAATGGGGATTTTTTTAAAAATTACTTAATTGTAATGAATCTTACAATAACAGTATATTTAATTCTCCATCAATTAAACAATTACTCTCACGTAGCCCGTAATAGGGAGAGGGCTATCCAATAATTTATAGTTTCAATGCCACTAATTTTCATGAATAGTAACCATGAGTCTCGCATCATTGAATTCCTTCCAACATGTAAACACATTGTTGTACGTTTAAGAGAAAAACTTTCTGTTTTGAAATTTCTTTATTGGCTCACTTAGATTGGTCCATGTTAACCCCACGAATTCATACACAGAATCTTTTCTTGTTAGCTGCTTTTCATCATCTTTTGAAATTGTTTGAACCCCTCAGATAGTAAAAACAGACTTTGTATCTGTTCTGCTAGTTGATTGATTCTTGCCTTGTGCAACATTTTGGTTCTACGATTGAAAAAAATATTGACTCACTAGGAAAAAAAATCACTTTGTCTCTCCTAAAGCCAACCATGTGTTTTGCTCTGATGTCTTTCTTCTTTTAAAATTATTCCTGACTGTAATGATGTTTTGTAATCCCTTCCAGGAACGTATGACTGGACGGAAAAAAAAATGTTGTCGGGGATATGCATGACCTTATTTTTAACTGCAGTGATTGTGTCATTTCCAGCCAAGCTTGAAAGTCCTCACCACCGCTTGTCCCAGGTCGGCAAGTATTGCGCCCATGTCTGAGTTTATAAAAGGACATTGTTCAGTTTTATCTTTATCTCGTGTTTGTGTTTCACAACTCGAGCGCAGTGATCCAGTGAAGCAATTAATTCCCAACGCTGCCTGACGAGCCTGATTCAGTGCTGCAACAGTGGACGTTTTATATATACAGTATATAAGCAAATGTATTTCCTGTTTTGCTCTCCGTTCTAATTTCCATGCCTGTATTGGTTTCAACAATCACATTGATGATGTGAACTGGGAAAGAGGAGGTCAGTCGGGATATCAAATATGGGCGACGAAAAAAAAAGTCACATCGACGCAGGAAGAACAAATTGCCCTTTCCTGCTTCTGCAGCCAGACGGGCTGCGTTGACTCTGAGTCAGCAAGACTTCAACTGGGGTCGGGTGTGGAGGAGGGCAGGGGGGCTGGTCTGTAGCTTCAGGCCTCTCAGTACTATGCACACATAACAGGCATGGTGTCAGACATGTTGCTCTATTCTCTTCAGCCCCGCAGCTCCGGCGCTAACTATAGCTGCTCAGCCAACCTCTCTTAATTAGTAGCTGCTGCTGCCCGCCGGCCCTGTTTTGGCGCCACCGTGGTAAAGACCCGGCCCCGTGTCTGAGTGTGATGTGAGGCATGTTTACGCTCTGTACTACTGTCAATGTTGACAGACAATGCCCCATTCAACACCAGTTGCGTTTTTTTTCCCTCCCTTTTATACTGGAAGCTGGTGTACATGGGAGAAAGAAAAAGGATAGCGTTTTGTCATCTGATGCACCGATGCCGACAAGCTCTTTCTCTTCTTGTGTTTATGGGCTTAAAGTCAATGTAATATGAGTAAAATGTATTCTTCGCCAAATTCTGGAATGGGAGCAGCTGTTCACAGTTTCCGTACACAGTTTTGGGATCTAGTTTTACTCGTGCGAAGTGTGCGTGTGCATCTGTGCATATGTATGTTTGGGTGTATGTGCCTCATATGTACCTCAACAAACCTCTGGAAACATAATCTAGCTCATTCCACCCACTGCATACTTCATGGGAGGAGGTTTTGGTGAGTGATGATTTTAGTCCAAGCTGCGCATAAGGCTGGCAGATAATTTTTTTCCCCAGAGGGAACCCTCGAAATTCCAAAGCATAGTTGGAATCACTACCAAGACCATCACCGCAGCCACGAGTGCCAAACGAAACCCAACTCACTGTGCCATCAGACCACCGCAGCCACTGGTTAGCTAATCACAATTTTGGTACAGACAGACGACCACACAAGGGAATGGCTAATCACAACCATGTTTTTAGCCAATCGGAGCGTGAGAGACACCCCCCGTGTCCCTTTTGTTTGTTTGGTCGGGGAAACACATACAGCTGGAGAGCAGACGTGATCCAACGGAAACAGTCGCGCATGCACGCGTGTGTAAGTGGGCTGCAGTATGGCAACGCGGTGACCCCCATTAGCCATTTCCTTCCACAATCAGTCTTGATTTTGGCCACGCGTGGTTACAATTGCTAGATGAGACTTTCCAGGATTCTGCATGCATGACAACTGCTTAAAGAAGTTCTTTTTTGGGGGGCGGTGATGGTCTTGGCAATTGTGGCCACGTTGTATAATCTCTTGATCTCGTTTTGTCTGATTCTCATTTCCTCATCCCCCCCCCCCCCCAAAAAAAAAAAAAATCAGCTTATAGAGGAGCTTGATTCGCAAGTGCGCTAATAAGGCAAGTTTTTATCCCTTCTTAAACGTCAAGTTTACACATGGCTCTTCAAATGTATGAAATTCAAGACCCCAAATTGATTCGGTTTTACGAGAATGCCCATTCCCAATAGCGATACACTGTTTGTGGGTTAAGATGCAATTCAGCAATGACAACAGTTAACATTTCATTGCCGTCTGTTAGCATAGTGTTCATCTGTTAGCATAGTATTCAGTATTCACAACTCTACCATTGCACGGATAGCGAAATGCAATCACGTTCTCTCGCGCGCAGACACAGGTTCATTTGCATTTAAGATGCTAATATTGCCTTTTGGGTGAGCTCGAGTCTGTTGGTGCTTTGTTTCATCCTACTTATTCATTAAGATTGAATAATTGCATCCGAGAGCCTCATAGCAACACCAGTAACCAACATTTATTATTATTCACTAATTGGGAAAAGCCAAACTACCTAGCAAACTCATGCAAATTTCTCTTCAACATTAAGATCTGAGCAGCAAAGTAGGCCATTGTTGGTCGGAATGGTGTGTGCCACCTCTGTCCCGTTTGGTTGCCCAGGGGAAGGACCCTTTACCCCCACCCCCTTCACAAATCACATGATGTTTTAACAAGGCAGATCAAACCACGGAAGCCTTTCTGCAAAACATCAAGGGAAGGGTCAGAAAACCCGCGGAGGAAAGTGGATTGCACGGCTGCTATGGAGACCGGTTTTAGCATTCAATCCCATTAGAAGACGGTGGCTGTGAAATAAGCGGTCAACGCTCATTTGGATCAATGACGTTTGAGTTTGGAATTTGATTTTATATCTGGAGACCACCTTCTTAAAAGTTGTTTATTTCCTTTAGAGCAGAATAAGACATTGGTAAATTGTCATCTTTGTGTAGAAGCCTCTACCCCCACTCATAATCTCCATATTTGGTCAATTTAATAGTTTAGTTTCCACAATGTCCATTATTGTTCAGTTCTCCCATGGATCATGTTAATTTCCAAATTGTAATTACTGTGTTCGAAATTTTCGGAATGGTCCTAAAACAAGAGCCCAACATAGTATTTTTTTTTCATCTACAGTGGTACCTCTACTTACAAACGTCTCTTCATATGAACATTTTCAGTTACGAAATGTCTTACGAACATGCACGTATAGCCTCTTGTTATGAAAGAAATTTCAAGATACGAAAGGTAAAAATACAGTTTGAGCTGCTACTTGTATCTCCAACTGTCTTCAACACAACATACTTATAGCTGCCCTGCTATTGGCTATGACCGGGAATCATCCTGACATCCCATTGGCTAAGAGGGACCTCTATGGTATATATCAATACGTATAGATAGTTATTTGTCCATGTAGCATCCTTGTCATTCGCACATGTGAATGCTCAATGCTTATGTTTGCCACGGACATTTTCGAAGGCTTGTTAAAAGCAGACAGTTTGGTTGTTCTGTGTTGACTAGATGAGAATGGAGATTTCCTTCTTTTCAAGTACACGCGGACACAAAATAAAATGTGAGACTAATGAAACCCCCTGGGTGAGAAGTCTTCGGACTTACAGCGATTGTGTGTTCCAATTAGGCCGTTTCTTTTGTCCGCAGCAATATTGCGATCGGAGATCAACATTTCTTTTATCACCTCAGTCAGCATTATTGTAGGAGGCTCTGGAGACACATTTCTCTGTTATGCCTTCTGTCATCACAAAGTGAACGGCCTGCCTGAGACTTTAGTTTGTGGCGAACCCAAAAACCATCGTTTGTGGCTTTTAGCTATAGTGTGTCTGGGCTCAGTGTCATTTCCCTCTTCTTTCTCCGCCTCCTCCTCCTCTTCTTTTTTCTCTGACATTCCTCTCACTCTCATCTTCCCCAGCTCCCACCACTCTCTCCTTATCTCTCTTCCACCTTGCTCACATTACTTCTACCTACGCGTCTCCTCTTTTTTTTTTCTTCACACGTCCGCTCTCAACCCTCCTACACACCGTTGTCCCACACAAAGTTGGCCGTTTGAGGTTCTACTGGCGCAAAGATAGCGACAAGCTTTTTTGTCTTCATTGAAATGCCACCCCATTTTGATTGGGTAAGGCGTCTATTTCTGTGGAATGGTTTTTGTCTTCCAATCCGCCGTCCCCCACCCTGAATGTGAATCACAATGGTGATGTTGTTTCTTGTCTTTCTGGACTGACCAGTCGTCCCGCTCCGTTCCTTTTTGGGATTTACTCCAAGAATCAACAACAATGAAAAAGTTGTTCTTGCTCGCTTTCGCCTCTTTTTGGCATTTTGCCCACCTCGTCTCACAAATATGATTTGTGAGTTGATGGTATCCAAATCTGTTGCTCAATCCATTTTAAAAAATGACTATTTTCTACGGGTTCATCATTCTGATTTTTGTGACTGACAAGCTGAAAACCGTCCACATCATGGACGAATGCCACAAAGGTACTTGTCGCTATCTGAAGTTGAAGTAGTGTCGCAATGTGACAGGCACTCAATTTCCTCCTGGCTTCAGAGAAAAAAGCTGTAAAGCTAAACATGCACAGACTGTCCTGCGCTTATCTCTTTTCATTCCACCCCATTCCGCCTGGCTGGCTATCTGAAAAGGTATCGTTGACTCTTCTTATCTTTCCACCCCTGTTTTCATTTTCGATTATTTTGCCTTTCGTTTAAATTATTTTCACTCTTGTCTCCTCTTTTACATCCCCTGCATAACCCCCATTGGTTGTCATTAAACATTTATTCGTGAATCTCTGTTCACAACATTGAATATTGTGTGCGTACGTTAAATGTTTTAAGCGGCCCAATGGCCAACGTTAGCGTGAGGACTCAAGCCCATATGTGACAATGGCCTCACGTGTGTGAATGTATTTAGCATTGACATTTCAAACCAGGTTATGTGTCACAATTAGATCCAAATGCAGTCACGTGATTTGGAACTGGGTGTGGCATGGTGGTGCTCACAGGTGACTCTTCATGCTAGTAGTCTGAAATTGAGTACCAATCACTCACTGTAGGTGAGCATACGAGTGTGAATGGTCGTCGGTCGAGATATACCCTATGATTCACTGGATCCTGAATGAATATCGGCGCTGAAGGATTTTTAAACTGCACACTTTAGTCCGAAAATAGTGTCTGCACAAAACAAATGCCATCATCTATAGTTTTGACGAAATGAAAGAATGCTTGTTTAGATGTTTTTGTTTTACTCAAGTTTTACCTTACCATGAGTTCTGTGTGGGAGTTTTGGTGGCATGATGAATCTGCCTTGTCATAGCAATAAAGTGCTTATAAAAATAAAGAATAGAAGGCTTCCATTTTCTTATAAAAAGAACAAGGTTTTTCACATGCTATGATTTCCTCTTTGAATAGGCTTAAATAAAAACAGAGATATCACTTGTGATTGGATATAAGCGGCTATGAGCCAGAGCAAAGTAATCAATATCATCCTTTGGGAAATTGTGTTAGCCGGCTGATAATCACAGGATACACCGTAAAAGGTATCACCTTTCAACTTGAGTGTGGTCCCGGGGCGAGTTGACCGTGCAAATGCAACTGCTGATTTTCAGCTCAAGTCTCACACTTTGAAAATATTCTGTCTCAATAGGAAAAGTGATATTTATTTCATCGTTTAAATATCAGGATACAAGGAATTTTTTTAAGCATGTCTCCTTCAAAGGGCCCATCTATTGCCGTCATTGCCAATGCTCTCACTCCAAAAAATAAAAAGTTGACCCAAACAAGTGGTCTTACCAAATAATCTGTTTTGCTGTTCTTTCCCAGAGGCTCAAATCACACAGTGTTATTTATACATAGTTCTGTTCCTATTGGAACAATTATAACAGATCCTTCTCATAGTCTCTGCTTTATTTCTGTTTGCCGAGTGTCTAAATTTCCAATGTCATTTTCACAAACTGAACCGGCCGTCACACTTTTTCCGCTCTGGAACACCTCCCTAAACAGTTTGCGGAAGCTCCATCCGCAGCATTGTTGGAGGTATGAATAGCTTTTAGAAAAGAAACAGTTTGTGGCTGACCTTAATTGTAGCTAGCATTCTTCCATGTTGGTTTTAGTAATCAGCTGCTACGGTGGGAAAGAAGAAGCCATTCAGACGACAGGGGTGTGTTTGCATACAGCTTCCGCACTGGGCCGATCTCTTTTCTCTCGACACAACCAACGACTAAAGAGGTTTGACTTGAATGGTAAAAATGACGCTAGACATTCCAGATAGGCGCAGTTTGAGATTTTGAGCGCCACCAAAATGTTTCTTGTTTTTTGGGTACTGTTTCAGTTAGCTTATTCGAGGCTCGACTTTTGTCTGTGCTACTACCGCATGAATCATATCAGGCTTTCATAGCCCTGACCTACATTTCACTCACCTTCTTCACACACTGACACAGACACACACATTCCACACAGACAGAGGCTTTTTGACATGGGGAGAAAGACCCAGTCGAGAGATTAAAGCGTAAACTACTAATCTGACGGTGCGCATATGTTTTGTGTGGTGATGAAACGGGGGCCGAGATTTATATTTGTGTGAAGAATCGAGACACATGGTCGCTGAAACATATTCCATACCTTTCTTTCTTTTCACGCTGGGTTGCAAGAGAAGGGGAAGGTTTTTTTTTTAACTGGCAGTATGAGGATTGTGGGAGGTGGCACAAATGTTATATCTTATGACCTTAAATTTTGGGAGTTGGACCAATTGCGGCTCACCCATTTTCTGAAAATGAGGCAGTAGTTATTGTTAGAGTTGCCAAATGGCCACCCCCCTGAGACTTACAAAAAGTTAAGTTCTGCTTTAATTTATTTTCTATGAAAAGAAAATGAATCCAAATATCATGTCTTGACTCGTAGGACCACATGGAACTCATTATAGTGAAGAAATGTTTGAAGTTGACCCTCCCTTCAGCAAAATAAGGAGGAAGAGCCTTCACTCGTCTCACAACTTGATTCAATTAAGATTATTATGTCAATGAAATTGTACTTGGTCCTCTATCGCCATTTTTTCCATCAATAACAATAACTCAGGTACACTGTCAGCTTCCTTTTCATCCTAAACTGAAAATTTGACCGTGACATTAAATCATAGCAGAAATAATTTCTGTAGGCCTAGCCGGTTTGTAGTGTCAACCATTTTCAAAGCTGTGGTTTCGTCATAAAGAGAAGACATTAATATTCCTGTCAAGTGGCTAGTCCACAAAATCTTGTGCCACCGCTCGAGTACTTTCCGTAAGTGGATGGAATACAGTTGGGAATCCTTCACTATAAAGACTCCCGTAACCCGAGTTGTTAGTGTTCCTGACATAGCGGTATTTAATTTTTGTGTGACAGGTTTTACTCACTCGTCGCTTTCTAGCTTGTGCATAAAATCCAAAAGATATTGAAAAATCTGCTTTTTAGAAACTCTGGAGTGTTCTTAACTTTGAGCTGACTACTTTGCTTGTGTCATTTTATGCTGTCATTTATATGATAAATGTTTTCATTTGGATGATACCAAGAGCTATAAACCTCCGGATGAGACTCTTGACCGCAAGTGTAGACAGACACACCACAAGATTTTTTTTTATGTGTTGTGCATGCAACACGTAATGATGTTCTAATCGATTATTGTCGGCTACAGGACCGATGCAAAACTGCTCATGTCCGCATGCTACCGTGTTGACGACGTGATTAATTTCAGCACCCCTAACGCTAACTCATCATTCAGTGAAATGACCCATGAGTCGCTCCGTTACCACCCGTTATTACAGAGTACTTTTCAAAATAGTTTACGATGGGCTCATGCCCAAATACTGGTTGTTTAAATGTGCTGGAATTTCTGTCCATTTCATGTACATTTAAGGTAATATCATGTTTTGTTTAGGCTTCTTAAGGACTGTGAGTCTGAGCAGAAGGAGAAATCCGGAGGAATGTGTGTGGCACGACTGAAAGAGGATATATGAGGATAACAGAATTCAATGAAGTGAAGTCCAGAGGGGATAGAAGTCCATATAAAGATGGAGATGAAAACAGCCTGTCTGCTTGCCATGTGTTGTTGTAACCACAACACTCCTATGCCTGGGAGATAATCAACTTTGTGTTCACCAGCCAAATCAGTCATTGGCCTATCCAAACAAGCAGTTAAGAAACACCAGGATGGATGAATTTTATTGCATTGTATGTGAAATATGTAAACGCTTTGACATACGCACGCATACACACTTATCACAGATTATCTTTCACATCTTGTCTTCCTCGGTGGATATGTCGGAGGTGATGAATTCCGCATCGAGGTGTGCCCAAAACACATTCCCTCTGCATTCCTGTTCAAGGCCGACTAAGGGTCAGCGGTCATATTAACAGAGCCAACACAAGTGTGTTAAATGTTCGTGTGTGGCCGTTTTAGTCCGACTCCTGGCACGGACGGGCTGGCGGCAAGGACAACGGTGTGTTGTTTCAATGTCTACAATGTGCTGAAATGGGAATGTTTGTTTTTTTCGAGGAATGAGAGCAAGAGGAATTTATATGATGTAGTGCCCACAGTCAAACTGTTCTTTGGATTACAGCTGTCACTTGCCGCACGCACACAAACAAGAAGCAACCATCTGAATACTTCTTGCTACTTGAGCCTGTATGTCCATACGAAAAACAGAGTGGCGCTAGTATAATGGCGCGCAGTCTGGATCATAAAAAAAAGACCAAAACACAAGTCATTAGTACGAACTTGTCTTTTAGTCCCTGGACCAGTCCCGCTGTTGATTTCTTTGTTAATGTGGATAGATTATCTGATCATTGCACTGTTTGCATTCTCCCCTACTGCTACATGCTAGCATAAAAATATAATACCGCTGGTTTTATACCTTTTGCGTTTAGTTTTCTTAAACTAAACTCCCCACTTATTCTTTTAATACCTGTAATATAACCTATTTTTATTGGCCCATTTCTACGAGTACACCATGCGAGCTAGGCAGCGGGCTATTCTTAAGCGGCGAAATGAAATTTTCAACGACTGCCGCAATTCACACAAGCACCTTTGCAAATGTTGTTTATTTTGTGTTATTCCAACTACGATAAAATAGAAACAGCAACCTTTTGCCGTTGTTAATACACTTGTTGCAGTCGTTCATCTTGGATCAAAAATTGAATAAAAATTGCACAATGACAGATGGGCCTGGATGATTTTTTTTGTGTATTCTAGTGATCCTTTGCAATTATGTTGACATTGTATGATAATCCCACACCGTCAGAGTAATAGCTTTGTTGCTGTTTTCAGATATTAGTTGATTGCACGAATCCCAGCTTGCTCCGAGCCCTCGTTGTTTGAAACCGACTTTTCTTTAGAGGCCATATGTTGTGCTGAACCACACTGCACATACAGTAAAGTCTCGTTATATCGATATTCAAGGGAGTCCGAAAAAATATCGATATAACCGGGACTATCGATATATCCGACCCTGTTTGCATGTAATTTTCTCCGTGCGTGCATAGAAATAGTATCGATATAACCGGGACTATCGATATATCCGATATCGATATAACGAGACTTTACTGTATTTAAATTAGTCTATGGTTGGGTAGGATTTGAATAAAACAACCCATAAAACAACTTGCGTTTTATTCATATTTTTATTTATTCTTATGCAATTGTTTGTCTGTCTAGGGATTGCTCCCCCTCTCTCATCCGCTCATCAGTGTTTTGGGGGATGGTAATCCATTCCTTCCATAGGCAGATAGTGACTGCTAGATTAGGCAGACCCTCAGAGAGGATTATGGCTCAGGACTTGGCCCCCCTACTATTTTACCTCCTCTCTAACCATGAAAACCCCATCACCCCAGCTCCATCCCTGCTCCCTGCAGTCTTCTCTTCCTGTTCTATCCTCCTCTCCTGGGTAAATCTTCAGTCTCTGGAGTGTGTTGGTTGCTAAGATTAAAATAGAGACCTGTATATATTTTTTTTTCGGGGAGGGGGTCGTGGATCCATATATGCGTTTAGCATGCACTTGTTCCTGAACAGATACCGACACCTGCAATGATATACACGCTCACAAACACACAAACAAGCAAACTTGCTGGGGCTGTGCAAGGCTTGGAGTGTGTCCAATGCGTGTCTTTTAAATCATTTACAGTCGCCTTTCCAAATATGCAATGGGTGGGATGCATAATTTGCGTGAGATGTTGTGTGTGTGTTTGGAATTTGCATTCACTTTTCGAAGCTCTTCTTTTAAATAACTGCAAAATTGTGGACCGATATTTTCACAATTAAATGCTTCTATTTGAGTGTCTGCAAGCACACTTAGATTGACAGGTTTCAGTTCTTATGTTGTCATGAATTTATTGTCATCTATGCACAATGCAGTCCATTTTTTCTTCTTAAGATTGGATACTGGGGAGCAATCAAAAAATATACAGACAAGAAACCGTTTGAGAATCCCTGATTTAGACCAATACCAATTTCTGGATCATACGGCTCTGATCTTATTCGCCAAGTCTCCTGAATCGTTGGCACTTAATGTTCTTCTATGCTAGATGTGATCCACATGCTATGATGCAGTCTAGAGGGCAAATAATTTGTCTGAGTGAACCTTCCTCTTCCTTTCTCGTCAACCCTCCAGCGCAACCTTCTCCACCTCTTTCTTCCCCTCCAGTTGTGAATGCTGTAATTGATATGCCACTGGCAATAAATCAACACTGCACCAGGGGTGAGCAACAACCATTATCTGAGTGGACAGGTTTGAGGAAACGGGAAAGAGGGAATGATGACCTCGGCTCTACTCGCAAGAGGCTTTGGAGCTTCATCACTTGACCTAAAACACTACCTTCGCCTCAATGTTGGATTTTCACGGCTGTCAAGCTAAACAAAATTATCTAAGGTCAAGGCGATGACCCTTCAAGCTTTTCCCGTTTTTTTTTCTCCCTCCCCTCATTACTATTCCCAGTCGGTCGTGATGTACTGAGATTCTCTGTGCCTGCAAAGGGCATCCCAATCTCAAATCCAATCGGCTTGACCCTTCATCGCCAGTTCACTGTCATGCTTTTTTCCCCCTGATGTGATAACATCCTCAGTTCCTTTGACGCGGCGGCTGAACATTCCAAAGTTGCACTCCTACCTTGAAATGATTGACATGTTGTTCCCTGGATGGTACCAGATGTGGCTTATAGTCTCTCCCGCCACCCTTTCACGCTCTTTTCTCATGAAGTAAAGAGTTGACCAAAACCAGTCATAACAAAAATGTATTTATTTTAATTTGTTCTTTGCGTTTCTTCATTCTTCGCGATGCTTTTAAAATGATGGAGCAGCTGTCCTTTTTACACCACCGCATTCGGATGACTGGAAAGACCTTTCATGTAGCTGGTTCTGGGGTTTATGTCCAAGAGGAGACAATGTGGGCTAGGGCATTGATTATTTGGTAATTCCATTGAGGATCATGCTTGTGCACGCGTTGTCTTCAAGTGCGTCATCCTTGGTCTCAAACTCAAGTGCATGTGAAGAGCTAATTAAAATGCAGGAGCTGCCTTTTGTTTAGCTCCTGCTGGCCCTCACGAATAAATCACCCACTCTTTTCATTTTGGCCTGCGTCTTGTGCATCACCTGCTTCCCTTTTGCCGCCTTCCAGTTTTTCTTCATCTTTTCAAAGGGTAATTTTGAGATGTACTGATATGTAACCATGGTTGAACTTGTTTTTGTTTGTTTTTAGGCTTTAGTTATAACTGTCATTGATGTCTTATTCTTTACTGGGCGAAAAACGCTCGCCGTTTTAGAAGCCTTCTTTACATTTGTCGCCTTGCAAATATTGAATTCTTGAATCTGGCTAACTCTGTCTCAGCTCAGCTGTGGTTTGCTATTCTACGAAGAAAACCAATAC
Organism: Hippocampus bargibanti; assembly: GCF_051943395.1. NCBI lineage: Eukaryota > Metazoa > Chordata > Actinopteri > Syngnathiformes > Syngnathidae > Hippocampus > Hippocampus bargibanti. Next base: position 3,080,163 of record NC_142745.1, on the reverse strand, counting down.
TTGTGGTTACCCCAACCCATACGTCACTTTTTTAAAGATATTGCTCAAAGGGAATGCTAGCTAAATGGATGTGTAGCCCAGCGAATGTTGTCGCGCCGTATTATTTTAAATACTGCATTACTAAAAGGTATTTATATGCACCATCTGTTTTCGGTGACGGCCGTTGTAGGAGCCTATCCATCCAGTTCCGCTGCATTAAGTACGAATGGATGCCACGCCAGCTGTGAGGAAATTCAACCAGGTGGACCGCACAGCCATTATTAGCCGTTTAGTTTGGCATCCCGTCATTTTAGACCGTTTTGATCCAAGTGAAATTCTCCTTCCCATCTTTTCTTTTCTCCATGATATGGGTACTTTCATATTCTGTTTCTGTGCTCCTACAGTCAATAAACTGGCTGCGTTTAAGTACACGCATAGAAGTCGTGACTCATTTTCAATGCACTATGTGCTATTGTCTTCATAATGAGCATATTTCCTGAAGCTTGTAAAAGCCAGGTGGATATGCTCTTCCAACACACTCCCGAGCTGCATAAGATAAGAAATGTCCATTTGAAATCACATGTTTATTCCTCTGAGCTTGGTTAGCTGACATCCTGACCTTCTCCTTGATTGATTGACGGATGGCCTTGCTCTCAAGTATGCCATCACCCTTGGAGCAGGAGGCGCAAACTCCATTTGATCATCCCTTATGTCATGGCTTCTGCCTTCCCCTTCATCTTACCTTCCCGACGTTCATAATGAATCTCATCTTTTCCGATTTGAAGTGGTCGTAAAACACTGTTTGTGTCGACACTTTGATTGTCAAGGTGGAAATTGAAGCACGGCTTCCCCGGGGCTCTGGTGTTCGGTTTAGCATAATCAGCATTTACAGAGTATCTCTGCAGCATTGGTCTGTTGAAGGAGAAGGGCCCACACAGAGTCTAAATATCGTAGTTTCAATGTGTTTGATGATGTTTCGCATGCTACACCAGTTCGGATAGTTGACAACTGGCTCTTCAGTATGCGGTGTTATGTCAGGGTAAATGTGTAAGTCGAGGTCCGCTCCAAAATAAATCCATAAATAGTCTGTGCAGAGGGAAGAAAAAAATTGAAGGTTTTTAGGTGTGCCTTATAGTGCAGAAAATACGGTAATCCAAAAAACTCGATTGTGTTGCCAACATTTGAATATTGCCCCATTGCATACCTTGACAGGGATCGTAGCTATGAATTGTTTCCCCATGTAACAATGCACACGGACACACAATTAAACATTTGCCTCCTGTGATTGAAGTTATAAAATATTACAGATTTCAATGTTGTGTCCACTACTCATTCCGGAAAGTCTGATATCATATGTACAAAGCCTTCAATAATTGGCTTATGTGGCCCCCGCTATCTTCCCTCATAATTAAATGCCAACACACATTTGCCTTCCAGACTTGATTTGATATCATTAATTCATCACGGTGGCAAATGTCAACCCCCACCCCACACCCCATTTTGTCCGTTTAATTTGTGAGCCGTTAAGGCCCCTCCACGCTTGATGCATAATCAATAGAAAATGTTCCTCAGTCACTGACACAGTTTTTTTTCTGTCTGCTTTTTAGGGTTCGCAGCACGTTCCTCCGGTGGATGATGTTCCTGATGATGGTGTGTGACGCCTTGAACAGGACGGAGGATCAATAGAAGTGTTTGTTTCTCACTTCATCTTCCTCTGTCTTCTTTACATACTTCTCATTTGTACCTTGACAGACCAAAAAGACTCAAAATCCTGACTTAAGGAGAACAGTTTGCGCTCCTCCTCCTTTATTTCTCCTTCCCCTCCCCCTCAAAACCCCTCCTCAGGACAGACCAAACATGTGCTCACAAGCTCGATCAACAGTTTGCCCTGTTCTCGGGAACCTGTTTCCTGTGTTTGGGCTTTTACTTATCATGGCCTCATCTTTCTGCGGAGGCCAGCCGCCAACTTTCAAACGATTTGCACCTGCAGACTGGGGGCTTACACATTTGGCCATTCACAACAAAACCGGAGAAGTCTATGTGGGGGCGGTCAACTGGATTTTCAAGTTATCTAGCAACCTGACCAAGCTCCGTAGTCACATGACCGGCCCGGTGGTGGACAATGAAAAGTGTTACCCTCCGCCCAGTGTCCAGTCGTGCCCGCACGACCTGGCTCAGACACCCAACGTGAATAAGCTTCTGCTCATCGACTACGCCCAGAATCGTCTCATCGCCTGCGGCAGTACGTCACAGGGAATCTGCCAATTTCTACGCCTTGATGACCTCTTCAAACTCGGCGAGCCTCACCATCGCAAGGAACACTACCTGTCCAGTGTGGCCGAGTCGGGGACCATGTCAGGAGTCATTATCAGCGCCCCTCATAGTCCAACAAGCAAGCTATTTATTGGCACCCCCATCGACGGCAAGTCTGAGTACTTCCCAACCCTGTCCAGCCGCAAGTTGATGGAAAACGAAGAAAATGCAGACATGTTCAGCTTCGTGTATCAAGATGAGTTTGTCTCCTCTCAGCTCAAGATTCCATCTGATACTTTGTCCAAGTTCCCTGCTTTTGACATCTACTACGTGTACAGCTTCAGCAGCGAACAGTTTGTCTATTATCTGACAATGCAGCTGGATACTCAGCTGACTTCTCCCGACGCCAGCGGCGAGCAATTCTTCACCTCCAAAATCGTACGGCTATGTGTTGATGACCCCAAATTTTACTCCTATGTGGAGTTCCCCATTGGCTGCACAAAAGACGGGGTCGAGTACCGCCTGGTTCAGGATGCTTATTTGGCCCGACCGGGCCGTCAGCTGGCAAATTCTCTAGGGATCTCTGAGAATGAAGACATCCTCTTCACCGTCTTCTCCCAGGGTCAGAAGAATCGGGCTAAACCGCCTAAAGAGTCAGCGCTGTGCCTCTTCACCCTGAGGAGAATAAAGGAGAAGATCAAAGAAAGGATTCAGTCTTGTTACAAGGGCGACGGGAAACTCTCCTTGCCGTGGCTTCTCAACAAGGAACTCGCGTGCATCAACTCTGTAAGTGACTTTGAATGTTTTCTCTCTTTGTTATTCAAAAAACTGCTCAAAGAAGAAAGTACGTTTTTCCCTTTTACATTCAAATGGAAGAAATAAGATTTGACACTGCATCAAAGCTATATTGCAATTCAGATTTCATGCTATGGCTATCCACTTTTTTTTGGGCAGGGGCACTTTAAGATGTTCCTATTATACCCTTGCTCTCTTTTAATATGTTATGTATTTACATTTTCATAGTTTTAAATGTCTTTAAAAACATTCAAAAATATTATTGTTATCATTGACTTCATATGGTTTCAGTCATCATAGGGGCTCCAAGGGAATCATCATCATCATCCATTTCATTTATAAGCGCCTTTCAAAACTAATCAATAGTTATAATGTGGCCTGTGACAAAAATGAATATGACACCCCAGCTATGAAACATGCTTCAGGTGTACTTAAATAGGGTTTGTAATTATCGTGGATTCGTACTTATTGCGGCAAGGGAGGGGTCTGGTAACTAAGACTAAAAATGGAGGGTGAATGACCGTAATGCTAATTGTAGCATATTGTAAAGTAGAGTAGTCTTGATCAGGGCAGTTTCGTCCATGACACAAGTTTCCCTAACCTTTACCCATGTGACTGCTTATTGGACAAAATAATCTGGTGATGAAGCTTCATTTTGCATCGCTGTCTTCCATGTGGTCTTGCAACTGGACTATCTGAAGCTAGCTACTAGCTAGCTGTGTTCATTAACATATTAGCTTTTTTCAAACAACAAGAATGCCTTGCAAGTTACAGGCACGAGCCCTCTGGCAGGCCAACACGTTTCTCAGCTTCAACAATGCCGCCATGTTAGCCCTTATTGAAACAAGTGTGTGCCTGGTGTGGTTTTTTTGCTTGCGTCATCACAACATCCTGTTTCGGCGACGAAAATAATTTGCCTCAAAACCAAAAATGTACATTAGGGACAATTTGGGCCAGCAAAGATGTGCGGTGACTAGATTAACACGAATGAAGCCCCAGCTGCTTCAAACTATTCATATCCTCATTCATCGTCATGTTTTATGTGCATTATTCATTTTTTTCTATATTTCATTTTTTGTAAGGCAGTTGAGGACAGTTTTTGTGCGTCAACCACTTGTTGGGTTCTCCAGCCATTGTACGTTTGGAAGTCGTTGTATTCATCCCCACCAACACGCTCATTTTCACTATACAGTATTTTTATGAAAAGAAAAACGATTGAAAGCTTTTTCCTTTTAATGCAAGGGTCCTTCATTTCTACCGCGAGGCTTTTTTTGCACACTAAACCCATTGGCTGTTGTCTATAAAAGGTGGGTTCTATGTCGTAACCCCTCGCTTCATGATCATTCTTTTGACCGAGTTTAGATGTTTTGTCGGGTAATGTAAGCGATGTGAAGGACCTAGCCGAGGACTATTCACGCTCCTTTCTCCCTCTTTGTTATCACCCCCTCTGTCAAGGAACTATCTTTCCAGTTCAGTGGTTGTCTCGTTCTTTTGGGGTGATTTTTTTATAGCCTGTCGCACAGACAATAGCTTTGATTCTGAGGGAAAAAAAAGATCTCATTTATTTCAGGTGGACTCTTGTCCTTCTGAAAAAGAAACATAAATAGTGTGTCTTTGTCGGATGTATAGAAGAGGAAAGCCAAAAATGCTCAAGCGTGGAATTCGAGAGTTTAGTATGAGGCCTTATTTAAAAACATTTAATGCAGAAGAATATTTGGATGGTCACGCCTTTGTTGTCTTGTCCAGTGAGGCTGGTTAGTCTTAGCTCATATTTTATTCATTTGAGTCCAGTGAATTTTGGTCACACACCGTATCAGAATCTGGCAATTAAAAAAAGAGCATTTGTTGACCCTTGCTTAAGCTTCCATGTTAAATGATAAGAACATTAAACTATTATCCGTATTAATCTTGTCTAATCTCTTTTCATCGAGGTATTGTACATTGAATGTACTTCAATTCACAAGAATCTCATTCTCGTGAGCTTGAAATACTTGATTACATCCCAGCATCTCGTTCCACCTCGAGCCTTTGCTGCTCAGAATAATTTTGGTCATGGTTGAGGTGAATGTTGTCTCAGGATTCGTGAAATGATGATTTAAGATGAGGACAATGGCTAAAGCCGCATGACAGCAGCGAAGCCTGAGGGTCAGCCTCAGGTTAATGACGCCTGCTCCTCTGCCCTCAAGCAGTGACCTCACGTCAGCTGCCCACCACTGACTGGTGACCATAATCACATGTGCTGGACTGAAAGGCCCTTAAATCTGACCTCACATAAATGGCAGATATCATTTTGAACTGAATGTCTAAATGTTGTTTCATGTCGCAAAGCCACTCAGAAGTCAATTATATCTTTAAGCTATAAACACCCCATTGTTAGTTCACTCCCAAAATCATTTCAGTCGAAGAGATTTTAGTCAATAATTCAATCTCCTAAAACAGTATTGATGGTATCTTATGTTCATTTTGTGATGAAGACCAAACTAGCCACCTGCACTAAGAGTTAATAAGCTCGGTCTCGACACGCTGCCAAGCTAGCCAATAGTAAAAAACAAGGTGTGAAGGCCCCCGCCCCTTCTATACTTCAACTATTCTGGCTACTGCGTACTGGCAATTTCCTCACCACTACTTCAGATGCACTTTCAACCTCCGGCCTTAAAAAAATGCCTCGCAGAGAACTACATTTGACTGCGCAGTGTGGGAAAGCTGTTTAGCTTGACCTTGCGCTACAACGGTGCAGAGGGCAGGCCAGGGAGGAGAGATGGAAACCCACACAGCTGTTAGACGCACGGTCATGATTGACGACCCCCCCCCCCCCCCGCCCTTGAGCTCCTTTAGTCCCAGTGTGGTTTTCTCATTTGTGCCGCATCATAATTTCTGACAATCATTAGCATGCTATGTTTATAGGCATAGTGAGATGGTGCTCGCTTCCTGTTTTCCAAAAATCTTTGGTCTTTGCACACACACCAGCTGCATGCCAATCCCGAGCGATCGTCTTCCGTGTTGGAATATACTCGTACTCGTGTGTTTGTATATCTGTTTTTGTCCCTCAGCTGTATTCATTTTTCTTTGCTCCAAAAGTGGATCAATACAAACCATTTCCACTGAGAGAGCACATGTGAAAGCAAGACTGTTGCAAAGTTCGTGTGGGACGAGAAAGGTATCGCGAAAAGGGATGAAAAAAAATCTCGAGTTAAAGTAGAAAAGAAACAAGCCATGTTGTGGGTAGCAAAGAAGAAAGGGGTGCTCCATGTGGGTGTTCTTACAGGGAGACATCTTTAAATAGTCGCAGAACAGACAAACGCTACACACTACACAGCAGAGACGAAAGACAGTTGTAATTGAGATAGCGGCTTTAATTTGTGCAGGTAGGGCAATCTAGACCACTGGAGCCTGGATATAGAACACTCTGGAACAAGGGTGTCAAACTAATTTTTTGCCACACGCAGCATTGTAGTTTACAGTTTCCTCTCGGGGCTGTTATGAATTTGGGAGAGCTATTAAAATGTTTCCTCCCCCCCACATATTACATCTAGAGCGCACAACAAATTAATGAAAAAGTAGTTTTCAATGTTGAAGTAAAAAAAATATGACTGTTATTGTGGCTTACATGGGACAATATGAAATTTTGGTTGGGACTTTAGCAAGCATCATGGAATTTCGAAGCTTTGATTTGTTTTGCGGGCCGAATAAAATGATGTGGTGGGCCAGATTTGGCCCAGAGGCCTTGAATTTGACACCTGTGCTCTAGAATCTGTAGTAATAGCCATCTTTAATCGGTAGGTATGTATGTATGATGCAGGGTGGGGTGGGATGGGGGTGCTGCGGTGTTCATTGGGAGCATCACAGACACCCAAATAACTTAAAATGGTATTTTATTTAACTATTATTCAACTATTTAAAAATGTATTTCAAAAATTGGGCTAATGCCCTAATAACAATTGAATCAAATTAGTATTTCCTTTATGGAATTGGAAAGTTTTTTTTTAACCCTCGATTAGATCTCATCAGTCCACCTTGAGTAAGCAACAAACATTCCTCATCTGGTTCCGGACCAAGCAAAGGAGAATTGACTCTTAGACCTTATTAAATTCATCATGATGAATATCATTTAATGAGTGTAACTTACTTGCGCACCGTGTAATACACAACCCTGTTCTGGTGGAATATATGTAGGCAAAAGTGTTGAAGCAATTTGCCTTGATTAATTGAGCCCGAGCTGATGAGGAGAGTTAATTGGCAGTCTAAATGAGGTGAGCTGGGAGAACACTGATTGTGCAGGTGGCTGTTTATGTTACCGCTGCTATTGGGTCACCTTTCTGGGTAATATTGCGCAATAGGGAATTCCACTCCCACCCAGGCCCCCCCACATACACCTACACACCCGACAGATTTTCCTATCTTTGGGCCCGTACGGGTGTGTGAATGAATGCGAAAGTGCCCCAACAATGCCTCTGGACTCGAGCCTTGTTGTCATTTCGTTCTTCGGGGATCTGTGGAGGGGGGTATTAGAGAAGCTTTTGGAAGAGACATCATGCGGCTCGTGTGCGAGTGCAGCTCTCTTCTTCGTGTTGTTTGACCTTTCGGTTGGTCTCTCTGAGGAGAATTTAGCTCAACAAATCCCCTTCTCTCACTCCGCTTTAATGATACTAATTGTCAATGTAATTGTGTATTGATCTGTGGTGTGTGTTTGTGTGTGTGTGTGTGTGTGTGTGTTGCTAACATCATTATCAAGAGTAATTAGAAAATGTGGGCCATACAATGTGCCTGCAGTGCTGACATTCAATTGTTTTCAAACTACTTAAACCCTTAGTTCTTTTTTTAAGTTTTGCACATGTGAGGGCTTATTTGTCTTTTATACAGTAGTGTCTTGAGATTTTAATCTGTGAACACTCTCCTAACTAAAAAAACTTGGATGTCAAAGATTTTGTCATTGCAATGGATGGAATTGCCATTCATCCATTCTGGCCAACTTCCCAAAAACAACAAGAACAGAAAAAAAAGTCATTGTCCTCTTTGAAATTTGACTCAGCATGATTCCGAATGGATCTTGGTTTTACTCCCTGGTGTGTTCTCCTATGTTTTGACTGCTTTATTCCTGTATAGGATAGTTGTCCACTTTAAGCGCTTTAACAACAGCTAAAGCTGTTGTTAAAGCGCGATATACATAAATGTGTATTGTATTGTCATACCGGATCGGTCGAGGTCCGCCATTGGCACTATTGACCTTCAAGGTGCCTGTGGAAAATGAATACTGTTGGTCAAAGAAGAAGAGGAGGGAGGTGTGCCCGTAGGGAAAAGAGAGTAATGGAACGCAAAGAAGACATGAAGGTAGCTGGTGTGAGAGAAGAGGATGTAAACAGGTTAGATGGAGGACACTGATTCGCTGTAGCGACCCGTGAAGGGAAAAGCCGAAAGGAAAACAATAAGATTGTATTGTATTGCTCTCTCAAACAATTTATTCATTTTCAGAGAGGATAAAGAATATAGGCCTGTAAATTTTATGATCCTGTCTGCCTTATGTGTGCTGCTCCACCGTTTGTTTTGAACCAGCCATTGATTCATTGGCTGCACCAATGCAACTCTCAATGCTAATGTTTCGCTTACCTTTGGGGCTTTCCTATTATGTGGTCACATGAAGCCAACGGTTAGCATTCATGAATCCAGCTGTCATTTCCCAACAAATGTACATGCTTGCTTGTCACTAAATTAGATTCAGCATTTTGCCCTTGGCAGCCAGAAACTCTGTACAAACATAAACGTTTTGTGGCCCAAAATTCGTTGTCAAACAGGCATTGATGTCGGTGGACAAACTTTGCGACATAATATAAGCATCCAATGGGATCTTGGAATGCAGTCGATTGACAGATGACCGGGATGGGACATATTGATGTGTGAAGGCAACCATTACAAAGCAACCGTTGAAGGGCAAGCAATTGTTACTTTTTCCCCTCTTTCACAGACGGATTTTCCCAACTTTTCGTGTCCCTTAGTTGGATCAATCTATCAGTGACACAGTGCAGAGTTCTTGAAAAAGATCAATGTTTGAATGTAGCCTCGTTTCTTTCACTCCTTTCAACTTCTCTCACTGCCTCCTTGATAGAAAAATCAACCAGTCATTTGAATATGGAATATTTCAGCATCGGGCTAAGAGATGCGAGATACATAGGGAGCCTCACTTATAATTTAAGATGGTGAATCAGTCAATCGCAGTTTTCCATCCAAAAAAACAGCAATAAAGATTCTCACAAATGCGTTGAAAGCCAATGTTGGTCATCGAAACTGATTTGCGCATCGGGAAATTCAAAGTTACATTATGAATATGGAGCTCCCTACTGCTATAGAGGCAGGCTTGTTCCACTGTAATAAATAACCGGGAGTGTTTGCTGTACTGCACACACACACGCACACAAACACTGCAGCACTTCTTAAAACAACTCTAACCATTTCTCAACAAGTTCACGGCCCCCGCTGAGATTTCTGGGTAATTTATGTGGTGGCTTCACCCACAATTCTTCACTGCTACGCACGATCAGGTGAAGGCACCTGCGTCTTACGACCTAGACTAGTGGTCGCTGTGTGTGTGTGTGTATTCTACGATGAAAACTTTTATCATCTGATCGGAAAACAATTTGTGAAGCTGCAAAGGAATTGCCCTGAAGTTTCTTGCTCTAATTCATTTCCTTTCAAACTTTTGGCTCGCATACATTCACGTGTATCCTCATAAAGGAGGGACATAATTTGGTTAGCAACAATTATCTTTTGATTTCTGCTACCGTTGTTTTTTTTTTTTTGAATATCACAACATATCTGAAAAACGGACACGGCATCTGTAAAACTGAAATTCACGTTGACGTTTAGATTGGATTGGATTGGATTTGCCTTTATTAGTCTCGCAGTGGAGAAATTTACATTTCACAGCAGCAAAGATGTGGACAAAAGCTTCGCGGTGGCTCAGTCTTCACATGAAAAGAGTGGGCGATTTAAAAGAATCAACTCAAAGAACAATCTAGGTTAGAGTGTTCCTTGTAACGTGAAGACTCATCCAAAAGAGATGCGAGATGAATAATAAATATTCCTGGCCGCTATACGAGAAAACCAACAACTATGCAAAGGAAGAGTTGACTGCAATGCACACTCCAATGCACACATGGAATATTTCTTTCCTTTGTTTATAAAAGCCTGCTATTAAACTCAGCGGCAGGTTGTTGGTTTAACTCTTTCATCCCTGCTGCTTGTTTAGCCTCCTTCAAAACACAGCGGCACCTTAAATAGGCTTGAGACCACCGAGGGGAGGATTTCTGTACACACACGCACACACACACACACGCACATGCACACACACACACTTTAATCTAGATTTTGCCTGTTGTCTCTTTAAAAAAATATATAATTTTGTCTTTCGGAGATGTCCAAGGAATGTTGTAGGTCGTTGACCTTTTCGTGTCCCGTGGAGCATTGTGTATACTGGCTCCTGAACGTGTGTTTGTGCACTGCCGTTTTGTGTATGCTAAGGGCTTATGGACTTTTTTTGGGGGTGGGGGTGTTCTATACAGCATTTGTAACATTTAGTCTGCTTCGCCAAAAATGGCTAAACCCTTTTGAACATTTTTTTTTTACCCCGAGGCTGTGAAATCATGGGTGGGTGCTTGTGTGTGGTGCACCGTTGTGAATGTTTGTGGAGTTGATTGTAAATCAGGGTGGGGGTCTGACCGTTTGCCCTGAAGCGATATGATTTAAAAAGTTTGCCTGTCACTATGAGATGATATAAATCGGTTCCTGGATTGTGCTAATGTCTCGCAGCTTTCTTTGGCGAACCAGTTTGAATTGTTGTCCAATTTTATGCGTGGATGATATCACGAGTGTTTCCTCTGTCCATTGCCTGTTTTAAGAAGAAAGAGTTGACCCCCCCACCCCTCGCCATTCGTGGACGCAATAGAAAGTTGTTTGAGAAAAGAGGGTGTGTGTGCGCCATTGACTTGAACACAGAGCCATAAATATCCATTCAATCGTCCTGAATTCTTTCACATACCGGGGCAGAGGTCAAGCTATCTGCTGACTTTGCCACACACATACTCACATTTTGACTCCAAAGTAGATAAATGATGAATGCAAATTTGGCAATAAGCGGCGAAAAGACTCATGCAGATGAAGGAGAAAAAAGAGAGACAGTATGGAAAAAAAAAAACCCGATGGATTGATGTGCACTTTTGCTGCAGGCTATTTAGTGAGATTGAGAGGGTGAGGGTGGGAGTGTGTTATCTTTTCTCCTCCGCGGATCAATCAGATGATGTGCAGTGATAAGACTGTGGATTACACTGTCATTTACACACTCCCCCAAGTGGATGTACGCACGAGACAAGGGTGTGTGTGTGTGTTTTCTTTCTACCATCCTCTGGAGACTTGCATTATAATGCACACTGATGCCCCCACAGCTTATCGCTTCATCAATCAATCGCGTCTTACAAAGTCACTTCAGTTCACTTTTCATCACATGGACATACGTCACCAAATTCTTCAAACATGCTTTCATGGATTTTGCTTTTCTACACACTGAAACGGCAAAGACGGCATTTTTCCCCAATCAATTTGAACACATTCTTTTTTTTTTGCAAGTATCGAAGCTAGCAAAAAAACTATACTTTTTGTTGAAAAGCACCCGCCATGTGACTGTGCGCAAGCGCAATGACTGTTTAAGGCGTCATATGGGTCAGTGGAGTGCCCGGGGTGATCGTCTTTCCATGACATTGGAATGCTCCAGATATTGTCACATGGTCACCAGCATGTCTGAGCGCTTCACAATAAGCTTCAGCACGATAGGGGTCTGTCTGGAAGTGGGGGGAGGGGTGGCCCTGAATGGGCCACTTTACATGTAAGAGCATCATGGAAAGTTGATAGTTGAAATGGAATGATGAAAACAAATGAGTTTGTTTTGTTTTTTAAGCTTTGTTGCTCAAGTGTGAGCTATTGAAGGCAAATGGTAGAAAGCAAGGTCTAATATAAAACATTTGAATGGCATTGTGAGCGGTCTGTTAAAACAATCTGTAGCGTCTTAACATTCATCCATCCATTTTCTGGTCCGCTTTTCCTCAAAAGGATGATAAGGCGTGCTGGAACCTATCCCAGCTATCTTCGGGTAGTAGGCAGGGGACACCCTCAACTGCTTGCCATCCAATCACAGGGCACGGATAGACAAATATCACAGTTCCACCTAGGGACATTTTTGGGGGAGTGTTCAATCAGCCTGCCATGCGTTTTTGGGAATGTGGGAGGAAACTGGAATACAGTAAAGTCTGCTTATATCGATATCGGATATATCGATAGTCCCGGTTATATCGATACTATTTCTATGCACGCACGGAGAAAATTACATGCAAACAGGGTCGGATATATCGATAGTCCCGGTTATATCGATATTTTTTCGGACTCCCTTGAATATCGATATAACGAGACTTTACTGTACATGAAGAAAACCCACGCAGGCACGGGAATAACAGCAAATATAATTGACTAATTGCCCAGCCCAATTTATAATATACTTGCAATTATTAAGACAGTGTAAAAGTCTTGTTCCTTGACGGCCTTGCACCCAATATGTAGGATGTTCAACCCCTGTTTACCTCTCAACATGTCCATGGAGCAATTATTTAGAAATCCTAAAGACGCCATGCAATTAAATAATCCTCTATCTACTTTTCGCAGCCTCTGCAGATTGACGACAACTTCTGCGGCCAGGACTTCAACCAACCTTTGGGTGGAACCAGCACCATCGAGGGCATCCCCCTCTTCCTCGACAAAGAAGATGGCATGACCTCAGTGGCAGCGTACGACTACCGCGGCAACACCGTCGCGTTTGTCGGCACGCGTAATGGCAAATTGAAAAAGGTAGGGATGATATTAAGTTGATTCTTGATCAAACTGATTTTGAACAGCAGACCCTCCCTTTTTAATAGAATCCTCACTTTCTGATTCTGTATTATAATGGAAGAAAATTTCACGGCAGCCTCTTAATCTCTTCCTGCACAAAGACCCGCTTATCACGCACTTGAATGCAAAGATTTAATGCAGCCAGACCGATTTTCCTCATGACATTTCAGGGCCGATTTGAAGGCCGTTAGTTTAACGAGCCGTTTGCAGCAAGTCTGCGGCTTTGCCCTTATTGATTGTCATGTAAGTCACGCCAGATGTAAAATGTTACTGTTACCGCATTCTGGCTCGCCTCTAATTTGAAGAGCTCGCTTTCAATCACTTCGTTGGCAGGGAAGCTTGAAAGGCTCTTTGCTTTCGTCAGCTCTGCGATCAATTAGAGGATGACTGAAAAAAAATGATACCAGTGACTTGGTGTGTGTGTGTGCATGAGTTCTTCTGGGCTCGTTCTGTGCACTCTTGGGAGTCATGGTTACTCCATCGAATGTGCGCCGGTCTCCCTCCGTTCCGCCAAGACCTGTCAACAATTAAATCTCATGAATATATTATGCAACCTCCATGTCGGAGGGCTTTTTTGAATGCCTATTTGTGGATGCACGTAGCATTTGCCGCTCGCAATATGCATGTCGGTATTTGCCATGTGGTGTTCAGGACGGATGGGGGGGGGGTGAGAACAATACGTATTGGGCTGTGATTTAGTGCGGCGCATTTGTCAAAATGACAGCTATTCACTGTCTTCACTTGGCTATTGTCGTGGCCTCTTTCGATGTGATTGTGCTCTCTGCTTGATAGGTGTGTGTGTGTATGTGTGTATGCGTGCGCGCATCACTTTGTTGTCAAAAGTGTGTTTGTAGATGCACACACGCATTCATGTAACAACCCCCCCCCCCCTATTGATTCCTCAGAGTTGACACTATAAAGAATGAAAGTCAAACAGATGAGAGGTGATTGTCCTCAAACTTTACATTTTCATGATGACAGTAGGGCTGGACAAAAAAAGAATGTTATTAAATAAAGCATCTGGAGCCCCATTAAAATATCCAACATACAGTATATTCACCTTGTTTGCGTTTAGATGTCATATTTGAATTAAGTCATCATTAAAATAATGCAGTTCTTTTTTCTTTTATTTTCTTTTATTATTTTTATTTTATTTTTACTTTATTTTATTTTATTTATTGTATTTTATTTTAATGTTTATCTTATTTTGTTTTATTTTTATTGTTTTATTTTTATGTTATTTTAATTTATTTTCATTATTTTATTTTATTTATTGTATTTTATTTTAATGTTTATATTATTTTGTTTTATTTTTATTGTTTTATTTTTATGTTATTTTAATTTATTTTTATTGTTATTTTATTTAATTTTTTGTTTTATTTTAATTTTATTTTAAGTAATTTTTATTGTTATTTTATTTTATTTATTGTATTTTATTTTATTTTTATTGTTTTATTTTTATTTTATTTGAATTTATTTTTATTCTTTTATTTTATTTGTATTTTATTTTTGTGTTCTGCTGCTGACAATTTTGTGGTGGTGCATACAGAAACCACAGAGGCGGTCCCTGTTCTTTATGCTTTCCCCTCCTCTGAAGAATACTGCTATATCGTCATGTTTATATAGCCACGCCTGAAGGCTTCTCGAAATGGGGGGTTGTGGGCTGGGGGCTGTGGGGGGGGGGCAAGAATATCTGTAAAATGGATGAATGAATAGACTTTGAGAGGGCATTTTTCTGGCGTTCAGTACAGTCATAGTTTTTGAGAAAGGGCAGGAAATGATTGATGGAAAGCAATTACCTTCACATTGCAGGGAGGAGGGAAAAACATACAGTTGTATCCGTGGATGTATTTCTCCATTTTTATTTTTATAAAACAAAAAAAATATCACCTGTGAAAGTTTTTGTCATTTGACTTATATCACGATAGGAAAAGCGAGCAAATAGATGAGGGACGGAAGTGATGAAGTCGGTGTCCACCGGTGTGATTAACTAATTCCGGCGGTCATCCGGATTCTCCCATGGTCAAGGACACAGTGGTGGGCCAGACATACGCCGCATTTAATATTTCGGATTAAAAGTCTCCATTTCATTTGGCTGCTTCATTATCTGGAACTGCTCGATTTGGCCCAATTTTGGTCAGCACGTCTGCTCATCTGTTAGCGCCCGAGCTTACATTGCGTCTTTGTCACAAATTGTGCCATATCAGTCTTGGCAAAGACTCCGTGCCACCGAGTTGCCGTTTCTAGTCTTTTGGGGCATTTACAACTTTAGTCACCATGTTCCATTAGGACCAGTTCAGATGTCAAATCAATAATAATGATTTATAGTTTGCCTTGAATGTCACTTTTGAGTGTCACTTGATTCGAAACTGAATTCTCAAAGGTCAGAGAATATGAATTTGAATTCTATTTTTTTTCTGTAGGAATCATTCTTTAAATGTTGAACCAAGTTTCAGACGTTGATGGATGGCCTATGTCAATGGAAGAACATTTATTCTGAAAATCCACCCTAGAAGATAGCAAGCGCCTACGGCGTACGCGCTTGCTATCTTTTTTTTTTGAGTCGTCAGCAAGTGACAAAATGGCCGCCTCCTAAATACATACATACATACATACATCTTAGTTTCTATAATGATTTCACAACTGCTGCAGCTGTAACAAAATGCTTCAAGAAACATATCATATAAAATGAAAATAACATAACAAAGCACCTGACATAATATAGTTATAAAGGCAAAAAAGAAGAATCTCCCTTTCAGCATGGATGATAACAAGCGCCTTTTACGGCTTAATTTCTATTCTACGAACCCGAAATTATTCCGAATCCCCCGTTGAGACTCGTCGGGCCGCGTACAATGTATTCTAGCAAAGACCCCTTTTGACTTGACTTTCCCTTTAAGTCACGGTTTGAAACGGAAAGGCCTGTAAAGAGGTTGGCTCTCATGCGTGGGTGGGTGCGCATGTGTCATCTTTTGGCTTGAGCCACTGAGCCACGAGTTGTTTGACCCGGGCAGCCGCACAGAGGTTGGCTTTGTGCAGGCGTTTGTTAGCCCTCGGTCATTAGTTCACACTACTGCATGGGGTCGCGCACAACTCACGCGCGACGGAACGGATCCGGGAAATGCGGACAACGATGAAAGGGATCAGACGGAGCTCACTCAGACTGACTGCTCAAGACAAAACAGATCATTTACACTTTGCTTAAGTACATCTTTTTCCAGTTAATTTAACTCCTTCCCATAGCGCCATCAGTCATCCAATCTTATCAGGATGTTCCCAAATTAACTGCAAAATGTGTCATTTTCTCCAGTTATTTCTTTTTCCTCTTGACGGCACAGAGTCTTAATGGCATTTTCTTATTAGATACAGCCCAGTTAAGCCATAATGCAAGTGTGACAAGTCAAGCATGGACAGAATTTCTCCCGCTCCATCTCAGTAGCTCTCTCTCTCTGTTGCAATCATTTTTTTTTACCCTCCATCGTCTTTCTCTCAGTCTCTCTCACTCACACAAGAAGAGGTCTCTCTTGCCATCCAATCTTGAATCAAATCAACTCAATCACATGAAGTCACGAGCTGGCTATCTATTCTAAAGCACGCGATATAAAGGCTAACCAAGGGGGATGCGGTTCTGCTGCTGCTAGTGCGTAGCATACCGGAGCATATATTATTCATAGATGGACTCAGGAATTTCTCTCCCTATGTTTTTATATTTGCATTTCCAGACAATGATTGCACAAAGGAGTCATTGTCTTTTTGGGGGGTTGTTTTCCTCCTGAGACGGAATCGACAGCGCCCCTGCTGGTTCAAGTTAAGCACTGCATCTCCCCTATTTATTGAATTTGCATTTTCAACATTTTATTCATGCCCCGATTAATGTACTGAGACTTGACGTTCTCCAACTGTTTTGATGTATGTGACACGAATACCGACGGTTGACGACCGTCAGTTTATGCGTGACTCCAGGGCAATCCCGTTCTCATCGAAATTGCCATCGTGTTACCGTGGCAATGAATTAATATCGCCGCTTGTGAACATTGT
Organism: Hippocampus bargibanti; assembly: GCF_051943395.1. Lineage (NCBI taxonomy): Eukaryota > Metazoa > Chordata > Actinopteri > Syngnathiformes > Syngnathidae > Hippocampus > Hippocampus bargibanti. Next base: position 3,063,174 of record NC_142745.1, on the reverse strand, counting down.
CTCTCTATGTCTTCTCCCGCTCTCTCATTTTCTCTTTCATCCGCTGCTCACATATTCCCTTTCCACTCGCTCCACTTGTAATCAATGATTCCGATTCCCCTTGTTGATAATGGTTGAGGATTCTGTACGTGTGGAGGTGTCACAGAACGATAGCCTACCCCCCCCCCCCCTCCCTTTTCTCCAATTAACGACAGAGTTTGCCAGCACATACATACTTAGACGGCACAGATGTAAGTGAAACCTACATATACGTATCAGACGCCCTAACCTTGAACACATGATTAATAATTACGCTTATGCCGTAAGGGTAGAGATTATTAAAGGCTCTTCAGATGTAATGCTACGATGATAGCCATTCACCCCACCCCCCCACGGTCTCATTAAACCGCTTTCACGAACGCTTACCTTTTATCCAACCGACTCCTCATCATCTACGAGGTTCCTAAATGAACATTGGTTGCTTCGAGGGGGGGGGGGGGGTCCCTTAATTGCTGCGAGTTAATTGTCCGCTTTATCAAAATTCTCACTTTGCTCCAAAAGTCGCCGACATCCATTTAGCCGGTTTCCCCGGCCCACCTCGGGCAACCCCTTTCAAAGCACACGTCTCTGTGTCATTGACTGCGACAGTTCCTCCCCCTGAAACATTGTTATTGCACTTTTACTCGCTTCTGCTCGATAGGCCCGCACAGCACCCGTTCGCTACTTTTGAATGCCAGGCATAATTCACCACTTTCAAGGGTTAATGAGGCACAATGAAGAGACCACGTGAGAAGAAGCCGCAGAAAAAAATCCTTTTGGAAAAGAGGAGATGAATAATAAATGTCAGGCTAGAATCCAATTTGAAAGGAAGATCAGATGAGTGGATGGTGGTACTTGCATGATCCCAGCGAGGACCTGGACAGCCTGTTTCTAGGTCATCGGACATGGCGATACTTTGATAATATTTCAACATTCACCTTTTTAAGAATGTGGCATCTGTGGGTATCTAATTATGAAAAGCAGGAGATCATCAAAACGGGTTTTCCGTTGGTCATTCAGATCTGGTGTGTGGAGATCACACCGAGTTTCACGTCCAATCAAGTACGATGGTACGGCATATACGACCATACAGTGAGAGATAACGACGCAGTATTTCTTATTTGCCACTCCATGGTATGAATATAACGATGACCATGTCCAGAGAATATCTTCCCCCAGTACCGTAGAAAAGATTCGCAGTGGGAAAGTTGGACTCTAGCAATGTCCAGAGGGTGAAACGCAAGTAGCACAGTGGGCTGAGAATACATTTGTCTTTCTCTCTCTTTTTCTCTCTCTCTCCCTCTCCCTGTCTATCTGTCTCTGTCTCTCTGTTTCTCTCTGTCTCTCTCTATCACTCTCTACCTCTCTCCCTCTCTCTCTTTCTCACTATCTAGAGGTATCGCTGTACCTCTCTCGACCACTCTCTCGTTTCCTCTCTCTCTTTTATCTCTGTCTCTCTCTCTTTCTCCGTCTCTCCCTTTCTCTCTCCTACCTCTTCTACCTCTCTTTCTCTCTGACTGTCTCTCTACCTCTCCCTCACTCTCTATTTCTCTCCTCTACCTCTATCTATCTCTGTCTCCCTACCTCTCTCTACCCCCTTCTCTCTCTCTCTTTATCTCTACCGCTCTCTACCTCTCTCTACCTCTTTCAACCTCTCTCTATCACCATCTCTCTACCTCTCTCTACCTCTGCCTCTCTCTCTTTCTCTCAGCCTCTATCTCTCTACCTCTTTCTACCTCTCTCTGTGTGTGTCTCTCTCACACACTGTCTTTCTTTCTATCTCTCTGTACCTCTGTCTCGCTCTCTCTATCTCTCTTTTTCTCTCTTTCTGGCTTCAGAGAATGTACCATTACCCTCCATAAGCCATTTAACTACCGCATACTAAAACCTCTTTGAGCAATCAGCGCAAGGTTTTTGTGTGATATTTGGATGAAGGTGGGACATATGAGAACCCAAGACTTCTTAGAGAATTGCTCACAGTTTCTTGCTTTCAGTTCCACAAAAATTGGAGTGTGAATGACAGTAAATATGTCGCAAATTCATCTCGTGCGGGGACTGCAAATCATCAGACCCTCAGGCAACAGAAGCAGGCTTTTCAGATTAGCCAGCGCCGGGCTAATAGATTTACAGTAGATCATTTTGATGAGATCTTCTACGGTCGAGTTGTTAGGACGATGACGGTTTGTGGCCTCATTCAGTAATGCATGTATGTTTGTATCCATTCAGTGCATCCTGCACGTTAGTATTTCGTGTATTTAATTAAGGCATGGAAAAGACTTGAAATGACATGTTGGGGTGGAATTTGGTTTTCGAATGTTTAACTGGCGTCACGTGGATGACATGGTTTAGGGGACAAGTTTAGGCCACAGTGGTCAGAGGATATTACCCTTGATGTACGGCTGCTTCACATTCATCATTCCTCTGCATCAAATTTGAGTCTCATGCTGTTTAACTCATTAAATCCCACACCCCCTTCTCACACCCCCAACAGAGAATATATAGCCTTAAACCGACCGCACAGCACGCACTCCTTCCCAATCACTATAATTCCGTCACTCCTTCCTCCGACGTAACGGTCTATCCTCGCATTCTTCCGTGCATTTTAAGACGGAAGACCTCGTCATGAAACCACATGTGCTCAAAGCACCACATTTTTGCTCACACCCAAAATTCCCTTTTTCGTCTCCACACTTGGAAATAGATCGTTTACTTCCAAACCCCCCCCCCCCCTAAAAAAAAACATATTTAGGCTTGACTGGACTACGTGCTTATTATCTCAATCAAGAAACAGTGGATGTATGTGTTAAAAATAGTTCTGTCGCACATTGTGGTGCATTACTACGACAAATTATTTAAAGGACAGTAAAGTATAAAGTACATTTTCCTGCATGTCAGTTTGTCATGCCAAATTTTTGTTCCAAGCTATGCTTGAGACATTTGTGTTTGAAATACAGTAAAGGGCAACTATAGGGTAGCCTTGTCACAGATTTGGGGTCATGGTCCTAAAAGTAGACTAATTATTTCCACCAGTTTAAGGCCTTATGTAAGCATTAGTAGTAAAAAAAAGTGGTATTATTTGTCACCCATTGAGCTGTTACTAATTTAAAAAATGGCTTGGGCATGGTCGTACATAGGTGTTTTTTGGATTTCTTACTCCTTTTTGGTCCTCATTCCGAGACTGGATGTATTAAATGGTTGCATCATTGAAAACAAATCACTTACTTAATTCACGCTTCAATTAATTTATCGGCTCAAAACTTGTGCTATTTCATCTCTTCTGCTTTTGTTGATACCCCCATTTCTCATGTCTGAGCCAGAATCTGCTTACCTCTTCGACATGCGTGTTTACTTTCTTGCTGCCATACTATTTCTTCTGTGGAAATAGTCATTATCTGAATGACTGAGCGAATTGTTTTTTTTTTGGAAGAATAGTAATTGGGCATCATCTTTTTTGCCACTTTTCTACTTTCCATCCTCCAATTTCCTCTATTTTTTTAAACCCCATCCATACCTGTCAACCTTGACTAATAACTGCCCTATACATGATTACAATTCCCATATAAAAGTTGTAGTACACCGTACATTTTTTGAAATACTAAAAAAAACGCTAACACAAGCAGAAATGCAGAGAGCTTACCACGCATGTGCACATTATGCTTTTGAGCATTTCTTTTGCTGGTTTGCATTGACATTAGTAGCGATCGGCGGCAGCATTGTTGTTGGCTACCAGCAGTTGAGACCAACTGGATTTGTGCCAAAATGGTCTTTGTAAGATCAGTTTACAGTTTAAAAGAAATAAAAAAAGTTGGAGTAAGACGTACATTATTTGAAATGATGAAAATAAATGTATACAAATAAAAAAATAATGTATTAAAAAACACATTTCGATTAAATGCTTTCTGATTCTGAAAACGTATAAGTTCACAGGCATGCCCGTCCATCTTACGCTAGAGCAGGGGTGCAAAACTAATTTTTTGCTTTTCCCCGGGCCATGACTTTGATACCTGTGTGCTCGTGCTTTGCGAGCATTTTACTCCATCTTCTCAATGTGCATAGTTTTCTCCGTGTATTGTTTGCCCTCGTAAATTGGCGAACGCCGATGAAGCCCTCGCTATTATATTTAATTGCTCATTTAGCTTGGCTTCCCTTTGAATGCAGAAATCTCCCTGGAAATGGTTTTGCTCGCCTCCTCCAGCCCATGTGGTCATTTCAGAAACACTTTTCACCTCCCTGCAGGTTACACAACGGCCCGGCCAACTTTTGACGCTGCCAAAACTGTGGGCCGCTTTGTATACGCGTGCGTGGCGTTCGGGGAGAAAGATTCTCCTCTGTGTATCCTCAGTCACCTCGTCTTCCAACGATCATCAAGCCCGTCCCATTCACAGCTACCCCCCCCCCCCCCCCCCCCACCCGCCGTCCATGTGTTACTGGTGGATTAAGCTAATTAAAGCACTGCAAACAGCCTCCCAAGGGAGAGGCGCTACACAAGCGCACACACACAATGGCGCACGGTCTCGCTAATGACAGCTAGTACACCGGCGCACACAATGGGACAAACGGGGGGAGGAAACATAAGAACAGGTTTGCCATACATGCAACGATGCGAATACATGTCATATTGTGAACATATTTACTTGCTAGGTGAGTCTTGAACTTAATCCGTGCTAATAATCTGCCCAAAATTTCTTTTCCACGGCGACCATTTTAAAATCCGCAGCCCATCTGTAACACCGTGTGTGTCTCTGCCGTTCAAAGCCGAGTGCTCGGTGTGCGATGGCTCCGAGGTTCAGCCCAAGGCTTCTCCACATGATGTGTTATCACCCGTAGCAGCCTTGCGCTGCCAATTTGTGGGTCACTGCCGGTGAACTGGTGGCCTACAAATAACATCAGACCCACTTTCTTCAAATTTGATACGCGCCTTTATGGGTCCGTGTACCCGATTTTCAGAAAGCGCCGTCCGTGTCTACAGTGCAGGTATTTGTTTTGCGCACCATTTCGTTACTCATCTCTGCCTTTCGGTGAACACATTTCCATTCATGTATATGTATAAAAAGTGGGGCATTTATTTAGCACATGTAAAATCTGTTTTTAAAACAACCACGGCAGAACTACTGAAGTCTGCCTGTGTAAGTACCGTATTTTCCGATATATAAGGCGCCCCGGAGTATAAGGCGCACCCCGAATGACTGGTGTATTTTCAAACATTTTCCAAATACAATGATACCTTGGCTTACGAACGCTTTAGCTAACGAACCTTTCGCGTACGAATGTTAAATTCGCGAGAATATAATCTTGGCATACGAACTATATTTCGGGAAACACACGGAGCGCCACAATGAGTAATGTGTCGTTCGCGAACTAGCCGGTTCCAGGAGCTTACAATGAGCTGGAAATGGCAGCCAACTTTTTTTGTCCTCTATTCCCCGCTCTACCGTATGCAGCATATATCAGAATCAGAAAACCTTTATTCTTCCCACAAAGGGGAAATTTGCAGTCCACAGCAGCAATTTGAAAGGGGATGGGGTCGAATATGAAGTTGCATATATGCTCATATATAGATTTTGTATTTTATACTGCGTTCTGATCAGGGTTTTTTTTATCTTATCTAGGTCAGTCAAACTTTATGAATAGACAACAAATGAGCTTTCTGACAACTGTTGCGGCTCAATATTACTTCATGTGTAAGGCGTATTGGATTATAAGGCGTCGGGTCATTTTTGGAAGAAAATGAAGGCTTTTCGGTGTGCCTTATAGTGTAGAAAATACGGTAATTTGATTGCCTCAGTGGCGGGAAAAACATTGAGAATGAAAACGACTTGATAGTTTAATGATGTTGACAGTGAATCGCGCGTAACTTTTGACAATTTCTGCCAAACCGCACTCGACCGGGTTTTAACGCTCCGGTTCACGCCAATCAATCATCTGTTTGTCATCACCACCAGTGAAATGCAAGTGGAACAAATGAATTAAAAAAAAAAGAATAACCGTAGCGAGCAGGAAACATTTCATCCTGTCGCATCGACGGACAGGAAAAGAGCAAACCGTCGTGTCACTTAGACGCGATTCCTTCCGGATGTTTCCGCTTACAGGATATTGGCTGCATCTCTGGAAACATGCCCGCTTTCAGCAAAAAACCCTATTGGATTACTGATAACCTTGGAATGGATAGGACCATCACAGATGGTGTGTACATGCACATGTAATACGGGGCGGAAAGCGATGACGGTGTTGGCTTGGCCACGTGTTTTCTCAACCTTGTCATCTTTTGATGTCATTTAATGAACCACTTGCTTATATAATGTTCTCGTTAAGTAACTGGCACGTTGAATCTGGACGTTGTCTCTTAATTGTATTTATCCGAATGTCGTGATGAGGACCGCGTGCGTCACCGTCACAGTTTGAGACCTTCAGAAGATGCACAACGTGTCCGAACGCAGTAAACACAAGTCACGCCCAGGCAGGCGCCCGTTAATAAGCCTCCAATAACATCGGGATCTTTACTCCGAGTTGCCTCTGAATCCCTCGTGGCGGGCCTGCTCCTCGGTTGCTATGGCAACAGTCGTCAGGGCAGCCGTAGATACAGATAGTGAGGAAGAGGAACAAGGAGTGAGAAGACCATTGATGTTTGTGATGTGGGCAAGGGAGGGTGTATGTTTGTGTGTGTGCGCCGTAACGACACAAAGACTGATCCGAAACGTTACTACGGTTGAAGTTACTCCTGGAACAGTTCGAGGAGTAGAGTTTCAGCTGGGGCGGGAAGTAAGTGGGCTTGTAGGTCATGTTTACCCCCACGCCCCACCCGCAACCCACATGCGCATGTATGCGAGTCAGGGGGTGGGGAGGAGAGCAAGAGACAGCGCAGAGATGAAACTGCAGAGACGACACACTCTCTCATTAAGTCCCTCGGCATGTTCGTTCCTTCTCGGTGTTTGTGTGCTCGCAGATGAGCTCCGTCATTGTGCTCATCCATGCACAAGGCGCCGTTTGTGAACAGGATCCAGTCCCCCCCCCCCCTGCTCTTCTTTGATTCTCGGTTGTCATTACGGCCACGGCGTGGGCGTCTCTGTGACAATATTCCCCCGTCGAGTTAATCAAACGTAAAGGTTTCGGTAACGATTCATACGCTGGTCGATATCATTGAGATTTTCCTGTGGGTGTAACCGTAAACATTTTTTTTAAAAGATGTCTCCCGCTTGACTGCAAATCAATATGTGGTATATGGTTATTGCTATCAAGCTGACAAACCATTGCCACTGGCAGAGGGATGGGAAACGAATTACAGAAGTACTGTTGAAATCGCCTCCCCGTTATACAGTACGGAATAGTGAGGTGGCGACTGCATGCACGCCAAACAGGCAGTTAGTGTCGAGACTCTGATGGAAAATCCATAGTTTCATTACAGACTCAGTGGTATGAATGTGCCTGGGAGGCGACCGAGGTTCCATCACGGGCCCTACGGGAGCCCAAATGGCTGCGTTTAGTGATGCAGTGAAGGGCAGAGACGGCGCCGGGGTCAAGGCTGCTGCTGTGAATGAAGTGTGTCCGAGTTACGGAAAGAAGCCTGCACATCGTGGTTTTGCACCGATAGGCACCGTTTCAAGCACACTCATCCTAATGTGTCGCACTGTAACTGGATCCCAATTACATTTTTGTTCCAAGCTGTATTTGAAGGCGGAGAAGGTCTCGACCGGGTGACAGAAACGTTCCCTCAAAGCAAAGGTGATTTCAAGTTCTTGGGGGGTGGGTGATAACTGTGCTGTATGGTCTCGTAAAAAACTGGATTGGGGTGGTTTTAAAACATATTATCCACCTTGGGTCACTATGCTCGGTTTTCATTGTGTTCCCCGTGACGAGGCTAGTTTCAGACCCACTGTGGACCCAACGGGATGATCGTGTCAGACTGCGGATTGCGATCGATTCAATGCCCTGACAATGAAATGACTTGGAAGGAGTTCGTCTTGGAATGGAGTAGCGTCTTGTGGTCCTTAGACATTTTGTCAAGTTCTAGGACATTTGGTGTGGGTGGGGTTGGGGGTGTCTCCGTTTTATCATTGTTGTCACTGTAAGCTCAGGTGTAGGGTTACGGCTTTGTCCTGTTTATTCAAGGTGTGTCCCTGCATGTGGAAGTTTGCGGGCCCGGTGCACTATGGTCCATTGTTTTCTGCTACAGTCGGACAAAAGTAGTTCAACACTCAGCTGTAAATTGCAGTACTAGTCTGTGACTGTCTGTTACGTGTGTGAAAGTTACTGGTTCATGAAACAAAGCTAGTGGTTCATGAAACATCATCAGTCTGTACCCCCCTGACAATCCGTTGTTTGAATTGTACACTGCTATTTGGAATCATGGGTGATGATGTTAGATCGGGCCTTTCATTCTTTCTTTTTGCATATCACTTCTACTCCACCCCCCTACCCCCACACACAAACAAGTTTAATGAGCATATTATAGGCACAGAGCTGTTAAGGGATGCTGAAATGGGCCATAGGTGAGTTAATCTGAGGCAAGGTAGCACCCGGGAGCTGCAGGCTGTTTGTTCCTCTAGGTGATTAGAGTTTAGAGGCTGGCTTTAAGGGAAATTAGCTTTCGATTGCAGCTTCTGATAAAGAGGTGCGCTTGTAATCGTTAGTGACCCTCAGGACTGCAAAGTAAAGATCAAATGAGACTTATTGTTCAAAGTAATGTGGATTGATTTGAAAAGGTGGTTGCTTTTGTCTTGGGGCCACACACAGCAAATACACTTTAAATAGTGGCGGTTGGTTCTCGATGTTGTCTGTGTATTGGCAAACAACAAATAACGGCTTCCATAGACCCGTAAAGATGGGCTGGTCAGTTATTTACAAAGTCTCTTGTCTCAGACTCACTCGAACTTTGATTGTAAATTCTCTTTCAAACCTCAACACAGTTTTGGCATGTTCTCTTTATGCCACATTCCAGTTACGGACGTCTGTCCGCAATCTCTCGGCACTTGATTGATTGACTGACTGCTTTATTTTTGTCACATTTGTGTGTTCCCGTATTGACTTGACCCAGGGATTTTGTGTCAAAGCTCGGCGGTGCACCGGATAAAGTAGGAGGTGGCAACACACACACACACACACACACACACACACACACACACACACACACACACACACACGCACACGCACACGCACACGCACACACGCACACACACTTAATCAGACTGATTGCTTTTGTTGCATCATTTCTCTAATGCTTTGGTCCTGCGTCATTCTCTACCCTTGTGTGTGGCAATTCGAAAAACATTCTGGGTCCTCCAGAGAGTCAAAAGCCGCAGGGGAGCTGGTTCTGACGTGAGAAAACTTCACCTGTTCACTTTTTACATGCAAGTACGCATCCTATGTATATCCGTTTTTCCCCCGTATAAGTCAATCTCACCTTACAGTATTTTCATTTCACTGTGTGAAAGTTCATCTTTTTTTCTCATGTAGCCGACTATATTTGACTAGTATGACCCAGTTTTATTTTTATACCAACTCTATCCACAGAAGAACCTGATCTTTATAATGCTACGTCCAAGAAATCTAAATATTGATCCATATGGCGCATTGGATTATAAGGCGGAATGTCTGCTTTTGAAAAAAATCAATTCTTTTCAGGTGTACCTTGCAGTGCGGAAAATATGGTAAGAACCTCTTATGACTGGGTAGATGAATATTTATCTTTACACCCTTAATTGACAAAAACTGACGTTTCTTATGCTGATCAAACTGGCAAGCGTTCTTCTATGTTCCCCATTGTGTATGCATCCAGATGAGACAAATACGTTCATATCCAGATATACACTGTGACGACGTTGTCCCTCCTCAGGGAGAATCGTGAAGCCAGAAGCAATGCAAATTGGGTAAAATGTTCCGGAAAGTGGCTTTCCCCGTCGGGACTCATCCACTCTAGTTCTGCTTTAGTGCTCAATCTGCTGAAAAAGAGACCTCTGTTGGATAGAAAGGTAAAGGTAGTGAGGTTAAAAGCGCATGCTGGCAGTGTTATGGAGTACCAGAATTTGCCTGTAGCGCTTTTATTTTATATTGAGACATATTTATTACATTGGTAACAAGTTCAACCTTGCTATGCAATAAATCCTCTCTTTAAAAAAATATGTAATAACGGTCTTAATCCTCCACTGACAATGTGGAAAAAGCCTTTCATTTATGACAATTACATAAATCTTTTTTTTCTCCCCCAGGTCGCGCTTCGACTTATACAAATAGCAAAAGCGTCCAATTCCCGCCATCATTTAATTGAAAAATAGCATCGCACGCCTTTCTTGTGAACGCTATTCCACTTTACCTCCATTTGAACTCTGGGGTGTGTGACTTTCTCTGGCATAAGCCATCACTCCCACCACGTCTGTTGCGGGGGCCGCATTGTACTGGATTCAATTTATTGCACTCCCTCTGCGCTCTGTGTGTGTGTCTTAGCCCAGTTAGGATGGACAGTGAAGCATTTCCAGTCCATGAAAAGCCTACAGGTTGTACCATCTGTGTTGTGAATGAAGGGAGAGGCGTTGTCAGGAGAGCTTTTGTAGACCGGCCAATTGCGATTTGAGGAAACGCACAAACAGGAGATTTAGGCAGAGCCCAACTCTGGCAAACTTGGCAGCACAACACCTGGAAGGTACAAGAGAGGAAGTCGATGTGAATATGATACTTAGTTTTACAGGAAATGACACGGCGCAGGAAGAGTGATACAGTAAGCATGACTGGATGTGTTTTGGAAAGAACGGGGCTGTTGAAATGTGAAGAGTGATGGAACGAAAATAGCATTTTTATTTTCTTTCATGAGCTGCGTTTTTTTTTAGGACTACATAAGCATTCAATGAAGAAAGAAACCTCTTAGACCATCTTCTTTCATCAGAAAAAAGAGTTAATTCCTAAGTTATCTGAGTTTGAAAGGAGGGCGGCTGTAGAAAATACAATAGAATACATACATATTGATTTATACAGCACTTTAACAACAGCTAAAGCTGTAACAAAGCACTAACATTGACAAAAGGCAATGTGGAAGGGATGAATATTGCCAGAGGTCTGACTAACACTTTATCCGCACCACCCCGCAAAAAAACAAAACAAAACAATGTCTTTATTAATTATTATTATTATTTTCGTCCGATTCAAAACAACATTATGTTGGAATCACAGTTTTGGTTTCCACGGCGGCTAGTTTGTATTGTGTTTTTATGTGCGTTTGGTTTCAAATCAGCTTGATCGTAATCAATGTGTTTGCGCCTTGCCTAATTACAAGCGTACCACCGCGTTGACCTTCTTGCCTTGATTGCATCTCGATGTCATTGTGTGAGCTCGCCGTGTGCGTGGGAGAGAAAGTCATACAGGATTTCCTTTAGCCTTCGATGTAGACGACTTCCCTCGCTCAAACAAACTTCCTGTGGAACAGTGGTGGTGGTGGTGGTGGTGGGGGGGAAGGCAAGGTTAGAGAAGATTGTGGGTCTGCGACTACGTGCGTGTGTGACTGCGCCACGTTATGTCACAATCGGTAGCCCTTCTATAAAAACCTGTCTTGTGACAATAACAACACGCTCAGCTGACCCGTCAGGAAACTTTACCGTGCATTCCATTTAGGTTGATTCATTTGATTGTCTGGGAGCCTTCTCTTGATTTTAGCATTTTGCACGGAAGCCGGACATCGGTAGATGTTCTTGTACGCCGTTTTCAGTGCAATGACTCGCAGGAAGGTACATGAGAGAATTGCTTGGAAAGGAAAAGGAAGCGATGAGTGATGTAAATCCTGTTCCATTGCGAAAATGAAAGTACCGTATTTACCACACTACCTAAAAACCTTTGGATGTTTTTTTTTCAAAAGCTAACCGTACGCTCTATAATCCATTATAGATGATCAATCATTTATTATATATGGAAAACGTTTTAAAATGTCATTCGTGAGAGATGCGCCTTATATGTGGTGCATCTTATTTATGGAAACGTTTGAAAATATGTCATACATTGAAGGTGCGTCTTATAATCTGAAAAATACAGTCATCTACCAAATCCAGCAGACATTTAAACAGCTTCTTCCCCCAAGCCATTAACTCTTTGAACTCTTTGAACTCTTTCAACAGTAACCAAAATGGAACTGTATAGTGCCACTTAGCAGTTTTTTTGACGACGATACTAGTGCAGCGTGTTCTACCGGAAACAAATTCCTTGTGTGTTCTACATACTTGGCAATAAAGATGATTCTGATTCTGATTCTGATTCTGATCTTTCATCAAATTCGGGACTTTTACGATGATTTGCTTCTTCTATCGCGGTTTTTCCCACTTTTTCTATGTTCTTGTCTTTATGCATCCCTCTTTTATATCCTCGCTCCTGTATCATAGACATGAATGACTGAAGCCAGTTCACCGCTCACATTTCTCGGTGTTGGCTTCTGTGGTTGTGTTTTGGACTTCTTGTCAAGGGAACGGGAAACCATTAAAAAGTTATTTCCCGGTCATCTGTGGCCTCCTGCAAAATTATAAAATTCAAATTGCATGGATCCGTTTGATGAAAACTTCAAGTTGTCCTCCTACATTCTTCTGCCACTGAGCTAAAACACACAACGGGAAGAAAAAACAAACAGAATTTCATGTCCGTGATGGTTTTTCAGACATCATTTGTGGGGAGACGGTCACGATTGAAAGTCAAGGTTCCCGCGTAAGCAGTCACAACCCGGGTGTTCCAGGCTTGTTCCCCGCTCATTCAATCATTGCCAGTTTTGCTCATACTAATTGCAAGCATGCTGCCCAGCCCCGCATGACATCATGCAGTCGCATACGCCAGGTCGCTTCCAGCTTCTTATTGTCATCATTTGGCAAGGCTCTGGTAAATGTTGGCGAGCGCCGATCATTTGATTCGGCTCCTACACCCATTCGTGTTCCTCTCCCGAGACCGTAACCATTGGTCGGACCCCATTGTGTTTCCGTGGCGATGAGCCAAATCAGAGGCGGGGCATCTGTCACCACCTGGTCACACCAGCTGCTCGTGTACTTCTGCTATGGTATGACAGTGTATGTGTGTTAGTGTGAGTGTCAGCAGTGTGAGTTGTCACAGATATTCGACCTCTTAGTTACGCAAGGTAGTATTGTCCTGTCGTGCAGCCATCCTAGTGGTTTTATAGACCATGAAAAAAGGGGATCTGTTTGTTTGTCCAGGCAGCTTGTGTCAGAGACTTGAAATGTTCACACCTCCTGATTAACTCATTCACTGTCAGATGATTTTATGTGTCCAATCCAGTGCCAGGGTTTTTGTCATTTTCAGTCAAATTGCAGGACCCACAGAATATTGCGTTTTACGACTAAATAAACACTCAAGGCAGCATACGAAACCTTAGAGTCGCTTCTTTCATCAGAAAAAAAGAGTTAATTCTTAAGTTATATGGGTCTGGAGTTATATGAGCTTGAAATGTGGGCGGCTATACAAAATACAGTAAAGTCTCGTTATATCGATATTCAAGGGAGTCCGAAAAAATATCGATATAACCGGGACTATCGATATATCCAATATCGATATAACGAGACTTTACTGTACAATACAATACATACATATAGATTTATATAGTGCTTTAACAACAGCTGAAGCTGTAACAAAGCGCTAACACGGACAAAAGGCAAACGCTGCCCCCTCGTGGAAGAAAAAAACATTACCAGAACTCTGACTAACGCATTATCGGCACCACCCCGCAAATTTGAAAATGGCGCTCTACGTCACACTTTTCAATTCCCGAATAAATTCGCAAATGTCAGCGAATGAGTTAAGTGTACACGCTACCAGATTTTTCGTGTTGTTTTTTTCGGATAAGCACAGACGAGCTGTCTCTCCTGCACATCGTCATTTGTTTTACCTTTTGTACGTGCTGAGTGAGGTTCCAATCACTCTATCGACCCAATTCCTTTCGTGCCAATCTCTTGTCTGTGTTAAAAGATGAAGTTCTGATTGGCGCAATCTGCCATGGCGCTTTTGCGAAAAAGTCAAGTTTGTTGCAAGTTGAATACGGTGATCAGGATGAATTGATATTTTGCTTTTAAAGCCTTCTGTGGGGTCGGGAGATGGTGGGGGGTGATCCTTGATTTGCTGTCTGGCATTATTGTTCTTCACTACAGTGTTTGAAGGGCTTGTGTTAAAAATGACCTTTTATTCATCGGTTGGATGGATGTTGGACAAATGGAATGCAAAAGAATGTCTTGGTCCAAGGAAAGTTCAAGATTTGGGCTTTCCTAGGCTACTGCTGACTGAAACATGGACTGAGTAACTCAGAGGCGACTGAGAGGTGTGAACGTTTGTCTATCTGTGTTATCCCCTTTTCATCCTTTTGGATATCTTTTTTTTCTTCCTATTCTGCCCTTCAATTTCTTTGGATTCAACCCAGCTTGTTGTATTAGAGGATTGCTGCCAAGGCCGTCTCCACGGACCATTACAGCACACTTGGAGAGCGTTGTGAGTTGGGAGGGAAGAATGAAATGTAAAAATGTAAAAGTAACGATTCAGAATAAACCACATGTAGAAACGAAGCCAATGAAAGGTGTTGCGAAATCACTCCAACTCTTATTTCCTGTCTGCGGCTTGTTTTCCCTCGTGGTTTTTTTTTTTAGTTTGCAGAACTAGGCCTCAAACCCAAGCCAGGGACTTTCCTTTGACTCACTTGGGATTGAACGAATCAAGAGTTGTGTCAGAAAAGAAACATTGTGCGTGTTTCTTCGGTGACTGTCACTTTTCCCTGGTGATGTCACAAAAAGCTAAAAGCAGCTAGCTTGTTTCATCATGGCGGTTTGACCATTAACTCATTAGCTGCCATTCCCCAATGTATTCAGAAATTGAAGTGTGACGTAGACCGCCATTCCCGCATTTGTTTTGGTTTTTCTTGCGGGGGTGCCGATAAAGCGCTGGTCATACCTCTGGCAGTGTTTTTTCCTCCCACAAGGGGGCAGCATTTGCCTATTATCCTTGTTAGCTTCAGCTGTTATTAATGCGCTATATAAATAAATGCATATATTGTATTGTATTTTGTACAACCGCCCCCTGCCTGTCTGAGCACGATGGGGGACAGGGCTTTCAGCTGCTCTTCCCCCAAACTCTGGAACTCACTTCCTCCCAACATTCGTAACATCAATTTTCTTCCCACCTTCAAATCCCATTTTAAAACCCAGCTGTTTAGAATCGCATTTTCTGTGTAGCTCTTTCTCTTGTTTGTATTTATAACTGTATTTTATTTATTGTATTCTATTTGTGATTGTACTTTATTTATTATGCGTCTTTATTATGGTACCTATGTTTGTCTGTGACTGTAAAGTGTCCTTGAGAGCTTTGAAAGGCACTTAAAATGAAATGCATTATTATTATTATTATTATTATTATTATTATTAAAAGTCTCAGGCTTCTTACGTTTCATTGAATGTTGATGTAGTCCTAAAACTCAATAAACTGTGGGTCCTGTAATTTGACTGAAAATGACAAAAACCCTGGCACTGGAGTGGACACGTTTGTACATCGTCTGGCAGTGAGTGAGTTAATTGTGTGTTAGATTCTTTGTGTTGTTGTTTTTTTTTTTTTGTTTTTGTTTTTTTCCTTTCTTTGCCGTAACTTCATTTTGACTCATGCCCAATACATATTTCAGCATATTTCCCTCTGCCCTATCAATCTCCCCGTCCAGATTTGGAGCGTTCGTAACTCTAACCTTATCTCTCAGGACGCTTCTGTCCAACTCTCAGCAGAAGGCCTTACACACAGCCCCATGCCAAGAAAAACATTTCCGCCTGACGGAGAAGCACAAATACAACCCGGCTGTTAAGCAAACAGCGCCGACCTCACCAGATGTACAAATCACATACCACATCACCATTTAACACAACACGAAGACGGCGGTCATGTTTTTTTTTTTTTTTTTTCACTCAAACCCAAAGTTAATTCTTCCCTCATTCCCCTCTGACAACTGCCGTGTAAACGTGAAGCCGACACAACACATGCACACACTCCTCCGAATCTCACTGTGGTGATTGCCCGTTACCCTTGAAACATATGGCGTGCGTTGTAGTACAATGGATCGCTGTACGTGCCTCTGCCGTGAAATGTACGCTAACACACGAGACAGGATGGTGTTGATGAGCTCGTAGATAGTCGTCAGATTGTATTGAAGGGCGCACATGTCAGGAATGTGCCTCCTGTTCTTTGCTATAGTAACCGGTAGCCACACACACATATTCCTGTTTCAATGGTTTTGTGAGGTCTGGATAACTCTAGATAAAGAGTGAGGACCAGAATCAGAATCAGAAAACCTTTATTCGTCCGACAATGGGAAAATTTGCAGTCCACAGCAGCAATTTGTAAGGGGACGGGGTGGGGATGGGTTAAAGGATAGAAAACAAGATATTCTAAGCATAACAAAATAAAAATGTCAACTGTATACTGTGCAAATGTAAATGCGTGAAACTGTTTCCTAAAGAAACTGTACATAGTGCAAGTATCAAGAAAGGCATATTGATATATTGCATCGACCCATATTTACAAGTGTCCAGTTTTTTTTTCTTTTTTTCACATATGATCATTGAGAACCACAGTTGCTAATAAGTTTAGAGAAGAACTAGTGTTACATTTGAACACTAAATGTCACCCCATTTCCCCCTTCCACTTCTTTAAAAACAAAGTAATAAAAAGTGGAATTGAAAAACTGAAATAACAGCAAGAGTGAGGTTTCTGAATGGCAACATTCAAAGTCCTCACGCCTGTATGAATTTGGTTCAAATATTGTTTTACTTTTTGTGGTATGAACTTTTTCCACTCATTACACACACACACACACACACAGTACAGTTATCGCACCCCGTATGGCAATCTAATTGCCGTGTCAGCATGAAGAATTCAAGAATTCAGTCAGGCCAGTCGTGCTTTGTTTCATTTTAATAACCACAGTCATCCCAATTTTCTGACATTTTAAGATGAATGCCAAGAAAGAAAAAAAAAAACAGGTCACATTTGAATGGAGAGGTTAATTTTGCCGTCAAAGGGACACGCTTCAAAAAGTGTATAAGCAGACTCACACTCTCCACGTTTAGACCGCCGGCCCACCACTGCAATAAATTGCTCTAAACCGCACCATAAAGCTCATTTTAAACACCATCTGTATTTCTTTACAGACAGACGTTATTTGTGCCTCTGCGTGTGCATGTGTGTGTGTTCGCGTTGTTTTCAATTATTATCCCATCTCGTATACAGCAAGCTCGTCATTGTTCCCACTATATTCTTAATGTGAAACATCATCAATTCGTACTCGTGACAATTTGGCGCCCAACGCCCACTGTCAAATTTGTTTCTCCCAGTCAAAAAAACTCTTTTTTTTTTTTTTTTTTTTTTTTTTTGTGTTAGTGGTTTTGGTAGGAGCTGAGTGAGGATTAAAATTGTTGTCTTTTTTTTTGCTAGCAATGCGGGAAAAAAAAGGCGTTGATAGAAAAGGCAACAGTGCAAAATGTTGGAGGATTTAAGGTTTTTTTTGAATGAGCGTTGAAACATTGACAAAGAGGAATGTAAAACTAAAGTGAAAGTGTTGAAAATCTCATGTCGGCTTCTGAGTGGAGTCAAACAAATGTAAAGAGAAGGTACAGAAAAGAGGCATTGGTATCCAAAAGTGGTTTGGCGCATGTGATGCTGAGGTTGAGTTTTGGCATTCGTTTCATCTGCCTCATACGTTACATTCAAATGCAAATACACACTACAGTTTTGACTAGAATGATTCATACTCACTAAATTGTTTTCTTCGCATCTGGAAGTTCTCATTCTTTCTTGCATGAAAGGAAAAAATATATACATATGTATAATATTTTTGTATTTATTTTTTATTTACTTTGGAAATTATTGCTATTTTATTTATTAATTTATTTATTTATATAATATATATATTTATTTCATTTATTGTATTTATATTTTTCATTTATTGTATTTATATTTTATGTATTTTTCAATTTTTTATTAAGATTTTTAAGAACATTTTTATTAATTAAAAATCATATATATATATATATATATATATATATATATATATATATATATATATATATATATATATATATATATATATATAATATCAGGTGTCTAAAAAAACAAAAAAAAAAAATATATATATATATATTTAAAACAAAAAAAAAAAAATATATATATATATATATAATATTTTTTTTTTTTTTTTTTTTTTGTTTTTTTAGACACCTGATATTATTGGGTCTACTTTTGGCTTTGCGGTTTTGAAATTATTTCCATCAAATACAGAAACGTGCTATGTAACAACGTGGTTTAGACTTTCAGAGGGTAGCATACAATGAGTTTTTGGGCATTTTATCAAATAAATGAACTTGTCATGAGTTACTGTAAATGTGACCTCTCTTTCAAAAAAACATGAGTTGATCCCGATAAAGTTTGAAGTGATTCATTTCGATTTAATTCGACGCGGTCATATCTTTTCAATTGAATCAAATTTTCTGTTCAAATCATTTTTTTTTGTTACACTCTAGACAAATTGTATTTCACACGTCAAGTTTAATGCTGTGTAAAGGGAGTGTTCCTCCCTCCACAAAAGCCAATTTGATCCGGTCTTTCGGCGCGAAAGGATTGAAGGATTGATTTGAAAGTTGAGTGATTGGGATTTACGATTCGATTCGATGTGGTGCAGCTCCTTCCCTGATGATGCAATGACCCTTTTGTGGTCATTTCCCATCCATTTGGATGAACTTATCTGTCGTGCGTGATATCTCTCACCAACAATATAAATTCTTTCTTTTATTTCAGTGTGAAAAGATTCAATTTATTTTGACTCGATGCACGTTCATCTTTTGAATCAGACAAACAACTCTACTATTGATTTTTTTTTTCTCCACTGCTGTTTATATAACTTCGTAAGACTCATTTGGATTCTTGCCTGAGAGACTGTTTACATGCTTTTCTTGGTGCCGCTTTTCACATTTTGGAATTTAAATGAGTTGACTCCCAAGTGTCCTCATATATACTGGAAAGTGTTTATTTATGGGAGGTATTTATTTGCTTCAAATGGATGTTTAGTGTGTGACCGTTTATGAAAATATGATGATTTGGGGCTTTGGAGGAAGAAAAAAAATGTTTCGTGTGTCATTAGCGGCTAGCCATTTAACCAGGAAAAAAAACCACACAGTTGAACGACTATAAAATTCCTCCATCATAAATTCGGGTTCTTCCCAAGAAAGATGCTAATCACTCATCGCCTCCTGCCTTTCTCTAAAAGATGCTATTAGAGGCACCAGTGGCCATGTAATCACTGCGGCGCTCCCACAGGAACACAGACACATGCACACACACCTTCCTCAGTAATTACTTCTGAAGATGAGGTCCATAGTCGCTGTAATCCCGGAGAATTGAGGATTTAGTCAGTGAACGGTTGGGTCAAGTGATGCTGCGTGGCGTGCCATTGGTTGTGGGGTGTTTGTTTGTTTTATGTTCTTGTTGCCTTCAAGTTATTAATTGGTGTAATGCTGCTCGCCCAATTGGCTACAAGCATCCTGTTGCACGATTAACTAGCGCCATTTGGAGATGCACACTCCACATAAACACCCTCACTACTCCTACACACCTCACTGCACTCTCCATATGCGCTGTTTTTTTTTTTTTTTTTTTTTTGCTCGCTTCACTTCTCCGTCGACAATAGCATCTGTCCCTCACGTTCAACACGCTTCCCAGTCTTTGTTGTTTCTTCCCACTTCCCCGTGTTTGACTAAAGGACAACCGACGTCTCCGGACAAGTTGTGTCCATAATTTATAAAATCGCTTCAAATGACTTCTACTGAGCGTATTTTACAAAGATTCCACGGCATATAGCTATATTTTACATTTCAAGACTCACGCTGAATATTCAGGAAGTCTTGTTTTTGAGTTGGTGACGATTCCTGACGTCACGTCACTGAAGGAACGCCCCTGACCAAGAAAGGACACACAATGCATTTTGCCTGACTTTGTTTGGTCTGAAAACTTCGTGTTGATCCATGTTGATGGCGAAATTAGAAGGAAAACACATAAATAACGCGATGGTGAACGTTGTGTGTTGCACCAAGACTACTATTTGATACTAGTTGACACAAATTCCCAGCAGACAAATCAGCCCATTTCCACGTAGCTTTGTCGCCATCTTGTACATTTTCTGGGCGCTTCATTGGAGTCCAGACGGCTCGAATTGATACGAAGGACTTCTTTAATCGATTGCAAACATGTATGCTTTCCTCTTCAGAAGTATTTGAATCATATTCATAACTGGATGAGTAACAAGAAAGAATCTTCTCCGAATCTGAAGCCATTGTTTGGATTCTTGAGCAAGGCAAGACGTCTTGGCGTGACACCACGAACAAGGGGGCGGGACTTCTGAAACTGGCCACTTCCGGGTTCAATTTGAGTTTTAGACACTTTAAGTCATTTTTATTGGTGTTTTACATTTGACTAAAATATCATCCTGCGTGTTTTGGGTATTTTAGATGCTATAAAACGTTTTTCTGATGTCAGTTAGGAAACAAAAACGTGGTTTCAGTTGTCCTTTAAGCTAGCATCTTATTAGCCTAGCTCAGTCTTCTTGGCTTGGCTCGACGTTCCCCGAGAATTTATACCATCATCATATTCTCATTGTTGGATAAATAGAAAATATGGCCTGTAAATGTATGCATGCAATATCCCGCATGTTGATAACGCGTAATATTGTTTCAGTGGAGATATTCCATAAGGACTTTGTGCTCCGCCGCCCAGTAACAGAAGGTCTTTCCTCATTTGAATAGCGACGCTAAAAAGGCATTCAATTGGGATGCTCAATCTCATCTCTTATTGTATATGATAATGTTGCAGCGCCATTTCTTCACCCCCCTCCGCTCCCCTGTTTGCAGATAAAATCCGCCATCGTAAGTATGTGTGTCTCTACGCGTGTTATACCTCACAGATGATCGTTAGTATGATCTAGTAGTGGGCGCAAGATGAAATGCCGCCGCCATGCAGTGTGTATAGCGAGCCGTCGCACACACTTTATCTGATGACTACTAACTAAAGACACTTCATTTGAACGGGAAGACAGATGGGGGGGGAAGACGGAGTGATACTTGAGAGACAAATGAGGGAGAAGGAGGGAGAGAGAGAGCACAAGTGATGCTAAACTAATGACAAGCTACTTAAGGCTGGATTTACACCGCAGGTCCAGTGCCAAGTTGACACGTACATCGAACCTAGATTTTTAGCGATTAATTATAGTATTTTCCGCACTGTAAGGCGCAACTAAGTGGATTCAATTTTCTCAAAAGCTGAACGTGCGCATTATAATTCCATGCTCCCTACGTATAGATCAATATTCTCATTTCTGGCACGGAGTATTTAAAATGTTCTGTAAAGTGCTTTGTAAAAACTGCTGGGGTTGTCATATGTTGCGGATATAAATAATGCTGCTTTTATTGTATTGTGTTGTATTCCCTGTAGTGTATTTCCATTTTATGGATGCATAACACAACCACAGCCACTGTTGCTTCGATTTGATGCGCCTTATCAAATGTAACATTCATTGAAGTGCATTCAAATCCTAAGCGCCTTACATATACAGTAATTCCAAAGAAGTCAGACAGAAAATGAACGTTATTCAAACACAATTTTCTATTGGAAATAATGTAAACCTAATGAATCCATTCCAGATAGGGATTATTACATTAAAATTCCTATTTAAAAAGACCCATGTGGTCGTAAACCTGAATTACAGTAAAGTCTCGTTATATCGATATTCAAGGGAGTTCGAAAAAATATCGATATAACCGGGACTATCGATATATCCGACCCTGTTTGCATGTAATTTTCTCCGTGCGTGCATAGAAATAGTATCGATATAACCGGGACTATCGATATATCCGATATCGATATAACGAGACTTTACTGTACTTTTTTTTCTCTTTTCTTTTTGTAATGTTCCCGAATTGTGTGTCTGTGTGTACGTGCACGTTTGTTGCCCTTTTCCGAGCCCCGTTCGCAAAAGGTTATCGTCTCGCCCATGAATAAGTGCACAGTAGACTCGCAGATGAATATCAAGGACTGTCAATTTGAGTTGGCGGAACAAGTAAACAAGAGGAAAAAAAAAGCATTAAAGTCACCCATTTGGAATTACCGTCATCGGCTTAATTGCGATGAACTTTGCCTCAACATAGCCGCCGCGATGTTAACGAGGCTACTCTAAACGTCGTTCCCTTGTTTTGTCACCTGTGTTTGCCAGATGAAGTGGTTTCATCTTTACTCTCCCGTGTTGCATTTGTCAAGATTTGTGCTTTTAAAGGGCAAGAGGCTTGAAAGTGCACGCATTAGTGTCAGCAAAGTGTAGACGAGTGTGTAAGAATTACTGCCACGGTATGCAGCAGCTTTGTTTGTCTTCAAAATTCTGCTGGTGGAGATATTTGGACACCGCCAAGTATGGCGGTAGATGTCGATCTTTGTTTTTGCAGCTGGGCTATAGTGTCGTTTTGAGTTGGGAATGTTCAGTGGAGCCTCTAAAGATGAAGTTTATCTACCTGTTCTCTGCCTTAATATATGATTATTGTATTGAATATGCTTCCAAAATCTATAGGGTGATCTTATAGGGGTTGGGAATTGCTGACATAATGCGAATTAGATACAAACCCAGCGATTTGATTAAAAAAACAACACCTACAGTCTAAACTAGGGGTCGGGAACCTTTTTGACTACGAGAACCATAAAAGTAAAATATTTAGAAATGTTTTTCAGTGAGAGCCACACGCGAGCGCACACACACACGCACGCACGCGCGTGCCCGCTTTTCAACAAAATGTCATAATGTAGACTGTGATAGGACTCACCATTAACATGAATGTTTTTCTGTTCCTCATGATTGGTAAAAATCAAGCAAAACAATCGGAATGAAAGTCTACTTGGTGGGTCCATACGCAAAGTTACTGCTAGCCTTCACACGGCTCATAGCTTCCTCATTTGCTTTCTTCTGTCTTTCGCAGAAGTATATTAATGCTAACGTTAGCATGGGGCTTGTCAAAATGCCACTGATACTCGACTGTTTCATCGATGGTATTGTTTCATTGCAAATTAGAATCAGAACCTTTTCTCTCCTCAAAGGCGAATCATTTGCTCTATTCCAACCTGAAGTAGTGTACGATACTCGTCATTTTTTACGGCTTATTTAAAAGGGTTTCAAATGTTTTGAAAACCACGAGAAATCAACTAGCATCCAATTTGAGTTCGACCTCACCGGTTTTATGGTCTTCTTAACTCAGTTAATAATGCGTCATGCAGTTTGAGGACTGTGTGTGAGTCGAATTCAGATTTGCCAGACCTTGAAACAACCTCACACAGATACGCACTGTTATGATAGCTCACACACTAACATTCCACAGAGTGTGTCTGTGTGTTTTTTTTAATGTGAATACACACCTCCTCCATCATTTGTCAGTCACTGCGCTGTTAAAAGAGAGGCCTGACCCACATATGGCGTACGTTTACCCCCATTCCGTCCTCGTTGGCTGTATAGGCTGTAAAAAGTACACATGCGGCCTGCGAGATGAGAGATTAGTCCCAAAGATGTGTAAGGTTGAGCACTCGTGCGTAATGCGCCATCTGCACTATTTTTCCCTACGAGGACGTAAACACACCAAACAGCAGAAATGTAAAATAAACACCCCTCCAATTATTGACAGGGTGCAATTCTGTGTTTGACCTTAGCGGCTAGCAAAGTGATGGAAGGGCAGTCTGCTTTACAGCTTCATGTCGAAAGCGGTCGTATTTGTTTTAACGTCTTGCTCCGCTCAAGTCCGAGCTAGCTAGCGCAGTGATAGGACATGACGGATTTCTTTCATTTATCGGCGAAGACGATAGACACGAAGCTGTTATTAAACCGTGATATATTGCGGCACCGTGTTTTATTTACTTGGATTTGTGTGGAATAACCTTGTGGAATAGATTGGCGACAACGGTAGGAAGAAAGAAACAATGGTTGAAAATGCCTATTGTGGGATGGGGAGAGACTATGGGTGGGTGGGGGGTTAATAGCCATGCACAATAAATTCAACCTTGATGGTTTCGCAGCATAAATAATGGACAATTCTTTGTGTTCCTTTGTGTATTCATATGGGAACCCGTTTCGATATTAAAGTGACGTGTCTTTCAGTTGACAGCCTGCCAATTTGAATTGAGCTCTCCTTTCGCCCCCCCACTCCATTCCGTGATTCAAAGCACAACCGCTAGCAGGCTAGCAGGCTCAAATAGCCATACCAAGATCAATCAATAAACAATAGGTTTTGTACATATGGGGAGGTATATTCAACGTGTTAGATTTTTAACCCTCAAAGTTACTTGCCTACAAATTTAGTCATCTTATCTCCGAAGCGTGATTGCTTTTTATTTCTCAACATCAAATATAATTGACCCCAGCCGGAGTGAACTGGCAAAACTTTCACGCTGATATTGGTTTGACCTTGGCAAAGGTGAATGAATGAGGCCTTGCTTGTAAATGTTTCCATCCATTGTTCACACTTTCTTCTTCCTCATGGCTCCGAACATATAGTGCCGATCCTATCGAACCTTGACCCTTCCCCTTTCTCTGTCAGTCACCCACGTGCTGCTTTCCTTTGTTCTTCAAGGGGCCACGTCGAGGTCCCCACTTCGCAACACCCCCCATGTAAACAGACATGAATGCACTTGAGGGGCGTGGGGTGCGGGGCTTCCTCCACATCAAAGTGAGGAATGTGAGGCCTTCTTCAAGTGTGCAATATATGCTTCATGTTGAACAACGTTCCCCACATCTGCCTTAAGATGTCACAGCCAATCTTTGATCAATGTGCAGAGGTTAAAGGTGAACAATGCGTTGAATATTTTTAACAGACCCCGTTTTACTCCGTGTTCTTCTATACTGTTCTGGTCTTTGAGAGTTTGACTGATACTTCTTTGCACCATTTTCTTATTTCTTCTTCTGCACTTGTTTTAGATTGATGGAACTTTCGATGTTTAACTGCTTGAAACTCCCAGCCCCTCTTGGTTTCTTCCCCTGCTTGTCTGAAGTTACATTTCCGCCCAGCCCGTCACCGTTGCTGCTGACGGACGTCATTTTCATCATTGGCACGCCGCTATCTTATCAGCCGGTTCTTTCCCAGCCGTCCCATCACTAGCGAGTTATCGCCTGTGTTTATCGGAGCCTGGCAGGCCTTGTGGCAGGATAAAAACGTGGCATTGGGTGCTTTTGCGGAAGAAAATTGTCACAATCCAGAGGTCAGATGGCCACCTCACGTATGGGTGTGGCTTGTTTTGAAATTTTGTCTTCATACACTAGAGAAATGGATTCTGAACATGGCCGAGTTTGACCAGCGCTGGATTGGATTGTCTTCATCTTTCGAGGTTTTATTAACTAATTCACTGCCATTCCCGAATTTATTCGGGAATTGAAAAACATGACGTGGAGCGTCATTCCCGAATGTGTTTCAGTTTTGTTTTTTTCTGCCGATAAAGCGCTGGTCAGACCTCTGGCAATGATTTTCCCTCCCTCGAGGGGGTAGCATTTGCCTTTTGTGCAGCCATCCCCATTTCAAGCTCAGATAACTCCAGACACATATGTAAAGAAGAGAGTGGAAGATTTCTGACACTGCATTGAATGTTTATGTAGTCCTAAAATTCAATATTCTGTGGGTCCTTCAATTTGATTGAAAATGACAAAAACCCTGGCAATGGAGTGAACACATTTTTTGCACATCATCTGGCAGTGCATTAGATAAAATAAGATAGGGGGAGAGAGACAAGCAAATGCTTCAATCATTCTGTAAAAACATCCATCATGTATGTACTGGAAAGCTCAGCAATATAGAGAAGACAATGACCGAGTGGCGTTGCCTCTCCCTCTCACCGGACTGGACGTCCGTCGCATTGATTGGACTTGATAAACATGCGCAGTCACATCATAAATCCTTTTGAAATTCATACACAGGCAAAACTAAAATACGGCGATATGTAAGGCGCCACACTTTATTTATTTTTCACATTCAATTTGGCTCTGGTCTTTTCGACTGCTTAAAGGACAACCGACACCAATTTTTTGTTTCCTAACTGACATCAGAAAAATGTTTTATAGCATCTAAAACACCCAAAACACACAGTCTGATATTTTTAGTCCAATGCAAAACACCCAAAAAAATGACTTAGTGTCACAAAACTACTTCAAAATGCCCTCGAGATGGCACGTTTCAGAAGGTCCCGCCCCATTGTTCGTGAGGTCACGCCAAGACGTCTTGCCTTCCTCGAGAATCAAAACAATGGCTTCAGATTCGGTAGAATATGCTTTCTTGTTACTCATCCAGTTATGAATATGATTCAAATAGTTCTGAAGACGAAAGCATAAATGTTCGCAATCGATTAAAGAAATCCTCACATATCAATTCGAGCTGTCAGGACTCCAATGTAGCGTCCCCGAAAATGCACACGATGGCGCCCAAGCTCCGTTGGAAATGGGCTGATTTGTCTGCTGGGAATTTGTGTCAACTAGTATCAAATAGTAGTCTTGGTGCAAAACACAACGATTCACCATCGCATTATTTATGTGTTTTCCTTCTAATTTCGCCATCAACACGATGTTTTCAGACCAAACAAAGTACCCAAAATGCATTGTATGTCGCTTTCTCGGTCAGGGGCGTTTCTGACGTGGCGTCACGTAGGGGATCGTCACCAACTCGAAAGCTAGACTTCCTAAATATTCAGCGCGAGTCTTAAAACGTAAAATATAGCTATATGCGGTGGAATCTTTGTAAAATACGCTCAGTCATTTGAAGTGATTTTACAAATTATGGAAACAACTTGTGCGGAGGCGGCGGTTGTCCTTTAATGGATTGTCTTTAATCTCGCTGCTTTTGCTCCTTCTGTGATCGACTCAAAACGACATTTTCGAGGCATCCGATTCATTCATCCGTCCATCATTGTATCCATCTGCATGGATTATATACTCAGTAGTACTTAAGTCTTCTTAGCGATATTGTTCTCCTGCTGCTTTCAATATTTTTCAGCTTTGGCCCGTAGTCCCTTTTTGAATCAATGGATTTGAAACAATTTATTATTCTTTTTCATGGGTCGGCTTACCTTCAATTGCTTCTGTTTCTTTTTTTTCCCTCCAACACCCCGCCTCCCCCTTCAAACATTTCTCACTTTCCGTATTTGTCTTTTGACTGCATGCAATAGGGAAAAGTTAAATGAAAGAGCAGCAGCAGGCAAAAGGGAGCCGTTTTGTTGGATCTAAGCTGCCACGCAAACAATCCGTTTCTTTTCTGCCAGTGATGGGAATCTTTGGGTTGACAGTCACGTGGTCAACTAATGAGAGAAACCTCATCTATGTGCCAGCCAGCATTCCAGCCACCCGCCAATCTCTTTTCTCATTCCTTCTTATCTCTAAAAATGATATTGAAATGCTTTGTCACTCATGTATGTGTGTTTGTGCTCTTGCAGATACAATCCATCTATGAATTGAATGCATCCCTTGTTTACTGCTCCATTATCCCCATAATAATGTCCTTATTTGCTCTCATCTCCAGTTTTTTTCATCTTTGTTTTATGGGCCCTTTGTCTTGCGGAAATTATGGGATACTTCTGTCTAGTGTTTTTTTTTTTTTTTTTTTTTTGGGGGGGGGTGTTGATTAGGTAAAAAAAAATCAATATGTATTGTATTGTATTGTATTGCATTGTATTTTATTTTATTGAATTGTAAATATGCTCTGTTTTTCAACCCATGACATTTCTAATTCAAAATCGATAATCTATCAGATACTGCCTGGGTTGTGAATATTGAGCAATGATTCAGAAATCAGAAAGCCTTTAACTCATTCACTGCCAGACAACGTGCAAAAATGTGTCCACTGCACTCCCAGGGTTTTTGTCGTTTTCACTCAAATTGCAGGACTCACAGAATATTGAGTTTTAGGACTGCATCAAGATTCAATGCAGTTTTAAAAACCTTAGACTGTCTTCTTTCATCAGAATAAAAGAGCTAGTTCCCAATGTATATGGATCTGGAGTTATCTGAGCTCGAAATGGGGGCGGCTGTACAAAATACACTGCAATGCATAAATACTGATTTATATAGCGATTTAACAACAGCTGAAGCTGGTACAATGCGCTAACATGGACAAATGGCAAATGCTGCCCCCTCGGGGAAGGTAAAAAATATTGCCAGAGGTCTGACCATCGCTTTATCGGCAGCCTCCGCAAGAAAAGCCAAAACCCCAAAAAAATTAGTAATGGCGCTCCACGTCACACTTTTCTATTCCCGAATAAATTCGGGAATTTTCTGCCATTCCCGAGTAAATTCGGGAATGGCAGAAAATGAGTTAAGAGTCCCACAATGGAGAAATTAGCAATTTTTCCCCCTATGTTTGTTTATATATATATATATATATATATATATATATATATATATATATATATATATATATATATAGTCCCGTGTGTATATATATATATATGTGTGTATATATAATATATGTGTGCAGGGTATATATATATATATATATATTATATATATATATATATATATATATTGATATATATATATAACGATATATATATATATATATATATATATATATATATTCCTAACTAGTCATTGCCTGCTGCCCCTTTCTTGTCATTGTGATCTGATAGAGCGCCTTGACAATAATGGAGAGATGATACCCCACCCCACACTTCCACCCCCCGCCGCCTCATTAACCCCTACTCCCCATCCCTCGCCATTGCTTTGTGATTTTCATTTGCTGCTGAGATGACTTTGGCTCACAGCCATCCCAGCCAGACAATCTTCCATCTTCTTTCTGCACCATTACTCTTCAGGTCTCGGTGAACTATTCAGTAACCATCACAAAGACGCTATACACTCGCAAAGGCACTTCGCAATGGTGATCCTTTTCTTCAAATAGAGAGTCTTAGCAGATTAGTGTGACCCCCCCTACGTGAATCGTGTCCTATTTGCTGCTTTGTTTGACTTCGTTTGCTGGGGTGATGTGTTATTTCTTTTAAAGGTTGAGTTGTTTCCATTACCATTTATCTACTTGTGTAATCATGTCTCCATAACTATAATCAGTAGCACTATAATCAGCACAGACTATTGGCAAAGGCTTGCAATTAAGCTGATTAAGTATGTCAAGCAGCCACTTTTCAAGCGATTGTCAAAATGGATAGTTGGAGAGCCGACTTGATGGATGAGATAAAAAGATGCTGGCGGATACGGTTTGCGTTGTTTACTTTTACGAAGATGTAATATGAGTTTTTTTTCCAGATGAGCGGAAGTTTTTTATATGAAACAAGGAACTTTTATAATATTGAATGTAATGTGTTGCATTGTGTGTTTGTGTGTCCCTCTTTAGATCTTGGTGAACTCTGTAAGTCCAAACCGTCCAGTGGTACTCTATGAGAAGGTGACCTTAAGCGAAGGAGGAAGTCCCTTGCTGAGAGACATGCTCTTCAGTCCAGACCAGCAGTACCTTTACACAGTGACTGACAGACAGGTGAATACACATTACATACATATTATTGATAAAGGAGCAATCAGGGGGGTGTTAAAAATGCAAAGGGGGCAACTTTGGTGGATGTTCTTTCCATATGACAGCAATTCAAATTAATTTCAGTGAGCCTTTCTGTGATTCATATTTGCTTTTTTATTTTCATTTCTTGGATTGGATTGGATTTGCCTTTATTAGTCTCACAGTCTATTCTTAAGCATGTGTTCGGATTCATTTGAAACATGCATATCAAAATTGAATTGACATTGAAAATTGAAATAGAATATTCACAAGACTTCACTTTTTTAACACTTTAATTCTTTAATTGTCACCATTCTAGAAATGTGTCATTTTTTTCAGTCAATTACTCATATACTAGTGAGTGATTTGAATTATACAGTAAAGTTTCGTTATATCAATATTCAAGGGAGTCCGAAAAAATATCGATATAACCGTGACTATCGATATATCCGACCCTGTTTGCATGTAATTTTCTCCGTGCGTGCATAGAAATAGTATCGATATAACCGGGACTATCGATATAGCCGATATCGATATAACGAGACTTTACTGTATTTGGAAAATTTTATATATTTCTATATTACATTTGCAAAGCTTTTTTCATTCTTTGAAGGTGCACCTTATATATGCGCCATTCTTTGGGGGTGCGCCTTATACACCAGAAAATACAGTAGCCTTTATGAGTCTGGCAGTGGAGGAATAGACCAGACGTTATTGATTGTATGATGAAGGCTGCAGGCCTGATGAAAATTGACTACGGGCCGCATTTGACCCCCATGCCGGACTTTGGACACATGTGGAATAAATGTCATATGAACACGCAATATAAACACATAGAGACATATGACGGGTTGGCGGTTACATGCCGCGTGTGTGTCTATATATCTCTGGTCATTACCAGCCCCACCGCTGATGTAGACCATGTCTACTCTGATGGTAGGACTGTGAGAGCAATGAGACGAGCGGGGGTGGGGGTAGTTAGAGGGGAGGGTGGAGGTGAAGCAGGCGGAGGTGAGCGTGTCAGAGCTCTGTCGCTCCCCAGGCCCAGCTGCTCCCCTCATTTGTCTGTCTCATTAGTGCACAGTGAGTGAAGGAAGCAGAGCGAGTGCTTGCATGATGCAAAGATGCCCCCCATCCCCTTTTTTTTAACAGATCTAAAGCGGCTGTCTGATTAAAACAACCAAGATATATGTCTGATGTTTGCTTTTATGGTAGGTGTTGGATCCTTGACAAATCTCGCGTGCAGAGAGCCAAGCCAGCGTTATTAAATGGAATCATAATTCTTCATGTTAAAGACCAGTGGGGAAGAAGCTTTACAAGAACTGACATGGTCATTTGTGGCGAATAAACTTTGTTGAACTTAGAATCAACTGCACAGTGGTCATTATACATTTCGTGGATTGCAGGCATGAAAAAGCTGAAAGCAGCCAGTTGCTCGCACTATGAGGGAAAAAGACCATATGACTTGTGAAGAAACACCTAAAAAATTGTGTTTAATTGACTCCATTTCATTTTAGGAAGTTGTTGGACAAAATATAAATATCCAAAGCGGAGCCATTTTCAGTACAACTCAATACAGTCAAAGTCAAAATCAGTTTTATTGTCAAATATGCTAATATGCATGACATACAGCACAGATGAAATTACTGTCATCTCGGACCCAGCGTGCAAGGCACTAATGACTTAACAAACATAATAAACATGAAAACGCCAGGTTACAGGTTACTTATACAAGCCTGAAACGTACTTATATGAACCTTAATCATACTTATATAAGCCTTAAACATACATTCCTACAAAATATAGCATTGAAGCAACTTACGAATGAATTCACCTTACGAACGATCGTTCGGAACGTATCTCGTTTGTCAATGGGGGAGTGTCTGTATATTTATTCATCATTTATCTTGATGGATTGTATTGAATCAGCCTTTTTTAGTCTGTATAGTCTAGTTAACAAAATGGGTTGGTTACGGATAATTACAGTAAAGTCTCGTTATATCGATATCGGCTATATCGATAGTCCCGGTTATATCGATACTATTTCTATGCACGCACGGAGAAAATTACATGCAAACAGGGTCTGATATATCGATAGTCCCGGTTATATCGATATTTTTTCGGACTCCCTTGAATATCGATATAACGAGACTTTACTGTATATTACATTGAACCACTTGTTGGAATAAAATTGAGTAAAAAAAACTTTTTTGTCAGTGTAAATGAGGGTGGAAAAGTATTTATTATTATGATTTTATTTTTAATGGCGTATGTCTTAGAACTACAAGTTCTGCACTCACGCGCCCACCACAAATGACACGCACACATACACACACACGCACACACACACATTATCATCCTCCATGAATGGATAGCAGGCTTGAGTTAAACAGGGCAGGAGATCGGGTTGCCAATCCTCCTTTTTGAACCCCCTTCCCGGGCTAATGACCATAGGGGAGCAATTCCCTCCTCTTGCCCTCCACCCTATCCTCATCTCTATCCTCTGCCATTCATCTACTCCAATATTATGAACCCCCCCTCCCCTCTCCCCCACCACCCTACTTGTACAAATCTGTCTCCGCTGACACACACTCACACACGTTTCCACCTAAGCCCAAATTGAGTCCTCCCCTCTCAACTGCTTTATACTGATCCCATTCCCCTGTTTTTAATGATCGCTCACTATTACTCCACTAGCCCTTTTGCACCTCGCTTCAACACACAAACACACAAATGCACAATAGTGAGGTGGGGGGGATTAGTATGAAAAATAATGTTCGTCGCAGGAATTGGTGAATCGACACACACTAGGTTACTGTGCATTAGTCAGTTAGCCGTGCTCTTCTTTTCCTCTCTCTTCTTAACATACAAGTCCATGGGCGTGCACGCCTGCAGTAGGCCTCTTCTGATCCTCAGAGGTGCGCGTGCGTGGAGCCGGTTGCCTGCAGGGGCTCCTCAGACAAGCCATGCACATTAAGGTGTCACTGGACATATCCATTCATGCGTAGCCCAAGACAAGTCCTCCCTGCTCTCCATCTCTCCAACACATACTCACCCCTACATCCCCCCTACATCCCACAAGGCCGAGCTGGTGAGTCAGAGTTAGGGGCGAGGCTCTGTGATTTATGACTCGCTCGGTTCCAGCTATATTCATCACTGTCATTATTATCGATAGAAGATATGACAGCAGGAGAGGGCAGAATGTATTTGTGTGTGTGTGTGTGTGTGTGTGTGTGTGTGTGTGTGTGTGTGTGTGTGCTTGGTCAAACAGGGGGCTAATGCAATACAAAGTACCTGCACTGTGTAATGTTTTTTTCCATTATAGAATTTCATACATATATAGATATGATGGATTCGATGTACTCTATATTGGTCTTCATGACTGCTTATCACCATTTGACTGTAAGAAAATATGGCGAAGACCTCAGAGAAGGTTGATGGATTTGGTGAGGGAATACATGAGGACAGTTGGTGTTAGCGACGAGGATGCAGAATGTGGAAACAGGTGCCTGACTCTTTTATGCACATTACATTACATTTGGACTGGAGACCACTGAAGAAAAGACAGAAAGCAGTGCTGGAGGTAGCAGAGATGATGTTGAGGTTTTCTTTGGGAGTGACCAGGAATGAGTATATCATAGGGACAACTCATATTAGAGGCTTTGGTGAGAAAGTCAGAGAGGCCAGACTGAGATTGTTTGGACATGTCCAGAGGAGAGAGAGTGACGACACCAGGAGAAGGATGCTGAGCCTTGAACTGCCAGGCAGGAGACCGAGGGCAAGACCAAAGAGCAGGTTTATGGATGTTGTCAAAGAGGACATGATGGTCGTTGGTGTGAGAGAAGAGGTTGCACAAAGCACATTAGATGGAGGACACCGATTCACTGTGGCGACCCTTGAAGAGAAAACCGAAAGGGAAAGAAGAAGACATTTCGACATTTTTGCCTCTACTTTTTCTAAATGCGAACCATGTACTGTCAACATCATGCGTTGCTACGCGTTTAAGCAGGCGGTCACGGATGAAGAAGTTGCACAGATGTTCCATGAGATTTCCAACAAGGTAATAATAGTCAGCGCATGGGTTGCTTCC
Organism: Hippocampus bargibanti; assembly: GCF_051943395.1. Lineage (NCBI taxonomy): Eukaryota > Metazoa > Chordata > Actinopteri > Syngnathiformes > Syngnathidae > Hippocampus > Hippocampus bargibanti. The sequence continues at coordinate 3,029,526 of NC_142745.1, read as the reverse complement.
AAATGTTGAGCAGCGAGAAACAGTGAGAAAAACTGCTTGTTTTTGCCAATAGCTCACAACATACAATGACTTGGCACAAATGCATGCACTTGACCATGACTGTATCCCTTTTTTCTTTGTTTGCATCTGGGGAAACGGAAGACAATGGGGTTGTGTTGCGTGACGGTTTTCCCACAACGAAGCCTAATTATTGAGTGTCTCCCTCATAGGATTTCATCACACATCAATCCGGGGGTGAGAGTGCGCGTGTTTGTGTGTCCGCCCGATCTGTTTACATTCATATATTACTGGTCTGCCGCCAATCTCGTTAGTACACACATTAGCACTGGCTGACATCAACGCACATAACAAGGCAGCTGGTTGTATCAATCAAGACTGTCATTTAGTGAACTCGATATAGTTAATCAGTCAGCTCTAAGTAGCTTCGAGGTTAATTTTCCTAATTTATCAAAAAGGCCAACGGACGCTTCCGTGATTGATCCACCGCGTAGTCGTTTCGAATCGCGTGTCTAGCAGAGATTTCTTTTTAAAAGTGTGTTACAGCTAAAATATGTTTCGCAAATGCATGGATCTGTTCATGGTGGAGTTAAATGTATCCAGTTTATTTTATTTTTTTACAAATCCTAATCTAAATATTGAGTTTGATGATTTTTTTTCTCCACCACCTGCCTTTTGCTTTCAGCGCTTCGGCTTATCTTTGTAAGGCTTGAAAGAGCCCAAATCTCATTTGTTTGTCGCCTCGCAGTGGCTATGCACACCAAAGGACTTTGAAGAAGACGGTGGTCTTTGTCATGCAAATGTTAATGGACGTGGCGTAGTGAAGCGAAGACAGCTGTGAAAAGGAGACGGCTTGTTTTCTCAGAGGGGAGTGAAGTAACTTCGCTCAATTCCAAGAGTTCAACCCATTTTTCCTGCTTCGGGTCCCGGCAGGCGTGCTCGTGTGTTTTTTTTCCAGTGGCGTTAATGTTCATGACCCTGTCAAGTCAATTCAGAGAGTGTTGATAAATACATTACATGTTTGATGATAACTGATGAAAAAGGCTGAACTGTTGGCCTGTGTGGGTTTTCTTTGGGCACTGCGGTCTCCTCCAACATTGCAAAAACATGCATGACAGGCTAATTATTAAGTCCAAATTACCCCTTGGTGTGAGTATGAGTAGGGTTGGTGGTTTGTCTCTCTGTGCCATGCGATTGGCTGGCAACCAGTTCAGGGTGTCCCCTGCCTACTACCCGAAGACAGCTGGGATATACTGCAGCATGCCCCGCAACGATGTGACAATAAAGCGGATCAGAAAATTGATTGATGGATGGATATCTACGACGACTGACTTTAGCTTGACAATACGCCAGTACGCCTACAGCCCAGAACAACTTGAGACTGTTATTCAGTAATAATAATCATAATACACAATAAATTTTCTAACAAATTGGTTTCCAAGTGTCAAATTGCCCACTTTTTGAGCCCAAGTCTTCGGTCACCCTTACAATCTATAGATTACTTTTGTCAATACGAACAAAGACAATTTGAAATCAACACCTATGTTTTTGTTTCCTGCTTTGGTGATTTAACTGCAAGATATTTTTCATGATTGTCCTTTCCACTCAATACACACTGGAATATGGCACAATAGATGTTTTTCTGCGATATGATTAAACAAGGTAGAAATATTTCTTAACAGGCTCCAAGAGCGCTTTCATGGAAACAAAGTGATTGTTTCTATGTCAGACTGACTACAAGGTCTTGTTGTCATTGTCTGCTTTCATCCCTTTCCCGTTAAGACGATCCCTTTGGATCTCTTGTGGGGTTTTCTCCTTTCTCCTTCCCAGAAACGTCCGCATTGTTGTGGGTGCGCCGCATCGGAAATAAGTGCGCACGGACCCGTCTTGATGCTATCGCTTCTAATGCAAGTCTTGCTGTCACGAGATAGCTCTGTCTTTCTCTGATCTCTCGCTGTTTTACTCCACCGTTGTCTCCCAATGGATGGTGTGATCCCACAGACTGATAGGGTTGGAAAAGAAGGTAAGATAGATACAGAGGTTAATACTTTCTATTCCTCTCCATCTCGCCCTACTCCTCGGTCGCTATCAATCGCCCGTACAATCGGTGTCTCCTGTTGCGTGGTGGCGCTGAGGGTAGAAGGATGTGCCAACCTAAAGATGGCCTGGACCTTCAGGGCAGTTTCCTGGGTCACATCAAAGATTGCAGGCTAGGGTCTGTCCAAAACTTCACCAATTGTTTTGATTTTACTTTGTATATGTTTTCTTTTGGTTGAAATATGAAACATCCTATCAAGCTACCTTTCGAAGTATCAACTCGGATTTTACACAACAACATCACTTTTATTTTCTACAAAAGTACTTACTCAGTGGCGTGTAATCCACCCTGGACTGGTCGGACAACAAATCACTGTGCACTTAAGGACAAACGGACAAAAAGCATTCTACCTCACACAAAGAATCTTCCGTTAACCTAAGATTCATGTCTTTGAAATGCGGAGCCAGACTACTTGGAGAAAGACTCCGCACAGCAGGTTCCGGTGCCCGGATATGAACCCATGACCTCTGACCTGGGAGGCGTTTCTGCGAACTGCCAACAGATAACTTTACAATATGTAAGGTAATACCAATACCTGCATTCCCATTCATAGTTAACACTCTCACTCTGCCGACTTAGCGTAAAGATAGCGAAATGAAAACAGAGTATCCAAATACTAGAAGCTACAAACTTCAGATCTTTCCAACTATCCGCCATACACCTTTGAGAAGTGGCTTTATTCTCTTCCGTAGTCTCGTCCGCTGGCGACCTGCGTATATGGTGGTGGGTCGCTTGGCAGTGCTAATGGAAATGCCAGCTGTGTGGCTCCTCACTCCTCACAAAGTCCATTTACTAAAGTGACAGAGTCATTTACCAGGAAGCCGGCCTCTCCCATCCACACTTAATTAGAAGACCTCCAGGCTCGTCTACCTTCTCCACTCACTTCTAGCCCTCTACCCTTTTCACTCCCTGACTTTTTTTTTCCCACCTCACACATTTGTTTTGGCAGCTTTTTCAATCTTTGTCTTGGGTCTGTGCTTTTCACTCTCCACTTTATTCTTCCATTCCCACGACATGGACCAAGTGGCTACGCAAACAATAGGGGAGAGTTAACTGGAATGTCTCTGCATTGAGAGACAACGACTGATGAGATGTAATCTTTTCATTCATTTTGTATTTAATTTTTTCCACATACACACCTGCACTTGTGAAATTTCATCAATAATGCAAATTTGCCCAAAGTTTAAATTCCAAATCCAAAACATTTTCTTAACATTTCTGTATATGGAAGCTCAATTTTTAATTGTTGAAATATCATTTCTGGGATTTTGTATAGTGTCTCTAGCCTCTTGGAAATCCACAATTTATTTCATGTTGATTGATATTTTTAATAGCATTTTCCCAATTTTCCTGCTGAGTTTGTCCTAAATTCTTCACCCAACTCATCTTTCATCTTTTTCTTTTTTTCCCCTCTACCTTATTGCTGCTTATTAGTCAACCCACCAAGCGAGCCATTGATCTTTTAAGACTTTGACAATCCACTCTATGAACACATGCTAACCCAACCTTTGATAACCCGATCCACGTGTCCCTCAAATGTGTATTCTGGTATTAGGAAAGCTCCCTTACTTGAGAAGTGTGTTGAGAGTGCATCGCTTCATTCATCTATTACTGGTCTGGTTGCCTCTTGGAAAATGTTCTTGTCTACTGTCCATGCACAACAAAATCAGTCTCATTCTCCTGTACTCAACACATAGATGTCTATGAGTTGCCTCAGTCCAATGATCAAGCCTAAAATGCGACACTTTAAGCTCAAAAGTGAGATAGAATTTTAGATTCTGCCACGTGTGCAACAAGACAGCGAAGTTTTAACAATCCAATGTATATGGCGTACATCTAAATTAGTGACAACGTACAACAAAGAAGCCCATCAGTATATGGCTGACTGCTTAAAAGGAAATTGAATTACATTTTGTTGTAGATTAGGAAAGGCTACTCCAACGACCGTATTTAAAAACTAAAAAAGACTAACCATTGACCCCCTCTTTGTTTCTACCTTATGCTGTGTATGTTTTCTTTTAAGTATATTTTAAAAAATAACCTGAACAGGGCAGGCCCTTTTATGTGTTTGCATTTAATAAGCCATGAAAAGCCGCGTTAAAAGCTTTACACGTCCTTTGGGTTTGGGGGTGACCGTCACAAAGCCTGTTAGCTGGACTTTTAAAAGCAGGTGATAGCGCACTGTAAAAACAGATTGAAGAGGAAAGGTGGAAAGTTTACAGTTAAAAGGAAACGTCAAGGCACTTGAGTCAGCCGGGCTCGAGCCGGAGGAGAAGGGCCAAGAAAGGGGGTGGGGGACTTGAATTACAGAGCGAAGGCCGTTGTAAATAAGACGAGATGGCAGGAGAGCAGAGCATCCAGTCTTGGTTTATGAGGTCATTTAAAGGAGTAATGTGCTCGGCTGGTTGAAATTGGCTTTCATTAAAAGAGCCATCGGGAGAGACTGAAAGAGGGAAATCGAGAATGTATGTCAGCGTGCGTGAAGGCAACTCATATATTATCATAAACAAACAGTACGTGTTGATTATTGGGAGTCACATGTAAGTATGAAAGTGCCTCACGGACGATAGCAAAGACATTTCCCATTCCCATCTGCCGAGTTAACCATTACTGGTTTCGATCATGTCAACATTATCTTTTGTTTAACCACGCCCACCGAACACAGCGACGCACGGCGGCATCGCTTCTGTTGGCGCAAAAAGGCCATGTCGATTATCACGGAGTGCAATGACAAAGTTGTGCAAGCCCAACACGAGCTTGGAGAGAAATCGGGATTGACTACATGTGTCCCATTGTCTTTAATCACTGTTGTGATGCATGGATGAATATTTCTTGCTTTTCTTTTGCTCTTTCTTCAAATTACACAAATTATTACAAGATTACCCTATTTTCCGATTTAGAAGGCGCACCGGAGTATAAGGCACACCCCCAGTGAATCGTGTATTTTCAAACTTTTTCCACATATAAGGCGCACCGGATCATAAGACGCACCTTCAATGAATGACATGTTTCAAAAGGTTTTCCATATATAAGGTGCACCACATTATAAGGCGCTACAGTCGAGCCTGGGGTTACGTTTTATTTATCCCAGAATGGACCGTGCACCGCGACTTCTACAGGTGGGGAAATGGAGTTGCTGCTGACAGTAGTTGCGAGCCCTGTTTTGGCTCAATATTACTTAACATACAGGGCACACCGGCATATAAGGCGTCTTCTTGTCAATAAAATGAAGGCTTTCGGGTGTGCCTTATAGGAAAGTACAGTACTTTTCTTACCGTCTGCTTTCCGTAAATGTTTGTCCTCATCGTTTGCCTCACTCAAGCACAACAATTTGACCAGCTCTGTCAAGTCACGCAAGAATGGTTAAAATATGCGTGATTGGCCTGATATTTCCTGTCTACATACATTTCCTACTTTAAAGACCAGAAATCCGCACATGTTAAAATGAGTCAACATCAAATATACTTCAAAGTTATTTGAATGACAAACATTTGTCAAAATAATGGTTCCAGAAAAACACCTGGATCCGGGCCGCTACCTTGCTGTTGAGGACCTGTGGTTTATAGCAAACGTAAAACATCCAAACCATTATTAACTTTTCCTTGCTAACGGCCCCCTAGGTTGTGGAGTTACTTGATCTCCCATGTCACGGTGCGCGAGCATGTGTGCGCCTGTGCTTGTATCAGGTTGCTACCGCAGGCGACTTTAAATCAAGCGCCGGAGTCAAATTGCTTATTAGGAAGAAACAACGTCTCACAAACATCCCCTGGCTAACATGTGCGGTCACCTAGAGATGTTGCGAGACCCCGGGTTGGAGGGGATTGTGGCTTGAAACAAGGGGCTTGACTTCTTGTTATGAAGGAAGGATATGAAAAACCCATATTGCAGAGAAAAAAATTACAGGGATTGCAAGTTAAAGCTGGATAGCTGCGAGAGAGAAATAAACCAGGGGAACGCAGGAATGAAATATTAAACTTGAGGCAATGAGTCCCACGTGAGCTACAGATATGTAGTACAGATGTGACATAATGGAACTCATTCAGACACTCAAAAGTCATATATAGGTTGGGCTACAATGTTTTAAAGGGAACAATATGGCGCATGGGGGTTAGCACATGGGGTTAGCACATGTGGTTAGCGACATAAACAAGTGAGCAAAGGTGTAAAGCACAGAGGACAAGAGGGAGTAACGACCGGCCGCATGTATGAAAGGGTAGAAGGGGGCGGGGTAGTTTGTAATCTGTAATCTTACAGATTCCATTTCTCTGCAGCACAACAGCTAAATGATGCTTCACCATGTTTGCTTTGAACGTTTAGAACTGATCCATTTGTAGATTTCTAGACCAGTACCTGATCTGATCTCTTTGTTTTGATCAACATTCTGAATGAGCTGAATGACATGTTAAGATTCTGCATACCCTCATTGTCATCCATGTGCTTAACTAGCAAATATGTGTCAACTCCAATGCCAGGGTTTTTGTCAATTTCACTCAAATTGCAGGACCCACAGAATATTGAGTTTGAGAACTATAAACATAAACATTCAATGTAATGTAAGAAACCTTAGACTCTTATCTTTCATCAGAGAAAAAAAAGCTAATTCTTAAGTTATATGGGTCTGGAGTTATCTGAGCTTGAAATGGGGGCGGCTGTACAAAAGGTAAATGCTGCGCCCTCGTGGGAGGGAAAACATTGCCAGAGATCTGACCGAAGCTTCAAACGATGCCAATTCCCAAATAAATTCGGGAATGGCAGTGAATATATTCAAAGTCTTTTTTTCTTCTTCAGGAATTCAGATTGCTAGTTCAAAAACATTTTTATTTTTATTTTTTTGGGACACAAACATCCAAAAAACGATTTCACGGTCCCTTGTCATCAACGTTGATGTGCACAACAAACGCATGTCTGCCTTGTGGCACACCGAGCAATGCACGCACATGCTTGAAGTTTTGATTTGTCTGTCAAACACCAACCAACAGTCTCCTGCAAATAACTTGAAATAGCCACACTTCCTTCTCCCTTGGGAGCATGTTGTGAATTGTCTCTTATCACCTTTAAGTGGAGTGAAGGGCCATCTCAAACACTTATTTTTATTTTTTTCCAGCCTCTTAGCAAGCCCACACCCCATGTGTGTCTGAATGAGTGACACACACAAACACACGCTGTCACGGAGTATGTCCTTACACCGACTATATTCAAAAACACCTCTGTGCAGTGTCATGCAACGTGTACGCACATTTACACACATGCACTGGGGTCCGCTTCCCTGCTTCCCAATGTTTTTTTTTAAAGAGGTCACCTGTCAATCCTTTCACGGTTACCATGACCGCCTGTCATATCTCCCAGAATGCATTGCGGGGCCTCGCCTGTGTACGCTACACTGCAAGTAGTCGCTTCCCCGAGCGCCAATTTCTCTCTGGGGGAAAATATCCGCCATCCTCAAGTGAAAGAAACAGCCTGCCACATTTTTTTTAGCTTTGAACTTGTCAATTACTCATCATGATCCAACTTAATGGGGAAAGTCATTTCTCTAATAACCCCCCTTTTTTACCCTCTGTTGTTCTCCCTCTCGGTTCCTCTGCAGGTGGTGAGAGTTCCGGTCGAGAGCTGTGAGCAGTACACCACGTGTGGGGAGTGCTTAGGATCCAGGGACCCTCACTGTGGATGGTGTGTGCTCCACAATGTGTAAGTACCACATACTGGTGTCGCTCTGATAACACTTAAAGGACAACCGACACCACCGGACAAGTTGTGTCCATAATTTGTAAAATCACTTCAAATGACTTCTATTGAGTGTATTTTACAAAGATTCCACCGCATATAGCTATATTTTACGTTTTAAGACTCGCGCTGAATATTCAGGAAGTCTCGTTTTTGAGTTGGTGACGAGTCCATACGTGACGTCACTGAAGGAACAGCAGTCCTTCCATCACGACAATGTATTTTGCTGTACTTGTTTGGTCTGAAAACCTTGTGTTGCACCGAAAAGCCGCCAGAATTGGGCGACCAAGCTCCATTGAAGGAATTTATCAGCCTGTGGAAACGGGCTGATTAATTCATCACAGGACCTTGGACGCCATTTTCTGCCTCTTTTTGGGTGATACATTTCCCCCCAATGTTGCCTCAAAATGGCACGGAATAAATTCTTTAATCGATTGCAAACGTATGCTTTCCGCTTCAGAACTATTTGAATCATATTCATAACTGGATGTGTAACACGAAACCATATTCTCTGAATCTGAAGCCATTGTTTTTGGTTCACTAGCAATGCAAGACGTCTTGGCGTGACGTCACGAACTGGGGGCGGGACTTTCTTAAAATGCCCAATTCGCAGCTCAATTTTTTTGCAGATTTTGGACACTATTTAAGTCATTTTTATTGGTGTTTTGCATTTGAATAAAAATATCATACTGCGTGTTTTGGGTATTTTAGATGCTATAAAACGTTTTTCTGATGTCAGTTAGGAAACAAAAAAGTGACGTCGGTTGTCCTTTAACGGGGTTTGTTAACTTAGATCAAGGGTGTCCAAACTTTTTGCAAAAGGGGCCAGATTTGGTGTGTTAAAAATGCAGGGAGGTGTCGCAACCTTTCTAGACGTTCTTTACATACAACAGCAATTTTTAAAATACATTTCAGCCAGCCATTCTGTGTCTCACATTTGCTTTTTTTTTTTAATTTAAGCATATGTTTTGGTTCATTTGAAACATGCATATCGAAATTGAATCGACATTGAAAATTTCACTTCAATAATCATTAAACTGCACTTTTTTGTAACAGTTGAACATTATACTATACTAATTTTTTGTTCCTAATATAGCCTGAAGATGGCAGCACTTAGCACACGCAGGTAACAGTGCTACTGGCTAATGTATTCATTCGACGTGCGGGCCATACGTTTATTGATCTTATGACGGAGGCTGCGGGTCGGATGAAAATTGAACACGGCCGGACTTTGGACTCCCTCATTTGACAGTTAATTCCCAAATTATAATTATAAGTGACATTCAATGCAAAACATTGAGCAGAATTTGTGTTAGAAATATAATTGAAAATAAAACCACTATTTTCTTTTTTGTCAGGTTTACAAAATCAAATATATTATTATGAAACATTACTTTTTTTGTGTCTTTATTTTTTTGACCAAATGATTATTTTTTTCTGAAAATGTAGTCAGTTTACATACAGCTTCTGGCTTAACCAAATTTGAATCATGTTTTCACTAACTATTAATAATAAGCAACTTTAATGGGATTTGAAGCGGGATTGAAAATGTCGCCCATCGATATCTCGCAATGTTGGCTTGTGGCAATGCTTATAAAATTACCTACTCGCACCTTCTTGAAACTAAGTCAGTGCCAGTGAGTGTCAGGAACAATTCCACATTATTGGAAGGTGACACGAAGTTCGACCACATTCAGAACACCGCGAGCATTCGGCGTAATGCCGTCTCCCGATGCGTTAATTAAACTGCGAAGACTTATCAGCAAGCTGTCTTTCCTTCAGGCGAGGCACAATCGTACGTGTGCGACTACTCCATCATTAAAATGACAACTTGGTGATGGGCTCCAACTACTGGTAACCTGTCATTTGGCCACATCACGACTGTGTGTTTCCGAGATGATTGTGTTACCAAATCTGGTTTATAAAAAAAAGGCCTGCGGATAAAATGGGGGAAACATTAATAGGCAAATTATTTATAAGCTTCGTTTCGGGCTTTTGGTGCCTTTGGCCACGACTTATTAATAGCCACGGTAGTTTCAATCAACGGTAGATTTGAGCTGGGTATACACACGTGCACACATACTCTTATAAAATATGCACACCGTTGGATGCCATAGTGGCAGTAGAAGAAGAAAATGCACACCGTTGTGCTCAATCATGCCTATAGTTGTGAATATGTACACGTGTGTTTGTCTATGTGTGTAAGTTGTCAGCTGGTGAAGGAACGAGACTGACTAAATGCGGGAGGGATGTGGCCGGAACACAGTTAGCGTCTTCTCCCGCCTCCCTCGTATTGTCAATCCTTCACAAAGTGCCGCATCGGCTCTTTTCGCTCACCTCTGGGACCATTTGTTGTTAGCACGGTGGGGAAGTGATAGCTAATGCATTATGAATAGCTAATAGTAAAAGTGCTGTGTACCGATGTTTTTTTTTTTCTACGTCATCGGCTGTCTGGTAATAAGCGGGGGCGAAATTGCTGATCCTTTTTGAGATTCCATGGGTGTGAATTGTATCATTTTTACAGCTCAGTGAAACTTTAATGGTTGCATATATATCAACTGACACATTTAAATTGGGGGGGGGGTGTAAATGGAACAAATGAGGAGCTGTATGGATGTACACACTGCTTAATGTTTCTTGCACAAACATCCAGGCCGGTAGGGTAACGATGTTTAGCTGTGGAAACCTATTAGCCAATTTGTCTTCTCTTATTGTTCTCATTTTGTGCGTGAAGGTGATTGTTTTGCATCTTTATCATGTTTAAAATGATTGTCATCAAATCGAAACGGCTCACAACACTCATCTTCGCCCTCCCCCTTTTTGTTCCTTCATGCTCTCGTTTCTTCCATCTCCTCATTCCGTACTCTACCCATCATCACAATTGCATCCGTTTTTTTTCTCTTTCCCTCTGCTCTCAAGCTGCTCACGAAAGGACCGTTGTGAAAGAGCAGGAGAACCCCAGAGGTTTGCGTCAGACCAGAGGCAGTGTGTGGAGCTCAGCGTTCAGCCCAAAAATATTTCCGTCACCATGTTTGAAGTGCAGGTAAGCCTTCTCATATACAGGGGGGATCATCGTAGTTCTGTTCCTCCCGCAACCAACGTCATCTGAATTTCTAAACATGCCGTTTACTTTGGCTCAGGCAGCCGTGAAGGAAATATTTCAAGACATAAAACGTTGAGTTTATAAATATCGGAGTTCGAGAAATTCATCTCAAATGAAAACCGGGTCAATTCCCCCCCACCCCCCCCCCCCCAAAAAAAGTCCTCTGTTATGACAAAGTAGACTTGTTTCTCGTGACCTATTTAGCATTTCATTTCTACTGAGAACGTTAAACTGGAAAACAAATAAAATCACATTTTCAACGAGTAAATAATAATAATTTCATTTGTAAGCGCTTTTCAAAACTCTCACGGTCACTTTACAGTCACTGGATCAGTTTATATTAGATAGCCAACAGATAGCAAGCTAGCTAGCGAGCCAATAGATAGCTAATACAGTATCACCATTTACCACCAGAACAGTCCTAAACTTAACTTAATTGTAAACAATTAAGCACATCAAAGACAATGAGGTTATGCAGAATCCTATCATGGTTCTGACCACATAGTACAGTTGGTTTAACAACACATTGACTTCACATGATTTAATTTTTTTTTAAATGACATTGGGATTGTGTCCTTTGATGTTCAGCTCGTTCAGAATGTTGATCAAAACAAAGAGATCAGATCAACTACTGGTCTAGAAATCTCCAAACTGGTCAGGTCCAAATGTTCAAAGCAAACACGGTAAATCGCTACACAGTGGAATCATCTGCCAATCTGTTTTGTCTTTATTATTTTACTTTGTTAACTCATTCACTACCAGCAAAATGTGTCCACTCCAGTGCCAGGGTTTTTGTCCTAAGAAAGCTTAGCGTAAGAAACCTGAGACTCTCTTCTTTCCGCAGAAAAGTTAATTCCTCCGTTATATGGGTCTCGAGTTGTCTGTGCTTGAAATGGGGGCGGCTGTACAAAATACAATACAATACATACCTATTGAATAATATTGTGCTTTAACAACAGATGAAGCTGGAACATGGACAAAAGGCAAATGCTGCCCCCTCGTGGAAGGGAAAAACATTGCCAGAGGTCTGACCAGTGCTTTATCGGCAGTCCTTGCAAGAAAAAAACAAAACGTGAACAAATTCAGGAATGGCGCACCACGTCATGCTTTTCAATTCAGGACTAAATTCGCAAATGGCAGTGAATGATTGAACAGTTTTTTAAAGCGCTTTGTTGCTAAAGTGCTATGCTGTATAAATCAATATGTATTGTATTGTATTGTATTGTATTGTATTGCCAACAGAAGCACCGTCTGCCCCGATTGTGCACAATACCTTCTAGTACTATTATGGTTTTACAACGTGATCCAGAACGCATCCGTCTTTTTCGGTACCCTTTGAATCTCGTCCTCAGAGGCATCCCAAACGGGATGAAAAGTGCATTCGGCGGTGCACGTTGCCGTACGCATTAACCTTGCTCTAATTATAATGGCAGCCATTGTAACAGATGCACACAAATTGCCGAGCCCATCACACACCCACGCGAAAGCTCGACTTCGCTTACATGTCTCTCCCCCGCAGCACCCATTAACCCCCGTGTCATATCTTATAACAATCCATGTACACCGTGTCCTTCCATTGATCTTGTACTGATTGCCTCTCCCTCTCTCTCTCTCCTTCTCTCAAAAGCTGGTCCTTCAGGCCCGTAATGTCCCTGATCTATCAGCGGGGGTCAACTGCTCCTTCGAGGACTATGTGGAGACCGAGGGACTGATCCAAGGCGGACACATTTACTGCCGATCACCCTCAGCCCGTGACGTCATTCCCATCACACGGAACAAAGGTTCGGTCATGATTTAGCACAGCGGTCGGGAACCTATGACTCGCGAGCCATATGTGACTCTTTTGATGATTGCATATGGCTCGACGATAAAACTAAATACATACAGTAAAGTCTCGTTATATCGATATTCAAGGGAGTCCGAAAAAATATCGATATAACCGGGACTATCGATATATCCGACCCTGTTTGCATGTAATTTTCTCCGTGCGTGCATAGAAATAGTATCGATATAACCGGGACTATCGATATATCCGATATCGATATAACGAGACTTTACTGTATTCTCGCTTATTCGTTGTTCATTTCTTGTTGGGGCTGCAGTTGGCGGAAAGCGCAATTTTGATTGGATGATACTGACCTAGGTTGGCGAAATATTTATTGGATAATACTGGCCGTCATGTTGAAACAGGTAAACGCCCCTTTAAAGGACAACCGACGCCTCTGGACAACTTGTGTCCATAATTTGTAAAATCGCTTCAAATGAGCGTATTTTACAAAGATTCCATCGCATATAGCTATATTTTACGTTTTAAGACTCTCGCTGAATATTCCGGATGTCTTGTTTTTGAGTTGGCGATGAGTCCTCATGTCACGTCACTGAAGGAACGCCCCTGACCGAGAAGGACACATTGTAGTAGTCCTTTCATTCACGTCAATGCATTTTGCGGTACTTTGTTTGGTCTTAAAACTTCGTGTTGATCCGTGTTGATGGCGAAATTAGAAGGAAAATACATAAATATCAATAAAGGCAAATCCAATCCAAATAACGCGATGGTGAATCCTTGTGTGTTGCACCGAGCATCCATTTGATATTCGCTGACAAAAATTGTAAGGAATTCATCAGCCCGTTTCCACTGACTTTGTCGCCATCTTCTGCCTCTTTTGGGTGCTACATTTCGCCCCCCGCCCCATATACCTCAGAATGACAGGAAATAAATTTAATCGATTGCAAACATGTATGCTTTCCTCTTCAGAAGTATTTGAATCATACTCATAACTGGATGAGTAACAAGAAAGCATCTTCTCCGAATCTGAAGACATTGTTTTGATATTCGAGCAAGGCAAGACACCACGAACAAGGGGGCAGGACCTTCTGAAACTGGCCACTTCCGGTTTCAATTTGAAGTAGTTTTTAGACACATGTTCCCGACCCCTGATTTAGCAGGATAGTGAAGTCATAAATCAAAGGATCACTGTTTTTTTTGTTGCATTATTTTCAATTTGGGAGTGTTTTCATTATTTCTCTATTTATTCTTATTTTTTTTGCTACGCCCCTCTGCCACGTGCCTTTGAATTAGCTTGACACTATTAATTCATCAGCATGCGCCCATGTCTCCCTCGAAGGGGTCTTTTTCAACTCTGCAATCCGAGAACGCCGTATCTGTGCAGCCACCAGAAAATATTTTTCGCATTATTTGATGATTTGCTTAGTGTGACTCAATCCAGAATACCTTGTCATTGCCAATAACGCCCGCCCGTTCCATTTCAAAACCTCCTACCACGACTTTGCATTTTTCTTCTGAAAATAGCACCGTTTTGGAATTCCTATTACCATGCATTATGCACCATTGTCACTTTCACTTATTTATTTTCACTTTCCTTCCAAAGGACACTGCTCGTGTTGCTAAATTCTTTTCAAAGCCAGGAATCGATGTTGTGTTTAGATGTCTCAGCTTCCTCTTGTTTGAGCAGACATTGTGCGCCGATCTCATGTTGCCGTCTATTTTTGGACATCGAAATGACATATATTCAAAGCATTGTGGGCTCTAGACGCAATTTGAAGGTGCTGCCATTTTTTTGGGCTGAAGTATCCAAACGAATCGTTTTTCCATTACACTCTACTCTGCGGCGTTTTTTTCTTAGAACCGTGCCAATAATAAAAATTCAAAAAACTAAATATTGCACTTTGTATCTTTTCTTGTGCTGTGTTCGTTCAGGTGACAAGCGGGTGGTGAAGCTTTACCTGAAATCCAAGGAAACGGGCAAGAAGTTCACCAGTGTTGATTTTGTCTTCTACAACTGCAGTGTGCACCATTCGTAAGTTATGATTTTATGTTCATTGTGCCGGCCACTCCAGTGCCAAGGTTTTTGTCATTGTCACTTGAATTCCAGACCCACAGAATATTGAGTTTTAGGACTCCATAAACATTCAATTCAGCGTAAGAAACCCGAGACTCTTCATTCATCATAACAAAAGAGTTAATTCCTAAATTATATGGTCTTGGAATTATATGAGTTTGAAATGAGGGCTGCTGTCCAAAATACATATTGGTTTATGTAGCACTTTAACAACGGCTGAAGCTGGAACAGAGCAGGAACATGTACAAAAGGCAAATGCTGCCTCCTTGTGGAAAAGAAAAAAAAACATTGGCAGAGGCCATGGCCAGCCCCTTATCGGCACCCAAGCATGAAAAAACTAAACCCGAACCAATTCGGGAATTGCATTCTACGTCATATTTTCAATTCCTGAATAAATTTATAAATGGCAGTGAATGAGTTGAGAAGAATCATGCTTTCATTTTGTTCTTGTACTCTTTCCTGCATGCTACATCCTTCTGTCTATGTTTCCCCTTCGGGGTGACTCGCGCAATAAACGCCCACCTCCCTTTCGCATCCACGTGGGATATCGTGTTACCTTGAGAGAGAAAAATCGAACACCATGTATACATGTAACGATTGCGATATGAGATGGTAATTTTAGTCGTATTATCATAACCCATGACACGCACTACTCAATTGTCAATTATTAATTCATTACTGGACTAGCTGTAGGGTCTGTTGGACTCTAACCTTGTTTCTCACTAACTCCTCTATAGTTTAAAAAAAAAGATGCCCCATCTGGTATTTCTTTACACAAGAAAGGCAAAATATTATATGGCAGAGCAGTGAATTAGTCAAAGTGAGTCTCCTCTGTTGTCGACTGCCTGCAGTTTGTCTTTTTGCAGAGTCGCAGCTCTCGAACTTAGTGTTCAGTCCCGTGTCTGATGCCGGGCTCAAATAATCCTTCAGATCTGAAACAAATCACCCCGATTGCCCCCACTCAAGTCGCAGGCTCTCCCTTCTGTCCACCGATGGCTGATCCAGTGGAGGCTAAAACGTCTGGTGGGGTATTAGCCTCGGGGCAACAGATGGCATGTAGGCCCCCGGGATACCGCAGGGCTCCGTTCTGGCTTCCCTCTGGATGTTAGATGAGTCCCCTTCGAGGATTGTCCACAAACACAATTGTACATTCACATGCGTAGCCACACCTCTCCCTGTCGCTCATTTAAGCTTTGAATGTCTCTGGCACTTTATCTGTCAGTATGACCTTTGACCTTATTGCACAGTTCTCCTGTCTCAGTACATGGATCCCCTGCTGCAATGGTGGTGATTAGCTCAGCTGGTTAAGGGCGCCGTGATTTACAATGTCAAATAATTTTTAATTCGTCTCCCATAAGGACAGGATCTACATGGCTTATAATTCCCAAAGCCGCACCAAGTCCTTTATGTTCTCAGATGGTATAGTCAATTAAAATGAAATGTGTCAAGTTCAGCCAAAGCGGATGTATCGCGATATAAAGTCACGTTAAGGTTTACGGCATTCCTCCTTGTACGGAAGTAGCCTCAAACATGAAGCGAGGTAAGAGAGTTCCCCATTTGAGGCTATTACCCCAATGAGCTGATTAAATCTACTCCCAGCGCCGATCTAATATGGCCTTTGAGGGATGTAATGGACACATTTAATGAAGTTACAGATATGGCACGTTGCATCTTCTCCTCTGACTTTTATAGAGGACTGAGCTGCTGAGATAAGAATCCTATTTTAAGGTGGAGTAAGTCTGCGGGTGTCATCGATATGCAAGGTTCATATGGTCACAATACTCGGGCACTCTTCACATAGCTATTTCTTGCTTTAAACGGCGGGCGTCTCGGGATACGCCATCGTGTCAAGACAGTCTGAAAACACGAGCAAATTTGCAAGCCTGTGCAATATTTGGCTGTTTCATGAATATTCCTTGATACAGTGGTGCGGAACCCGGGTGTTATCCTATTATATTTCTTCATAATTTATACTAAGACACTGTCGCACAACCTACCAGTCTCCAAAATATATACACCCCTCCTGCCTATTTACACAACTGATTATGTTTCAGCACTTGCCTTTTCAAAAATGCCATACATTTGCATAGTGCCATTAATCTAATTAGCATTCCCACTGTTTCAGTTTAAGGGTCGCTGAGAATGAAATAGAAAATTACCCACGGCCATGATTGTGCCGTAATTAAATATTTCCATAAGCTTTTTTCTCATTTCTCAGCCCTCTGTTTATTAAGATTGGACGGATATGCAGATATGGTGCCAGTGAATTGGGGTTAAGCTTTCATGACGTACAGGACCTGTTCAATCAAATCTTGTATTTTGGTTTACTCAAAGTAATGTTTGGCGTGTATCATTTTACGATGAACCAGTTTTCCCTGATTGACTATTTGGAAAATGTTCCATTCAGTAACTGCAGTTTGAAACACTATTGGTTGACAGTTCAAATTGCAGCGTGGTAGCGAATGGAAAAAATGGTGTGCAGTGGAAGAGGAGTGGTGGGGGGCTTTTGCAGTGCATGTTGTACCCTTTTAAGAACAGCAAGCGACATACAGTAAAGTCTCGTTATATCGATATCGGATATATCGATAGTCCCGGTTATATCGATACTATTTCTATGCACGCACGGAGAAAATTACATGCAAACAGGGTCGGATATATCGATAGTCCCGGTTATATCGATATTTTTTCGGACTCCCGAGAATATCGATATAACGAGACTTTACTGTATATTGTATATACAGTGAGCGAACTAGAGAAAGACAGAAATAATGTCACTCATTTATTCACTCATCCATAGACGAGATAAAGGGATTCAGTAAGCGAGATGTAAATCTATCTGTAAATTATTAAACTCCGTTCTAAGTAGTAGCCAATAAATAACTCATTTTGATGAGAGCAGTGCTGTCAAACAAACCTCATTAGATACGGTGATTGTGTTTCACACTCTTAACAGACATCAGGTTGAAGAATGATTCGGAATTCGTATGTTTAAAGAAAGTGTTTGTTTTTGTTGGTCTGGAATAATAGTGGCGCTCTCGAGGCAGCGCTGACAGATTAGCATCTGAGTAGGAATTAGCATTATGAGCATGGAGCCTGTCTGCTGCTTCTCAAATCCTCTCAGTAATAATAGCTGATGGCCATTGAAGGGGTAGAAATAAGGCAACACTTGGGGGTCTGAAAGAATGAGCCCACCGCAGATACATGGAAAAAATATCAAACGTTCCGCGATGTGCCTTGGTGGGGCTTAGGGCTGAGTTGCACCCATGCTAAAAGCGAGCCTTTGAGATCCCAAGGAACGAGGACCCGGGTCACTTGAAATGAGCAAAGAATGTGCAGCAGGGGGTTGTCAGACAGAGTCGAATGGCCTTGGGTGGCACCCACAATGACACATCTCTTATTTCAAAGGGCATCATCATAAAAGTTGGCATCGGCAACCTGCTGACATTTCGCTCGTTATTTCTATCGCTGGGACATGAGTGTGGTTGATTTGACTTAAGTAAAAGATGAAAGTCAAATATTATGAGCGTCGTGAAATATCAAGCATTGTTCTTGTTGCTGACACCGCTGGTTGCTTCTTGACGCTTGCTCTGTTAAGTTGCCCATCGGCTGAATTTCAATGAGATCTATTCCAATGGTGTGCCGTAGGAAACAAAAGAAAACCAAAAAAAGAATGATACTTTTTATTATCAACTGTTTTATGCATATACATGAGATTAGCGGTTTCAGAATATAGATGGATGGACTTCTTTTTGTCTCGATGCAACCTATATGACTACATTTCCTTGATTCAGTAATTGAATAGATTTTTGTTTCATAAAAAAAATCTCGAATGTGAGACTTTCTCACTTTGAAATAATTCTGAATGACCATTTTGAAGCCTGCGTTGTCGCTAGCAACCTAAAGATTCATAGCAAAGGGCAGTCAGTCTCTAAGCGCAATTCCCCACAATGACATGCTACTTTAAACAGAAACCGCAGAGTACAGTAAAGTACAGTAAAGTCTCGTTATATCGATATTTTTTCGGACTCCCTTGAATATCGATATAACGAGACTTTACTGTATCTAATTTTACAGGTTTTTAATAAAAAAAAAATACATACTGGATCCCACAGAGGGAAACAGCTACGCTGTGAGAGCTTCATGCTAAGCTAAACTAGCATGGCCGACTCATTTTCCCTGCATTTGTGGGTAACACTGCTAAATTCCTATTTGCTCCTGTGTGGTATTAAGAGGCCTGTTATTTTCTTTGCCGCTCATCCCTCATTGTAAATGGACAGCTTCTCTCAGCACAATGCTAAATTGGTCAATTAAAGCAGCAGTGGGATTGAATTAAGCCCCCAGCCTCTGATCTTGCTCAAAAGCAAGGGCCTGCACTGGAAACGATCGCTTAAAGTACGCACCTAACAAACGAGCCGCTCTAATTGATTCAAATGAATCCATGTTGGGGATTGATGGATTTGTATATGGGCTACGTCACCCAGCTGAAGAGAAAACTCTCATTTCGAATGTGGGTGGACATTTCACACAGGGTTCAAATGTATTTGTGAGCAGGTCCAGGAGTGTCGCCGCAACATTTTGGAGTTACTGTACTTGTAGCAGATGTGCTTGAATACAAATCAACATGCGTGCGAACGCACTTCCACCTGCCATACAACTTCCAGGCCAGTACTTCCGCCCTTTTACTCCCTTCCTCAGTGAGACCCCCACGCAGAGCACCGCAGGCTCTATACCCCCTCTACGTTTTTTTTTCCTCCCTCTCCCACGATAGCTGGCGTCTGGGCGTCTATCAGGGAAATCCATCTGCTTTTGATCTCTGCTGGTTTTTCCCTCTCTTCTTTCTCCCATCATGTTCTTTCAGCCTGTCTATCTCCACCTCACCTCTGCCGGAGCAGGTGAATTAAAAATGGTGGCGGGTTTATAGCCCCGCGGATGAAAGAGCGCTTTAGACAAAGAACACGGGGAGAGATTTAAAAAAAAGAGAGAGAGTGGAAAAAAGAGGTCTGTGGCAAATGAAAGGGATTGGAGGCACGGCATGATGGAAGCACTAAAAGAAAAACTCCTGTCTGAATGGATGCACAGAATTACACAACAGAGTGGACATATTGTGAGGAGAATCGCTGAGCTCTCAGTGATAAATAAGAGCTGCGGCGGGGGAGAGATGATCTTGGTGAAAGGTGTACACAGGAGGGCTTTGGACCGGGTCAGAGAAAGTGCACAGTGTGTGATAAAATGAAAGATTTATGTTATCAAAAGATCAAAAGTAAAATGTATACTCATCTTTGTCTAGAATTTCAATTTACAGTATTGTATTGTATTGTATTGTATTGAATTAAGTCTTTCGCCGTCAAGTCGCATTATTTCGACTCAAGTCACCACTCTCATTTTTTTCCCCCAGCTGCCTCTCCTGTGTAAACGGATCATTCCCATGCTACTGGTGCAAATACCGCCATGTATGTACCCAGAATGCACAGGACTGCTCCTTCCAAGAGGGACGAGTTAACATTTCGGAGGTAAGTTTGACTTTTAATTCTACGGTTCAATGGTTGGTGTCCATGATGCGTGTTCATTGATGAGTTTCTCCGTCAGTCGGCATATGTCCAACTAAAAATATACCATATTTCAACATGACGAATCAACCTTTACTCACATATTTTTACTTTGAACCCGTATGAGCACTTAAACCACACACTAATTTAATCTTCTACAAATACAAATACAAATTGTTTTGAATGCACACACCCTCCTTGGTATTCGCTTCAGGTTTCTTTCCATCAACTCCGCTGTGCGTATCTGCATTTGTAACACAACAACTTGCCGTGTGCTGTACAGTCATTACTCTGTCGTAGCCCATAAAGCCATAAGCAGGCCCGGGATACATAAATGTCCATGGAAATACCGCATTGGTTTTACATAAACAAATGTTGCATTAGCATAAAAGCTAATATGAATCGTGCAGAATAGCTACTCGGGCAGGCGAGATGGCAAACATAACCATCGTTAACAACTGCTCAAATGCAAGCAATTTAGTAATGTACACAAAGTGTTGTTTCATTCTTTTCCATTTTTTCCCCTTCTCATGAATGTATTGTAAGACACAGACAACAATCAAAATGCATGTCTTCTCAATTTTCAATCAACACCTGAATTTTAATGGATTTGCTCCCGACTGACGGACAGTCATGCCTTCAACTTGTCTCGCAAATGTAACACAGACGCATGCTATCGCCCATTTGCGCTCCCGCTGTTATCGCAATGTAGATGAAATACGCCGGCCCGTCTGTTGCACTGGCCTTATTAATTGCCCAACCTTTATCCAATTACTTCGCCCTTTATCTCCTTTCTGCACCACCCCCACGTAGAATCTCAAACACTAGCGCCGCCGACGTTATCCGAAACAACATGCAGACCTTGCCTTCATGCCTTGCGGAGCTGATGTTAGCGGATTAGCGCACCCATTTGCAAGACATGAGGGAGAGAGAGAACATTGGCTTGTGCTCCCTGAGCTGAAAAGAGACTAGCGGGCCAACAGGAACAGGAAAAGCCTGCAGTGATCATGGGAGAAAGAGGAGGACCGCAAGTAAGCATCAAAACGGAGGTCCGACTGAATGCTAGGCTATTGGGGTTGAAGGTGTATTCGTTTACACGAGTACAAATTGAGATAGCTGCATCGAAAGTCCCGCCCCCAGTTCGTAATGTCACGCCAAGACGTCTTGCATTGCTGGAGAATCAAAACAATGGTTTCAGATTCGGAGAATATGCTTTCTTGTTACACATCCAGTTATGAATATGATTCAAATAGTTCTGAAGAGGAAAGCATACATGTTTGCAATCGATTAAAGCATTTATTCCGTGCCATTTTGAGGCAACATTGGGGGGAAATGTCTCACCCAAAAAGAGGCACAAAATGGCCACCGAGCTCTTGTGAGGAATGAATCAGCCCGTTTCCACAGGCTGATAAATTCCTTCCATGGAGGTTGGACGCCCTATTCTGGCGGCTTTTGGGTTCAACGCGAGGTTTTCAGACCAAACAAGTACAGCAAAATACATTGACGTGATGGAAAGACTGCGACAATGTCTTTTTTTCGGTCAGGGGCATTCCTTGAGTGACATCACGTACGGACTCGTCACCAACTCAAAAACAAGACTTCTGGAATATTCAGCGCAAATCTTAAAACATAAAATATAGCTATATGCGGTGGAATCTTATTAAAATACGCTCAGTAGAAGTCATTTGAAGCCATTTTACAAATTATGGACACAACCTGTCCGGAGACGTCGGTTGTCCTTTAAAACCAAAAATAGAGGGACAATTGGATTGGGTTGGATTTGCCTTTATTAGTCTCGCAGTGGAGAAATGCTATGTTATGTCATTTCAACACCCCTTTGTCAGCTTTCTGACACTCGTTTCGTTTTGTATTTTGACACACATTGGCTGTGTTCGCCCTCAAATTGTGCGCCGGGTATGGAAAAGTGATTGAGATTGGGCAATGTATTTGACAGACTCGTGCGTGACTTTGACAAAGCAAAAGGGACAAATGGTAATAGAAAAGGAGATTGAGGAGGAGTGAAAGAGGCAGTTCCAAACAGACCAAGGCATGCGGGACAGTGTGGACCTCACTCTTTCGCTCACGAAAGCAGCGGTCACCATTCTCCACCAGAAAATCCATCATCGGCACTGACTTCTCTCACACACACACACCTACACACGCCAACGATGCTTTGTGGCGTTCACGCGCCAAAGTGTAAACACTGTGACATTGACAGGCACACACACACACAGTCATCCATCATCCTTTTCTGATCTGCCATAACCATTAGTCGCACTCTCTGTGGCCCAACCGGTACACTTCTTCCTGTAGGCTAGACGTATCCCTCCCTTCTGCGAGGCCCATCTTTTTTTTCCCCCCTCTTTCTCTGTCTCCAGCGCTCTCATCGCATTCAGCCCTTCTTCCTCCCTCACCTCTCCTTTGCCTTCCGTGCTCTTTGACTGAATGGGAGATTTTGTGCAGGTGGTGAATGAACACTCGGCTCCATCGGCAGCTTGTGTGTCTGTGTTTGGGATACTTAGCATTCACACACCTGCGTGCACCTTGAAGGACAACCGACGACAAGTTGTGTCCATAATTTGTAGAATTACTTCAAATGACTTCTACTGAGCGTATTTTACAAAGATTCCACGGCATATAGCTATATTTTACGTTTTAAGACTCGCGCTGAATATTCATGAAGTCTTGTTTTCGAGTTGGTGACGATTCCTGACGTGATGTCACGTCAGGAACACCCCTGACCGAGAAAGCGACACAATGCATTTTGGGTACTTTGTTTGGTCTGAAAACTTTGTGTTGATCTGTCTTGATGGCGAAATTAGAAGGAAAACACATAAATAACGAGATGGTGAATCGTTGTGTGTTGCACCAAGACTACTATTTGATACTAGTTGACACAAATTCCCAGCAGACGAATCAGCCCATTTCCAACGGAGCTTGGGCGCCATCTTGTGCATTTTCTGGAATGCTTCATTGGAGTCCTGACGGCTCGAATTGATACGGAAGGACTTCTTTAATCGATTGCAAACATTTATGTCTTGGCGTGATGTCACGAACTGGGGGCGGGACTTTCTGAAAATGCCCAATTCACAGCTCAATTTTTTTGCAGTTTTAGCACACTTTAAGTCATTTTTATTGGTGTTTTGCATTTGACTAAAAATATCAGCCTGCATGTTTTGGGTATTTTAGATGCTATAAAGCTTTTTTCTGTCAGTTAGGAAACAAAAAAAATGGTGTCGGTTGTCCTTTAATGTTGGACTGACATTATCCTAAGTTTCACCTTCAATTCCAAAACAAACAGTGGTCCTAGGTTTCATTGGGTAGCAGATATGTCATCCAGCTTTTCTTTGACAGGAAAACAGGAAACTCGCTACCCCTCCTTGCTGAACACCACAATTGAGTTTTACACTGCTCTAATGTCATGCAATCATCGCATCTCTCCCTGGCTTCATTTGCCCAACCGCCGATGATAAATTCGCATCAAATGTTTTCGTTCGTCAAGTGTCACACTTAATTTGTTTCCCATTCCTTCTCGTTTCCTTTGAGCTTTCTCAGTCTGTGTTTCTATGGCAACATAAATTCCAAAGTCCACCCCTTCTGTCTCTTCTTGCGCTTCGCATCGTCACTGTCAACTTTGTGTTTGAGCGGATGGCGATTTAATATCTTTTGAAAGCGAACAACGACCTGATAAAGAGAAGCTTAACAATCCTACTTGATGTTTAGTTGCTTTTTCTGGAGGGAATGCAGCAAAAAAAAAAAAAAGTGGGGGAGGGGGTGGAAAGAAACAGATGAAGTTAGCGTGAGGGTGAAATGAATATAATGAGTTGCATTTTCAAATCAAATATGAATGAATCAGTAATACCCCTGATGACACAACAAGCAGAATCTGGAATTAGGGGGCAACCAGGTGGAAAATTACAGGAGAGAAAGGCAATGAGCGGGGGATGGGGTTTCATTTCTTCACTTCACTTTACTCTGTTATCATTTCCAGTACTCTTTTCTTCCACCGTCACTTTCTGCCCCTCACTTCACCTGCCCTTGGAATGAAAATCACGTGCCAGTCACATTGTTACTTAGCTATTTGGACTCAGTTATGTTAAGACATGCCTCAATGTGTGTTTGGCTGCAAAACACAGTTCGGTCTTGCATGAGCAAACAAGGCAAGGCTTAATTGTATCCTGCCAGCGGAAACTCTGGGGATACCACAGATTCATAGTCATTCGTCCGTTGCAGAGATTGTTTGGTGCTCGTAACACCGGTCAGCTTTGTGTACTGTATTAGTAACACCACTTGAGATCTCTACTTGGTCCAGAATTGTTTTGGTTTTATTGAAGATACCACTACAACATTTTCCGCACTATAAGGTCTACCTTCAAAAAATGACTTATTTTTGTTTTGTTTTTTTTTCCCATATATAAGGCACTTTCTGACAACTCTATTCACACCCAAAATGAATAAACAACTGTTTATTTTTTTTTTGAAGTAAAGTGACACAGTTTGTCTTTTAACAACAGCAAGCTATAATACAGTAAAGTCTCGTTATATCGATATCGGATATATCGATATTCCCGGTTATATCGATACTATTTCTATGCACGCACGGAAAAAATTACATGCAAAGAGGGTCGGATATATCGATAGTCCCGGTTATATCGATATTTTTTCGGACTCCCTTGAATATCGATATAACGAGACTTTACTGTATTTAGTGCAACATTTATATCACATAGTGGAGGGCAATTTAGGGCATCTGCGTTTACTACTCCATCACCTGCTTTCCATCACTTTGCATCAATGTTCAAGACACTTCAACGCACGCAAAGATGCACGTCGGTTCCACACACGAATGGCTAAATCGTTCGTCTCAGAAATGATCCCGGTCGACGCATGCTCTCAGTCGAAAAGTGCTCCTATCTGTTGCCAATTACAGCAATGTAATGTGAACGAACGTATGACTCATTGCTCCTTGACACTACATGAGCGCAGGCTCCATATAGTCTGCGCTCGGGAACAAAACGTGAGCGCATTTTCTCGGTCTCTGTCGTTCTGTCTTTCACACCCTTAAATAAGCGCATACACTTATAGCTCACAGGCGACCCACACATTCTTCAACAACTATGGAACTACTTTTTAACTCTCTCTGTCTCTCTCTCTATCTCTCTCACTTTTCTTTTCTATCTTATCTCTCGTTCTTTCTTTCTTTGTTTTTTTTTCTTTCTCTGTCTCTTTCTCTCTTTCTATTCTCTATATCTCTTTCTATCTCTATCTCATATATCTATATCTATATATCCATATCTATCTATATTCTCTGTCTCTCCCACTATCCTCTCTCTCTCTCTCCCTCTCTCCATCCCTCTTTCTTTCTCTCTGTCTCTTTCTCTCTTTTTCTATTCTCTCAATCTCTAGTCTTTCTTTCCCTCTCGCTCTTTTTTACTCTCTCTATTCTCTGTCTTAATCTCTCACTGTCTCTCTTTCTCTCGCTGAGTCTTTCTCTCTTTCTCTCTCACTTTCTCCCCCCCTCTTTCTCTTGCTCTCTCTCTCTTTCTCTCTCTCTCTCGCTCTCTTTCTCTCTCTTTCATTTTCTCTCTTTTATTTCTTTCTCTATCTCTATCCCTCTTCCTCTTGCTCCTTCCTCTCTCTCATGTTCTCTCTTTCTTTCTTTTTACCCACTTTTCTCTTTCTTTCGCTGTCTCTCCCCCTCTCTTTCTCTCTCTCCTTCTCCCTATTCTCTCAATCTCTAGTCTCTTTCTTTTTCCCTCTTTTGCACTTTTTACTCTATCTATTCTATGAATAGATCTGAATCTCACTCTATCTCTCTTTCTCTCGCTGAATCTTTCTCTCCCTCTCTCTCTCTCTCTCTCTCTCTCTCTCTCTCTCTCTCTCTCTCTCTCTCTCTCTCTCTCTCTCTCGTTTTCTCCCTCCCCCTCTCTTTCTCTATCTCTCGCTCTCTCTATTTTTCTCTCTCTATTTTTCTCTCTCTTTTTTCTCTCTCTTTCTTTCTCTATCTCTCTTTCTCCCTCTCTCTTCCTCTTTCTCTCTCTTTCCTTCTCTATCTCACTTTCTCCCTCCCCCACTCTTTCTCTTTCTCTCTCTCTCACACCCACAAGCACATACACAGATGCACACGCACACTCTATACACACGCTATAGCTGAAGTGACAGGGCTATTTGCGACAGGGGTGTGAAGGCCTCAGACCGTGACATTCTGGCACACTCAGTTTACTCTAGCTGATACTCACATAAGGAACAGGGTAGGAACCCCCCCCCCCCCCCCCACACACACACACGTGGTAAACCAAGGCCACTTGAGGGGGCTCTACTGCGTTTGTGCGCATATAAGCGGTCACACATGCACTCGTATGACTGGTTCTTCTCAGAGCAAAGCACAACAAGCAGCTCAAGGCTGCGGGAGTCCATGTGGGTTCGGCAGAAGGTAGTCGAGGTTGAAGAATGCCGGGTGAATGATACCCGACATTTATATCTTCCTACTCTTTGTCTTTCTAGGATAACATCCGTCCTTTCTCGCTGCGCTACGTTTGTAAGCGTATCGTGTTGTAGGTGCTGTCACTCAGTGCTGTGAGCACCATTGCAAAGGTTTTTGAGCTCAAGTTTCACCATTTTCTTTTTTCGGCTTCCTTCCTCTTGTTTTCACATAGATTTTCGCTGCAAAGAATCAGATGTCCTTGTTTGGGAACATTTTGTTTGGGTTTGTTCCGTCACCTCAAAGCGGGTCATTCTCTGCACGCGTACTCCTGTTAAATATGAACAAGATAATTGCCGTATTTTAAGAAATATAAACAGGGGAGAATAAATCGATGAAGAACCAAAATGGAGGCGAGTTATAAACTACCCCTGCACTTCGCTTTTACCAAAACTAGCCTGCAATCTAGCCTGTTTTGTTTTTTGTTTTGACAGACCAAAGACAGACATAGCGGCCATAATTAAAACCAGATGGGTATAAACACAATGAAATGTCTGGTGGAAGAAGACAATAGCAAGACACCACGTTAAGGAACTGTCACAAGCAACAGATAAAGTCAATGTGACGCAATGTATTTTGCAAATGCTGCTTGTGGTTGGAGAGCGAGCGAGAGAGCGAGAGAGCGAGAGAGGAGGGCGGGTAGGAGAAGGCATGGGCAAATGGAGACTTGAAGTAAGCACTTACCAGCTCTGCCAGATGGATTGTCATTGGATCGTAGCTAGCCAATGTTTAACCCTTGGTTTGGTAGCGGTGCACCACCTCGATCCGTCAAGCCGTCAAGCCGCGAAAGCGTACTTGAGATACTCGTAGGCAGTAATTTCACTCCTGGAAAGTTGTGCCTGGATTTGGCACTCTTCCACACAGTATGTTTTAATAGAGGATTATGAAAGGGATTAACTGTATTTGTATTTTATGAATAGCACGCTGTGTATTGTGTGGTTTTCATCTTTTTGGCCATTGATGTCATCGTGTGCATTTTTCCACACAGAAAACTAACTAAACAATCAACCCTTATATCAGTGGTTTATAACTTGGTTAGAGGTACCAAACCAATTCATATGCACATTCACCGAACCTTTTATTAATTCAAAACAAAAATATGACTTTTTTTTTTTAATTCAATACATTAATTAAAAAAAAAACATTTTTCCTGACAAACAGAAAAAGGAAATTTGCGCATTAACTGCCAGTTAATGCGCAAAAAATGTGTCCACTCCAGTGCCAGGGTTGTTGTCATTTTTACTGAAATTGCAGGACCTACAGAATATTGACCTTCACGACTACATAAACATCTCTCTTCTTCTTCGACTCTCTTCTTTCATCAGAGAAATAGCTAATTCCTAAATTATATGGGTCTGGATTTATCTGAGCTTGAAATGCAGGGGAGGGGAAAAAATTGCCAGAGGTCTTTCTGAAGCATTAAACGCATCCCCCCACAAGAAAAAACAAAACCCGAACAATTCACATCATGCTTTTCAATTCCCGAATAAATTCGAGAATGGCAGTGAATGAGTTCAATGTCAAGACATTATTATTTGTGTATATATGTATGTATGTATTATTTGTGTTTTTTTTATGTAGTTTTTCATTCCTTTGTACATTTATTTATTTATTTATTTATTCATTTGTAGTTTTTATGACATACTTTTACAACAGTCCCACTTTCACTACTAAGCAAACTAAATTTCCCGCAGCACTGATTGGACAAGCAATATCATGTGATCATCTCCAACCAGGATGGTTAGTCGGGTGTGTAATAATTATTTGACACTTTGCCTCTTTGCCATCATTTTTGCTAGTCTGTCATGGAATTAACCAAAGCAAAAGTGAGACTATAAATCATTTGTGGTGTGGTTCATTTGGATACCTACTGAGCTAAATTTTCATTATGAGTTTGTTGACTTCTCACGTGCTATTGTACAGGATGAGTAAAGCAAGCGTGCTAGCATTCGTGTTATATACTGCACTAGATCACTGTGAGCCTCAAGAAGAATTATATAAGCGGGAATATCCAGGCAAACAAATTTAGTAACATCATAGGTTCAGGACACGCATAAGTGTGTATTAATGTGAGTGTGTCTCTGTGTCAGTCACAGGTCCCCGTGGTTTAATTATTCAGGTTGTATTAAATCTGCATCTCTGCAAGCCCGCCTAATGTGAACACAGATGAATTTTGCATTTTCTCTATCAGAGCAAGAGGACGAGATAACTGCACAGTCACTGAGTGGTTTGGTGGAGGGGGGATGATGTTCGTGGACTACCGCAATGTGAGCCGGAGGAAAAACAAACTCAAAAGGAGGGAAGAATATGATAATAGGTAGCAGTGACTGCCTGCTGGGATGCAGACGTATTGCAAAAAGGGGTCGGGGTGTTACACAGTCGGCTCAGTCATGAATGCGTCTTTCAGTCTTACAAGACGATTTGACCCGTGTCGCGTTGTCACCATTTTGCTAAAGTCATCAGCAAAGTCATCGACACTCCCCCAAGTCTGCTGCCGCAAATTCATATTGCAGTAACATTCACGTTTGGATTTTGTTTGAAAACGTTGAAATGTAGTTAGAGTTGGATTTAACTCATTCACTGCCAGACAATGTGCAAAAATGTGTCCACTCCAGTTCCAGGGTTTTTGTCATTTCCACTCAAATTGCACTACCCACAGAATATTCAATGTTAGGACGACATAAACATTCATTGCAACGTAAGAAACCTTAGAGTCTGTTCTTTCATCAGAAAAAAAACATTAATTCCTAAGTTATATGCGTGTGGAGTTATCTGAGCTTGAAATGGGGGCAACTGTACAAATGGTAAATGCTGCCCCCTCGTGGCTGGGAAATACATTACCAGAGGTCTGACCAGCATTTTCTTGGAAGTTCGGGTTTGATTTTCAATTCCCAAATAAATTCGGTAATGGTGCTGAATGTGAAATTGAAAGCTGACTGTTTCCAGTTAAGAGCGTACGTTGCAAGCGCAGCGTGTCACACAGAGTAAAATTAAAAGCTTTCGACTGCGATACATACAGCACATTTCTTCATGGCCTACATGATTTGTGAGCTCTTGAAGCAAACCCAAAACATAACGGCAGTCCATACCAATCATCTCAAACACGAGCTTGGCTCATTATTTTTGACTCATCCTTCAGAAATGAAATACGGCGCTGAGAAAGAGTCATTGCTTGCAGACGTCACACTGTACCTCTTAAATCAAAGTTTGTCTTTGAATAGCATACGGCATGATTACTGCTGACATATCTGGGTTAGCATGATAATAGTGTGCCAGCCCCCCCACGCAAAAAAAAAACCCACAAGGAGCAAACAAAGAGTCTCACCGGCGGAAAAAAAAGCACATTTTTTCATGGCCTACATGTATGTTGAAGAGGATCAACTGTGTAGGTTTGCCTGTCTGTCAAGAATAAAAGATTAGACCGTACAAGATGAAATCAACACGTATGACGCTAGCGCATGCGCCAATAGAAGTTGCACACGTGACTGAATGAAGTCAAACCTACGCTCGGTGAGACTTTGATCACCTGCAGATAAATAACATTCATGACACACGTTGATTGCCCCGGTTTGTTTGCAGCTTGTCTTGTTTCCAACTCTTGGTTCTCTACTCTGTGATTTCCTCGGCTCGGTCTGTTTTCCCTTTCACTCCTGATCTTTGCGCGGTACTCCCGCTCTGTTCTGCTCGGAAGCGAAGGGCGTAGGCGGACAATCTCAGTAGTCCCTTTCAAGGTTCAAAGTCCCATTTCTTCCTCTGCTTCGCTCGCTCCTGCACTGTTCTACATGTTGCAGCCTTATTAAGTTGTTCTGCCGCTCTCTCTCTCTTTTTTTTCCTCGCACCTTCCTCACATTAAGTGTTGAGCCGGTCGCAGAACATCTTTCTGCTTTCTGCCCGCTAATGAGACGACCTCCGGGTTCAGGCCTTTTTTGCATGCGCGCACACGGACACTGATGTATAGCTAAGACACAACGGCTCATTTTTTTGATAATGTCGCGCTCCAGTGTTTCTTTAAAGCAGTGATTTTCATCGCTAGGCCTTCAGTAGTGCTAGGTCTGAATCAATCCAGACTGAAAAGTGTGGTGTTATTTACTACACATCCGCTAGAGGGTACCATTAGCCAGGAAATAACTGACCGACCTTGCTTAGTAATGTCCATTTTGTCTTGAAAAGTCCGGCTTGAAAATGGCTTTAACAGTAAATCACCAAACAAATCCATTTCCATCCATTATAAAAACCGCTTTGAAATCAACACAATAAATTTGCTATCGATACAGTATGCTAGCTCTGGCCAGTATGCTCTCGTCACTAGCGGATTGTGATCAGAGCAATTTTCGCAAACTATGATTGGCTAGTGACTAGCCAATCATAGTTTGATGCTCATATTTGAAAAATCTCCCGAATCACATCTCATGTGTCTCAAAGTACTATTTTATTACCATTAAAAATGTATCTAAGATTTAAAATTTATCATGAATTCATGATATTACATAACTGTGATTGACCGGTTACCCCAATCCCTTTTTTAAGGGGGTGTTGGGTGGGGTAAGTGTGCATCTGTAGAACTTCATCACAGGTTTTGGGAGTGTGGAAAATCGACAGTAGAAATTTGGATCATCCAGTTTTCTACCCCTTTGTCATGGATACAAATCCACATCTGTGCACCCGTCCTGATTACAGTATTTGTACCAATGCGCCCCTCGGTCCGATCCTTTGTGACCATTCGTGCCATCTCATCCCTCCCCAGGGTTCCCCATATCCCTTTACTTCATTATTTAGTATGTTATTTTTTTCTCCACCCTGATCTATAGTCCCCACATCACAGAGGCAGATAATTAATTATGGATGGACTTTGGGAGGGAAGAGGGGGTTTGAGGAAGATAAAAAAAAAACGACCAGACAACCAGCTTCATTACATATGCGCAGTGTTTTTGGTGCTGTATTAATTTATATCTAGTCAAGCTCAGCCAAAGCCTTCGGAACTCTTTTGGCTTCATACATTTATTTATTTATATATTATTCGCATCAGGCTTTGGTCTTCATTCTGAAACTCTGCACTACTCACCCTCCCCGCCAACATATCTCCTCATTTTATTTTTATTTTGTTGTGTGTTGGAGAATATCACACCACTAGCATATCAGTGAGCAGGCATACACATGCACACACAGCCACACTAACGTGTCAGCCGACTGTCTCGTTATCTGCACTTGCCGCTTGTTAAAAGGTGTTGAGCTCACCTGCAAGTGTAGATTATCTCATTTGCCCAAGTGAACACTTGTTCCATTGAATTTTGCTGCTTCTGTTTTTAGAATGCTTGTGGCAATGTTCAATCCAAACTGGCAGAGATTAGTAAAAAAATAATAATAACATTGAGGTCAGGCTATTGCAGGCATGTTTTGAATGACACGGGAGTCGTAAGTGAATGTTTTTACCTTATCCAACACAAAAGATCAGGGCTCTGAAGTTGTTCGACCCCAAAACTTGTTGTTGAGACCCAGTCGAACTGGCGTAGAAAAGGGCCTTCCCCAAACGTTCCCCACAAATTTGGATGTATACAGTATTTCCCTCAATATTTTGGCAAGTGGAAGAAAGAATCATGGAGAATAAAAAAGGGATTGGTTATGAGATCTCTCAATATTTTTATCTTCAATCACATAAATGTCAGCACTGCCCTTGGCTAGCAAAGTAAATAAGCGCACTTGGGGTAATCAAAACCATCTGGTTACTTGGCTGAGAAGAGCAAAAGTTAAAAAAGTTGGGATATTTTGCTGCATTTTATCTAGGTCACCCTTACTTCCTTTTCAGTGTTTATGCTTTGGCTTTATAGCCAGTTACTGGGGATGGTCCCATTATACAAATAAACTCACCTTGTGTTATTGTGTTGTGAATAGTCACATCCTCTCACTATTATCCTATACGTATCTCGAAATATTGAGGAACTGTCCAATACTCCGGGGGATCGTGAATTATCATTTTTTGCAGTAGTTTGAAAGGCATGTAGATGAAACTCGGACAGCATGGCAAGGAACACAATGAAAAAAAAAAAAAAAACCTCAGACAAACTTCGTTTGCAATTGCTTTTTTCACCCTGACAAACAACTAACTCGACATCATAATTCACTCAGTTCTATCAATTAAACTATGCCTTGTCTTCCCACGCACTCTCACTGTACTGCTCCCGACGGGCATCCTGTACTGTACATCAAATGGCGCACGGTTCACTCCTTTCACTAGGATCCTTCTCTCATTATACGTATGTTGCACTAGTGTTTGTGTAATCTGACACACAAGGCCCGGCCGGGCTAAGCAGGATAATGAACAAACTACTGCTTTGTGGTGTATAGCCCCGGGGATGCTCTGTAGCCTCTAATGTTCAACAGCTCAGAATAAAAAAGAAGTGAGATTCACTGACAGCGGCGTAAGAAGTGAATGATTTCAGTTGTTATATACAGTGATACCTCAGCTCACAAACGTAATTATTCCCAGAAAGTGTGTGTCAGGCGAAAAGTTCACCTTACAAACATTTATTTCCCATATAAAACCATTAAAATGAGTATAATCCGTTCCCAAGTCCCCATAAAACATAATAATCTACTAAATAAGCCTTAAAACTACACTAAATATACCTAATTTTATGTATAATAAATGTGCTATTGTATTCTAATTAAAGACATAAACTTTACTGTATAATAAAGTTGTTTTATTTATATTTGTGATGGTTGTTGATGTAGTCGCCTCTTGATGTTATCCGAGTGAAGTTGCCGTGCTTTCTCGGCAACAGTAGCCTCACTCACACTGTCCCCTGCTAGCTGCTTTTTGTAAATCCAACATACGTTTTTCAACCTCTTCTATTGCCTGAGACCCTTGCTTAGACAACACGGAAGCAACCTTAGCCACACACGCACCCTTAATAGCATCCTTGTTCTTAAGGATGGTAGCAATGGTCGACTTAGCGTACTGGTACTGGTACGCTAAATCACACAAACGCACACCTCATTTGTGTTTTTCGATGATCTCCTTCTGCTCGACTGTAATTTTCTTTTGTGTCTTCTTTGGCTTAACACTAGCTTGTGGTGGGGTCTTTTTCGGTCCCATAATAGCAAAAGTACTCCACTTTATAACAAACCACGTCCGCACTCAAAGACAGGGGGTGACGAAAACTAGTCCGCCAGCCACCGTGGCGCTGTTCGACCATGTGGTTTGTTGTTCATCCGCCAAAAACTAGTCCACCAGCCACCGTGGCGCCGTGTGGTTTGGTTCGTCTGCCAGAAACTAGTTTGTCAGCCGAGACTATATGTTCGCGAATTTAATGTCCGTGAGGCGAAACGTTCGTGAGCTAAAGCGTTCGGAAGCCGAGTTATCACTGTATATCTATATTTTTTCTTTTTATTATTATTATTATTGTTTTATTTTTAAATAGCGCTAAATAACATTGTCTCCCACTACAGGATTGCCCCCAGATTCTACCATCAACGCAGATCTACATCCCAGTGGGGGTGACCAAGCCCATCACCTTAGCTGCCAAAAATCTTCCCCAACCGCAATCAGGACAGAGGAACTACGAGTGTGTATTCCACATCCAAGGGGAGACGTACAGTGTCCCCGCCCTGCGCTTCAACAGCTCGTCTATCCAGTGCCAGAAGACAGCGGTGAGTGAGATGATAAAAAAAAAAAAAAACACAAACAAACACGGATGTTGCTTAGCGATGATGTCTAGAGACCCAGTTTTGCAGTTTGTATTTGTTTCTGTTTGCATAAAACACCATTGTGAGCATGGCATTGTGACAAAAACAAAAGTGCTGTTCAGGATAACAACTTATACCTCGGACCGTCACTAAATAGTTTTGCTTTCAGCCACTGAATGCCAATTGTTAACTAAATCATAAGGCTGAGCACAATTAGCAAATTAGGGTTTGGATAATGGCCACCTCCATCTAATGACCACTCTGAAAACTCGTTGTTTTGGCTTGGACTTGCGACCTTATTTCACCTTGGACAGACTTTTAATAATGCTCCACTTAGGAGAGTGGGACACCTTCTGAGAACATTGAGTGGCTGTTCCCATAATTGTTCCTCTCTTCACCATGGCAAATTGCTATTATGGTTATTATACATTAAGTATAAAAAAAGAAAGGAAAATTGAGTTTTATTGAAAGAAGAAAAAAGGTCAACCGCCAACAGTTGTGCTTTTATTGTAAGAAGCCAAAATGAAGTACCGTTCAAAGCAAGTATTTGATAAATTGCTGAATAAATCCAAGGCAAAAAAAGAAACACTCATCTTTGCTCAGGTAGACAAAACCATTTATTTGTGTAGAAATCCAGGTGACGTGTGTAAGAGTTGGTGTGTTTGTGTGTGAAGCCTCAAACTAGCATGACAGATAAGCGCTAGCTAGCGCTGTGCTCCACTGAGGCTGAAAATGCGAAGAACGAGTGCGCCTGTGAAGCTAGTTTGGAGCGGATTGATCTTGTTTACACGTTGACTCGATACTTCACTCTTCTTTCGGCACTCCGCCTCGAGAGCCCATCTTTCTTTCGACTCCCTCTTCTGTTAGATGTTCTCTTTCCTGCCAGCCTTCCTTTGTGCCTCTTTCTAGTTTCTCACACACACGTGAGCATGGGGTGTACATAGTATAGGTGCGTTGTCAGGAGAGTAACACACGAAGCAATGTTGACAGTTTTGAGGGTGGGCTAATGGCAAATGTTGACGGCAGAGCTAATTAGTTACTGACAGCCTTGTCCACATTGAGGTGTAATTTTGTATTAACTGTTGATGGTTTGTGTTAAAGACCAGCACCAAAACCTCAACCTAGCCAACTTTCTCTATTTAATTTCCACAAAAGCCTCAACATGCTGCCCGCACTAATTAGCTTTGAGTTGTCAGCGCTTCTCCCTCGCTAGCAATTAGCTGCCGCAGCCTGACTTCACGGCCAAGTATTGATGCGGAGGAGCCTGTGTGGTGTACAGGCCGGGGAAAAACAGATAGCTGGATAGAGTTGGCATACTTTACACCCAATTACATTTCAGAAATGACCACAATTAGCCCTTGAAAAACGGTGGGCGCTTTCTGCCTTTCTTAAGATCAATAACTGATCTACGACACATTGTTGAGGTTCGGTGCGGTTGGAAATCGATTGATTCGAACTATGCTTGTCCATCATTTGAATTTCTTATTGAATCTTGGATGTAACTCAACATTCAATAGGTGAGCATTTCCAAAGCTAGTGAGAGATTGTATCGAACTTTCTTATTTAGCACAATGTTAAGTCTTATTTTCAGATGTATGACACGAATAAACTTTTTAAGTATTATTCAGCGCAATTTTGCAGTTGTGAAGGGGATGTCGGCAGCCATGTTGTTCTCACATCACAAACCAGTTGAGACCGAATTAGCATTGCCGCTTAGCAGTGAAGTACGTCCCTCCATTTTGCCTCATTGCTTCATAGTCATACGATACATATAATACAATCTATTTATGTAGTGCAGTTAGTACTACACCACAATCAGAATCAGAAAACCTTTAATCGTCCCACAATGGGAAAATTTGCATATTCTTCACAATTACATTTATAACGATCAATTAAATCATTATGTCTCTTTTAAATGATGGCACATTTTATGCATGGCCAAAGAACGTGATTCATTATTCTTTGGTAAATGTATTTTTGATTAATCCTAGACAGACAGTCTCCGCTTTATTTAATTACCGATATACTTTCCAGATAAATGCTTCCAAAACAAAATATTATTCAGTCAATTGCTAACGACTAGCTTGAATACTCAGCGAACAAACCTCCTTATTCCTGCTGTGTGTTTACTTCAACTCAAGCCGTTGTCCACTTTGTGTTACACGGTTACCCATGACATACCATATTTAAAAAAATATATCATTTATCTTCTTGAGTCAAGACTCAAGGTGAAGATGATATGAGTTATTCATTTGCCTTGTGTGTGTCTGCGCCACACCCTTCGGTACGCCCAAGGCTATGGACCCCAGGATGACTTTGAACATGTGTCTGGTTCCAATAGACCACCGCTTACAAGGCTGGAGCGTTGGGGGCTACCGATCAATAAACACGAGGATGCTAATCCACAATTTAGCCTTGTGTTTGAGAAGCACGCCTCCGTGCGAGGAATGGTGCCGAAGAGGAAAGACTGGATTTTTTTTTTTAAACTGTACTCCTATCGGGTGTAAAAGAGCCGTTACTGAGAAAGTCTTAAATGGACGCCCAAATCAGTGGTGAGAGATTGTCTGAATGGAGAGGGAAGAAAGAAGTAACAGTAGACACTGTAAAATCTAGATGGACTCAACAAGTCCGACTGGTGAAATTGGAGTATGAATGAATAGAGAAGTTAGAGGAGTAGTGCTCTTGAAAGAACAAGAGAGGGGTGGAAAAAAAGATGATAGAATGTAAA
Source organism: Hippocampus bargibanti (assembly GCF_051943395.1). Taxonomy (NCBI): domain Eukaryota; kingdom Metazoa; phylum Chordata; class Actinopteri; order Syngnathiformes; family Syngnathidae; genus Hippocampus; species Hippocampus bargibanti. Next base: position 2,992,309 of record NC_142745.1, on the reverse strand, counting down.
GAAATAAAATTGTCTCAAAAGTATCTCCTGAGGCAAGAACTCAATCTCATCTCTTTCAAACACAATCCGAAAGGATAGAGCCGAGATGTACACTATGACCACATTCAGATCATTTTTAAGGGTGACTTTCCTAGTCTTTGCCTCCTTTCCACTGACTGTAATAACCCAATACCCCCATGTGGTATCCCCTAACATCATACTGCCAATGACTGCAGAAATGTATGCGGCACACTTGATACACGATCGTATAACACGAGCTGTGTACTGATCAGGTTGCGTCTCGGCGATCCATAACTGCTTAGATGGGGAAATATCAATATGACTGTTCCATTTTTTTGTTCCCAAGTACTATGATAACACTTAACGCCAGTCAACAGCAACTAAAATAACAAGATGCCATCTCAATCTTTTGTTGACTCAACCCAGGAAGGTTTCTGCTGTGTGGGCCAATTCGAGGTCAAGGCCCCACGGGGGAAAGAGCCAATGAGAGGGCAGTGGGCTGGGATATTGTGCTCAAGAGTGGCGGGCAGGTTAAAAGAGCGAAATAAAGACCGGTTCGCACGATCCCTGCGCAGAGGCAACATTCCGGGGGTCAGAAAAACCCGATGGACCACAGTTGAGTAGAGCGTGGAGGTCAGAGTTATGGGAAGACAGTTGGATGAGTTCAAGACTTTTTCCTCACTCTCTTCCCATCTGCCCCTTGTTTCTCCCCATTTTTTAGCTCCCTTTACCCTCTTTATTCTTCATTGAGTTTTCTCCCTTGAGGGCTGGAATGAGTGGAGAGATAACATCTGTGTGGGCCTTACACCATTTCCTCCCATCTGATAAACCGTTGGGGCACTCCATCACCTTCTTTCTCTGACTCCTTCGCCGGTAAGGGGAGAAGGAGAAATCAAAGGTGGAGGGCGGTGGAGGGATACGGGAATGAGAATAAAATCTAGTTTAGGATAGCATGTGTGCCTGTGCGTTATTTGTGTGTATGTTGGGAGAGCAGCTGTTAGCTAAAGCAGAGATGGGGAAGTATCAGGGGTCCTGATGGCATCCAATTAGGGGAGATAAAATGATGATAAATTGCAGTTGGGCAATGGAGACAGCCGCTCCGATCTGTGCACACCACTGTTCAGCTATTGTGCACGTACACAGAAAAGAGAAGAGGGATAGGAGGAGAAAGGTGGCAGTCATACAGTAAAGTTGGATCCAGAGTTGGCAAATATGGGGATCATTAGTCATGTGTGAAAAACTGTCAATCAATATAATTGATTGTACAAAAGTCATATGCGATACGACAAACATACATCATAGAATTTATCCCCCCACGGTCTGTCGGTCCGTCCATCCGTCGGTCCGTCCGTCTATCGACATAATCTTCCTCTTTCCTTCCGTTTATTGGTTGAACGCCTGCCCATCCTCCCCCCTTTATAACAGTTGAAGAGTATTTCCCTCCCATTTCCTTGATAAATAAAGATTAATTGCCGTGAAGCTCTCAACACATGTCAGCTCATCCACCCGTCCACTGTCTCATCATCTATTTGTAGTAATCTGTGACCTTTACTTGACTTTGCTTTACCCTTTCGCAGCACTCTCCCACCAATCTGTATCAGCTCTTGATGGCCAATTAGATGAGCAAGAAGTTCGCACCATGATCTTTTCCTGTTATGCTGTCAGAGATTTGCATTCTCTTCAATTCTATTCTCATCTTCTCTATGTGACTGTGAACCTTGTTGAAAAGTTGGTCATTAAGATCTTACTTTATTCAAGGTAGCAATTGAGGGGTGAGGTAAACACAATGAATGTTCTGAGCTCTGGTTTCCAACCGAGTAGACTTGTTTTTTTTGTTCATCAGCCTTCGTGGATTCTCCCCTGATGAGAATGGATGAGTTGCGCTTGCTGGCCGAAGATATGCAATGAACTTACTTTTCAGTTCATTCAATACATTAGTCATCCACAATCATTTCCATACATTAGTCATCCACAATCAATTCCATGCAAATGACACAATCAACAATTAGTCAATCAACTCATCAATTACTGTATTTTCCGGTGTGTAAGGCTCACCGGAGTATAAAGCGCACCCCCAATGAATGGTGTATTTTCAAACCGTTTCCATATATACGGTGCATTGGACTATAAGGCAATGAGCAAAGAGTGCTTTCCAAATATAACGTATAAGTATAAAATGTTTTCCAAATATAAGGCTCACCACATTAAACGGAGCTACAGTAGAGGCTGGGGTTATGCACTACTTTTTTTACGGGGGAAATGGAGTCAGTGGCTGCTGACAGTCGTTGTGAGACCTGTTGTGGCTAAATATTACTTCACATATAAGGCGCCCCTGCATATAAGGTGCAGGGTTATCTTTTTAAGAAAATTAAGGTTTTTGGGTGCCCCTTATACACCGGAAAATACAGTACTATTTTTCCATCCATAGCGTTGACCCCAATGGTATCACGTTAATTCTTCTATTTGTTCTAATTGTGAATAAACAGAGCATTTACTTGATGATGATGATGATAATAAGAATCTTGGTTGACGGATGCGGGAGGGGAGGACTGAGCACATATAACACGTTTGTAAACCATACACAAGTTTAATGCATATGACCGTGTTTTTTTTCCCCTGAAGCCAGCATTTCTATCCCCGCCATGCTCTCTTTTTTATGCCATGAATTGTGCGTGTGTGGTCCGCTTCCTCTTGTGTGTGCAAGAGATAAGCCGGGTAACCGGGTCCAGCCATGCTCCAATCCTGTTAGCATTAGCGATTAGCACGGGCTAACAGGCCTCCATTATGAGCTGCCGCTGATTTAACAGAGCCTGATCCTTCATATATGGGTGGCGGAACACACCCATACACACACACATGCGCACGCACAGACACACGCGCACGCATACACACACACATACACGCATGCTGAGCTATAGGAGGGATTACCACTTGATCATTGATTGGGAGGCCACATCAGCATTGTGCGTGCGCATGCAAAAGGAAGGCGCGGTAGCCTAATTCAAAACACACAGTCCGGTGGTCTACTTGCATGTATGTTCCTGTGACTACATGAATATAGCGTGATGGTTTACAAGAGGTCAGATTTTTTTCCCCTCGTCACCTTGAGAAGAGAGAGTGTTCAGAACCAACTCGATCTCGGCTCTGAGTTTGCCCTGGGCTGGTTTGGTATTTTTAGCAGTCTCGCTGGCACACACACCTTCAACATGACTAATTATCAGGCTGTGACCCTCACAGAAGGTGCCGATGTACCGAATGTTACTTGTTACCTGTCGCCATTGGCCATCTATCTAAGCTTTTCTTTGCACCGCCACTCATACGGGCACATTTCGGAGCTACGCTTTACATCTCCAACTCTCTCTTTGCTTCAATAATAGTACTCTCATTTCATTTGGTTTCCGGCTGGTGAGACTCTTTCTCTTTATTTTTTTTTTCTTTTCTCATTGCACATGTAAATCCTGACCTTTCTCGAAATAACCTGTGTCATGTTTATATTTCCATTTTAGAAATTGCTTCTGCCGTGGCCATGCGCGACGCGTATTCTCTGTATGTGTTGAGGAAAAAAAAAACAAGCGGTGCGGTATGAAAGTTGAATAAGCCTTTGGTGCAATGAGAGAAAATGAGCATCGGATCGTAACATAACCTCTCTGATGCCTCCAATGCCTATTAAACACAGATGCCCACACATACTGGTTGCGGCGTTACATATTGATGTACTTGGGAGGGGACAGACATGTTCAAGCAGATTCCTGCTTCTCCTCTCACGTAGCCTCTCCCGATGGTGGATGTTAAACCCTAAACACCTGTGCATAGGGAAAAACGGCTACAGGCAGGCGTGTGGATTCCGCTATGGCACATGCAGTGTATGTGGCCTTTACATAAAAATCTGAATAAGCAGTCAATTTACTCAGACTGTTTTTTTGTGTTTTTTTTTTTGAACTCATTCGCTGCCATTACCGAATTTATTCAGGAATTGAAAAGTTTGACGTGGAGCGCAATTCCCGAATGTGTTCGAGTGTTGTTTTTTTTTCTTGCGGGGGGTGCCGATAAAGCACTGGTCAGACCTCCGGCAATGTTTTTCCCTTCCACGAGGGAGCAGCTGTTGCCTTGTTAGCGCTTTTTTACAGCTTCAGCTGTTGTTAAAGTGCTATATAAATCAATATGTATATATTGTATTTTGTGCAGCCTCCCTCATTTCAAGCTCAGATAGCTCCAGACCCATATAATTTAGGAAATTAGGAATCTAAGGTTTCTAAAATGTTTATGTAATCCTACAATTCAATATTCTGCGGGTCCTGCAATTTGAGTGAAAATGACAAAAACCCTGGCACTGGAGTGGACACATCGTCTGGCAGTGAATGAGTTAAAAATAGCAGCTTTCCCTTTCCTTAAATTCCATTCAAGTCATCTGTCAGGCATTTGCATTTCAATTCTCGGTTTTCTAAACCCTATTTTTTTTACAACTTAAGGCACGTTGCAAAACATTTTGAGCTTTTAAAGTCTTTACATGAAAATCCAAATAACGCAACATCAATTTACTCACATGGTTTTGTTTTTGTTTCCATTTTTTAAGGGACATACATGAATCAGATGTGAACAATTTGAAGCTCATCAACTCCAAACATTCTTATATAGTAGTTTACTTTCCCAAGCGTGCTGGGTGGTCTCTTGGGGGTATGAGGCGAAGACACATTCAAAAAATTGTTAGAGGACAAAAAAAAATCATCTGCCATCCAAATGTGTGTGTGGTGGTGGGGGGGGGGGAGTCTGGTGTTTTTATGTTGTATAATTTTATTTCCTGTCCAGATGTGATTACTTCACTGTCGAACCCCATGCCCCCCCCCCTTTTTTTTTTTTTACGGCATGCGTTGTAAACAAAGTTTTCTGTGGGTCAGAAAGAAATGTTCTCTGTGTTTGTTGGTGGGCCTCGTGTGACGAAGGCAGGGGAGAAAGAATGGGATTCTCATCAGAACCCGTTTGTTAAGAAGCAGAGGGAGGAAATAACGAGAGGGAGGGAGGAAGGGAGAGGAAAAAGAGGAGTGTGAAAAGAGCACGGAGCCAGACATGTCAGGGAACAAATTGAAAATGCCAATTTCACTTTAGGGCCCACCAGCTCAGCCATTTATGGCTCAGACGCAGCCTCTTATTCCACGTGTAAATGAATAGTGTCCACAGAATAACGCACAATAACCTCTCTCGATCCATCTTGGGCTTGGCCATGTCTCCTTCACCCTTGCTGCTGTGTTATCCTTTCACCCTTTCCCGGTTTGCCGCCCCGTTGCTCTTTGAAGCTTTTATCACCGCACCTCACTTCACTTTGGCTTCCTCTGGCTCGTTCACCATCTGACGTTCCTTTTTTTTTTCCTTCTCATTTTTCATTTTGACGATCTGCCTTTATTGGTACAAGACCAAGACACTAATGCTGCTGATTTTGTCTTGCGGTTACAAAATGATGAAGCAATTTTGACCTGGTAGAAACACAAGGATGACAGTACAGTACCTCTAAGATCCATCTCAATTATTACTATTGCTACTGCTCAATTTTTGATGGTGATGTTGATGGATCAGTTTGAACTATTTTGAAGTAAAACTGCGGCATAAAGTCCTCAACCGTAGCATATGATAAAACCCGCAATCCTAAAAGGGTCCTTGCCAAAACACACCTAGCCTTCCAAACATTTTGAGGAAATGATCACTTGTCCTTCACATACAAGCGGCAAGTCTGTTTTAAAAAAATGGAATACAATTCCAAGCACAACCTCAGAGTTCCCATGAGATGTATGAGAGACATTCTCCCTAATTTGAATATCGCAATGCCTTTAGAGCTCGCTCGGTGTAAATCATCCAATCGCAAACGTGCAGAATGAATTAATCAGCCACTCGCACATTGTGACATTGGTATGTCCTCGCTCTCATTTTCTTATCTTTCCTATACACATTTATTGTACTTGAGGGCCTCCCCCCCATTCCCCTTTTCAAATACATTCCAATTCACTATTGTTACTGATGTCACGATAAATCTCCACAATATCACATCGGAGTGGTTGATATCAAACGGTGGCAAAGTTGTTGTGAAAATAGGCCCGTGTTGTGCAGTCGCTCGAGGCGCATAGCATGGATTTCACATTGGGATTTTATCGCCACTCTTGTCCAAGATAATAGTCCTGCTATCTCTCATCCTGGGGGCCACTGAAGGTAGTGACCATAGCAGTGGTAGTGACAGTGAGGGGCTTGCCTTTGACTGACAGAGGCATTAGGTTAGCATGGAAAGTCTTCCTCGCCATTGGCTAAGGCCTGTCAGTGTCACACACAGACAACTGTACGTAAACACGAAAGAATATTAAACATGAAACAAAACAACAACAAAAAAAAACACGAGGCTCATCAAATATATTAGGTGGCATGCTAACCTACATCACATGCTAGCATAAACTAACATGGCGTCACGCATGCTTAACACTTAACCCAAACGGTATTAGCCGAGGGTGGAGGTTGTCGGTTGGCGGGGGGAATTTAGTAAAAGTTATTAACAGCATTTTATCTGTGTATGATATTCAGCATTCATGATTTATGAATCTCTCATGAGACAGATTGCTGTATGTCTTGCCATCGCGTTGCTGCTTTGGAATTTTGTTGTCTCATTTCAAGTCATTCCATGAAAGTGATTATGCCGCCAAAGAGTCAATTACATTTCAGCTCTTATTAGTTCAGGATGCAAAAAAAAATGAAATTAGATGTGAATGTTATTGTGGAAGATATATTAGGCTTTTCATTTATCACTGAATGGAGTGAGTCATCCGGCAGTGAGGATTACAATCTCTTAATCAACTCTGTGCTTTGCCAGGCAGCCTGAATGCGCTGCGTGTTAAAATCACAATATAGCCTGTCTCTCATCAGTCATTTTTATGGCCCTTCAACTCGGGGGAGCAGCGCAGGTTAGCGCATTGCTACCAGCAGCCGTCTTGACTGGATTGCCTTTTTATTTTGGCACCTTCTTGTCACAAACTCTGAAATCTGTCTCTCGAGAAAAAAAAGGCACAGAATTTCATATGAATGTGAATTTTGACGGACTATTTTTTTCTTCATCTTCTCACCTTTCAGTATACCTACGACGGCAATGACATCAGTGACCTGCCGGTGGATTTGTCTGTGGTTTGGAATGGCAATTTTAACATTGACAACCCATATAATATTAAAGGTAAGGAGTTTTGCATTCGCAATCATTGGCTGATCCTGACATTGGCGTTGCCAGACCCTCTTCCAGCTTACATTAGGAAGGACACTACACCCTGAACTCGTCGCCAGTCATTCGCGGGAACTGATCTCATGCTACCCGCACACAACTCCATGGCATATGAGGCATCAGTGACATTATTGCGTACACACGGTTTCGAAAAGCGTTTTTATTCTGGACTAGTAAAGAAACAATTTCTCTCTACATTCTTTGTGACTCAATTTCCGTATACGACACCTGCTCACCATACTGTCCCATAATCAACATGACTCTGTGTACATTTAAAACTGCTCTTGACAAGTGCGTCCGGTCAAAAGCCTTTTATTTTGCGACTATATGATTAAAACTGAATGACGCCACATCTTCTTAGCCTGCCAACTCAAGAACGCTAATGTTTAAGGTGAAAGACATACTCCTTTTCGCCACCCTAGATGCAGACAATGAGATAATGTCTGCTGGATGTAATTGCTAGTAGGTGTGTCTTTACAGTGCCAGCTGCAAAATTATTACGGAGCATATAGTGCAGCAGGAGGCTGGAGGGCATAACGTCCCCCCGCTGTGTGGTAAAGTAACATCATTGCCACCGTCAATATGGTCAGCAGATGACACGTCTCTGTAAAACATCAGCGTGCTTTTCTCTGACTGTCAATGTTTGATGAGTGCAGCTCAAAAGAGAAGCGTCGTTTTTGGCGAAATGGCATTTATAATTGGAGCATATTTTCTTATTATGTTTGAACTGTTATGTACTATCTCACATTATTTCACTTCCGTCACATTATGCCCTTCCATACGCAAAGACTTGAGAATACGATTGAAACTTGTACTTTCAAGGTCACCACATTCCATCGACATATTTCTTGTTCAACACATTTTCAGCCTTTCTGTGGGTTTTATACACGATTACGCCTCAGCAAGTGACGGCCCAAAGATATTTTTTCCCCTCTTGCCTATCTTAGTTCCCTGCCGGCTCCTATCCTATTTCTCAATCACGATAATCATCTTGTGTCGCATGAGAAATTTTCAAAAATTCTGATATGTTAATGTAATTAGGACGGAGTCGTTTAGCAGACAGTAATTGGTACGGGGTTGCTTTAAAGCTGCTCCGTGACCAATGGGATTTGGGGGTGGAATAGCGGAGAGAAGAAAGGATTCCGCTGTACAATTCCTGGGGCATTTAGGGAGGAAATATTGCTTTTAGATGGTGACATTGAACCCGTTTTTGAAATGCTAACGAAAAGTTAATCAGATTTTTTTTTTAATCTTCAAGCCTTACAGATTGTTTATCTTGGCTTTCCCTGCCATAAAATGTTCTTCCTGTCTCCCACAGCTCACCTGTATAAGTGCTACGCATTGAGAGACAGCTGTGGCATGTGTCTAAAGGCCAACCCCAAGTTTGAGTGTGGCTGGTGTGTGCAAGAGAAAAAGTGCTCCCTCAGGCAGGAATGCATTCCGACAGAAAGCACTTGGATGCACGCCACTACGGGAAACAGCCGCTGTGCGCACCCCAAAATCACCAAGGTGAGCCATGTTCCTGGCATAAAGCAGCATATAGCCGTGCTCCAAAATACGGCTTCAAAAGCTGTCAGTGTCCTCTAAAAACATTTGTGTCTTTTTTTTATGTCCAATTAATTCCATAAGCAAAGGTACCACCCTATGCAGCCCAGCGATTAACTCATTCACTGCCAAGCAATGTTCAAAAATGCATCACACGCGAGCTTCACAACCATGGTAGATTCAGGTTACTTTCATAATACAAACACACCGCACCAGCCGCCACAGAAATCGTTTTTCTTTCAAATATCATGTCATTAACTCATTCACTGCCAGACGTGCAAAAATGTATCCACTCCACCGCCAGGGTTTTTGTCATTTTCACTCAAATTGCAAGACCCACAGAATATTGAGTTTTAGGACTACATAAACATATAATAGCGCTTTATCGACACCCCTACAGACATCCTAATAGCGCTTTATCGACACCCCACCTGCAAGAAAAACCTAAACCTGAACAAAATCAGGAATGGGGCTCCACGCCATCCTTTTCAATTTCTGAATAAATTGAGGAATGGCAGTGAATGAGTTCCATGAATATAGATCCACATTAGTGGACATGAATCGTCTTCATAAAATTGAAATCTAAGCAGCATTTGAGACAAGGACATTCCTGTATCGTATTCTGCGCAATCACTTACTCTTCTTTTTCGATATAAACCTTCCTCTGCTTAGTTTTTGAAATACCAGATACAAGAAACATATCCTCGAGCCTGTAAATTGAACATATACTCACTCTTCGCCTCCTCCTGTTGTTTTGCGTGTATGTGTGTGTGTGTATGTTGCCCAGAAACTCCACATTCCAAATTTCAAACATGTCAGCTTTATATAAGGGAGGTGGGCAAAGGGGGGGCAGTGCGGTTGAACTGACGGTAGGCACACTCCCAAGTCCACCATTTGCTGGGTTGACCGCCAAAGGCGAACCATTAAAAGGAGAAGAATGTTGAACTCTGCTGCATCATTGTTCCACGGTTAAAGGCAATGGGGTGGATCGACATCTTCGACGCCATTACTGTGACGGCAAACACAACACAGATGGGCAGACCAGTAGGAGGCGATTCGCGCATGACACGCCACAAATCTGAAACACACTGATGTGATTAGTGACGATGAATACACACAGCGTAGACCGACCGGCGCACCCCGCAGCAAAGGAAAGCGGAATATGTTTGCCTGGAAAGTGCATACGGGTAAACCAAGTGAATGTGGAGTGTGTTCATTGTGTCCCACCACGAGCGCCAAGAGTGTATACGCTCGAACATCTGACAGGCCGGGTGGGCTGAGGCATATATACACTGCGGTGTTTCCATCTGTTGCCATCCATAAGAGTGAAGGTGTCTCACTCTGACCTGGGTCACCAAAGCTCACCAAAGGGAAGAGCATTTTGTTCATGTAAACACACACACACACAAACACGCGCACACACACACATGTTTTTAATGTGTTCTGGGGACCCCTTTTTAGATCATCACTTCTGGGGACCACCCTTTCCACACACACACACACACACACACACACACTAGCCATCCATTGGCGTGTTTTAGACCGAATAGTCATCTCATTTGGAGGGAGGGGCTAGTTGCCAGGGGGAAAAAAAGCCAGTTTTCCCTTTTTAAAATGCCGTGAAATACATCTCCATACATATTCCACACTTGCTTGAGCCCTGAGTTTACTTCCACAGTGCGACTTCTGGCTCCTCCTTCTGAATACATAATGAAGGTAGCGGATAATTGGGGCACTAGCACATTGATAAATCCTTTCGTTAATGTCATTTCGTTCGCTCTCTCTCCTTCCGCACTCACTTGGTTATCTCTTTGAAACAAGCCGAGGATTGTGTGTGTGCGAGTGAGAAACTGGGTGGTGATGGGCTAGCGCTGTTTTGCCTGCAAGTGCGTGCATATTGAGGCATAAATCCTGGCCTCGGGGCAAGATGTTGGTGGAAGTTAAAAAGCAAACGTCGTAGAAAAAGCACTCACAGCAGGAAGGAGAATTTAGCTGGAGCGCAGCAGGGACAAACAAGAAGCGTTTCACCTCTCCTTTCCACCTTTGACATTTACAGTACTGTATGACATTTAACGCCTAAAGAACGTCTGTAGGCGACAGAGGGAGTTCTTTCCTCTGCAGCTATTTTGTTCTTTAGTTCTCCGGAATAACAACACACAAATTGAATTTTACTCCACTTTCTTTTTTTTTTTTGATTGGACCGCTAGTTGCACACAGTGTAATAGCCAGCTGTTAATTTCATTTGCATTTGCACTTGAGAATTGCATGTCAAAATGGCGAAGGCAATACCACACAAACGCATATGTGCTATCCAAAACTCCCTGGGTGGTAAATTTGGCCATTTGGCATATGCATGACCCAATTGAAGGTTTTTTTTTCCTCTTCCTCAATAATATGCAGTTGGGTACTGTTCCACTAATAGCTTTGGAGCATATAATGGTCTCCACTCACAACAAATGATGATGAAGGGTTCTTAGGATTGTTGTGATACATTTGTTTACAACCCCCCGATAGACATCATGAGTACAGTTGAATCAAATGACAGAAAACGGCGTCAAGCAAAATCCATAAAGTTTTCGATTTTGGAACGGTACAGATCAAATGAGGGACGGCACACACGTCTTCCTCCAGTGTAGTGCGGCATTGTCCTAGTAATGGCCTTGGATGCCGCTTGGTCCTCCGTCATCCATCTTTTCAGACCGATTCTCCCTTAGGAGAATGAAAAAGCATGAGAGCTCACCCTTAGAAACCAATTAAAACAACCCATGCCTATATTTGCGCTGGGTAGGGGAGGAGTGCCTTTTCACTGTGTTAGCATGTTGCCATTTTTTTTTCATCCAAGCATAATTTTTAGACAGCATTGCAAAAATACACCCTATTAGTCAGAATATCACCCGCATTCTAATCTACTGTAAAACGTTTATGTTTCAAATATTTGTCACATGTACATTCTCAAGCTAAATGAGTTCTCTGCGTTGAAGCCGTCCTGGAGGAGCAATGGCCAGCGCACCCCCTTGTGAATCGGGATCTTGTGTCAGCACTTTGGTCAATGAAGCAGACTGGAAATTACCCTTGGCGTGTTTGTGGTAGTGGAAGGAAACCAAAGATGAGAGAAAGTCCCCAAAGTCAGGTGTTAAAAGAGATTGGACTCAAAACCAGGGGCTTTCTTGCTGTGAGGCAGCAATGCTAACCGCTCAATAACATTTATATTTATGAAGATAGACAATGTCTCATTTCAAAGTAAAAGCGAACCATTCCCCAAATAAAAACTCAAATTGTTCACCTCAGGTCGTGTTCTTTCTAATCTTTCCCAAACTATTTTGCCCTTCTGCCATTTTAGACGCAAATTTAAGACATCAAATCTTATAACAATTTTTTTTAGATGCCTCCGAGATGTCTTTGTTATGACATAGAGCAGCCGAGGCAAACACATTTTTGTAGCAGGCCACATTGTAGTTATAGTTATCTTGGAAAACCATATAAATGTTTAATCCCACCCACGTATTACATAATCAGTGCACACCAAATGGATGAATAACTAGTTTTAAAATCAGAAGTTGAGAATAAATTAAATATATTTTCAATGTCTTACTTTAGAAAGCATCATGCAACTTGACATGGGTGATTTGCTTTCACAGGTCGCGTAAAATGTTGTGTTGGGTCAGATCTGGACTTTGACACCCTGTGACGTAGACGGTCAAAAAGAAGAGGAACATTTTTTATCCTCGGGAGGAATATTCCTTGGAAGCCAGTGTTTATCCGAAGTGGAATAATGGTCACTCTAATTGACTTCTGCTGAACATTTGAGCAACAAAGAATAAATGAGTTGGTTTGGAGGCGCAATTCAATAGCTGATAAACTTTGTGTGGTCTTTTTACAATGTTTTCGTCAGTGCCCTCTGCCACATCAATGTATCCCCCTTTTCTAACCAGTAGATATTATCTCTGCACCGTTGCTTGAGCGGCCACAATAGATCTAGCGTAAAGCTTTTGACACAACGGGACAAGTTGTCGAGAGAAGAGAATAAAAAAACGACTTTGAATGGAAATCAAAAGCGGTGACTACGAGGCAAGAAAAGAGCGAGTGTTTGAGCTGGTGGTTCCTTTTATAAACGACTGCTTTTTGTTTGGGGTGTCTCGTGTGAAAATGACAAGTTTTCGATTTTTGGGTGTGTTTTGATAAACCAGGCTTGAACAGAGCAAGAGATTTGATTACCATATATAAGGAGACTTTGGACTACTGCGCCGCTGTGTGCCAATCATTCTTTTGTCTCCAAACGGCGTAAAAAAGGGGTGAGTGGGTTGAAAAGCCACAAAAGCAGAGAAGAAGAAGGGAAAGGGCAAGGGAGAGAGCGAAACATATTCACCGTTAGCTTTGTTAGCATAAGAAAGAGAACACGCCATTGTTATAGCATGGCGGCCTTTTAGAATGCCTTTTCTCCCCCTCCCATTTTGTTTCTGCTCACCGTCGTCAACATCGGTGTGACGTGAGCTGGATTTTTTTTTCTTCAGATGTCCACCCCAGAAATTCTTGTAAAGTCGTCCGTCAAGAGTTCGCAGCACATAGGCTGCTATCTTATCTAAGAATTTGCGATAGTAGGTGGTCGGAGGAATCTTTGTCGTCCGCCCAGCCCATTCCCATCCAAAATCATCAAAATATAAAACTTTAAAATGTCACCATGTACGTCAAATCTCCTCACAATCGGACATGTTGACTTAAAGCACAGGTGTCAAAGTCAAGGCACGCGGGCCAAATCCGGCCCGCCACATCATTTTTTTTCGGCCCACGAAAGCAAATCAAACTTGTTAAATTCCATGATGATTGTCAAAATCTGAGCCAAAATTTCATGTTTTTGGATGTCAACCACAATAAAAGTCATTATTCTTGACTTCAGATTTGAAAACGAATTATTCATTAATTTGCTGTGTGCTCTAAATGTAATATTTGAAGGGATTTAAACATTCTAGTGGGTTCCCCAAATTCATAACGGCCCTCGAAAGGAAACCATAACTACAATGTGGCCCGCAGCAAAAAATGACTTTGACACCCCTGACTTAACGCAAAGTGCAAGTGTTAGCAAACTAAAACCGCCTGTTACCCAACACACCCGCTTGTGTTTTACAGTCCTCCAGTATGACATGACAGATGACCCACCTCCTCTATCAATTTCTAATCCAATTAGCCTTAGACCGAATTATCCTGGTAATGACTGATTACCAGAGGGACCCGTTGTCCGCGTCCATGCTGCGGCTGAATTGGCGCGGTGATTAGCGACACGGTTCTTCTTGGGCGGCCATTAGCACCTCTGTACACCTTTGGCAGAGCTCAAGGGGGAAATGGAGGGATCGAAGGTCACTGTCTGCTGTAATTGTGTTCACTAGATTAATCGCACGGAGGGTCAAAAGAGAGATGTCAGTAGGGGTCAGGTGGGTGGATCTGAAGTTGTAACTGAAAGAATGTCAGGGTTAGTCTCAAGGATTGTTATTTATTTTGTTCTTTACTTTTAACGCCGAGATGTTCTTTGTGCCCTGCAGCTATTTCCTGAGACTGGACCCAGGCAGGGAGGAACCATGTTGACCATCACCGGTGAGAATTTGGGTCTTCAGTTCACAGACATCCAAAATGGAGTCCGAATTGGAAAAGTGTCCTGCAACCCACAACAAGACCAGTACATCAGTGCCGAACAGTATGTTGACATCATCTTTCCTCCCTCACCGCCCCCCCTTTTTTTGTCTCTAACAATATTGACGTCAACGTCGGCCCCAAAATCCGTTCTCAAGCCACGCGGGGCTCTTACTTAAAGTGCAGGTCCACGTGAAGACAAATGGCAGCTAATTTAACGTGAAACATTTTACTCAGCTATCAATCTGAATTATAGCCCAATCGCAATTGAATTACCCCCCATTTAACCCCTTCATCACAGTAAATCAAGCCCCTTCTGACAGCGGTGTAATGACGTTTGAGTTGGGTGGTATATGTTCGTGAAAGCTTTGCCATGTTGAATACTCCTTCTGATTAAGTCATGCTTTCTGGGAAATTTCCGGATCATTTGTATGCGGCCTGGCTTCCCTTACTAACTACAACACTGTATTAAGGGAGAAATATGATTGGAGCTGAGAGTGCGCAGGAGCTTGTAGTTCACTCGATTTGTCAATGTAAATAGGACAAACAAATGCAGCATTTTTTTATATACAATAAAGTCTCGTTATATCGATACTCAAGGGAGTCCGAAAAAATATCGATATAACCGGGACTATCGATATATCCGACCCTGTTTGCATGTAATTTTCTCCGTGCGTGCATAGAAATAGTATCGATATAACCGGGACTATCGATATATCCGATATCGATATAACGAGACTTTACTGTATATATAAATCCACTCTTTCCATTTCTTTGAAATTGATTTAAAATAAGATGGCAATTCAGATATTTTATTCGAGGGGGACAAATTAGGTGAGGGCGGGTGCTCACCACCCCCACTCGGGTTCGTGAGGTGTCCTCAATATTCTATTTTCAGTGCCGTCGCTGTCATTTTGGACTCAAATGAGATACTTGCTGAGTTTTGCACAAGTCCCAGCAGATTTCTCATCCGCGCGTCTGTCACAGGGAAGGAAACGTCACAAATTTGACTTTGATCCTTTGACAGAAGACAATGCAGCGCCGGGGATGACAGGTGTCCCCGAAATGGCTTTAGAAATATGCTGTTGACATGTTTGCGTTGTTTTATAATTCATAAACTCCGATTATCACAGGGAACATCTACGGCATGTCTGCCTGCTGGCGCAAAACATTGGGTGGCCCTTTGTTCAAAAATGTTCTCTTCCATTTACACCTTTTTGTGTTTTTCACGGCATTCGAAAGCACGCAGGTGTCAATTTTTAACCCTGTCTGCCCTCTTAACACTGTACTAGTATTGGTTTGTTGTCATGGCACCCAGAAGAGGAGCAGGAGGGGCCACAGTTGGCAGTCAAGCTGTCCCGATAATTAAAAGTGATGTTAGCCGTGCAGTGCCATTAGTAGCCCGGTTACTCTCTTCATTCCTGTGACCCCTGTCACACGCGACGCAAAATTATGCGACAGGCGTTGATCGAAGGTCAGCTGCTGGAAAACAACAATGCTTTTTCACTGATAGTTAGACACAAATATAAACAGCTGAAGGAAGAGTGTGAAACTGAATTGAAGCCCATTCCTGCTAGAAAGGAGAACAGAATGTGACCCAATTTTTTGATGTTTAAAATAATCATTCATTCTTCTACACATCTAAATAATCATAATAATAATACATTTCATTTACAAGCGATAGATGGCTAGCTAAATTGCTAACTACAGCTAGACCAGCTGGCCTGCTAGCTAGAGCAGATAGGTATACAGAAAGACAGACTAGATATATAGACAGATAGACAGATAATAATACTAATAATACATTTAATTTATAAGCGCCTTTCAAAACTCTCAAGGTCACTTTACAGTCACAGGATTCCTTTGTTCTTCTGTGGGTAAGCAGTGGCAGCCACACGCGCCAGCGTTCACTCAGATAGACTGATCGACAGATATTTTTAGTCGTGAGCGTGAGAGCTAAAGCTAATCATCAATTTTGTGTTTGTGACCAAATATGCAGGCAATGTCAGTCATACTCATCTCAATCATTGAATGTTCAAAAACTCGTAACAATAACAAAAGTAGGTAGTCCACATTCCTGAATGGTGGAAGGAAGAAAGTGTGGGAGTCCCAACTTGTATTGACAAGCTTAAGATGTCCTATTTACCAAGAGAGAAAAATAAATGGCCACATAATAAGTTCTGTTTTTTTTTTGTGTGTGAATCAAATAAGGAGCATGTCATTTTAATTTCACTGCATCTCGCGGATATCTTGTTTTTTATTCCTTAGATTTACATCCCAGTAATAGATTTTGACATGTCAAATGTCATGTCGTTCCACCAATGCAATAAAACATATTTCATCCACTTGCCATCAATTCAGCCTTCAACATTCACTTTATGACTATTTAATAACCTCTCATTGCACCGCCATCTCATTTCGGCAAACGGCGTGCAAGTGGAGTCGCCTTTCTTACTGAAAGCTGTCCAGCATTTTAATCACAGCTCTTAGTGGGAGTCCGCGACAATAAACGAGAAGGAAAATAGAAACAATGGGCACACAACATACCGCATCAAAACGTGAAATGCAGCCGCACCGCAGCTGCCATGACCACCTGCTGCGAAGCTGGAAACAGAGTTCATAACTCATCGCAGGGAGTGAGGGAAGCCGATGTGGAGGATATGAGCTTGTTCAATTAATCAGCCTCGCTCACTTTTACCCACTAACTCTCCCTGTGTCTTCCTTAGTACTTTTTCTTCGATCCTCACCTTTCTTTTTCTTTCATTCTTCTTTCCATCTCATTCCTTCCCTGTGGCTAATTAAAAGTCAAGCATGACTTCATTGGGTGAAATGTGTGAAAATGTTTGCCCTGCAGGCTCGACTGCAGTCATTTCTTTGCTGGATTTTCATTTGACCGGCAAGCGCCGTGGGCCCAATGTGTGGCTTATGGTTCTGTAATTGGTCTTTTTTTCTTCTTTATGCCTACATGACTATTGAAACACTGTTGAAAATTGGCAAATGCATTAGGAAGGATTGTCAAGAGGTGGTAATTTACCCTGCAATTTGCTGCCAACCAGTCAACTGAGATGAGGCTTTTGTGGGCTTTTGCGACACCAATCAAGACGGGCACTTTTTTTTTTTATTTTTATTGTTTCTCGTTTATCAGCTTTGTTCCTCACTATATGATCCGCAAATATTCAAACAAGTTGTCTGTTTGTTTCAGGATTGTGTGTCAACTTAATGACGCAACCGGCTACCGGGTGCAGGAGGCTCATGTAGAGGTGTGTGTGAGGGACTGCATTCATCCAGACTACAAGGCCGTCTCCACCAAGGCGTTCACTTTTGTGGTAGGTGATGATGCGTCGGGCGGAGTCCGTCTTTTGCAGGCCCCACATTTGCCGTTGACCTGTGTTATCGTCCATGTGTGTCCTTCCTCAGTCGCCGTACTTCACCCGCGTCAGGCCGTCAACCGGACCGCTGTCTGGCGGCACGAGAATCACCATAGATGGTATTAACCTGAATGCTGGCAGCGTTGTCTATGTAAAGATTGGACTCCACGCATGCCGCTTTGAGAAGTGAGTGACTTCAGTTATCTCCACATATTTGAGTTTATTACGGTACGTTGTCATACTATACATAAACACAAAATATAATTGTCCCCTTTTTTATAGTATGATGATTTATTTTTCTGACAAATTCACATTTTTTCAGACGAAATTTCTTGCCGTGTTTCTATAAGACACTCATTACAAAATCATCTGTTTATTTATTTATTTTACAGTCTAGCATTCTCTTTACTTTTCTTGATTGCAGAAGTTCTCATATGCGACACAAAGTAATAGCAAAGTGTTATTTTTGAAGTGTTACATAATATGTAGATTTTAAATTACCATGCCCTTTAAATGCAGGTTGGAATAAGTCAAATACCCTAATATGATATGACTAGAATATATTGTAGCAATTTAACATTATTTAAATGGCAAATGTGTTTCGTTTCAACTTTTAGTGTCATCCCAGTTTAAAAAGGAGTTTTGGAATGTCAACTATTGACAATTCGTGACAACTCAAGGCGCAAGCTAGCAAAGCTAGCAAATCTAAAACACGTTTTTTTGGTTGTTTTCACCCTATAAAGTATGTATTGCTTTAATAATGTGTGAGTTGCGCGGTTCCTTTTTGGAAATAAATGAGAAATGATGATGAAAGGTTTTATTAATTTATCGAGTTAAAGAAGGAGTTATTGAATGTGAAATATTGACAATTCATGACAACACACAGCGCAAGCTAGCAGAGCTAAAACAGTAGCCCCCCCCCCCAAATCGTATATTAATTTAATAATGTGTGATTGTGTGGTTCCTTTTTCGGAAATAAATGAGAAATAATGATGAAAGGTTTTATCAATGTATCTAGTTTAAAAAGGAGTTAACGGATTGTCAACTATTGACAATTCATACAATACATACTGATTTACCGTATATAGCGCTTTAACAACATATGAAGCTGCAACAGTGAAGTGAAGAAGTGCTTAGCATGGACAGCTATCGTATACAGTAAATAAAGCAGTCACAAATATATTTGAAAGCACCAGGGAGGGAGTGAAAGCAAGATCAAGTCGGAATCAAGCTGAGTCAAGTGAGTTTTGAGACAGCTTTTAAAGATGGCCAGCGAGGGGGCTTGTGAATGTTCAGTGGCAGGTCATCCCAGCTACAAGCTAGCAAAGCTAAAACACATTTTTTTTTTTTGTTGGTATTTTTATTATTTTCCCAAATCGTATATGTATTTAATAATATGTGAATTGTGCGGTTCCTTTTTTGGAAATACAGTAAAGTCTCGTTATATCGATATTCAAGGGAGTCCGAAAAAATATCGATATAACCGGGACTATCGATATATCCGACCCTGTTTGCATGTAATTTTCTCCGTGCGTGCATAGAAATAGTATCGATATAACCAGGACTATCGATATATCCGATATAACGAGACTTTACTGTAAATGAGAAATGGAGGTTTTATCAAGTTATCGAGTGCTTTGAAGCCCAACGTTTCCATTCTCGCTCTCTCTTGCATTTGTTTTTGTCTTCGTACTTTCATCTTCAACCGCAACAAGTGACAGGTCCAACTAATGAGCTCGGACCTCTCAAGTTCTTTTTTATGTGGTAGCAAAGGCCAATTTAAAGCTTTGTAGCACACCCCGAGAAAGGTGAACATAATAGTCTTGGCCTTTCATCCACTGAGCAGCAATAACCTTTATGGCCAAAGTAATGAACTGGATGTGTCTGACTTTTTAATGTGTCTTTCTATGCAGCGGGGCCTCAACTTTAATCAAAATGTATTTACTCCGAGTCACTCATCCGCTTATCTCCCTCCGCAACGCGTTTTCCTGCGTTCGTGTTTTCTTTCGGTCTCTCTCTCTCCCTCCGTTGGCTTTCCTTTGTGTTGGCCGCAACCTTGTCACAAATACATACGTGACACCACAGGCACGCTCGGCAGTGACACTGTTGTGAAAATAGTTACCATGGAAACAAGAGGACTAGTGGAATGTGGAAAAGCCTCTTTTAAAAAGTCATCCTCTTTTTCTTCGATATTCAGCCCCCGTTTTTGTCCGCTTTCAGTGTGCACGTATGCACAGAGAAATAGGTTCAAATTGCATCCTGAGTAGCAGCGAGGATGAGATTCACAAAAAGCAAATATACTTTACTGTAGATGCCATGTTTTGTGTGTACTCAATGTCTACATTAGTACAAAGTGTTTGCATCTCTCTAATTAATGGCGATTGTGGTGAGATGCAATTCACACTTTGCGATGGCATCGTTGGGGAGCGTATGATGCAATGATTTTGTCATTTTACAGTATGAATGAGTGAACGTGCCAGCATGCTCAACATGCATTTTGAAGTGGAACAATTTGATTCCATGCACTCGCGTCTCTTGAACCAAAACCGATTTACTGATTCAAACAGGTTTTGTTGCAAGCCTTTTTTTATGATTCCATTCTTTCCTGACACTTGATCATCCTTTCCATCATCTCCTGGCTCTCTGTGGATTCCAGCTTCCCTGCAAAGGAGAGATTGCGTATAGATCTGTGTGTTCAATTCCTATTCAGTATTTCACACTGCGCCACGTGCCATTTGGGCAACCTGTTCACATTTGCAGAGCGCAAAGGCTCGGGAAGCTAAAAGACTCTACCTGCGTTTACCGTATTTATATGCAAATCAGCCGACCGCCCCACACTGTGAGCAAGCACCTTTTTACACGTCCAGACAGATGGACTCACGGGAGGCCTTTCCCCTAATCGCGTGGCTACAGTCTTTCACCCTGACATTGCGAAACACAAAGTTTCCCCGCAGGTCACAGCTGGTCGCCTGTCTGCTCGCGATGCCGTGACATTACGCACAGAAGACGACCGGCTTTGTGTGTCACATCCGATTTTTCGGCAAGATGGAGCGCAGTAGGGCGGAGGCTCGATGGCTGACAGACAAAAAGTTATTCTGATTTGTGAGACACGCGATTGACATGAAGTTTGTTTAGTGTGCAAATATTAAATACAGTAAAGTCTCGTTATATCGATATCGGTTATATCGATAGTCCCGGTTATATCGATACTATTTCTATGCACGCACGGAGAAAATTACATGCAAACAGGGTCGGATATATCGATAGTCCCGGTTATATCGATATTTTTTCGGACTCCCTTGAATATCGATATAATGAGACTTTACTGTAATTTGAGTGACTCAAAGGACAACCGACGCTTCCGGACAAGTTGTGTCCATAATTTGTAAAATCGCTTCAAATGACTTCTACTGAGCGTATTTTAGTAAGATTCCACCGCATATAGCTAGATTTTACGTTTTGAGACTCGCGCTGAATATTCAGGAAGTCTTGTTTTTGAGTTGGTGACGATTCCTGACGTCACGTCACAGAAGGAACGCCCCTGACCGAGAAAGGACACACAATGCATTTTGCGGTACTTAGTTTGGTCTGAAAACTTCGTGTTGAGCCGTGTCGATGGCGAAATTAGAAGGAAAACACATAAATAAGGCGATGGTGAATCGTTGTGTGTTGCACCAAGACTACTATTTGATATTCGCTGACACAAATCCCAAGCAGACAAACCAACGGAGCTCTGGCGCCATCTTCTGCATTTTCAGTCTTGATGCCTCAAAATGACCCGGAAGAACGTCTTTAATCGATTGCAAACATTTATGCTTTCCTCTTCAGAACTATTTGAATCATATTCATAACCGGATGAGTAACAAGAAAGCATCTTCTCCGAATCTGAAGCCATTGTTGTTATTCTCGAGCAAGGCAAGACATCTTGGCGTGATGTCACGAACTGGGGGCGGGACTTTCTGAAAATGCCCAATTCGCAGCTCTTTTTTTTTTTGCAGACTTAGCACACTTTAAGTCATTTTTATTGGTGTTTTGCATTTCACTAAAACTATCAGCCTGCGTGTTTTGGGTATTTTAGATGCTATAAAACGTTTTTCTGATGTCAATTAGGAAATAAAAAAATGTTGTCTGTTGTCCTTTAAGTAGAAATGATGTGGACACTTTTTAGAAGCTCTTTATACCTTTCAACAACCTGTTCTTGACTAACCGGACCCTCTAACATCCTTCTGCCCACCCAGGCGAAACAGCACCGCGATAGTTTGTGTGACCCCAGCCGGACAAGCTCCAGGCCCCACCCCGGTGATGGTGGACATCAATTTAGCCGAGCTGAGAAACCCAGAGGTCAAGTTCAACTACTCGGATGATCCCACCATCCTCAAAATCGAACCCGATTGGAGTATTGCGAGGTAAGAGGAATGATTAGAATATGCTCAAACAACAAAATGAGCTTTATGTTGCAAAAAAAAACAAACAAGAAAAACACTGGATACTAAAATAATTATGAGGGTGAGTTCTTCACTGCTCACCCTCGACTTTGTGATCTACATAGAAGGCAATAAAAATCCTAGTTTTTTATGAACTGTGTTTGATCTGCAATGCCGCTTGATGCATGTATAGAGGAGATGCAAACGCACACATGAATTATTAATTAAACCTATCTGATGGTTTGGTCGTACATTAACTTATTTTCATAACGCTTGCCCACTAAACTGAGATATTGACTCCCCGTATAAACTCATTGATGTCATAATGTTTTAGCGGTACTAGCCGCCTGCATCTCAGTGAATTGAAAAACAAACATTGCTCTCAATTTTCAACCTCATCTCCCTTTTTTTTTTTTAAAGACCTCTTTTTTAATGCTGTTTATAGTTCTGTATGAAAAGTAAACGTTAGCAAGCAGCGGCAGCAGTAAAAGCGACCTCCCATGCGCGGCTACTACTGATGAGCCGCAGCACAGATATACATTGTGTGTGTAAATATGACTTGACTTTATTGAAATGAGGTTTTATAGCCATGGGAAGGAATCCTGCTCAAACACAAACTGTTGTGGAGTATAAAAAAATAAAAAGCTTGCAGCGAGCAAATGCTAATGGGCTCACTAATATGACCTAGAAACTGCTCAGTTCTTCATTCTCACAGTTGTTGACTTCGACTGTAAACTTCTAGGAAACGTTTGTGCATTATTTTCCGGGGATTTCAATGGGGTTGCGTTAAATATATTCGAAAATAATGGGAGATTGTGTATTTTCCGCACTATAAGGCACACTGGATTATAAGGTACACCGTCAATGAATGGTGTACTTTAAAACTTTTTCCATAGACAATATAAGGTGCACCGGATTATAAGGCGCAGCGTCATCTTTTGATGAAAATGAAGGCTTTTGGGTGTGCCTTATAGTGCAGAAAATGAGGTAATTAAAATGGCTACTTTTAAGATGTAACTCCAATCAACAATCAATATGAAGTGAACATGACAGTATTTTGGGTTGTGGATGAAATATGTTTTTGGCCCTGTTCTTAACTCATTCACTGCCAGACGATGTGCAAAAATGTGTTCACTTCTTGTCATTTTCACTCAAATTGCCGGACCACAGAATATTGAGTTTTAGGACAACATAAACATTCAATGCAGCGTAAGAAACCTTAGAGTTAGACTCTCTTTCATCAGAAAAAAATAGTTAATTCCTAAGTTATATAGTTCTGGGGTTATCTGAGCTTGAAATAGGGACGGAATGTACAAAGGGCAAATGCTGCCCACTCGTGGAAGAGAAAAACAGTGCCAGAGATCTGACCAGCGCTTTATCGGCACCCCTCCTACAAGAAAAACCAAAACCGAACACATTTTTAAAGGCGCTCCACGTCATGCTTTTCAATTCCTGAATAAATTCGGGAATGGCAGTGAATGAGTTAATAATAGTTTTTGACCCTGTTCTTACAAAGGGTTATCTTACTCATGTCACCATCATAGATTTTTTTTACTACCACATAACAATTTTTTTGGGTGGGGGCTTGTGTGAGGAGATGCATTCGGCCATTCTTCCTGGTGCTTTCTACTATCTTTGTGACTGTTTTATTTCCTGTATATGATAGTTGTTGTTACAGCTTCAGCTCTTGTTAAAGCGTTATATAAATCAATATGTATTGTATTGTATTGTATTGTGTTGTATTGTATTGTCCTATTCCCTCAACCACTTCAGTGACTGTGTCCTCTTTTGTCAACCTTTTCCGAAACAGAGCTCATCCAAAAACACACTTGATCCTCTCCGTTCCCCGTTGAAAGTCATTCTCGGGCTAACAAAACATTGAAGTGCTTTCATCAAGATTAGTTTGTGTTTAAACAGCGATGTGCAATTCACACCCTTTGAGTGTTACAAAGGTTTCATCTTGTCACCTTGAGACTTTTTTTTTTTCATTGCGTATTCTCCTTGAAAATCATCTTGTGTAAAAATCTCATTGTCTTCACTTTTTATGTTGTGTCTTTTTTATGCTTATTCTTCTTGAAAATCATTTTGTGTAAGAATCTCCTTGTCTTTACATTTTTTTTTTTGCCTGTCAGCTGGCATCATGCCATTCAAAACGCCTCAAGCCGTCTCTCCACTCAGTTGCCCCCCTACCCCCCTTCTAACTGCTCCATCTATCTTTTTACCGGTTACCCAAGCTTCTAGATAAGACCCTGGACCTCTTTATTTGTTTTTTTTATTCTCTTATTTCTTTTATTATATGTCTTTGTGCTTGTATACAACCCGGCGGTGTGTACACTCGTCCGTGTATGTGATAGTAGGCCTTAAACCTTGCCCTATCCTGCTCCATTTGTAAGTTGTTTGTGAACTCATTAGCTGCTGTCAGACTTGTTGACGGACAGTTTAAGATCGTCGTTTCGGGCCAGCGGGGGCCTGTTAAGAAGGCAGCGAGGAAAAGGAAGTCTTTCACCCTTGTCTCCAACGTCTCTGTTGGTCAGCATCACCAAATAGGTCACAGGTGTGAAGGTTTCACAACTTGTCAGATCAGGGAATGGCGCAATCCTTTCCGGATGTATGTCATGCTGAAAATACCAGCGGAGGATTTCAAGGCATGCCATTTAACTCATTCACTGCCATTTGATGTGCTAAAATATGCCCAGTCCAGTGCCAGGATTTTTGTCATTTTCACTCAAATTGCAGGACCCACAGAATATTGACTTTTAGGACTACATGAACATTCAATGCAGTGTAAGAAACCTTAGTCTCTCTTATTTTATCAGAAAAAAAAGAGTTAAGTCAAAGTCAGCTTTATTGTCAAATATGCTAACATGCATGACATACAGCATAGATGAAATTACTGTCCTCTCGGACCCAGCATGCAAGGCACTAATTCGTAAATTATATGGGTCTGGAGTTATCTGAGCTTGAAATGGTAGTGGCTGTACAAAAGGTAAATGCTGACCCCTCCTGCAAGAGAAAAAACATTGTCCGAGGTCTGACCAGCGCTTTATCGGCACTTACCCGCCAGAAAAACAAGAATCCAAACAAATTTGGGAACTGCGCTCCACGTCATATTTTTAATTCCCGAATTAATTTGGGAATGGCAGTGAATGCGTTAACTTTCTTAAATATTGCAAGTAGATGTCACGTGGTGAAATTATGACAACAGCGACTCATTTTGATGAAGCCAATGTCCTTTCATTTTTAGGATGCGTTCATGGTTCATGATGGAGTAAGGGCTGCCAAAGCCCATTTTCAGCAAATATTTTTTGGTGTTGACATTTGCCTTTAATAGTCCGTCCATTTTTTTTCTAGCGGCGGGACCGTGTTGACCGTTACGGGAACCAATTTGATGACCATCAAAGAACCCAAAATGAGGGCCAAATACGGAACTGCCAAGTCGGAAAATGTAAGTGGGCACACACACATACACGCACGCACACACAAATTCCTGTTTCAATGGTTTTGTGAGGTTCGGATAACTCCAGATAAGAAGTGAAGACCACTGTTAAGAGAAGAACTAGTGTTAAAATAGAACACTAAATGTCACCCCATTTCCCACTTCAACTTCTTTAAAAACAAAGCAATAAAAAGTGGACTTGAAACTGAAATAACAGCAGGAGTGAGGTTTCTGAATGGATACATTCAAAGTCCTCACCCCGGTAGTGAATTTGGTTAAAATATCGTTTTTACTTTTTGTGGTATCGTTTTTACTTTTTCCTCTCATTAAACACGCACACACACGGTGAGTAAAAAGGGTGTGTATCCACATGAAATGAAAATACACACCAAAAAAATCATTTTGGGTGAATTTGTGAGGACCTCTCTGAAACTTTAACAGATGCATATAAAGACCCCCTAGAAGCCTTTAGAATGAAAAACTTGTGAAGACCGGCAAAAGGTGCTCAATTGTCAAAAATGTCCTCACTACGTATGGTATAAAATGTTAGTGGTCCTCACAAGAGTAGTCATCCAAACACACACGCACAAAATAAGTGAGTGAATTGAATTCACAATTGTATCCTGCTATGGTGTCTCCATCTTTCCTTTGTATGTCTTCTTTGGAAGTACTGATTCTCAAATGATACACACACACAGCTGAGCTGTCAGTCAAGCAGCCAAGGGCCCTATTTTCTGTTTGTTTTTGATGTTGAAATTCCTTTTAGCAGCTTTAACCTTTGAAATGTCAAGCAGTAATAAAGCGGCTCCAGCAAATCCCCCTCTCTTCACCTATAGCACCATGGGGCTTAGCTAACCTTCCCCCCCCCCACCACCTCGTCAGCTCTTTACTCAAAGTGGAAAAAAAAATAAATATCCCTCTTTGCTTTTGTGGCCACTCGTTGCAGTCAGTTTGGTTTTACTTGGTAAATTTTCTGATTGACCCCTGGATAGGATCATTTTCCACAGAAGTGATCATTACATTTAATTGGCACTTCAATAAGTGATATGTAATACAGCAGGGGTGTCAAATTCATTTTTTTGCCACAGTCCACATTGTAGTTACGGTTTCTTCTCAAGGGTCGTTATGAATTTGGGAAACCATTACAATGTTTCATCTCTTCCACATATTACATATAGAGCGCACAACAAATGTATGAATAACTAATTTTTAAATTTGAAGTAAAAAATAATGTCTGTTACTGTTGTTTACATGGGACAATTTGAAATTTGAATTCAGACTTTAGCAAACATCATGGAATTTCACGTGTGATTTGCCTTCGTGGGCCGTATAAAATGATGTGGGGACCAGATTTGGCCCCCGGGCCTTGACTTTGACACCAGTGTAATACAGTATGTTGATATACCCCAGTTTTTGTATCCCTCTGACACGATTCATCCCATCCGATATCTTAACCTTCTCTATTTGCTCGACCTCATCTTCTAATTGAGTCTTGTGAATTAATCCGTGTGACTCATGCGTCATTTTCCTTCGTCCGCAGAACTGCACCGTGGTCAACAACACGGTGATGGTGTGTCTTGCTCCATCCGTGGCCGGCTCTGACAAAATTTTCTCTGAGGGGGGCAGCAGCCCAGACGAAATTGGCTTCATTATGGACGATGTGCACTCTGTGCTGGTGGTCAATGAGACATTCAACTACCATCCGGACCCTGTTTTTGAATCGCTGAGCCCAAACGGCATGTTGGAGTTGAAGCCCAGCTCTCCACTTATACTCAAGGTAAATTGTTTTTGCTTTTAGCTTTGCTCTGTTTTTGCTTAGCTCTCGATTGCAAAACTGTTTTTTTTTTTTTCTGTTCACGTCTCTTGTTCTCTTTGTTGCTGTTTGTCATTAACTGCTTTGTCATTATCAGCACCGGCTAATTCAGTCCACTCACTTGCTTTCAAAATATATACATATATATAGATAAATTGTCTGTGTGACTCACATTATTATTATTATTATTATTATTATTATTATTATTATTATTATTATTATTATTATTATAATGTTGGACAAATCTTTCTGGCCCACTGTTGACACACCATGTTTGCGACACGGAAACAATGACTTGGTTGTATGATAATTCACCAATTCACAATGTGTTTTTCTAGGGCCGTAACCTAATTCCTGCAGCTCCTGGAAATACGAAGCTAAACTACACGGTGCTGATCGGGGAGACACCTTGTGCTCTCACCTTGTCGGAAAGCCAGCTGCTGTGTGAGTGGCCCAACCTAACCGGAGAACACAAAGTCACTGTGAGTATTGTACTGCCAAGCGCTCAGAGCTTGTTTTGATATTCCTTGTGTGTATCAGAATCATCTTTATTGCCAAGTATGTAGAACACACAAGGAATTTGTTTCCGGTAGAACACGCTGCACTAGCATCGTCGTCAAAAAAACTGCTAAGTGGCACTATATATGTATTTTGTGTCTTACCCTTTTTTATTTCTAATTTAAAGGACAACCGACGTCACTTTTTTGTTTCCTAACTGACATCAGAAAAACGTTTTATAGCATCTAAAATACCCAAAACACGCAGTATATTTTTATGCAAATGCAAAACACCAATAAAAATGACTTAAAGTGTCCAAAATCTGCAAAAAATTGAGCTGCAAAATGGGCATTTTCAGAATGTCCCGCCCCCAGTTCGTGACATCACGCCAAGATGTCTTGCATTGCTGGAGAATCAAAACAATGGCTTCAGATTCAGAGAATATGCTTTCTTGTTACACATCCAGTTATGAATATGATTCAAATAGTTCTGAAGAGGAAAGCATACATGTTTGCAATCGATTAAAGAATTTATTCAGTACCATTTTGAGGCAACATTGGGGGGAAATGTGTCACCAAAAAAGAGGCAGAAAATGGCGACCAGGCTCTGTGTGAGGAATTAATCAGCCTGTCTCCACAGGCTGATAAATTCCTTACATGGAGCTTGGTCGTCCTCTTCTGGCTCTTTTTGGTGCAACATGACGTTTTCAGACCAAACAAGTACAGCAAAATATATTCACGTGATGGAAGGACTGCTACAAAGTGTCCTTTTATTTTCGGTCAGGGGCGTTCCTTCAGTGACGTAACGTACGGACTCGTCGCCAACTCAAAAACAAGACTTCCGGAGTCCTAAAACGTAAAATATAGCGACAGTATGTATATCCGGTGGAATCTTATTAAAATACGCTCAGTAGAAGTCATTTGAAGCCATTTTACAAATTATGGACACAACTTGTCCGGAGATGTCGGTTGTCCTTTAAGATTCAGCACTGTTTTGTTGTCTTGGTAAATACAGAAAGTCCATGTGTAATTATTCTCAGATTCTTGGTCTGTGTTCTTTATCGCTTTCGTTTACGTCAATCCACTTCCTTCCTTTTCATTCAATGCGATCGTTCTTTCACCCCCCGCAGGCTTAAAACCAAAATCTTTTTAGTAATTTTACATTCCTTATCCCCATTTTTATATCTCCACGCGGAAAAAACACACACACACACACATCTTGGCTCAAATATTGCTTGGGGTGTTTGTAAATGTGTTTATATTTTAGAAGCGTTTCATTGGTCTTGGCTAGCTAGCGTACTCCCGAGGCTTTAAACGCTATTGCTATTCAAGTCGAAAAACCAAATGAATAATGGGCATTGGGTGCCTGTGACTACTTTTATAACACCCTGTGTTTCGTATTTCTTATACATAAGCCACTGGAATACAAAAATAAATAAAAAAGTGAAAATGTCTAGAAAAGTAATCACTTTTGTGCCTGAGCAAGGACTGTTTTTAGTGATATGGTGAGTCAATCTACAAACAATGTACTATCCTGCTTAAGGGCCTAAATGTTTGGCTGAAAGAGGCTCAAGTTTAGTCTGGATAAGACACAAAACATTCCAAGTCGGTTCATATCGCTTAAAGGACAACTGACGTCTCCGTACAAGTTGTGTCCATAATTTGTAAAATGGCTTCAAATGACTTCTACTGAGCGTATTTTACAAAGATTCCACCGCATATAGCTATATTTTACCTTTTAAGAATCGCGCTGAATATTCAGGTCTTGTTTTTGAGTTGGTGACGAGTCCGTACGTGATGTCACCAAAGGAACGCCCCCTGACCGAAAAAAAGACACATTGTAGCAGTCCTTCCATCACGTCAATGTATTTTGCTGTAGTGTTTGGTCTGAAAACCTTGTGTTGCACCCAAAAGCCGCCAGAAGAGGGTGTCCAAGCTCCATATAAGGAATTTATCAGCCTGTGAAAACGGAGCTGGCCACAGGAGGTCGCCATTTTGGGCCATTGTTTTGATTCTTCAGCAATGCAAGACGTCTTGGCGTGATGTCACGAACTGGGGGCGGGACTTTCTGAAAATGCCCAATTCGCAGCTCAATTTTTTGCAGATTTTGGACACTAATTTAAGTCATTTTTATTGGTGTATTGCATTTGAATAAAAATATCATACTGCGTGTTTTGGGTATTTTAGATACTATAAAACGTTTTTCTGATGTCAATTAAGAAACAAAAAAAGTGACTTCGGTTGTCCTTTAAGTCACAATGACAAAAACCGTGGCACTGGAGTGGACACCGTTTTGCACATGTCTGGCAGTGAATGAGTTAATCGATTTTCAAGGCCGTCATGTTGATCGGTTGTCATTTTCTATTTTCTGTCGCATCCAAGTGTCTAACCAACAGGTGGATTCTTCTCCCTAGGTGCGTGTCGGAGGCTTTGAATACTCGCCTGGGACCTTGCAAATCTACTCAGACAGCCTTCTCACCCTACCCGCGATCATCGGGATTGGAGGGGGAGGTGGCCTATTGTTGCTGGTTATCATTGTGGTGCTTATTGCTTACAAGAGGAAGTCCCGCGATGCAGACCGCACCCTCAAACGACTCCAACTGCAAATGGACAACTTGGAGTCCAGGGTGGCCCTGGAGTGTAAAGAAGGTAAGTTGATGTCATCCGAACCTACGCCGCCCTCTGAAGCCGAAAAGGTGTTCTCCTAGTTTACCTTCTACCTCCTCTCAGTGGCTCGAAATAGCTCCCGTGTCCCGAAATAACTGTCTGCAAATCTTTCCCTTGCTACAGCTTAACTCAAACACTGCACAACCCCAATTAAACATTGCGATCCTTTTTAGTTTCAATTTCCTCGCTTGCTCTGTTTCCCCCTCCCTCCCGCTTCCGAAGCGTCCCTCCTGCTGTTATGTGGCGGCGGTGTGTGTGTTTGTGGGGGCCGTTGATGTGATTCCAAAGGAATACTTTGATCTGAGCCAGCCAGCCAGCCAGATGTTGGCTCTCCACCTCACGAGAGCGCCTCCTGACTGGCCTTACCGACATGCATGGCGCGAGAGAGGCGGAGATGGAGGACAGATAGATGCGGGGGCCGAGAGGTGGGACAGTGAGGGAATAGTAAGGCGGCAAATGAAGGCGGGGGGGGGGGGGGATCGCAAGAGACTTGCACACCGGCACATTAGCATAAATTAATTTGGCAGGCACCCGCACAGAGTGAGCGAGTGCCTATTGATGCCGCTAAATGGTTTGTCTGGTATGGGAGGCAGATGGGAAGAAAGAGTGGAATAATGATAACCATAATCACGAGCCTAGCCTTCCATACTGCCGCGGTAAAGATCAAATAAAACACGCATTGTGACTGCTAAAAAGGATACGCCGCTTCACTTCGGCTATCGACCAGTGCGCTATAAAATGAAAGGTTTTGTCGTTTATTGCAGAGTATTAAAAATTGTTTAAGATATAATGGTTTCGTAGAAAGGCTTCAGATTGAGGATTGGGGAATAAATGATCACAATCCCAGTATTTAGGCCAATACTAGGCCAGTCGAGTAGTTCATCCCGTATGATGCAATGTCTGAGTGGTGCTTTTTCATCCCGTAAGTCTGGATTGCGAACGTAAGAAAATTGTTGTGAAAAATTTTAATTGTGGGAAAAAGTTGTGCACACAATCAACAAATATGTAAGCAAGGGGATTCGGACCAATGAAGAACAAAACGAAATCGATAAAAAATGAAAGATTCTCACTTCTATCTCAAAATTCTGACTTTATTCTCAGAATACTGACTTTTTAACTCATTCACAAATGTATTCTGGAATTGAAAATATGACATCAAGCACCATTCCTGAATTTTTGGGGGGTTTGTTTTTTCATGTTTGGGTGATGATAAAGCGCTGGCCATGTTGTTTCTTTTCCACAAAGCATTTCCCTTTTTTCCATGTTAGCGCTGTGTTCCTGCTTTAGCTGTTGTTAAAGCGCTATACTGTACTGTATAAACCAACATGTATGTATTGCATTGTATTTTTGACAGCCGCCCTTTTTAAGTTCGTACAACTCCAGACCCATATAATTTACGAATTAACTCTTTTTTTTCTGATGAAAGAAGTCAGTCTAAGGTTTCTAACGCTGTATTGAATGTTTATGTAGTCCTAAAACGTAATATTCTGTAGGTCCTGGAATTCAAGTGACTGTGACAAAAACCCTGGCACTGGAGTGGACACATTTTATCACATCTTCTGGCAGTGAATGTGTTAAAATGAGAATTCTAACTTTAATCTCAGAATTCTGACTATAAAATAATAATAATAATAATAATAATAATAATAATAATAATAATAATAATAATAATAATAATAATAATAATACAATTAATTTACAAGTGCCTTTCCTGAACACTTTACAATTAAAAGAACAATACACAGAACAATAAAACCATAAATAAAATGATCAATAATAAAATAGTTTATTAAACTCGTCCATGAATGCACTTTTAATTTGACGGGTTTTGAGGTGAGAATTATGACTTTATTCTCTGAATTCTGACTTTAATATCAGAATTCTGACTTTCAAAATGCGAATTCTAACTTTTTTCTAATAACAAAGTCACAATTCTGAGAGTTTTGCCAATTTTATTTATTTATTTATTTATTTTTATTCTTCATTGACCCTGATCCTCTTCTGTAGGTATGAAATGTCAAATAATGTATTTTTAATGACTTTTGGGCAATCTCAGTGGTGGACATGACATGCATATTATGCAAGTAATATGCTACTAAATTCATTTTGACTTGCTTTTGCAATACCTTATTTTTAATGTACGCTACCCACCAAAACACCATTTAAATAACCATACTGGTGATTTTGTGTCTGATGCAGCATTCGCAGAACTGCAGACTGACATCCATGAGCTCACTCAGGAGCTTGACGGAGCAGGAATCCCCTTCCTGGACTACCGCACCTACGCCATGAGGGTCCTCTTCCCTGGGATTGAGGATCATCCTGTGTTGAAGGAGATGGAGGTACTGGTCAGTAGAGAGCATATGATACACAAGTGTATTTAAAAAAATAGATTCTTTGCGACAGGCGCTGGGTTTGGACTCATAAACAAATACATGTAAACTCGATTTGTGAAAGTGACGAAAGGGAATGTTAACAAAATACTCAGATAGTAAGTGACTGAATAAATTTGCAACTATTAAAGACTTTCTTCTTATTATTAATCTTAGTCACCTGTGGAAATCTGGACTCACCCGATCTACATAGTAAATAGCAAACATATTTCAGTGTTTTATCAGAGTTTATCATAATACAATAATAAATATAATTTTCAGAGATTACCAATGTTCTTTCTTCAAAACTTGGGTCTTTTCATGGAATATTTTGGCCTTATAATTTTCAGAAATGTTTTTTGTCGACCTAAAATACAAAAAAACTGCAAAAAAACCCCTGCAAATTTTCCATTTTGTAATCATTTTGCCAAAATGATTGCAAAATGGAAAAAAAACATCTATTTTGCATAGTAAATTTAAAGGACAACCGACATCACTTTTTATTTCCTAACTAACATCAGAAAAATGTTTTATAGCATCTAAAATACCCAAAACACGCAGTATGATATTTTTAGTCAAATGCAAAACACCGATAAAAATGACTTAGTGTCCAAAATCTGCAAAAAAAAATGAACCCGGAAGTAGCCAGTTTCAGAAAGTCCCGCCCCCAGTTTGTGACGTCACGCCAAGACGTCTTGCATTGATGGAGAATCAAAACAATGGCTTTAGATTCGGAGAATATGCTTTCTTGTTACTCATCCAGTTATGAATATGATTCAAATAGTTCTGAAGAGGAAAGCATACATGTTTGCAATCGATTAAAGAACTTATTCCGTGCCATTTTGAGGCAATATGGGGGGAAATGTAGCACCAAAAAAGAGGCAACAAATGGCGACAAAGCTCCGTGTAAGGAATTAATCAGCCCGTTTCTACAGGCTGATTAATTCCTTACACGGAGCTTTGTCGCCCTCTTCTGCTTCTTTTTGGTGCTACACGAAGTTTTCAGACCAAATAAGTACAGCAAAATGCATTGCCGTGATGGAAGGACTGCTACAATGTGTCCTTTTTTCGGTCAGGGGCGTTCCTTCAGTGATGTAACGTGAGGACTCGTCAACAACTCAAAAACAAGACTTCCGGAATATTCAGCGCGAGTCTTTAAACATAAAATATAGCTATATGCGGTGGAATCTTATTAAAATACGCTCAGTAGAAGTCATTTGAAGCCATTTTACAAATTATGGACACAACTTGTCCGGAGACGTTGGTTGTCCTTTAAGAGATTACAGAAATAAAACTGTGTTTAATATATCCCAGCATGGACCGCGCACTACTTCTTCTACATGGGAAAATGGAGTCGTGGCTGCTGACAGTAGTTCTGAGACCTTTTGTGGCTCAATATTACTTCACATACAGTATAAGGCGCACATATAATAACCCATTTAATTTCAAGCGCCTTTCAGAACACCCAAGGACACTTTACAATAAAAACAAAGCACACAACAGTAAAACCATAAGTACAATGATTGATCTAGTCCATGAATGCAATTTTAAACAGATGGCTTTTGCGTGCGCCTTATACACCACAGGATATGGTACTTTGATCCTGAATCCAAACGGTGGCATTCTTGTACATGCGTGAGCCCTTTCCCACTGCACGCTATGCACTTTGATCGTTGTGTGTTTCAAAATACGGTGGCCATTGCACTGAAACACACAATCACACACAATCGCACATTGCGCATTTGTGTGCTGACGTACATGGAAGGTGTCAGCTACATTTGAGAGCCTCGGTATCTGCACCGCGCGCGCTATCAACTGTATTCCAAAGGGAAAGCGCAGCGCGACATTGGATTTTCATTTGTATGGCCCAGGCAATCACAGGCCACAGTAGTGCAGTAGTAGGCAGATCAATTTCTTATTACAGCATGAAGCTCACATTCCGGTCTTCATGCCCGTTTTAAGAGAGGAAGAGACTCGATGAAGTGCCCGTGGGAGGGGTAGTGACGGATGAAGGCAGCAAAAAAGAAAGATAAAGCATTGAGGCGGATTCAGAGGGAAGAATAGGTAATGGGAATAAGTGAAAGGGGATGACAATAAATTGCTTTATGCACGTCGCTGAAACCAAATCAATTTGTCTGATTTTCTTTGGAAGGAGACAAAGGAAGAAAAATGTGCAAAGACACGCTTTGCTCCGAGGACTCTTTTGCCAATGTGTCCTTGTGTAACTCCAAATTAAATTACCAGTCTACTGCGTTGTTCAAGCTATTTTTTTTTTTTTTTTTTTTTTACTCAACCGCTTGATCTATCCTCCGTGAAACATTCTCCTCCAGGTCCAAGCTAACGTGGAGAAGGCCCTGACGCTATTCGGACAGATGCTAACGAAAAAACACTTCCTGCTGACGTTCATCCGCACCCTTGAGGCGCAGCGGTCCTTCTCCATGCGAGACCGCGGCAATGTGGCCTCCCTCATCATGACGGCGCTACAGGGCGAGATGGAGTACGCCACTGGCGTCCTTAAACAGCTCCTGTCTGACCTCATCGACAAGAACCTGGAGAGCAAAAATCACCCAAAGCTCTTACTGCGCAGGTATGCACATAGGGTAAAAACGTGAAGGTCAAACGAAAATTTGCAGAGATGTACTTTGCCGTGAGCTGTGTGTGTGTGTGTCGTCGCAAATCTGGACACGGGCTTTTTTAGAAGCATATGTGGCGTTTCGTCCTCCCTCGCTGTCAACCTCATCGCTGTCAGAAAGGATTACACCCTGAGCACACACATTCCCGGTGGAGTTGCAGAAAGACCTCTCTCTCTCTCTCTCTCTCCCACACACACATACACGCACACCCACAGGTAGTTGAGAGCTACAAGGAATGGAGTGAATGTCAATGGAAAGAGGAAGGAGGATTTACAAAGGGGGGTGAGGGGTGTTAAATGGGAAGGGAGGATTGTAAATAAAGGGCAAGAGTGAGTTTAGGCTCAGTGTCCAAGGAAGTAGATGGACCTTGGATTGATATACACCTCTATAGGGAGATTGGAGCTGCAACTCGCCCCCCCCCCCCCCCCCCCAAACATTCGATAATTGTGTTGTTGACCCAGTTAAAAAAAAGCTGAAGCGCTACCTATGGTTCATATAGTTATAATCGGAAAAAATATGAGTCATTCCCTAAATAAGTCGGCATTTGACATTCAATAATAAAAACGTATCCCCCCACCACCACCACATTTTGCCTTCTCCCCCGCAGACATACTTAATTAAAAAACAATCTAATCAAATAAATGACTTTCCACCAATGTGCCATTGTAAAGCCTTTTTTTTTCTAATCCCATCCAGTGGAGGAATGCTCACAATAAGATGTCCTTGCTAAACACGTTAGCTTCTGGAGATTTAGCCACCACTGAGCATGGCAAGAATTTTCTCCACAAAAACACATACAGTCCCCCCCCCCCAAAAAAAAGACGGGATGGGCAAACTTTTGTCCATTTTCTTTCTGGGCCGGAGTGCTACAGCAAGCTTTTTTTTATTTTCAAGCAAATTTTTGACAACAATAATTTCCCCTAATGGAAACCTGACATGCTCACAAGCTCGTACTGTCCAGGTGTATTCACCTCTCTCAACTCCCCCTCCCCCTTTCCCAGGTCTCCTTTCCTCCGTTATCTCATCTGTCCTGGGTTCTGTTTTGCTGACAGACATGAAAAAGAAAGCGTTCCATATACATCAAACAACATTCAACAGTCAAACGGGAAGCAGGCGGAAGCGTAGGAGTTCACGTCTCGCTCCCGCTACGGGCTTTCACTTGCTGCTTTCTTTGGCCTAGTTTCCCATTTTTCTCTCTATTGTTTTTTTTTTTCTTTCTCCTGAAACAGAAGTTGAGCAGAATGCGGTAAAATTATA
Organism: Hippocampus bargibanti; assembly: GCF_051943395.1. Taxonomy (NCBI): domain Eukaryota; kingdom Metazoa; phylum Chordata; class Actinopteri; order Syngnathiformes; family Syngnathidae; genus Hippocampus; species Hippocampus bargibanti. Next base: position 2,955,432 of record NC_142745.1, on the reverse strand, counting down.
TTTAAAGGACAACCGACGCCCCCGGACAAGTTGCGTCCATAATTTGTAAAATCACTTCTACTGAGCGTAATGGGTGCTACATTGCTGTCATTGACGGCTCGAATTGATATGGGAGGACTCCTTTAATCGGTTGCAAACATTTATGCTTTCCTCTTCAGAACTGTTTGAATCATATTCATAACTGGATGAGTAACAAGAAAGCAGCATCTTCTCCGAATCCGAAGCTATTGTTTTGATTCTCGAGCAGGGCAAGACGTCTTGGCGTGACGTCACGAACAAGGGTTTCATTCTGAAGTTGTTTTTGAATACTTTAAGTCATTTTTATTTGTGTTTTTCATTTGACTAAAAATATCATCCTGCGTGTTTTGGGTATTTTAGATGCTATAAAACGTTTTTCTGATGTCAGTTAGGAAACCAAAAAAATGGTGTCGGTTGTCTTTTAAGTGGTGTCATTTCTCATCATAGTGAGTTTGTCTTTTTTTTTTGTTGTCTTTTTCCAACCTGTGCAAAGCAAAGAGCCAATATTTCATAGGTGCCGGGAATATGGCCCAATTAGACAACACGGTAGAAGAGTTACCCTGAGTCAGAAACAACGAATGGATCATAAAAACACAGTCAAAGTGACAGGGAAGTGTTAGAAAGCAAGTAGAAATAATGCAAAGGGTATAAAACAACAAAATATGGCTGTATTTTCCCTGCCTATTTTCTCTTCTTGATGGGAAATTGAATGGAGAAAGAGTACTGCTATTTAACTCATTCACTGCCACTCACAAATTTATTTGGGAATTGAAAATATGACAGAGCGCCATTTCCGAATTAATTCGGGTTTTGTTTTTGCTTGTTGGGGGGGGGCAATGCAAAAATGTCCAGCATTTCCCTTTTTTCCATTGTTAGCACTTTGTTCCAGCTTCAGCTGTTGTTAAATCGCTATATAAACCAACATGTATGCCTTGCATTATATTTTGGACAGCCACCCTCATTTCAAGCTCATATAACTCCAGATCCATGTAATTTAGGAATTAACACTTTTTTCTGATGAAAGAAGAGTCTAAGGTTTCTTACGCTTCATTGAATGTTTATGTAGTCCTAAAACTCAATATTCTGTGGGTCCTGCAATTTTAGTGAAAATGACGAAAACCCTGGCACTGCAGTGGACACATTTTTGCACATCATCTGGCAGTCAAGTCAGAGTTAATAATGTTCACTAGAGTTAGTTTATGTCCACATGTTGGCTTTTTTTCACACTTGGAGAAGATGTTTGTATGTTTTGAGATTCTATTTTCACCTCCCGCATCCTTGTTTTTTTTCCCAGGACGGAGTCGGTGGCTGAAAAGATGCTCACCAACTGGTTCACCTTCCTGCTTTACAAGTTCCTCAAGGTAAACACAAAGTCTCCCACACACGTTTTGGAGTGAATGCGCTTGCAGTCGACGCGAACACCCCACAACCCCTCGTAACACGCACAGCTGCAGCATTAGATAAGGCGGAGGCCACTGGCTAACTAACGCTTACCTCGCGCCTTTCATTCGGTCTCTTCTAAATGGACGAACGGACAAGGTTCTGAAGCTACGTTCAGACGCGCTCGCATGCGTTGCTGCGACTGCCAAAGCTTTTCAGACGATCTTCTACCTGTCTGTCATTTCATTATTTTACATCCACAATTTGTATGTGGCTTTAATTTTGAGCTGTCTGTCCATCTCACTTTGAATTCCTATTGGGTGCAGAATCAAAGAGAATTACGGAGGCTTAAACCCCGACCTCCGTACTCTTTTCTCTTCCATTGCATGCTTAAATACAGTAAAGTCTCGTTATATCGATATTCAAGGGAGTCCGAAAAAATATCGATAAAACCGGGACTATCGATATATCCGACCCTGTTTGCATGTAATTTTCTCCGTGCGTGCATAGAAATAGTATCGATATAACCGGGACTATCGATATATCCGATATCGTTATAACGAGACTTTACTGTATTACCACATCTCATCAATCAACCTTAAACTGGCATTTGGGAGAACGCTGACCCACAGGCGTTCCCAACAAAAAAAGTGAGGCTTATCCAAGATGGCCGTAAGCTTACATGTTGAAAATATCCACTAGAAAAACAAGCCGTGAGTGAAGTGTTTATTTTGGGATGATAAAGCGTGAACACGGTTTCAATGAAAAATCGTGTCGGAAAAGGCATGGGACTGTCGTTGCCTTTCATAAATTAGCCACCCTACGTTTATATAACCTGTCAGTGTCTGGATTTCTGTTGAGGTCCCAACTCTAGAGTCCTTACGGAGTTACATGAACATTCAATTTATCACTTTTATATGTAGGAATGTGTGTCTTTCTCGAAAAGTTTCAGTGTGTACATCGCCGCTATATAATTCCGTCGATATTCTTTTGTTCCCTGCGAGCTCCTCTTTGTGTTCTTCTCGTGATGCAAGAGGAGAAAAGCATGAGAATGCGTGCGCGACAGAAAATAGAAAGTCGAGTCCCGCCATCCCATCGCTCTCTGCCCTTTTTGACATGTCGCACACAGCAAAGTGCTTCCGCAAGCGTTTTTCATCACTCCGTCGTTAACCTTCTTTTCCCTTTTCCATCAATTGCTCCTCACTCGCACTTTGTCAACTTTTGTTTTTCCTAATTCATATATACACTTTGGAGAGGGTGTGGGGAGGTTGCGGGACACAAGGGAGGATGGATTAGTGCAGTTGTCCAAAGTCCGGCCCGGGGGCTAAATGCGGCCCGTGGTCAATTTTCATCCGGCCCCTGGCTTCCGTCATAAAGTCAATTACATCTGGCCCGCATTTTGAATAAATATATTGGGTAGTAGCTGTTACCTGCATGTGGTAAGTGCTGCCATCTTGAGCCTCAGTTAGGAACAGCAAATTAGTATATGAGTACAGTAATTGACTCAATGAGCCCCCGACCCCAATTTTCTAAAATGGCCATTTTCTCCATTTTTTTTTATTGTAAAATGCAGACAATCAACAAAATAACAAACACTGTTCAACTGTTACAAAAAAGTTAGCGTTAAAAAATGTGAAATTAAATGAAAATTCAAATTCAATTTTCAATGTCAATTCAATTTTGATATGCATGTTTCAAATGAAACCAAAAACACATGCTAAAGCTGGCTGAAATTAACATAAAAAAGCAAATGTGAAGCACAGAATGTCTGACTGAAATCTATTTAAATTAATTGCTGTTATGTGTAAAGAACATCCGCCATGGTGTCCATTCTTACATTTTTTTAAACACCAAATCTGGCCACCTTTAAATTTGGACACCCCAGGATTAGTCTCATAAAATAGTGTTGTCAATTTTCTTCAATGACAGACCATATAACACCCGGACTTCTGGGTACAGTGAACGCTAGCGCAAATGGCTGCCGCTGCTGACCTGCACAAAAAAAAAAAATCCTGTGACTGTAAAGTGTCCTTGATAGTTTTGAAAAGCACTTAGAAATTAAATGTATTATTATTATTATTATTATTTGTATTTATTTATTTATTTTTAATTTTTTTATTTTTATTATTATTTTTCTATTATTATTTTTATTTTTATTATTTCCAATTGAATTCACGCAAAAAGTTCAGTGTCTTCGCTACTGATTTTAATGTTTTTTTTTTTTTTTTTTTTAATCTCTCCCTATGTTGCAGGAATGTGCTGGTGAGCCGCTCTTCATGCTGTACTGCGCCATGAAACAACAAATGGAGAAAGGGCCAATAGATTCCATCACGGGAGAGGCCCGCTACTCCCTCAGCGAGGATAAGCTCATCAGACAGCAGATTGACTACAAAACTTTGGTCAGTGCGCTGACTCATACGGAAGCGGGAGGAAAAGTGTTTATACTGCTTTTTTGTCATTCATTAACTAGGTTTTGATGTAGATTTTTCACGTTTTCCACTTATACTGTAAATATGCTCGGAAAGTGAAATCCGTCATGTCAGCTGGTCATAATATGCATTTAATAAATGCCTGGGACTCCCCCCCCCCCCCCCCCCCCCCCCACGCACAGACGCTGCACTGTGTCAACCCAGAGAACGAGAACGCTCCCGAGGTGACGGTCAAGAGTCTCAATTGCGACACAGTCACGCAAGTGAAGGAGAAGCTCTTGGATGCAGTTTACAAAGGCACACCGTACTCGCAGAGACCAAAGGCTTCCGATATGGACCTGGGTAAGAAGAAGACGACTTTATTGATCATACCACGGGGAAAAATCACTTGTTTAGAAAATAAAAAAGTATTTAGATGCAAAGATTCATGTTTTGGTCCTTTTTTGTGTGTCGTGTAACAGAATGGCGGCAAGGAAGGATGGCTCGCATCATCCTTCAGGATGAAGACGTGACCACGAAGATTGACAATGACTGGAAGAGACTCAACACCCTGGCTCACTACCAGGTAGCCTGGCCTTTCGATGGGGTACAAATTGAAAGTCAGAGAGAGGAAAAACGAAAAAAAAATCAATTTTGGAACATTCCTTGACGTTAACTGAGGTAAGGTAGACGTTGTTCCTTTGCGAACTCCTGGATTGGTCGTCATTGTGCTTTTGGGGTCTTATCGAAAACTGTGAAAAAAAGATTTTCTGGTATATAAGGCACTCCTGAGGATAAAGCGCACCCCCAATGAATGGTGCATTTTCAAACTTTTTCCATATACAGTGATACCTCTGTTTTCGAGCATAATCTGTTTCAGAAACCTGTTCGAAAACCGATTTGTTCAAAAACCGAAACATCACTTTCCATTAAAATCAATGTAAAAAATCTTAATCCGTTCAAAGTCTAGAAAACAACTTTTTAACTATTTCATCGCATAAACCGGATAAAAACTTAATAATAGAGCTGGTCATGTGTAAAATTCTATAAAAACAAACTTTTATTTTCACCAATTTTCTTTCTGCCACGGGGCATGTTGGCACTTATCCCAGCTGTCTTTGGGCAAACACAGGGCACACTAACTTTTCAAACCATCCTCTGCTTGCTTTAAAATCATACTATTCAGGAGATCTTAACCAAATATGTCAGCATTTTCGCAGAAATAAAACAACAATATTAATGCGTCGGTCACAATGAGGAAGACGTGACATATAAGGAAGTGACGTATAAGGAAGCGGAGGGTAGTCGAGTGATGCATTCAGATGCACTCAGTTTGGTTGAGAACCAAATTTTGGTTGTATACCGGGGCATAAAAAATGTGACATTTTTGGTTGAAAACCGAATGGGATGAGACGTTCGAAAACCGAGGTTTTACTGTATATGGTCGCACCAGACTATAAGACGCACCTTCAATAAAAAAAAATTCCAAATATAATACCCTAAATATATAAAAGTTTTCCAAGTTTAAGGCACGCATTACGTATAAGGCACTACAGTCGACGCTTGGATTACGCACTACTTCTTCTACAAGGAGGAAATGGAGTCGGTGGCTGCTGACAGTATTTGCGAAACCTGTTGTGGCTCAATATGACTTCACATATAAAGCGCACCTGCGTTTCAGGTGCAGTGTTATCTTTTGAAGAAAATCAAGGCTCTTGGGTGTACCTTATACATTGGAAAATACTGTGGTTTTTTTTTCTACACAGCGTCAAGTAGCTTTGAAAACATTTGTCATCAATTAAAACTCCATTTGTCTTTGTGAGGAAACACTTGTACGACTCATATATAACTTGACCTCAAATGTTTTTGTCTACAATAATTACAAACCTTGATGGGATGTTTTTTTGTACAGTCATAATTGATTTGATCTGTTGTTTCAGGTGACAGATGGCTCAGTGATTGCGCTGGTTCCCAAACAGAACTCTGCTTACAACATCTCCAACTCCTCCACTTTCACCAAATCTCTCAGCAGATACGGTACGAGAGAAGGTGTGTGTGTTTTGTGTGTCTGCAAGTGAGTGTTAGTTTCTTCCTGTAAAAAACGTGAAAAAATTATCTAAATGCATGAAGCCGCAGCAGCAGCAGTGGACACTTTGGACACGGCAACGTCCCACTTTAGCCAGGTGGGTTGAGAAAGTGACTAACCCCGACCCCTCTATCCCCCCCATTGCAGAGAGCATGCTAAGAACCGCCAGCAGTCCAGACAGTTTGCGCTCCCGAACCCCAATGATCACGCCAGACTTGGAGAGCGGCACCAAATTGTGGCATTTGGTCAAGAACCACGACCACTCCGACCAGAGGGAGGGAGACCGAGGGAGCAAGATGGTCTCTGAGATCTACCTGACCCGGCTGCTGGCCACCAAGGTGAAAAGAGGGGCGGAGGAGGAGGGCGGGGGTCATCTGAGCTGAAAGCTGACTTCCTCATCATCCTGTTGACCTTTGTTTTGTGTCGGTCTCGGAGCTCATTAACATTGTTCATAACCTTTGCCCCCCCAAAAAATAATGTGTGTCTTAATTAGTAAGCTGACCTTTGACTATTGAGTTGTTTGTTGGCGTTACGGGGGCTCTCTCTTGGTGGCCTCGGGGCTTGGAGGCCCGGGCTTTTACCCTGCAATCATGACTCTCCAAATTCCACCACAACCTCCACGAAACACTTTCATCATGCACATGTTCTCACTTGCGACCCCCCCGCTGCGTAAAGTTGATGAGCAAAACAGCCGACAACCCCCATGTGATTCATCGTTGAGTTGTTGCGCTGACAATTTGATTGGCAGCCTGTCACTTTGAAATGTTTTTGGAGGACAACAGGAATTATTTATTTAGCGGGGAAGTTACTTCCAAAATGCAATATGTGATATATTATCCATCCATCCATTCGTTTTATGATCCAATTTATCCTCACATGGGTTGCGGAGGGGTGTTGGAGCCCACATCCCAGCCAAATGCAAATTACAGGGCAGACAGAAACGAAGAAAAAAAAAACGTGCTCACACTCACATCTATGGGCAATTTGGAGTGTTCCATTCAGCCTGACGTGCATGTTTTTGGAATGTGGGAGTAGACCAGAGTACCTGGAGAAAAGCCACGCGGGCACATAGAGAACCTACAAACTCCACACAGGAAGCCTTGAGCTGGAATTGAACCCACAACCTCTCCATTGTGAGGTCGACACGCTAACCACTCCATCCCCATGCCGCTTGATGTATTCTAAATGACATAATTTATTTTACAGTATTGTAATGTTACATTGATGCTAAAACACCCGAATCCCAATGATGCAATTTCCCATCCATCCATTTTCACTGTATTGATGTCAAATACTGCAGCGGCAATGCATCTGATGTCAATTTTTTAAATTTTATTAGTTGACCTTCCATTCATCCTTTTTTTCTTGCGCACTTCCATCGTTCTGCAAGACAATATACCGTTCCAATCCAAGAAATCTCATTGTTTCCGCATTAAGTTAAGCAGCCAAAGTTGCGACATGCAACATTTTCCGCTTGGAAGAGGGCCCCAACATGTACACAGACGCGTTTACACTTTCGCGCCGCCTGCCAAGAGCGAAGCATTCCTCAGTGACTCATCATCCCACCCCGATACGTCCTCTCCCCTGACGTTTCCACTCATTAGCTCCCCGTCCCCCATTGTTCACGCAGCACGTTGAACACGATCCGCCTCGCCTCAATCAGGAAGTCATTAACAAGGAAAAGCCAATGAGGAATGGCCGCCGTTTGTTCTTACTCGCGACATCCTCGCAGCTTTTATGGATTTAGCGCAATGGTTGTAGGAAGTCGGGATGGTTTAAAACAAGAGCCGTATTGCAGTTACGGTTGCCTCTCAGGGGCCGTTATGAATTTGGGGAAGCCATTAGAATGTTTAATCCCCTCCACATATTACATGTAGAGTCCACAACAAAATAATGAATAACTAGATCTAAAATTTGAAGTAAAAATAATGACTGTTATTGTGGTTTAAATGGGATCAATTGAAATTTTGTTTTGTACTTTAGCTAGCAGCATGGAATTTGTCATCATTTTGGAAGTTTGATTTGCTTTCGCAAGCCAAATAAAATGACATAGTGGGCCAGATTTTGCCCCCAGGCCTTGACTATTTCACCTGTGATGTTAGGGATTAGCAAAATATTGGAATAGAATTGGAATAGCTAGCTATCTTGATCGCTAGCTAGCAAGCTTGCTCTATAGATGAGCATTGAATTTCACAAGTTTGATTTGCTTTCGTGGGCCCAATAAAATGATGCGGAGGGCCAGATTTGGCCCCCGGGCCTTGACTTTGACAACTGTGGTTTAAAAGAAGGGTTGGTAAAATGTGAATTAAATTTGAATTCAAGTATTTGTGAAAGCTTGAGGACCCTATCATATCAGTTCAACTTTAGAGGTACTTTTAATGACGGAAAACAATTCTGTGTGTGATGTGATTAAAAAAAGAAGAGAGAGGGAGTTTAAAAAAAGGAAATGTCAAACAGCCTTGGGCTGAACTCTCTTTGGGAACCATCTGAATGACTAAAAAGCAGAGCGAGCTCTCAGCACGTCACCAAGTTAGGATTGTAAGAGCAAAGCAACACTCAAAACACCTGCCAGTGACAGCCGTCGCCTACAGCTACACCATTGGCCAACACTTGATGCCTAATTAATGATCGCAGCTGAATTTCCATTCGAGCCGTCCGTCACCCATTTGCATTTCTCTTTGATCCGAACCCACATTTTTCCAATTTAGGGCACGCTTCAAAAATTTGTGGACGACCTGTTTGAGACTATCTTCAGCACGGCCCACCGAGGCAGCGCCTTGCCGCTCGCCATCAAGTACATGTTTGACTTCCTGGACGAGCAGGCCGACAAACACTCCATCTCGGACTCGGACGTCCGGCACACTTGGAAGAGCAACTGGTGAGTTTGGGCGGAACACCAAGGCACTGTCTGTCACGGTTTGCAAGGTGGTGGTGGCAGTTGTGGATCCCAATAAGCAGGCAGGAGGGAGCAGCAGGTTGTATTTGAGAAATTGTATTAAACTGAAGTCAACAGGAACAAAATCATTTGAACAGAAAAATACAAAGTATCAAAAGAAAACTAAGAGTAAAAGTCTGCCAAGATGAAACAAACGCAGGCACAACATACAATGCATACTCAATGCATACAATTACATACACAAAGCACAATGCATACAATGACCCGAAGCCGAATGGTCGTGCCGGGAGTCCTTTTGAATGCCACTGATTGTAACGACCAGCACCTGCGAGGCTGCAGGCAGGGCTGACAGCGCTACCCGTTGGTCGCCAATCCGAGCGTGGCAGTCCGCCACTGATCGGGACGACCAGCACCTGTGCAGGTGCAGGCGGGGCTGACAGCGCCACCCGTTGGTCGCCAACCAGATCGTGACACTATACAGTCAGACCTCGGTCTTTGAACGTCTCGCTTCTCAACCAATTCAGTTTTCGACCAAACATTTGTAGTTTTTTTATGCCTCGGTTTACAACCAAAATCGGTTGTCGACCAAACTGAACGCACCTGAATGCACCACTCGACTCCCTTCAGCTTCCTTATACGGCACTACCTTGTGTCACGTCTCATTGTAACTGACCCATTATCCTTGTGTAGCGTTCCATTGTGAGCAGGCGTGTTTGTATTGGTCAATCCCAACAAAAATAAAAAAATTAAAAAGCAGACATTGATTATAATGGGAAATGTTTCCATTTCCGACCAAAGCGGTTTTCGAACAGATTTCTAGAACGGATTATGATCGAAAACCAAGGTTTGAATGTTTATAAATGATGAAGAATAAAGCTTTATTGTATTTTCCAATTTCATCTTGTTGGCATATTTAACTCATTCACTGCGATTCCCAAATGTATTCAGTAATCGAAAAGCACGACGTGGAGCGCCATTCCTGAATTTGTTCGGGTTTTGTGTTTTCATGCGGGCGGTGGGTGGGAGTGCTGATAAAGCGACGGTCAAGGACTGGGGCAATGTTTTTCCCTCCCACGAAGGGGCAGCATTTGCCTTTTGTACAGCCGCCACCATTTCTAGCTCAGATTACTTTAGAACCATATAACTTAGGAATTAACTCTTTTTTTCTGATGAAAGACGAGAGTAAGCTTTCCTATGCTGCATTGAATGTGTATGTAGTCCCAAAACTCAATAGTCCTCACAATTTGAGTGAAAATGCCAAAAACCCCGGCACTGGAGTGGACACGTTTTTGCACATAGTCTGACACTGAATGAGCTAATGAATAAGATGTGCCAAATTTTGGCTTCCTTACACCTTCAACATCTGCAGATGAAGAATCTTGTTCTTTCTCCATCCTTGTAGCCTCCCCCTACGCTTTTGGGTGAATGTGATCAAGAACCCGCAGTTCGTCTTCGACATCCACAAGAACAGCATTACTGACGCCTGTTTGTCCGTGGTGGCCCAGACCTTCATGGACTCCTGTTCAACATCTGAGCATAAATTAGGAAAGGATTCACCATCCAATAAGCTACTTTACGCAAAAGACATCCCCAACTACAAAAACTGGGTGGAGAGGTGTGTATATCCAACTCACCTCGATGTCCTCGTCGAGACTTCCCATCAATAATTGTCGTCGCTGTTCGTCCAGGTACTACTCTGACATCTCGAGGATGTCGGCCATCAGCGACCAGGACATGAGCGCCTACCTGGCCGAGCAGTCACGGCTGCACGCCAACCAGTTTAACAGCATGTCTGCCCTCCACGAGATCTACTCTTACATTGTCAAGTATAAGGACGAGGTGAGAGCTCACGTCTCGTTACGGGAGATCAGCCGGAGTGAAACAACTTGAACGACGTGACCAGAAAATGGCTGAAAACGTTCGGCTTGGCTGGGTACGGCGCCGCTTTCTGTTTTAAACTTCCTCGTAAATGTCAGCTTTGCAGATGTCATGTCTCCGCCTTGTAGCTGCTGTATTTAGTGGTAATGACACTAGCTACAAGAGGGGAGACGTGACATCTGTAAAGCTGACATTTAAGGTCAAGTTAAAACCAAAAGCGGCGCAACTCCATCAGCCCGGGTAGGGTTCATTACATCCACATCTCGGCACCTGCGCCTGTCAAAGGGCAACTCTTTGAAGAGCGCCCATTTCCCGCTGCAACATTTTGCGAGGCGTTGTTTACGTTGAGGTTCTCATTTCAAATTCAAATGTCCATCGCATATCTCAGATATGTTCTCGATGAGAACAAAGTGGAATTACCACTTTTGGTTGTTGTTTTTGTGTGATTATTTGTTATATTAGTCAATGCTAATTTCCTGTTAGCATGACAATTGGATTTTACATTGCTACAAAACTGCCACGAAATGACCTCGGAGATGCCGAGTTTCAGAAGGTCGCGCCCCCTTGTTCGTGACATCACGCCAGGACGTCTTGCCTTGCTCGAGAATCAAACAATGGCTTCAGATTCGTAGAAGATGCTTTCTTGTTACTCATCCAGTTATGAATATGATTCAAATAGTTCTGAAGAGGAAAGCATACATGTTTGCAATCAATTAAAGAAGTCCTTCCGTCTCATTTTGAAATGTCTGGACTCCAATGTAGCACCCAGAAAATGCCCAAGATGGCGCCCAAGCTCTGTTGGGAATGGGCTTTGTTGAGCAATCTTGCTGATTCTAATAATATTTACTCGCCTTGATTTCTCTGAGGCAGACTTTTTAATGTAATACATAATGTTTTTAAAATCATTTCAAATATTGTACGGGGTACTACAACTATTATGGGGGGAAAAAAAATTCCCCAAAAAATTGTGAACCGATCTCACTCACAAAGACCAATTTTGCTCAAATCCAGTTCATCTCAACTGGTGTTAGCCAACGACAATGCTGCCGCCGATCGCTACTATTGTCAAGGCAAACCAGCAAAAGTAATCCTCAATAATAAAAGCATTGCATCCACATGTATTTTATTTATTACAGTACCTATGCTTGTCTGTGACTGTGAAGTGTCTTTGAGAGCTTTGAAAGGCGCTTAAAATGTCATGTATCATTATTATTACATGTGCGGTAATCTGTCTGCATTTCCGCTTGTGTTAGCGTTTTTTTAGCGTTTAGTTATAGTACGAGGTACTATAACTTTTATATGGGAATTGTAATCATTTATAAGGGTAGTTATTAGCTAAGGTTGACAAGTAGGGTCATGTATTGTTCCTTTTCCTTCCATTTCCAACCTCACTTTCAAAAATAAGATAAAAATCGGAAGTGGTGAATCAGAATCATCTTTATTGCCAAGTATGTAGAACACATAAGGAATTTGTTTCCGCTAGAACATGCTGCACAAGTATCATCAGTATCATCATACAGTTCCATTTGGGCTACTGTTCAAAGAGTTAATGGGTTGGGGGAAGAAGCTAGAATGTATGTAGAATGTTGTAGCTAAAATTCTGAGTCAGCTGATTTGACACAAGGCTTGAATTTCAAAAATCCACCAGTATCCAACCTCAACCCCGTTCCCCGTTCTTCTCTCTCTTCAGATCTTGTCAGCGCTGGAGCGGGACGAGCAGGCCAGAAGGCAGCGTCTGCGGAGTAAGCTAGAGCAGGTCATCGACACAATGGCCCTGACGAGCTGAGGATCATCCGACGCCGGCGTCCATTCATCTCCCTCGCTCACAGACAACCAACACAAACTGCAAAAGCATCCAGGCGGTATACTCCAAAACGCAAGGAGATTGGGCGGGCGGGCGGGCGGCGGGTGTCAGCAGAGGTGGGCGGGTCTGTGTATGCCTACGTGTGTTCGTCGTCGTGTATGTGTTGACCGAGCGGACATTTTCACACGCTGCGTCCATGGAAGGGAAGTTTTCAGTGAGAGCTTTTGCTTCCTGTGGATGTTATTTGAAAGAACTCCGTGCGGGGCCTCTCGTGCACAATGGAGAGAAGCTTTGTGGCTCACGTGTCGGGATGATGGCTTTTATTTTATGTTATTATTTTTCCATCGCCCACCCTCCAAATGTTTTGTACAAATGTAATCGACCGCCCACTCTCTGATCTCTCGCCACTTGTATTACTGCTGAATTTGCACAATTTACAGAAACGCTACAAATGAAGAATATATAGATGTTATATATAAATACAGACACATTTTTAAAGATTAAGGGGAGAGAAAGGCGTTCTCCCCCCCCCCCCCTTCTCCCCCTTTTTGGTTTTAATCAAGAGACAAGATACAACAGTACAGTTAATAGTTGAAGTGCAAAGAAAAATGCTCCGAACAAAACAAAAAAGAAGAAAAACAAGAAAAAAAAGTCGTTCTGTGCCATGTTTTCTTTGAATGTTGTTTGGTGCAAAGACATTTTGTTCGATGGAATGTGCTACCGTATGATTTTGAGTATGAAACATGCCTTGTGACTGAAATGAAACGTTTGAGACCGACAGAAGAAGACAAAAGACAACTGGCGGGGTCGTTTTAGGGATTCACACTGCTGCGTTTGTTCAGAAGATTTTTTTTTTTGGGTGGGGCAGTGTTCGGAAGGCCTCGCTCCAATCCACAAAAACGCCAAAAGACGGCACCAAGAAGTACATTTTAGTGAAATCGCCGAAGCCCAGTGAGATGCCTTTGAAACTACCAGTGGGCCCCAAAAACACAAACTTGAACTACGGCGTTCAACTCAGCTTCTTTTCAACTTGCTGTTGAGAAAATTCACTTTTGATTTTAGCTTTTTTTTTTTTTTTGCTCCGGCCAAAACCAAACTGTGGTCTCAGTGATGTTTTTATTTGTAAATGGTAAACTTTCTCATGTGTTCATTTTGTAATCGGGTCCCACCCCTTTACCCCCCTCGCACCCAATATGTAAATTGTACATTTAATGGTACGCTGAAGGCAAAAAAACACAACACATACATATAGACAATATATATATATATATATATATATATATATATATATATATATATATATATATATATATATATATATATATATATATATATATACAGTATACATATATGTGTATGCGTGTGTGTATATATATACAGTATATATATATATATATATATATGTGTATGTGTGTGTGTGTGTGTGTATATATATATATATACACACAAAAACTATCTTCAGTTAGCCTGGAGGTTAAAAAGTACTTAATGGGACCTCAGTGGGGGGTCCAACTGATGAGCGTCTGTGTTTTTGTGATGGAAATGTGACTTTGCTGCTTTAAATCTTCTTGTCATTTGTTTTTCCAGCCCATTTTTTTGGGGGTCGGGGGGTTGTCATTTATTGCTGATCATAAATGCTGTGGCTCTCCAGTTTATTATTATTATATTTTTTTTTTTTTTTCGGTCCCTTAGTTCAAAGTCAACACATTACAGTACCTTTGTTTACATGAGTGAGACGTTGTCGTAACTTCAACTGGATACATTTTACCTTGCCACCGTCACAGATTTTGGGACTCCTGTCAAGAAAAAAAAAGTCAGTTTGCGAAAGGTCATTTCCCCATTTGTGACAAATCCATCACATTCGTGCCACGTCCGTTGTGGGCACCGTTAAAAACTACATGTGATAGACGGATCGGAACAGTGTAACCTGATGGCTGATGACCCATCTCCTCCCTCTTATGTTCCCACACACCCCTCCTGTCCAAGCACACCATGTATGTGACCAACATTCTGAACTCATTCTCTCTCAGGTTCATAGTCTGCTTGTGTTTTTTTATTTTCATGCTTCTCGTTGTGAATCAAATGACAACGGGCGCTTTGAATGAGGCTTCAGTCATGTTTGCGCTGTTGGGGTTGATAGTGGACTTGTTCCAAAATGTGTGTTACGAACAACATCAACACTGAAAAAAAAAAGTCCGATCACCGTCCTCTTTCATTTCTTACACCCCCCCTGACCCCTCTTCAAAAAAAGTCTGGAAACTGAGCTGCATCCCAAGCAAGACAACCAGAAATCCAGTTGAGACCAAGCGGCGCAAAGGAATTTTCCAATTTTGTGTCTCAGACTTGAAGCAACTGTCACAAGTTTGCGGGTGAACATTCATTGTGTAAATATTCGGTTATTTCCTACTTTGCAGATTTACTACTTGTAAATAAACATGCATCAAGGAGAGATTAAACATTTTTTGCTAAATAAAAATGCCTCTTTGTTATTTCAAAGATGAAAACGGGTTACAGTCGGGTTACATCAATGTTTGTATAGCTTTTATCGCCACAATATTGCGATGATTTGTTTTATTAACTCATTCACTGCCATTCCCGCATTTATTCCGGAATTGAAAAGCATGACATGGAGCGCCATTCCTGAATTTGTTCAGGTTTTGGTTTTTCTTGCAGGGGGCGCCGATTAAGCACTGGTCTGACCTCATGCAATGTTTTTCCCTCCCACGAATTTGCCTTTTCTACAGGCCGATCGTCAGTCAGGACAATAGAAGTAATCAGTGGAGTGGATTAGTCCTCTGCTCCCCCCTAACATGTGAGCAGGGACCAATCATAGCAGAGTTCGGCACCGCCACGTCTGGACAATAGGGATGTAAATAGGGTCGAAACTACCAGTAAGACTTTAGTTTGCTGACGAAGCTTCTTGGATAAGAAGCGAAAAGTCCGACACCTTCAAAGAAGTACAGATGACGACTGAAGAAACTTTTTCATCGATGTGCACTCTATATGTAATATGTGGAGAGGATTAAACATTCTAATGCACACCCTAACTACGATGTGGCCTGCGTCAAAAAATGAGTTTGACACCGTTGCCCTATTCCAACCATTTTCAATAGCTCCCTCCCCCAACCCAATTCAACCGATCATCTCTTCACCAAGCGCCTGATAACGATATCATTGGTATAAAAGCAGATTTCAACATTTAAGACTGAGATATTTGTAATACTTCATAATCCGCGATCTTAAAAAGCAGCATCAGAATATTCAAGACTGAAAGTGCCAAGAAGAGCTCGGTCGGTCATCCTTCATCTTCTCGTTAGCAGTGAAAAGATGCACATGCATGAACGCTTGACCTCCCTTAAGTTTATGGCAGGGGGAAGGACATTTTTCCCTTTGGACATAAGGGTCACTGCGTATCAATGCAAAGTGATTGGCCATATCCCAGCATGCCACACTGCGCCTCCTGATGGCTTGGGACCAATCGGGCATTAACAAGGCCCTCCGTTGGGCATTATTTGGGTCACTGAAGAAAGTGATGGCTGGGAAATGATGTTATGGCGTTTCGGGGGAGTAGAGCATCGATCCACATGTTGGACGACGACAACATATTTTTTAAGTTTTTTGCTATTATTTTAATGCTTTGTATTATTAATGAATGTACGCAGCATCACAGTGATTGACAGGTTAGCACGTTTGTGTCATAGCTCAGATGTCTAATGTCGGATTACAGGCTCTGGTTTCCCGTGTGGAGTTAGCATGTTCCGTGGTCAGATAGTATTTCCTTCCAACATATGTCTCAAGCCCACGCATCCCCAGAGGCCATTTTTAGGCCTTGTCGCATACTTGCTACTCACTTATGCATTGATCTGGCCCTGTTCCTCAATGTCAGAAAGAATCCTATTGCTACGTGAACCTGCTAGCCTGCGTTAGCATCGCTCACGTCCATTCATTTCATCTCCTTAATGGCTGCTCAAATGTAGCGTCAAAGTAACCAGGAAACACCTTGTTGCCAGCCCGCGGCGTAATGACTCCCCTCGTCCGCGGTCTTTCCGAGCGTGACCGCCATCATTCATCATTTGAGCACTGACATGTTGAGCTCTCCCAACCTTATCGCGTGTAGCTTCTACGGGCGCTAACATGCAAGACTGGCTGAGGGTTAATAAAAGAGTCAAAAGCGGGAACGAAATTGAGCATATTGCAATCAGCATAAAACACCTTGTCTTATTATTTTTTCCTCCGTCTTCTTGTGCCTTCTTAAAATCATTAACCGGCTCCCATTGAAACCATATAAGACAGCAAATGTTATCGGCAAGCACCATGTGTAACCAGTCGAGCTAATTCAATTAAAATTCCATACAAGGAAGAGCGCCGAAATTACGTGGCGGTTGCGCGAGCGCTGAATGTCGTAATGATCCTGTCAAGAGGCAAATGATCTCGCTGCGCCAACTTGGCGATAAATTCCTTTGCCCGGATGCTCACTTCCTGTCCTTCCCTCCCTCCACCTTGCGCAATGATGTTGCTTTTATTAATAGGGAGGTGTTCTATATTTGCCACCACTACCTTGACCCGTTACCCTTTAACGATGGTTTGAAAGGGGAGTGAAAGAAGCTACAGTAAAGTCTCGTTATAGCGATATTCAAGGGAGTCCGAAAAAATATCGATATAACCGGGACTATCGATATATCCGACCCTGTTTGCATGTAATTTTCTCCGTGCATGCATAGAAATAGTATCGATATAACCGGGACTATCGATATATCCGATATCGATATAACGAGACTTTACTGTATTTTCATAAAACAGAAAACTCCTTCAGTAAATCGCCATCGTGGGGTGAGGTTCAATTTGGTTCGTTCCTAAAACGGACTTCTTAGGCAACATTGGCTTTGTTATGCTGATGATGGGATACCGGAGCAAATGGGGAAATCAGGCCAGTCGTAGACCCCATACTCAGGTAGGGCAATAGAAGTAAACAGTCAGGAAAATGAGATTTTTTGGGGGGGAGATAAATGAAATAAAAATCATTGCAGTCCTTGTAGATGTGGATGGAAGCTTTTAGTTAATTAGCATGTGAGTATTCTGAAGAAAATTGACACATCTCTGCTCCAGAGGCTTTTTTTAATGCCTAATCGTATTAAAGCACATTAAGGGTCATTTTTTTTTAAACGTGCAAAACTTTTTCCAAGGGGCAGATATATGATAAGAGCGCTTTAATGAGCTGATTTAATTAGCCCATTTAGCGTGTTTTTTTTTTTTTTGCCCTTGTTTTTCTGTTGCTCTGTAGATTTTCTTTAAGGGTGTTGGTGGAGTTAATGACTTAACATAACTGTGCTTTTACAAGATAATTTACTTCATATTTTCCAGAGAAGCAAAGTTTCACAACCAAAATGGAAGTAGCCGCGCAACAAAAACAACTTTTCTGAGTACAACAAATGCCCGTCTGCGTCTTTTCGATGTAGCTTTTCAGTATTCATCATCGTCAAAGAAGGGATTCAAATTTCATGGCTGATCTTTTCTGACTGATTTGTTAATTTCTCCACAGGTAGAAAAGCATCTGAGTCCTGCGCTTCGCTGACATTTTCGTTTCCCGATGTGACGGTACCGCGCATGACTTGACACACTAGCGGAACCCTTGAGATTGAACACATTTCGTTCTCTGAGGCTCGTCGATGTATGATTTGTTCACAATTCCAAAACATAGTGTCCCATTGGAGATAATACAAAGTGAATTAATACGTTCCGGCGTCATAACGTATTCGGTCCTATCTATTTGTCTGGAATTCAGTTTAGTGACCATCAAAGAATCAACTCAAAGTATGATTTGTTCACATTTCCAAAACATAGTGTCCCATTGAAGATAATACAAGGGGAATTAATCCATTCCGGTATCAAACATATCGTACTCGGTCGGATGTACCTGTCTTGAATTCTGTTCAGTGAGCATCAAAGAATGAACTCCAAGTATGATTTGTTCACATTTCCAAAACATAGTGTCCCATTGGAGATAATACAAAGTGAATTAATCCGTTGCGGCGTCATAACGTATTCGGTCGGATATACCTGTCTTGAATTCAGTTCAGCGACCATCAAAGAATCAACTCTAAGGATGATTTGTTCACATTTCCAAAACATAGTGTACCAATAGAGATAATGCAAAGTAAATTAATCCGTTCTGGTGTCAAACATAATGTAGTCAGTCGCATGTATCTGTCTGGAATTCAGTTTAGCGAGCATCAAAGAATCAACTCAAAGTATGATTTGTTCACATTTCCAAAACATATTGTCCCATTGGAGATAATACAAAGTGAATGAATACGTTCCGGTGTCAAACATACCGTAGTCGGTCGGATTTACCTGTCTTGAATTCAGTTCAGCGACCATCAAAGAATCAACTCTAAGGATGATTTGTTCACATTTCCAAAACATAGTGTACCAATAGAGATAATGCAAAGTAAATTAATCCGTTCTGGTGTCAAACATAATGTAGTCAGTCGCATGTATCTGTCTGGAATTCAGTTTAGCGAGCATCAAAGAATCAACTCAAAGTATGATTTGTTCACATTTCCAAAACATATTGTCCCATTGGAGATAATACAAAGTGAATGAATACGTTCCGGTGTCAAACATACCGTAGTCGGTCGGATTTACCTGTCTTGAATTCAGTTCAGCGAGCATCAAAGAATCAACTCAAAGTATGATTTGTTCACATTTCCAAAACATAGTGTCCATTAGAGATAATACAAAGTGAATTAATCCGTTCCGATGTCAAACATAACGTAGTCGGTCGGAATTACCCGTCTTGAATTCAGTTCAGCGAGCATCAAAGAATCAACTCAAAGCAGTGGTAGCAGCATCGTAGACTGTTTCTACACAAACATGATCACCAAGACAAAGACCAGCCTACGCAAAACATCGCTTCACCACTTAGCCGCCACAGGCTAATTCATGCTAGCTTACGCTTCTTTTGATATATTTGGTGGTCAGACATGGGAGCTCACCTCTCCGTAATGGGTCTCGTCCCTGCGGGATCTTCCCCGAGTCTGTCCAATTAGAGCCGCCGCCCCCTCACGGACATTTGTGCAGGAATACTTTGACGATGTGCGTTCGCTCACCATCGATCGTTGCGCGAGTGCACGTGAGGAGGAGGTTAGCGGTTTACACCTCCCACGTGAGACACTGTCAGTCAATTTAATGATGAGTCAAGCAGGGAATCCAGTTCTTTAAAATTGTTGCTAATAGCTTCTGTAGTCCGCAGCGGGCTTCTTGGCTTCCTCCCACACACACACACAAAATGGCTGACTTTGATGTCTCCAATTTGATTTTCAGTTACGCTGCTCCACTGAAGCCACGTTGAAAGGTTCGGCTTTCCCTCAGAAAGAAGAAGGAATCCGTTGTTAAGTTGTGAGGAGCCCACAACAAATAGATAGCCGCATATCTTCCCCTTGTTTTTCTCATAGAAATATTTTCCAATTAACATTTTTTTAATGAAAAAAAAGATAAAATTGCATTGCATGGTCTTGTAAGATAACGGTTGAAAATTGAAATATATTTTTTTTTAATGCGAAATCAAACTCTATTATGAATCATCAAGGCTGGTTAAAGCTATCATAAAACACCAGATGCTTCCTCAACTAAAGCCCTCACACATTTTGCCAAGCGTTCACCGTTTGGCCTGTTGCGTTTTCCTCTAGCATGAGATGAGCTGAGAACGACGCATCGCCTCGCCTCGTGTGAGCGGCGAGGCGTGCGTCGTTGTCACTTTGTTGTCGCGGGAACTGAGGGAATTTATCACGTCGCGTCTCCAACATGGCAGCTTGTGATCAAGTGCATTGTGGGATTAAGATAAGGCAAAGGAACTAACACGAGGACCCGTAATTAGTTCAATTAATTAACAGTTGGAAGGAGGCCGGGTGTGTGCGTGTGTGTGTGTGTGTGTGTGTGTGCTTGTGTGTACACATATAAAGAGTACAATAATAATATTTCAAGGACTGACAGGTTTTACATGCAAATGTGCATATGTGTCTCTTTGCCATGAGTTGTCGAGTGTCCCGTGATGATGATGTCATCATGAGCGACTCACAGGACGAGGGCAGTAGGAGCTCGTACCTAATGACTCCCTGTGGTTCAATGTGTGTTTATACACAGTTGACATTTGCCAACACAGTGTCCTGTGCAGTCTTCAAAGAGAATTGTTTTAATAAGCCGCTGACAACATGCACACACACGCACACACACACACACACACACACACGCACACACGCACACACACACACACACGAACTCACGTACACAGTACACTGTCCACATGATCTAGACTTCTAACCACTTAAAACGTTTTATTCAAGTGTACCTTACTTAAACTGGTCATCAGCTTTTGTTTTCAAACTAATACAAATAAAGTTTTCCAGATTATTTTTTGGAGTAATTTGGAATGAGCCCCCGATTTATTTATTTATTTGTTTATTTATTTATTTATTTATTTATTTGTTTATCTATTTATTAGTTATTTGGTTATATCCCAACTGTCCACCTACTCCCCCAACCTGAGAGCAGGGACCTATCATAGCAGAGTCCGGCACCGCCATGTCTGGACAGTAGGGATATATATGTAGGGCCTAAACTACCAGTAAGACTTTAGTTTGCTGACGAAGCTTCTTGGATAAGAAGCGAAACGTCCGACACCTTCAAAGAAGTACAGATGACGGCTGAAGAAACCTTTTCATCGATGGACCATTACTGTACGACTGAGAGCTTACACGGACGTCTTATTATTATTAGACTTGTGTAAGCTCTCAGTCGTACAGGAGTGGTCCATCGATCGATATTATTATTATTATTTTTATTATTATTATTATTATTATTATTATTATCCCTGCCTCTCTCTTTCATTTCAGTTGTGTTCCAAATGTTTGCTGTCTGGCCCTCCTCCAGCGGTTTCTAAGCGAACATTGGATTAACAAGAGGAAGTGAGAAAACGGAGAAGAAAACGAGGAGGTGGGAGGATGCCAAAGGTGCAGCGCGGAAGAGCAGAAAGGTGCCTTCAAAGTCAGGTTGCTATGGCAACTCACTTGTCAGACAGCCATTACCGTGGGAGTGTTGACAGTGATAGCAACAAGTCTGTTAGCACGTTTTCGCCTTGCGCTTGGCACAAAGTGTTTGACTTGACACGGCATTTCCAGGAAGGAAACTTCATGGCTGTCGGCTTCTCCCACAGATACTACCATACAGGTGTGGCATTTTATATACCATATTTTACGGTGTATAAGGTGCACCCAAAAGCCAAGATGGAAGGACTGCTACAATGTGTCCTTTGGGGCGTTCCTTCAGTGACGTCACGTACGGACTCGTCACCAACTCAAAAACAAGACTTCCTGAATATTCTGCGCGAGTCTTAAAAGGTAAAATATAGCTATATGCGGTGGAATATTGGTGAAATACGCTCAGTAGAAGTCATTTGAAGCCATTTTACAAATTATGGACACAACTTGTCCGGAGACGTCAGTTGTCCTTTAAATGAATCTGTTTTATTCTGCCATTTATGCGGCATTACAACAAATGTATTCTATATGTTAGTTGGCACAGTCCCAAAATTAAATAAAGATTGACCAATCGGATGTTTCTTCTTATCATCCGAAAGTTGGCTGACGGAATGAGATCGAGCACAATAAGAAATGGACCAATGTTGTCGTTTTTGTCTCTTTTATCAAAGCAGTCTAAAAAAATATCTGATGCCTTACAGCCATGCATACATCTCAATCTCTGCTGAGTGACATCTCAGGGAAAAATGTATGTTTAGAAGTAGCTGAAGGAAGAAAAAAAAAATATCAAAGTAAATTTGGAAGGAATGCATTTTGTGTCACTTGTGTTTTGTTTTGTTTGTTTTTTCTTCCCAGGGACCGAAGTGTTTTGGTGGTGTCACAATCTTTGACAAGTCAAGATTTGAAGTTACTTCTTCCCTATCTAACTCCCACGCAAACTTTTGCTCGAAAGTTTCTTATGTATGCTTTCACTCATGTGTCGGGA
Source organism: Hippocampus bargibanti (assembly GCF_051943395.1). Lineage (NCBI taxonomy): Eukaryota > Metazoa > Chordata > Actinopteri > Syngnathiformes > Syngnathidae > Hippocampus > Hippocampus bargibanti. Next base: position 2,932,942 of record NC_142745.1, on the reverse strand, counting down.
AGGCGTGGGGAATGCATGTGAGGGGGGGGGAAGGGGTGCACTCGTCGCAGTCAATTTGATAAAGTTTTACTTTGCTGCACAGAAGAAGTTTGCGACTGAGTAGACTAAAGCAAGCATGTGATGGAAAGGAGCGTGCGGGCAATCATGGTCTCTCTCACACACACACACACACACACACACACACACACACACATTCTTGTTTCAATTGTTTTGTGAGATCCGGCTCACTCCAGATAAGGAGTGAGGACCACCGTTGCTGATACGTTTAGAGAAGAACTAGTGTTAAATTTGACCACTAAATGTCACCCCATTTCCCACTTCAAATTCTTTAAAAACAAAGAAATAAAAAGTGGACTTGAAACTGAAATAACAGCAGGAGTGAGATTTCCGAATGGGTACATTCAAAGTCCTCGCCCTTGTTGTGAATTTGGTTAAAATATATCGTTTTACTTCTTGTGGTATGAACCTTTTCCTCCCATTAACCAAGCACACAAACACATAAACACACACAGTGAGTAAAAAAATGTGTGTATCAAGTGAAATGCAAATACACAGCAAAAAAAAATCATTTTGGGTGAATTTGTGAGGACCTCTCTGAAACTTTAATAGATGCATATATAGACCCTGTAGAAGCCTTTAGAATGAAAAACTTGTGAGGACCGACCTCACTTGTCAAAAATGTCCTCAATACGTATATGGTATAAAATGTTAGTGGTCCTCACAAGACTAGTTATACAAACACACGCGCACACACACACACACACACACACACACACACACACACACACACACACACACACACACACACACACACACACACACACACACACGAGGCTTTTAATGTGAGATAATTTTGTATTTTCAAAAATAATGATGGATCCCTTGTGTGTATCCTGATCAAAGTTCTAGAACACATGTGTAAAAGTCAAGGCCCGGGGGCCAAATCTGGCCCGCCATGTCATTTTATTCGGCCTTCGAAAGCAAATCAAAACGTGTGAGATTCCATGATGCTTGCTAAAGTCTGAACCAAATTTTCAAATTGTCATTGAACAGTCATTATTTCTTAATTCAAATTTAAAAACTGACTCTTCATGAATTTGTTGTGCACTCTGTATGTGATATTTAGAGAGGATGAAACTTCTAATGGTTTCCCCAAATTCATAACGGCCCCCAGAGCAATCCGTAACTACCTTACGTCTGTGTGAGCTCTCAGTCGTACAGGAGTCGTCCATCGATGAAAAGGTTTCTTCAGCCGTCATCTGTACCTCTTTGAAGGTGCCGGACGTTTCGCTTCTTATCCAAGAAACTTCGTCAGCAAACTAAAGTATTACTGGTAGTTTAGGCCCTACATATATATCCCTACTGTCCAGACATGGCGGTGCCGGACTCTGCTATGATAATCATAGCAGAGTCCGGCACCGCCATGTCTGGACAGTAGCGATAAGAAGCGAAACGTCCGACACCTTCAAAGAAGTACAGATGACGGCTGAAGAAACCTTTTCATCGATACAATGTGGCCTGTGGCAAAAATGGAGTTGAGCACTCCTGTTCTGGAAATTCCATTTTTAAATAGCCAAAATAACCAATGCTAAGAACAGTCTTTCATTTAATTCTGCTCCTTTATTTACAAACATGTCTGAAAGGGTAAAAAGCTGAAAATTTTAGTCAAACTTGAATTTGCAATCATCTCCCGTGTCGGTATTTTTCATTTGTACATGCCTGCAAGATTTCAAGGTGCATGCTCATGGCGGTTATATAAGGTTATATAACGTGTGATATGATTAGTTGATGCATCAATCGCATTCCAAAAGCCAGCTGCCTTGTCATTGCAGAAGGTCCAATTACACGCAGGCGCACCAATGAGAGCAAGCAAGGCAGTTAGGGGTTCTGCTACCATGCTAGCGCTTCTTCCACCAACAAGGGCGGGCGTCGTAATGCAAAGAGACAGATTCAGGTCAGTTCAGTCACTCACTCCATGCGAAGATGATTCCGGAAAGAGAGAAGATGCTGGATGGAGGCGAGGGACCACGCCAAAGCATCGGCGTCTCAACGTCCTGCAGGGAGGATGGGATGCGATAAATGCGGGGAGAGACGGAGAGGCAAAAAGTGATCAAAAAAAAAACTTTGGCCAAGACGCGTCGCAGAGGACGAGAGAAAACATTTGCGTCTCAATGTAAAAAGGTGTAAGAAACGCAGACAAAGGGGGACGGAGCGTTGTAATTGACATGGAGGGAAAGTGACAATCGGGGAAGATGAGAAAGCCAGTATTGAACCAACGAGGCCTGTGGGGAGAAACAGCAGACAGATAAGAGAGAGGACACGTTGTCATACAGGGCTGCCATTCAGCACACTCGTAAGAATCTTAAATCATTGAACACAATAGCCTGTGTAATGACAAGGGATTGTACTCTGCTCACACATTATTCATACAGTATGCCGGCTTCTTTTTTTTTTCATTTCATAAAAGAACACCAACCACACCCACTGCGCTATTCAACCCTTACAATGATTTTGATGTGTCACCCAATCAAAGGTAGCGCATTTATATGAAACGTGACAACAACTACTGAGCGTATTTTACAAAGATTCCACTGCATATAGTTATATTTTATATTTTAAGACTCGTGCTGAATATTCAGGAAGTCTTGTTTTTGAGTTGGTGACGAGTCCGTACGTGACGTCACTGAAGGAACGCCCCTGACCGAAAAAAAGGACACATTGTAGCAGTCCTTCCATCACGTCAATGCTTGTTTGGTCTGACAACCTCGTGTTGCACCAAAAAGAGCCAGAAGAGGGCGACCAAGCTCCGTGAAAGGAATTTATCAGCCTGTGGAAACGGGCTGATTAATTCCTCACAGGAGCTTGGTCGCCATTTTCTGCTTCTTTTTGGGTGAGACGTTTCCCCCCAATGTTACCTCAAACTGGCACGGAATAAATTCTTTATTCGATTGCAAACATGTATGCTTTCCTCTTCAGAACTATTTGAATCATATTCATAACTGGATGTGTAACAAGAAAGCATATTCTCCGACTCTGAAGTCATTGTTTTGATTCTCCAGCAATTCAAGACGTCTTGCCGTGATGTCATGAATTGGGGGGCGGGACCTTCTGAAACTGGCCACTTCTGGGTTCATTTTTTTGGAATATTTTGGAAACTTGAAGTCAGTTTTGCATTTGACTAAAAATATCATACTGCGTGTTTTGGGTATTTTAGATGCTATAAAACGTTTTTCTGATGTCAGTTGAAAAACAAAAAAGTTATGTCGTTTGCCTTTAAGGCTTATGTAGTTGAAAATTATATTTTATGGAGACCTGGGAACAGATTATTCTCATTTTAATGGTTTCCTATGGGAATTTTTTTTTTGGGGGGGATACACACTTTTCGCCTTACACACTCTGTCTGGGAACCAATTAAGTTTGTAAGCCAAGGACTCACTGTAGTTTGATATGTGTCGCCGTGCGGAAAAAGTCAGAAACGGGAACAAAAGTCACAATACAAAATGTGATCTGATTAAATCAAGACAAATTCTCTTTCACAGTCATCAAGTTGCTCACTGTTCTCAAATCTTTTGTGGCTTCTCCCGCTTCAATGAGTTTCCGTGCGCGGAAAGATGCACACGCAATCTTTGACGTTATTTCAGGTTTTCCCTCTCCTCCTCTGCTAGCGGTGAAGTCTTCAACATTGACATCAACGACTTTGGGGCCAATTGTGTCAGCGCAGCACAACCGAGTGCAACTCCCAAATCTGAGAACAGACTCAAGTTCAGTCAGATTCATCTTGCACACACACACACACACACACACACACACACACACACACACACACACACACACACACACACACACACACACACACACACACACACGCACACACACACAAACCCTCCGCCAAAGCAACAGGGAAGAACAGCGTGTCCTTACAGAGTATCTCCGAATGTTTGCCGGGAATTGCGAGCCGTCACCATGTGCATGTCGCAAGTCCGATATCTTTGTTTGATTTTCTAGTTTTCATTCACTGTTGCATAAAAGAAGATTTGTTTGCCAAGTACTTGGGGAGCGAGAGATTTTTTTCCTCGATCATTCCGGCAGCATATTTATCAGTTTTGTGTTTTGTGCCAAGTTCAGCTACAATGCTGATTGTTTCATTTATTTGACGTGCTTAACAACCTCGTTTTCCTCTTCGTAGAGCTTTGATGTGACAGCTTGTTACATCGCTGGTCAGACATGAAATACAGTAAAGTCTCGTTATATCGATATCGGATATATCGATAGTCCCGGTTATATCGATACTATTTCTATGCACGCACGGAGAAAATTGCATGCAAACAGGGTCGGATATCAGAATCAGAATCAGAATCATCTTTATTGCCAAGTATGTAGAACACACAAGGAATTTGTTTCCGGTAGAACACGCTGCACTAGTATCGTTGTCAAAAAAACTGCTAAGTGGCACTATACAGTTCCATTTTGGATATATCGATAGTCCCGGTTATATCGATATTTTTTCGGACTCTCTTGAATATCGATATAACGAGACTTTACTGTATAACCTGAAGCTTATCGCAGTGTTTGAAACACTCCCCCTTGCACACACACACACACACACACACACACACACACACACACACACGCACACACACACGCACACACATACTATATATATGTATGTATGTATTTATTTGTCCATTTGTTGATTTATTTGTCCATTTGTTTCATTTATTCTTATATTATATTATTAATATTAATATTATATTATATTATTCATATAATATTATACATTATTTGTCCATTTGTTTTGATTTATTTGTCCATGTGTTATTCATATGTCTATTTATTCATGTATGTCTTTATATATTTACTAATGTATATATTTTTTATTTTTATGTAGTTTTTTTTATTTAGTTAGCTCGCTATTTATTCATTTGTCCATTTGTTTGTTTATTTCTTTGTCTATTTATTTATGTATTCATTCATTTATTTATTTATTCATTTATTTAGTAATTTATTTATTCACCCATTTGTTTATTTATTTCTTTGTCTCTTTATGTATGTTTTCATTTATTCACATATTTATTTATTGATGTATTTATTTATTCAGCCATTTATTTATTTATTTACTTATTTATTTGTCGATTTATTTATGTATTAATTTATTAATGTAGTTACTTATTTATTCATTTATTTATGCATTTAGTTAGCTAGTAATTTATTTAATCATGTATGAACATATTTTTAAAATATTTTTAATTTGTTTATTTAGCCATTTGTTAATGTATTTCCTTGTCTATTTATGTATTTATTTATGTATTTATTTTGTAGTATATTTGTTCAGTATTGTCTTTGTTTATTTGTTTATTTATTTGTTTGTTGTTTGTTTGTTTGTTTGTTTGTTTGTTTTTAGTCCCAAAACCCATCAAGTATCAAGAAACAAAAACAGTGACATTGGTTCATCTGCTTGACGGAAGACATTTTTGGTCTATTTGGAGAAGCCAACTTAAAAAAAGATTTAAGTCTACTTTGTTAGTGCAAAATCTTTAATTAGGCTGCTACTGTTTTTTTGTCTTCCTATCATCAAACGCCTCTCGCGAAATGAACCAGCATTTGATGCAAACTCAAATTAGATTCTTAAAAGCGTTGTTTTCATTAAGCGGCTTGAAAGCACACGGAAGAGTTGAACTGTTAACCCCCCTAAAAAAAGGAAAAAAAATAATAATACAGAGCAGAAAGTCTAAGTACGGATAATTTGGTGTTACTTTTCCTATCATCGCCTTCTTTTCACATCCAACTTTTTCAAAGTCAAAAGTCAAAGTCAGCTTTATTGTCAAATCAACTTGGTGTTTATAGGTGCCACTGCACCACATCATGTGACAGAAGCATCAAACTAACACACACACACACACGCACAAACCAGCATATTTCTTCATTTGTGAGTGGTCACGTCACTGTGGATGAAGATGTGACTTGTGGCTTTTTGACCAACAGGAAGGAGGATGAGCGAAAGGATGCGCACGTACGAGAGATGAAGCGATAGTGTGATGAATTGTCCGGCGTGGAAAGAACACATCTTGGACACAGAGAAGAGGAATGAGGTCATTATCTCTGTCCTCACCTGTGGCCTCCAATCTAGACATAAAAACAAACACGCACACACCATCAACTCTGTGTCTCTTAGCTGTATTTCCTCTTTTCAGTCCCAGACAACAACTTTGTGGTGGCAACAGTCACAAGTCTTTTGTCTCTGTGTCAGTCGGACACTATTCAGAGCGTCAGGACTCGTCCCTTTTCTGTCACTTTTTCCTCCACAGCAATTTGGCCACTTCTGGCGTGACAATTATATTCGCTTGTAGCAATTTTGTTTCCAGACCCATTACCTCCACCCCTCAGCTGCGATTTTCCCCACAGTAAGCTGTAATCACCTCCATTGGACCATGATCAGCCCTCTTCTTTGTACCCATCCCCCCGCCCGACACCTTTGACCAAGAAGATCACGCCTCTTGAGGCAGCAGAGCAGAGAAATTGCCTGTTATCAAGGGTCGATTTTTCATGCGCTTGTAAATTGCTTTGTATTGACACTCTGTCAGAGTGGGGTCGGTCGTCACAGCGGGCCGGGCCACTCGCCACCTCACGGCCAAGCCGTTGATCGCGGCTTGCTTCCGCCGGAATACAGCAGGTCATGTGCGTTTGGTGCGATCTTTGATTCGAGTGTGTGTCTAAGTGTGCACCTCTAAATCATCAATTACTTTTGAGATTGGAAAAGGATGTGATATATCTCATAGTATCTCTGGTACGTGATGACAAAATTATCAGTCATTCAGATCCTGGAAGTCCACTAAAAGGAATTGGAGGTTACTTGACCTCTTCAAGAGGCTGAAGACGTCAGGTGGGGTTGTCATACCTCATCTTAGTGCTTAATTATAACCATTACTATTACGTATGATATTATATAATGTATTATTAATATTATATCATAATTACAATGTATTTTAAAAAGCACACCAGAAAGAAAGTGTAATCATGTTTCAGTAAATTAAATTATCTATTTTAATTATGTATTTATTCATTTATTCCTTTTTTCGCTCAGGGGCGTTCCTTCAGTGACGTCACGTACGGAGCACCAAAAAAGAGGCAAAAAAGAGGCACCAAAAAAGAGGCAAAAAATGGCGACAAAGCTCCGTGTAAGGAATTAATCAGCCCGTTTCTACAGGCTGATTAATTCCTTACATGGAGCTTTGTCGCCCTCTTCTGCTTCTTTTTGGTGCTACACGAAGTTTTCAGACCAAACAAGTACAGCAAAATGCATTGCCGTGATGGAAGGACTGCTACAATGTGTCCTTTTTTCGGTCAGGGGCGTTCCTTCAGTGACGTCACGTACGGACTCGTCACCAACTCAAAAACAAGACTTCCGGAATATTCAGCGCGAGTCTTAAAGGGTAAAATATAGCTATATGCGGTGGAATCTTTGTAAAATACGCTCGGTAGAAGTCATTTGAAGCCATTTTACAAATTATGGACACAACTTGTCCAGAGACGTCGGTTGTCCTTTAAGTAGTGGTAAGCTCCATTTCTTCAAAAGCTAAGAGAACCAAAAGAATTCAAACGGTGGATGAGTGGGTGCCGGCAGATAGAATGTATTCATGTTTTGTTGCAGCCATTGGCTTGGATGTGGTGCCATCTCACTGGCACACTGTGGAAATGTCTGCGTTTCACACCCACTCTCTTGGTAATATGGCACAATGTAGACCGCGCTGGCACACATCCCATGCCAAGTTCTTTCCTGGTGGAAAAAAAAAAATAATGCAGCCAAAAGAGGATGGGCAAGAGGCAGAGGAGGAAAGAAGGTGCCGAGCAGAGATAGACGAATGTGAAAGGCGGTATAGAAAAAGATGGACGATGATTATTGAATCCAATGAGGGTTTTAAAGAGCATGGGGGGAAGAAGCGGCTTTGACGAAGTCCAGATGCAGTGTGAAAAAGGACAGAGGAGAAGACGAACTGATAAATGGGCAGTGAGAAAAAGAGGAATGCCTAGGAGACTTTTCCTTTCTTTCTTCTGTTCCCTTCAAAGTCGAGCCAAGCAGACCCCCACCACCCCTCCACCCCAGCCTCTCCGTCCGCTCTCCACTCCGGTAGCCCCACCAGGTTTCCCTTCCGTCCTCATAACGTCCTCCCGCTATCGTCCTCCTCCCTCTGTGCTCCCCCACCCACAGCTGCTCATCAACTCGCTGCACATTCACATCCTCCTCCGGCATATCCCCAAGAAGCCCTTCAAGATAATATGAAGGCACACGAAGGCCACATTGGGCCAGACACTCCATGGGAAAATGCGCCTGATTTATTAATGACATTTGGAAGGTGGCGCAGCAGCTGATATTAGCGACATTGGCTCCGATCAAAAGCTTATGGATCCATGACAGTCACCGGACTAGAATTCCGACAACAAAATACAGAGCCATGTTTGATTTTACGACCACAATTAGTTTCATTGTAGCACTTTTTCAACCAAATTTAAAACAAAAATCACTGAATCACCATTGGTGATTACGTTTTCACATCACAGAGGGACCAAAAAAACAAACAAACAAATAAATACATAAATAAGATACAGTACATACATGTAAATAAATAAATACATTCACAAACCTATTCAGGAATTGAAAATATGGCATAGAGCGCCATTCCCAACATTGTTCGGGTTTTGTTTTTTTAATCTCTTGTAAACACCCGAAGCGTAATCTTTGTTGGCCTCCTTTCAAGGTACGATGCCGAGCCCACAACAGATCAGGTTGCTGGAAGCATCTTTGGCCTATCGGTGAACTTCCTTCATCAACCTTCCCTGCATGGTGTGAAAAAAATAAATAGGGAGGTAGATTATGATCACGATTTGATGCCACATCCTGACTTTGATGAACAGAAGACTTTTGAGCGCTGGCATGAACAAAGGGACTTGCTTCAGCGATATCCATAATTTCACGCACAGACAGACATACACAAAGGCAACGGCAGCAAAGCCGCGCTTCTTTCAGGAAGGGAAATATCTTACAGAGACATCATCAAATCTGTTTGGAGTAAAGAGAAATGTATTATTATTATTATTATTATTATTGTTGATGCTTGTTGATGCTTGGTAAATAAATAAATAAATAAATAAATAAATAAATCCATACATACATGCATACATGCATACATACATGCATACATACATACATACATACATACATACATACATACATACATACACAAATAATGACATACATACCTACCTACCTACCTACCTACATACATACATCCATACATACCTACATACGTACATACGTACATACATACATACATACATACATACATACATACATACATACATACGTACATACGTACATACGTACATACATACATACATACATACATACATACGTACATACATACATACATACGTACGTACATACATACGTACGTACATACATACATACATACATACATACATACATACATACATACATACATACATACATACATAAAATTAGTCTTGACGAGACGGCGTGACAAAAGTATGTGAGAGATTAAATGAAAAAAAAGAACATTTCTTTAACTCATTCACTGCCAGACGTGTAAAAATGTGTCCACTCCAGTGTCAGGGTATTTATCATTTTCATTCAAATTGCAGGACCCACAGAATATTGAGTTTTGAATGCCTACATAAACATTCAACGCACCATAAGAAACCTTAGACTGTCTTCTTTCATCAGAAAAAAATAGTTAATTCCTAAATTATATGGGTCTGGTGGTATCTGATTTTGAAATGGGGGCGGCTTTACAAAAGGCAAATGCTGCCCCCTCAGGGAAGGGAAAGACATTGCCAGAAGTCTGACCGGAGCTGTAAACACACCCCACCACAACAAAAAACAAAACCGGAACAAATTTGGGAATGGCGCTCCGCGTCATACTTTTCAATTCCCCCCAAAATGTGTGAATGTCAGGGAATGAGTTAATGACTTGAGATTCAATTCGTGTCTTTCCCAACAAAGGGTCGGTACGTAAACACGGCAATCTGATTAGACCGTTGGCTCGTCCAATCGCATCTCCGTGTCAGCCAAGATGCCAATGAACACTGTCAAACATAAGATGTAAATACACACAAACGCACGCGTGGATTTATGATTTATTTATTCCTATTTTCATTGCTTATGGAGGCAGAAAGAAGGGGTGCCGAGGGAGCGGGAGAGGTGGCGGAGAAGCATGTTTTTGAACAGGTTGCCGATGATCACAGAGTCTCGGGGCCACTCTTAATGACTTATTCATGGACCCTTCTGGCCCCTCACGGGCCCCTGGGAGCGACGCAGATCCAACAGATGCGAGCGGGAAAAGAAGAAGAAGAGAGATGCAAAGGAAGCGAGTGTGTAAGAGGGGAAAGAGGAGAGAGACAAAGTCAGAGGGCGGTGACAGTGGGGGCAGCTTTGCAGCAGAAAGTGGGAAGACAACAGCTGAGCCGAGTCGGAACCTTCTTGCCTGCGACTCGGTGGAGGGAACCAAGAGGTGGTGCGCAAAAGACTTCCGAGCTGGCTGAGCAGGTAACGGACCGTTGGGGCGTATGATCACGCGCATCTGGAGCTTCGCTGAAGAAGAAAGGAAAGTGACTTTTGTGTGGCGCCGACGGATGTCGATGTTGATTTTATTGAGTCCAGGTGCAGAGAGAGTCCAGATGTGAGTGACACGTGGGGGGTCAGATCTCGTACACCGCCCATTTTATATGGTCCGCAAAAGCAAATCATGGGTGGCAACTTGGTGGGTTTTTTTTTCAGGTGAAAAACGGCTTACTTTTTTTTCAGGCAAAAAATGGCTAACTATACACGGTTGTTGTTTTTCGGGTGAAAAACGCCTTAATATGTATATGGTGTTGTTTTGTCAGATGAAAAACGCCTTAATATACATGTTTGTTTTTTTCAGGTTAAAAACGCCTTACTATACATCACAGGTGTCAAAGTCAAGGCCCGCGGGCCAAATCCGGCCCGCCACATAATTTTTTTTCGGCCCGCGAAAGCAAATCAAACTTGTTAAATTCCATGATGATTGCTAAAATCTGAGCCAAAATTTCATATTTTTGGATGTCAACCACAATATTCTTGACTTCAGATTTGAAAACGAGTTATTCATAAATTTGCTGTGTGCTCTATATGTAATATTTGAAGGGATTTAAACATTCTAATAAATGGTTGTTTTTTTCGGCCATAAACCACACTCATCTGTCAGTGAAAATAGAAGCTTGTTTAAAAAATATTATTATTAGATTATTAGATTATCAGATTATCAGATTATCAAATTATCAAATTATCAGATCATCAGATTATCAGATTATCAAATTATCAGATTATCAGATTATCAGATTATTATTATTACGTTATTAGATTTAATGGTCATTCTTTTCACGCGAAAAACGCTTTACTATACATGGTCGTTTTTTTTACTTAAAAACGCCTTACTATACATGGACGTCATTTTTTTTCGGTTCAAAAACACCTTACTATATACGTATTTTTTGTGCTCATAACGGCATACTATACATGGTCGTTTTTTTTTCAGTCGAAAAATGCCTTACAATAAATGGTTGGTTTTTTTCGGCCATAAAACACAATCATCTGTCAGTGAAAATAGAAGCTAGTTTAAAAAATATTATTATTAGATTAGATTATTAGATTGTTAGATTGTTAGATTATTAGATTATCAGGTTATCAAATTATCAGATTATCAGATTATCATATTATTATTATTATTATTACGTTATTAGAGTAAATGGTCATTCTTTTCACGCGAAAAACGCTTTACTATACATGGTCGTTTTTTTGACTTAAAAACACCTTACTATACATGGACGTCATTTTTTTCGGTTCAAAAACACCTTACTATATACATATTTTTTGTGCTCATAACGGCATACTATACATGGTTGTTTTTTTTTTCAGTCGAAAAATGCCTTACAATAAATGGTTGGTTTTTTTCGGCCATAAAACACAATCATCTGTCAGTGAAAATAGAAGCTAGTTTAAAAAATATTATTATTAGATTAGATTATTAGATTGTTAGATTGTTAGATTATTAGATTATCAGGTTATCAAATTATCAGATTATCAGATTATCATATTATTATTATTATTATTACGTTATTAGAGTAAATGGTCATTCTTTTCACGCGAAAAACGCTTTACTATACATGGTCGTTTTTTTGACTTAAAAACACCTTACTATACATGGACGTCATTTTTTTCGGTTCAAAAACACCTTACTATATACGTATTTTTGGTGCTCATAACGGCATACTATACATGGTCTTTTTTTTCAGTCGAAAAACGCCTTACAATAAATGGTTGTTTTTTTTCGGCCATAAACCACACTCATCTGTCAGTGAAAATAGAAGCTTGTTTAAAAAATATTATTAGATTAGATTATTAGATTATTAGATTAGATTATAAAAGTATTAAATTATTAGATTATCAGATTATGAGATTATCAGATTATCAGATTATTATTACGTTATTAGATTAAATGGTCATTCTTTTCACGCGAAAAATGCTTTACTATACATGGTCGTTTTTTTTACTTAAAAACGCCTTACTATACATGGACGTCATTTTTTTCAGTTCAAAAACACCTTACTATATACATATATATATATATTTGTTTTTTTTTTGCTCATAACGGCATACTATACATGGTCGTTTTTTTCAGTCGAAAAACGCCTTACAATAAATGGTTGTTTTTTTCGGCCATAAACCACACTCATCTGTCAGTGAAAATAGAAGCTTGTTTAAAAAATATTATTAGATTAGATTATTAGATTAGATTATTAGATTAGATTAGATTATAAAATTATTAAATTATTAGATTATCAGATGATGAGATTATCAGGTTATCAGATTATCAGATTATTATTACGTTATTAGATTAAATGGTCACTCTTTTCACGCGAAAAACGCTTTACTATACATGGTCGTTTTTTTTAATTTAAAAACGCCTTACTATACATGGACGTCATTTTTTCGGTTCAAAAACACCTTACTATATACATTTTTTTTTTTTTTGCTCATAACGGCATACTATACATGGTCGTTTTTTTCAGTCGAAAAACGCCTTACAATAAATGGTTGTTTTTTTTCGGCCATAAACCACACTCATCTGTCAGTGAAAATAGAAACTTGTTTAAAAAATATTATTAGATTAGATTATTAGATTAGATTATTAGATTAGATTAGATTATAAAATTATTAAATTATTAGATTATCAAATGATGAGATTATCAGATTATCAGATTATTATTACGTTATTAGATTAAATGGTCACTCTTTTCACGCGAAAAACGCTTTACTATACATGGTCGTTTTTTTTACTTAAAAACGCCTTACTATACATGGACGTCATTTTTTCGGTTCAAAAACACCTTACTATATACATTTTTTTTTTTGCTCATAACGGCATACTATACATGGTCGTTTTTTTCAGTCGACAATCTGATAATCTGATAATTTGATAACCTGATAATCTAATAATCTAACAATCTAATCTAATAATAATATTTTTTAAACTAGCTTCTATTTTCACTGACAGATGATTGTGTTTTATGGCCGAAAAAAACCAACCATTTATTGTAAATGGTTGTTTTTTTCGGCCATAAACCACACTCATCTGTCAGTGAAAATAGAAGCTTGTTTAAAAAATATTATTATTAGATTAGATTATTAGATTAGATTATACAATTATTAAATTATTAGATTATCAGATTATGACATCAGATTATCAAATTATCAGATTGTCAGATTATTATTATTATTATTATTATTACATTATTAGATTATATGGTCATTTCACGCGTAAAACGCCTTACTATACATGGTCATTTTTTTTAACTTAAAAAACACCTTACTATACATGGACAGTATTTTTTTTGTTCAAAAACACCTTAATACATAGTTTTTTTTTTTTTTTTTTGCTCATAACGGCATACTATACATGGTCGGTTTTTTTCAGTCGAAAAATGCCTTACAATAAATGGTTGTTGTTTTTCGGCCATAAAACACAATCATCTGTCAGTGAAAATAGAAGCTTGTTTAAAAATATTATTATTAGATTATTAGATTAGATTATTAGATTATTAGATTATCATATTATCAGATTATGATATTATTATATTATTAGGTGATTAGATTATTAAATTGTTAGATTATCAGATTATCAGATTATCAGATTATCAGATTATTATTATTACGTTATTAGATTAAATGATCATTCTTTTCACGCGAAAAACGCTTTACTAAACATGGTCGTTTTTTTTACTTAAAAACGCCTTACTATACATGGACGTCATTTTTTTTGGTTCAAAAACACCTTACTATATACATATATATATTTTTTTGGTGCTCATAACGGCATACTATACATGGTCGTTTTTTTCAGTCGAAAAACGCCTTACAATAAATGGTTGTTTTTTTTCTGCCATAAACCACACTCATCTGTCAGTGAAAATAGAAGCGTGTTTAAAAAATATTATTATTAGATTATTAGATTAGATTATAAAATTATTAGATTATCAGATTATGAGATTATCAGATTATCAAGTTATCAGATTGTCAGATTGTTATTATTAGATTACATGATCATTTCACGCGTAAAACGCTTTACTATACATGGTCATTTTTTTTAACTTAAAAAACACCTTACTATACATGGACAGTATTTTTTTTCGGTTCAAAAACACCTTAATACATAGTTTTTTTTTTTTTTTTTTTGTGCTCATAACGGCATACTATACATGGTCGTTTTTTTTCAGTCGAAAAATGCCTTACAATAAATGGTTGTTGTTTTTCGGCCATAAAACACAATCATCTGTCAGTGAAAATAGAAGCTTGTTTAAAAAATATTATTATTACATTATTAGATTAGATTATTAAATTATTAAATTATCATATTATCAGATTATGAGATTATCTGATTATTATTATTACGTTATTAGATTACATGGTCATTCTTTTCACGCGAAAAACGTCATACGATACATGGTCATTTTACCAGAATCAGAATCAGAAAACCTTTAATCGTCCCACAATGGGGAAATTATTTCGGCGAGAAACGCCTTACTTTACAATGCCTTGCTATACATAGTCTTTTTTTTTTCGGACTAAAAACGCTTCACTATACATGGTCGTCAAGGGAATGATTCCAGATGTCCCAACAGTCTTCCAAAAGGCCCAAATCGCCAGGGAACGAGAAGGAGACGGCAACCCTTTCCTCGCCAGGGAACAGGAAGGTGGGGTCCAAAGGTTGGTCAGGTCATTCTGTCGCAATTTGCAAGATGGCGGACCCCACAAAAGCAGGCAGGAGGGAGGAACAGGGTGGATTTGACAAATTGTATTCAATAAAGTCAGCAAGAACAAAATCTCAAAAAACAAAGTAGTCCGAAAAAAATGGTCCAAAGTAGAAAACAAAACCATGAATAAAACATGACACGACAAAACAAACCTGACAGGGTGAAACAAAGAATGATCCAACACCGAATAGGTGCAGCTGCAGGCATGGCCTAAATGGATGCAAACGGACACATGACAAAGTGAAGGGATGGCTGATAGGCTGACGTCTAGTCTTTTTTCAAAACAATTCAACTTTATTTGTATAGTCAGTTCATGACAATGCCACATCACCTTGTCATGTGATCTACCAATAGCAGTTTGGGGATCCATTGGTGGATCGCGGTGGACGTATTCAGCACACCTGTGTCATTTTTTTTGGGTGCTAAAAATGCCTTACCTTGAAATATTGACTTGAAATATTGATCACGCGTTGTTTTTTTTAGATTGCTTCCTTCATTCCCATTTTTAAGAGAAAGGTAAAATGGAAATGATTGATGAGAATCGAGGCCGCCTCATCTCCTCACGGAATTTCAGCTCTTGTGATGGTTTTTGTTTTTTTCTTTTTTTGGGTTTTTGTTCAAACACTTGTTTACAAGGCTCCAGTCATACAATACCGCAGGTTGTTTATCCGAAATCTCTGTCTCCATCAAAGTTGTGTTCAAAGAGAAGATAAGGGCTGCGCAAATCCTTGTTAACCCGCCAGCGCAACACTTCACAGAAATGTACGTGTGCCTCATGGAAAAAATGAAAAGAAGGGAGCAGCAGAAGTTGTGTTGATGGAGTGGTAGTCAGCCTTTTTTTAACATTTCTGAGAGCTGTGGCAAAATGTTTCATCGCACCTGTCATCGAAAATAGAAGCTCGTTTAAAAAATGTGATTATATTATTAGATTAGATTAATTGATTATTAGATTATTAGATTAGTATATTATATTATATTATATTATATATTATTATATTATATTATATTATATTATATTATATTATATTATATTATATTATATTATATTATTATGTTATTAGGTTATTAGATTATTGGATTATTACATTGTAAAATTATTACATCATTAGATGATTAGATTATTAGTTTATTCGACTATTAGATGATTAGATCATTAGATCATTAGATTATTAGATTATTAGATTATTAGATTATATTATTAGATTATTAGATTATTAGATTCGATTATTAGATTAGATTATTAGAATAGATTATTAGAATAGATTATTAGATCATTAGATTATTAGATTATTAGATTATTAGATTATTAGACGATTAGACTATTAGACTATTATATTAATTATTATATTATTATATTATTAGATTATTAGATTATTATATTATTATATTATTAGATTATTAGATTATTATCGTGCCATGAGCCAAAACAAATGGACGCAGTTGGGGATGCGGTTGGGCATGTCGTCGTTGCACGAGGTGAGATGCTAACGGGAGTGTTTATCTGTATGACCTCGTCGAAGGAGAACAAAGCAGTGTCATCTGAAAAGCAGCCATCAAATTGAATTTGAACTACCTCGTTGCGTGTTGTTGTTGTCACGGTTTGCGAGGTGGTGATGGTGGTTGTGGATCCCAAAAAGCAGGTAGGAGGGGGCAGCAGGTTGTATTTGACAAATTGTATTAAAATAAAGTCAGCAGGAACAAAATCTAAAACATCAAAATCATCTGAACAGAAAAGTACAAAGTATCAAAGAAAACGATGAGTAAACGTCTGTCAAAATGAAACAAACCTGACAGGGTGCAGCAAACACATACACAGCATAGAATGACCCGACACCGAATGGTCGTGCCGGGAGTCCTTTTAACTGCCACTGATGAAGACGACCAGCACCTGTGCAACTGAGGGCGGGGCCGACAGCGCCACCCATTGGTCGCCAACCAGATCGTGACAGTTTTTTTTTTATTGTCTCATGGCTGCTAGAGCATCAAAAAAGGGATAAATCCAGTGACATGAATCAGGACACGAGACAAAATGTACGGTCATAAAGCGTATGCGACATCTCGCCACCACCAACCCGTCACCTTCGCCTCAAGAGAAGCAACTTTGATACAAATCTTTCAAATGGGGAGAACTGACGGGTTGGCTGTGTAGCGCGCCGGCAATGCGGACTGGGAGGAATCAATTTTTCATAGGCATTGGGCGGCTGGGCCACTGGGTGCAATGCATGCGATATCAAGAGGAAGGGGAGCCAAGGGGGCCAACAGATGCACTCAAACAGCCGGGAGCCTGCCAAAAAAAAAAGGCTCCAAGATGCAACTTGAAAAGGTGGCGCTCTCCAATGCCGCAGGACCGCCAGTTGGCCTCTTTTTGTCATGTGGAAATAGTCTCGCGCAGGAAAACACATCAGGAGTTGACGTCACGCCTGTCACTCCAGCTGCGATGAAAATGGAATATATGGTTAACTGCTGTTCATCTCAGACGATACCCCGAGAACCAAGTGCGACAGGCAAAACATCTGCATACACACGTACAGTACTAGCATGTGTCTGCAGTGGAAGTCTACTTCACAACCACAGCAATCACACCTCATTTTTTAATTGTTTTTATATACTGAAACTACCAGTAAAACTTTAGTTTCCTGACAAAGCTTCTTGGAAAAGAATTACAGATGACGGCTGAAGAAACCTTTTCATCGATGGACCATTCCTGTATGACTGAGAGCTTACACCAGGGGTGTCAAAGTCATTTTTTGCCGCGAGCCACATTGTAGTTATGGTTTCCACTCGAGGGCCGTTATGAATTTGGGGAACCCATTAGAATGTTTAAATCCCTTCAAATATTACATATAGAGCACACAGCAAATTAATGAATAACTCGTTTTCAAATCTGAAGTCAAGAATAATGACTTTTATTGTGGTTGACATCCAAAAATATGAAATTTTGGCTCAGATTTTAGCAATCATCATGGAATTTAACAAGTTTGATTAGCTTTCGCTGGCCGAAAAAATGATGTGGCGGGCCGGATTTGGCCCACGGGCCTTGACTTTGACACCTGTGGTTTACACAGACTCATTTATATAACTCGTTTGTTTCATACTAAATATTGAAATATTATCAGATGGTCCACCGAGCTACATCAGCAAGGATTCTATAAAATGCAAGCATGACCTTGAAAATGACGGATGGACTGAAACTTTTTTTAATCTTTAAATATCTTCGATAAACAGACGCTCCTCAACTTACAAACGAGATACATTCCAAACTGACATTTGTAAGGTGAATTTGTTCGTAAGTTGTTCAATGCTATATTTTGTATGATATGTATGTTTAAGATTTATATAAGTATGTTTAACGCTTGTATAAGTAACCTGTAAGGGTTTGTACTGAAAAATAAACATTTAATAATACATATGCTCTATAGAGATATATACATGTACAACTGGAGAGAATACTACATATGTAACTACAAAAATGTTTGTACGTACCGTTGTTCGTAACTCGAATGTTCATAAGTAGGGGAGTGTCTGTATGTGTGCATAAAATTCTATAATGATCTTAATCGTCTATTTTGACGGGATATCTGTCTGTGAATGAGGTGACCACCAATTGAAGCCGCCACCCACCGGCGACCGCATTCATTTGCATGCACGGGGTTAGGAGCGGGAAGGGGGGGGGGGGTGCACCCACTGTGTGACAGGTTGCTATGGTTGCGGTTGCCAGGTTATGTGACAAGAAGCAACTTACCGCATTTCTTATTGAGGCCGATGGAACAATGTGAGTGTGAGGCTGAGCCGAGCTGAAAGGGCAACCGGGCCACATATGCCGCACTGCAAATAAAATGGCATGGTTAGGCAAGCTGGAATCACAAGCAGTGCAAACGAAAGACGAGGGACGATGTTTGGCAGCATTGGATGTCGGGAAGATATTTTAGGGGGGAGCCGGGATGCCCTGTTCTTCTTCTGCCAGTGGGGCATGCCCGGAAAACCATCCTAATCAGATGCCCGAGCCACCTCAACTAGCTCCTCTCTATGTAAACGTTTTCTGAGTTGGATTAATTAAATCACAGTCACTGTGTGCTGAAATAGCAATTTTTTGAGGATGTTTAGAATTGCCCTGATACTCATGCTAATTTACTTTGCATCATCTATGTTTTTTCACATAGTAAGTTAGCTTTAAGCTATCTGGATTTTGCTATATTATGGAACACTTTTTTTAATGGCTAAATTCACAGTCATTTTAAACTGGGGGTTGAGTGACAAAACGTTTTAAACCAGCACATTTGGCCTCTTTTGAGAACGATTAAGTGTCCTTGAGAGTTTTGAAAGGTGCTTAGAAATAACGTGTATCATTATTATTATTATTGGTAGTAGTAGTAGTAGTAGTAGTAGTAGTAGTAGTGGTAGTAGTAGTAGTAGTAGTAGTAGTAGTAGTAGTAGTATTTCAGTCCAGTTTTTGTTTCCTTAAAAAGATGTTTGACAAAACAGCGATTTTCTTGACAATGAAAAAAGCGAGGAAGAAGAATTGAGCAATGATTTAAAAGTGTGCTTTCATAAATTTAAATATGTTTTTGGCAGGATCAAATGTTCTTTTTTTCTACTATTTTGTGACTGCTTTCTTTCCTATATATGATAGTTGTCCATGTTAAGTTTATTGTATTGTATTGTATTGTATCATATTGTATCTCGGTTATTTTTTAACAGCATTTTATGTGGTAATTTGTCTATCTTATTTTTGTAAATAAACCATCAACTCTTGTATTGTATTGTATTGTATTGTATTGTATCTCGGTTATTTTTTTTACCAGCATTTTACGTGGTTATTTGTCTCTTATTTTTGTAAATAAACCATCAACTCTTGTATTGTATTGTATTGTATTGTATTGTATCTCGGTTATTTTTTTTTACCAGCATTTTACGTGGTAATTTGTCTATCTTATTTTTGTGAATAAACCATCAACTCTTGTATTGTATTGTATTGTATTGTATTGTATTGTATTGTATTGTATTGTATTGTATCTCGGCTATTTTTTACCAGCATTTTACGTGGTTATTTGTCCCTTATTTTTGTAAATAAACCATCAACTCTTGTATTGTATTGTATTGTATTGTATTGTATCTTGGTTATTTTTTTTACCAGCATTTTACGTGGTAATTTGTCTATCTTATTTTTGTAAATAAACCATCAACTCTATTAATCTATCCATTGAATAACCACCTCCTCCCTTCCACGTCCCACACACACTGTTCATCTTCTCAGTTAATAGTTCAGTTTTTATCAACTCTCCATCTGGCCGGTTCAATGGTTGAGATTTGAAGGACGTGTGTTTGCGCCTCACCTGAAGTCTATCTATTAAATACTCTCGCATGTTTTTTTCCCCCATTTTTTAATCAATTGCATTTGTAGCAACGAATGAAGTAGCTGAGCTAAAAGGTAGATGACCGCCGCGCGCAAATGGGAAGTGCTGAAAAGAAGCGGCAGGAAGCCAGGTCGTTTATCAGCAGCGCGACAGTGCATGAACCGTGGTAGCTGCTGTATTATGCTCCTTCTCATTTGCCTTATTATCTTATCTATACGCATCATTATGGCCGATATTGCCTCGGTGATGAATAGGCTTATTGATTAAGAATGTGTGGTTCCTTTTATTTTAACATCCAGAGATTAGATTAGATTAGAGATTACATTAGATATTTCCTTGACTATTTTCCGAGCTGGAAATACGAAGGGTGTCAAAAGTAGAGGAAGTAGTACAGTAAAGTCTCGTTATATCGATATTGGATATATCGATAGTCCCGGTTATATCGATACTATTTCTATGCACGCACGGAGAAAATTACATGCAAACAGGGTCGGATATATCGATAGTCCCGGTTATATCGATATTTTTTCGGACTCCCTTGAATATCGATATAACGAGACTTTACTGTATTATAAAACATGCATTGTGCATTCAAATACTATGCCAGTGACAGTTCCTGGCTCGGTTTGAGAAGATCAAGTAGACCCCTTTTTTGACACTTTGAATAATAAGACGGAAGAATCGTTACAGCGCCGCATGATTGGCGACTTCTGACCAAAGCCATTGAAGTACCGTGTAAAACTGTTATTTTCATCAGCTGGGGATACACGGAGACAAACACGGTCGTACTGGCGAAGCGCTTTTGTTAGCCTTTGATAATCCGAATGTGTTTGGAACTTGAACGTGCATGCTGAGTCTCTGACAGATGACGTACTTGGAGAGGGGCTACGCTCAATGGCCTGGCAGTAATGAGCGCTGGCCACTAATTAGTTTGTTGCTGGATAGCAGATCGTGCCCTAGCCAAATCTGAAGACCTGTCACTGGAGCAGTGCAGCGAGAAGAGCAGAGAGCTCCTCTAATGAGCCCTCGGCGGTGTGTTTACTGTTAACCAAAGTCATGGCTTTACACTCCGTGCCCCCCCCAACTCCTCCCTTTTCCCCGCCAGGTGGTGCTTGCACACACCCGCAAACACTCTTGGATGTTGGTCAGCACATCTGAGCTATATTCCTAATTCATGAGTGCAAATGCATGCAGGCGCAGACAGACAGACAGACAGACAGACAGACAGGCATGATTGGAAGCAACTCTCGGTTGTGTGCGAGCGTTGGCGCCTAATTAATGTGGTTGCACGGCGATCGTCATGTGTGCATGAGGCGCTCCCCGGTCTGAGATGATTGACTTGATAAATAAAATAATATAATACAATAATAATAAAGCGGGCATATGGGTGCTCTTTTCTGACAAAATAAAATAATAAAATAATAAAATAATAAAATAATAAAATAATAAAATAATAAAAATAAAACAGTAAAATCTTAAAATAGTAAAATAGTAAAATAATAAAATGATAAAATAATAAAATTATAGAATAATAGAATAATAAAATAATAAAATGACAAAAAAAACAAAATAATAACATCATAAAACAATAACATCATAAAATAATAAAACAATAACATCATAAAATCACAACATCATAAAATAACAAAATAATAAAGTTACAAAATAATCAAATAAAATAACATACTAAAATAGTAACATAGTAAAGTTGTTAACTTTTAAATTGTAAAATTGTTAAATAATAAAATTATAAATAAAAAATATTAAAATTGATATGTACCCAAATAAATAAATAAATAAATAAATAAATAAATCCAGAACTAATAAAAAAATCAATCAACTGTCGCTGACTCCATAAAGTTTTATATTTATCCATTGCCAGATCATCTGCAGCTTCGTTTGTCAATTGAAAACAACTGATCAAAGAGAGATTAGTCAAATGGGCCGCATTGATGGATCGATGGCTGTTTGCATTTTCTTACCGTGTCTGTGTGGGTTTTTCTCCGGGTACTCCATTTTCCTCCCACCTTGCAAAAATATGCATGGCAGGCTACTAGAACACTCTAAATTGTCCCTAGATGTAAGTGTGAAGTTTCATTGCACCCTCTCCAGTTTGGTTGCATTGTCTCGTCAGTCTGTATTCCTTTCTGGCGACCCACATTTTAATTATTGCTGTGACTGACTATGAGAATGTGTTTACATGGTGTAAAAAAAATCTCCAAGTAGGTTCACCTCTACTTCCTCTGTGAAGTATTTCAAGTGTCCATCCTTTATTGATCTACGCTGACGTTCCCCTTTGTTTCATCTTGCAATGCCCCCGGGTGAGGCGGGACAGATAACGGTCTTCTCTTATTCATGGGTCTGTCGGACACGCTGACTGGTGACCTCCATAGTTTGCCACAGGAACTGAAAAAAACAAAAACAAAACGGACTGAGTCAAGCACACGAGATGGGACACGGGGCGTTTTCATTCCACTAGGCTCACCTGTACCGGCCAAAAAATTAAATATACCATCATGATACACCTTCATTAGAGATATGGGTCTGGAGTAATATCAGGTGCAAGTGGGGGGTAGCTGTACAAAATACAATGCAATACATACATATTGGTTTATATCGCACTTTAACGTCAATTCTCGAATAAATTCATGAATGGCAGTGAATTAGTTAAGATTTACAAATACGAATGTGCATGTTGTATTGGTTCCGCTGTTTAGAGACTGTATAACATTGCCACATTCATTCTTGTGAAAAGATCAAACTGCAATGGCATGTCTGCGAGATGCATGAGTCTGGCCGTCGCATCCTTCCGCAACTCCATGTGAGGCCCAGATGACTTTGTCGATGACAGCGTGTGAGGTGAATGCAAATATCCATTTGCGCTTTCATGTTGTGGCTCTGAACTCTGCAGTGTGCGTGCAGGTGGTGTAATGAAGCCTCAGTGTGTGAGACTCAATGTGTTATTGAAGACAGGATTGGGTGAAAAACACAAATGTGAGTGTGTGCAACAATTTTATTATGGACTCGTGACATACTGAGCCATCTGCAAAAATTCTCCAATGGATTGCGGGTTGTGCACCTTCTGAATGTAGATCAGTGTGTATTTGTGAGTGTGTGTGTTTGCATGACGAAATCCAGCTCAAAATAACGTGCACGCTAGCTACCATCCAAACTAAGAAAGAAGACAAACGGTTTAGTATCTTTCTACATGTGAGTCCACTGTCTGAACTGGTTTCAGACGGTATTGCAGATCGATAGGAAAGACGCCAGGAGAAAGGTGACAGTGACAACAGCCTAGGTCAAGTGCCAAAGAGACAATAATAATAATAATACATTACATTTTAAGCGCCTTTCAAAGCTCTCTATGACAATTTACAGTTACTTTACAGATGAAGAATTACATAATCATCCTCAAAACTTGCGCTAGCCACTTTTGGTTCGTCTTTGTCGCTCACATATTTTGCTTTCCAAACGCCAAACGTATTCTGTAATATGACCAGACAACTACATTTGGCGCATACTCATTACGGATGCAGCGTGGGCCACTCGCAGCTGCGTTCCCAGAGACATTTGGTGCTTAGGAGAGTGATCAGGCGTCCGCGAGTATCCAGTCCACACGGCGTTCTTCGCTGCCTGCTAATTATTCTTCACACCTAATCGAAAAAGGAGAGCAAGGCGGATGATGGAAGGAAGAACAGAGCAGGAGATGGAGAAGTGATTAGTGGCCAATGTGGTTTTGAGCGTCCTTACAGGAACAATTAATCACATGTCGCCGCCACCTGTCTTGTGTTGTCCCTTCTGTTGCTCCCGGCATTTCCTACAGGATGACAGTGTTTGTACAGTATGCAGCCAGCTGGGTGACCAGTCGACTGGCATGCTCGTCTTCACTGGGCATCAGATATGAATAATAAATTGGTGGAAGAACAATGTCTGTTGACTTTTTCCTATTTTTGTGAACTTTAGGTTATTTCAATGATTGTGAACCCATCTTTAAACACAGCTCAGTCGAAAATGGTTGTATGGAATTGTAGATTTGTTTTTGTTCATCAACTTTGTCGTCAGTCCTGCGGTTTAAATGTTTAGATTCAAAAAAGATCTTGAAACACAAGAGGTGTTGACTCTATGTCATGTACGCTAAGTTTTTGCTAATGCTAATTCGGAGTTGAGCATGGCACTGAAATGCCAATTTTATTGAGTGGGGGAAGCATTCCATTCACAGTAAATGAACAAAAACGTGAAAAATAATTTTTTTTTGCTGTGACATTTTCACCTGAAATGGCAACCATGTCAGAAGCCTTGAACTCCAAAGCTAATCTATTAGCGGGATATTTTAGTTCTATATCTGGTTCCACAGTGTTTTATCTTCATCTAACGTCATTATAAATGGTATTGACTCCAACGTAAAGCACCTTGTCACTTGATTCATTGAGGAAAATGTCAAGTGTGTTTTGGGAGGTCCAAATATTTAAATCCCCAACTTGTGACACATTCAAATGTCACCGGTTCGCTGTTGTTCCCATCTGCGGCATTAGCGCTACGTGTCATTCAGTGGTTAATGGGATCATCATGTTTGTGTCGATAATCGGATGTGTTTGTATTTCAGACTTAAGACAGAGTAATGTGATCCCTCCCACTTTTTTTTCTTTCGCTCCTCTCAACCTTGGACAGCATCCCGAGGCATCAGCGCGATATGGCCAAGGTGAAAATTCCATTTGCAAATTCCCATTATCCCTGCAGCATATGGATACAGACTTGCACTCCGCCTTTCCCATCATCCCTCATTCAGCCCCGTCCTCAATCAAAGCCCACACCCCTCTTACATCCATCCCGTAACTCTCGAGAAGGTCTCAAAGAGCGACTATAATTACAATCAAAGGCAAACTCCTTTGTGTTGTCACTCTCCAACCTCATCGCCCCCATGCGGGGCACTACTGTTCAATTTCTCACTCCCTGAGAATAATCTTGACCCATATTAAAAATTCAACATGCTCATGACATGCAGCCATGCAAACAAGAACCATAGGTGAAGTAAAACGCATCTCCAAAGAAGAAAAGAATGTAAATTTACATGACGATCATTTTGCTCTGGTAACATTTGTAGGGTTGTCATGATCAAATATCTATTTTCCCAACAATTACAACGCATAGGTTTAATATATCATTAAACTGCTGTTTCCTGATGTGGATTTTGCTCCTTGTCAAAATAACTTATGACTCATTGACAGGATTTATTTTATCTGAAAGTGCCTGGAAAAACGTGGATGAAGGCATCACAGCGAGTCCAGCGTATCTTTCTGCCTCCTTGGTTGAAACTTGGTGATCTGTCATTGGGATTTTTCCCCTCGTCCCATTATCTGCAGCGTGTCCAGCGGCGACGTTCGCAGCTTCGTAGCATGCACTACGGAGGCTACATATTTTGGCCTACAGTTCGTGTTTGCCCAAATTGTCGCGGATGGTTAAGTAGAAGTTATAAAAAAAATTCTAAGACACAAAGGTTACAGACTGTAAACCGTTCATGAAACCAGTTAATACTATGGTTAGATTCATTTAGCTAAATTCATTGCAATAAATACCTCTGAGCGGCCGTGTTATTGACCAATTTAGTTGCTCCTTTTTTCGCCTGTTATGCGGTGCAGCTGAAATCGTTCATCGTACATGGCAGTGCAGACCGGGAGCGGTTCTGATGGCAAACATTGATCCTTGACTGCACGTCTCTTAATGAATTCAAGGAACAAAGTGAGTGAGATTAGAGCGCAGAACACAAGAGAACCAGAAAGACAGTAACAGGCGGACAAACATGGGCGGGGGTGAGTGAGAGTGCAGAAAGAATAAGGCTATTAAAGAGTGGGATGAAATGGTATTGTTCCTTTGCCTTCCGGGAGTTTTGGTGTCTATGTGAAGCTTTGCCAGTTCGCTGAGCTCAACTGTGTGCTGCAGGGTGCGACTGCGGCCCGGATGCTTATTTGTGTCTATTGTGGGGGATTTAAAAAAAAGACACAAAGACTGCATGTACAAAAATATAAGACTTTTAGGGGATGAACATTTTCCATGGTGTCAGAGGCGAGCCTTAATTACAATTGCATAGCAGTTGGGGCAACAGCCAAGCCATGCTGAACTGGACTGCACCAATGCTTGGACCAAGTCTGCTATAAGCCTCAGCTAATTGGGCCAAAGGAAGGGAAAATTTGCACCCCAACTGTGACAGGCACTGGGTGGATATGGAAAGAGTGAGAAGACAGAGGGAAATGAGTTCCACGAGCACTTGCTGGATCAATACCATTTTGGGGTGCGTCTTTTGACAGCTTCTCCGTTGCCTGTGTGCAACCCTCTTTACTGGCCTAGCTGATGGCCACCCCAGATGCTGAATTTGCCCAGTTGAGTTAAAAGTGACGTCTGGACACGATTAACATCCAGGCAATCTGGCTGACTAAATGGGAGGACTATGTGGAGAGTCTCCCACTGGTTATATGCGATATAACCAGTGAGCCAAAAGGATGGCAAAACATAAAATGCAAAATAATCGCAAGGCTGCCCTGCAGATACACAGATTTTTGTCATTTTATCAGCTGTTTGAATCAGTAATTGGGCTTGATTACTGATGTTTGAGCTTTGGCTATGAGGAATTTTTCATATGTTATGTGGCTGGACCATGTGTAACAGTGTGCATAAACCGAACTGTACACGAACCTTAACGCCAATGTTAACACGAACCTGAACCCAAAACCCTAACCTTCAACACCAACCCTGAGCCATGTGTGAACTAATAGTATGCATAAACCCAACCGGATACGAACCCTAACGCTAACCCTAATTCTAATGTTAACGCTAACCCAAACCCCAAACCATAATCTCTAACTCCTGATGTGAGAGTTTTGAAAGGCGCTTATAAATGAACTGTATTATTATTATTACAGTAAAGTCTCGTTATATCGATATCGGATATATCGATAGTCCCGGTTATATCGATACTATTTCTATGCACGCACGGAGAAAATTACATGCAAACAGGGTCGGATATATCGATAGTCCCGGTTATATCGATATTTTTTCGGACTCCCTTGAATATCGATATAACGAGACTTTACTGTATTATTATTATTATTATTATTATTATTATTATTATTATTATTATTAACTCTGAACCCCAAGGGTAAGAGCTACCCACTAACACTTTACCCTAACCGTAACATTAACACAGAAACCGAACCCTATCCCCAACCCAAAACCTATCCACAAACAAACCCTAACCACGAACAACTAACCCTAAACCATAACCCTATTGCTATCATTAACCCTAACCCCTCACCCTATCTACAAACCCTCATCCCCTAATCCCCTAAACCTAACTCAAATTACTTGAACCCTAACCGTATAATCCTAGACCTTAACCTCAACCCTAATTTCCCTTCCCCTTCCCCTAGCCCCAACCCACAATCCCCAACCCTAACCGATAGCATGAAGTGTGCATGGTTGTCACTTCAAGGCTAATGGCAAATACGCAGACACGCATGCATTGCACACAAAGCCACATACATATTCCCCGCAGGCCCCCTGCATTTGGCTGGCTGAGTGAAAGTGTGACTACTGCACGCAGTTTCTCCATTATTCAACAGCATTAGCGGGCAGATGAGAAGCAACAGAAAAAAGACAGACAGAAGCTGAAGAATGGGCTGTTTGTGCTCACCCATGATGTCTGATGCCAGAAACTGTTGTTCAAAATAATGGAGTCTGTTGATGATAGCTGAAGATGCAATTTTCCCTGCAAAAAAAAAAAACAACAACAAACAAAAACAAATGAGAGCCGCCATTACAACACAGAATAGACAAGGATGAAGACACAACACAAAGATCAAATTAAGTCACGAAGAAGATTATCAGTCAGACATGACAAACCATATCAATAAATGAAAGGTTTTATGTTAGAGATATGGCAGTCAGACACTGTGGACAGAGACGCTGAACCAGAAAGGTTGTCCCTACTGCCGGCAGGAAACACAGTCACCCATGACATATGTCTGAATTCTGCACCCCTCTGCCAAACTATTTATTGAGAATACATGCAAATTAAAGTGATACATTAGTAAAACATAGTTTTCTTGATTATAATACCACGTCTCTGGACGTTCTGAGCACCAACAGCTATAAGCAATAAAACATTGTGTTTCCCATGAATTGATAATTTTGTAACCTGGCTAATGACCTCTTCCTGTGATAAGAAGTTCCCCAAGGCCAAAATTATGTCCAAGGCGAGCTCTCGTAGATAAAGATGACAATTTAACAAGCTGTGTCTGTTGACCTGATTGACCCCAGGTTGTCTCCGCTAAAATTGTGTATTGAGTCACAAGCGTTGACCAAACATACAACAGCATGAAACTTTTAAATATGATAACTTCTTATTCTCTAATCTCTATAATTTTGTCTGAATGTTTAAAAATTGCACGTTTTTTTGTGATTAGCTCAGACCATCACGCATGACTTTTTTTTTCATCCAAAAAGCTTTGATGAAAAAATAGGTTGTATCTTTCTACCTTTTATATCCGGCCTCAAATGAAGGATGAGCTTAGGTGATATCCTCTGCTGCTGATCCGTGTGATTAAAAGGTCATTTTGATGAAACGCCTGGAGATAAACCTTTGCATTTCCGACCCCAGGGCCAACATTGACCGTGTCGTTACAAGCATTGCCCAGGGCTCTTTTTTTTAATTCATTTTTTCTTAACATTGATGGAACGACCGTGATTGAAAGATGAAAAAGATCTAGCTAACCTGAAATAAGTCAAAATTTCAAAACGATTGGTCAATTTCTATCATATACAAATATCACACCTCCGCAAAGTGTTATGAAGGTGAAGTGACTGGTAGAATCTTCTCACAACCCTACATGTAAAGCTAGTTTGAATCATAACAGTGAGTCATAAAAATTGCGGCCATATATGAAAGGGGATAAAATGTCACAGCGACAAAAGAAATGGAATATTCAAGGAAAAAGTGACAAGCCATAATGAAAAGTTTTCTTAATTTTTTTTATTTTCCTTCCATCTAAATTCCCCGCTTTCAACATTCCCTTTGTTGCCAGCGTTATTCTATTCCGTTTAATATGATAAAAACAAGTGCAAATCATTCCTGGTGAAATGAAATAGGCTTTTGTGCCTCTGAAAGGCCAGACTGTGATTGTGAATAATTGAGAACATCATACACAATGCATTTGTGGGATTTCATATTGGTCGCCTCGGCTAAACAATGCTTGTAGTCTGAGTGGGTTCGATTGGATCGCAACGTTAAGCTCTACGCCGTCGTGCTGTGATTATGCAAATGTGATGCATGTTTCAATCGAATTGTGTTCATAAAACTCGCTCATAATGACTTTAATTAATCACCCGGTATTTACAAAGTTGGAGAAATGATGGAGTGCAAAGTGGAATGAATACGCCATTGTGTTTTGGGACAATGCTAACCAGCAGCCTTTTTTTTTGCGATGGTTCAGTCATCACACGTTGGACCATTCTAGGGTTCATCATACGTGGCAACCTGTACGTTTTTGCCGTACAAAGTACAGATGACGGCTGAAGAAACCTTTTCATCGATGGACCACTCCTGTACGACTGAGAGCATACACAGACGCGTACAAAGTATGTTTATTCGTGTACGATGTACAAGAAAATCTGTACGGAAAAACACAAATTTGTCAATTATGGGTACCATCCGGTATACACCGACTATCACGAAACGGCAAATCAATCAAGTCAAACGAGTTCGCCGGGGTAGCCTCTATCTCGGTATCGTTTTTTTCGTTGCAAACGAAGCGAGCGGTAGAACTCATCAATCATTCAGTCCTTGTACTTGTCCCATAAAGAAAACACAAATACATGATTTAACACACACTGATAAATGCAATATGTATTTTAGAAGACGGAGGTCAAATTTGACCTTAATCAGTCATCACGGCCTATTGCAATAATTTCAAAATTCCGATTTTGAAGTATATCACAGTTATTTTGCATGTGGCGGTGTCAAATTTTACTAAGGCTAAATTTGTCACTGGCTAATTATACCTGATGCTAATTAAATATGATAATATTTATCATTCATTAGAATTAATGATATCTCACTCAGCCATATGATTGAGCGGTATGCCCAAAGTCAAATGTAATAGGATCAAAACCATGTAGAAAAGTGTTATGGGTTTATGATATGTTATTTCATTTTTTTTCTTATTTTCAGGGAGGAACGCTCACGACATAGCTAAGGCTGCGGCTCCATTTTCAACCCAAGAACAAACAAAAAAAGAAAACAAAAAATGACATAAAATCCCCCAAAATAAACAAAAAACTAACCAATAAGCAAATATATAAAAAAAAAATAAATATATATATAAATAAAGGAACAAATAGATACTGTAGCTAGCCTGATAGCGAGATAGCTAGCGAGACAGACAGACAGACAGACAGACAGACAGACAGACAGACAGACAGACAGACAGACAGACAGACAGACAGATAGATAGATAGATAGATAGATAGATAGATAGATAGATAGATAGATAGATAGATAGATAGATAGATAGATAGATAGATAGATAGATAGATAGATAGATAGATAGATAGATAGATAGATAGATAGATAGATGACACATCAAGTAAGAAAGCAGGATATACTCAAGTTCTGATCCTTCCTCCAATTCTTGAATTTGCCATGATGACCAATTGTGCGCCGCTCAGTTTTAAAGAGTCCCTGAAAAAGAAACCATATGATGCATTGATTTTTCTTGGTGCATATGTCAACAAGGGTGCTTTTGCTTTTTAATTAAGTC
Source organism: Hippocampus bargibanti (assembly GCF_051943395.1). Lineage (NCBI taxonomy): Eukaryota > Metazoa > Chordata > Actinopteri > Syngnathiformes > Syngnathidae > Hippocampus > Hippocampus bargibanti. Next base: position 2,901,435 of record NC_142745.1, on the reverse strand, counting down.
TCACATGGAGCATTTCTTGTCACCGCGGGAGAACGTGTAATGAGAATAAGAGTTGGAGTAGAGCTATCCAACTGTGTTATTTATCTCCCCGTTGCTCACAGTCGGATCCATCTGGATGGAACTCTTTAGCTTCAATTAAAGTCTGCACTACAACATCCCGTTTTTAGAACTGAACGGTTGTCTCCGCACATTTTTTTGAAAAGCACGACACCGGGGTGAACGTGTCCAACCCTTGGGACACATCTCAATGTCTTCCAACTCCATGTCACCACAATTTCTCAATTCCAAGAAGCAGTTACCAAGCAACAACTCTTTTATTAATCTAACAGCCTCCACATATTACATTCCTCTCTCGGAAACCACGCCTAAGGACATTGTTGGCTTCGGTTTGACAGGAAACAGAACGCATCCTTGTAGACACAAACAGTTGAGCTCCCATAACCACGCGCACTTCGAAAATATAAATTGCCGGTCGAAAGCCTGACCTCCAAGGTCGTTGTCAGTGACGTCAATTGGTCATCTTGACATCATTGGCACACGGCATCCGAGAGGCCAAAAGAGGAAATGGAAAGTGAAGACAATGGTTTTTCTGGTGTTATTACCTACTAAAAATAAACAAATAATCAAACAGCGAATAAAAAAAGAATACATATTTGTTTTGGATTAAGTATTCTGTCATTTAAAGGACGATCGCCACCATTTTTTTGTTTCCTGACATCAGAAAAACGTTTTATAGCATCTAAAATACCCAAAACATGCAGTATGATATTTTTAGTCAAATGCAAAACACCATGGGCATTTTCTGAAAGTCCCGCCCCCAGTTTGTGACGTCACGCCAAGACATCTTGCCTTGCTCGTGAATCAAAACAATGGCTTCAGATGCTTTCTTGTTACTCATCCAGTTATGAATATGATTCAAATACAGTAAAGTCTCGTTATATCAATATCGGATATATCGATAGTCCCGGTTATATCGATATTTTTTCGGACTCCCTTGAATATCGATATAACGAGACTTTACTGTAGTTCTGAAGAGGAAAGCATAAATGTTTGCAATCGATTAAAGAAGGTCTTCCGGGTCATTTTGAGATCCCAGAAAATGCAGAAGATGGCGCCAGAGCTCCTTTGGAAATGGGTTGATTTGTCTGCTTGGAATTTGTGTCAGCGAATATCAAATAGTTGATGCAACACACAACGATTCACCATCGCGTTATTTATGTTTTCCTTCTAATTTCGCCATCAACACAAAGTTTTCAGAACAAACAAAGTACCGCAAAATGCATTGTGTGTCCTTTCTCGGTCAGGGGCGTTCCTTCCGTGACGTGACGTCAGGACCCGACACCAACTCAAAAACAAGACTTCCTGAATATTCAACGCAAGTCTTAAAATGTAAAATACAGCTCTATGCGGTGGAATCTTTGTAAAATACGCTCAGTAGAAGTCATTTGAAGCGATTTTACAAATTATGGACATAAGTTGTCCGGAGGCGTCGGTTGTCCTTTAAAGATGACATGGATAAAAAAAATTGAAAATCACCTACTTACCTAGCTACCAGCTACTTTACCTAAACATTCTCAAAAGAATTCTTTCCACTTCTCAGTTCAGCCCCGGTGTAATTTTAGCCTCTGATTTTCATTCAACAACGCTATTCTTTAATTTACGCACGTGCCCACGAATGCACGCGTGCACAGCGGGGATCTCTTCATTATTAAAATGTCTCGCGGTGCCCTTCAGGCCATGAAATCACCGAGTAGCTCTCGTGCACCTCCAACACAACATACTGACAGCTACCGTTAGTTGGATTAATAGAATGCACATATGCACATAGAACATTAATGACACCCAAGAGACCAACGTCCACGTCGCAGTTCTTAGCCATGACTGTCGCCTGGCTCAAAGTAGTTGACAGTTAGACAACAATTAGTCTTGGACATTTCGAGGTACTCTTCCTTGTCCAAGAAGCACAAGATTATTTTTAACTTGTCACGTTTGTATTGTGATTTGGTGTACCCGTCAGCTTTCGATGACTTTAAACTTTGTCCGTGTGAGGATGTGTTTAATTGCGGATTTGGACAAAGGTCTGTTGGAGCCAACCTACACCTCATGTAAAAAAAAAAAATCAGCAACTGAGTTTGGTTGTATCCTAATGTGCATGCTATGCTCTATATAGTATGCACAATAAGCCAGTATGTATTTTCTATTTTCATTATTTATTTATTTATTTATTTATTCGAATATAACAGGCAAAATGTTCGATCTAAAAAAGAAGTCAAAGTTTGGGCGAGCGTTATAAACGAGGCCTGGGAAAATTTTCACATATACCGGTATATTTAATGCTTTATCCTTTCCAGGAGGGGGCAGCATTTCCGTGGCTATTCTGTTGTTAAGGTGCCGTTCAGTTTTGATTCTCGGAAAGACCCGGATCACGCGTTTTCCTTTTTTTTTTTTGATTGTTGATTACCATTTCTTTAGCTACGCTTCATTTCCTTTTCCGAGTCTAGCTCACACTGAAACGTGACTCAAGCATTGCTGTTTTGCACAATGACCAATTCAGTGTTTACATTGTCAATAAATGATTTTTATCACAATGCTTGGTCTGAGCCGAGAAAAAGTGAAAGAAAATTTGATAACGATTTTTATTTGAAAATTAGGGGTGCGCGTTATAACACGTGCGTGTTATACTCGAATAAATACAGTATTTATTTATTTATTCATTTTTTCATTTCTTTCATTTATTCATGTTTTCATTCATTCATTTATTTGTGTATTTATTTGTTTTTTTGTTATTTCTGTATGTATTGATTTGTATCTGTATTTATATATGTATTTATTTATTGGTGTGTTTATTTATTTGTTTGTTTATTTATTTATACAGGTGTCAAAACATCCACGCAAAGAGAAATGTAGGGCATACAAAATTACCCACAATGCCCTTGGAAAGGTAATAAGCATTGATGTTCACTCAAAAGGTTACGAGCAGGGAAACAACATAGCGCAAATATCAAAGCGATACACTCATTACACACCACAATTATATTGAATTAATTTGCTTGAACTGAGAATCAAAACCACAAAATAATAATTCATGAATTGCCTAAAAAAATAATCAATAGTGAGGGATATAAACGATCCGGTCGTCACGACAGCTACACGTTACATGCGAGGAGGCGCGAAATGTTACATAGCTTGTCAAATAGAATTAGGGCGCTATGATATACCGTATTTTCTGGTGTGTAAGGCACACCCAAATGCCATCATTTTCTTCATAAGATGGCCCTGCGCCTTATACGCAGGTGTGCCTTATATGTGGAGTAATATTGAGGCACAACAGGTCTCGCAACCGCTGTCAAAAGCCACCGACTCCATTTCCCCCTGTGGAAGAAGTAGTGCATAACCCCAACCTCTAATGTAGCACTTTATGACGTGGTGTGCTTTATATTGTCAAAACTGTTACGTATTTATATATTATACAGTAAAGTCTCATTATATCGATATCGGATATATCGATAGTCCCGGTTATATCGATACTATTTCTATGCACGCACGGAGAAAATTACATGCAAACAGGGTTGGATATATCGATAGTCCTGGTTATATCGATATTTTTTCGGACTCCCTTGAATATCGATATAACGAGACTTTACTGTATTTGGAAAACTTTTTTTCATTCATTGAAGTTGTGCCTTATAGTCCGGTGCGCCTTATATGTGGAAAAGTTCTGAAAATACACCATTCATTAGGTGTGCGGTTTATACTCCGGTGCGCGTAATACACCAGAAAATATGGTAGTATTGTTTTCAGACTAAAACTAAATAGTAATCGCCAATCAAAAACGTATGAGAATGTTTGTCTGTAAATAGCTCGTTATAAAAAACTTTGTTATCATCTCCCATAATACCTGCAGCGATCGCATAAGTTTCAGCTGGCTCCCTCTCACACCCCTTTTGGCAAATTAGACCGTTTAATTAGGAAAAGCTCATTTGTATCAAATCATTTACATAGATCAACCAGCCTCTGCAAGGATCTTCTAATTGATTATTGTTGCCCGAGGATCTGCGTGTATGTGTGTGTGTGTGTGTGTGTGTGTGTGTGTGTGTGTGTGTGTGTGTGTGTGTGTGTGTGTGTGTGTGTGTGTGTGTGTGTGTGTGTGTGTGTGTGTGCAAGCACGCACCTGTGTAAATATTGCTTCACGGTGAATAAGAAATCTTTATCACTGTGTGCAAATTATGCACCCGTGACAATGTTCAAATCTTGTATGGCACTGTGTTTTACCCATTCAGGAAAATATTTGCAGTTTATGCCGCCCATTCTGTTCTAAATCTCTCTTTTAATCAAAAACAAGTTTGTTTGGGTTTTTTTTTTTGTGTGTGTTCGCCATTCAAAACCCCCGCGTAGCTGCAACAGGCAACAATGCTGTTTGATTCTTTTCATAAAGCTCCATTTAGAGATAAAAAAAAAAACTTTCCATTACTGCATCCAATTTGAGACTAATAAATGACTATTTTATCAGGACTCTCATTCATCCATTTCACAAAGCTAAGTGAACAAGAGGGAACTGAGTATGTGAAGGGTTTGGAGGATATGTGATAAAGAGTTCAGAGAAAGAGTTCACAACACAGAGCCTTTCAGCTGCAAGTTCCACTAATCGGCAGCTGTTCAGCAAAATAATACATTAAAAACGAAATGGTTACCACATATAAATGTTTCCAATCACTTCTTTCATTGCACATCTGACGCCTGTTTACGGCCTTTGTAATAATCGTGATGGAGAGCGTTTCAAAAGAAACTGATTTGTGAGAGGTTTGAATTCAAATAGGACTACACTAGCGCACCCAAAAACCAAAATATACATCAAGCCGTTTCAATATAAGGCTTGAGCTGTAGCGTAATATACCAAGGGTCTCCTATTAGTCCGTTTTATATGGTTTCCAGAGAAAAAAAAGTATTTGCGCGTATACAGGTAAGTGGATATTCAATCCTGATGTTGCCAATGACACAATTTTAAACTTTCAAGCATATTGACGGCTCTCGCAGTCACAGACGGGACCTGTTTGTTTGCAATGTGTAATACAGAGTGCTTTCTCATATTTTAACATTTTCATTGAAATGTGCAGAGAGAGAGAGAGAGAGAGAGAGAGAGAGAGAGAGAGAGAGAGAGAGAGAGAGAGAGAGAGAGAGAGAGAAAGAAAGGGAGAGTTTATGGGCAGGTGTGCCACATGCAATATGGCAGACAAGAGAGAGTTACATTGCACAGTGGTACCTAATGTGTCTGGTTTCCGTTGTCAAATTGTCATATGGACAATCATTTAGATTGACACAAAAGGCTTATTATGCTCCCCTGATCCATGTCTTGAATAATCTTAATATAAAATTGGAAAGGCTCAAGCCGTCATACTCAGCACTTGGTATCAAGTAGGTAACAAGAGTCAAAGTTCAAGTACCCTATCTGAAGAGGTAAATTGGGATTAGAGGAGCTAACTGACCACATCATCGGGATGCACTTTTCCTGATTCTCTCTGAGTCACTGAGGAAATGAGCCTTGAGAGATCAGTGGAGCTGAGAAGTCGAGCTCGCCGGTTGGAAGAAGAGAGCGGAGAAAGTCAATAATCTATCTGACTGCTCTGCGATCGCCCATAGAAACGGAGTACAAAACAAATAACAATAAGATCTTAAAACACCTGCAGAGGCGTGCATCTATGTACACATGTAACGTATACATGTAACGTCATGCAATATACAGTAAAGTCTCGTTATATCGATATTCAAGGGAGTCCGAAAAAATATCGATATAACCGGGACTATCGATATATCCGACCCTGTTTGCATGTAATTTTCTCCGTGCGTGCATAGAAATAGTATCGATATAACAGGGACTATCGATATATCCGATATCGATATAATGAGACTTTACTGTAATTGAATCAATTCCACACCATTTTTGCCTGATCATATCATTAAAAAGGTGTATGCTCCATTTTGATTTTGTTATTGTTGCTTAAGCAACGATTTTCATACTATGTAGGCGTCCCAAAAAATATAATGGTGATAAAACTGCCAAAACAACTGAGAAAACAACTGTCAGAAGGGAAGAGTTTTCTGCTACTGTAATCTGTCGCGAGTGATCACCACATAATTAGTCGTTAAATTAATACAAATCACTTTATGAAAACTATCCATCAAAAACATTTAGAATGTAAATGCGCGTGCGCATTATTCAGAAAAGCCACATCTCATTTAAATTTCAGAATCTTATGGTTGACTCTGATTAATGACTCAGTACTAAGCGTTTCAATATTGATCATCACAGCAAAAGTATGACATGTATTCATCAAGTGTGCACATTGGAGGGGAGGAGTGAGAGAATGAGAGAGAGAGAGAGAGAGAGAGAGAGAGAGAGAGAGAGAGAGAGAGAGAGAGAGAGAGAGAGAGAGAGAGAGAGAGAGAGAGAGATATAACGGGCAGGTGTGCCACATGCAATATGGCGGACACGCTGCCATTCTGCTACAGTGGGGAGGCATCTTAGTTATACATATTTATCAATACTGTTTCAATTGATTTCATTGAATTTCAATTAGATCAAGTTGTCAAAATTGAGAAGATAATTTCATCAAAAGAGATAGAAGATAATTTTATGCATCAACAGTAAACACTGTACTCCAGCCAGGAAAAATGGTTGGGAATAGTGTGTGAATTATCCATCAATTCTTGACCTCATCAATCATGTAAGACGCTCAGGTCACATGATTGATTGATTTTCCAGGAAGACCTAACAGTTGTCCTCTTTCTGGAGCTAACACGCAACAGGTGTGGTTTCTCCGAAGCTCTCTGTCACTATCTTGTGTCTTTCGTCATGCGCTGACAGCGGGGCAGGTGACAGTCGCCTTTCATTGTCATTCAAGCAGTCAGCTGCTCAATGAAGGTCAATACTTTAAAGGAGGGCACGAGAGGGACAAGCCAATCGGAAGGCAGAGATGAGACCAAACGGTGATTGATTGGCATCGTGGGGTGGAGGGGTAAGTATGCCTAATAGAATATGCATAGCAATGAAGAGCCGGGAAAGGAAAGGTCGTTGTTGCCACAGCAACACACCTGCCATTGCAGAGTATCCTTGTGCTTCATTGATTTGAGCACTATTTATTTTTTTAGGATGAGGGTGAGGTCAGTAAATGCCAATCAAATATTTTTGTTTTTTATCGATATTCGTGACTCCAGTTCTAATTTTTTTTTTTTTTTGGTCCAAATCCCTGATCATTTCCTTATAAAGCCTATTTTACTTATGGCGCAATTGTCACAGGGAGGACACACAAAGTGCTTCACAAAATAAAAATACAATCATAATTATAAAATTCAAAAGCACTGTATTCCACATCTGATGAAAGAAAATTTCAAATCAATCAATTTAAAAAATTAATACAGAAAAAAAATATACACAATTAAACTATCCTATCCTATCTTATACTATACTGTACTGTATTATACTTTACTATACTATACTATACTATACTATACTATACTATACTATACTATACTATACTATACTATACTAAAATAAAATAAAATAAAATAATTGAAACTGAAAATAATTTAACAAACCATACCTCAATGCAATGTCTCTTCTTAACTGGTTTTTGAAACTATAGAAGCAAGTCGATGAGAAGTGCATTCCGCAAAGGCATGGCATCTAAGTATCGATAATGGAAAATAATACAAAAAATAATAATATCAAAATAAAATACAATAATATATGAAAATATATAATGTAGTATAGTATACTATAATATACTGTAATATAATATCATATCATATCATATCATATCATATAATATAATATAATATAATATACTGTATTATAATATAATATAATATAATATAATATAATATAATATAATATAATATAATATAATATAATATAATATCCTTTCACCCCTTCACCCAATCCCCTTTCAATTGCTGCTGTGGACTGCAAATTTCCACATTGTGGGACGATTACAGGTTTTCTGATTCTGATAATATAATTACAACAGAAAATAATTTAACAAGCAATACTGCAATTTCACTTCTTAACCGGCTTTTGAAAATGTCCACTAGAAGCAAGTCAAAAGGAACAGAGAACATACATACAGAGCGTCCGTGCGCTATCAAGTATCTGGTTCTATGGAATTTTAATCAACTACTCAGTGTGTAGTGATGGAACTTTAATGATCAGTGCGCTAATATAGTGCCAAACGTATTACAAAAGAAGTTTAAAGTATAAAGTTACCCACTGCACATGAGAAAATATCCATATTTTTAGGTGATGTTTGTCACAAAACTATTCTTATCCAAATTCAGTTTGTTGATGAAAAATATCTATCTAAAGAAGTGATAGCGATCATCTGGTCAGTCCAAATTTTAATGGCTTAGGAGAAAAAAAATATGAAAGAGGTGGGTGTGGTTTCGATTGCCAGGAGATAGAGATATTTGGAAAAATACTTCCCTTGTACAAGCATATGGAGAAAAGGCTGCATCGTTCCCCCCCCCCTCACCCCCTTTGCGTCTCTTTTCCTCTCCGTCTCTCATTTATTTCAATTTGTCATGCTTTACTTTTCCCTCAAGAGAGCACGCTAGCTGGTGAGCGACCCCATATAGGCCGCGAAATTGTGTCTGCGCTCGGGCTGTAATGAAACATTTAGATGCAGCGGAGAGTGATGGTTACGCATTAATGCAAGCGTTGGTGTCACCAATGCAAAAAAAAACAGCTCAAAGCAAACGGCGTAGTTTGCCACTCCAAATAGTCATGCGGGAGTGAGAGGCTCCCCATCGACTCCAATCTTTTTGCCCCAACTTTGGGTCAAGTGGCTTCCGTTGGTGCGTGATAAACGCTCATGAACATTTGATGACGTCTGATGAGGAAACCGGTAAGAAAAATGAACTTTTGTCATTTTTTTACAACTCAAAAGAGTCATGGGAGGGAATAATAATAACTATGTAATAGTAAATATGCAAGTGACTTAATGGACAACCAACGCCTCCGGACAACTTGTGTCCATAATTTGTAAAATCACTTCAAATGACTTCTACTGAGCATATTTTACAAAGATTCCAACACATATAGCTATATTTTATGTTTTAAGACTCGCGCTTGTTTTCGAGTTGGTGACGATGCATGACGTGACGTCACGTCAGGAACGCCCCTGACCGAGAAAGTGACACACAATGCATTTTGGGGTACTTTGTTTGGTCTGAAAACATCGTGTTGATGGCGAAATTAGAAGGAAAACATAAATAACGCGATGGTGAATTGTTGTGTGTTGCACCAAAACTACTATTTGATACTAGTTGACACAAATTCGCAGCAGACAAATCAGCCCGTTTCCAACGGAGCTTGGGCGCCATCGGCTCAAATTGATGCGGAAGGACTTCTTTAATCGATAGCAAACATGTATGCTTTCCTCTTCAGAACTATTTGAATCATATTCATAACTGGATGAGTAACAAGAAAGCATCTTCCCCAAATCTGAAGCCATTGTTTTGATTCTAGAGCAAGGCAAGACGTCCTTGCGTGACGTCACGAACGTCATGCAACTTTCTCAGATCATTTTGAAGTGGTTTTGGGACACTTTAAGTCATTTTTATTTGTGTTTTGCATTTGACTAAAAATATCAGCCTGCATGTTTTGAGTATTTTAGATGCTATAAAACGTTTTTCTGATGTTAGTTGGGAAACAAAGAAATGGTGTTGGTTGTCCTTTAATGGGCAGCCCATTTTTCTCACATACAAACATGTAACAAATTTTGAATTGCAGCATAATTCGTAACTGAGTGTCCGCCACTTGCCGACTGCTGCCTACTCGGCGCCATCTTGGACTTCTTTTAGAATATAGAAGACTGCTGCATAAAAAAAGGAATACATAGTTGCTTAAATGGATTGTGAGGCAACATTATCAATGAAAATATAGAGCACATTTTCCATAACATGGAGTTTCTATTTTGAACCAATGTGTAAAATGAAATAGAAGTGTGACATTGAAGCCCCACCACATGCTAAATAGCATATGCTACTTAGTAGGTGTTTCAAAGCAATGCATAATTGGGACAGAAATAGAAAGCAAGACCCTTGCCTTAGGTTGCTCACGCAAAACAAAGAAAACGAGCGCACTCACTCACTCACTCACTCACTCACTCACTCACATAGTGAGTACCGTGTCGATTTTGGCATGTTCAAATTGACACCCGTGATGGGGATCAAAGGAAGCAACACTGTCAAGATATTAATTGAACTGTTAATTTGTTTTTCATTGCATATTACGATAAATCTAACACTGGAATGAGGAACATATTTAAACCTTGATTTTTGAATAGTTGCACAGCTGCTAGGAAATCACTATGATTCATTTATTTAAATTCAGATGTATTTTGTACACATTGTCATTCAGAGCTTTCCTTTGAATCAATTCCAGTTTCTGCCTTTTGCTGTTCTTCATTCAATATGACTACCCTTCCTTTTTTTCAAATTCAGTGCCAGCTGTGGCTTCCGGCACAAGTGAGTGTGCATTTGCGTGTGTGTGTGTGTGTGTGTGTGTGTGTGTGTGTGTGTGTGTGTGTGTGTGTGTGTGTGTGTGTGTGTGTGTGTGTGTGTGTGTGTGTGTGTGTGTGTGTGCGTGTGCATGTGTGTGTGTGTGCGTGTGTGTGTGTGTCATTGAAAGACAAGGATACTTGTGATATTGTGAGATCAAAGAAAGGCATGCCAAATGGCACTTTGCTATTGGGAGCAAAAGCAGACCATAACCGGCACAAACTGGTTTGCATATGTGACACAAATGCTGAAGCAAACTTGAAGAAAGGGCTTTTCAATGGATGAAATTATTTTCTAAATATCAAACAATATTGGTAGATCTGAACGAATACTACAGTGAGGGAGTCCCTGTGGCGATGCTTACCGTAGTTTAAGCTGAAAAGGAGAAATAAGGATAAATGTCGAAATTATGTCTTTTATTGATCAATTAAAGGACAACCGACGTCACTTTGTCGCCATTTTCTGCCTTTTTTGGGTGCGACATTTCCCACCCCTGATGCCTCAAAATGACACGGAATAAATTCTTTAATCGATTGCAAACATGTATGCTTTCTTCTTCAGAACGATTTGAATCATATTCATAATTGGACGAGTAACAAGAAAGCATATTCTCCGAATCTGAAGCCATTGTTTTGATTTTCCAGCAAGGCAAGACGTCTTGGGGTGACATCACGAACAAGGGGGCGGGACCTTTTGAAACTGGCCACTTCCGGGTTCATTTCTTTGCAGATATTGGACACTAAGTCATTTTTATTGGTGTTTTGCATTTGACTAAAATATCATATTGCGTGTTTTGGGTATTTTATATGCTATAAAACGTTTTTCTGATGTCAGTTAAGAAACAAAAAAGTGATGTCGGTTGTCCTTTAAAGTCTGTCAAGATAACGATACCACACACTTATTATATGCTTGTTATTGTAGTTTTCGGTGCATTGCATTCATTCTGACTTGCGTTAATTATTTGACAGTTCATAGAATCTAATTGTACATAAATGTGTGGGGGTGTCAGAAACATCTGTTTGAAATTAGACATCACTGCAATCCAAACATAAACTACAAAAAAAATATGTATATTCTCGTGATATGCAGAATTATTAATCTGGCTTCTGACGTGGAATATTTTTCAACACCATGTAATAGAGTGGAAACAGAATTTAGTGCAAGCAGGAAAAATTTCACCGGTGTAATTCCATAAGGATGGAAGGCAAGAGGAAAAAATAAAGCTTTGACTGTGGTTAAATTAGCATTTGATTAAAGACAGCAGAAATGAGCTTGTCAGACATTTTTTTTTCCCCATCCCAAATGACTAATGTCCGCCGAGTGACACCATCCTGCAGGATCATTGCTTGTGTCAGCACCATGACCTCGAGCTATTGTAGGAGTTCTGCTCCACGGCCTTATAAATTGCTTTGCCGCTTCGCCGAATCACTTAAAGTCCATTCATTTACACCATGCAGCCAGCGCAGCAGTCTTATGACATCATGGCTCATCTAATGAGTCTATAGTTATAAAAAGTAAGCCGGTAATGAATTGTTTAATCTTGGAACAGGCGTGAAATCTCTTTTTTTTTTTTACAACATGAAAAGTTCTATTATCTTATTGTAGTGGGTAGTGGTGTTACACTTGCATTGTTCAGTGTGACGGACGAATTTGACATAAGCTAGCTGCGGTAACGAGCACATCTGGACATCTATAACTCTGTCCTGTTGGCCCTGTCAGTCTCCGCCGGCCGTCGGGCAGCCGGGGGAGCACCGGTGTGGGTGGGAACCCCTCGGGTCTTTCGCTGAGGGGGCCTATATAGCCTCTTCTGTCTGCTGGAGGGTGAAATGAGCCCAGGTAGAGCATACTGAGTAGTAGCTGCTGAAGTGAGACCAGATGAAAGCTCTTCCACCTTTACCCCCGTTACATGTTTTCCTGATGATAGATTGTATACTGTATCTGGTATGGAAGCGCAGACAGCTTGTCTTTTTCTGTAGTCGATTGGTCCCCCCTCAGTTGGTGAGTTGTCAGAAGGCAACTAGAAATTTGCATGTGGTTGATTTGCGAGGCGGGGAGGATACAAATTCAGAACACTGGTTGACACACATTCTGGTGCCAAGAATGTGTCGACAGTTTTAGCATATTTTTTATGGTTTTTTTTAAATCCGAAAATTTTTTTTTTCCCCCTGAATTGGCTCTTTTTTTAGGGGCGCACCTCGGGCAAAATTAGATTGCCCAATCAAGCTGCCATGCATGTTTTTAGAATGTGGGAGGAAACCTAGGTACCCGGAGGGAACCCACACAAGCAAGAGGAGAACAGCAAATTCAACACATGAGGCCCAGAGCTGGAATTGAACCCTGCCTCTCTGCACTACGAGTCCAACGTGCAAAGCAGTTCACCACTGTGCCACCAGGTACTGTATTTATTATTTAACTCATTCACTGCTATTCACGAATTTATTCGGGAATTGAAAATATGATGTAGAATGAATTTGTCTGGGTTTTTGTTTTGTTTGGGTGCCGGTAAAGCGTGGCCCATGGCCTCTGGCAATGTTTTTCCTTTCCCCTAGGGGGCAGCATTTCCCTTTTTTCCATGTTAGTCCTTTGTTCCAGCTTCAGCTGTTGTTAAAGCCTTATATAAACCAATATGTATGTATTGCATTGTATTTTGGACAGCCGCCCTCATTTCAAACTCATATAACTCCAGGCCCATATAATTTAGGAAATAACTCATTTTTTTCCTGATGAAAGAAGAGAGTCTAAGATTTCTAACGTTGTGTTGAGTGTTTATGTAGTCCTAAAACTCAATATTCTAAGGGTCCTGGAATTCGAGTGACAATAACAAAAACCCTGGCAATGGAGTGGACACATTTTTGCACATGTCTGGCAGTGAATGAGTTAACAATTCATTGTCAAAAAATGTAAATCTAAAAAAAATTGCTTGATCTAAAGTGAACTTTTTTCTCTTTTGGATACAATGGTCCAATCATTCCCACACTCTCCGACCAACCCCTTCACCCACTCCCCCTCCTACCCCCACCGCTGCCTTGAAATTAAGCAGAGTGTTTGTGACAGCTTGATGCCAGCGGAAGCAACAGCGAGTGGAGCTTTGGATTGCAAATGTCCCCTGAGGGAGCCGGCTCCAGTTTGATATACTTAATAAACTTCAAATCTAACAGACTGGCAAAGCCGGCGCGCTGATGATTCCCCCCCCCCCCCCCTCTTTTTTTTCCGTTATGAGATACAGAGCCATGGAGATATGGGCATGGAAAAAGTTGCAAATGTGTTTATGTAATGTGACCGCTTGATTTGGAAGACTAAAAGGAATAGCCCTGGTTTCATTGAAACTTAAAAAGTGACGTGAACCCACCGTAATAACAATCTGAAATATTCTGCGTCGAAACTTTGGTGAGGAGATTCTTGTTTTTGGAGAATGAAAAGAAAAAAAAAAGTATAAATAAAAGTTTAGCAACGTATACAAATTAATATGCAAAACATTTTTTGATAGCCTGACCTTTCCACAGTCTGATTTTGCACCACAACGGTAGTGCTTGATCTTTTAATAGCCGTTAAGTTCAAGGTAGTCTCTGTACGAAGACAGATTGCAATGAAGTCCTCCAGACTCACTATTGTGTTCTCATTAAGTCTTTGATAATTAGCGGCTCAAAGCACAGGGTCCGCAAGTGGAAATAAAATGGCTACTTGTAAAAATCTCCCTCTGCAAATTAAAGTGAGAAATGGAATTAAATGTCTTTCCTGGCCAACAATAAAGTCTCTAATCGGGGGAAAAGAGTAATGGGGCAATGGACTGTGGTGACTGACGTATGCTCATAATTCTCATTTCATACATGCTGTATATGCTATTTTTGACGTCCAATTAACCAGACTGCACACTAAATCCCATTATGCAAACAACAAAAATGGCTGACAGTGATTATGAATTTTACTGCCAAAATTCCCATGAGCCCCCCCCCCCCTTTCTCCAAGAGACTTATCGTGGTGGAGGGTTTAATGTGTCCCAACGATCCTTTAAACTGTCTGGGCCTTTACAACACTGCCAAGATCATCTATCGCACAGATGGCAAAGTCAAGGCCTGGGGGCCAAATATGGCCCTCCACATCATTATATTCGGGCCACGAAAGCAAATCAATCATGTCAAGTAATTGCTAAAGTCCAAACCAAAATTTCAAATTGCCATATGTAAACCACAATAACAGTCTAGACTTCAAATTTGATAACTCTCATACACTCATTTGTTGTGTGTTATGTATGTTATATGTGGTGGAGATGAAATATTCTAATGGTTTCCTCAAATTCATAACGGCCTTCGGGAGTAAACCGTAACTACAATCAGGCAAAAAATGAGTTTGACGCCCATTATTTGTGGGAAACAGGTGCGAGGTGAGAGACCAGACTAAGCGTGATTCAATGACCGATTTTATGACAAAGGAGTGCCTGGATGATGGTGCTTTTCTAAATGTACAAAGAAGGTGGAGGGGGAAAAAAGGTTATACAAACGGAGCCCACCAGCCATTATTGCGTAATTGCAAGCTAAAAAATGTTAGGGGCATTAAAATCATCCAGTAGATATACAGTAAAGTCTCGTTATATCGATATTCAAGGGAGTCCGAAGAAATATCGATATAACCGGGACTATCGATATATCCGACCCTGTTTGCATGTAATTTTCTCTGTGCGTGCATAGAAATAGTATCGATATAACCGGGACTATCGATATATCCGATATCGATATAACGAGACTTTACTGTAGTGTGTAAAATTTTAAATCATGTTCATAATTCCTTTCTTTGAAATGTAAAGATTTTGTGTTTTGCATGAGAAACAAATGTGATGCAAACCGCACAGAATCTGCTGCAGAACCACTGCGGTGTCTGAGGGAGGCAACATGAACCTGGTAATTGTGAATCGCTCTCCTATTTTCTTCATTGGTTTTTGTGCTGTATAGAAGATAAAGTAGTGTGCTGAGGGAGTGGGACGTCAACCCATTCCCTCTAATAAGCCCCTGTGGGAGCGGTACGAACACTGTTCCAAGTAGATGCAAGTTGTCTGGAGAATGAGAGCACTTTTAGCAAGGTGCATATCAAGGCGAGTGTGAACAGGGACTGTTCAAGAAGAATCACCTAATAACACATTCCTCTGTAGGAGTTTATTGCTGAACAGAGATGGACACTTGACCCTATTTTGTCGGTCCGCCTTTTGTTTGCGACCTGGCTACCCTTACATTATTGTTTGATATGATAATCATCTTTTGTCCCCATTGTTTTTTGTTCAACAATGTCATGATTGGCTGCTGCAGATCAGACTGACCATCAATCAAACATTATTACTCAGCACGAGTTATTTCACAACACAAAATTAAGATGAAATCAAATAAGAACCATTCTACTTTTTAATGCCTCAAATGGGGTGCAGAGTGATCTGGATTGATTGTTGAAGTGCGTGTCTGTAGGTACTTTATGTCTTCTGACTGCATACTAGGTGACAGTGTCGGCATAAAAATACGATTGAGGTGAAAAAATGTCCAATTTGTTAAGGCTACAAACTGAGTCGTACAAATTAATGTTGTCCTGTTCAGAAAATACAGAGTTTGGCTTCAATTGTCCGTGTTATTGTGCCATATACCGGTACTTAATTTAGGAACGATTAAAGGGACGGGCAAAAACTCCCTTCGGTCATTGCTTAGTCTGTCCTTTTTTAAAAAAACAAAAAATGTATTGTCCTATGCTCCCAAAATAGGTCCATTTACAGAACATTCCCTCCCAGGGACGGAATGGCCATTTTTGTTGCTCAACACATCTAATGCTAATCTCGGCGCAAAGTGCAACACCTAATATATTTTTGCAAGAATATTGAACGCTCACAGCATTTTCTTAATGTTATTCATGATTCAATATTACGGAAGTGTGAAACTACCAATGTGAACTAATGTTTAGCCTCTTGTGAAGGCACTTGCATTGTTCTGGTGGGCTACTCGGATATTTGCCAATAACGTGGCGGACACATGAGTCTTTTGGGACCTCTTTGGCATGAGTGACTGACGAGTACCGGCAGACATTTTTCATTATTTAAGTGACGTCATTTCTTCAAAACATGATGTCAGAAGGGTGGCACATCCGCGTCAAATATACGAAGAGCAAAGGGGGAAAGCGCTGTGAATAAAAGATGAAGAGGGATTTGCCGTGGCACCTTCGAACACGTGGCTTCGATTTAACCCTTTTTTGTTGACACACAACCCCTCTTGTCACAATCGCCATCCAAGGATGTCCTCAGCTGCCGGGGAAGATGTAATACGGGCCTCTGTGTGATTAATTTTCCTGGAAGTTTGGCCCCAGAGCTGCGGAACCTTTCATTTTCTATCAGGTCCACAGATCTCCCACCTTTTATAGCTTGTGATTCTGCTTCTGGGGTCTCGGGTCTTATCGGTTTCCCAGTCTTATCTTCCAACTTGTCCCTGCAACCTGACTGCGGGAGGATTAGCTTTGGACCTTTCGGTCACTTCAAAATTTCCTTTTGGCGAAGATGGAAAGGAGCCCAACGTAAGCCATGATTAATCTGGCTCTGAGGCGGCTCTAACCATGTTTTTCCGCAGCTGCTATAGATATGGTAAAGGTCACTCCATTTCTTTTTTAATCTTTGTCATTTTGTCAAAGACAAGGAGTAAATTCCACTTTCAAAAGATACAGAACTTTGATAAGGAGTTCAGTCTATGAATAGTCCTTAGTGCTCAAATATACTATCCGATTTCATTAGATTCATTGTTTCAAATTAAAAAAAAAGATGGAAAATGAATTGTGTCCAACTGGTTTGGATGACACACGCAGACGATCGGGGTCAGTCGGCGGCTACACCAGCCGTGACCACCAGAAGACAAAAGACGGAAAGTTGAAGACTAATGAGAAGACCTTCTGAGTAGGAATCACGAGCTTAGCCAATTAGCTACTGAAAGGCCAGCATTGAACTCTGACCTTGTCTGCTCTCCGTCCATTCTACAGAGAGCACTAATTAAGTTTGCAGTGAAATCCTGTACTTCTTCCCGTCGACAGTCGAGAATTACACACTAGCATCAGAGGCCAAAAATGGTCCATTTTTTACTCAGTACCTGGACATTTCCAAGAAATAGGGAAGAGAGTTGTTGCTGATATGGGAAGAGCAAAAAAAAAAAAAAAAAAAAACGCATTGCATTCTCAGATATGAATACAAACTTGGTTGCAAAGCTTTTCACCTCACTCCTCTGCACAAGAATAATTCCCAAATTCACAAAAGAACGGCTAGATCGAATAATCTTTTTGAAATGCGCGATCGGCCATCTGCAGGCTCTTATTTCGGTCTTCAGTACAGACATTTGGACAGTGCGGCAGAGTTTGCACAGGAGGACAGTTGGAAATGTGTCACAGATTCTGTTTGCGCAAGGTTGCTGCACTCGTGCCTCACCTCGCTCACAAGTGTGGGTCTCAGTCTGGACTTGTCTTGTTCTCATGGGAACTGAGTAAAATATCAGAACAAGAGTTACGTCCTGGATTATGTTGGCTTCTGTGGAGGCAACATGAGAGTCATAAGGTCAATTTCGTGAATGGTAGAACACAACGAAGTGGCGTCTTGAAAATATAATATAGCGTGACCTACAATGTATAGGTGTATACATATTTCTACAAGTATAATCCATCCGTCCATCCATCCATTATCTGCCGCTTATCCAAGGACGGGTCGTGGAGGCAGCAGCTCCAATAAGGAAGCCCAGACTTCCCTCACCTCCACCATTTCTTCCAGCACATCCTGGCGGATTCCCAGGCTAGCTGGGTGACATAGTCTCTCCAATGTGTCCTTGGTGCCAGTGGGGCATGCATGGAACACCTAATCGGGGAGGCGTCCAGGAGGCATCTCCACCTCATCTGGCTCGACTCTATGTGAAATGGAAAAGTCAAAGTACAAATGTAAACAAAAAAAGTACAATATAACTCTCTCTCTCTCATGTCTGCCATATTGCATGTGGCACATCTGCCCAGAAACCCTGTCTTTGACACTCTCCCTTTCTCTCTCTCTCTCTCTCTCTCCAAAATTCAAGCTCAAAAAGAATTTGAAACAGCCAGAATTATGCAAAATGCATCATTACGACCCCTCTTCTAAGTCATCCACGTAGTTTCCCAGTGTCAAAGTGATTAACCTAAATAAAAACGAACATAATTTATTCTCCGTTTGCATGGCGGGTCACCAAACAGCCGAGGCGGTCGTACGCATGAAGTTCTATTTTGAGACACGAAGACAAGAAGAAAAAAATAGACAAGATTGACAAGCAACAGCTGGGAAGGAGGATAACGCGAGGGTGGAACGCAGAAACACAGGTGTCAGTCAGGAGGCTTCATTAAAACAAAGGCTGCATTTTCGTCAAGGTGTGATACTCACGTGTCTTTTGACAACTTTTAATACACTAAGAATTTGTTCGATATGAAGAAGACAATAATATCACTCAAACGCACACATACAGGTTGTGTTGGTGGACTTCCCAACTATATATAATTGACATAAATGTCACGTGGTATTGAATATAACAATGAGTTGAAGTTAATGTGAAAAAATGACTTTTTAAATGTACACACGAATAGTTGGGTTTGTGGAGTTCCTTCCCGGCCATCAATTGTGTAATTACCTTCAATGTAAATCAGGTCACATCTGAAATAAAACAAATTAACTCATCCGCTTCCATTCCCAAATTAAGTCGGGAATTGAAAAGTGTGACATGGACCACCATTACCAAATTTGTTTTGGTTGTTTTGGTTTTTGTTGCGGGGGTACCGATAAAGCACTGGTAAGACCTCTGGCAATATTTTTCCCTTCCACAAGGGGTAAGCATTTGCCTTTTGTCCATGTTAGCGCTTTGTTAAAACTTCAGCTGTTGTTAAAGTGCTATATTCATCAATATGTACAGTATGTATTGCATTGTATTTTCTACAGCTGCCCCCATTTCAACCTCAGATAACTCCAGACCCATATAACTTGGTAATTTACTCGTTTTTTTCTGGTGAGAGAAGAGTCTGTGGTTTCTTCCGGTGAAATTAATGTTTATGTATTCCTAAAACTCAATATTCTGCAATTTGAGTAAAAATGACAAAAACCCTGGCACTGGTGTGGACACATTTTTGCACATCATCTGGCAGTAAATGAGTTAAGCACATAATTAACAATTTAAAACAAGCTTGAGCTATATTCTAAGTAAATACATTTTCATGTGCTTGTCCCGGTGTGACTCGCAAGAGTAAGGCAAGATGACTTACTTATATTTGTTTTCTGTCTCGATATTTTTAATATATCGACCAGTTTGTAATATTTCGAACTGTATTCATTTCAAGTAAAAAAATAAATAAAGAATGGAAGCAGGCTGTCAGCCACGATTATTGTGGGATCTACTAAAAAAGTAATCATATCTCAGCCTCCCTATCAAAACAGTTGTGGACAACTCGGATTGAAGTGTGAACAAGATTCCTATATTTATCAACAGGTAATAAAAAAATATCGTTAATTATGCACTATGAACTACCCAATATCAAGAGTGCCTCCCGGGGGACTTCAGGCAAACAAGTTGACAGCTGTCATATCAGCAGCCTGTCAAAGGAAAATGTTGTCATCGCTAATTAAAATTTCATTTGGGACTAATGATAAGGATGCAGCAATTGCTCCTTGCATATAAATGATGGCATTGAGAGAGAGGGGGGGCACTGCAGTTTGCGGAGGAAGACTTTTGGCTGCATTCCACATCATCTTATTCGGTCACAGGTGAGCAGGAGCCCATCCCAGCAAATTGTGATACCCCAAGACTTGCTTAATTACAAGGACGGGCCAAGATTTAAAACATTGAATTGCCTTTGGTGCATCTGAATTTTATTGTGTGAAAATATAGGAAGAACGAATAAGAAGTGGGGGCTGCATACGTGAATACGTATTGACACTAATGTTGATATTGCTCATATTTAATTGACTTTCATTCAAGTATAGTAACTGTTCAATGTATCGGGTTTGAATTTGTCATTGCGTTGTGCAAAAAGGGGCAAGCATATTTTGCATTGTGCAAAATTAGCATTTCATGTGAACATTTCACAAAACAGGTGTGAGTGGACATATCGTACAATCATGGCAAAATGTTATAATGGAAATTTAGTGCTGTAGTTTTATTCTATCAGATCTTGGAAACACTCACCTAAGTGAAATGTTGTTGACTGCTGCTGAAGGACGTCCGTTAGTAAAAGAGACCCTCCTTTGCCATCACACTAAGAGCTCAAAATCCTTTTGCTGTGGAACGCACTGTGTAAGAAAGACGCTACATCAGTCTTGAACTCTAAGCTAATGTGACATCAGCGATTGGTAATGGCAGTGGTGCTGTTGTCGCCTGACAAGCGACACTAATGAAAAGAGACCGCTTAGAACAATATGATGACAATGGGTTATGTGTGTTTAAAAGATTGAGATATATATGAAGGCATAAAAACGCTACTCAGAAGGGGGTGACTATCTACGCAGAAAAAAAAATACACGATAAGAAATAGACTCATACAGTATAGAAAAAAGGGGAAAAAAAGGGAGAAAAAAACACTGCCATACATGCAGGCCATTCCATACCACGCACGCTTGCACAAACATTCACATTCAATCACAAGAACAGGGAAGCACTCATCTGAAAAGGAACATGCAAAAGTCCACCTGCACTTAAAGGGATTTTTATTTGTTTACATGGGCGTGCACATGTGAGGGTTTACCATGTGAATAACAATTCATCATTCAGAATAGAAAAACTTAAAGGACAACCGACATCTCCGGACACGTTGTGTCCATAATTTTTAAAATGGCTTCAAATGACTTCTACTGAGCGTATTTTACAAAGATTCCACCGCATATAGCTATATTTTACGTTTTAAGACTCGCGCTGGATATTCCGGAAGTCTTATTTTTGAGTTGGTGACGAGTCCTCACGTTACGTCACTGAAGGAACGCCCCTGACCGAAAAAAAAGGACACATTGTAGCAGTCCTTCCATCACTTTGTTTGGTCTGAAAACTTCGTGTAGCACCAAAAAGAGGCAGAAAATGGCGAAAAAGCTCAGTGTAAGGAATTAATCAGCCCGTTTCCACAGGCTGATTAATTCCTTACACGGAGCTTTGTCGCCCTCTTCTGCCTCTTTTTGGTGCTACAGTTCCCGCCCCCAGATACCTCAAAATGGCATGGAATAAATTCTTTAATCGATTGCAAACATGCATGCTTTCCTCTTCAGAACTATTTGAATCATATTCATAACTGGATGAGTAACAAGAAAGCATATTCTCCGAATCTGAAGCCATTGTTTTGATTCTCCAGCAAGGCAAGACGTCTTGGAGTGACACCATTGACAACGGGGCGGGACCTTCTGAAACTGGCCACTTCCGGGTTCATTTTTTTTGCAGATTTTGGACACTTGAAGTCATTTTTATTGGTGTTTTGCATTTGACTAAAAATATCATACTGCGTGTTTTGGGTATTTTAGATGCTATAATACGTTTTTCTGATGTTAGTTAGGAAACAAAAAAGTGATGATGGTTGTCCTTTAAGTCAATGGTGAGCACTTATATGTACAGTTTGTCTGCTAATACTACTCCGAATGCTCAGTGTTTTATCAAGTGCATGGCAAAAAGAGAGAAATGTAGGGCGGTGTTGTCTTGATTGCAACGATTCCCTTTAAAATAAAATGCTGGTGTGTGAATGACATCTTGGGCGCTAAGCTTAGTGGTGTGGCGGGGGGGGGGAGAGCATCAAAGCCCTTGTCATTTTTGTGACAGTTCTTCAAATTAGAAAAATACCGATGGAAGACAATGAGAAAATGTGTTCCTGGAACATCTACACAATAAATCTGTTGATTCTGCACAATTTGGCATCCAACACAAGAGACTGCTGAGGACATGCAAGTGCTTGTGGACCACCATTAAAACAGGATTTATCGCTGCCTTAAGACCAAGCCCTCATTTGTGCTCCTTCTTTTCTCCCAGACTGTAGTAATGGGCGTGCTATGAGAATCCCACCTCCACCACTTCTATCAGAGGGCGACACAAACGTCATTGGAAGCGCTCATTAAAAACTCAAATGGCCTCGCTTCCATGCCCACATAGCCGTCAGCCATTCTTTGGCATCTCTGCCATCTCTCCTGTCACCTGAAGGAACTGCGTCCAAACATCACATTTAAAAGCCTGCTCTGCCCACGAACGCAGCGGTGGCATTTCACGCAAGTGCCACTCACTTTGTAGCACAGCCGAAGAGATGTCAAATGATTTTTTTTGGTGCTTTTTTTGCCCACCACTTCCCCCGCACAGGCCAGCAATTTTTGCTTCAATTGGCTTTTGTCATCACAAAACAAAGACATGTTGGCATGTGAGGGCAACCAATGCCACGCTGACACTGTCGAAAACATGTTTTATTTTGAAGGGGGGAAAAAAACAGCAAATTTTATGTTCAAAGTGCTTGTTAATGTCAAGCCATTTGATATTTCCTTATTTTTATTCCACGCCTGTCTTGTTTGGCTGCTTTGGCAAGAACAATGGAGGATATGCGTGTAAACGTGCTACGTAATCGGGGCAGGTGTGCAGAAGATTAGGTTTTTTTTTTAGGGGGGGGACAAATAAAAGATTTACTAGTTTAATTTCACACATGATGGGTGGGCATTCATGTCCGAGATCCAACTCCAGAAAAGCCCCCCCTACCGTGGGGGTTATGTTCCAGAGCAGCAATAAATGAAATCTGCTTGATAAAAATACTACTGTACTATATATTCAAACATTCCCTAGGCATGTTCTTAGCCTTTATATCAGCATTTATTGCACCTATATTTTAACACATCATCATCCAGAGCAATGGAGAGTGTGGAAAAGTGGTGAAGAAGCGTGCCCAGGCAGCCTGGAACGGCTGGAGAAAAATGTCAGGTGTGGTGTGTGATAGAAGGGTTTCAGCTGGGATGAAAGGAAAAGTGTATAAAACGGCGGTGAGAGCAGCCATGATATTTGGACTGGAGACAGTGCCACTGAAGAAAAGACAGGAAGCAGAGCTGGAGGTAGCAGAGATGAAAATGTTGAGGTTTTCTTTGGGAGTGACCAGGTTGGATAGGATCAGGAATGAGTACATTAGAGGGACAACTCATATTAGAGGCTTTGGAGAGAACGTCAGAGAGGCCAGACTGAGATGGTTTGGACATGTCCAGAGGAGAGAGAGTGACTATATCGGGAGAAGGATGCTGAGCCTTGAACTGTCAGGCAGGAGACCGAAAGGAAGAGGTGGTTTATGGATGTTGTCAAAGAGGACATGAAGGTAGCTGGTGTGAGAGAAGTGGATGCACAAAACCGGGTTAGATGGAGGACACTGATTCGCTGTGGCGAACCCTGAAGGGAAAAGTCGAAAGGAAAAGAAGATATTTTAACACATCAAAAAAACATGTACTGTAATATATTATGAGTGTGTAAGGAATATTTACAAATATTGAACAAACATTGCTGTGTAAAATCCAATAATTACAGTAAACAAATCCTATTTTACCAAAATAAGTTTAAAAGATCTCCCAATAAACAACAAAAATCATTCAAAAATGTGTAAATTATAAAATGAACGTACACGCATTGATATCTATCGTTGTGAAAAACAGGACTGAAAAGGTCATTCAAATGTGTTCAAATCTCTTTAGCTAAAAAAAAAATAAAAATAAAAAAACAAAAAGTGAAGCCACCTACTTCCTGTTTTCTCTTCTTCTTTCCCTAGGACGGTGTTGAACAGACGTTAGCCTTCACCTAGTGGTCAAATGTGATATTGCATCTTCGTTAAAAAAAAAAACAAATAATACATTTCATTTCTAAGTGCCTTTCCCTAAAATACACATTCCCTATACATATTGTATTGTTTTTTTTTGTTTACTTGACTTTACTTTTAATACATGCTATTAAATAATCATGTGTTCGCTAGTGTGGCCACATTAAAGAAGTACTGTACGTATATGACTGTTAGTAATAACATCATGTTTCCCAGTCTGCAAAGCTACATTTCTTTGCCCAATAAAAATATTTGTTACTGCTGCGATCTAACAGTACTTAATAACAGTGGTCACATTACAATCATCTTAACAACCCTATACAGTCATTTTAATTTCATATTCTGCCTTCAAGTGCCACATGTTGAGCCTAGTGGTTAAAATGGCCGCCACACAATACTGACCTTCCAATCTCAAGGTGTTTTCAGTGCTTGTGTAAGATTTTCTCCGCATGTTACAGTGGCCTCCCACATTCCAAATGTCAAATTGGAACGCAATTTTGGGGCACACATGATGCACACATAATGTGCATCTTCACAAAGGCACACATAATGTGTTTTCCTTGGTTACGATACTTCGAGAGCATCAACTCGGGGCACCATAAATCTCATCAGCCAATGATAAAATCATATTTAATGACCATGGTCATTGTCTGGAAACAAGGAACATTCTTTCATTACTGACGCTGACGCCTGCTGCTTGGTCAAGATAATTGATTTCTCTGTGGTAACAAGGTATCGACCACGCATGGTCGCCGACTAAGATGGCAGTTTGATATAAAGGCGTGGATGTGTGTGTGTTGCTGTTTTTTTAGGGATTGGGTGGAGCTAAGAA
The DNA here is from genome assembly GCF_051943395.1 of Hippocampus bargibanti. Lineage (NCBI taxonomy): Eukaryota > Metazoa > Chordata > Actinopteri > Syngnathiformes > Syngnathidae > Hippocampus > Hippocampus bargibanti. The sequence continues at coordinate 2,876,243 of NC_142745.1, read as the reverse complement.
GAGATAGTGAGAGTATTGAAAGGCAAACAAGCCACATATTTATTTGTAGTTCGTGTGTCAAGTATCTGTTGGGTTTTAAAGGACGACCGACGTCTCCGGTTGTGTCCATAATTTGCAAAATGGCTTCAAATGACTTCTACTGAGCGTATTTTACAAAGATTCCACCGCCTATAGTTATATTTTACGTTTTAAGACTCGTGCTGAATATTCCGGAAGTCTTGTTTATGAGTTGGTGACGAGTCCGTATGTGATGTGTCATGATCTGGTTGGTGACCAACGGGGGGCGCTGTCGGCCCTGCCTACACCTGCACAGGTGCTGGTCGTCCCGATCAGATTGGCGACCAGCGGGTCGCGACGTCAGCCCTGCTGGCAGCCTCGCAGGTGCTGGTCGTTTAATTATTGATACTTAAAAGGACACCCGGCACGACCATCCGGTGCCGGTTCATTGTTGGTCTGCTGCTTGTTTGCTGCATGCATTGTGTATGTGTTTGTTTAACCTTGGCGGATTTTTACTTTTGGTCTTCTTTTGCTACTTTGTATTTTTTCCATTCAGATGATTTTGATGTTTTACATTTTGTTCCTGCTGACTTTATTTTAATACAATTTGTCAAACAACCTCCTGCCTGCTTTTTGGGATCCACACCCGCCATCACCACCTCGCAAACCGTGACATGATGTCACTGAAGGAACGCGCCTGACTGAAAAAAAAGGACACATTGTAGCAGTCCTTCCATCACGTCAATGCTTGTTTGGTCTGAAAACCTTGTGTTGCACCAGAAAGAGCCAGAAGAGGGCGTTCAAGCTCCATGTAAGGAATTTATCAGCCTGTGGAAACGGACTGATTAAAATCAATAAATGGTGGCCATTTTCTGCTTCTTTTTGGTGAGACATTTCCCCCCAATATTGCCTTAAAATGGCACGGAATAAATTCTTTAATCGATTGCAAACATGTATGCTTTCCTCTTCAGAACGATTTGAATCACATTCATAACTGGATGTGTAACAAGAAAGCATATTCTCCGAATCTGAAGCCATTGTTTTGATTCTGCAGCAATGCAAGACGTGTTGGTGTGACGTCACGAACTGGGGGCGGGACTTTCTGAAAATGTCCAATTCGCAGCTCAGTTTTTTGCAGATTTTGGACACAAAATCATTTTTATTGGTGTTTTGCATTTGAATAAAAATATCATACTGCGTGTTTTGGGTATTTTAGATGGTATAAAATGTTTTTCTGTTGTCCTTTAAGCATTTTGTACCAAGTGGAAAGTATAGTGATTTTATATTTAGAAAGAATGTATCTGCAGGAACAATTTTGAGACACACATGCTAAGGATGCAACATCTTGGTAGTGCTGCTGATGTTTATACATAAAATGACTACTCATTTGAACTACATTGGCCACACACTTTGCAAGTTGTAAGGTGATAGTTGATCCTATCAATGTGTCTTTTCTGCAAGAATTTCAAATCCAACCAAACCGAATTTCAAATCCAATCCAAAGCGTTTGTCATGTTTGTGTCTTAAAATGACTTTTTGCTGTAGCAGACCACGGGCTAGCTTTGACCGTCACTTATTGAGTTGACGTATCACAGGTGCTGATTTATTGGCTCAAAACCGGAAGAAACACACAGGCCTACAAGCTCAACAAAGCTGGAGGATGATGAAGGTGAACTCAATCTGCCAAACAGTCAATAACCGAAGTTTAGGAATCTAATCATGCAGCGATTGTTGATCATCTCCGGAAAACGGTAATCATAGAGTGGCCTCCTCCTGCATCACTTTATTATATAAATAGAGGACTTTGATACCATTGTTGCTGTTGTGTTTACAAGCTTACAATGTAATTTATCAAGGCGCTCTTAATTGGACTAGTTACTCATTTGGACCCGGCATTCCCACAGCAGTATGGCGCTCGAACAGCGCGCACTCTGGCTGGAACATGGAGGGAGCTCCACGCACACATACACAGCCAGCTGTTTGATGCCTGCAGCAGGCGAGCTTACGCTGCACGCAACGCCGTAAATAAACACAGCAATCCCACACGAGGGGACACGTTGACACACAGGAGGCCTCGTTGCAGGCTAATGAACTATTAATGTTCATTTGAAATGCAAACATTTTGGAAGAGTCTGCTTCACAAAGAAAGAACATAAATAGATAAACTGGCACATATTTTGATATTCCCGCGGCCCAGCTGTCTCGAGACCAGAAATTTCATCTTCAATGAGATCTGAAAAAAATCCCCGGCGGGGTCAACCCACTTATCACCTGAAATGAATGAGCAACAAGAAGAGAGAAAGAGAATTACATTTAATGCTTTTGTTTTGACATCAACCGTGGACTCTGTTCCTTTTTTTTAGAGTTCCACTGGATTCCAGTTTGTTTGCAAAGTGGGTACAGAACAGATAAAAAAAAAAGCTAAATCTGTTGGATGACAATTTCTCCCACGTGCTTTCCCAAGACTTAATGCAAAAGAACGACAAAAAAATTGAATCAAAAGTTCGTTTTTTTTTTGGTCAGGATTGTTTTTTGAATACAACATAAAAAAGGCACAACTGGCATTTAAATGTATGAAGTTTAAAAGGCATATATGAATGCAGTAGTTAAGTGTTTGGCACACATGGCTTTCAGTTTTCAAAGCTGATATCCGGTGATAAGGTAGTGTGCTCTTATCAGTTCAAGGGCAATCACAGAAGTTAGTTTCAATTGCACGAGCATAATCAAAGTAAAATAGTAATACAACAGCAGCCTCTAGTGGTGCATAACATCCATTCAATTTGTTGCATAGATACAGTGCAAAATACTGCATAATTCCCATTCGATGTAGTGTTAGTCGTGTTATTTGGGCATACATAGTAGTCTAATTGCGAATCGGAAATACCAAACAACATAAATATAATATACAGTGATTAAAAACAAGGTTTAAAGTCGGCGGCAGTTCAATGCGACACAATTGTCGAACCCATCTAATCATTCATTGTTTTCCCTCCCCTTGGGGACAGTTTCATGTTTCTCCATCCTTGTGGCCGCGGTTAAAACAAACAGTAAGCAATGGATGATTGAGTAAACAAAACAAAAAGGTCCTTCAAACAAGTGAGCTGGATTGTTTTTGTCCTTAATTAACGCCTCAAAACCTGATTAGTACAGTTTTTGGTCCTTAAAGTCAGGACTTAGTTATAAATCAAAGATATAAAAATTCTTCATGTGTAACATAATTCACCTGATTAGAAAGAAAAAGCGATGCGGATAGACTGCATTCTTAAGATAAAACGGCACCTATTAGCTTATAGTTTTACTCACATTCTTGTGGAAATGGAGCTTGGTATGGCAGCCATGATCTGCTTTTTTTGGGGGGGGACGCCGTTACTTCAGATGCGGAGATTCGAAGAAGTTGACCCGAGGGCTAGCAGCTGCTTTGTTCTTGCCTGTAAATCTAAAGAAGGTTGTGGACAACATGTTTAGTTAGAATATAGTGGACATTAGGATGCAACAAACACACAAAACATTTTTATTTCAGTCACGCCTCGTGATATTATAGCTTTATTCTAAAATATATGCATCGTAGTAACATTTTCATGAAAGTTATATAACATCGAGGGCAGGTGATCCTTGTGAGAAAAATGGATGGAAGGATAAATGAAATAAACATGAACACATTGCTAAGCAAAGTGCTGTTCCATAAAATTCCCAAAAGGCATTGAAACAAAGATCGGTTATGTATGATTACAAATTTGTAATCATGTTCCTTATTATCATCACCAAATATTGGTGATTAGCATTTTTTACTATGACTAACAATAGCTCTAATTTTGAATATTGACTCACAAATGAAAAATTCTTGATCACTTTGTGCACCTGGTCTGCAAACATTGTATTCCAAAATGTTACTAGTATGTAAATATTTTGGAGTATAGAACATCAAGGTTATCCGTAGAGCGCCGATCCGTATGTGGAACTGTCGTGACTTGGAATTGAAGTGGATTTATGTGGGACAGGAGATGTGAGACAATCTCTTTCGTCAATGGATGCTACAGCTTCGTGATTGCTATGAACATTTAGCTTGTAGCAGATGTGCACGTTTCATTATAACGTCCCCGATCCACTGGTGAAAAGGATGATTTCATCCTATACTCTTTCATCTAGAACTGCTTCATAAAATAAAGAGGGTGCAGAAAGTGCTGAAGATCGAATGACTCTCTGCGTCTTTGTGTTGTCATATTATTTGTCATTTAGTTTTGTTGTTCTTTTGACTTCAAGCGGCGCTGCGGGGAGTGGCTGCCTTTCCATCAGCTCCTGTATTTTGTTTTTCTACTTCTTCCTTTTCTTTCCTCTTCCTTCCATAACTTTGCTGCTGTGAAATGTAAATTTCTACACTGCGAGACTAATAAAGGCTAAATTCATCCATTTATGTGCCAATTGATGCAGCCGACAATGCACGCGAGCGTGTGCGTGAAAGAATTTACATGGTGGTGCTGGAGAGGGTCTGCATCATCCGCTTTGACAGCGAGCTGGAGGAGGGCGTCTTTGACATCAACTGGTGCTCAGGAGTGGTCAGTGGTCCAAGTATGCTGACTGCAAAAAAAAAAAAAAACATGATCATCATTGTCCCGTAGAATCTTGAAGTGTGATTTACCATTATGAAGAGGAGTCCCAGTGAACTTTGCATTCTCCGTGTCTATATTATCCGGATATGCATACTGACTCCAGTAGTTTGCTGGGATACTAAACAAGCGCTCAATTACCTGGAAGGAGAAAAAAAAATTGTCCATCTGAATTTTGAAGAAATGAATTACACTTAGGGTAGGTAAAGAATATACTTTACCCGTGGTTGTCTGCTTGTGTCACTCAGGACAGTCATGGTGTCCGGATTTGGAACAGCATGGCCGACAAGGGTGGGGCCGAACACCCTGGCCAGGTTTGTCACATCCATTTTTGTATCCACGCTCTTTGACACTCTGGAGGCAAGTATGACATGCTTGCTCATTGTTCGGGCAAAATAGTTGAACACGGGAAATCTAACATGTCAAGATTTTACTCTTCAAAACTGGATGAAAGTTACTTCTGCAGATGGATCATGATGCAGGCGAGAGTGTCTCGGTTGGGTTGAGGCAGCTCGCCAATGGTTTGGTACAACAAAGCAAGACTGTTCCCATCATCCTGGATTTCTATAACGTTACCCCAGATAGATCATGTAAACCTTTTTATTTATTTATTCATTCGTGCGTTTTGACACACATTTTGTCTTTCAGTCGATTCACTAACCTGCAGCCTCCATGAAGGTTTTATGGAGACGGAAGGTGAGAATTGGCTCAGGAAGATTCCTGAGGAAATCTTTAAGAACACCGGTGATGACGTTGATGTCCTCTACTTTGTTTAGCGGTGGCAGTGTCTTTCCTCGAATTAGCTTCTCCTTCAGTGCTTTCACCTGACGCTCCTGGCCAGAAATTCTGTACAGGCCAACCTGGGAAGAGATTAAGAAATAGGGTGTTGTGATAGAGTGGATCCAAATTTGCATTAAAATTAACACACACAACTTCTATATGGAAAGGTCACAACAAAGAGGCTCACTCACCTCATGCAGGCCTCTGTGTTCAATCTCCTTAATACAATAGATAACTAAAGCTGGGATTTTTGGAGAAGTTGTTGGCGCAAAATCAGCCAGGGTGCTCTGCAAGCACACATGAATTGAGATTGTTTTTCTGAGTCGTCATGTATGAAAATTCCCAAGTCGAGGTATCAGAATCAGAATCAGAATACCTTTATTCGTCCCGCAATGGGGAAATTATTGTAAGTATTGTGGGGAATCAATAAAAAAAGACACCTCTGCAGTCCTTATGGGAGTACTGATGGACGCGGGGTCGCAGGGCAGGGGGCAGCAGTCACGGCATTCGGGATGAGTCACAATCCTGCAGTCCTGACAGCGAAGGTACATCTTGCCAAACTTTGTTCTTCTTCCACATGGTGCACAGAACTCTGATTTGATGACCTTTGTGAGAGGGTGGTGAAAAACGACCGTTACGACAAGGTCGGGGAACAGAAAGAGCAAGTTGCACATATCGTATTTTCCATTGTATAAGGCGCACCGGACTATAAAGCGCACCCCCAATGAATGGTGTGTATTTCCATATACAGTCATACCTCGGTTTTCGACCACAATCCATTTCAGAAAGCTGTTCGAAAACCGATTTGTTCAAAAAACGAAACAGCACTTTCCATTAAAATCAATGTAAAAAATCTTATTCCGTTCAAAGTCGAGAAAACAACTTTTTAACTATTTCACAGCATAAACCGGATAAAAACTTAATAATAGAGCAGGTCATGTGTAAAATTCTATTAAAACAAACTGTAATGTTTTATTTTTAACATCAACATCTGTACATAAAAATCTCTGTCTGCCACGGGGGCGTGTTGGCACCTATCCCAGCTGTCTTGTGCGCAGTAAGCGGGGGACATCCTGAACTTGTTGCTCACCAATCATAGGGCACAATAACTTTTCAAAACATCCTCTGCTTGCTTTAAAATCATACTATTCAGGAGATCTTAACCAAATATGTCTGCATTTTCGCAAAAATACAGTAACAATATGAATGCATCGGTCACAATGAGGAAGACGTGACATATAAGGAAGTGACGTATAAGGACGCGGAGGGTAGTCGAGGAATGCATTCAGGTGCACTCAGTTTGGTTGAGAACCGAATTTCGGTTGTATACCGGGGCATACAAAACATTTTCGGTTGAAAACCTAATGGGATGAGAACCGAGACGTTCGAAAACCGAGGTTTGACTGTATAAGGCACACCTTCAATGAATGATTATCCCCCCCAAATATTATATATAAATACATTTTCCAAGTTTTCCAAATATCAAGCACGCCACATTATAAGGCGCTACAGAAGATGCTGTGGTTATGCATGACTTCTACAGGGGTGATGGTGTCAGTGGCTGCTGACAGTATTTGCGAGACCCGTTGTGGCTCAATATTACTTCACATATAAGGCGCACCTGCGTATAAGGCACAGGGTCATCATGGGAAGAAAATGATGGCTTTTGGGTGCGCCTTATACACCAGAAAATATGATGCTTCCAAAACTTCTCCGAAAAATGACATGTTGTTGATCTATGTTGATTGTACGCGGCCAGAAGCAATATTAGCTCAGTGGAAATAAAGTTAGAATCATGGCTCACTGTTTTGGTGACAAAGATATGCTGCTTTTCTTCTCCGCTCTTGAGTTTGGGAGTTTGTAGGTGAGGGGGAAAATCCGAGAGTGGTGTACTGGGTGCTTCACTGTTTTTTTCAAACTGCTCAATCGAGGTTGATTCAGCCCAGGCTGGGGCACCTGTCAGCACAATCAAATAGCAAGATATGGATTAAAATGGCAGTAATTCATCACGACAAACTGTATTTGAATACATAGGTCGTAGTGGCAAAATGAGTCATCAAGAATTTCTCACCGCTCTTCTTCCTACTGCGTGTCCCATAAGGGACAGCCTCAATAGTGGAGACAGCCTCCACAGCGCAACCATTTCCTGGCATAGTGATGGTGGTTTTGGCAACTATGGAATCATTTATCTGTATGCAATGAGATGTTCAGGAAATGTGTGTAAATAGGGGATGGGGGGGGGGGGTCAGTCAAACAAGAATTGTCACTGTAACCAAAGCGTACTTACTCGATTAGATGTGCGGCCTGTGGAGCGAGGTTTCTTCATGGCTTGCGGAGGAACCTCAAGTTTTCGTGATGAGCGCTGTGGGTTACAAAGGACGTTTTAAAAGTAGCTATGCGCTTAGTCTTCTGTAAAACATTGAGGGGGGAGGGGGGTGGCTAAAAACAATCTGGAAAATGTAATGTAATTTAATGTAAATTTAAGACTCACTCGTTTCTGACGTTTCTGCAGTCTCACAATCTTCATGACGGAAGCATCAAAGCCCTAAAAGAAATGGGATTAAGTTACAGCATGTCAGCTTTAAGGAGTGCAGAAGCTTCAAACGGTATGTGAAAGAAGGTACCATGGAGTCATCTGTTTGATCAAAGCTGATGTCTGACATGAAGGAGGTTGATTCATCAATGGCCAACAACCTACAAGAAAACCAAATGTCATTGTTTTAAGGGAGGGGCTTCATGCAATGTGACAGACATTGAACAACACTTTTCATATATTGTGGTATGTTTCAGCATTTAAAATGAAACATGGATTTGACTCTTAATGGCAAACCACGGATAGAAAAGCCAACCTTCTACTGGAGTTCAGGTTAGACTTAGCAGCCTGAGAGTGCGCGCTGAGAAACGCCAGGGCAGAGCGCTGCTCCTCATTTAGGTGAATGCTAGTACTATTCTCTGTTAACAGCATGTCCCGGATCAGCTGTACCTGACGGTCCTGGTGGCAAAACAATCCACATTTTTGTGATTAATAGCAGCCATCGTTTGACTTAGAGGTCCCACTGTAAATGAGCTTCATGAACAAAATATCACAATGTCACAAACCAGCTTCTCATGAATGGCTTCAGCCTTCTGCCGCCGCCGGATCTCCACGTCCACTTGATTGCGTGCATGCTTCAGTTTGACCTCCAAAGCACCCCTCTCGGTTTCAGCTTTAGCCAGCATCTCTTTGCAAGATAGCAGCTCCTCACCTGACTGAAGCCACTTCTTTCTGCAGGCCTCAAAGTTTATGGCCATCTGAAGAAACTCTAATGACACAACAGAAGCAAATATCTGATGTCTGCATTAATTGCCACAACCATTGTGTGAGAAGGAGTGGTTCTGGTTGTGTTTTACTCGAGTCATGTACACATAAAATGTAAGATTAAGATCACAACACAAATGTCTTGATTTATATATACAGTATACGAGAAACTGTAGATAAGTAGTTTGAAAGCAAGCAAGTACATAGCAAGACAAACTTGTCAAAGTGGTAATAACAGAAACCACAGGAGAATACATCAGTAACGCAGTGCGAAGTTTATCAAACTATAAATGACAAGCACATATCGACGTGTTAACACTCTGTACTACGAATACGGTTTTTTTTTGCTCCAAACACCGAAGAAAAGTGAATCAACTTACGTGGTTCAACGCTGTCATTCAGACCGTCCACCAGGGTTCGTAAACTCAGGAACTGGTTGTACAGAGACACCACGGCCGATTCCATTGTGTCGTTGTGTGGCTAACAGCGTTAGCGTACATGAAAAGCAAAGTTAGCTCGTTAAGCTAAATTGGTCAATCCGTGATTCGCTTCAACAGAGGAAGTAGAAATCACTGCACTGGCGTACATCAACGAGGGGAAGTAACACGCTCATTGTGTTAACCACAAGACTCAGAAAAGTATTTGTGATATTCTGACAGTTTTGCACATTACCATGATCTAAATCACCTTTAAGTTACCTGCATCGAAACTGTTGGAATGCATTTGAACTGACCGTAACTGGGCGAGATAAGTCTCGTCGAACGACAAAATCGATACATAAATCAAAGCTGTTACCTCTGAAACGTATTCCTTGTAGTAATGTGAGTAACATGTAACGACACAGTCAATGTTAACACAATATTGATTAACTCCCACTCCGGTCGTGCAGAACCACACCTTCATACATTCTTCAACAAAGTTCAAAAACAGCGCCGTTTGTATTTTTCTACTTCGTTTAATAAACTCGTACATGTACACTCTACTGCCACGTCAGGTTCATCGGGGTAATTGCAGGAAAAAAAAAGTATTCGCTTTGAAACAGTAACTCATGCGCATGCGCAAAAACGTCTTGAGGTGCTCTGGCTTTCCTCCGCATTCCACAAAAATGCACAAATGTTAGTTTGCTTTTTTGTTTTTGTGACTCACTGGATTCTTTCCAAGTGATGTATCGCCTGTGAATTTTTTTTTTGCCACTACACCAAAATCAGCACAAATTATTTTGGGATAGTGAAAAAACAAGACTTCTGCCATCCGTGTCTGATTTGTTATACAGTACTGTATTTTGGAACTCCGTTTCTAATGGTACCATATCCCAAAAACATCTGGAAATAAAGTGGTGCTACAAAAAAGAAGGCAATAGTGAACTACATTCTAAATAAAGTTTTGTGCAATGAAAAACATTGATCAACATAATATTAGTGCCTTCCTTTGGGATCATACAGTTGATCTCTTCTCCAAATGAAATCCTGGACATTTTTTTCGCATGGATACTATTTTTAAAATATATTATTAAATCTCACTTAAAACAAGAAGTGCCTTCACATACACCCATTTCAGAATCACTGGTACAGACAATGGACAATGGAACAAGGGAGAAATCAAATTTTTAATACATGGAGCCTTGTGTTTCATCACATTTGTTGTTTCACCAATGTTTTATTGTTCATATAAATCATCTCACATAATGCTATGCATAGGCTTTGTCCCACGTTGCCGTTTTCATTCAGGCAACATGAATGAATGTGCCAAGTGCTGCGTAGCCACCAACTTGTGTTGCAATATTGCATTTATTGTATTTTTCATTTACAAGAAGTGGCTATTTACCTGAGACTGCAACAACAATGTCTAAAATTCATGAAAGCATCTCAGGGGGGAGAAAGAGTAATAAGAGGCTCTAATGCACACCAGTTTTAGAGAAAGCACCCGCATATTGTGCTGACTACGTTCCGCCTCTTTAGGGGCAACATTGGTAATGGATCCTCAAACATTCTCATGGGGAACACAAGGCAGATGTATATCCACTTAGAGGGATGCGCTGAAGCAAAACACACTCATTAGACCTTGTGCGTTATTTGTGCACTCAAAGCAAGAGGCAACTTTTTTTAGGTCTGGAATGAATAAACATGTTTTGGAAATTTACATGATAAAGCTCAATGATTCTATCAAAAATATTGGAATTCACAAAAGGAAATAAACCCATTATGTCAACGGATGAAGATGGGGTGCATATACAGTATAATAAAATAAACAATTGTAGATTTCATTGACTTTCTAAATGTGAATCATGAAGGTGTCTTGAAAGCAAAATCAATCATACAAACATACATAACACACTTTCTAATCACAAAGCCATTATAAAAAGTGTACTATTATTAAAATTAGTTTCATACATATATGGTGACCACATTTAACAGCCTGACACCAAAAGTCAGCCTCTTGGGTTGAAAGGATTGTTTAACAAAATTGACTTTCGCACCACGGTAAAAACCACATCCGTCACTGTGAGGGGAGAATAAATGAAATTGTTATTGAGTCGGCATGTTGGGGGGGAAAAAAGAATTGGCTGGCTGAGTAGAGGGGAAAAGCTAATGCGCTAGGATGCACTCCAAACTGTCCATCAATCGAATTACAAGTGGAAACTCCCTCTAAGAGAGAGTTTCCTGCATAATGTGTCCGCTTCCTTATCACCAACATTAGCAGCAGCAAGACATTCTCTTCTTGAAACCTGATGCTAAAATGCAAATATCTTCCTTGTGCAGATGCGCCACATGCATTCTGTAGCTTTAATAGCGGAGATGTTCCAGAAGACAAAAACAAAGAGAAATTTGCATATTTGAAAATCATGCTGATGAGACATATGTCGTTTCTTAAAGGACAACCGATGCCGACAATTTGTGTCCTTAATTTGTAAAATCGCTTCAAATTACTTCTACTAAGCGTATTTTACAAAGATTCCACCGCATGTAGCTATATTTTACGTTTCAAGACTTGCGCTGAATATTCAGGAAGTCTTGTTTTTGAGTTGGTGACGTCACGTCACGGAAGGACCGCCCCTGACCGAGAAAGGACACATAATGCATTTTGCGGTACTTTGTTTGGTCTGAAAACCTCATGTTGATCCGCGTTGATAGTGAAATTAGAAGGAAAACACATAAATAACGCGATGATGAATCGTTGTGTATTGCACCGAACAACCATTTGATATTCGCTGACACAAATTCCCAGGAGACAAATCAGCCCAATTCCAACGCCGCTTTGGCGCCATCTTCTGTATTTTCTGGGTGCTACATTTCTGTCCAGATGCCTCAAAATGACACGGAATAAATTCTTTAATCGATTGCAAACATGTATGCTTTCCTCTTCAGAACTATGTGAATCATATTCATAACTGGATGAGTAACAGGAAAGAATCTTCTCCGAATCTGAAGCCATTGTTTCGATTCTCGAGCAAGGCACGACGTCTTGGCGTGACATCATGAACAAGGGGGCGGTACCTTCTGAAACTGGCCACTTCCGGGTTCAAGTTGAAGTAGTTTTTGGACACTTTAAGTCATTTTTATTGGTGTTTTGCATTTGATTAAAAATATCAGCTTGCGTGTTTTGGGTATTTTAGATGCTCTAAAACGTTTTTCTGATGTCAGTTAGGAAACAAAACAGTGGTTGTCGGTTGTCCTTTAAGGGAGAGTATTTGTATTGAAGGTGAATTGGGTCTCCCGTATGAAAAACTTGCCTCGGAAAACAGTAGATGTGCAAATTGTCACAGAGCAACCGCTCATGATCGAATGGTGAAAATGGGAATAACAATAATGAGAATGATAGCTAGTACAACAGCAATGAGCGTCAACAACTTGCAAATTTTGGCTCGGCGCAGGCCGGCTTCTTTCCGTCTGAGTAACGCGTCATAGCCCGGAGTGTAGATATCATCCATCCAGAACTCCACGTTATTAGGATTCAGAGAATCACGGGCCTGCACGACACAATCATTTCATTTAACAAAACAATCTGGAAACCACAGACAATTCCTTATCATTCAAATGTACTGGTACCTGTGAATCAAAAGGCGAAACGCGAGCTTCTCGGTCATCGACAGTCCAAACGGATCTTCCTCTCCCTTCAGCCAATCTGGGGTCCATAATCTTCCCTGCGGTGAGGCCGCCAGTTAGGCTGCTTTCTTTGTTGCCAAACAAGGACGAGCTAAACACTTGCTCCACCAAGCTGGATGACTTTTGGGAGAGAAGTTTTGCAGTTCTGCTTGATTGACCGTCCTAGAAAGAAGGATGCAAAATAAATTACCATAAAAGATTAAAGACTTGACAATTCCTAATTTCTCAATAATGACAGCATGCCAGATCACACAAATGAAGGCCAAGTCTAAGTTTGTAACCCAGAACCTTCAGCTAGGAGGCAGACGTGCTAACCACTAGAACACCGTAACAATTTTTACTAATAAATGATGCGATTTTCCAGATGGAATATCGCATAACACATTAAACGTAGCCCAGATCCCTTAAAAATCTCAGTGGTTATGTTGTAATTCTCTTTGATCATGCACACCAAGTAGCATAAAACAGTTATACTCCACCTGCCCTGATTTTCCCTGCGAAGATTTGCCACCTTTAATTTTGGAGAAAGACACCATCCAGTCCTTTGCCATGCTTGACACATTTGCTTGCTTGGAATCACACGATCCCCTCTCACCGGTCTCGTTTGTCGAGCCGTGACGAGATTTTGAGCCTTTCCCCACTTTTGGGTCACCTCGACATTTGCCACTTTCTGTTTCCTCCCCAGGAGTGTTCCATCTGTTCCAGTCCAGACTATTGGTGCTGGTTGCAGGAAATAGATGCTCTGATACAGAGAGAGGTTGAGGCTCAGATGACTCAGAGGGGGTGATAGGATGGCTCATAAAGGAGGAGATGCCGCTGAGGGGCTCTAGCCACCGATCACCGCTGCTCTGTCCACTACCAACAGCAGGCTGCGGGATCTTTTCATCCAGTCGCTGCAAAGCTGACAACACCTGGGAAATCTCCGCTCTGACATCATTCAAGGATTCCAACTGTCGCTCAATCTGGCTCATACGGAGCAGCAGTTTACACACACTGGCTTTTAGTCCATCATCACTGCTTTCAAGAGAATGGAAAAGCCTCTGGAGTTGGCCGAGGCGGCCCCGTCTGGCTTCTGGGGTATCCTGGTTGAGACCACCTGATCCATCGTGAGGATGCAGGACTCCTGTGGAGCCACACATGCTTATGTCGTCTAAAAAGCGGAAGATGGCACTAATGTCATCATCAGCAAAGTCTGGGTCATCTAAAGAAGCCATGAAGGACAGCCGGTCGGCGTGGACCAGGCTACGGAGACGCCTGGTGTCCGGAGGGTCGGTCTGGGTTCCTTGAGCCCTCATCCCATCAAATTCAACGTCCCCAATCTCACCCCCCAAAGAACCACCAAGTTTGCTCATCGCAGGCCTTGATCTCCTTGGTAGTTTTACGCCACGAGTTTCAGGTCCAATACCGGCATGAGTCGGGATGATCCGGTCCTCCAGACTATGGCTTTTGTTACTCCAGATGGGTCGTTGGCTTCTGGAAGGGCGCAAGTGTTTTGGCGACCGCTCTGGGATGGAACCGGGTCCAAAATAAGTGGAGTCCTGCAGGTCACTGAGACTTTCGTGTTTGGACTTCTGCTCCGGAGTCTGCTGGACTGTGATGGGCGCAGGGTAAGGATTAGGGATCATTTCAAAGCTGTGATTGTCAAAGCCTTTCTCCTCCTTTGGACTGGGAGACTCACTGTTGACCGTCACCTGTGGTATGAGAGGCGGCTGATTGTGAAAGTCCTTCTTAAAGATGTTTCTTTTTTGGTCGATTGCTGATTCCTGTTCACTTTCAAACACCTCAACTGGAGGTGAATCACCGCTAGACTCACTGTCCGTTTCCAAAGGCAAGTAAATATCCTTCATGACCTTGCCAGGGCTCTGCCCGCTGGAATACCAAAGTGTGGTGTGAGGCAAGTCAAACGATACCGCCCTTGTCCTGACGGGAAGGGGCGATACCAATGAGATAGGATCGGAAGGAAGACTGCCTCGCTTGCGTACTGAGTAATTGGAATGTGGAAAGAGCAAATGGTTGTCAATTAGGCTTGGGCTGGAATCAGAACGAGTGCGAGATCTCTCCCTGCGAGGATCGTTTAGCTGGTGGATCCCGGGCAGACTGGTATGTCGGGACTGGTCCACAGGCAGGAACGCCTGAGCTCTCATTGGATGATTGTCGTCAGTTGCCCCACCCGTCATCTGAATAAGGTTAAAGATTGTGACAATGTCAGCAGCGACACCTATTGGTGACAGCCCCTGTCCCCTGGTGGAAACCCGATCCCTAAAAAGAGTGGCTGGAAAACAGGGGTCCCGACTAGCTGAAGCAAACAACAAACTCCTGAGCTCGATGAGGTGTTCCAGATCAAAGCGGGTGCTGACCACACGACAGAGGTCCTGAAAGGTCAACGACTGACGCAGGTTGTCCAGCTCTTCAAGGATTCCCAAGAGGACTCCAGGATATTCCTGTTGCAGGTACGCCATGGATGCCCTCCTGAGAAGTAAATTGCAAGCATCACATAGAATTTTAATTACAGCAATATAAAAAAAAATCAAAACTGATAAATACAGTATTGTCCACTTCTTTTATAGAATGATTGATGATGATGAAAAATGATTCATTACACCACTGGTATTTAGTTGAAGAATTGACAAACTACAAAATAAAAACAAACACAAGCAACTTTCTATTACATATAATTAGAAATGTATTGAAACACTGCTGTAGATTTTTGTTTTGGGGGTGGGGGGAGTGAAAAGAAAAATACTACGAAGGTGCATTTAGAGAGCGACCTTATTTTAGGGTCCGAAAATAACTCTTCGTGCATTCCCCTTTCATTTGACAATGATTTCAGTAACATCTCGAATATGGCAGCAAAATTATGTTTAGCAGTATCAGACTGTCCTACAGACAATCCACATCTCGGCTACGGTGACAATATTTCCGAGCCAAACCCAGAAATCATTCCAAAAAATGATTCTTTCATGACAAATGCGCATGGTGCGTTTACGTGCCTTCAGAGACACAATAATGGTGTACACGTGAAGGACACCGAGACTACTCACTCACCTGAATGTTTTGAATACCAACTTCAGCCACGCATACCTCCTTCAAAAGTAAAAAATAAAACCCATATCGATCCAGTCTAAATCATACTGCCTTCCTCCTCTGGCGTGTCTCTCGTGTTTGTAGCTGTAGAGTCCGCAGCTCAAGCAGGAGAGAAAATTAGAAATCAGGTCATCTCTCAACAAGTCGCTGCAGTCCCCTCCGGGACTTGAATATATATCAAAAATGGGTCCCCCCCCCCGTCACTGTTGAGTGTCATTAACTACAAAGTCAGTGCAGCCACTCTGAACAACTGCGGACGATTTCATAGTGGCTTTGTGAATGGATGGATCTTACCAGACTACTCAAAAGAATCTTTCTTCAAGGTGCCATACCAGTCATGCGAATAGTTAGCAAATATGAAAAGAGCAGTCTCAAATTGTATCTAAACTAATTGACACTCCTTACAGGCCAACTAAGCATCAATCTGAGCTCGATTGCCTGCTGGATTGTCTTCTACAAACACAAGTGTCTGCCTTACTGGAGCGCTCCCAGGCTTTCACCATTACTCTACATTATGTAGCATAAAGTGTTGTACTCAAAAGCCCATTAAGACAAGGGAGGGTCAAGGCTTTCATCTGAGTGGATGCACTTTGCCGGAATCAGAATTGACATGTCTAATGTCTAATTTGCCTGGCGAGTCAAGAGAAGTACTGTACAACAAGCTTTGCAATGAGGCTGATGTTGACATGCAGTCGCAATGTGTCCTAAGCATGACCGTACAATATGTATTTGATTCTGTTTAGATGAACGTCAGTATCAAACAAATAATCCCCCCAACCTATATACAGTAAAGTCTCGTTATATCGATATCGGATATATCGATAGTCCCGGTTATATCGATACTATTTCTATGCACGCACAGAGAAAATTACATGCAAACGGGGTCGGATATATCGATAGTCCCGGTTATATCGATATTTTTTCGGACTCCCTTGAATATCGATATAACGAGACGTTACTGTACTACTTAGGTCAATGTCATGTAATGTAAGGGAACCTAGACTGGAACCACAACATTTATGGTTATTCAGGAAAATAAAATATAAAAGACCACAAAAAAAAAAACGATATACTCACAATGTCCATTATCATGCGAGGAGGGGTGACAACAAATAAAGAATGTTCATTGGTATTTGTATTTTAAAAAAATGTGGCAAATGGTGGAATTATTGCACTTACCGGTACTTTGTTTTTGTGACTCCATTTAAAAACAGCACTAAAACTAAAAACTAAGGCGGGACTTTTTGGCAATACCTATTCATAGTATGTACTGTACATATGAGGCATCAACCTACTGATCACATTTTCCTCACATTTCTTTTTCATAATATTGCTCATTGACGACTCTATATTGGCAATATTGGTGGTGCAAAGCTACTGTAGAAATTGGATGGATGAGATTCCCTTTGTTTGAACAGTGTAATAGTAACAAAAAAAGCTAAGGAAAACGTACAGTACTTCAAAAATGGTGTGTTGTTTTTTTAATTTAGATATAAAGCACTACAGTATATCTAGTACCACATGTATTAGTATATATATTTTTGCATTGATCAGTTCTGAGCTTCTTGCTGTCTTTTTTTCTTTTTTGGCTGTTTTGATGTTGCTGGCATAATAACTGTTGGAGTCAGGGATGGATTCAAGGCCGGATCTAGGGCTGGGTTCCGAGCAAGAAGGTCCATTATCGAGGTAATCCCTTCCTCTGTGGAATATGAAAGGATGAAAGACAAACAAAGACACAGCATCATAAGCGTGCTTTCACTCACCAGAGAAGATGGGCTTCCCCGTGTTGTCATCTTCATCGCTATTTTCTGCATCCGGACTGTGGAGGGAAACCCGAGCCAATGCTGACAAATCACTTATGAAGCTTCTTTCTGCCTCCTAATGGACACAACAACACAGTGCTTACAGAAAACTGATGAGCATCTTTTTACTGACTTGATATAATAATAATAATAATAATAATAATAATAATAATACATTTAATTTTAAGCGCCTTTCAAAGCTCTCAAGTACACTTCACAGTCACAGACAAGCCTACGTACTATAATAAATAAAATACAATCACAAATAGAATAAAATAAATAAAATACAATTATAAATAGAAACAAGAGAAAGAGCTACACAGAATGCAATTTTACATAGGTGGGTTTTGAGATGGGATTTGAAGGTGGGAAGACAATCGAATGTTGGGGGGAAGTGAGTTCCAGAGTTTGGGGGCAGAGCAGCTGAAAGCTCTGTCCCCCATCATGCTGAGACGGGCAGGGGGGCACACAGAGGTGGAGGGAGGAAGAGGGAATAGAAATATACTGTATATTGACGAACCTGTAGTTGACCGTTGATCCTTTCAAAGTTTTGGTCCTGGGCTACTTTTCTTCGTCTAAGGTGCTCACACTTTATTTCCTGTTCCAGGTTGAATTGCTTTAACATCTTCGTTTTGTGGTGCTCAACCCTGAAAAAAGAAAAGAAACCATAAACTCGACTTGAAGCAGTTGCAAAAAAAAAAATAACATTGCGTAGTGTTGTACCTCTGTTGAAATTTAGCAGAGGTGGGTTTCCTCCCCCAGTTATCCAGCTCCTTACGCAAAGCTTTGTGACTGTCACTCAAGTCTTCCTCTTTCACATCTGTGTCAATATTGTATTGTTATTGACAAAAAAAGTTGATTAAATTTAGTGTACAGCAAAAGAAAGTAATACCACGCATTAAACCAAACGTTCGACGATCTTGGTGTAATAATAATAATAATAATGATAATGATAATGATAATAATGATAATAACAGCGGTCTGATAGTCTTACCGATGTTTGTGTTAGACTGATGTGGTCGTAGTTTTTGAGCGATATCTTGTAACTTAGAATAGTAGCTTTGAACGAGAGCAGTTAGAGAATCTTTGGTCATGTAGACGCTCTCAGAAGCAGCTTCGGTGAGATGGTGCTAAACGCAAAACAATCATGAGAAATTCACAGTTAGTGTGACAGGACTGAAAAGAAAAGAATATCCGCAGTTCCTTCAGACGAAACACCTTCGAGGCTTCATCGCGCCTGGAGCAGCTTTGCAATTCAGAGAGCCGCCCTTCCATTAGCTGTAAGACGGCGAAACTGAGGGCGTTGCCGAGCACCAACTGCGCATGATTTTTTAGAATCTCCGTCCCCGTTTCCAGCTCGGACAGGAACTCCTGATGGAAACTGTGGCTCACCAGTTGACTCTCTGGACCCAGATGCTTTTCTGCTAAGGCAGTACTGCTCTCCTATTGTTTGTTGTCAAGTCACAAGAAGAAATATTCAAACTGGAAAAATGATTCAAAATGTCCAATAAGGGATAGGTAATTGATTTTATCATGTTCCTGCTACCTTCAGAGCTGAATCAACACACGGCTGGACTGTGGAGGGTTCCTGCATCAGCAGCGCCCGAAAATCTCTCTGAGACAGAACCTTCAGTTTGGACAGTCTCATCTCTTTGAGCAAATGCAGACAAAAATGTCTGGCCAAGAAGTGGCGCTGAACGCATGCCAGCAGGTGCTCGTGTTTCTTGTAGAGCAATTTCCCAACATGACTGAGAAAAGGACAGATTTGATAATAACATGATTGAGGTGGAGTCCTGCATGAAGCGGCGGGTCTTTTACCAATTGGTCACCCCCCCTGTCCCTCCCTCCCTTATCCCTCCCTCTGTCGGACTCTCTCACTGACACCCCCCCCCCCCCCCCCCCCGTCTCTCCCTCACCCCCGCTCGCCCGTCCTCTCCCCACTCTGACTCCCACTCTGGCTCCCATAGTGACACCCACTGTGACTCTCACTCTCGCTCTCACCCTCACCCTCACCCTCACTCTCACTCTCAATATCACCCTGACTCTCACCCTGACTCTCACCCAGACTCTCACCCAGACTCTCACTCATACTCTCACCCAGACTCTCACCCAGACTCTCACTCAGACTCTCACTCAGACTCTCACTCTGACTCTCACTCTGACTCTCACTCCGGCTCTCACTCTGACTCTAACTCCGACTCTAACTCTAACTCTAACTCCGACTCTCATTCCGACTCTCATTCCGACTCTCATTCCGACTCTCATTCCGACTCTCATTCCAACTCTAACTCCGACTCTAACTCCGACTCTAACTCCGACTCTAACTCCGACTCTCACTCCGACTTTAACTCACTCACTCACTCACTCACTCACTCACTCACTCACTCACTCACTCACTCACTCACTCATTCACCCTCTCTAAAACTCTCTCACCTGTCAAGTGTATAGTTCTGACTGACCACCATGCCTCGCAGGATTTCCATCTGCTGGTTTTTTAGATCCTTGAGGCTGGCATGCATCAGAGCTTGTGACTCAATCCAGACCTACAAGAAAGAGAAGTCAATCAAATTTACAGTACTCCCTTGCTGCTTCGTGGTTTGATTCTTGTGTCCCTGAATATCCCCCACAAAGAGAGACTAAAAGTACAATAAGGTCTGTACCTGCCGATCTTGTTCAATTTGCGTCTGAATTGTGTCCATTTGCAGTCTGATCTTTCTCTCCATCTTCTGCTGCTGCACAGCAAACTGCTGCTCGATGTGCAACCACAGCGCTTGACACGCTTCAGGAGACATCTTGCATTGAGTGGTAACAGACATGCAAAATATGTCCCTTGCTCGTTCTTCAAGCCTCTTTGACCAGGTGTTACAGAGCTTCTGAACAGAACATATAAGGTTAAAGTCATGTGTATATGAAACAGTGTAACAGAGAAATATTGGAGCATATTGAATAGACCGACTGTCCAAATGTTGCAGAGGCTTTCAGCCATCCGGTCGTCTTGTTGTAGTTCCAGAATGCAAAGCTTCTGCCTTTGTTTTAACAATAGCTCTTGGTACTCCTGGGGGTAATTAAGAGAATTTCGGTATTATTGAATATATATGAATAACCACAACAGACGCGCTGCAGACCTCCACATCCAGGTGCTTCGCATGCACGTTTGTAGCAGTTAAGCAACATCCCAATATGTGCTTACCTTTGACAGCTGCTCGGGCTCACTGTGAGTTTGTCGTAGCTCCAATAAACGATTCCTCTCTTTATCTTGGCTCATCCGAAGTTTTTTTCGTTTAGCCTCCATTTTGTTAGACTTTTCTACCAGCAACTCCTTTGTCTTCCTCATGTAATCTGGATTGTGACAAAAACAACTTAAACTGAGCATGACAAAAAGCCAATGACGGTTAGTCAAGATGACAATGAACATTACCGGTAATTACTTTTTTTGGGTGGCAATGTATTGGTATTTTTTTTTTACATTTTTGTTGTTCTTATTTAGTTAAAATGTGTTATCTATCATAATCATGGCTGTCACACGCTATTCACAACAATCACACTCGATGATTCGTCCCACCCTCTCTGCATTGCCGAAGGCCTTCTGCGTGTGCATGTTGAACTTGCAAAAGTATCGTTTCCATGGAGGTGATCGTCAAAACATTCTCGCCATTCAGCTGCTCCAGGGCCGCAACCATCAAGGGATGCCTCAAGGACACTTCTTGCAGGACTAGGGCAGGTTGGGATTGGAGAAGCCCCGTCAGTTCCTGCCACCATAAGAGCTTCTGGTGGATTTGCTTTAAAAGAAGGGCACCAAGGTGTTTATGTCAAGCCAAAAATTTCCAACCAAAAAAATAATCATTACACAAATGAAAAAGCCAACCAGCTAACCATAATTTGAGTTTCTTGAGCGTTCATGAGGTGATTCTCAACCAAGACAAGAATCTGGTTGAGAGAGAGTATGCGATCATGAGCTTCATCCACTGTGTAACTGCTGGTTCTCTTCTTCACATACTGGCATAGCTCCTCCACCATTTTGGTGAAACGTTTAGACTGCAAAGATGATTCGCTAGGAGTTTCAAAATCAAGAACCAATACGGTTTCAATCAAAGTCGCTTGATGAATAATAATAAGAATATATTTCATCCCTACCATTTGAAGGCTGCCTTCTAGAAAATCTTTTTCAGATCGTTCCATCTCCTCCAAAGTGCAAGGAGCATCAACACTGTCATCACTGATAGTATGGCCAGTTGGCAATTGTTTCTTTAGTTCTTCCACTTCCTAAAATAACAATGCAAGTTTTTAAATGGAATTAAGGTGAAATGCAAGTCAATTAAAATAAAAAATATATAAAAATATATCCCATGTTAATTTATTGCCCTGTTTTTCCATTTTCATCTATAATAGACAACCCATTTAAAAAAAATCAATAAAACTAAGTTTAGATAGCATAAAAAATATAACATTCCATCGCGTTAATCTGAAATTAAAGAAATACATTTTCCAAACACCAAAACTTGTAAAATAATTACAGTATACATATATAGAGCTTTTTTTTTTTCAAATAAAAAGGTTACCCTTTGCTGCATTTGAAGAAGGTGCTTGGTGAACTCTGCATCATTTTTGTCTCTTGGAAAATGACTGCAAAATATTTTTTGCACCGTTTGAATGTAAATCTAAGGCGGGAGAATGCAATAGATTAGAGACAATAAAATTATTCTACCATACACTTAGCATCTGTAAAACACAATGTGGCCACAAGATCATGTTCATTCATATTGTACTACATTTCTGTGTTCTATAATTGCAGGACACCAAGTGCTGGCTTCCAAAGTTACATTTGACAGATGCTTTTCCATGTATCACCCATACTGATATTATTTGGCAACATATTGTTGTTCCTCCTAATTAATGCAAAAGTAATGAAATAACAAACACTCACATGATATTTTTCTTCCAGAAGTTGAGAGCAAAGCTTTTGCACATCCTTCAGGGCCGAACAATGGAGGTTGATTCTTGCTTCAAAACTGCAGCGAAAACGGTAACTTACCAAGCCAAATGCATTCGTCCTCAAAGTTACATACTGTCATTGTTAAGGCTTTCAATTCTGAAAGCCCAGCGACACCTACCCTGATTGTGTCAGAGTGTAAGAGTAGTCGGAGACCCCGACAAAGCTCTGATTCTGCAGGTTCTTGGGGACTGATGAGGAGGAGATGAACTGGCTGCCGTCATCGTTGTCCAACTCTTGGCTTAAGGACTCTCCTTCTGTGAAGGAGCTAGACGAATCGTCCTTTGGCATTGTTGGCAACTTGGAGCATTCATGAAGAGAAGGGTTGGATGCTCCATCTGCTAAAGGCTGCCAAGGAAACATGATTATGTGACTTCAATGCTTTCAATTGCCATAATAAGACCTCAGTGATTTGATTCGGACATTAAGATGCTTGGACAACTGCAAACAATAATTTTCTAATCTACCTTATCCAACCAATTATGGATGAGATTCTGTTTTCCTCTTTCTGGCTATCAACCCATAAAGATGTACAGCACACACCGACACTTATAAGTTAAAATTCCACTTGAGGGGATAATTATGATCAGTCAAAAAATAATTAAAAATAATAATACAGTATGTAAAAAACATACACTTTTGGTCTCCATGCTCCATTCCATTAATGAACTTACTCTATATTTTTGGTTGATGGGGTACACCACTTTTGCTCTTGATGCAAATGCTGCAACGTCATTATTTGTGGGTTCTTGCTTCTTCTCCTGCTTCATATGTCATGAGGGGGAAAAACAAGTGTTTAATCAAATACCAGTCCACTAAAGAATAGAGATAAATACTTTGTCAGGAGTCGTGGCAGGATGAGCCTCTTTTTTGTTGTTGCTCGCACGATCGCTGGTGTTGTTTTCCACTTCTCCATCATGAGATTCAAGAAGCCTCCTTGCATTGTCCCCCTGATGCGAGACAAAAAAAAAAACGGAAAGAAAGTTGTAATCTGTTAAATAGATGGAAAGGGAATCGTGCTGACAGTTGCTTACTTGTCTGGTGAAAATTAAAGTCTTCAGGCAGAACACATACAAAAGTGCAGCAGCTAATATTCCCGACAATCCACCAAAAACTGCAGCCACTGTTAACAACCCCGTGTAGACGTGCAGGGACTCCACATAATTAACTAAAACATCAGCACTACATTTGACGACCAAATCCTGCTCGGACATGTCGAGAGTGTCGCAGTTCTACACAGGTTGTTCCCCAAAAATCGTTGATGAAAAGCTCACAACAAAGTCATGGTTACGATTGTTACCAAGAACACATGACTGATATTATCTGTCTTTAACAGCACCTGGAATTTAAAATGTAAAATATTGACATGTTCGAACTACAATAATATGAAGTCAAACGAAAAGTTTTACGATTATCAAGTTTTTGAGCAATTGCAGACAAAAACACATCTGCCTTCAACGTAAAATTATTTGATCGATTTGGATTCAGAAGGGGACACTACCTCACAGGATAATGCCACTGTGACTAAAGATCACGAATCAACGCAACTTTTAATTTGTATATAGACTGGCATGTATCCCCCTTTAAGCTTTGTTTAACGCAGAATTTAGGCTATGGTATTTTAATTTGAAAAACACAACGAGAATGTCTGCTGTTTTCAGATGTTTTGAATCACGTCCTTCACTTCCCAACTTTTGGAATAGTTTGGGAAATTGGTGATTGGGAAAATGGAGTATCGTTGGATGTGCGCTTAGTCCCAAAGCCTGGATGTTGACCAACATTATCCGTTTAGACCACCTAAAATATGGAATTTTCTTGTTGTATTTCAACAGCAGAACCGACGCAATCACTGCCTTGCGGCTCTCCCGAGTGAGAGCCAAAACGGATGCTCCTGGTACATTTGATGGCGGAAAAGGTTACAATATGGTCTATTTTAGTCAACCTCCTTGTGTCATGTTTTTATCCGTCAAGTCCATCGTCAAGCGGTTCTCCTAACGACATCCAAAATCGGGCGCTAGGCGTGATTTGCCCTCAACTTCAAAGTAACGGAACTTTCCACGATATATGCTGGTGCTCCTCGTTGCCTGCAAGAAATTCGTGCAAAAGTATGAAGTGAGTATTCATTTGCCGTATATTTAATTGTTTATGTCTGGAAAAATTCATCGCTCAATTTAGTCTAATTTGCATTTTTTTATGTCTTTGACATCGGGGCAGAGCATTTCAAGCTTCTCTGAAACCAAAGACATTGGAGGGTACCTACCAGGATTGCAGCTGCATACACACTGTATGTTAGCAAATGTTCATCAAATGTATAAAATATTAATGTTTTGTGATCAGCCTATTTCTGAAAATATGTCTTAGAGCGAGCTGACATACGCATCTGCCCCACTAAATATTGGTGGCAATTTAGACAACAACTGTGCCTACATCATGTTTTTCCTCAAATAATCTTGCACTTTGTAACACAATAGGTAACATGGATTTCCAACATTTATATTCTACTGAGAGCCCAGTATTTTCATCCGCTTCTCCCGACACATGGGCGCACTCTGTCTACACACCCTTCAGCCACATAAAAGCCATTTTCCAACTTCGAGATCGCAGAAGCTCACTCACCAGATATGATCCAGGCCATACTCTACCTCAGGTGATGCTTTGCATCATTTCTCACTCAAGATTGTTTCCATCCATTCTAAAAGAAATGTGTAAAACGTTTCATTCTATATTGTGAATGTTTCTTCAGCTTCAGAGTTTGACACCTCCAGCAGCCTTTAAGGTCAAGTTCCTCAAGTGTGCACAGGTATATTGGTTACATGTACAATACTGTATATATCCATACCAGTGTGCTCCTGGAAGTCACCATCAACTCATGTGACAACACCTCAGGTACTGGCTGAAGCAGACCCTCCGCAGCTGACATTTTTCCTACTGATTCACAACCTGAGTCCAGAGGGTGGCACTAATCTCTCTCAGGTGGCCATCCGGGACTCCATTTTTGGGATAGTACCCATAAAAACTGAAGGCCGGGTTGTGGAGAGAGGATACCAAGTGTTTGCAATTGATTCTTTATCTGGTATGTCTTACATTTGGTTCATCATTATACTGTAAATATGTTATTATTCACATTTTATCTGTACATCAATTTTGAAGAGTATTATTTAAACTTTTCAGCTGGATCGCAAATGATTCTCAATTATACAGCTCAAATAAGAAGTCATAAGAGGGGAGTTCTGGACCTTCCAGCATTTTTGACCTTCTCAAATTTATCACAGGTGGTTTCGAGTGTGGCATTTCTGTTGCCATATCGTTCGACAGACTTACTCTTCCAATGATGATGGAATAACAACAATAACACGTTCTTTTGCTCATTTTCTCATTCCACAGAATGATGTCAGCATGTTTGGCCCATTGACAGCCAATCTGACACTGCGGGTTAATTCCACAGACCGGGTAAATTGTTCTCCTTCATGGTAAATAAGCAGCTACAATACATGATGTATTTTAAACTTGTACGAACTATTGTTGTGTTTTTTTCTTGTTTTAGATTTATCCGAACCATGGTGCGCACTTTGCTGGATTTGTTGGTGGATTTTTTATTGCTTTGGTGCTGCTGTTGCTGGGCTTTCTCGCCATGAACCTGATTGGTGCGAGAACCAGACTTCTTCAGCAAAGGGTGAATATTGACAGTCCTCTATCATTTGAAACAGCCAAGAGAAATTTAAATTCAAATTCACCTTTTTTTCATCACAATTTTTGCCAATTCACCGGACCTCTGAGAATTACCTAATCAAGCCAGTAAACAACTACCGGATACGGTATTTTAATATCTCCAGCGTACTTTTTATTTTTCATTTTTTTGTGTTATATGACAGTTAATAATATATTTATACCATTCTGAAGATGAATATTGCTGTATTTCATACGGCAGAAAAACAGAGGCGATCCAGACCCGCAATATGCAGACTGCGACATGACAGAGACTGTTAAAGATGAGGCAACTTTTGAAGACAGGATTGTTGATATTATGGTACTGGAGGAACCGCAGAACATGAACCAGGCACTGGAGAAGTAGGGGAATACATAATTCATACGAGTTGACATTTGAAAGCAATGTTCTCATAAAAACATGGAACTGGAGTAAATCAATGTGTATTTCCTGCAGGGATTTTTTTCGGGGAGGTCATTTTCTTTCCACTAATATTTTTTGTAAAACATTTTTTTTTCTATTCATGATAGCCTGGAAATGTCCACACTCTTGCATGCCACCAACAACTTGGAAGCCACTCGGATTCAGATCTACAAAGACCTTTTATCAGTCCTGTTGGGAGGCCTGCATTACCGCGGCCATGTCAGCCTCCAGGCTCAGCAGAGACTTCTCAACGTCCTCCATGGGCAGTTGCTGGGTATGGAAGGTCGGCTGAAGGAGGAGCGAGGTGCACGCATGACCGCGCTGGCGGCCAAGTGTAACCTGGAGACCCGGGAGGAGATGGAAGCAGAACATCGCAGGGCAGCAGCAGAGAAGACCCACGCTGAGCTCTTATGTCAACATGCAGAACAACAGGTTGCGAAAATGGATGCTGTAGCGAGTTGATAGTTTCTTTTTATTCCCATTCATTTTATTGTTGACTTCACTAGGAGTTACTCCAATGTAGCGTCCTCCTGGAGAAGCTTCACAAGCTGAGTCAGGCTCACTTGCAACGCAGCTTGTTGGTGCGCCACGAAGAAGCTTCGGCGAAAGTCCAGAGGCAGATCATTGAGTGGCGTCGGGTGGAGCTTCATAAAATCTTCTCTGAGGAGCTGGAGGAGGCCACAAAGATGGGCGAGTTGGAGAAGACCGCTGCTAGTAGTCTTCAGCACAGTTACTTTCAGTGTCACGTGAGTTTTCACATGTTCTCTCTGGTCATCAATCGTCATATAATGTAAATCCCAAACAGAATACAGGTATGATTTTGGCCAAATATAATCCACTGTATGTCCACTTTAATTGCATAATTTAAGGCATTTGATAACGTTAAAAGAGACCAGCATGTTTTAGAATAGTACAAAAGATGATATGGGATACAGTGAGACCTCAACTTAAGAACTTAATTGGTTCCCAGACAGTGTGTAAGGCGAAAAGTGTGTATCTCAAAAAAATATTTCCCATAGGAAACCATTAAAATGGGAATAATCCGTTCCCGGGTTTCCATAAAATATACTTTTCAACTAAATAAGCCTTAAAACTACACACAACATACCTTATTCTAGTATAATAAATGTGCTATTGTATTGTAATGAAAGAAATACACTGCATTGTATCATAAAGTCACTTTATTTACATTTGTGATGGTCATTGATGGCTTGATGGAATGGCATTGGAGGTCAAAGGGAATTGCTGTTTGGAAAGAGAGGCGCATTACATGAGGACTGTAATTAAAGAAATAAACTGTGCTATAAAATAAAGTTTTATTTACCTTTTTGATGGTCGTTGATGGCTTATCGAAGGAGAGTCACCTTCCATAAGGACTGTTGGTAACTTAACCTCTGGTGCTGTTCGGTCGTGTGCTTCCGCCGAAGATCACTGCGCCAGCCGTGGTGGGTGTGTATTATGAAAATAGTGCTTATTATAAGGTTTAATTTTCATACATTTGACGTTTGTAAGACAAAAAGTTTGTAAGTTGAGGTGTTTGTAAGTTGAGGTCTCACTGTATATGAATCATTTTCATCATGTAAAAAAAATACTTAAAATACAATGTACACGCAGACTACATTGTCATTCAATGAAAACATTGCAGAGCTGTGATAGAGTGAAATGTCAAATGCACATCATGAAAAAAAATAATAGATTCAAAAACATGATTCATCTGTGTCCAGGATTCATTTGAAGAGACTCTGGATGTGATCCTTGCCAATTGGCGTTTTGTGCTTGGTGAACGCCATGCACAGCGAAAGTTCCTCTTGCACAGCCTGCACAGCCTCAACAGTCTCATTTCTGACACCTTCGCCAGAACCTCCAGCAATTTGGACGCCATGTTCACAAACATCAGAAGGTCGGGCTACTACAATATCACCATCTGTTCTGATGCATAATTGCTCTGCTTCACGATTGTGCCAAGGTTAGCATAAGCTAATGCATCATAGTGACTCTTTTCCACCAGAGGGAGCACGGTGTCTGCTGAAACGCTGACTCCGCTCCAGGAGAAAGCCCAAAAGGACCTGGTGATGGTGAGGCAAAGACTAGATGATGCCTTGAGTCAAGAGAAGCGAGCAATGCGCTGCGGACTTGTCAAGAAACGACGGGAGCTCATTTCCGACATGGTTTGGAAAATTATTTTTATCCTACCCGGTCTCGCAAATACTGCACTTTACTGTCAGTTTAAAGTGATCAAAAGTGAAGATCAGTTAATGGATGGATGGATGGTGTCAAACTCAAGGCCCGGGGGCCAGATCTGTAATTTTATGTGGCCCGCAAAAACAAATCAAACATGTCAAATTCCATGATGCTTGTTGAAATCTCGACCAAAATGTCACATTTTCATTTGCAATGAATAAAAGTGTCACTGTAAAGCATTTTTATACCAAACCCCTCATTACAGTCACTTAACTCATTCATTGCCATTCCCGAGTTTATGAGGCAATTTCAAAGCATGCGTTTTGGTTTTTCTTGCGGGTGGTGCCGATAAAGCGTTGGTCAGACCTCTGGCGACGTTTTTCCCCTTCCACGAGGGGGAAGCATTTGCCTTTTGCACAGCCGCCGCTGTTTTCTTACGCTGAATTGAATGTTGATGTAGTCCTTAAAGTCAATATTCTGTGGGTCCTGCAATTTGAGTGAAAATGACAAAAAAAACCTGGCACTGGAGTGGACACATTTTTGCACATCGTCTGGCAGTGAATAAGTTAAAAAATAGTTGAATAAACCATTATTCTTGACTTCTTTGGATGGTTTCAGTCATAGTGGCCCTCCAAGGGTAACTGTAATATAAATCCAGCCTGTGACATAAATGAATTTTGGCACCCAAGAGTGTACTATAACATTGTAATTCAATGTTTTCCATTCTTCAGCTCAGGATCCACAATCAGAGACAGAAGGATTTATCTGGTCTGTCTAAGAATCAAGATGGCAGCATTGATATAGCGCAGCATCTTCACTGTTGGCAAGACCTGCTAACAACTCACAGCTTGGAGCTCGCTGAACTCATCAATAACTTAGACGAGGAGGCTGCGGCTGACATTCGCAAGGTACAGTAAAACTCCGCCAGACACACACACACGCAAAACCAAATAAAATACACAGCAGGTGCATTCAGTAGATTGCGACTTCCCTTGTCTGTTATCAAGGTGACCATGCGTGTAATCCAGAACTCCATGGCAGATGTCAAAGCCATTCAGCCGTCGACGATCCACAACCTACTCAACATCCTGCCGCCAAGCACGCACCACTCACTCCTTCAAGTCGACCCAGACGCTGGCCAAGGAGGGAGAACTCTCCTGCAAGGCCAAGAGATGCTTCACCAGGAAGGCAAAGTAGCCTTGCACACTCTAAGCACCACCAGGGAGAGCCTGAACAGAGCCATGGAGAAGGAGCTGCGAGAACAGAAGGAGCTCAGGGATCACTGCAAAGCTTTCTTCAGGTTAGGGAGCCCGATGAGGCGATATGGGGCCAGTGAAGGTGGAACGTTTCTGGAAAACCTCCCTGAGAATCTATCTTAATGATGATTTTTGGCAATGTACCAAATTCACCTTCCATAAGCATTGATGGTAATGAACTAAGAATTGTGGGTAATGATTGTCCTCATCTGCATTCTTCTCAGATCTTTGTGCTCGTCTCAGCTGACTCTCTCCGGTGATGAGCTCCTGGCGATGAAACTCGAGTTCCAAAAGTGTCTCTCTGTGATGGATCGATGCCTCATGCTGCCTCATGCAGTGTCCAGAACCAAAGTTCACACCTGCCTCACAAATTGGAGGAAGGACAGTGAGCAACAAATGGTGAGGACGTCATAAAAACAAGAAACATGCTTCTGTAAGTTATTGCTGGAGTCCAAGTGGTTAGAGTTATTCTTTTTTGGGGGGTGAATTCGGGCCTACATTTTGTCCCGGTTGCCCCTCTACTTTAATCGGACTCAAGTATAAGGCTGCCAGACAAAACTGCACACAGAACGCTTTCATTTCTAATCACAAAAGGCCACGAAATCAGAATTTCTAAACTCCGAGGTGGCCATTTTGTTATTTTCCTTTGCAGATAAATCCACATTTGAATGAGAAAGCCGGTCCAAAAAAACAAGCTTCATCCGACCTAGTTCACTACCGCAAAAAGCTTCAGGACCAGATCCAAATGTTTGAAAAGGAGAGGGCAAAGGAAATGGATAGCGGCATTATAAACAAGGTAAGAGAAATTTTTTTTAACGTGATGCACTTTCTTAGTATGGTGATGCTTTTATTTCATAAGCTGTCAATGTTAATCACGGATTAATTTGAGGCGTAGCTTGCTGATCTGTACCGTGCAGGTAGACAAAGAGATGCGAGAGGAGAGAGAAGACTACTTGCGTTCTCAGGCCGACAATCTGGCAATGCAAATGGCCGCCGTTCACTACCAAAAAGCTGAGAGGAGGAACAAAGTCTTGGAGACGTCCAGAGCGCTGCACGCCCTACACAGCCTACTAATTTATCACCTTCGAGAGACGAAGAGTCTGGCGAAGCAAGAAATGGCCCAAAGTATACAGAGGCATTACCTTGTAAGAGGGGTTTGATGTCAAGTTTAATTGGGGTATTTTATTGCTTCGGCCAGAGGTTTGCTCCGAAATTGTAGTCGGTTAACCAAAATATGAGAAACAGCATGATGCAGTCAGTGTACTTCTCCACTAATGAAAATATGTACCGTATTTTCCACACTATGAGATGAACCTAAAGGCCTTTTTTTCAAAAGCAGACCATGCACTTTATAATCCTTATATACAGTAAAGTCTCGTTATATCGATATTCAAGGGAGTCAGAAAAAATATCGATATAACCGGGACTATCGATATATCCGATATCGATATAACGCGACTTTACTGTATTTTGTTTTGCCTTTCAGCAGTAGAATAATATTTTTCTGCATTACTCCATATGCCAATACAGCTGTCACGTGACACAAATATTTTGGTCTTGTTTCCCTGCAGGGTCTTGAAGAAGAAGAACATCGTCTCCAGGAAGAGATTGGTGAGCTGGACCGACTGGAAACGGATCATTGGTCAAATCAACCACACTCAGAGGACGCTGATGTCACAGAAGAAGGCCGTGAGAAAGAAGACAAGGAGGAGGAGCTGTTCGGGCTGAGACAGGAGAGCCGAATGACATCCATCCTCCAGGAGGCTCTCGATAGGTGTGATCAAGTAATCACGGGTTTGACCATCAGGTGGGTCAGCGCGGGTCTTCTGGGACACGACATCATTTTGTTGATTCTGATTTTAACATTTTCAAATTGATCTATCAGATTACAGGAGATGACGACAGCCAATCAGACGATGGAAGATCTAAGAGAGCAACTGGCGCTCAAGAGACTTTATTCCTACTGCGACCAGGTTCAAACGCTTTTTATACGAACGCAGCAAAAAAAAGAAAAGGGTGGTGCATTTAAAGGACAACCGACGCCTGCGGACAAGTTGTGTCCATAATTTGTAAAATCGCTTCAAATGACTTCTACTGAGCATATTTTACAAAGATTCCACCGCATATAGCTATATTTTACGTTTTAAGACTCGCGCTGAGTATTCAGAAAGTCTTGTTTTTGAGTTGGTGACGATTCATGACGTCACGGAAGGAACACCCCTGACCGAGAAAGGACACACAGTGCATTTTGCGGTACTTTGTTTGGTCTGAAAACTTCGTGTTGATCCGTGTTGATAGCGAAATTACAAGGAAAACACATAAATAACGCGATGGTGAATCGTTGTGTGTTGCACCAAGACTACTATTTGATACTCGCTGACACAAATTCCCAGCAGACAAATCAGTCCATTTCCAACGGAGCTTGGGCGCCATCTTGTGCATTTTCTGGGACGCTACATTGCTGTCATTGACTGCTCGAATTGATATGGGAGGACTCCTTGAATCGATTGCAAACATGTATGCTTTCCTCTTCAGAACTATTTGAATCATATTCATAACCGGACGAGTAACAAGAAAGCATCTTCGCCGAATCTGAGGCCATTGTTTTGATTCTCGAGCAAGGCAAGACATCTTGCCGTGACATCACGAACAAGGGGGCGGGACCTTCTGAAACTGGCCACTTCCGGGTTCAATTTGAAGTTTTTTGGACACTTTAAGTCATTTTTATTGGTGTTTTGCATTTGACTAAAAATATCATCCTGCGTGTTTTGGGTATTTTAGATGCTATAAAACGTTTTTCCAATGTCAGTTAGGAAATAAAAAAAGTGCTGTCGGTTGTCCTTTAACTATAAGGTGTTCACTTCTGTATTTCAGGATCTACTTTTCGCATCCGAACTGGTCAAACAGTGCCGCGTGCCTGTTGATGTTCTCCTCGAGCTTCTGCGTCTGTTGGTCCCCACGATCCCGGAGAGTGAACTTCTTTCGATCAAAGATGCCCTCTGTCCAAAACAACATGTTGGTTCCTCATCCGCAGAGCAGGAACATTCCGAGTGAGCATTCGGATTAGAATCGTAATCTGTCATTTCGGTCGCATGGAACCAAGGTGAAGGGATGAACTAATAGAAATACTGTCGTACAAGTCGTCATTTGGTCTAATCTGACTCTGACTAATGTCTCATAGATAAAATCTTTTGGATCTGAGAAGTAAAAAGATCATACTTGTCACACATCATTTACTTTATAAAGTGCTAACATATTATGATGAAGTTATAAAACCATTGTTTTTGTTGTATTTATAAGAATCAGCTTTAACTTTCCAGGGCTAATCTGCATCTTCCTGTCAAACTGAAGGAGGACCTTGTACACCGAAGTCTGCTGAATATGCCACATGTGGAAAGGGAAAGGTAAGTGAAAAGCTGCCATATTAAGAAATCTCAAGAACAAGGCCGGTTATCAGCTCGTGTGTCATGAACGACGACATATTTCTTTTATGAGATGAAATGTGCATGTCGTCAAGAGGTGACAACGTCCGGGTTTAACGCATGTACATCACGGCCTTTAAAACAGCATGTCTTTTGTACCCCAGATCTCAGAGACTCCGGGAAAAGAGGCAAAGCCTCATGGAAAGACTTCTACCTAGATCTCATCTGGCATTTGCAGAAAAAGCAAAAGAGGATAATTTTATGAAGGTAAAACCGCCTGGGTATAAATCAGCCATCGGTGAAAACACACAGCGGCACGGTGAGGCTCCCGGCCAAGGCGACACGGAGAGAGGAAATGAAACGTTCCACAGCTTGGCAGAAGAAGACATGCCTCCGACTTCTGGAAATGGAGAAGTGATCTGTCAGGCCTCTGGTGAAAGGCTGTTTGTCTTTCGGGATCCACCTCAATCTCATATTAGGATTTGCACTCCGAAGAGAAAGAAGAAAAGGAACTTTCTCAATTTGAAGAAAGGTTGCGTGGCCCCAACAACCGAAACTTAACATTTACTGGACAGGATCTTATCATTCATTGTAAGAATTGACATCATTTTTTTTAACGATGGCATTTTAAATGTTTCATAAAACAATTATTTCATGATTTGACTTAAAGGACAACCGACGTCTGGCTTCAAATGACTTCTACTTGAGCGTATTTTACAAAGATTCCACCGCATATAGCTATATTTGACGTTTTAAGACTCACGCTGAATATTCAGGAAGTCTTGTTTTTGAGTTGGTGACGAGTCCATTTCCATATTTTTTTTGTAATTGTTAAAAGTAGCGTGCTGGTCAAAAGATGGTTGAAACATTGTAACTATTCTTTCCAATGTTTTAAAAGTAGATCAAGTGAAAAGAACAAATTACCAACAGCCAAGTAACAGGCCGATGCTAAATGCTACAGTATAACAACACTTGCCGACATTGCATTTGAGGTTTTGTGGTTTGGGTGTTACACCTATGCATGGGTGCCTGCATGTCTGCGAATCCAGACGAAATTCTCTTGGAACTTGGAAAAAAAATAATAAATAATAAATCCCTGGATCATAATAGTATTTATTGTGATTGATCAAAGGCATGCCAAATGCCTCAAGAAATAAATAACACATTTGAAAACGTTGTGCTTTTTAAAAAATCAATTTCTGAAAATTTTGCTCCGGCTAAATTTTATCCAAAATGAGTAATTGGTTGGAGTGTCGTAATTTCCGCGTCGATCAATGACGTCATTGATCAGATCTTCAAACCAAAGTAAGATGCTACAGCAAACAACCTCGTTCACTACTCAAAAACAAACATTTTATCTATCATCAGCGTTTGAAATAACGTCTGCCTGGATGCCCGGGGCGTACAACTTTTACATCGGGTGTACAACTTTCAAAACGTGTCGGCCCGCGTGGCCGACAACTTCTTGAAGGAAAAAAAAAACATGTTTTTTTTCAAATCAAATGTTTGTTTTATTCGTTAAAGCAAAACCTAGAAGCAAACCGCTACAAGCCAAGCGCCTTTCAAAACTTTCAAGTACACTTATACAGTCACGGTATAGTCTGAAGCACAAAACAGGCTATACCGTGACTGTAAAGTGTACTTGAAAGTATTGAAAGGCGCTCAGAAAGAGCAGTCCACGTAGCTTTTAGCAGACATCGCAACACAGACATTGCATTGTGCACCATGACGACAAATGACAACTGGAGCAAAATCTTTAGCATTTGCATTTGTGGTAGGTACTTCCTTAATTAAAAAAAAATCATTTATACTTCGCAACAATGTTTTTTTATTTCAATTACTTGTCTTATTGTGTTTCTAGGTGTGAAAATGGGGCAGGCAACTTTATGGCCGGGCAGGCAACTTTTCAGAAGTGTCTGCCCTGGTGTCCGCTAACTTTTTGTCATGAGTTTCAGACACTGCTAACATACACATTTTCCCTTCCTAATCTCTGAATGACTCGGCTCATCGGTTCCTTCTTCGGTTCCTTCTCCGAACCAGAAAAATGTTTTCTCGGCACTGTCAGACGACTTGTATTTTTCACTTTTTATTTATCCCGATTTGCATATTACATTTTAAAAACTAAAATAATACATAGAGTTTTTTTTAATAGATAAACATGGGCTCAAGCGTGTGTCCACTCCAATTTACAATTTCGATGTAAAATGCCTCCCACTCCGAAACATTGTCCCGACGGTCGAATATTTTCTTTGGCGTTGCTATTCCACTACACGTCATTCCACACATCGTTTTTTTTCTTCTCAATTCCGCCATTTAAAATGCAGCAAGTCGCCCTCCACTTTGTGACTGAGCGTCCAAGCGTTGCGCATACTTTTGGAGCAACCAGCGAAAGTGCAACAGTTTTACAACATGAAAGCTGGAGCAGTCATCGCCTTGTGTATCTTCAGCTTGGTTTGTCTGACTGAATGCGCGCCTCCGACATGTTACTCCAGGTCGCTGAGCCTCAGCAAAGAAGTGATGAACTTGTTGGAAAAGATCCACACTTACCATCGCACGGTATGCTTCTCCAATTGTGTGTCCACGGCACGTTTTTCGGTGATTTATCGTTAATGTTGTCTTCGATTGTTTTGCCAGAAAACTTGTGCTGAGGTGCTCCCAACCATCTTCCTCGATGTCCATGTAAGTTGTATAACTTTATGTCCACCTGCGCCATCTGTAATAGAGGTTATTGAACTTTGCGTTGGCAGCCATCTTGACATTTTTGTTTTGATATTTGTTCGATTAACGCCCGAGTTGTTTCATAGAAAATCGAAGAACATAGAAAAAGAAGCAAAGCGATTTTGTTGACTACTGTGTGAAATGTACTGCATACATTCTGCCTAAAGCAAATTCGAGATAAATTCAAGTCAAGGCCCGGGGGCCAAATCTGGCCCACCACATCATTTTATTCGGCCCGCAAAAGCAAATCAAGCATGTCAAGCTCCATGATGCTTGCTAAAGTCCGAACCAATTCTTTTTAAGTTCCCATACAAAGCACAGTAACAATCATTATTTTTTTACTTCAAATTTAAATACTAGTTATTCATTAATTTTTGTGTGTGTTCGTTACATGATATGTGCAGGAGATTAAACATTGTAACGGCCGTAGAGAAGAAATGTGACCTGCGGGGAAAAAAAATGTTTTAACACGGTTGGTTAGCACGCCCCCCTCTCTATGGGGAGGTGCAGGGTTCGATTGGATTCGACTGGACTTCCAGGGTGGAGTTTGTATGTTCTCCCTGTGTCTGCGTGGTTCGTCTTCGGCTACTTTATATTCCTCCAAAATTCCCAAAACATGCGCAGCAGGTTCATGGAACGCGATCCCAAGATTACAGGTGCCAAACTAAAGGCCCAGGGGCCATATCGGGCCCACCGGATGATTTTATGTGTCCAACAAAAGCAAATTGTATGTGTCACATTGATAAAATCTTAACTAACATGTCAAATTGTCAGTTTTCTCAACAAATTCGGGAATAACACTCCACGTCATACTTATCAATTCCTGAATAAATTTGAGAATGCCAGTGAATGTGTTAAGTCAATTGATGCCTTAGTTCATGCCATTGAAAGACAGTGATGGCTTTCTCCTCGCAGAACTCCTGCGTGACGACCAAACTCCGCGACTTCCTCTATGTGCTTCTGAACCATCCCAGCCAGTACTGCAAAGAGCGACCCCGGATGGTGCTTCTGAAAACCAAAATCCAGAACTTGTATACCATCATCACACGAATTTGCTATCGGGTGAGAGCCTCTCAAACTTCTGAAGGATACTCTTGACTCACCGCTAGACTGTTTGGCTTCTTGGACGTGACCTCACAGCTTTATTGCTTTTGGCAGGACTTGGTGTTTTTCACAGACGACTGCGAGGCCATCGACACGGGACACAGCAGGCCTCACTATACCGAGGATAGACTTCAGCTTCTGCAGGAGGAGAGCTAAGCAACACCAAGAGCCTCCCGGAACAAGCCATTATGTACATAAACACCACGCCCAGCATTATATTCGGTACGCTGCTCCGACTGCGTGCAGGTTACATTCCTGCGAGAGCGACAGAACTTTCCACAGGAAATTTGCTGAATGCCAACCGCGCCGACGCAAACCTTAAAATAATAAACCAGTAAGAGATGGCTTGTGAGTGGGCCCAAGTCTCTGTTTACGTAGCACTGCTAATCAAAGCTATGTGTGTGTGTGTGTGTGTGTGTGTGTGTCATCAAGCGAAATAGGCTATGTTTCCATAACCTTCATCTTGAAGGACCACCACGTGCAACATTTAGTGGACATTTCCAAAGTTCTCCCCGCCGCTTCAAAATTGTCATGTAAGGAATTTTATGATCACGTTTTCTCTCTCGCACAGCCCAGTTCCGCTTCAAAGCAAGCCGAGAGTCTTTTTTTTTTGTTCTTATTCAAGCATGGCACAATATTTCAGGTTGCATGGCATCGTAGTTTATCTCAATGGTTTGTCTTTCGCCTCTGTATTGAGACCAAGCAAAAATCGTAAAAGTACAATATCGTTACTGGCCACAAGATGGAGATGCTTGTCAGCGTTTGTCAGTTCGTCCCAAATTGTGCTTTTTACTTTGACTTGGAATTTCAAATCATCGAATGAATTGCCGGTAGTTAGATTCTAACTAATTCGTTGTAGTTTCATAACATGTCCAAGAATTTTTTTTTTAAATACGCAATGACGAAATTACAAAGGACGTGTTAAACGTTCTTTAAAATCACCATTATAATCCTATTTTGATTATAGTGCGTGTAAAACAAAAACAGTATTGACATCAGTTTTTTAAAAAGAATGTCTTTAGTGCAATTACCTTTGTCTCTCGAAATATTTCTCATATCTCATATCGCATTCTCGTGTATTTATGTTGTTGTTTTGACTTCAAGATGGCGCCGCGAGAGAGGCTACCTTTACAGCAGGTCGTGTATTTCTTTTTTCTACTTCTTCCTTTCTTTTCATCTTACTTTTAATGACTTTGCTGCTGTGAAATGAAAATTTCTCCAATGTGAGACTAATAAAGGCTAATACAATCCAATAACTTGAAATGCGGTTTCATTAAAAACAGGCACGTTTGCTGCTCACAGTGTTACAAATCTGATTCCAACGTGCTTTTTACCAACACAAAACCAGTAAAATTCTCTCATGAAGGAACCCTTCCAACACTAAAATGTTAGTGAGAAGCATGAGACTTGTGTAAAAAAATACAATAGAAGCAGTGATAAAATGTAATTGCTGTACTTATTAATCATCATCATTACAGGGCTGCAGGACCCACATTGTTTTGTATCATTAGCGCAAAATAAGACGAAAACATTCAGTCAGCGGGCGTTCGGATAACTTCTTAATTTAATGTTCTGTGATCCTGTACACCCAAAAATGTTAAACGCTGGATCATAAAACATTACAAACTTTGCCCGGGGGGGCCAGGTGGGAGGGGGTCTCAGTAATCATTCTCTGCTTTGTTGAAATAAATGAGCTTATAAAGTACAGATCAGTAAGCTATTTACATGAAAGGATCAGTGATGCACTTTGTGATTCACTTTTGCTTTATAGGGCTTTCAGGCAATTTTCCATCACATTAGGTACTTTTTATTGCATCTTGAAAAGACGTGTTGCCTCATTAGGTGACTTAAGAAAATGTTTCCCCTTAAAAGAGATGTTTGGAAACGATGCACTCGAGTTATAATTACGTTGCGCAGTAAATGTTTATGTTACAGACGCGGGAGTTGTCGACTGAAGCTGTACCTCCTGTCGACTGTAAAGATGTCTCCAGAAGGCCATAATAGTCCACGGGAGAGCTTGGTTATTTGTATATGAGGGGTGAGGAGGGGAGGTAATTACTCATTTGAGTCAGTCAGGTGAAGGCCCTTCGAAGGAGAGCATGATCAACGAAGACAGCTCGTCATTGGCATTTTTGTGTCAACTTGAAATTCTTTAAACATTCTCAGGGTGGTAACGGCTGTTACTCGATGACAGCGGTTGGTAAAAATCAAGTGGGTATAAAAAGTCTAAACACCCCTGTTCAAATGCCAGGTTTTAGCGTGACAAGATAAGAAAAAAAACGTGATAATTTTTGAACTTTTTCCACCATCAGCGTGAACTAGAGCTTGCTCAATTTAGTGTCTTGTTGCCGTCTTTTTTAGAAAAGAAGTCAAAATAAAACATTGAGATAACGTTCCAAAAAGTGTGTGAAACAACAGTCAACGTTGGCAAAAAATGACAAACTCACATTTAACACGATTTTAAAATGAATGTGATTCTTGTTTTCCTTTCGGCTTTTCCCCTTAAGGGGTCGCCACAGCGAAGCAGTGTCCTCCATTTTTGTTTTGGCCAAGCTTTTACGTCGAAAAAAAAAACCAATACTGTTTTAACTTTTTTCACCATTAACGTGAACTAGAACTTGTTCAACTTAGTGTCTTGTCGTTGGTTTGTTGCCGTCTTTTTTAGAAAAGAGGTCAAAATAAAACATTAAGATAACGTTGCAAAGAGTGCGGGAAATAACAGACACCGGTGGGAAGGGAAAAAAAGATTAGCAAACATTTTAGATTAATCAGAGGAACTTTAAAGTGTAAACTCACATTTAACACGATTTTAAAATGAATGTGATTCTTCTTTTCCTTTTGGCTTTTCCCCTCAAGGGGTCGCCACAGCAAATCAGTGTCCTCCATGTTTGTTTTGGCCAAGCTTTTACGTCGGATGCCCTTCCTGACACAACCCTCTGTATTTATCAGGGCTTGGGACCGGCACAAGAAAATTTATGTCCCTTTGTGGCTACAGAACAAGCAACTCGCTCAGTTAAAAGGCTCCCAAACACAAAATTGTTATCGGCACAGCAACATTCACAAAAGCAAAACTATACTCACCATTTGATGACAATGCTATGCTCTGATTTTCCCGTTAAAATGAATGTGATTGGTAAATTTAAAAGACCCAAGGTGAACACACTTGTGCAATCACCTATTTTTATTCAAAATTATGTTGTATGCTGGTTGCAAGTTGCAATGAGGAAAAAAAAGTTATGGAATCGCAAACATCAACATTTGAAGGGGGGGTGTAAACTTGTTTTAATCCATTGTGTCATACAGAAGCAATTAAATTCAGAACAATTCAGGCTTTGACTGCCCTCTTGTGGACATTATCAGCCACAGCAAAAAAAAAAATATTGGGTCAAGGGCTTTTCCACCTTTATACCTCTAGTTTGGAAATACACATATCAAAAGTAAACTGATGGTATTACAGTGTTTTCACATTTAATGTAAATTATCATTATGAGACAAGGTGTGAATACAAAGAATCAAGCTTCTCACCATTTGGGGGGAACTCATGCTGATGAATACCAAGGTGTAAAGCTAGCTTATATTAAGCGCAAATATTATTGAATGCATTCATTCCACGATGACGAATCACTTTTAATTATAATATAAGTAATTATGTTGTCTTGAGTGCTGTATTACAACATGATGCATTGTTGCGCTCAATGAGAGTTAGGAACGGCTAATTTTCTGCAGCGCTGAGCTTTTTTTTTTTTTTTTTTTAAAGATGATATTTTAGAAATGTGCAGCGGCAAATCATACGCGCTGATGTCTTTATTAGCGGATGGCTGAAAAGTGATTTCGAACATAACGCCGTCATTATTCATGGGAGCTTTGCTAAGTTTGACTTGACATTGCAGGGCTCAAGTATAAAGGCCTGCCAGTGAAGAAAAATATGGACACATATGCCTCAAAGATTTTATTTATAGTATTTATGGTCTTTAGATGTTGAGATTAATGAATTTACAATGTGAAAGACAAATCCAAATAGCTCTCGAAATAATAGTAAAACACAATTTGTATGTGTGAGGTGAAGGGATGATAAAATGTGATGCCGTTCAGAAAACTGTAGATACTGTCATGATCTGATTGGCGACCAACGGGGGGCGCTGTCGCCCCCGCCTGCACCTGCACAGGTGCTGGTCGTTTCCAATCAGTGACACTCAAAAGGACCCCCGGGATGACCATTCGGTGTCGGGTAATTGTTAAATGTCATTGTATGCTGTTGAACTGTCGTATGCAATTGTATGCATTGTGTGCAGTGCATGTGTTTGTTTAAACCGTGACAGATTCAAACCAAAATGCTAAATAACCATGATGTGCAGACAAGTATTCATTTTGTGTACTTTTTTAAACTGGAAATGTGCAATGTGCAGGTTTTGAAGTTGTTGAAAAGGCCATTTTTTCAAGTTCAAAGCTTTGAAATTACATATTTTCATGTTTGCATGGTGTATTTTGTTGTACTTTAAACACCTACAAACTTGAAAATGCAGTAAGAGTTGCATGACTGTGACTTTGAACAAATAAAAATGACTGGTGGTTCAAATAAACAGCAGCTTGTTATTTGCGGTTTAAAGAATAATTGCTGACCTTAATGTGACCTTAATTATAATCATAAATACTTCACATATACCTGGTATAAATAGCCTCATAAATAGATTTATTTTGATCTATATGACAAATGACCAACCCAATTCAATTTAAGGTATAGTTTTCAAACAAATACAAGATTTGTTGTTTTAGGGTCGCCGGTTACCATGTATTAAAATTACAATACAACCAAAATAATTGTGTAAAGGTAAATGAAACTTGTATGACGTGCCTTTTTCCAAACTAAATAGAACGGTGCCGTATTTAACATAGATAACAGTATACACAAATACTGAAGAAAAAAATATTGGGCTGAAAAATAAGTGGAGAATTCTCCCCTGACGCTCGAAAATGGTTTACCAAAGCTAATGTACATTATCATAATAATTCTCCATTATTTTTCCCCTCTCGGATAAGCATTTCCAGGATGACAGAAAAAAATATATATCAATATTTTGTGTGTGTGCAGTTGTACATTTCAGTCTCCTGACATTTTCTTTTGTGCATAGAATACTTTGTTTTTATCTTTTGACCCCACAGTCCCAGCCCTCTCAATTTTGCTGCTGTAGATTGCAAATTCACGTCTCGGTTCTCATCCCATTCGGTTTTCAACCAAAAATGTCATTTTTTATGTATACATCATCTGAATGCATCACTCGACTACCCTCCGCTTCCTTATACGTCACTTCCTTATATGTCTTCCTCTTTGTGACCGACGCATTAATATTGCTGTTGTTTTATTTTTGCGAAAATGCAGACATATTTGGTTAATATCTCCTGAATAGTATGATTTTAAAGAAAGTTAGTGTACCCCGTGTTTGCCCAAAGACAGCTGGGATAGGCCCCGTGGCAGAAAGGTAGAGATTTTTATGTACAGATGTTAAAAATTGGCAAAAATAAGTTTGTTTTTATAGAATTTTACACATGACCTGCTCTATTATTAAGTTTTTATCCGGTTCATGCCATGAAATAGTTAAAAAGTTGTTTTCTAGACTTTGAACGGATTAAGATTTTTTTACATTGATTTTAATGGAAAGTGTTGTTTCGGTTTTTGAACAAATCGGTTTTCGAACAGGTTTCTGAAACACATTATGGTCGAAAACCGCGGTATCACTGTACTGTATATACAACTGATCCAAAGTTCATCACATTGCCCATTGGTTTCTCATTTAAAACTAGTCCGTCATATTTTATGCATTTACAATAGTTCAACGGACATTTGCAGTTTATAATCCAATTGTAGGTCGACATCTGATGTTTTTTTTTCGAGCACATCTTGTGGCCACTGATGATTTCAAAGTCGCCAGTAGATCACAAGGGACGATGAATGACATCTAATGAGCACTTGTGACAAACAGCAGCCTGTTGTGATCGTTTTGCTGATTGTCATTAGTCGTCGAGAAAGAGAAAAGAGGGGGGGGGGGCAGTCAAAAAACGTTTTACCGATTCTGTCACGTCGTTTTGCTTTTCACATGACGCGCTCATTCAGGTGATTCACTCAATATAAATGTGACTTTTTTTAAGGGGGCGAAAAGCAATGTTGCACCGTAACGCTCTCTTAAGTAAAGTTTAGTTTAACACCCAAAAGAAAAAAACGTTCTGTTGCTCAAGCTTGTAATTCGGGACAGTTTGTCATCGCACAGGGGAGGAAATCACCGACACGAAGCGACCCAGTCCCCCACCGGTTGATATTTTCGGAATGATAAAAGTTCCTTCTTTGCCTCCAGCTACAGTCTCTCTGGAGCCGAGCCGGGCCTCCATTCGCCAGCGCTCATTACAAACAATTATTTTACTCAGTTTCTGCTCGATTCATGGGTGGAGGTGGAGGAGTGTTTGTACACGTTGTGCAATTTGCAACAATCCGATGACGCTTTTTTTGAGGGTAAGTATGACACCGTGAGAACCGACCTGCTACAAGAGGAATTCCCCCCTCAAAAAAAAAAAAAGATGTGCTGTCCCGTAATGGCTTGTCATTTGCACCTTTTAACAACCCCTTAAACCTCGTTAATGACACACGTGGGCGAGTTTAAGCTTCAATATTTAGCAGTGCGT
Organism: Hippocampus bargibanti; assembly: GCF_051943395.1. Classification (NCBI taxonomy): domain Eukaryota; kingdom Metazoa; phylum Chordata; class Actinopteri; order Syngnathiformes; family Syngnathidae; genus Hippocampus; species Hippocampus bargibanti. The sequence goes on along the minus strand of NC_142745.1, from coordinate 2,832,103 downwards.
TTTGAAGTGGGTTCGTCGACATACACTCACCCCCCTACCCAAGTCCACCTTCCACTCCCCTAGTGATCCCCCCCACTCCTAAATTCTCGCTGGCGCCAACGGAATCTAGGTTAGTCGTCTCAAAGCAATGGGCAACAGCTGTAGCAATAAATTCCAGCAAATAACATGTGACAAGTTGACATTGCTTGCACATAAGCAGGCATTAAAGTAAAAAAAAAGAACGAAAGTGCGGCAGCAAATCTAAAACACGCCGGCGTCATCGTTTTCTTCCGGTTCGCCAATAATTAGGACATCATGTCAATCAAGAAAAAACAAATGAAAAAGAATAAACAATTTATTAAGTTATGTCACAAATATATTCATAATATAAATGAGGATATTTTTCCAAATATACATTATTTTACAGTACACGTATCCCTTGCGAAGGGAATCATTCCAACAACAGGCACTGGTGCTGTTTTCTTACTCTTTTTAAATGCTGTTGTTTTTTATCTTTACAAAAGGCATTGACACTGTTATCCGGTTTAAAAAAAAAAGAATTACAAAAATGCTTCCACAGCGAGCCAACAATACTGCAACACAATTGTCTTTTTCGTCCATACTTGAGTGTCCTGTTACGCGTCGTTGTCTTTTCTGGTTTTAAAAAAATCCGATGCATCACAACGAGCACAAGATGAAATATATTTTTGTAGGACTTACTCATGGCGAGATCACTCGTCAGACATCGGATCCTCGAAAGAAGAAAAACGGAAGGGCGAAAAAAATCCTTCAACGAGGAGTCTTACCCCACGATAATTATTTTTTAAGTGTCCAGACTCGAGTCCATCATCAGGTTAGGTGGTACATGCTGTATCCCACGTGGGCGGCGTAGAGTCCCACGGGGGACACCGGCAACGAGTGCCTCTGGAAGGCGTGCGAGCCCCCGTAGGACCCCGGGAGGTGGGCACTGAGAGGGAAGGAAATCCCAAATGCTGGAGGCAACATGGGTTTAGCTGCCATTTTCAGTTTCTCGAGTTCTGCCTCCTGTAGTCGTTTGGCTTTGGCTCTCCTGTTCTGAAACCAGATCTTGACCTGGGTCTCTGTCAAGCTGAGGGAACTGGAGAACTCTGCTCGCTCGGCGATGGACAGGTACTGCTTCTGACGGAACTTTCTCTCCAAGGCCAGCAGCTGGGATGTTGTGAAAGGAGTCCGAGGTTTTCTGTTGGTTTTGTGTTTTCTCAGAGGACAGGCTGGAGGACTCAGCCTCCCTAGACGATAACAACAAAAACAAAAGAAGCCATGACGCTTAAACGTGGTTCGATAAGAGGACTGGCGTGACCATTTTGGCACCGAACCGTAGCCGACACGGCAGTTTCCCGTTTAATTATAATGGGTTATGGGTTATGACAGGACATTAATTCTTGTATTTTCACGTTTTTATCTTATTGTTTAATCTCAAATTGATCGCAAAATATTTTTTTAAATGTTGATTAAAATGAACACCACTTTCCCGGAAATTGTATGATCCAATTCAACACTATAAATGTAAAAATGTTTCGTGTTTTTGAACGGACCAAAAAAAATGGCAACACTCGAGCCAAAAGCTGCTATTTGATATATTTTGCAGTTAATATTTTATCCAAAATGAAAATTACAAAATCGTATTAAATAGTGACACCATTTGGCGTTTCGTAATATTTGCATTCAAGCGGTTAAAATGTTTCGGGGGGGGGGGGGGGGGATCAATTTGTACACATTTGCCTATCCGGTTTGGAGTCTGGATGTTTCATTTTATGACAGCAATCATGCGTCAAGGCGCATCAACAAACAAGAAAATCGACTTACGTGGAGGTGTAGGTGAAAAACGAGGACTCTGGATCCAGGAAGCTCGCTCTTGGCTGTCTGGACTCTCTGGTTTAATCAACACGTCCTCTTGCATGTTCATGAGTTCGCCCACTGAAAACGAGGAGCCCATCGGGATCGCAGACACGGAAGTATCCAGACCTCCAAACGGACCCATCCGAACGCCTTTCCTCAGAGACTGGGACGTCCCGGCCACATCGGGTGAAGACGCTTCTCTACTCGGCTTGCGATCAGCCATCAGAGCCTCGACGCTGAAAGGCAGGATGGCCACTTTGGGTTTCCCGGCGTCCTCCGTGGGGCTCAGGCTGGTCTGCATGTCGCCTCTCGTGACGAGCACCGAGCGTGGGGGGAGATCTTCACTTTTGAAACCCGCGGCGGTGGTCAAAACTGACATCGACATCGACGATGGGGCCATAAAGGTCCGACTGACACGGTGGAGCTGTGCTGGTGACTCTCGTGGTGAATTCCGACGGATTAAAAAAAATACTTTAAAAAGTTGCTGTGTCAAGGTGTCGACATCCTCATGTTTGTGCTTGTCGAATGGTGAGCGGAGCTATAAAACAGGCGTGGAGTTGGATGCAACCAATCACAGACTACATGGGCTGGACGGGAAAAAAAGAGGAAATTAAAAATGTTGGACCCCCCCCCCCCCACGCACCCCACTATCCCCACAATACCCCACGAAGTCGCTTCAAATAAACACAACAAACCGTTAATGGGCCATCGAGACCATATCTTTCCCTGACATCACTTGATATTTTCATTTATTCGCCGTCAAATAGTGCTGATGAAAAGAAGGCGTGTTTGGTACAAAAGCCTCGTTTCATAAAATGAATTATACATATGAAAAAACAGCATTAAAAATAACTTAATAAAAAGGTTGTTGCTCAACAGTAGTTTTGGTGTGATCATGTGATAACTTTACAATAATAATAATAATAACGACAATAACAATAAAAATAACAACAACAATAAAACTAACAACAACAACAATAATCATAATAATAATAAGAATAACAGGCTGGCCCGGTAGTCTAGTGGCTAGCACACAGGTATTAATTATTAAATATTATGGTGGATATTAATATTAAATATTATGGTGGATGTAGAAGATGAGACGACATGAGATAATCTTTATGTATCTCACATTGGAGAAATACCTATTTCACAGCAGCAAATTTATGAAAGGAAGGAAAAAATATTAATTGTGTTTAAAAAAAACTTTATGACATGGTGACAAGCTCTGTGGTGCCTCAAAGTGGCCCTGTAAGAGCTTCCTGTCCCTCTGTTTTAATGGGCACAGCCCCTTGCAGCATGCTGTTTATTGATAGCTGCAGGGCTCTAATCAGATTGCAGCACACTGCCCTTTGCAGTCGTTTAAGGGCTAATTATCGGCTTTGAGGGAGGGATCTCTGGGATTCTTTCCCTTTGACTATAAGTCCATTAAAAATGATGGTGAGGACAAAAAGGGGAGGGGCGAGGCTCAACCCAGGTTTGACATTAGCTTACCTGCTATACTCTCTTGTGCAGTAAACACATTTAATGTCATTATTTGGACGAATAACATGTTGCATTTGCAGGGAAAATGAGTTCAATTTGAATTGGACAGTGTCATTTTGACACTGGTACGTTTAACAATGAATTCTTTGTAAAATTTTTTTTATAAGAAATGGATGTTGAAATGTATTGTGAAAACGTGTACTTCGACATACAGGCTGCAACAGGTATCACTATATGTAAATGGCATCCAGAATCCTGTCAATGTGAAGTAATAATTTTACAAAGTATGCATCATGCTGTTTTTTGTTTTGTTTTGCATTTCACATGTCTATAAAAGGAGTAGAAACATCAGAATCATGCCGACTGTGACTATTCGACCACGATCGTGACCATTTCTGAAACCGCCATGCATTGAAATTCATCACTGACTATTTATGAGTTGTGGTCGAGCCAGATTTAGCTTTTATTTCATGCCACTTTTGATTTGGGCTGTGCAGTTTTTTATTTAAAATGGACTAAATACATTTCCTAAATATTAAGTTGGATGCATTTTTGTTGTAATTTTTGGGGAAATTTTCCTTTCAGCATTGTCTGTAGAAAAGCGTCTGCATTCTCACTAATTGCCAAGTCTAAACAATCTGTCACGATTTGTCAGTCACCCTAATGGGCAGACAAGTTATGTTGTTCTTAGGCGCCAGCAGGCCTGATCAAAGCGTTCGACTCAGCGAGACGCGTTCAAGTCGCTCAGAGAGAGCAGCGCCTCCTCCCACTCCTCCTCCTCCTCATCTCCATCTTTCTCTTTTCTCCTCCTCCTCACACCAAGGGACACTGAGCCATTCAGGCTGAAAAATTAGCCTTTTCTCAGCCCATCGCACGCCACTTGAATCTATTCAAATACGTGTCATATAGAGTGGAGGAAGAAAAAAAAACAAGTTTCCCAAAAGAGGCGTTGTGGTTTTTGGGAACAAGGGACACGAAGGGTGATTCTGATTATATCACGCAATATCCAGTACGTGTAAACTGCATACGTGCGTAATGGTGGCGCATGGGTGCAAGCGTCTTGTGTGCTCGTTTGGGGAATGTAGGCCTGCACGTCGCGATCGCTGAAACTGTATTTAACGTGCCGATGCATTATGACACCATGACTGCATGGGAATCAGTGAAATGCCGCATCAAATGACGCTACGCGTAAAAACAGTACAGTGACGTGGAAATTGCACACACTTGAACCATTTTTTTTTGCTTTTAGTTGTTTTTTTCCCCTGCTTGTATGCAGCTATACCACATCCGCGTGTGTCGAATCGCTTATTTAATTCCCCCATAACGTGAGTCGTGGAGCAACCCTTTTTAAGCCTGCATGTGGGCTCCCACGGCCGCGACTGAAAGCTTTTTTTTAGCTTCAAGGAGTGTGCGTAAAAAAACTAAGCAGAGAACGCATTCGAGTGTTGACTAGGAGGAAAGACAAGACAATAATTAGAATTCATGTTTTTTATTAATACTTATTTTTTTTTTTCAAAATTATCGTTTAAGAATACAAAGGAGGTTCGTAAACAACTGTTGCTGACAATGAACATTTACCAAACCGCGGTTCTTCAAGAAGCCATCCTTCCAGGGAGGCGTAATAGCATTTTAGTTAAATCCTCGGCGGCAACACGCGAGGGAGAAAACAACTGTAAGGCTCATCAGGCTTTTATTTGACTTTAAAAACGGGCTTTGATTTCCAGTCAAGAGGCAGGGCTCCTTCACAAAGGCCCATTGTTGCTTCCCCTCCGAGTTGTCTTAAGCCCCTTTTCATGCAGCCGCTGTCGGTGCGCACTAGAAAGAGGCAACCTCGGCCCTCAAAGGGCATCCGCGGGCTAAATGTTTGCACTTGGTGCGAGCCAAAGGCTTCCTTGCGAACACAATGACTCGGGCCCCCGCAGTCCACCGGCCCCCACCGCTCGCATTGATGGAACAAACCGCGACTACGCCAGAGGCAATTGCGTCTATCTGCTCGCTGCAGGATGAATCTTTTCATTCACTTGATTTAATGACACAGCAAAAACTCACATCGTATTTGAAAAACGACTACTGTTGCTGTCATTTAAAACCAAAGTAAACCACAATTCTAATTTAATTACACTAACGCTTTCTTTAACATCTTCCCGATGCACACAGACGGGATCTTTCTTGAATAAAACGATGCAGTTGCCATTTCTGCGATTCCGTGTAATTATTTTTTTCGTCATGTGTGAGTGACAAGGTTATCTTGGAGTATAAGTGTAAAACGAAATTAAAAAAAACAATAAAAGATAAAGAATGAAAACTTGAAGAAAAAGACGAAGAAGAAAACGAGAAGAAGAAAACGAAAAAAGACGACGAAGAAGAAAAAGTGGTAGAAGAAGAAAATTTTATTTTTGGCAATATCGTCGTTTCTCGACAGGCTGGTCATGTGCACATTTTATTTTTAACTTGAAATGTATTAATTAAAAACGCCATTTTAAGGAAAACTGTAATTTTTGCTAATTTATCACACCAGAGAAAGCTATTCAAAATAAAATAATCATTTTCTTTTCACATTGATGACAAAGATAACTAAGCAATGAATTGTGTAATTATTGTAATTATTATGATCGTAAATTGTCACAAAATAAAATGTTCATGCATAAAATGGATCATTTCTATGCACGCACATACGCACACACACACACACACACACACGCTACATCAACGCGCGCACACACGCACACACCTATTCTGACCTCTGCGTGACTCTCTAGAAAAATATCACGACGTGAGAGAAATTTTGGGGGGGGGGGGGGGGGGGCTTCTCTGTAAAGCGTTGAGATAAAAAAAAACGGGGGCCACATTTTCCAAGATTCCCATCATGAATTAGTTGCTGTGAATTTGAGTTATCACCCTCCCATTTGTTCGCATCATTAAACAGAAGAAGCACACCAAAATCATTTGCCCATCGCTGGCCAATAAAAAGATATAAAGACTCTTCCAAGGAGGGGGATTGATTTGATTGGACGATGATTTATGTCGATAAAAACTATCATTTGCCTGAGTGGGCTTGTTGATTAGAAATGAACCGAAATTGTGAATGAAATGCTTAATAAGCGCGTAACAAGCAATGGTTTTGGTCACACATCATTTCAGTGAACGAGAGCACAATTAAGGGAGGACACAGAGTGATGGAAGCAATGATTCACTAATAACACCATATTAATATCATAACAGGAACACAATAACAACGACTAGGTATTAATTGGTGAAATGTGACCACCCTATTTGAATTATTGAACCGAACCTGCGGATAATCACATAAATAGCTTTGGGCATTTTCATTTTAGCAGAGACATTTTTTTTAAAATATACGAGAGTATTGAATAATAAACACATGAATTTGCTGTAGTGGTTATTTATTGAGTGGGAATTGTCAGGACGAGAAGGGTGTGAGGTGAGAACCATTAAAAATATCCATAGACGTATTTGCCTTACCCTCCCTGTAACTGGCGGGTATATTTTCATTGGTTGCCATGACAACAAAAATCTAATTTATTTGGTGTTGTTGTTTTGTAAAAGTGTTTAATGTTTCTATACGAACCTATATACGTGTGTTTTCTTAAAATCGTCTTCAATACTTTGTTTTTTTATTCTCACTTCCGCTTCCGTGTCATGTGTTTCGACGTACAAGAGTAATCGCGAGAGGGACAGAACAAGTGCAACTGCTCGAGAACGGCAGTATAAAGTCTATGTAAAAGTTTATCTACTTTCGGTTAATAAGGTGCACACGGTACGTTATTAGTTTCCTTATTTACTGTATGTCTTGTCGAACTTATTGTAATGTTGTCGTTTTAATGTCGTTTAGTTTTCACGGTGTTACACGTGTTTCACAATAAACGTTGTGACATCAGTACGAAGCGTCATCCTTGACCGGGGTAGATACACTCCCGATGACGATGCCCTTCACTTTCTTTCCAACTCTTAGCCAATTTTTCCACGTGGTTGTGACCCCAGCAAAGAAAAGCAAAGCGAAGGAAGAAGTGAGAGACTGCGGCGTGGGAGGCCATTGCATACGCGGATGGTGAGCCGCTTCACATGCATGTCTTTGAGATGGAGCTGGCTCCATGTTAATCTCGCCATGTCTACAACCCAAATTGATCCAAAAGGGGGCTTCATACAGCTGTCCTGCTCCCGCCCAGAGCAACACTTTCTGTCAGTGACCCTTGACTGACTCCGGCTGCCTAATCTTTTAAACGTTAGGCAAAGTCTGAAATGATGAGAATCTGGGCTTTTTATTATGATTTTTTTATTATGATGTCAAGTATATACAATACACCGCAATAAACCTCTTTGGTTTCTAGCATGTTACCTGATGGTAAGACGGACATTAAAGGACAACGGACACCTCCGGACAAGTTGCGTCCATAATTTGTAAAATCACCCGCCCGTGACCGAGAAAGCGACACACAATGTACTTTTTTTCGTCTGAAAACACCGTGTTGATGGCGAAATTAGAAGGAAAAGTACATAAATAACGCGATGGTCAACTCCGCGTTGTGTGTCGCAGCCAATTGCGGTAACATGCATAAAGAACGTGTAAGTTTACACAAATTCCCGGCGGACAAAACAGCGCATTTCCAACGGAGCTTGTGCGCCATCTTGTGCAATTTCTGGGCGCTACATTGGAGTCCAGACGGCTCAAATTGATACGGATGGACTTCTTTAATCGATTGCAAACATTTATGCTTTCCTCTTCAGAACTATTTGAATCATATTCATAAATGGATGAGTAAGAAGTAAGCATCTTCCCCAAATCTGAACTCTCTGAAGCCATTGTTTTGATTCTGGAGCAAGGCAGTTTGTGAAGGAGTATCCCGCCGTGTCGTCACGAAGGGGGTGGAACTTTCTGAATCTGCCCAGTTCCGAGCTCATTTTGTGGCAGTTTTGGGACACTTTAAGTCATTTTTATTGGTGTTTTGCATTTGACTAAAAATATCAGCCAGCGTGTTTTGGGTATTTTAGATGCTATAAAATGTTTTTCTGATGTCAGTTAGGAAACAAAAAAATGGCGTCGGTTGTCCTTTAAGTGGGGTCCCACATGCATTATGTGGACCATGTTCTGACATGGTTGGGGACCACAAAACAGTAGTGTGCAACCCCCCCCCCCCCAACACACAAAAAAACCAAAATGAACAGATACTAAAAATATAACTTACCCTCTTTACTCTAAACCAGGTTTCAAATTGTGGTTTACATACGGTAATTTGAAATTTTGCTTCGGACATAAGCAAGCATCATGGAACTTGACATGCTTGATTTGTTTTTGTGGGCCAAATAAAATAATGCGGTGGTCCAGATTTGGCCCACGGGCCTCGACTTTGACATCTGTGCTCTCAGGTCTTTGAAACCTCCATGCCATATGTTTGTCAGACTTGTTAATGGTGAAAGGACTGGTCATTGTTTTGTGGCCCATGCACAGGTGGCCATAGTGGTCAGTTATACAATGTCCAAGTGTATGGCATGACATCATCATCACGCCGCTCCTGACGCGAAGAAAGAATCTATTTAAAAGGACAGTACGAGAATGACGTAAATGCGCTGATTCAAGGCAAAAAAAAGGGTGTTGTCAAACCCGCCTGATGCATACGCCGCAGTGAACGTACCTCATCCAGTGAGCTCACTTGAGCAATCCGAGCGTTTGCTCACACCCACCCGCATCTAACCAAAAAGTCCAAGCCTTTCCTTTGGGAGACATATTTAATTTAATTAAGGCCTGTCAGCGCTATTGATTTTGGCACTTTCAATTACGGCCCGGCGGTTTATGGGCTCCGAGGGCTGTGGATCTACTGATCTGTGATGAGAGGGGGGTTGCGGGGGGGTCCTATCAGTGCGGCAGCACATGGACGAGAAGCCTCTTTGTCTTCCTTATGGCCCTGTGCTGTCTACGGGAGACGCAGACGTATGGCCCCAGCCTCCGCCCCGTTTGCCATAATTAATCCCTCATTAGACAGCTCTTTATTGTTTAATTTGTGCACTTCATAATCAAATTGGGCAGATTAATTGCTACAGAATAAAAAAAAAACGGAGTGAAAAATAACCAATTTTTTAAATTACCTTGAGCTTTTATGGTGCGTGGGGAAATATTTTACAGCCTCAAGAATTTTCCTCGATCACTTTTTGAGTGATAAACTACTGTGGGGATGCTCTCTTTAGAGCGCGCGACTGCCAAGTGGAAGCTGATTAAAATGTTTCTTGCTGCTATATTTCCCACTTGCTGTCCTAATTGCAAAAGTCAACCTTACAAATTCTTGTGCTTATTTACTACGGTGGCCTTTTGCCTGCGCCCGTGTTAGTCACCATTCGCTGGTCAGTGCTGTAATTCAAGCGGTGATGCAAGCGTGCACGAGACTGATAAAAAAAAAAACAACCTCCCAAACAATAAAAAAAAGTGGGAGTATAAAAAAGAAAGCACATTCTCGTTACTGCTATTTATGACCTCCCACTTTTAAGTTCGTCCATGAGTGGTTTGGACCAATTGCGTCTGGTGTGACAATAAAAGTGTAACAAGCTATTTGCTTAACACATTTTTATTGCTTATATTTAAGTGACGACTAAAACGTTAGTAGCCTCTGACACTTACTAAAAAATAGCGTGTACGTTTCGCTCGGGCACCTTGTAAATTACATTCCAAGTTGGATTTTTTAAGTGGAAACAGAAATGACAACTGCGGCGACTTTTCACAGGCAGCCAAGGTGACATGCTTTGACTTTATCAGTGCAATTTTTGGAGACAAATCAATTAAATGAAGGTACTTTCTTCTTTTCGTTTATGAGCTGCATATGTGCAATGAGCATAAAAAAAAACAAGGCCGCCTGGGTGTGAGCTGCAATGAGTCACTTTTCAATTACATCATTTGAAGAGAGAATTGTTGTCAAAAGGAAGGTAATTGCGCTGACTGTCGTGTCACCGTACACCTTTGCAATTACCGCGTCACTCACCGATTAAGGCTCATTATCTTTCCGAGAGCCTAGCAGTCTACGCACACACACCAAGACACACAGTCAGATACACGTACACACACACACTCACGCACCCACACAAAATGGAGTCGCAGAAACCTTTATGCTAATTGCTAACAGGCACACAAGCGGCTAAAGTGCAATAGATGCAGCTTCTGTTGCGCGGACGGCAACGATGTGGGGGTGACTTACACAAATATGATGATTGAGTTTCACTTGATGGACGCATAAGCAGAGCGAAAAGTACATTTAGCCATGGGTCAGGCTGGTATAGGAAAAGGAGGCAGCGCGGGATTGGATGGCTGCTTGGAAAAATACCAAGCGCAAGTTGAATGGTGGAATTAGGGGCGATTCAGTGTAGGAGAGTATAACCCCCCTTTTGAGCGATCAAAAGGTGGAAAATTTGAAGGAACATTGGCTCTGATATGACTTGTTAAAGGACAACCGACATCACTTTTTTGTTTCCTAACTGACATCAGAAAAACGTTTTATAACATCTAAAATACCCAAAACACGCAGTATGATATTTTTAGTCAAATTCAAAACACCAATAAAAATGACTTAAAGTGTCCAAAATCTGCAAAAAATATAAACCCGGAAGTGGCCAGTTTCAGAAGGTCCCGCCTCCTTGTTCATGGTGTCACCCCAAGACGTCTTGCCTTGCTGGTGAATCAAAACAATGGCTTCAGATTCGGAGAATATGCTTTCTTGTTACTCATCCAGTTATGAATATTATTCAAATAGTTCTGAAGAGGAAAGCATACATGTTTGCAATCGATTAAAGAATTTATTGCGTGCCATTTTGAGGTATCTGGGGGCGGGAAATGTAGCACCAAAAAGAGGCAGAAAATGGCGACAAAGCTCCATGTAAGGAATTAATCAGCCCGTTTCCACAGGCTGATTAATTCCTTACACGGAGCTTTGTCGCCCCCTTCTGCCTCTTTTTGGTGCTACACGAAGTTTTCAGACCAAACAAAGTACAGCAAAATGCATTGACGTGATGGAAGGACTGCTACACTGTGTCCTTTTTTCAGTCAGGGGCGTTCCTTTCGTGACGTCATGTACGGACTCGTCACCAACTCAAAAACAAGACTTCCGGAATATTTAGCGCGAGTCTTAAAATGTAAAATATAGCTATATGCGGTGGAATCTTTGTAAAATACGCTCAGTAGATGTCATTTGAAGTCATGTTACAAATTATGGACACAACTTGTCCGGAGACGTCGGTTGTCCTTTAAATCCGAAGTGTGATACAATGGAATTCGCTTTGCTTCGTTCACACTCGCTATACTTTTCACATACTTTTATGGAACCAGACCAAAGTGTCCCCCTTTATACTATCAACTTCCACCCCAAACCCGCTCTCCCACTTCACCTCCAGCTGCCATATTTGGCAACACGAATCCCTTTCGTCTCGAAGGCTTCATCATATCTCCGCCATCTCTTATTCAATATTGCCGATGACTCTCTCTGTTGACACAAAGCCATGACCGGCAGCCGCAGTCCTTTTATGAGCAACTGGGACTCATTTTGTGCTTTTGATTTCAGAGTGTAACAGATTTGGTTTGGCTTGTGTTTCCAACAGGTGATTGTAATTGACTTGTTTATAAGATTCAAGTCAATAATGTGTTCAGCAGCATAAGCGAGGTATGTTATCCTTCGAGCTAATATCTTATCAGTGAATTTACTTCACATGAAATACTGGCGAAAACCAGTGTCGCTTTTGCACTGCACCAAAGAATTTATAGTCCACCAACTCTGAAAAATATTCTCATGGCTTTTAGTAACAGTAGAAACAAATCAAAAGGTGAGTTTTTGTATTGATGCTCACATAATGCTAATTGAGAGGGATAGAAGAAAAATGGTGGTGATGAGCATGCAACTGGAATTTCTGATACCCCTTTTTAAATTAATTCACCTTTCTCACAAATTATCAAATCATGAGATATTTTTATTTGTATTTTTATCTTTATCTTTATCTTTATCTTTATTTTTATTTTTATTTACATATTTATTTTTTGTTTATGTATGTATGTCTTTTTTCTTAGTTCATTTATGTATTTATTTAGTATTTATATATTTATTTATTTTTCAGTGTGTGTTTTTCTTTATTTAATTTATTTATTTGTTAGTGTTTTTATTTATTTTGCATTTATTCGTGTATGTGTTTATGTATGTATTTATGTATTTATTTCCGTATGTACAGTATTAATTTTTCATCTGTGTGGGTATTTATTTAGTTAGTTAGTTAGCCAGCTAGTTAGTTAAATAGACAGTTAGTTTGTCAGTTAGTTAGTTAGTTGTTTTGTTATTTATTTATTTATCTATTTATTTATTTGTTTGTTGGTTGGTTTGTTTGTTTATTATATTTTTGGTGAGGCTATACTGCACAGGTACCCTTTGCAATATTTTTAAAAAAATGAAATGCACAATTAAAAAAACTTAAACTAATACCGAAACAAATAAAAGCTAAAATGAAAAAAAAAAAAACACGAAACACTAATGGCTGCCTTTTAGTGTTTAACCAATGGGCTCCCACAACTCTTTGTGTTTTGCCCATGTGATTCTCGTTGTCTCAATCGTCACTTTGCTTGTACGTATTTACTTCCTTGAGTTGTGTCAGTCTCGTTTGAGTCATTGTGAGTTGTGAGTACGTACGTCTCCATGTGTCATGTTTAATTTTCTCTCACTGGTTTCTTTTGTTACTTGTGAGTTCCAGGATTTTGGTTTGGGCACTTTTCGTTTGTAATTCTCCAGTGCGCTCCTGTTTGCATTTTTGTTTAATAATACTTGGTTACTTCAAGCTGCTCCTCTCTGCCTCCCTGATTTTTTTGGGGTCCTCCAACGACTCCACCATCATGCTTAAGGTAACTCAAAAACAAAAAAAATAAGTATCTGTGATAGAAAATCCTGAGCTACTGTATTAGAACTCTGATGCCTACAATTTTATATCATCAATAATAATCGACCCATTTATTTTGAATATTTATTCATAGTTTTGGAAGATTTGTTTGTCCATAAAAAAATACGAATAAAATATATTTTTTTTAATTTAACCAGTTAGCCCATCACTGTATTGTCACCGTTTTGTGGAAATTAAATAAATAAATAAATAAATATATGAACAAATTTATGAATAAATATATGAATAAATGAATGAATAAATATATGAACAAATATAAGAATAAATATATGAATGAATAAATAAATGAACAAATATATGAATAAATATATGAATAAATGGATGAATGAATGAATATATGAATAAATATATGAATAAATAAATACATAAATAAATGAATGCATAAATAAATGAATGAATGAATATATGAATAAATATATGAATAAATACATGAGTACCTGGATGAATAAATAGATACATATGTACATAAATCGATAAATGTATATGTGCTTGAGACTCATGATCAATTTTGGTCACTTTGCTAATTAGACGAGAGTCAGGCCGCAGCGGTGTCGCCCTCGCTGTGCGGTGGAGCCACGGCGGCTGCACAAACATCTTGGAGGCCCCTGCTTCTCGTTTAATGAAACATTGCAGGGGCCCGCTCAACGTACACAGAGAGCCAGCTCGCAATCTGACAGACAGTGTCACGAGGTGGTCGGGGGGGATTAGGCCAATTATGTTTTCAGCAAAACGTTCACCAATGCCTCCTTCATCTAAAGCCCCCTTCAATGTACCCCTCCCCCAGGCCGAGACATAGAATAACAGGACAGAGATATGATTACTAATCTGCCCTCCCTCAAACCAAACACTAAAATGTTGGGATTTGTTAGTTCAGCCATCAAGAAGTGTTTCAAACCCAAGTGGGGGTCTCAGGCTATGATGGTTTAATAAGAGTTTGCCGCTTCAGATGTTTGTTTATGTTCTGATTGCGCCGCGTCAAAAAGCTTGATGCGTCTCTGAGTGCTCTCTTGTCTCACTCGGCGCTCAGCAATCTACTTTTAATCATCGTCATTTGTTGCCGGTGTGCTGCGTGGGTCGAAATCCCACAAGGGAGCTTTTAGTGATGAGCCGTCTTGGGAACTCTGCACGTCGTTCCTGCCAGTCTTTATTTAGATGCCGTTTCCGCGGCCTTGCTCATGCCCCGTTAGCCGTCCCTAATGTGATGGAGTACTTTTCTTATGGTTGCATTCTGTTCCCAAGCGCAGGTACTGCATCCAGCAGACACGGAGGGATGAAGTTTACATCTATCGACTCGCGTCGAGCTGAATAGAGAGCAAGAGGCAGGGGAATCGAGGAGAATAGAGAGAAGGCTGAAGGTACAGCTCTGATGGAGAGCATCATCCGAGGAATTAATTACCGTGCGTTGCCGTCTGACAAAATGGCTTCTGTCAGCGCCCCTAATTGTCTTTTTTTTGATTAATGTTGTTACAAAGCAAGGCTTTTTGTTGTCTTTTTAGAAATAAATCATCTTTTGTAAGAGGAGTGTGATAGCTAAAAGCACAAAAGAATAAAAATAGACCAAGTCCATTAAAGATGGCCTCTCATTTGGAATTGGAGATCTCAACGCTAGACCCGTTCTTGCCTATGGTGTCGTTAAGATTATGGATGAAAATTACGGGAAAAAAACAGCCTCTGGTTATTTAGCTATTCACTTTGCTGGGATTTCATGTAGCCAGAAAGGGATAAGTGGGTATGATTGTGAGTATGAATTGTTTTGTTTGTGTTAATGACTGCCTTTATCCTTGTCACGTTAAAGTTTGTGACCAACGGGTGGCACTGTAGGGCCCCGTCTGCCGCTGCACAGGTGTTGGTCGTTTTAATCAGGACTATCGGCACCATGGGGTCGTGTCATTATTTGTTTCACCCTGTCAGGTTTGTTTCATCTAGTCATGTTTTACTGCTGGTTTTGTTTGCTACTTTGGACCTTTCCGTTCTGATGACTCTGTTGTTTGAGATTTTGTTCCTGCCGACTTGAATACAATTTGTCAAATGTAACCTGTTGCTCCCTCTTGCTTGCTTTGTTGGGGTCCACCGCCATCACCACCACCACCTTGCAAATCGTGGCAGACATTTTTAATTGAATATTCATTTAACTTCCCGTTTTTTAACACCGTATTTGTACAGTTGAAGTTCATTTGTTGATTGTCATCGTTTTATCGTGTGTCAAACACACCATTCTCCTCCCATCTGCCTGCTTTTTTTGGGGTCCACCACTACCACCTTGCAAATCATGACAATCCAAAGCTAAATAAAGTATTTAATTTCTCCCTAGAACAGCCATCTAATTTTTAATTTTTTTACCTTATATTTTCACCTCCATGCCAACTTTGAGCTTGATACAAATGCTTCACTTCACCAGATGCGCACCGCCTGTTCGTTTCCGAGCATATGTTCCAAATTGGGCATGAAAAGATGTCTACTTGTCTGTCTTCCAATGCAGCGGGATCACCACCAAAGCGACAATGGCAGCGATAGTTTCCCGTATACAAAGCCAGCACGGCCTGCAAAGCAACAGCGTGTGAGCTGCGAGCGGGAAGATGCGGTCACACGTCTTCATTTTGGGGGGTAAGCGGATTATGATGTCTTTGAAAGAGCCGGCGTGTAAAGTGACACGCTTACGGGCGCGCTAGCTTTTCCATTTACAGTTTCAAGAGTCTTTCGCAGTGTCAATTGCGTTCTGCCTCAACCTCAAAGAGGAGTTCTTCTCCCACGAGGACCTCCTGCACCCGTGTACCCCCCGCAGCACAAAGCTATTTGGGCATAAGGAATACAATTAAATTCAGCTAAAGCGAGACTCGGGGCCTGCTCGGGTGCGGCCTAATAGGCTTAGGATCGGAAAATACATGTAATTGCGTGTTATTGGTCTGAAGTTAATCCTCCAAGCCTTGATAATAGAGTCCAGCTCAGTGAGAAAGGGTATGGCTTAAACTGCACTTGACTCTTTTGCACTTGTTCGTCTAAAACGCCTCTGAAATCACAGGTGTCAAAGTCAAGGCCCGTGGGTCAAATCTGGCCCACCACATCATTTTATTCAGTCCGTGAAAGCAAATCAAACTTGCGAAATTCTATGATGCTTGCTAAAGTCCGAACCAAAATTTCAAATCGGCCCATTTAACCACAATAACTGTCATTATTTTTTACTTCAAATTAATTGGTTACAGACGCACCCCAAATTACAAACGAGATACATTCCAAACGGCTGTTCCTAAGATTAATTCGTTTGTCAGTTCCCTCAGTGCTATATTTTGTATAGAATGTATGTTTAAGGTTCATATAAGTATGTTAAGGCTTGTATAAGTAACCTGTAATGGTTTGTACTGAAAAATAATATATGCTCAAAGATATGTACATGTACAACTGGAGAGAATACTACATACAGTAAAGTCTCGTTATATCTATCGGATATCGTTATATCGATACTATTTCTATGCACGCATGGAGAAAATTACATGCAAACAGGGTCGGATATATCGATAGTCCCGGTTATATCGATATTTTTTCGGACTCCCTTGAATATCGATATAACGAGACTTTACTGTATGTTAAAGAGAGCAAAAATGTTCATATGTACTGTTGTTCGTAACTTTGAATGTTTGTAAGTAGGGGAGTGTCTGTATTCTTTAACTCATTCACGATTTTTTTCTGGAATTGAAAACGTGACATGGAGCTCCATTCCCGACTTTGTTCGGGCTTTGGTTTTTCTTGCGGGACAGTGCCGATGAAGCGCTGGTCAAACCTCTGCCGATGTTTTTCCCTCCCACGACGGGGCAGCATTTGCCTTTTGTACAGCTGCCCCCACTTGCACCTCATATGACTCCAAATCCATATAACTTAGAAATGAACTCTTTTTTTACGATGAAAGAAGAGAGTAAAAGGTTTCTTACGCTGCATTGAATGTTTATGTAGTCCTAAAACTCAATATTTTGTGGGTTCTGGAATTTGAGTGAAAATGACAAAAACCCTGGCACTGGAGTGGACACGTTTTTTTGCACATCTGCCAGTGAATGAGTTAATTTGTTGTGCACTCTATATGTAAGATATGGAGGGGATGAAACGTTCTAATGGTTTCCTTAAATTCATAACGAGAGGAAACTGTAACTACAATGTGGCCCGTGGCAAAAAATGAGTTTGACACCCTTGTCGTAAGTGGTCGACGACTCTTATCAAGTGGGTGCTCTTCTGTGAAGAGATCTCACTGAAGTGGCATGATGATTTCAGGACCACAGTACAGAGCCCTATATGGTTTCATAGAAGCCATGGGCGGCCATTTGAATGATTATTTTGTTGCCAGTTCTGAGACGTATTCGACGGGATTCATATGCAATTTCACTGTTAGTCAATGATACCGGATCTGATTTCTTAAGTTGCGTTCAACTCGCCGAAGTGACTTAAAAAACACTCCACTTGCTGTTTGCGTTGAGAAAAAAGCACCCTGTGAACTGATTGTATTTTTCCCCCTCCTTTTCCCACCATAATTGGAATCCCACTTTTGCCCTTTTGTACATGCGTATTATTAAGTTGTTAGGGCTATCAAGTCAGAGGTTGGCTGTTCAACCGCATTCAACCACACGCATTGTTAATCCATTGGCTGTTATTCCAAGTGGACAAGCTTTGGCCTCGCTCAAGGTTGTCCGATACATTACAGCTGCGCATATGGTCATAGATGTGCTGCTGCGAGATGGCTAAATTGCTCACGGTGTAAATAGGACCCAGATCGTCCCGTGGATGGAAACAGTTTTCTAAAGTATTTAGTTTGGAAGTGTCAGGAAAACCACGCACTTAATTTGAAGCCTCTCCTCTTAGCGCGTTTCGAATCTGCCTTTAATTTAGCAAACAGCTTTCCGACGCGTTTTTCCGAATGAGTACAAATAACCTCGGACGAAGGCGTCATTTGATGTCTGAAACGTCGTGACGGCTTCCGTTGCTACAAAAGTCCATGTTCGCACACATACTGACGCCTTTGCTTTGTGGCCTTCAGTTGTTGCAACTCCAAGCTTAGACACACATGTATGGAAATAAAGAAATACAAAAAAAAATGCAATATACAAAATAGTCTCGACATCATTGGGATAGATGACTCAAATAGATTTTGCTGCACATTAACTGGCAGCAACGGAGATATGACCTGTGTAAGGAAAAGCATCTAAATGCAAATGAGTCAGTGTAGGCAATCTGGTATTGAAAAAAAAATATGTCATATAATGAGATCATTTGTTTTCTTTAAAAAATACTGAAAATGTCTGTCCATTATTTTGACAGTGACTTTGTTTGTCTAACCTCATTGAAAAATGACGCAAAATAACATTCATGTGCATCACACCACCACCAACAACAACATCTGGATCATTTCTAACAATTTTGGGAAATCATTCTTTGTATTGCATACCTGTCAACTTATACATTTTCCCCGTATCTTATATGTTTTTTTTCCTCATTTCAAATAATGTACAGCATACGGCAACTTTTATACAGGAAATCCTTAATCCTTTAAGGGCAGCTATTAGCTAAAGTTCACAGATATGGTACTGATGAGATGAAAGTTGAACTTTATAGAAAGTAAGTAGGTGTGAGAAACATAGTGGTGGTGGTAATGTGTTGATCTGGGGGTGCTTTGTAACTTCAGGACCTAGACGACTTGGAACCATAAATTCAGATCTTTACCAGAAAATCCTGTTGAATTGAATTGGCTTTTAGTTCATCATCATTATGTAATGTGCAGTAGTATAACACTCTAAAATACACAACCAAGGCTTAAAAATATATGAATCACAATAAAATTACCATATATAGACATTTTTGTGAGGTATCTCAATTGTGGGGAAGAGAGAGGCTGGCCGCATCTCTTTATAAAGTTTAAAATAACAATTAATAAACAATAAAGTGGACCTAGTGTCACTAATTACCGTATTTTCCGGTGTATAAGGCGCACCCAAAAGCCTTTTCTTCAAAATATGACCCGGCGCCTTTTATGCAGGTGCGCCTTATATGTGAAGTCGTGTTGAGCCACAACTACTGTCAGCAACCACCAACTAAATTTCCCGCCACAGTAGAAGTAGAGCGTAAACCCAGCCTCTACTGTAGCGCCTTATAATGTAGTGTGCCTTATATTTGGAAATTTTTTATCTATTCATACATTATACTGTATTTGGGAAACTTTTTTCAATCATTGCACTGTATAGTTGATACGCCTTATATATGGGAAAACTTTGAAAATACACCAATCAATTGGGGTGCGCCTCATACTCCGGTGCGCCTTATAACCAGAAAAAAAACACTACTTTTGTAAGTCATGCTGATGCCATACCTTTTTCAGAGACAAATGATTCCATTTGCTAGTAATTACCTATTCTTCAATAGGTGCATATACAGGAAATGGATGGAAAATATGGAACGCTTATTTTGCTATGAAGTCAGCACAGTCTGGAAAAACATCAGACAAAGAAAGCTTTAACATCCTCCAAGATATTTGACGTCGAAATGAGGGGGCTTATCTTGTTGAACGAGGGCTGGCAGACAGTAATTAGCGCAATCAGTTGTGTTGTTTTAAAGGGAAAGAATCTCCTTGGAAGCATTGTCGGCTCTTTGATCACACGCTGATCACCTGTCCACTTATCTGGAATGCTGAACACGCAAAGACCTCTGTTTAGTGTTGAGATTGTGTGGCCAAGCGTGCGGCAGATGAGTCTGAAGATCGGTTGAGGAGTCAAACGTTAAGCCTCCTATGGCGGAGTCTAGAAGAAAAAAAAACACAGATAAAAGGCAGATTTAGTGACACTCATAAAACACAAAGCGGGGATCTAATTGAGCACTTATATCGACTGTAGACTCAGGTAATGGGACCACTAAATTTTCATCTCAAATACTACCGCCGACTGATGGTGATTATTTCTACCCTTTTTGACTCTGTATGTGGGGTGACATTTCCATCTTTAATATTTTTTGCCGGGGTATAAAACCATCATGAGTATTTATAGAGAATTCATTGAAAGGAGTGAAATGCCGAGTGACCCTATGGTAGAATATTCTCCTTCAATATATGCAATTTATCTTTTTAAGAAAGACAGCAAATATTTCCACTCTGGAAGAAAATAAGCATTACATATATAAGTATGTTTAAAGGACAACCGACGTCTCCGGACAAGTGGTGTCCATAATTTGTAAAATGGCTTCAAATGTCTTCGACTGGGCGTATTTTACAAAGATTCCACCGCATATAGCTATATTTTACGTTTTAAGACTCACGCTGAATATTCCGGAAGTCTTGTTTTTGAGTTGGTGACGAGTCTGTACGTGACGTCACTGAAGGAACGCCCCTGACCGAAAAAAGGACAAATTGTAGCAGTCCTTCCATCACGTCAATATATTTTGCTGTACTTGTTTGGTCTGAAAACGTCATGTTGCACCAAAAAGAGCCAGAAGAGGGCGACCAAGTTCCATGTAAGGAATTTATCAGCCTGTGGAAACGGGCTGATTAATTCTTCACACGGAGCTTGGTCGCCGTTTTCTGCCTCTTTTTTGGTGATACATTTCCCCCCAATGTTGCCTCAAAATGGCACGGAATAAATTCTTTAATCAATTGCAAACATGTATGCTTTCCTCTTCAGAACTATTTGAATTATATTCATAACTGGATGTGTAACAAGAAAGCATATTCTCCGAATCTGAAGCCATTGTTTTGACTCTCCAGTAATGCAAGACATCTTGTCGTGACGTCACGAACTGGGGGTGGGACTTTCTGAAAATGCCCATTTCGCAGCTCAATTTTTTGCAGATTTTGGACACTAAGTCATTTTTATTGATGTTTTGCATTTGAATAAAAATATCATACTGCGTGTTTTGGCTATTTTAGATTGTATGAAACGTTTTTCTGATGTCAGCAAACAAAAAAGTGACGTCGGTTGTCCTTTAGGGCTTATATAAGTATGTTAAGGCTTATATAAGTAACATGTATTGGTTTGTACTGAAAAATAAACATTCAATAAAATATATGCTCTATAAAGATATGTACATGTATTACTGGAGAGAATACTACATCTGTTAGAGAGAAAGCTAAAATGTTTATATGAACCGTCGTTCGTAACTCGAATGTTTGTAAGTAGGGGAGCGTCTGTATTCTTTAACTCATTCTTTGCCATTCCCAAATGTATGTGCGAATTCAAAATATGACGTTGACCTCATATGACTCTAGATCCATATAACTTAGAAATTAACTGTTTTTTTTATGATGAAATAAGAGAGTCCAGGGTTTTGTACACTGCATTGAATGTTTATGTAGTCCTAAAACTCGATATTTTGTGGGTTCTGGAATTTGAGTGAAAATGACAGAAACCCTGCCACTGGAGTGGACACATTTTTTTCACATGGTCTAGCAGGGAATGAGTTAAATGGGTCAAAACTGCCTTTCCGCTCTTAAAATCGGTGCTTTCAAGTGTAAGAAGTGAAAATCATTTTACTATAAAAAATCAAGTGGCTCACTTTTCTCATTATCTGGATGCGGAGGGTTTTGGGAGGAGGGGGGGGAACACTTTGGTTAACTGATGTGAACAAGGTGCTTTGGTTGAACATAGTAATTGCACACTTCTTTTTTTTTTTTCAAATTCACCAGCGTTTTACCTTTACACCCCGGTTATTTAAGTCGATAATTGCGCTTCGTCATGACCTCAGAAAAAAAAAACGACGTCGTTCGTAAAATGCGGTCCAATCCACCATAACAAAACAAATGTCATTGAGGAAGTGTCCTTGTGCGCGCATGGGAAATGGAGAAATGAGAAAAAAACAGCAGACAGGAACCTCCTGCTCTATCTAAATGATGACAATGAGCTCCTTTCAAGTCGCAGTGGCCGGCGCTGCGACTTGATATGATTTTTATCAGATGCTGAAATGCCACATTACCAAGTGGGCAGTAAATTATGTCTAAACCAATTACAGTCAGTCCCGGTGCAGCCCAGCGGTCACAGAAGGCCAACATGAGGGGGTGGGGAGATGGAAGAGGGGAGGGGACAGTTTGGAGGTTGGGGGGGTTCGTAGGGGTGGGAGGCCTGGCTGGAGTTTGTCTTGATTAGTGAGGTCTGGGGGGGGCGCATGAGAGTCTGGCGATAAGCTCCATCATAACGACTGTGTGTGTGTGTGTGTGTGTATGTAGCTGAAATCAACAATGGTATGTATGCATGTCTGACAAATCCAAGGAGAGCATCATGAGGGAAAAATATGCTTCAAAGCTGCCCCCAATAGATGGTAAAGCTACAAATCATCCTTCCTCAGTTAGCAAATTCTCATTAAATGAAACGGCTGAACTGTTTTCATATCTTGGGCCAACAACGTTTTTCAACGTCAACATCTATCTGAGGCTAAAAGCGATTGTATTGTGTAGGAAAACATTTCCAAAGGAATATTTACTGGAGATTGTTTTTAGGATGACAAATGAGTCTCGAGACTGCAAAAAAATCCCACTTCATTGAATACATTGAACTTCTGAGAAACGTGCTCGTCCGAGTGTGTCTATGCCTTATCGTGTCCATCTGCTCTAATTTGTTTATTCCGGTGTCTTTTTATGCACGTCATTAGACTCTAAATCGGTGACTGTAATCACATAATTAAGATAAAATGAAGAGCTTCATTTTAGACGAATGGGATCGTTTTACCTACTGACCAAACTTTGGCGAGATCTCGACGATCGCACGGCAGCCAATCAGAAGCCTGTTTCGTGCTTCGGACTATACCGTGACTGAAAAGTGTACTTGAAAGTTTTGAATGCCGCTTAGAAAGAGGAGTCCACGTGGCTAGTAGCGGTTTGCTTGTAGCTTTTGCTTTATTGAATAAAATAAACGTTTGATTTGAAAAAAGTCGCTTTTTTTTTCTTGAAGAAGTTGTCGACCACTGGGCCGAGACGTTTTAAAAGTTGTACGCCCAACCTAAAAGTTGTACACCCCGGGCCACCGGGCAGAAGCTATTTCAAACACTGTAAACACTCTCAATTTCTTTGCAAAATCTGTTTTGAGTGACATACTGCACAAGATCACAGTCACTTTCCAAGATTGATGATTTTGATTGTACAAATTGCGGCGCATTCCAAGAAGTTCCATTGTGTTGTCCAGACATCCAAAATAATTCAACCACCAAATCGCCATCAACATATCTTCCAACTACTTCCGAATATAGTCTTTACATTCAGCGCAACCATTCCAGTCCAGTTGGTGAGGCTTTAAAAATGATACCAAAATCCCCTTCTCGTTAAGGGTGTTTATTTTACCGATTCCCATATCCGTTTGTAGTCCTCTCCCCACCCACAACCCCCAACCCATATTCCCGGATGCGAGCGACATGGAGCCAGCAACAAACCGCAGATGAAAGCAGAGACTGGGGGAGGAGGGGGAGATGGTAATGAAGTAGAGGGCAGAGACAAGAGGTCTCGGCGGGGACTCTCACGGCCCTCGGGACTTGTTTCGCTGTCAGAGCGCGCCGGCCCCCACGTCCACAGCTCCCTGCGGAGAAGATGTGTCAGAGGATGTTGTGGGTCAAGCATGGGAAGAGGCCCAGCCTGCTCAGATAACGGCTTTCTGCTAAATTAGCTACGATGCTTTTGATGTTTGCTAGTAAATAAAAGGGGGATATTTTTTTTATATGGAACGCTTTCTACTGGATTGTTTTGAAAGTCTTTTAGATCGCTTATTCTACATGATGGTGGTTAAGCTAAAACACTCCTTTTTTTTTTCGGGGGGGGGGGGGGGGGGGATATCTCAAACTAGGACTTGCTTTATGTATTATTTTCTTTTTAAGATCTGATAGACAGAAACAGTTGATAGAGATTGAGGCGTATTATGCTAATCAAGAAAACTATGTTTTACAAATGTATCACTTTAATTTGCATGTATTCTTAATAAATAGCTTGGCAGAGGGGCGTATGTCAGACGTATGTCATAGATGACTAGGTTTCCTGCCGGCAGTAGGGACAATCTTTCTGGTTCTGAGTCTCTGTCCACAGTGTCTGACTGTCATATCTCTGACAACAGTGAAGAACAAACATATTCTACTGTTCACAAAAGTACGCCAGATGATCATTTCTACTGTTTATATGTAGCTTTACAATGCGATACAATACAATACAATACATCCTAATTTATATAGCGCTTTCACAACAGCCACAGCTGTAACAAAGTCCTTCACATAATAGTCAACACAAAGCATAATAACAAACATAACAGGAACATAAACAATGCAAACAATGTAAATTTCTCCACTGTGAGACTAATAAAGGCATATCCAATATCCAATAAAAACATGGACAGTTATGCAATGTTAATGACATTCCCCATGTACTCTATGATGTTTGAGTACAAGACTAACACTTTATTACATGAAGCAGTATGAAAGAGGAGAGGATGAAAGCCTCTTTTTCACCAGTGGATCAGAGACGTTATGGTAGAATGTGCATGTCGGCTACAAGCTAAGTTTTTTTTAAAATAAGACATTGCCACATTCTGACTGTAATACAAATTCCGGGACTGTTCAACGCCCGCCCAATCATAAACCAAGGACCCCTCAGTTGTGAAAAGTATGAATAAAATCAGAAAGGACATTCCACTTCGTGATTCATAATTAAGACAAAAGCATTAGAAGTCATTGATGTCGCTCGGCGTGAACGCTGACGTTGAAAAAAACAAAAAAAAAAAATCTGGCCCGCCACATTATTTTATTCGGCCCACGAAAGCAAATGAAACGTGTGAAATTCCATGATGCTTGCTAAAGTCCGAACCAAAAATTTCAAATTGTCATATGTAAACCACAATGACAATTACGTCAAATTCAAAAACTAGTGATTCATTAATTTGTTGTGCATCCTAGATGTAACATGTGGAGGGAATGAAACATTTTAATGGCTTCCCCAAATTCCTTACGGCCCCTGAGAGGAAACCGTGACTACAATGTGGCCCGCGGCAAAAAAAATTAGTTTCACACAGTTTAACTCAACAATCACATTTGCTGTACAGTAAGTTAAACAATACAGAGATCCTTGAACGTCATTTGCCCCCCGCCCCTTTTTTTTAACCCAGTGGTGTGATCATGACAGGTCCCATGAGTGGCAGACGGGTCCATAGCGACATCATCCCACACGCACTTCTGCTTTAGCTCAACAATTTACCACTTTAAAAGGCCCAATGGCCAATCTGCAGACAATCGTCCCCTGTAACACTATCTGGGCTGTGCTGATAAAATGCAGATGTGACTCCTCTCAATGTGAATTTGCGACCCATTAAGAGGAGCCCCTCCTTTTTCCTCACGACTCCATCCGTCGCCCTGGCACAGACTGCGGGCCGCCTTTTCAAATGAACCTTCCCTCCCCCCCTAGCCCCCCACGCCCCTAGCAGAGCAGGTATGTGGGTAGTATCGCGCTAAATAGCCACAATGGTGAATTTGTTCAACAAGGAGCAGCGCATTACTTCAATCCAAGTGTGGCTCTCCTTCGCTTGGAGATCGGCAGGCGAGATTGGCGGTACCTCCCCAGCGACTCGTTGAGGGCTAGACAAAAGGTGAATTCAAGCTGCCCCTTTGAGCTTCGGGAGACCTGAGCTGTCTATTGATGCCCCTTCACTCGACCCCCCAAATGTCTCCTTTGGATTCGTTGACACCGTTGGGTCTCGGGACAACCATTGCAGGTGTTTTTCTGGACCTGGCTTTCTTTTATTTATTTCTTTACAGTGGGACCTTGGCTTTCGAACTAAATTGGTTCCCAGACAGAGTGTGTAAGACGAAAAGTGTGTATCCCACACATGGCTTTGGGGGCGGGGAATAGAGGACAAAAAAAAGTCCGCTGCTATTTCCTTGTTTGGAGAACGGGCTGGTTGACGAACGACACATCACTCATTGTGGCAGCTCCGTGTGTATCGCGAAAAATCATTCGTATGCCAAGGTAAAATTTTCATAAATGTAACATTCGTAAACCGAAAAGTTCGTAAGCCAAGGGGTTCGTAAACCATGGCCCCACTGTAATTCTTAAAGCGGAGTCATCATGATCGAGTGATCCATGTTCCCGTGACTCATCATCTGAACTTTCCCACAGCAGTCGAGCGGCATTAATTTTATGGGGTGGTAGCGTGATTATTTTGGATAATGGTACAGTTTTAATTGTGCAGCCGTTGGGGGGTGGGGAAGCCACAGAACCGGTTCATCAAGGTTATCAAATGAACAAGCTGTCATTAGTCACCTGTGCAGGCAGCAAATCTGTGCTAATTTGCATTGCAAAATGTTAATCATTTGAACAATGTCAGGATTAATTGGTGCCATGCAGTAATAAGAGGAAGCCGCACAGCTCAGTTTTGATCTTTTGATGGGTTCGCCATTCAGCTAGTTCTCTCTTTTGATGGTTGAAAATAGCTGCAAAATGTTGCTCATGTTCATGTTACGTATCTTGCTGAGCTCTTAACTCAAATTCCTTCAAAGGACAGTCAAGTAAAAATAAATAATCTCTTCAATGAGATATTCGATGTGACCACTCACTAGTCTCAACACGGCATTCCGGGAATAGAAACAAGTGCGACTCTGGAGAGAAGGCCCACCCTACTTCTGCTAAATACACAAAAAAGGGACAAGATAGTGACACGAACCCTGATATGAATAAAAGCATTATTTTGCTGCTTGATTTATATTCGGGGCAATTTTGGGTGTTGGAAAGTCTTGAACATGGCAAGTGATGCTCCAGGGTATTGCAAATTGTTCTTGGGTGCGTATTTTCACCTGTGCGGGTGGATCTGGAACGTAATCTAGCAATAAACATTGATTCACTGTTTACCAAATCACATACGTGCAGGCACGGAGACACTTTGGGTGCCATTGGGACCGTGCTCAAGGGCACCTTGGCAATAATCACCCATGTGATGTTAACTTTTTTTTTTTTTTTATCAGGCCCACGGTTGTATTATTATTCAATACATTGTAACAGTGGCGGATCGTCATAGCCTGCAAAGCCTTCTCTGCTAGCCTAAAAATATCTAAATCACTTCACAATCTGCGGGCCCTGGAGCATCAAATGTGTCGATCAAAGCACATTGTCTCGGTATCGAGCTGCATAAGCAAATACAGTAAAGTCTCGTTATATCGATATCGGATATATCGATAGTCCCGGTTATATCGATACTATTTCTATGCACGCGCAGGGGAAATTACATGCAAACAGGGTCGGATATATCGATAGTCCCGGTTATATCGATATTTTTTCGGACTCCCTTGAATATCGATATAACGAGACTTTACTGTATATTGTTGTGTTGATTTAACCGAGATTTTGTCAACCCACAATTGCTGAAGAAGGAGAAGAAATTGATTTGGTTGCAGATTGACTGTTAAAGCCATTTTCAAGACGGACTTTTCAAGAAAAGTTGGACATAACTAAGAAAGGTCAGACTAGCAAAAATAGCAAATAATATTGCATTTTTATGAGGTTATTTTTGATGCTTTGCCATCCTTCGCCAATCATCTTCTCTATGGTGTGAAAGAGCGACTTCTAACCCAGTGTGAAAGCGACTTCTGACCCCATATCATGAATCCACACATTGATGGTAAAAACTGGGACACTTTAATCACAGTATTTCTTTCTTCATAAAATATTTCCTGGCTAACTGTGCCCTCTAGTACGGTCCAGGAAGTCTAGTAAATCAAACCGCACTTTTTCACAGTGGTATCTGTGGATTGATTCAGTGGTAGCACTACTGAAAGCCTAGGAGTGACATGCACGGCCCGCCACTGCATCGTAATATCCATTAATAGTCATAGTATGTGAAAACTGAAGACAGAAAGACAGACAGGGCATGTTACATTTTTAAATCATGTAGTCTCATGCCGAATTATCGTAAATAAATATTTCACCTTGTGTAAAGTGACACATGACATGATTTATGCAAACTAAGTTAGCCATGACAACCATCCTGAGACTATAAATCACTGTCAGCTGCACTTCTGCCTCTAAATTACGTGTATACTCGGGACTAAACAACCTGGATTACCTAGGCGTACCTACGCAGGTCAAAAGTTGAAGTCAACCGCATCAGTGAGAGGTTAATGTTGTTTGACTACGCTCTGTATATGTATTGACAAAACAAAAATCACCCCGTATCATTCGCGTTTCATGGTCCAGGTCTGAAGCCATAACTATAAACGATGTTGCCTTTGAAGCCTGAGAGCAGCACGCACGCACGCACACACACACACACACACAGGCGAGCGTGCGCACACACGCACACGCGCACGCACACGCGGCCACTTTTCAACAAAATGTCAGAATGTATTATTTCAAATAACTTGAATGGTTTACCGTTCCTCATGATTGGTAAAAATCCAGCCAAACGATCGGAATGAAAGTCAACTTGCCCTGTCCAGACGCGAAATTACTGCTAGCTTGCCTGCACACGGCTCATTTGCTTCCACACTTGCTATCTGCAATATACTTCTCGCAGAAGTATATTGATGCTAACGTTAACATGGGGCTTGTTAAAATATCACTGACATTCGACTGTTTCATCGATGTTATTGTTTCAGTGCAAATTACAATCCCGAATCCTCCGGTGCATTTGAGCTGGACCGTACTTTTTTACTCGTCAGGCTCATTTAAAGGGGCGTTTCCCTGTTTCAACATGACGGCCAGTATCATCCAATCAAAATTGTTCTTTCCGTCAACTGCAGCCCCATCAGAAAATGAACGGCGAGTATTTAGTTTTATCGGCGAGCCATATGCAATCATCAAAAGAGCCAATTATGGCTCGCGAGCCATAGGTTCCCGACCCTGGCCTTAGAGGATTTTTTTCCTGACAGTCTCTGAATTACAATACAGTCAGAAAACAAGAATCAGCGATGCAACACCAGAATATTTGCAGCATTCCAAAAATGTGCTTGCAGCAAAATCACTTTGCAAATGGGTATCTGAATGATATTCATCGACTTCCACCACACGTACTTCGCTGCCTTCATTCTGCTCAGTTGTACTGCCTGCAATTGTATATATCTGCGTAGCGGTGGTTCTTATCTGGTTTGGTCCTGCTTGAGGCTCCAACAAACATGAGCGACATTTCTCGAGTGAAAAGTCACATGATCTCTAACTGGTGGGCTAAACGCCCCGGCCTCGACTTCAACAAGCAGCCTCTGTGAGGTTCTTTTGCGCAATGTGAGCTGGCACCAGTACATTTGGACGTTTAGGTTATAAAATGCTGTCCGTTTTTATTGATGAGAGCAGCTTAGATTGACTTCCTGCTGTAACGTAGACATTTTTTTTAAACCCATTCCATTGCCTTGTGTTGCAGGAACCTTTCTGAAGCCAACCACTTCTCACACCCCCTTCCAGAATTGATGAAAAGCAATGTTAATATCAAAATCATAAGTAAGTAACAAAACCATCATTTATTAGATTCTTTATTTAAATAACTGACAAATTAAAACTACATAAAATACAAATAATAAATCAACATTATTCAGTATTATCCTGTATATATGCAATTATTATTATGGCCGCCAGTTACAATTATAATTATTGGTTTACTTTACAGCAATGAGGATTAATTAGCATTATTCTTAATGGCAATGACTTGACTTGATTTCCAGAATTTGTCACTTTTTTTCAGTTAACTAACCATTATCCCCGAAAAATTGTAAATTAGGGTACAGGGTATCCTTGCACTCCCTAGAAAGCACCAGGGGGTGAGAGCACCACCGGTTAAGAACCACTGAACTAATGGGTTACCGTATTTTCCAATGTATAAGGCACACCGGAGTATAAGGCGCACCCCCAATGAATTGTGTATTTTTGAACTTTTTCCATATTATAAGGTGCTCCTGACTATGAATGAAAAAAGGACTCCAAATAAAATATATAGATATCTAAAAGTTTTCCAAATATACTGTATAAGGCACACCACATTACAAGGCGCCACAGTAGAGGCTGGGGTTACACACTTCTTCTACAGGAGGAAATAGAGTTAGTGACTGCTGACACGAGTTGAGAGACCTGTTGTGGCTCAATATTACTTCACATATAAGGCACACATGCGTATAAGGCGCATGAAAATCAAGGCTTTTGGGTGCGCCTTATACAACAGAAAATACAGTACTAGTTTTCTAATCAGTCAACTGTAATAATGTACTCGGTGATTATGCAATTGAGTGTCAACAGTAAAATAAAATTAGTATTCTTGTTTATTATTAACTGCATTTGATAATTTGACATTTAGGTGAACATTTAAAAAATATGTTCATTTTCTTTCGCGGGCCACATAAAATTGTCACGGTTTACAAGGTGGTTATGGCAGTTGTGGATCCCAAAAAGCAGGCAGGAGGGAGCAGCAGGTTGTATTTTAGAAATTGTATTAAAATAAAGTCAACAGGAACAAAATCTAAAACGTTGAAATCATTTGAACAGAAAGATCAGAATCAGAATACCTTTATTCGTCCCACAATGGGGAAATTTGCATTCCACAGTAGCAATTGAAAAAGGATGGAGTTGGGGTGGGGAGAAAGGATAGAAAACAAGATATTCTAAGCATAACAAAATAAAAATGTCAACTGTATACTGTGCAAATATAAATGTGCAAAACCGTTCCACAAGAGAAAACAAACTGTACATAGTGCAGAATCAAGAAATGCATTTTGATATATTAGATACAAGGTATCAAAGGAAAAACCAAGAGTAAAAGTCTGCCAAGATGAAACAAACACATGCACAGCATACAATGCATACACAATGCACTATGCATGCAATTGCATACAATGACCCGACGCCGAATGGTCGTGCTGGGAGTCATTTTGACTGCCACTGATTGGAACGACCAGCACCTGCGAGGCTGCAGGCAGGGGTGACGGCGCTACCCGTTGGTCGCCAATCCGAATGTTGCAGTCTGCCACTGATTGGGACGACCAGCACCTGTGCAGGTGCAGGCGGGGCCGACAGCGCCACCTGTTGGTTGCCAACCAGATCATGACAAAATGACGTGGCGGACCAAGTCTAGCCTGTGAGCCTTGGGTTTGACACCCATGCAATTGCACGTGTCCTACCATTTCTTTGACGACAAAAACTGTGGGAAAAAAAAGTTACAAAAAAGAAAGCGAGCGCTGTCCCATGTGCTGTATCCACAATAGAGACACACGGCCAGGGTGAAAAGAGGCAATGTTATACCATGGTGATGTCATTGTATTCAAAAGTTTCGATTTAACTTTCATGGTTTTGTCATCTTGTTTGATTTACGAGCAATGAAAAGCGTTTGTATCAACATTTTGATGTTCCACTTGTATGGCTATCCCTTAATCTGTGGCATGAGCCCAGCAGCGGCTCCGACTTTGCTTTTACCTTCCCTGTGATCCCCCTTCACTGTGAATGGAGTGAATTAAAGTCAAAACCCGCGAGGGCAACAGAGGCGAGCATTATGGATGAGTAGTTGGTGAAAAAGGCCCATTGAAAACAGGCCTGTGACAGTTTAATTGGTCGAATTAGTCACGATATTCAAATAGCCTCTGTTGACCAGCCAATGAGGGCATTGTGTGCTACTGCGGCCTGGGCTCGACCACAAAACGATGCAAAGCGGAGACACATTACGCTTTCCCTTTCTTGCCAGCAAACCCGAGTCGGGCGGCAAAGCCCCCCCCCCCCTCGAAAACCGTTTCATGACCACTTTCTGGCGACATTGAAAACTTCTTTGAGAAGATCTGTCAGTTGGCTACTTCTCCAACATAAACAGGTGTTACACCCAAAGCGCCGTGTTTGCTTATGTCAAGACTACGCTTACATATACAGACACTCAACACACTTTTTAACGTCCTCCTCAATGTTACGGTCGAGCGGAACTTGGCTTTTTCAAGAAGACAAATTAAAGCCATATAATTTTGCTGCTGAAAGACCCTCACTGTATCGCAGGTGTTGGCGAGGGCATTCACGCCATTCGCATCCACGTGGGGACAAGCACGTGTGAGCCAACGGGAGACATACTGTACATGTAATGTCATGACGGCTACAAAAAAAATACGTGATGGCGTCACTCCGAGTGTACGTCCTGCACATGCCTTGCAGGACGTCATAACTGGTGATGACATGCAATATGACTTTAGGTGAGAGTGTCTCCATGGAGACTTGAGAAGTAACTGGATCGTCTGCTACAAGCCACGTGAACTCCTCTTTCCACAATGCTTTTAATAATAATAATACATTTCATTTCTAAGCGCCTTCCAAAACTCTCAAGGACAATTTACGGTCACGGAATAATGTACGTTTACGTTTTGTAGCGTCGTAAATTTTGTTAGCTTCTTTTGAATCTTTCTTCTGGGGATGAGGTTCTGTGAATCTACTTTGGAAAATGATACGCGAATGCACAACCTTATAACACTCGGGAAAGACGGAAGCACGAAGCAGTCTTCTGATTGGCTGCAAATTGCCAAACTAACTGAAATTCGGAAATTTCCAAACCGAATGATTTCTAAATCGGAATAATTTATTCTGATTTCAAAATCTTCGTTCAAACGTTTGCTTTATTAAATAAAGCAGAGACGTTTTGTAAATTGTACGCCCGGCGGAAAAGTTGCACGCTGCGGGCATCCAGGCAGACGCTATTTCAGACACTGATGAACTAAATGATGCCTCAAAAAAGCAAATCTGGTGCATTTGAGTCCCCCCAAATCCATCAAATCCATAAATACAGATATATTAATCATGTTTTTCATGGTGCTCTAGGAACCTGTAGTTGCTTTTCATCTCACCCATGAAGTAAAATCACACGCAACTAATGTTGAATGAGTATATTGATGAGTAACACTGTAATCGAGACCGTAAACTCTAGGTTGTTGGTATAATATTGGTACATGTGTGACTTGGCCTGGAGCCACTTGACGTGGTCCGAGCTCCTCCAGAGGGAGAACAGAGGCCGTCCCGTCCACTTTCCTCCTCCCGCCCTTCTCCGACTCTCTCTCTATATAAATGCTTGGCAGTTTTACGCATGGCTGGGAGCAATTTCCCACAATGTGTAAATTAGTCAATCTCCCAAGTCAGTAAAGTGGCCTTTGATGGGGAGGACATTAATGAAGTGTACCATTAGGCCTCACATTTGTATTCTTAGGGGCTCTCCGAGCTTTTGATGTCGAAGGGGCCCCATGGCTGATTATCCACATGCCAGCGCCGCATGCCTCTGTTACTTAGAAGGAAAGGCGGGAGGGAGAGTCAGCGAGAGGGGAGAATGCAAAGGTGCTGGATGCTGAATGCCCCTCGCTCTTCTTTTAGCTACCCCGCGGGACTGTCCGGGCTGGATATTAACAATTGGCAGGCGTAAAGGGAGAGAAGAGGGCCGACTCTGAACTCGAGTTGGACTTTTCTCTAGCACTTCAAAGTGCTGTCTGGGCTAAATTGCTGTGGACCGCTTCATTCAGCGCCGAAAAGTCTTTCCCCGCGCGGATGACAGTTGCATGGTGACAAAGTTCAATTGGCACTGGTTGGAGTGGGAGTGGGAGGGGCGAGGGAGGGGGGGGGGGGGATCAAAGAGGATCCATTGTAATGGTTTTGTTCCGTGGAAAATTGCTTTTTGTCCGCGGCCTTTTCAAGCCAACTCCTGGCTCCAGTCAGAGTAAATGGGATTTTTAACTCCCTTGTGTGGGTGGAAGAACGGAGGGAGGGGCATTTTTTAGCCTTAGGCTGAGGAACTCAAGCACCCCCCCCCTTCCACCTCTCCACACCCTACTCACACACCCTCAAAAAAAACTCCCCCCTCGCCGCTATCCCCTCCCGCCCCCTGCTCGCTCTGCCCCTGACAATACAAGCCCGACTAATGTTGATGTTATTGTGCCTTTCATCTGAACCCGCCATCAAATAATCTTCAGAGAGAACATTTAGCTGAGTAATTGTGCAATTATGTTGATGCCGCTGACCAGAATAGTGTTCTAAATTCTGTCTAAGTCTGACAGGGGCGGTGCAATGTTTAAATCTCTTTGCACAAAGCTGGATCCACACTTTTCCTCCCTTCATGTCAACTTCACCTCACTTGGGACAATTGGAATGGCGACGAGAGCTGAGTTTTGCAACCAATGAACTAATCGACGCATGATGCGGCTTTCATCTTTCCTGAGAACAGCCATCTTTATTATTCACAGACTATATACATTCTTGCAGTGGTGGACCTTCAGGGCACGCAAGGCCTTCTCTGCTGGCCTAAAAATGTCTGAATCACAGACTAATGTGAATTATATTTTGTCCATGTACTCTTATTACTAAACAATTGCAAATTCCTTTCATTACTTTTCCCCTTTTGTGCTGCTTCCAGATGTGTGTTTTCGTATTTAAGCTTTTAACCAATCACATTTCAGCCATTACAGTGCATTAAAGCTATCTGGACGAGTTCACAATCAGTTCTGAAGGCTCCGGCGCATAAAATAAGTGTGGATGAAACTGTTGCTTTAACCAATCAGATTTTGAGTTGGCAACTCAAGGCCTGTTGGAAGGCGCTGGAAACGCCTGTTTTCGCACACTATGATTGGCTAGTCACATGATTGCTAGTGCTGATAGCAAGGAAATAACTTGTCACTTGAAGAAACTTATGAAATACTGACATGAAACTGTTCAACATTTTACTATGAACGTGTGGATTCCTGATAAGCTCAAAAATATGCAATATTATTTGATTTTAGCTAGCTTCAGAGCTGTCACCAACCAATCATAGTATCACTAGCCGCTAGGGACAAACGCATACTGGCCAGAGCTAGCACACTGAATCTGTAGCTAGCTGCATAAGCAAATTTATTGTTCTGTTGATTTAATAGCTGTTTTGTCAACCCACAATGGCTGAAAGAGGAGGAAAAAAATGGATTTGGATGCAGATATACTGTTAAAGCCATTTTCAAGACGGCCTTTTCAAGAATAGATGGACATCATAAGGTTGGACAGCTCCGAAGCTAGCTAAAATAGCAAATAATATTGTGATTTTTATGAGGTTATCAGGAATCAACACCTTCATAGTAAAAATGCGAACAGTTTAATGACAGTATTTCTTAAGTTTCGTCAAGTCACAAGTTATTTCCTCACTAACGCCACCCTGTAGTGGACATGGAGTAAATCACACCACAGCTGTAGCTTGATTCAGACGTAGCACTACTGAAGGCCAAGCGATGAAATCCAAGGCCCGCCATTGCTTTCTTGCATCCCAAATAATATTTGAATACGTTTAAATACGTTCTGTTTCCATCTTGCACCGATGAGCTATTGATTCCGCTGAATAATTTCAAGGTGTTTGCGTTTTATTTTCCATGACAGTGGAGTTACACAGTAAAGTTTTGATTGACTGCGTCATAAATGTGTGTGTCTGCCTTCATCAACACACACACACACATAGGCTCACATGCACAGTCGCAAACATTCAAACGATGGGGCAAATTAAGTTACAAGTTACGGGAGTATTTTCGCGGCCAAGTGCGTCAGACAAGAGCTTTAGGCGGACCCGTGTGATTGACTGTGCGAGCTGTGGGCCAAAATGTCTACGGTTGGTTTTTTTTTTCACTTGAGCTGAGGGAGAAAAGTGTTATTTCTTCAAAAGCCCCATTTGAGAAAGCTTGCAAGCCTGTAATTGCGAAGGAAAAGGCCGCGCAACCTGCCAAGCCAAACACTTGAGAGGGAATTTGAAATATTGTAAACAGTAGAGTAACCCACTCGCTGTGGAGAGTGAGA
Source organism: Hippocampus bargibanti (assembly GCF_051943395.1). Classification (NCBI taxonomy): domain Eukaryota; kingdom Metazoa; phylum Chordata; class Actinopteri; order Syngnathiformes; family Syngnathidae; genus Hippocampus; species Hippocampus bargibanti. The sequence continues at coordinate 2,796,123 of NC_142745.1, read as the reverse complement.
GATGGTGAGTTGACAGCTGGAAATGTGGAGTGTAAAAGAGACATCTTTTTAGATTTGGAATGATTTAACTAGGACGCTTTGGCAGATCTTCAAGAATAGAATAGAATGAGCCTTAATGGGGTCAGCGATGTGGATATTTGTTTTTTTTCACAGCAGTTTGCCCCCCTCACCACCCCATCCCCCTTTCAAATTGCTGCTGTGGACTGCAAATTTCCCCATTGTGGGACAAATTAACGTTTTCTGATTCTGATTCTGATGATTTTGACTCTCATTTTACTCTTTCTCAATGAGTTTTGAAAGGCGCTTACAAATGAGGATAATAATAATAATAATATTACAGGAATACAGAAATAAATACAGAAATAATAATAATAATAATTTCAGTGTTTTTTTACACACCCTACCGTATCAGTTCCAGTAAGTTGAGACAAAAAAAAATCCAGCGGTTATACATCCCAAATATATATATATATATATATATATATATATAATTTTTTTTTTAATAATTTCAAATAATGTACAGCGTACTACAACTTCTATACGGTAAAAAAAAAAATTGTGAGCCAATCTCCACTGTAAATTTCTCCACTGTGAGACTAATAAAGGCAAATCCAATCCAATCCAATCTCACAAAGACCATTTTTCCTCAAAAAGACCATTTTTCCTCAAATCCATCCAACGACAATGCCGCCGCCGATCGCTACTATTGATCCTAGCAAACCAGCTAAAGTAGTCCTCAATCTTATACATGTATATAATTTTTTTAATTGCTGCGTACGGTCGGATTGATAAGAGCATAACGTCCACATGTCTGCGTTTCTGCTTGTGTTAGCATTTTTTTTATTGTTTTAAATAATGTACGCAGTACTACAACTTTTATATGGGAATTGCAATCATTTATAAGGGCAGCTATTAAGGTTGACAGGTATGCCTCCCGTTTCATTTCCCAATTGTTGTCCAATTTAACTCTCCTCTCACTCATTTCGTGTGCCGTCACACGGCCACCCTCCACGACCAACCGTGTCCGCCGTCTCCAGTAAACGATTCATACGTGTCTGTCCGCCTTGGCTTGAATCAGCGCGGACCACAACTTTAATTAAGATGGAAACACATCATTAACTCAGATCCCGTCTCCTCCCCGACTGGGATCTGTTACCGGTGCGCGCCAAAACTGCCGAGTAATCGCTGACAATTAAACTAATTACAGAGTCCTTGCCAGGACTATTTGGTTGGTGGCCTTGCTGAGAAACTCCAAATATTTAAACGACAACAATCCACGTCGGTTTTTGTCCCCCTCGAGTTGTTTTGCGCTTTGGTTATCAAGCCGTGTGGACAGCGCCAGCGGGCCATGATGAGCCGTTGAAATCATTAGTCAACTTTTCCGGCATGCGGAAGAAGGTCAGAAATTGCATCTTTCAAACTGGTTTGGCGCAACTGTGTGAAAAAAAAAGGCAATTAAATTGTTTTTCCTCTGCCCCCCCCCCTCCCCTGATGATTATCTGGTGCTGTTGCGGTTATGGTTGACAGCAAAGAGATAAAATGGGCCATTTACTGCACTCATTTCAAGGCGGGCCACTGCAGACCAGAGGAGCCAGAGCAACGGGCTGCTTTGCGATATTTTTATAATCATACTCTAATTCAAGTTGTGTATTGGCGATGGAGGATGGGGGGGGGGAGGGTAATTATCAGATTTGCCGGGTCGTGGGAGTGGCCCAGCTGTGCGGTTTTGAGAAAGTTTGAGATTTACAGTATTTTCTGGTGTATAAGGCGCACCCTAAAGCTTTGATTTTTGTCGAAAGATGACATTATACGCCGTAGCCCGTTATATGTGAAGTAATATTGAGCCACAACAGGTCTCGCAATGACTGTCAGCAGACACGACTCAATTTCCCCTTGAAGAAGTGGTGCGTAATCCCACCCTCTACTGTAGTGCCTTGATTAATTTTTAAAAAATGTACGCACACTCCACCCACAGTAACCACCAAACCATCCAAACTCCCCAGCCACTCTACTCCCCCCCCCATCTCACTCCAATTGACTTTTTGTTGTGTGACACACACACACAAACAGGGACAGCCATGTTCCTTTTCTGGGAACGCGGTGTTGCGCTTGGCTAGCATTAGCATTAGCACCCAGTGTCATTGAACATTTTAGATTGTTCAGACACATCATGAGACGCACAACTACACTTGTTGTCCACAACTGTGCAAAAACAAAACTTTCCTATGAATCAGAAAGAGAGATCTGGGCTAGCCCAGACACAAACTTGTGCATTTTTTTTTTGCAAGTCATCATCTCATTTCGGGATGTGACAGTCATGCGACATGTGTTTGTGGTCAAAGCGTACAACTGGAGAGAAGCATCTGCGATTGGGATTTCCTCATTGGCGGACGCAGCTTCCACATTTGTTGCAGACAGTCCGCAGAGATTTCTTTTGGAAGAGAGGGGGGCTGACTGGGTAGTAGGAGGGGTTTGGGGGGGGGCAGTGCCTGGTTGTTCCTGTCCCCTCTGGCTTATTGAATTACCTAAATGAGCAGAGGAGCCCAGGCTGGAGCTCTTTAGTCGTTTGAAGTTTACAAATCATCTTGGCTGCTAGGGGGCTCAGGGAGGGATGTTGCAAGGGATAGAGAGGGTGGGTTTCTGGGGGGGGGGGGGTCTTTTGATGCCTTAAATAAAAACATCAGGGGCGCAAACAAACAAGACAGGAAAAGCTGAAAATGTAAAGCGGTGGTATGGAGACACCGTGTTACCCAAGCATGTCGATTCACGATCTGTCGCCGACCACTTCCTGTGTACGTTAGGAAAATTGGCCTGGTGCACGGCGTCATGAATGACGTCATCATTCAAAATTCCGGGGGAGGTAATACGGCGAATGTGAACAAAGGCGAACTGTCTTGCTGCTCGCGGCTCTGGATTTGTCGCGTTGCTTTGCGCATTGACTCTTGAAGTTTGGTTTTCCCACAACATTTTGGTGACATTTTGAAATTGTTTAGCTTCAGTCCACTTTGCTCCACTTCACCCTTTTTTTTAGTCGGTTGTTGCTGGGAATCAGACGCGCATTCTTCAGTTTTAACGACTGATGCTTCCTGACGGTTCAAAGCTCCTCCCGAGAAATTTTCTCGTCAATTCCAAGTAGTCGTCTGCGGAAATCAAAGACATTTCACCAAACCGCAACGTGAAATTTGTCTTCATGGTGACAACTCCAGCCATGTAACTTCTTTAGACAACGAGAGGATTGTTTTGGCGACCAATCAGTAATTGATTGCGTGTGGATTTGATAGCTGCGTTACAGCATGCGGATGGTACAATCAAGGCCTTGCCAAGCTATTAAGTGGAACAAATTAATTATGGCATGAAAACGAGTTAAAATGTCTCCCTCCTGCCGAAGACAACATTCATTTCGCAAACAGGAAAGCTTGAAATGTCATTAGTTACACAATCACAGCAAAACCAAGGTTGCGTTTTATTCAAACCACATTGTCCCCAAGTCCTAAAACCAACTTTGAATTGAGTTTCAGAAATGCATCCGTGTTATTTTGGTCTGGCTTCATCGAGGAGACCCACACACGTATGGCTAAATGAAAACAGAAATATGTTTTCTTTGAACGGGTTTTGTAAACAGATGAGCAAAAAGTCCATCAACAACTCTTGTGCGGATGACAGGCATCCATCCGTTTTTCACTCAAACGTCAACATTGGCTGTGGAGGGACGAGATGTTGCTCGAATTGGACGACACAATGTCTGGGTGTTGTGAGATTGGACAGGACCCATGGCAAATTACGGCTAACTTCCTGTTCAATCTGAGCAGCCGCTCCGGTCGTCGAGGGAGCTGTTGGACTTTGAAATGTGTTTGCTTAGCTTGGCATCTCACGACCCTTTTATAATGAAGAATAATTTACCCAAAGCTCTTTTTGGTGCATGCCTTATTTGCAACAGCTACACTTGAGTAGCCGTGCTGTTGGATTGGCTAGCTAGAACGGTAATAAGCATTTTACAAGTCACATTATGAAGGATATAATTTATGTTTGTTTATTTGTTTATTTATTTGCCTGCCTGTTATATATTCATTTATATTTTTTATTTTGTTACTGTTATTTATTTATTTATTTATTTATTTAGTTATTTATTTATTTATTTATTTATTCGTTTATTTATTTATTCATTTGTTTTTGTTTGTTTGTGTCTGTGTGTGTTTGTTTTTTTATTCATTTGGCTGCCTGTTACATATTCATTTATAAAAAAATATTTGGTTTCCACTATTTATTTATGGATGTATTTTTTTTGGTTAATCTCGCTGCCCACAGTTTATTTATTTATTTATTTATTTATTTATTTATTTATTTATTTGCCTGTTATATATTCATTTATATTTTTTAATCTGGTTACTGTTATTTATGTATTTATTTATTTATTTATTTATGTATTTATTTATTTATTCATTCATTTGTTTTTTTGTTTGTGTCTGTGTGTGTTTGTTTTTTTATTCATTTGGCTGCCTGTTACATATTCATTTATAAAAACATATTTCATCTCATTTTCCGTACCGCTTATTCCTCATTAGGGTCGCGGGGGTTGCTGGAGCCTATCTCAGCTGTCTACGGGCACGAGGCGGGGGACACCCTGAATTGGTTGCCAGCCAATCGCAGGGCACACAAAGACATACAACAGTCACTCTCACACTCACACCTAGGGACAATTTGGAGTGGTCAATCTGCCTGCCATGCATGTTTTTGGAGTGTGGGAGGAAACCGGAGGACCCGGAGAAAACCCACGCGGGTCCGGGGAGAACATGCAAACTCCACACAGGGAGGCCGGACCGGGACGCGAACCGGCGACCTCTGCACTGTGAAGCCGGTGTGCTAACCACTCGACTACCGGGCCGCCCCAAAAAAATATTTGGTTTCCACTATTTATTTATGGATGTATTTTTTTTGGTTAATCTCGCCCCCCACGGTGTATTTATTTATTTATTTGGCTGCCTGTTATATATTCATTTATATTTTGTATTTGGTTATTGTTATTCATTTGTTTTTGTTTGTTTGTTTGTTTATTTGTTGTGTTTTTTTATTTGGTTACTGCTATTTATTTATGTATTTATTTACTAATTTATTTTTTTATTTGTTTAATTATTAAGAGTGACCAATCCTATACCAAACAATTACCAACAAGGCCCACCTTTGGATAATTGTTCTTCGTTTCATTTAGTTGAACTTGGAGTGCTGTACAAGTCAAGTTAATCCATTTCAAATAAATAACTACAATAGAAAAGAAGAAACAAATTGATCAATGCTTATCTGTCAGTGATATTGAGACATTTTTATTGTTTTCGTGGAAGCCTATTTCCTTCTCGGCTATTTTACTTGGTTTTATGAGTCCCATTTAAAAGAATGATAGTGAGAAAATGACTGTTGAATCGGCTGTGTTAAAAGTCCAGTTCAAAACAACAGTGATCCAAATGAAACGCAACGCGGTGCCATGAAAGCGAGGCGATGGACATCCATTTGGAATGTCGAGACGTGCCATGTAGCGGCTGCCTGCTGAACGTAGCGTCCAGTGGAAAAAGATTGGAAATGACATCTGGCAGTTTGATAAAGTGGATTTGGTTTCTTAGGGCTGCTCTCCTTGGGCGCCAGGCCTTCTCCGCTTCGTATATGACTTACATGTGTAGGCCACTGAGAGTGTGTATGTCTGTGTGCGTGCATGTGTGTGTGACAAATCAGCATGTACAGTACAGAACATTGGTGCAGGTATGTGTGCGTGTGGTGCATGCTGAGAAAGAAAGCGATTTGAACAAATGGAAAACAGCAATGCCCCCATGTACTTTCAGGCAAGTCTTTCATCACCAGTTGCCCTAAAGCTTGGCTTCTCCCTCCTTCTAATTGACTTTAAACACACACATTAGATTCATCAATGAACACCCAATGAACAGATGCCGTTTTATTTTTTTTTCCCCCCGCAATGACGAGCCTCTAAATTTAATCCAATGAGGCAATAACAAAAACAACACCGGAAAGAGGAAACCTCCATGTCGCCAATGCAACAATAACAAACACACACACAAAGTTTTATTTGTGTGATAATCAAAAGCAGAATCACAAGTTATCCGTTGAGACGCGTCGCGGTGATAACTTTTAAGATGAAAGCTGTTTTGAAGTGCATATTGATGTACAGGAATCTGTGCTAAAATGTGATTTAAACAACAAAACATCTTACAGAATTTATTCTTTAAAGGACAACCGACGCCTACGGACAAGTTGTGTCCATAATTTGTAAAATCGCTTCAAATGACTTCTACTGAGTGTATTTTACAAAGATTCCACCGCATATAGCTATATTTTACCTTTTAAGACTCGCGCTGAAGATTCCGGAAGTCTTGTTTTTGAGTTGGTGATGAGTCCTCACCCTACGTCACGGAAGGAACGCCCCTGACCGAGAAAGGACATACCTTGCATCACCGCAATGCATTTTGCAATACTTTGTTTGGTCTGAAAACTTCGTGTTGATCCGTGTTGATGGTGAAATTGGAAGGAAAACACATAAATAACGCGATGGTGAGTCCTTGTCTGTGGCACCGAGCATCTATTTGATATTGACTGACAAAAATTGTAAGGAATTAATCAGCCCGTTTCCACGGAGCATACCACGGAGCTTTGTCGCCATCTTCTGCCTCTTTTCGGTGCTACATTTCCCCCCTCAAAATGACATGGAATCAATTCTTTAATCGATTGCAAACATGTATGCTTTCCTCTTCAGAACTATTTTAATGTTTTTAATAACTGGATGAGTAACTAGAAAGCATCTTCTACGAATCTGAAGCCATTGTTTTGATTCTCCAGCAAGGCAAGACGTCTTGGCGTGACACCGCGAACAAGGGGGCGGGATGTTGGAGTCTAATTCCTGTTTCTCTTCTGGAGTTTTATGATGAAATACCAGCGGGGACGATAGATGGTGAACAGAAAAGACTACTTTATTCTCATAAAACAAATGGAGAACATCTCTCGTCGGAGCGGGAAGCCAAGAGCACAAAGCCCGCCTCCTCAAACTAGTTTAAACACACAGCAGTTGATGACATCGTCTCGACTGAGCCTATTGGCTACGGACAAGTGTTGGGAGAACATTAGACTGAAAGTTGATACTTGTAACACTCTGCATACGCAATTAGTTAATTAATAAGCTACATACATCCATTTAGACATCATGAAATAACATAGTATGTACTAAACTAAACATGATGTTTACGGATGTGTATCAAGACACTCCATCATATCACATTGAAGTACTTTTCAGACATTTTAAGTCATTTTTATTGGTGTTTTGCATTTGACTAAAAATATCATACTGTGTGTTTTGGGTATTTTAGATGCTATAAAACGTTTTTCTGATGTCAGTTAGGAAACAAAAAAATGGTGTTGGTTGTCCTGTGAAGGACAACCGACGTCTGTGGACAAGTTGTGTCCATAATTTGTAAAATGGCTTCAAATGACTTCTACTGAGCGTATTTTAATAAGATTCCACCGCATATAGCTATATTTTACGTTTTAAGACTCGCGCTGAACATTCAGGAAGTCTTGTTTTTGAGTTGATGACGAGTCCGTACGTGACGTCACTGAAGGAACGCCCCTGACCGAAAAAAAGGACACATTGTAGCGTCTTTCCATCACGTCAATGTATTTTGCTGTACTGTTTTTTTTTTTTTTTTTTAAACCATGTCTTACACCCAAAAGCCACCAGCAGAGGGAGGCAAACTCCATGGAAAGATAGTATCAGCCTGTGGAACCGAGCTGATTCATTCCTCACCCCCCCCCCCCCCCCCCCCCGCCCGTTTGCCTCAAAATGGCCCAAATAAATTCTTTAATCGATTGCAAACATGTATGCTTTGCTCATCAGGACTATTTGAATCATATTCATAACTGGATGTCTAACAAGAAAGCATATTCTCCGGATCTGAAGCTATTGTTTTGATTCACAAGCAATGCAAGACGTCTTGGCGTGACGTCACGAAAGGGGGGCGGGACTTTCTGAAAATGCCCAATTCGCAGCTCAATTTTTTTGCAGATTTTGAACACTTTAAGTCATTTTTATTGGTGTTTTGCATTTGACTAAAAATATCATACTGTATGTTTTGGGTATTTTAGATGCCATAAAACGTTTTTCTGGTGTCAGTTAAAAAACAAAAAAGTGACGTCGGTTGTCCTTTAAATATTCACTTGAAAGCATAGGTTGTGTATTTAAAATTGAAAGACACATTTGAATTTTTTTGGTCCTCTTTCCAGTTTGTAGTCGATTGTTTCACTGAACGTCACTTCAAATACACCATCCTACCTACCGTCTTTGTCGTCCGTCTCCCTCGTGTTCTCCCTGGCTTTACGTCCTTCTCTCTAGCCTCAAAACGCTGCGGAGTCGGGCCTGACCTCACCGGCGGCATTGCAACGGGAATTACGGGGCTTAGTTCTCTCAACTTGACCTCGCTCCTAATTACTTGTCGGCTAAATCTTTCGGCTCCTGCTGGAGTGTTGTCCTAACCTCCACTTGTCTGCTGTGTGTCCAAACATGGAGAAAGGAAAACACGTTGCAGCCGAGCGGGGGAGCTTAGCCTCTGTGCCACGTTCTCACAGAGCCCCCCCAACTCACTCAAATGGACATTCGCAGATGCATGCTTACCTACACTTGGAAGACGGTTAAAGAATATGTTTCGTAGACAAATGATCTTCAAATGAGGAAACGTCATTCAAACGGGTCAGTGCAACGTGGGAAAAATGTCGCTCACAAGTTCCTAGTGAGAACTTTTGTCACGCATGGTGTTAATCAAGATGTCAGTTGCGTGCTTGCGCTGTTCTTTTTTAACGGAAAGAGGAGGATCACTAAAATGTAAAAAAAGTTTAAAAGGGTCACTTAAAACATGAAAAGGATTAAAAAGGATTTACCGTGCTAGGCTATTTTTTTCTTTATTTTGGATTTGTAACAATTCAAAAAGAAAGAAGGAGCGTCACTAAAAATAAACAAAATTAAAAAGTCACTTAAAACATGAACAGGTTGACAAAACTTTTACTGTCCCATTATTATTATTTTGTTTACTTTGTAATACTTTCAAAAGGAAGGAGGAGCCTCATTAAAATCAACTTTTAACTAAATTTTAAATAAATAACTTAACTAACTTTTAACTAGCTAACATTTTTAGCTAACTTTGAACGAGCTAACTTTTTTCTTCTTTTTTTTTTGTCTTTGTAACAATTCGAAAAGAAAGGGGGAACATCACTAAAATAAATAAAAAGTCACTTAAAACATGAAGAGGTTGACAACTTTTACTGCACCATGCTATTTTTTTCTTTTTTTTACTTTGTAACACTTTCAAAAGGAAGGAGGAGCCTCACTAAAATCAACTTTTACTAAGTTTTATGTAACTTTTAACTACTTTTAACTAGCTAAGTTTTTAGCTAACTTTGAACGAGGTAATTTTTTTCTTCTTTTTTTAACTTTGTAACAATTTCAAAATAAAGGAGACCATCACTAAAATAAAAAAATAAAATAGTCACTTAAAACATGAAGAGGTTGACAAAACTTTTACTGCACCATGCTATTTTTTTCTTTTTTTTACTTTGTAACACTTTCAAAAGGAAGGAGGAGCCTCACTAAAATCAACTTTTACTAAGTTTTATGTAACTTTTAACTACTTTTAACTAGCTAAGTTTTTAGCTAACTTTGAACGAGGTAATTTTTGTCTTTTTTTTAACTTTGTAACAATTTCAAAATAAAGGAGAGCATCACTAAAATGAAAAATAAAATAGTCACTTAAAACATGAAGGGGTTGACAAATCTTTTACTGCTCCATGCTATATATTTTTCTTTTTTTACTTTGTAACACTTTCAAAAGGAAGGAGGAGCCTCACTGAAATCAACTTTTACCTAACTTACCGAACTTTTAACTAACTTTTACCCAACTTTTAACTAACTTTTAACTAACATTTAACTTGTTACAATTTTTTGCTAACTTTCACAAATCTTTTACTGTGCCATGTTTTATTTCTTCTTTTTTTTTACTAAGAAACAATTTCAAAAGGAAGGAGGAGCTTCACTAAAATCAACTTTTAACTAAATTTTAAGTAACTTTTAACGAGTTTGTAACTAACTTTTAACTAGCTAACTTATTTTAGCTAACTTTTAATGAGCTAACTTTTTTTTAAACTTTGTAACAATTCCAAAAGAAAGGAGGCGCGACACTAAAATAAATAAAAAAGTTGGAAAAAGTCCCTGAAAACACAAAGGGGATTGACAAAACTTTTACCGCGCAAGGCTAATTTTTTTTTCTTTATCTTTATTTTTTTTTTTTTAACTTTTTAACACTTTCAAAAGGAAAGAGGAGCCTCGCTAAAATCCAAAAAGTGTGAAAAGTCACTTAAAAACATGAAAGACAAAATGTTTATGACGCAAGGCCAACTTTTTCTTTTTTACTTTTTTTTAAACTTTATTGTAAAAGAAAGGAGGAGCCTCATTAAAATCAAAAAAGTCAAAAAAGTCACTTAAAACATGGTCGGTTGACAAAACTTTTACCCTGCTCGGCTAATTTTTCTATTACTTTCATTTTCCATCGTAAATGCTCTGTTCAGTGAAAAGAAGGAGTTGAGTCACAGGTAAGGTGCAGGTAGTCAATAAAAAAAAAGAAATAACAGGCTGCAGGGAATGGAGACAAATTTGTCTTCGTCAGAACATATCGTCTCAGATGCTTCAAAACCTTTCTTGGCAAGATTCCCCTCCAGTAATTATGGCCTCTTTAGAGATGACGATCAGTCCAACAACTTAGTGAGTAATCGACGTTAATGACGGATAATTGCTGCGATGTTGCAAGAAAACACGGCACGCTCGCAATCATCGCGGCTTTTAAAATAAAATAAAACGTTTTTGATATGACTTTATACACAGCTGGGCCTTATTGTTTGCTTTTGATTGCAACCGTGGACCCAGTTACAAAATCGCCTGGAAGTTTCCTGCAGGATTGAAACGCAAACATGCGCTGCAAATATGATTTTATGAAGGAAAAGGAGGCTTTTTAAAGGACAACCGACGTCTCCGGACAAGTTGTGTCCATAATTTGTAAAATGGCTTCAAATGACTTCTACTGAGCGTATTTTACAAAGATTCCACCGCATATCGCTATATTTTAGGTTTTAAGACTCGCGCTGAATATTCCGGAAGTCTTGTTTTTGAGTTGGTGACGAGTCCTCACGTGACGTCACTGAAGGAACGCCCCTGACCGAAAAAAGGACACATTGTAGCAGTCCTTCCATCACTTCCATTTTGCTGTACTTGTTTGGTCTGAAAACTTCGTGTTGCACCAAAAAGAGACAGAAGAGGGCGACAAAGCTCCGTGTGAGGAATTAATCAGCCTGTGGAAACGGGCTGATTAATTCCTTACACTGCTGAATTTTATAAAAGCAAGCTCCCTATTTTTTTTTAAAGGAATCTCATTCATTTAGTCTCGCCGATAAGGACCCTTGAGTGAAAAGCGACAAGCCTCCAGGCACCAAATACATTCAAGGGAGAGAGTTTATTCCATGATTGCCGAATGGCTTGCATAACCGTCACCCTTTACCCCCCGAGTAAAATCTCATTGGCTCGAGGATTGTGTCTGGATTACATGGTAGCTCTGCTAATAATGTTAAACACATGAAGAGACCTGACCCCGAAACTCTGCCATCGCCCTCCAAGCTCTGGTTGAGTGAAGTGTAACATGATGTGATCACAAAGGGCAAAAAAAGTTCCGTTTGGTGCCGGGAGTCACACAATCTAACCTACTGTCTATTATCAGCAACCATTATCATCATAAGCATTACTTTGTGAGCAGTTGACTTTTCTTTTTTTTCTTATCTAGGATAAGTGTTTCAAAGTCATTTTTTTTAGACTTTCTTCTCGAGGGCCATTATGAATTTTGGGAAGACATTATAATGTTTCATCTCTTCCACATATTACATATAGAGCGCATAACAAATGAATGAATAACTAATTTTCAAATCTGAAGTCAAGAATAATGGCTGTTATTGTAAAAAAAATAATAATAATACATTTCATTTCTAAGCGTCTTTCAAAACTCTCAAGGTCACTTTACAGTCACAGGATCAGTTTTTCTGTGGGTGAGCAACGGCAGCCACATGCGCCAGCATTCACTCAACCCGGAAGTCACTCAAATACTGTAGATAATTGGCTACCTAGATAGCTAGCCAGCCAGCTAGACAGCTAGCTAGATAGCTAGCCAGATAACCAGCTAGACAGCTGTATAATAATAACAATAATGATAATAATAATACATTTCAAACCTCTCAAGGTGAATTTACAGTCACATGATCAGTTTTTCTGTGGGTGAGTGGTTTACATACGATTATTTGTTATGTATTCAGACTTTAGCAAGCATGGTGGCATGGTGATTTGCTTTTGTGGGCCGAATAAAATGATCTGGTGGGCCAGATTTGGGCCCCTGGCCTTGACTTTGACACCCGTGATCCATGACAATAGAAAAGTATGCATGTGTGTGTGTGTTTGTATTACAATTATTGTGAGGACCGCAATGGTTTTGTACAATATGTAGTGAGGACATTTTTGACAACTGAGTACTGGTCTTCACAAGTTTTTCATGCGTGTGAGTGTGTGGGAGTGCGCGTGTGTATTTGTGTGTGGTGTGCTTACATACCTCAGTTAGCAGGCTGCAGAACTGTACACCTCCCCTTAGGGCAGCATAGGGAGGCTGGTGCCAGAGAGTCTCACCTAGTCAGGTTCGCCTGGGAAAAAAAACCCCACACACATTTACTTCACTGACTCACACGCACGCATGTACACATCCAAAGCCGCATACGCACAATACATGCCATGTGCTAATGCCCCATTAGATTGCCATTAGCGTTTGATTTGCACCACCTTTCCTCATGACTAAGAGGACGGAGCAACGGCGGCTTTGTGCGTGTTCGTTTGATTCCGCTCTTGTGCGCAATTGCTCGCTTTTGTGCCGCGGAACCACTCGTTGATTGAAGACTTCTGTCTGTGTTTTCGGTCATTGTATTTAATTAAAAGCCATTCCGGAATAAATCTTGCAACCCCTGTGATCTCTTTTTGTGAATCACAGAAGCATTGAACTCGACACACCACATATGATTGAAGTTGACTTTGTTTGGGGGATGTTCTGTGCTCGGAACGTGTGTTTGCGCACACAACGCGTCCATAACGTGCTATTGCGTTTGCATCTTGATTCCATTTGTTGTGTTGGCGCATTTAAATAAGAGGGTGAGGCTAAGAACTCCCAAGGAGAATTACCACAAAAGACAGTCAATTGCAGAAATAGATTTTAAAAATGTCAATATTATGCTGATCGATTCATAACGATGTCTGATGAAAAAAAAGTGCATTTATTTCTTTCGCTATGTGTTAGCATTGCCACATGCCTAAATGACTACATGACATAAATAAAAACAGTGCAGCTCAGCAGAAGAATGCATTCAAACATAACACAAAAGCAGACTGGAGATGGAGCCACAGCAACAACAAATGCCATTATTAGCTTTTTTTTATGATCGAATAATAATTCACTTGTCAGGATCCCATTGTTTTTGAATTGTCTATCTTTCTTTTTCAATACCATTAAGTTGATTTGCTGCTTGAAGCAAACAGGGGCAGTTTTGCATTTGGTTCTCTGTCTATACCCGATATGAACTGAGCCGTTGTCGTAAAATCAACATTTTTCTCAGCCATATTTTAGTTACCGTTTTCCTTGGATGGCCGTTATGACAGGAACCATATACAGAAGTCAACTCTTGTTTAACTCGTTCACTGCCAGACATGTGCAAAAATGTGTCCACTCCAGTGCAAGACGTCTTGGCGTGACATCACGAACAAGGGGGCGGGACCTTCTGAAACTGGCCACTTCCGGTTTCAATTTTTTTGCAGTTTCAGCACACTTTGTCATTTTTATTGGTGTTTTGCATTTGACTAAAATATGTGTTTTTGGGTATTTTAGATGCTTTAAAACGTTTTTCTGGTGTCAGTTAAAAAACAAAAAAGTGATGTCGGTTGTCCTTTAAGACGTGTTTAAAAAATGGACTTGAAAACAGCACGCACTTACTTTAATGAGTTTTGAACCACAACCATAACAGCGAGTGTGGAAACAAAGCCTTCCGGGATGATGACATATTTTGGTGAGACTAAGGCAATCCACAGCAAGTCACAGTATGCTCCATTTTTATCTGCGCAGGATGGCGTTCTCTTCCCAGAAAAAAAAAAGTTCAACTTTTGCTTTGAGAACAGTGTAGAGCGGTTTGTTTGAAGATCAACATTTCATTTTAGTTTCTTAGATGGGGGGGTTAACCTTTCATTAACTTTTGGGAGTCACGAGGGTGTTGTTAAGCAGGGACAGAATTAGGTCACAGATTTTACAAAAAAAAGAGAAAAAAGGACAAAATATCTGGTTAATAAAATAAAATACCAGATTCAGCATATACAGCAACCCCTCTTAAATATTTTCCAAAGGCCTTTTACCACTAATGTAAAAAAAAATAAGAGTGTTAAATGTTTGGGAAGGCTACAGAGTGAGTGTAGGAAAAGAAGAAAAACAAAAAAGGCCAGTTACTGCCCATGGGTTCCAACAATTACAGTTTGAATGCATGACAATGGTGTTCAAAGCAAATGTGAATAAAAATTCCCAAGCTAAGTGTTCTAACATCAAAATGCCAGGAGGAAAATGAAGGTAATTAAGGCCCACAAATACCTCTAGCTGTCGTAACAACGCTGTTTTATTGCTTTTTTGCAGCATGCAAACACTTTTCACATGAGCTTTTCGAGACAAAAAACAGCACTTCATTTGTTTATGCACAACGGCACCCACCGGTTAGCCGTTGTTGTTGTTTTGTGTGTGTGTGTGTGTGTGTGTGTGTGTGTGTGTGTGTGTGTGTGTGTGTGTGTGTGTGTGTGTGTGTGTGTGTGTGTGTGTGTGTGTGTGTGTGTGTGTGTGTGTGTGTGTGTGTGTGTGTGTGTGTGTGTGTGTGTGTGTGTGTGTGCGCGTGTGTGTGTGTGTGTGTGCGTAATGGAGCTAGAAGACGTTTTCCATGACGAATATGGGTGCATGGTTTTTATTGTGATTGTTTGATAAGCAGCACGTGATATTAGACAGAATGATCTTGTGGTGAGGACGCTCTTTATAGCCAATGTTGCGTTCGAAGAAAATTAGACGACCAAAAGATTATAAAAGCAATTGAAAGACTAAATTCAAAGTGGTTAAGGGGAATTAACGTGTCGAGACCTACGTTGCATATCTCGTGAGGACAACAATGTGTGAGGGACTTAAAGGACCACCGACGTCTCCAGACAAGTTGTGTCCATAATTTGTAAAATGGCTTCAAATGACTTCTACTGAGCGTATTTTAATAAGATTCCACCGCATCTAGCTATATTTTCCGTTTTAAGACTCGCGTTGAATATTCAGGAAGGCTTGTTTTTGAGTTGGTGACGAGTCCGTACGTGACATCACTAAAGGAACGCACCTGACCGAAAAAAGACGCATTGTAGCGGTCCTTCCATCACGTCAATGTATTTTGCTGTACTTGTTTGGTGTGGGGACCTTGTGTTGCACCCAAAAGCCGCCAGAAGAGGGCGTCCAAGCTCCATATAAGGAATTTATCAGCCTGTGGAAACGGAGGTGGCCACAGGTGGTCGCCATTTTGTGCCTCTTTTTCGTTCCGACATCTCCCCTCAATGTTGCCTCAAAATGGCATGGACTAAATTCTTTAATCGATTGCAAACATCTATGCTTTCCGCTTCAGAACTATTTGAATCATATTCATAACTGGATGTGTAACAAGAAAGCATATTCTGCGAATATGAAGCCATTGTTTGAATTCTCCAGAAATGCAGGACGTCTTGGCGTGACATCACGAACTGGGGGCGGGACTTTCTAAAAATGCCCAATTCGCAGCTCAATTTTTTGCAGATTTTGGACACTTTGTCATTTTTATTGGTGTTTTGCATTTGACTAAAAATATCATACAGCGTGTTTTGGGCATTTTCGATGCTATAAAACGTTTTTCTGATGTCAGTTAAGAAACAAAAAAGTGACGTCGGTTGTCCTTTGAAGAAAAACATCCCGAATAATTAATGCGTAGGCTTGTTTCCATTTCGGCTGAAATACAAAAGCATGTTTTTTTCTGTTACTTTTTGGGAGTTTTTTGTAACTTCATGTGGATGAAGTTATCCTATCAAAGATTTGAATGATCTTTATTGAGAGACATAAACACATTGTTAAATCCTACTTTTCCAAGGCTTGAGAGTTGACCATACGTCTTTGATGTCCCTTTCATATGCATCCTCCCCCCTCGCCTACATGTGTCCCTCGTTACATCACGTCACGCCAATGAAACAATCGGCACGTCAAAAGAGATCTTCTGGCCCGCAGAGAGACAGAGCGAGAATGTGCACTATTATTAAAGCCGTAACAGATAGCCCACATTGAGCACGCGAAGGCCTCGCGGCTCCGAGGCCTCGCCCCCTGGCGCCCCCTCCTTGATATTCACGCCGGGTCACTGTGGGATCGCTGTGAGTGACAGCTTCAATAGGGCTAATTGCAGTGAGCTGCAGGCTCCCAGTTATGGTGTGTGAGGACTCCACCCACTGTGGAGCCACCTCTTAACCGGACGCTAAGCTAGGCCTCGGACAGTCGTTGAACTAGCATGTGATGGAACTCACGGTGAAAGAGAACATGTTATTGTCTTCAAAATATGTCTCTTTGTTTTTGGGGTTCGGTGAGGGGTGTCCACACGGCAAGTATTCGGTGTGACCTCCTTTAAAGCAAAAACAAAAACAACAACAGAAGGCATCTTTGACAGATAAATGGAATACGACCCTAAAACACCCGTGCGACTAATGCCGTTTACTACGTCGCGGTGACCGCGGTGGTGCAAAAAAAGCTAAGCTCGTCATGGCTCAAGGTGTTTCCACTCTACTCTTAAAAAGATGACAGTGTAATTTACAGATTCAGAAATTAATTGGTTATGATCTTAAAATGGAGTAAAATTCAAATTACGGAAAAATGTTTCTCCTGATATTTCAAACCACATGCACTTTGACATTTTAATGCTTGCTGTGGTTCTTCTTCTTCTTCTTCTTCTTTTTCTTCTCATTCTTCTTATTCTTCTGATTATTATGATTATTATTGTTCTTATTATTCCAATTCTTCTTCTTCCTCTTCTTCTTTTTCTTTTTCTTCTTTTTCTTATTCTTCTTTTTCTTCTTCTTCTTTTTCTTCTTTTCTTCTTCTTATTATTATGATTATTATTGTTCCAATTCTTCTTCTTCTTCTTCTTCTTCTTTTCTTCTTTCTTCTTACTCTTCTTATTCTTCTTATTCTTCTTCTTATTATTATGATTATTATGATTATTATTCTTATTATTCATAGTAGTAGTAGTCGTATTGTGATATTACTATTATTATTATTAATAATAATAATAATAATGTTGTTGTCATATTATTATTATTATTATTATTATTATTTGATAGCAAAAATTTGCAAACTGATTTAACAAACTAGGGTAAACTTAAAATGTGTGACATGAGTAAGCAAAGTGTGTGTGTGTGTGTTGCGTGTGTGCATGTGTGTATGTGTGTGTGTGTTGCGTATGTGTGTGCGTGTGCGTGTATGTGTGCATGTATGTGTGTTTGTGTGTGTGTACGTGTGTGTGTGTGTGTGTGTGTGTGTGTGTGTGTGTGTGTGTGTTCCAAAAGAAGGTTATTTAACAAATGTTACTTCCCTATAACATAATTAAAAGGAAAAAAAAACATTATAAAGCAACCAGCAACTCCTGCATTGCCTGTTGCTGAGCTAAGTGTAACGTTACGGTTACGTAAACATAGCGATGGCGTTTTCTAGTGTGGCTCATGCAATCGTAATTAGCTCATGTGGGAGAGTGTTTTTAACTGTACACAGTTTAACTTTGTGGGAAGGACCGGGAACCTTATTTTCTACCTTCAACTTTAAAAGCACCACATAGAACCAGACAATAGAATATTTGAGTTACAGTTCAGAAATATAGATGATGAAAGCAAGCCAAATATGACTGAGATGTATAAGAATGATTTATATCAGATTTATGTAACGCATTTCTAAGTATTCGACCTGACTGAGATTAAGTGATGGCAGTAGAATGTGTGAACGATTAAGTACTCAATGTTTTTTTAGAGGTTCCAATTACTCAAATATCCTGTGACTGTAAAGTGTCCTTGAGAGTTTTGAAAGGTGCTTATAAATGAAATGTATTATTATTATTATTGTTGTTATTAATATTATTATTATGATGATGATTATTATTATTATTATTACTCAATTCCTGCGTGCCCTTGTTGAGAAATGTCGCTATATTATGTGTACGACTGATACCAGTCTTTGAAGTGACCACTGAGCGAAGCTGAGCCGTGAAGAGAACTAATAGTGGGGCGACCTGGCGAGGCAGCGGACACACACTGATGTAAGGCGGCCCATTCCGCAGTGGAGACAGCACAGTTTAGAGTTTGTTGTGTCTGCAGCCTCGCCGGTCAATCTAATCGGGGGGGCTGGGGTCTTCAGTCGGCTCCCATGTTGCTTTACCTTCATTAACGGAGGATCGCTACTCGCGTTCTTGTACTTCCTTCTTCCTCTTTGTCAATATGTTTTTCAGGTGATGACTGATTTTGCAGTCTTACTTAGTTCCTGTTTTTGCGTTTAGGCGTGAGTAAGCCATCGTCTGATAGCTTGCATGTATACAATATTACTCTGAGGGGGGGATTAGGGCCCGCACTGGGCCTTTTAACTTCAGTCCAGGCTGCATC
The DNA here is from genome assembly GCF_051943395.1 of Hippocampus bargibanti. Lineage (NCBI taxonomy): Eukaryota > Metazoa > Chordata > Actinopteri > Syngnathiformes > Syngnathidae > Hippocampus > Hippocampus bargibanti. Next base: position 2,777,294 of record NC_142745.1, on the reverse strand, counting down.
CTGATACCCCGGTGTGACTGGTTGGAGGGGGTAATTCGCTCAGCCAGATACACAAGCTTTTAGAGGTTCCACATGTGCTCTGGCACCAGACAGGAGAGAGGCCGGTAAGTTTCATTAATTGTGGCAACATTCCTTGTGCCGTTGTCAGAGGCTTTTATGAGTATTCGCCTTGCCCGTAGGTTGTCATTATGCCTCATTTGGAGGCTGAACCTTTCTCGTGGCTGTCGAGCTGTAAATGTTGAAGGAGGAGGGCGGAGAAAAAAATAAAGAAAAGCTTTCCGGGAGGAGATAAGCAATGCTCCGAAGAATAAACAACATATTATAGATAATGAATTTGAATTGAGTTGCAATCCTACCTGAATTTGTCACGGGTTTGGAAGGCGCTGATGGCGGTTGCGGATCCCAAAAAGCGGGCAGGAGGGAGCAGCAGGTTGTGTTTGAGAAATTGTATTAAAATAAAGTCAGCAGGAACAACATCTAAAACATCAAAATCGTCTAAACAGAAAAAAAGTATCAAAAGAAAAGCAAGATTAAAAGTCCGCCAAGGTGAAAGAAACACATGCATATAACATGCATCGACAGCATTCAACAAACAATGACCCGACAGCGAATGGTCGTGCCAGGAGTCCTTTTGAGTGTCACTGATTGTTACGACCAGCACCTGCGAGGCAGCAGGCAGGGCTGACAGCGCTACCCGTTGGTCGCCAACCAGATCATGACAGAATTAAATTGTCAGAATTTGGAACAAACACATGAAGTGTTCTTAACTTCTTAACTTATGTTCTTTTAACTGACTGGGAGGCACCCAAATATTTGCACTTTTCCCCTGTCAGGCATCCTGGAGTCTGCCTGAATGAGGAAACTCATAGGGTGGATTTATTGCAGCAATCACACTAATAACAGTAAATCCAAAGTAATTGACATGTCAAAATGTCTTCTTGGAGGAGGATGGGGGGGAAAAAAAGAGACTTTGTTTTCTGACAGAGACCTTTAAACATGGAGAGATGATCCAGCAGGTTGAAAATGAGAAGCAGACTGATTGTCGCTGCAGGCATTAACCTCATTTTCGTTCGGGTCGGGCCGGGCCGAGCTACTGAAAGAACTTGTGCTCCCGCTGACGGGCTTGACGGGAACTTGCCGACAAGGTATCAGCGATACCTGGCTCAGATCACGTCACAACTGAATTGAGAAGCATCCAGTCAGTCAAACGTAGAGTGCAGAAAAAAAGGCGAATTTAAATGGATAATGGAATGTGGGGTCTTGATTAATGAACGTCATCTATATTTTCCTAGTAATTAAAGCAAATTATAAATTCCAGATAGCTTGCTGTGTCCCTCAAGGTAGTTTAGACTCGGATTTAAAGGACAACCGACGTCTCCGGACAAGTTGTGTTCATAATTTGTAAAATGGCTTCAAATGACTTCTTCTGAGCGTATTTTGCAAAGATTCCACCGCATATAGCTATATTTTACGTTTTGAGACTCGCGCTGAATATTCGGAAGTCTTGTTTTTGAGTTGGTGACAAGTCCGCACGTGACGTCACTAAAGGAACGCCCCCTGACCGAAAAAAAGACACATTGTAGCAGTCCTTCCATCACGTCAATGTATTTTGCTGTATTGTTTGGTCTGAAAACCTTGTGTTGCAACCAAAAGCCGCCAGAAGAGGGTGTCGAGCGAGGTGTTTCCGTACACATTGCATGCAAACGTATTCATATTCCTATTTTATTTATTTTTTTCCACAAAACCATAAAATACTGCTTTGTCTCTCATTTTGGTGAGTGGATGACCACAGCAAAGAAAAAGTCTGCTTCATCTTCCTAGCGGTCGTTTAATTACCAGTGCGTGAGTGTGTGTGTCCTGCTCAGTTGGCGCTTTGCTGTGAAGAGTGAATGAGGGGCACGGCCGCCATTCGACTGCAGATCAAAAACACATCAGGCGGCGCACGGATGACAAACAGTCAAAACAGAACCTGATCTCGGGGGGTAATTACCGCTGTTTGTTTAATCTCTGTGACGCGCTTTCGAAAAAGCAAAACCGCTGATGCTGCTTGTCTTCTCCCTTTAGCTGAGGTGAGGAAAAGGATTATGTATGTGTGTGTGCGTGTGTGTGTGTGTGTGTGTGCCCTCAAATCTCACTCAAATGCATAATTGGCAAACGTCAAATTTATAGGATGAAGCGAAAACTCAAATGGATGTCGCAAAAATCCAAACACTTTTATAAATAAATGTTTTACGTCAGCCAACATTTTGTCATGAAAATTATTGCACACTTAAATGAGGATTAAATAAAATGGCAACACCCCCATTTTTGTGTGTGTGTGTGAAATGCAAAATGCCAAAGACAGGCTAATAGGATTTCACATATAAGTGATATTATTCCTCAACAATTAAGGAGCTCATGAGAGAGAGAGAGAGAGAGAGAGAGAGAGAGAGAGAGAGAGAGAGAGAGAGAGAGAGAGAGAGAGAGAGAGAGAGAGAGAGAGAGAGAGAGAGAGAGAGAGAGAGAGAGAGAGAGAGAGAGAGAGAGAGAGAGAGAGAGAGAGAGAGAGACAACATAAATGGTGGTCCACTGACTACTCACAACACAAAATTTGGTCGTCATTCCATGCTGTCAAAACATGCACTGAAAATGGCTTGAAAAATCTGTGGTCTTGCCATGGTGTGAACATTTTTAATGGGCTTCCAAAAAAAATAAGAAAAGGCCAAGCTACAAATAGAAGCATCGCATCATCTCCAGCTCACAATAAGTTCATTCCATCCCCCAAAGCCCTTGGCTACTATTTGCGGAAACACTTCATTTTTAATACATGTACAACAAATACACTCAGGCACTTGAGTCCAACCAGGCCCATGCTCTTGGCATTCTATCATAGAGCCCAATGATGACTTTCCCCTTTGGTCTATTGAGTTCCTCCTCCATCGGAAACATCTTCTCCCATTCAGCGTGTACCCCCCCCCCCCCCCCCCCGCACACATCCACACGCACATACCCACATGAACAACATTTTGTGGTCATGTAGTGACAAACCCGGGGGATGAGAAGAGCTTTCATGCTGACAGGATGTCAGAGCTCAGCGGGAGACGGCTAACTAGAGGGAGCATCAAAGAACAGCTAAATCAGCTCGCTTCCACCAGCAAGCACACTCTTCGCATTCCTCTAAGATGCATATATGAGGGGGTGGGGGGTACTTGGAAACTCCCATTCTCACAAAAAAAAAAAAAAAAAAAAAAAAAAAAACAAGGCTTTGGAGAAAATGTGTGACGTGCATTGTATTGTAGCTTTCTGTTTTTTTAACTCATTCACTGCCAGATTGTGTGCAAAAATGTGTCCACTCCAGCGCCAGAGTTTTTGTTATTTTCACTCAAATTGCAAAAACCACAGAATATTGAGTTTTAGGACTACATAAAGGACAACCGACGTCTCCGGACAAGTTGTGTCCATAATTTGTAAAATGGCTTCAAATGACTTCTACTGAGTGTATTTTAATAAGATTCCACCGCATATAGCTATACTTTACATTTTAAAACTCGCGCTGAATATTCCGGAAGTCTTGTTTTTGAGTTGGTGACGAGTCCGTACGTGACGTCACTAAAGGACCGCCCATGACCGCCAAAAAGACACATTATAGCAGTCCTTCCATCACGTCAATGTATTTTTCTGTACTTGTTTGGTCTGAAAACCTTGTGTTGCACCCAAAAGCCGCCAGAAGAGGGCGACCAAGCTCCATGGAAGGAATTTATCAGCCTGTGGAAACGGGCTGATTCATTCCTCACAACAGCGGTGGCCCTTTTTGGGTGCGACATTCCCCTCCGCCCGTTTGCCTCAAAATGACACGGAATAAATTCTTTACTCGATTGCAAACATGTATGCTTTCCTCTTCAGAACTATTTGAATCATATTCATAACTGGATGTGTAACAAGAAAGCATCTTCTCCGAATCTGAAGCCATTGTTTTGATTCTCCTGCAATGCAAGACGTCTTGGCGTGACGTCACAAACTGGGGGCGGGACTTTATGAAAATGCCCAATCCGCAGCTCAATTTTTTGCTGAGTTTGGACACTTGAAGTCATTTTTATTGGTGTTTTGCATTTGACTAAAAATATACTGCGTGTTTTGGGTATTTTAGATGCTGTAAAATGTTTTTCTGATGTCAGTTACAAAACAAAAAAAGTGATGTTGGTTGTCCTTTAACAATTAGAATATTGTGCAACTGTAGACAAAAACTGCTTTCTTTGGTTTCCCCCACTGTGCTCACAGGAGCGAAGAGGAGTCTGAGACGAGAGTCTGAGACGGACACCCAGCGGGGGTCTTCTTCATCCATCTTCTTCCTGCCTCGCCCCCTCCTCACCCATCCTCACCCTTCTGTCTCCAACGTAACCTCCGGGCACCTGTCTCCCCCTTTAGGATTGTTTTGCCGCTCCTCGGTCCATCCCCTCTGCCTCCCCCCTTACATCATAACCACTTTTCCTTTCATCCTTTATTGTGAGCTGTCTGGTGACCCATCCCCCCCCCCTTTTTTCAGTTTTTTTTTTTTTTTTTTGGATGGACAAATTGACAATGGCGCCGCCGCTCGGTCTGGCGTCGGGGCCTTCCCATACCAGCAACATGCCTTGGATGCTTTGCGCGCGCTCGCATACTTTCACATGACGCCAAGGTAACTAGAATGATTTACATGCAAAGCATTTCACCATTTACTGCATGCTCCCTTTGTCGTGCTACTGTCTAGTGATGAGCCTTTGTGATTGTGATGAATCCCTCCTTTGCTTTTTTTTTTTAACTTCTCACTTTGTCAGCAGGCAATAAAGTCAATTTACTCCTCAGGCAAACAATACCTTGACTAATAAATGCCGTAAATGGATTAGCGAAGACAGTCATGACAGTATGTCGCGCGAACAAGTTTCACAAGGTACATTGAAGCTACGTTGCTAAAAGTGAAGTGAGATCTCTTCATTTCTTCAGAATCAGAATCATCTTTATTGCCAAGTATGTAGAACACACAAGGAATTTGTCTCCGGTAGAACACGCTGCACTAGTATCATCATAAGAAAAATGGAGGCACTATGCAGTTCTATTTGGGTTACTGTTTAAGAGTTAATGGATTGGTTGAAGAAGGTGTTTAAAGGACAACCAACGTCACTTTTTTGTTTCTTAACTGACATCAGAAAAATGTTTTATAGCATCTAAAATACCCAAAACACGCAGTATGATATTTTTATTCAAATGCAAAACACCAATAAAAATGACTTAAAGTGTCCAAAATCTGCCAAAAATTGAGCTGCGAATTGGGCATTTTCAGAAAGTCCCGCCCCCCATTCCGTGACGTCACGCCAAGACATCTTGCATTGCTGGAGAATCAAAACAATGGCTTCAGATTCGGAGAAGATGCTTTCTTGTTACTCATCCAGTTATGAAGATGATTCAAATAGTTCTGAAGAAGAAAGCATACATGCTTGCAATCGATTAAAGAAGTCATTCCGTGTCATTTTGAGGCATCTGGACTGCAATGTATCGTAGCAGAAAAATGGCGACCAGCTCCCATGAGGAATGAATCAGCCCGTTTCCACAGGCTGACAAATTCCCTCCATGGAGCTTGGACGCCCTCCTCTGGCGGCTCTTGGGTGCAACACGAGATCCCCAGACCAAACAAGTACAGCAAAATACATTGATACATTGGCAGTCACGGGCGTTCCTTCAGTGACGTCACGTCCGGACTTGTTATCAACTCAAAAACAAGACTTCCTGAATATTCAGCGCGAGTCTTAAAACGTAAAATATAGCTAGAAGCGGTGGAATCTTATTAAAATACGCTCAGTAGAAGTCATTTGAAGCCATTTTACAAATTATGGAAACAACTTGTCCGGAGACTTCGGTTGTCCTTTAAATGTCGATTTGATTTGGTGCTCTTCCATTGATAAGGTCACAGTGTCTCACAGATTGACAGGTATGCTCATCTCGTGTAGCTACAACAACAATGACAAATGTAAACATGAACAAAAATAATTCAAGCAAACAGCGAATTCTGGGTTTGTGAAAGATTCAAAACATGTTCAAAACAGGCTTATTTTCTTGTCATGCGGAATTTTTCAACCTCTGCTAATCCATAATGGTGGTGACAATGGAGTTTGCAAAACTATTGCACCCATTTGTAAATGATATTGTTATTTTGCCAACAATAATTTGTGGCTGCCCCTGACGACATTTCGAATGAAAGGGAAAAAAAGATATAATTCCCTGAAATAATCCAAATCTACAGAAAACTCGATATTCAGAACGGATGTTATGTATAACAATCAAACTTTAATAACTAACTAGGTCAGTTAGCTACAATCTGCCTTAGGGTTCATTAGCTGTTGGGGTCAACCAGTTCTAACATTAGCCATTGTTGTATTCCTCTTTGTCTCGCACTTTGACAATTTCTGTGTGCATCTGTTTTTTTTTGTAAGGGGGCGGTGGGGTTTTTCATGTGTAAAGGACTCCTTTCTATTTGAGAAAGACTAGCAGGCTCTTCCGAATGACAATAAACGTTTGAATCACTTGGTATTTACTGCTGAAGAGGTGGAGTATATTAAGTCAAAAGGCTGATTGTTGTGTTTGCCTTTGCTAATTGGCTAGAAGGCAATAAGCTGTAGATACAAATCAGAGGGAAAGCCGTGATCAGAGGAAAAGGACGCTGGGGAAAAGTAAAGCTGCAGATTACCCCATCAAAAAAAAAGAACGTTTGGTTGGCATTATAAAAACATGCGGCCCAGTGTTGTTTATTCAAAATGTGATTATATTTTGGGCATTCCCACAAGCTGATTGAGATTGTGTACAATCCTAACGTCGGAACAACACATCTGAACCACCGTGTCGAGGAATAATTAAAATCTTCCCTTCGAGATGATCAGTTGGAAACGTCGCACCGTGGGTACTTGTATAGCTAGTAATCAGGACAAGCTGTGAGGAGACTTGGCATCAACTCTCGACCGCAATTTCTTCCTCCGTACTGGAAGAGGACGTGGAAAAATAACAGGGGGGAAAATGTCGCTATAGAATTTGTGCTGGACGAGCAGAAAACTAGCCATGCCTATGATGTGCTGTAAGCTACGATGACAAACCGCATGCCTAAAAGGGACTTATTCTATATATGCGTGTCTGTGTGCACGTGCACATTTATGTGTATCACATAGTGCCCTTCAAAAAAAAAAAACCCTGAGAGACTACTCGTCCACTTTTTTTGTCAGAGAAAGCACAATTTGTGTTTTCTCCTTACATTCAAGTGGTATAGTGAAGTAAGGGGTTGAGGGGCAGAGCAGCTTAGCTTGGTGGTTGAATTTTAAAAGCCAAAAATTTGGGATCTGAAATGGTCACGGCTGTAACCGGTATTCACAGTGAATTTCCGGCCACGGTGGCATGCCTAAGTCCCCCTGATTATTTTCTGGTTCAAGGGTTGCTACATTTCAAAGCGGTGGGCCTGACCGCGTCTGTGGTTCAGTGTCGTTAAGGGCGCCTATATTTCTGTGGAGAAAACACACAAAAAGCCTCAAGCTAAATTAGAAGTGACGATCAATCACGCAGAGTTCTCATTCTTCCACCGGGGTGTGGTGTCGGTGTGGCTCGGACGCGCATACTGACACCGAGTGGGCTGATATTTGACCATGTGTTGGTTATAAAAGGCTGAACTTATAGTGAGGCGTGGGAAAGTCGAGTGGAGCTTGGAGTATGCAAGCAATGACTAAGGCTCTGTCCTGTGAGAAGACGTTTTAGTGGAAATACATCATCACCAATATGCCATTCAAATGAATGTGAAGTGACAGCTGAGGATGCTGTTTGTGTACATTTGCATGATGCAGAATTTCGTATATTTGCGAAATGTGACAAGTGACAACTTGAATGGTTTGATTTTTTTGGGGGGCTTTTGTTTTGTGTACTATAGCCTGTTATAAAAGTGAGGCTGTGGGTTAAGAATATCTAGGAATCTAGCTAGCTGGCGAGCTAGCTAGGTGGGGAGGTAGGTAGTTATTTAGCTTGCTAGCTAGGTAGGTCAGTAGTTATCGAGTTAGCTAGTTAGCTACCTTGGTAGCTGTATATCCATCGAGCTAGCTACCCAGCAAGCTAGACAGCTAGCTAGGTAGCCAACAAGGTAGCTAGCAAGCTATCTAGGCAGCTGTCTATCTATCCAGCTATTTAGCTACCTAGCTAGCTAGATAGCTAGTTAGCTAGATATGGATTCTGTTATCCTTGGAAAGCGCCTTCATCAGTCGTAAACAGAACCCTTGATGATGAGCTTCAAAAGTTATCATTTTTGGGGTGCAATCAGGAAACTAAAATGTGAAACATTTTCCTGTTTTTTTTTTAATAATAAATACATATTGTATTTGCAGCTCAGTCCAAACAGGACATGGCCCTGTTTCTACAACCTGGCAAAAAAAAAATACAAAATAAATTAAACACTTAAAAACATTCTATAAAACCATCTTTCAAAGCCATGAGACGCATATCTTGTACAGTACACGGTTGCTTAATATTTGACGTGTGTAAATAATGCAACTCCATTGGACACAGATAAAGCATGGTAAATTGCTCGAGAAACATTGTAATCAATGGCTCTGCGGTCTGCCACGCACTTAGACTCAATACTGAACACATGCATGGCCTCCCTTTTCACAGATGACCATTTTCTGTGTTTAGGGTTGTGCCTATTTATTTATTGAATGGAATTCAATGTCCCACATTGACGACATTACACAACAAAATTGTCAAGAATCACTATCAGGCTGTGTCATCATTACAAGTAGGAAATTCTGTCTGGCCTCCCAGCTCAATAGTTGAAGGACAAAGTAAGCTAAGATGAATTTCTGCTGTACATGGTCCCTATTGACTTTGTGATGTTTTCCTTGTCTCCTTCTCACGGAAAAGACAAGCTCTTAACAGAATAAAACATCTTCCAAGGTTGTGTGATTATAATTACACGCTATTGAATGTTTGCCATTCAAACAATTTCCTCTTCAAATCCCGCGTGTACTTTTCTAAAATCGCCAATCATTTATTTTTTTGGGCTGCAGCCATTGCTTTGACCTTCTCTTCTTGCAGCCTTTTGCAGATCGAGACAGTCAGACTCAGGGGACCGGATGTCATTAACAGCTGGGAGTGTCGTCAATGGTGAACTATAGTCTCGATTAAGTTGTTAAGGATGTGGTGGCCTTGACCACAACATGAAAAGTAAGGTGGAAGAAAGCACCAAAGAGACACATTTGTTGAGGTTTCATTCCCGAGTCTATTTTGTAAACATGCCAAACGAAGCATAAGACTGGCCATTGTTTGTGAGCCGCCTCATTGTAAAGTCAACTAACGGGAACGAAAGAGCAACATGTGTCACCTATTTGGACACACAGTACAATATACTGTTGGAGAAATCATGCTCCTTGACTATTTCTTCCAACACATTACGTGTTCCGTCCAATGCGCAGTCAATACTTCCACAAAGCATTTTTTTCCACCCGTTTTGTGTTAGTGTACGTATATTTGTCAGCATCACATCCATCAAACTGTAACTGGATCATTGCGCAGAAGTGCAAATGTCCGAACAAATGCGATCGACTTGAGGAGGGGATAAGCTTCAACTTTCAATGACAGCGATGATGAGGGAATGCAACAAATTCTATCGTGGGATTCATGCAGCACTCAATCTTCTTCTTAACACTTGTTAATGACTGTATAAATGTGTTGAGTAAATATTTGGTTGTCACAATGACTACAATAATACCAGAACAAGATGATGTGAGTCAATCGCAAAATCGTGACATAAAAACAAAGGGACTGGATTCAATTTCACAAGGGATGGGGTGGCAGGGAGGATCACCACAGCCAAATAGTAAATGAGAATATCACATTTTCAATTTGCGGTTACAGTCAAGGTTGACATTGTACTACGGAAACCTTCTGATGTCAAACATGCTAGCCAGTGTAACGTATTGGAACATTGAGAGGGAGACTCCGGATGGAAATGAAACGTCCTGCATTGCACTTTTTAACATTTGTAATTGCCATACAAATGCAAAACAAAGTTAGAAGCTTTATTCCACCATCTATTTCATTTCATTCGTCCACTTATCTTCCTTTCGAGTCGGGACAGATGTGAGGTATGCACTTTTCAATTGTCGCGGTTCAACGTGTCACTAGATGCTTATAGGGTCCATTTTACTTGTACAAAAACTAAGATGAATAGATTCCATTCAAGAGGTAAAGTAAAATGGTCCTGTCATCTTGGAAAAATGTGCAAGGTATAATTGAGGACTTTGAATCATACCGTCACTGCTGTTTTATCTTGATAACACGGCTGCGCACACACAACAAGGCATTGAAAATGTCAGCTTGCCATTTTTTTTTGAAGCGATTGACTGATGAAAGGTATAATTTTGGAAAGCAATTTTGCCCCTTCAAAAAGCTTCAAGTGCTATATTAGGTCGGAATGTGAAAGCTGTCCAGGCAAAAAATGATCCAATTTTCTCTGGCTTTAATTACAAAGAGGATCTCATTTCATTGGCTCAGCAATGGCTGACCCCCTTTTTTGAAGATCATTGTGGAAAATGATCAAGTCAGGCATATCCAGAATGTTCTAATCTGGGTTCCTTATTAGTGAAGCCATATGAAACACGCACTTCCAGTTAAGGAATGTGGCAATCAATAAGAATTCATGAGAAATAGAGAGAGAGAGGGAGGGGCGGGGGGTAGAGTGAGAGAGAGTCAGAGAAAGAGTGAGTCATGAGAGAGTCACAGAGCGATTAAGAGTCGGGTGGGAAGGTAGAGAGAGGGGAGGGTGATAGTGAGAGTGAGTGAGCGAGTCTGAGGGAGAGAGAGAGAGATTCATAGAGTCATAGAGGGAGTCAGAGAGAGTCATAGAGGGAGTCAGAGAGCGAGTCAGAGAGAGTCAGAGAGAGAGAGTCATAGAGGGAGAGAGAGAGAGATTCATAGAGTCATAGAGGGAGTCAGAGAGAGAGTCATAGAGGGAGTCAGAGAGCGAGTCAGAGAGAGAGTCAGAGAGAGAGTCATAGAGGGAGTCAGAGAGGGAGTCAGAGAGCGAGTGAGAGAGCGAGTCAGAGAGAGAGTCAGATGGAGAGTCAGAGAAAGAGAGTCAGAGAGAGAGTCACAGAGAGAGTCAGAGAGAGAGAGAGTCAGGAGAAAAGGGAGGGGAGATAGAGAGAGGGAAGAGGGGGGTGAATGAGAATGAGAGGCTGAGAGGGGGGGCGGGAGGGAGAGAGTGTAGACAGAGAGAGAGACAGACAGAGAAATTATACTGCCAACCACATTTAAAACGTGACTATAGTTAAAATGTAGCCTTTAATCAATCATTTGTTTGTTTGTTGATACATTAAAAAAACAATCCTTTCTCAGATGTCCTTTTACCAACTAAATAAAAGGATCCATTGTGGCTAATCCACCGCGCAGACTCATTGTGCCTGAGGTCATTTTAGTAATGGGCATCGCCCACTCTAATCTAAATAAATGTGCACATTTCCAAAAGCAGCTGACTTATGGAAAGCATGAATGTGTTTTGCATTATTATTTTTCCGGGAAACTTGAATGCACAGAACCTTGCATGCAATACATACTGAGTCAGATCCAGAAAAGTGGGTAGTGGCAAATATGTTGGTACAAAACAATGACACTAAGTCATGCAAACCCATGATCAGCGTGGAAATAAAAACACTCTAGGCTTTGTGTGTGTATGTATGTTTATGCATGTATGCCATTTATGCTTTGTTCTAGTTTTAATCAAAACGTCATGATATTATGACAATTACAGTAAAGTCTCGTTATATCGATATCGGATATAGCGATAGTCCCGGTTATATCGATACTATTTCTATGCACGCACGGAGAAAATTACATGCGCGCAGGGTCGGATATATCGATAGTCCCGGTTATATCGATATTTTTCGGACTCCCTAGAATATCGATATAACGAGACTTTACTGTAGAAGATTTAGAACCCAAGCAAACCAATCCGTCTAGAATTTCTTGTAACTACAATTTCTTCAGAGCTCAATGAGCCTTCGTCTGTTTGCCTTGTTGACATCATGCCAACCAAAGCAAGCCAAATGAGTAAATTTCATGCCACGGCAAAGTCCACCAAGTGTCAGCTTTGGTCATATATGTCATGGGCAGAGTGAAACGAAGAAAAGTGAGTTTTGCACACTGGGGAGAGACGTGTCTGGAGGCTCGTTTGTAAGCGCTGCGGGTGTGACAGGTCGGCTACCAACTCAAAGGCAACAACTCCCACGTCATGACTCTTTGTGCAACAAGGCTGCAGGACATTCCTCTACTGTTTCGAGACTCTTAACTGCCATCAACTGCCCTGAGCAGTTTGTAGGACTTGCATCGGCCTCTATTAAAGGACAACCAACGTCTCCGGACAAGTTGTGTCCATAATTTGTAAAATGGCTTCAAATGACTTCTACTGAGCGTATTTTACAAAGATTCAACCGCATATAGCTATATTTTACGTTTTAAGACTCGCGCTGAATATTCAGGAAGTCTTGTTTTTGAGTTGCTGACGAGTCCGTACGTGACGTCACTAAAGGAACGCCCGTGACCGAAAAAAATGACACATTGTAGCAGTCCTTCCATCACGTCAATGTATTTTGCTGTACTTGTTTGGTCTGAAAACCTCGTGTTGCACCCAAAAGCTGCCAGAAGAGGGCATCCAAACTCCATATAAGGAATTTATCAGTCTGTGGAAACGGAGGTGGCCATTTTGTGCCTCTTTTTGGGTGAGACATTTCGCCCGAATGTTGCCTCAAAATGGCACGGAATAAATTCTTTAATCGATTGTAAACATGCATGCTTTCCTCTTCAGAACTATTTGAATCATATTCATAACTGGATGTGTAACAAGAAAGCATATTCTCAGAATCTGAAGCCATTGTTTTGATTCTCCAGCAATGCAAGGCGTCTTAGCGTGACATCACGAACTGGGGGCGGGACTTTCTGAAAATGCCCAATTCGCAGCTCAATTTTTTGTAGATTTTGGACACTTGAGTCATTTTTATTGGTATTTTGCATTTGAATAAAAATATCATACTGCGTGTTTTGGCTATTTTAGATGCTATAAAACGTTTTTCTGATGTCAGTTAAGAAACAAAAAAGTGACGTCGGTTTTCCTTTAAATAACTTTTGAGAAAATAGAGCAGATGGCTTGTTTGTGGTAAACTGCATGACACCACCAAGAAACCTCTACTTGGCACTTGGAAAAAAAAGAAGACCTGACGCTCACTTCAAATAAGCCCAACGCTAGCCAGAGCCAGATTTTTTTTTTTTTTTTTTTTTTCGGGGAGTCGCATCCTCAGGGCAAAGATGAGATAAGAACGTTTGATAGAATTAAGACAACGTCAGATAACCACTTGATGAGTCCTGTGAAGATAAAGCAGTGACGGACATGTCTGATAATAGTGCAAACAGAGAGAAAGTGGAGATTAAGGGCTTTCTTTTGAGGCTCTTAAGTGGACTGCCCAGAGGACACTCCAGAACATGGCTCATCTGTCAGGAATGGGGGCAATGGATACTGTCACTGACACTTTGTCCAGAAAGAGATAGCATCTAGGAATGCCAGAGAATATCTTGTGCAGTGGAATTTCATTTTTTTAAAGACTTTACAAAAAACGAAAAACGTAATAAATAACCTCGCTGAAAGCAAATCTCCAACGTACGGAAGGACAATGTTGATGGTTTTGACAGGTGAAATATATTTTTTTTTTTAAATGACGGGCATATGAAACTATGTATCATTTGAATTGTGCGTATAGTCTCTAAAAATAACATTTGAAATGTTTATCCTATGCAAGATCCATCCTTTTGATGTCAAAGCCAAATGTTTTCAGGCATCATCCGTATAAAAAGGACTTCAGATCCTTGTCCTTGGACATAGGTTCATTTTTGTCAACGAATATAAAACAGTTGTCTCGGTGTAACATACAACGATTCACCATTGCGTTATTTATGTGTTTTCCTTCTAAGTTCGCCATCATCACGGATCAAGTTTTCAGACCAAACAAAGTGATGCAAGGTATGTCCTTTCTCAGTCAGGGGCGTTCCTTCAGTGACGTGGGGTGAGGACTCGTCACCAACTGAAAAACAAGACTTCCGGAATATTCAGCGCAAGTCTTAAAACAGAAAATATAGCGATATGCGGTGGAATCTTATTAAAATACACTCAGTAGAAGTCATTTTACAAATTATGGACACACCTTGTCCGGAGACGTCAGTTGTCCTTTAAATACTTCATACAGTAAATCACAGTGTTTACACCAATTATCTTCAAACGTGTCCTGTGTATTTATGTCTAAACTTGTTGACAGGCCGAGCTCATGACATCACCTCTTGTCACAATTTGGTCTTAAGTAAGCTAATGAATAAAAACCCAAAGCTGACTACGAATGTGATTTTAAGAAAACATAGTGAAGGCCGCATTGAAAAAATTGTCATCAGGCAGCTTTTCAACACATGCCTGTTCGCCCGTTTCCTATAATCTGTTATGACAGGTCACGGCTGCTTAAATACTAATTTTGCCTTGTGATGAAAGATAACTTGGCTCACGTTCATACAATCCCAAATTCAACCAGGTTTTAACACAAACGGCTCTGTGATGAGCTGTTTGTTTTTCACAGTAAAGCTAAACTGAATGAATTAGAAAAAGGTTAAAATGCCGAAATGGTAGTAATATACAGCATTCGGTTGAACATAAGCATGCCTCAACACGAAAAAAAAGGAAATGAGCAAACCACACAGCAAATGGAGGCTTTTATTTTAAAAGTCTGGCTGCAGGGCTTACATTTCAGTGTTAGACTCGGTCACTTACAAAGACATTGATTTATGAGAAATATTACGCACAAATTACTACATTTTTGCCTAGACTAGACATTATTTCCACCGCGTTTATTTTGGCATGAACAGTTTTCATGTTGGGGGACTGACTGTAAAGTCAAACCACGTTTCCCGCTTCCAAATTCGCAGTGAAGAGTAAATGCTACGAAGCAGACTGAAATCTATTTCACACATAAATAAATAAACACATTGTTTTCTTGTTTCCAAATATGCAAAACTAAAACACAATTCTAAAAAAAAACTACTTTGTAAATCAGAAAAGTACCATAATGCAACAAATGGCCAAAATGATCGGCAGCTAAATTTGGAGCAATGAAGATCCAACATTTTCCATGTCATATTTTCAAAATGTTTCGGATTGCAAACATATTTGGATGTCACCTCAACGTGATCAGAGTGTTTCTATCCGATAAATGTCATATAACCCGTTGACATCAACAATCGGATTTAAAAAAATTCAATATTCAAATACCACCAAATTTTGAACCACAGCTCATGTTTTGAGACGAAATAATGCTGTGCAATATCACATTCAAAAATGTCAGCTCTCCATAACCCTCAATATGATGTAATCCTTATTAGAAAACCCAAATGTCACATCTCAAAGATTTTTTTTCCCAGAAATTTCATAGTAATCGCCAACCGACAGCATCAGTACCCTTTAAAACAATTTAAAAACATGTTTTTTTTAATAAATACATTCTATGCATTTGGGTCCTCAATTGGAAGCCACAATTTTGTTTATCACATGGAAATAAAAAAAGGCTGATACGAGACTAGAACAGCCGATAACAGAATACTCATGTCTTAAAGGACAACCGACGTCACTTTTTTGTTTCTTAACTGACATCAGAAAAACGTTTTATAGCATCTAAAATACCCAAAACACGCAGTATGACATTTTTATTCAAATGCAAAACACCAATAAAAATGACTTAAAGTGTCCAAAATCTGCAAAAAAGCGAGCTGCGAATTGGGCAAAGTCCCGCCCTCAGTTCATGACGTCACGCCAAGGCGTCTTGCATTGCTAGTGAATCAAAACAATGGCTTCAGATTCGGAGAATATGCTTTCTTGTTACACATCCAGTTATGAATTCAAATAGTTCTGAAAAGGAAAACATACATGTTTGCAATCGATTAAAGAATTTATTCCGTGCCATTTTGAGGCAATATTGAGGGGAAATGTCTCACCGAAAAAAAGGCACAAAATGACGACCTCCTGTGGCCACCTCCGTTTCCACAGGCTGATAAATTCTTTATATGGAGCTTGGACGCCCTCTTCTGGCGGCTTTTGGGTGCAACACGAGGTCCCCAGACAAAACAAGTACAGCAAAAAACATTGACGTGATGGAAGGACCGCTACAATGCGTCTTTTTTTTTTTCGGTCAGGGGCGTTCCTTTAGTGACGTCACGTACGGACTCGTCACCAAATCAAAAGCAAGACTTCCTGAATATTCAGCGCGAGTCTTAAAATGTAAAATCTAGCTATATGCGGTGGAATCTTATTAAAATACGCTCAGTAGAAGTCATTTGAAGCCATTTTACAAATTATGGACACAACTTGTACGGAGATGTCGGTTGTCCTTTAAATTGAAAAAATAATAATACACTCGCCAATGCATTTTAACGGGTGCCAGTTACACAGATTTTCGCTATTCGCAGGTCGACGTGCTCAAAAACAAATTGTTAATGTGTTGGGGGAGCATAGTATGGCATATAATCATAGCAAAGTTTGAACTATGAATTTAGGTAATTCTTCATAGGAGTGTTGCTCATTTTCACGACCATAATTCCAGCAGTACTTGGTCCCAAAACCTTGCAAACAATGTTTGCTGTATTCGCAGAAGCAATGATATGAAGTACATATGAAACATCAACATTATTTCGTATCCAACCACAATAAAAGCATGGCTTCGAGTGCTCGAGTCACACGTCAATGCAATAGCCTTCAGTCCTGTGGAGACTTTACCATTTGCTTCTTAATCTGCTGAATTTTCAGTGTATAATACTCCTCTTGAAGCTTGAGGACTGCCTCCTGTCTTCTGAGCACCGACATTTCCAAATCCATTCTCTCTTGCGAAGTGTTGCAGTGCGCCGCATGTGTGAAAGGAAAGCAGTGGGAATTGGACTGCTCCCCTGAGGCTCCAGAATACTGAGGGCTAAACTGCACGGCAAATTGTTTGGGAATGTTGCAAAAAGGGGTCAGTCTTTGTCGTGGCGTAGTCGCCGACGGATCTGCACCAGAGGCTGGCATCACAAATTCCACCTGCTCGTCTTTTGGTTTTAATTGCTCGCCAGTGGAGAACATGCTTTCATCTTTGCTGCCACTAGAAGGGAAGACATTTGGGATTCATTACTAAATCAGAACCTTAGTACAGAAGAACCTGAACCCACTATAAGCATTTTCTTATCATTGCTTATTGACTTTTTTTTCTACGGATCAGGAGAAAAAGTCACATAAACACCTACAAAACAAAACGCTCTGTGGCACTGATTCAAAGCTTTTCAAAAATAACTTCAAAAATATTGATCGATACAACACCTGTTTTGTTGACTTTCCACCAAGTCAAAAGGTTGTGAGTCTTCATCTTGCTGCAGTACGGAAGGATTCATCACAGAAATCACAATCTGAGTCAAAGCACTGAACTGATCCAAGGACAGGTCATCATCTGTGAAAAGTAACAAATAAAATACAGTATAAAATACCTGGAACGCAACCGAATTGCCATGTTTTACATTATCACTTGATAAATCTAATAAAAAAACACAGAAGCCAATAAATAACTAACACAGTTGGTTCAAAGATTTTTTTAATGAATATTTCTCCATTGTGGGACATTGAAAGGCTTTCTGATTCTGATTACTCACCTGTACCCGTGTGCATCTTCTGTCGTTTTATCTCCTCCCTCGACTTTGCCAGCAGATTTTCCCACTTTTTAGTGCAGTCAGACACAGTCCGCTGCATCTGTGGAAATGCTATATTGATGTTGTGTGTGATCTCGTCCCAGGCCTGCCGTTTATCATATAAACCGGTGGCGCACTTCCCTTTGATTACTTCTTTTCTTTCGTGGACGAGTTGTGCAAGAAGAAAAGACTCCTGATCGGTCCAATTGGGTCTGCGCTTCCGGCTTGACATCGATTCAAGTTGGAATGGCATAGTTAATTGATTATGTTTTTGATATTACTGGGATGCAGCACAGAAAAGTAGGAATCAGGCCAAATAAATCAGGAGTTCAAGATAATCTGCTAAAAGTCAAGTCACTCAAAGACAATATGTGTAATACATTTAAGAGGTAAGCAGATCAAGTAAAGCGTATCTTCACAACAGCATAGTAAGTACGGAAACTGATGTTCTTAACACGCTATCATTCGGAGTCGTGCAGAAATCCTTGAGGCTTTCTGTTCATTCGGTGTGTAAACGTCGGCGCGTGTTGATGACGTCATATCCGGATGACGTGTCTATTTGTTTACAGGAGGAGTCCCGAGACTGCTGCTCGTCTCATTGACATGGCTGTGGATATAACGCTACTTTTCAAAGCCAGTGTCAAAACAGTCAAAACCAGAAATAAAGCGATAGGGATAGGGTTCGATTCCACCAAAGATGAGATTTTCAAGCGGAGCAGAACGAAGAATGGTTTCTCTCCCAAAGCGAAAGAAGTGGTGAGTCTTGACTCGGTCTAACTGTAGCTAACCAACATGCTAGTGCCGAAGCAAACTCTTTCATTAATCGTTAAAATTATGTTTTGTGAAAACGTGTCACTCTTCGTTTGCTGGAATGTTAGCACGCGGTTATATGAAACTCAATTTCAAAAGAATTGTCGTTCTTGCATGTTTCCCTAGTGGACATGCTCGCATTAGCACTATTCACTTAACGTGTGCCAACTGCTCGTTGTTGTTGACTTTGTCTTTAGAAATAATCCTCTGCTGTGTGCCGTACTGAAAATATTTTTTTGGCGGGGCAGAACCAACTGTACAAATGTTATCATATTTTATTCTACCACTGATCACTTTAGCTCTGCTTTACACTTTGTATAGTTGTTTCTGAGAGGTACCACTTACCTTCTATACTTATTTGTCATGTACTGTACTGTACTGTATTTGTATGATGATACAAGAACAGCGTGTTCTACCGGAGAAAAAATCCTTGTGTGTTCTACACATTTGGCCAATTAAGATGAATCAGATTCTGTTATTCTTCTTTAATATAGTACTGCTCTGTTTATCTCCATTTTGCAGAATAATTAATGGTTTAATGTCAAGTACAGTAGGCATTGGAATGTTCAAAGTATAATGCGCGAAAAAGGTATTGTATTGCGGAAAGCCTTGAAGACCAATGCAGCCTCATCCAGTAGAACAGGCAACTGGACTTTTGTTCATTTCTTTGCTTTTGCAGTGCCTCTATTGGTGTATGGTGTGTGTGTGTTTATTTTGAATATCGACACAACCTTGGAAAGGGACGAGAAAGGGTTTTGCACAGGGCACCCTTCAAGATTGTGCCGTAATAATTTACAATATGGGACTGAATAATTGATCCTCTGATTTGGTGCATTTCTCAAAGGAGTGGTCTGTCATATATTTTGCACTGTGGACCATTTCGGAAGGAGATATTTTGACGGACAAGACTTTATCTTGCCTAGATTTGGAATAGCTTTTCCTGATATTTGTGAAGGGTTGTGATTTGTTCTCAAGTGGAGTAGCGATATCTCAACGTCACCACGTTTGCGGTATTTGGCTGCTGCCCAGGGTAGTTCTTTCCTGATATACTACTTGTCCGTGAACGTCGATGTTTGCTTTTGTCAAGCCAGATCTGGTTAAGATATCCGAGATTATCAAAGCGTCAAAAGTGGGCCAGTATCTACATTGCAGAGGTCAGCCCATATCGGCGTTTGCGGCTAATATTAATATTGGATCAAATTGTGCTATTGCAGCATTCAACCTGCTGGGAAGCTGCATGATGATTTTTATGACCTGTGTTTGACACGTCCACTTGAGACACCAACATTCCCCAGCAGTCCTCAAATTCATTTTTCAAATCAAAACATAGACAACACTGTTCTCATTTAATTGAAATTTAATAGGTCAAATCACCATCATATGAAACATCACATTTTTGTTGCCAGAAGACTTGGGACATCGCAAATATTTTTTCCAAATTGGTAATTAAAGTTTAATCACAGTCAGACTTGATCTTTATGTCATACTGTATCCATATACGTATTTGTAAATGACATGTTTATATTGTACCTCTTATATTGGTGTGTTGACATCAATAAATGTATCTTGTATTATACATTGTAGTTGGCGGCCTTTTTATTTGTTATTATTATTTTTTTATTATTATTGATATATTTGTTATCTGGCCCAAGGTACGATGTAACTGGGTTGTATTTTCTGACGATGTTACCTGATGGCAGTTTCATTTTCATCATAGGCAGCTGCCTAAAATAAAACCACTGTTTTCTAATGACCACCATGCCTTGAAGCAGTAATTCATGCCTTTGTCACATCTCGGCTCGATTACTGTAATGCGCTTTACTTTGGAGTCAGCCAATCCTCCATGAAGCGTCTCCAGCTGGTCCAGAATGCTACTGCTAGCCTCTTGACTGGTACACACAACTCTGAATCTGGCATCCCTTCACACATTCTACATTTTAGAGTTCTTTTCAATATCTTATTATTTGTTTTCAAATCTTTAAATGGCCTGCCTCCTCCTCACCTCTCCGAGTTTCTCCACCCCTACACACCTTCCCGACGCCTCAGGTCTGCTGACTAGACATTATTAGAGTTGCCAAAAACTAAACGGAGGCTCCTTTTTCTGTTGCAGGTCCCACTCTCTGGAATGACCTGACACTGAACATTCGGCAAGCCTCCTCGCTGCCTATCTTTAAAACCCATGTCAAAACTCACTTGTACTCTTTGGCGTTCCACTCAGCACGATTCCGACTTGATCTTAGTTTTACTCTCTGATTCTTTTTACCATCTTTGTGACTGCTTTATTTCCTGTAGATGATCATTGTCAGCGCCCTAAAAATCTTTTGTATTGTAGTGATAGTTAAATGATTCTACAGTAAATGTTCAACGTACGTTTAAAGGACAACCAACACCATTTTTTTGTTTCCTAACTGACATCAGAAAAACGTTTTGTAGCATCTAAAATACTCAAAACACACAGTATGATATTTTTATTCAAATGCAAAACACCAATAAAAATGACCTAAAGTGTCCAAAAACTACTTCAAATTGAACCCGGAAGTGGCGAGTTTCAGAAGGTCCCGCCCACTTGTTCGTGATGTCACGCCAAGACGTCTTGCCTTGCTCGACAATCAAAACAATGGCTTCAGATTCGGAGAAGATGCTTTCTTGTTACTCATCCAGTTATGAATATGATTCAAATAGTTTTGAAGAGGAAAGCATAAATATTTGCAATCGATTAAAGAAGTCCTTCCGTGTCATTTTGAGGCGTCTGGACTGTAATGTAGCGTCCCAGAAAATGCACAAGATGGCTCCCAAGCACCGTTGGAAATGGACTGATTTGTCTGCTGGGAATTTGTGTCAGCGAGTATCAAATAGTTGTCTTGGTGCAACACACGACAATTCACCGTTGCGTTATTTATGTGTTTTCCTTCTAATTTTGCCATCAACACGATCAACACGAAGTTTTCAGACCAAACAAAGTACCCAAAAAGCATTGTGTGTCGCTTTCTCGGTCAGTGACGATACCTACCATGACGTCACGGTATGCATCGTCACCAACTCAAAAACGAGACTTCCGGAATATTCAGCGCGAGTCTTAAAACGTAAACTATAGCTATATGCGGTGGAATCTTTGTAAAATACGCTCAGTAGAAGTCATTTGAAGTGATTTTACAAATTATGGACACAACTTGTCCGGAGACATCGGTTGTCCTTTAAGTGTAAGTGTAGTGAACTCATCCTCTCTCTCGGGGTGCAGGAGACCGAGCGCTATTCCACCAAACAGATTTTTCTCGATGCCATGACGGCCGCTCCCACTTTCAAGGAGTCCTTTTGCCAATATGAGCTCCATGAAAATAAACCTCTTCAAAGGGGCCTTGAAGAAGCACTTTACATTTCCCTCGGGGAGTCTGGTTTTTAAGTTGGGGTTGGTGTCAAGCATCAAACATGAGCCCGTTCACCTCAGTGGCGCACAACCACGTTTTTGTTAGGTTACGCTACGTCGGTATTAGAATTGGTGGTTTAATAAAAGCGGCGGTGCTGATTCAAAGAAACCCAATTCGGTCCTGCGGTGCGAGTCCCCTGCTCTCTTCCCCACCTACTGCTGTTTTACTCGCATTGCACATATCATCTGCAAGCATCTCGCCGGAGAAATTTAAATTGCCAGTTTGGAATGTCCCGACTGCTTACGGTCCGATTGCGGTTTTCTCCCACGTCAAGACCCCGGCCAAGCATTTCTTCTTTGTGTGCGAGTCTTCTCTTCACATGCACGATTCCATAAACATACTGGAATAACATTTGCTTTCTGCTCTCGAACAATTTCTTGGAGAAAGCCGATCCTCCCAAGAGCCAGTGATTAAAGGTGGAAGATCAAAACAGAGAAAATATTAAATTAGGTCCCCGGCAACAATGTTGACGGCCGGCACCTAATGCGCAACAGATGTGGGCGCCCTTCCGAGACATGCAAAATGCTCTTTGGAGCGTCACAAAAATTGAAAAGAACATATTGAATTTGAACGCGCTGTGCTTTCCTCCACTAAAATCCAGCTTGTTTAAAAAAAAAAAAGAAATTGTGACCAATCAACATTGCGAATTAGACAACAGCAAGCAGACGTTCACGTTTGGTCAAGGGAATCTTTTCCCTCAACGGGGTCGCTTTCGGGCACTGTGATCTTCATTTCAGCGCTCACCTCGTCCCTCTCCGCAGCATGCCTTCCTTCTCAAGTTTAAATGGCGGGGGTCACTTGAAAATTGTTAAATTGTGTGGAGAAAGGATTGCCCGGCTCCCTGCTGTGCCTTTCGTATCAGCATTCCAAAACTGGCTCACTTTGACATCTTTCACCGTGCACTTCTCTCTCTCTCTCTCTCTCTCTCTCTCTCTTTAAACACAACCGCCTTCACACTGCGAGAGTTTGCTTAGGATTTCAAGACGCTATCGTTTGAGTTTACCTTTTGAAAGAAATAATACTAAATCTCTACCTTTGGAATGTTATTCCTTGACACGTTGCAATATGGACTGCGTTATTATTCTCATGCCGTACAGAAAACGGCTGACCCCGAAAGCAGCCCCCATATGTCATTGACATTTACAAGCCCTTTGTCTGCACTTATTAACGCTAACCCTAATCACCATAAATCTTATTAACCCTTTCATGCACTCTGTAACCAGATAACATGATAAGCTGTCCGCTGTAGTAACCCCCGGCACCCCGAATGGGTTAAAGGTTTATTTTTATTATCATGCTCTCGCTATACCTATTCATGAATAAAAGATTCCTACCCATGTCAACATAATACAAGACGGGTTTTTCCCGGCTCACGCTCCGAAGATATTTAACTCATTCACTGCCATTCCCAAATTTATTCGGGAATTGAAAAGCATGACGTGGAGCACCATTCCCAAATTTGTTCGGGTTTAATTTTTTTTTGTGTGGTGAGAGGGCGAATAAACCTGCGGTCATACCTCGAGCTATGTATTTACCTCCCACGAAGGGGCAGTATTTGGCCTTTTGCCATGTTAGCGCTTTGTTACAGCTTCAGCTGTTGTTAAAGTGCTATAGAAATCAGTATGTATTGTATTGTATAGTATTTTGGACAGCCGCCCCCATTTCAAGCTCAGATAACTCCAGGACCATAGAACTGATATTTCTGATGAAATAAGAGAGTCTAAGATTTCTTACGCTGCATTGAATGTTTATGTAATCCATCCATTTTCCGTGCCACTTATTCCTCATTAGGGTCGCGGGGGATGCTGGAGCCTATCCCAGCCGTCTTTGGGTACTAGGCGGGTGACTCCCTGAATTGGTTGCCAGCCAATCGCGGGGCACACAAAGACATACATCAGTCACTCTCACACTCACACCTAGGGACAATTTGGAGTGGTCAATCTGCCTGCCATGCATGTTTTTTGGAATGTGGGAGTAAACCGGAGGACCCGGAGAAAACCCATGCGGGCTCGGGGAGAACATGCAAACAACACACAGGGATGCCGGACCGGGTCTTGAACTCACGACCTCTGCACTGTATTGCTGGCGTGCTAACCACTCGACTACTCCGCCTTATGTATTCCTAAAACGCAATATTATTTGGGTCCTGCAATTTGAGTGAAAATGACAAAAACCCTGGCACTGGTCATCTTTAGAAAAAATGGAAGGCTTTTAGTTGCACCTTATAGTGCGGAAAATACGGTAAGTGAAATGCGATCGTTTGAAGATCTTTCATCTAAGCTGTCTCAATGACTTTACCGAAATCTCTTGCATGACAACCAGATTCCCGGATTACAATGTTGGAGAAGGAGAAGCGCTCGATCCATTCGATGTTAACGGGGAATGAGAGAAAGGACCAACCCCCGCGGGTGATTGACTTGAACTTCAAAATAAAATCAACATGTTGTCATTGCCCAAGTCTCCGTCTGCATCAGACCTGCGTAATTGAATCCAACATAGCATGGCGTCAGTATAAATAGCCTTCAGGATTTAAACTGAATCAAGTTAGTCATCATCCAATTCTGTCAGTTACCCGGATTTAACGAAACAAAAGGGACATTCAAGCCGTTTGTCAGGTGGAGGGGAAAAAAAACTGTTAACTAAGCCCTTTCTCTTGTCTTACTCATAATAATCCCTCCTGATGGTTTGTTTGGGCCCGGTCAGCGCCGCAAGCCCGACGAGAAAGCGAGGAGTTAAAGTGGTGGTCTTTGATGATGCCGAGATTAGATTTAACCCCGGCAGACTGTCTCCTTCTTGTTGTGTTGCAAGGTGTCCCGCAAACGCACACGGCGATGCACGTTGCACACGCGGGGTCGAATGCGGCGAGGCCACCTCGTCCCTCATTGCGCCGGAATTAACTTGCTCTTTATGGTCTTAAGTTACAAGAGCAATTGATCCCCCTGACCCCCTGCAAGCCCATGAGCTTGCGCTGGGAATCCGAGCTCCAATGTATACACACACTGGAGACAGCTCAACCCCCAGAGCAGCACTCTCGACACACCCCGCTGTGCCCCTTCTACACTTACACACACCACCCCTGCCTGGCATTTTCATTTCATTGCAGTTTGGGGATTGAGCACGACCTGCTGGCCTAAATGTGCAGTACTATGCGTACATCTCTTCGTTTTTGCTCCAAAATAATATTTTCTTCATAAAAATTATCATCAATTTAGTCTTTACTATTATTATATATATGATTATTTTTTTATTGCTTCTCACACATTCTTATTAACTCATTCTCTACTAGATGATGTGCAAAAATGTGTCTCCTCCAGTGCCAGGGTTTTTGTCATTTTCACTCAAACTCCAGGACTCACAGAATATTGGGTTTTAGAAATACATAAACATTCAATACTGTGCTAGAAACCGTAGACTCTCTTCTTTCATCAGAAAAAAAAGTTAATTCCTAAATTATATGGGTCTGGAGTTATATGAGCTTGAAATGGGGGCGGCTGTACAAAATACAATACTCTACGTATTGATTAATATAGCGCTTTAACAACAGCTGAAGCTGGAACAAAGCGCTAACGTGAACAAAAGGCAAATGCCGCCCCTTCGTGGGAGGGAAAACATTGCCAGAGGTCTGACCGGCGCTTTATCGGCACCACCAGCAAGAAAAAACAAAACCAGAACAAATTCGGGAATGGCAGTGAATGGGTTAATTAATTAACCAAGTAATTAACTAATTAATATGGATTAGATTGGATTATCTTTGATTATTACCATTTTGTGTTTGGGAGACTTTTACTGAGCGAGTTGCTTGTTCAGTAGCCACAAAGGGACATATGTCTTCTTGTGCCGGTTCCAAGCCCGAATAAATACAGAGGGTTGTGTCAGGAAGGGCATCCGACGTAAAAGCTTGGCCAAAAACAAACCTCTAAAGATGGAGGTCACTGATTTGTTGCGGCGACGACCCCTTGCAGGGAAAAGCCGAAAGGAAAAGAAGAAGAAGCTTTTATTGGCCTCACAGTGTAAAAAAATTCACATTTATATTTGTTTATATGTTTAGTTATTTTTATTTATCTATTTGTGTATTTATTTATTCCTATGGGTGGATTTATTGACAGGTCCCCACGGACAGTTTTTGCATCGGTCTGAGTCAGGAAGGGTGTAAAGGTTGTCATGACAACGAGTGAGCTGAAAACATTCTCACCTGTCACTCAAACAATAAAAAGCCACGATGAGGAAAACAAGAAAATATGTAAGGGACCTTTGCTCAGTTGCTTTTATGTTCCTGTTGTGTTTATTATGTTGTTTTGTGTTGACTATTATGTGAAGCGCTATGTTACAGCTGCAGCTGTTCTGAAAGCACCGTATAAATTAGGATATATTGTATTGTAAATGACTAAAAGTAACAGAGCTTTCATGATGAGTAAATGGCAGTTTTACTATACCTATAGGTATTTAATACCTATCTGACCACCTTCAAATTTCTATTCCCTCTCGTTCCCTCAGATCATTTTCCTCCCTTCACCTCTGTGTGCCCCCCCCCCCCCCCCCCCCCTGCCCATCTCAGCACAATGGGGGACAGGGCTTTCAGCTGCTCTGCCCCCAAACTCTGGAACTCACTTCCTCCCAACATTCGTAACATGGATTCTCTTCCCACCTTCAAATCCTATCTCAAAAGCCACCTATTTAGCATTTTCTGTGTAGCTCTTTCTCGTGTTTGTATTTATAATTATATTTTATTTATTGTATTCTATTTGTGATTGTATTTTATTTATTATAGTACCTACGCTTGTCTGTGACTAAAAAGTGTCCTTGAGAGCTTTGAAAGGCGCTAGAATGAAATGTATTTTTTTCTGATTCTCGTTGTTGGCATTGCAACACAGACCGTGTTTAGAAAAACATTGAAGCAAAAGACGTTTCAATTCATCTCCTGAGCTGAACTGCACCGAACAACAATTAACCCTTGACCCCAAATAATTGTATTATTATTACAACAGTCAGTTTGCCTGGGTTAGCGAGCAGCCCGCAGCCGCGCCGCTTGTCAGACAAGCAAGAAAAAGACATCTATGTCTCCCAACAATTTACCCAACCCCATAAATTCAAACACCCTTTTTTTTTCCTCCCCCACCACATTTCCCGAGTCAGCTCAAATAAAACCTCACTTCAGCTCTCTGTGATGCTAGAATGGATGTTTAGAGATATTATTAGACAGCTGGTGCCGGATTACTGCTTACAGCTCGGGCAATTAGATAATTGGTGTTGTTAGAGTGGAAAGGTTGAAGGCCGAAGACATTATACTATCATAATAATCTACCTTTCGCCGATTCCCGTCACAGTCAAAGCCATTGTGTCATTTTTCAATCCTTCGCTTGTCCGAGTTGCGTCTTGCGCGCCGTCCAACACAGCCCGCTGTGTGAGGGTCTTGCGTTGCCAGCAGAACTCCGTCGACGGGGAAGCAATTGGCTTTTTTTTTTTTTTTTTCATATTTGACTGAATTACAGGGGGGCAAATATTGAAATGAAGCGCCTTTCCTTTGGTTTACCCCGTACACATATACACTCTGCGATAAATAGAAACACATCCTGAATTTAAAGCTTATTTGCAGTCAATCTGCCAAGCGGTGCTGTGTGTGCAGACGCTCGCTCACTTTTTATTTATTTTTTAATTCATAATTTATAAGCTTGACGGGGTGAAATGGCATGTTTGAATTTATTCGTGTCCCGCCTGCTGATGAATTGTCAAAGGTAAATATTGTGAATTCACGACCACGAGACGGACATTGGTCACCTGCCATCTTTAATAAGCGCAAGAAGATCTGCCGAGAAGGAGCTGGAAGAAAATTGGCCTGCCGCTTGGCTCATGTGATGCATTGACATGTTTATAATGACACCGAGTAACGCTGGTTTTTTTTTATTTTTTTCCTAGATCGTTAACATCACGAAGCTCAAAGACTTCTTACTGCAACACAGGAAGGATTATGTGAGCGCGGGAAGGTAGGCCTCGATGAGCCGCCGTAGGAAATCTCACAAAATGTGACAAAACGCCGCTTTGATGCGTGTCGTCCTTCTGGTGAGCCAAATCGAGCGGTGTGGCCTGACGCGGCAGGCTCCAGCCTAGCTGTCGGCAATAATTGATGTGCAACCAAGCGGAGAGGGATTAACGTCCCGGAAAAAACTCTACCACTTCCTCTCTCCAAGTCGCAACCGCAACACATTAGCCAAACATTCAGATGTCTGTGGTGAGGTGGAGCCCGGTTTTCGATAACGCTGGGAAAATCCAGCAACAATTCATTTGTACGCATTCAGGTCTCATCAGCTTGAACGGTTGCTGCTATCTTGATTTTACACTTCCTTCTTATTCCGCCGCTTTGGCTTTGTTTTGACTGGAATATTTTGGGAGTTTGCCCCCCTTGACCTTCCTCTTTCAAAATGCTAAACATAAATAGATAAATAAAGAAAATAAATAAATAGATAGATACATAGATAAATAAATAGAATATAAATCCATGAATAAACAACTAAATACACATACAAATAAATAAATATATGACAAATATAAATAAATGAATCAATAAATAAATAGGAAATAAAAAAATAAATACATATAAATAAAAGAATAAACAAATAAATACACATACAATTAAATATGTGAGTGAAACATAAATAAATTGATCTGTAGTGAATAAATAGTAAATAAATAAATAAATAGATATGTAGATACAGTAAAGTCTCGTTATATCGATATCGGATATATCAATAGTCCCGGTTATATCGATACTATTTCTATGCACGCACGGAGAAAATTACATGCAAAGAGGGTCGGATATATCGATAGTCCCGGTTATATCGATATTTTTTCGGACTCCCTTGAATATCGATATAACGAGACTTTACTGTACATGGGTAAATGGAATGGAAGAGTGATTACAGAAATACAGAAATAAAGTAGCAAGCGTCTCCTTTTTCCATTCGGTCAAAATGTTTTCAGAATGAAAAGCACCTGTTAAATGATGTTCAATAAAAAAAGATGGTTGCACAGCAATTCAATGTCAAATAAAAATGTGTTGGGTTTTTTTTGTACCAATTTACATTGGCTGGCTTTATTGTCGCGTATCTTACAGTCTCATCTCATCAGATCTCACCCGCATGACGGATTGCGAACGTGATCAGATTGACCAGGATGCCCAAATCTTCATGAGGACGTGTTCTGAGGCCATCAAACAGCTCCGCGTTGACGGTGTGTAGAGCCTGCAGCGATGTGAAACATGACCCACTCTGAGCCAAAACATTTTTATGTGACACTCTACGTCGGATGCTTTCTAGCTGACAAGCCAGTGACGTCAGCTCAGACCAAAGAGCACCGTGGGGCCGTCTTGGACCTCATTGAAATGTACTTAAAAGGTGAGTCAATGCAACAAAAAAAATCGGATGCTTCCTGCTTCAGTACCTTTACACTGTTTGCCCATAAAAAAAATTATTTTTCTTTTTTGGAACGCATTCCAAGGAGTTTGCAAGCTGTACTCTGAGCAGAGGGCCATAAGAGTCAAGAGAATGGTGGACAAGAAGAGACTGTGAGTATTTGTTTCAATGATTATTTCTTATATATATTATTATTTCTTATAAATATTTCTTATTTATTATATCCTCGTTTTCTGATTGGAAACGGACGACTCCTGAATTCAGATCAAGACTGGGATCCGAGCAGCAAGGCCGTGTGGAGAAAATAGCGGATGAGGAAGTGACAGTCAGAGAGCAAATCTCTGGTATGTCAATGAAATCTTGTTAATAATAATGTAATACAGTGATACCTCGGTTTACGAACCCCTTGGCTTATGAACTTTTCGGTTTACGAACGTTAAATGTATGAAAATGTTACCTTGGCATACAAACTATTTTTCGGGATACACACGGAGCTGCCACAATGAGTGATGTGTCGTTCGTGAACGAGCCCGTTCTTCTAACACAAAATGACAGCCGACTGTTTTTGTCCTCTACCCCCCCCCCCCCCAAGCTTCGGTTAAAGCCACGTGATTGGTCAAGAATGCAGCAGTGAGGGGAGGTGGTTTAAACATTAAAGAGACAGGCAGACGACAGTGGGAGAGTTTCAAAGGCTGAGTGTAGACTGCAAGGTTAAAATATCCCATCAATCAGGCTACACAAACAAACCGCACAAGCCATCTTTACACTTGATGCAAAAAGCTATCAACCCAGCTAAACAGAACACAATTGATGAGGAACTAGATACCATTATGGTGAAAGAAGAAGGCTACGTTCCTCATCAAGTGTTCAATGCTGATGAAAGCGGCCACTCCAGTCCATCAAGCCATCAACGACAATCACAAAGGTAAATAAAACGACTTTATTATACAGTACAGTTGATTTCTTTAATTATATACCATAGCACATACATTATACATAAAATAAGGTATATTTTGTGTAGATTTAAGGCTGAGAAAATTAGAACGTAGAAAATTATGTTTTATGGGGACCTGGGAACGGAGTATTCTCATTTTAATGGTTTCTTATGGGAAATTAATTTTGGGCATACACACTTTTCGCCTTACACACTCTGTCTGGGTACCAAATAAGTTCGTAAGCCAAGGTATCACTGTACTACATTTTATTTATATGCACCTTTCAAAACTCTCAAGGACACTTTAACGTGTTGCATGCATTCTGGTTATTTCATGATCTCCACGTACTGTATTTGTGATTGCTAATTCATCATAAAAACGTTCAAAGGAAAAAAAATAACATCTGATTTTTAGAAAGCTAATTTGGCCTTCTTGGTTTAAAGGGACGTGTGAGCAGATTGTTTCAATTGACACCTGATGTTAGGTAGACAGTCCAAAAACTTTTGATGACACACTATTAAGACATAAACAACTTTCCGAATCACTCTGAAATGTTTTTTGGTGATTCAGACAAGAGTGCAACTGAAGCGTCGGACCAAAGCGTCAACCTGTGGGAGGAAGGCAAAATGGAGGACGAGCTCTCACCTGAGGAGATACAAATGGTTTGTGACTCCGATATCATCGCTGTTGTTGTTGTTTTTTGTTACCGGGAAGTCACTCTGTGTCCAACATGGCATCTTCTGAGATGTTTGGAAGTTGTAAAATCATCATGACCAAAACGTTCGGAGTGTTGGAGGCACTTTGGAGGATTTGGCGAGCCTCACACGCAGCCATTTCTTAAATTCCAAGCTCGACTGGGGTTTTCCACGTGAGGTTTGGATGCACTGCATCATGAAAAGCATAGAATTGAGGCAACAATTGCACAATGCATCCACTATATGGAGTTACACTAAAGAGAATATAATACAATACAGATGTATTGGTACAGTAATCCCTCATTTTTAGTGGTTAATGGGGTCCAGGACCACCCGCGATAGACGAAAAGCCGTGAAGTAGTTATACAGGTAACATCTGACTTACGACCAGCTCGACTTACGACCACCCATACTTACAACCATGACCTCCAGACCCTATTTTTAACATTTTAATTCTACGCCTGGCACTGCAACGCGCTAGCAGGCTGGCACCGTGTACGACAAGAACAGTTATGGATTTATGGCTTCCTGTCCCTAGGATACCAACAAACATGTGAACAATAGATACTGGCCAGCTATCTAGCTAGCTATCTATTAGCTACATAGCAATATAGCTGGCTGTCTAGCTAGCTAGTTATTAGATATCTGTTGGCTGGCTTTCTATCTGAGTTACTTCCGGGTTGAGTGAATGCTGGCGTGTGTGGCTGCCGCTGCACACCTGCAGAAAAACTTATCCTGTGACTGTAAAGTGACCTTGAGAGTTTTGAAAGGCGCTTAGAAATGAAATGGATTATTATGTCCAACAAAATCAGAATATCGGATTATAACGTGCACTGTCGTCTTTTGACAAAATGGAAAGTGCAATTTACCAGATGTTGATGAAGTAATTTAACTGAGTTTGTCTATCCGCTGGGATACGCTGTGGTAGTCTCCAAGCTTGCATTTTGCACAATTTCTCTCTCGCGGCAAACCGGACTGACTCCCGATTGTTTGTTTTCTTTGCATGTGTGCAGTTTGAGCAGGAAAATCAGAGGCTGGTCAGTGAAATGAGCAACCTGGTTGATGAAGTGAGGTGAGTCATCATTGGTCAATCAATGGTTGTTACCTCTCAGAAATATCAAAATGGCCGGCCAGCTATTGTTTTACTTTTTTTCATTTTGGTCTCATGTCTCACTTCTTTCGTCCCTCCGTCAGGCAAATCGAAGGGAAGGTTGTGGAAATCTCAAGACTGCAGGAAATCTTTTCTGAGAAAGTCCTCCAACAAGTAAGCTTCGGCTCTTGAGGTGTGATTTATTTATTTGCGAATAACATCCCCACTCCTTACATGACAGGAGACTGAAATTGATAACATACACCACTTGGTGGTCGGCGCAACGGAGAATGTTAAAGAAGGCAATGAGGATATACGGGAGGTGAGCTTCAACCAAACACGTCACGGGCTTTTTAGTCCTGTACTTTCCTTCTGATGTCTTTTTTTTTTTTTTTTTTGCTTGTGTCACAAGGCCATCAAAAACAACGCCGGCTTCCGTGTCTGGATCCTCTTCTTCCTGGTGATGTGCTCTTTTTCGCTGCTCTTCCTGGACTGGTATGACAGCTAAGAGGCGCGTCATTGTGGACTGCAGTATGTTATGAAGAGGACGGCAAAGACGGAAGTTGTTTTTTTTTTTTTTTTTTGATTGAACGTGCTGAACTTGAAAGACAAGAGACCATTGGGGTGATTCCGTATTTGCTTCAGGGCGCAACTTCTTTGGATGGAGCCATTCTCTGATTCGGCAACGAGATCCACTCTGGGATGGCGCGGTGGTCTCGGCAAGCAAAAGCGTCATTGGCCGAAATGATTCATGTTCTGTTGCGGCTCCTTTTTTAACAGCCTTGATGAATTTGAAGGTAACCTCCGATATGAAAATGGCACGATCTATGCAGTGTTTGTTTTTATTTTTAATAACAATCATGCATCCGTAAATGCAACTTTACTATCAGACTTAGAATGGTTTGTCTTCAGTAGCGGGCCGTAGGACGAATAAAGCAGCTCATCACTCACGTTATCATCTCTGAGGTATTTTCAATGAATTTTGTTAACATCTTTATTGACTTCGGACTGAAAGCTGAAAACGGACAGTTGATTTTTTTCTTCAAATATGTGAGGTTTACAGATAAAATTGAGATTAGCCGAAACACCGGCCCTGTCCTGATTTACATTAGGTGACAATTTCATGTTTCATTAATACATACTGTAATATGCGGGCGGCTTTTTATTGAGATTAATCGATATTGTTTGTGGGTTCTTCCCCAGGGACACAGATTAAGCCCCTGATGCGATTCGTGTCAATCAAATGAGCTTTAGAATTGAACATACATGGCGCAAAGTGGGGGGGAAAAAGCATTTAGTTGGCTTGACAATAGTTCCTTTACATCAAGATGGCGCCAGAGGAACACTTATTTTGATATGAGCACAAAAACCAGCAAACCTTCCAGTTTTTCAGCAAATAACGTTTAAAAAAAATAAAATCAGTGACTGGGTCAAATTGCCAAAATGCACGCAAGGGTTCTCTTTATGTCACCTTTACCTTCACCGTCATATAGATTCCACAACATTGTTAGTGCGGTAATGTGGGCACTTTATTTCAATTCATCATTTCACATTTAATGTAGCAAATGCACTTCAGAACACGTTATGAAAATTGAGCATTTGTGACCATTTGAACCGACACGTACAAGAAAACAAAGCGTCAAGACAAGCAATTACTTTCAGATGATTCAAATAAAACAGTCAAGTCAATTTGATGCCCCCCCCGGGGGGACGTTCATAAATACAAGGAGTTGCACAATACAGCGTCATTACGATCAAAGCAAAAACATTCAATAGAGCAGCATAAAAGTTATGCAGAGAAACGCAGCCTTTTAAATTCAAACTTGTGTCGCTTGCAAATATGCACATTGTGTTCACAAAATGTGGGTAGAGGGGTGAATCTTTTATTAAGACAATTATTACATCCTACATAAATAAATAAATAAATAAATACAATGCCAAAAGCAGTTTGTGTCAAACTTCACAACCTAAAATTGTGCAAATTACATTAGTTGCTGGTGCAGCCAGTGAACATTGATACTTGTGTCACGATTTAGTCGGCTTTGGACATTAAAAAAAAAAAGATTTTTAACGAGAAAGCGGCAGCTTTGATGTTGAATACAATTATGAATGCAGCTTTAAACAAAGAGCAGAGTAACATGATTTGCTGATTTTTCGTTACCTAGTCCGCATTTTTCTTAAAATTCCTTTTAGAACTGAATATAATACTTGGATTTTTTTTCTCTCCATTTTTTCCCCTTACAGAGTGATCCATACCCCAATAGCATTTATGCTACAAACATTGATTCGTGGTAACCGCCAAGTTCAAAATGAGTATTATTGGGGGAAAAATGCAAAATTGAAGTGAACGCGCACTGTCTTCGCTTAAAGCACAACCGACGTCTCCGGACAAGTTGTCCATAATTTGTAAAATGGCTTCAAATGTCTTCGACTGGGCGTATTTTACAAAGATTCCACCGCATATAGCTATATTTTACATTTCAAGACTCGCGCTGAATATTCAGGAAGTCTTGTTTTTGAGTTGGTGACGAGTCCTCACCCTACGTCACTGAAGGAACGCCCCTGACCGAAAAAAAGACACATTGTAGCAGTCCTTCCATCACGTCAATGTATTTTGCTGTACTTGTTTGGTCTGGGG
Organism: Hippocampus bargibanti; assembly: GCF_051943395.1. NCBI lineage: Eukaryota > Metazoa > Chordata > Actinopteri > Syngnathiformes > Syngnathidae > Hippocampus > Hippocampus bargibanti. Next base: position 2,742,529 of record NC_142745.1, on the reverse strand, counting down.
ACCTCGTGTTGCACCCAAAAGCTGCCAGAAGAGGGTGTCCAAGCTCCGTATAAGGAATTTATCAGCCTGTGGAAACGGAGGTCGCCACAGGAGGTGGCCATTTTGTGCCTCTTTTTGAGTGAGACATTTCCGCCCAATGTTGCCTCAAAATGGCACAAATAAATTCTTTAATCGATTGCAAACATGTATGCTCTCCTCTTCAGAACTATTTGAATCATATTCATAACTGGATGTGTAACAAGAAAGCATATTCTCGGAATCTGAAGCCATTGTTTTGATTCTCCAGCAGTGCAAGACGTCTTGGCCTGACGTCACAAACTGGGGGCGGGACTTTCTGAAAATGCCCAATTCGCAGCTCAATCTTTTGCAGATTTTAGACACTATAAGTCATTTTTATTGGTGTTTTTGCATTTGAATAAAAATATCATACTGCATGTTTTGGGTATTTTAGATGCTATAAAACGTTTTTCTGATGTCAGTTAGGAGACAAAAAAGTGATGTCGGTTGTCCTTTAAATTTGTCACAAACATAATTCACATTCATTTCACTAAATTGAGCTCTAATGTGGATGTACAATGTTAACATCAAGTGTGTGTGTGTGTGTGTGTGTGTGTGTGTGTGTGTGTGTGTGTGTGTGTGTGTGTGTGTGTGTGTGTGTGTGTGTGTGTGTGTGTGTGTGTGTGTGTGTGTGTGTGTGTGTGTGTGTGTGTGTGTGTGTGTGTGTTAAGGGACTTTTCAACACGTATGTATGCCCACTCAACTGTGTATCAATAAATAACAGCATCTGCTATTCAAACAAGCCATAAGCCTCATTCAACCGACCTTGAATGAAGCGCTCGGGTTTGCTTGACTAGCACATTCATATTATTTATGATCGAGGCCCCCGCCCAGTTGGGTTAGGCTAGCTTCTGCGCCGTCTCCGTCTCCTGCTGGGTGACCTTCTCCTCGGACATGATGGTCATCCACGGCGATACGGATCGAGTGATGGTCTGCTTGGCGATGTTGTAGTGGTTGATGAGGGTGAAGAGGCGCCCGCGACCCCCCGGTCCCTGATGGGGGAAGTTGCTGCCGTACATCCCGGCCGGTATGCAGCGACCTTGCTGCTTCGGGCACAGATGGTCATAGGACAAATTTTCATGTGTGGCTTATATCATCAATGTTCTGACAGGATATTCACGGCAGAAATCGACCGAGAAGGCGCTTTGGAGTATAATTCGAGCCTTCGGTGAATGGCCTGTTTTTAAACTGTTTTCATATGTAAGGCACATAAAATAGAAGCTACGAAAGTGCCTGAGGTTGCGTTATGTATCCACTAGATGGTGTGATGCTAAATGGAATACAACACAATACAGCTTGATTTATTTTAGATTATGCATATATATATATATATCGTACATTTTATAAATTATTTATAGCGCTTTCACAGCTGCTGCAGAGTAAAATAAAACAGTACATGAAAAAAAATCTAAAAATAGATCCATACGTAGGGTGTATCGGATCATGATTTAACTCATTCACTGCCATTCCTGAATTTATCCGGGAATTGAAAAGCATGACATGGAGCGCCATTCTCGTATTTGTTTGGGTTTAGGTTTTTTTTTTTTTTGTGAGGGGTTCCGATAAAGCGCCAGACAGACCTGTGGCAATGTTTTTCCCTCCCTCAAGAGGGCAGCATTTGCCTTTTGGACAGCCACCCTCATTTCAAGCTCATATAAATCCAGATCCATGTAATTTAGGAATTAACACTTTTTTTCTGATGAAAGAAGAGAGTCTAAAGTTTCTAACACTGAATTGAATGATTATGTAGTCCTAATAGTCAGTATTCTGTGGGTCCTGCAATTTGAGTGAAAATAAAAAAAACCCTGGCATTGGAGGAGACACATTTTTTGCACACCGTATGGCAGTGAATGAGTTCATGTCTAAATGGTTGAAGTAGTAACATTGTTATATAGTAATACATATTCCAAAGATTCCAGATCAAATTGTCATAACAACACAGAAAAGGCCACAATCCAATTAGGACATCAAGTTTAAAATCCACATGGACATACAGGACTGGAATTAGTCATGGGAAACTGTTGTGAAATGAAGAGAGACTGCTCGGAGGAAATGAATATCATTTCATGGAGCCAATAATAGAATTTAGGTTGGAAATGGAGGTCAGCAGAAAAAAAGCCTTACTGGCCCTAATATTCCGCCACTGTGGATTTCACACCTGTATTTACTAAAATTGCTCCTAACCAACCCCGTAGTATGATTCAATTGTTTGCATTTATAGCTTAGCTTGGGATTTAGTACTTGCATCGTTGCAAAATGAAGATCAACCATTTTGCTTTCCATTCAAAGTCCGTTCAACAAGACGTGTATTTGGCAGACGGTGATGATCGAAGGCAACGTTCAGGAGCATCTCACTCACCGTGTACACAAAGCTGTCAGGGCATGGCTGCTCGTACTGGTACACCTTGTAGACCACCAGGAACACCACACACACCAGGAAGGCCAGAGCACAGATCACCAACAAGGTCACCTGATGGAGAAACGGCAAACAACACAAACGGTATTTACATTAACTCATTCTTGCCATTCGGGAATTGAAAATATGATGTAGAGCGCCATTCTCGAATATGTTTTTGGGGGGTGCCGATAAAGCACTGGTCAGACCTCTGGCAGTGTTTATCCCTTCCACAAGGGGGTAGTATTTCCATTTTCTTCATGTTAGCGCTTTGTTCCAGCTTCAGCTATTGTTAAAGCGCTATATAAACCAATATGTACATATTGCATTGTATTTTGGACAGCTGCCCTCATTTCAAGCTCTTATAACTCCAGGCCCATATAATTTAGGAATTAACTCTTTTTTTTCTGGTGAAAGAAGAGAGTCTAAGGTTTCTTACGCTAAATTGAATGTTTATGTAGTCCTAAAACTCAATATTCTGTAGGTCCTGGAATTCGAGTGACAATGACAAAAACCCTGGCACTGGAGTGGATACATTTTTGCACATTGTCTGGCAGCGAATGAGTTAAGTTGTCAAAAATGTGATCGGAGACTAGTAGATGTCACATCCTGAACATCATGAGGAAGTTGTTGACGAGTCGACTTGACCTCCAGTGTGGCGTTTGGCACAACGGGGAATTGATACCTCCCCCCTAAAGAATTCCATACATTCTTCAAAGCATTGGTTTTGTCAAATGAAACTCCTCAACTTATTTCAACATAGTTCCTTTGCACAAAGATTCCATATTAAGGCAACAGAGTACTGCTTTTGTCTAATAAAGCATCTCAACTCTCTTCAGTGGAGCTCTTTGGCACGGATTTTCAAAGAGAAAGAGAAACAAAGTGCTTTTTTTCATCAAAAAACACAATATGAGGCCCATGTAAAAAAAAAAAAAAAACGCAAAATCACAGCTTGGCAAGGTTGGTTATGGAATATAAATTAGATCCAGAGAAGACAATTCTTTTTAACTCCAGGAGCGGGCACGTCGCAAGTGGCAAACACAAAGCAAACGCAACAGGAGGTTCTCGAACATCTTTGAGGCGAGGACTCCCCCGCGGTACTTGAAAGCTCGCGCCATCTTAAAAGAGGTTTTTCATCACATTTGACAACGACAAGCTCATCTCTTGGCCTCGGATGAGGCGGAACTGTTGAATTCAGTGTTCAAATGCTCACATCCCAAAAAAATTGGAGACGTTTGCTTGCGAGGGAGGCAGAACACAAGTGATCGTTGGGAGGCCATCGCCATGACAGCAACTGATTACATGAGAGCGACCGAAAGCGGTGGTCTAGTGAATCATTGCTAAGCATGATGGATATGTGTGTCGAGTTGTAGGACACAGGAAGTTGAAATGGGTCATGGCCATTTAGATTCGGTCAAAGGAGGGTGGGTGGCTTAAAGGACAACCGATGTCTCCGGACAAGTTGTGTCCATAATTTGTAAAATGGCTTCAAATGACGTCTACTGAGCGTATTTTACAACGATTCTACCGCATATAGCTATATTTTACGTTTTAAGACTCGCACTGAATATTCCGGAAGTCTTGTTTTTGAGTTGGTGACGAGTCCGTATGTGACGTCACTAAAGGAACGCCCCTGACTGAAAAAAGACACATTGTAGCAGTCCTTCCATCACGTCAATGTATTTTGCTGTACTTGTTTGGTCTGAAAACCTCGTGTTGCACCCAAAAGCCGCAAGAAGAGGGCGTCCGAGCTCCACATAAGGAATTTATCAGCCTGTGGAAACGGAAGTGGCCATTTTGTGCCTCTTTTTGGGTGAGACATTTTCCTCCAATGTTGCCTTAAAATGGCACATATAATTCTTTAATCGATTGCAAACATGTATGCTTTCCTCTTCAGAACTATTTGAATCATATTCATAACTGGATGTGTAACAAGAAAGCATCTTCTCCGAATCTGAAGCCATTGTTTTGATTCTCCAGCATGGCAAGACGTCTTGGCGTGACGTCACGAACTGGGGGCGGGACTTTCTGAAAATGCCCAATTCGCAGCTCAATTTTTTGCAGATTTTGGACACTTGAAGTCATTTTTATTGCTGTTTTGCATTTGAGTATCATACTGCGTGTTTTGGGTATTTTAGATGCTATAAAACGTTTTTCTGATGTCAGTTAAGAAACAAAAAAAGTGACGTCGGTTGTCCTTGAAGGTAAACAACAATTTGGAGCACTCACAAATGAAAACATTTTTTTCAGTTTGCAGTTAAGGGAATATTTTTGTTTTTTTTGTGTGTATATTTTCATTTATCATTAGCTAGTTTTTCATTTTATACAAGGCATTTAAAAAAGGGGGAAAATCAAATGTTTTACTTGTTTGATATTACAGAGAGCAGGAATCTTACTTACTTTCAGTCGCTCGGACACGCCTTCGATGATGCTTATTGAGAACTCTGCGATTTTGGGGGATCTGATCTTGCCCTTCTTGCTCTCGCCGTCATAATCCGCCTTTGTCTTCACCATCACCTGGAACACACACACACATACAGGTACAATCATACAAGCAAAAAGGTGTAACTTGGAATTGCATGTGCTAAACTAAAGGAAGGGGTGTCTAACTATTTATTTATTTCGGGCCATTTTAGACTTACAACTTCTTTCGAAGGACCGATGCAAAATATTAACGTCATTTATTACTCATGACAAGTTGACATTTCGGTATAGATTTCAGGAAGGATTATGGAAGTTGACACACGTGATTTGCTTCCGTGGGCCACATAAAGAGACGTGGCGGCCAGACTTTGACACATGTATAATGTTTCAATCCAGGAGCATTATTTTTGTATAAAATAATGCCCATTTCATTCTATACAACTAAATATCATTCCACCTTGATGGGCACAGTGTAATGACTAGGTGATACGAGTTTTAATTTGATCATTTTACCATCTTTTTTTAAGCGGTACAAGAAATGGGCTCGCTTGATTTTGTCAATGTTCTATTAACAATAATAATCTCATCTAATAATCTAATAATTTCATCGAAAACTGCTTCATGTAACAAAGAGGGGACAGAAAGTGCTTAAGAATGAATCTATGTCTCTGTGTTGTCATATTATTCGTTATTTAGTTGTTTATTTTTTTTTGTTCTTTTGACTTCAAGACGACGCCGCGAGAGTGGCTGCCTTTCCAGCAGCTCATGTATTTAGTTTTTCTACTTTCATTCCTTTTCATCAATTTGCTGCTGTGAAATGTAAATTTCTCCACTGTGAGACTAATAAAGGCTAATCCAATCCAAATAAAATAATATAATTCGTAATTCAACAGCCATTTTATTAAAGCATTTTTATGTGAACTGATGTTGTGGCAGTTTTGAGCAGTTTATATTTATGTCGTTAGTTAGTTAGTTGTGTATTCATTTATTTAGTTAGTTATGTGCGTTATTTTATATTACGTATATTCCCCCTATTCCCCTTACCTTGTCCGGTGGAGGGAAATGAAGCTGGCTGGCATCTAAAGGTGTGATGAGGGGGATTGTGTCAAATCCATCTTCTGAGGCCACCTTCCCGTTGTTTTTCTCACTAAAATTGTTCCCCAGTTTCACCATTTTGTACGCACACCAAAGCCTGGAGGAGAGGAGAGAGGGAGAAGGTTGGCGGTGGAGGGGGGGCTCACGCATCGGCCTTTTTTTTTGTTCACATCAAGCATCCTATGCTATTGTGCAAATATCAATCGTCGTTTTGAATCGAAATTCGCTTCTCGTCTGATGTACGAAGCGTGAACAACACCTGCGGTTTTTTTTATTATGGGTTGTGAGATGTCGCCTTTGTGGACTCGGGGGTGTTGGTGGTGTGGGTGGGGGTGCACACAACAATCGCGTCAACACTAAAATAACAAACGTCGGAGAACTCACCTTGTTAGCCGAGTGCAATGTTTGGAAAAATAGCTTCGATTTCTGTGGCTTTCCTTTCTTTAACGGCACCGTGTGTTGTTGATTGTGTCCCACACGCCAAGCGCCCGAACGTGTGACGCAGCCGCTGTTGAGGAGGAGGAAGAAGAGGAAGAACGACGCGAAGAGAAGAGAAGAGAGAGGAAGGAGCTTGATGCACAATATGGCCAAGCTGCACTCAGTCTCTTCAACGTGCTGCATGCAAGTGATGTAACGTCCTCATTGCATCCGCTGGGCACGTTCATCACTCATATCCGGTTGGCCACGATGGCTCTGCTGGGAGACAATTCTAAAATCATAACCGCAATTTAGAAAATAATGTTCCTACCCCACTTATATTTTCTACATTTGACGGAGGAAAGATGAGAATTATAAATGTAAATCGCAACTTTCTTAAAATAGTGGTCTGAGTCATATTTTGACCAACACCCATCAATACCACCCCTAAAAAGCATTTCTTTGTGTATTTATTTATATTTTTATTTGAGTTTGTTCATTTATTTAACAAGCAAACACTGCGTGGTACATATTTATTTGGGCATGTATTTATTTATTTATTTGTTTATTTAACAAGCAAACACTGTGTTGTATTTAGGTATTTATTTCATTATATATTTTTCGTGTTTGTTTACTTTTTTATTTAACAAGCAACGTTGTATTTATTTATTTATTTGGTTAGTTATTTTATTGCCTCATCTCATGATGCTGGCGACTCAGCTAAGAACTGATATCATGATAACCAGTTCAATCAATTCTTTTTTTTAAATACATATACACGTTTTTACATTGGTTTGTTTTTCCTGTGAAAAAAAAAACATTTTTTTCGATGGTAATGAAAGGGTTTCTGTGTCCAATCTGTATTATCGAAAATTGCTGTATGTTTTAACCCAATACAAATTTGCCATATTTTTTTGTTTATGATTGTTTTGGTGCAAGCACAGGATGAACAAATGTGCAAAAGGTATGTGGTATGTGGTTTGGGATTCAAATCTCATCTCCATCCCTCCTGTGCGGAATGAAGAGTTGATATTGATTCCCCCGCAATCCTCTTTTCTCCCAAAAAAATCAGGTTGCAGTTGTGCAAATCTGCATTCTGAAATACAACCACTAGAGGGAACCCTTTGCTAGTTTATTATCCAAACTTGTGTGATGGCCGCTGTAGAGGAAGAACATACATGTACCGTACTGTGCCTTTTAACATGACAAAAAGTAACTTAATTTATCAATTTAGTTGTTTTTCGTGAGATTAAAAAAAGTTTGTTTTTATTGACAGATACTAGGAAACAGCGTATTGATAAAAGTAAGCTAAACAAGAAAAAAACGACCAAAACAAAATGAAGATCCACAACTCGACATTGATGAGACTGTCCGTGACAGATGTGAGCTCTATGTTGGCTTAAACCAGTTAGACAAATGCACCGCCCTGCATATCAGACTGTAAATGGATGGGAATTTAATGCGTGTATTTTTTTTAACAATTAAGGGTGTGACTGCTGTTTCTTTAAAAGCCACCCTGTCTGTGGCTTGTTGCCTCGGTAGCTCATTTCCCATTTCCGAGCTCCACCAGACGCAGTCACAAGTTCACCCAGAACAACTCCGGCGGAAGCTCAAACTTCTTCTTTTCCTTTCGGCTTTTCCCTTAAAGGGGTCGCCACAGCAAATCAGTGTCCTCTCGAAGCTCAAACGGAGGATTGAATTCTTCCAAGACCTGACGACGTGCTCTGATAAACCAAGGTAGGATCAATCCACTAAATTCATTGACACTTCACTCTGCTAACAGAAGTTGATGTGATTGATGGCTTTTGCTCCATAACTTTTGGACATAAGCACTATGCTTGCATGTAGTTTGTTCGGCGTTTGGTTCTGTTGCTGGGGAGCTTTTCTGTTTGTTTTTGTTCCAAGCTTTTCCTTAAAGGACAACCGACATCTGCGGACAAGTTGTGTCCATAATTTGTAAAATGGCTTCAAATGACTTCTACTGAGCGTATTTTACAAAGATTCCACCGCATATAGCTATATTTTACGTTTTAAGACCCGCGCTGAATATTCCGGAAGTCTTGTTTTTGAGTTGGTGACGAGTCCGTACATGACGTCACTGAAGGAACGCCCCTGACCGAAAAAAAGGACACATTGTAGCAGTCCTTGCATCACGTCAATGCATTTTGCTGTGCTTGTTTGGTCTGAAAACGGCACGTTGCACAAAAAGAGCCAGAAGAGGGCGACCAAGCTCAATGTAAGGAATTTATGAGCTTGTGTGTTTTGGGTATTTTAGATGTGATACAACGTTTTTCTGATGTCAGTTAGGAAACAAAAAAGTGATGTTGGTTGTCCTTTAAGAAGTAATTCCCGTGTCTCGCTGTGTGCGTGCGTGTAATTTTGTGTAAATGTGTGTGTCAATCAGCTGATTGTACACCGATAGGTAAAGAGTGCAGTAAAGCTTTATTAATGGTTGAGGCTGATGTGAGTTCCAGTCTGGCTGTATAAACAGGATGCTCTTCTGAGACACGCACACACACGCACAAATCCTGATGTTGAATGAACAGGCGAATTGTGATCGTAGCATGTGGGCGGGTGTGCCTCTGACGCTTCTGAAGACTTTTTGGGAGGATGAAGTCACAGGGAGACACACCCTTGGGCTAGGAAACGCTCAGAATGAAAGACAAAGGTGGAAAGTTTTCCACAGTAGCCTTTCACAGTGGAAAAAAGTATCTGTTGAGAATGTGGCGTTCAAGCAAGTGGCTTTTATAGTTCTATTCCGTGTTTTTTTCTTCATACTTATTTTCATCCAACATAAAGATTCAATGAATAAAAATTGGGGTTTGGTAGCAATGAACACGTTTTCACTGGATGCAGCTGCTAAAAGCATTTCCCCTCGGGCAAAAAAAAAAAAAAAAGTTTAAAGGACAACCGACGTCTGCGGACAAGTTGTGTCCATAATTTGTAAAATGGCTTCAAATGACTTCTACTGAGCGTATTTTACAACGATTCCACCGCATATAGCTATATTTTACATTTTAACACTCGCGCTGAATATTCCGGAAGTCTTGTTTTTGAGTTGGTGACGAGTCTGTACGTGACGTCACTAAAGGACCGTAAAAAAGACGCATTTTTGCGGTCCTTCCATCACGTCAATGTTTTTTGCTGTACTTGTTTGGTGTGGGGACCTCGTGTTGCCGCCAGAAGGCCAGAAGAGGGCGTCCAAGCGCCATATAAGGAATTTATCAGCCTGTGGAAATGGAGGTGGCCACAGGAGGTCGCCATTTTGTGCCTTTTTTTTGGGGTGAGAGATTTTCCCCCAATGTTCCCTCAAAATGGCACAAATAAATTCTTTAATCGATTGCAAACATGTATGCTTTCCTCTTCAGAACTATTTGAATCATATTCATAACTGGAGGTGAAACAAGAAAGCATATTCTCCGAATCTGAAGCCATTGTTTTGATTCACAAGCAATGCAAGACGTCTTGGCGTGACGTCATGAACTGGGGGCGGGACTTTGTGAAAATCCCCAATTCGCAGCTCAATTTTTTGCAGATTTTGGACACTTTAAGTCATTTTTATTGGTGTTTTGCATTCGAATAAAAATATCATATTGCGTGTTTTGGGTATTTTAGATGCTATAAAACGTTTTTCTGATGTCAGTGAAGAAACAAAAAGGTGACGTCGGTTGTCCTTTAAGTTGTAATATAGCCACACACCACCAGGTGGCAGGCATGGCACATTTGTGTTGGAAAGTCGTCTATAGAGTTGAGTATGAATTGTGATTTATGAAGGAATGTCCCAAAGTTGTCTTTGTACTGAATATTGGTTTGCTATTTAGCAGGTTTTTGGCCGTCCTTGATTGGTCCTTTTTATGCAAGAGAATCCATTGCACAAGAAAAAAAATTCTTGTTTTCCATACAATGTAATGTCGAAATTAAGATGTCGGTAAATTGATAATTATGTTCTCGTCACACATTACAAATTGTGCTCATATGACCACTAGCCGCCTGGAGCAAAATGTCTTTAATATCCAAAATTAGCCACCTTGCACTTGTTCATTTCAGTTCATAATTTTAATCCAATATGACTGAATGCATATTGATGTGAGTAAATCTTTTTTTTCAGAATTAGATTGCGACGACCTTTTATTTTTATTCATAAGCCATCTTTAAGAAGGGTAACATTTCCTTCCCGTCATTCAGTCATTTGCATAAAAATACAGGAAGTGAAATCATAAGTCTGGAGTTCGCTCGCAGATGTGTTAACGTTTACCGGTGAGCAACGCCTACCGTAGACCTGCTCATGCCGCATTCCAGACTGCTCCGAATCAGAAATAGCCCTGGACGTATAACCTTAACGTGCACTCATGAAACTATTGCCGATGACCTCAGGAAGCGTGCTGATTAGCATCAGATGCATTTTAAACTTGATTTTGTTGAAAACTGCTGGATATGCAGTTGGAAGGAGACCAAGTGTCCTAGGTAACTTGAAAAGTGTCTGAAACCGGTCAATCCAGATCCAAAAAAAGGACAACGGCTGCATGGTCAAACAAAAAAATGAATTTCAAGACGGTAAAATGATGATTTCCAGCGTATACAGCTGAGATGAGGGAGGAGACTCGTGGAAGGCACTTGTTTCGAGGGAGGGAAGGAGGAAGGGAGCGAGTTACCTGTCAAGTGTCAAGAGAGTTGTGTGAATAGCATGGAGAAGGTCAAGTGAAGAACCCCGCACCGCAGGCTGTGTCCACATTGGGTTGGAGATTAAAATGGGCGGCACGATAAGTCAGAAGAGCAGCGGGGGAAACGGGAGTGGGAGTCGCGCAGACAGCGTCACGTGAGTCGATTCGGTCACCTTGTTGATGTTTCATGTGTTGAAAACTGGACACTGTATTCTTCATTCTGCTTGGCATGAGCGATTTTTATTTATTTCAACAACAAGCTCAATTAATCTACTTCATAGACTGAAGTCACATGACTAAACCTGATCTGTACAATCTGTTGCGAGTGAGTGTGACGGAGCCGTTTGACTGTACACATGCAACTATTCACACACCCTCAACACGAGCTTCAAGATAAGACGGAAAACAAGACGTTGTGAATAACACGCGCTGACGTGATAAAAGGACGGCGCCTAATTTTTATCTCAAGTAATCTCCAAACATGAAAAATAAAAGCATCAGTCGTTTGTAATAGTACACATTTGTCATGGTCACGTTAGTCACGAGTTGGGAATTGAAGTTGCAGTGTGGAACATCTGAGCGCGGATGTCTGCTCAGAGTATGAGCTTACTGTGAGATTTACAACCTCGGCGTGTCAATATTTGCTGAGAGCAGTTCGTGGCGGCCATGTCGGCTGTACAGCAATAGAGCCGGGTGGACCCTGACATTGATTTTTTCTCTCTACAGAATTGCGTGTATTATTGGTGAGGGCAATTTCATTTGATTGCAAGTATGGACGTTGTCATGAACTTTGGGTCTCTGGATCAACATTGGCATGGGAGTCTGGAGCCTCAGGTTCCGCTTTGACCCAGGCTTTGGGGGACTGGGTATTTGGCGAAGGCGTGTCAACCTGGCACGAGTCGGCAAATCGCTCACGAGCTTTCTCCCAGTTCTTCTGGGATTTGGATCTGGTTAGTGAGGCGTCGTCCACAGACATGGTCCCGCATGCTCCCAGACCTGATTGGGCCTTTCGGATTTGAGGTTGAATCTGAGAGAAAGAATAATATTAATGGAGTAAGTTGACTGATGGGAATGTTGACCTTACCAACATGGCCGCCACATTGGTCTATTGGGTTTCCTATTTACATCTGCGGTTAATGTTACACCAACAAACCTAATGGTCGCATCATCGCTGGCCTGAAGATAATGTTATCGTTTTACAGCTCAAAGTGGGCAGGTTTTTCATGTTGATGTTAATATTAGCGGTTAACGAGCCAAATAGCTAACCAAGAGGATTTCCCTTGTTATTCAGAAATTGAAAATCAGCCAGAAATTGCTCGCCTATGAGATGCTTTGGTATTGCTGTCGTGCTGCAATGAAAGGCAAATTGTGTCTCTTGGAGTTTGCATGTCAGGGATGAAATGCTTCAAACTTTTAGTCACGGTTTTCCGGGTTACACTATTTGATGTTTTACAATTGACAATTGATTGAAAGGACAACCGACGCCTCCGGCCGGACAAGTTGTGTCCATAATTTGTAAAATGGCTTCAAATGACTTCTACCTAGCGTATTTTACAAAGATTGCACCGCATATAGTGATATTTTACGTTTTAAGACTCGCGCTGAATGTTCAGGAAGTCTTGTTTTTGAGTTGGTGACGAGTCCTGACGTCACGTCACGGAGGGAACGCCCCTGACGGATAAAGCCACACACAATGCATTTTGGGTACTTTGTTTGGTCTGAAAACATCGTGTTGATGGCAAAATTAGACGGAAAACACATAAATAACGCGATGGTGAATCATTGTGTGTTGTACCAAGACAACTATTTGATATTTGCTGACAAGAATTCCAAGCAGACAAATCAACCCATTTCCAATGGAGCTTGGGCGCCATCTTGTGCATTTTCTGGGACGCTACACATCAGTCTTGATGCCTCAAAATGACCCGGAAGAACATCTTTAATCGATTGCAAACATGTACGCTTTCCTCTTCAGAACTATTTGAATTATATTCATAACTGGATGCGTAACAAGAAAGCATCTTCTCCGAATCTGAATCCATTGTTTTGATTCTCGAGCAAGGCAAGATGTCTTGGCGTGACGTCACGAACTGGGGGCGGGACTTTCTGAAAATGCCCAATTTTTTGCAGATTTAGCACACTAAGTCATTTGTATTGGTGTTTTGCATTTGACTAAAAATATCATACTGCGTGTTTTGGGTATTTTAGATGCTATAAAACGTTTTTCTGGTGTCAGTTAGAAAACAAAATAGTGGTGTATGTTGACCTTTAAATCCATGTCAAAATGGAAGTGCCATTTCATTTGCGGCCTATATTTTTATTTGAAATGAAAATTATGATCCTGAATAGTTGTTTTGTCCCACAATTGGCTAGAGAAATCGTTCGCAATGGAGAAATGACATTTTATTGTGAATATTGCAGTTGATGACGACATGCAGAGGCACATTTCGAGTAGCTTGATTTCTGAAAATATATCTCACCGGATCTTTCATCCCGGTTCCCTCTTTGCCCAATCCTTCTCCTTTCTTCCAGCCCATCTTCTCCAGCATCTTCCTTCCTTTATTGACTTCGCTGATCTCGCTTTTGAGGGAGCACGAAAATATCAAATGAGTCACAAAGCCGTTATTTGTCGTTCTTCACATTTTAGAGCGGTGAGCATAAACTTACACATGAACGGAAGCGGGGGCATCATCTTGCTGGAAAAGTCCCTCGCTGCCGACAGTTTGACGCCGAGACTCTGCACGGTCTTTGTATTTTGGGTTCCTCAGGGCTTTACCTTCTTCAAACTCGTTACTCTGTTGAGAAGGAAAACGGTATGGAAAGGCATGGGGGGGATAGCGGGGGACCTAAAGCTGGAGCCATTTACCTGGAGGCCATATTTGGCCTTCATGGATTTGAGTTCCTTCTGTCTCAGGACTTCCTTATCTTCTTTGGTTAGCGTTGGCCCTGTGGAAAAACGCAGCGATTAAAGAAAATTGACGTGCATAGTGGTGGATGACTAGGTCGCCTATCTAGAACAACAAAATGTCTTTGATACACTCACCCGGCGTGTCCTCTTTCTTGTGCTTGCTGAGGTGAGCCATGATCTGGCCGGGCTCGCAACCATCGCAGGTGTCGGTCCCGGTGTGGATATGGAAAGACAGCACCGTGTCTCCCATCTTCACCTCGTCGCCGTGGGTCAGCGGGTGCGGCTCACACTTGGTTTTGGGCTATGGAAAGCGGAGAACAAAGCACGATGCTGCCGTCTAAAAATGACATAAACCCATTCATTCACGCTGCAGGCTCAACCTAGCATAGGTGGAAAAACATATTCCGTATATAGGGCGCATGGTTATCTTTTGAACAAAATTTGAAAGCTTTTAGGTGTGCCGTATAGTGCGGAAAATACTGTAATTTTTTAACCAGTGTAATAATAATAATACATTTCATTTCTAAGCGCCTTTCAAAACTATCAAGGTCACTTTACAGTCACAGGATACGTTTTTCTATGGGTGAGTCTCCACTCAACCCGGAAGTAACTCAAAGAGATAGAAAGCTATTCAAATTTGCCTACTTGTGAATTTTTCAAAAATTGTTTGGGGGGGGGGGGGGTGTTCAAATTTCAAAAAAGAGTTACAAATTTCCCCCGCTGTGGGACTATTAAGGGCTTTCTGATTCTGATGAATAGATAAAAAATGGAGAAGTAAATTAAAATAGATAAATAAAAACAAACAGACAAATAATAAGCAAAAATACATAAACAGACAAAGAAATAAATACATAAAAATAGATGAGAAATAAGTAAACAGATGAATAAATAAATAAATAAATGTAAAAAGTGGTGAGTTACAAATTTCCCCGCTGTGAGATTATTAAGGGCTTTCTGATTCTGATAAATAGATAAAAAAATGGAGAAGTAAATTAAAATAAATACAACAAAGAAATAAATACATAAAAATATAAATATATTTTATTATATAAAATATAAAAATATATTCTTTGATAAGAAATAAATAAACAGATGAATAAATAAATGCACAAATAAATGAATAAACTGACATATAAATAATTACATAAATAAATGTCCCATTTTTGGCATCACCTGGTGCCATGTTCGATGCCGAGCAAACGCATTGAGCTGAGGTGAGGAGCTTCATTTGGTTAGGCTACAGCTTTGTGCAGTAGGCAAAAGTGCTTTCCTGCTGTTTTGTGGCATTGATATGCAATAAATAGCAACCCTTTGTGTGGCGAGGATGGAGTGCGTCGAGGGGAGGGCGGGGGGGGGAACGCTGCACCTGCAAGATTCTGTTGCCGTTGATCACCGTTCCATTCTGACTTCCTTGATCCACGAGCATGTAGCTCTGCTGCTGCTGGTCAAAGTAGACCTCGGCGTGCACCTACAACCAATCAAAACAATTGTCAAACATCATTTTTATTATAGTAATAATAATAATAATAATAATAAAAAAATAAAAATAAAATAAAAATTATAACAAATAAAAAAAACAAAAAAAAAATAATAATAATAAATAAATATAATAGCAGATAATAACAATAAAAAAAAAAATAAATAAATAAATAATACATTTCATTTATTCTCATTAATTGGAGTCATTTCTCAGCATACCTTGCTAACCCCCATTTCCGGGATCCGAACTGCGTGGTCCATATCTTTCTCTCTGCAACATAACACAGCAAAGTTTCTTTTTTTTTTTTTTCTTTTTCCAATCTGTGCGCCTTTCGAGGAATCTGCTTGTAGTCTGAGTGCTGATCATTTTTCTGGCGGCGTCAAAAAAAAAAGGAACACAACCTGCCGATGGTGGCCGCTGAGTCAGCTGTGATGATAAACAACGTGCCAACCTGTAGCACCGGGGAGCGCACCACCGTGACTCTCACGCAGGGCGGCCATAACTCTGTGACAAAAACAACATGAGATGTCAAGTGCGCAGGATTTTTAGAAGGATTTTGAAACCAAAATCAACTGCTTAAAGGACAACCGACACCACTTTTGTGTTTCCGAACTGACATGAGAAAAACGTTTAATCGCATCTAAAATACCTCAAACACGCAGGATGATATTTTTAGTCAAATGCAAAACACCAATAAAAATGACTTAAAGTGTCTAAAAACTACTTCAAATTGAACCCAGAAGTGGCCAGTTTTAGAAGGTCCCGCCCCCTTGTTCGTGGTGTCACGGCAAGACGTCTTGCCTTACTCGAGAATCAAAACAATGGCTTCAGATTCGGAGAAGATGCTTTCTTGTTACTCATCCAGTTATGAATATGATTCAAATAGTTCTAAATAGGAAAGGATACGTGTTCGCAATCAATTAAAGAATTTATTACGTGTCATTTTGAGGCATCTGGACAGAAATGTAGCACCCAAAAAATGCAGAAAATGGCGACAAAGCTCAGTGGAAATGGGCTGATTTGTGTCAGCGAATATCAAATAGTTGTCTCGGTGCAACACACAACGATTCACCATCGCGTTATGTTTTTTCCTTCTAATTTTTTCTAAAGTTTTTAGAACAAACAAAGTACCACAAAATGCATTGTGTCCTTTCTCGGTCAGCGGCGTTCCTTCAGTGACGTCACGTACGGACTCGTCACCAACTCAAAAACAAGACTTCCTGAATATTCAGCGCAAGTCTTAAAACGTAAAATATAGCTATATGTGGTGGAATCTTTCTAAAATACGCTCAGTAGAAGTCATTTGAAGCCATTTTACAAATTATGGACACAACTTGTCGGGAGGCGTCGGTTGTCCTTTAAGCCACTCGTTATTATTCTGGCAACGTATTGCTCCACACAATTCAATTCTGCCATGGTGCAGCTTAACTTTTTGAGCTCACTGCTCTAACTGGTTCCCATCCATCACCGGGCTTAAAAGGTCCTGAAAAGTTCTGACGCAGCTCGTTGCCAGCTCACCTGCCCGACACTGAGTCTCCATCTCGGATTCGGGGCTGTGGTTGCAAGGAGAGCTCCGAGAAGGCGACACATCAGGCGGAGATTCCCACGGCTCCTTCTCGGACTCTGTGAGCTCTCCTTCCTCAGCTTCGCTGTTACCCTCCAAGTCACCGCTCCGAGTTGGCGAGCGGCGATGTTTTTTACGCGACGACGACTTGGATCGCTTCTTTTTCTTCTTGGACCTTCTCTTTTCGTCGTGACTTGAGCCACTTTTGTGCTTTTTTCTCTTGGAGGAAGACTTGTCCCTCTCGCTTCGCCGTTTGGAGTCTCTTTCTCGCGAGGGACTACGAGATCGTCGTCTACTTTTTCGGGATTCGGTGGCGCGCTTTGATTGCTGTTCTTCATCCGACTTGACGTCATCATACGTGTAATCCTGCCGTTAGATCGTGAGCGATTAGATTCTCTCATACTGTTCACTGATGGGAACGTGGCTGGCTTTGGAGCTTCCAAGTGGCACATTTTGAATATATTCGGTCTCAGTCTTCAAAGGGAGTTTATGACGGATGGGGTTGTTTTTTTCTACGAGCTCAAATCCTCATATTTCTTAGGGTGAAAGTGTGTTGCGAGATAACCGATGCTAATTTTGGTGATTAAAAATATGTACCTCTGGGGCAAGCAGAGTTCCAGTTTGAGAAAATCTTCATATTAGCCAACGAGTTAGTCAGCTCGTGCACCTGGGTCGGAGGAATAGTCTTTTAGTCAGCTAGCTTCACAGTTTTGACACACGGGGGAAGTCAGCATGCATTTAAAGACTGAGACCAAAATTAATTCCTAACCGCTCGAAAGCCAGCAGTTAACATGGCAATCACGTGCCCATTTGAAAGATCTGTCTGTTACTTACCTTATCGTTGTACGTTGAGGTTTTCCTCGCACCTCTCTTGAACCATCTTCCTTTCTTGTCAGTCGTGCACTCATCTTGGTCGCCGGTGTTCGCAGCAGAAACCTCAACCTTGGAGTGAAACTGGTAGCGTCCACTTTCTGCGTCGTAGTAGTAGTAAATGCCCGTGGTCCCATCGTAGTATAGCTGGCTGGCCTGAGGGGGGAATTGCGCAGGTTCAAATGAGTTGAATGACTTTCAGTATGTCCCAAATTTCTCAAAAAAATCTTGGCCCGTTTGAACCGTACATTCTTGCAGGAAAAAAAAACCATTACAAACCGAGTCATAATAGAAGCCAGTGCTGTGGTCATAGTACATGCCGGTTGTCTCGTCAAAGACAAAACCTGTCTGCGTCATGGCCTCCTCGGCGGTAGCTCTCAACATATCAGCAATGGATGCCGCATCACTCTCCTGGAAGACAAATCATGCTAAAAAAAAATACTCTTCACATGTCATTATGCTACTGTAGTAAATAGGTTTGACCGTGTAAACCCTAAAGGATTTTTCACCAAAAATATATGTAAAATTAAAAATGAGTGAGCTCTATTGAGGCACACATACCCCTGCGGCGGCGGCTACCGCGCTGCTATCAGGTTGAGCAGACACATCTGCAGCCACGGCTGCTGCTGCATCCGCTGGCTCATCCGTTGTGACCTCTGCCGTGTCACCCCCACCAGTTGCCTCCACTGCTTGAGTCGCCTCCATACTTTCCTGGGAGTTTGTAGCCTCTGTTTTCTGAGAGTAGTCGCCATAGTAGTAGTTATAATAGTCTGGAGAGAAATAGAACACCATTAGAGACCATTTACTAACTCTTGGGGCATTGGCCAATTACTAAGTAAAAAAAATAAGACACCTGTATCAGTCCAAACATATTCTTCGGTCTGAGTTTCGATGTGAACTTTGTCTTTAGTTTTTTTCTTCCACTCATGAATCTCTGCACTCAGTTGATCCACCTGAAATTGGATAATTGTAATTACAATCTGAGTCAAATATGTGGCTGTTGGACCACCAGTTTTTTAATTGGCCATTGAATGATACTGTGTATTACAAACACACGTTGGGATAAAGTGAGGTTCTAAAGTTAGGATAAAAAAAACATAAAAATATGTACACTATCTCAATGACAACAAATTTCTACCATCTTTTGAACTGCATATCATGAGAATGCATTTGGACAAAAGTGGACCTGTTTCCTCAAATCTTCGTTGTAGCTCTCTGTGCTCTTCTGCAGTCTCTCGGAATGACCCAGTTGCTTCTGCAACTTGGCCAGCTCAGCTTTGCACTCCTTCAGCTCTTCCTTCAACGACTCCACCTGGAGACGAAGTTCGGCTACTTCACACCCGCTGACATTCTCTCCTTCTTCGTCCTCCATTGCTCAGCTGGAACGGACACGATCATAGTCGTAGCGTGCACACGTGCGCATAAACAAACACAACCCACGAAAAATGTATGGATGCAATAAGACAAAAAATAGCACGTAATTCTGACGAAAACAACACAAAGTGCCGTTTGCATATGACATGTGCCAAGTCTCACCGTTTACGTCGTTTTCGCCTCGCCTTAAACCGTGAATTTCCAAGCACCACGGCACATGATCCAACCTGAAAGTTGAACATAAATATTGTGTAACTACCCTGCATTCCCAACACACCCGAGTACATGTTCGATTACAATTAGACAGTTACAATTAAAACCGTGAAGATGTTGACAGACAACGCTGTACGCGGCCGCCATTAACCAACATAAAATAAACCACCCACACCGGATACTACTCTTCTTCGTGTTTGGCGGACTTCCGTTTAAACCTCCTTACGCTGATGTATAATACAAGTGCTATATCGCCATCTGTCCAAAAAGGTTGTTACTGCACTCTGAATGTTACACCTGAAAGTTGCGTAATCGGGAATTATTGGAACTCATCTTCAATTTTCCGTGTCAAAACGTGTAGTGGGTTAGAAACAATCTACTTTATGACTATCTGGCTCTTTTTAGTAAACGATGAGAGAGTAATCTCATTGAGTCCGATACTTGTGGTAATGTTAATATCTTACCGCTGCAGGGCACTATTATACTCTCGCTTTTTCACTGCTCGGAAAATATTACAATACAATACTGTATTTTACACATACAGTACTGCACTGTATATATTTTTATGATATGAGAAGTCAGTATTTGATTTATTTCGAGAAAGATACGTCCTAATATCTTTCACACACACACACGTTCTTTGAAGATTGACAGAGTTCCCCCCAATTGCTTTGACACAGTAAAGTTCCTAAAATTGTCCAAATTGTGACTCTTTTCCTAGATGCAATTATTTGTATTCAAAAAGTGAAAAGTTTTACAGTGGAAGTGGTATGAAGTAAACATTGATCAGACCTATTATAATGCTTCGCACACATTTGAATTGCATTGTGTTGAAGGTTGTCACTTAAAGCCACTTATAAAAATGTAACGATTATTTGTTTGAGTAAGAGCTGAGGTTGTTTCTCCTGATGAAAACTACAATGGAGGGATGGTCAGATTTGTCTTTGCAGCTGCCGAAACCCTTTTCTGAAAATACAGTGGTAGTTCCTCCCACAATATCAGAATTTGAAACGCGAGCCTTTTTTTCAGTTGTGTACGGATCCTTTGACAGTTCCAACCTTCTTGGCATACTCAAGATGGCTACAGAAAGCCTGGGAAAACCGCCTTTAAATTAATTTATTCAGAGGCGTCGTTTCCGAATGCTCCCCCTCACTGTTTATAGATGCTATTTTGAGACAAGACTGTTAAAAAAAACATTCGGACTAGCTAAATCTAGTCAAATGCATTTATCGACGTGATGCTCAACTGGTTTCCCCGGTCTGTATGTCACATGACGGCAAAGCCAGTTAACTGTGAAACCGCTGATGGGAGGGGGTGGTTTGCAAAAAAAGAAACTGTTTTTAGGTGGAGCCCCACATTCCAAACGGAGCGAGGAGGCCCTGCTTCAAAACTCCTCCTCCTCCGTCACCCCTGTTTGTTTTCCGACTGCCTCCTCCGCCCGCTTCAGAGAGAAATGGCCAGTCGATGGATTGTACCATTCGACACGACAGGGTGGGTATTGAGTTGGGTAAAGAACAGCTACGTCACCTTCCGCGCCGAAAGCTTGCAGGCTCCCCTCCCGATTTCGAGTCAATGGAGCAGCCTGTTGCGCGAGCGGGAAGGGAGGGGCATTGGCAGTTGGGGGAGAGACGGTGAGCAGTTGGGAAAACCAGCTGATCGCAGAAGCACAGAGGGCTGAAGGGAAGAGCTTTGAGGTTGTTTTTTTTTTTTGAATGATGGTTCCTTCTACCAACGGAAGCCATTGTGAGCAAAATAATCTTCAAAAGATGAGAGAGGACACGAAAGACGCCAAAGGAATCGCTGCCAAGTGAGCAAATCGACGTCCAGCATCGAGTCGACGACCCCCTACACTGGGGAAAGAGGAGGGATGTCTTGGTTGTCACCTGTGTCATGGGCCAAATGGACGTGGACGGCGGTGCGAGGAGCAGAGGAGGAAGGGGGCGACCTGGGGGTACATCGAGAGGAGGAGCAGGAGGAGGAGGAGAGATCTCAAGGCAGCAGGCAAGTGTTCTTTTGGACACTTGTGAGAGGGAGGGAAGCGGGGTGACACGTGTGCGTGTTCATGAAGAGCATGTCCTGTCAGGAACATTTGGAAAATGATGAGGCAATTGTCCAGAAAGAGATCAACGATTAAAAGGACCCTCCATTTTTCTTGCGGAAGAGGACGCGTTTGATTTTGATGATCCATTTTGGAGCATGATTATGGTTGGGGCATAATGTGTTCTCTGTAGTCATCTGTGCAACTCCAGTAAGCGGTGCAGATTGGTGGGATGCTTCACGCACACACGTGACTCATTCTTTGGGTGTCATGGTATTGATTTAGTCTCTCTGTTTAAAGAAAACAAAAATAGGTGACAATTATAGGACTGGTGGGACAGCTTAGTGCGTAGCAGTTATTTCAGTCGAGTGACATCAACCACCCTTCTGACATTGTGTTGGTGATCTTCTCCAATTTGTCAAGATGATCACAGCCTTGAGTCTTATTGTGTCAAAACAAAGCTGGAAAGTGTCATGAAAGCAGAGTGTCGAATGCGGTGTGACAGGAAGACAGCAGGTCAACCTGTTTCCTCTTTCTGTCTGTACTCTTTGTACTTCCCGCGCTCCGTGCTTGTGTACTTTCAAGGCATTGTTTTGTCACTGAGGTGGCCTGGGCTTTGTTTCGTTGCAGATATTACAACTGGGTAATATAAATAGCTTAGACATTTTTAGACCATTGAAAAGGGTGGAAAGAGTTCAATAATTTGCCAGCGGGGCTACATTCGGGGTAGGCGTGATGATTAGCGGCAATTTTGCTCATAATTCTCCACTCAAAAGTGGCCACTAAAAGTTGTCCATGTCTACCAAGAAGCTGTAGCATTGTTGCAGATGCTGTGGGTCATTGTTTTTGTAGTTTTTAGGGTCATCTGATACTGGTTGCGCAGTTATGTAATTCACTTGTGTGCATAAAGCAAAGCGCATCCTTTAAAATGTGTTTTTTTTAAAGTTTCTGTTAAACAGGGGAACATGGTAGCTAACTAAAATAAGGGTAGAGCAACAATGGGGGGTGAGAGGGTTCAATTCTTGACTGTTGCTAAGTGAAAGCATGGTTGCATCATTTTTTGTCTTGTTTTCATTTTTGTCACATCATAATGAGTCTCAAGTCATTCCCCTAAACCCCTCTGATTCACACAGCTCGGACTCAGATGGTCATTTTGACACTCCCGAGGCAGCGACTCCTGTCCGCGGGCCACCGGTCATCCCAAGGGAGCTGGAAAGTAACAACGCTGACAACAAAGCAGGTGAGGGAACGAACAAGCTGGATGGTAAACAAATGAATAGTTAAAGTAGAGGCCATTGTTAAAAATGTCGTTTTTTTTGGACTCACATAGACTTGAATGCGATTGAAGTTCTGTGTAATTTGATCCACCGATTCAAGTTCTGTGTAATTGGATCCACTTATAACTGGAATGTACCTGGCGACTACATTGCAGCACCCATTAAGGGCAACCGACGTCTCCGGACAAGTTGTGTCCATAATTTGTAAAATGGCTTCAAATGACTTATACTGAGTGTATTTTACAAAGATTCCACCGCTTATAGCTATATATTTACGTTTTAAGACTCGCGCTGAATATTCCGGAAGTCTTGTCTTTGAGTTGGTGACGAGTCCGTACGTGACGTCACTGAAGGAATGCCCCTGACCGAAAAAAGGACACATTGTAGCAGTCCTTTCATCACGTCAATGCTTGTTTGGTCTGAAAACCTCGTGTTGCACCAGAAAGCGCCAGAAGAGGACGTCCAAGCTCTATGTAAGGAATTTATCAGCCTGTGGAAACAGACTGATTCATTCATTACAGGAGCTCGGTGGCCATTTTCTGCCTCTTTTTGGGTGAGACATTTCCCCCCAATGTTGCCTGAAAATGGCACGGAATGAATTCTTTAATCGATTGCAAACATGTATGCTTTCTTCTTCAGAACTATTTGAATCATATTCATAACTGGATGTGTAACAAGAAAGCATATTCTCTGAATCTGAAGCCATTGTTTTGATTCTCCAGCAATGCAAGACGTCTTGGCGTGACGTCACGAAATGGGGGCGGGACTTTCTGAAAATGCCCAATTCGCAGCTCAATTTTTTGCAGATTTTGGACACTTCAGGTCATTTTTATTGGTGTTTTGCATTTAACAAAAAATATCATACAGCGTGTTTTGGGTATTTTAAATGCTATAACACGTTTTTCTGATGTCAGTTAGGAAACAAAAAAGTGACGTCGTTTGTCCTTTAAGGGTTTTTCCCTTTTACCTTTCTTTCTTTTAAACCCTGATTCGTCCAGTGAAATATCTTTTTGGGACATGTGTTGCTGTATATTTAGTTCAGGTAGGCAGAAGTGTGGTGTTTTTTTTTTTTTTTTACATGAAAGGCCGACAGGCGCAGGCTGTGGGAAATAGCCTTTGCTGTGGAATTCAAACAGGTTCAACAAAAGCTTTAATTCAACCCTGTTTTGTGTTGGTCACTGGTGGGAGGTGGGGGATGGATGATGTGGCGGGCTATGGGGGGCTCCTCTCACAGAATTTGCCTTTTTAAGCAGCTGGGTAAAGTACACACTCGTATTTTATGCTCAGTGTATATGCCAGAGACTTTTTGCAATCCAGTCAAACGGCATTTCTTCGTCACAGGACGCCTCAAAGCTCGGATAGTGAGGAGTCGTTATTATGGGAGAATTTCCACATGAGTCAACAATCTCCTCCTCTACGACATCACACGCGTTTACGTATATCTTCTATTCGACGGGTGCTAATACTAACACGAGAAGTTTTTGTCATGTCAGTGACTGTCTATTTTGTCTCAAAGTTTCCATTACCGCATCCCCCGAGGTCCAAACTTGACAATAATGTACAGTATTTTCTTTATAGAGACAGCACGACACAAAAATTCTTCTGACTTTTAGAATCTTGATTTTAAAAGTTGTAATTCAATGTTCAGTGTTTAAAGTAGCAACCCTAATTCCATGGTAAAAAAAACGCTGAAAAGGTTTCTTCAGCCGCCATTTGTACTTCTTTCTTCTCAAACAAGTACAGATGACGGCTGAAGAAACCTTTACAGTCAGAGTATAAACCGACAAAAAATATGTTGTAAAATATATATTTTTTTAAATGCTCCATTTAATGGGCACGGTTTGAATTAATTTCTCAATAAATATTTATAATGGATCATTAATGTAACATTTATTTTCATGAATAAACATGGTAGCTAGCAGGTGTTAAGAATTTGACTGCGTCACACTTAGAACTTTTTCACATTCTCACTCACAACAATAAAAATTGGTAAATCAATAGCTTTCCCAAAAATATAATTTGTTTATTTTTCATTGGAAAACAGGTAGATCCCTGGCAGACATCCCCAAATAAAAATAACAACAAACAAATAAACGAATAAATAAATGCACAAATGAATAAACATAAATAAATAATAAATACGTAATCAAAAATAAATAAACTGATAGATAGAAAGATAGAAAAAAAATATTTTGCCAAGCTTGTGTATAAAAGTAGAAGAAACCCGGTCAGTTGTTGTCTCCTAGCAACATAATATTACACGAGGCCACCACTAAAATATGTTGATGTGCGTCTTTGGGAAGGGGGGGGGGGGGGGTCAGGGACTCCATCAATGTGGTTTGTCACGCTCCTGTCAATTTTTTTATGTGCGACATAATGTGTGGTGTTTAATTAAGGATCACGCTGAGCGAGTGATTTAAATGTCAGAGCACTCGTCTCCGAGCAAGATATTACCATAGCAACAGCAGATGGGACCGCTGAGTGCCTAGTAACTTGTTGTCAGGGAACCAATCGGACATCCCGTACATCCGAGGTCTGATCTGATTGGAAAAACGAGCACGTGCAGCCGTCATTTGCATAAATATGATTTCAATTTTGTCAACTGCCATATAATAATCGCCCATGTCTTTTTAGGTTTAGTTTTTTTCTTGCGGGTAGCGTTTCAAGCTTCGGTCAGACCTCTGAAAATGTTTTTCTTCTCCACAAGGGGGCAGCATGTGCCTTTTCTTCATGTTAGAGCTTTGTTACAGCTTCAGCTGCTGTTAAATCGCTATATAAATCAATATGTACTGTATGTATTGTATTTTGTACAGCCTTTCAAGCTCAAATAACTCCAGACCCATAAAACTTAGGAATTAACTTAATTAAGAAGAGAGTCTAAGGTTTCTGACACTTTATTGAATGTTTATATATTCCTAAAACTCAATGTTTTGTGGCTCCTGCAATTTGAGTGAAAATGATGAAAACCCTGGCACTGGAGTGGAAATTTTTTTGCACATTGTCTGGCAGACAATGAGTTAAAAATGATATTGGCAATTATTTATTTCTTTGTTTGTTTGTTTTTTTCTTCAGATGCGGATCAGGATGAGCACCTGATGGTTACGGCTCCTACCGGGGATCACAATAATCTGCTTTTCCACAACATGGGTCAAGATGAACCAGCCGTCCCCGTTCAAGATCCTCTGGAAATGAACAGCAAACACCTACAAGGGCCACAAAATGGCCACCTGACAAAACCGATACACTATGAGCCTGTTCCTGAGTCATTCCCAGTGACATCGATTCCAGAAACCGTCAAATGCGCAGTTCCACCACCGGAACCCATTCGAGATGAGATATTGCTTCCTGAAGGGACAAAATCCACAGTTCAACCGCCGGAACCCCTCCAAGAAGAAATATTGGTTCCTGAAGTGGTGAAATGCCAATTTCCACCACCAGAACCTCTCCAAGAAGCGATATTACTTCCTGAAGTGACAAAATCCACAGTTCCATCTGCAGAAGCACTCCAAGACCCAACTCCCATTTCGGTTAGTGAACCATGTCTGGATCTCGCTCCATCTTCATCGTGTGCTCCCATAACAGTCTCAATCCAAAGCAATGAAGCTGTTCCGCGTCCTCCTTCGGAGAGCGCACCAGAGAAGCCTCTTGTTGATTCCGAAGCACAATCCAGCAATGCCCCCCCAAAATCTGCTTCCAGCTCCAAAAATAAAACCCGCAAATCCAAGCCTCCATCCTTGTCAATCAAACAGACGCCGAAGGAGGACGCGCAATCGAATGAGGAACAAGAACTTCCTGTCCCCAAAGCCTCCTACAAATTTGACCCCGACCTCATCGACAACAATTTCAACCCTTTCACAAGCGGCGGATCCAAAATCCAGAACTCTCCACCGCCATACAGTACGATTTCCTTCCCCAGGCCCGAACCGCTCGGGAGCTCTCGGTCCGAAGACGTCGCGGAAGAATCGCAGTCGGAGGCAAAAGCCGTGATGCTGGAATTTGGTCCGGACGAGGGGGTGGTGAGCAAACCACCTCAGAAAAAATTAGGATGTGGAAAAACAGCCAGCAAAGTCAAGAAGCAAGTTAGAACCAGAGCGTCAGAAACTTCCCGCGAACCAGCGTCAGAATCGGCATCTGAGAAAGCACCACCGGAGACCAACCTGGATATTTCGGACACCGCCGTGCCTCTAAACATGGACGACGTTCCCATTCCGAGCAAAGGCACGTACAACTTTGACCCCAGTCAGTGGGATGACCCCAACTTCAATCCATTTGGGACCAACAGCACTTTGAGCAATTCTCCGGTGCTCCCCAAAGTCTCCCCCACTTTCGATCCGGACAAATTCCACGAGTCCGTCGACCCCTTTAAACGCTCCGACGACCTCAGCAACGAAGATGTGACAAAAACAAAAGGGGGAAGCATCCAGAAAGCGCAACGACTGGCGGTAGAGAAGAAAATTGGGCACATTCGCAAGAAAAGCAAAGAGAGTGCAACCAAGTAAGCGCTTCTGCGGAACCAACCCGTCTTGTTTGTCGCGGCGGTTGTGACCTTTTGCAAACCGGCATGTTTTGCTACCGTTATTAGCCAAGCCAAGATAAAACGCCTTCAGTCACTCACACCTTCCCCCCTCGCGGCCTTATTGTTAACTCATTCACTGCCAGACGATGTGCAAAAACGTGTGCACTCCAGTGACAGGGTTTTTGTCATTTTCACTCAAATTGCCATAGAATATTAGCTTTTAGGATGACATACAGTAAACATTTAGTTCAGCGTAAGAAACCTTAGACTCTCTTCTTTCATCAGAAAAAAAGTTAATTCCTAAGTTATATGGGTCTGGAGTTATGTGAGCTTGAAATGATGGTGGCTGTAGAAAATACAATGCAATACATGCATATTGATTTATATAGCGCTTTAACAACAAAGTGCTAACATGGACAAAAGGCAAATGATGCCTCCTTGTGGAAGGGAAAAGCTAGAGGCCATGGCCAGCGCTTTATCGGCACCACCCGTGAGAAAAAACAAAACCTGAACAAATTCGGGAATGGCGCTCCACGTCACACTTTTCAATTCCAAATAAATTCGGGAATGGTAGCGAATGAGATAATATCGTCGGGCTCTGCGCTGTCAATCACTGACCAAAAATGAATCATGTGAAGCGGCGACTGTCAGATTTTCATCTTGCAACGTATCTTTGAGTTATGTTGAAGTCTCAAGGCTAAGAACGTCCATTTTTTTGTCTCACAGGAACCCCTGTAAAGTCCAGAAACATGACGAGAACCAATCGCTATCACAAGACGAGTGCAAGATGGTAATTTGATCATTTTGACATCTGACTGAAGTCTATCAACAACAATGTTCATTTTTTTGAGCAGCTATCCAACCTCGAAACACTCTCAAAACGCACCCCCACACACTCAAAATGTGTCACTTTTTGAGTTCACACTGTCAACTACCGTATTTTCCGGTTTATATGCACACTGCGAGAATTCAAACAAGGGTGCGGAAAATCCTACTGGACCATCTGCACCCTGCCCACCATCTTTTCCAGATACTACCCTCAGGCAGGCGCATCGAATCCAGCAGACATTTAAAGAACAACCGACGTCTCCGGACTAGTTGTCCATAATTTGTAAAATGGCTTCAAATGACTTCTACTGAGTGTATTTTACAAATATTCCACCGCATATAGCTATATTTTACATTTTAAGACTCGTGCTGAATATTCAGGAAGTCTTGTTTTTGAGTTGGTGACGAGTCCTCACGTTACGTCATGAAAGGACCTGACTGACAAAAAGACACATTGTAGCAGTCACGTCAATGTATTTTGCTGTACTGTTTATCTGAAAACATTGATGTTACATCCAAAAGCCGCCAGCAGAGGGAGTCCAAGCTCCATGAAAGGAATTTATCAGCCTGTGGAAACGGGCTGATTCATTCCTCACGGGAGCTGGTCGCCATTTTTGGGTGCGACATTCCCCCCTGCCCGTTTGCCTCAAAATGACACGGAATAAATTCTTTAATCGATTGCAAACATGTATGCTTTCCTCTTCAGAACTATTTGAATCATATTCATAACTTGATGCGTAACAAGAAAGCGTATTATTTTAATCTGAAGCCATCGTTTTGATTCACAAGCAATGCAAGACGTCTTGGCGTGACGTCACGAACTGGGGGCGGGACTTTCTGAAAATGCCCAATTCGCAGCTCAATTTTTTTGCAGATTTTGGACACTTTAAGTCATTTTTATTGGTGTTTTGCATTTGACTAAAAATATCATACTGCGTGTTTTGGGTATTTTAGATGCTATAAAACGTTTTTCTGATGTCACTTAAAAAACAAAAAAGTGACGTCGGTTGTCCTTTAAACAGCTTCTACCCCCAAGCCATTAACTCTCTAAACAGTAACCCAAATATAACTGTATAGTGCCTCTTTGCAATTTTCTATGATGATACTAGTGCAGCACGTTCTACCGGAGACAAATTCCTTGTGTGTTCTACATACTTGGCAATAAAGATGATCCTGATAAGGTGCACGGAGTTTAAGGCGCCCCCAATGAATGGTGTATTTTCAAACTTTTTCCATATGTAAGGCACACTGGACTATAAGGCACCTTCAATGAGTGACTCCAAATATAATTAATAATTAATAGATAAGTTTCCAAATATAAGGCACATCACATTATACTATACGGCGCTATAGTAGAGGCTGGGATTAGGCACTACTTCTACAAGGGGGGAAATGGAGTCGTGTCTTCTGAAATTAGTAACAAGACCTGTTGTAGATCAATATTACTTCACATATAAGGCGCAAGGTCATCATTTGAAGAAAATCAAGGCTCTTGGGTGTGCCTTATATACAAGAAAATACAGTAATTGAAATTGTCAGATTGTCAGAAATGATCAGAAATGTCTCTCCTCCTCCGGCCAGGGTGAGAACGAGATCGTGGTTACTTCGCCGGAGATCTCACAGCCAGTTCATCACGCCACTGACGAGGAGAAGCTAGCGTCTACAGGAATGACAACACAAGACGAGCAGCAGCCCAAAGAAGAGTCGGAATCTGAGAAAACATGCGGCAAAAAACAGACTATTAATGACGTACCCGTCACACATGGTGAGGTCACAATTTCACAGGCCATTTAACAAAAAAAAAAAAAAAACATCATACACATCATTGTCTGCCAATACCTTTCTCCATAATTTACAACAAAAAAATGGACAAAGGTGTTAGTTACCACGGGTTCAAAATGTAAATTTAGATTTCCACAGTTGTCAATTTTATGTTTACAACTGTGCTGTTTCTGTTCATAGCTCCCGAGAAAGTTGATCACGGAGATGAGAAGGACGCCTGTGTTGTAAAGGATGACACGGTAAGTGAAATGTAGTCATATTTTAACTCCTTCACTGCCGGATGATGTATAAAAAATGTGTTCACTCCAGTGCCAGGGTTTTTGTCATTTTCACTCAAATTGCAGGACCCACAGAATACAGTAAAGTCTCTTTATATCGATATTCAAGGGAGTCCGAAAAAATATCGATATAACCGGGACTATCGATATATCCGACCCTGTTTGCATGTAATTTTCTCCGTGCGTGCATAAAAATAGTATCGATATAACCGGGACTATCGATATATCCGATATCGATATAACGAGACTTTACTGTATTAAGTTTTAGGACTACATCAACATTCAATGCAGTGTAAGAAGCCTTTGACTCTCTTATTTCATCATTAAAAGAAAGTTAATTCCTGAGTTATATGAATCTGGAGTAATATGAGGTGCAAGTGGGGGTGGCTGTACATAAGGCAAATGCTGCGCCCTCGTGGAAGCAAAAAACGCTGCCAATGCTGCTCAACATATTTTCAAATTCAGGAATGGCAGTGAATGAGTTAATTATGTTTTCTTCTCAGGTGAGATGTTTCACTTTTTTAATGCTATTCATGTAACCAAAAGGGTGCAGAAAGTGCTTAAGATTGAAGACTGTCTGCGTCTTTTGTGTTGTGTCACATTATTTGTTATTGTTTTTTTTTTGTTTTTGACTTCAAGATGGCGCCATGAGAGTGGCTGCCTTTACAGCAGTTCCTGTATTTTGTTTTTGCTGCTGTGAAAAATGTCTCTTCTGTGAGACAAAGTTTCATCTACTTTTATCTAATCTAATCTAGTAGTGACTCCCTTCAACCCTTTCAGCGTTTGTCCTGGACAAACACGCTTGCATACAGCGGCTCTGAAAAATATTTGAATATGCCAATCAATGCAAATTCAAGCATCATTATGTTGCGAATGTGTCCCGGGGGTATTGATCTGGAACAGGAACCTGAATAGCACAAGAGCTTCACAACAGTCAGTCACAGTATTAGCTTCCTCGGCTAAACGTTGGCGCAGGTTGTTTAGAAATGCCAGCGAAATGTGATGTCATGCTCTGACTGAGAATCATTTCCAACGAAAAAGCACAAAAGTCAAGCTCGTGTGTTTTCCCAACGTTTTACAGTGCGACGATCCCACAATGTGTAGCGACGATGCCGACCCGGAGATCTCGTCGTCCCAAGACAAAATTTCCCTGACCGAGATTGACAAAGCTGCAGTGCTGACCCTCATCAGAGAGGAGGTACGTCGCCCCTCACCTGAGTCAGATTCATCATCGTAAACGTCCTCACGGGCTTCGTTGCCACCATCAGATCATCGCAAAAGAGATTGAGGTGAACGATTGGAAGACAAAGTACGAGGACAGCCGAGCTGAAGTTTTAGAGATGAGGTACCAAGCGCAAATACACTCACATGTTATGACAAAAAAATACTCACACTGCTCACACTTTATATCCTCGTGGTGGCAGGAAAATAGTTGCAGAGTATGAGAAGACGGTTTCCCAGATGATTGGTGAGTCACTGCCCCCTAGCGGCTTCCCGTTGATATTGCGCCACACCCGTCTGACGTCACAATTGTTGTCAACTCATCTACGCTGTCAACATCATCTTTGTTGTAGAGAACAGGTGTCAAAGTTAAACCCAGGGGCCAAATGTGGCCCGCCACATCATTTTACTTGGCCTGTGATAGCAAATCAAACTTGTGAAATTCCATGATGCTTGCTAAAATCCGAACCAAAATGTTAAATGTTTATGTTTATGTTTGTTAAAGTAATTATAAGTGCCTTGCATGCTGGGTCCGAGAGGACAGTAATTTCATATATATTAGCATATTTGACAATAAAGCTGACTTTGACGTAAATTGTCCCATGTGAAACACAATAACAGTCATTATTTTTTCTTTAAATTTAAAAACTAGTGATTCATAAAATTTGTGTGCGCTCTAAATGTAATATGTGGAGGCGATTTAACATTAACTAATGGCTTCCCCCAAATTGATAACGACCCCCAAGAGGAAACCGGAACGACAATGTGGCCCGCGGCAAAAAAAAAAAATGACTTGGACACCCTTGTTTTAGAGGATGAACAGGAGCAGAAGACGCTGTCCTCTAGTAAATCTGTCAGACAGCTGACGATGGAGAGGGACCAGGCCCTGGCTGACCTCAACTCTGTGGAGCGCTCCTTCGCTGACCTCTTCAGGAGGTACGAAAACATGAAGGGGGTCCTGGAGGGCTTCAAAAAGGTCGGTCGAGCTTTGGACATTTATGATGGGTTATATCGAGCAACATGCTCACATTAACATATTACCCGCTACATTCGTTTTCAGAATGAGGACGTCCTAAAGAAATGCGCGCAGGATTACCTGACACGCATCAAGCAGGAGGAGCAACGTTACCAAACCCTCAAAGTGCACGCGGAGGAGAAATTGGATCGGTGAGATTTGCGTTGAATCTTTTTGTGTTCCCAGAACTAATTTTGATTCTCTGCAAGCCATGAAACTGGCTTGCAAATTGCTTTTGCATCAGCATTTGGAACAGTGCAATTTTCACAAATAAACACTAAGACTATGAAGTGATTCACTGCCATTCCCGAATTTATTCAGGAATTGAATAGCATGCCATGGAGCGCCATCCCCGAATTTGTTCGGCTTTTGTTCTTTCTTGTAGGGGGTTGGGGGGAGATCCAGCTTTGATCAGACCTCCGACAATGTTTTGCCCTCCAACGAGCGGGCAGCATTTGCCTTTTGTACGGCCGTCCCATTTCAAGCTCGCATAACTCCAGACCCTTACTTAGGAATTACCTCCTTTTTTCTGATGAAGGAAAAAAGTCTAAGGTTTCTTACGCTGCATTGAATGTTTATTTCACCCTAAAACTCAATATTCTATGGGCTCTGCAATTTGAATGAAAAATGACAAAAACCCTGGCACTGGAGTGGACACATTTTTGTACATCGTCTGGCAGTGAACGAGTTAAAGGTTATCATATCTTATCTTATTTTGAATGATTCACTCTCAGCCGATGCCTTCCAAAATAATGGTGAGTGTCTTTGGCTTATTTCTAAAAAAACAGAAATGGGTCACTTATGATAATTTGGAACGTGGTGTATTTTCAAACCGGCGCCTAACTTCATAGTCGTAGCAGTAATAACAAAACCAACTATTCTATGCTGATACTTGGTAATAATTTGCTCAAATTCAGTCTTCATGTGTCAGATATATATATTTTTTTCTGTGCAAATTTGTCATTTCTACCTGCTGTGACAGGGCCAATGAGGAGATAGCGCAGGTGCGTTCCAAGGCCAACGCGGAGGGACTGGCGCTCAACGCCAGCCTGAGGAAGGAACAGATGAAGGTGGACTCGCTTGAAAGGGCCGTCCTGCAGAAGGTACGCTACGCATGGCGTTTTATGAAGCGATTCGTGTCAGAATTGCATGTTCGCTCATGAACACGTTGCCTCTTATTCACAATTTGTGGAGCTGGAGACTTGTGTACCGCATTGGAAAATTACATAAAGGGTGTAAGTCTTGGCCACAAGGGGGCAGCATTTAATCAAAGTCAGCTTTATTGTCAAATATGCTTATATGCATGACATACAGCACAGATGAAATTAATGTCCTCTTGGACCCAGCGTACAAGGCACTTATAACGTGGCTAAAAACACATCCAATTGACAACAGACAATACCTGTACACGTAATTTCTGAATGTAAAGTGAGGTAGTGACATATGTAAAGTGAGGTGAGGTGATTTAAATTAAGAAAGAGGACAAGAGTTGCATGAGATGCTGATTACACTGGCATACCTGTCAACCTTGGCTCACAGCTGCCCATTATTTGCACGTGCACGTCACGTGTGCCCCTGACCGAGAAAGGACACACAATGCATTTTGCAGTACTCTGTTTGGTCTTAAAACTTCGTGTTGATTCGTGTTAATGGCGAAATTAGAAGGAAAACACATACATAACACAATGGTGAATTGTGTGTTACACCAAGACTACTATTTGATACTCGTTGACACAAATTCCTAGCAGACAAATCAGCCCATTTCCAACGGAGCTTGGGCGCCATCTTGTGCATTTTCTGGGATGCTACATTTCATCCAGATTCCTCAAAATGACACAGAATTACTTCTTTAATCAATTGCAAACATGTATGCTTTCCTTTTCGGAACTATTTGAATCATATTCATGGCTGGATGCGTAACACAAAAGCATATTTTCGGAATCTGAAGCCATTGTTTTGATTCTCCAGCAATGCAAGACGTCTTGGCGTGACGTCACGAACTGGGGGCGGGACTTTCTGAAAATGCCCAATCCGCAGCTCAATTTGTTTGCAGATTTTGGACACTTGAAGTCATTTTTATTGGTGTTTTGCATTTGACTAAAACTATCATCCAGCGTGTTTTGGGTATTTTAGATGCTATAAAACGTTTTTCTGATGTCAGTTAGGAAACAAAAAAGTGATGTCGGTTGTCCTTTAACATTGAAAACATTGTAACAAAATACACTGTTTTTTTTCCAGGGAGTGAGTGGCCAAAACTTATGACTTTGCCATTTATTATCTTTTTTTCCAAGAGAACGGAGATCCCATACCTCAAAAAGTTGCTGTGATAGAGAAAACAGGCATCTGACCAAACTAAAAAAAGGTGTTTCCCCTGCGTCACTACGAACATTCTTTTTTGTTTCCACAGAATCAGGAAATTGAGGAGCTCACCAAGATCTGCGATGAGCTGATTGCCAAATTGGGAACAGAGTGAAACGTGAAGGTGTCTTTTAAGAGCACACGCAGAGCAGGGCATTGGATGCTCACCATCTATGTACTTTGAGTATCTGGAGGTGGATATTGTACATGTTTGCATACCTCATATGCGGAAATATTGAACTCAAATAGTGTTCAAGCACAAAGGTGAGGCATAGTTTGACTTTATGGAAGGATTATGTGTATTTTGTCTTCATTTGTTGACTTGTTGGGGTGGGCGGGATTGTATCATGGTGTCACTTACATACAAATAATGGGAAGTCAAGACAGCGAGTGCCTGAGCTGAACTGGGATTGCAGTTTCTTGCTGAGTGACTTTTCATATACAGTGACTATTTTCAAAACATAACATTTTTAAACTACAGTAAAGTCTCGTTATATCGATATTCAAGGGAGTCCGAAAAAATATCGATATAACCGGGACTATCGATATATCCGACCCTGTTTGCATGTAATTTTCTCCGTGCGTGCATAGAAATAGTATCGATATAACCGGGACTATCGATATATCCGATATCGATATAACGAGACTTTACTGTAGTTTACTTTTTGGTGGATTCCCCATCACGGTGCATCTCAATAAATTACATTAGAGATGATACTTTTCGATTCTAATCACCCTCTACAACACAAACTAGGAGTTATCAGAACCCTCCAGCATAGGGCTAAGCTAATACAAACAAGCGTCGAAGGTAGAGAAAAGGAGTCAAAACATCTTAGGAGAGCACTCACTAACTGTGGGCACCCTCAGTGGTCTTTTAACAAATGTCAGAAAGAAAGAATAGGGAATGAAACCAAAAATTCTGAAGATACAAAAAGGAGAGGAGTAACAGTACCTTACATTGCAGGAGTTTCTGAAAAACTACAGAGTCCTTTGGCAACACAAAATTCCTACTTATTTCAAACCGCTAAACACTTTAAGGCAAAAATTAGTGCATCCAAAAGATAGGCTGCCAAATGAAAAACAAAGTAATGAAGTTTATTCAATACATTGTAAAAAATGAAAATTGGAACGAGCAATACATTGGGGAGACTAAACAAATTCTCAAAAAAAGACTTTATTAACATCGCAGGGATAATACTAGTGGGCCTCAATCGGCAGTACATATACACCTAAAAGCTAGCAACCACTCATTTCACGACAATGAGGTTAAAATCTTAGCGAGAGAACATAGATGCTTTGAAAGAGGAGTAAAAGAAGCGATTTTCATAAAACAGCTAAATCCTTCCCTTAACCGTAATCGTAGGGTGAGGTTCAATTTGGATCATTCGTACAATAGACTGCTTATGCAACATAGGCTTAGTTATGCTGATGAGGTGATACCGGGGCAAATTGGGCAATACGGCCAGTCGTCAGTCAGGACAAAAGAAGCAATCAGTGGAGCCGCAGGGGTTAGTCCTCTGCTCCCCCCAACCTGAGTGCAGGGACCAATCATAGCAGAGTCCGGCACTGCCATGTCTGGACAGTAGGGATATATATAAGGCCGAAACTACTAGTAAGACTTTAGTTTGCTGACGAAGCTTCTTGGATAAGAAGCGAAGTACAGATGACGGCTAAAGAAACATTTTCATCGATTAGAGATAAAGATTTTGGAACTCATACAATAACACAAAACAAA
This sequence comes from Hippocampus bargibanti, assembly GCF_051943395.1. Classification (NCBI taxonomy): domain Eukaryota; kingdom Metazoa; phylum Chordata; class Actinopteri; order Syngnathiformes; family Syngnathidae; genus Hippocampus; species Hippocampus bargibanti. The sequence continues at coordinate 2,706,023 of NC_142745.1, read as the reverse complement.
TTATTTCCCGATTTGTTTTTGCTTTTATTGAATTAATAGCTAACTGAAAAAATATCACAATATTTTGCATAAAAAAGGAGGTCAAATAGATCTTGTTTAAAACAGAAATTAGGTCGGAATTTGAATCCCCGAAAAGCAATTGGCTGTTTGTTTATTGAATGTTAAATGAGTTTCATTTTTGATTGAATGATCATCTATTTTGCCAAAATGTTCATTTATTGAGATGCATCTAAAGCGTTTTTTTTTACTGCTGCTTGTTTATTTGACGCCTTTTTAAGTCATTTTATTGTCCTCAGAGTGTATATATTTATAGATTTGCATAGGAATGACATAATGAGTTTTACAATCCTGACTTGTGGAAGCATTTAAAAAGAGCACTTCTCGGGACAACTGAATCACGCGTTCAGTCACGCAACATCATTCGCACGCGTTTGGAAGAACAGCCGTTATTTTCATTACTTTGTGCCATGTAGCGGAACATTTTGGTCAGCGGCGTGTTTTCCAAAATTCATCTGTTATCCAAATCAGTCGTGCCTTTATTGTGTCTATTTTGTGAAAGCAGGAAAAACGTGTTTCCGTCAAGTTTCCTCATGCAGTCTCGTTTGTCTCTCGTGGCCAAAGGTGAACTAATGTCTCGCGCCTCCATCCCATGCCGCGATCTCTCACAGTGTGATTTTACAGTTGTGAACATGTTCCAGCGCCGATGGCATTGTCAGGTCGCTTCGAAGCCGAGGGAAGTTGCAGGTGCTACAATGTGATGGATGGTCAGCACAATATATTTGCCAAAATAATGATGTGGAGTTTCATTTGTCCCAAACGTTAAAATCCAGCATGTACATTTACTTTAACTTAATACTTTAGAAACGTGTACAAAGCAGGAAGTTGGCAAAACTCACGAGGGACAAACTAGTCGCCCTTTCGGCAGGGAAACGTGGGTATGTAAAACGTGTCATTACATTTATTTTATGTATTAATAAATAATAATAATAAATGGTGAGTATAGTTTTGCTTTTATGATTGTTGCTGTGCCGATGACCATTTTGTGTTTGGGAGCCTTTTACTGAACGAGTTGCTTGTTCTGTAGCCACAAAGGGTCTTCTTGTGCTGGTCCCAAGCCCGGATAAATACAGAGGGTTGTGTCAGGAAGGGCATTCGACGTAAAAGCTTGCCCAAAACAAACCTCTAAAGATGGAGGACACTGATTCGCTGTGGCGACCCCTTGAAGGGAAAAGCCAAAAGGAAAAGAAGAAAACTTTATGAGAAGATTTTATTTGTATATGGAATTGGTACTCAAATTATATGGTATATTTTGTGCATTCCTGAAATAAAAAAGTTCATGTTTGCTGTTTCACTGCCAGCTAATTGCTGCCCATTTCAGTGATTGTACACTCACACAACATCGCATCGGCGCTTCTGTGCTCCTGCACATGCAACAACTTTGGTTTAAAGGACAACTGACGCCTCCGACAAGTTGCGTCCATAATTTGTAAAATCACTTCAAATGACTTCAACTGAGCGTATTTTACAAAGATTCCACCTCATATAGCTATATTTTACGTTTTAACACACGCGCTTAATATTCAGGAAGTCTTTTTGAGTTGATGACGAGTCCGTACGTGACGTCACTAAAGGAACGCCCCTGACCGAGAAAGCGACACAATGCATTTTGCGGAACTTTGTTTGCTCCGAAAACTTCGTGTTGATCCGTGTTGATGGCGAAATTAGAAGGAATACACATAAATAATGTGATGGTGAATCGTTGTGTGTTGCACCAAGACAACGATTTGATATTTGCTGACACAAATTCCCAGGATAAAAATCAGCACATTTCCAACGGAGCTTTGGCGCCATCTTCTGCATTTTCTGGGTGCTACATTTCTGTCCAGATGCCTCAAAATGACACGGAATAAATTCTTTAATCGATTTCAAACATGTATGCTTTCTTCTTCAGAACTATTTGAATCATATTCATAACTGGATGAGTAACAAGAAAGCATCTTCTCCGAATCTGAAGCCATTGTTTTGATTCGAGAGGAAGGCGAAGGCGTCCTGGCGTGACATCACGAACAAGGGGGCGGGACCTTCACAAAATGGCCACTTCCGGGTTCAATTTGAAGTAGTTTTTGGACCGTTTAAGTCATTTTTATTGGTGTTTTTCATTTGCCCAAAAATATCAGCCTGTGTGTTTTGGGTATTTTAGATGCTATAAAACGTTTTTCTAATGGCAGTGGGCAACAAAAAAAAAAATGGTGTCGGTTGTCCTTTAAAGGGAAAAAAAAAATCTTGGCCACTCGTCGATTTTTGCTTGTCAGCATACAATCTGTTAAATTTCAGTTGAAGTCACGTGCTTAAAATTTGCCGCCACCGCCGTTTTCGTCCTTTTTCGACTCGGCTACAAGATTAGACGAGCCCTCCCAATTTGTCATCATTGATCACAAGCAAAAAAAAAAAATTGCAAATCCTACCGTGTAGTAAATGCAGATTTGAACCTGGTCATTGATTCCTTGTCGTGACGTCATATATGGTCACCAGCCGATATCAAATTAGGACGCAACCTGGAAATAATTGCATTTAAAAATGTAATTTTCACCATCAGCGTAGATTCAATTAGTCTTCAGTCAGACATGTAAAGTGTATCTCAGTCGAGATGATCACATCGTCATACTTAGTTGACCTCATACACCGTATGAGTAGAAAGCATACATTTGCAATTTCTGTGTTAAAATTCTACCGCACGTGACCTGTATTCCCCACCTATCAAAAATAATGACGCAGCAGACATTTTAGAAACATGTTTGAGCCATTTGTGCACTTTTGCCAAGTTCCACCAAGTCCCAAATGGAGTACTCGAGGAAAATCTTGTAAATTAATTAAGTCGTGCATTTTATTTAATGTTTTGAGCAGTGCTGAAACTTGCTGAGCTGACGTCATGGTCGTCGAGTTATTCACATTCTCACCGCTAGAGGGTGTCTTGTAGTCACGTGCGGTGTAAGGAGGATGTTTCAAGATTTAAATTATTATTAGAAGCGCGAGTGAGACAAACGTAGTTTAAACATAGTCAGGATTATATTTATATTGTATTTTACTTCCATTATTGCTTTTGTGTGACTGTTTGAAAAATAATGGAGGAAGTTACGAAGATGAATGAATTCTCCGTGTCATGGTGCGTTTGAGGAACATCGGTGATGCTTGCGGCAGGGGTAGGGTCAAGGGGCGGGGTCAGGATGCTGAGGCGGCCGCTGATTGGCCGCCGTGCGCCTGAGGAGAGGGCAGCTGCGAGAAGAGCCAGCAAAAGTACAAAAAGGAACGAGGAATCGCTGCCTAACACTTTAAACGCTCGCACAGCTTGAGAACATCAAGGCTTAACTTTTGGAAAGGATTCCTCGTCGTAAGAAGTAAGATTGATCTTTGTTTCTTCAAATATTTAAGGGTTCCGGTCAATATCGTATAGCTCATGTCACGTGACACTCGAAGTTTTCTACCTCGCGAAGCTGCTTCCATCCTTTAATAAAGATGACATAATTTATTCAATGTAGTATTTACTGTTAACTGAGGCTCATGACACTTAAATTCATAGTGACACTTGCTGTCCAAAAACGAGATAACGTATTAGCATATAGTTGTATTATTAGCATATAATGTGAACGTGCTGCAAGTTCTCATTTTAATCACAGGCGGAAGTAACACTTCACTGTCATAGAACATGTTCGCATTTCCTTTACACAAAAGGCGCTTAAAATGTAATGTATTATTATTATTATTATTATTATTATTACACATATATTCACCATTTATAATCTTACCTGTGTACATTTGCAACCATCAGAAAGAAAACTAAAGTATTTTCTATATGACAATATTCAATAAATATATAAATAAAGTATATTCAATAAACGATAACACACTGCGGTATGCAAAAAAAAATAAAAATAAATAAGAACATCTCTGTAAATGATGCAGTGTGGTTCTTACAGCTCTAAAAACTACTCACAACGGTAAAGAGTAAACTATAAAGTATACCTCATTGTTGATGTGAGTGAGGAAACGCTTGGCCATCAGGGGCCATTTTGGTGTTTATCCTATAAGCCACAGGTGTCAAAGTCAAGGCCCGCGGGCCAAATCCGGCCCGCCACATCATTTTTTTCGGCCCGCGAAAGCAAATCAAACTTGTTAAATTCCATGATGATTGCTAAAATCTGAGCCAAAATTTCATATTTTTGGATGTCAACCACAATAAAAGTCATTATTCTTGACTTCAGATTTGAAAACGAGTTATTCATTAATTTACTGTGTGCTCTATATGTAATATTTGAAGGGATTTAAACATTCTAATGGGTTCCCCAAATTCATAACGGCCCTCGAGAGGAAACCATAACTACAATGTGGCCCGCGGCAAAAAAAATGACTTTGACACCCCTGCTATAAGCCCTGTGAGGCTCATCCAAAATTTATGACAGTATAATGAAATGCTCTTACAGTCCATAAATGGTGTATGAGTCCTTCAAGCAGATGATGAAGCCAGAGAAAGCTCTCCGACAGCCAGACTGTTTTTTTTGGAGGGCGGAGAATGTCTTCTACAGGTTACTCTTATGTGTGCGTCTACTACAGTAGTTACGCCAATTGCCTTGACGTCAACTGTAAAACTTTCTCCCTCCCTCAAAAGTGACGGTGAGGTCTTCCTCCCACGTTCACCGCCTTCCCGCCTTACTTCGACTTAGTCGGGAAACATTCCTCCCCAAGGGCATCTTGGCCCCTCGGCTGACAGTTTGCATGGTTACTCATGATATATCGAAGCTGAGTGGACTTTGCCCTGAGTCCCTGGGGCAGAACCTCCGGGCGTAGTTGAGATGAATGACAAGGGCGGGACCATTTGGTCTCTTACGAGGCTGTCAGTGAGAGTGAGTTAGAAAGAGAGATGACTTTTCTAGGGATAATCGCATACTGGCCAGAGCTAGCTCACTGTATCTGTAGCGTGCTGCATAAGCAAATATATGTTTGTGTTGATTTAAAGGACAACCGACGTCACTTTTTTTGTTTCTTAACTGACATCAGAAAAACGTTTTATAGCATCTAAAATACCCAAAACACGCAGTATGATATTTTTAGTCAAATGCAAAACACTAATAAAAATGACTTAAAGTGTCCAAAATCTGCAAAAAATTGAGCTGCGAATTGGGCATTTTCAGAAAGTCCCGCCCCCAGTGCGTGACGTCCCGCCACGACATCATGCATTGCTGGAGAATCAAAACAATGGCTTCAGATTCGGAGAATATGCTTTCTTGTTACGCATCCAGTTATGAATATGAATCAAATAGTTCTGAAGAGGAAAGCATACATGTTTGCAATCGATTAAAGAATTTATTCTGTGCCATTTTGAGGCAATAGGGGGGGAAATGTCTCACACAAAAAAAGGCAAAAGAAAATGGCGACCTCTTGTAGACATGACAGTGTATGGCGTTTTACAGGCTGATGAATTCCTTATATGGAGCTTGGACGCCCTCTTCTGGCGCAACATGAGGTTTTCAGACCAAACAAGCATTGACGTGATGGAAGGACTGCTACAATGTGTCCTTTTTTTGATCAGGGGCGTTCCTTCAGTGACGTCACGTACAAACTCGTCACCAACTCAAAAGCAAGACTTCCGGAATATTCAGCACGAGTCTTAAAACGTAAAATATTGCTATATGCGGTGGAATCTTTGTCAAATACGCTCAGTAGAAGTCATTTGAAGCCATTTTACAAATTATGGACACTTGTCGGTTGTCCTTTAATATAGCGGTTTTGTCAACCCACAATGGCTGAATGAGGAGGAACAAAATGGATTTGGTTGCAGATATACCGTTCAAGCCATTTTCAAGATGGACTTTTCAAGAATAGATGGACATCATTAAGAAAGGTTGGAGGGCTCCGGAGCTAGCAAAAATATGAAATAATATTGCAATTTTATGAGGTTATCATGAATCCACACGTTCATAGTATAAATTCGAACAGTTTAATGACAGTATTTCCTCGGTTTCTTCAAGTCACACGTTATTGTCTGGCTAACGACACCCTCTACTGGATGTTTCGTAAATCACACCACACTGGCAGCTGTGGATTGATTCAGACATAGCACTACTGAAGGCCTTGGGTTGACATGCATGGCTCGTCACTGGGAAAATCATTCATTTTGAAACATCCCTCAAGTGGGACCGTTCAAATTGTACAAAATGGCCTCAATAATTGCACAAATTGCCAACTAAAGCACAACATCAAGCAGAGTACATGTTTGTGAGTATCGTGGATTGAGTGTTAGCTTTAGCTTTAGCTCCAACTAGTGTCTTTTCTACCCCCAGACTGTGTCATGCTGCGCCTCGCAATACCCTCTTGGAGCCTCTTCTTATGCATCACGCTCGTATGCGCATGGCTACTGTGCAATGCCCAAAGCGAGTCCGGCACTCCGGCCATCCAGCTACGTCTGGTTGGAGAGAAACAGAAAAAACACGAGGGCCGAGTGGAAGTTCTCTACAAAGGTGAATGGGGGACGGTCTGCGATGATGACTTCTCCATCTACGCCGCCCAGGTGGTGTGCAGAGAGCTCGGCTTTGTGGACGCTTTGTCGTGGTCACCCTCGGCCAAGTACGGCAGGGGGCAAGGTAAGAAAAATAGATGCACATTTTAGCGCCCGTGTAACGGCCATCACAGTGACTGTGTGTTTGTTGTGTACGCATGTGTTCTAAAGTGGAGGGGAATTTTAGCATTCATGTAGAAAAAAAACACTAATGTCATTCAGCGGCAGCTGGCCCAGAGTGTCGAAAAGAATGTTCTTGAATGGATACACCTGATACGTGTCACGCCGCATGCAATATCCTTACATGAGCTAAACAAGAGGAGGCCGGATTGTAAACAAGAACAGTTCTATATGACGTATTTGCTGACATGATGGCTCGCTCGGCTGTGGCGTAATCGCTTGTAATTGATCAAGTTTTGTGTGGAAAAGACGCGGGGTCATTGTTTTGAGCCAAATCATATGCCCGACAATTTTTTTTTTAATGGCTGGCTTTTGATTGTCATATTTCCATTTGGATTTCTTTGACATTCTTATGTCAGCCAAATTGCTGACTTCACTTTCGCTGTTGTGTTCTTAAAAAGGAAGTTACACATTATGTAGCTGCACATATTGGAAGCTACATCATTAGTCCCACAAACAAATAAACAAACAAATAAATAAATGCATAAATACATAAAATGAAATCAACAAATACATAAACAAATGAATAAATAAATAAATTTAATTATATAAATGAATAACTACATAAATAACAACCAAATAGATAAATAAATACACAAATTTAATTAGATAAATAAACAAACAACTAACTAACGAAATACATAACAAATAAATAAATATGCAAAGAAACAAATAAATAGATACATAAATAAATGTATAAATACACAAAATTAAATAAGCAAATTAATAAATAGAAATAATAAATAAATAGATAAATTAATACACAAATATAATTACATAAATAAATAGCTAAATAAATAACAACCAAATATATAAATAAATACACAACTTTAATTAGATGAATAAACAGTTAAATAAATAAATAAATAAATAAATAAATACATAAATAAATCACGAGTAAATAAATAACCAAATAAACAAATAGATAAATAAATGAATAAACGCATTAAAAATAAATGAATAAAATTAAATATGCAAATACATAAACAAATGAATATGTACAAATACTAAATAAATAGATACATTAATACACAAATTTAATTACATAAATAAATAGCTAAATAAATAACAACCAAATAGATAAATAAATACACAAATTTAATTAGATAAATAAACAGTTAAATAAATAAATAAATAAATAAATAACAAGTAAATAAATAACCAAATAAACAAATACATAAATAGATAAATAAATGAATAAACACACAATAAATAAATAAATATACAAATAGTAAATAAATAGATAAATCAATACACAAATTTAATTACATAAATAAATAGCTAGATAAATAACAACCGAATGGATAAATAGCTACACAAATTTAATTAGATAAATAAACAAATAACCAAATAAATAAAGAAAAAATAAATAAATACAGAGCTATTCATGATGAATTGGTGTGGATGATGATGATGAATTGCTCGTGTCCGTTTGCAGGCCGCATCTGGCTGGACAACGTGGATTGCAACGGCAGAGAGAGCAGCCTCGCTGAGTGTCGCTCCAACGGTTTCGGAGTGAGCGACTGCAAACATTCAGAAGACGTCGGGGTGGTGTGCTCACAGCAGCGCATTCCAGGATTCAAGTTTATCCGCACTCAAGGCAACGCTGACAAGGTAGGATGGCGCATCGTGTCATGCAAGAGTCTTTTTTGCCGTGGGTTACATCGAATTTGAAGTCAAAATAATGAATATTATTGTGACAATTTGCAATTTTGGTTCAGATAAACAAGCATCATGGCACTTGGCAAGTTTGATTTGCTTTCACGGGCCGAATAAAATGATTTGGTGGGCCAGATTTAGCCACGGGGCCTTAACTTTGACACCCGTGGTGTCATGCATTGCTTCGAGATGAGATATGTTGGGCCTACAATGAATGTAGCCTAGTTTAAATTGATCTACCGCGCTCTGATGGCTTTTGACGAGCAGGTCAGGATATTATAGCTGACATACAACCACTTGTTTTTGAGTTTGAATCCTAACTTTAACGTCCAAATGTGTCAAAATATGCCAGTGAAAGAATGAGCAGATTCCTGCGGTATGAAAACCTCGAGTCATCTTGCACGTGTGAAGCAATGACTTTGTCAGGCACGTTTCTTTGCCCACACGCTCACCCCCCAAAACCCCCTTTGAGACACTGGAACGGATTCCCACCCCGTGAGCAGGGAAACCTCATCATGTCTGGCTGGCGTCAACACCTCCATACCAGATGGAAAGTCAACGTAGGCGTGATAAAAGACAGGCAGGAAGTAAAAGCAATGTCTGAAAAGTTCTCTGACGCAAGGGGGGGGTCAAATTTGAGCAGACTAAAAAGGATGAAGCAACACTGGAAGATAGTCAATGACTTGGGGAGTCAATGAATTCAATCAACATCGCAGGGATAATACTAGTGGGCCTCAATCGGCAGTACATATGCACCTAAAAGCTAGCAACCACTCATGTGACGACAATGAGGTTAAAATCTTAGCGAAAGAAAATAGATGGTTTGAAAGGGGAGTAAAAGAAGCGATTTTCGTAAAACAGCAAAATCCTTCACTAAACCGATATGGTGGGGTGAGGTTCAATTTGTATCGTTCGTACAACATAGGATTTAATACTGATGAAGTGATACCGGAGGAAGTGGGGCAATCAGGCCAGTCGTTAGTCAGAACAATGGGAACAATCAGTGGAGCAGCTGCAGGGAGTAGTCCTCCGCTCCCCCCCCCCCCCAACCTGAGAGCAGGGACCTATCATAGCAGAGTCCGGCACCACCATGTCTGGACAGTAGGGATATATATATATATATATATATATATATATATATATATATATATATATATATATATATATATATATATATATATATATATATATATATATAGGGCCGAAACTACCAGTAAGACTTTAGTTTGCTGACGAAACTTCTTGGATAAGAAGTGAAACGTCCGACACCTTCAAAGAAGTACAGATGAAACCTTTTCATCGATGACCTAAGAATTTTTCATGGCGTTCATACTTGGAGCAGATATAAAGGAAGAGAAGGAAATACTTGTCAGGAACGGCGGCTGCCACCTGTTCACTTACAAGAAGCAAATCTCTGTCTATCCAGTTGGAAGGGACATTTTAAAAGGCTGACTAATGTCGATAATTAGCACTTTTTTTTTTACAGGAGGCCTTTTTATGTAGCCTCCACTGATTCCTTACTTGTTATGTATTTACAGTCCCAGGGGTGTTGTTGCCATTTAGTCCCCCCCCACCCCCACCCTGTAAATATTTCCTCCGTCTGGGTGAGGCCTTTCAAGTGGCAACGTGAAAGGAATGGGCCGAGCGTAGCCGCTGTCGCTGGATTTCTTTGACCGTGTTGGAGTAGCGACCAAGCAACAAGCAGTCGTGTTTATTCACGAATGAATTGGCGTTCTGTGCTTAGCGAGGGAAAAGTGGGCGGCGACCTTGTGTACAGTCAAGTTAGAACAGAGGTCAATGCTGAGAGGGAGAAGTACATTCACTGGTCACGATCAACAGGTGCGTTGAGAAGCTAGCTTGAGCAAAGCGATACGAGAGGTGATCAAAAAGGAGAATTATAATTTTGTGTCAAATGCAAAACACCAAAAAAAATGACTTAAAGTGTCCCAAAACCACTTCAAAATGAACCTCGGAAGTGGCCAGTTTCAGAAGGTCCCGCCCCCTCGTTCGAGATGTCACGCCAAGACGTCTTGCCTTGCTCGAGAATCAAAACAATGGCTTCAGATTGGGAGAAGATGCTTTCTTGTTACTCATCCAGTTATGAATATGATTCAAATAGTTCTGAAGAGGAAAGCATGTTTGCAATCGATTAAAGAAGTCCTTCCGTTTCAGTTTGAGGCGTCTGGACTCCAATGTAGCACCCAGAAAATGCACAAGATGGCGCCCAAGCTCCATTGGAAATGGGCTCATTTGTCTGCTGGGAATTTGTGTCAACTAGTATTAAATAGTAGTCTTGGTGTGCGTGTTATTTATGTGTTTTCCTTCTAATTTCACTATCAACACGATGTTTTCAGACCAAACAAATGCATTGTGTGTCGCTTTCTCGGTCAGGGGCGTTCCTTCAGTGACGTCACGTCAGGAATCGTCACTAACCCAAAAAGAAGACTTCCTGAATATCCAGCGCGAGTCTTAAAATGTAAAATATAGCTATATGCGGTGGATTTTTTTTTGTAAAATATGCTCAGTAGAAGTCATTTGAAGTCATTTTACAAATTATGGACACAACTTGTCGGTTGTCCTTTAAACATCTGTGACAACGATATGGACGGAAAAAAAAACATTGCGTGTCATTGGAGGAAAATGAGATAAGAGCTGTTCTTTATTTTGTTCTGCAGAAAGTTGCCCTCTAACTTATTTGAACGGTGGTTTCGGAAAATCGTTCCCCTCAACATATAAAAAAAAGTAGTTTCCAGATTAACTGGAGTTGAGATGAGCTCATCCTCTGCTGGAGTCTGGCCGACAGATATAAACATGCAAAGTGGTTTTCGGTTTCCCATCGCCTCTCTCAGTGCGTTCAGGCTCATCAAACCTGCACCGAACACAAAAGCATCTAAGGCTCGCTGAAAATAATAATCATAATAATTCAAAAAAAAAGCAGCATTAAAAGCTTTGTGTCAAAGAGGTGAAAAGTTACATGCCAGCCTTAGCTGCATCCGTCCGTGTCTGCTAAGCCGCATACTCGGTCATTCCACAATAAATAAATACATTGAAAAACAATCAATGAAATATGAGACAAAGCACAACTGGCGTCTGAGAAGTCCGATGTATGTGTGAGACTTGCCAGGTTGGAGGAACGTACCCCAGGGGAGAAATACGGTTTTTTTTTCCTTGCCAAATTTCTCACGGATTGAAACACAGGCAGAATCAGCACATGTCCAACAGATGTTTCCTCATTCCCGCCCTGAACTATTAAGCGAGTCAAAGTCCCCTTTTTTTTTCCCTGTCATGCATACCCGCACGTTATGTTTTGTTATACCCTCAAAAGGTGTTGATGAATCTCTGAGAAATAATATTACGCAGCAAATGTACAAGAGTCAAGTTATACGTGAGTGCATGTGAGGCCGCTGGGTTTTCAATTGGACACAAAGAGGTCACAAATTCCGGGAAAAGAACAAGAAACAGAAAGAGAGTGTTGCTAGAGAGAGAGAGGTAGATGTAGATAGATGTACATGTAGGTAGATAGATATAGATGTAGGTAGATAGATGTAGATGTAGGTAGATAGATATAGATGTAGGTAGGTAGATGTAGATGTAGGTAGAGGTAGATGTAGATAGATAGATATAGATGTAGGTAGATAGATATAGATGTAGGTAGAGGTAGATGTAGGTGTAGATAGCTGTAGATGTAGATAGATAGGTGTAGATATGTAGATGTAGATGTAGGTAGATAGATATAGATGTAGGTAGATAGATGTAGATGTATGTAGATAGATGTATATAGATGTAGATAGATGTAGGTAGATGTAGATGTAGATAGATGTAGATGTAGGTAGATAGCTGTAGATGTAGGTAGATGTAGATAGGTGTAGATAAATGTAGGTAGATAGGTGTAGATAGATGTAGGTAGATAGTTGTAGATGTTGGTAGATATATGTAGATGTAGATAGATGTAGATGTAGGTAGGTAGATGTAGATAGATGTAGATGTAGGTAGATGTAGGTACATATAGATAGATGTAGGTAGATTGATGTAGATGTAGGTAGATAGATGTAGATGTAGGTAGATAGATGGAGATGTGCATAGATGTAGATGTAGATAGATGTAGATTGATGTAGATAGATAGATGTAGATAGATTTAGATGTAGATAGATGTAGATGAAGGTAGATCGATTTAGGTAGGTAGATGTAGATAGGTACATGTAGGTAGATAGATGTAGATGTAGGTAGTTGTAGAAAGATGTAGGTAGATGTAGATAGATGTAGATAGATGTGTATATATATACCCCAATGAGCATCTATCGAGCAAGCTAGCTTGCTATCTAGCTAGCTTTGTAGCTATCTATTTATTCATTTGTTCTTTCATTTATTTTTTTTTATTGATGTATTATATATATATTTATTTATATTTTCACTTATTTAGTAATTAATTGTATTTTGGGAGCTCCAGATGACTCCGTAACTTACCAAAAACAAATATACTGGCCATTCGTGTGAAAATGAGTTTATATGCAAGTGATATCTTGTACTGTGGAATTCAACTCGGAGAGCATTTCAGTTTTTCACTGGAGCACGATGCCGGTCCTTGTTCACCATGTTTAAGCAAGGTGGGCAAAGTGAATAAGTGAGGCAACAGGAAGGGTAGGTGTGTGTGTTTTTTTTTCTGGGACGGCACGTGCGGATAAACGTGACGTTTGGACTGGCGGCTGGAAAAAAAAAAAAAAAAGTGGAAGCAATGCACAGTAGTGGAAGTCTTGGCGAGACGAGACGTTGGCTAAACCAGAGTCTCATGTTCGCACATGGACTTGCCAGGCGGTGGGGGGTCAGTGCGGGGAGTGCCAAGCATTTAAAATAACAAGTTTGTTCTACAGTTTGGAAACATTTCAGTCATGCTTTCGTAGAGAGACACAAGCTGGCTGGTTCGAGGAAAAAGGAAAAGAAAAACACGTGGCCAATGTCAAGTGGGGATGTATTTGAGGGGGGGAAAAAAAGTATTTTGGGAATGAATGATTCGGAGTTACAAAGATGACTGTTGATAATGATAATAGGATCGTAAAAAATGTTGACGTCAAGTACCATATTTTCTGGTGTATATATATATATATATATATATATATATATATACACAGTAAAGTCTCGTTATATCGATATCGGATATATCGATAGTCCCAGTTATATCGATATTTTTTCGAACTCCCTTGAATATCGATATAACGAGACTTTACTGTATGTGTATATATATATACAGTAAAGTCTCGTTATAACGATATCGGATATATCAATAGTCCCGGTTATATCGATACTATTTCTATGCACGCACGGAGAAAATTACATGCAAACAGTGTCGGATATATCGATAGTCCCGGTTATATCGATATTTTTTCGGACTCCCTTGAATATCGATATAACGAGACTTTACTGTATATATATTACTATATATATATTACTGTATATATATATATATATATATATATATATATATATATATAGATGTACAGATGTATATCGGAAAATACTGTAATTGTATGAGTGATTTTTTTTTTGTTTTGCTTAAATCATTCACCGCCATTCCCGAATGTATTTGGGAATTGAAAAGCATGAAGTGCCATTCCCGAATTTGTTCGGATTTTATTCTTTCTTGCAGGGAGTGCTTGTAAAGCGCTGGTCAGACCCCTGGGAATTGTTTTCCCTCCCACAAGGGGGAAACATTTGCCTTTTGTATGTGTTTTATGGTATTTTGTACATCGGCCCCCATTTCAAGCTCTGATAACTCCAGACCCCAATAATTTAGGAATTAACTCTTTTTTTTCTGCCTAAAGAAGATAATCTAATGTTTCTAACATGATATTGAATGTTTATGTAGTCTTAAAACTCAATATTCTGTGGGTCCTGCAATTTGAGTGAAAATGACAAAAACCCTGGCACTGGAGTGGACACATTTTTTGCACATTGTCTGGCAGTGAATGAGTTAAACAGACTAAATGCAAATAAACTGCTGAGTCCGCAATTTAAATGTCCATAATATGACGCGTGACATCAGTGCTGCGTCGTTGCCGCTGTGGAAAACCCAGAGTTCATCATATTTTTGGATGCATAACAGCATTGGTGTGAATGCTTGTCTCTCAGCATTCATGGAGTGCAGTCGTGAACACGGGATGTGTGGAGATTTGGGATTCTTCCAAACAGGATTAGGCTGAGTTTATGTCTGCTCTTTTCTTTCCTTTTTTGTCTGAACTGGATCAGTTGCGGGTATCTGTCCTTCTCGCTTCCTCTCTTGATTCGTGTTTCAAACAACCAGTTTCCTGCCTCCTGAGCCAAAAGTAACAGCGGAAGCACACGTCTGAAAACTCAGACTTGCACGTTCTGGCCAAGTTTTGAGCCCTGGCAGCGAACGCACATCGCGTTCATTTCACATTTTGGACGTTTCAGCAAAACAATTGTCATGACGTTGTTACGTAGCCGTCAAAACGAGACCATTTGATTATCCTGATCAATCAGCTATCAGTCTGTTTGACTGATAGCTTTGTATCTATTCTGAGCTCACGTCTTCACTTTTTTCATCCAGATTTGGAATGGAAAAGCTTACATCACGCCGTGGTCAGGAGGAAAGCCCTGATGAAAGAACCGTTTCTCCCACTGGAACCGCAGCAGTCAGGAGGGTCGAGGTCACGGTCTGACTTAATTGGCCCCTCAAGCTCTCCAGTCGCTTTGAGGCTTTCAGAACATTCCCCGAGGCTGACGCCATCTCAGGAAATCACCGCGTGGGCAAACATTTGATACTTTTGGGAGACGTGCCTGGATGTCGGGGGTTCGCTAAAGCTAAAGTGATTCATGTTTAGTCAGATCAGCACGATGCAGAGTCGCGAAAAAGCTGAAGCTGCTATTCGGCTTAACCTTGCAGATACCCCATGACCATGTTTGGCTCAAAGAAGGAAATGAACAATGAATATGTTATTGTTTTGTTTTTTTTCTAAGGTCAAAAGTCAAAAGGTTGTAGCTTGATTTAGAGGGGGGGTCAGGACACATGGGAGTCATCCGACGAAACTTGTTCTGTAGCTCTTTTTGTTTGCCCAGAGACCACCCGCAAATAGTCATGGCAACTCACTCTGCAGTCGTTTCCCTCAATCTGGATAAACAATGGCCAGAAATTGTCTTTTTTTAAATCTAAATGATTGCTAAATGCTGAATTTGGGGCAGGTATCATACCGTTTTTTTCCGGACTATAAGGCACACAGGATTATAAGGCGCACCTCCAATGAATGACATATATTTTTTAACTTTTCCCATATATATGGCACACTGTCAGCTTTTTACTTAAATGAAGGCTTTTAGGTAGGCCCTATAGTGCGGAAAATACAGTAATTTGCTCATTATTAAAAAAGATTGACTGTGTAAAATTGGTTGTTGAATGACGGACTGAAATAATAGAGTGCAGTATTTGGGTGCTACCAGCAGTGGTGCTGTTATCTTTTTTTTGGCAATGTGAAGAAGAAATTCACAATGAAGTGTGTGGCAACTGCTGGCATTTGCAATCGCTCTCATCTCTCATCCATCTTTGATGGTATGCGTATTAAAATGCCAGTCTTTCATCAAAGTAAGTCTAAAGATGGATTTGGTTTTTATATTTTTTGCAACTGACTCAATGGTATAATAAGTAGCATGTGGCTGCCGCTGCTCACCCGCACAAAAAAATATCCTGTGACTGTAAAGTGTACTTGAGCGTTTTGAAAGGCGCTTATGAATGAAATGTATTATTATTATTATTATTATTATTATTATTATTATTATTATTATTATTATAGTAGGGTTCCAATGCACCCTCCCACCCACACACACAGAGAGGCCTTCCTGGAAATGCGTTCTTTCTCTACTGTGTCATTTAACTAATTGTAATTTCAAAATACAAACATGATTGTAAAATGTAGCCTTTTTTCTATTGCAACCTATCAGTAATACCTGTGACTAATGTAACATCCCCTTGTGCATCAGGGCTTGCCGGTGAATGTGGAGGACGTGCGAATAAGGGCCACTTATTCTCACAGAAAAAGGATCCCCATCACCGAGGGCTTTTTGGAAGTGAAAGATGGAGGAAAATGGAAGCAAATCTGCAACGCAGACTGGACGGAGATGAACAGCAGGGTCATCTGTGGCATGTACGGCTTCCCCGCGGACAAGCGCTTCAACAACAAACCCTACAAGTACGTCTTTGTGAGCCTACATGAATATATTTCAAACGCGATGTTATCTGGGCTCAGACGTCACAAGTTAGAAAAGCTGCGGCACGGCCAACTGATTTGATTGTATCTTGCATAACCGCTCGGTTTTCTGGCAATGGCCTCTTAAAGGACAAACGACGTTTTTTTGTTTCCTAACTGACATCAGAAAAACGTTTTATAGCATCGAAAATACCCAAAACACGCAGTATGATATTTTTTGTCAAATGCAAAACACCAATAAAAACGACTTAAAATGTCCAAAATCTGCAAAAAATTGAGCTGCGAATTGGGTATTTTCAGAAAGTCCCGCCCACTTGTTCGGGATGTCACGCCAAGATGTCTTGCCTTGCTCGAGAATCAAAACAATGGCTTCAAATTCGGAGAATATGCTTTCTTGTCCAGTTACAGTGGTTGAAGCGCTATTAAATCAATATGTATGTAGTGTATTGTATTGTATTTTGTACAGCAGCCCCAATTTCAAGCTCCGATAACTCCAGACCCATAAACCTAAGGAATTAACTATTTTTTTTGTGATGAAAGAAGAGAGTCTAAGGTTTCTAACGCTGTATTAAATGTTTATGTAGTCCTAAAACATAATATTCTGTGTGTCCTGCAATTTGAGTGAAAATGACAAAAACCCTGGCATTAGAGTGGACACATTTGTGCACATCGTCTGGCAGTGAATGAGTTAAGATTTTTTTTGTGGGAAACCTGCCCATAAAAAAAGAATGCTGAGGACAAATCTTTGCGTACAAGTAATATAAAAGTAAGGCTTTGGTGCTACTAAGAACTTGTTAAAGTCAAGGAGCTAAATAATGTCTTCTTCCGTTGACTTTTTGGATCAAAACAACGATTCTAAAATGAGTTCAGGAGCTTCGTTGCTATTTTGGGCCATTATTAGGCAATATGAACATTTTTGGGATGTATATTTTGGCTCATTTAGGACCTGTACACAAATGTACCGAGTACAGAAAGTTGTTAAGCAATCTAAAATGTGACATAGTGCGACAATACTGATCCAAAGAGAATTGTGTGAGCAATGCAAAGTGACACAGTGACAAGCTTTTCCCCTCACAGCCAATTCTGATGTCATTGTTGATAGAAAACTGGCAGTCTCATCTATTTGACGTTAGCCCGAACATCTGGCTTAGAAACGTGGATTCATTTCTACGCATTAGCAATGATGGAATGCAAATCCACTTTAGAATAGTTTCCGTGCTAAATTGTTGCCCGAGCAGGTGCCTTATAGATGTCATTTCATTGTAAAATGGGGGATCAGCCGGGTTGTTTAAATATGTCAAAAAGTAAATGAATGTGGCGTTAATAGCTTCCATCCGTCCGCATTTCCGACAAATAGAATGATTTATTACTTCCCATCCCAGATTGCTGGCCAAGCGGCGCAAGAAGAACTACTGGGGTTTCTCCGTCAACTGCACCGGCAACGAGGCCGACCTGTCGGATTGCAAACTGGGCAGAGAAATCGAACTGAAGGGCAACAGAACCTGTGAGAAGGGCATGCCCGTCGTGGTCAGCTGCGTTCCTGGACGTACTTTTGCTCCGAGTCTCAGTACGGGCTACAGGAAGGCATACAGAGTGGAGGTAAACTTGACGCGGAGGAGATTAAAAAAGGCTCGAGTCATAGAATTTAAGGCTTCCATTTTTCATGACCCACCGTGCATAGCAACCCCTGGTGCGACTAAAAGGCGGAGCCATGGTCGGGGAAGGTCGCGTGGAGGTGTTGAGGAACGGCGAGTGGGGCACGGTGTGCGAGGACAACTGGAACATTCAAGCCGCAACCGTGGTCTGTCGGGAGTTGGGCTTCGGCAGCGCCAAAGAGGCCTTGATTGGTGCCAGTATGGGACAAGGTAGAACGACCGAAACACACTCATGCCTGCGATTGGTGTGGATGCTGCCAACGCCACACAGTCTTTGAAGCAACAAACAAACGAAAAAAACAAATAAACAAATAAATAAATACATGAACGAATGAATAAATAAATGAATGAGTAAATAAATAAATAAATGAACGAATGAATAAATAAATGAATGAGTAAATAAATAAATGAATAAATGAATAGATGAATGAATGAATAAATAAATAAATGAATGAGTAAATAAATGAATGAATGAATAAATGAATAAATAGATGAATGAATGAATGAATGAATGAATGAATAAATAAATGAATAAATAAATGAATAAATAGATGAATAAATAAATAAATATGCATGCACGCACGTACGTACGTACGTACGTACGTACGTACATACATACATACATACATACATACATACATACATACATACATACATACATACATAAATGAATGAGCAAATATGCGAATGAACGAATACATGAATAAAAGCATTAATAAATGAATAAAAGCCTGTATAAAAATAAATTATTTACCAAAATTTGAAAAATCAAACAAAGTAAAAAATAACCAAATACAAAAAATACAAAATAATAAAACATTTAAAATAAAATAAAATACAAAAGTGACGATACTCCACCCAACCCGAGTGCAGCTGCGAAAATGAAACTTTTGGACAAAAGCCTCAAATCTCTACCTGCTGTTTTTTTTTATGTAATCTCGCTCAGTCTAGACCTAAAGTCAGCAAACGAATCCAACAAACCACTGTACGAACAATCTCTAACTATGTTCCAGAAGCCCATTCTGTGAAATGCAATATCCTTCAACAGGAATTGCATTTCGTTGTACTAAGTTCATCCTGTCTACTTGATATCTAATGTCAGGTATTTGAACACCTACACTGTCTGTAAGTAAAGAATCTGCTCAACATTAGGAATTGCATTTGCTGAAGCAGTTACTTGCGCACACGTTCTCAGGGCGAATGGACAGAAGATGAGAGAACAAAATGTTCCGGCGAAAAAAAAAACAGCTGTTCGGAAATCCAGGGGAGTAATTTGATTTGGACAAGTTCTTTTTCATCAGTTGAGCTCACCTTGTAAAAATCATACGACACACACACACACACACACACACACACACACACACACGAAATTGATGATGATGATGGCTTTGGGAAATCGGCAATTAGCCATTGATTAGCCATTTGCTTAAAAAAATACATCTGCTTAGCTTTACTTGTTACTCGGGTGTCTGAAAGTAAACAATGATATTTTGTTTGACATTTTCTTCTAACAACCACCAAAATGTTGTGTAATCACAACAAAATGTGATCATGTAACATTCAAGACAAGCTCTGCAGGGCAATTTACTAAGTAAATGTTTCAGGTTCAGTGTTCTGCTCATTGTTGATTTACTCCGTCCGGTGGCGAGCACAACATTTTTGGCCGCCGCTTTGATGGCGCACACCACCAAGGACATTCCTCCTCAGTCAAACATGGGTAAAAAAGCCAGTGTGCCGGACACCATTTTGTGTCGTAAACTCCTTTAAATTGTTTCTACTTGAAAATAAGAAAAACAAATATTCGGTTGAAACAACCAAGTGACCAGGAAGTCTAACACAGGGGTGTCAAAGTCATTTTTTGCCACGGCCCACATTGTAGTTACGGTTTCCTCTCGGGGGCCATTATGAATTTGGGGGAAGCCATTAGAATGTTCATATTACATGCAGATCATCACATATTCATAATAATCATAAATAATACATTACATTTTAAGCGCACTTTGGAGGAAGAGGATCTGAGGGAACGAGAAGGAATAGAAAGTTGAAGAAGGTCAGATAATTAGTTTTCAAATCTGAAGTCAAGAATAATGACTGTTTTTGCCGTTTACATACGACAATTTGACATTTTGGTTCGGGTTTTAGCAAGCATCGTGAAATTTCACAAGTTTGATTTGCTTTCACGGGCCGAATAAAATGATGTGATGGGCCAGATTTGCCCCCCGGGGCCTTGACTTTGACACCTGTGCTCTAACATTTTTCTTTGAGTTGACTCCAACATGGCAGTCGGTCATGAGAAGCCGCTGCCGTTTAATTTTTGGTCGTTCCTGTGGGATTATTTTTTTGGTCATTGTACCGTACTTTCTGGTGTATAAGGTGTACCAGAGTATAAGGCGCAACATCAATGGGGTATTTTCAAACCTTTTCCATATATAAGGCGCATTGGACTATAAGTCGAGCCTTCAAGGAATTTAAAACGTTTTCCAAAGAAAATATATAAATATATAAAAGTTTTCCAAATATAAGAGGCTGGGGAAATGGACTTGGTGGCTGCTAACAGTAGTCGCGAGACCTGTTGTGGCTCATTATTACTTCACATATAAGGCGCACCTGTGTATAAGATGCAGGGTCATCTTTTGAAGAAAATTAAGGCTTTTGGGTGCGCCTTATACACTGGAAAATATGGTGATTTCATCTTCTGTCTATGGCGTATGAATAAAAAGATTCTTCGCGTCCTTTGTAGGCATCGGGCCAGTACACATGAATGAGGTGGAGTGTTCAGGCTTTGAGAAATCTCTAACCGAGTGTCGCTTCAATTGGGAATCTGTGGGATGCAGCCACGAGGAAGACGTCGCAGTGCGTTGCAACGTTCCCGCCATGGGATTTCAGAACAGAGTGAGTGGCCCCTCCCACCTTAACTATGACAACGTTTGAGATTTTTGCGGTTATCAATCTGTCCGTCTACTTCAGCGCAGAGTACGTTTGCAAACTCTGATCAAACATGTCTGTTTGTCCTTATCACAGGTTCGGTTATCCGGCGGACGTAATCCCTACGAGGGCCGCGTTGAAGTTCTCGCCGACAGAAATGGCTCTCTGGTGTGGGGTACGGTATGCAGTGAGAGCTGGGGGACCATTGAGGCCATGGTGGTGTGCAAACAGCTCGGCTTGGGATTTGCCAGTCACGCCTTTCAGGTTAGCGCTTGTTGCTACTTGATATCACTCTTGACAATTGGCAATTTCACTTCGAAATCGTCTTTGACGAAGCAACAGGAAAACTCACACACAAATTTCAATGATGCTGCCAGTCCTCGGCAAAGTGCACTGTCTAAATAAATATTACAACCAGCTCACATAAGCAACCTGAACTTTGTTGATTCCCGGGGGGCAAAAATCAAGACACCGCGGTCTTATAAACAAGCAGTTAACGCCTTGACACAGATGCTTGTTTATTCCCTCAGCAGGCATCTGGTTTAAGGTTCAGGAGAGCCTCCTCCCACTTCAAATGAATGTGCGGGACTGGCAAGCAACGGCATAGGGCTGCTCCAAGACCCCTTTAAAATGGTCACATACGGCGCAGCAGTGGCGGGCCGTGGATTTCGTCGCTAGGCCTTCAGTAGTGCTACGTCTGAATCAATCCGGACTGAAAAAAGTGTGGTGTGATTTACTACAAGTCCACTAGAGGGTACCATTAGCCAGGAAATGACTGACCGATCTTTCTTAATGATGTCCATTTTTTTCTGGAAAAATCTGGCTTGAAAATGGCTTTAACAGTAACTATCCAACCAAATCCATTTCTTCTCCTCCTTCGGCCATTGCGGGTTGAAAAAACTGCTATTAAATCAACACAATATATTTCTTAGGACTATTTTACTCTCTCTGTGCGGTTCCGAGAATAAATAATATATTATATAATATTTGCTTATGCAGCTCTCTGCCGATACAGTGTGCTAGCTATGGCCAGTATGGTTTTGTCACTTGCGCGGCTTGTGATCAGGGCTGTTTTCTCAAACTATTATTGGCTAGTGAACCAATCATAGTTTGCGAAAACTCTGACGTTGACCAGCGCCTTTAAGAAGGCGTTGGTACCGCTTTTTGGTTTACCAACTCCAAATCTGATTGGTTAGAGTTTCATCGACATTTATTTTTATGCGACAAGGCCCACATAGCTGATTGTGAAGGCGTCCGGGTAGATTTCTGACCCTGGTAACAAATGACGGCTGAAATGTGATTGGTTAAATACTTAAATACAAAAACACACATCTGGAAGCAGCGCAACAGGGGGAAATTAATGAAAGGAAACTGAAAGATAATTTGGAATTATGTCATAAGAATTCATGGACAAAATATAATTAACATCAGTCTGTGATTCACATATTTTTAGGCCAGCAGAGAAGCCTTTGCAGGCCTTGACAGACCGCTACTGCGGTCCAGTACTGTACACTGGTGTTAAAATTACTCACACTGGTCAAAAAGTGAATTAGGTTACGGCATATGTGGGCATGTTAACCGTCAATTCAAATCAAATAATTGCGGAGTTACTTACATGGTAAAGAATCCACCAATCAAGTTTACCGTAAATTGTAAAAAAAAAAAGGCGGGGTTGCTAACAAACAGCATTTGACTGTTTGAAAAAAAGGCATCATCCCATTTCCCTCAAAACACAATTTGCCTTATTTGGGTAATGATGCTCAATTATGGCCATCTGGACATTTAAAATGCTGCAACATGTACAAGCCAGATGGAACAAATGACCCCAAAACTACCGCAGAGATGCTCTCCAGCAAGCCTGTCCTAGTCCTTAACTCACGTGCATAATGCCATTATGACATTTCTTTTCCATCAGACGTCGTAAATCCTCCACATCAGTCATGACAGAAATTTTGGCTTTTAAAAGGCGCTTTCCATGTGGTTTTGGTGGGGGGGGGAGAGGCTGAGTCAGCACTTTGGGGATAACAGAACCCCCTGCGAGGTGGGGGTCGTTTATTTTGTGATTAGTTTTGCCTCATGGCTAAAACATTTATCAGTGAGATAATGGTAAGGCTGACAATAAGCTAATTATTATATTTATGTCTCTGGTCTCTCTCTCCCGACAAATTGGCGTTTTCGTGTTTATTATGTTTGTTAAAATCATTATAAGTGCCTTGCACGCTGGGTTCAAGAGGACAGTAATTTCATCTGTGCTGTATGTCATGCATATTAGCATATTTGACAATAAAGCTGATTTTGACTTTGGTTGCTAAATGATGTTTCCACCTGTGCCATTTATAGTTTGTGGCTATAAAAAAAATACACTAGACCATTTCAATTACATTTAAAGGTGGTGGCAGTCCTTGCTTGACCACAAAACTTCTTTTCAGACACTTTTGTGGCTTCTACAGTTGTAAAATGTGATTTTTTTTAACTTGATCACTGCCAGAAGATGTGCAAAAATGTGTCCACTCCAGTGCCAGGGTTTTTGTCACAGTCACTTGAATTCCAGGACCCACAAAATATTGAGTTTTAGGACTACATAAGCATTCAGTGCAATGTAAGAAATCTTGGACTCTCTTCTTTCATCAGAAAAAAATAGTTAATTCCTAAAAATTATATGGGTCTGGAGTTGTATGCGCTTGAAATGGGGATGGCTGTCCAAAGTACAATGCAATACATACATATTTGTTTATATAGCGCTTTAACAACAGCTGAAGCTGGAACAAAGCGCTAATATGGAAGGAAGGGAAATACCGCAAAACAAAAAAACATTGCCAGAGGCCATGGCCAGTATTTTATCAGCACCCAAGCACGAAAAAAACAACACCCGAACTAATTCCGGAATGTCGCTCGATCTCATATTTTCAATTCCCGAATAAATTCGTGAATGGCAGTGAATGAGTAAAAAAACACACACTCACTAAAGCAACGAGTATTGGTGACGCTGTGAAATTAAGATGCTAAGAACCGTCAGGTTTGAAATACGATGACATCATGCAGCGCTAAGGCAAAATAGTGACACTTTATGTCTTCAAGATGAACATTTCAGCTCATGGCTGATTCATTTTTTCGGTGTCTTGTGTGCTGTTTTTGTTAACAGGAAACTTGGTACTGGCAGAGCGACGCTACAGCTGATGATATTGTGATGAGTGGAGTGAGATGTTCGGGCACTGAGCTGACTCTGGATCAGTGCCTGCATCACGGGAAACACATTCAATGTCCCAAAGGGGGTGGACGCTTTGCTGCAGGGGTGGCCTGTACTCTCAGTAAGGAGCATGTGTTACTATTGAATATAATGTACACTACGTGGAAAATACAAAAAAATCTAAACTGGCTAGAATACCGTATTTTCCGGTGTATAAGGCGCACCCAAAAGCCTTGCTTTTCTTAAAAAGATGACCCTGCGCCTTATATGTGAAGTAATATTGAACCACGACAGGTTTCACAACTCGTGTCAGCAGCCACCGACGCCATTTTCCCCAGGACACACTGTAGCAGTCCTTCCATCACGTCAATGCATTTTGCTGTACTTTGTTTGGTCTGAAAACTTCGTGTAGCACCAAAAAGAGGCAGAAGATGGCGACAAAGCTCCGTGTAAGGAATTTCCACAGGCTGATTAATTCTTGACACGGAGCTTTGTCGCCATCTTCTGCCTCTTTTTGGTGCTACATTTCCCGCCCCCAGATACCTCAAAATGGCACGGAATGAATTATTTAATCGATTACAAACATGTATGCTTTCCTCTTCAGAACTATTTGAATCATATTCATAACTGGATGAGTAACAAGAAAGAATCTTTTCCGAATCTGTAACCATTGTTTTGATTCTCGAGCAAGGCAAGACGTCTTGGCGTGACACCATGAACAAGGGGGCGGGAGCTTCTGAAACTGGCCACTTCCGGTTTCAATTTTTTGCAGTTTCAGCACACTCTAAGTCATTTTTATTTGTGTTTTGCATTTGACTAAAAATATACTGCGTGTTTGGGCATTTTAGATGCTATAAAACGTTTTTCTGATGTCAGTTAGGAAACAAAAAAAGTGATGTTGGTTGTCCTTTAACTAACTGATAAGAATAAGTAGAAATGAACTAACATTGGATGTTTTAGGATGTGTATATAACTACTGTAGTAATAACAATTGCCAATCCCACTGAGTTCATGGTGTGTCCTACCCAGCGGCCCCTGACCTGGTCCTGAACGCCCAGGAAGTGGAGCACACGGCCTACCTGGAGGACAGACCCATGTATGCACTGCAATGTGCCCAGGAGGAGAAGTGCCTTTCCAGCAGCGCCGACAAAGCCGACCAGCACTCTTACCGCCGCCTGCTGCGCTTCTCCTCGCAGATCCACAACAATGGCCAGTCGGATTTCAGGCCGCGGGCAGGGCATCAATCCTGGACTTGGCACGAATGCCACAGGTGATGCCCTCAAGTCAACCGCTGTTCAGTTCAGATACACGAGATCCTTTTCACATCAATTATTTCCTCCCTGTATTCAGACATTTCCACAGCATAGAGGTGTTCACCCACTATGACTTAATGAATGTGAACGGAACGAAAGTGGCAGAGGGTCACAAAGCCAGTTTCTGTCTGGAGGACACGCGTTGTAAAGAAGGTAACATCAGTTTGTTGTCATCCATCTTAGTTCAAGACAAAACGTTCCTTTATCCACAAACACCGATGACCATATCGGGAGAGCAACTTATGATGACTGTTCTGAACGCCGCCAGGCATCGAGAAGAAATACGAATGCGCCAACTTTGGAGCACAGGGCATCACGGTGGGCTGCTCGGACACTTACAGGCATGATATTGACTGCCAATGGATCGACATCACGGATATTCCGCCTGGCGACTACATTTTCCAGGTGAAACGGTTTAACACTCATAAAATGGTGTCCAGTAAATGACCTTAAGTGCCATGGCAGGTTGTGATCAACCCAAACTACGAGGTGGCAGAATCCGACTACAGCAACAACATCATGAAGTGCCGCAGCCGCTACGACGGAAATCGCGTCTGGATGTACAACTGTCAAATAGGTGAGATCTTTACTCCCTCCCGCATGTCAACATGGAAAACACAGCGTAACATTTGGCTAACCAGAAAAACTCCCCCCCAAAAAATTGCACATTCGCTGCTATTCCCTAATTTATTTTGGGAATTGAAAAGTGTGACATTGAGCACCATTACCAAATTTTTTCAGGTTTTGGGTTTTTCTTGCGGGGGTGCCGATAAAGCGCTGGTCAGACCTCTGGCAATGTTTTTTTTTTCCTTTCCACAAGGGGGCAGCGTTTGCCTTTTGTCCATGTTAGCGCTTTGTTACAGCTTCAGCTGTTGTTGGATTGGATGTTCCTTTATTCATCTGGCAGTGGAGAAATTTACATTTCACAGCAGCAAAGTTATGAAAGGAAGAGGAAAGGAAAGAAAGAAGTAGAAAAACAAAATACAAGAGCTGTTGGAAAGGCAACCACTCTCGCGGCACCATCTTGAAGTAAAAAAAAACTAAATAACAAATATGACAACACAAAGACACAGAGTCATTCATTCTTCAGCACTTGCTGTACCCTCTTTGTGACATGAAGCAGTTCTAGATGAAAGAAGATCAAAGCGTCCTTTTCACCAGTGGATCAGGGACGTCATGGTGGAATGTGAAACGTCTACTCCAAGCTAAATGTTAAAGTGCTATATACATGTAAATCAATATGTATGTATTGTCTTGTATTTTGTACAGCCGCCCCCATTTCAAGATAGGATACCTCCAGACCGATATAACTTAGGAATTAACTCTTTTTTTCTGATGAAAGAAGAGAGTCTCGGGTTTCTTACGCTGCATTGAATGTTTATGTCGTCCTAAAAATCAATATTCCGTGGGTCCTGCAATTTGAGTGAAAGTGACAAAAACCCTGGCACTGGAGTGGACACATTTTTTGCAAAATTGTCTGACAGTGAATGAGTTCAAATATTTTGATTTCTACTGACGCAGATGATAATGCTACAATGCGACCGATCATACGTACATTTGCATCTGTGAAAATAGTTGATCCAAAAATAAGGAAGAAAACTGTTCAAGAAAACCATCATCTATTTACAGTGATACCTCGGTTTTTGACCATAATCCGTTTCAGAAACCTGTTCGAAAACCGATTTGTTCAAAAACCGAAACAGCACTTTCCATTAAAATCAATGTAAAAAATCTTAATCCGTTCAAAATCTAGAAAATAACTTTTTAACTATTTCATCGCATAAACCGGATAAAAACTTAATAATAGAGCAGGTCATGTGTAAAATTTTATAAAAACAAACTTTTATTTTCACCAATTTTCTTTCTGCCACGGGCCGTGTTAGCACTACCCCAGCTGTCTTTGGGCAAACACAGGGCACACTAACTTTTCAAACCATCTTCTGCTTGCTTTAAAATCATACTATTCCGGAGATCTTAACCAAATATGTCTGCATTTTCGCAAAAATAAAACAACAACAATATTCATGCGTCGATCACAATGAGGAAGACGTGATGTATAAGGAAGTGACGTGGGTAGTCGAGTGATGCATTCAGATGCACTCGGTTTGGTTGAGAACCAAATTTCGGTTGTATGCCGGGGCATAAAAAAATTTTGGTTGAAAACCGAATGGGATGAGAACCGAGATGTTCGAAAACCGAGGTTTGACTGTATTACCAATATTTCCGCATTCACAGGTGGCTCCCGGAGTTCGGAAACGGAAGAAACATTTCCCGGGCTTCTGACCAATCAGCTTTCGCACAGGTAGATAGAAAGACGGACAGACAGATGGTGGGACATTAACGAAACAGAAGAAGAGCGTTTCCCCAACCACTAAAGGAGGAGGCCGTCGTCGAAGACATTCAGGACGCTGAATGAAAGTACAAATGGGACACTTGTTTGGATGTGCAGCGTTTACAGTCCTGAATTCACAGAAATAGCATGTTTATACAATGTGTTGGAATGATGTCAATTTCTGTTTTGTTGTCGATAAGCTGGCAATGTGATAGAAAGCAGCCATTTTATTATTATTATTATTACTGTATTTTTTTGTTTCAAACTGACTGTGAGGAAAATGATAGCGTAATTTATTCGATCTTTTGGACCACAAGCAGTAGAGCTCTTACATTGTGGTGTCTTTGTCGAAATGTACATTTTTTTATTATTATTTGTGGTGCTTTTTAATGAATATATCAGGGAATTTTGCAAGTTTTTTGAATGGTCAGCACAAGAAAGCCACGTCCTTATTTCATCCAGGAAACAAAAAAACATTTTGGTGCTCCATCATGTTTCAAAGTTGGAATTGACATTCTACATCAAAGTGACAAAAGGTCCAAATTCAACACGATGCCATTTGAGTTTATTTTTTTACATTAGGCAAATCGCAAATACTGTACAGAGATAACTTGGCTTACGAACTTAATTGCTTCCCACACAGAGTAAAGCGAAAAGTGTGTATCCCAAAAATTAATTTCCCATACGAAACAATTAAAATGAGAGTAATCCGTTCCCAGGTCCCCATAAAACATAACTTTCTAATTTTCTAAGCCTTAAAACTACACAAAATATAACGTAATTGTATGTATAATAAATGTGATATGGTATTATAATTAAAAAAATAAACTGTACTATATAATAAAGTCATTTTATTTACCTTTGTGATGGTCGTTGATGGCTTGATGGAATGGAGTTTCATCAGCATTAAACAGATGAGTAACGTAGCCTTCTTCTTTCACCATCTTGAGGAATGATCCCTTGTAGCTGCTTTCTCTGCGATAATTTTACCTTGTTCCTCATCAATTGTGTTCTGTTTAGCTGGGTTGATAGCTTTTTGCATCAGGTGTACAGATGGCTTGTGCGTGTTGTTTGTGGAGCCTGATTGATGGCATATTTTAACCTTGCAGTCTACACTGCCTTTGAACTACCAAAGTTAAAACTGTCTCACTGTTGTCTGCCTGTTTCTTTAATGTTTAAACCAACCCCCCTCACTGCTGCGTTGTTGACCAATCACGTGGCTTTAACCGAAGACTGGGGGTGGGGAATAGAGGACAAAAACAGTCGGCTGCCATTTTGTTGTTAGAACGGGCTCGTTCGCGAACGACACATCACTCATTGAGGCAGCTCCGTGTACGAAAAAAGTTTGTATACCAAGGTAAATTTTTCATAAATGTAACGTTCTTAAACGGAAAATTTCGTAAGCCAAGGTGTTCGTAAACCGAGGTATCACTGTACTTGACCTCACCTTCAAAAAGGTTTTATTTATTCACTTTTTTAGCTTCTAGCTTCCATGATCCGTATATTTTCATTTTCCATTAAATTATTGCTATCAGGGACCGTGGCAAAGCCTCAAATGTGCTTGCGTGAGAATGCCTCTTTTGTTGTTGTCATTTTGTAAATGTGACTCATTCCCTTCATTTTTATAAGGGTGTCAGTCACATACTGCCTGGTGGGTTTTATTGATATGTGGGAATGGATGACATCTTCCGCAATAAAAGTTAGATGGTTGAAAGTACAACCCAGCTCTGTGACGAATGCTTTTTAATGTGTTGACTAATAATAATAATACATTTATATTATTATTATACAATTTATACGTGCCTTTCAAAGCTCTCAGGGACATTTTTTCCCCCTTTGTCATATGACTTACTGTGTTTCTTGGTTTAGTCAACTGCATTAGCCAAGTATTTATTTCAGAAGCTCTGCCCTCGTCCACGCCCTCGACTGCGCCCTCGTCCATTCAGGCCCAGAGCTTGGGCCACCATCCGCTTAGCAACAGCGCTGTCTGTCCTGGGACGCTCCTTCACCGGCTGGATGTACTCTGCACAACACAATCAGTGGTTTATACTCAATAATTATCTAACTGCTGAAAAGAAGGGGTGAACGGTAAAACATTTGAAAAGATGAATTGATCTCTTCAAGATTATTAACTCATTCACTGTCAGGCAATGTGCAAAAATGTGTCCACTCCAGTGCTAGGGTTTCTGTCATTTTCACTCAAATTACAGAACCCACGGAATATTGAGTTGTAGGACTACATAAACATTAAATGCGACGTAAGAAATCGTAGGCTCTCTTCTTTCATCAGAAAAAAAGTTAATTCCTAAGTTATCTCGGTCTGGAGTTATCTGAGCTTGAAATGGGGGCGGCTGTACAGAATACAATACAATCTATACATATTGATTTATATAGCCCTTTAACAACTGCTGAAGCTGTAATAAAGTGCTAACATGGAGAAAAGGTAAATTCTGCCCCCTCGTGGAAGGGAAATACATTGCCAGAGGTCTGACCAGAGCTATATCAGCACCCCCATAAGAAAAACCAAAACCCGAACAAATTCGGGAATGGCAACGAATGAGTTAATAAGGTCTGCGAAACATTGTGGTACCTGCTCGACTAATGGCTTTGCCTTTAGCCTTTTTGCTGCCTTCAGTTAGCGTTCGAGTCCTCAGCAAAGGGTGGCAGATGGAGAGGGCATGTAGGGCTGCCTCAAACATAAGAAACATAAGAATGAAATTGTATTCCTGATTTTAATACAATCAAAGAATATATAGAATCAATGTATTGAAAAATATTGACCATTTGGAAAATGTCACATGAACAAACAGCAGGTGTTAAAATAGTTTCCCATACATATTCCTGTTTTTGGCCTCTAATAATTCCGTTTCACGAATGGCTATAGTCACGTTCGTTCGCGATCTCACCTGTTGTTTGTGTGGCGAAAACACCCAAGGCGTGTGTATTGTCCACCCATGTGATCTTCATTCCACCGTCGCTTATAGAAACAAGAAAATATTGATTGAAAGACACCCTTGACTCTGTGGTGAACGTTCACTTGAGAACAGCCTCACCTGTAGTCAGCGAAGGCCTCCAAGAGATCATCGGTTTGGAACTCGACAGGGAAGTCATAGATCTCGATAACATGGCCAAATTCTTCAGGGGTGACGAGCACATTATTGTAAGCGGAGTAGTCATTGTTGACATGCTGCACGGTGAAAGTCACAGCTTCCCTCAGGTGCGTCTTGATCTGAGCGGTGGGATGCACAAAACAAAACAACACATTGAAGCAAAAAGGGTCACCAAAAGCATTCCGGCGTGGTCCAACAACCTCCTCTGTCAGGTCGCATGTGACAGATTCATTCCCGTCATCTTGAATGCTCATTTCACTCAAAAGGGAAAGGGTCGCTTCATCCGGATGAACGCCCAAGTTAGCTTCGTCTTCCGTTAGTGTGTCAGCAGTGCCATCTGCTGCAGTGGGAAGGGATTCTTCTTGTAATACAAGGGGCAATTTTCCCTCAGATGAGGAACGGGAGCTCGATAGACAGGGGATGAAAGTCGAACAGGTCGACTGCTGGACTTCTTTGGAGGCTTGTGAGTTTTGGCACTGGAGACTCTGGCGAGCAGCTCTTGGGGTGTAAAGTGCTCTGTCTGGCCTCCGGGACGTTCTAATGCGAGTTGATGTGGAAGATTGACTTTCGGGACTTCTAAAAGGCTCTTCATCCAGGCTGGGGTTGCAGTCTGCATTATTGTCATCTTCGTGTGCCTCGCCTCTATAAAACAAATGTCCTTAGATAGGCTGAAAAAAACAAAATACTAAATTGCCAACATTATCATCATAACATTGATTTCCAACGTGTTGCGCAAACCTGAGCTCTGAGGGGCAGACAACCACCTGACGACACCAGCTCTCTCCCACAGAGAAAGTGATGAGCTCCGGGAGTTCCTCGACGGTTTTATGAATCAGATAGCGAATTCTGCTGGGTAGAGGTGGGAACAGGAGTACACTGGAGATGGGGACACAGATGAGCAACACAGAGGCATTCAAGCATCATTAACTTTTTGACATGACACCAAACACTGATACAATGCATGATGAACTAACGTTACTTATTTGGAATTCTTAGTAAATTGCATTCATTACAAAGCATATCCATGACAGAATATGTACTAACGGTGTGATCAACCCTTTCATTCATTTGGGGGTAGATGGGCATGCAAACCCACGACCGCTGCAATATGAGTTACCCACTGGTTCACCCTAAAGTTGTCATAACACAATATTTACCTTTCGGGGCTCCTCTTCTGGTATGTCTCAAGCTCTTCCAAAACCTGTTGCACAAATTCATTTTCTTCCTTTGGGAGATAAACTCCATCGTAGCAAGAGGCCGCCAGTGTGCCCAAAGAACGAAATGAATTTTAGTGAGCCAGCTCAAAGTAAAGAGACCTAACGAAACGCAAAAGACTGATTTGATTGTAAAGTGTCCTTGAGAGTTTTGAGAAGGGGTTATAAATGAAATGTATTATAATTTGAGAGCATGCTAAGCTAGCAATTGCATTTGAAACGGTAGTAGTCAGTCAAAAAAGGAAGTCGTGTTCTACGAAACTTCAACTAAATTTAATTAAACTGCCTCAATATAAAAATACGTGGTGAATTAAAAAAAAAGTTACACATTTCGTCACTGGAACACAATTTACGTTCGCGAAATAAATCGTCGGTCATATTAGGCGCTTGCATCTCACTGTACTTCCGGGACGGGTGCCGAGAGCAGTCAAAATTTATTCGAAAGAACACAAAACAAATACGTACTGTATTTCATAAAGTTAAAACAAGCACAATTATATGCGACCCTGTACATTAACGACACATACATGTGTGTGTATTATTCCAAGAATTCGGTACACTTACCGTGTACTACAACAATGTTCAAAATTATGGTGCGTTCTTGTGGCATCTTGCAGAAGTTAACTCAAAAAGGAATAAACAATTGAGATGCTGCGTGTACATGTACTGTTTATTCACAAATTATACAATAAATGCTTCACTGACTAAATATAAGGGTGTACAATAAAGGCTATTATCAAATATCAAGGTTACAGAAACAAACCTCTAATGTGGATCTCACGATTGGTGTATAGGTAGTGTATCAATTATGGCAATACGTACATACTTGTATTTTGTAAGAAGGGTCTATGAAGGAGTCCAGTTTTTTTTACTCTCGAATTAAACCGAAGAAAAGCCAGATTTAAATAAATGTAAGTTCATAAGAAAAGCATGCACCAACAACAGCAAGCGTGTTTGGAATGTGGAGTGATTCTGTGGTGATCATAAAAAACATTCAGGAAGAGTCAGACAACTTTCACTTCTAAATGGTCTTCTTATAAAAATGTAAAAATCGCAAATCACAAGAGACAAAAACTAAAATTTAAAATTTAGCCCATTAAGTTATTTGCTGATGACTAATTAATCACGCTTGTTTTCACAGCCACCATTGGCATCAACATATTACAAACACAAAAAATACATATAACGTTCGAGGAACTGCTGTTAATGTTAATCAATGGCACTAGTTTAAAGGCCCTGTCCTGATCAGCATTATAGATCACCTTGTGTACAATAAGGGTATAAAGAAAGGGAGAGGCAGTTAGCGGAATATACAACATATAAATTAAAATAAAAACAGCACAAAAATTGTTATATACATCGATTCAGGAGCAGACGTGTGAGCATCTGTTTGGACACATAATTCGCTGTTCACCAGTCTGCAAGAAAAATATGATTGTGTTAGCACAATGAAGAAGGAAAATCACAAACTACATAATACATGATCGAACCTCCACAATCAAACGCATCTATAAAAAATATGGCATACAATTTGCAGCAAAAAAATATACAGTACATAATACAAAAACAAAGCATACCCTGGTCTTAACTTGTTGGGACAAAACCTCTGTCTTCAAAGACTGTAATTTCAATCTGAAAGATGATCATTTAAGGACAATATTTAATGTGATTAACACTCAATTTTATTGTCACGGCTACAACATACGTCACAAACACCTACTTTCTCACCTAATGACATACAAGCATTTCTAAACAATGGGGCCTGGAGTGTCTCAAATCACAACTCCTGTGATTGAGCTAAAATGATTTGACATAAGCGCAGGATACGACTCTGAGGCCTCTCTCAATTGGGTCAGTCAGCAGGAGGCTCCTGGGAATGTAGACCTTCTCATTCTGGTCTTTAATGTATCTGGCGACCTTCCTTAACACCTGCAAGCACACGGACGCACACAGCGGAGCAGTGGTCATTTATCATAATTACAGTTCTGTACATAAGAAATGGGGCCACACTGAAAAGAAAAAAAAACACACAATCATGTATATTCAAACAATATAATTATGTTGGGAGAATAAAGCTAATACTGTATTTGAAATTATCTCTTAGGGTCACTCAGTGACTGACAATTGGTGCCCACAGCAGCACCCAAATGGAAACACTAGATTTTATTTATCCAGCATAAAACAAAATGCTAAATGCAAAATGCCCCCCCCCCCCAAAAAAAAAAGAACCTAATTTACCTTTTCATACTGCGTCTCCATACAGAGGAATATGGTGTAGGCAGTGAGGCAGGCCAGGCAGCCCTCTAGGTATGATTTCCCCCCTAGCTTCTCTGCTTCTGCATAAAGGTTATTTAAAGTCTGGATGGTCTCCTCAAAGTGTTGCCGGTCCAGCTAAAGGACAATAAAAACAAGTGAGCATTGATTCGGTACGAACTGCACACAGCTTCATCGGTCAAAACCGTACCCTGGATTCGAGTTCCGCTGGGAACTTGTTCTGGAACTTGCAAAGAGTTCCTGAGCTGTAGTCCCTCTGGATGAACACCTTGGTGCTGACAACGGGATGCTGGAGTTCCTGTAAACTGTGAGTCTTCACAAAACAAATGACAACATATTTAATTTTTAAACAAGCAGCGAAACCATCATTCGCGTTCTAATAAAAGTCATTATTGTTGCACGTTAGCTCGTTTACTTCGTTTTTATTGAGTGCCAGAGAGAAATCGCAGATACATTAATTGAGTATTGACACCTCACCCTTGCTAATCAGACATAGCTTACACTGAGTGTAGCAATTTGGTCATTGTGAAATACACTACAGTTTAAATCCGTTGTTGCCATCGCGAACAAGAGTTGACAATGTGTTGTTCCCTTGCAACGATATCAAAGACCATTGTGTTTTTTACCCCAGGCGGGGATGACTATCAAAATGTCGTTCGTACCTCAGCCATCGTGAACGTATTTCCCCCTGTTGCTGCGCATCTGTACTGCGCAATCATAGAAACGTGGGCTTGACGTCACTTCCGTTCGTCACTTCAATTTATGACCGGTTTGAAGTAAAGCATTTGTCTTAGTTTCGTGTCTGTAACACAAAATTTGCCCCCTTTGGTAAATTGAGGTTCAGGTTTCTCAAACGTGGACACACTTTCCCCATCCGCCTCTTCAGAAGCTCGTATTGACTAAAATTCCCACTCACGGGAGATGTGTCACTGGGGCTCATAGATTGCATTTTGCCCCTAAAATTTTGAGATAATGGAAATTGAATCTACATGCATGACGAGTATTTTTGTTGAGAAACTTCTGTTCCACACCTCTCCATTTTTGTCAGTGGGATGATTGGAAACTCGTTAATTTACATAAATATGAACTTCGTTTCCGATTAGGGGCCACTATGCTAATAAAGTTAACCTTTTTCTTCAACAGCAGAGTATAGCACATGAAAACAAGTGGCTCACCCGCCCCCAAATATCACATGCTATTTCAAGGATGTACCCAATCCAACCTCAGTAAGTCACTCATACCTGTCAACCTTGACTTAGCTGCCTTTATAAATGATTATAATTCCCGTATAGAAGTGGCAGTACGTCGTACATTTGAAACGCTAAAAAAACGGCAACAAATGTGAATGCGGACACTTACCGCGTACGTAATGCTTTTATCAATGCGACCGTACACAGCAATAAAAATTAGACGATTGAGGATTACGTTTGGTTTGCCGTGACAAGTGATTGGCAGCAGCAGTCAAATTTGGCCCAGCAACTGGATTTGAGACGAAATGGTCTTTACAAGAGCAGCTCACAATTGTTTTCCATATTAAAGTTGCAGTATGCCATATATTTGAAATGATAAATATTCGTACAAAATACAGGAAGGAACAAGTTCACAGGTATGAATCACTGTTCAACTGAGCATGGCAAACCAATCAGTCACATTTGGATGTAAGCAAAAAATAATAAATCCAGCTCGAGTGGGTAAATCGCCTTGAACGTTAATTCATTTTAGAACACATTCAATCATAAGCTATAGGCTCCTAACTAGCCAAGCGAGCGTTGTGTCATGTCAGTGACAGAAAAACTGAAAACCTGTGTTTGACATTTTATTAAAATCGCTGTGACGATTCATCATCGCTGTAGTTTTAGTCAAACAACCCAAAGCCCATGTCGTCATCCGATTCCTCAGATTCCTCTTTGACTTCTTCCTTAGCAGGAGCTGGAGCTGCTGCAGTTGCAGCTGCAGTCGGCGCTGCCACTGCAGCAAAGGCAGACGGATCAGCAAGGAAGGCTTTGACCTGTGTGACAAAAATAATTTACCATTAAATTCATTATGAATAAGTATAAAGACATCCATTATGTCTCATGATTGTACGCGACCATTGATTGATCACACTTTTCCAAATACCAACCTTGTCTGCCAGGGGGAAGGAGTAATCAGTCTCCACAGCGATGGCAAGGACTCTCTTGTAGCCATTGATGACAGTATGGGGCACAGAGGCAAGAGTGGGATAGCCAATCTCAAGAGACACACTGGCAATGTTTCTCACACCCTACGCACAAAACAAATATTTGACACTCATCAGAAATCAATCGATAGAACACTTTAGCAGACAGCATTTTTTTCCTCTTACCTCCAGGAACCTGGCATGCAGAGAGGCCTCAGTGATGTCAAGCACATCAGGACTGTAGACGCTGCCATTGTCATACACTTGTTGGATGATGAGTCCGTATGAGAAGGGGGAGATGTTCAGCATGTTGAGCAGCGTGGCCTCACTGGCACCAACTTTGTCGCCGGTCTTGATCAGACCAACGTCACTCTGAGAAAAAAAGATAGTCAATATGTGCAAATTATTTTAAATGTACTTTAAATTCAACAGAGCACATAAAGCTAGCTTGTCTACGAAAGACAGTATACAAAAATAATGCTACTCTGCCTCAGGCAAAGTACTTTAAAAATTACCAAAATTTCAATGGTTCCCCTGGAAATCTTAGTTGTGATGCCCAGAGCCTGAAAGAAGGAGGTCTTCTCAGGACCCAGACCAGTATTCTGGGCAGGCACCGTCACATCACAGGGGGCAATGGCTCCAGCGCGGGCGGCAGCCGGCACCTAAATCATTCCGAAAGTGTTAGAATTTCGGCCCAACCAAATAGGTACAGTTCAAACGCAACTTGATGACACAATGTCTGAAATCTTGTGCCCCTGCGCTGTCAGTAGATTTGGACAGACAGGGATACTTGAAAACATGTTTTTGTTTGCAGGGGGAACGACAATACAGCACCAAATTAGCCACATTGTAACTTATCCTGCATATTATATCCAAAATGCTTATGACCACAACCCTCTGAGGAGGGAAAATGTTTACAAAAGCGCTGAAAATACTTTTAGCTATCTAAAGAGTATTATTTATGCAGAGTGTATATTACCTTGTTGGCCACCAACATGTCCCTGACCTCTGCCAGATCTTCCTTGGTGAAGACAAAACCCACATTACCTTTAATGTGGGGAACGAGCCTGTTAAAAGCATACTTTGCTGTCAAAGTGCCGATGTCAGCATTTCACACATTTTGAGATAAACTGATGTCTGAAACCGTGCGTCTCTGGCAGTCAGGGTGTTTGGACAAACAGAGATAGCGTGGAAACAGTTTACTTTTTGCAGGGGGAACGGCAATACAGCACTAACACAGGCTGTATTAAAACTGACCTGCAAATGTCATTTGAAAACTTTGGAGTGTGCTAAAACTCACTTCTCCAAAGCAGGGTTGTTCTCCAGGTGGCCACGAATAGCCTTGCGCATCATGGTGTTTTTACCCATGAGCACCACAGCTTTGCCACGCAGAGAACAGCGGATGGTCTGCATCTGCTTGGAGCCCACGTTGTCTGCTCCGACGATGAAGCATTTTGGGTAGTCATCCAGAAGTTGCTATAATTTTTTTTTCAGAACACACATCATAGTAAATAGGAAAGGCATTAAAAAAAGAATGCTCAGTAGTGTGTACCTACGATAATTTTCAGGAAATAGTTTGACTTCCACGTGGCCCTGTCTTCCCTGGGCATCTTTGCAGTGCTTCCAAGGATTCGCTTAAGAGCTGTTTTAAAGACAAGGTAGTACCTGCAACCAAGGAGTTATCTTATCAAAACCTGTATTCCACCTCTTTTTAAATGATTATCAGCCCTGTTTTCTCTCACATAGCACCCTATGTACTCACATAGTGCCCCCAAAATGTTTAGACAGCGACATTGCATGACTTGCATCAGTCGTTAGCCTCGCTATCGGTACCAAACCCAACCGGTTCATATGTACACTCACCAAACTCTTCAGTCATGAAAAATTAAGGCTATTATTTTAACTTAAGACACGAGAAAACGCATTTATTATAAATGGTATAGACGAAAAGTATACAATTCGTCTCAGTGTACCTTCTTTTTACATTGGGCCCAAAACGAACCAGATAGTGAAGGCCAATGGGGCGTAATAACTAATTAATAAGTTGAGTCGCGTGTCTTAACCTCCATCGCAGAGGCTCTGTCGAACCCCTGAGATCGATTCAGCATTCAGCGCTGCTTGATGAAATGTCGGTCGGAAGTTATTACATTTGCGTAAGGCCAACGTGACACGTGCTAGGTTGCTAGCTAAGGTTAGCCGGCGGTTAGCATGTTGAAGGGGTTCAATAGGACGAATTACGTGATCGTATTACTAAACACGCAGTTGAAAACGGCGAATTCGCTCGAGTCATTGAAACAGAAACTACATTGGACTTGTTTCTCGACATTAGAAGGTTTTTTTTTTTCGATTGATTTGCACGGAGAAGGACAAAGCTTACCGCGTCTAGGGCTGCGTAGAAGAAAGAGGAAGGAAAGAGTCACAGGCTGAATTTATCACAAAGCCATTGACCAATCGCGTTGGACTTTATTTGCATACGTGGTTACGATTGGGCGACGAAAGTGTCAATCATTTGTGAGGGAAAATGGAAGGCAAGATTTGAGGCTGAGCGAAAAATGTAAGTAAAAAAAACTACGTATTTTTTTAATATTTGATTTTTGGCGGACATGTTTTATTAACTTCTTGGACAGCGGAGTAAGTAAAATATACCGCTCGAGATTACCGTCCGCTAAGTGGCAGTACGACAGCGAACGTTAGGTGGTTTCGAAACCACAAAATAACAAACACACAAGAAGAAGAAGACGGGGAAGTACAGATGCATTGTAGCACGCTGAGCAATTCTTTACGCGCGTCCCCAAATATATCAAGATTATTGTTGTCAGCTAATAAATTGATCATTCGTCGATCAAATAATGTCGCTGCACCAACTTCCGGGAGAAATGTGGCTGCATGTACTGTCATATCTCAGCGTGGCAGACAAGCACAACGTTCGGGCAACTTGCAAGTACTTGAAGCAATTTGTTGACTGTGGATTGCTGTGGAAAGACTGGACTGTAGTTCTGGGTTTCCCAAAAGGTTCTTACAATCTTCAATTTTGGGAGGTGCTCCGTCGGAGGAAAATCAATCGCGTGGTGGTGAGGAGTACCAAAGAGAAGAACTTGAAGCAGTTAGTTCGTGGTCTTCCGTCTATCGCCTCATTGGTTATGGACATAAGTTCTCAAGAGAGTTTGGGCTATTTGAAGTACTTTCCCCAACTGACCCATCTGGGTTTGAGACACATTTCAAACTCTCTTTTGCTGGATGCCTCCACTGTGTATGAAGCGGAGAAGCTGACACATCTCAGCATCTGTCGAGTTGAGTTTCCATCGAAATCCAAACAACACTTGGATTTTGTTTTCCAAGACTTTGTAAATTTGACATCTCTGGTGTGTCATGACACCGGGATCAATGCGACATATATTTTAACGGTTATACTTTGCCGCCTTCCTCGACTGAAGCATCTGTCATTGACCTGTGGTTGTGGTGTGGAAGGACAACCAGTCTCCGTACCTGTCCCAGGAGATGTGACACTCGGGCTATCCAGTTTGGAACTCATTCATTGTGATCATTTAATACTGCGTGAGACAATGAAGCGACTGCCTAATTTGCAAACACTGGTTCTCGTCTATATGTATTCTGTTTACGACGTTCCTCCTCAGCTGCGGCAGACTGCCAGTGAGGACATGAAAACATGGCTCGGTGACCTCCATCGATTGTCAACCCTGGTCATCAAATTGGGTCCGCGCGTTCACAGTTACGTCCGCTTCATCCCAGTTTCGTTGAGCAGGCTCACACTGTGTGTTCCAGGGCTAAGCTCGGGGGAGTTTGGATCGGTTGCGACGCAGGTACCCAATCTTCTCCACCTTCACATCGACACCTGGCCCACACATTTTGGAACAATAGCTGCTCAAATCCCAAAGCTCTTTCCAAAACTACAAAGTCTCAAAATAAGAGGCGATCATGTGTCAGAAGGTGACTTTTTAAGCTTTCAGAAGATGGCGGACCTGAAGGATGTGAAGCTGTTGGATAGCTCGCTTCAATCCTTGAAGTTAGCTGCAAAACT
This sequence comes from Hippocampus bargibanti, assembly GCF_051943395.1. Classification (NCBI taxonomy): domain Eukaryota; kingdom Metazoa; phylum Chordata; class Actinopteri; order Syngnathiformes; family Syngnathidae; genus Hippocampus; species Hippocampus bargibanti. Next base: position 2,665,214 of record NC_142745.1, on the reverse strand, counting down.
CCGAATGCTCACCGACTACAAGCTCCACGTCACAATGTCACATCAGAAAGACATTTTGGAACATTGCTGCAGCTATTAGTCACATTTTAAATAGCATAAAATGAGTGACACGTGTATGTGAACCGCACGATTAACATTTGTTTACAGCCATGTTGACAAAGATAAGAGTACGAACAATAAAATTCACCAAGCAGTGCCACAAATAGATCTTTTATTTGCATTTTGGATTGATGAATTTGTAATCAGACCCCCACATAAGCGTAGAGAGCACCCAAGCAAGCCAAAATTCATTTGAAAATAAAATTGTTCACATTTACAAAATGTTCTCTGATATATTTCATTTAATCTCACTTCAAAGTAGAAAACGTATTTTCCTCAACAGGTGGAAACTAGGAAATAACTGTCAAATCAGTTTTTGTTCATATTTGTTGGCAAATAGTCGAACTGAAGGTGCAAGGTGAAAAGCGGTGGATGTTTAAATCAAACAGGATGTGTATAGTTACAAGTACTGTCGTTAAAATGTTCACCAAGGAGCTTGCTTCTCCACATCATCCTATTCTGTAACAGTGTACATTTAGAAAATAGATGCAGTACAGCAGACAAAAAAAAAAAGTCTCCCTGGAATTCACACCGGAAAAGGCTCAAATCACAGGAAAGACCAACACAGTGTATTCGACCTTATTGCATTGGCAAATTTGGCACGTCGCTTCCTCCGGTTTACAAAAAAAAAGTACATTAAACACTTTGCGCACTCGGTAATGAAAAATACGCGCGTGGGGTAAATAAAATAAAGCGCGTAGCCCACATAAACCTGCTACTGTTTGGCACTTGTAGCAACCACATTGATTGAGTTTAGTTGGTTGAATGAAGAAAAAAAAAAGTATTTATTTTTTAACAACAAGCTAGCAAGTGTGTTTGTGTGTGCATGGCAAAGAACAGGCTGGACGACCATCAGCCTTCATGCCAGTAGAGCCAGCTCTCTCCACAGCAAATCCGAGTTACAAATATATATTTTCATCAAAACAGTGACAAAACACAGTTCTGTCCAAGGATGGAGATATCAATTTACTGTCATTTCAGTTTGGCTGCTTATAAAAGTACGTAAATGACAGTCGCGTGAACCTTTTTTTTTTTGTATTCAGTAAAGTGATAAATTCACATTTGTTAAAAAAAAATCTGAATAGATGCATTATTTGTCCTGATAAGAATTTGTTGCAATTCTAAAAATTGTGCATGAATACAAATGTCGAACATCTGCATTAAAAATTTGCTTTTAACTCATTCACTGCCATTCGGGAATTGAAAAGTGTGACGTGGAGCGCTATTCCTGAATTTATTCGGGTTCTGGGTTCGATAAAGGGCTGGTCAGACCTCTGACAATGTTTTTCCCTGCCACAAGGGGCAGCATTTGCCTTTTGTACAACCGCCCGCATTTCAAGCTCAGATAACTCCAGACCCATACAAGTTAGGAATTAATTTTTTTTCTGATGAAAGAAGAATTCTTACACTCCATTGAATGTTTGTAAGGTCCTAAAACTCAATATTCTGTGGGTCCTGCGATTTCATTGAAAATGACAAAAACCCTGGCACCGGAGTGGACACATTTTTGCACATATTCAGGTAGAGAATGAGTTAAAATTTACAATTGCATCAATTGTCAAACATCATAAATCGTGCCTATTTTGAAGGGAATGGCACAATAGAAAAAAAATAAAAATAAGGGGCGATAAGATTACCGTACTTGCGGTGGTGTAAAATTACTCATGTACAAGAGTCACCAGTAGGTTACCAATTAACAGATCACACCTTGAGTAATTTGTAAAAAGGTAGCAAAACACCCAAAGCCAGTAAACACATGATCTCTTTTTTTGTGATATTAGACTAGAAAAAGACACACATAAAGAGTAAAATTCACCACGCGACAACGGTAACAGTCCCATCAAGGGATCTGTATTTAGAGAGTGCAAAGACAACATCTGCTTGGAGACATTTCTTAAAGGACAACCGATGCCTCCGGACAAGTTACGTCCATAATTTGTAAAATCACTTGCATATTTCACTGAGCGTATTTGACAAAGATTGCACCGCATATGGCTATATTTTACGTTTTAAGACTCGCGCTGAATATTCAGGAAGTCTTGGTTTTGAGTTAGTGACGATTCCTGACGTCACGTCACGGAGGTAACGCCCCTGACCGAGAAAGCGACACACAATGCATTTTGGGTACTTTGTTTGGTCTGACAACTTCGTGTTGATCCGTGTTGATGGCGAAATTAGAAGGAAAACACATAAAATTAGAAGGAAAACACATAAATACTAGTGCAGCGTGTTCTACCGGAAACAAATTCCTTGTGTGTCCTACATACTTGGCAATAAAGATGATTCTGATTCTGATTCTGATAACGCGATGGTGAATTGTTGTGTGTTGCACCAAGACAACTATTTGATATTCGCTGACAAATTCCAAGCAGACAAATCAGCCCATTTCCAACAGAGTTTGGCGCCATCTTGTGCATTTTCTGGGACGCTACATTTCATCCAGATGCCTTAAAATGACACGGAATTACTTCTTTAATCGGTTGCAAACATTTATGCTTTCCTCTTCAGAACTAATTGAATCATATTCATAACTGGATGAGTAACAAGAAAGCATCTTCTCCGAATTTGAAGCCATTGTTTTGATTCTCCAGCAAGGCAAGACGTCTTGGTGTGACGTCACGAACAAGGGGGTGGGACCTTCTGAAACTGGCCATTTCCGGTTTCATTTTGAAATAGTTTTGGGAGACTAAGTCATTTTTATTGGTGTTTTTTATTTGACTAAAAAATATCAGCCAGCGTGTTTTGGGTATTTTAGATGCTATAAAACGTTTTTCTAAAGTCAGTTAGGAAACAAAAAAATGGTGTCGGTTGTTCTTTAAGATCATTCACACCAATTGGCCAACACAAATCCCCATGCGCTCCATTTAGTCAAGCGTCTAATTTGAACTTTGAAAAGAACAGGCAAACCATGTGGCTGAAAATCTCAGGTTGATACCGCGGAACATGTGCTCGTTTGTTGCGACGCATGATTATGACTTTCAAAAGAAATAATTCTCTTTGGGCTGGTTCATAAAACACCGCTTAGGCCAAATTCCTGAGTTCGAAAAGGCAAGAAAATCATTTTGGCGCAAAAGTCGCAAAGGAGGAAATTGTAATCACGTGACCCACCGTGTCTCAGATTAATACATGTGATTAAAAAAAAAATTGTGTGCGTGTAGAAGATTGAGGAAATGCGGCGCGTACAGTCAGTCTAGCTGAAAAGTTTAATAAAGCAACCGTGGCAGTAGGGCTTGTCATTCTGCTCCTTAAAAGTGCCCTTGTTGAGCTGCTTGAGACAAAAAGCGCACACAAAATGTTCCGGGTGAAACTTTTTACCCATAGCTGTGATGCAGCGGCCCGTGATGGCCTTCTGGCAACCCGAGCAGAGCGAACCGCGGCGCTCGTGGTAGTGCGCCTCGCAGTACGGCTGCCCCTCGTGGTCAAAGAAGCTGCCGTTGATGAACGGCGTGAAGCACTCCTGCAAAACAACAGCGCGTCATCAAGCAACAGCTTTTATTTATACAGTAACGTCGCGATATTTCGATATTCTCCGGAGTCGGAAAAAATATCGATATAAGCGGACTATCGATATATCCGATCCTGCGTCGAACTTCATTAAAAGTCGGCATTGAATGGGGGATCTTTGATATGGCATGTAATTTTCTCCTTGAGTTCATGGATTGCGTATCTAGCTTGCTTTTGTACTGTAGTGAAGTGACAAACTTATGCATTAAATAAAAACGGCATTTATTATTTTCATTGCAATAGTGACTGTGTAGCACTCGACATTGTTCTATTCACACGAGAGAAACCACGAACGCCAGCATGTACATACTGGATGAAAAATAGTGATTATTGCAAGCGATAAAGATATCCGAATACAACACAATTAAATACATGTACGAAAAACAAAAATTGCAACGTCTACATTACTTGATAACGTATTCTGCGGCACGTCGAACTCTTTAGCAATTCTTGTTGGATTGTCCTCCACAGCCACTATTGCCTTGTACTTGTACTTCGTTCCGATATCACAATTCTCACGTTTCCCCATTGGTGTTGAACAACTGTATACTGTATAAGAAGCCTACAGCATGTTTCAGATGCAGTGCAAGACACGAAAGCTGGTCACGTGACCAAGGGTGTGACCGATACAGATATCGCTCATGGTGGTACTGTATAGAAATCCATAAGCAAGGATAAGTTGTGTCCATAATTTGTAAAATGGCTTCAAATGACTTCTACTGAGCGTATTTTACAAAGATTCCACCGCATATAGCCATTTTTTACATTTTAAGACTCGTGCTGAATATTCCGGAAGTCTTGTTTTTGAGTTGGTGACGAGTCCGTACGTGACGTCACTGAAGGAACGCCCCTGACCGAAAAAAGGACACATTGTAGCAGTCCTTCCATCACGTCAATGATTGTTTGGTCTGAAAACCTTATGTTGCACCAGAAAGAGCCAAAAGAGGGCATCCAAGCTCCATGGAAGAAATGTATCAGCCTGTGGAAACGGGCTGATTCATTCTTCACAACAGCTCGGTGGCCATTTTCTGCCTCTTTTTGGGTGAGACATTTCCCCCCAATGTTGCCTCAAAATGGCACGGAATAAATTCTTTAATCGATTGCAAACATGTATGCTTTCCTCTTCAGAACTATTTGAATCATATTCATAACTGGATGTGTAACAAAAGCATCTTCTCCAAATCTGAAGCCATTGTTTTGATTCTCCAGCAATGCAAGATGTCTTGGCGTGACGTCACGACTTTCTGAAAATGCCCAATTCGCAGCTCAATTTTTTTTGCAGATTTTGGAAACTTTTAAGTCATTTTTATTGGTGTTTTGCATTTGAATAAAAATATCATACTGCATGTTTTGAGTATTTTAGATGCTATGAAACGCTTTTCTGATGTCAGTTAGGAAACAAAAAAGTGACGTCGGTTGTCCTTTAAGCTGTTTTTGTATCGATATAAGCAGAGCAAAATGGCTGGCGGGAGATGAAAAGGGCACCGTAGTAAGTGGATTATCGTAATAACCAGGTATCATACTAACCGGAACTAATTACTATACATAAGACTAGAAATTTGCTGGGAAATGAAAATAGTATCGTAATAAGCAGTACTATCAATATAACCGATATGGATATAACGAGACTTTACTGTATGTCACGCGATTGAATCCGGGTTCTCACCCTGCAGACGAAGCATTCGGGATGCCACAGCGAATTGAGTGCGGAGATGTAGTTGTCCAGTATGGCTCGGGCGCAGCCTCCGCATTTGGGGGCAAACATGTCAAAGTAGTCCTTCCTGCAGAAGGCTTTGCCATCCTTCTCGTGAAAACCTGCGCGGAAGCAATGATTCGTGCAGATAATCTCGCATGTTTTTTTTATAACTCTATCCCGAATCTATTCATAGAGTGCTTGAGTACCTTCTGGCCCAAAAAAGGCTCCACACTGAGCGCAGAAGAAGTGCTCGGGATGCCAAGTCTTGTCCAAAGCGGTCACCACTTTCTGTGAAAGACAACAACCTGCGTCAGTTTGTCTAATTTTTAAACCAATAAGAGGATATTTTATCTTCGGAAAATAGTCCTATGGGAAAAATAACAAAGTAATTCCTGGCACGTACATGAGTATAAATAATGTACACATTCGAACCTGACCACTAGAGGGAGCATGGTTACAAAATACCAACTACAGTATGACTACTGTAGGTAACAAATTGAAGCAAATCAATAGAAACCCATAAATGTAGCAATTAGGCAAATTGTGTGTGCGAATGTGTGTGTGTGTGTGTGTGTGTACACCCTCCGAGAACAACGGAATACATTTGCATAATATATTACGGCTGTACTGTGAAAAATACAGAGTAAATTGTTGTCTTTTTTTTTTCCTTCAAGTGATGTTTTTATTTTTAAACGGCATACATTCATGAATTTATTCGGGAATCGAAAATATAACAGAACGCCATTCCCGAATTTGTTCGGGTTGTGTTTTTTACATGCTTGGGTGCTGATAAAGCGCTGGCCATGGCCTCTGGAAATGTTTATTTTCCACAAGGGGGCAGCATTTCCCCTTTTTTCCATGTTAGTGCTTTGTTCCAGCTTCAGCTGTTGTTAAAACGCAATATAAACCAATATGTTTGTATTGCATTGTATTTTGGACAGCCGCCCTCATTTCAAGCTCATATAACTTCAGACCCATACAATTTAGGAAGAAACTTTTTTTTACTGATAAAAGAAGATAATCTAAGGTTTATAACGCTGTATTGAAATTTTATTTAGTCCTAAAACTCAATATTCTGTGAGCTCTGAAATTCAAGTGACAATGACAAAAACCCTGGCACTGGACCGAACACATTTTTTTGCACGTCTGGCAGTGAATTAGTTCATAAATTAATTATGACAGAATGAGAAGGTGCCAATTTTCATGACGACATCTATACATCTGGCTATTTGTGTGGTTTTGTTACGCCGGTGAAAATATTAATCCAAAGATTTCGATGTAGCTTTTATAATTGAGGCTTACCGGATTGAACATTATTGAGTCATACGGCTATTTATTTGGTGCCAGTTGTTTTTGAAATAAATCAACTGTAGATGTGTCAAATAATCTCCGAGGAGGCAGATTGGAAAATCTTGGGAGTGACTCATGATGGGACATTCCCTGGTTAAAGTCCACTGTCTACTTCCCCTCCCTGGGGCACTGGAGCACTTGTGCACTGTGTGTGTGTGTGTATGTGTGTCTACTAATAACGGGAAAAAAACACGAGTGTATCTGTCAATATCACACAAGAAGTCACTCATCCATGAATGGCGACCATTAGCGTAGAAATAAATAGCAAAACAATATCCACACATCCATGCAACCTATGTTCAGTCCCTTATGGAATGAGTGTGTCCATGTATGCATTACTAACATCCAGTATGGGCCCGTTGCAGTAGTGGCATCGTGGCGAGAAGAGACTGTGATAGTCTTTCTCGCAGTAAGGTTGCCCATCGCGCTCAAAAAAGTTCCTGGAGCCGATCTCGTCCTGGCAGTGGGTGCACACAAAGTGCTCGGGGTGCCACGTTCTTCCCATGGCGGTCACCACCTGAGGGATTCATCGCACAAGGGATTGAATGACAATACATATATACATAATCGCTGCTATTGACCGTGTCCAAGTTCTACATGTTTGTATATCAACGTATGATGGAATCACCTGTCCAACGATGGGCTTCTTGCAGGCACCACAGACCCCTTTAGCCACAGTCTGGACTCCCAGTCTGTTCAGGTCAGATTGCAGGCTGCCAAGCATGTTGTCCAGTTTATTGGCGGGCTTCGGTGGTCCGGTGGCAGAAGTCTTTCCCTGGGACTGTATCTGATGAACATTGGAGAGATTTTTTTGCGTGAGAGGTTACAAATAAATACATTAATTAAATTAATAAACAAATAGGTCGATAAATAAATAAATATAACTAACTAGCTATCGAACTGGATAGATACATTAGTTTGACAGGTAGCTAGCTAGCTAGATAATGATCTTTTACTGAACTTAGTTTTACTCCCTGTCGCTTTCTACTATCTTTGTGACTGCTTTATCACATGTATATGATAGTTGTCTATGTTTAGTGCTTTGTTACAGCTTTAGCTGTTGTTAAAGCGCTATATAAATCAATATGTATTGTATTGTAATTTATAACCTGGCTGTAAACTGTCTAGCTGTTGGCTATCTTGCTATCTATTAACATTTTTTTGCTATCTATTAGCTAGCTAGCTAGCTTTTAGCAGTCTAGCTACAGAAAAACTTTATCCTGTGACTGTAAAGTGACCTTGACAGTTTTGAAAGGCGCTAAGAAATCAAATGTATTATTATAAATAGATGATTAATGAATAAATAATGAATAGTCTTGTTTATTTAACGCCAAGACGTGCAAATTTGTCAGCTGCATTCTGACATTCCGGTAAATTTAATAAACAACAGTCTCATGAAGTTTGGACCACGAACCTCAGTCTTTCATTATTTCTCTTGTGAAAACCTTGGATTTGTAATTTCATAAAAGTCAAAGATATAACAGCTAAACGTTAGAGGCTGTAACAGAAACCAACCTTTCCCGCACATGGTCAGTATGTGTGACGCTCAACTTGCCTCTAAGCTCTTAAACTCTGCCCCGAACACACCACTTTGGGTGCCGTCATACATCCGAATTAGAAAAAGGACTCTCAGGCAACGCGCAAAGAGGTTCTCCGTTTTCAGCTTGCTGCCAAAAACAGACCGAGGGATCAAATGACCTCTTGGCTGCCATCAATACAAAAGGTATAAACTTGCGATTTCACCATCGAGCAAATTAAGAACAGTTTTAAATGACACGAAATGATTTTAGCAAACAGGGGAAGAGAGGGGGAACCATGCCTGCATCGGTGGGAAGATGGCGTCATACTCAGTCTGACAGGTTACAGATACAAAAACCTTGGAGGGCGGAGGTGGCGTGATGGGTTTGGGTGGGGGGCTTGGTGAAGGATCGCGCTGCACGGGGGGAGGTGTGGGGTCCTTTGGGGGAGGAGTAGGCTCCTTAGGAGGCGGCGGGCTAGGCTCCCGTGGAGGCGGAGGGGTTGGGGGAGGTGGAGGTAACGGTAGTGGCGGCGGGGTTTGTTTTGCTGGAGGTATCTTTTTGGGAGTTGGGGGGGACTTCAGAGGGGGGAGGACTTTCCTTTGAGGCACAGGAGACTCAGGAGGGACGATGATCTGGATGGGGCGAGGGGGTGAGGAAGGAAATGGCAAAGAAGAGCGAAGAAAGTAAAGCACAGCAAGTAGGGAGGAAGAAGAAATGGTAGAAAATGGGAATGACAAAGTAAAAAGTTGCCTCTAAAAAAGTAAACAAGTCAAAAATAAATATTTCCTCTTATCTCCCAGATATTTCAGCCATTTTGGATTTGAAACGGATGTTTCTACCATCTACCTTATCCACGGGTGGCAGGGTCCTTTCCTCGCGTATTCGCTGCGGGTTTGACATCACGATGACTCCTTCTGTCAGCCATTCATCCGGCTGTTGTTTACGCCGTCGTCTCACCCGGCCGATCCCCAATTTCCCTTCGAGCTCCTCAATGAGTCGATCTTGCGATTGACTCTTATTCACGATAACCGGTCCCATTTTACGCCTGGCTACTCCATCCTTGTACATGGGGTGTACGTTGGACGTCTCTTTTGTGCGACGGATGACCGACTTGAGCTGGAGAGGAGATGGAGCAGTGCAGGTTGCGGCGAATTCCGAGTTGGATTTCAAGCACAGGAGGAACAATCAAGCGCACTCAAGTTAGGCCGCTGTGAAAATGCTCTGTACACATGTACCCCCGATTGCATTTCTTGCAAAAGCAAACATCACTTTCTTCTGTCATTCCAAAACCAAACCGCTCGCGATCGCCAAGTCAGGCGTTGACATGCCGGAGACTCAAGACAAATCAAATGCATCACAAAGTGCTTTCGCAAGCCCAAAGCCAAGCTGAGAATGAAGGGAAATAGATCCCACATCTAAAAACATATTCTGACTGGCAAAAGTTTCAATCTTTGACGTTTGCATCATTGCTGGTTGCGTAAATATCACAGGCTAGGTCCTACGACGAACTGAATTGTTGACTCAGGCAAGTGGGAGCATGCAGTCATCCGATTAGTAATTCTTTCGACATCAGCCACGAGAAACTTTGGAGCCCGTTGCATTTGGTATGCGTTGGTTGACACTCCATGCGTCACACCACACTCAAGTGTTCTACTTGGACAAAGCTTGTGTTGAACAGGTGTCAAAGTCAAGGGCCGGGGGCCAAATCTGGCCCGCCATAGCGTTTTTTTTCGGCCCACAAAAGCAAATCAAGCATGTCAAGTGCCATGATGTTTGCTAAAGTCCGAACCAAAATTTCAAATTGTTCCATTTAAACACAATAGCAGTCATTATTCTTGACTTCAGTTTTGAAAACTGGTCATTCGTTAATTTGTTGTGTTTTCTATGTTATATGTGGAGGGGATGAAACATTCTAACGGTTTCCCCAAATTCATAATGGCCCTGGAGAGGAAACCCTAACTACCATGTGGCCCATGGCAAAAAATGAGTTTGACACCCTTGAAGTACGAGAACGTTCCCATGGCCTGAATAAACCAACTACATATTTTCAACTCTTATTTCATGCCATCTTTTTTGGGGGGGATCTGATTTGATGCATTTCCTACTTGGCCGGAAGCTGATACACGCTCGATAGCCGATGGCTGCAACGTTGGCAGATCCAGCGTTGCATCTGGTGTCCCCGGGCTGGTGGAGGGGGTGAAACACTCATCAATCCAACTGGCTTCGGTCATTGGTGTCAGGGTCTCTTCTCGGCTCACGTCTGGGTACGTGCCATCGTCTTCATCCCATAATCCGGGGTCATCCTCAAGTGGTTGCTTCTCATCAGGGTGACTCGGATCAAGCGCTAGGAGTTTATCTAAGGCGTTATCCAATAAGGGCTCCCGACACGGCCACAATAGGTCCATTGTGTCACTTTGCTGATATGCGGTTGTCGGGGAAGACGAGCTTGTTGACGATCCTGCAGAATGCGAAACTGGTCGGAGACCGTTACCGGTATCTGCAACCGTGTAGGTCTTTCTGATGACTAGAGCAGGGCTCATTGGAGCTGTACTTTGGTTTTTTGTTGGTGGACGGATTACTGGCCCTGAGGTCTGAGGGATTGATTCCGGAGAGCAACTTTTGGTATCACTGTTTTCGACATCGAAAACGGTCAGCGGACTTGGAAGCTTTGAATGTGGACTGGAGAGTTTTGGGATTAAGACTGGACTCTTGGGAACATTACTTGAAACCTGTCCGGATAGTTTTGGAACGTTTCCCAGGCTGTTAGATATTGCCAATGCTTCTGGAGTCGTTGGTGTGACCGCATATTCATTCTTTTCAAGTAAATCTTGGCCAGGATGTGCAGGTTCAGGACTGTCGTCTTTGGGACTGGGGCTCAAACTCGAAGTTAGGCTCGACTGTTTGGACAAACTAAGTGTAACTGGGATGGAAACATCAACTGAACCGGTTTTACTTGCAGCAGGGGGTGAAGTGAAACTACGTGAATTCATTCCAAGTGAATTTGAGGCTTCGTAAGCAGAAACTTGAGCGACTGACGCACTGGATGACCCACCATGGTCCGTTTCAACGAATCGCTTTGGCGTACTGGAACCTCGGAAGCTCTCTGAACGAGAAATCTCTGAGATGACAATGCCACCGCCTTCTTGTCTGGCTGTTGAAACCGTGACAGTGGAACATTCACTAAGGGTAGGGCTTGAACAACCGTCTTCATCTATGTGGAGTTCCAATGGATGCGGAGTACGAGGGGGTGTGGTGGAACAAGAAAGCGTATCAATATCGATAAGGGTAACGGAGGACAGGGCGTCAGGGGTTATCATTGGTGAGCCCGCAGGATATGAAGGGTCTATCACTTCCTGGTTCAGGGACGATTCAGAGCCAGATTGCCCGTAACATATACACACACGTATACACAAAGACAAACAAAGTGATAGAGAAAAGAAAACAGATCAAGAAATATAAACTGAGATGAAAGGAAAGGAATGGAAAGGTGGTGCTTAACAAAAACACAAAATACTTCTGGGCAATGCAGTTGTTAAAATTTTCCGTTTGAATTTATAGCACTTATGATTTAGGTTTAGAGGTTAGGTTAGGGTTTTCAAATATATCTTTTTTCCTCAAATGACTACATCCAAAAACATTTTTAAAAAATGCTCACATTGCTTTGGACTTTGAAGTCCGACAAGGATGCCATCAGCTCGTCCAGCTCTCGTGTGGCGGAGGACGCGGACATTCTCGATTGTTGTTGCATTTGTGTTTCCTGTCCATCAATCTGCCCGTCCGATACCAACAAGGTAGTTGGGCTAAAGAGAGAACGATTCACATTCTATTGTTGATTCGTCGCAACAATGTTTCACGTTATTGACAGATTCATTTTTTCACCTTGTCGAGGGGACGGAGCTCTCCAGCTCATCCAGAAGACTCTCCACACTCGGTCGTACGTCTTCGATTCCCCGAGTCGCAGCGTTGCGTTTGGGCTTTTCCAACAATGGCGGCGAGTCCTGGGATGGAACGGACACTCCGTTCTCTTGAATACTTTGGACCGTGACGCCGGCAGGTAGAGGCGGGGCTACATCTTCTATCGACGGAAATTCGATATTGACGCTTTCGGCAAACTGGAAAATTGCTTTTATTTTGAAATAGTGTAAAAGTTGGACAAAAACGGGTCATAGGCACACCTTCTGTAGCGAAGGCGGGGGTGCTTTGCTGGACGGAGTTGAGTTCCAGGAGCAGACGGTCCAGCTCTGACAGATTGTTTCCAAATGATTGGTTCATGGCAGGTGAAGTTTCATTGCTCTTCTGCTTATTGGGAAAACTGCACACAAAGCGGAAACCGTTCAACATCAACTCACAATAGTCAGAATATAGTCAAAGAACGTATCCTTAGTTTCAATTTTCACCCTGTTTTGGCGGTCTATGTGTTTTTCTTTTGACAAAATATTTTACCTGTATACATGGTCCTCTTCTCCAGGATGTTGAGGTGGACTGCCGTTTTCTTGTGACTGAGGCGAGGGAGTCACGTGTGAATTAGTCTTAAATCCATTTAAATGAAGAGACACTTTAATCGTGACCGACCTTGGTTCATTTTGAGACTTTATAATACTTACCAGAGTATTTGCGTCCACTTCTTGGACTCCATTGAGTGTTTTCTCAGAGAGAATGGGTGAACCTTGAGGTGGAAAGCAGACATCTTGCTGGGCCTGAACTCCGACAGGGAGGGAGTAAGCCGTGTCATCAGAAAGGAAAAGCGGACATTTGGAAATGTGGGTTGTCGTGGATTCAAGGTCTGCCAACAAAGCATCTACGGAAACACAGAATTAGGATTTTATATTACACACATTGGTTCAGTTAATACAACAAAATACTACAGACTGTCTGTGATTCTCCAAAACAGCATTTTTTGCAATCTGAAAACACTCTATACCCAGGTATCAAAGTCAAGGACCGGGGGCCAAATCTGGCCCACCACATCCTTTTATTCGGCCTGTGACCGCTTGCAAAAAAAAATCTAATTATCCCATGTAAACCACAATAACATTATGTTTGACTAAAATTTTGAAAACTAGTTATTCATTAATTTGTTGTGCGCTTTATATGTAATATATGGGGATTAATAATTCGAATGGCTTCTCCAAAGTCAATAAAAACAACAGCCATATCAGTTCCTCTTTCTACCATGGCCCCATTCTCGTAAAACTTTGAACAATTGCCGTCTGGCCTTCTATGGGATCTTGTCAGTGCACCCCGCATCAAACTTAGTCTTTAAATACAACAGCAAGATGACAAACTGTAACATTAGGAACATCTGACGACCTGGAAACCGAGGCTTAGAATAGCACCGCGTCATGAGACGGTAAGGAGCAGAGCCATCCCGTATCCACTCGGACAGAGCGGCAACTAGCATGTATGGCGTGGCTCACATGTCACTAAACGGCAGAGGGATGCAGAGCAGAGATTCCAACAGCCAAATCTTTATGAGCTGCGGAAAAATATGTAAAAAAAAAAAAGGGGGGGCGCAATACAGTCATCCCTACACCAAGATCTGGACTGTACCCATCATACAAGGGGAAGTCAAGGTTTTTGTAGTATTGTTTTTAGACAAAATGTGTTTCTGTGTTGGAACAAGACGTGGGTAAAAATATCGATTCATCAATGCACTGCAAAACGTTTCCCACGTGATACCTTGTCAATTCAGTAACTCTGGTCAGAAGAAGACATATTTCAGTTCTCCAGATGTAAACTGTGGTTGACCCCCCTTTTTTGTTAGATGTGAGAAAAAGGTGACGCTGTAATATCAACGTAGAGACGAAAAAGGCTGCCCTCCTTTCAAGCTCATATAACTCCCGACCCATATAATTTAGGAATTGACTACTTTTTTTTCTGATGAAAGAAGAGAGTCTCAGGTTTCTAACGCTGTATTAAATGTTTATCTAGTCCTAAAAGTCAATATTCTTGGAATTCAAGTGACAATGACAAAAACCCTGACTACTACTACTACTACTACTACTACTTTTGTGATTGTCACTTGAATTCCAGGACACACAGAATAGTGAGTTTTACTACTACTACTACTACTACTACTACTACTACCACTACCACTACTAATAATACTACTACTACTACTACTAATAATAATAATAATAAAAATAAAAACAAAGAAATAAATGGTTAAATGGGTACATGAGTAAATAAATAAACGCAATAATAACAACAAAAACAATATTGATGATAATAATAATAATAATTAACAGTTCATAATGGACTAAAACAAACAAATTTGACTGGAAAATGCCCTGAAAAACGTTGTTCTCAACTCCAGCTGTTTTCAGAACAAAGCTAAAGTGCAGCTGCTGAAGATCTCAGTCAACAGATGTTAGTCCAGATGGTTTGCACTGGGGATGCTAATCAAATTAGCTGCGCATCTGAACTGGCTTGACCCTTCACCCAACACAATTTTCAGCTGCAAAATAAGTTAGTGCTGAAAGATTAATCCTCAGGCAACACACACTTTTAATAGCATGACATGACAATGTGGGTGAAACATGCAGGTTATTTACAAAGTGGCATGAATAACATGTGAAATAAAAAGCATGTCTCTTCACTGAAGGACGTGTTGCGGCCCGTTTATCGACGACACAAATACAGAGGTGTGTCAGCTTCCTCTGTCAAGAAGACAAACACACATATTTCTCCAGTGGCCCAAAAAAATGTACCTCCAGTAAAGTGAGAAAAATCACAGGAGCCTTCAAAAATCATCCGTTTCCAAAAAATAATCACGGAAAAACAACCCAGTGGCAGAGCGGCACCTATGGGTTATGAAGTCATCCTGACTTGTTTGTAAAACAGTGCCCATGCTAATGCTAATGCTAAAAGCCCCACCGAGGCGAATAGAAAAGTCACTTTACAGTCACGCGTTCACTCAACCTGGAAGTAACTCAAATAGATAGAAAGCTAGCTAATGGATAGCTAATAGATAGCCAGCCAACTAGACCGCTAAAAGCGAGCTAATAGATAGCTAATAGATAACTAACAGATAGCAAATAGCGAGGTTAATGCATTTTTATGCTTCATAAAACATGTAAATCTGGATTTTGGAACGGATTAGGGCATTTAGATGGAAAACGTGTCTTGACTTACAATTTGTTTTTTTTAGAAGATTTTGTTTTTTCCGGAACATATTCACGATCCTTATCACGATTGTACATTTTTTTGGCGGCCAATTGATATCTGCTCATGTTTAAAGGACAACCGACATTACTTTTTTGTTTCCTAACTGACATCAGAAAAACGTTTTATCGCATGTAAAATACCCAAAACACGGAGTATGATATTTTTTATCAAATGCAAAACCCCAATAAAAATGACTCAAAGTGTCCAAAATCTGCAAAAAAAAAAAGAACCCGGAAGTGGCCAGTTTCAGAAGGTCCCGCCCTCTTTTTCGTGGTGTCACCCCAAGACGTCTTGCCTTGCTGGAGAATCAAAACAAGGGCTTCAGATTCGGAGAATATGCTTTCTTGTTAATCATCCAGTTATGAATATTATTCAAATAGTTCTGAAGAGGAAAGCATACATGTTTGCAATCGATTAAAGAATGTATTCCGTGAGGCAATTGGTGGGGAAATGTAGCACCAAAAAAAAAAAGGCAGAAAATGGCAACAAAGCTCTGTGTAAGGAATTAATCAGCCCGTTTCCACAAGCTGATTAATTCCTTCCATGGAGCTTTGTCACCCTCTTCTGCCTCTTTTTGGTGCAACACGAAGTTTTCAGACCAAACAAGTACAGCAAAATGCATTGACGTGATGGAAGGACTGCTACAATGCGTCCTCGTCACCAACTCAAAAACAAGACTTCCGGAATATTCAGTGTGAGTCTTAAAACGTAAAATATAGCTATATGCGGTGGAATCTTTGTAAAATACGCTCAGTAGAAATCATTTGAAGTGATTTTACAAATTATGGACACAACTTGTCCGAAGATGTCGGTTGTCCTTTAAAATGTCATCACGACGGCACAACAGGATTGACACAATAAGACAGTGAGTGAAACGGCAAAAGTGTCTAAAGGCGCAGCTCTCAAGGCTACAATGTGAGCTGACGCCGAACCGAGGAGACTCCCTTCCTCTCAGATGAATGCTATGCATTTTAATTACACGGACATTGCTTCGTGAGGGCGATCATCACGGGAGTTCAAAAGAGGAAGTGAGGGGAAGATAAAACGAGACTGACGAGATCTGAACAGCAGGAGAGCGGATGAAAAGGAACAGGATTTAAAAAAAGGGGGGGGAGCGTTGGGGGCTGCAGGAAAGAAGGGGATGGAAAGATAACCATATAAGGAGTAGACTGTGAATAATGCTGCTGCGGACTACAGTCAGAGCAGCTCAAAAAACAGAATATGAAGGGTAATTGCACAGATTAAGTCCAGGTAAAGACGGCGAAACATCTCAGAGCATGCAGTAAATCGATGCGATCGACAGATCCGATCAATTCAAGACTGCGCTGTGTGCGCCCGGGAGTGAAGGGGGAAAAACACAAACATGATGTTTAAAGGACAACCGACGCCCTCCGGACAAGTTGTGTCCATAATTTGTAAAATCACTTCAAATGACTTCTACTGAGCGTATTTTACAAAGATTTCAGCTATATTTTACATTTTAAGACTCGCGCTGAATATTCAGGAAGTCTTGTTTTTGAGTTGGTGACGAGTCCATACGTGACGTCACTGAAGGAACGCCCCTGACTGAGAAAGTGACACACAATGCATTTTGGGTACTTTGTTTGGTCTGAAAACTTCGTGTTGATCCGTGTTAATGGCGAAATTAGAATGAAAACACATAAATAATGCAATGGTCAATCGTAGTGTGTTGCACCAAGACTACTATTTGATACTAGCTGACAGAAATTCCCAGCAGACAAATCAGCTCCTTTCCAACGGAGCTTGGGCGCCATCTTGTGCATTTTCTGGGACGCTACATTGCAGTCCAAATGCCTCAAAATGACACGGAAGGACTTCTTTAATCGATTGCAAACATTTATGCTTTCCTCTTCAGAACTATTTGAATCATATTCATAACTGGATGAGTAACAGGAAAGCATCTTCTCCGAATCTGAAGCCATTGTTTTGATTCTCGAGCAAGGCAAGACGTCTTGGCGTGACACCACGAACAAGGGGGCGGGACCTTTTGAAACTGGCCACTTCCGGCTTCAAATTGAAGTAGTTTTTAGACACTTTAAGTCATTTTTATTGGTGTTTTCATTTGACTAAAAATATCATCCTGCGTGTTTTGGGTATTTTACATGCTATAAAACGTTTTTCTGATGTCAGTTAGGAAACAAAAAAGTGATGTCGGTTGTCCTTTAAACCCGATAATGCATTTCGGGGGCTGCCTTTCTTGCTCAAAGCAAACATGATTAAAAAAAACGTCTCTCTCTTGGAAGTTTCTAAATGTCATGACATTTAAAGACTCCCTCTCTCATCTCAAACCCTCCCCCTCCGTTTGTGCTTGACTCATTCCTTTGATTCTTTGTATGTTAGACGCGGCAAATAGACATTCCTAACAGGCTGCTGCTCGTCGTCGAGAACACGCGAGTGCTGAAAAACTCAACAAAATGGCGTCGAGGTTCTTCTGGAATACAGTAAAGCCTCGTTATATCGATATCGGATATATCGATAGTCCCGGTTATATCGATACTATTTCTATGCACGCACGGAGAAAATTACATGCAAACAGGGTCGGATATATCGATAGTCCCGGTTATATCGATATTTTTTCGGACTCCCTTGAATATCGATATAACGAGACTTTACTGTAGTTGACTTTCAAGCATATGATGACAGACATGCACTCGCCATTGACAAGGCGCGACAGGTGACACGTGGACTACCACATTCGGGAAATTCAAACATGGCTGTCGTATATGAGACTCTTTTGTGCATTTTAGAGGTCAGGTAACTTGAGTCTCACATTTCTTTCTTTTAAATTATGTTTATTTTTATTTGAGGTGATAATGTGGTATGTATTGTACTGTATTTATATAAAAAATAATTGAATGAAAATGTATAATATTATATTGACAATTTTGCATAAAATGACAACCCAAAATAAAGCAGTCACAAAGATAGTAGAACGCAAAAGGGTGTATAACAGGTGTCAAAGTCAAGGCCCGGGGGCCAAATCCGGCCCGCCACATCATTTTTTTTCGGCCCGCGAAAGCAAATCACACTTGTGAAATTCCATGCTAAAATATTTTTGGATGTAAACCACAATAAGAGTCATTATTCTTGACTTCAGATGTGAAAACTAGTTTTTCATTAATTTGTTGTGCGCTCTATATGTAATATGTGGAGGGGATTAAACATATTCTCATAGCTTCCCTAAAATCATAATGTCCCTTGAGAAGAAAACCATAACTACAATGTAGCCCACGGCAAAAAATTACTTTGACACCCCTGGTGTAAAATAACACTTTTAATAACAATAGCGCTTTGAATGACTCGATAAGTGCAAAATTGATATATAAAACAGCATTTTTTTTCTTGGGGTTATATTTTTGGGCCACAAAAATATGTCATTTTGATCTGCGATGTAATTATGTCAATTGTATTTCCATCAAAAATAATGTTCTTTAAAGGATAGCCGACATCTCCGGACAAATTGTGTCCATCATTTGTAAAATAGCTTCAAATGACTTCTACTGAGTGTATTTTACAAAGATTCCACCGCGTATAGCTATATTTTACCTTTTAAGACTTGCGCTGAATATTCCGGAAGTCTTGTTTTTGAGTTGGTGACGAGTCCTCACCCTACGTCACTGAAGGAACGCTCCTGACCGAAAAAAAGACATTGTAGCAGTCCTTCCATCACATCATTGCATTTGGCTGTAGTTGGCTGGTCTGAAAACTTCATGTAGCACCAAAAAAAGAGGCAGAAGAGGGCGACAAAGCTCCATGTAAGGAATTAATCAGCCTGTGGAAACGGGCTGATTAATTCCTTACAGGAGCTTTGTCGCCATTTTCTGCCTCTTTTTGTGCTACATTTCCCGCCCCCAGATACCTCAAAATGGCACGGAATAAATTCTTTAATCGATTGCAAACATGTATGCTTTCTTCTTCAGAACGATTTGAATCATATTCATAATTGGACGAGTAACAAGAAAGCATATTCTCCGAATCTGAAGCCATTGTTTTGATTTTCCAGCAAGGCAAGACGTCTTGGGGTGACATCACGAACAAGGGGGCGGGACCTTCTGAAACTGGTCACTTCCGGGTTCATTTTTTTTGCAGATTTTGGACACTAAGTCATTTTTATTGGTGTTTTGCATTTGACTAAAAATATCATACTGCGTGTTTTGGGTATTTTAGATGCTATAAAACGTTTTTCTGATGTCAGTTAAAAAACAAAAAAGTGACGTCGGTTGTCCTTTAAGTAGTGATTCATTTATGCAATAAAAAAATGGCCCTATATTGTTTTTCTTCCTCCGACATCCAATCAGTTGAGTCTAGTTATGTATTTCCTTCCAGTAAAGTAGGTCAGAGGCTCGGAAACAAGCTGCTCTCTGTCCCCTCCAGGAGGACAAGGACACAGGGAAGTGAAGTGAGAGGACAGTGACGACAAAGCACCCCCGCTGGAAAACAATCAGCCGTGTGCAAAGCTACACCATATCAGCCTGTATGTAGGGGGGGGTGAATAATCTTCCAAAAAAAAAATCATGATCAATACCATGTGACACATTTGGTGCTCGTGCCTAAGTGGGCAATCAATAGATTAAACAATTAGGAACAGCCTGTAATAAAAATGCGGCAACAAACGGCCAACAGCTGTGAAAACGATAGCCCTCGTCTTTGCTCGTCACTGTCGGTAAAAGGGAAGCCTTATCTTTCACCATTCATCAAAGTCCATTTATTAAACTTGCTGCCAACATTTTCTGATAGAAGAGCCACGTCTTATCTCACCCCGCACACCGCAATCAATATCAACTCTCAGAATGTGTCGAAGACAAATTGTCAAGAGATTGTTTTTTGGAGAAATATGATCATGACGCCATCAAACATCACAAATGTGAGAACTAGTTACAGTAAAGTCTCGTTATATCGATATCGGATATATCGATAGTCCCGGTTATATCGATACTATTTCTATGCACGCACGGAGAAATTTACATGCAAACAGGGTCGGATATATCGATAGTCCCGGTTATATCGATATTTTTTCGGACTCCCTTGAATATCGATATAACGAGACTTTACTGTATATACACATTCTAAAACATTCAATATTATTTCATTTCTACTTATTCTTGTCGGTTAGTGGGTCCATATATGTGTGTAGTTTGGTCATTTGTGTGTGTTAGTTAGTATACATGCACTCAGCTTATCGATGTAAACGTTTCTTCAGGCGTCATCTGTACTTCTTTGAAGGTGTCGGACGTTTCGCTTCTTATCCAAGAGGCTTCGTCAGCAAACTAAAGTCTTACTGGTAGTTTCGGCCCTATGTATGTATCGATACTGTCCAGACAAGGCGGTGCCGGACTCTGCTATGATAGGTCCCTGCTCTCAGGTTGGGGGGGAGCAGAGGACTACTCCCTGCGGCTCCACTGATGGTTCTGACTAACGACTGGCCTGATACTAGATCAAATAGGGCAATCAATAAAAATTACAAATGCAAAATAAAAAAATATATATATAAAAAACACTCAACATTAAAATTAATAATTAAAAATAAACAATTAAACATTAAAAATAAAAAAATAAACAATAAAATTAAACTAATGATACAGTAAAGTCTCGTTATATCGATATTCAAGGGAGTCCGAAAAAATATCGATATAACCGGGACTATCGATATATCCGATATAACGAGACTTTACTGTATTTGTCTGTTACTCATGTTTAGTTGTGGTTCGCAAAATACAGATGGATTAGATTCCACAATTGGCTTTCATTTCTGCACATTTCCCCCAAACTATGAAAACAATAACTCCAACCTTTACATTTTTACACTTGGCAGGGCTATAAAAACCAAAGCAAAAGTGTGCAAAAGAAATCTCAAGTAACCAACCACATGTCACTTTTGCAGCTTTTCTATTGGCGTAAACACATTTCCAACCTAAATTTAGACATCAGAGTATCTAGGCTACATCAGTTCTCATCTAAGAAGTACTCTGCGAGAGACATTTGCAACGTTGCGGCGGCTGAGCCGCGGGGAGTCGCCTGACATCAAAACGCTGCCTCGATAATGACGGTGTGGCAAATCACAATGACAAGTAACACAAATGAGAAGTAGTACACATCACACTCGGAGAAAAGAGTCCACTTGACAGCCGTGTGTTACGCATAGCCCGAGTTTGACTTTGGCAGAAGGAAACAACAGAGGCGAGGTCACTACAACTTTGCCTTGAGCAATGTCACGGCATCACGAGAAGATTAAACACATCTGTGTCAACAATAAAGTCATTCAAATCATCGCTTCTCTCCATGTTACCAGTTTCACCTTCTTTAGAGGTAACCGGACAACCAAAATTTACAAACTGCGTTGATCAACACTGCTGCAAAACGTAAAGGACAAACCGACGTCTCCGGACAAGTTGTCTCCATAATTTGTAAAATGGCTTCAAATGACTTCTACTGAGCGTATTTTACAAAGATTCCACCGCATGCAGCTAGATTTTACGTTTTAAGACTCGCGCCGAATATTCCGGAAGTCTTGTTTTTGAGTTGGTGACGAGTCCTCACGTGACGTCAATGAAGGAACGCCCCTGACCGAAAAAAAGGACACATTGTAGCAGTCCTTCCATCACGTCAATGCATTTTGCTGTACTTTGTTTGGTCTGAAAACTTTGTGTAGCATCAAAAAGAGGCAGAAGAGGGCGACAAAGCTCCGTGTAAGGAATTAATCGGCCTGTGGAAACGGGCTGATTAATTCCCGCCATTTCCTCGCCATTTTCTGCCTCTTTTTGGTGCTACATTTCCCGCCCCCAGATACCTCAAAATGGCACGGAATAAATTCTTTAATCGATTGCAAACATGCATGCTTTCCTCTTCAGAACTATTTGAATCATATTCATAACTGGATGAGTAACAAGAAAGCATCTTCTCCCAATCTGAAGCCATTGTTTTGATGCTCCAGCAAGGCAAGACGTCTTGGCGTGACGTCACCAACAAGGAGGAGGGACCTTCTGAAAGTGGCCACTTCCGGGTTCAATTTGAAGTAGTTTTTGGACACTTTAAGTCATTTTTTTTGGTGTTTTGCACTTGACTAAAATATCATACTGCGTGTTTTGGGTATTTTAGATGCTATAAAACGTTTTTCTGATGTCAGTTAGCAAACAAAAAAGTGATGTCGGTTGTCCTTTAGGCTAGCTTTTAAACAGTCAATAAAAATTGGCCTGTGTGGCTGGCCACCTGGAGATTTGAAATGGAGAGAGGGTGCATGGAGCAATGAGGAGCATAAATTCTGGTTGTGGCACAATGCTTTCATGTGGCCTGACACCTTTTGCTCCCATGACTGGGTCGCACAACACGTTCCAACCATCCAGCGTGCACTTCTGTGCATCTTGAGGAGGGGAACGCAAAACTCATCAGAGACCAAAGTGAAAGAGAGCAAAGAGGGGTGTCTGCGGGCCATCGAAAGGTTTCAGGTTGCTGCTAGCTCATCACTTGAAAAGAGGGACTCTTCTTGTCTGCTAAAAATACATGAAGGGGCTCTCATCTGAGAGGTGGATCGACATTTTCACCTCCCAATGAGCTGTTTGGATAATTACAAACAGACAGTTAACAAAACGCTAAGCCTGATACATTTATCCCATGTGGAAGTACGTATAACTTTTGGGCAGGCAAAAGCGTGATATTATTTACAACGTTGTAACAGACATTTCACTGGGTTGTGTGACACACTTTTATATCACTTTTTCTTTTTTTAAGCACCCTCTTCAAAGGAAGCCAAAGGAGCTATCCATGAACATGGAACGGATATAGAATGATTAATATTCTTTGGAAAGTATCACCCCCAACACGTTAACAACGACAGGCGTGGCTCAATCCGAAGAGTCATGCAGCAACACAGCAAAAAAAAAACAACAACCGTCAAAACAAAATCCCTTCAGAAATTAATTCTAAACATAACTTGTGTAGTAGATTTGTCAATACACATTAACCACAAAGTCGAAAAAAAATCGGCCCAACATGCTGATGGCTTAATTAGCCTACTTCGGAGGTTTCCCCTCTCCTTTTTAATTACAGCATTTTTTTTTTACCTCTTTTACACATGGGAGAATTTCACTTAAAATATTTACAGAGATCATACAAGTTACTGGCTGATCCTAAATAGAAATAACTGTTCACATGTGGTGCAAGCAGCGGACTAAAAAGGAAATGCATTCAAGTCCAGCTGGGCTTGAACTGAAACGCACCACGGCGGTGACGGTATAGTTAATTATTGACTTTAAACACGCCTGGGTGTTTTCGGAGCCCTGGCCAACCCCAGTCCGAACCCCCAACACAAACAGCTTCTAATCAAATGTCACAATCAAATTAATGACCCTAAGCATTAAAAGTTAGAGCACCTGAAGTATCCACCAGGAGAACAAAGGTGTGTACATTTTGAAGGACTTTTCCTCACGTACCTGAAGGGAACATTAAATTAAATGACCATACGGGGCTTTTTCTCAGCTTCCGTACACAAACTTGGGGTCGATTTACGTTTTCATCACACAAACAAGGCCGCTTAATTAACCACGTATTCGCTTACACGAAGGTTGCACGCGTGTTATTGAAATGTTGCGCTAGGCTAGATTTACCTAAATCATCCATGTCGGCCGGAAATCAACGCTGTTGAAAGAACCCCCGCAACGTTCCTGCTCCGTCGAGCACCGTTTTTGGGCTGACCGCTCCTCCGTTGTAGCGTCCGCTGGTTGAAATGTGCTGGACGGACGCAGCGAAGTTTTCAAGTTGCCCCTTGAACACGCTCCCTCACAGCACTCATCGCCAGATTGCAACGGAGAGGAGAATCTCCCCAGCAGAGAGCAGGAGCCAGCCCCCCTGCCAGCCCGGCAGCCGCCCTGCAGCTCACCAGCTCAACATAGAGGAGCTTTCGCCATCTAGCGGCACATGCGGGAAGTGGTTTACTTTATTATGTATTATAATAATAATAATACCATACATTTAATTTTAAGCGCCTTTCAAAACTCTCAAGGACACTACACTCATTGATTTTGTTGTGAATTCGTCTGAATTTTTGTAAATTTTATATATATATATATATATATATATATATATATATATATATATATATATATATATATATATATATATATATATATATATATATATATATAGCAGTATACAAAAAATTCCAGCTAATGAATAAATAAATAATAGACATCTAAATAGATAAATAAATACATAGATAGATAGATAGATAGATAGATAGATAGATAGATAGATAGATAGATAGATAGATAAATAGATAGATAGATAGATAGATAGATAGATAGATAGATAGATAGAACAACTAATTAAAAAAATAAACATTAAAATAAATATTCTAAAAGCTAATGAAGCCCAACTGCATTTATAAATACAAAAACACAAAGTAAAAACGGCATTACCTCATCAGCACCAGTTTCATGGCTCTGAAACTACTTTAGAAATTCAAAAAAGAACAATGGGAAGAAAACGAAAAAAAAACCGTTGTTAAAAATTGACTTTTTTTGAGTAGGTGGTATCCCATTGTGGGATTTTGCACCAGTGCTCTGAGTATAATGTTCCCCTCCTACCATCATCACTGTACAGTACTAAAATAACAAGAGGCTTTTGTCTCGCCAAAGCCCCTCTGCGTCAAGACACACATTTTGATGTCAGCACACAAACATAGAAACAATAAGTGTATGAAGGTTTCATCTTGATCTCTGAGGAATTTATCGAACCCCACACACATTCACGACCTAACATGGTGTTAAATAGCGAGCGGAAAATACCAGTGCAGACCTGAACTTTTCCCATCAACGTGTAAGACAAGAATTTAGAAAACATTGAGAGAAAGATAGATAGAGAGAGAGAGAGAGAGAGAGAGAGAGAGAGAGAAAGCGAGAGAGATAGATAGATAGATAGATAGATAGATAGATAGATAGATAGATAGATAGATAGATAGATAGATAGATAGATAGATAGATAGATAGATAGATAGATAGGTAGGTAGGTAGGTAGGTAGGTAGATAGATAGATAGATAGATAGATAGATAGATAGATAGATAGATAGATAGATAGATAGATAGATAGATAGATAGATAGATAGATAGATAGATAGATAGATAGATAGACAAAGAGAGATTAAGAGAGAGAGAGAAAGATAGATAGATAGATAGATAGATAGATAGATAGATAGATAGATAGATAGATAGATAGATAGATAGATAGATAGATAGATAGATAGATAGATAGATAGATAGATAGATAGATAGATAGATAGATAGATAGACAAAGAGAGAGCAAGAGAGAGAGAGAAAGATAGATAGATAGATAGATAGATAGATAGATAGATAGATAGATAGATAGATAGATAGATAGATAGATAGATAGATAGATAGGTAGATAGATAGATAGATAGATAGATAGATAGATAGATAGATAGATAGATAGATAGATAGATAGATAGATAGATAGATAGATAGATAGGTAGGTAGGTAGGTAGGTAGGTAGGTAGGTAGGTAGGTAGGTAGGTAGGTAGGTAGATAGATAGATAGATAGATAGATAGATAGATAGATAGATAGATAGATAGATAGATAGATAGATAGATAGATAGATAGATAGATAGATAGATAGATAGATAGATAGATAGATAGATATTAAAAAAGTGGGCCACATTTTCCACAAGAGTCTCAAGAGACAGATTCAGAAACGATTTGTCTGAAAACTTTTATTTGACTAACAACCACCGGCTGGATGGATATTTTCATTGTAAGCAATTAAAAACAAAACGGAGTAATGTATGTGGATAATCGGAAACACACGTTAACGGTTGTTGTCGGGGGATCAGTCCGTTTCGGTGTTGAACCTTCAATCTTTTTTTTCTCGTGAGCTTGTCGTACAGAAATGCCGACAACAACATGGCCGCCGCATGAATGAATCACAGTCCATTTCTCTGCACGTGTCCCAGCGCAGAAAATTCACTCCTGGTCCTTCTCCTCGCCGTGGGTGATGATGTGCACCAGGTTCTTGTAGTCCAAGTTGCCCGCCACATCTGGAGGGAAGGCGGCGAACATCTGCTCCATCTACAGTACACAAAGAACACGTTGTCATGCCAATCCTTGACCTGGCGCAACGTCAACCGGTTGGGTTGTACCTCTTCGGGGGTGAACCTGTCGGCTTGTGTTGTTAGCATCTGCGTCACACTGTGGACAGCACAGACATGAAAAAAATGAGCTTTTTTCTTCCCTTACTGTGTACCTGATAGAGAATACACAGAATAGAAGTTATCATATTTAAAATTTCATGCTTAGAAGGCCCACAATGGAAGCACAGAAAATCTGGGGTCAATCTGAGGTGAACAGACACAACCTGTGAAACTGTCATCTTCATGTAGGAGATCTGGCCTATGACTAATTCATGACTTGGTAAACTCCTTCACAGGAACAGGTTACAAATCTATCAGTTCATGGAAAGGACAACCAATTGAAATGTTTACGTTCTGTTGGTTTATGGATGTTGGTGCTTGGTACGTACAGGGGCGTGGTATTCAAATCAAGAAGACTCTGTTTTACTAATGGATCACTGAAAGGACAACCAATTTGTAAAATCACTTCAAATGATTTCTACTGAGCATATTTTACAAAGATTCCACCGCATATAGCTTTATTTTACGGATTAAGACTCGTGCTGAATATTCCGGAAGACTTGTTTTTGAGTTGGTGACAAGTCCGTACGTGACGTCACTGAAGGAACGCCCTTGACCAAGAAATTGACACACAATTCATTTTGGGTACTTTGTTTGGTCTGAAAACTTCGTGTTGAGCCGTGTTGATGGCGAAAATAGAAGGAAAACACATAAATAACGCGATGGTGAAACCTTGTGTGTTGCACTAAGACTACTATTTGATACTAGTTGACACAAATTCCCAGCAGACAAATCAGCTCCTTTCCAACGGAGCTTGGGCGCCATCTTGTGCATTTTCTGGGACGCTACATTGCAGTCCAGACGCCTCAAAATGACACGGAAGGACTTCTTTAACCGATTGCAAACATGTATGCTTTCCTCTTCAGAACTATTTGAATCATATTCATAACTGGATGTGTAACAACAAAGCATATTCTCCAAATCTGAAGCCATATTTTTGATTCACTAGCATTGCAAGACGTCTTGGGGTGACATCAGGAAAAAGGGGGAGGGACCTTCTGAAACTGGCCACTTCCGGTTTCAATTTTTTGCAGTTTCAGCACACTTTAAGTCATTTTTATTGGTGTTTTGCATTTGACTAAAAATATCATACTGCGTGTTTTGGGTATTTTAGATGCTATAAAACGTTTTTCTGATGTCAGTTAGGAAACAAAAAAATGGTGTCGGTTGTCCTTGAAATTTACATATACACTCAATAAATAGAGGGCTGCAGACGTGGGGCATCGGTCATGATTGGCTATGTCCCCTGCCGGCAGTAAAAGACAACGGAGCACCTCTGACAATACCATACATGGACAGGTTCATCAATACTTACTAGTCCTTCCTCAGCACTCCTTTCCCCTCAGGGTCAAACACTTTGAACGCATTGAGAATGGTCTCTTCTGGATCAGCACCTTTTCACACGGACACACACACACACACACACACACACACACACACACACACACACACACACACACACACACACACACACACACACACACACACAGGTTAGGGTCAATTTGACATGAAAAAAATATTTATTTTATTTTATTTTGATGAAATCGCTACCTTTCAGTTTCTCCCCAAACATAGTAAGAAAGACGGTAAAGTTGATTGGACCCGGAGCTTCTTTGAGCATCTCATCGAGTTCTTCCTGTTTCACATTCAGTCGACCTAGAGAAGCAAACACACACACACACACACACACACACACAAACACTACAGAATAATTAATTGACTCTTGTTATTCATCATTTATTTTAGTTCATTATAATATTTGCAGATTTATGTTTGTCATCATAACAATCAGCTTCTACCGCATTACGGTGAGGTGTGTGGCATCCATTTTGGTTTTGATACAATACAATACAGTACAAAACAATACCTATTGATTTATATAGCGCTTTAATAACAGCTGAAATTGAATACAAATATATGTGCCTGTAAAGTGTTCTTGAGAGTTTTGAAAGGCACTTAGAAATTAAATGTATAATAATAATAATAATATAATAATAATATTGTAATAATAATAATAATAATAATAATGATGATGATGATATTATTATTATTATTATTATTATTATTATTATTATTATAGCAGCACGGGTGTCAAAGTCAAGGCCCGCGGGCCAAATCCGGCCCGCCACGTCACTTTTTTTCGGCCCACGAAAGCAAATCAAACTTGTTAAATTCCATGATGCTTGCTAAAATCCGAACCAAAATTTCATATTTTTGGATGTAAACCACAATAACAGTCATTATTCTTGACTTCAGATTTGAAAACTAGTTATTCATTAATTTTGTGTGTGCTCTATATGTAATATTTGGAGGGGATTAAACAGTATAATGGCTTCCCCAAATTCATAACGGACCTCGAGAGGAATCCATAACTACACTGTGGCCCGCGGCAAAAAAATTACTTTGACACCCCTGATATATAGGAAAATAAAGCAGTCACAAAGATAGTAGCTTGGATGATTACATTCAGTGTATGTGTGTGTGTGTGTGTGTGTTTCAAGCTAAAAACACCACCAAAAGGGGTAAAGTGTGTAAACGCACCCAGTGCAGCAAAAGTGTCCCTCAGGTCATTCTTATCGATGAATCCGTCTCTGTTCTGGTCCATGATGGTAAAAGCCTAAGGCACACACACGTGTACACACATTTACACACACACTCAGGAGATTGTTGTGTTGGTAGGAGGAGGGCGGACATAACAATCTCCATTGCGGTCTATGGCTGTTGAGGTCTGAATCCCAGAGGATGAGGTTTAAATTTGGCACACGGCACATGAGAAGCATTTTATGTGCAAGCTAATCGCCTATGACACCCGTCTGCATATTTGGCGGAGCGCACGCTAGCAAGGGAGTCGCTTTTAAGGCTGGGATGGACTGAAATGCCGACAGGTGTTTGTGGTCCAAACACCACATGGGTGGGCGGAGCTACGGGGTGATCAGGGTGGACTCTCTGGGCACTTCTCCTCTCGGGGAAAATTGCCATCTTTGTGACTTTGCTTTTAGTTTCTCATTTGGTTAGTAGTCTAAGATACTTTGATACTCCGCCACAATTCATTGAGATGCATTGCATTTAAAAAAAATTCTTACATTTGATCAAATTGCAAACTCGAAAAGAACTTTTGATTTTTGCAGTCAGTTAAAATCATGACAACCATACGCGGTAAACAACATGGCTGACAAGCCATTTTTATCCTTTTTTATAACATTTGATCCCACGCAGTGAATATTTGGTTAACAAGTCGACATGCTGCGCAATTTTCAACATTAATTGTAATAAGAATAATAATTATTATTATATAATCATAATAATAATTAATTATTATTATTATTATAATTATAACAATAAAAATGCATTTTATTTTAAGCGCCTTTCAAAGCTCTCCCTTGAGAGCTTTGAAAGGCACTTAAAATGCATTTTTATTCTTATAATAATAATTATAATAATAATAATTATTATTATATAATAATAATAATTATTATTATATTATTGATATAAATGATATAATGATCAATGATATAATAATAATAATAATAATTATTATTATTATATAATTATTATTATAACAATAAAAATGCATTTTATTTTAAGCGCCTTTCAAAGCTCTCAAGGACACTTTACAGTGTTAATAATAATAATCATAATAATAATTATTATTATGATTATTATTAATTTGAACTCACCTCCTTGAATTCTTGAATCTGGGCCTGCTCAAACATGGAGAACACGTTGGAATTAGCTCCCTCTCCTGTTCTCTTCTTGGGTTTTTTGGGAGGCTGTGGACCCGAAAGTAAGACGTTTATGATGATGAATATCATCACTTGGGTGAAAGGAAGGATGCTTGAGCATCCACACTCCGCAAAAAAAATAAAATGCGCGGTTCAATTTAAGAAGGAAATCTAAAAATCTACGCACTTGAATGCAGCATCTGTTGTCTGTGAGGCATACAGGGTGACTTACCATGGTTGAGCAGCTGGGAAGTGAGAGCAACAATGATGCCAGTGAACAATGAAGAGAAGGTGGGTGGGCTTTTTGTAGCCTACCCAACTGTCATCTCCACTGGATGATATTTATAAACGATGTCCACTTTAGGAAGTAACAGGTAAACGATGCTCGCATGCGCTTTTGTCAACCGACCTACTATTTCACGCGCGCGCGCAAACGCCCGCGTCGTCGCTAGATTCGCTTTTGTCACTAGCAGAGAGTTGAATAACATGATTAGAATATCCAAAGCAGATCCAAGTTTAAATAAAGTTTCTGGTATACGATGCAATCTGTGACAATTACGTTCAAATAATTTTCGGGATGATGTTTATGAATTTCTAACTAGCACTGTTTTTCATTGGGAGGAATGTCGGTGCCATTTCAGTGTCATTGTTGGACAGCTTGAGGGCAAGGGTCTCAAACTCAATTGACCCGGGGGCCGCTGGAGGCAGAGTCTGGGTGAGACTGGGCCGCATCATGATTTCCACAAGAAAAGCACATTCCAATGTTCTCAAAATCTTTATTTTTAACATACAAAAAAAGAATTAAATGAATAACTGGAAAAATGAATAAAAAATAAATTAACCAGTAATAAATAAATAAAATAATTATAATGATCATAAGGCAGATACAGACGACTGAGAAAACCACTATATAACACTGTTTCAAATGTCTGTATTAACAGTTCTTTAACCTTTAACTTTTAACTGAACATAAAGAAAATATTGAACATAAATTGTCCTAAACACAGCTTCTCTTGCCTACTTGTTGAGCTTCACACACACAAGTTTCATTCGGGCCGCACTAACATTAATCTTTCATATCAAGGCGGGCCGCAAAATATTCTTTCGGGGGCCGCAGTTGGCCCGCGGGCCGCGAATTTGACACCCTGCTCTAGGGTGATTGTTCAGGGGAAAAGTCGGTGCTGTTGGACAGTTTGCGGCTGGATGGACGCATGGCTTGAGGAGCTCGCGATGAGAAGAAAGGAGCGTCAGCGCAGAGCGCCGATGCGTATGTCGCTGCTTAGAATTGAAGCGTATTTACGTGGGGCAGGAGATGTGAGACAATCTCTTTTTGTCAATGGATGCTTCAGCTTGGTGTTTGCTTTCAACATTTAGCTTGTAGCAGACGTGCATATTTCACTGTGACGTCCCTGATCCACTGGGGAAAAGGATGCTTTGATCCTCTCCTTTTTCATCTAGAACTGCTTTATTCAACAAAGAGGGTGCAGAAAGTGCTTAAGACTGCCCGTGTTATTTTGTTTTTGTTTGTTTTAACTTCAAGATGGCGCCACGAGTGTGGCTGCCTTTACAGCGGCTCCTGGATTTTGTTTTTCTACTTCTTCCTTTCCTCTTACTTTCATAACTTTGCTACTGTGAAATGTAAAGTTCTTAACTGCGAGACTAATAAAGGCTAATCTAATCTAATCTAATCTAATAACACTCACATAACAATAACCGAGTGAGTGTTTTGATTTTGAAAAAAATAATAATAATAATGTTGGTTATCCTTGCCCAAAAATATGTATCCAGTTGGAAAGCTCGTTTGTTTCCATGTTAAATGATGCCCTCCATTTTTAGACCAGTTGTTGAAAAGAGGAATGGCATCCTGGAACAGCACGAGAAAAGAGGCGCCAGCCTATTGTCTGTCTAAGTAAGTGTTTGGTTCTTTCACACCGCAGCGATGGACTCAAATTGATATTCTGTCCCGTTTTCTTCCTTTTTACAGAAGACTTTCACTATTCCGTACATGACAAAACAGCAAATAAGAGCCAATACCTCCCAAAAGCCATTTTGCGCAGACACTGACACATGTTCATTTGTGTTCCCCAAGCCAGAAGTATTTAACACCAAATGCATATTTGCTTGTGGCTAAGCGCCTTTGGATTTACATATGTCTTCCATTTTTTTTTTAAATATTTTTTTTTTTTAAACTGAGCGCCTCTCTTCTAGGAGCAGAGTTTGGGGCTATTTTCCCGCCCCCTCCCCCTTTCTTGTTTTTCTTTTTTTTTTTCGGCAACCTGCCAGGCATTGTTTTTTTTTCTTACCCTCATTGGTAATTTTTTTTTCTTTTTAAATATCTCTCAGACAGCTTTTTTGGGTTCTGTACTTATAATAATAATAATAATAATAATAATACATTTTATTTAAAGCACCTTTCAAGGACACTTTACAGTCACAGACAAGCATAGATACAATAATAAATAACACGTAATGGCAATCTAATTCCATTCCATTTTGTGTTATGTTATAATAATCTGAAATCCACTTAAAGGACAACCGACGCCTCCGGACAAGTTGTGTCCATAATTTGTAAAATCACTTCAAATGACTTCTACTGACCGTATTTTACAAAGATTCTGCGACATATAGCTATATTTTTACGTTTTAATATTTTACGGCGCACTGAATATTCAGGAAGTCTTGTTTTTGAGTTGGTGACGAGTCCGTACGTGACTTCACTGAAGGAACGCCCCTGACCGAAAAAAAAGGACACACAATGCATTTTGGGTACCTTGTTTGGGCTGAAAACTTCGTGTTGATGGCGAAATTAGAAGGAAAAGACATAAATAACACAATGGTGAATAGCTATGTGTTGCACCAAGACTACTATTTGATACTAGTTGACACAAATTACCAGCAGACAAATCAGCCCATTTCCAACAGAGCTTTGTCGCCATCTTCTGCATTTTCTGGGTACTACATTGCTGTTATTGACAGCTCGAATTGATATGGGAGGACTCCTTTAATCGATTGCAAACATTTATGCTTTCCTCTTCAGAACTATTTGAATCATATTCATTACTGGATGAGTAACAGCAAAGCATCTTTTCCGAATCTGAAGACATTGTTTTGATTCACGAGCAAGGCAAGACGTCTTGGCGTGACATCACGAACAAGGGGGCGGGACCTTCTGAAACTGGCCACTTCCGGGTTCAATTTGAAGTCATTTTTGGACACTTTAAGTCATTTTTATTAGTGTTTTGCATTTGACTAAAAATATCCTGCGTGTTTTGGATATTTTAGATGCTATAAAACGTTTTTCTGATGTCAGCTAGGAAACAAAAAAATGGTGTCGGTTGTCCTTTAATTTTGAGGGCCGACAGAGCGAACTACGTTATTTGGTACAATATTACTTGCTGTAAAATAATCGAGAATCAGTTTTTGGAAACCCCAGGATAGAAACAAGGGCCTGAAACACACGCTCGCTGTCACCAACGAGCTCGGCGACATCACAAGTAGCCGTTCAAATATGTTGGCCGAAATAAACACGTCCTTAGAACACGAGCACGCTTCATTAACAGGTTCTCTCATGCAGATTGAGTCAAGGTTCCCGGGTCAAGAAAAGTGACAGTGTGAGAATGAGCCAGGATGAAGAGTTGACACCACGTGTGCACGAGCTATATCGAGAGAGGCGCTCCCGACAGTCGCTGTCAAATAAAAGACCGTTTGATGGCCTCGCGGCAGATGTCAGGGGTGTCATATCGCAAGCATAATATGAACAGCCAGGTCACAGTTATTGTTACCCGAAGGAGACTGGGGGTGAGGTGTTGAGGGGGTGCACGCCATTGTTGAAAGCAGCCCCTCCATTTGTGATTTGTGAGCAGCTACTGTGGCTGCAATGACGGGCTATTGTATCCCTACAGGCTGAGCACTTGGGATGTACGTGTGTGACTAAAAATAAAATCACCTCTTTCAAACTTAATGGACGTGGACAAACGGTACCATTGCTGTCGGCCGTTAAAGCCTTAAGACCACAGGTGTTAAAGTCAAGGCCCGCGGGCCAAATCTGGACCGTCACATCATTTTATTCGGCCCAAGAAAGCAAATAAAACGTGAAATTCCATGATGCTTGCTGAAGTCCGAACCAGAATTTCAAATTGTCCCATGTAAACCATAAAAACAGCAGTGTCTGAAACTTATGACAAAAAGTTAGCGGACGCCCGGGCAGACAACTCTGAAAAGTTGCCTGCCCGGCCATAAAGTTGCCTGCCCCATTTTTCACAACTTGAAACACAATAAGACGATTAATCGCAAAAAAAAAAAAAAAACATTGTTGCGAAGAATAAATGATTTTTTTTAAATTAAGGAAGTACCTAGCACAATTTTTTAAATTTATGGTAACTATCCCTTGCTGAAGATTTTGCTCCAGTTGTTGTTTGTCGTCAAGTTGCACAATGCAATGTTTGCGTTGTCTGCTCAAAACCACGTGGACTTCCCTTTCTAAGCGCCTTTCAAAACTCTCAAGTACACTTTTCATTCACTGTATAGTCCGAAGCACGAAACAGGCTTCTGATTGGCTGCCGTGCCGAGTATGCAAATTGCAAACACTGATAACAGTCATTATTTTTTACTTCAAATATGAAAAGTAGTTGTTCATTAATTTGGTGTGCAGTCTATATATAATATGTGAAGAGGATTAAACAACATAATGTGGCCCACAGAAAAAAATGAGTTTCATACCCCTGGTCTAAAGCAAGGGTGTCAAACTCATTTTTTTTACCATGGGCCCTATTATAGTAACGGTTTCATCTCTTGGGCTGAAGCCATTACAATGTTTAATCGCCTCAACATATTACCTATCGAGCGCAAAACAAATTAATGAATAACTAGTTTTCAAATCTGAAGTCAAGAATAATGACTGATATTGTGGTTTACATACGACAATTTGAAATTTTGGTTCGGACTTTAGCAAGCATCATGTCACTTGACATACATGATTTGCTTTTAGCGGACCGAATTAAATGATATGGCGGGCCAGATTTGGACCGCGGACCTTGACTTTGACACCTGTGCTTTAGACGATCGAGCAATATACGGAGGAAATAAAAGCCCATCCAACCATTTTCCAATCGGCTTTGTACTCACAAAAGTCACACAGTGGGTGCTGGAGCGTATCCCAGCTGTCTTTGGGGCAGTAGGTGGGGATACCCTGAACTTGTTACCAGCCAATTGCAGGGCACACATACAGACAAACAAACATGTTCAAAGTCAGAGGATATATTTAATATTGTGTGACCAAATCTTTACAGGGAACTGGAATAAAACATTGGTTGTTAGCAAACATCAATATCATAATCCAGCATCGAAGCATTTCAATGAAATGTACAACTTGAAAGAATAAAAATAAAAATAAGATGGCGAAACAACAGGATTTTAAACAGTGAAACCCAGGACGGCCCGCATTTGGGAATTCACATCATAAGTCGGTCCCGTACTCAGGCGATAGCAATAACGATGCGATAAAAGTATTGCTTTTTATGGGGTCGTCACGGGACGATGTTGCAGTGAGTTGAGGAGCTTCATTTACACATACGTTTTTTTAGGAAGGAGGTTGGGCTGTCTTTTGTGTATTTTTATTATGCCTGGCAGGGCTACGACCAATTTCACGTATCTTACAGGGCTTCGCTGTATTTTGATCAGCAGAAAATGCATCAACTTCAATACATTCAAGGAAGCTTTTGCACATTGAAAACTATCAAAGCATCACGAAGCAGAGAAGTCTTCATGTTCAGTGATAGACACGCGAGTTACAGCATCTAGTTTGTGTTAACACAATATAAATGATGTCACGGGTCACAAAAAAAGAAGCACGACAAAGAATCGGAAATCGATTTCAATTGAGTGCTATACTGTGGGGCCTTGGCTTACGAACTTAATTGGTTCCCAGACAGAGTGCGTAAGGCGAAAAGTGTGTATCCCAAAAATTAATTTCCCATAGGAAACCATTACAATGAAAATAATCCGTTCCCAGGTCTCCATAAAATATAATTTTTAACTAAATAAGCCTTAAAACTACACCCAATATACCTTATTCTATGTATAATAAATGTGTTATTGTATTGTAATGAAGGAAATACACTGCACTGTATAATAAAGTCAATTTATTTACATGCGTGATGGTAGTTGATGGCTCTTAATTGACACGTGTTGCTTTCTGACTTGTAACGTCTTATGAAACTGAGGCATCACATTATCATTCATCATGTTGATGATTCTCATAGCCACAGTCTTTTCTGGATGGAGCTTTTCAATAAAAGCCTGCACATCATTCCACTTATCCAACATTGCCTTGATGCTCTCACTTGATACTGCAGCCATCTCCTCCTCCTCCTCCTCCTCACCCTCAGATGACAACTCCTGAATGGCTTACTTCTGCTTGTCCTCTTGAAGGCAAATCAATTCATCTGTGTTGAGGACCTCATTACGGTCAGCAACAAGATCCTCGAAGGTTTAATTTTCATAAATTGAAAATTTCGTAAGGCAAGGTGTTCGTAAACCGAGGCCCCACTGTACTGGCATTTTACACAATCAGGACTGCCTTTAAAAATACACAACTCAGAATGTGAAAAACTGGGTGTTTTTTTTTTTGTCATTTGCTGAACGGTGGAATTTAAACACCAGTTAATTTCACATCTACATTAACAAAACAAATTATTTTCACCAATTTGGATTCCCATTGAAAAATGGAGGCACTACACTAGTAAGAAGCTGAATGCAATCACTCACTTTTCGAGACATCTTAAAAGAATACTTATTAGACATTCAAGAGAACATGTTATCACTTTTTTTTTCTTTAACAAAAATAGACACGGCTTATCCAGCCTTGAAATTCCATCTCAATATATATTTATATAATATGTATAGAAAATTATGTCTTGTCTATTTACAGTCAAATAGCATTCTGAAGATTTAGAAAGGTCCTGCTATACGGCATTGAGGATCGTGTACTTTTTTAATTCTCACCTATCTCCAGGAAGACAAGCCTCTGCTTTGCGGCTCTATTGGCTTAGTTCAGTTTTTGTTTAATTACACGGCTCACTTACGAGTACCAATATGACCAAGTTAAACTGAAAATGCGGTGTAAACGATTGTAACTAGCTCTTAAAGGACAACCAACGTCACTTTTTAGTTTCTTAACTGACACCAGAAAAACGTTTTATAGCATCTAAAATACCCAAAACACGCAGTATGATATTTTTATTCTAATGCAAAACACCAATAAAAATGCACACTTAAAGTGTCCAAAATCTGCCACAAATCAGATTGAAACTGGGGATTTTCAGAAAGTCCCGCCCCCAGTTCGTGACGTCACGCCAAGTCGTCTTGCCTTGCTCAAGAAACAAAACAATGGGCTCACGGAGTTCAGATTCGGAGAAGATGCTTTCTTGTTACTCATCCAGTTATGAATATGATTCAAATAGTTCTGAAGAGGAAAGCATACATGTTTGCAATCGATTAAAGGAGTCCTCCCATGTCAATTCAAATGACATCAATGTAGCGTCCCAGAAACTGCACAAGATGGCACCCAAGCTCCGTTGGAAATGGGCTGATTTGTCGCGTTATTTATGTGTTTTCATTTTAATTTCGACATCAACACGGATCATCACAAAGTTTTCAGACCAAACAAAGTACCGCAAAATGCATTGTGTGTCGCTTTCTCGCTCAGGGGCGTTCCTTTAGTGATGTCACGTACGGACTCGTAATAAACTCCAAAACAAGACTTCCTGAATATTCAGCGCGAGTCTTAAAACGGAAAATATAGCTATATGCGGTGGAATCTTATTAAAATACGCTCAGTAGAAGTCATTTGAAGCCATTTTACAAATTATGGACACAACTTGTCCGGAGACGTCGGTTGTCCTTTAATGATTGTGTATTAACAGTCGACGATGCTCCTAAAAACGAAAATGCTACCAAGGCCGTGACAGAGCCCATGTGTTTTTTTTCTCTCTCCTTTTTTAAAACATGTAACTAGTTATGTTCATATTTCGGCAATCCACGTGAGAGTTTGCATTGCTACAATTGAGCTTTTTTAGTTGAGTTTTTCCTTGAAACGACATTGAACTGAAAGGTCAAGCTACCGCTAAACACAGTCA
The DNA here is from genome assembly GCF_051943395.1 of Hippocampus bargibanti. NCBI lineage: Eukaryota > Metazoa > Chordata > Actinopteri > Syngnathiformes > Syngnathidae > Hippocampus > Hippocampus bargibanti. The sequence continues at coordinate 2,626,805 of NC_142745.1, read as the reverse complement.
AAACACCCTGCTTGAAAAGTTGTTCATCTGGCATACAGGTCATTGTTCGGTTTATTCCCCTGAACAATTACCTTTTATTTCCGAAAGCGATTTGTCGTTTCTTGTGTGGGGTAGCCTACTTGGATGCCAATCAAAACAAACGTGTGGCAGTGATTCCTTGTGACATTCTCGCTGATTTGATCCTCTTCGACCTTTCCCGAGGATGGACCTCACTGACGGAGAAGAGGCGCCTAAACAGAAGACTGGTCCCATACCTGTCCAAAAGAGTCATGAGGAAATATTAGTCACATCGTGGAGGAACCCGTTCTCATCTGGTCAACATCCAACTTGTTCATATTCCCAAATATTTTGTTTTTAATTTATTTAATTTTTATTTATTTAATTTGTTCGGGTTTTGGTTTTTCTTGCAGGGGTGCCAATAAAGCGCCGGTCAAACCTCCGGCAAATGTTTTTCCCTCCCACGAGCAACATCTGGCTTTTGTACATCACCCCCATTTCAAGCTCAGATAACTCCAGACCCATATAACTTAAGAATTAACTCTTTTTTTCGAATGAAAGAAGAGAATCTAAGGTTTATTACACTGCATTGAATGTTTATGTAGTCCAAAAACTCAATATTCTGTGGGTCTTGCAATTTGAATGACAATGACAAAAACCCTGGCACTGGAGTGGACGCATTTTTGCACATTGTCTGGCGGGCAATGAGTTCAGGACAATTTCGAGTCTTCAATCAGCCTGCCATGCATCTTCTTGGCAACCGGAGTACCTGGAGAAAACCCACGCAGGCCCGGGAAGAACATGGAAATGTCACACAGGAAAGCTGGAGCTGGAATTGAACCTGGTATCTCACACACAAGGTTTTCAGACCAAAAAAGCATTGACGTGATGGAAGGACTGCTACAATGTGTCCTTTTTTTCAGTCAGGGGCGTTCCTTCAGTGATGTCACGTACGGACTCATCACCAACTCAAAAATAAAACTTCCGGAATATTCAGCACGAATCTTAAAACGTAAAATATAGCTATATGCGGTGGAATCTTTGTCGCTCAGTAGAAGTCATTTGAAGCCATTTTACAAGTTATGGACACAACTTGTCCGGAGACGTCGGTTGTCCTTTAAAAGTTGTAATGTAACGAAATAGGTTAAAAAAATCCGGGGGTGTGAACACTTTTGCAAAAACCGTGTATTCTCACAATATAACAGTCGCGCCTTCATGAGGATTTTGGTGGGCTGAAATTCAATTTCTATGACCTGAGTACAGTTTGTCTTGAGAATGTTCGTAATTAAAATCCATTAGTGCACAACAACAACCACAGACATGGGTTCTGGTATCCCAGTTTATTCACAGTTGGACGCAGCAGGCGAAGCAGTAAATAATCGAGCCTTTTTGGCTGATACACACGGGTGCTTTCTTGCAAACACGAGAAGACTATTCGTAAATATTCATCGTAAATAGCAAGCTGCCGCCAGGAGACAGATTGAATTAGCATAAATACTGGAAAGAGCTTCTGGTTCCTTCTAAAAGACTGCAAAGAAGCTACTTTAAAAAAAAAAACGCTCTTCATCATGTTTACTCTGCATTGAGTCATAAATTACTACGCTCCATATTGTCATTGTCACAACGTCCACCCACCATCATTTTGAGAGAAAATAGTTACCCGAAGTCAAATAAAAACGTCTTTATTTGCAACCACATGTGCTTTGTCTCATCAAAGTTTGAATGAGTTCACGCTTCCATTGACCAGGACATTTTTTGATGTGTTTTTTTCCCCCCAGGCATTCAATCTCACACCCCCTACCTCCTCCCCCCCATGATAGAGTGAAGGAGATGAAAATGGCCCAGCACTGAATTTAAAATGATCAACAGACCTTGGCAACGGGGTTGATGGGCGTACGTCCAGAACCAGTATGAAGCCTCTGGCGCTCCTCAAATCGACCCGGTGACCTCTCCCTGCGCACATCCATCACACGCCCCGGGGAGCGTTCCATTCGGGGGTCGCCCATGGACCTTGCCGGCGAGCGCTCTAATCGAGGGTCGGCCATGGCTCTGCCGGGTGATGCGACGATCCGGCTTTCCAGCATTCTCCCGGGTGACTTTTCTCTCTCCAGAGGACGGCTGGGGGACTTGTCACGACGAAACTCGGTGCGGGCCTCTCGGTAGCGATGGGGTGTGCCAGGTTCTCCGTGGGTAACGGGGTTGCCTGCCAGCCTTTTGGAGATGTGCTCGTTGTAGGAAGGAGGCCCTCGTTTGTTTGGGCTGTCGGGGAGAAGGAGGAAAGTAACAAAAGGAAGCGCGCCCGGGGTGACGAGTCGCGTTGTGTTCTAATTGTCAGACGTTATCAAGGGAAATCGAATATCTCATCCACCGCTTTGAAGGGGACATTTGATGAAAAATGTACTTTTTTTTATTGCTTGTGTTTAGGTGTCTGTGGAATGTCCACAAATAAATCATGGTTTTAATTTTCCTTTACAAAAAAAAATGTCCATGCAGGAATCGTTCTACACTTTCCCCACTTGCTTAGCATAAATATAAAAAGTGAACCAAATCACCCCTGTTTAAATGCCACATTTCGAGAAGGGAAGGAAAACCAAACAAAGTAATCATTCCAATTCATTAATTCACTGTAATTGTCCACACCCCCAAAGCAGTAATTAATCGCCTCCCAAAAAGCCGTAAAAAATCAATTTGTTTGTTTGGCGGGATTCGGCTTACTAAATTGAGTCAAAGATAGAATAAAAAAAAGCTCTGGGAAGACATCAAAGCCCTGTTTTGACATCAGCATTTTTTTTCAGTGCTAACTTCATGAAAAATGCAAGCCATCCATTCACTCTCTCCTACTGCATATCCAGTTCAGTGAAAGGGAAATTGGAGCTCATCCTAACAGACTTTGGGCAAAAGGCAGACTGCTCTGAACTGGTTGCCAGTCGATTGCAGGCCACACAGAGACCACTCGCAATCACATGCCTATATTCACTGAACAAGTCAAGCAAATGTACCACTGCGCATTCTGTTTGGATTCTCCGAAAGCAAGAATCAGGTTATAATAGACCACAATCACATGATGTAAAATCACAAATGTGGTCTTTATTAACTGGCCTTCAACATGTACATGTTATATTTAAATAATCTCATGATTTATAACATATAAAAAAGGATCTCTTCCTCCTGCAAAACAAAAGAAAATGCAGCTCTTACTGATTAAAACAGATATAAATAGCAAGGCGACACCTAACCATCACCAACCGTGCAATGCCAGCGCCACCAGTGGAGACCGATCCTCAACAACAACAACAAGTAAAGAGCAAATACCAAACACAAGAATATTAAAGGACCCCGCCAAAAAAATGTGCAGTCCATACCCAGAGGTGAAAACAAAGGGGACCTCACCTGCGTCCGGAGCCGCAATGTTGCAAGTCTCCTCCGCCATCTTGGTTCTGAATCAAGTTGCCCTTACAGCAAATTACTCTCAGTTTGTTCTGATATGATGACGCCAAGTAAATGGCGCCGGAGGAGATGGCTGGGCCAAGGTAGCGAGGGTTTGGGATGTCCAGGTGAGCGTATGAGTGAGACCTGAAAAGAATAGAGAATGAATCTCCGTACACTCGTCTTGGCAGAAATATGAAAAAATATATTCACTCAGAATTACAGTAGTTTAACCTCAATATGGTACTTCATAGGATTCAATGGATTAGCCTGTACCGTATTTTTTGGACTATAAAATGCATTGGATTATAAAGTGTACCTTGAATGAATGACGCATTTTAACATGTTTTCCATATACTATAAGGCGCACAGGATTTTAAGGCTTCATCTTTTGAAAAAAAATTAAGGCTTTTAGGTGAGCCTTATAGTGTGGAAAATACGGTACGGTACTGTGTTTGTGTGCGTTTGCGATAAACCAACAACAATCAGTTTTGAAAAATAAGCTTACCCGAAAGCAGTATGTCCCTGGATCTCAATCACATCCAGAGAGTTGAAGTAGGTCACAAAAAGGTACGGCTCTCTATAGGCTGAAAGGTCAAAACGCTTGTTGATTACCACATAACGTGCAAGTTTTGAAAACAGTTCAGAAAATGCAAATATAATCCAATGAAGATTGACTGACCAAATGACAGAGGCAGGCGGCTCCACTTGATATCATCACTCCTACTCCTGCGGCCGTACGAGTCCACAAACACGCCAAACTCTGTCATTAAAAAAAATTACTGGCAAGTCAAAATAAAGCAGCACTTATTTAAAATTGGTGGGAACACCCGACACGTCAACAGCAGGTGTATACGTGAGAATGTGAAGAGATTAGCTCAACTAACTGCATTGGCATTGTGGCACCTTCACCGTCACACGGTAAAGAATATCTCACCATGGAAACAGAGAAGGTATTCCTCCTTCTGAGGAGCCGTGGTGACCTGAATGATGGAGATGGGGAAGCTGTGGGAGGATGCGGCAAACACGGCAGAGGCTAACGTCACGTCGTTTTTATCCAGGAACTCTGCGGAGGATAAAGGCACGCATTCGTCAAGCGGCTCAGTCGGGGTGAAGTGAACGTGCAATCGATTTAATATGTAGACGATAAGCCACGGTGGATGACAAACCTTCGAGCACGTACTGCTTCATTTCAATTTCATAGAATTTATTGGTGCCAATGATAATACTGTAGCCGGTGAAGTGGATACAGCTACAAGGCTCCGAGGTCTCAATTTCCTGTAAATGAAGTCTAAAGTTGAACAATATCATTATCGGAATTAAACATAAGCTTCAACTGTATGCGGCGCTTACCTTTCTGATACAGAACTTGTTGAGGCTTTCATTAAGTCGCAGGATTGTAATCTTGTTGGGCATAGCGGCACAGATGCAGATCCCATTGTCAATCTGTGAAGAAGAATGCAGTTTATTTATTTATTGTTATTATATCTCGTATCTATCTATCTATCTATCTATCTATCTATCTATCTATCTATCTATCTATCTATCTATCTATCTATCTATCCATCCATCCATCCGGTTATTAATTTATTTACCTATGTATTTATTTATTTATCTACTTTTTTATTTATGGGGGAGTGCTCATCTTTTCAAAATCTGACAAAAGTCATCTAACTGACCTTTCCGGAGGAGAATAGATGGCACCCCTTCACCGTCTCGAAGATGAAGGGGTTAAGGTCAGGTGGAGCTGGGAGATGGGACTGCGATAAAGACTGCTTCACTTTCTTGATCTCCACCAAACACAGGGCCCGATCCTCTCCTGGAACACACATTTCGTATCAATGCATGTATATACAAATGTAATTTATGCAATCAAATGCGGTTGTCAATGCAATGTATATTTACATATACAGTATATTATATTATAGAATATGGAAACCATGACGGTCTGGTAATAAAGGTTACCATACTTGTATAAAAAAAGAAGAATTAGCATAGCTTCATGGCTTCACTGACGAACCTGTGATCATTAACAGCTTGTCAAGCTCCCTCAGGATCTGAATCTGGAATACGGCAGTCAACCCAGGAATGTGGGTTAAGGAGTTCTTTATGACGTTGAGTGCATATAAGCCTTCCTCAGAGCCGACCAGCACAACCTAAGGTGAGTAACAAGGACGGACGGACGGTCATCGATGTAAAAAAACCCTCCAGGCGAATGGCGAAGACGACTATCGAGCTTGAATTTAAACGTTTATGGCAGAACCTGGTCAGTGAGAGGCAGAGTGCAATTGATGTCCAGGCGGTCGTCGCCCTCCAGCTTCAGTAAAGAGTTGCCCAGGAGTTTCTGTAAGGACATCAAAGTACAAGATGTGAATGGAGAAGGTGGGGTAGGTATCAAAAGATGTTTTAGCAAGAATAACAGCCAGATCTCAAACTTCATACAAAATCCACTTCGTGTTGGAGAACATGCAGGCACAGATGAGATGGTACAAACAATCATGAGTCACATTCTACAGACATCGCCGGCATTTCCAAGTTTCCCAATACAAATGCAATTTATGCAATCAAATGCGGTTGTCAAGGGCACTTCCAATTTTCAGCACTTCAATTATTCATGAGACTATTTATATATCAAACTGTTCCTTTGGTAAACGCGGCGTGTATAACAGCAAGAAGGGGAAATGAATCATCTGGGAAATGCTGCACTTGCGAAAAGGGACCATGACAGTTGAAGAAGTGTGGGAGGCAACATATATGTATATTTCCTAAAAATATCTTCATATATATTTTGCTGTGATAACGAATGCCAACCGAGCGCAAATGTTTATTCTTCTTTCCGAGGCACAATAAAGTTGCAAAGAAGAAGCATGCATAGCATAGCATGCTAACTTCCAAAAGTATAGAGTTCCAAACAGACCCATGCATTTGGCACAATTTTTTTAAGGTGCACATTTGGCCTCATATAAAACAGCGACCACGAAACCATTTAACAGCCTGGTTCTGTGTTTTCCTGCACAGAGCTGTGATAGCGTTCTATGCACGGACAGGTACAGCAACGACATGCTCAGCCCAAGCATTTGTGCAGCATCTTACTGTACCTGAACCAGGGGTGACAGGTTCTTCTGTCTTTTAGAAACACCCGCCTATAATGGTCCACGCAAATTGCGTCAAATGGGGATACAACACACAGCACATAATGACATTAACAAAGATGATCAAAAGACACAAAGAGTGATTGGTGATAACATGCAGAGAGAGAGAGAGAGAGAGAAGACAGAAGAGGAGAAAGAAGAAATGAAGGCACTGGCTAATGTCTGGAACATTTAGTAGCATTGACATCAACCCTAACAAACAGTCTGTGTAGGCTCTCAGTCGTACAGAAGTGGTCGATCGATGAAAAGGTTTCTTCAGCCGTCATCTTTACTTCTTTGAAGGTGTCGAACGTTTTGCTCATCATCCAAAGAGCTTCGTCAGCAAACTAAAGTTGTGTTGGTTACTCTGGCCCGATATATATACATATATCCCTAATGGACAGAAGTGGTGGTGCCAGACCTCTGCTCTGATAAGATTTTAACCTCACTGTCATTTGACAAAATCTCAGCGAAAGAAAATAGATGCTTTTAAAGGGGAGTAAACGAAGCAATTTTTGCAAAACAGCAAAACCATTCACTTAAATCACCACGGTGGTTTGAGGTTGAATTTACATTTATCATGTTATGAATTTTACAACAGACTTCTTAGGTCATTACCACGGAGGCTTAGTCATGTTGATGAGATGATACCAGAGCTAATGGGGCAATCAGAGCCAGGCAGGAGGTAATCAGAGAGAACAAAAGAAGTATTTAGATTAGCTTAAGGGAGTAGTCCACTGCTCCCCCAACATTCGTGCCAGACCTCTGCTCTGATAGGTCCCTGCTCTGCCACCTCTGTCCATTCGGGATAAATATATATGGCCAGAGTTACCAGGCCAAGTTTAGTTCGCTGACGAAGCTCTTCAGATGAGGAGCGAAACGTCCGACACCTTCAAAAAAGTACAGATGACGGCTGAAGAAACAAATACGATAAACCTCCTTTGACTTCCATTACAAATTGACACCGCCCATAAAACATTGTATTATTCGACATGACATTTCGAAAGGTTTTCGCGCTTACTGCATCCGAATCCCCTTTGTCTTTAGAACCACGGCTGCCAGCCACCACAGATTCCAGTACAGCCACCCAGCGCTGTTTATCCGGGAAACTGGGAGCCATGAAGTAGAGACACTGGCCCGGCCAACAAGTGGTGTGGGGGTGTGACTCCAGCTTCAGAATGTAAGGGATGTCTGGAAGCAAACACACGGAAAATGTGGATCAATCTCGGTGAGGTAGAAATACTTCCGAGTGAGGTACAAGGAGCAGGCGATAAACCGTTACCTGACTTTGCAGTGTTGATGAGCTCAGAAGCTCCAACAGCTCCATGAACTGTTACTTCTCCATCAGGAAGACAAAGCTCAAACTCTTCCTCCGCATTGACACAGTCTAAAAATGGCACGCCAAATTAGTTTTGTACTGGATTTTCTCGGTTAGATCTTACAAAAAAAAAAAATGTGACCTTCTCTTGGCTCCGTGTCATAGATTGATATTTTGGTTCCATCAAGAACCACATATTTCGTCTCCCAGCCTTGCTGACCACGCTTGCCATTTCTTTGGAAAAGACCAAAAAATAATTATGATGCAAATATCAATCGAGAAACATCATGCTTTATCTAAAATTTCACATCATGGTCCATGCATTGAACTATGAACCTTGGCTGCTTCATCCATCCCTCCAAGCGAACATGTCCACTGGCTTCCTTAACCTGTAGTCCAGGGGAGCTTGCCTTCTCTCGACATAAAGCCTCAGAGAAGTGGGTGGCATATTCAGCTGGCAGGCCACAAGTGGCTGGAAGGCATGGTGAGCATTTGGGATGGCAAAGAGTGTGGCACTCTATAGGATGACACACACAGACAAAATCAGGCATTTCTTTGAAGTCATATTCTGAAATATAATTCTATTTATAAAACTAAAAATGGGGAGAGTTTGTTTCCCCTCTCACAAAAAAAAGTCTCGCTAACTAAATAATGAAATTCAATTGTGATGTCAGACCATGCGAACACAAACAAAGCCAAATGCAGATTACCCCTTTCAGCATATAAAATGTATATATTAATTACAAAGATTATTTATGGTAAATTCTGAAACTTTTTTTTTTACACGCACACATATTTTTCAAATAGGCTTGGTTAAAAACTCTCCAAAAAGTCCATCCGAGATTATGCGCTGGATGGGTTTCAAAGATGATATTTAATCGTTTTGATAAGGGTCGCCAATAAATCCTTCACTGAAATACCACCCGTTGTTCTCTGTAAACAAAAGAGACAAACCCAGACAAGTGGCAGCCTGGCGTCCAAAATGCACAGTGTCCAAGCAGACGGCACATTTGGCAGCCCTCATGTTGAGACCCACGGTGAAGCGATGGGGAATGTTGTGGTGCATTCTCTCCTTCACACGACGACCAAATTCTGCAATTTTAAGAATAAGAGGAAAAGAGCTGTCAGCAGAAATGGAGATTTTGTTATAACGACAGAGCAGTAAGATTTTTTTTTCCCAATGTTTGCGCGGTGAAAAAGCCAAAATAAAAATGACACCTTTTTCAGGGGGGTGAAAATACTCCAATGTTTCGGTATGAGTCAGAATAGAATGCATAAATGATAAAGTATGGATGTCTAAAAAAAGCATGAATGGAGGTGCACAACTGTTTGGACAAGAAAGTAAGAAAGGAATGGGTGACTGCTAACTTACTTTCAAAGGTGACCCTCCTCTTTTCTGCACGGAATACGAGGAAAGAGACAGAAAGGAGATAGCAGTCTAACAATAGCTATGTGAAAGGGACATACACACACACACAGGTAGAGGCCTGAATCGCAAAGTAAGGCAATGGACTTGTCACTATCTGATAAGATCAGCACACGTCCTCTTGGTCTGTCCACTTTTCATTTTAAAGCTATAATAGGAGGATTCTTCAGAAGTCAGTAGGAAACTTAAGAAATAGAACAGTTAAAGCAGATTGGTGCCACGAGATAAATTTGGTCGTGTCAAAAGAGGAAAGTCTACATTAAAACCAGTTTCATCCATTATCTTTCCATTGAGAGATAGGCCCAGGCAGGATTACAATATTGGATGGATAAAAGCACAGGGACTAAAAACTGATAGACAACTTTTTTTTATTCAGATTTACAAAGTCCGGAGCATAATGTAATTTCGGACCTAATCCTGCCTTGTACAGCATGATAGAAGAAACAAACAAAGGGCCTATTTTGTTGACAATGATAGCATACAAACCAGTGCGACAAAGTCAACAAAGCGTATTTTCCGGTGTGTAAGGCACACCCAAAAGCCTTGATTTTCTTCAAAAGATGACCGTGCGCCTTATACGCCTGTGTGCCTTATATGTGAGGTAATATTGAGAAACAACATGTCTTACAACTACTGTCAGAAGGCACTGACTCAATTTCCCCCTTTAGAAGCCGTGCGTAACCACAGCCTCTACCTTATAATTTGGTGTGCCATATATTTGGAAAACTTTTACCTATTTATATATTATATTTGGAAAACGTTTTTCATTGTTGCGATGTATACTCCGGTGCGCCTTATATACGGAAAACATTTGAAAATACACAATTCATTGGGGATGGGCCTTATACTTTGGTGCACCTTATACATCGTAAAATAACGGTGATCTTGCAGATGTATCTAACGCAGATCGAGTGTGTATTTGTATGCGTTTGTGTGCGCGTCACCTTCGGGCGTGGACGTCTCCTTTGAGCGGGTCGAAGGGTTAAGCAGCCCGCAGGGGTTGGGTTGATGCTCTGGGGATTTGACAATGGCCGACATGAGAATTTGATGGCGAGCCTGGGCTGGTGTGGAAGTAGCCATGTGATCCTGTGCTTTGAAATGAGCAGCTGTATTTTCAGAAAAAAATAAAAAATAGAATAGTCAGTTGAAGTATATATTTGAAAAAGTGGCCTAATTAACTGTAGACAAAAACATTGACGGCCTCTTTACATGCACGGTCACAACGTACCTTCTTCTCTTAAGGATCGTAGTTCTATTCTCATCTTCTGAAGAGCCTCTTCCAGCTCTCCACACCTTGAGCGCTCTTTCTCTAAAGCAAGCTTCATGTCGCTGTACTGCAAGGGAACTGCCGGCTGGGGTTGAGGAGTCAATGCCCCATTAGTTGTAGTGCCTACATCTTCGCGCCGTCGTCCAAAAATCCCCTGCTTGCAGAGGGAATATGAAGAGGATGATTTAATTGATGTCACAAAACAACATTACTGATGTAAAACATACAATATTGGGTGAGTCACTCGACATGAAATCATCTGCAAATAAATATAGTGAAGCTCAGCCTCTGGTTAGCTAGCGGACATCTGAGTAAACACGATGGTTTTGATAGCATGTCAAACTCATTTGCAATGTCGTTTAAAAAGTTCTTGTAAATGTATTTTAAGAGGCAAATAAATAAACGATTTATTGTCCTTTCCTGTAAAAGTGGGTCATGACTCTGCAATAATAGTTTTAGCTCACTTAATTGGAATATACAGCAAAGCATACACTGAAGCTAATTTTAACCGTTTATTAGGATGTATGGCCATTAAATATTTATTTCTGACCTTCTTTTTCTTGGAGGGCTGGTCCATTTTGGCCTGGAGGAAGTCAATAAGTTTGGTCTGCTGTGAGATTGTACCCTCCATCTTCACTTTCTCATGGGAATATACAGCCTGCAAAATAAAGATGAAATGGTAAAACCCTTTGATGACTTCACTGAGAACATTTTTCTTATTTCCTTCTACATTAGATTTCCCAGGAATCATTGGAATTTCCAATATTAATCATGAAGGTCCCCAGACGGCATCTCATTCAATTGCCGATATATTGCAATTGAGCACCTGTATATTCTCCAGCTGGTATTCCAAATCGGTCCTTTCAGTCTTGAGCATATCGGTCTGGTCTAGCGCATCCTGTAGACCCTGTGTCAAACGGAAAATGTGGCTCTTTTGGAGATCCATCTGCTGCTGCAGCTTCCCTTGCTGGGAAAATATCATCGGACAAACTGTTATTGAAAAAAAAGCGTGGAAAAAAACAGATACAACACCTTCCCATTCAGTGGCTATAAAGTCTATCTAATCCTCTTCAATTGGAAAATTTGGAGACGTGAAAAAATGTTCTATAATCCGCACAAGTGGTTTATTTTATTTTTTTATTTAGGGAGGGAAAGAAAAATAAACAACCAAAATACTGTAACCGTGGATATGGCTGTGTTTAGAATTAACCACATTCATATCCTAATTAAATGGAGGTCAACACACACCTCCTACCATGTAATTTGCCTCCGAATAAGCCCATCTCAAGTTCAGATGTTCTTATAGGCACTTCCTAACATTTTTGTCGTGCCGAATGGGGTGAAGAAGCTTAAAAATGTGATAGATGGAACTTCGGGTGATCTGAAATTGAAATAACGTTCATTTGTGTGGACAATGTCTTGCTAATCTAATTGACTTCCTACCTCTTCCATCAGCCTCTGTTTCAGCTCCCTCTCAGTTTCCAATTTTTGCTGCAAGCTCCGAGCGTTCATCTCCAGCATGGCATGTTTCTTCTCCAAATCATTGAGCTATGCAAATAACATTGGCGGAATTTTACAAAAACGACTGCGTCGGATGATTATGACGTAATGTCACATATTCAGAAGTTACTTTCAACTTGAATCTCAAATATGAATGAATTTCAACTCACGGTATCTGACAGACTTTCAGCTTTGAGTCTCTGCTCCTTCAAAGCTTGCTGTAGTGCCAAAATCTCAGCTTTGTGCTCTTTGACAGCCAGTTCAACCGCCTGGCGGGATTCTGTACTGCGCTGGTCAGCCCGTAACCTGTGAAAAGAACAATCATAATCAATTCATCACAGTTCCAACACATTTAAGACTGTTTTAACATTACCTATTTTGTTTTTCATTGTCCAACAGTCTCTGCAGTTCCCTGGTGCGTCTTTCTGCCTGGCTCTTTTCATCCTCGAGGGCCCCTCGCCAAGCCTCCCACTGCCTTTCCTTCTCCAGCAGCTCGTCATTCAGGGACTCGAGCTCCACCACTTGTTCCTCCAGCATGCTACATGTCGTCTTCAGTGTTTCAATGTTCTAGAAAAGTAAATAAAATGGTGCATTGAGGAAATTGTCATTCACATAAATTTGGAAAAAAAAACTGTTTGCTGGTTTGCCGATATTTCCGGTGACAGAAAGTTTAAGCCCCAATTTTTGGGAATAGTCTTTGTAACTCTTAGATAGATACACTTTACACTAAAAATTGGGCAACATTACTTGTTTTTGATTGTTGAGATGCATCTCACGGTCTGCCACTTCCCTCCTGAGTCGATCCACTTCTTGGCTCAGCTGCAATTGGTCCTCCCTCTCATCTGATGCTTCATCCAATTGCTTAGACAGGTAGAAGTTCTGGCGGTTTAACTCAGCATTCTCCTGACTCAGCTGGGTAAGTTGCTCCTCCAGGTCGGTGATCACCTGAAGCAACAAAAAAAGAACTCAATGAATCTGCAGTGCTTGTGGAACAATTAATTGACAGTGACAATCAATCAAGTGATGGTATTGATATTTCAAAAAGTTGCACCTTGGCATTTTTGATATAACGTTAAAGATATAAAAGATATTTCACTTCTCGTGACATAAATCAGCACTTACTGAACAACTGTCTCTTAGGGCATCAAACTTCTGTTGAATTTCATCTCTGTGATTCTATGAGAACAGGAAAACGTGGATCAGATTTTAGGCATAACAATCACAATGTAACGGTGCCATCAAAAAATGTAAAATAAATAAATATAATGAACACATGGGTAAACAGGTAATTGGGTAAATAGATAAATAAATAGATAAATAAATAAATAAATAAATAAATAAATAAATAAATAGACAAGATCCGGTTGTTGACTCTTTATGTTATGTATACAGTATAGTGAAATATTATTCCTGAGAAAAATAGTCCTACTTCCTTTAATGCCTAAATTTGCACGAGTGCCGTCACATGTTAATGGCAGTCATTTGTTCACTTGCACTTGCCGTCTTACCCTCAAGGCGGTGATCTCCTCCTCAGCCTCCGCAGTGGTTTCCTCCAACTCGGTTTTTGCTTGCTGCAACTGGCTCTCCAAGGCGAGACGAGCCGCCTGCAGGCTGCTTATCTGGGACTCGCGCTCTTGCAGAGAGAGAGTCAACTCCGACACCTGTCTCTTGATCTCCAGTTTTTCTTCTTCGTGTTCTAAGCCCATCTGGAAAGGCAAAAATGGCAGTGGTAAAATGTGTGTTTACTGCAGCGTCACAATGACATGAGAATGGAATATATTAGCATGTAATTATCACCATTTGTTGGTACACAGTATCAGATGGTAGATTTTGTAAAAACAGTCGGAGAAACAAGTTAATCCCACAATTCCGAAATTTTCAACACGCCCATTCATAGGTGACCTTTTTAAAAAAAATTATGTAATGACTATTACATTTTTATGCATGGACAATTTGTAAAGTGTGCATGTGCTTGAGACATCGGACAAGAATGATGTGTTTGCATTTGAAGTCAGCAATGAGTAACATACTTAACTCATTCACTGCCAACCGATGTGCAAAAATGTGTCCACTCCAGTGCCAGGGTTTTTGTCATTGTCACTCAAATTGCCGGACCCACAGAATATTGAGTTTTAGGACTACATAAACATTCTTCGACTGTCTTCTTTCATCCGAAAAGAAGGTTATGTAGATTTTATTTGGCTCTAGTTATCTGCAATAGAAATCTACAAAACTAAAATGCTGCCCCCTCATGGGAAGGAAAAATATTGCCAGAGGTCTGATCGCAGCTTGATTCACACCCCCCACAAGAAAAAAACAAAACAAAATCAGAACACATTTGAATGGCGCTCAACGTCATGCTTTTCAATTTCCAAATAAATCCAGGAATTATAGAGTTAAAAAAGTGTGGAGGAAAAAAAATGATTGTCTGCAATAAAATGTGGTGCAGAAAGGCGTTGACGGCAAAAAGGAGTGGGTGCTAATGAGGTTTCTTTTGAATTTGGTGAAATGTTACAAATGGCTGAAAACTATTTTTAGTGTCTCACTGAAACCGAACACTAATCTGTAGTTCTATCGTATATTAATTGATCTAAAAAGGCTATCAGCTCAGTGGCCGATCAACCGCTTTAATCCGCTTTGTGGACAGTAAGACTGTAATGCAATGCTGCATAGAGAGAGCATGACATAATCCCGAGCAGAAAGATTTTGTTTCTGTTTGCCATTGGCTCACCTCCCGTAGCCGACTCTCCAGCTCCAGTAGACGCGTCCTCTTGGTCTGCTCTTGCTGACTGATTTTCTCAAGGTGTTCCTCCAGTTTGGCATTTTGTGCCTCCAGCTTGCCAGCTTGAGACTCCAAGTAGAACTTTTGCTGTCGCAGCTCTGAGATCATCTCCTCCTGGGCTTTCCTAATCGAGGAAAATAAACAGATAAAAATGAATACAATTTTAAAATAAGATGATTTCCTCTACTACTTGTAATTCATTTAAATTAATACAAAACATTTTTTTCCAAAGATTAGTTGAAGTGACATTTGCTCTGTGTAGCGTCACGGGCCACCCCGGATCATTAAAAAGATCCATCAGCCACGATGGATCAAGATTTAAATGTACACTAATGAAGCCATCGGAGGCAGGAAGGAGATGGTGTCGGTGTGGGTGGAAACCCTCATGAAAGCACAATGTGGGTACAAGGGCTTGTTAGCGCACATATTCTTCTGGGTGTAGATGCTGCTGTTAGCCGCCAGCTTGTTAGCCTCTGACAGCTCAGCGATGCGCTGCTCCAGGTTCTTCATCTTTGAATCCATGGCGTTAATGGTCTGCAGAAAGAGAGGCCGCACAGTGTGACGGTGCAAATAACATCATAAAAAAACTGCGGGCGTACACAAGCGTGCAAGTTTTGGCGTGCACAAGATTTGGCGTGCAAAAATTTTAGCGGAAGTATTTTGAGGGAGGGTCGACGGGGGTCAGGGGGGGGGAACAGAAGGTTTCACTCTAGTAAAATCCTCTTATCTTCCCTCAAAAGTGTTGCTTGAATCTACTACTGTCAATGTCAGAAGATGAAAAGCTTCTTAACTGCCTCAATTCTACCACATTAACCAGATTAGGACTTGAGCCCAGTGCAAAATGATGCACAGTACAATTTAATCGGTCTTCAAAGTGCTCATTTCTAAAACACACAAACCATTGTGGATGAAAAGCAATGAATAGATGGAGTAACGCTGTCAATTTGGAAACATGCAAGTTCATAAACTTCCAAACAAATAAATATGCAAAACAATAATAACAATGTAAGTTTAAAGGCAGTTCTCACTGCGACAATTTTAAGTTCATTTCCATTTTTCTTACCGCTTTCTGCTCACTGAGAAGTTTGCTGTTCTCTCTTGACTCCTCCTCCTGCTGCGCTCTCCTAGCTTCTAAGCTCTCTTTGTCGGCTAGGTCCACCTTCATTTGAGCTTCCAGAACCTTGATGAGACAGAGCCAGGCAACATTAAAGCCTCATGGGAATTAGCTTTTGTTGAAAATGTATCCTGTGTAAGAAATTTTCAGCGCCGTAACGCTACCTTAATTTTGTCCTCATAAAGCCTTTCCTTTTGGACAAGCTGAGTTTCCATCCTTTGTGCCGTCGACTGCGCATCCCTCAGGTGGTCCTCCAGTTCCTGGTGGGAAAGGGTTCAGGTTCATTGAATAATCCAAAGAGTCTAATAAATAATGTTGTCACACTGAGACAGAACTATAGGTGCAAACCTACTAAGGCAACACATGTACAATGAAAAGAAAGCGAGAAACTTGCATTGAGAAGTTGTAAATCCACAAAACGGCTGAAGCTGCGCCTGTTCATGCTGAGACGGTTTATGGAGTCTGTCGATAAACTGCCATTTATGAGAGCCGAGCTAGCTAGTTCATGCGGTGTGCAAGTATGAACTCTCTCAGAAGGGCCGATGAAGATAACCCGAGGTGGGCGGTGGGGTACAATTAGGGGTGGAGTGCTGAAGAGTATTACGGAAGTCTTATCTGTAGGTCTCTCACCAGGATCTTTTCAGCCATCTGCTGGATCTGCTGGGATTTGGTCTGAATGTCATCTTTCAGCTTATTCTCCCGGCGTTCAACCATCTCCAGCCTTTTTACCTGGTTCTCCAGGGTCTTCCTGCCCTCCTGCTTACACACCAAAAACAAGAAAATGAGACATGGGGTGAAGTGTACACGGTGACAAAGGTAGAAGAGATGGAGGGAGTCTAGTCACGGTAACAGTGTGTTACAAATATTAGACAATAAGGAGAGCAGGGTGCAGTATTTTGGACTAAAGTAGTACCTCTGTCTCTCTCAGGCGTCGTTTGAGCGTGTCACTCGAGTCGCTTTTTCCTCGCAAGCGTTCCAGGTCTCGTTCCAAACGTTCTTTGGCCTGTCTGACATTCTGCAGCAGTTCGGTGGCTTCTGTGCTTGCTTTCACCGCCTACAGGGAGAGCAGGAAGTGAAAATGGCAAGTTAGTGGATCCCTAGGCAGACTTTCTGAAACATTTGGATCAGACATTTGGACTCTTACTGTGCATACAAGGTATTTGCAGATTTATACAAGTCATAGTAAGGATTTTTCAAAATCTTGTTTGTGGGCTTGACGTAGTCATGTTCAGTGAGTGATACAGCTTTTTCAGATTTGCTGAGAAAATGGATCGCTCACTAACTTTCTCTACCATTTGATTTCAGAAAATGGCTAAGTGGGCATGTCATTACTTATTATTGACATATTGAATCAGGTGTTTTTAATTCATGGCAGAGTCTCAGCTGAACCCCTGAGAATAAACCACCGAACCACAAGGGTTCCATCGGACCGAGGTTAGTGCAAAACTGCTCTAAATCATTGATAAACGAACCTTTGACAGTTTGTCTTGGAGCTCTTGGATTTTCACCTGCTGCTCAGCATTTGTCTTGAGAAGGAAACAAATGGTGAAATAAAACGACAGCCGCAGCACCATAAAACTATGACACCTGAGTCTCATTTTACCTTTTCCAGTTTGGAGAGAAGCTCCTCTACCTCTGCTTTCCCTTGCTCTTTAGCCTATAAACAGAAAGAATGATAAAGTCCACCTAATTCAATTTCCAATGTGGACCGTGTAATAAGGCGACAGACAGAAACCGCAGCGTGTTGTACAATATACTGCATATTTCTTGGCTCGTGTACCTTCTGAATCCTCTGCTGGTACTCCACAGCCTTTCGTTTGAGGTCCTCGCTGGTTTGTCTTGAGTCTCTAAGTTCCGATTCGTAGAGGTCACTGCGGCGGCGCGCAGCGGACAGATCCTCCTCCAATTGCCTGATGGTCACTTGCATCTCCTCCAGCTGGGCATGGTACTCCTAAAACAACACGTCCATGACAGAATATCATTGAGGTAATAAAAGAACGCCATCAAATGTGCAATCACGCAGATGAGAACGTTTAAGTGAGCATGATAAAGGCAAAGGTATTCATTTCATGTATGCAGCTGTACAGCAGTTTGACCCTTTCATGTAGATCAGCGATGGGCAATTTAAATGATGGAAGGAAGCCACAATTTTCATCAATGCTAATGTGGGGGCACAGAGGACACTGCACTTCCTGACCAAGATGTGTGACAAAAATGCTAGTTTAAATATGGATAAAATGCTTGCTTTTAGCTCAGTCACTGCCATTACCAAATTTATTCGGGAATTGAAAAGCATGACATGGAGCGCAGTTCCCGAATTTGTTCGGGTTTTGTTTTTTCTTGTGCGAATCAAGCTCCGGTCAGACCTGTGGCAATGATTTCCCTCCCATGAGGGGACAGCATTTGCCTTTTGTACAGCCGCCCCCATTTTAATTGTAGATAACTCAAGAGCCAAATAAAATCGACAAACTTTTTTCTAAGTTTAAGGTTAAAATGCTGCATTGAATGTTTATGTCTTCCTAAAACTCAATATTCTGTGGGTCCTGCAATTTGAGTGAAAATGACAAAAACCCTGGCATTGGAGTGGAAAATTTTTTACACACTGTCTGGCAGTGAAGGGGTTCATATAGTGATTTTTCATTTACCATTTCTCAATGCATTTGTAAAAGAGCCACTATTCAACAAAATGTAGATATAAGCAAACAGCAAAATATTAAGATGACATTTTTTTCAGTGCTTGCATAAAAATTACAATTTAAGGACGGCACAAATCGTCGCAACAGCAAAACCAACAATCATTAATTTTGTAGAGTCATACATCAAATTATTAAGCCTATTCAACTCCAAAGCAGTACAGCGCAATATAATACCCAATGCAAGTGGAACTAAACCGTGCCTGCAATCTAGTGGCAAGTAGCAATATGGCCCTTATATCATAAGTTTTATGGGCTTTTACACATCCAAACTATGCGACAATAAATTTGTCAGACCCATTTTGAACAGGATGAAAACAAGTAGTTACTCTTTCACTGTACAGACCAAGATGTGCTGACATGGTTTCACTGTGCAGCCAGCGAAAGAAGCTGCAGTGCACCGCAATAATGATTGTTGATTCCCATCAAAAGCAAATCAAATGTAACACGGAAAGGCTGATTAAATGTGTCACATAATCTATAATTGCTTATTCTGCAAGACTTTAGAGAAGAGTCAAATAGATACACACTGCTGAGGGTTTTTGCTTTATCTTGATAAATGATGAATTGTGATTTTTTTTGTTTGGGGGAGGGGGGGGCTAGGGGGTTCATAACTATAAGGGTATCTGTAAAGTACTTTATTTCACAGTAAAATGCGCACAGCCCTCTCCAATCCCAAATGTAGAATCCTTCTGCCCGTCTTCCCCTGGAGACAACCGTAGGCGAGCGTCATGATTAATTATCAAAGTCACTTATTTCTGTATCTTGCAGGGATCCCATCTGCAGGGATGACCTTTATGATTACAGAACGACAGAAACCCACTGAGGTGAGGCCTCGCTCGGGAAATGTGCAAAGTTCTGCATTGCACTGCTACTCAGCCATTTCATGATTACAAGTCAAGACAAACATCCATCCATCCATCCATTTTTATCACTTCTTATACTGAACTGGGTCGCAGACAGTTGTCGCAGCTTATTCCAGCTGACTTTGTGTCAGTCAGTCGTAAGGCACACATAGGGACAAGATCACAAGCTAATATTGATGATGTGGAAAAGGAATGATGCAACCACGATACATACTTGCTCTTTAATTTCCTGCAGCTTGTTGCTCTGCTCACGGATGTCGTGCAGCAGCTGCATTGCTTTGTCATCTTCTCTAGAGACTTCCACGCGCGCCTCCTCGAGGCTCCGCTTTAGGCTCTGCAAACACAGCAAGGATCACGGCTCAAAGTCATATTCGTTTATATGGTAGGGCACCTTAGCACGCGTTTTTTAAAGGGGACTCGCTTGGTTTTAAGCTTTAGTTTTGCGTTCCTTCGGCATTTGATTAGTAAGGACACAGAGGTCTTGGGAGAAATTCTCGGTTGGTTGATGGAAACATTTCACATTAACATGACTACTGGAAATCCAAAAGATTTGACAGAGGTAATTGGTTTTTTTTGGGGGGGAGGGCAAATCAGTGGGTGTTTGTGTAAATCACAAAACGTCTGGAGGCATTCTCTCACATCTCCAGAGATGTAATTGCGTTCTAGATGACTCACGCTGCACTCTGTAATGTAGGTGGCGAGGTCTTGCTCGAGGATGCTCCTCTGAGTCTCGGAGGCCTTCAGCTCCACATCTTTCTGGTGTAGCACTGACTCGAGATCAGTCATTTTACGTTGGAACCTGGAGATCTCCTGCTCCATCTAAAAGCAGGGTCAAATTAATCGTTGAAAAAGTCTTGTCTTGCCAGACTAAGGCCGAGGGGCCAAAAACCGGCCCGCTACAGCAAATCCTGTCAATCAATGTTTGTTATTACATGTTTATTACCAAATTTCACAACAATTGACAAATACGACTCATAATATCCTGCAGCAATTTCTCGCTTAGCGTAACTTGAATAATCTTTCTGGTTTTAAAGCAAGCTATCCATCAATTTGTTGCGTTTGTCTAAAAATCTGATGATGCAATTAACTCATTTACTGCCATTCCCGAAAATATTCGGGTTTTGTTTTTTCTTGCGGGGAGGAGGGGTGATAATAAAGCACTGGTCAGACCTTTGGCAATGTTTTTCCCTTCCACAAGGGTGAAGCATTTGCTTTTTTTGGGAAGACAAATGTTAAAACAACAATAAAAAAACACATGGATATACCCAAGGAAAGTGTTTGTTTAGGGCCATTGAACGCTGTGCCGTATGCGGCATTACAAATTATTAGAATGTGACCACAAGCTAAAGTTGTACCTTGTGACATTTGTCTTGGGTTTCTTGTAATTCCTTGCTTTTAAGGTGGAGCTTCTTTTCCATAGAGTTGGTCTTAGCAGGAGAGTTGAAGCCTGCAGACACTACCCTAGAGTCAACAAAAATAAAAGAATAAAAACAAATAAAAAGCAACGGCAAAAATCAAATCAACAAACACATCATTACTCCTAACCAAGCCAAACTTTACTACTACTTTACTAGTGAGCAACATGCAGCTAAAACATGCAGCACTCGTTAACTAGACAAAAAAGATGCAATCTTTATTCAATTTTTATGCGCAGAATACTTTAATGTAATTGTAGTTCAAATGACTGGAGTCATTGAGCAAGACTTTGATATCCCGAATTGCTCCTCGGGGGGTGTAAGTCGTCCCCAGCTCAAGTGTGTATTTGCATCACATTTCAAAAATAAAGGAATATATATTTTTTATATATATTTACTTTTGCACAGCACTGCATTTGCTTTCTTCCCAGCATAACCACATTGTGGCTATAATAATACACCAATGTTGGCTGAATCTGTTGTGGAATATTTAACACACAGACAGCCGTATTGAGGCACACCATTTAATCCATCATTTAATAATAATTATTCAGTAAAAAGACATAACCCGTTTCCACAATGACTCTAGAACAGTTCGAGTAGACGAGCATGTTTGGATGAGATATTCACATTTCCTCTAAAAGTAAATATTGTTCTCGTTAGCGGTATTGGAGGAGACTATTTGCTACATTAGGGGGTTGGCAATTAATTAGGGCAAGAAATTTTCCAAGAAAAAATACTTGACCACTCGATCTCCTCAATGATCAGAGATCATTCCCTGTGGGGTCATGAAAGCTCTCGACATTAGCCATTTCGGCTGTGTTCATTCAAGGCAATTAGACCTGATGGTCCATTTCATTTGAGCTCTCCATTTAAATGTTGGACAATTGACCAAACCACTTTGACAATTTTCCTCTGCATTGCATTTATAGGCGAGTTAAGAAAAATCAAACAAATACCTAAATTTAAAAGATTAGGTATTGAAAACTGCTACCTTGATAAGTGTACAAAAAAAGAAGATTAACAGAAAATAAAACCTGCACAGGAGCTGTTGCTCATTCCCCCCGCCTCCCTCCCCAAAAAATCCTCAGTTTAAGCACAGACTATGAGTTTGAGACACAGTTCCCAGTGGATTTTGTTGAGTTGGACTAATGAGCAGTCAGAGACGTTCACCAAAACAAAAAGGACAACAAAAGAAGGATTTTATGAACCCGCAAACCACATTATTAGCGTTATCATCATGCCCAGCATTCTTGGGCTCAATTGTCTTTTTTTTCCCGGGAGTCTATAATGGATATATGCGTGCGCCCACACATCCTAGGAGCGCTTTACTGAATCAACGAGACCAAAAGACACTGTGCGAGTAGTAAACACGACTGCTGGTATGTATTAGCAAAATAAAGATGTTTAAAAATGAAGTAAATAACCTCAGGCGATGAGAAATGTAAAGATGGGGGGTGGGGAATTGGGGGAAAGAAAAACACACCACGGTGGTCACCATAGAAATAGAAACACCCCCAATCTCAGCTCTTGCTGTCTAATCTGCTCGCACCTTTTCCTTCCTTTCTGTTACTGCAGCTGTCATGAGCCGCAAGTCTCCAGCACGATCAAGCTGGCACGGGCTGATTTAATCAAACACGTCCTTTTGGATAATTACCGGAGGTTAGGAAGTCAAATAGCATCAGGGATAATTTGGGTCCCACAATCACAGTAGAGAGGGTTGCAATGTGTGTGTGTGCGTGTGTGTGTGTGTGTGTGTGTGTGTGTGTGTGTGTGTGTGTGTGTGTGTGTGTGTGTGTGTGTGTGTGTGTGTGTGGTTGGGGGTTCCACCTCTCAGCGAACCTCATTGACACACTCAGCTGCATACCAATCAGCATCAATGGCAAGACAACACCAGCTCACAGCCCCTGAACGTGAATTTGCACTCACCGGGCATCGGATCCACGATATGTGCTCTCAATACACAGAAAATAAACAAGAAAAAGAAGCAACACATGCAGATGAAGTGAACCTACTCTTGTTTATGCTATTTTGCGCAGCATATTACAAAAGCCAATTTGGCCTCAACAGGCATAATACCGACAAAACGAGCGCCTAGTCACTGAAAACCATTTATGCTCCTTGGAATTTGTTGTTAAGCTAATGAGAAATGTGGAGACAGAAAAGAGAAGCGCCAATGGTAGCATGGGGTCTTTAATTAACAAAGGTGAAACAGATAGGCGTATGCAAGAGGTCCACCAGATGAAGTAGGGAGTGTGTGTTTAAAAGAAAAAAAAAAAAAAAAAAAAACAGTGAAAAGCAAACATTAAACTTACTCAGATTTGGCCAACGCTGTCAGTGCTCTGCTGAAGAACCATCCTAGAAAGGGGAGATCCTTGCCCTGGAAGCCCACAGGGGGAGCTCCTCGCTTGGATGCTGAGGCTGGCCGGGGGGCTGCCTGCGCCGGCTCCTCAAAATTAGAGGTGTCATCTTCAGCGTGCAACGCAGGAACAAAAGGTGGGACAGCTGTCGGGGTGAGGGATAAGAATTAGAGTCGGGAGCGAAAAAGGGCAAAGGAAATGTTTTTAGAGGCAGACAAGCTAGTTAAAAAAAGGGGAGTGGGAGAGGGGGGGAAACAGAGGAAGAAAGAAGGAGGGGAGGGGAAACCTCGCAGATCGGTGTGCGCCGAGTGCGGTAAATCGCACGTTGATGCACATGGTGCCGCCGTCCCTCCCTCCTCACTCACGCTCGCTCGCTTGCTCTTATGCTCACTTGCCCTCTCTCACTGCAGCAGAGCAAGCTTCCCATCATAAAGCAGAGCGCAAGCATAAATATGAATCTGTATCCATTGATAAATACATAGGAGCACCTTTGTCTTTTTGATTCATCCAGTTTACCTACGACATTCATGGTATTCAATTCAAAAACTGACAACAAAAAAACGTAGTGTATTCTTCCATTGGCACAAAATGCTAAATCGGGATTCGAAACATTGGCTCGTCGTCTGTAGATGACTACAATCAAAATTCAGAAAAGATGAAGAGGAGAGGGGAGCGCCTGCATATCAATGTTGGATTAAAAAAACAACAACAAAAACATCACAATACCAAAAATAACTGTTGATTCATCTCAAAACGTGACGTACTGCAAACGGCGAACACATTCGGGAATCACAGCGTTGTTGTGCATTCTAATGTGACGACACTTGAATGAAAATCTTTGCCGGCGTGAATGGTGCGTGTAATTTTGTCACAGACACTCAGATGAAAATGTCAGGCTCTTCCATGTTTTTCTCTGTTATCCAAAGCAGAATCATGTTGTCGTGATTTGCCACATTTCTTCTTCCTTATTTTGTTTATGAAGCAATGACTTCATAATGAAATCATAATGACCCCCAAACCAAGTTAGTAAACACCTGTATCAATTTTGGTAGCAGCACACTTCTTGTTTTGAAAAGACTTAAAGGACAACCGACACCATTTTTTTGTTTCCTAACTGACATCAGAAAAACGTTTTATAGCATCTAAAATACCCAAAACACGCAGGCTGATATTTTTAGTCAAATGCTAAACACCAATAAAAATGAGTTAAAGTGTCCCAAAACTACTTCAAAATGAAACGGAAATTGCGAGTTTCAGAAGGTCCCGCCCCCTTGTTCGTGACGTCACGCCAGGACGTCTTCGCCTTGCTCTAGATTCAAAACAATGGCTTCAGATTCAGAGAAGATGCTTTTTTGTTACTCACCCAGTTATGAATATGATTCAAATAGTTCTGAAGAGGAAAGCATACATGTTTGCAATCGATTAAAGAAGTACTTGCGTATCAATTCGAGCCTTCAGGACTCCAGTGTAGCGTCCCAGAAAATGCACAAGATTTGGGCTGATTTGTCTGCTGGGAATTTGTGTCAATTTTGGTGCAACACACAACGATTCACCATCGCGTTATTTATGTTTTCCTTCTAATTTCGCCATCAACACGACGTTTTCAGACAAAACAAAGTACCCAAAATGCATTGTGTGTCGCTTTCTCGGTCAGGGGCGTTCCTTCCGTGACGTCAGGGATCCTAATCAACTCAAAAACAAGACTTCCTGAATATTCAGCGTGAGTCTGAAAACGTAAAATATAGCTATATGCGGTGGAATCTTTGTAAAATACACTCAGTAGAAGTTATTTGAAGTGATTTTACAAATTATGGACACAACTTGTCCGGAGGTGTCGTTTGACAAATATAATCGCTCGGCAGATTAATCATCTGGGCCCGATAAGGAAGCAATAGACAACCATGGGAAAATCTCCACCTCACCTTGTCGTAAATTGTTCCAGTCCACTCTGGAAAAAAACGAGTGGCATCTGAGTCCTTGGAATCCAAGACGTTCTTTAGCTCCGCACAATAAACTAAGGACCAGGTCAACAAATTGTTTACTGGCGCGGGGCTCTTCTGGAATCTTCAGATAATGCTAAAAGCAGACAAGATACACCTTCAGTCATTTATACACACGCTATATACGTATTGCATGAATATACCACATTGGGATGTCTATCTGTTAACGCATTCACTGCCAGACGATGTGCAATAATGTGTCCACTCCAGTGCCAGGGTTTTTGCCATTCTCACTCAAATTGCAGGACCCACAGAATATTGAGTTTTAGCACTACATAAACATTGAATTCAGCATAAGAAACCTTAGACTCTCTTCTTTCATCATAACAAATTCCCAAGTTATATGGGTCTGGAGTTATCTGAGTTTGAAATGGGGGCTGTACAAAATACAATATAATACATAAATATTGATTCACGTATATAGCGCTTTAACAACAGCTGAAGCTGGAACAAAGTGCTAACATGGACAAAAGGCAAATGCTACCCCCTGGTGGAAGGGAAAAACATTGCCAGAGGTCTGACCAGTGCTTTATTGGAACCCCCCACAAGAAAAACCAAAACCCAATCAAATTCGGGAATGGGAATGGCTCCATGTCATGCTTTTCAATTCCTGAATAAATTCGGGAATGGCAGTGAATGAGTTCATCATGCAAGAACTAAAAAATACGACTAATAATAAAACATTTCATTTCTAAGCGCCTTTCAAAACTCTCAAGGTCACTTTACAGTCACAGGATAGCATTTCATCTGTCACCATTTTTTCCCTCACGATGAATATTTGTCAGGTCACAAAGCGCCGTTGTCAGATGAGGGGCTCAAAATATGTGTTCAAGTACACCCCAAATATATTTTACTATTTCAAATCAGAAAAGTTAAAACTGAAAAAAACACTACATGGGGAACAAAGAGACAAAGCCCAATCATGAGTGAATAAACAAATAAAGAAGCTTGTCTGTGTACTTTTGCTTATTTGAGTTTGAAAACGGCAAGCACCTGAAAGTTGAGGATATTGTGAATGGTCCGCGTCGAAGTGCCATCAGAGAAAGGCAGCTTGGAATAGATCATCTCATAAGCAATGACCCCGAGGGACCACCAGTCACACTCCACGCCGTAGGTGCTGTGAGGGCCCCCGTTCATGGCCTCCAAGACTTCTGGGGAGAGGAAATCCTGGGTTCCCACGGGCACTGTGGGAGTGGCCACCTGGATAAAAATGATGCAACCGTCAAGTACGGAGTCATTCACCACAGATCTCAAACGTTATAATCCACTCACCGTTTTATTAGCTGTGAGCTTGGCAGCCGATCCGAAATCTGCCAGTTTAATATGACCAGTCCGATCGATGACGACGTTTTCGGGCTTGACATCTCTGTAAGTGGTTATGTTTGAAGAGATTGCTTTCAAAGGAGGTAATGGTTGGCTCACATTTCTGACATGCGTAACAACTAAATGCATTTTTTTTTTTTTTGTCAATGAGGTGAATTTGTGTTTGATGAATGCGTAGCTCGGAGTTATTCATGAAACGAAAAAAGTAGACCATATAAATCATGGTGTCAAAGTCAAGGCCCGGGGGCCAAATCTGGCCTGCCGCATCCTTTTATTCGGCCCACGAAAGCAAATCAAGCATTGTTACAATTGGATATATAAATATTCCTCTTTTTGTATATCACCTTGCTTCCTGCTGATTTAATATGTAGACTATACAAATGGAGAGCTGAACCAGGAAGAACAACAGTTAATGCAACAAGCATGTCAAGTGTCCTGATACTTGCTCAAGTCTGAACCAAAATGCCAAATTGTCATATGTATAGCAGTCATTATTCTTGAGTTCAGACTTGAAACCAAGTTATGCATGATTTTTTTTGTGTGTTTTGTATGTAATATGTGGAGGAGATGAAACATTTGAATGGTTTCCCCAAATTCATTACGGCCCTCAAGAGGAAACTGTAATAGCAATGTGGCCTGTGGCGAAAAAAAATGAGTTTTCCATCCCTGATATGAATTCTGTTTATTCTACTGTACTTTCAACGACACTCCAAAGTCTTTTGTCGTTTTCCTGTGTCCTTTCAAGCCAGGAAAATACCATTCAACAACACCAACAACAACCTTGACTTTGTAAGGTCACAAAGCGTCTCACCTGTGGACATAGCCCAGTTGGTGGACAGCGTGAATGGCCTCCACCAGCTCAGCCAGATAGAACTGAGCCATGGACTCATCAAATTGATCCTCGTATCGGTTGAGAAGGGACAGGAGGTCGCCGCCTGGCAAGTATTCCATTGCCTAATACACAGTTGCAGGCAGTCAGAAAAGAAATACATTTCCCGGGAGGGGGCGGGGAGTGTCAGTATTTGGGTCTGGACGGTTGTGACAAAAATACGCAGCTACAATATGTCGAGGATACATCTCTCAATGCCCATAAGCAGGACTATATTTAGAAAAACAGGCAACAGTAGAACCATGTGTGAGATCAAAGCGCGTTCCTGTTTAGGATTATAGGGTGGCTTTCATTTGTATCTTACGTAACATCGGATGTGGCTGTAGATTATACGCGACATTGCAGTCAAAAAAAATGTTCTTCTAAAAGACAACTGAAATGGCACCACAAACGGGCCAATCATTACATAGCGTGCTTGTCTGTGTTGATAAATATCAAAGCAGTACTAGGCGTGGGGAGAAAAAAAAAAGTCTTCCAAGTTTACAAGCATAAATCTAAATGCGGCTCTCCATTTCTCGCCTCTATTGTCTGCAAGTGGAGATGAAAGGCTTTTGTTCAAGCTGATTTCAGCTATAAGGCGGCAACCATTATAGCCATAACAGATGAGAGAGAGCCCCTGGTGCATGAATGGTCGGCAAGTCTGAATGAGCGGGAGCATTTTGCTGTGTTACCTAGCAACAAGGGAGACTGGGAGCCTCTCTAACACACGGATAGAGATGGATGCTTTGTATTTTCCTCCACGCTCTTCTGGGGAGCAGGGTGAGACAGAGGGGCAATAAAGAAAACGAACCAAGGGAGAATGGAGGAGGACATGATAAACATGTGAGGGCTCACTTCTCTAAGCGGAGGTAACAGTTTGGACAGGGATTATTAGAAATACTGGACAATAGCGTACTTTGTGACTGTCAATCAATGCAGTGTTGACATCAATATTGATTTATACTAACACGGCTAGGTTTGTTTTACAAAATTACATTTTGTTGAAATCTTAGAGGAAATCAACGTCTCCTAGCCGTTCTAAAATATGCAGACATTTTCAAGGTTAAAAAAGGTCTATTTTACATTTTTCAGGAGAACTATTTTTGTCCTCAAACATAAAATAAGTTGCTCCTCGCACTGCACACTTCAGGTTCCTTCCCGGAGCAACTCATGTATTATTCTGACTGATGCCTCGAGTCTATTAGTTTCACATCCTGAAACTCGCAGCTTTGAAAGAAAAATAGTAAAACAGTCACCTTCACAAAAGCACAATGAGTTCATTTTGGTACACCGTGTGGACATTTAAAGGACAACCGACGTCACTTTTTTGTTTCTTAACTGACATCGGAAAAACGTTTTATAGCATCTAAAATACCCAAAACACGCAGTATGATATTTTTATTCAAATGCAAAACACCAATAAAAATGAACTTGAAGTGTCCAAAATCTGAAAAAAAAGAGCTGTGAATTGGGCATTTTCAGAAAGTCCCGCCCCCAGTTCGTGACGTCACGCCAATTGCTGGAGAATCAAAATAATGGCTTCAGATTCGGAGAATATGCTTTCTTGTTACTCATCCAGTTATGAATATGATTCAAATAGTTCTGAAGAAGAAAGCATACATGTTTGCAATCGATTAAAACATTTATTCCGTGTCATTTTGAGGCATCTGGACTGCGATGTAGCGTCCCAGAAAAGAGGCAGAAAAATGGCGACCAGCTCCCGTGAGGAATGAATCAGCCCGTTTCCACAGGCTCATAAATTCCGACCATGGAGCTTGGACGCCCTCTTCTGGCGGCTTTTGGGTGCAACACGAGGTTTTCAGACCAAACAAGTACAGCAAAATACATTGACGTGATGGAAGGACTGCTACAATGTGTCTTTTTTTTCGGTCAGGGGCGTTCCTTCAGTGACGTCACGTACGGACTCGTCACCAACTCGAAAACAAGACTTCCTGAATATTCAGCGCGAGTCTTAAAAGGTAAAATATAGCTATATGCGGTGGAGTCTTATTAAAATACGCTCAGTTGAAGTTATTTGAAGCCATTTTACAAATTATGGACACAACTTGTCCGGAGACGTTGGTTGTCCTTTAAGCAAGTTTTGTGCAGAATGATACTTGTATTCCACAGTCAAGATCATAATGTCGTGTATTTATCATCCTTTTCACATCAATTCAACTTGTTCATCTTCCTGAAGAGACGGTTGCGAGTCTGTTCGACATTTTCAGTGCACGACAACGCATTCGTTTGAAGGTTTTCAAAAGGGCTTGACATTACAGTGTTATTGTAAATATGTATTGATATTAACTCATTCACTGCCATTCCCGAATTTATTCGGGAATTGAAAACATGACGTGGAGCACCATTTCAGAATATGTTTGGGTTTTTTTTGCATAGGGGATGCCAAGAAAGCGCTGGTAAGACCTCTGGCAATGTTTTTCCCTTCCACAAGGGGGCAGCATTTGCCTTTTGTATAGCCACCTCCACTTGCATCTCATATTACCTCAGACCCATGTAATTTAGGATTAGCTCTTTTTTTCCGATGGAAGAAGAGAGTGTAAGGTTTCTTACATTGCATTGAATGTTTATGTAGTCCGAAAACTCGATACTCTGTGGGTCCTGGAATTTGAGTGAAAATGACAAAAACCCTGGCATTGGAGTGGACATATTTTTCCACAGGTCTGGCAGTGAATGAATTGCAACCTAAGATCAAATTTGGCCGACCATCGTAACAATAAAAATAATTGTGGCAGATAAGGATAAAAGCACAGCCTCACCAAATAGACATGCTCGTCATCCTGGAAAGCACAGAAGAGCTGTGGGATCCAGGGACTGCAGTTCAAAGACAGAAGTCTTCGCTCCTCTTCATGAAAAACCACCTGAAAAAAATGGTGTCCAGAATATTTAAATTAGAGAATGTGCAATCGGTCATTTTTGTTGGTTTAAATGAAAAAAAAGTTATATTGTATAACGCTGACCTATTATGTGGATGGAGGTTTCATTTAATGATTCAATTATAGATGTGCGGCCTGAAAAAAGCATTTCTTGTACATGACAGTTCATTGCTCATTTATTGCTCACTTTCATTCTCTTTCTATCACAACTCATGTATTATTCTGTCTGTGATCTGTTCTGTTAGTCGCATGCTGTGAAATGATGTATCACTACGGTCAGTGTTTGACTCCACAGCATCCTCCAGTGGGATTCTCTTTGACTGCAACAATTGATCCAAATCACAATTATGGCATTTTTTTGTTGAGTTTCAAATACAGTAAAGTCTCGTTATATCGATATCGGATATATCGATAGTCCAGGTTATATCGATACTATTTCTATGCACGCACTGAGAAAATTACATGCAAACAGGGTCGGATATATCGATAGTCCCGGTTATATCGATATTTTTTCGGACTCCCTTGAATATCGATATAACGAGACTTTACTGTATTACAAACAGCCTTACAGGTAAATCATGACACTCCAGCATCTACATTATTTATATTCATATTTAGTTTCCTGAAAACACATTTTTTAAAGAAAAACAAAAACATTTCAATCAAAGGTGTTTCATAACTTACGTGATGTACTAATTACTAAAAATGTTTTTTTGCCGAACAGGAAACAGTAAATTAATTGCCAGTGTTAAACTGAAAATGTTTACTTTCTTTATGGTCATATAATTATGAAGAAAAATCAACATATATAACATACGGTATAATGTATGATGTAGTTTTTAAGGAAACATTCATCCTTCCTAGAAAAATATGAATGACCTAAAATATTCCTCCCTCTCAACATACTGTCACCATCCTGAACTCCACTAACGTTCTTCAACACAGCATTGAAGAGTTGACAATTTCCTGCACTAATCAAGGTGCTTCTAATTGCAACTACACAAGAGGCCGGTGGGAAAAAAAATGTATTTACTTGGAAAATTGAGCAGAGAGAATAATCTAATCAGGCAATAAAACAGGTTAGGGAAAAAA
The DNA here is from genome assembly GCF_051943395.1 of Hippocampus bargibanti. Taxonomy (NCBI): domain Eukaryota; kingdom Metazoa; phylum Chordata; class Actinopteri; order Syngnathiformes; family Syngnathidae; genus Hippocampus; species Hippocampus bargibanti. The sequence continues at coordinate 2,595,333 of NC_142745.1, read as the reverse complement.
ATCCGCTTTGAAATACTGAAGTACTTACATTTTCCTGAGTGCGTAAAACACTCTTTTCCATGACTTTCAGAGCATAAATATCTCCTGTTGCCTTCTCCCGTACAACTTGAACCTTGCCAAAGCGACCGTGACCCACCGCAGCACACACTTCAAAGTCATGAAGGCCCGGCTGCAAGGTGCGAAGCTCAGAGACCACCTCTGAAACTGTCATCACGCACAAAAACACAAGACTTGTCCTCATTTGTGCATAGGTCAAACTGGAGCTTACAGGCATTTGTGTGCCACATACTTACACTTATTTACAAAGTTGGCCACGTGGTGTATCTTCATCAACTCTGGGGATTTGCACTCTTGGTACAATAACAACAGTGTGTCCACAAACTCCTCCCGACCCAAGAGGCATCCCAGTTGCTGCCCATTCAGGCTGATTCGACCCTGTGGAAATACACGAAGGGATAAAAAGTTAGTTACCTCATGGCACTTACATATTTATTTTGTTTTTGTACCTGTTGTTATTTTGGGAGCAGTTCGAGAGAGACGTACTGTATACTGTACCTGAAACAGCTGATTGAGTCTCGAGCTGCGGATGGTGATAGCGTCGGCAGATGTCGGCATCATTTTTCCCTGGCTCACGTATTTGAACTTCAACATCCTCAAGAATAAATATCTTAAGACAATGACACATACAGACGAGATCGACGGTTAAACGTGACTTTGTAATGTATTAGGAATAGCGCAAAACGTACGAGGGTTACATTTGTAAACACAGCATGCTAAGTTTAAAGTAGCTCAAACTCAGAATTCAAGTTTGACTTTCGTCTTCACTTACCCTCATAGACATAAAACGTAAAGCGCCGTGCCCTTCATTGAACTTCTATGCATGTAGTCCCTTTACGAATATACGACAAATATACTTCACAAAACAAAACGCCCCGTGGTTTCCTTCTAGTTTCTCATTGCTTCCGGTGAACTTTGAAATTTTGCGCCTTGCCCGCTCGTCTGTTCAAATGGTACTTCAGTATGGTAGCGTGTGATTGGCTAACACCACGTAAAACTGACATTTGATTGGTTAGATTGGTATTTGTGGGCAGTGCTCATATACTTTCAACCAATCATGTTGTTCGACCATTCGTTGAGCAGGTTGACTGGCGTTCATTCATCAGCTAAAAAGCATAACATTATCGAAGCAGTTAAAATAAAAAAACTCAGTATTTAAAGTACATTTTAAAAATATGACAATCTAACACATCTAACGTCTTTGCAAAACAGAGAATGACTATTTCAAGCTTGACGAGTCAAAGCTTAGTTTTGGGCCGAAAGTGCTGTGATGTGGGGAAAAAGGAAAGTGCGAATGTGTATGTGACATTGTTCGCAGAAATCACCCAGATTCCGTAAATAGGTGCAAAAACATAACTTGTTTACTATTGTTAAAATATCTACACAAGCAGAATATCATGAAAGGAATTAAATACATTTTTTAGGGATAGCAAAAGGTGCATGTAACGACATTTTCCTTAACTAAAATGTGTACCACAACTCAAAAAATGTCTTCACGACATTATGTTACTGATTATAAAGTATGTGTATAAATGCAATACTGTACAATACAATATATATTGATTTATATAGCACTTTAACAACAGCTGAAGCTATAAAATACCACATAGACAATCAACAGTCTGGGAATTTTTTTTTATTTGTAGTCACAAATGCGTATTTCATCCTTACAAATGCCAATAATGAGTAAATGTCATATCACAATGGCTTTGGCTTGTCCCAGGAAGTGTAAGGAGGTGCTGGAGTTGTGGTTTTTGGTTTAGTTGGTTTGTGATTTAGTATTTGGAGACGGTTTGGGGATGGGAGTAGGGTTAGGAACAGGATTTGGGTTGGGGTTAGGAGTGGGAGTGGGTTTGGGTTTAGGGTTGGGGTTAGGACTAGGGGTGGTGGCAATGAAGCACCCCCTCTTGTGCCACTGCATGTCCCTCACACGTCGGACAGACTGGATCTGAGGCGCAGCGGCTCCCCAGTCATTCCAGTGTTTAAATTCTCCATGCTCAAACACATACTGGCGTCCTCTGTAGCCCGGGTACATGTAACCCACCCACCTTAAAGAAACAAAGTACAGCGGACTGAATGACAGCTCTCCAATGGTAAACCAAACTATGACACTGGCATTTCAACCATGCAGATAAAACCGGAAAGGCAGGAGATTAGATCTTACGTGCCGTTGATGGCCTTAGCACTGGCAACTCGATCCTGGAAACCATAAGCCCACAGACTGGGAACATCATCGTCAACAATCTCCATCTTCCTGCCCTCAAAACCTGCATTCTCAAACAGGTGCAGTTTGTGATCTGCACTGTCCTGGAAAGAGAAACATATTCACTTGAATTTCCTGTTGTATTTGTTGACATGGGAATTGGGCGTTATAAATACAGACCACTTTTAGGGGCCTGAAAGAGCTCAGACAGTAGTGACTCGGGCAGTTGGTCCAAGTACTCCAGCGGGGATACTCCCCCTTCTCCAAGACAAACTTCTCGCCTGCAAATTGTGGATGTTCAAAACCAATCCATCTGGAACAGAGGAGAGAAAATACTGTATACACATTTGCCCACATTTTGTTTTTGTTTGGAGGGGTTTTTAATTATTCAATGGAGACGCATCACTCACGGTCCAGATTCCACAATAATGGAGCCAACTTTCGGCGCCTTCTCCAGCACGTCTTTACAGTCGCCAGATAATTCCACTTTCTTTCCACGGAAGTTCTCCAACTCGAAAACCGCCAACTATGACGCAAAATATTAAAATCAAGGACCAAATCCTTTTTGGCAAGTGATATTTACTCAGTTTGTGTCATTTAAGTACCTTATATGAGGCTCCAGCTCCTCCCTGGCTCTTCTCCGCAGGGAGCTGGTCTGGGCTTCCTTGTTGATCGGTCATTTTCCTTAGTTTGGTGAAACGTGATGGAATATTTGATGTGTTTTTACTAATGTTGACAAACAGTACAACACACAACGTCATAGTCCATGTGGCTTGTTTTAAATTTGCTTACAATTATGTCTGCAGAGTAGAATCTTAACTGGTTTAATTGCCTTTGAGAGCCAAACAGAAGTGTTTTAAGTACATTTACAAAAACAGCACCTTCAACGTTTGAAGATCCAAACGTAAAAGTCTGCCTTCACAATTGTTTTTGATTGACATATTCAAAGAGGTGTCCCTTTTAAAATTACAATATGCTTATTATTGTTGATAAAGGCTTTGTTTTTTTTTGAAGCTGGGCAAAATCAAATTACACATCAAAAGTACATACTGTATTGCAGCAAGCATTTTGACACAGATAAGGCAGACCTTGTTAAAAAGTCGCAAAAACAAACTTGATAAGGCTCTTCATGGTCACATCTATTTTTTTTTCACCTGAATGGCTTGCGTCAGTGCACCTGGTAAAAGCCAATATCCCTGTCTTGCGTTGTTCTTTTTCCTTCCTTGTCGGTCTGTCTTAGTGTGAGGGTGCGTGGGTGGGTGTGAAGGCCTGGCGAGCAGTCGGTACAGGCCAGGGGGTGGTATTTATGGTTTATTTCTGGCCACAGCAGCAAAAAGCCTGTTGATGCAGCAAGTCTGTCGCATCCATTGTGTCCATCACACTGCTTCTCAATAGGCTTGCCCTCTGTCCCTGGCGAATGCGATCCAGCTTGTTGCCATCCTGATCGTGATCCTATCGTGGGCACATGCTCTGCCAGCAAGCCAAGAGAATGAAGGTACATGTGTCTCGCTCAGCAATATGGACCACACCCATGCTAACCTTGTGAGAGACGCCTGCCTGCCCCGTGGCTGGTTCTTCAACTTGCATGCGAACTCTTCACATGCGGTGCCAACCTGTGTCGCAAGCATTCATTTAAAGGACAACCGACGTCTCCGGAAATGCTGTGTCCATAATTTGTAAAATGGCTTCAAATGACTTCTACTGAGTGTATTTGACAAAGATTCCACCGCATATAGCTATATTTTACCTTTTAAGACTGGCGCTGAATATTCAGGAAGTCTTGTTTTCGAGTTGGTGACGAGTCCGTACGTTACGTCACTGAAGGAACGCCCCTGACCGAAAAAAGGACACATTGTAGCAGTCCTTCTATCACGTCAATGCATTTGGCTGGTCTGAAAACTTTGTGTAGCGCCAAAAAAGAGGCGGAAGAGGGCGACAAAGCTCCATGTTAATTCCTCACACCGAGCTTGGTTGCCATTTTCCGCCTCTTTTTTTGGTGATACATTTCCCCCCAATGTTGCCTCAAAATGGCATGGAATAAATTCTTTAATCGATTGCAAACATGTATGCTTTCCTCTTCAGAACTATTTGAATCATATTCATAACTGGATGTGTAACAAGAAAGCATATTCTCTGAATCTGAAGCCATTGTTTTGATTCTCGAGCAATGCAAGACGTCTTGGCGTGAAGTCACGAACTGGGGGGGGGGGCTTTCTAAAAATGCCCAATTCGCAGCTCATTTTTTGGCAGCTTTTGGACACTTTAAGTCATTTTTATTGGTGTTTTGCATTTGACTAAAAATATACTGCATGTTTTGGGTATTTTAGATGCTATAAAACGTTTTTCTGATGTCAGTTAGGAAACCAAAAAGTGATGTCGGTTGTCCTTTAAATCAGCTGAATCATCACATCACATGCAAATTTTCCCATTGTGGGTCGAATAAAGGTTTTCTGATTCTGATTCTGACACGGCACGAATAACCGTACACACTCGATGACATTTGATAGAAAAGCTTTTTAATAAATTGCAACATAATGTAAATAAATGACCGACGGTCATTGTTTTTCATTAGAAAACAAAGGCACATAAAAAAAAAATCTCAAGTAGATAAACATATTCATACAGTTCGGTAGCATAAAAGCATTCCTCTTTAGCTTGCTGATGTTATTGTGAGGTGTTTGGATTAATTTATTGTATTCTGAACATCAGTATATTTGATTGTCTGATCACTTCTGTGTTGAGGCAAACTTACCGTATTTCTTAAAGTGCAAATGTTTACCGGGAAATATCAAATTATTTTCAACTTAAAGGCTAAGGGTGGTTTGTATTGACTAAAATGTGTGAGTGACTGAATTTTCTAAGGCGGTCAATAACAGCTGACAAACAACAACAAAAAACAAAAATGAAAAAAAAAGTTACATTTATGGCATGTTCTGCATTTCATTGACAATCACTTTTTTTTTTTACTTTTTAAGGCATTAACTTCAAACATGTACTTGCCATGACTATAAAACATCACATAGCCTTTGCAAATCGTTTACAACGACTGACATTACGTTTAAAAAAAAAAGGCCTATGTTCTGCTTTGCATATTTCAGATCTGACTCAAATGTACAAATAAGGCACTCAAGTGCAAAATATAGACCTGGTTAAGGTGTCACTCAGCACAAACATCTGACATGGATGGATTCTGTCCTTCCGCAGTGATTCCTGTGGGGAACACAGTCCCGAGAAGACATTGAATAACTAACATTCACATACATTTCTGTTAAAACACGGACAACACCATGCAAAGGTGACAAATTACCAGTGGCGGACCATCAAGGCCTGCAAAGCCTTCTCTGCTGGCCTAAAAATATCTGAATCACAGACTTATGTTAATTAGATTTTGTCCATGAATTCCTACAAAAAAAAAAAAATCCAAAATGTCTTTCAGTTTCCTTTCATTATTTTTCCCCTGTTGCGCTGCTTCCAGATGAGTCTTTTCATATTTAAGCATTTAACCAATCACATTTCAGCCATCATTTATTACCCGGGTCAGAAGTCTACCTGGACGCCTTCGCAATCAGTCCTACGGGCCCTGTTGCATCAAATGTGTCGATCAAACTGTTACTCTAACCAATCAGATTTCAAGCCGAAAGTAGTAGCAACGCCTTCTTGAAGGCGCTGGTCAACGTCAGAGTTTGCTCTGCTCTGATCACAAGCCACTAGCGACAAGAGCATACTGGCCAGAGCTAGCACACTTTATCGGTAGCGAGCTGCTTAAGCAAATATATTTTGTTGATTTAATAGCAATTTTGTCAACCCACAATGTCTGAAGGTGGAGAAGAAATGGATTTGGTTGGAGATTTACTGTTAAAGCCATTTTCAAGATGGACTTTTCAACAAAAAAAATGGACATTACTAAGTGCACTTTTTGTAAATCACACCACACTTTTTTTAATTGATGAATAAACAACTTTTTTTTTCCCGATTCATAGTCCTTACCTGCCACCTGTCGCTCTGCTACCATTCCCCTTCGTGTTGACTGATACGCCTTTTGGTCTTCAGTTCTGTCAGCCAAGCTGGAGAAACCGCACTGAGAGATACACAGAAAGATTTGGTGTGTGTGTATAGGATCACAACACTTATTTACCAAGCACTTATCTTTTGTTTTATGCTATTCTTACCCTCCATCTGTGGAGCTTATGGACGGAAGTACTCGTGCGGCTCCGGCAAGCTGCGCAGCAGAGCGAGGAAGGCGGGGCAGTGGGGAAGGAGGTGTCACCAATTCCTCATTTGGACTTTCCTTGTCGTCTTCAGTCTCCTCTCGCCCTTCTGCTCTCTTTTTCATCTGAGCCTGAGTGAGTGTGTCGAGTTTAGTACCATCACACTGTGATGCTCCACCAGTAGTTGTCAATTTTTGGGTCAAAAGTGGGTCACAAAAATACGATTTTTTACATCGGAATGTTAAGGCAATTCGCTATACGAATATTTTTAAACATCTTTTCCTTATGCATCATTTTGTTTTTCTTGGACTTCCTGACATGTCGGATCCTGCCCGCCTTTACATGACGTCACATCCTATCCGTCTTTATAAAAGCTCTCCCAACACGCACCATCTCTCTCTCTCTCTCTCTCTGTGGCCTTCCTCAACCGACCTCACAATGTCCCTGCTATCTACAAGATTAATTAAAATCATCTTTTTTGTTCAACACCTTGGTTCCTGCTGATTTTACTACCATCTTCTAACACTGTGAAGAGCCATGAAGCAGAAGGAAAGGTCATTTTTAAACCCATCAGGGTAACCCTGTAGTTGGTAAGTATAAACAAAAACGATGCAGAACAACAATCCTAAAACAAAAACATCGAAATGAGCTATCTTTGATCTTACAATGAGGGTTAACGGGCTAACGCCGGGAAACACAGGGACCTTTCTGGAGGCAGAAGGAGAAGGGGCGATCCTCGGTTTTGGCTGTTCCTCCTCTGAGTCAGACTCCCTTTGCGCTCCATCTGAAATCACCAGAAAGTTGATACGTGTGAACCCAATTTTAAAACAAACATCCATGATACATGGATGGAAATATGAGATGAAAGATGACCTGTGGAGTCACAAGACCTCCAATCCGGAGTCTCGATGGAGGAAGATGGTTGCGAACGGCTGGAACGTGATGGGCGCGATCGGATGCGCCGCTTTCCCAAGTCCGCCCTGGATCTCTGGGCACGAGTGTCGAGGAGGGGGGTGGAGCTCTGTGCGAAGGGATTTAGAATTTTGCATCGATAGATATGAGCTGTATAGGGTGGATCATCTAAAGGCAAATGGACCTCAAGTTTTACAGTTTGAATATGAACAGAAGTTTTCCAGGGGGAAAAAAATGCAGGGAATGAGGAAAACTTCGGAACATCCAATTTTATTGGGCTGTTAAGAATGAAAATAGCGAGAACTGGACCTGGAAGAGGATTATTTAAATTTCCAATATGAACAGAGAAAACTGTTCCCTCATTTCAACAAATCAGATTAATGCCTATCCTGATTCATTTAAAGGACAACCAACGTCACTTTTTTGTCTCCTAACTGACATCAGAAAAACGTTTTATAGCATCTAAAATACCCAAAACACGCAGTATGATATTTTTAGTCAAATGCAAAACACCAATAAAAATGACTTAAAGTTTCCCAAAACTGCAAAAAATTGAGCTGCGAATTGGGCAGTTTCAGAAAGTCCCGCCCCCAGTTTGTGACATCACGCCAAGACGTCTTGCCTTGCTCGAGAATCAAAACAATGGTTTCAAATTCGAAGAAGATGCTTTCTTGTTACTCATCCAGTTATGAATATGATTCAAATAGTTCTGAAGAAGAAAGCATACATGTTTGCAATCGATTAAAGAATTTATTCCGTGTCATTTTGAGGCATCAGGGGTGGGAAATGTCGCACCCAAGAAAGGCAGAACATGGCGACAAAGCCGTGTAAGGAATTAATCAGCCCGTTTCCACAGGCTGATTAATTCCTTACATGGAGCTTTGTCGCCCTCTTCTGCCTCTTTTTGGTACTACACGACGTTTTCAGACCAAAGTACAGCAAAATGCATTGACGTGATGGAAGGACTGCTACAATGTGTCCTTTTTTCGGTCAGGGGCGTTCCTTCAGTGACGTAGGGTGAGGACTCGTCACCAACTCAAAAACAGGACTTATGGAATATTCAGCGCAAGTCTTAAAACGTAAAATATAGCTATATGTCGTGGAATCTTTGTAAAATACACTCAGTAGAAGTCATTTGAAGACATTTTACAAATCATTGACACAACTTGTCCGGAGACGTCGGTTGTCCTTTAATATTATCAGTAGAATGTATGAATATGCAAAGCGGGACACTCAAAGTTGATGTCTTTTTGTAAATCAGATTCTTGAATGGTTTGAGGTGTGCAAACAGAGTCAATACCAACCTGAGGGAAAGGCGATGGCAACAGTTCAGTTGAATCAAGATCGTCAGAGACCTCAACGAATGGATCAGTCAAAGACCTTGCACTTGGTTGAAAAGCAGTCCTTGGGAAAGCCGTCCCCCCCCCCAAAAAAAAAACACACATAAGTAAGGCTCCCAATAGCGTTGTTGTTGATTTTCAAATCAAAAACTCTTCTCAATTTCATTACTACTTGAAACCACTAGAGGGCGTCGAGAGCTCAAATGTACAGGGGCTCATTTTGTGAGCTTCCCCAACAGCCACTGGTCAACATACTACCGAGAGGCAAAATTTTGGGATTTAAATGCAACTGTGCATTTCATCAAAAATGTAGTTCGGCTCCTTTCTCAGCCTCCAACAATCACACTTACTTCAAGTGTTTATGACATTCACACACAAGTCCCCTTGTACCAGCCAAGATGTAAATCCTACCTGTCAGTTTGAGACCTCCAATCATAGGCTGCGTGCTGCCTCTCGGATTCCAAGTCTATCAAAGCATCCGTTTCTTCACCGCGTCTACGTGTATGGTAACTGCTGTCGGGATCCTAAAGAAAAAAAACAAGTTTATATTTTTACACAGTAAGTCACCTGCACTTGTCACATGATGATGATATAATCGAGAAGTGAATAGAAAAAAAAATCAACAATGCATGGAGCAAAGATCAGAAACTACATAGGGATGCAGAAGCCAGGAGAAACCAAACATGCGTCTTTCAAAGGACAACCGACGTCTCCGAACAAGTTGTGTCCATAATTTGTAAAATGGCTTCAAATGACTTCTACGGAGCGTATTTTACAAAGATTCCACCGCATATAGCTATATTTTACGTTTTAAGACTCACACTGAATATTCAGGAAGTCTTGTTTTTGAGTTCTCACCCTACGTCACTGAAGGAACGCCCCTAACTGAGAAAATAATACCTTGCATCACCTCAATGCATTGTGCGGGACCTTGTTTGGTCTGAAAACTTCGTGTTGATGGCGAAATTAGAAGGAAAACACATAAATAATGCGATGGTGAATTGTTGTGTGTTGCATCAAGACTTCTACAATGTATTTGACATTAGGTTGTCAGGTTAGGGCTTGTTTGCTATAGCATGCAAACAGGCGAAAAGACCGAGGGAGTATCACAATGACACACATACCGAGTACAGACTGTCTAACCACAGAGATCAGTGCAACCAAGCCCACAGGTTTCTCTTCAAAAAAAAACAAAAAAAAGATTCATGTTCAAACAAGCAGGTGATCTGATCTGTCTCTGCTTGTTTTGTACTCTCAAAAGATCTTTCTTTGCAGTGAACAATATAGCGATTTCTTGGAACCACGTGGAAGCTTTATAGGACAACCGACGCCTCTGGACAAGTTGAGTCCATAAGTAAACAAACAAACAAATTATAAAATAACTAAATACCTATTACTTATTACTATTACAATAATTAATTATTGTATTTATTAATTTGTGAATAGATTATTGGATGAATAAATAAACTTCTTTTCCTTTCGGCTTTTCCCTTCAAGGGGTAGCCACAGCGAATCACTGTCCTCCATCTTCAGAGGTTTGATTTGCATGTTTGTTTTGCCCAAATAAACAAATAAATAAATACATGTGTGAATAGATTATTGGGTGAAAAATAAACAAACAAATAAACAAACGAGTACATAAACAAATAAATTATTTAATTATAAATAAACAAATACACAACTAACTAATCAACTAACTAACTAACCAACTAACTAACTAACCAACCAACCACCTATCTGACTAACTAACTAAACGTTTACATAAATAAACACTTAAATTATTTAATTATAAATAAATAAACAAATAAATAAAAAAATACACAAGTAACTAACTAACTAACTAACTAACTAACTAACTAAACAAACGTTTACAGAAATAAACACTTAAAGTATTTAATTATAAAAAAATAAAAAAAATAAATAAAAAATACACAACTAACTAACTAACTAACTAACTAACTAACTAACAAATAAACAAACGTTTACATAAACACTTATGCATATTAGCATATTTGACAATAAAGCTGACTTTGACTTTGAACAAACTAACTAACTAACTAACTAACTAACTAACAACCAACTATCTGACTGACTAACTAACTAACCAACTAACTAACAAATAAACAAATGTTTACATAAATAAACACTTAAATTATTTAATTATAAATAAATAAACAAATACATAAACAACTAACTAACTAACTCATTGACTCACTTATTAACTCACTCATTAGCGCACTCAGTCACTCACCAACTAACTAACTAACTAACTAACTGGTTAGCTCACAAACTAACTAAATAACCAAATAAATAAATACATAAATAAATAAATAAATAAGTAAGTAAGGCATGAAGGGCCAACAAAGGAATGAGCATTTACCTCATACTTGTAATGTTTGCCTCCTTGGATCTGCGGCGTCTGCTCCTCGTGCTCCTCGTGCTCCTGGTGCTCCTCGCGCTCGTGCGCCTCCTCCTCTTCTTGCTGTCGGCGGTCGTCTTCGCCGTCCGGCGGCCCGAAGGTCGATTTGGGCTCAAAGACCCCTTCCGTTTTCACTTCGTCTCGAGCGGCAACGTCGAGAGCCCCCCGAACGCCGATCGGCGCGTCCCATGCGGTCGCGTCCACTTTTTTGGCTGACCCCCATCGGGTCGGCTTGACGGAAAAATCCTCAAAATGAGCAACGTCCACGTCCACCACGGGTTTGCGCTCGCTGACCGAGAAGTTGTCATAAACGAGGCCGCTTTGTGCAAGAGTGCTTGAACTTGGCTGGGTTTTGTCATGGAGGTCCCTTTGAGCCTCGCCCCGCCATCTTTCCGCTTCTTCTCTTTGTTGTTGCCTTTTCAACTCCATCTTGCGTCTGGTCCTGCTCTCCTCCTCCTTGAGCGCTTGCGCCACCCGAGATTCCTGTTTCCTTCGCTCCCTTCCCTCCTGTCTCTGTCGCTCCTCTTCCTCCAGTTTCTCCAAATCTTCTCGACTCCGCCTCTGGTTTTGTTCGATCTTCATCTTGAGTCTTTGGATCTCGTCCCTCCTCTGCTCTTCCTCCTCCTTCAGTCTTTCCTTCTCAAATTGGATCCGTCTCTGTTTCTCCTCTTCGGCCATTGCCAGTCTGGCTCGTTCCATCTCGTCCCTCTCCGATTCCTCCCTTCTGGCCCTCTCCTCCTCTCTCAACCTTTCAATCTCCTCCCTCTGTTTCTCCTCCTCCCTGAGCCTTTCCCTCTCCGATTCCTCTCTTCTGAGTCTCTCGTCTTCTTCCCTCTCGAGCCTCAAGCGTTCCATCTCTTCCCTCCTCCTCTCCTCCTCTCTCAACCTCTCCATCTCCAGTTCCTCCCTTCTCTCCTTCTCCTCTTGCAACCTTTTCACTCTCATTCTTTCAATCTCCGCTCTCCTTCTCTCTTCTTCTTCTTCTCTTCGCCGTCTCTCCTCTTCCATCAGTCTCTGCCTCTCCTCTTCCTCCCTCCTCATCCTCAACCGTTCGGTCTCCTCTCTCCTTTTTTCCTCCTCCCATAGCCGCGCCCTCTCCAGCTCCTTTCTTCTGAGTTTCTCCTCCTCTTCCCTTCTTAGCCTCAATCTTTCGATCTCCTCCCTCCTTCTCTGCTCTTCCATCAACCGTTCCCTCTCCAATTCCTCCCTTCTGCGCGTCTCCTCTTCTTGCTTCTTCTGCCTCAGTCTCTCTTCCTCCTCTCGCCTTTGCTCCTCCTCCCTGAGCCTTTCCCTCTCCAGTTGCTCCTTTCTCCTGCTCTCCTCCTCTTCCCTTCTTAGCCTCAATCTTTCGATCTCCTCCCTCCTTCTCTGCTCTTCCATCAACCGTTCCCTCTCCAATTCCTCCCTTCTGCGCGTCTCCTCTTCTTGCTTCTTCTGCCTCAGTCTCTCTTCCTCCTCTCGCCTCTGCTCCTCCTCCCTGAGCCTTTCCCTCTCCAGTTGCTCCCTTCTCCTGCTCTCCTCTTCTTCCCTGATCAGCCTCGTCCTTTCGATCTCTTCCCTCCTCCTCTCCTCTTCTCTGAGCCTTTCTTTGGCTAATTCCTCCTTGCGTTGCTTCTCCTCCTCCAATTTCTTGAGTCGTATTCTTTCGCTCTCCTGCCTCCTTGTCTCCTCTTCCTTCTCCAATTCCTCCCTTTTGCGTCTCTCCTCTTCTTCTCTCTTCTGCCTCATTCTTTCTCTTTCCTCTCGCAGCCTTTCCCTCTCCAACTCCTCCCTCCTCTGCGCCTCCTCTTCTCTCTCCCGCCTCAATCTTTCTATCTCTTCCCTTCTCCTCTCCTCCTCCAACCTTTCTCTCTCCAACTCCTCCCTTCTCTGCCTCTCTTCTTCTTCTCTTTTCATCCTCAATCTTTCTATCTCTTCCCTTCTTCTCACCTCCTCCTCCTCCAACCTTTCTCTCTCCAACTCCTCCCTTCTCTGCCTCTCTTCTTCTTCTCTTTTCATCCTCAATCTTTGTCTCTCCTCCCTTCTTCTCACCTCTTCTCTAGCCTGTTCCAATTCCTCCCTTCTTTGCTTCTCCTCCTCTTCCCTCTTCCGCCTCGTTCTTTCTCTCTCATCCCGCCGTCGCTCCTCCTCCCTCAGCTTTTCCTCCTCATGTTCCTCCCTTCTCCGCCTCTCCTCTTCTTCCTTCTTCAGCCTCAACCTTTGCATCTCTTCCCTTACCTTCTCGTCCTCTCTCAGCCTCTCCTTCTCCAGTTCCTCCCTTCTTTGCTTCTCTTCCTCCAGCTTCTTCACTTTCATCCTTTCCAGCTCCTCCGCTCTCCTTTCTTCTTCTTCTTCTTTCATCCTTTCTCTTTCCATGGCCTCTTTTCTCTGCTTCTCCTCTTCCCTTTTCAGCCTCAATCTTTCTTTCTCCTCCTCCACTCGCTTTCTCTCCTCTTCTTCTCTCAACGATTCATCCCTTCTGCGCTTCTCTTCTTGCCTCAATGTTTCTTTCTCCTCCTCTCTCCTTCTCTCCTCTTCCTTCAGCCTCTCGTCTTCTTTTTTCAGAAGCCTTAGTCTTTCTTTTTCGGCCTCCGCCCTGCTCTCCTTTTCTCTCATCTGATTGGCTTCATCTTTCTTCCTCTTCTTCTCCTCCTCCTGTTTTTGACTTTTCTCCTCTTGTAACCTCCTGATTTGCTTTTCTCTGTCCTCAGCTTTTTGCCTTTTTTCCAATTCCAAATGTTTTATTTGTTCCACCTCGCCGATGTCCTCTTCCTCGCTGCTTTGAGCCGTTTGTTCCTTTGACATGCTCTCCGCTTTGGATCTCATAGCAAGAGCGGTTTCACCGTCGTCGAATTGGGCAGAACGGCGTTTGGCGGCGTCTCGGCTTCGAACCGTTTGAGGGGAAGAATCATCATCAGCATCGTCATCTTCTGATAACGACTTGTGCTCCAACTCCTCTGACGTGTGCAGTTTTTGACTCGTGTTGGACACTGACGTGGTCTCGGCTTCAGAAACAGGTGGCAATTTTGTGGTCTTCTCTGTTGTTGGCACTGGGCTGGGGAGAAAAATGAGATGTATTCATTTGAAAAGTAAACGCTCAGGTTAGCTTTCAGAAAGTTAGCCATAGTTTGCGACAGTTTGCGACAGTTTGCGACAGTTTTCGACATGGGGACAAATAATACTTGACTTGTTTACATGGAAAGATGTTCGCTCTGTTGCTTATAGTTCATATGTTTATATAGACAATTACACATTGTAAACTGAAAAATTGTGCTCTGGACCACTGACTGGAATTCTATTCAGTAGTAACATGATAAATGACGCTTGCCTTAGTAAAAAAAAAAAGAAAAAAAAAAACAGAGCGGGAGCCTTTCAAATGTTTAAATTATTTTTTTAACTCATTTACTGCCATTCACGAATTTATTCGCGAATTGAAAATAGGATGGAGAGCGCCATTCCTGAATTTTTTTCAGGTTTTTGTTTTGTCGTGTTTGGGTGCAGATAAAGTGCTTGCCATGGCCTCTGGCAAGGGGGCAGAATTTCCATTGTTCCCATGTTAGTGCTTTGTTCCAGCTACAGCTGTCGTTAAAGCGTATATATTGCATTGTATTTTGGACAGCCGCCCTCATTTCAAGCTCATATAACTCCAGACCCACATCATTTAGGAATTAACTTTTTTTTTTTTTAAGAAGAGAGTCGAAGGTTTCTTACGCTGCATTGAATGTTTATGTAGTCCTAAAACTAAATATTCTGTGGGTCCTGGAATTCAAGTGACATTGACAAAAACCGTGGCACTGGAGTGGATACATTTTTGCATGTCTGTCAGTGAATAAGTTAAAAAAAATACTTTTACTGAAATTAAACTTTTCTGATCCAAAACGTTGGGAGTCATTGAGCTTTAAAAAACAGTGCAACTGTTTCTCCGAAAAATCACAATTGGATCTTTTACTAAAATCATCCAGCCCTGATTTTAATACAGTAAAGTCTCGTTATATCGATATTCAAGGGAGTCCAAAAAATATCGATATAACCGGGACTATCGATATATCCGATATCGATATAACGAGACTTTACTGTACTACAGTAAAATGTTTTAATAATAATTTCTTCTCCACTGCATCCAACATAGAAGGGAAAACAGGAAGTACTGGAACCTTGAGAACGACCAGCTGCACACGATTATCACCCCGCCCCCTCTCCACCCAAGCATTAGGGAGGTTAGTCGAGATAAACTTATCAAACAACTTATGGTTGAAACAAATGGATGCACCAGCCTATCGGAGCAGACTTTGGGCAGTAGGAGGGGGACACCTTGAACTGGTTGCAAGCCAATCACAGGGTACATGGAGACCATCTGCGCTCACCACCACACCTAGGGACATTTTAGAGTGTTCAATCTGCCTGCCATGTAATTTTTTGGAATGTGGGAGGAAATCAGAGTACCCGGAGAAAAGCCACGCAGGCACGGGGAGGACATGCAAACTCCACACGAAGCTGGGATCGAACGCTCGACCTCTGCACTGAGAGGTCAACGTGCTAACCACTGGGTCACTCGGCCATAGGAATGCACTAATATGCCATCATCCATCCCAATTCCATGTGAAACACGGCTGCCAAAAATAATAACAACACAGAGAGAAGAAGGTGTACTGACCTGGTCTCCTGAGTCCAGTTTTTGATTCGCTCCTTGACACCAGCCGTTTCGTTGACAAACTCGGGCTGCACTCTCTTCACAGAAACCTCCGGCTTTGACGAAGAGTCAAACAGGAGGCTGATCCGCCGTTTGATGCTGCCACCTCCGTTGTTTTCTTCCACCGGTTTGGTCTCATCACTTTCGACAGACGTTGGCTCTGGTACGTTCGGCTTTGGCTGGATTGCTTTTTCTTTTCCTTTGTTTACAGATGGAGGTCCGCCGCGGTCAATGGGTCGAGGCATAGCGCCAGAGTTAAACTTGGAGGTGAGCTCCATGGACAAGCGCTTCCTGGTTCCGCCCCACTGAAAAGCTTCATTGTTTTTTGATGAATCGTCGTCCGGTGGTTCTTCAGGTTTTTGGATGGTGGTCACTGGAGATTTGTCTTCACTCTCTTCAACATCGTTCGGTTTAGTTTTAGTTGTCACCTGCGTCTCTGCCTTGCGATTCGTTTTGGCAACTTCTTTCTGCACTGCAACAGCTGTGATTTGTTTTTTGGGATCTTTTGTGTTGATAGTCGTGGATTTTTGCTGAGGGGGTTTTGTGGACGGTTTGGTCAAGGGTTTAGGGGGAGTTTTACCCACGGGTTTTCCAGCTTTGTCCTTTAAGGACACGTTAATAGCCTGCGGTGCATTTATGGAGCGAATTGTGTTTTTCTGTGTAGAGAAAGGCTTGGGAGCAAGTCGAGGCTTTGGGGGGAGTGATGGCTTGGATTTTGAGACATCTATGACCTGCGGGGTGTCAACTGTGCTCTGCATCATTGGGTTTCTAAAATGAAAAAAAAAAAGATAAGGTTGATCGCAATAAATCCCAATTGCAAATCCATCATTTTTCTCTACTGCCTACCGCCGCTACCGTTGAGTGCGACCTGACAATATTTGGGGAACCAATATTTGTCTGACTTTGAACTGGTCAGTGGCCAATCGCAACTAAAATAACTCAACTGTTGGAAATGCATGTCCTTCAGTCACAATACCATTGCAGGATGAACTTATATTTGTTGAAGTTGTGAGGTTGCATATCGTGACTGGTACTCGTAAGAGGAAGCACATACAGGAACTTCTACTCTGGCATCCCTTCAGAGGCTCAGTATACATTTTAGAGTTATTTTCAAGATCTTACTATTTGTTTTCAAATCTTTAAATGGCCTCACTCCTCCTTACCTCTCCGAGCTCATCCACCCCTACATACCTTCCCGACGCCTCAGGTCTGCTGACCAGGCATTATTAGCCAAAAACTAAACGCATGTTCAGAGGGGATTGAGCCTTTTCCGTTGCTGGTCTTCAGCTGTTGTTAAAGCGCTATAATAATCAATATGTATTGTATTGTATTGTATTGTATTGTATTGTATTGTATTGTATTGTATTGTATTGTATTGTCAGGACAGAGCAAGTACTCAGTCAAATAAAGTTGATGAATTTAAGCAACAATTTAGGTCAGCACTTAGAAATTAATGCTACAATAGTCTCTAGATATTTGTCCGACAATGCTAAGCCCGGCAACTTCTGGCGCCGTTTACGGTGTAGCGTATAATAAATAGCTGTCCAAACTGGCGCCTAACAGACACATACGCAGGGTCAATTAGATCAGGAAGTTGTTATAAGAGCTCCTACAGACTTGGCAGACAGTACTTCCTGGCGGATTTCCTCTACATCCCATTTTTTGGGGGGGGGGGGGGGGGGCACACTAGCCATCAAATGAGCCATCTACTGGTTGCTGCCAAGCAGCGACATCTATTGAGGCCTCCATTGATTCAAGATGTTCAATTTATGATCACAATTTCATGGAAAGCCATTTGAACGTGTATTCGATATCACAATTACATAGCTTAAGTTCAATTCAGCACATCAGTAGAAAAACCCCAGAAGGATCAAACAACTGTATTGTATCGAGCTATCACTGTGTGATCTTTGTGCACAGTCATAGTAAAACTAGCATTACGAGTGAGGCACAACTTGGTACTTGTTGACATCTGCACACTACAAGTACGAGTTGAGTGCAATAAGTTAACTACAAGTGTTTTGCACTAATTACTATGCACAAATTAGGTTTTTTTTAACACAATACATGGTTTTTCCTCACCGGTACCATAAATAATTGTTCTACTACTATGCCAAAATTGTCCAACTGGTGTGCAGAAATGTCAATGACATTTGAGGGAACAAAAACTTTGCTGGTTAGAAACAATTGATCGCCGAGTAACTTGTTTTGGGGTGAGAACAAAGAGCCGACAAGTACATGTTGGGCAAGGATATTAAAGATATCAACTAAACGCGAAACCACCTTTTCATACATCTTTCCGCATTGAACATTTTCAGTTTGTTGTGAGATCCACATGTCTGGGGTGGTTTGAAAATCAGTAACTGAACAGCCATGGGAGCATTTTGGCCAATAGAAGGCACTCTTCATCTGAGCGACGGTGTGTTTACACGGAGTGTAAAGTGGCGTTTCCAAATGTGTCACTACAAATTCCCCAGGTATTGTTTGCAGCATCTGGTTTGACCTGTCAGTCTTTTGGAACCGATTGTGCTCTCAGATCCCCACCCAAAAAGGCGAAATAATGTTTCTTCCTCGTGAATACAAAAATCACACATTCATAGCTTTGTTCGATTTCAAATACCACCGTTCACGTCGATTATTTTATTTGCACGGGGGTGGGTTGTCGCGTTTCCTTTTTCTTTTTTGGGAATCTGAGCGATCACATGAAAAGCTGCGACCCATTTTTCTGAATCAATGTCTCCCTCTGACAGGTGATCGTGGGAAAGTCAACCTGCATTTGATAAGTGATCAATAAATTCAGTGTATGTCGACACGCTTATCGGTGGAGCGGGGAAATCGTTCTGCTTCGTCATCTTTGTTTGGCTTGCCCACCTTTCACGGGCTGCTCACCTGCTTTAGAATGTAGATAAAGCGCCCTTAAAACCCCTTAAAGACCTCACTAGGAATAATAATACGAATAATACAGTATAAAAGACGTTAACCGCGGGCTGTTTTATGAGCGTGTTAATAAGTAACAGATAGACACGTCAACGGTCAACCCTCTCGGTCACTGAACTGGAGAAAGTCATCAAAAAGTGTGGAACTTTTTGCAAGGAAATCAGCCGTTTAAGGCATGCAAATTTCCACACGATTCGCAATTACAGAATAAATATCAAAGGTGTGCGTGGCGTGCACCTGCCCCTTATCGATGTTAAATAACGTGTTTGATTTACCTTTTTAGTCTTCACGCATTCATGCAATCGGAAAGAAGGAAGGAGGTGGGAAGAAGTTAGGAACGGAAAATATAAATAACTTGGTGTTATCCTCCACCGTCTGTCCTACTTCTCGTTGTTTTTTCCTCATTCCCACTAAGGAGGCGTCACAACGTGTGGACGCCTCTAAAAAACACTCCCAGACCTCCTCCACACCCCTGCTCAGCTCGACACGGCACACAGTTTTAGATGTTAAGTTGCACATATTGGTGAGAGGATAAAAATGCTGACTGGCCCTTCAAAATAAAACTAAGTGCGACGTGAACACCAAATTCTCTCAAATATTGTCCACAAAGATGGCTAAATCTAATTAGCACCTTTCTATTCCCTTCCACTTTATCGATAAACCATTAGATATCCTTATTCGATAGCATGATTCTTTCCAGTTGTGCCTTAGGATGCCCACAATAAAATACATTTAAAATGCCCTGTTGCGCTGTTTTCAATGGCTGTAATATAGGTTGCTCGATCAGGTGTCACCAATTGGTGCCAGAGGGCTCCAGGTCGCCCCTTAGGACCACTTGAGAAGCCCGTGGGAAAATAATAATGATACATTTCATTTATAAGCACCTTTCAAAACTTTCAAGGACACTTTACAGTCACAGGACATCAATGCTAATGATAGCTCATCA
Source organism: Hippocampus bargibanti (assembly GCF_051943395.1). Classification (NCBI taxonomy): domain Eukaryota; kingdom Metazoa; phylum Chordata; class Actinopteri; order Syngnathiformes; family Syngnathidae; genus Hippocampus; species Hippocampus bargibanti. The sequence goes on along the minus strand of NC_142745.1, from coordinate 2,575,642 downwards.
GTGACATGTGTCTTTGTGTTAAAAAAAAAGTTCAACTGATCACTAAACAGCATCACACACCTTTTTGGGTGCTATTCTATTTTTAAAACACTTTTCTTTGGTGAAATGTTGATAATGATAATATATAGAGTATTTTCTTAAAGTACAGGTCAAAGGTCAATACCCAATCAAGACATACGGTAATGTTGTGGGGCTCTTGTGCCTTCTTTCCTCAATTGCTACACTGACAATTGGTTGTGGATTGGATGCCACAGCACTAAAAAGAATAGTACTAAGGTCAAGACGTGCCCTAGTCACTTTCCAGACCTCACCCCTACAGAGAACCGGTGAAATAAGCTACAGTATGTTGAGTTTGCATGATCTTCCCATGCCTGTGTGGGTTTTTCTCTGGGTACTCGGGTCTCCTCCCACATCCCAAAAACACGCATGGCATGTTAATTAAACACTCAAATGTCTCTAGGTGTGATTGTAAGTGCAAATGATTGTTCGTACATGTGGTGCCCTACAATTGGCTGGCAACCAGTTCAGGGTGTAGCTCGCCTACTACATGAACACAGTTGGCAAAAGCTTCGGCACGCCCGTGACTCTGGAGAAGATGAGATGAGACACACTAGAAATATCTGTTGTGCTATCATGCATGCTCAGTCATACATTATTTTTACAGACAGAAGTCAGGCAACATTTTACTTTGAATATTCTCTCTAGATGTTTCCTTTTGGCGCTCACATACGATTGACCAATCTGCCTTGTGGACCTGATAAACTGGTTTTTGTTGAAGGTAAATGCGATTGAGGAGAAAAGGAAGTAGATCCATGCAAGCTCAGTATAAGTCACTGGGACTGTCCAGGTAACCTGGACTATGTTAGGAATTAAAAAGGCTCATTTGCATAGCACGTGTACGCCACAAGGTTCATTTGCATTTTGTACTAAAGTAGCAATCGCACAAATGAAATACAAGCACACAGATGATTGGTGACTTTTTTTTAATCCATCTCAGTTGGTTGGCCATTTCGTCGCTTGGTGTTGGCTGAAATGTCATTAACGTGCCAAAGAGTTTCGCTTGGAAATGTCACATGACCAAACCCACAAAACAGGTGACCTTTAGATGGTTTTACCGCAGTATTTAAATCAATAGTGAAATTCAAATATGATAACCTAAAGTTTATGAACAGAACAAATCCGTCACCCATCCACTTTCTAATCCACATGAGAGCTGAAGTTTAGCCCAGCTGACTTTGGGCAAGCGGTCAGATCCACCCTGGACTGGTCATCAGTCAATAGCAACGCATATACGGTCAAACAATTCATCATACGAATTTCCTTGCTATGGAATACGTTGAATCTTCAACCAGAGATGCATATACTTGGACTCTGGAGTACTTTGATAAAACTATCACAAGCATGTGGAGAGAAAAAAAATCGACACACCGGAAAGCCACAATTTGAAACCTTAAATGTCAGAACTGTTAGGTAGCCGTGCCCAAACCACAAACACAACTTATTTTGCCCCTGAATTCGCTTCCTTTAGAATTTAAAAAGAAATTCAAGTCGATTTAATGTTTGAAATTTGGTTGGAATTGAGTAGTCAATTAAGCTTGCTCCTTTACTAAGACAAACACAACATTTGGTAGAAATGACTGCAATGAGCATACTACTTCCTGTTATAAGACAACGTCAGCGTGTTCATTACCCCCTAGTGGACATTTGAAGAACTTCAAGACAGGAACCACGCTTTGCTGTTGTCAGGGCAACAGTACAGCGTGCGCATACAAAATCTAGAGTTTGTTCCTTCCTTTCACATTCGCAACATACCCCGCGATCTTTATATAGCATTGAAATAGCACGTCTTTTTTGGACACGTTTCTACGAGGAAAGTCAAAGATGGCGGACAAAAGTTCCGGCGGTGGTCACGGCACCGCGGCCCCCCCACGAGAACGTAAGCCGAGCGGAGGGCTTCTCAAGCGGCTCAAGTCTCGGAGGAACCTGGTGGACAACAGGCCCGTCACCGAAGACGACCTGCGGGCGCAGAACGGAGACATCACGCCGGAGGACATCCTCCGATTGCGGCTGCCCACACGAGGTTTGACTCCCGGCAGTGCCTTTCGGAATTGGTCCTTTTATAGCCCCTTGACAATATAGGGGGACATAAATAACCCCTTAACATCCCGCAGAATACACGGCGTGAACAATTAAAGTCCAATTGCAGTCAGTTATTGGATAGCATTTGTCATTGAAAGCCCTGTTAAATTTTAAGCATGAAATGAATTGGTAGCTGCAGGCTATAATATTTTCCTTTTCTCCCTACTAGTGGCTTCTGTGCCCATTTGGGCATTAATTTCAAATCCTTAATATCCATCAAGGTGCTGCTGGGAAATTCAATTCAGCTTACATTGGAAGAATGACTATACTGTATGACAGGCGGAGTTGTCTGTTGTCATTGCAGAGTACCTCTGTAAACCAGAGGACAATATTTATAACATCGACTTTGTACGCTTCAAGATCAGAGATCTGGAGACGGGCACTGTCTTGTTTGAGATCGCCAAACCACCACACTCAGGTAGCCGTTGCTTGCACACACTGTGCCTCACTTTAATTTCATCATCAGTGATGATCACAAAGCGGCATTGGACGTTGATGTCAGGTGAAACCAAAACATTTTCCTGTGCTCTGACTTGTAGAGGATGACAATGAAAATCAAGCAGGCGATGCAAACACTGGGCGCTTCGCACGCTACCGGTTCACCACGGCTTTTCTGCGACTGATGACCGTGGGAGCCACGTGAGTGCCTGAATTATCAACTTCCTTCCGCAAACCCGTGATTTCACTCTGTCATATTTACCAGAGTGGAATTCACCGTCGGGAACCGACCTCTTAACAACTTTCGAATGATCGAGCGGCACTATTTCCAAGATCGCCTACTGAAAAGCTTCGACTTTGACTTTGGCTTCTGCATCCCAAACAGCCGGAATACCTGTGAGCACATCTACGAGTTCCCTCAACTGTCAGAGAGCTTGGGTAAGTGCACTGCTGACCATTGGCGGTGTAGCGGTTCACTTACGCAGAGCGGTGTTTCCATTGTTGTCATGTTTTACATGACCAAACACCCAAAGTAGGGATGCACTCACATTTACTTACAGGACGACCGACACCATTTTTTTGTTTCCTAACTGACATCAGAAAAACGATTTATAGCATCTAAAATACCCAAAACACGCAGGCTGATATTTTTAGTCAAATGCACCACTAAACACCAATAAAAATGACTTAAAGTGTGCTAAAACTACAAAAAAAAATTGAGCTGCGAATTGGGCATTTTCAGAAAGTCCCGCCCCCAGTTGGTGACATCACGCCAAGACGTCTTGCCTTGCTCGAGAATCAAAACAATGGCTTCAGATTCGGCGAAGATGCTTTCTTGTTACTCATCCAGTTATGAATATGATTCAAATAGTTCTGAAGAGGAAAGCGTACATGTTTGCAATTGATTAAAGAAGTTCTTCCAGGTCATTTTGAGGCATCAGGAATGTCATTTTGAGGCATCAGGAATGATGTGTAGCGTCCCAGAAAATGCACAAGATGGTGCCCAAGCTCCGTTGGAAATGGGCTGTTTTGTCTGCTGGGAATTTGTGTCCGCGAATATCAAATAGTTGTCTTGGTGCAACACACAACGATTCACCATTGCGTTATACGTGTGTTTTTCTTCTAATTTCGCCATCAACACGGATCAACACGAAGTTTTCAGACCAAACAAAATACCGCAAAATGCATTGTGTGTCACTTTCTCAGTCAGGGGTGTTCCCTCCGTGACGTCACCAACTCAAAAACAAGACTTCCCGACTATTCAGCGCGAGTCTTAAAACGTAAAATATAGCTATATGCGGTGGAATCTTATTAAAATACGCTCAGTAGAAGTCATTTTAAGCCATTGTACAAATTATGGACACAACTTGTCTGAAGACGTCGGTTGTCCTTTAAATGGTGTGAAACGTGGGCCTGTTTATTTGAATGAGTGCCAACAGGAGGAGACACAGGTGCTTTGTATCTTCTGTAATCGAGTGGACAAGTATACTGATGTCGCTAGCCTCGACCAATTAAGTGAAATTGGATGATTTCCCGCACCGCGGTTGGGAAACACTCGACAAAGAACATTTGTCAAGCTAACATGAGATCAAGTCTCACCTCTAAAGACCATTCGCAATCTCCCCCGCCGGGATTGACTGCTAACTAATCCAGGGTGCAGTCTGTCTTTTGCTTTGGGAACTTTAAACCCTGATCTGACTTGGGTTTCCACCGTAGAGGTGTGGCGTTGTGATGGAGATACAGTAAGTGCGTCAGCTATATAAATACGGTGACATCATCGGAACCTGACAGCGTTTGCGTAACCCACCACTGAACTCAACAATGGATGAGAAATGTGACAAAGCAAACAAAGGGCCACGAAACAGGACATCCACCATTCTTTCTTTCTTTTTTTGGGACACGCTTTGTTTGAGGATCCTTTTATCTTTTTACCATTCCATTACCTCTGTTGTGCGCAAGTGAAAATTCCCCAAAACAAATGACTCACCGCATGCCAGTGGAGGATAGTACAGTCCAGACGGTTATCTTAGCGTAGCTTTTTTTCAGCGTCCATTGTTGGCATGCAAAGCACAGCTGATGCTTGGGGTGAGCACCTGGAAATGATGCGCCCTGAAGACGCTTGTCAAGAAGTTAGAAAAGAGGAGCATTGTTGATGGAAGATTTTAAAACCTTACTGTCCATATATAGCTGCTTTCTGTTTAGCTCAGTAAAATCTATGGTTGGGGATGTGCGATGACGGTTTAGCCATTTGTCTATAACCTTTCTGTCCAACACATCAAGGGGTGTGTTGGCGACCAACAACCTACAAAACTCAAAACTTCTGAGTGGTATGAGTATAGTTACATTGGGCCAGTGGCGGGCCTTCAGTAGTGCTACGTCTGAATCAATCAGCTGCGAGTGTGGTGTGATATTACCACACATCCACGAGAGGGTGCTGTTGGCCAGGAAATAACATGTGACTTGAAGAAACCTCAGAAATATTGTCATTAAACTGTTCAAATTTTTACTCTGAATATGTGGATTCATGATACCCTAATAAAATTGCAATATTATTTGCTATTTTTGCTAGCTTCGGAGCTGCCCAACCTTTCATAATGATAGTCGAGTAGAAAATGGCTTTAACAGTATATCTGCAACCAAATCAATTTCTTCTCCTTCAGCCATTGTGGGGTTAAAAAACGCTATTAAATCAACACAACAATATATTTGTTTATGCAGCTCGCTACAGATGCAGTGTACTAGCTCTGGCCACTATGCTCCTATCACGAGGGGCTAGTGATGCTATGATTGGCTAGTGACTAGCCATTCATGTAACTAGCCAATCATAGTTTGCGAAACGTTTCCAGTGCCTTGCAAGCAGGCCATGGGTTGCCAACTGGAACTCTGATTGGTGAAAGCAACAGTTTAATCAACATTGATTTTTATGCTCCAGGGCCTTCAGAACTGATTGTGAAGGCGTCCAGGTAGATTTCTTACCCTGGTAACAAATGATGGCTGAAATGTTATTGCTTAAATACGAAAACACACATCTGGAAGCAGCACAACAGGGGAAAAGCAATGAAAGGAAGCTGAAACACAATTTGGAATTATTAAATAAGAATTCATAGACAAAATATAATTCACATTTGTCTGTGATTCCGATATTTTTAGGCCAGCAAAGAAGGCCTTTCGGGCCCTGATGGCCCAACACTGCATTGAGGGGTTGTACATTAGTGTAAATTGTACCCTGAGTCAAAGAAATAGACACCACCTCGACCCAATTTCTTTCTCTTGTTGTGTTTGATAAAATAAAATACAATACAATAAAACACAATAACTGCATATGGTGCTGTAAACAACCAAAAAAAAAGGCAACTCGACAGTTTGTAATTTTCAGAAGATACACGAGCCAATTGAGTCAATGGACGTTTTTCCTGTGTAGCTTCCCATAGGAATGGATCTATGAAGTGTAGGGAAGATCAGAGCGATCAATAACCTCTCCAACACGTCATGCACATTTGAGCATTGTATCAACACCAGCCTGAGGGCAATTTAAAGCCGCGTTTTAGTTGTTCACATAAAACCACACCTCCTCATCCTCTTGTATTTCATGGTGTTTTCCTCACGAATAAGAAAGCACCTCTTCGTCAATATAAAAACAGGCATCAAGTTTTGTGATGGAGTGATGGCTAACTTGCTTGTGTTGTCTTTTGTTGCTTCAGTTTGCCAGATGGTGGACTCTCCCTACGAGACCCGCTCCGACAGCTTTTATTTTGTGGAGAACAGGCTGGTCATGCACAACAAGGCTGACTATGCATATAACGGAGGGGAGTTAATGGCTGCATGCATGTAACACACATGACATTTATGCATGGGTAAAACTTGGACATCTAAATGAATTAAGAATATTCTGGAAAACTTAATTTAATAAAGTGACATGTTTCATATCTTTAGACAGGAATTTGATTTGCTTAGAATCCACAACATAAGCAATTAGTATATTACGTAAAATATATAATATATTGATATATTTAAAGGACAACCGACACCACTTTTTGGTTTCCTAACTGACATCAGAAAAACGTTTTATAGCATCTAAAATACCCAAAACACGCAGGCTGATATGTTTAGTCAAATGAAAAACACCAATAAAAATGACTTAAAGTGAGCTAAATCTGCAAAAAAAATTGAGCTGCGAATTGGGCATTTTCAGAAAGTCCCGCCCCCAGTTCGTAAAGACGCCAAGACGCCTTGCCTTGCTCGAGAATCAAAACAATGGCTTCAGATTCGGAGAAGATGCTTTCTTGTTACTCATCCAGTTATGAATATGAGTCAAATAGTTCTGAAGAGGAAAGCATAAATGTTTGTAATTAATTAAAGGAGTCCTCCCATATCAATTCGAGCCATCAATGACAGCAATGTGAAGGCGTGAATGCGTGTGAAGGTACATAATAAAGAGTTATTTTATACAAGTAAAGGAAAAAAAAACACTGATTGTATTCAAAATGATTGAAATGGACTTATATTTAAATAAAAAAGTTTAAACAAAAAAAGAAGAATTGCAATTTTACTCTGCCCGGTGACTGCTATGACCTAATTGGCTTTGCTGTGGTGGTCTCAAATATACTTGCCCTCATTTTAGTTATTTTTTTAAGATGCCCTTTCAATCAAACATGCACCCACAGAAACACACAGAACAATGTATTCAAGCCCCGAGTGTCACAGTGTGTTCTCAGTATTTGTCAGAAGCAGCTGCTCTTCTGAGCGACCGCCCCCACAATTCACTCCAGACAATACCAAAGGAAAAATAGAGGCTTGATCCACAAAAACACTCCTGTCACACACACATGGTCAGTCTTACAACCCCCCCCCCGGCCACAACCTTTCAACCCCTCGCATGAAAACACAGTCAGAAAATCATGCCGTCAGAGTTCATTCAGACAGCGTTATGTTTTTCTATACTTTTTTTACTCTGCGTTTAAAATGAAAATAGTCCTGATTAACAGTTTACTAGTCTGAACAAATGAGCTTACAAAAACAAATTTCAAGTATGGAATAGTCAAATATTTTGAAATTGAGTGTGCGAGGCCCTTGGTTTGCAGTAAGGATGTTAGCTATCACATTCTTTGGAAATCAAACTGAAATCTATCTATCTACCTTTCAAGGAAACATTGTGTTGGATTTCATATGAGTGATGGTGTTTGAATATGATGAAATAAACAAACATTTGGAGATTAAAGAGTACAAGAGCCTCTGTTATTTAAAAAAAAAAGCTAGCACAAAGCACTTATTGGTTAGCACTTCAGGAGTATGCTTTCCTGTGAACACACTAACATTGCTCGTTCTCTGACTCAAAGAGAAACGATAGAAAATGGTTGATTGAGGCTAACTTTGTTGTGTTGGTAAGAAAGTAAATTCCTATATGTGCCACGAGGGGGAGTATTGTTCCAAGTCGACATGTACTCTTGGTTTCAGTTCCATTTCTTGCTTAGGCTATTAAAAAAGCACGGTGGTCAGTTTCTCGCAATATAACTCGACCTGCTAACGTTGGCCCTTTTGAAGGCACACCGGATATTTTTAAAACGACCTTTGTCATGGAATTGTAATTCTTTCTCAGTTTTCTCCCAACTTTGTTCATCTGTCCCATGTAGTCTCTGAGTTTCCACGAATCTTTCCAGCACTCACGTCTGAAATCCCATGGTCCCTTTCTGTCTTTCTTCCTACACCTGTTCGACTCTCCCCTTCTGTTTCCCCCCTTTCTGTCGGCCTCTCTCACCTGGTAACCAGACCTCTGGAGAGCAGGCTTGAGTTTCCACTTTCCCAGAGATGAAGACAATCCGATCCACACAAAGATCCACAATGGACCCCCTCTGCTCTCTCCTCTCTACACACGCACCGTGAAATACATTTCACACACTGTTTGACAAATCTCTCTTTCGTGCCCACTCCTTCATCCAATGCAGTTTCTCATTTTTCATCTTTTCTTTTCTCAAGTCTTTTCTTTTTATCCGACATTAGGCATTCACATATGGCCTCATCATACCGCAAGACTTACTATAGAACCGAGGCCCTTCTGTAATCACTCATGTGGAATGAAATCACACAATGAAGAGTCCCATAAATGATTATATGATGATATAATATGATGTAATCATTAGCGTGATTGAGTTGATTGCAGCAAGGGTCGCATCTTACATGTAGCACATCCCATTTGGCTTTGTTGTTCCTCTGCGTCCATCCCAGAGGCCGATTGGCTGAACACGCTAACGTTGCTACTCAAGCCAATTGCTCCTGGACAGGTAGTGGACAGAGAACAGTAGAAAAAAAAGACAATCAAACCGCCTGAAAACGCTGAGGCGGACTTTAAAGGACAACCGACATCACTTTTTTGTTTCCTAACTGACATCATAAAAACGTTTTATAGCATCTAAAATACCCAAAACACGCAGTAAGATATTTTTAGTCAAATGCAAAACACCAATAAAAAATGACTTAAAGTGTCCAAAATCTGCAACAAAAATGAACCCGGAAGTTGCCAGTTTCAGAAGGCTCGCCCCCTTGTTCGTGGTGTCACCCCAAGACGTCTTGCCTTGCTGGAGAATCAAAACAATGGCTTCAGATTCGGAGAAGATGCTTTCTTGTTACTCATCCAGTTAGAGGAAAGCATACATGTTTGCAATCGATTAAATAATTTATTCCGTGCCATTTTGAGGTATCTGGGTGTGGGAAATAAAGCACCAAAAAAGAGGCAGAACATGGCGGCAAAGCTCCATGTAAAGAATTAATCAGCCCGTTTCCACAGGCTGAATAATTACTTACACGGAGCTTTGTCGGCATCTTCTGTGTCTTTTTAGTGCAACACGAAGTTTTCAGACCAAACAAGTACAGCAAAATGCATTGACGTGATGGAAGGACTGCTACAATGTGTCCTTTTTTCGGTCAGGGGCGTTCCTTCAGTGACGTAACGTGAGGACTCGTCACCAATTCAAAAACAAGACTTCCGGAATATTCAGCGCGAGTCTTAAAAGGTAAAATATAGCTATATGCGGTGGAATATTTGTAAAATACGCTCAGTAGAAGTCATTTGAAGCCATTTGACAAATTATGGAGACAACTTGTCCGGAGATGTCGGTTGTCCTTTAAGTGGCAGCCATTTGTCCTTGGGGGAACCCTTCCGTGGATTTGTATTTGATGCCATAATTCAGCATAAAACCCTTCAAATAAAGCATGACGAGGTAGACTATGAAGGCCCAATGTGTCAGTTGCCAATTAGCCTACAACGAAGGGCACCATTACAGTGTGATCTCATAAATCAATAACCACAGCTTTTCATCAGGCTCGCTGGAGGCCTGCACCAAGTGCAGCACGTAAATAAAACAGCTGCGCTCGACCGCGTGTTGTGCTTGATATCAATCTCACAAAAACATCATGTCAGTGAGTATAAAATTAGCGTGCAAACACAAGCCCTGCCATCTGTATTTATTGCACTTTCCAACTTCCCAGGGATGATTTATATCTTCCCAAACCTCCGTAGAGGAGCAGTCAGTGGCGGGTCGGCGCGCATTCAGCGGAAGCAACTGGACGAGTGGGAAAATTCAGTTGCACTCCCACTCCTCCCACGACACACACACCTTTTCGTGTATGTTGATGAGTAATTCACACACTATAGTGATTAGGAGTGAGAAGCTCCGGTCTGTTGAAGCTTCCTTGAAACACATGCGGATCTGCACTCAAGCAAGGGGACATAGAGAGAGGGAGGGTGCAGTAGTTTCCTATAAATAGCAGCACGGAATGGCGATGAGAGGTCCGGTGAAAGAAAAAAAAATAGAGGGGGGAGTGGAAAAAGGATTAAAAGAGATGCAGGGACACACTATACTTTCACTTGCGTGTGTGTTTGGAAGGTTCTTTGGAGAGAGGTACGTATCATGCCACCAATGTGCCTCCTTGCCCTGTGAGAAATTATCTTCCCTACACACGTTGTCTTCCTCCCATTGCGCTCTTTTTTTTTTTTGCAAGGTGCTGCTGTGACAGCCGCTGCGCGTGAACACAACATTGCCTGCATCTTCCGATAAAGAGATAATGAATCACCGCAGGCTAGTAGCACAATGCTCACCCAACATCGTGACTCCATCTGTCTGTGTCATGATGTCATTTCCAGCAACTGCTTTAAGTGGCATCACCTCCATCCCAAATTAAAAAAGGGGCTTAGGGCGGAAGCAAACATGAGGAGGGGTGGGGGGGGGGGTTGTATAAGTGTGAATAAACAACATCCCAGATCAAGAAGCTTACGCATAGCTTATTGTGTTACCAAAGTGCCCTCCTGAAAGTTCATTTGGAAAAAAAATGGTGAGACATCAACCTCATTCCTTAATAACAAAGCCAAAACAATCACAATCCTATTTATGCGATAATTGACATTTTTCTATCGCACACTTATGGGTTACCAATTGCACGAATGCTTATACAATACAATACAATACAACACAACACAATTTAAAGCGGATTCTTTACTTACAGACAGTGTATTGTAGGTGTTCAAATACCTGACATGTCTGCAAGTGACACTGTCTGTAAGTAAATAATCTGCTTTAAATTAGATATCAAGTAGACAGGATGAAATTAATACAATACAATACAATACAATACAACACAACACAGTACAGTACAATACAATACATAATGATTTATATATGGACAATTTAAATATTATATGTAGCTAACATGGATGTTTTTGGAATGTGGAAAGAAACCAAAGGGGGAAAAAACACCCAAGCATTGCTGTGTGAATAATAAGAATCAGAAAGCCTTTAATAGTCCCACAATGGGGAAATTTGCCATCTACAGCAGTTCAATAATATGTGCAAACTCAACACGGGAATTCTGGAGCCAAGATTTGAACCACTTTGAACCACTAGGTCACCGTGTTGGATTTGGGTGAAGGGCAGATGACATTGTGGACTGTAGGAAAATTAGCCCCGTCTATCTGATTTTTTTTCTTTTATGATTTTCCCATATTGTCAATAACAAGCACAACACTCATCATCTGTACTTCTTTGAAGGTTTCGGACATTTTGCTCCTCATCCGAAGAGCTTCATCAGCGACCTAAAGTTGTGCTGGTAACTCTGGCCCTATATACATCCCTAATGGACAGAGGTGGGTGGTGTCAGACCTCTACTTTGGTAGGTCATGGCTACCACCACCCACCTCTGTCCATTAGGGATGTATATAGGGCCAGAGTTACCAGCACAACTTTAGTTCACTGACGACGCTCTTTGGATGAGGAGCGAAAACGTCTGGTACCTTCAAAAAATTACACATGACGGCTGAAGAAACATTTTCCTCAATGAGCTACTGTCAGGGATATGACCAAGTCCTAAATTACTCCTGTGAAGCTGACCGTTTAACTTGCTGTGTCTGTTGACTTGATTGACCCCAGGTTGTCTGTGCTTCAATTGTGTATTGAGTCACAAGTGTTGACTAAGCATACAACAGCAGGAAACCTTTAAATATGATAACTTCTTATGCTGTATAATCTATATCAGCTACCAATTCCAAAAATCACAGACAGTTCATTAGCTATGATAGTAATTTCCATGTTTCAAACAACGATTTTGGTACTTGTTGATCTATAACTGGACTTATTTATTCTTCATGTGGTACAAATGGGGGGGGGGGGGTCCAAAAGACGTGTGTGCATGTGTGCTATTGCAGCGTAGAGAGATCTTACACTCAAACGGCTCACGGACAAAAATAGTCCCGTGTCATCACGGTAAGTGGTGTACTCGAAGTTCTGGTGTGTTTATGTATCCAGGAAGTTCACAACTACCTTCAGAAGCCTCTTCAAAGCCTTCCCGCCGCGCCGGTCGGCCCGGCCGTTTGTTTTGTGTGCGAATGATTAATAAAAGGTTAACTCAACCCTCAGTCGGTGGTTGACGAGGCCTGTCGAGCTTCCCCCGCAACCTCTTCCTTCCTCTGCCTTTCTCTCCCCCCTTTTGTCTCTGTTGGTTTGCCACGCCTCCCCCTGGGGAATGGAGGGTTTGCGGCTGGAGAAGCAAGGTGGGGTTCTTGGCTGCAGCGCAGGTGTGCTCATTTCCGCCCCCTCTGCTCTCACATCTAATGACTTCTTCCACACGCCACCTGTCAAGTTGAAAGTACGCCCATGGAAAATGGTGCGTTCAATGTTCTTCCTCCAGCTTGTTGTTGTTGTTGTTATTTTACGAACGAAACATACTTGGACACATGGTGCTTCAAAAATGTTGAAACAGTGAAACATTTTATTTGATGGATGTTTTGAATGGGAAAAAAAAATGTGTCACTGTGGTATTGGCAGAATGATTTTATAATAATAATAATAATAATAATAATAATAATAATAATAATAATAATAATAATAATCCTCTTCATTTTCTTTCAGCTTTTCCCTTCAGGGGTCGCCGCAGCGAATCAGTGTCCTCCATCTAACCCGGCTTTGTGCATCATCTTCTTTCACACCAGCTACCTTCATGTAATAATAATAATAATAATAATACAGTAAAGTCTCGTTATATCGATATCGGATATATCGATAGTCCCGGTTATATCGATACTATTTCTATGCACGTACGGAGAAAATTACATGCAAACAGGGTCGGATATATCGATAGTCCCGGTTATATCGATATTTTTTCGGACTCCCTTGAATATCGATATAACGAGACTTTACTGTAATAATAATAATAATAATACATTTAATTTCTAAGCGCCTTTCAAAACTCTCAAGGACACATTACAGTCACAGGATTAGAACTCTTTTTTTGTGCGGGTGAGCAGCGGCAGCCATTCGCACTAGCGTTCACTCTACCTGGAAAGAGTTGACGTGGAGCGCCATTACCGAATTTGATCAGGTTTTGGTTTTTCTTGCAGTGGGGTGCCGATAAAGTGCTGGGCAGGCCTTTGGCAATGTTTTTCCCTTCCACGAGGGGGCAGCATTTGCCTTTTGTACAGCCGCCCCCACTTGCACCTCATATTACTCCAGACCCATATAACTTGGGAATTTGCTTTTTTTCTGATGAAAGAAGAGAATATAAAGTTTCCACTGCTTTAATAATAATAATAATAATAATAATAATAATAATAATAATAATAATAATAATAATAATAACAATAATAATAATAATAATACATTTAATTTCTAAGCGCCTTTTAAAACTCTCAAGGACACTTTACAGTCTCAGGATTTGTCTTTTCGGTGCGGGTGAGCAGCGGCAGCCATTTGCAGCAGCGTTCACTCCTAAAACTCAATATTCTGTGGGTCCTGAGATTTGAGTGAAAGTGACAAAAACCCTGGCACTGGAGTGGACACATTTTTGTACATGTCTGGCAGTAAATGAGTTAACCTGCATACATAAAACTAGACCCACCAGTAATTTGTTTATAAATGTTCACTGATCCAAAGTCTCATTGAATGCACACTCTGAGGATTTGACCTGTGGAGTTTTTTGTTCTTCAAGTTGCAATTCACATTTTCTTCATGCCAGTCAAGTCTCCAGCCTCCATCAAAGCCAAGAACCGAGTCTGTCACAGCCGCCGGCTTTTCACATGCTGAACAGTCTAGGCTTCTCCTTCTCAGCTCTCTTTCAAAACTGCCCCGAGGCTGGTGCGGTACAGGTCCCAGGCCCTAAGAGGTCAAAGTTCACACACAGACAATGGGTTCCCACTGTGGGTCAGTTGTGGTCAAGAAAACAAAAAAAAGGGGGTGAAGAACTGGTTTGGACAAACTACCACAGTGTTTTAAGGTAGAGGATTGGCAACAAAAGCACAAGGGAAACAAGAAGGAGTATGTTTGAACATGAAAAATGAATCGTATTGTAGTGCTTTTAAAAAGTATATTACACGTAGAAAAATTGAACTGCACAAACGATGATGCTTCTTTGCTGCTTTTTTAAAATACAAGTCATGTTATTGAGACAAGTGAGTTCCTACTTTATTGTACTCGCTCAAATCCCTCAAAATCGTTCATGCCGCTCCACCACTCTGCTGACCCCCCTTTCTTTTTTTAATCCAGTTCCATTGATCATGCATGCAGAAATGGAGCACGCCCAGCCAACAGGATAGGTTAGCTGTTAGCTGTCCTACATACTGTTCCCTCGCTATGGTCCACTGGGCAACAATAACCCCCCCCCCCCCCCCCCACCACCACCACCTTGATTTGACTCACACACACTCCGCACTAACCAGTATAAGCAAATACATACATTTGACCAGGGTTACCTTCACTAAAATGTTCCCGACAGGTAAATGGGGTTTCAATTACTATCATTTAATTCACACTGTCTTTAGAGCAGGGATGTCAAACTCGTTTCACATTGTGGGCCACATATGACCTCGGTAGATGTCAAGTGGGCCTCTCTGTAAAAAAATATGATGTGGTCCAGTTTTCATTGAAAATTCTACACTCCTTATCTACTTTTCTCCGTTTGGATAATGACGTTTTGGCTAATGAGGGTATTGAAACCGCGGTTGAAAAAGCACCATTCTGCCCCTAGTGGACAATCCTTGAATTGCATCTCATTAAAAAACATGAATTCCGTGTTTTTTTTTTTCCACTTTTAAATTATCCTGCGGGCCTGATCAAACCTCCTTGGGGGCCGATTCCGGCCCAGGGGCCATATGTTTGACACCCCTGCTTTAGAGTGAAACAATTCCAGCCTGCCTTTGGTTCACAGTAGCTCCCAACTCTCCCCTTGGTTGAGAGAGTATAGCTGACGTTGAGGTAATGCTGCTAATCTTCCACTTAGCTGGTTAGAGCTGTCCGTCACATGAGTTTGACCACCGCAGGAGTAAATACTGTACGAAATAAGGACCAGTAAAGACCGGAATGGAATGAGATGGGGTTAAACTTTGCTTGTGTAAGAAGCTGTTGAGAGATGTAGAATGTTGACAGAAGCAGTTTTGAGCATGAATGAGAGCTGGGTCGCTTGAAAAGGTGTGCTAAGAGGTACTGGAGCCGGATGAAGATGAGTGTTGAAGTACGTAATGTGAAAATATATTGATTAAAAAAAAGTAAACTAATTAATTACAATTATTTTAAATCACTATTTTTGAGACTTTGGCAAACTTTTTAAAATATTTATAATCATATTATAATGTTGCAATGATTAGCATATTATAAGGAGGCAGCACCCAGAGTGCAAAGGTCCAGAGTTCGATTCCAGCTCTGGCCTCCCTGTGTTGAGTTTGTTTCCATGTTTTCTCCATGCCTGTGTGGGTTTTCTCCGGGTTCTTCCTCCCATATAGAAAATTGATCGATGGATTACATAATTATAATCAACCCAGGGGTCATTGTTTGGACATTTATAACTGCACACATTCAATCAGTTTGCGCAATGAGACACTCAGCTAATCATTATTTTATTTTATTTTATTTATGGCCTAAATGTGGTTTTTTTTTTGTTCTAGTTAGAATTTTACTTCATGTTGGTTAACTCATTCATTGCCAGAAAATGTGCAAAAATTGGAGTGCCAGGGTTTTTGTCAATGTCACTTAAATTCCAGGATTGAGGTTTAGGACTACATACACATTCAATGCAGCGTTTGAAACCATAGACTCTTCTTTCATCAGAAAAAAAAGTTAATTCCTAAATTATATGGGTCAGGAGTTATATAAACATGAAATGAGGGTGGCTGTCCAAAATACAATGCAATTCAGTGCATACATACGGTACTGTATTTGTTTATGTAGGGCTTTAAGAAGAGCTGAAGCTGCAACAAAGTGCGAACATGGGGAAGAAATGGAAATACTGCCCCTAGTGGAAAAGAAACAAAACATTGCCAGAAGCCATGTCTAGCGCTTTATCGGCACCCAAAAAAATAACCTAAACGAATTCAGGAATGGCGCTCTACGTCATATTTTCAATTTCCAGATAAATTTGTGAATGGCAGTGAATGAGTTAATGCTAAAAAAAAGTACATTTGTGTAAATAGAAATAAATTCACATCAACTTCGAGTCCTATTTCCACACATGCGTGGCAATATTCCGACACTTAAAAAAATAATCCTCTTTGCTTCATGGTGAAGTGTATTTGTCATACATGAGGCCAGCGTCCCACCAGTGAAGTGAACATGACAGGAAAAAGCTTAATGAAGACACACTAGGGAGCGGCGGTTGATTGATAAAAACAACCAGCATCAGCAAAGTTGCCCAGTCAGTTTCCACAAACCATGAGGCAAGATTCAAACACAAGCTGTGCGAGGCAGAGCCGTAAAACACAAAACTACCGTATTGCTCACGAGCATGCCTGATTTTTTTAAAGAAAGGTGAATGCAATGCTATGCAAGAAATGACTGAAAATGTCCGCATGGAAAAAAAAAGACGGTATCAGCTGCCAAATGTAAAAAGAAGGACCCTTTTCACTCCTCTCGTCATATAAAGGCAGACTTCATGTCCCAGGGAGATGTTTTCCTTTCGTCGTGTTGTCTTTGGGAGTAAACTCCATACTAGAGAAGCCAGAGTCCATCAGACACTTGACCTTGAAATTCGTCTGTGTAAGCTCTCAGTGGTCCATCGATGAAAAGGTTTCTTCAGCCGTCATCTGTCCTTCTTTGAAGGTTTCGCACGTTTCGCTTCAGGCCAGTCGTTAGTCAGAACAATAGGAACAATCAGTGGAGCTGCAGGGAGTAGTCCTCTGCTCCCCCCCAACCTGAGAGCAGGCACCTGTCATAGCAGAGTCCGGCACCGCCATGTCTGGCCAGTTGGGATATATATATATAGGGCCGAAACTACCAGTAAGACTTTAGTTTTCTTGGATAAGAAGTGAAACGTCCGACACCTTCAAAGAAGTATAGATGACGGCTGAAGAAACCTTTTCATCGATTGACCTTGAAATACAAGGAAAACATGACTTTCCCTCAGTCATGCATCAAAATAAAAATCAAACTATTCAGTGTAGTTCACTCCAATTTGTTGTTCCACGCCTTAGCCTCTTAATTATTCTCGCATAATGCAGGGGGGGGAGTTGCGGTGGGGTTGATGGCCTCTTCATGCTAATGATACACAGAGAAGAGAGAAAAAGAGGCTGGAGTATAGCTCGATTGAGGGGAAATATTCAAAAGCGCGTCCATGGATCGTCACGTTGTGATGGGCCAATGACGTGAGCGAAGGGAAACACTTTGGTAAGAACGCACCAATGGCGCCTTGAATAGGGCCGAGGGGGCGGGGCCTCTTCCAGCTAGTGTGTGCGTGCGTTTGTATGTGTAGCTCAGCCCTCCCTCTACTAAGCACCCCCCACCGAAAAACTCCCCCCCAAGCCCCCACGTCGCCCCACCTCACCTCGCCCTCTCTCCCCCCCTTGCTTATGCCCGCCCCTGAGTCTGGAGCAGCAAGCGGCGGAGCTTCACTTTGCTCTCCTCGCCTCCTCTCAGTGCGGGAATACAACAGCGCAGAGCGGCATGGACACGGAAGGGAGCCCGAGCAGCCTGGTGTCCGTCACGGACAACTCCCCCCACGATCCCTGGTAAAAAGCCTTTCGCTTTCACCCGACCTATCCGGCCCGGTTCGAGTTCACCTTGGACTTTTAAGTTGAGTTGAGTGAGGGAGTGGACCTGAGACAAAAGACAAGCACGCCGTGTGTGCGTGTTTCGGTGTGTGTGGGATGGATCCACTAACCGGAGGAGACGCTCTCCTTTTTTTATTATTTCCTCATCCATCTTTTTTTCCGGAATCTACATTTTGCTGCAACTTCTGCACCATTAACAAGAGGGGGGGGGGGGATCGCTCCCTTTTTAGTCACCCTTCGCGTCCTCTTGGGGATTATAACGGCCCCACCGGCCCATTGGTGACTTCGCAACATGGCCGATGCTTTCGTCTTACTTTACTGATGCTCTATCGCACGCAACGTCCCCACTTTTCACCCCTCTTATCGCTACCGTGTCGGTTTTTTCTAGAACGCGTATATTTCCCGATGTGACTTTCTCCTCGTGTGTTTCTCCCATTCAGCAAAATGTTCATCGGAGGTCTGAGTTGGCAGACGACACAAGGTGAGAGATGTCCCGCACGCTACTTTACACACATCGGTCGAACGTGTGCGTGTTTTCGCTCGCATATTCCCCACCGAGTTGCAACTCAACTGTAAATAGTTCAAGCCATCGCCTTTCTGTTCAATGAGGATCATCTCTTTAGGATTTAGTCTTGCCGAGACGCGAGGAGATTAACGCTGAAAACACATACAGAGAGACTGACTGGGCGACTCGCGTGTCCCTTTTTCAGAGTAAAACGCACCATCCAATATGCTACGATCGATGATGGATTCATAAGTTTAACCGTAGCGTGTCGTTTTGCTTACTGCAGCTTCTCCGTGCACCCTCACAGGAACCATGCTCGCTGCTCACTGTTTATTCCCGCCACTGTACCCCACACCCCCCATACTCATACACCCCTCCCCACATCTTATTATCATACTGACTGCAATGGTGTCCAAACAACAATTACCATCAAGTGGAGCTATTGGTTGTGTGGATCTTTAAAGGACAACCGACGTCACTTTTTTGTTTCCTAACTAACATCAGAAAAACGTTTTATAGTATCTAAAATACCCAAAACATGCAGTATGATATTTTTATTCAAATGCAAAACGCCAATAAAAATGACTTAAAGTGTCCAAAATCTGCAAAAAATTGAGCTGCGAATTGGGCATTTTCAGAAGGTCCCGCCCCCGGTTCGTGACGTCATGCCAAGACGTCTTGCATTGCTGGAGAATCAAAACAATGGCTTCAGATTCGGAGAAGATGCTTTCTTGTTACGCATCCAGTTATGAATATGATTCAAATAGTTCTGAAGAGGAAAGCATACATGTTTGCAATCGATTAAATAATTTATTCCGTGCCATTTTGAGGCAACATTGGGGGGAAATATCTCACCCAAAAAGAGGCAGAAAATGGCCACCGAGCTTCTGTGACGAATGAATTAGCCCATTTCCACAGGCTGATAAATTCCTTACATGGAACTTGGACGCCCTCTTCTGGCTCTTTCTGGTGCAACACGAGGTTTTGAGACCAAACAAGCATTGACGTGATGGAAGGACTGCTACAATGTGTCCTTTTTTTCGGTCAGGGGCGTTCCTTCAGTGACGTCACGTACGGACTCGTCACCAACTCAAGAACAAGACTTCCAGAATATTCAGCGCGAGTCTTAAAACTTAAAATGTAGCTATATGCGGTGGAATCTTTGTAAAATACGCTCAGTAGAAGTCATGAGAAGCCATTTTACAAATTATGGACACAAGTTGTCCGCAGACGTCGGTTCTCCTTTAAAGACCTGTCGTACACTTAAGGATCGCTTGCATAAATTGTCCATCCTATCATCTCACAAGCAAAATGATTTGTTTTGTTGCAGAGGGCTTGAAGGACTACTTCTGCAAATTCGGAGAGGTGAAGGAGTGTATGGTGATGCGCGATCCTATCACCAAAAGGTCGAGGTAAGAAGGGGCTGAGGGGGTGTGTACCACATTGTCCAATCACTAAATAGGACCATGATATGCTCTCTTGGGGTCGATTCTCATTTATGTTCTTTCTGATCACTCCCAAGGGGGTTCGGGTTTGTCACATACGCAGACCAGGCCGGTGTGGAAAAGGTGCTGGCCCAAAACAGACACGAGCTGGACTCCAAAACTGTGAGTTTGACCTCTTTTTTTTTAGGGTGCTACTCACCATTGTAACTTTTCCAAATGTGTGTTGCATGTTTTCCTCTTCAGTGCATCTAGCCACCCACCGTATGGCTTGTAAAGTTGAGGAGTACTTTTTTTTTTGGGGGGGGGGAGAACCCCTGCCCTCGTACTACCCCCACCCCATCCCTTCTCTCTGCTCATTTCCCCCCTCCAAATCCTGGTTCACGGCGCCAACATGAAAGCGTTCTTTCTTGGTCTCCATTGCCATGGTTACCTGGGGGATTTGAATGGGGTCGTACCCCCCGCCCCACCTAATGCAAAACCTTCTTCGTGTTGACGCAAAGTTTTTCTTTTTGTACCAAAATGTTTTCTTGTTGTCCTCAGTGAGGGCAAAGGGGAGTCAGAAGAAAAAGAAATGAGTTGTTGAGTGGCACTCGTGAATTCCTGCTCGTTCGGTTTTAATTACCGTTCATGTAATTTCCCCCTCCTACACATGTAACATGTGGGCACTCAACAGTGTTCGGAAATGTGTCACACGCAACCTACATGTGTGATGCTGTGACACAATCCGTTTCAATCGAATATGGAGGTGTGAATGTTGCAGTCTTGGTCATGTAGATTAGTTGTTGTTAGCTTGTGCTATTTCCTAACCGCATGTACACACATAACAATAGGATGATTTAAGAGTGAAAATGAGAGGCACAGCGTGGGGGCCCAAGGGTGGAGAAAGGTAATGTTGGTTAGTTGTCGGAGCAAGCCTGTTGCCGGGGGTGACGCCAGCCGCTGGAGACAGTGCTGTAAGTACACAGCCTGTTGGGATTTATGTCGCCATAACAACTTCTCGCCTATTTTGCATTCGTTTAAGAACAACTTTAAGCGAGCGTATGAAGGAGGGATACGGATGCACAGTTACGCGTTAGTGAATTGGATTGAATAAAAAAGTGTCGTATAGTTTGTATTTTAGTGTGGAAAGAATACAACTGTCATGAATTCATTGGAAATGTCAAACTAATGTTTTGAAAGCTCATCCATGCGTGGATTCGTGTGATGCGAACGCTTGGTTAGAGGTGGAAGCTTTGAAACGTGAATTTTTGCACACCCTGACTGTTGTTCGTTTTTGGAAACCGTTAGAAACTGAAATCGCCTTTAAGGACAACCGACGGACAAGTTGTGTCCATAATTTGAAAAATCGCTTCAAATGAGTCATACTGAGCATATTTTAAAAAGATTCCACCGCATATAGCTATATTTTACCTGAATATTCAGGAAGTCTTGTTTTGGAGTGGGTGACGATTCCTGACGTCACGGAAGGAACGCCCCTGACCGAGAAAGGACGCACAATGCATTTTGCGGTACTTTGTTTGGTCTGAAAACTTCGTGTTGATGGGGAAATTAGAAGGAAAACACATAAATAACGCGATGGTGAATCGTTGTATGTTGCACTAAGACAACTTTGGTATTCACTGACACAGATTTCCAGGAGACAAATCACCCCATTTCTAATGGGGCTTTGGCGCCATCTTCTGCATTTCGTGGGTGCTACATTTCTGTCCAGATGCCTCAAAATGATACGGAAGGACTTCTTTAATCAATTGCAAACATGTATGCTTTCCTCTTCAGAACTATTTGAATCATCTTCATAACTGGATGAGTAACAAGAAAGCATCTTCTCCGAATCTGAAGCCATTGTTTTGATTCTCGAGCAAGGCAAGACGTCTTGGCATGACATCACGAACAAGGGGGCGGGACCTTCTGAAACTCGCCATTTCCGGAGTCATTTTGAACTAGTTTTTGGACACTTTAAGTCATTTTTATTGGTGTTTTGCATTTGACTAAAAATATCAGTCTGCATGTTTTGGGTATTTTAGATGCTATAAAATGTTTTTCTGATGTCAGTTAAGAAACAAAAAAGTGACGTCGGCTGTCCTTTAAATTCGAATTCTTCCCTTGCAACTGTACTGTAAAATGACAACAAATACCAGGCCGCATATTGTTTTTAGAACGAGGTTGTTGCTGGTTAGATTTCCTGCCAGAGCAGAAAATGGCCTTAGGGCAGCAGTGTGCTTTTTTTTTCTGGACACAGGAGAAGGGCACAACTGGTATTTGTTTTCTCGGGAGAAATGCTTCACTGGAAGCAGTTCAGGGAAGAGAGAACGAGCGAGATCAGTTTTTTTTTTGTTCTCATTTGTTTTAACCTGTTTTTAGACAAATTTGTTTTACATTCTGCTGCGTTAATACTAATAGTCGTCTTAAACTGCATTTGTCCAGACGGCTCGAATTGATACAGAAGGACTTCTTTAATCGATTGCAAACATTTATGCTTTCCTCTTCAGAATTATTTGAATCATATTCATAACTGGATGAGGAACAAGAAAGCATCTTCTCCTAATCTGAACCCTCTGAAGCCATTGTTTTGATTCTGGAGCAAGGCATTTTGTGGAGGAGTATCCTGGTGTGACGTCACGAACAAGGGGGCGGGACTTTCTGAATCTCGCCATTTCTGAGTTCATTTTTGTGGCAGTTTTGGTACACTTGAAGTTATTTTTATTGGTGTTTTTCATTTGACTAAAAATATCAGCCTGCATGTTTTGGGTATTTTAGATGCTATAAAACGTTTTTCTGATGTCAGTTAGGAAACAAAAAAATGGTGTCGGTTGTCCTTTAAATGAGTGTGAACCGAGAATGGTACCGAAATATGTCCACAAATAACATAAAAATAGACCCTGGATCTATACTCCACCTGTCCACTAACTTTGTTATCAATGTATTTAAGGCAAGTCCTTTTTCAGCCAAAAACACATAAATCCCTTGACCAAAACGTAACACCCATCGCAAAAGTAATCTCACTTTTTGGACCTTTAAATAACAAGTGTCAAAGTCAAGGCTGAGGGGCCAAATCTGGCCTGCCACATCATTTGATTCGGCCCGCGAAAGCAAATCCAACTTGTGGAATTCCATGATGCTTGCTAAAGTCTGTACATACATTTCAAATTGTCCCATATAAACTACAATAACAATCAGTATTTTGGATTTAGGATTTGGAAAACTAGTCATTCATTAATTTGTTGTGCAGAGATGAAACATTCTGAAGGTTTCCCCAAATTCTTAACGGCCCTGAGAGGAAACCGTAACTACGACAAAAAACGAGTTTGACACCCCTGCTTTAAATCAACTCACTTTTGATTTGATTGATTTATTTTTTCTACCGGGCGTACGCCACAAACGCTTTCATCTGCAGCCACACCGAAAACCGCATATGCCCAAACCAGCTGCCGTGCACCGAATGTCAGCGCACTTCTCTAATTTTCAAACACCTGGTTAGCACGAGCTGGCTGTTGGCCCCAGCGAGTTCTCCTAAAGATTAGCGGTTAATGCTGACGTGGTCAAGACTCGAACAAAAAGGGGGGGGTGGAGAAGTTGGAGGCGAAGAGGAGGGTGGGAGGGTTGCTGTAATTAGTATAGATCTGAAAAGCAACTAATCGGATTGAAGGAAACAAACTGGATTGGGCTTCTGAGGTCCACGCGCGGCCTCAGATGGGCGGATAAAGCCTGCATGGCTTCCGAAGGTGGATCCAGGCGCTATATGTGCACGCATGCCCTATTCCCCGGCCTGGCACAGTAAAAAAAAAATAAAAAATCTTGGCTATAGAGGTTGGGTGTGGTATATTTGGGGTGGGGGTCCTCATTAGCAAGCATCGCTAATTACAGTAAAGTCTCGTTATATCGATATCGGATATATCGATAGTCCCGGTTATATCGATACTATTTCTATGCACGCAAGGAGAAAATTACATGCAAACAGGGTCGGATATATCGATAGTCCCGGTTATATCGATATTTTTTCGGACTCCCTTGAATATCGATATAACGAGACTTTACTGTACTTGAAGTTCGCCGACTGACCAAGATGGGTCCCGACCAAATCCCTTTTTATACTTATGTCTCATTTTGCCTGTAGCTGTTTTGTTGTTGTGACTGAATGTGATAATGCCATGATAAAGGGACTGGTGGTGGTGGTGGTGGGGTTTTGTTACAAGTGTGCTCACACGCTACATGTGGAGGTGCCGTAATGAGCGAGTCAAAGCACGCGTTACGTACGTTAATGCTTATGTTGCCGCTACATTTATCCGGATGCTTGTGTATACAGTATGCGGGGTCCTTGGGGGTAGCACGGGAGCCCTAGTTCCTCAACGGGCCCATCTGTTTTGTACTCTTTGTCCTGTAAATTAATGAAATCAGAGGGGCCGCCTGCTGGGACGGCCCCCGCTGCACCGCTACGCTGGACAGGCCCACTTTCTCATGAACCGACTGTTTTCCAAATGAATGCTTTTTCTTTCTCCCCGTGCATTTATTTTCCTTGATTTTAGACCTGTTATGGTTACCGGATGGAAGTTGTTTGTATTTTTTTTTTTAGGGGAGAGTTATGTGTTCGATTGAGGTTCTATTTTTTGTTTTCCAGTCTGTTGCAATGGTGAACACGCCAGGCCACGTGAGGTGACTATTGGTTGTAGATTAGTCCTAAAAGCCGAGCTACTAAAAAAAATAAATCATATTGCCATCCATCTCTTTGCGGAGTAGCTTGAGCACGAGTTGGGTGTTACAAAGTGGGGCGTTAGTCAGAGCATTATGACAACACTCAGTTATAACTCTTTTGAAGGCGAATTGCTTTCTTCCCCCACGGTGTGCGTGATTAGCCACATTTTCACCAGTTGACTGTTACATGGTCCAAACGCTTCTA
Source organism: Hippocampus bargibanti (assembly GCF_051943395.1). Classification (NCBI taxonomy): domain Eukaryota; kingdom Metazoa; phylum Chordata; class Actinopteri; order Syngnathiformes; family Syngnathidae; genus Hippocampus; species Hippocampus bargibanti. The sequence goes on along the minus strand of NC_142745.1, from coordinate 2,550,707 downwards.
AAATGTCAAGCCTTCTCCGTTCAAGACGTGAAGAGCTATTTCTGAGTGTTGCCAACAGTGACCTGGCTAAGCCATTTTACTTTTTTTTGCTTTTGTGGCCTGTCTTGTCTTCCTGGAGGCTAATGCGGCCATCTTAATAGATGCTTTAGTTTTCGATTGTCGGAGCCTTCCTCTGAGTACCGCCAGTTGTAGAAATTACATGTTAGATGCATTCTGTTTTCTCGCTAAAGTGGAATGATTATGACTTTTTTTTTTTATAATCGCATGGCATGACTGCAGTAGCCAATCGTAGCGCTACAATAAGATGCATTAGGCCTAACCTCGTCATAACCGTCTGTACCGGATTAGGCTGTTTTTTTACTCCAAGGTCTCCTTATCATTATTTTTCAGTATATATGCACGATTCTGCTCAATACAACACTGGAATGAAAACATGAGTACATTTAGAGATGTTCCTCATCCGATTAATATTAAAAAAAGTGTAAATTTATTAGCGTATTTTCTGTACTATAAGGCATAACGCATTCAACGAATGACATATTTTAAAACTTTCTAAGGCACACTGGATTATAAGGTGCATAGTCAGCTTTAGAAAAAATTGAAGGCTTTTATGTGCGTCTTAAAATGCGGAATTTGCACTTTATTATATTACAGTAAAGTCTCGTTATATCGATATTCTCGGGAGTCGGAAAAAATATCGATATAACGGAACTATCGATATATCCGATCCTGCGGCATGTAAATTTTCCCCTTGAGTTCATAGAAATAGTATCGTAATAAGCAGTACTATCGATATAACCGATATCGATATAACGAGACTTTACTGTATATTGAAAAGATACGAAGTAATGTAATCTATCTGCGGACAGTTACCGTATTTTCCGGTGTATAAGGTGCACCCAAAAGCCTTCATCTCTTTGAAAAGACGACCCTATACAAGCAACATCCGACTTACGACCAGGTCGACTTACGACCACCCGTACTTACGACCACGACCTCCAGACCCTATTTTTACATTTTTAATTTGACACCTGGCACCGCAACGCGCTAGCAGGCCGGCAACGTGTACGGCAATTTTGGCCAGCCAGCATCTCACTCTCGCACAGCAATCGACCGCGTGATGGCACCAGAGAGGGGGTGTTTGCGAGTCATTTAGCCTCCGAGTCTCTATTCAAAATATTGAATGGATTTTGATTTAAGACTATTTCAACTTACGACCGTTTGGTCGGAACGGAACTCGGTCGTAAATCGGATGTTACCTGCATTTGGAAAAAGTTTGAAGACACAACATTCATTGAAAAATCACCGGACGATGTGTACCTACTCCAATTGCGATCTTGTGTCTCTCACTCACACAAACACAGCTTACTTATTCTGTTTTTTTTTCTTCGCATTACACCTCACAGGTGACCTTTGCTCCAAGTAGTTACGTATTGAATTTGGGTCATTTTTAGTCAAAGTACTCATTTCCAGAACGAATTGGTGAGAGCTTATTGGCACCTGCAATCTTCAAAATAGTAATCCCAAATAGGAGCTTCAAGTCCGGGAAGGAATGTCATGCGGTCGCTTCCTGTCACCAAATGTGCGTGTCCTTGTCACCTCGGCGTACGCTGTCTCGGAAGCTCAGACCAGCTGGAGGTGACACGAGGCTTCTTGTCTTTTGTCTTACTTGAAGCCACAAAGTCACCCAGCAATCCCTCCCCAAGGGCACGGCTGCCGCCTGGTAGTTACCCAGCTTCGTGCTCTCCAAGTAGCCGCAAAGACACTTAAAGGTCCTCCAAGGATATTTTGGTCTGAGGAGTTGGCATCAGAAGCCAGGAATGATCACAGGAGAGTGATGAATACAGTACGTGAATATTGCTCGCTCTCATATCGTACTCATTGCTCACTTTTCGAGTGCGTGTTGTTTGGCTCTTTGATAGGCTCCTTTTGGTTGCCAATATAAATTCAACGCCCGTGTGAGACACAAGGGGTTTCTCTTCACACATCCAATTATTAGAACAAAGATGGAAGCCTAAGACCTTAATACACTACAAGGTTCTGTGACCTAAAAAAAAAAAATCAGCTCTTGTTGGCTTCGGGTGAGAATAACACAAGATTCCACGCAAATTTGAAATGCCAGGCCAGGCTTTGCATATTTAGCATTATTGCGGGCCGGCTCATTCAAAACTCATTTGCTTCTAAATTTATCTCTAACCTTGACCACTGCTCAGACATTCCAGCGGGGGCGAAATATGGATACATCAAATCTTGTTAATCCTAAATGGAGGTTGTCTGGATTTGTCAGTGTGAAGAATCCTTCGGAAAATCGGAATCTTACACGCACGCGCGTTGGTTTTCGAATGCCCATGGCCATACCCTTGTCTTGTTTGGGGTCCGGATGAATCTGTTTATTAATACACTACTAGGAATAATACAAAGCGTTTAAGCCAATGTGTATCTTGTTCACCACACACCCTTGTGTTTGGATGTTTGGGGTGCTCACATCCACAAGGGCCTACTATACATTCTTGAGCATTAGCATATATTCTATTTCTGGTTGTGTTGCCCTTCATATACGCTCAGTGACTTAACTACGCCGTGTTTCTTGGAGAAATGAGCAAATCTTCGAGGATGAATTCATTTTTGTATGCAAGGCTCACAGAAACAGCATTTTTTTCAAGGTTCCTAAAAAAAAACTGCATTCACCACCAAAAACAGATTGAATGTCATGTTAGTTTAGCTTTTCATAACCACACGTCACTCATTCCATAGCATTTGCATTTTTGTTGAAAAGTATTTTATGTTTCCTTAACTGGGTACCCTCTATTTGGAAAATGGCGCAGAAAATGTAAATATATACATAACAAGCTGCACGGAGTTAGTTATACAGTAGAAATACCCAGTGGCGAGCCGTGCATTTCACATCCACAGTTTACTAATAAGTTAAAACTGCAAAACTGGACTCTGTAACTCCAGAATGTGAAAAAAAAGACTTTGCTGTGAACTGAAAACCATTTTCTTTCATGTCTCCCGCACAGATCGACCCAAAAGTGGCTTTTCCTCGCCGTGCTCAGCCGAAGGTGAGTGCGCCATGCAACGCCAAGTGATGTCATGTGTTAGCCATAATCGCTCAGCTCTGTGGTTGGTTAGGATTAGCGTCGGTCACATGATGGAGGAGAGGCGGCAATCCACTTGACCGGCCTGACACTGTGACCCTGTCACCCTGACCCCGCCTCCCCCATCCCTCTCGCTCTTCTCCCGCCACCAGTCTGCGTTCACGCAGATGCACTGCCATTTTGTGTGTGGAATTATATGAATGGACACACACATAGCACGTGCACTCGCACACGCTTAAAGGACAACCGACATCACTTTTTTGTTTCCTAACATGACATCAGAAAAACGTTTTATATCATCTAAAATACCCAAAACACGCAGTATGATATTTTTAGTCAAATGCAAAACACCAAAAAAATGACTTAAAGTGTCCGAAATCTGCAAAAAATGTAGCTGCGAATTGGGCATTTTCAGAAAGTCCCGCCCCCAGTTCGTGACGTCACGCCAAGACATCTTGCCTTGCTCGAGAATCAAAACAATGGCTTCAGATTTGGAGAATATGCTTTCTTGTTACACATCCAGTTATGAATATGATTCAAATAGTTCTGAAGAGGAACGTATAAATGTTTGCAATCCATTAAATAATTTATAACGTGTCATTTTGAGGCATCAGGGGTGGGAAATGTTGCACCAAAAAGGCAGAAAATGACGACAGAGCTCCGTGTAAGGAATTAAACAGCCCGTTTCCACAGGCTGATTAATTCCTTACATGGAGCTTTGTCACCCTCTTCTGCCTCTTTTTGGTTCTACATGAAGTTTTCAGACCAAACAAAGTACAGCAAAATGCATTGACGTGATGGAAGGACTGCTACAATGTGTCCATTTTTCGGTCAGGGGCATTCCTTCAGTGACGTGGGGTGAGGACTCGTCACCAACTCAAAAACAAGACTTCCGGAATATTCAGCGCGAGTCTTAAAACGTAAAATATAGCTATAAGCGTTGGAATCTATGTAAAATACACTCAGTAGAAGTCATTTGAAGCCATTTTACAAATTATTGACACAACTTGTCCGGAGATGTCGGTTGTCCTTTAATATTTAGTTCATTTAGCTTGCTTGAATGTTAGCATCATCAATGATTAAAACAATGCTCCACTCCCCTTTTTTGTGTTTGTAGTTGGTCACCCGAACAAAAAAGATCTTTGTTGGAGGTCTCTCGGTCAACACCACCATTGAAGACGTGAAGCAATACTTTGACCAATTTGGAAAGGTAAACTTGAAATAATTCTTTTAATTTGGAAACTGACGCCCCCCCCCCTTTCCTGTTGATGCTGTTCTGTTGTTTGATTTTTTTTTCTCCCCTCTCTCCCCTTAAAAATTGACATTGAATTTCTTTGCCGCGTTTACTCAGTCCACCTCGAGGCGTCTGCCGAATTATCATTTCGAAGGGCAGGGTGTGGGGGAGAGTGGGTGGAGGGATTTAAGGTCACCGTGTAGAGGAAAGCTGAATGGAAAGTGGTTAGATAAAATGAATTCCGGGTCTGATCTTATGCAATTTTGAATCATCTCACTTAGCGCACTGCTTCTTTGAATGAAATGTGCTGCAAGACAAACACACGCTGCGGAGACAGATGCGCGGCTAAGGGGAGGGAGGAGAAGAGGGTGGGAGGGTGATGGCGGGGGATCTGAAAGGAAAGAAGCAACCCCCTATTGAGTGAGAGGGAGGGGGACTCGGAAGGGTTGAAGGGCAGAGAAAAGGAGGAATGTTGGTATATTGCGGAAGAAATGTACGCTTGAATGGGGGGGGGGGGTCTGATTGGCTAGAAATGCACCGAAATATCCATCTCGCATGCAATAAGGGGTTACTTTTTACTATTTGGGTGACTTGCTTGGATGAAAGTGTGTGGCTGAGACTCTTTTAAGGACTTCAGGCTTTTTTTTTCCGAATAACTCACCAAATGCAACAGCTGCTCCTTTCGACCCTCCTCCCACCACCTCCAATACACCCCAAGCCCCCTTCCCCACACACAAACATCACATTTTACCCCAAAAATCAGCACCACAGATGCTTCTCTCCATCACACACACACACACGCACACACACAATCACACAAACACACACACGCACACATTCCTGTTTCAACTGTTTTGTGAGGTCCGGATAACTCCAGATAAGGAGTGAGGACAACAGTTGCTGATAAGTTTAGCGAAGAACTAGTGTTACATTTGAAGAGTAAATGTCACCCCATTTCCCACTTCAACTTCTTTAAAAACAAAGCAATAAAAAGTGGACTTGAAACTGAAAGGAGTGAGGTTTCTGAATGGGTACATTCAAAGTCCTCACCCCTGTAGTGAATTTGGTTAAAATATTGTTTTACTTTTTGTGGTCTGAACATTTTCTTCTCATTAACCACACACACGCGCACACACATATAAACACACACAGTGAGTAAAAAGTGTGTGTATCCGAGTGAAATGAAAATACACACCAAAAAATAATGTGGGGTGAATTTGTGAGGCCCTCTCTGAAACTTTAACAGATGCACATACAGACCCTCTAGAAGCCTTTAGAATGAAAAACTTGTGAGGACCGGCCAAAAGATCCTCACTTGTCAAAAATGTCCTCGCTACGTATGGTATAAAATGTTAGTGGTCCTCACAAGACTAGTCATGCAAACACACACACACATACATACACACACACACACATACTGATCAAGTTCCATAGCTTGTTGCTGTGGTGACCCGCTTTTGTCCATTGTCCCACAGTAATCCAATGTTGTCATTCTTTTTTTTCATTTGGGGTTGCTAAGTGTGTATTTGCATGAATGGAAAAGAGGTGTGTGTGTGTGTGTGTGTGTGTGTGCGTGTGTGTGTGTGTGTGTGTGTGTGTGTGTGTGTGTGTGTGTGTGTGTGTGTGTGTGTGTGACAGTAACACAGTTTTGGCTTTGAGCAGAGGTGAGCTTGCATACATTTGTGTAGACAAAAAAAGAGCACAACTCGCAGTCAATGATCCAGCAAATGTTACGGGTTTCCGTTGTCAAAAAGTCTGCTTAAATTATCTAAAATTGGACATGGCTTTGTGCTAAAGGCCTAATATGTTTGTCTCACTTGGCCTATGAGTCAGGGCTCGAAGCATATTTTAGGCGCTGATTTGATTCAAGGGATGATGTCGAAAGCATTTTTTTTAACAGCAGTTTTGTTGACATCCGTAGGGCCCATAAACGGAAAGGATGCTAAAATATCCAACCTGCACCGGACCGCTCTCAAACAAACATGCAGTCATAGGATAATGCAGACAAAATAATACAAGTTTCACTTTCATTTTACAGTTCAAATGATATTTTCTTTTTGTATATGCAATACTTTTTTTTTTCATTTTGACCTCTCACTCACCTCTCTCAATTTTGCTATTGTAGATTGCAAATTTCCCAATTGCGGGACTACTAAAGGGTTTCTGATTCTGACAATACATTCTATTTGGGTTACTTCCGGGTTGAGTGAATGCTGGCGCGTGTGGCTGCCCCTGCTTACCCACAGAAAAACGGATCCTGTGACTGTAAAGTGACCTTGAGAGTTTTGAAAGGCGCTTATCAATGAAATGTATTATTATATTGATTTATATGGCGCTTTAACAACAGCTGAAGCTGTAACAAAACGCTTAACATGGACAGCTATTGTATACAAGAAATAAAGCAGTCACAAAAATAGTAGAGCCTCATTTAGAAAAAAAAGTGGGTTATGACGGGGTAAGAAATTTGCAGCGCTCCCCTTGTCATTCAAGATAATGTCACCCACTGTCTTGTTGGTCTTGTTTATGTCAATGAATCGCTGATAAATAAAAATACATATCTTAAAATTGTACAGAAAGTGTTTTCAAAATCTGTTTTGGGCTAAGCAGCTTGCACACACGCACGTGGTTAGGCTGTTCTGACATGACTAAGTCTTCTCCTTGCATGAATATTGACAGCATTTTTTTTGGTTCTTTTTATGTGCTGTCTGGTTTCATTTTGGCCACACTGTAGTGAAACCTTGACAAGAAATTCTCGTTTTTTAGTTGGTTGTTGCTATGTAAACAGTAGAGTCAAAAGACTGTGTTGGATAACCTGAGAGAACAAGCAGACATTGCGCACGCTCCTCTGAGGTTCTTTAAAAAAAACTTATGTCGCCCCCTACTGGCCCGGCATACACATAAAAAAATTGAGTTGGTTTTGCTGATGTTATTTATTGTTATTTTTTGTCTTGTAAACACACTATTAATCGGGTTGTTTGTTGCTGTCAAATCAGGATTACATGTGTGACACGTGCAAAACCCAATTTTTACAAGTGCCAGTTTCATGTGTCATGGTAGTCTTGAGACTTTTGAAAGGCGCTTATAAATGAAATGTATCATTATGTTATTATTATCTTTGATGTTCCCCAAAATGCTTGCAGCTCTGTGGTGGTTACAGAATCTCATATCAAAATCCAGCGCTGACTCCACAGAATAAGGGGAATATTTGGACTGCTCGATGCATGAGATTGAAGCTGTATCATGCGTAGCGCCAATCTCGCAGCGCATTCCTGCTGAGCGGGAGGTATTTCTTGTTTATTATCTGAGCCTGGTTACAAGGTGCAGGTTGGGATGGAGTAGGACTTGCTGTCCTGTTTGTTTTCATACTGTGGCACCGCCTCGAAAAGAAAACACCGAATCTGCTGCGTTTTGTGCAACTCTTTGATGCATACTGAAGTTTGTTTCCTTAAAGGACAACCGACATCACTTTTTTGTTTCCTAATTGGATTGGATTGGATTGGATTTGCCTTTATTAGTCTCGCAATGGAGAAATTTACATTTCACAGCAGCAAAGTTATGAAAGAAATGAAAGACAATTGACATCAGAAAAACGTTTATAGCATCTAAAATACCCAAAACACGCAGGATGATATTTTAGTCAAATGCAAAACACCAGTAAAAATGACTTAAAGTGTCCAAAATCTGCAAAAAATTGAGCTGCGAATTGGGCATTTTCAGAAAGTCCCGCCCCCAGTTCATGACGTCACGCCAAGACGTCTTGCATTGCTCGAGAATCAAAACAGTGATTATATGATTTTATATATATATATATATATATATATATATATATATATATATATATATATATATATATATATATATATATATATATATATATATATATATATATATATATATGATTCAAATAGTTCTGAAGAGGAAAGCGTACATGTTTGCAATCGATTAAAGAATTTATTCCGTGCCATTTTGAGGTATCTGGGGGCGGGAAATGTAGCACCAAAAAGAGGCAAAAAATGGCGACAAAGCTCCGTGTAAGGAATTAATCAGCCCGTTTCCACAGGCTGATTAATTCCTTACACGGAGCTTTGTCGCCCTCTTCTGCCTCTTTTCCAAATGCATTGATGTGATGGAAGGACTGCTACAATGTGTCCTTTTTTCGGTCATGGGCGTTCCTTCAGTGACGTAACGTACGGAATCGTCACCAACTCAAAAACAAGACTTCCGGAATATTCAGCGCGAGTCTTAAAACGTAAAATATAGCTATAAGCGGTGGAATCTATGTAAAATACGCTCAGTAGAAGTCATTTAAAGCCATTTTACAAATTATGGACACAACTTGTCCGGAGACGTCGGTTGTCCTTTAAGCACACTTCCGAAAGCAAATCTTTACAACTCTGTTTTGTCACAGCGGAGGGAAATGGCTATTCATTATAATATGCCAGTTGTGTGAGTTTATTTGCAGTGTACATACAGAGAGTATGTTATTATCTTTTAGCTTGTAGGACTGTGGTGGCCATGTTTGTATTCAGATTTAGCGTACTTGAGTAGAACCATGGGGGGAAAAAAGCTGGATGCACATTAGTTGTCGATGGAGAACAGAGTGCCGAGATAAAAGGAAAAAAAAAGCAGCATGGACAAGGCAGACGGGAAAAGTTGGGACTCCACTCACCCATATGAGCCAACAATTATGAGGCTTGACTGAACACTTTGTCTGCTGGCCTGTTTAGAGAGCTGTCCGGAGAGAGCGTGCAAGGATGAAAGAGGGAGACGTGAGGAGTGGGAGGGGGTGAACGCCACCCTTCATATTCTACTACATATTGAACGCTTGTTTTTGTTTTTGCATAAAAATCTTTACCTAAAAGAAAAAAAAAACGGAATACTTTTCATCTATCTGGATCATTTGGTCATGCGTCAATCTTCTTGATGCTACTGCAATGACGACTAGCTCGAGATTGAGCTGCCGCTAAACCAATCTCGGTCCTCCCGCAACTATCCAATCAGATTGTCCGAAAGCACCCGAGATTGTGAACAATGGAAATCGGGTTTGGCAAGGGCAAGGGGCGAGTGTAAGCTCATACACGTGACAAGTTCTTTTCATGAAATAGTCCATTATTGTCTGTGGCAATTCAGTGTTTTGTTTCTTTTTACATAATCATCATTTTTTTCCCGCTTCCATTTGCAAACTTCCCCATTTTTTGGACGATTAAAGGCTTTCTGATTCAGATTCTCTCTGATTCTGATCTCAGGATTTGTCTGTACTGTAAATAATTCAGCCTTCGCTTGAAAAACCAGCGCGCCATGCTAACCTAGCATAAATAGTTATGATGCTACCAGGATGACATGATCAAATGATGGCTTGCAGATGTCCATTTACCGTCCTGTTCCTTGGGATCTCTGATGTGTCATTGAGTATGGACGGGTGGACGAACGGAGAGGACAGAATAAACTCGTTGAAGGACTGCTGGAGGAGGGGCGGGGCGAAGGCTATGTGGGTTCATGCAGGGGTGCTATCTATTAAGATAGATGGGAGTCAAAAAGGGTCATGGAGACTGTGAAAGCAACCTTGGTCCTCTCTGTTTCCATCCACCGCACATCTAAGCTACCGTCTTTTCCGGTGTATAAGGCGCACACCCATTGATTGAATGGTGTATTGTCAAACTTGTTCCAGTTATAAGGCATACCGGAGTATAAGACGCACTTTCAATGAATAATTAAAGGACAACAGACACCTCCGTAATTTGTAAAATCACTTCAAATGACTTCGACTGATCGTATTTTACAAAGATTCCACCGCATATAGATATATTTTACCTTTTAAGACTCGCACAGAATATTCAGGAAGTCTTGTTTTTGAGTTGGTGACGATTCCTGACGTGATGTCACTGAAGGAATGCCCCTGACCGAGAAAGCGACACACAATGCATTTTGGTTACTTTGTTTGGTCTGAAAACTTTGTGTTGATGACGAAATTAGAAGGAAAACACATAAATAACGCGATGGTGAATACTTGTGTGTTGCACCAAGACTACTATTTGATTCTAGTTGACACAAATTCCCAGCAGACAAATCAGCCCATTTCCAACGGAGCTTTGGCGCCATCTTGTGCATTTTCTGGGACGCTACACATCAGTCCTGATGGCTCGAATTGATCTGGAAGGACTTCTTTAATCGATTGCAAACATTTATGCTTTCCTCTTCAGAAATATTTGAATCATATTCATAACTGGATGAGTAACAAGAAAGAATTTTCTCCAAATTTGAAGACATTGTTTTGACTCTCGAGCATCGCAAGACGTCTTGGCGTAACGTCACGAACAAAGGGGGCGGGACCTTCTGAAACTGGCCATTTCCGGTTTCATTTTGAAGTCGTTTTGGGAGACTTTAAGTCATTTTTAATGACGTTTTTCATTTGACTAAAAATATCAGCCTGCATGTTTTGGGTATTTTAGTTGCTAGAAAACGTTTTTTCTGATCTCAGTTCGGAAACAAAAACATGGTGTCGGTTGTCCTTTAAGTATATACATAGATAAAAGTTTTCCAAATATACGGCACATTACATTATAAGGCGCTACAATTGAGGATGAAATTATGCACTACTACTGCAGAGTGGAAATGACAATCGGTGGCTGCTGAAAGTAGTTGTGAGACCTCAATATGACTTCACACATAAGCCGCACCTGTGTATAAGGCGCAGGATCATCTTTTGAAGAAAATTAAGGCTTTTGGATGCACCTTATACACCGGAAAATACGGTAGCTTGCAAACATTTTCAACCAACGCAAAGACATTCACAGGCTCAGTCGGTCAGCCGGTTCATCATCCGAATTAACGGTTCGAAAGCAAACGTCTTGGTCTCTGCCACTCTCGTTACGCCGTTTTGAGTTTCAGTGCTGCTCCGGCCTCATGAAAATAGCCATGTCGTCACCCCCCCCCCCCATATGTGTTGTACGTACGTTCTATGTCTTAACATTTTCACCGACTGATGATATTGTGGGCTAAATGATTTCTTATTGACGCTGAGCAGCCCGAACAACAGAAAATAGAAATAGGCCGAGGATGCCAAAACAAGCAACCTATTCGATTTTAGGTCGTTAGTCACCTGCCTTTAAGATCAGACAGACTACACGAGTGGCTTTCGACACCGTCAGATGTTTCCAAACTTTTGCTGCCAAGCAAAGGGCAGGCAAGCAGGGGTGGTGGTGGCGGTGCTGCTGGGTTGGGGATTTGGTGGTGCAAAAGGGGAGGAGGCGGAATATGAATAGGCCTGTGGAATGAGTGTGAATAGGAAAGTCGAGGGAGAAAGAAGAAAAGCAGCTCATGTTGACAAAGGCCCTTGTTCATTCTTTTTTTTTTTTTCAAATGCAAAGTGTTTGTCAGCAAATTTTCCAATGTTCAGTCAAAACTTTCTCCTCTTTTTTATTTGGCAATACACTACACCCTCTTCCCCCCAAAATTGAAATGAGGTTCGTGCAGCTGTGATCTTCTAATTGAAATTCTTTACGTCTCCAAGGCAATTGTAAACTTTGTGGAGAAAACCGGAGCTGAAAGTGCGGGGAATACAAGGACAAAAGAGGGGAGACCCACACACACACACACACACACACACACACACACACACACACACACACACACACACACACAAAACCCCCCTCTTGTGATATCTCGCGGTCATTGCTGATTAAAAATGTGGATTTCAAGTTACACGCGCACACTTTTTTTGGACCTCATTCTGTCTATTCTCCTTCGTCACCTGTCACCCCTCCCTGTCCTTCCACCCTCTCCATCTGTTCCCCCCCCCTCCCTTCTTTCTCCAATGCTAAAGAGGGACAATGGCACCCCATGCTGTGTGATAGTGTGTGTGTGTGTGTGTGTGTTGATGTCAAAGCCCACCCTTTGCTTTGTTCTCACAGGTCGACGATGCCATGCTTATGTTCGACAAAACAACCAACAGACACAGAGGTGCGTATAGAGTAGCACACAACTACACTGACACAAATTCAAGTCATTGGTGCACGGGACCTTAGGAAGAGTCCTCGTGGGAGAATTGGAGGGGGTGGAGGGCCTGAAAAAAAAAAATCTTCAGGAATATTCATGCGCTTTTTCCACTCTCTACTCCTCCCTGCTTCATTTATCTCTGTCCTCTCCCAGCAAGGCCAAAGTGGCGCGCCTGCTGAGGGTCGCAATAAAGGGTCAGATTGGTTCCGGGCGAGGATTGAGCTCAATGAGATGAGTGAGGAAGAAGGGGGGGGGGGGGAGCCGGATGTATTAGATGTGGGGGGGGGGAAAGGGGGTGTGGCCGGTTGAGGTTAATTCAGGTATGGAACAGCCATCGTATCAACAACAGATGATTGACAGGCGAGCAATGTAACGATGGTTTCATGTTGCTGCCATCCTGCTGTGATGAAGGTTGAGGAGAGTTTTAATGGACGCCTGTCACTCCCCGTACGGTCTATTCCTGGACGCATGTCATGAGTCTATAATAGTCTTGTTCTTCATTGCAAGCAAGATCGAGACCCGTGTTCTCGGGGTAAATTTGTTCAATCTCATCTGAGATATTTAAAGGACAACCGACGTCTCCCGACAACTTGTGTCCATAATTTGTAAAATGGCTTCAAATGACTTCTACTGAGCGTATTTTACAAAGATTCTACCGCATATATCTAGATTTTACGTTTTAAGACTCGCGCTGAATATTCCGGATGTCTTGTTTTGACTTGGTAACGAGTCCTCACGTTTCGTCACTGAAGGAACGCCCCTGACCGAAAAAAGGACACATTGTAGCAGTCCTTCCATCACGTCAATGCATTTTGCTGTACTTGTTTGGTCTGAAAACTTCGTGTTGCACCAAAAAGAGGCAGAAGACGCCGACAAAGCTCCGTGTAAGGAATTAATTAGCCTGTGGAAACGGGCTAATTAATTCCTTACACGGAGCTTTGTTGCCATTTTCTGCCTCTTTTTGGTGCTACATTTCCCGCCCCCAATACCTCAAAATGACACGGAATAAATTCTTTAATCGATTGCAAACACGTATGTTTTCCTCTTCAGAACTATTTGAATCATATTCATAACTGGATGAGTAACAGGAAAGCATCTTCTCCGAATCTGAAGCCATTGTTTTGATTCTCCAGCAAGTCAAGACGTCTTGGGGTGACACCACGAACAAGGGGGCGGGACCTTCTGAAACTGGCCACTTCCGTTTTGAATTTTTTTGCGGTTTCAGCACACTTGAAGTCATTTTTATTGGTGTTTTGCATTTGACTAAAAATATCATACTGCGTGTTTTGGGTATTTTACATGCTATAAAACGTTTTTCTGATGTCAGTTAGGAAACAAAAAAGTGACGTCGGTTGTCCTTTAAAGCTGTCAAAATGGAGTGTTTTTTTTTTTCACAAGGGAAGCTTACGCGCAGGCGTTTGTGTTTGTAAGTCGATCTCGAGTTTATACACTCCTTTTTAACAGAAAATTGGGGTGTTACAAGAGTGTTTTTATGTCCTCCAGGCTTTGGTTTTGTCACTTTTGAGAACGAAGACGTGGTCGAGAAAGTGTGTGAGATTCATTTCCACGAGATCAACAATAAAATGGTAGGCAAGCAAAGACGAAACACACAAATACATTTGAAACAATGACAGCTGCACAATTATAAAGTCAATATAAATGATCAATATATTTTGCTTTATCGCCACCACTACCTTGATGATAATCATTCTTTTATTTCAAATGCACTTTGATACACGTTGTTAACAACATCGGACATACTGCATATTACAGTGTTCCGAAAGTGTTCAATAGAATTATCAAAAATGTCTATAAACGTTACATTCATGTCCATAGATTTTCATACCTCGGCGGCATTTGTCATTTTATTTTAGTATCTCCGATATGATATCCCCCTCCCCCACTCTCTGTGTGCTATAGGTAGAGTGTAAGAAAGCACAGCCAAAGGAGGTGATGACACCAACAAGTTCAGCCAGAGGTCGATCCAGAGTGATGCCCTATGGGATGGACGCCTTCATGCTGGGCATCGGCATGCTTGGTACGACTCACAACATGAATTTGGTGTTTTCCACTTGGACTGTAAAAAGGACATGAAAGTTGATGCGCGGGTGTTATGTATGAGTAAGAGGCTATTTTTTAAAATGTATATTTTAGAATACATTTAGCTAATATGAATGAAAATCATAAATCTGGAAAAGACCGTGACTGTCTACTGAGAAATGATTAGCGGGTGTTTGGTTCCCTCTAGTGGACAGTTTGAGGTGTGTTTGGACTAGCAGTTTTCACATGGAGAAAAGTTCAGTTGCACATAAGCAGATTGTCCTCATCTCGTTGTTGTTTTTTTATCCTCCTCTGACAGGCTACCCAGGCTTCCAGACCACCACATACACCAGCCGTAGTTACTCTGGAATTGCGCCAGGTTACGCCTACCAGTTTCCAGGTGAGTGTGTGTGTGTATGTCGTTTTTTTTCCACTTGGCACAGGCGAGTGACTAAGAAGAAAAGCCAAAGGATGCGAGTTGCGACATGTAGTTGAATCAACTTCAATGAGATCACAAAATGCGTTGGTAACAACAGAGCGCATGTGCACGCGCAAGAGAAGATACACACGCTCCTGTTTAAAGGACAACCAACATCACTTTTTTCTTTCCTAACTGACATCAGAAAAACGTTTTACAGGATCTAAAATACCCAAAACACGCAGTATGATACTCAAATGCAAAACACCAATAAAAATGACTTGAAGTGTCCAAAATCTGCAAAAAATTGAGCTGCGAATTGGGCATTTTCAGAAAGTCCTGCCCCCAGTTCGTGACGTCACGCCAAGACGTCTTGCATTGCTGGAGAGTAAAAACGATGGCTTCAGATTCGGAAAATATGCTTTCTTGTTACACATCCAGTTATGAATATGATTCAAATAGTTCTGAAGCGGAAAGCATACATGTTTGCAATTGATTAAAGAAGTCCTTCCGTGTCATTTTGAGGCATCTGGACTGTAATGTAGCGTCCCAGAAAAGAGGCAGAAAAAAATGGCGACCAGCTCCTGTGAGGAGTAAATCAGCCCGTTTCCACAGGCTGATAAATTCCTTCCATGGAGCTTGGACGTCCTCTTCTGGCTGTTTTTGGTGCAACATGACGTTTTCAGACCAAACAAGCACATCAAAATGCATTGACGTGATGGAAGAACTGCTACAATGTGTCACGGGCGTTCCTTCAGTGACGTCACGTACGGACACATACTTGTCACCAACTCAAAAACAAAACTTCCGGAATATTCAGCACGAGTCTTAAAAGGTAAAATATAGCTATATGCGGTGGAATCTTATTAAAATACGCTCAGTAGAAGTCATTTGAAGCCATTTTACAAATTATGGACACAACTTGTCCGGAGACGTCGGTTGTCCTTTAAACTTCACGTGGAGTCTCTGCTTGGCGACGGTCACTTTTAACACTATTCAGCGCAATTTTCGATGAATGTCTTCCAAACTCAACAACTTTTTCTTATGTCTGCTCAAATCTTTTGATCGTTTTATTTTATGACTTATGGAACCTGCCTCCTTTTCCCTCCATTCCTACCTTCCCGTCTTGCCCCGCAATATATCTTTTCAAGTAAAACCTTGATGTTCTGTGCGCTTCGTGTTTGTGTCCCGCTTGTGGCTCTGTAGTGCGGCTTGCGGATGGTGACCGTATTTACATAGCGCTCTCTTGACCTTCTTTGTTTCTAGAATTCCATTTAGAGAGGACCCCCCTCCTGACATCTTCCCATCCCCCTGAGCTAACAGGTTAGTCGATACCCGCTATATTTAACAGCCAGGAATCAATTCCCCAAATTTGATGTTATATTTCTAGAATGTGATTGAGACCTATGTCTACCTAAACAACAGAGTGGTGAAATGATTTTTATTTCTCTCACTCCATCTGAATCACATCTGTACTTCATTGCATTTTAATGAGATCCTGTTCCCACTTGCATTGTTAACGTTCCTCCATGACGCTGTTAATGCAGACTCAACGTGATATGCGTTCTTTTCAAATTATGATCCCCTTCTAGCGTTTCAGTGACCGTTTAATACTGCGCTCTAAACCCCCAATCCGGGGGGAGTATAGCGGGCCGTCGGGGTCAAGCAAATGTACACAAAGGGTCTAGAGATCCAAAAATGTTAAAATCCGGCTGAAACGACGACTGTGCCTATGTACATACTCCGCCGAGTGAGCATGACTTGTAATTGCACCTTTCTCTCACAAACCTTGTTTCGACAAACTGACGCTTCAATTGCTTTTGTTTTTAACTCATTACTGTCAGACATGTTCAATAATGTATCCACTCCAGTGCCAGGGTTTTTGTCATTTTCAGTCAAATTCCAGGACCCACAGAATATTGAGTTTTAGGACTAAATAAACATTCAATGCAGCGTAAGAAACCTTAGACTCATCAGAAAAAACAGAGTTAATTCCTAAGTTATGGGTCTGGAGTTATCTGAGCTTGAAATGAGGGTGGCTATACAAAATACAATCATACGTATTGATTTATATAGCGCTTTATCAACAGCTGAAGCTGTAACAAAGCGCTAACATGGACAAAAGGCAAATGCTGCCTCCTTGTGGAAGGGAAAAACATTGCCAGAGGTCTCACCAGCGCTTTATCTGCAACACTCCCGCAAGAAAAATCAAAACACGAACAAATTCAGGAATGGCACTCCACGTCATATTTTCAATTCCTGAATAAGTTCGTGGATTGCAGTGAATGAGTTAAATCTGTCGTTGGGGAAATTATTCGACATTTTCAGTAATTCTGTCCGTTTCTGTCACCTTTAGCTATTCCCTTGACTGCATACGGACCAATGGCGGCGGCGGCGGCAGCGGCAGTCGTTCGAGGTGTGTATGTGACAACAGCTAGCAAGTCGAATATTCAAGCGTGACCCGACTTCTGTGCTTCTTAGGCGCCACCCCTTCTCGCACAGCTGGATTTCTGAGTACAAGCAGCCCCGGACCAATGGCTGACTTGTACGCCGCAGCGAATCAAGACTCAGGAATAAGCAGCTACATTAGCGCGGCTAGCCCCGCCCCCAGCACAGGGTTCGGCCATGGTCTTGGGGTATGTCACTCATTCTACCTCCATGCCTGTAAATAAAAATAATTGATGCAACACGGTTCAAAAGACAGATTATCAAAGTTATCCGTCTTTCCTCCCCCCACGCATGCATCCGTCTTTAAAGGACAACCGACGTCTCCGGACAAGTTGTGTCCATAATTTGTAAAATGGCTTCAAATGACTTCTACTGAGCGTATTTTAATAAGATTCCGCCCGCATATAGCTATATTTGACGTTTTAAGACTCGCGCTGAATATTCAGGAAGTCTTGTTTTTGAGTTGGTGACGAGTCCTCACGTCACTGAAGGAACGTCTCTGACTGGGAAAGGACACATTGTCCTTTCATTCACGTCAATGCATTTTGCGGTACTTTGTTTGGTCTGAAAACCTTGTGTTGCACCCAAAAGCTGCCAGAAGATGGCGTCCAAGCTCCATATAAGGAATTTAGAAGCCTGTGGAAACGGAGGTGGCCACAGGAGGTCGGCATTTTGTGCCTCTTTTCTGGGATGCTACATTGCAGTCCAGATGCCTCAAAATGACACGGAATAAATTATTTAATCGATTGCAAACATGTATGCTTTCCTCTTCAGAACTATTTGAATCATATTCATAACTGGATGTGTAACAAGAATGCACATTCTCCGAATATGAAGCCATTGTTTTGATTCTCCAGCAATGTAAGACGTCTTGGCGTGACGTCACGAACTGGGGGCGGGACTTTCTGAAAATGCCCAATTCTCAGCTAAATTTTTTTGCAGATTTTGGACACTTTAAGTCATTTTTATTGGTGTTTTGCATTTGAATAAAAATATCATATCATATCTTGGGTATTTTAGATGCTATAAAACGTTTTTCTGATGTCAGTTAAGAAACAAATAAGTGACGTCGGTTGTCCTTTAATTGTCACGCTAACAGCAGGTATGCATTCAATCTGTTCTGTGCGTCCTCAGGGTCCTTTGATTGCTACTGCGTTTACTAACGGCTACCACTGAGTTGACCCGGGTCAGAGATGATTTGGGGGCTTCTCTTCTGCTGATGAGCCAATCGAATGCTGAGTGTCCTTTAGCTGCACAACCCAATTGGCTGGCCGCAGCTCCGTCTGGCTGTCCTGTGGCTAAACCTACCGACTGAATATCTTTTGAAAAAAAAACTATGTTTTTGCTCTACTAATCTCACATGAACGTAATATCCCAGCGTATGCTCATCCGGATCATTTTGAGACCCCACCGCTATTTTTTTGAAACAGAGAAACCTGCAAAAAAAAAAGACTCTGGATGAAAACTGCAGAGGACTATTTTTTTCCTCCAATTTTTACTGTATCACTGTGTTATGTTTTCATCATGAAATCCTTCAGAGCTGTCGTCACCGATAGAACACCGGGCATGAAGCGTTTTCCTAAAAAAAATCCTTTTTAACATACAAAGAACAAATCAAGTCATTTTTCTAAGCTTCATGAAAATACGGAGAAAAAAATGTATATTTTGATAGTCTTTAAAAACAAACCTTTGTAATATTGTTATTAATATTGACATAATATGATAATCTGTGAGGTATTTTATTCCGTTTTTTTTTTGTTTAAAAGCAATGTTTTTATGTCTTCCTGTAAGATATTGTACATAGACTTTGGGATGAAGGGGAAGTGCGGGTGAGGGACTACTGAACCAGCTGGCATGAAATTGGTTGGTTTGGAGAGCTTCTATTTCACTGCAAGTCGTCGATATGAAACGATGCGTGGTCATCTCACTACTTATTACGCAAGAGAAATGTTCTTGTGTACGTTATTGGCCATTCCTCTCCAGCATGGACGCTGTGTGGCACTGTCGATAGTAAGGCTAATACTTATGACGGGAGTTTGTGTGGCATTTATGTTCTTTTTCAAGGTCATCACATTTTAATGCTAATCTGCAAGCAGCATTTTTTTATGTTTTATGAAAACTACTTAATGGAATCCGGAAAAAAAAAATCAGGGCATTGTCAGATTGGGCGAGGATTGACATGACTTTTTGGATTTTTATTTTTTTAAATCCACTCACTTCTTAATTTTTTTTGATTCCTTTACATGTGCTTACACGGTGAAGCACCGTGGAAATAAATGAAGGACATTCTGCAAGAAACAAAATGTAGAAAACATCACAATAATCTGTTCTCTTCTCACTGTTGAAGGTGCATGCGAACGCGTCGACGTGTGTGTGAGCCAGTATCCGTGTGCTTATGTCAAAGGATGACTGACTTGTGGAGCTTTCCGGTTGCCTGTATTTGGTACCGATATGATCTCCCTGTTGCATTCGTTTTCACTGCACTCCATTGCTTCCCTCCAATCACTTATTTTGTATTTGTGGCTTTGCACCCCCACCCCCTCCACGTTATTGTTGGTGATATACAGTTGCTGCTCCATGCAAACGTTGGTGGAGGGGATTTGGGCAGGGAACATGAAATGTAACAGGGTCTGGTCCCAGTGGGCTCTGATAAAGGGTCTTGATGGAGACAAATGCTGGCTGGAGGGCAACGTTCAACATGTGCAAACAAAAAACAAAAACAAGTGACCTGTTTGTTCAGCCTTGATTCACGTTGAGCATAGCAAGAAACTTGAAGCCACTTCCTCATCCAGCCAGTCATTCCTGTCAGACCATCTGGGACACGACACAAAACTACTGCTGGACACCGACACTGTAACTTTTGAACTTTACAATAAAGCAATAAGTTATTTTGTACCTTGCAAATGAAAATAGTGCTATTATTGTTTAAAAGCAGACAATGTGTGGATAATCTTGCGGCATTAAGATTTTATTTTCAGGGAGAAGAAAAGAGATATATTTTTCTGTGTTGAGATCTTGACCCCCTTGTATTTTCACGATCTGTCCTGTATTGATGTCAGGAAAAGGGCCAAATGTTTCAATTGAGCTTGTAGGGCTGACACAAGTTCATAAAAATGACGGATGGACAGCAATTCTTTTCTAACCCATCGACGCCCAAATAATTTCAATTTTTCAATCTTAATAAATTATTCTAAAGTCTGTATGGTTGGTGCTGTTTTTTCCCCATCATTATACATATTTAAACAGTGGCTAGCAGAGGCTACAAACAATGCTGTAACAGAAAAGACTCACTCCCCTAATCGGGGTGACGATGGCAGGGGGCGCCCTCTGTGGGCCCAAGGAGTATCGAAACGTCTGCTGGGATGGAGGCCTAACGAATTCATCATTTTCAGATTTATCTCCTCGCTGTACTATCTCACGTTCTCCCTTATGAGACAGTACAACAGTTGTCAACACAAGACTTTCTTTTTTTTACATCTGCGGCGTCAACCATTTTGTGTTAGCCCAATTGTGAAATTCGTCATTGAAAATGTCCCCTTTCGTTTTAGGTTTATCCTCCGGTGACCTTTTCTTTGTTGTCTGGTTAAAGGACTACTTCAGTGCTAAACCAGCATTTGAAAAACTCACTAGGTAAGAGTAATGTTTGTGATAACAGTTCAACAGGTTCATACGCAATAGCACAAATCAATTTGAAAAGTCGTTTTGCTGTATGAGATACAACGAGTAGCACGACACGAAAGTGTAGTGTGTTTGGACTGCCATCCCTTTGGAATCACACAAAACCCCGAAGAACAAGATGAGGAATGAAATGAGCTCGAGGATTAGGTGACGAGAAAGCATTCCTGAAATCAAGGGATTACGGTGGGATTGCTGACATGAGTCTTGTTTCCGTTTGATAATATGAAACTGGATTGTTATGAATTGTTCGCATGCAACGAGACCAAAAAAATGGAAGTTTCTTTTTTCTCTTTAGTTAACAAAAAAAAAAAAAACCGTGATGGGAATGTCTTGCTCTGGCCTAGCCTGTGTGCTGGAAGAGTGCTCCGTGATTCACCGAAATAGGTCAGTCCAAGCAGCTGCTTCCATTAGCTAATAAAGCCTCCTTGCAAACATATCCCATCACACATTCCGGCCAGGAGGCAGCGGTTTGATCCGACCATGGATCATTGTTTTTGATTTGGAGTTGCACATTTTCCTCCCAAATGCTTCACACGGCTGTAAACTGCTTCAGTGAGAATTGGAGATGCCTGCTTGAAAAGTCAACAGCAAAAAGCAGAGATGCCATGCAAAGGCCATCAAACCGACCATGCCAATGTCACTGCTGCGCCTCGAAATTCTGTCCATAAAGGTTATAATGACAATCTGACACAAAGGCCATCTTTTTTTATTACATGTCAAAAATATGCTACCTTTGCATTAACACAATGTCATCTTTACTTGAACACTGATGTCATCAAAACCTTTATTATGTCATCGGACAGGAGAGTTCAAGGAAGAAGTGCGGAGAAACATGCTGTTTAGTTTTCGTGCATAAGTAACTGTACATCTGTGGACAAATACAACTCACAAGAGATGAGTAAAGATCAAGTAAGTGATACACTCGGCCAATTTTCAATATCACTCATAAAAGTACACTTTGATTTTCTCCTCTTTCATCCATAACCGCCTCAAACTATTTTTTCAGGAAACGGATTGAAGTTTGCATGACTGTCATCATCTCAAATGTTTTGCTATATTATTTTGATACTTTATATTAACTGTTGTGTAAAAAGCTCTCTTAGCTGCAGTGGAAGCTGTTGTGAAAGCGCTATTTAAAGGACAACCGACGCCTACGGACAAGTTGTGTCCATAATTTGTACAATTGCTTCAAATTACTTCTACTGAGCGTATTTTACAAAGATTCCACCACATATAGCTGTATTTTACGTTTTAAGAATCGCTGAACATTCCGGAAGTCTTGTTTTTGAGTTGGTGACGGGTCCTCACGTCACTGAAGGAACGTCTCTGACTGAGAAAGGATACATTGTAGTAGTCCTTTCATTCACCTCAATGCATTTTGCGGTACTTTGTTAGGTCTGAAAACTTTGTGTTGATCCCTGTTGATGGAGAAATTAGAAGGAAAACATGTCAATAACACAATGGTGAATCCTTGTGTGTTTCACCGAGCATCTATTTGATATTCACTGACAAAAATTGTTAAAAAGGAAAAAAGGAATTAATCAGCCCGTTTCCACAGCCTTTGTCGCCATCTTCTGCCTCTTTTTGGTGCTACATTTCCCCCCAGAAAACTAAAAATGACAGGGAATAAATTCTTTAATCGATTGCAATCACGTATGCTTTCCTCTTCAGAACTATTTGAATCATATTCATAACTGGATGAGTAACAAGAAAGCATATTCTCAGAATTTGAAGCCATTGTTTTGATTCTCGAGCAAGGCAAGACGTCTTGGCGTGACATCATGAACAAGGGGGCGGGACCTTCTGAAACTGGCCACTTCCGGGTTCAATTTGAAGTCGTTTTTGGACACTTTGTCATTTTTATTTGTGTTCTGCATTTGACTAAAAATATCATACTGCGTGTTTTGCGTATTTTAGATGCTATAAAACGTTTTTATGATGTCAGTTAGGAAACAAAAAAGTGATGTCGGTTGTCCTTTAAATAGATACGATAGTGCGCTGGTACCCGCAGCGTTTCCCCTTGCATTTCAGTGCTTGTTTACATTGTGGATGAGAGGAAAGAAATGTCATCTGTGGTGTATGTTGCATATAGAACATATTTGAACATTGACGCTGACTTGACATCCGCATAGCCATTCATGCGGTACACATCTTATCAGGTTACAGAGTTCATTTTAATATTTACTCTAACCGTCTTTGTGATGATGTTTTTTTCGCCATGGGCTCGTGTGATCAAAGGCCCCTGCCAAGTCGTACAAAACTACAAACAAGAAAAAGGTAAGTCATCATTCATATTATAATGTCATTTGTCGGATATTTCGAGCCGTGTCAGAAAAGGGATACCAGGACAATTTGATCATATGTAAACCCATTTCAGGAAGATGAGGATCCCGGGAAACTCATCAAGCCTCCTGATCAACTGGAACTCAGCGAGGCTGTAAGTGTCATTTTATCAAGTTGTCTGTGTAAGCTCTCTGTCGTACAGGAGTGGTCCATCGGTGAAAAGGTTTCTTCGGCCGTCATCTGTACTTCTTTGAAGGTTTCGCTTCTTATCCAAGAAACTTCGTCAGCAAACTAAAGTCTTACTGGTAGTTTAGGCCCTATATATATATATCCTTACTGTCCAGACATGGCGGCGCCGGACTCTGCTATGATAGGTCACTGCTCTCAGGTTGGGGGGGAGCAGAGGACTACTCCCTGCAGCTGCTCCACAGTTGCAATCGTTCTGACTAAGGACTGGCCTGATTGCCCCACTTTGACCGGTATCACCTCATCAGTATTGTTGCCTAAGCAGGCTATTGTATGAACGATTCAAATTGAACCTCACCCCGCCAAACCGGTTTAATGAAGGATTTAGTTGTTTTATGAAAATCGCTTCTTCTACTCCCCTTTCAAACCATCTATGTTCTTTCGCTAAGATTTTAACCTCATTGTCGTCAAATGAGTGGTTGCTAGCTTTTAGGTGCATATGTACTGCCGATTGAGGCCCACTAGTATTATCTCTTTATCAAGCGTAAAAAATCAAAATTTGTCTTGTTAAATAAATTGAGGATTGACTGGATATTCTTTAATTGTTTCTCGACCGGAAGGAGCTGAAAGAGGAACTAACACGGACCCTGATAGCCAAAAATCCTCACGCCCCCCACAACATTGCCAACTACAAATTTCACGTAAGACAATCTCAAGATGTCATTAATTTTTTTTTAATCTTTGTCTAGCAGTATCGTTGCTTCTTCATTGTTTTTTTTTCCCCCAGGATGGTGCTTACAAGCTGACCGAGCTTGTAAATCACATGACAGTTCACTTGGTCTTGGAGGGTTGCCTCGAATATCAAGACATTGATGAGAGTCAAAGTCTGACACCCACCGAGGAGCTCACTGAAGATGGTTACTGAAACTCTTCACCTTTTCTATTGACAGGGAATTGTCAATCATAATATTTGTGTTTTGTGATGACTTCTATATGCCTTCCGAAAAACTCATATGGAACAGCACACGTTTTGATGTGTTTATGATATGATTCTTTTGCAGCAACGAAAGAAGAGGGAGAAGAATCTGATGAGGTGAGGTGTGATGCGGTTTGGTTGATGCTCGCTAGTGTTTTGCGTTGCCTCAATTAAAGGACAACCGACACCCTTTTTTGTTTCCTAACTGACATCAGAAAAACGTTTTGTCGCATCTAAAATACCCAAAGCACAGTTTTTAGTCAAATGCAAAAGACCAATAAAAATGACTTCAAGTGTCCCAAAACTACTTGAAAATGACCTCAGAAATGGCGGGTTTCAGAAGGTCCCGCCCCCTTGTTCGTGACATCACGTCAGGACGTCTTGCCTTGCTCTAGAATCAAAACAATGGCTTCAGATTCGGAGAATATGCTTTCCTGTTATTCATCCAGTTATGAATATGATTCAAATAGTTCTGAAGAGGAAAGCATAAATGTTTGCAATCGATTAAAGAAGTCCTTCCGTATCAATTCGAGCCGCCTGGACTTCAATGTAGCGCCCAGAAAATGCACAATATGACGCCCAATCTCTGTTGGAAATGGGCTGATTTGTCTGCTGGGAATTTGTGTCAACTAGAATCAAATAGTAGTCTTGGTGCAACACACGACGATTCACCATCGCGTTATTTATTTGTTTTCCTTCTAATTTCGCCATCAACACAGATCAACACGATGTTTTCAGACCAAACAAAGTACCGCAAAATGCATTGTGTGGCGCTTTCTCGGTCAGCGCCATTCCTGACGTGATGTCACGTCAGGAATCGTCACCAACTCGAAAACAAGACTTCCTGAATATTCATCGCGAGTCTTAAAAGGTAAAATCTAGCTATATGCGGTGGAATCTTTGCAAAATACGCTCAGTAGAAGTCATTTGAAGTGATTTTACAAATTATGGACACAACTTGTCCTGAGGCGTCGGTTGTCCTTGAAGTTTCAAGAAATCTCAAATTCACCTGTCATCCCACAACAACTTCCTCTTTTGCTCCTTTGTTGATTTTCCACGTAGGAGCTATCTGTTGATGGGGGCGAGGAAGAGGAGCCCGTAGAAGATGACATACCAAGCGCAGAGCCCAAATCTACAAATCAGTTCAACTTCATCGAGAGAGCCTCTCAAACCATCAATAATCCACTTCAGGTACAAAGAAGAATGTATTAATTATATTGTCGCAGATAAAAATATCAGTTGCACAATTACACATGTGGTTTATTACTCCCTGTAGGGTAGAAGTTGCCAAACGATTCCTCCTCCACGCCGCAACTACTACGCAACTGCTTGTCAGGTTGAGACTTCTGTGACCTTTAAAAAAAAGTTATTTAAATCTAAACGTTTCCTTAGGAATGTTACCATGACTCCTGTTTTTGACCTTTGCAGTGGAACATATATGATGTGTACATGGCGGAGATGCAGATGGAAGAAGTGTCAAAAGAGAACCGGAAAAATATGGAGTCTGACAACAACAAAACCAAGATGGTGTTCATTGAGACGCCGGCGAGTCGCACCGTCGCAATGCACCCAATAGCAAATCTCTCAACAATAATAATAATAATAATAATAATACATTTCCTTCATAAGCACCTTTGAGAATTCTCAAGGTCACTTTTCAGTCACAGGATAAGGTTTTCTGTGGGTGAGCAGCGGCAGCCACATGCGCCAGCGTTCACTCAACCCAGAATTCACTCAAATAGATAGAAAGCTATCTAGCTAATAGATAGCCAATAGATAGCTAATAAATAGCCAGCTAGACAGCTAGCTAGATAGCTATATAACTAATAGAAAGCCAGCTAGATAGCCAGCTAGCTAGCTAGATAGCCAGATAGGTAGCTATATAACTAATAGAAGCTAGCTAGATAGCTGGCTAGGTAGCTAGCTAGATAGCCGGCTAGGTAGCTAGCTAGATAGCCGGCTAGGTAGCCAGGTAGGTAGCCAGCTAGTTTGCTAGCTGATGCAATCGTTCAAATTAGGGCTCGAGAGTTACGAGTGGAGATGATGTGACTGTAAAGTGACCTTGAGAGTTTTGAAAGGCGCTTAAAAATGAAATGTATTATGTGTGCTACAAATTTGACAGTTTGGAATGTTATCCTATTCAGAAACCTTTCACGGCAGTTATATTGTAAAAGTCAAGTGTTAGTATGTATAAAAAAAAAACATTTCAAAATTCCCCAACCAACTTCTTTTATCTCTACAGAGCGATGACATCACCCAAATATCCAAATCAGCCAAGCTTTTGGAACGGATGGTTAATCAGAATTCATTTAATGAAGTCGCACAAGGTGTTCAACCATTTGGTCTTTGTCAATTTCGTCATCCGTAATATGTCACGCTTATTTTCTGCTTGCCTTGGATTTCTTTGCAAGATTTCAAGTACTTTGAGGACGGGGCTGATGAATTTCGGGAGCAGGAAGGAACCGTTCTCCCTCTGTGGAAGTTTCAGTATGACAAAGCCAAAATGATGTGCGTCACTGCCCTCTGCTGGTAGGTTTGCTCAACAACACACTGAGCACTTTACCATAATAATAATACAGTAAAGTCTCGTTATATCGATATTCAAGGGAGTCCGAAAAAATATCGATATAACCGGGACTATCGATATATCCGACCCTGTTTGCATGTAATTTTCTCCGTGCGTGCATAGAAATAGTATCGATATAACCGGGACTATCGATATATCCGATATCGATATAACGAGACTTTACTGTAATAATAATAATAATACATTTCATTTATAAGCGCTTTTCAAAACTCTCAAGAACACTTTTCAGCCACAGGATAAAAACATAATACGACCGTATTTAATAAATGCACCTTATTCCGTAGGAATTTTGTGTATCCAGATTTCTTCGGTGTGGGATTGGGATCATGTAAGTCTAAAAAGAAATATTTCAAATCATAAATGACATTGCCCAACAGGATTTTAATCCTAAAACATTTTATTTACTTTATATTTTACTTGCTACCCAATGGCAGATGACTTCAGCAAACAGGGCCGTGGGATGCTCCTCTTCTACACCTTGAAGAACTCCACCTTCCCCGAGTACATCTTCCCGACAGGTTGCGGAGTCATGAGCCTCGACATCCATAAGCGATATTCCTATCTGGTGGCCGCCGGTTTCTACGACGGCTGCGTTTGTGTGTACAACTTGAAAAACAAGTCACGGGACCCCGACTACAAAAGTACCGTAAACAATGGCAAGCACACCGACCCTGTCTGGCAGGTGAGTGGGACAAATTTGGCCCATTCGTTTTTGAAAGGCTCTTATAAATAAACTGTACAGTATTATTATTATTGCTTGAATTGTTATTTTGACTGTTTTCCATTCAGGTGCGCTGGCAGAATGACAACAGTCTCAATTTTTATTCAGTGTCTTCCGATGGCCGAGTGGTGTCGTGGACGCTCATAAAGGTTTGCTTAGAATACAGGTGTCAAAGTCAGGGCTCGGGGGCCAAATCTGGCCCACTACATCATGTTATTCGGCCCGCGATAGCAAATCAAGCATGTCAAGTGCCATGATGCTTGTGAAAGTCCGACCCAAATTTTCAAATTGTCGTATGTAAACCACAATAACAGTCATTATTCTTAACTCATTTACTGCCATTCCTGAATTTCCGCAAAATGCATTGACGTGATGAAAGGACTGCTACAGTGTATCTCTTTCTCGGTCAGGGGCGTTCCTTCCGTGACGTGACGTCAGGACTCGTCACCACCTCAAAAACAAGACTTCCTGAATATTCAGTGCGAGTCTTAAGACATAAAATATAGCTATATGCGGTGGAATCTTTGTAAAATACGCTCAGTAGAAGTCATTTGAAGTGATTTTACAAATTATGGACACAACTTTTCCGGAGACGTCGGTTGTCCTTTAAGTCATTATTATCAGTGTTTTGCATTTGACTAAAAATATCCGCCTGCGTGTTTTGGGTATATTAGATGCTATAAAACGTTTTTCTGATGTCAGGAAACAAAATAATGGTGTTGGTTGTCCTTTAAATATTCTCTTTTATACGATACGGGACTCTGATATTTACAAACCGCATGTCCCATTTCTGCCCTCTGTCTGTTTACATTTGTATGTTATTTGCCTGTCTGCAGAATGAGCTCGTCTTCTCAGATGCTATCAAACTAGCACTGGATTATACGGTGTCTGAAGGGCCAGAAGGGATTCAGGATCTCACCAATTGTGAGTTTTCATCAACTCCCGTTGATGGAACATCCATGCCAATACAACAAATTTTCCTCATCGAATGCTTTTACGTTTGTCAGCCAGGCGTGATTCTGTCACTTCTGCGCCGCTCATTTCAGCCTCGTATACTTCTTGTCTGCAGCTAGTGGCACATCCTTTGACTTTCACCCACAGATTGACGATCTCTTCATAGTTGGCACAGAGGAAGGGAAAATACACAAGGTACTTTGAAAGAATTCATTCCACCAGCCCAGATTTGGCTGTTGGTGAGCTGTCAGATGTTTGAAAGATAGCAGCTGTGCCCACAAGCCATAAAAGCTGATTTAGTTGAGAGTCTGCGATTTAATTGTGACCCTCCCCCCCATCGGAGCTGCAATCCTTCATTGAAAAAAAAAATGATAAAAATGTTCAATCGTAAATTAGTTGAAAAAATGTTCCACAATGCATTTTGAGATGAAAAATCATTTTGATCCCGGGATTTTTTTCCATTGACTTCTAATCCAAATTTAACTCCTTCTTATTTCTTTAGTTTCTCATTCCCTGCATGATATCAATGATTTAGCACAGTCCAAAATTAAGCTGTATCCATTTTTTTTTCATTCACCAGTGCTCCAAGAATTACTCAAGCCAGTACCTAAACACATACGACGCCCACAACATGGCAGTGGATGCAGTAAGGTGGAATCCTTACCACTCAAAGGTCTTCATCTCCTGCAGCTCGGATTGGACCGTCAAGATCTGGGACCAGGATTACAGGTAAAATTAATTTATGAATCTTCTATTTGTCATGGTTTGCAAGGTGGCGATGGCAGTTGTGGATCCCAAAAAGCAGGCAGGAGGGAGCAGCAGGTTGTATTTGAGAAATTTTATTAAAATAAAGTCAACAGGAACAAAATCTAAAACGTTAAAATCATTTGATCAGAAAAATACAAAGTATCAAAGGAAAAACCAAGAGTAAAAGTCTGCCAAGATGAAGCATACAATTGCATACAATGACCCGACACCGAATGTTCGTGCCGGGAGTCCTTTTGACTGCCACTGATTGGACCGACCAGCACCTGTGAGGCTGCAGGCAGGGCTGACAGCGCCACCTGTTGGTTGCCAACCAGATCATGACACTATTTCTTTCGGCTTTTCCCTTCAGGGTTCGCCACTGCGAATGAAATGAAAAAAATGAGCAGGTGACGCAACATTCTTTTGTTTACCATTATATGACCGATTATTTTTTATTATTATTTTTTTAAGCACTCCCATGTTCACGTTTGAGCTCAACGCACCAGTTGGTGACGTGGCCTGGGGGCCGTACTCATCTACGGTCTTTGCTGCAGTCACCACAGAAGGTTTGGTAAGAGTCACTTTTAAACACTCATTTGCTGCCATTCTCAAATGTGTTCAAGAAATGAAAAGTGACATGGAGCGCGATTCCTGAATTTTTTTTGGCTTTTGTTTTTTCTTGCGAGGGTGCCGATAAAGCACTGGTCAGACCTCTGGCACTGTTTCTTTTTCACTACCACGGGGTACAGCATTTCAAGCTTGTATAACTCCAGATCCATATAACTTCGGAATTAACTCTTTTTTTTCTTATGAAAGAACAGATTCTAAGATTTCTAACTATGTATTGAATGTTTATGTCCTGAAACTTAATATTCTGTGGGTCCTGCAATTTGAGTGAAAATGACAAAAACCCTGACGTATAGCAATGTTTTTCCCTTCCACGAGGGGGCAGCATTTACCTCTTGTACAGCCGCCCCCACTTTCAATGCACATAACCCTACAAAGTAAGCTAGAAATAAAGTTTTTTTTCTGATGAAAGAAGAGAAACTAAGGTTTCTTACGCATCATTGAATGTACATGTAGTCCTAATACTCAATATATGCAATTTAAATGAAAATGACAAAAACCCTGGCACTGGAGTGTACACATTTTTGCACATTGACTGGCAGTGAATGAGTAAATCTCGTCCCACCATGCATGTTTGTTCAACACACTAAACTGGTTGGTTTTTCAGGTTCACGTTTTTGATCTGGCCATCAACAAGTATCAAGCGATCTGCCAGCAACCGGTGGTGAACAAAAAGAAGACGAAGTTGACTCACATTGAGTTCAACCCCGCCAATCCCGTCCTCATCGTGGGTGATGACCGAGGCTCCGTTATCAGTCTCAAACTGTCCCCTAACCTCCGCAAGAAACCAAAGGTAAAGTTTCAACAGCGCCTTCTCATTAAAAAAAAAAGAAAGAAAAACAGGATTTTGTGTCACGGTGGCCTCACAAGTGACATTGTGCATGTTTGTTTGTTCATATGTAGGGTAAGAAGGGTCGGGATTTGGTTGAAGGTCCTGAGGCAGAAGTAGCCAAGATGGAGAAGCTACTCAGTCTACTGAGAGACCCCGAGTATTGTTTTTAAGTAGCCCATATTTTACCACTCAGCACTGTAAAGTACAATGGGGTATTTTACTGGAAAACAATGTGGACATTTTATTTTATTTTATACTCCTTATACATTTCTGTAAAACTTTGTGTGCAGTAGAGCGGCAAAAGTTGAACAAGTTGTCAAAATCAGGACTTCAAGTGACATTTCTAAATTCACCCCATGCAATTTTTGTGAGATTATTATGAGCTGTCAATTGTCATATTGTGTCACAAATAGTGTATGATCATTGATACCCTCCGGATTGCAAGATCTCCGTGGCAGAGAGCCTTTGTGAATGCTTTCACCAACAGTCGCTGTTTGCCCCAAGCAGCTCTAATCCACTTAAAGGACAACCGACACCATTTTTTTTGTTTCCTAACTGACATCAGAAAAACGTTTTATTGCATCTAAAATACCCAAAACACGCAGGCCGATATTTTTAGTCAAATGCAAAACCCCAATAAAAATGACTTAAAGTATCCAAAAACGACTTCAAAATCAAACCGGAAATGGCCAGTTTCAGAAGGTCCCGCCCACTTGTTCGTGATGTCACGCCAAGACGTCTTGCCTTGCTCGAGAATCAAAACAATGGCTTCAGATTTGGAGAAGATGCTTTCTTGTTACTCATCCAGTTATGAATATGATTGAAATAGTTCTGAAGAGGAAAGCATAAATGTTTGCAATCGATTAAAGGAGTCCTCACATATCAATTCGAGCCGTCAAGGACAGCATGTAGTGTCCCAGAAAATCCAAAAGATGGTGCCAAAGCTCCGTTGGAAATGGGCTGATTTGTCTGCTGGGAATTTGTGTCTTGGTTCAACACACGATTCACCTTCGCGTTATTTATGTTTTCCTTCTAATTTCACCATCAACACGAAGTTTTCAGACCAAACAAAGTACCCAAAATGCATTGTGTGTCGCTTTCTCGGTCAGGGGGCGTTCCAAATGTGACGTCACGTAGGGGATCGTCATCAATGCAAAAAAAGAGACTTCCTGAATATTCAGTGCGAGTCTTAAAACATAGAATATAGCTATATGCGGTGGAATGTTTGTAAAACACGCTCAGTAGAAGTCATTTGAAGTGATTTTACAAATTATTGACACAACTTGTCCGGAGACGTCGGTTGTCCTTGAAAATTATTTCGGGAAAAGATGCAATGCAATGGCTTCCATGCCAATGGCAGTGATACAACCGACCACTAGAGGGCAGTCTCTAACAACATCGACGTGTAGGCCCCGGAGCGTGTTCAAACGGAGCAATCAAATACAGTAGAGTACAAGAGAAACCTTATTTATTGTACTACAGCGACATTGTGCTGTGTCATCATGTTCATTTTACCCTCACCGTTCTTATTTACGACTGCAAAAATATGAATGTTGGATTATTCCTCACTGCTTGTAAATACCAGCCTATTTACAAAATTGCCTTTGTACCACGTCAGTTGATGTAAAACAGCGGAATTGTACACACAGCTATTAAACAGTGTTGGCCTAGTATGTGTTGTATGGGTTTATTTATTCATAATTATCTTTTTAGCAGGTACTAAACTCATTTTCGAACACCAGAAGGACATTTAAAAATTGGGATCTGCTGCTTCCTTGAGGTACAATCAAATAAAATACATATTGATTTATATAGCACTTTAACTCTGATTTTGCACATGTTTTTTTCCCTGCCATCGACGTTTTTAGAAACTGTCCATCTGTTGTGTCAGGTTAAAAGGGATTAGTGATTAGGAATGCATGACTCAGGGGCCACTCAGACTCTAGGACTTGTTTCACAGCGTGGGTTCCTGTTTCTATTCAGTGGCAGAATGAGTGAGTGTCAATGGTTGTCTGTCTCTCTATGTGCCCACTGATTGACTGGTGATTAGCTATATAATAACAATACATTTCATTTATAAGTGCCTTTCAAAACTCAAGGACACTTTACAGTCACAGGATTGGATTGGATTGGATTTGCCTTTATTAGTCTCGCAGTGGAGAAATGTACATTTTTACTCAAGTCGGAATAACATGAAGTAAATAAAAAAAAAAACAAAAAAAAAAACAAATAATATGACAACACAAAGACACAGCGAGTTATTCATTCTTCAGCGCTTGCTGTACCCCATTTGTGACATGAAGCGGTTCTAGATGAAAGAGGAGAGGATCAAAGCGTCCTTTTCAGCAGTGGATCAGGGACGTCACGGTGAAATGTGCACGTCTCCTACAAGTTAAATGTTCAAAGCAAACAGAAAGCTGTAGCAATCATTGACGAAAAGAGATTGTCTGACATCTCCAGTCCCACGTAAATCCGCTTCAATTCCAAGCCGAGACATTTGCCAATACAAGTCACTTAGGATTGGTTCCAGCTTCCTGAAGCTGATTCACGGTTGTAGAAAATGGATAGATCAAGGGTGTCAAACATTTTTTACTGCGGGCCACATTGTAGTTTCCTTTCTGGGTTTGTTATGAATTTGTTTATCTGTAATTAGAAGGAAAACTACATAAATAACGCGATGGTGAATCGCTGTGTGTTGCCCCAAGACTACCAATTGTGGTAAAATGCATAAAGGTTTTAAATTGACACAAATTCCCAGCAGACAAATCAGCCCATTTCCAACGGAGCTTTGGCGCCATCTTGTGCATTTTCTGGGAGGTTACATTGGAGTCCAGATGGCTCGAATTGATATGGAAATACTTCTTTAATCAATGTAAACATTTATGCTTTCCTCTTCAGAACTATTTGAATCATATTCATAACTGCATGAGTAACAAGAAAGCGTCTTCTCCGAATCTGAACTCTCTGAAGCCATTTTTTTATTCTGGATCAAGGCAAGACGTCCTGGTGTGACGTCACAAACTGGGGACTCATTTTGTGGCAGTTTTGGGACACTTAAGTCATTTTTATTGGTGTTTTACATTTGACTAAAAATGTCAGCCTGTGTGTTTTGGGTATTTTGGATCAGTGGTCCCCAACCTTTTTTGCGCCGCGGACCGATTTAATGTCAGACAATATTTTCACGGACCAGCGGATTGTTTTTTACTCATTTTGCTAGCTTACGGTGAGCTAATTTCAGCGGTATGTATCACGTGACCTAGACAAGCGTTTTTTGACATGCGTCAAGTGTAAGTCATAGACGGATGTGATCTGGTAATTTTTCAAAATAAAACAGTTCGGACTCAGATAATAAATAAAACGGAAATTATGTTAATTATTTATTATTTCTGCGCGGCCCGGTACCAAATGACCCACGGACCGGTACCGCTCCATGGCCCGGGGGTTGGGGACCACTGATTTAGATGCTATGAAACGTTTTTCTGATGTCAGTTAGGAAACAAAAAAACCTGTCGGTTTTCCTTTAAATATAGAACCAAATCATCCCTAATTGAAGGCCCACCCCCTCACCCCAAGACACGCACCGCTGTGCCGAAAGTTGTTTTGTCAGCTCTCTGCACTGCAATGTGCTTGTTCGCCATAACAACCCACCCCTGTGCTGGCTGCAGCAGGATTCTGATGTAATTGACTCCGAACTGTTCGTCTCTCTTTTGCGCTTGATATCACTGCTGACACCCACTAACTCCAATTCGGTCCCACCCCTGAACAAACCCTCCCCCTCCCCAGTTCTCGCTCTCATTTCTCTCTCTCGTGCTCTTGCAAGCACACAACTCCTTAAGCAATACTGTCTCGTCTTTAAATGTATTTGATGAACAGATGGAGATGCAGAAGGGGGGTTTTGGGGAGGGGGGTGGCAGCACACAAAAGTGAAAAGAGCCTGAAAGGCTGGTGAAGACCACTTGGAGTCATGTGACCGTGGACTGTGAAACCGAAGCGAAGCGATGTTTTCATTAAGAAGAGCCTGCTGCATGGGTAAGTCAGCATGCAACTACTGTATTTATTATCTTCAGATGACTCTGTACGCTTAAGTTTTACGGTCACGAAGAAGATGTATGTTCTGTGGAAGATAAAAATAACATGCATTTAATAGACCGATGGCGTGGTGTCACGAATATGTTGAATGCTTTTCGAATAGAATGAAAGCACTGCTTACAGAAGGCATTTTCGCGTAAATTGAGAACGAACTTAATCGCTGTGATATTCGTTACCTCGTTTGCCTAATTGTCGTGAGCATTCCGAGCCGTCGTCAAACAGGAAATAATTATCCCCGGACACTTAAACATGCTTGCTGGTTTGTTTTTAATTGAGCTTTAATGACCGTCCGCAACGCTGGCATTTCGTTGAAAATGTCACGAGATTCGGGATAAAATGTCAATGAAATAAATATCATTTTTACTTTTATTCACATTTTCATTTTCCTTAACTTTCTCATTGTTGTCAATGTATTTGTTGTGTTTCGATAAAAATGAAATCATTCACTGCCAGACGTGCAAAAATATGTCCACTTCAGTGCCATGGTTTTTGTCATTGTCACTTGTATTCCAGGACCCACAGAATATTGAGTTTTAGGACTACATAAACATTCAATACAGCGTTAGAAACCTTACACTCTCTTCTTTCATCAGAAAAAAAAGTATATTCCTAATTTATATGGGTCTGGAGTTATCTGAGCCTGAAGTGGGGGTGGCTGTACAAAATACAATACAATACAATACAATACAATACATGCATGTATTTCATATGTGCTGTATGTCATGAATATAAGCATATTTGACAATAAAGCTGACTTTGACTTTGATATTGAGTTACAGTATATACCTGTAGCACCTTAACATCAGCTGAAGCTGTAACAAAGCGCTAACATGGGGAAAAAAGGGAAATTCTGCCACCTTGTGGAAAAAAACATAGCCAGAGGCCATGGCCAGCGCTTTAAAATAAAACTCAAATTTGGGAATGGGGCTGTGCGTCATATATTCAATTCCTGAATAAATTTGTGAATGACTGTAAATGAGTTAAGCATCGGCTGATACTTGACTGTGAAATTTGGTGACAGTAAAAACGGAATTCCAGTCAAATTAACGGCAGCCTCATTTTAAGGTCTGCTCACGGAAGTGATGACCACGCTTCAAAACACGACAATAAAAAAGACAGATTTGACTCTTAAGTGACATGTGGTTGGCACCTAGAGATATTTGCTCAGCTCATGAAGTTGCTAAAATTAGGAATAAAATGTGACTTTGTTCTGCTTGCGTCTGGTTATTACTCCTGCCAAGATAGTGATGTGGATAATTTGATGTTCAGTCAGCCTGGAAAAAAAAATCTCTTTCAATGAAGTTGGGAAAAAAAATCCACAATAAAGTGGCCTGCATTAATGGTGAACACTTGTTGTGGTCTTGATTGAGTTGGGTCAATGTGATTATTCGTAAATTACTCCAATTTTGTCTAACTTAATATACTTAGGTTTGATAAACTTAAAGGACAACCGACACCATTTTTTTGTTTTCTAACTGACATCAGAAGAACATTTTATGGCATGTAAAATACCCAAAACACGCAGGCTGATATTTTTAGTCAAATGCAAAAAAAAACAATAAAAATGACTTAAAGTGTGCTGAAACTGCAAAAAATTGAAACCGGAAGTGGCCAGTTTCAGAAGGTCCCGCCCCTTAGTTCGTGACGTCACGCCAGGACGTCTTGCCTTGTTCTAGAATCAAAACAATGGCTTCAGATTGGGAGAAGATGCTTTCTTGTTATTCATCCAGTTATGAATATGATTCAAATAGTTCTGAAGAGGAAAGCATACATGTTTGCAAACGATTAAAGAAGTCCTTCTGTATCATTTTTAATCATCTGGACTCCAATGTAGCTCCCAGAAAATGCACAATATGGCGCACAAGCTCTGTTGGAAATGGGCTGATTTGTCTGCTGGGAATTTGTGTCAACTAGTATCAAATTGTAGTCTTGGTGCAACACACAATGATTCACCATCGCGTCATTTATGTGTTTTCCTTCTAATTTCGCCATCAACGCTGATCAACACAAAGTTTTCAGACCAAACAAAGTACCGCAAAATGCATTGTGTGTCGTTTTCTCGGTCAGGGGCGTTCCTTCAGTGACGTCACGTCAGGAATCGTCACCAACTCGAAGATAAGACTTCCTGAGTATTCAGCACGAGTCTAAAAATGTAAAATATAGCTCTATGCTGTGGAATCTTTGTAAAATAAGCTCAGTAGAAGTCATTTGAAGTGATTTTACAAATTATGGACACAACTTGTCCAGGGGCGTCGGTTGTCCTTTCAAGGAACACTTGAGTTGATTGATCATTGGTCCGATTAAAAAAAAAACGATGCTAGCCCTGAAGACTGTAAAGAAAAGTTTGGTTTATTCATTTTCAACAGTAAAACAACAGGATATAAAAGGTGCTTTGCTACTTTAGTCCCAGTGCACGATGCCATCATTTAGCATTAAGCAAAGGGCAGACATTTGTGTCAGTGGTAACTTTCCATGACATTTCCAGCAGCTTTAAAAGGCAAGAAAATGCAAATCAGGTGACAATTCTTTTTCCGTCTTTATGGCTTTTCATTTTCTGCTCAATTTGTCTTCTTTCTGCAGTGAAGTCATTTCCAATTGATCCTAAAATAAAATTGCGGTTAGGCCTATATGTGTTTCTCTTTTTAAAGGACAACCAATGTCTCCGGACAAGTTGTGTCCATAATTTGTAAAATGGCTTCAAATGACTTCTACTGAGCATATTTTACAAAGATTCCACCGCATATAGCTATATTTTACCTTTGAAGACTCGCGCTGAATATTCCGGAAGTCTTTTTTTTGAGTTGGTGACGAGGACGCATTGTAGCAGTCCTTCCATCACGTCAATGCATTTGGCTGTACTTGGCTGGTCTGAAAACTTCGTGTTGCACCAAAAAGAGGCAGAAGAGGGCGACAAAGCTCCGTGTAAGGAATTAATCAGCTTGTGGAAACGGGCTGATTAATTCCTTGCACGGAGCTTTGTCGCCATTTTCTGCCTCTTTTTTGGTGCTACACCCCCCCCCCGCCCCCCATTGCCTCAAAATGGCACGGAATAATTCTTTAATCGATTGCAAACATGTATGCTTTCCTCTTCAGAACTATTTGAATCATATTCATAACTGGATGAGTAACAAGAAAGCATCTTCTCCGAATCTGAAGCCATTGTTTTGATTCTCCAGCAAGGCAAGAAGTCTTGGGGTGACACCACGAATAAGGGGGCGGGGCCTTCTGAAACCGGCCACTTCCGGTTTCATTTTTTTGCCGATTTTGGACACTTTAGGTCATTTTTATTGGTGTTTTGCATCTAACAAAAAATATCATACAGCATGTTTTGGGTATTTTAGATGCTATAAAACGTTTTTCTGATGTCAGTTAGGAAACAAAAAAGTGATGTCGGTTGTCCTTTAAGCCTAATTCTGACTGTACAATTCCAACCCCTCCCATTCTGTTTCAGAAATTGGCCGTCATCCACGACAGTGTTTTGACTGCGCCGGCGTGGAATCAGTCATCCAAGCAAATATTTTAATTGTCATCGGCAGAGCCGCATAGTTGAGAATTGATGTGACACTCTAAACGACAAAAATCGTCGTTGCCGCTGTCATTCCATCCACATAATTAACTGTCAGTCAAACCCGCTGAATGAAACAACAATTACTGTACTTCACGCTTATTTTGTCTACCAGCTTATCAAATGTGGACCTCGCAACATGCAGAGAAGAGATATTTCACACTCAACTGCATGACGAAGACTAAAATTGAAGCCAACACCGGACACTGAAGGCCCACTATGGAAACCGAAGAAAGTCTACCAGCACTGTCCACAGCAGCATTAGTGGCCATTGTGTGTAACGCATTTGCCGCTATCTTCCTCCTCCTCCTGTGTCTCGTTCTTTATCGAGCTTGCAGAATCCCTTCCAGCCCAGACAGACTGATGGTTCTGTCTCCCAGTGAAGGAGAAGGCCGGCCTCGAAATGAGAAGTATCTCCTGACTTCCTGACTGCAGTGGGAGGAGTCATATGTAGCAATCAAAGTGTGCAAAGAAGCACTGGTGAAAAGTGATAATTCGCCATGTGTTCTGAAAATTCAAAAGCGGCACGGTCTTTGGATGAAGATAACGGTGATGTCAAGACACGGAAGCTGAATGCACACAAACTGAGGAAACATGATTGCTGGAGGTGGTTTCTAAATATAAACTGGCATTTCATCTCAGTATATTGCTGACAACAAGGACCGAGACTGCGTGAGTGTGTGTGTGTGTGTGTGTGTGTGTGTGTGTGTGTGTGTGTGTGTGTGTGTGTGTGTCATTGTCACTCATAAATCTAAGCAATCGAGATGGACACTTTACAGCACAGGTGTCAAAGTCAAGGCCCGCGGGCCAAATCCGGCCCGCCACATCATTTTTTTCGGCTCGCGAAAGCAAATCAAACTTGTTAAATTCCACGATGATTGCTAAAATCTGAGCCAAAATTTCATATTTTTGGATGTCAACCACAATAAGTCATTATTCTTGACTTCAGATTTGAAAACGAGTTATTAATTAATTTGCTGTGTGCTCTATATGTAATATTTGAAGGGATTTAAACATTCTAATGGGTTCCCCAAATTCATAACGGCCCTCGAGAGGAAAC
The DNA here is from genome assembly GCF_051943395.1 of Hippocampus bargibanti. Lineage (NCBI taxonomy): Eukaryota > Metazoa > Chordata > Actinopteri > Syngnathiformes > Syngnathidae > Hippocampus > Hippocampus bargibanti. The sequence goes on along the minus strand of NC_142745.1, from coordinate 2,511,169 downwards.
CATAACTACAATGTGGCCCGCGGCAAAAAATGACTTTGACACCCCTGCTTTACAGTCAAGTATTTTTATTTTTTTTGTGCGGGTGAGCAACGGCAGCCATTCGCGCCAGCGTTCACCCTACCCGGAAGTAACACAGCAGCAAAGTTATGAAAGGAAGTGCTGGCCATGGCCTCCGTCAATGTTTGCTAACGCTCCTTTCTTCTCCTCGCGGGCTCCTCAAGCCATGCATCCATCCAGCCTCAGATTGTACTATGTACAGTAATGCTTAGCACTTTATCGTCTCTGACATCCGGTTTCCTTTTACACAATATCCAACAAATGACAAGACCTTTTTTGAGTCGTACTTCACTGAACAAGAGCATACTAGCCGACCGGCAGCATGGTTGCTCAAAGTAAAGCTCTCCCTCTATTGTCAAATGAAGTCAAAAGACTCTGGAATGCTGCCCGGGACTACAAATGCACGTCAATGAACGTCATTTGTCTGGTTGAGGTCTGAAGATGTTTCATTTATCAGTCTCATTTGTTTTGCTGGTCATTTAGAAAGAATGACTGCTGAAGTGCACTGCAGTGCTAATATCGCTTGTTTCATGTAACATGTGCAAATGGGTACAAATAAATGTCTTTTATATGACAATAAGAATGCATTGTGATTAATAATAATAATAATAATACATTTCATTTTTAAGCGCCTTTCAAAACTCTCAAAGTCTCTTTACAGTCACAGGATCGGTTTTTCTGCAGGGGAGCAGCGGCAGTCACATGCGCCAGCGTTGACTCAACCCAGAAGTAACTCAAATAGATAGAAAGCTAGCTAGCTAATAGATAGCAAATGGGTAGCCAGCTAAATAGCAAATAGATAGCCACTAGGTAGCTAGCTAACATATAGCAAATAGATAGCTAGCTAGCTAGATAGCAAATAGAGAGCAGATGATAGCAAATAGATAGCTAGCTGATAGTTAGCAAATAGATAGCTAGCTAGGTAGCTATATAGCTAGCTAGATAGCAAATAGGCAAATAGATAGCCAGCTGGGTAGCTAGCTAATAGATAGCAAATAGATAGCTAGGTAGCTGGCTAGATAGATAGCAAATGGACAGCAAATAGCTAGCTAGCTAATATTCAGCAAATAGCTAGATAGCAAATAGATAGCAAGTGGATAGCAAATAGGCAAATAGCCATTTGGGTAGCTACCTAATAGATAGCAAATAGATATCTAGCTAGCTAGATAGGAGATAGCAAATAGGCAAATAGCCAGCTAGATAGCTAGCTAATCGATAGCAAATAAAGGGGTGATTTCACGTGTCACCCCTCCTAGCATTTTCATGGCAATTTAATCAACTATTAGAAATTGATAGAAAAATAGCATCATAATTACAAATGAACCAATAAAATGAAAATAAAAAAAATGCCTTTGATGTTCATGCAAGATGTTAAAAATGACAATAAATTGACATTCAGGGCAGAAGTGAAGTCTTGTTTTTTGTGTTGTTTTGCACTGACGTTTTGGACACAAGGTGACAAGAAAACCAAGCTGGGGTTCACTTGAAACTGTTTTGCTCCGAGTCCCTTAGTAAGTTAAGAAGTTTCTCCATCTTTGCGGTTTCCACTTCGGGGCCTTCAGGCAACTCCTGACCTTTTTTGCCCTGCAAACATAAGACTCGTGGCAGGCACACAAGATTTCTTTTGACCTTTGCTGCGTAAACACAATGAGATTATATACACGCTGAAACTGTCTGCGGCCAGTGTATTGAAAAGAAGAAACTGGGTGACATTGCAAAAAAAAAAAAAAATAATAATAAATCTGTAAACTGCACCCCGATGCATACATAAAACCTTTAGATGCACTGTATAGAAACCTTTAATATTTAATGTTTTGAAAGTCTTTAGATGATTAAATTCAATACTTTTATGCTCATAACTGCAGGGAAGCCCCATAGGTATAACGAAATGGATAAACTGCAGGAAAAATGAGACAACAGCCCTTTTAAATAAGACAAGTTAGATCATCTATTTTTTGCATATCTAATGACAAGCGGCTCTGCTAATTGTTGACTTACTGAGTTTAAAAAAAGAAGGTACAGTGGGACCTTGGCTTACAAACTTAATTGGTTCCCAGACAGTGTGTAAGGTGAAAAGTGTGTATCCCAAAAATTAATTTCCCATAGTAAACCATTAAAATGAGAATAATCCGTTCCCAAGTCTCCATAAAATATAATTTTATAATAATAATAATCCATTTCATTTCTAAGCGCCTTTCAAAACTCTCAAGGTCACTTTACAATCAGAAAATCGTTTTTTTCTGCGGGTACAAACAATACACCTTATTATATGTATAATAAATGTGCTATTGTATTGTATTGTATTGTATTGTATTGTATTGAAATAAACACACTGCAATGTATAATAAAGTCATTTTATTTACCTTTGTGATGGTCGTTGATGGCGTGATGGAATGGGGTTCAGACTTCTCTCCCTGTGTCATGAAAGTCCGGTTAGGTATCTTTTTCCAAAAAAGGCCGGTCTCATCTGCATTAAATAATTGCTGAGGTATGTAGCATTCTTATTTCACCATTTCGAGGAATGATTCCTTGTAGGCTTCGGCATCTTTACGGTCAAAACTGGCTGTCTCACCATGACGAGTAATGATCTGTTGCTCGCTTTAAAATCATCAATAAACGGCGAACTTCCAGGTTGCCGCATGACGATATCAGAGTGAATTTGCCGTGCAACCCACGCACCTTTAATAGCTTCTCTGTTGCGAAGGATGGTAGCAATGGTTGACTTAGCTTATCCGTACTGGGCCACTAAATCAGACAAACGCACACCTCGTTCGTGTTTTTCAATGATTTCCTTCTTCTCCTCGACTGTAATTTTGTTTTGTGTCTTCATCGGCTGAACACGAGCCTATGCTGGGGTCTTTTTCGGTCCCAATAACAGCAAAAGTATCCGTGATAATAGTTAATGATCCGTGATTCGTAAGGCAAGGTGTTCGTAAACCGAGGCCCCACTGTATAAACAAATGGTTGCTACTTCCTGCTGGTCTTCTTAATCCGGACTCTTACCTTTGGTTTCTTACGGAGGTTCGGGGACAATTTCAGGCTGATGACGGAGCCTCTGTTGTCTCCCACGATGATGATGGGATGGATAGGATTAAATTCAACATGAGTCAATTTGGCTTTATTTTTTGCCACCACCGCTTGTTGGCAGATAGCTTGATACTTGTTGACGCTCAAGTCAAAAACGTGGACCTGGAAAATATGATCAGGGCACTTCATGAGATGTGCGAACGATGGATAAGCACATGGACAATCTTGTGATATCCAATCAAAGAGTCGCTTTGTAAATTGTGCCTTTACAAAGATTTATTTTGAATTTGGTCACGAGACATTCTCAAGATGAGCCTTGAGCAATTGTGATGTCATTTTTAGTCGACGGCAAGTGACAAAATGGCTGCTCCATTATGACATCATGCATCATATACTGAAAGGTGCTTGTAATATCGCACTCTCATGGCGCGAAATAAGTGTTAATTATATTAAGGAGTAAATGAGTGACTTTACAAAGCAAAGATGACAGCGCAAACATGGATTTTCACAATTATCTCACAGAGCCCAGCGATATTTCATCTTTACATGACAATTCCACATCTGTCAGCTCTGATTTCAAGTCTCCCCAAATGAGAACAAGAGTTCTCTTTTGGCACAACACGTTCTTTTTCGCGCCTCAGGCCTCCGGGCATGTTGTCATCCTCACAAGCACATGATCGCAGACAGGATCAGTCGAAATGAGTCAAATTGATGTCACAGAAAAATGACAAATGTCATGTATTAAGAAGGTGACATTATGTGCTGGAAAAATCTTTTGACCTCTGGGGGGGGGATTATTGAGCGCGTGCTTAATTCTATGCAATTTAGATTGACAGGTGACAGAGCCATAAGTGACATTTATAAATCTAATGACTGTCATACAGTTGGAAAACACAGTGTGACCTATTCACTTTCTGAGAATCAGCTTGGCAGAAGAGTTCAAAATTGGCTTCAGCCCGAAGATTAATTTCTGAACAACTGATGATACTCATTATTTTCGTTTTACGTATTATTTTACAGCTGAGACTTAATTGACCGATTTTTTTTAACAGCTTTCTAAAACGGTGGAGAGATTTATTATTGATTTTTTTTTTCATTTTTTATGTATTTATTTTTAATTATCCATGCATTTATGCAAACATTTATTTATTTATTTAAATGTATTTATTTATTGGATAACAAAAACGAAGCACTCTGAGGTGTGTGCAAACAGTTATTTATTTGCTTATAAGTATTTATTTATTTATTTATTTATTTATTTGTTTATTTGTTTATTTGCTGACAAAAACAAAGCAGTCTGAGGTGTATGGGTGGATAAATTAATACCTGCCCAGTGGCATGTGCAATCTCCCAATGTGGAATAAAAATGGCATCAGCAAAAAAAAAAAAAGATTCTGCTGTATTAATAATAATAATAATAAAAATAATCCATTTCATATATAAGCGCCTTTCAAAACTCTCAAGGACACTTTACAGTCACAGGATATTTTTTTCTGCGGGTGAGCAGTATTGACAGTACAGTATTTTCACGTTTTTAAATGATGCGGGAATTCCTGTTTTGCCGGTGAGGGAGATTACATATCAACAATCTTATTTGAAATACCGAGTAGGGTGAGAAAAAAAAAGTATTTTCCATTCTAATTAACATTGCAGGTCATTTTGAAAATGTCTCAGTGAAAAATGCATCGTGATGACAGAATTCTGGCGCATGCAGGAAATGCGGGTGTTTTAAAGGTTACACTTGCTCCATATTAAGATTGCCTCAACCTTGGCTGCAATGCGTTATCGTGACTGCTGAATTTTTTTTTTAAATTGCTTTAAATTTCGTGTCACCTTTAGATTTTAATAACAATATATAATTGAAAATGTTAGGCAAGACAATGTGCTACTTAATTTGTGCGATTTGCTATCTATTTGCTATCTAGCTAGCAATTGTGGATGTGTCAACTAACCTCTTGTTTATGCACGGTTTAGCCGCATTGGCTGAATCTTGGTTACTTAAAACCATCAAGTCTGATCAGATTAGCGTTTGATTATTGTTTTTGTTTGACCTGCTTGATTTATTTCTTTCAACTAATTCTTACCAATCCTTCTGTGGTGACAGCAGCAAAGCTTGTGGAGGAGTGAGGTGACCAGGCCACATCAGCAACTGGAGCATTGAGCTCAAATGTCAACATAGGAGTGCTGGGAAAACAAAACAAAAAATCAGACAAGCCCCGTGAGTATTATCGGTCTTCATTCATAATATATTGATTGAAATTTCAGCAAGCGCTAGTGGGGTTTTGTTAATAGAATTTTGAAACCTTTCAAACATGGCTGACTTAGTTTTCACTTGAGTTGGATAATTTTCGTGGTGCTAAGGACAGGCGAATAAAAACAAGTATTGTACAGGATTTAGAAAGGAAAAATTAGGAATGGAAAAATGATATAAGGGGTGTTTTGGGCAAAAATGTACTTTACATAATGTTAGGGATCATTGTATTTTCTCGATACAAATGGTTTAGCGCAGGGGTGTCTAAACTTTATGCAAAGGGGAGCAGATTTGGTGTGTTAAAAATGTAGGGGGCCCAACATGACAGAAGTTCTTCAACAAAGTATAACAGCAATTCATTTCAATACATTTCAGTGAAATTCCTGTTTGTGTTTCACATTTGTTTTTTGTATTGAAATTTTCATCTAGTACAGTAAAGTCTCGTTATATCGATATTCAAGGGAGTCCGAAAAAATATCGATATAACCGGGACTATCGATATATCCGACTCTGTTTGCATGTAATTTTCTCCGTGCGTGCATAGAAATAGTATCGATATAACCGGGACTATCGATATATCCGATATCGATATATAACGAGACTTTACTGTATTTTGGTTCACTTGAAACATGCATATCACAATTCGATTGGCATTGAAAATTTTCATGGGATAGTCACTGAATGTCACTTTTTAAGACAAACATTTTTGTAACAGTTTAATAGAAGTAATTGTTTTGTTTTCTTTTTGTGGATTGTCGCCATTTTAGAAATTTGGGAAGCTCTTTCAGGCCATTACTCGTATACTAATTTGCCGTTCCTAATAGATAGCAGCATTTAGCACACGCAGGTAACAGTGCTACTATCTAATGTATTAATTCTACTTTTTTTTTTCTTGATTTTATGATGGAGGCTGCGGGCCAGATGAAAATTGACTTGGGGCCGCATTTATTTATTTATTTATTTATTTATTTATTTATTTATTTGTTTATCTATTTGTTCATTTATGTGTTCATTTATTTGTTCATTTATGTGTTCGTTTATTTGTTCATTTATTTATTTATATATTTTGTCATTTATTTATGTATTTGTTCATTTATTTGTTCATTTATTTGTTCATTTATTCATATATTTAGTCATTTATTTATGTATTTGTTCATTTATTTGTTCATTTATTTATTTATTTAGTCATTTATTGATCTATTTGTTCATTTATCTATTTGTTCATTTATTCATTCATTCATTTATTATTTATTTATTTATTTATTTATTTGTATTCATTATGTATTTATTTACTTTATTTATTTATTTATTTGCTATTTATTTGTTATTTATTTATATGTCCAGACTTTGGACATCTTGTAGCAGTCAAGCTAACACGTCTAACAAAAGTGTTATAAAATCATGCATAGAGAATGTAAGGTCCTATGCAGCACAATAAAATATGTACAAAGACACGTATAAACACTCTTTGTATTCAAAGTAAGATTTGTACTTTTTTAATCTTTCATCCAGCATTAGTCTTACTTGACAGTATGGTCCCAGATTTTGATAGTCCAGTCTGAGCTGCAAGAGATAAAAACCTTTGGGTGGTAAGGATTCCACTTGACGGCATCCACTGCCATGTGGTGGGCAGCGTAAGTCTCAAGGAATTGGTTGGAGTAATTCTTGGAGCACTGGAGAAATAAGAAAAATAGGATACAGTGTTGACGAATAAAGTGCATGCACTCTCAGACTAAATCAGCTTTATGGCTTGTGGGCACAGCTGCTGTATATCAAGCCTCTGATTGTTTTGATTGACAGCCAAATCTTGGGTGGTGGAGTGAATTTCAACATACCTTATGTATTTTCCCCTGTTCAGTGCCAACGACAAAAAGCGAGTCGGTCTGTTTGTGGAAGTCAAAGCATATACCGCCAACTGCAAACAAGGATGATGGATGGAGGCACTTAAAAACACAGTCCACAATCATAGACAAATGCCTGACTAATGTACACAAAGCATTTCACCATAAAAATAATCTTGACAATTTCTGGTAGGGTGTTACGATACTATCACAAGAAAGTGAAATCCCACCAGTGTTGCGCTCCTGAATACCACCGGGACCATCCGACACACAATCAGTCACGGTGAGCCTGATGATATCCGAGAAGACCAGCTCATTCTGCAGACGTGCAAATAACATGATGATACATTTACCCACACTGTGCTAAACAAACTAGTAGTAGAGTAAAAAATAAATCAACAAATATATATAGAAATAGTAAATAAATACATAATGAATACAAATAAATAAATAAATAAATAAATAAATAAATGAACGAATGAATGAATGAATGAATGAATGAATAAATAAATAAATGAACAAATAGATCAATAAACGAGTAAATATATAAATAAATAAATGGACAAATAAATGAACAAATAAATGAACAAATACATAAATAAATGACAAAATATATAAATAAATAAATGAACAAATAAACGAACACATAAATGAACAAAATAATAAACGAATAAATAAATGAGTAAATAAATTACCAAATAAATGAATAAATAAATAACAAATTAACAAATAAATTAAAAAATATATAAACGAATAAACGAATAAATAAATATATAAATAAATAAATAAATAAATGACTAAATGAATAGACATACGTATGTACGTACGTATGTACGGGTGTACAAACATAAAAAAATAAATAAACAAACAACCAAATAAACAACCAAATAAATAAATAAATACGCAAACAAACATTAAAAGTGACCCTGCTTTGTAATGAACTGCTTTAATGCCAACTCGTTCAATTCCAGGAAGAGAGTCATGAGTCATTTGCCTTTGGCTATCTCATCCATTTTGTGTCCCATTTCGTTCAAAATATAAAACCTATTATGTTTTGAGAAGTAACCATGGATTATACTATCCAAACGTAATATATCGATACCGTTCACAAAACCGACCTTGATGAGTGTCCAAGACACTACACGGCCATCAGAGGAGACAGAATAGAAATTGTGCTTGTTGTCCATGTCGTCGTTCTGCCATCGTACCTGATTGAAACGCCATCATCAATTACAAGAAACCAATTTTTTTTTACATAACAGACCATGACTGATAAATATATCAATCCATTTTTCTTCAACCACTTAGCCACAGCGGGCTTGCAAGTAAGCTAATTGTATTTTATGTCCCGTCATATAATCCCTCACCTGCCAGACAGGGTCAGTGTGCTTGCCAGTTTTCACATTGCTCTTGTATTCAGATTCCGCTCCCTTCTTCTTCAAGTTGTACACACAAACGCAGCCGTCGTACAAACCGGCTGCCACCAAATATGAATATCGCTTATGGATGTCGAGGCTCATGACTCCGCAACCTGTCGGGAAGATGTACTCGGGGAAGGTGGCGTTCTTCAAGGTGTAGAAGAGGAGCATCCCACGGCCCTGTTTGCTGAAGTCATCTTAAAAATAAACGAAATGATGTTTCTACGGTCATGCTAATCATCACATATGCGTCTTGGAAAGTCAAATCTTGCTTATGTTCATGCCAATGACTTACAAGATCCCAAGGCCACGCCAAAAAGATCGGGATATTTCTCATTCCTGTGGTATAAGGCACATACATGAGTCTTCCTGCTCTGATCTTGCCGTTTAAAGGACAACCGACGTCTCTGGACAAGTTGTGTCCATAATTTGTAAAATGGCTTCAAATGACTTCTACTGAGCGTAATTGACAAAGATTCCACCGCATATAGCTATATTTCACCTATTAAGACTCGCGCTGAATATTCCGGAAGTCTTGTTTTTGAGTTGGTGACGAGTTCTCACGTTACGTCACTGAAGGAACGCCCCTGACCGAAAAAAGGACACATTGTAGCAGTCCTTCCATCACGTCAATGCATTTTGCTGTACTTTGTTTGGTCTGAAAACTTCGTGTTTCACCAAAAAGCGTCAGAAGAGGGCGACGAAGCTCAGTGTAAGGAATTAATCAGCCTGTGGAAACGGGCTGATTAATTCCTTACACGGAGCTTTGTCGCCCTCTTCTGCCTCTTTTTGGTGTTACATTTCCCGCCCCCAGATACCTCAAAATGGCACGAAATAAATTATTTAATCAATTGCAAACATGTATGCTTTCCTCTTCAGAACTATTTGAATCATATTCATAACTGGATGATGAATAAGAAAGCATATTCTCCGAATCTGAAGCCATTGTTTTGATTCTCGAGCAAGGAAAAACGTCTTGGTGTGACGTCTCCAACAAGGGGGCGGGACCTTCTGAAACTGGCCACTTCCGGTTTCATTTTGAAGTCGTTTTTTTGGACACTAAGTCATTTTTATTGGTGTTTTTTATTTGACTAAAAATATCATACTGCGTGGTTTGGGTATTGTAGATGCTATAAAACGTTTTTCTGATGTCAGTTAGGAAACAAAAAAAGTGATGTCGGTTGTCCTTTAAGTTTGCGCGGGCCTACCAGCAAAGTGCCGTGACACTCATTGATTTGGCTTTGTCGTACTGGAACTTCCACAAGGGAAGAAGCGTGCCCTCTTGTTCCCTGAATTCATCTGCCGCATCCTCAAAGTATTTGAAATCTGAGAGGACGCATGAGGAAAATGGAAAATATTATAGTGGCGCTGTTACAGACTACAATTTGAATCGAGAATCTCACACAAGCATTGGACAAAACAAACAAATAAATAAATAAATAAATAAATAAATAAAGGAACACATAACCACACAAATGAATGAATGAATGAATGAATGAATGAATGAATGAACTAACAGATATACAGACGATTAAATAAAAAGAAGCAAATAAATAAATGAATGAATAAATGAATGAATGAATGAATAAGTAAATAAATAAATAAATAAATAAATTACACAAAACTATAGATAAATAAATAAGTAAATAAACACATAACCACACAAATAACTGAATAAATAAATAAACTAACAGATATACAGACGATTAAATAAAAAGAAGCAAATAATTACATGAATAAATGAATAAATAAATGAACAAATAAATAAATAAATAAATAAACTACACAAAACTATAGATAAATAAACGAATGAATGAATGAATGAATGAATGAATGAATGAATGAATGAATGAATGAATGAATGAATGAACCCACCGTGTGCTATGTCATTGCATGTATTCTGATTGACCATTCGTTCCAAAAGTGTGACTGGTATGGCCATTGTTGTGATGTCATCATTCTGCAGAGAGAAACAAATATATATATACATATTTATATATACAATTTGTCAAGCCAATGCAGAAAAAAAAACACGGCAAGTAAATTGAGGTATACCTGCGTGTCATTGGTTGTCTTCTTTTTGCTGTGGTCACCGTCTTTCTTGATTTGGAAAGCTTTCTGCTTCTCTTTTTTCATTTCTTGTTTCCGCAACTCCTCCGTGTATGCATCATATATCTCCCACTGAAAAGACCAAAAAGACTTTTTGAGCAATTTTAAGTATTTTATAAATATTCTTATAACGGAATTGAAGTCAGAGAATCCGCCACCTGAGTCGCGGTGGCCGAATAGTTGCAGCGTGGAGGCGGTGCCGTTTGGCAGCTTTTTTCCTGCATAGAAACACAACTTGAAGTCTTGACTTGTTTTTTTTTACTCTAAGAAAAAGACAATAGAAATGAGATTTTATTTCATTCCTACCCTCAGTGCATTATTGAGTGTTTGCGAAGCTCTTTCGATAAAATTGAACTGGTTTGTACATTTTGTCTCCTGCTCATTTGTTTTGGAGGCACCGCTATCCGACCTGTCGTCTTCTCCAACATCCTCATCCTCATCTCCAGATGCATCCTGCAAGGAGACCGACAAACAATCTGAAGCTAAAATCACACCGAGTGATTAGATTAGATTAGATTAGATTAGATTAGATTAGATTAGATTAGATCAGCCTTTATTCGTCTCACAGTGGAAAAATTTACATTTCACAAGAGTAAAGTGATGAAAGTGATATTTGAACTACGTACATTTTTTCATGAAACGGTTTTGCACATTTACAGTATATAGTTGATATTTTTATTTTGCTATGCTTAGAATATCTTGTTTTCTATCCTTTCACCCCCTCCGCCACCCCATCCCCTTTCAAATTGCTGCTGTGGACTGCAAATTTCCCCATTGTGGGACGAATAAAGGTTTTCTCATTTTGATTCTGATTCTGAAAAGAAGAAGTAAGGAAAAGAAGATGACTTAAGGATCCTCAAATGACCAGAACTGAATGTTTATTTTTCACCCGCCCCCCACAAAAAAAAAAATCTGTAATATAAACGAAAAAAAAACCCCAGTTTACCAATGTTTCTGTTTTCCCCCCATCAGGCTCGACTCCAGTATCAACCGTTGTTGTCTCTGCAAACAACCGAGATGCTTTTGAATTTCAAAACATGCTAATAGCGACATTTTGTGGCCTAAAGATGAACTGCATCCGAATTCAGTGTACTCAGGCGATCGATGCGGACAGAAAGAACCCTAATAACACACAAAAGGTCTGTATTTACCCAGATTTTTTTTGCCATAAAACATAAAATGTTAGCGAACACTGAGAACACCTTCTAGAAGGTCTTCACTGGCTACTAGCCTGCGAGCCTCATCCGAGTCCTGATGAATGAGACAACCATCCAGGACAAAGTGGACAGCCATCTGATCAACAACACTGGTCAGCTTAAAAGCCCCTTCCTGAAAAAGACAAAAGAGTTACCGTATCCGAAATATTCATTCCAGTTCAGTGTCCTACGTGGTAATTGCAATGATACGCAACGACGAAAGTCTGGTTTTTCAAATGATGACCTGTGATTGATGGCAATCACAGGTCATTAATTTTAGCACTAACGAAAGTCAATACCGTATTTTCCGCACTATAAGGCGCACCTAAAAGCCTTCATTTTTCTTTTCAAAAGCTGACCATGCGCCTTATAATGTTTTATACTACGTATATGGAAATACAGTGATACTTTGGCTTACGAACCCCGTGGTTTACGAACGTTACATTTATGAAATTTTACCTTGGCAAACAAACTTTACCTTGGCTTCTGAAGTTTTTTCGTACACGGAGCTGCCTCAATGAGTCATTCGAAAATGCGCCCGTTCTTCTAACAAGAAAATGGCAACCGACTGGTTTTGTCCTGTATTCCCCACCCCCAGTCTTTGGTTAAAGCCACGTGATTGGTCAAGAACGCAGCAGTGAGGGGGGGGGGGGGTGGTTTAAACATTAAAGAGACAGGCAGATGACAGTGAGAGAGTTTCATATTTGATAGTTCAAAGGCAGAGTGTGGACTGCAAGGTTAAAATATCCCATAAATGAGGCTCCAAAAACAACCCGCACAAGCCATCTGTACACTTGATGCAAAAAGCTATCAACCCAGCTAAACAGAACACAATTGATGGGGAACTAGATAAAATTATCACAAAGAAAGGACCTACAAGGGTTCATTCCTCAAGATGGTGAAAGAAGAAGGCTACGTTCCTCATCAAGTGTTTAATGCTGAGGAAACCAGCCACTCAATTCCATCAAGCCATCAACGACCATAACAAAGGTAAATAAAACGACTTTATTATATAGTACAGTTTACTTTTTTTAATTATAATACTATAGCACATTTATTATACATAAAATAATGTATATTGTGTGGAGTTTTAAGGGTTAGAAAGTAGAAAATTATGTTTTATGGGGACCTGAGAACGGATTATTCTCATTTTAATGGTTTCCTATGGGAAATTAATTTTTGGGATACACACTTTTCGCCTTACACACTTTGCCTTAAATTCGTAAACCAAGGTATCGCTGTAGTCATTCGTTGAAGGTGTACTTTATAATCTGGTGCATTATATAATTGAGAAAATACAGTAATTTTCTGCGCTCAGGTTTACCTTAAAGCTGTATCGGACGATATTTTGCGGCGCGTGTGGATTTTTGGCTGTCAGAATCCTTGTGACTTCCTCCTTTAACTCCTAGTTGGATTCATATAGAAACAAATAGAGAACATATACATATACATATACATATACATATACATATACATATACATATACATATACATATACATATAATCCTGAGTCGTTTATCAGTGTAACTCATATTGTCAACATGATGAGTTGTTTTTTTTTTTTGGTGAGTTTTCTCTTACAGCTTCAGTGAGATCCAGTTGATCAGCAGGTTTGGTAAGTTTGCCATGAGTCCTTTCTTCCCATCCATAATCACCAAAATCATCTTCCTCATCCTGTAATGGTGCTCTGTGAGTTGCTCTGTTTTTTCCCCCCCAACTCCATTATTTGTTCTTAGTGCAAAATTATTTGAAGAAATGTAAATTGTGTTTTTGAAGAAATGACTCACCTTTCTCTTATTGGTTGCTTTTTGTGATTTTGAAGCAGGCACCTTCTGAACAATTGAAAAAAACAACAACAGCAACCAAAGATTACAGACGCTCATTTAAAATTTCAATATTACATATCGTATGCTTTTATTCAATGAGCCACAGCCCTGTGTTATCTATTTCTGATGCGTTTATAATAAGTCCATGTCGACTCCATTGATAAATGGTACCTTTTTCCCAGGTCCTGCAACATTATTGATTGGCATCTTCAAACGTAGTCAACTTTGGATCGGACTAAAAAGCAAAGTGGCAGCAGATGAAGCCTGGCTTGGATGCTCCTGTTGTATACTGGTTGCCAGGACGACCACAAGTCTCAATAGAGCTTCTTCGATTGTCCTGCTGGGAGCTCGCAAACAACTCTTGAGGTGCATTACTGCCACCCAGGGATAATAATACCTCTACTGGCCCACTTAAAGGACAACCGACGTCTCCGGACAAGTTGTGTCCATAATTTGTAAAATCACTTCACATAACTTCTACTGAGCATATTTTACAAAGATTTCACCGCATATAGCTATATTTTACGTTTTAAGACTCGCGCTGAAAATTCCGGAAGTCTTGTTTTTGAGTTGGTGACGCGTCCGTACGTGACGTCACTAAAGAAACGCCCCTGACCGGAAAAAAAGACACATTGTAGCAGTCCTTCCATCACGTCAATGTATTTTGCTGTACTTGTTTGGTCTGAAGACCTCGTGTTGCACCCAAAAGGATTTTTTTCCAAGTCCTCCAGTTTCATCCCGCATTCCAAAAACATCGATGAGAAGGTTTCTTCAGCCGTCATCTGTACAAAAGTGAAGGTTTCGGACGTTTCGCCTCCTATCCAAGAGGCTTCGTCAGCGAACTAAAGTCTGACTGGTCGTATCGGCCCCATTTATATATCCCTAATGTCCAGACCTGGTGGCGCCGGACACAGCTATGATAGGTCCCTACTCTCAGGTTGGGGGAGGCGCGGGACCCCCCCCTGTGGCCCCACTGATTGTTCCTACATTCCTGACTAACGATTGGCCTATTACACCCACTCCCCCCGGTATCACCTCATCAGCATAACGACCCTCATCAGCATTGCGAAAGTTGCCTAACCACTCGATGGACCACTCCTGTACGACTGAGAGCTTACACAGACGTATTCCAAAAACATGCATGGCAGGCTGATTGAGCACTCCAAATTGTCCCTAGGTGTGATCGCAGATGGTTGTTTGTCTCTGTGTGCCCTGCGATTGGCTGGCGACCAATTTAGGGTGCCTCTGCCCGAAGACGGCTGGGATAGGCTCCACCGTAATGAGGATAAAGTGGATGGATGGATATTAGAATAGCTTTTCGAGATTTAAATTGGATGAATCTTGGAAACCTTGGAAATCTGGTCAATAAAAATGGACAGAACGAAATAAATGTAACAGTAATCAACGTCACGATGTTGTCAACACCAATTTCCAATTTCTCATTTACAAACAGTGCAAAGAAATTCAATGGTTTTGTGTCAAATAATTGTAAAGTGTCCTTGAGAGTTTGAAAAGTGCTGATAAATAAAATTTAAATTATTATAATTCTAAAACTCTACAATTCTAAAATTCTACTACTTAGAATTATAATACGTAATTACATTTAGAATCTAAATGTAAGCGAGGTCTGATTTTGCTTCACTGCGCACTCGATGATGATCTTGTCCCTGATTGGCTGACGAGCTCATGAATATTTAATCAACCCGGAAGTGAGGCGGTGCTGCTGTTTTGCTGTCGAGTCACCTTTGAGGAGATGGAGGAAAACGAGCCGCGATAATGCTGCAACGGAGCATCATAGATCGGGACACTTAGAAACAAACTGTAGTGTATCGCGAATATTGAACTGTTAACCAGGAGGTTTTTGGGGCAAAAATGATGGAGGAAATCGACAGGTTTCAAGTCCCGCCTGTCGACGGAGAAACGCAACCTTTGGTAAGCGAGCAAGCGCTCATCTTTATGCTAATCGGCCCATTGAAACGATTGCAAACCTTCTTGTCTCGTTTTTATGCGTTTTACGTTTTAGTCCAGATTGCCTTCTATCCGACCTTGAGCATGATCGGAACGTATCTCCGTTTGTATTCGGGATGGGTGAAACTATAACGTCAGATTGATAAACGAATAAGAGCACCGCTGCCAAGTCTCGCCCCTCCTCGGATGAAAAACGAGCGAGTAAACAACGCATTCTCCGCGCATCTGTTTCAACACAATACAAGTCACGTCTTTTCAAACATACAAAATGTGTCGGTGTTGATTTTGAACGCATCTTGCGACCCAACGCGATCACATTTCGTCATTTGATATCGTTTTATTTGGGTGCGACTACACACGATGAGGTGTAGCTCTTCCCTCTGATACTGCAGGCTACTACGCTGTTTTCCATTTTTAAAAATGTCATATGACAAATCGCAGTCATGGGAAATCACGTGTATCTGAGCAATATCCCGTCGAACAGTTATTCCCAACCTTGACTAGGCCAAAATGTCTCCCAAAAAAGAGATCTCCCCTCATCAGTGCCTTCTTACATTTTGTGGAATTTCTCTGCCTGTCACTATATATCACTGATAGACGAACAGAGACATATTATGTTAGTTGTTGTACATAAAAATTACCAGTTAAATGAAACTCTATCATTTGCTGTGGCTCACTGTGTAGAGACACACAAGCCGGACTAAAATTAGACAGTCGTTAAATGACTGCATTTAATGCAGTGAAACCCCCACATAGCCTATTCCTGGTTTGTTTGTTTTTTTTTTCTTCAACATATCCTCAAATATTATCTATAAGGTGAGTTAAGAACAAAGTCCTTTGCTGCCGTCTTCTGGCACCTTTAAACCAATTACAAGGCAGCATCTTTTTCCTCATTTTTACTATTTGCAGTCAGGCATTGACACAGATAGCGGCAGTTTTAGATTATAATCATACACTAAACATAGGTTGTCAGTGTTTTTTTTCCCTGTTTTTTTTCTTTTTCCCAGTGTACTGGTGTAGTCACTTTACATTTCTACAATATCTGATGGTGTTAGTTGTACATATGGCAAGGCCTTTGTAATGCTAAACACTTCATTGTCATTCGGAATGAATCCGCTTCCCATCTGCCACACTCGCACACGTTCACGCACACAAACATACGCTCCTTGTATGTATATCCTCCTGGGTTTTAAGCTGTGTGGGGTGCGTATCATAAGGGTTCGGCAACCTTAAACCACAAGGGGGAAAAAAGAGGGACAAAAACACATTTGTCACTACTTCTATCCTGTGGTGATTTTTTTAAAACTACTATGTGTAAAATAACAGTTGTGTGCTGCATTTCGGAAATCAATGAACTGCTACTGGAGAGGGATCTATTTTATTTGTGCTAGTCACAAAACAATTGTGAATCCAATTTACAAACAAATGAGTACGTCTGTGTAAACTGTGTGTGTGTGTGTGGGGGGGGGGGGGTGCATGAAGGGTTGATGTGTAATCCTCCTTCAATCTCTGTGGATTTGGTGCTGCCTCAGCAGCCTTGTGGCACTGGCGTCAACGGGGAAGGCGGTCAAAGGGAGATCAGGTGAATGAAGCAGATGCATTGGCAGATGATGTCATTTTTGTCTCTAAAGTGGGCGTGGCAAGATATGATGCAATCAATGTGAAAGGCAGAGACAGTAGGTCGGGTTTTATTTTTGATAATTATTATTTAAAAAAAAAGCCTGGTTAGTCTTGAATGTCATCAGTCTGAAGCACATTTTCTGTCATGACATGTCAAAGCAGTATAGTTGCTTTTTTAATTGTTTTGTTGTACATACTACTACTACTACTACTACTACTACTACTACTACTACTACTACAACTACTAATAATAATACTAATACTAATACTACTACTACTAATACTACTACTACTACTAATAATAATAATAATACTACTACTACTACTACTACTACTACTACTACTACTACTACTACTAATAATAATAATAATAAAATATAATAATAATAATAATTAATAATAATAATGCATTTTATTTTCAAGCGCCTTTCAAAGCTCTCAAGGACACTTTACAGTCACAGACAAGCATAGAAAAAAAAACAGATACAATAAAAAAATAAAATACCCCTCACATTGCAGCACTGTGGCTTTCTAATGAGCATAATGTGTAACTCTGTTAGCTGGGCAAGCCAATCACGACCCCTTCTCCCTTTTCTCAATCTGTTGACGCCCCGGCAGCAACAGGAGCCCCCTCTGTTCTCCCACGGCCTCCTCTCCATGTCGTCAGCGCTCACACAGAAAGAACGAGAGCCCGAGGAGTGTATAGGGCGCAGAACACTCGGGTCTATTGATGCTGCACACCACACAGCCATAGTTGTCTTCAGGCAATTAGTGCTGCGGTGTTGGACACGAATCTCATCTAAAGAGAGCTGATTTTGCAGGCTTTATGTCATTCCGGCAATGTTTGTGTTTGTGTCAGCGTGCATCTGAATGTGCTAAAATGGTACAATAAAGCTGAAGAATTTACTTTCCAACCTTTTTTTCCCTAGGATCCGGCAGCCTCTTCCAACACGGAAGCTGACCCTGATGCCAAAGGAGAAACTGTGTCAATAAACTACAAGCCCTCACCGCTGCAAGTCCAAATAGGTATCACCACCTACACGGTCAATGTGATTTTTTTTTTAATCCGACAACTAAAAAAAAAAAATATGTCTGTTATCTGAACCAAAATCTTCCATAATTTGAAGCCTGGAACCGATTAACTGCATTTCTATTCATTTCATTGGCAAAACGTGTCTTGGTTTACAAACTCTGAGTTACAAATAGGTTCATCGAACCAATTACGTTTGTAACTTGACGTACCACTGTACTTATGCACGTTTCTTTCTTAATGGGTACACAAACGGTTGAAGAAGAATGTAATGTAATGAGATGAGATCGCAACCTACCACTTGAAATTATTATGAGGGCCTGGGTGAATGTGGATTTGTTTTTTTTAATCCGACAATTAAAAAAAAAACTTGTGACAAAAAGTTACCGGACACCAGGGCAGATTATTTCAAACACTGGATTCTGTCTGTTATCTGAATCAAAATCTTCCAGTATTTGAAGCCTGGAACCGATTAATCGCATTACCATTCATTTCAATGGTAAAACATGTCTCGGTTTACAAACTATGTGCATGACAAATAGGTTCACCGAACCAATTAAGTTTGTAACTTGAGGTACCACCGTACTAACCTGTAATTCAGACAGAATAGCATTCTGTCAGCCTTTAAGTTCTTCCTTCTAACTACAAAACAACATTTACTGATTCATGTGAAAGTATACTACTATCTTCAGCATTGAAGCAACAAAATTCCAGACCGATGTCATGATTTTAAAAAATTCTCTTACGCTCGATAACCATGAACCCATTTGCTACAAGCGGCATCGCCGTTCATTGTCATGTTTACTTTCGACGAACTCCCCATCCTGTGGTTGCTCAGAGAAACAGAGAGATCTTGCCAGGAAGGGATCCGTGAAGAATGGCACCGTGGGGAGTCCTGTCAATCAACAACCTAAGAAGAATGCTCGGACAAGGTAACAACTTCCTTTCCGTAGCCGCCTTGAGCTCCATTCAGTCCGGCATATCGCGCATCCAGCCTTTTTGAGGGACGTCATCTGACTTTGTAATGCTAAAAAAGAGATGACAGCAACAAAGACGTGGCTTTGGCTTTGTTTGGGTTCCCTGTGAGTAAATGCCGAGTGCGGAGTCGGCGTCTAAAGCTGGTGTAATAACCCACACTATTGACAAGTGCCTCTGTCTCATCCCGCTCCCTCGTGGATTAGTGGGAATACAGTAAAGTCTCGTTATATCGATATCGGATATATCGATAGTCCCGGTTATATCGATATTTTTTCGGACTCCCTTGAATATCGATATAACGAGACTTTACTGTATATGAAAGGCTCCGAGGCAGACTGATCGTCTTTGATTCCTGGATTCTGAGGGGGTTACAGATGTACCTCACTTTTTCCTTGAGAGTTTTGAAAGACGCTTATAAATGAAATGTATTATTTATTATTATTTTTCCCTTTTTTGTGTATGTTCAACTCAACTGAATTGAATGACCCAGATGGAATAAATCACAGGTGTCAAAGTCAAGGCCCGGGGGTTAAATATGGCCCGCCACGTCATTTTATTTGGCCCACGAAAGCAAATCATACTTGTGAAATTCCATGATGCTTGCTGAAGACTGAATCAAAATTTGAAATGATTCCATGTAAACCACAAAGAATCATTATTTTTTTACTTCAAATTTGAAAACTAAGTGTTCATTAATTTGTTGTGCGCTCTCTATGTAATATGTGGAGGAGATGAACCATTCTAATGGCTTCCCCAAATTCATAACAGCCCTTGAGAGGAAACCGTAACTGTAGCCCTCGGTAAAAAAATGAGTTTGACGCCCTTGGAATAAAAAGAAAAAGAAAATAAAATAAAAAATAACAATAAAAATAAAAGAAAATAAAAATAAAAAAATAAAAATAATAAGAAAAATAATAAGAAAAAAAAAATAAAAATAAGAAAAAATAAAAATAAAAAAAAAAAAATAAAAAGTAAAAAAAAAATAAAAAAAAATAAAATTACAAATACAAATACAAATAAATAATACAAATAAATAATACAAATAATAAAATTAAAATTAAAATTAAAATACATTTCATTCATAAGTGCCTTTTTTTGCGTGGGTGAGCAGCGGCAGCCATTCACGTCAGCGTTCACTCTACCCGGAATAAAAGCATTCTTACACATAAAAGGAAACGTTTATCACACGTCATTCTTTGCACTTTTCCTTTTGACTTTCTGAGCATTGTTTTTGTTAAAAGGCTGTTCTGACCAACAAACCTCCTCTTTGATTGTGTGCAGGTTGGTGGTACCAAATAAAGGCTACTCCTCTTTAGACCAGAGCCCAGATGAGAAGCCACTCGTGGCACTGGATACCGACAGGTATGCGTATATTACTCAGTGAAAATAATTTCACATCGCAATGAATGCTTATGTAATCCTAAATGTCAATATTCTGTGGGTCCTGCAATTTGAGTGAAAATGACAAAAACCCTGGCACTGGAGTGGAGACATTTTTGTACATCGTCTGGCAGTGAATGAGTTAAGCTGCGTTTGTCTGTTGTCTTGCAGCGATGACGACTTCGACATGTCCAGGTACTCATCATCGGGATACTCCTCGGCCGAGGTGAGATGTCTGAGGGACCAGGTATCTATACACGCATTTTATTGACGTTCACGTAGTAGTGTTAGCCGCATCATTTTGGTGAACGAACACCAAAAAAAAAAATCATCAAATCCCATCGTCCCTTCAGCCCCACCCGACGAGTCGTAGACCGACCCCGATGAGTCGTACCCCAGTTGGCTGCATGGGGAAGAAGGCGGGCGGTGGTGGGATGCATCGCATTTGACGACCACTCTTGCTTTCCCGTTCACCGCACATTGTGACGTTTAAAGGACAACCGACGCCTCTGGACAAGTTGTGTCCGTAATTTGTAAAATCACTTCAAATGACTTCTACTGAGCGTTTTTTACAAAGATTCCACCGCATGTAGCTATATTTTACATTTTAAGACTCGCGCTGAATGTTCAGGAAGTCTTGTTTTCGAGTTGATGACGATGCCTTAAGTGACGTCACGGATGGAACGCCCCTGACCGAGAAAGCGACACACAATGCATTTTGCGGTACTTTGTTTGGTCTGAAAACTTTGATCCGTGTTGATGGCGAAATTAGAAGGAAAACACATAAATAACGCGATGGTGAATCGTTTGTTGTGTGTTGCACCAAGACTACTATTTGATATTCGCTTACACAAATTCCCAGCAAATATGCCAATTTCCAACGGAGCTTTGGCGCCATCTTGTGCATTTTCTGGGACACTACATTGCTGTCATTGATGGCTCGAATTGATACGGAAGGACTCCTTTAATCGATGCAAACATTTATGCTTTCCTCTTCAGAACTATTTGAATCATATTCATAACTGGATGAGTAACAAGAAAGCATCTTCTCCGAATCTGAAGCCATTGTTTTGATTCTAGAGCAAGGCAGGACGTCTTGGCGTGACGTCACGAACAAGGGGGCGGGACCTTCTGAAAATGAAACTTTCTGAGGTCATTTTAAAGTCGTTTTGGGACACTAAGTCATTTTTATTGGTGTTTTGCATTTGACTAAAAATATCATACTGCGTGTTTTGGGTATTTTAGATGCGACAAAACGTTTTTCTGATGTCAGTTAGGAAACCAAAAAATGGCGTCGGTTGTCCTTTAAAGCTCCCATTGCGCATTTCTGTATCACGGCACCAGATTGCTTTCCTTTGTTTTGATCAACGTGGCTGACCTCCTCATTCTTCCCCCTTGCAGCAAATCAACCAGGACCTCAACATCCAGCTCCTAAAGGACGGCTACCGACTGGATGAGATTCCAGACGACGAGGATCTGGATCTGATCCCGCCCAAAGCCGTCAACCCCACCTGCATGTGCTGCCAAGCTCCTCCTTCCACAGCCTGTCAGATCCAGTAGCACCTACCCCACCACCCTCCTCTTTACACAAGAAAAAAACATCATAACACAGAGGCCACAACGAGTGGGTTAAACAGTTTGCACACCTTTAGAAGCAGAAGAAGATGGAAAAAAATGTTGAAGATGGAGGTAGGTAACACCAATGGTTCTTGTGCACGTTCCTCCTATGGTTGGATGTGTGCACCTTCTGCCTTGTATGGTGAACTCGGGCTGCAAAAAGGAACATTTAGGACTTCTTCACTTTTTTTTTTTGTTGCTCACATGGACAATACAGGACTGTTGATTAGAAAGCGTTGGACAAAAGATTAAATAAAGACCTCTTATGGAGCTAAGGAGTTATTTTTTTCTGCTTCTGGTAAAAAAAAAATAGAATTGGTGCGGTTCTACACCGCCCATCTGCTTTGTCTTCGTTTACTGTGTGTGTTGGTTTGTGTGGAGGATGACGTAGCCATTGGACTTCTCACCATAAAGCACTAAAGGTAGTTAAAAAAAATAGTTTTCAAATATAACGTCTGTTTCATAATTGCGATAAAAAAAAAAAAATTGCAGTTTGCATGTTTGCCTGTTTAAACTGCCAAAAGGCCAACTTGTGCAGATGATGGCTGATCAACCTACAGTGGAACCTCGGTTCTCGACCATAATCCGTTCCAGAACCCTGTTCGAAAAGTGATTTGTTCGAACACCAAAATCATTTTTCCCATTACAACTAATGTAAATCGTTTTAATCCGTTCCAACACCCTGAATGTTTACCTTTTTTGTATTTTATACATTATTTTATGCATGAAATTGCATATTAAAATGCTGACCAACACATAAAAAGCAATGTATATCTCAGAAAATGTTAAGCAAAATGGCAAAGACACAAATAACATAAACATAAATGTAACCCAGGCTAATCGTACGTTCGCGTTATCGTAATCTTCCGTACGAAAGAACTCCGATTTTTGTTCGAACTACGAAGCAAGAATTTCTCGAATTTTTTGTTCGGACTCCGATTTGTTGGAACTGTGAGTCTTTCGAAAAGCGAGGTTCCACTGTATACGATTGTTTTTTTTTTTCTGAGGAGCCATTTGTAAGAAATGGCAGCAAAAACGTTTGTTAGCTAGCGACGACCCAGGTGTCGTGATGAAGTGAAAATCTTTAGCAAGAGGCGCTACAAAAATGCTATACTGTCATCTCGGAAACATCGGCATTAATGCATGCACGCTCGTGTGGGCTATGGGTGCATGCAACAGCCTTCACAAAACTCTGAAGCTCCAAAAAAATGGGTCATATTTTGCAAAGGGAATGTTTTTGTCTGGCAGCCATGATAGGTTGTTTATTTATGATAACAGTCATAGTGTCGAGAGAATCTGAGCAAATAATATGTAAGTTACATTAGTTTTTGTACCAGAAGCGACTAATTTCTCGTGAAAACTTTACTGGATTAGAAAGTGTTCCATGTGCAATTTGTTGTATTTGCTGTGAATTTTGACTTAATTTAAAACAATTTTGGTGGCCACATTTTTCGGACTTTTTTTTATTTGAAGTTCTTTCATTTTATTTAAAATGTGATTTTGTTGTTTTTGTACATATGCCACCTGATAGATTGTATATTTTAGACAAATATTCATAACACCCGCCATAACTTTTTATTGTCACTGCCATTCACCTTTTTTTTTTGGTGTCCATACAGTTGCTTTGTGTTTACGACACAATTAGCACTCCAGTGAGGTCATTTCCCAGTATGTGCTTAGCACGACTGTGTACATTTTTTTCAGATAAAAATGACACGAAAAGACCAAGGCTTCCAAGTTCCTCCAAAAAAAAAAAAACAATCATTTTTGTTCCACTTGTTGTGTGCCAACAATGAGCTATTAACTCATTCACTGCCATTCACAAATTTATTCGGGAATTGAAAATATGACGTAGAGCGTCATTCCCCAATTAGTTCATTTTTTTTGTTTGGTTGCCGATAATGCGCTGGCGAGACCACTTCCACAAGAGGGCATCATTTCCCTTTTTTCCATGTTAGCACTTTGTTCCAGCTTCAGCTGTTGTTAAATCATTAGAAAACCAATATGTATGTATTGTATTGTACTTATTTTGGACAGCCGCCCTCATTTCAGGCTCATATAACTCCAGATGAAAGAAGAGAGTCTAAGGCAGGGGTGTCAAAGTCATTTTTTGCCGCGGGCCACATTGTAGTTATGGTTTCCTCTCGAGGGCCGTTATGAATTATGAACCCATTAGAATGTTTAAATCCCTTCAAATATTACATATAGAGCACACTGCAAATTAATGAATAACTCGTTTTCAAATCTGAAGTCAAGAATAATGACTTTTATTGTGGTTGACATCCAAAAATATGAAATTTTGGCTCAGATTTTAGCAATCATCATGGAATTTAACAAGTTTGATTTGCTTTCGCGGGCTGAAAAAAAATGATGTGGTGGCCGGATTTGGCCCGCGGGCCTTGACTTTGACACCTGTGCTTTAAGGTTTCTTACGCCGCATTGAATGTTTATGTAGTCCTAAAACTCAATATTCTGTGGATCGTGGAATTTGAGTGAAAATGACAAAAACCCTGGCACTTGAGTCATCACATTTTTGCACATCGTCTGGCAGTGAATGAGTTAATTAGCTGTTATAATGTGTGCATATGTAACATACCAGTGACAAAAATACGGCAAACATTAAGACTATATAAACAATGTGTCAACAATGCTTAATTAATTCTGACTGTTTTGTCTGTAACAATTGCATCATCACACATTTATTTTCAGGTGTACATTTTTATTTTTTTTTCCAACTCAACGTCTGTTTAGTTTTATTTGTCAGATGCTTATTATGATGACTGTAAAATGGTTCCAGTCAGACTTCACAGTGTTCAAGTTCTGTGTAAAGTGCATAATGTCGCCCCACCCCTCACCCAAAAATAAATAAAAGCTATCTGAAGTGGTTTTGTCACTTGTTAATATCATGATAAAAATAGTATATGAAATGCCACCTATGCAGATTTGTCCGCTACACTTTGTACCCCTGTTGCGATTCATCATTTCCTCTCACTGGTGGAAAAACACAACTCGGATAGCTCAACTTTTTCACAAAATCTGAAGGGATTGGCCAAACGACAGTGAAATGTGAACGAGATGAATGAGGAGCAAAATACTGTCCTACGTGTCCATGTTGGGAGGGTTGGGTTTTTGGTGATTAGCCAGGAGCTGATCCCTTTGGGAGCAGATGGCGAATTGTGGGCTTACCTCCACTTCTGAAGTCCGAGGAGATAGTTTGGACTGTATTGAGTAGGATAGGAGAGCGCTCATGTTTTCGAAGACTTTAACGATTTCATGAGAAAGGTGAGGGACGTTTCCAAAGGTTTATTTTGCATCCGTGTGAGGCAGGCCATAATTTTGATTGCTTGATTGATTGATTCGTTTATGTATGTACGTATGTATGTATGTATGTATGTATGTATGTATGTATGTATGTATGTATGTATGTATGTATGTATGTAGGTATGTATGTAGGTATGTAGGTAGGTAGGTAGGTATACATGTATTTATATAATTTATTTATACATGTATTTATTTATTAATGTATTTATACATGTATTTATTTATTAATGTGTTTCTTTATTTATGTGTTTATTTAGTAAATTAGTTATGTCTATTTGTTATTTATGTATTTGTGTATTTTTTTATTTATTCAGCCTGATGCTTTATTTTATTTTTATTTATTTATTTTGTTTATTCATTATTTATTTATTCATTTATTTATTTATATATTTATCTTGATGCTGTATTTATTTATTTGTTTATTTGTTTAGTTTATTAATTATTTATTAATTAGTTTATTTTTATCCCGATGCTGTATTTATTTATTTATTTAAATATTTATTCATTTATTTATTTTGTTTATTCATTATTTATTCATTTATTTATGTTTTTAGCCTGATGCTTTATTTATTTATTTGTTTATTCATTATTTATGTATTCATTTATTATTTATGTATTCAGCCTGATGCAGTATTTATTTATTTATTTATCTTCATTTATGTATTTATGTATTCATTTGTTTTTATTTTTTTTTCTGTATTTATTTATTTATTTATTTATTTATTTATTTTCTGTATTTATCTATTTATTTGTTTTATTGATCTATCAATGTGCATTTAATATATGCAGCCCGGCCGGCATCCTGCCTCGTTGACATCATGCTCCTCCAAGACTTGCGCTTTGCAGTCATCGCGTTCCTGCTCAGTGTCACCCGTGTGCACGGCTCCAATCTCTTTGCGACATCCTCCTACGAGTTCACCGCATATAGGATGCAGCAATACAACCTGGAAAAACAAAATTATGGTAAACTCAGTGTGTTACACCACTATTTTCTCTACCCTTGGCTCTGTGCGATAATGATTTTGCTGCATGTTTAGGTTGCCGAGGCGCCATCGTGGTGGCTGAGGCCCGAGCTGCCGATGAGCCAGTGTTGACCCGCCGCTGCGTCGTTATGAGGGTGGCTGACTTTACCATCAAATCATACACTGAGGCTCAGAGAGAAAATGCCGCCGCCGTTCTGATACTACTGCCCCAAAATACGTCGAGTATTTTACCCGAAGAAATTCAGGTAAACGGGGACGGACGGACAATACCCACAACAATTGAGGGTAGTTGACTTTGGGGTAAAATTCCTGGGTGAATTTAAAATGGGTTGTAATACTTATAGGTGAACTTGATTTGAAGAGGCCCACATATGAAATAGAAATAAAACACATTTACATTAAAGGACAACCGACACCACTTTTTTGTTCCCTAACTGACATCAGAAAAACGTTTTATAGCATCTAAAATACCCAAAACACGCAGGCTGATATTTTTAGTCAAATGCAAAACACCAATAAAAATGAGTTAGTGTCCAAAAACTACTTCAAATTGAACCCGGAAGTGGCCATTTTCAGAAGGTCCCGCCCCCTTGTTCGTGGTGTCACGCCAAGACGTCTTGCCTTACTCGAGAATCAAAACAATGGCGGCAGTTACTCATCCAGTTATGAATATGATTCAAATAGTTCTGAAGAGGAAAGCGTAAATGTTTGCAATCGATTAAAGAAGTTATTCCGTGTCATTTTGAGGCATCTGGACAGCAATGTAGCACCCAGAAAATGCACAAGATGGCGCCAAAGCTCCGTTGGAAATGGGCTGATTTGTCTGCTGGGAATTTGTGTCAGCGAATATCAAATAGTAGTTTTGGTGCAACACACAACGATTCACCATCGCCTTATGTATGTGTTTTCCTTGTAATTTCGCCATCAACACGGATCAACACCAAGTTTTCCGACCAAACAAAGTACTGCAAAATGCATTGTGTGTCGCTTTCTTGGTCAGGGGCGTTCCCTCCGTGACGTAACGTCAGGAATCGTCACCAACTCAAAAACAAGACTTTCTGAATATTCAGTGGGAGTCTTAAAACGTAAAATATAACGATATGCCGTGGAATCTTTGTAAAATATGCTCAGTACAAGTCATTTGAAGCGGTTTTACAAATTATGGACACAACTTGTCCAGAACCGTTGGTTGTCCTTTAGGCTCATTGCTAAAGGAGAGCAAATAGTGCAAACGGTACGACACTCAAACACACAACAGGTGGACTTCAAGATTAAACTCATCTGTAATCTTGGCCGAAAGCTGAATGCTGTTATTTGTTCTCCTGCTACAATGACAATTTGTTCAGGAAAGTGCAATTATTTTGTCCCTCCCAGTCCTTCATGATGAGCGAGAATCAAGCCTTGAGGACGGAGACTCTCATGCCAGTTTACGTGGCCCCCGAGGATGAACAGCTGCTCCACATGTATGAGGAGGTGAAGAAGGCCGCCTCTGCACGGACGTCATCGATATTCATTCGAGGTGACGGACAAAGTGAAACATACTGATGATAAATTCACTTCCCGTGACATGACTTTTTATGTTTTTAATCCGCTACAGTCTTTCGAAGTATGGTCACAGCAACAGCCTTTCAGATTTTAGTCACCAATAATCTCCCAATTAAGGCTACAACAGACACGACGCTCGTTACACTGGAAGTAAGTTTATTTTATTATTTTTCTTTTATTTTTTTTTTCCTGTGTTGTCTGATATATAGTCACATAAAACTGGGTTTGTGTATTTGAGGGAGTGCTTCTTGGAGGTGGTGAGGACATACCCACCATTGTGGTCACTGCCCACTATGATTCATATGGACTGGCACCAGTGAGTTGAACGACAATGAACATACACACAGTGTTTGAAATAACGTCTACCCGGAAGCCCGGAGCGTGCAACTTTCACAACGTCTCGGCCCTCGTGACCGACAACTTCTTCGAGAAAAAAAATAGAAAGATTCTTTTCAAATCAAACGTTTGTTTTAT
This sequence comes from Hippocampus bargibanti, assembly GCF_051943395.1. Lineage (NCBI taxonomy): Eukaryota > Metazoa > Chordata > Actinopteri > Syngnathiformes > Syngnathidae > Hippocampus > Hippocampus bargibanti. The sequence goes on along the minus strand of NC_142745.1, from coordinate 2,482,528 downwards.
TCAATAAAGCAAAAGGTACAAGCAAACCGCTACAAGCCACGTGGACTCCTCTTTCTCAGCGCCTTTCAAAACATTCAAGTGCACTTTACAGTCACGGTATAGTCCGAAGCACGAAACAGGCTTATGATTGGGTGGCGTGTCGAGTATGCAAATTGCCAAACGAATGTTCATTTGGTAATTTGCATACTTGGCACGGCAGCCAATCAGAAGCCTGTTTCGTGCTTCGGACTATACCGTGACTGTAAAGTGTACTTGAGAGTTTTGAAAAATGCTTAGAAAGAGAAGTCCACGTGGCTTTTAGCAGACAACGCAACGCAAACATTGCATTGTGCGCCATTACGACAAACGACAACTGGAGCAAAATCTTCAGCAAGGGATATTTACCATAAATTAAGAAAGGGAGCATTCGTGGTAGTTACTTCCTTAATTAAAAGAAATCCTTTAGACTTCGCAACAATGTTTTATTTTTTGCGATTAGTCGTCTTATTGTGTTTCAAGTTGTGAAAAATGGGGCAGGCAACTTTATGTTCGGGCAGGCAACTTTTCAGAGTTTTCTGCCCTGGTGTCCGCTAACTTTTTGTCATGAGTTTCAGACACTGATTCACATGTTGACAAAATCAAGCAATGACACTGTGTGTGTGTGTGTGTGTGTATCACACAGTGGTTGTCCTATGGTGCTGACTCCAATGGAAGTGGCGTCATCATCTTGCTCGAATTGGCACGCCTCTTCCAAATGCTTTATCGAAACCCAAGCACCAGACCACGGTAAGTTATAGGCAGTTAGCAAGTTTGAATTCAGTGGATTTTAGAGCAAGGCCTTCAGTAGTGCTACGTCTGAATCAATCCAGACTGAAAAAAGTGTGGTGTGATTTACTACGCGTCCAGTAGAGGGTGCCGATAGCAAGGACATAACAACCGGTAGATTTGTAACCTTGGTAACAAATGATGGCTGAAATGTGATTGGTTAAAGGCTTAACTCTCATATTATGTTGAAAAAGCAAAATCACATTGATTATGTTTGTGGGTCATTTTTTCCTGTACGTAAAGATCCACACAAAACTAGTAATAGGTGACATCAGCAACAACTGTTTCTGAGATGTTATAAACATACTTGAAAAGAGAAACAACATATTTTCTATCTCATTGGGATGTTTTTGAACTGTTTTGAAGAAAGGAAAAAGAAAGGATATGCAGTGTTTTAGTCAACACAAAAATGGAAATGGGTAAAATTGACCCCTTAACATAAGATGAGGGTTTAAATATGGAACACACATCTGGAAACAGGACGACAGGGCAACGAAAGAAAGCTGAAAGACAATTTGGAATTCTTTCATAAAAATTCATGGACAAAATATAATTAACATTCAGATATTTTTAGGCCAGTAGAGAAGGCCTTGCAGGCCCTGACGGTCCACGACTGGTTAAATTCAACATTCAATTGTACTCCCTTTCTTGATGTTAATCAATTAGATACAATTTAATGTTCTCCCTGACTGGAGGAGGAAAACAAAATTTTCTCGGCACTAAGAAGTGGCTTGAAGAGAACCTGGATCATGCTGGTGAGTTCTGGTTAAACTTTCAACCCCCTGCTGTGAGTGCTCCGACTACTGTGGCGCAATCAGAAGACGCACTACTAATTGCTTTTTATTTCGAATGTGTTTTTCTTACCAGAATCAAGCCTCTTACATGACAATGTGGCATTTGTGCTGTGTTTGGACACATTGGCCAATGGTGATGAGCTGTACATGCACGTGTCCCGTCCACCTAAATCGGACACTCCCATGTATGCGTTCATTCAACATTTGGACGAGGTAAATATAATTACAAGGTAATTCCAATGTTAAAATAAAATAAAGTTTACCATATATTACATCACCGCTTTAAAATGTATCCGGCACGGTTCGCGAGGTGGTGATGGTGGTTGCGGATCCCAAAAAAGCAGGCAGGAGGGAGCAGCAGGTTGTATTTGACAAATTGTATTAAAATAAAGTCAGCCGGAACAAAATCTAAAACATCAAAGTCATCCGAACAGAAAAGTACAAAGTATCAAAGAAAACCATGAGTAGAAATCTGCCAAGATGAAACAAACCTGACAGCGTGCAGCAAACACATACAATGACCTGACACGGAATGGTTGTGCCGGGAGTCCTTTTAACTGCCACTGATTGAAACGACCAACACCTGTGCAGCTGCAGACGGGGCCGACGGCGCTATCCGTTGGTCGCCAACCAGATCGTGACAGTATCTTTTGAAAAAGGGTGTAGAATGGAAATAGGTGTGGATTTTGCATGTTCTCCCTAGGCTTGGTTCTTTTTTCCGGGTTCTCCACATTGCAAAATGCGCATGGGAGGCCAATTGAACACCCAAAATTGTCCCTACGTGTGAGTGAGTGTGAACGCGAATGGTTGTTTGGCAATGTGTACCCTGCGATTGGCTGGCACCTGGTTCAGGGTGTCCCCCACCTACAGTACAGCTGGGTTAGGCTCCACCAGCCCCCACACCCCATGTGAGGATGAATCAGATCGGAAAATGGATGGATAGATAAATAATATTTCCCAAGCTAATAAATAATCATCCTGTCCTCTTATCACAGGTGGTTTTCTCCAGATTCCCTTGGATAAAGACACAAATGGTCCATAAGAAGATCAACCTGATGGAGTCAACAATCGCCTGGGAGCACGAGCGCTACAGCCTGCGCAGGATACCAGCATTCACTCTATCTCACGTGGATGACCCCAAATCCGAACTACGGGGTTCCTTGCTTGACACTGTGTAGGTAGTTGGTTCTGTTTATGTTCATTTTGAGCGGCGATGTATTTGTAGTGAGACAACGAACTGTCAATATTTTATTTTGGACTGGAGCCTATTTGTTCATATAACTTTCTGCTGTATTCAAGGCAACACTGCAATGTTTCCAATTTCAACAGTAAAGTCAGGAAGAGCAGAAAAGTCCTTTGACTAAAAATACAATTTCTCATGGAAAAGTCAAGTCAAATTAGTCCATGAGTCCAACCACGGCATTCCGATTCAACTTGCAATGAATTACATGAGCAGAAAACAAGAAAAATCTACCTGTTTTTATTCATCTCAGTGGCGGCCATTTTGTCCCCAGCTCAAAATGACATCACACTGCTTAAAAGCTCAAGGTCTGTCACAAATCATCTCTTTTCATGCTTACATCATATGATGTTCACCACCTGAGTCTGTTGGCATTGTGATATAAATTTCAGTGGACGCAAGTGGCAATTGGGTTCAGATACTGTATTCCTCTGCCTCCTGCTCAAAATCAGCTGGTTTACGCTCCAGTTTGCCTATGCTAATGCTTTTGTAAAAATCCCATTGTCTTATATTTTGTTTTTTTCTTAATGTGTCCGAACAGTTCCCAAGTGGACTTCCAGAAAATTAAGCGAAATGGTATCATCATAGCAGAAGCGCTGGCACGGTACATGTATCATTTTACCGACAAGGTGAGGTAATTTATGCTAGCCAAAAGTGGTTTCATTGTTTGAACATTATTTCAATATTCTTCACATCCATTTTAATCTCCATGTAGTAATTAGTACACGTTTTTGTACATGAGTTGGACACCAGGGATACTAGGATCACTAGTATAACTAAATTAAGAGTGGCCATGTTGATGCTTGCCGTGTGTGATGCAGCACACTAATTTACAAGACTGCGAGTCCTCTTCTGCCAACTTTATTCAATAAAACAACCGGGTTATGTTTCACCTGTTGTCCATTTGTTATAGAATGGAGATAAATATAGAAATGGAGACCATAAAATCCAAACTATTAATGTAGTTTTCTGATCTTATTTTTAGAACTCGATGCAAGATGTTCGGCTCTTCCAAGGCCGTTTGGTAAGCGTCTCATTCAAATCGGAACGAATTGCTGGCCTCTAGTGTTCAAGTACTGACATTACATACTATAGTTTTATTTATGTATTTATGTATTTATTTATTTATTTATTTATTTATTTATTTATTTGTGTATTTCGTTTATATTTATGTATTTATTTATTTACTTACTGATTTCATGACTTACTTACTTACGTACTTACAGGGATAGCCTTTTAGTGCCTGAACAATCTATATTCCATTTTTATTTTGTTACTGCAGGACTTCCACGACAGTCGAATAGTGAGTCTCATGTCCTTCCTGACTTCAGTCCCCCGTGCCACGCAGCTGATGGATAAAGAGCCTGCTCACATCCTGCTCATCAACTCGCTGGAGCATGAATTCAAACAATACTTGCAGCAAGTCCACAGGCACACTTTTAGACAGGACAAAAGGTAACAGGAGTGTGTAAAAAAAATGATCTCTAATGTGCTGAGCTGCACTGACGCTTGCATTTTGATTCGGTGTCACTTTGTCCACAAAGGGATCCTGATGTTACATTTTTTGATCAAATGAGCCAGTCAGTAGTGATGTACAGGTACAAACGTTTTTTTACTCTTTCTCAAAAAAAAAAAAAAAAAAAAAAAAACAAGAAAAAAAAAAAGCTAAAAAACTGTTCCCGGTACTTCTTTCTTTCAGGGTGAAACCCGCTGCTTTTGATCTGTTCCTGGGTGGCTGCATCATGGCGTATTTGGGCATTGTTTACTATGCAATACAGGTATGCTCACATTTGAGCTCTTTCTCTTGTTTCTATTTATTATTGTATTGTATTGTATTGTATTGTATTGTATTGTATTGTATTGTGACTGTAAAGTGTCCTTGAGAGCTTTGAAAGGCGCTTAAAAGAAAATGTATCATTATTATTATTATTATTTTATTTCACATAGTCAGATATTGTGTACAAAAACACATTGCGTAGAACACTGCGGGGTCATGACATCAGGCCCGGTACAATAAGATTCAAGACAAGAACTGTACTCTGGGTTCTGTCTCTAGTATCTACAGTACATATTTTAATTGTTTGATGCTTGGAGGTCGACAATTATAATAAATGGTGAACCCCTCATGTCTTCATAGAGATTGCATTTTTTATATTGGAGCTCATTGTTTGTGCATAATATAGCTATTGAACATGTTTGTGGAGCCTTATATTTTCTTTCTCTTTTCTCCTGCAGAACTTTGACCATCTCTACACAAAACTAAAGGCAGCAGTAAAACCCAAGCACCACTGAAAAGACAGGATGTTTGTGGTTTACGGAAGTAAATTTTCATTGTCATTTATGGAAAAGACACTTTTTGTTGATCATACCAATCAGCAAAGGCAACGGTTTGACTAAGATGATGATGTCTGTCAAACAACACTTGGACTTTGTCAAGTTGAGTGAATGGATTGATTATTGATTATGCTGACAATTTAGTAACAAGAGGAATTGTGGTGTGTTATCAGAATAAGGATGACTGAAGGAAAAAAAAGGCGCTCAAAGGGCAAAATGGTTCGTTTCGCACTTTAGGTTGTAATGCTTTGCATTGATAAAACCAAAATGTCTCTGTAAGTGGTCCACTAAATCGTCATGCTAAGCACTCAAGCATAATCCATCAATAACTGCTTCAAAATTATTATTTTAATCAAAGTAACATGTTCCACGATGATTTTGACTAGTTTGATTGTGCTTGATGTTATGGCTTTTTAAAGTGAACGATTAAATATTAAATATTATTTAAAAAACATGACAATTCAGCTTCATGATAGATTATTAGCTTGACAAAAATAAATTACACAATATTGGAACTACGTGAAAGTTTAAATTTGTATTTAAATAATAATCAACGAAGTACAGTACTGTAAAGTAATCATACGTATTTCAATGGAATCGAATCATGTTTAAACTACATCTCCCATGATTCAACGCGCGGGGACAAGGCGGATTCGCAACATGTCTTGAAACTTTTCAGTTTTTTTGCTCTGTGGACTCAATTTGGGAGTTGAGTGCAACAACAAATCGACCCCGGTTCCTTTCTGCATGGTACGGTAGGAGAAAAAAGTTTAGATGATGTCTATTATGAGCCTGTGAATACGCTGGGATTGTCGCTGGCTCTTTGCACGAGTTTTAGTGCTTGTTTGCCTCGGTAATGTTTGGCACATTGCCTTCAATTTATGCACACTCAAATAACGTTCGCCGTGACTAACAAGATTGAGACCTTGTAAATGTGCTGCGTCCAGTATTTTTCTATTTACAAAATCCGTGTTCGTTTTTAATAATAATTTAAAAAATCCATTATCGCGATGACGTCAGCCTTCTTGTGCATGTCCAGTTATATTTCTCACAAGCTTGCGTTGTGATTCCATCAGCAAGTTTTTTTTTGTTTTGTTATCATTGTCACAATCGCTGGCGATGCAGATGTCGATTTTTTTTTCTCACACTGCAAAACTCGTCCAGAATAGGACGAATAACTGTCAAAGACTTAATCAGAGCGACTGATTTTGACGCAAACGACTTGAGGAGCAAAATGAAAAAATCGTGTGTCTTTTGTGTGAAACAAAATCAGTCAATGGAAAGATATGGTTATGGACGTTCATTTCAAGAACCTAATAAATCAATGTTGGATTGGATTGGATTTATCTTTATTAGTGCAGCGGCAAAGTTATGAAAGGAAGATGAAAGGAATGCTGAAGATGTTTGACAGACGAGTGATTTAATCATTGATTGACCGAAGCGTTTTTCCTTGCTCGGTGAACCATGATTTTGAGTGTTGAGAAAATCGTGTTACAGTGAAAAATAAATATAAAATGAAACCAAAATATTGGTAATCAATGTCGTGTTTGGTTGTCATCCGTTTTGAGGGGTTAGACTGTTGGACTGTTGACCTGCAACTGCTTTCTGACACAACGCATCATATCTCGCTCTGAAATGCCTTGAAAGTTTTGAGATTTCATTCTACTATGTATGTACAAATTCAAGTCACCGTGGTGCAAAGTAGCTCCAGGAATTAACCAAGCCTGCTTCATGTGTCACAGGAAAATAAATGACCTTTACTATTTTTTTTGTATGCTTTATTTTTGCAAAGCATAGAGTGAATGTAATTCATTCTAGTTTTGTCCCACCTATCCAAAGCACGTTTTCCCATAAGTGACTTTCAAAAAAATCATTTTGTTTCTGATTTAATTCATACTTCTTTGTCATCGCCGCCCATTCTTTCTGCATGTGTAGTTTGCATAGCGGTACCTGCATTTTGCGCATGTCCACATGCGGGTTTGTGCAGGTGTTCTGTACATCTAAACATTTGTATTGGATGAGGGTGGCAAATCTTATGCAAGCAGTATTTGTAATTGCTGAGACCTACAAAAAACAAAAAAACAAAAACAAAGCCGCACAGTTTGTCCATTACACATTTACATTTTTTTGGTGGTTAATCTTGCATCCAGCTTTGGTACGGCAGCTGGAGAAGAACAAGCTCGAAGCGCAAAGATTAATTATTGATGGCTTTATCTTATCACTCCTGTTGCTTTGGAGAAAATCCATACGGAGAGTGGTTAAACACAGAATCAGTCATTTCGATTGGTCATCACAAGTAAGGGGCATTAGAGAGCACCAGCTTACCAGGTACCTTTTATCTGATATGCATTTGGAATCCACATTTAATACCTTCCGTATCAGTGTTCCAAAATATTCACGCAAAATGCAAATGTGTGTCTTTTCTTCTATATATTTTTTTCTCTCTCCCAAGGTTGGAAATTGGCCAAAAGAAGTCAGTTTACTTCCAGCTTTGCTTTTGTTTTGCTTGATGAAGCAGAAGGTTCAGGATGCTTTTTTTCTCTGCCTCCTGAAGCGGCTCTTAAGCCAATTCCCCCCGCTCCTCTCCTTTCCGCTTCTACTTCCTCACATACAAATGACTTAAATTGAACTTGTATGTTTGAAATTCAGCAGGGAAAGTCTATCTTATCCTTTCTTGGGTTATTGAGGGGTAGATTTGTTGTTTGGATCTCAAAACATTCCTTTTAAGTTGACGGCATCTTTGTGCAGTGAAATCACTTCGTGTATCAATAAAGATTATGCACGATGCTGTTGGGAATGTAACAGAGGCTTAATGTTGACAAAATTCTGATTATTATTTTGAACTGAGTCATTGGGAATAAATGTGTTTTTTTTTGTGATTAATTGTTGAATTTTTGGTGAGTCATATCTATCCATTTTCCTATCTAGCTATCTATCTCGCTAGCTAGCTATCTATCCATTTTCCTAACTAGCTATCTCGCTAGCTAGCTATCTATCCATTTTCCTATCTAGCTATCTAGCTCGCTAGTGAGATAGATAGCTAGATAGGAAAATGGATAGATATGACTCACCAAAAATCCAACAATTTAATCTTGATAGCTAGCTAGGTAGATACACATGTGCTAGCTAGCTATTCGTGCTATGTGCGCTAGGTAGCTATCTGCGCTAGCTGGATGTCTGTGCTAGCTAGTTATCTGTGCAACTTAAACATTATTCCAAAGGAGAATTTAATGTTTTAAATTCCTATTGGTCGCAATGTGAAAATGTTATGTCGAAGGTCCCGTTGGGAATTAATGTGGGGCTTTTCGGTTAAAAAAAAAAAACAACAACAAACAATTGGAATGAGAAAACGAAAAGACATGTGTGAATTTTTAAAATATGTTGTAATTAGATTGAAGTAAATCACCTGATATATGTGGTAGATGCTTCTTTAATAATACCGAATCTTTCTGTTATCACAGACAAAAAAACGGAGCGAAACCTTGAGAGCAATTCCATGATCCATCGGGGACGAAGCCAAAGATTTGTCCAGTGACCATCACAAGTCATGTACCAGGTCGTACCCGGAGGAGCTGGTGGCACAATAACAGATGTTATTCCCAAGCAGAAGCACAGCAAAGACACCAGACCCTTAGTCGGGGCTGGTGTTCTTGGCCTGATGCTGGTGATTGCAGCGGTATCCGCATGGTCGTACTACATCGCTTCACTCCGAAAAGCTGAGCTGCTCAAGACTCAGCTCCTGGATCTAAATAAAGATGGTTACATTATCCGCAACCAGGCAGGAGCTATTGTGTTCCGAATGGATTTTAGGTGAGTCGCTTCTGACTGACTTTGGGTTAATGCAAACTATTAAATAATAGTTTTCAGGATGAGGATGACAACAAAGTGTTTATGAAATATATTTGCATTTAATGGGAAAAAATATTTTCTCTGTCTACATCACAGTGTCGAGGTGAAGCGTTCAATTCCGGCTTTGGTCGTCCTGGGTGGAATTTGCATACACTCCCCGTGCTAATGTAGCTTTTCTCCAGGTACTCTGGTTTCCTCCCACATTCCAAAAACATGCATGGCAGGCTGATTGAACACTCCAAATTGTCCTGAGGCGTGATGGTGATCGCCAATGGTTGTCTGTGTGGCTTGTGATTGATCCAGTTCAGGGTGTACCCACGACCCCCCTACTGTCTGAAGACCCTTGTGAGGAAAAGCGGGTTAGAAAATGCATGGCAGGATGGACGGCTAACTTTAAAAACTGTTTTTTGAAATAATTTTGTTCGTAGCCTTGTTGATTGCAGAGCGCCGATGCGTAAGTGGAACAGTTGCGGCTTGGAATTGAAGCGGATTTTCATAGGACAGGAGATGTGAGAATATCTATTTTCGTCAATGGATGCTCCAGCTTCATGTTTGCTTTCAACATTTAGCTTGTAGCAGATGTGCACATTCCACCATGACGTCCCTGGTCCACTAGTGAAAATGACGCTTTGGTCCTCTCCTCTTTCATTTAAAACTGCTTCATACAACAAAGAGGGCGCAGAAAGTGCTCAAGATTGAATGACAGTCTGTGTATTATGTGTTGTGTCACATTATTTGTTATTTTGTTTTTTGACTAAGATGGCGCTGCGAGAGTGGCTGCCTTTACAGCAGCTCTGTATTTTGTTTTTTCTACTTCTTCCTTTCATCTTCCTTTCATGACTTTGCTGCGGTGAAATGTACATTTCTCCATTGCAAGACTAATAAAGGCTACCAATCCAATCCATTTCAGCGGCTGTTCATTGTTGGGATTTTAATCTATTGTTAATAAGGTCGTCTCTGGACCACGCTATCTTTTATAAATCACAAATGTGTTGATCTGTTGGCAGGTCAGGGACATTGGATTTGGACTCGTGCACGAAAGAAGGTGAACTTCTTAGCTGCGGACGCACCACCGATCGAAGCCTCAACTTTTTCATTGAGACGGTTCGTCCCAAAGACACGGTACAGTGCTACCGTGTACGTTGGGAGGAGCTGGTTCCCGACATTTCCGTCGCGCATGCTATGACGTACAAGTTTGCCCACTGGTATGGCGGTGCGGTGTCAGCTATTCAGCACTGGCCGATATCCATCTCGGGACAGCAATCGCCAAAACCGTTCGTCACGAGTGACATCTACTCCAATCGCAACGAGTTTGGAGGAATCCTGGAGAGCTATTGGCTTTCATCTAATGCGACGGCTATTAAAATTAATAATTCCGTCCCGTTCCATTTGGGCTGGAATGACACAGAGAAGACTATGTATTTCCAAGCGCGGTACAATGACAGTCCCTTCAAGCCAAACCCGGGTGAGGCGCCGTGCGCTGAACTTAGCTACCGCGTATGCGTTGGCTTGGACGTGACATCCATCCACAAGTACATGGTTCGGCGGTACTTCAACAAACCCAACAAAGTTCCCGCCCAAGCCATGTTCCAGCACCCCGTTTGGTCCACGTGGGCGCTTCACAAGACTGATATTAATCAAGAAAAAGTTTTGACGTACGCTGCCAACATCCGCAAGTACAACTTTAACTGCAGTCACCTGGAGCTGGACGACCGCTACACACCCCGCTATGGAGAATTTGAGTTTGACCCCATCAAGTTCCCCAATGCTTCAACCATGTTTCAGAAACTTAAATCAGACGGATTCCTTGTGTCCCTCTGGATTCACCCTTTCGTGAACTACAACTCTGAAAACTTCCACATGTGTGTGGAGAAGGGCTTGTTTGTGCGGGAGCCTACAGGCCAGCTGCCTTCGTTGGTCCGCTGGTGGAACGGTATCGGCGGAATTGTGGACTTCACTAATCCAGACGCTCGCGAATGGTTCGCCTCCCAGCTCCGTTCCCTCCGTTCCAGATACGGAGTGTCTTCGTTCAAATTTGACGCAGGCGAGACCAACTATTTGCCCTGGAAGTTCAGTACCAGAACTCCCATTCGGGATCCGAGTTTTTTCACCAGGCGCTACACCGAGATGGCCATTCCGTACAATGACCGAGCGGAGCTAAGGAGTGGATACCAATCTCAAAACATATCGTGCTTCTTCAGGCCTATCGATCGGGACTCTGTTTGGGGCTACGAGTTGGGGCTTAAATCGCTTATCCCTACGGTGCTTACCATCAGCATTTTGGGGTATCAGTTCATTCTACCGGACATGATCGGCGGGAACGCCTATCTCAATCGCACCGATGGAAATCAGGCTTTACCTGACCGTGAACTATACATCCGTTGGTTAGAGCTATCGGCGTTCATGCCCACAATGCAATTTTCTATCCCTCCTTGGGCATACGACAATGAGGTTGTGGAAATCGCCCGCAAATATACCGCCCTCCATCAGAGTATCGTCGCCCCGCGGGTTTTGGAGCTGGCCGGTGAGGTGCTGGACACGGGTGACCCGATTATACGGCCCTTGTGGTGGATTGCCACGGGTGATGAGACCGCCTATAAAATCGACTCGCAGTTTCTGATCGGAGATGATCTCATGGTGGCGCCCGTTTTAGAACCCGGGAAGCAAGAGCGGGATATTTACCTTCCAGCTGGTCGCTGGAAAAGTTATAAAGGAGAGAGGTTTGATATCAAAGAACCATTGCACCTCACGGATTATCCAGTCGACCTGGATGAAATTGCCTACTTTCTTTGGGCGTAGAAATGTGATTTGATGTTTTTTGATCACAACTTGTGGTAAAAACAAACAAAAAAAGGGCCCAATTCAAATTGAAATGATATCTCAGAGATACTCAAAATTTTACCCAAGAGCCTTAAATTGTTCCTTAGTTGATGACTCAACATGCGACTGTGCTAGAAATTATGAAAACACCACTGCATGTTTTATTTATTTGTAAAGGTTCTGAATGTGTACCGCATTTTCCAGTGTATAAGGCACACCTAAAAGCCTTGATTTTCTTCAAAAGATGACCCTGCGCCTTATATGCAGGTGCGCCTTATACATGAAGTCATATTGAGCCACAACAGGTAGTGCAACTACTATCAGCAGCCACTGACTCAATTTTCCCTCTGTAGAAGTCATGCATAATCCCAGCCTCTACTGTAACGCCTTATAATGTGGTGTGCCTTATATTTGGAAAACTTTGATATATTCATATATTATATTTTGAAAAGTCTTTTCACTCACTTATAGACCGATGCACCTTATATATTGAAAAGCTTTGACTATACGCCATTCATTGGTGGTGCACCTTATACTTTGGTGCGTCTTATACACCGGAAAATACAGTAGTCGTTTGCAGTGACAGCCACAAAAGAACAATTTTACAAAATAGCGTAAATAAATTTAATACAGCTCAAAATTTTTAACATTTGTTTGACTGTCACAATAGTTCCAAATTAGGTACAGTCACAGCACATACAGTTACTATGAAAGTCTTGAAAATTTTAAATTTTGGGTACTTAGCATCTTACACGCTTTCTCGGGTAAATGTTCGCTCAGGCTCATTTTGTTTTTCTTTTTTGAATTTTTGAAAAATTTTATCTTATTGTTTATCAAATCATGATGACTCAATAAAGGATGGTTTAATATCTCTGAGCGAATGCGCGTTTTCCATTAACTTGAAATGAGCAGATATTAATTTGTACTGTTTGCTTTTCACAAGTTGCATTGCCTCTAATCTTATTGGATTGATTTATTGAGTCATGCACAACACAGACACAACAGCCTTAAATGCCACAAAAACACGTTTTGAGCTGATATTTATCGCAAAGATGCTTAAAAATTCATTTTTATCTAATGACATAATTTATTAATATTTATGAAGTGTAGTGCATGCAATGTTGTACATGTTCAGTCGTGATGTTTTTTGTTTCCGATGAAGAATGATTATTGTTCCCCTCCCCTAAACTTTCTAAAGGTGTCAAAGTCATCTTTTGCCGCAGGCCAAATTGTAATTACGGTTTCCTCTCGAGGGCCGCTATGAATTTGGGGAAGCCATAAGAATGTTTAATCCCTTCCACATAAATGTATTACATTTAGAGCGCACAACAAATTCACGAATAACTAGTTTTCTGTAACATTTGTTTGACTGTCACAATAGTTCCAAATTAGGTACAGTCACAGCACAGTCATTAACTTATGGTTTACATCGGACAATTTGACATTTTGATTGGGACTTTAGCAAACATCATGGAATTTCACACGTTAGATTTGCGGCCCGAATAAAATGATGTGCCGGGCCAGATTTGGCCCTCGGGCCTTGACTTTGACGCCTGTGTTCCCAGTCAAGTTTTACCCAGACTACCTCCACAAATGTGCCTTGTTATTGTTATATAGATGTTTGTTATTTATCCTGTCTGCTTTCTACTCACGCAGACTGGACTTTTGACATATCGCTTACACATTCACCTCTGTGTGTACCTCTGACATAGTTCCATCCAAACAGCGCTGCCTATATATAGCAGTTCTCACCCAGTTGCTATTTCTGTCGCAGACACTCGAGCTTCATGTCAAAAATCGTCTTGGGTCGAATGTTGCTTTGCTTTTTGAAGCTGGCACATAGTAATTTGTGAGGGATCGTGATGACCGATTTTTTTTTTTTGAGTGTATGCAATATGTTTTTGTTTTTGGTTGAATGCAATAAAACCGGTTTCAACTCTCGTCTGTCCCGCAGTTTATTTTCATTCAAGGGAGTTTATCTTCGCATGCAATTTCATGAAGGCATTAATCTTGGTGAACACTTTTTTAAATAATACGTTACATATTTTGGGCTCACGGAAAGAAAAAGAAACAAAACCGAATTTTAGGTCAATTAAAAGGACTAAAAGGACTGTTTAAAATAAAAGGAACATTTAGAGATGTGCAATGTACAAAGTATGAAAAATTGTGTGCCTTTCAAAATAGTATTGAAAAAATTGCCCTTGAGGGACTCATCAACGGAGTGATAATGGCGATATGATGAAACAATTATACAGGTTCTTTCGAGGCGATTCAGATCAATAAATCATCTGATGGTTCATTGTGTGGGGCCAGAGAAAGGTGTACAGCAATCTACGACGAAAAAATAAAAAAGACAAGTGGCTGTTTTGTTTTTACGATAGGACACAAGGTGATTTTTTTTTACTTCTACCTTCACCCGTACATTTGTTTTCAATTTTTATTCCATTTCACAACGTGTTGATTTTCTAAAGAACTCTTTCACTTGAGTGGCCGATACCTGTTCTACGTCTTTCTTCAAATTGATCTCGTCTCAAAGTCCAGCGTGGGCGGCATATCCATCCATTGATTAGCTGTTCCTTCTTCTAGCAGCGATCAATAATATTTATTTGCTTTCTTGAATCATATTGTTTGTATCTGAGGCTGGAAAGGTAATTTATGCTGGAGGTGTTGGAGGAAAATTCTACGTAGAAAGAAAGCAACAACGGTTTCAGAGTCTGTGGGTTAAGTTTAAACCAGGCGTGCTCCATACGTCGATAAGCGGTATCAATGACGAATGGTGTTAAGGGTGAACAAAATAAAATACATTGTGTGTCAAAATTATATTTTTGTGTGTGTGTGAGAACATCTTATCAGTCTCACTTTCTGAAACAGTACTGTATTAAAGAAGGAAAAAAATAACAGTCACAAACCGGAGGTTGTCAACTCTCTGGAGATTCAGTTTACGACCACAGCTGTACATCTTTGTGTTTTTATTGTCATGTTTGTTTCGTGTACAATTTTCCGAAGACATTGGAAAAGAATGGAAATTTGGAGTACCGTGACAAGCTTTTTAAAACTACTATACACATGTCCGATCGTGAACATTGCAGCAAAATGCCTCTCATCCCTTCCGTGTCAAAACATTCACCAAAGTAGGAAGTTATTTTCTTTTCATAAACTTACAAAAGTTACCCATCTATTTATTTCTCTCTGTCAATTAATTAAGTGCGTGCGTATTGTTGATCGGAAAGTAATTTTTTTGGGCCTTAACTTTCTCAAAAAGTGTACAGGTCGTGTCCTTTTATTATGTTGTGCCTAAAACATCCAGGAGGGGGCAGTGTAGCTTCGTTAATGAGTTCTCTCCCAGACGCGTCTTTGGACGCTCGACCAGATGTTCTGAGAGGACACTCGCGCACACTCACGCACGCGCACACACGCACACTGCAGCACACAAACAAAACTGGCTGGGCACTCCCCACCTCCCTTCTTTCCCCACCTGTGATTCCACCTGTGTGTCCATCTGCAAAAAAGAGTGCATCAATTGAGCGGCTACCTCTTAAGTACCTTCAAATATCCTCTTTCTTTTACTGATTAGTGATCGGCTCGAAATGTCAAACAGTGTAAAGTCAAGAGCCCAAAAAAGAAATGGGGTAAGATAATGAACATGAAGTCAGAACACAAAGGAAATATTCCACGGTGGCATTTTTGATTGATGCCGTTATCGCTAACTTGTTCCTTCACGCTTGCCGTTGTTACCTGAAGAGAAACCAAAGGGAGGGCCGGCTCATCTGGGTTTCGACAGAAAATTGGTGTCATCCATCAAACACCGCATGTAAGCGAATCTAACGCGAGTCTGGTCAACAAAGGCTGAATAAAAAGGCATACGTCACGGGGCTAACATGCAGGCACCGCTGAAGGTCAATCAATCAGCTACTCGGTTCCTTTATTTAACAAGCGAAGACCCCAAAGGCCACAGTCCATATTCTGGCTGGTTGAGATTGCTGTCTTTTCTTGTAGAAGGAAGGAAGGAGTTGAGAGGGAGAGAGAAATGTGGGGGAGAGCATTGCGAGAGAGGAGGATTGGCGTTGGTGATGGAGGTGCAGAAAGGTTTGGCCTGTGTCCCCTGGCATGCAGGTGTGCTTCATCTTCCCAGTGCAAGAGCCCGGAACTGGTCCTTGATGGGATTTTCAGCCCTGTGGCCGACCCAACGCTGTTCCAGCATCCATCTGGAGGGCTGCGCAGCAGAGAGCCAGCCACTCAGCGACACATCCATAAAGAATAACCCGGAGGCGGGCTAACGTCAGTGATCTGAGGCTCGCGCCTCTGTTCAGTGGACAGGCCAACCCTTTGTGACACATTCCTGTCAGGGACATGAGCTGATCCCCTCCGCCACTGTGTGCTCAGTGGAACAGACTGCATGCTCTGGAAGGCAGCTCCCATCCAACAATTGATTCGCTTCAAAGCGGCGGAAATTGGAACACAACTTGATGGCCTTCTCTATTCAGCAGCTTTAATGGTGGGCTGACAATTTTGCTGTGTGTGTGTGTGTGTGTGTGTGTGTGTGTGTGTGTGTGCATTGTAAAATTGAAAGCTTTAAATTCACCAGTGGGTCAAGCAGAATGGCAAAGGAGGCAACAAGAAGGCGCTGTGTTGGATTGTCAAATTTGGCATTGGGATTTTCTGTGTGGAGTTTGCATGTTGGCCATTTTGCATGTGCGGTTTTGGCGACCGCTCCCCCCAAAAAAATAAGAATAATACCAAATTTCTTGACAAGTGAGAAAAAAAAAATTAAATGCATCAAACACAGTGGTTCTTAACCTGGGTTTGTTGACTTGAGTTGAGTCTCAGGGATTGGGCAGAGGAAGAAACACCCGACTCAACATACCAATTTGTTATGACATGCCCGCTTGGCCATCACTGGCTGGCTAATTTTGGGGATAATAAAAAATATATATACTTCATACTTATACTAATGTGTTTACATTTATGTTTTTAATAAATGCATTTTTTATTGTCTTGAATTCGTAAATAAGTTTGTTCAAAAATCATGAAGGAAGGGTTTCGGCAATGTTCATATGGATTTGGTATCTCTAACAATATTAAGAACTACTAATCACTTTTAGGCCGGGTACAACTTCCACAACCTTTAAAAAAAGTTGTTGTTTTTTTCAAATCAAACATTTGTTTTATTCCGATTTCGAAATATTCGTTCGTTTTGAAATTTCGGAATTTCGGTTCGCTTGGCAATTTTTAATTTCCGTTCGTTTGGCAATTGACATACTCGGCAGCCAATCAGAAGCCCGCATCGAATAACTTCGTGCTTCCGGATTCATTTGCATATCATTTTCAAAAGTAGACGCACAGAGAACACAAGAAAATGGATAAGTGGTTAGGAATCAAGCCAAAACCTCATCCCCAGAAGATAGACTCAAAAGAAGCTAACAAAATTTATGACGCTCCAAAACGTAAACGTACATTGAGAGCATCGTGGAAAGAGGACTTTACGTGGCTTGCAGCAGACGACGCACTGTGCAACCTGTCGGGAAGTGTATGGACAAACGACAACTGGAGCAAAATCATCAGTAAAGGACATTTACGACAAATTAAGCAAGGGAGCATTTGTGGTAGGTACATCAATTACTTAATTTTAAGGTGTTGTTCTGTTATATATTCTGATTATCCTTAATACTTTGCAACAATGTTTTTTTTTGCGATTAGTCGTTTTATTGTGTTTCAAGTTGTGAAAAATCGGGCAGGCAACTTTTCATGTAATGTAATGTTTTAGGCTTTACAGGCCTGGTCATCATTACCAATGTTTAGTTCATTCCAAATATTAATCTTTGTTTTTTGTATGTTCGATGACATTTTCTCACATATTTTGTGACAGTTTACAAGAAACATTCTTCGCCCTTTTGGCCACCCTTTAACCAGAACAGCATAAATGGTGAGAAATACTTGACATGGGCAGCATTCCGGCCATCATTACATTTGGATAACCACACTGGAAAGTTTAACCTTTGCATGTTTCATTTTGTTATTGCATGAGGATGGCAATGTAAAAGGCATTTTACCCAGAACAATAATATCAGAAATATATTAATAAAAACCAGGCCCAAATATGCAAAGACAATCATTACGACATCTCATTGTTACATCCAATTTGTGCACGTCCCAGGAGACAGATCGGCAAATAATAGTTGGGCACTTTGGAGGGTGATATTGGCAGTGAACGCGAAGAAGATTGAGCTTGATGAAAACTGGTATGGCCGTGGAAAGTTTGGATCGAAGGAGCCTTGCTCTTCTCCTGAGAGATGTGCTGCGTTATGAGCACTTTTTTTTCTCGTCTGCCGACTGTAAATTCAGTGAATGCAGTAGTGGTAAGGTGGGCTGACGGTATAAATAAACAGAGTGTCTGAGGGCAGCGTGGCGGCCCCCACCTGCCCAACATCAATCAGTATTACAGCAGCCAGTGGCAGACCAATCGCCCTTTTATAGGCTTGTGAAATGATCAAACATCTGCTCATAACTGTGCTTTATGGACACGTGTTTCAAACATACAGTAGAATATCAAATCCTCGTAATTAAAAAAATATATATATCAAAAACATACTTAAAGGACAACCGACATCACTTTTTTGTTTCCTAACTGACATCAGAAAAACGTTTTATAGCATCTAAAATACCCAAAACACGCAGTATGATATTTTTAGTCAAATGCAAAACACCAATAAAAATGACTTAAAGTGTCCAAAATCTGCAAAAACAAAAAATGAACCCGGAAGTGGCCAGTTTCAGAAGGCCCCGGGGGAATGTAGCACAAAAAAAGAGGCAGAAAATTGCGACAGAGCTCCGTGTAAGGAATTAATCAGCCAGCCCGTTTACACAGGCTGATTAATTCATTAAACGGAGCTTTGTCGCCCTCTTCTGCCTCTTTTTGGTGCAACATGAAGTTTTCAGACCAAATAAGTCCAGCAAAATGCATTGACGTGATGGAAGGACTGCTTACAATGTGTCCTTTTTTTGGTCAGGGGCGTTCCTTCAGTGACGTAACGTGAGGACTCGTAACCAACTCAAAAACAAGACTTCTGGAATATTCAGTCTTAAAACGTAAAATATAGCTATATGCAGTGGAATCTTTGTAAAATCCGCTCAGTAGAAGTTATTTGAAGCCATTTTACAAATTATGGACACAACTTGTCCGGAGACGTCGGATGTCCTTTAAGCTTTGTTTGTCCTCTCACGCTTTCGACAGGTCATAGTCATGACATCAATGGGGGACTTTTTAAAACTCCCAAAGCGCTCGCGACTAGAGCGCTATTTGAGTTAGCATTTTTTTTTACGTGCTTTCTATAAAACGGAAGGACTCACTACATATATTGATTGATGCGAGAAAGCGCAAGAAAATGGATGTTAGCCGCTCAGCGAAAGTGGAATTTGTGGGGCAGTTAAGAGAACAACCTCAAGTCGCTTGTAACTCTCGAGGTGATCGATCATTTTCAGAGCCGAATGCAAGGAAGAAGTCCCATCTGAATTCACCAAGCGTTTGTCAAAGGTTGTTTCTTTAAAACCTTTGCCGTCAACTGATTTTGAAAAAAAAAAATGATTTTAGAAGAAAACGGCATAATTATCAAATTTGGTGAAAATTGAATTGGTTCCCAAAATTGACTCAGTGTTGAAATTGAGCACATTTGGACGTTACAAAAAATTCAAATGAATGATTTCACTTGATATATTCACGCACAAGAGAGCAGCTATGGATCTTTAGTGAGGGAATTTTGATATATTGTTGTAAAAAAATCAAGAAGAAAACATTCTTGGTCTATGTGGACTTGTGGCGCTAATGCTAACAGAGCTACACACATTTTTAGCTAGGCTAGCTGTTCCTCAACTCTCGCGCCGCAAAAAAAAAGGGAAAACTTTGCTTCACTTTTGCGCATGATCAAATATTTGAAATTCAGCTGTTGTATAATCACTTGATAGCTGTCAGTGGCTCATTGTTCCTCCCCGAGGGCCTACTGGACAACTAATGATGCCTGACCCGACTTGAAATTGCCCCCTTCCCCACCAATTGAAAAGAGAGATGTCTGACTGAATTAGGCTCGAAAGAGGAATGAAAAGGGCTTAATTTGCATAATGTTTGCCCAGCTTTAGAATCAACGCGTTATTTTCCTCAACCAAGAGGCCGTTTCCTCATCGAGTGCTGAAAAAGTCATCCGCCGGTTGACGAAAGTTCAACAAACACGACAAAAGGTGAGGCGAGAAACTAGCTTGGCAGCTGTAGTCGACAAAGGTAGCAAAAGGCCCGGGCCATAGAGGAAGGAAATGAATCCAAGTGGTCCAAGGTTAATGGTGGCTTAGAACAAAAATGGATTCGGTGCCAGGGGTGCGCTGACAGGTGATTTGACAAGAGTGAAGGCGGTCCATCAATCTCACGTTGGCCCGTCTGACCCTTCCCTGCCCAGCCATAGAAGCTAGGGGGCGCCAAGTGTCACGGTGGCTTGACCCAGACAGCATCCCCAGACAGCCCACCTGCTGTCAGCCAAAAGCTCGCCCGACGGCTAAAGGAGACGCCATCACTTCATGCTCCACTGGCATAATGAAACTGTGATTGGAAGATAGTGAACTGTGACAGGTGGCGCTAGCCCAGAATTCGTCCAGCTAAAATCACACAACACCGTCATTTTTTTCAAACTGCTTGATTTTACTTTGAAATGGCTTTGACAATTTAACTCATTCACTGCCATTCATGAATGTATTTGCGAATTGAAAAGCATGACGTGGAGCGCGATTCCTGAATTTATTCAGGTTTTTGTTTTTCTTGCGGGGGTGCCGATAAAGCGCTGGTCAGACCTCGAGCAATGTTTTTACCATCCACGAGAGGGCAACATTTGCCTTTTGTCCATGTTAGCGCTTTGTTACATCTTCAGCTGTTGTTAAAGTGCTATATAAATCAATATCTATGTATTGTACGGTATTTTGTCGAGCTGCCCTCATTTCAAGCTCAGATTACTCCAGACCCATATAATTTAGGAATTAACTCTTTTTTTTTTTCCTGATGAAAGAGTGGAGTGCACTGGAGTGGACCCATTTTTGCACATCATCTGGCAGTGAATGAGTTAATGGTACAAAAAAAAAGGATGGTATGTCCGCCAACGCATCCCTTCTACACATGTTCTTGTCTACTTTAAGGAATCCAATAAGTCATTCACGGCGAGAACAGATATCAGCCAAAGTGTGCATTATGGCTGCCATTATGTCGACACGGATCTTCTTATGTTCACTCGTTCTTCCTCCTTACTCCCCGGGAGGCTGAGCTTCTTGTTTAAACCTGACGTAAATTCCCTGTCACAAATCCCTGGGGCAACCAGGCCCGCAGGCACCAAAGCAAATACAGTAAAGTCTCGTTATATCGATATTCTCGGGAGTCGGAAAAAATATCAATATAACCGGGACTATCGATATATCCAACCCTGCGCGCATGAAATTTTCTCCTTGCGTTCATAGAAATAGTATCGTAATAAGCGGTACTATCGATATAACGAGACTTTACTGTATTTCTGTTCCTGATCGTGGCCGTTCACTTTAAACATCCTCACCCTTTCTTTTTTTTGCGCCCTGTTCTGAACGTACCCAAGCACCAGCGCAAGCCCGCCATTTGTCACAAAGTAATTATAGAATTATCGATTGGCAAGCAATTAACACCTTTCTTCTCCTCTTCCACCGTCATCGCTGCAACCTAGCCCCTATTGTCCTTTAATTTGAATTTGGTGAGAGAAAGGAAAGAGGGGGTGGGTGCGATGTGGGAGTAACACATTTAATCCTGCTGGCATTTCCTAGTTCTCTTCAAATTAATAGGGCGACAGGGACAAAATGGCTTTTCTTTCTCTGCCTCAGTTTTTTTTTTTTTTTTTTTTTTTCCTCGTCTTGTCTTGCCTCTGCCGATCTTTTTTTTTGACAGACGGGGTAGCGGCGGACAATATAGTCATTCAATGTGGCCTGAAATCCACTTGCAGAAATGATAACCAAGGTGCTTCAGAACGCACAAAGAATGTTCAAAATGTTCTCATTTCATTTTATTTTAAAATCACTTTTTATTTGTATCCGTGAGCGAGCATCACCTTTCGGAACATATGGATGGGTTGGACAGGCATGCTGATATGCCTTCTGGCATCTTGATAACACATTGCTGTCTCCGAGCATCACTTTTAAAGCTCAGATGCGCTGATCGGTGGCGTTTTCCGCAGAGAGATATCAATGGGCCACTTAAAGGACGACCGACACCATGTGAGCTTAATTTGAAGTGGCCCACATTGGAAATAGAAAGAAAACACATTTACATTAAAGGACAACCGACACCACTTTTTTGTCCTAACTGACATTAGAAAAACGTTTTATAGCATCTAAAATACCCAAAACAGGCAGGCTGAAAAACACCAATAAAAATGACTTAAAGTCTCCCAAAACTACTTCAAAATGATCTGAGAAAGTGTCAGTTTCAGAAGGTCCCGCCCCCTTGACGTCTTGCCTTGCTCGAGAATCAAAACAATGGCTTCAGATTCGGAGAAGATGCTTTCTTGTTACTCATCCAGTTATGAATATGATTCAAATACTTCTGAAGCGGAAAGCATGAATGTTTGCAATCAATTAAAGAAGTAATTCCGTGTCATTTTGAGGCATCTGGATGAAATGTAGCGTCCCAGAAAATGCACAAGATGGCGCCAAAGCTCTGTTGGAAATGGGCTGATTTGTCTGCTGGGAATTTGTGTCAACTAGAATCAAATCGTAGTCTTGGTGCAACACACAATGATTCACCATTGCGTTATTTATGTGTTTCCCTTCTAATTTCCCCATCAACATGGATCAACACGAAGTTTTCAGATCAAACAAAGTACCCAAAATGCATTGTGTGTCGCTTTCTCGGTCAGGGGCGTTCCCTCCGTGACGTGACGTCAGGAATCGTCACCAACTCAAACACAAGCCTTCCTGAATATTCAGCGTGAGTCTTAAAACGTAAGATATGCGTTGGAGTCTTTGTAAAATACGCTCAGTAGAAGTCATTTGAAGTGATTCTACAAATTATGGACATAACTTGTCCGGAGGCGTCGGTTGTCCTTTAATATTATTTTTACATTGAAATTTGTGCAAAGCGTGTGGCGTCTTTAATCTGTCGAAAAAGTGCATATGTATTCTTAAACTGTGATTCAGATCACAAAATTGGGTCACGGCTCCCGCTTTTAGTGTGTTCCCACAAAGTAAAAGTACCAATAAATATTAATGAGTCAGGATCCCGGGATGAGAGACTAAATTTCTAATTTGGGCCTTGCACTAAAAAAGAACCGCGGTGTTCTACGGATTTCATTTTGTTCCGCTTTCTCAAGTGAGGGCCGCTTGAAATGATCATTTTTTTTCACCACGCCAGTAGATGAGACGAACGGAGTCAACGATGCCGATACGTTACAGAAAAATGAGATGTATTGATGGTGCAAATGCAGACATAGTTGATTTCGTGCCATGATTATTATATAAATGAAGGATTTTTTTAGTTAATGCTTGTCAAGTCAAACGATGAAAAGGTTTCTTCAGCCGTCATCTGTACTTCTTTGAAGGTGTCAGACGTTTCGCTTCTTATCCAAGATGCTTCTTCAGCGAACTAAAGTCTTGCTGGTAGTTTCGGCCCTATATACAGTAAAGTCTCGTTATATCGATATCGGATATATCGATAGTCCCGGTTATATCGATACTATTTCTATGCACGCACGGAGAAAATTACATGCAAACAGGGTTGGATATATCGATAGTCCCGGTTATATCGATATTTTTTCGGACTCCCTTGAATATCGATATAACGAGACTTTACTGTATATCCCTACTGTCCAGACATGGCGGTGCTGGACTCTGCTAGGATAGGTCCCTGCTCTCAGATTGGGGGGGGGAGCAGAGGACTACTCCCTGCGGCTCCACTGATTGCTTCTATTGTCTTAACTGACGACTAGCCTGATTGCCCTATTTGCCCTGGTCTCACCTCATCAGTATAACTAATCCTATGTTGCCCAAGCACTCTATTGTACGCACGATCCAAATTGAACCTCACCCCACCATTACGGTTTAGTGAAGGATTTAGCTGTTTTATGAAAATAGCTTCTTTTACTCCCCTTTCAAAGCATCTATGTTCTCTCGCTAAGATTTTAACCTCATTGTCGTCAAATGAGTGGTTGCTAGCTTTTAGGTGCCTATGTACTGCCGATTAAGGCCCACTAGTATTATCCCTGCGATGCTGATAGTCTTTTTTTGAGAATTTGTTTAGTCTCCCCAATGTATTGCTGATTTATCAAGTCAAACTTTTATACATCACTTGATCAAAAAAATGTCCATAAGGGCCCAAATGAAGAACCCCCTTTGCGAACTGATCACATTCAATTTCACAGCATCGTCACTTTGAATGATCAAGCGCTTCTATGAGTGGACCTTATTTTGTTGAAATGGAGGGACAATTTCAGGGGCGTTTTTTTTCTCTTCCATGCTGAAATGTTGATCAATAAGTCCTCTTGGAGTTTCATTCAAACAAACATACAGCAATACGCAGTTATTGACCTGTTTTTCTTGCCCTGCAGCCCTTCTTATTTTCTCAAAGAAAGAAGACCGACTTTGCTTTGGCTTTTTTATGGTTCCAAAAAGGGACTTTGTTAGAATCCCATCAAAAGCCCGCTTGCGCTTGAAAAAAAAAAGTTGACGTTTGAAATCGACGAAGAAATCACAGGATGATTTTCAGGACTTTTCCTGTCTGCTAATCTGCAATTTGGATATTAAACAGAAGACAGAAGTGATCCTGTTTGGTCCCAGTGGCCCATGTAGATCTCATCCTGTAGACTTGGGTCCCCCTGGCTCTTTATCTGAAGTCACCGGTCTCAAACTTGGGTCTTAAACTGGACACTGACTTTAAACTTGACCGACAAATCGGTGCTGTAGTTAAATCCAGCTTCTTTCATTTTAGGCAGCTGGCTAAAATCAAACCTCTCCTTTTTCATAAGTACCTTGAAGCAGTAATTCATGCCTTTGTCACATCTCTGCTGGATTACTGTAATGCCCTTTACTTTGGAGTCAGCCAATCCTCCTTTAAGCATCTCCACCTGGTCCAGAATGCTGCTGCCTGCCTCTTGACTGGTACCCGTAAGAGGGAGCCTATACAGTAACCCCTACTCTGGAATACTTTCACTGGCTCCCTATACATTTTAGAGTTACAGTAAAGTCTCGTTATATCGATATTCAAGGGAGTCCGAAAAAAATATCGATATAACCGGGACTATCGATATATCCGACCCTGTTTGCATGTAATTTTCTCCGTGCGTGCATAGAAATAGTATCGATATAACCGGGACTATCGATATATCCGATATCGATATAACGAGACTTTACTGTATTTTATTATCTGTCTTCAAATCTTTAAATGGCCTTGCTCCTACTGACCTCTCCGAGCTCATCCACCCCTACACACCTTCAGGTCTGCTGAGTAGACATTATTAGATGTGCCAAAAACTAATTGGAGGCTCAGGGGGGATAGAACCTTTTCCGTTGCTGGTCCCACTCTATGAATACCTGCCACTGATTTGGCAAGCCTCCTTGCTGCCCATCTTTAAAACCCAACTCAAAACTCACTTGTACTCTTTGGCATTCGACTCATCATGATTCCCATTTGATCTTGGTTTTACTCCGTGTTGCTTTCTACTATCTTTGTGACTGCTTTATGTCCTGTATATGATAGCTGTCCATGTTACGCGCTTTGTTATAGTTTCCGTTGTTGTTAAAACGCTATATAAATCAATATTATTGTTACTATTAGCATATTTGACAATCAAGCTGACTTTGACTTTGAAATGTATTGTATTGTATTTGGATTGGATTGGATTGGATTGGATATGCCTTTATTAGTCTCACAGTGGAGAAATTTACATTTCACAGCAGCAAAGTGAGTGAGTATTTGACATCACATCTTTTTCGCTTGCGCAATGTGGAATGTAAGACTTACTTCCAAGCCGACGAATGCAGACAACAGAAAACTTATTTCATCTCTCGTCGCTCGAGAACCGACGAGTCAAGTGACAGTCGATTCTGGCTGCGCTTTTCGCGAATCGGCGTACTCAGCGTTTGCTTGACGTAGCGCTTTGGCAAGGGGGAGCAAAATGGTGAGCCCAGCAAACAATATATCGCTGCGGCAAGCGTCGGCCACTCGTCCCTGACTTTGATGAGCCATCGCTGCATTAATGCCTTTTATCACACGGCTTCGTTTCAGTGGCTCCTTGAAAAAGTGGAATGGTGTTGGCTGGGCAATCTTTCTCTCACTGGCTAACCCATTATCGTCTTTTCTTTTTTTGCTGAAACACCACATGCACACTCCTTAGTGGAGGTTTTTAATAGACGGACTTTTCTTGTAATTGACTTGCAACAGGGTGGCTGCCGCTGCTCACCCACAGAAAAAAAAAAAAAAAATCCTGTGACTGTAAAGTGTCCTTGAGAGTTTTGCAAGGCGCTTATAAATGAAATGTATTATTATTATTATTACATCTCCTGATCATATGGAAAAAATATACATTGAATATGATTATATTTCCAATTTTGGTGGCGCGTATGATGAGCTATTGAATCCATTTTTAGCAATAAAGGACAACACAATCGATTTTTGTGTCTTTCCCTTTGCAAATTTGTCCCATTCTGCTGGGTTTTATGTGGCCTCCACCAAATTAATCGCCCCAGAGGGGTGCGACTCAGCTCAAGCGTTTCGAGCTCTAATTTGTACAAACTGGGATTTCTAATGAAAGTGGCGAAGGTTACAAAAGAAGTTGTGGGGTCACATACGAGTTGATCCGCGGGGTCGGTCTAATCATCATGTATATGTTTTCATGTTTATTATGTTTGTTAAAGTCATTATAAGTGCCTTGCATGCTGGGTCCGAGCGGTCAGGAATTTCATCTGTGCTGTATGTCATGCATATTAGCATATTTGACAATAAAGCTGACTTTGACTTTTGACTTTGATCATCGCAGTGTATTGATGTATTGCGGTTACATGGCAAATCTCATCTGTCCCCTCGTCTAGACTGTGACAAAGTGCCTACAGAGTTACACAATTGGAATCTTTTTTAAAATATACAATATATTGATGTATTTTATTTTTTACAAACAACATATAGCTTTTATAAATACTGTTCAGCATGTTTTGTTGACATTGTGGCTTTTGGCATGGGAAAAAAATTGCCTACCTCTACAGAATTCATGCCCAAAATCTGGCCCGAGGGCCAAATGCGGCCCGTGATTGATTTTCATCCGACCTGCAGCCTCCATCATAAAATCAATATCGCGTTTGGCCCGCATGTAGCGTACCTGTCAACCTTGGCTAATAGCTGCCCTTATAAATAATTACAATTCCCGTATAAAAGTTGTAGTATACCGTACATTATTTGAAATGACCAAAAAACGCTAACACAAGCGTAAATGCAGACAGCTTACCACGCATACACACGTTATGCTTATATAAATCCGACCGTATGCAGTGATTTAAAAAAATATATACGATTGAGGATTACTTTTGCTGGTTTGCCGTGACAATACAGTAGTGGCAATTGGCGGCAGCATTGTCATTGGCTACCAGCAGTTCAGACGGACTGGATTTGAGCCAAAATGGTCTTTGTAAGAACGGTTCACAATTTTAAAGTGTGTTTTTCCCGTATAAAAGTTGTGGTATGCCGTACATTATTTGAAATGATAAAAAAAGCATAAAATACGGGGAAACATAAGTTGACGGGTATGATGTAGGATTAATATACAGTAAAGTCTCGTTATATCGATATTCAAGGGAGTCCGAAAAAATATCGATATAACCGGGACTATCGATATATCCGACCCTGTTTGCGTGTAATTTTCTCCGTGCGTGCATAGAAATAGTATCGATATAACCGGGACTATCGATATATCCGATATCGATATAACGAGACTTTACTGTATTGGGCAGTCGCGCTGTTACCTGCGTGTGCTAAGTGCTGCCATCTACAGGCTCAATTAGGTACAGCAAATTTGTACATGAGTACAGTAATTGATTGAATGCGCGTCCCTCAATTTTCCAAAATGGCGGCAATCCACAAAAGGAACAAAGTTGACTGTCAATTAAATTTGGATATTGACGATTCAAATGAACCAAAACACATCCTTAAGAAAAATGTGAAACAAAGGATGGGTCACTTAAATGTATTTCAATTAATTGTTGTTATACGTAAGGAACGTCTGTCAAAGTTGCACACCCCCCTCTACATTTTTAACACACCAAATCTATCCCCCTTTGCAAAAAAGTTTGGACACTCCTGCTCTATAGCGATGAGGCATGGAGACTGTTGCCAATCAGCGTGTCTACTTTGCCTACGCCGGCTATTTTACACATCCTTACAATAAAGCACTTGATCATATCTGCTCTTTACGTGACAGTGACAAAGCTGTAAATTTAGGAGCAATTAGCCGCCACGCGATGTTTAAAGCTCAGTGATCACTCCGCCACCTCCATTGGCTGCTGCGTTAGCTTTGTACAGTATCATTCCAACTGTTTTACATAATTGACAAATGGGGAATACTAGATTACATTGACCAGACAGGTAGGTCAGAATATCATTCATCCTCTTTACATCACCGTAATGACTTAATGAATTAGTGTCTTGAGAAACTGTAAAATGAGGTTGCGTAGGGGGCCGGGGCTGAGACGCGCTCGGCCGGCCTCCCTGTGTGGGTGTGATAAAATAGGGAATAGAGTTGTGCGGTTGTTTTTAATTTTTGTTTTGCCTAGCGAGGGGATCTTGCTGGCACAACATGGCGGAACACGGTGCTGCTCTTGTTCCCAGCTGAGTTGGGACCTGTGAGCAAAACCGCACGCCCCCTTACCCACACTACACTTGCCTTCCAAGCTCTCATTTTCCACATGATTAGCTTGCCACCTGTCCTCCGACTGGACCCTGGCCTCCGGGTCATTCGCGTCACAGTCGCATTTAGCGCTTGCAATGTTTTCACTGTGATGTGCTTCATCACTGCGGAACTCGTAAAAATGGTGTGTTTTTCGTGTAAAAATGGAGTGAAAAGGAGCTTTTATCAATTATTTGCCTGAACAACGAGACCATAAGAGAATTTGAATGTACGTAGCACAGTTATTTGAGGTTTTCAGAGCTCACCAGTGTGCTAGAGGAACTTTGGAAATTTTACTGAATTGATTTGGAATCCATTTTTTATACTGTATATATGGAGTGCGAGAGAGGCAAAGAGTGAATGGGGGAGAGGGAGAGAGATTGGTGAGAGGGGGAGGCAGGGTGGAGGGAAAAGAGTAAGGAGGGAGAGGCAGGGAGGGAGGTTTGAGGAAGGGGAGAGAGAGAGAGAGAAAGGTAGAGAGATAAAGAGATTGAGGTAGAGAGAGAGAGAGAGAGAGAGAATGACGGAAAGAATGGGAGCGAGAATGAGGGAGAGGGAGAGAGAAAGATAGAGTGATAAGGAGATTGAAGTAGAGTGAGAGAGTGAATGAGAGAAAGAATGATAGAAAGAAAGAGAGAGTGGAAGGATGGAGAGAAAGGTAGAGAGATTTAGAGAGATACATAGATTGAGAGAGAGAGAGAGAATGAAAGAAAGGTAGTGAAGTAGACAGAAAAGGGGGGTAGAGAGAGGTAGAGAGATAAAGAGATTGAGAGAGGGGGTCATGGAGAGAGACAGAAATAAGGAGGAGGGTGTTGGGGTAATTCGCTATCCGAACATCTTTGAACATCGTTTTGCATCGTTTGTTTACGTTTTGGACTTCCTAATACGTCATATCCTGTCTTCCTTTACATGATGTCACATCCTATTACGTCACATCCTATTGTGTCCGTCTTATAAATGCTCTCGCGGCGGTCTTTCGGGCTTCTTCCTTCTTCCTCTTCCCTCTTTTCTTTCTGTCAGGGACAGAGAGAGGGAGAGAGAGTGATTCTACATTTGTGTCTCACCTCAATCGGGGTTGGAGCGAGAATGATGCTTGTGTAGTTCTTGTCGAAATCAGCGGAAGGCACTGTTTACTACCAAATGGCTCCACAGCTTTGCTGACTGCTGCACTGCTCACCAATGAGCGGATTCTATGACAATATTGCCAGTCTTAGCACATTAAAAATTAATACATTGCGGACTGGTAAGCAACAGCTGGAAATACATGAACAGGACAAGATTAGAGGTACCAGGACACAGACAGTCTTCAACAAGTTTTTTTTTATTCCTAATATAAGATTTGAAAGCCGTTCTTGTTGGCATAACAGGAAAAAAAATCATGTCTAGATGTGTCCAGATTGCAAACTATTGTATCGGGAAAATGTACCTGGTTCCAAACCAGCTTAATATTCTTCTTCTCTGAATACATTTTCCACCTGTTTGAACCTGTTGTGTGATGCATAATGGCGGCGCGTGACACGCCGCGTTATCCTTTGGTAGCGATGCATGCCGCTTGATACATTTGCGCTCCGTCAGAGCAAAGGATTGGCTCTGACCCATGTTGCCCGCACTTGTGATGTTAGTGGCTTTGGACAGCGGGGAAAAGCAGAGGGTGACGACAGAGAGATGGAGGTCACAGTGTTAAAAGGAAAAAAAAAAAACTTGCTATTTAAAATGATGACAGCCTTCAATGTCCATGTTCATTTTCACACCTGCATGAATCGACATTATGAGCCAATGAAATTTCATTAGGGCAGTTTGTGTTACCCGAGTGATCTTTATGAATATGTGATGAAGTCACTTGTGGTTTGCCTTTCATAAAAATTAAAAAAATTAAAAATAAAAAAAGTTTTGTTGGTGACCAACTCGCCGTGCGATAAACTGTGCAAGAATTGCTGCGATAGTTCAACTAATGAGTCGGTGGAAGCTCAATCAAAGCTTGGATTGGGAATGGATGCACCTATTTTGTTGTCACCGGACATTAGTTTGTCAATGTAATTATTACCAACGTGGATCATTCATTCATTCATTCATTTATTCATTTATTTATTTATTTATTTAGTTATTTATTATCTCCGTATTTATTTATTGATCCCTCTATTTATTTTGTCACAGTTGTATTTATTTATTTATTTTTATTTATTTATTTATCTCCTTATTTATTTATTGATCCCTCTATTTATTGAGTCCCAATTGTATTTATTTATTTATTTATTTATTTATTTACTTAAATATATCTCTCCTTATTTATTTATGGATCCCTCTATTTATTTATTTAGTCCCAATTGTTTTATTTATTTATTTAAATATTTATATATCTCACTCCTTATTTATTTATTGATCCCTCTATTTATTTATTTAAAAATTTTATTTATTTATTTATTTATTTATTTAAATATCTATCTCTTCATTTATTTATTTATCCCTCTATTTATTCAGTCCCAATTTTATTTATTTATTTATTTATTTATTTAATTATTCAAGTATAACGCGCACACGTGTACAACGCGCACCGCTAATTTTCAATTAAAAATCGGTATAAAATTTAGTTTCACTTTTTCTCGGCTCAGACCAAGCATTGTGCTAAAAAATATTTATTGACAATGTAAACACTGAATCTAAACTCTAGATATTGGTAATTGTGCAAAACAGCAATGCTTACCTCACGTTTCAGTGTGGGTGAGGCGAGGAAAGGAAATGAAGCGTAGCTAAAGAAATGGTAATCAACACTCAAAAAAATGAAAAGTGCGTGATCTGGGTCTTTCCGAGAATCGAAACTGAAGGGCGAGAATAGCCTTTGAAATGCTGCCCCCTCCTGGAAGGGATAAAGCATTAACAATACCTGTATATGACAATTTTTTTCCCAGGCCTCGTTTATAACGCACACCCATACTTTGAGTTCCTTTTTAGGTCGAACATTTTGTGCGTTATACTCGAATAAATACGGTAGTTATTTATTTGTATAATGATATAATCATTTACAGTAAAGTCTCGTTATATCGATATCGGATATATCGATAGTCCCGGTTATATCGATACTATTTCTATGCACGCACGGAGAAAATTACATGCAAACAGGGTCGGATATATCGATAGTCCCGGTTATATCGATATTTTTTCGGACTCCCTTGAATATCGATATAACGAGACTTTACTGTATTTAAATTTAATGTCACATTGAATTGTTTGCGAGGAAGACTGTGTACCAGAGTTTCAACATCGGCCCGCTCAATACAAATTCAGGCATAATTGAGCACAGATTGGAGTTTTATCTCAAAGGAAGCGTGAGAGGGGGCGGTGGCGAAGTGGGGGAGGGTTCGTGGTGGCGGGGGGGGCACGTGGGTGCGTCAGACTGAGTAAAGTTTTTCAGGTCTTTGGCCCTCCTCAATTTGCATGCCTAATGAAGCCGAGCAGGAGTTAATAGTGGGTGTAATGACTTCTGACTGGCTAGGTTGTGGGCTGCGGGGACAGGATAGGCCGCCCGAATGGTTAACTGCGGGGCAATGTGGACAAAGGACACATTGGGAGGGAAGAAAGGAAAAGGGAAGGAAAGCTGGGTTTACCCTTTCGTCGATGCGTTTGAACTGTTTTCATTTCGCTGGACTGCTAAAAGATTCCTCCTTTTTTTTCTTGAATCATCAGGCCAAGTCAAATGTCGGTTCACCCAAGCTTCCCTCGTCCGATAGGCCGTTATATACGCCACATTAACCGTGCTGATGATTCGCCCCATTATACAGTAAGAATAAGTAATGAGTAAAGAGATTTTTTTTTTTTTTTACGATTGACATTGTGACAACAAACGACTTTAAGTGGTGTTTACAATCCGGCAGCTTGGTTGTTCTTGAACAATTATAAGGACCTACTGAGAAATGAAACAGTGATACTGGATGTGGCTACTTGTAGGACAGAATGTATCATACACAATATTTTCATGTAATTTTCTTCTTATTTAGGAGTTGAGTGGAAAAAGCCCAGATCATTTGGCTAGATTGTTAGCATTTTTGACTTTAGCTATTTGTGTGCTGTAATAATGTGAGTGTCATTTGGGGTTGGGTTCTCGACTAACGCGACTAGTCTCCCATCAGGTTTGTCTGGAATGAACTAAAACCAAGATTGTGAGCCAGGCCTAACGAACTTGAAGTCATCTCTAATCTTGTCGAGTCACGGACACACATTTGTAACATTGCATTGCACCTTTACAAAGTAGTAAAATGTAAAATGACAGGCAGGAAGTTTTTACTCCATTTTCACTTCCGTAGTTGAGTCCATGTGTCTAAATCCTTTTATTCGTATGATCATCTGGGAAAAAAGGAGACCAACAACAACAAATTACCACCACTTAGCAGTTTTTTTGACGACGATACTAGTGCAGCGTGTTCTACCGGAAACAAATTCCTTGTGTGTCCAACATACTTGGCAATAAAGATGATTCTGATTCTGATTCTGATTTGGAGTATTTTAACTAATTCATTGCCAGACGTGCAAAAATGTGTCCACTCCAGTGCCAGGGTTTTTGTCATTTTCACTCGAATTCCAGGACCCACAGAATATTGAGTTTTAGGACTACATAAACATTCAATACAGTGTAAGAAACCTTAGACGCTCTTCATTCATCAGAAAAAAATAGTTATTTGCTAAATTATATCGGTCTGGAGTTATATGCGCTTGAAGTCAGAGTGGCTGTCCAAAAAAGAATGAAATACAAACATATTGGTTTATATAGCGCTTTAACACCAGCTGAAGCTGGAACAAAGTGCTAACAATGGAAAAAAGGGAAATCCAGCCCCCTTGTGGAAAGGAAAAACATTGCCAGAGGTCTGGCGATCGCTTTTTGGGCATCCAAGTAAGGAAAAACAAAACCGAACTAATTCGGGAACGGCGCTCCACATCATATTTTCAATTCCTGAATAAATTCGCGAATGGCAGTGAATGACAGAAAAAAACCTCAATTTTCGCAACGAAAATTTTCTATTTGCAACTATAAAACAAAAGCAAAAAGTGTTTCCAGTCATATACCTGTAATTATCAGAAAATGTATTCGTTTTGCGGCAGTCTCTTATTTTTCAGATCTGTAGGGTAGATACCGCATGACGTCAATGGAGGAATCTGAAGAACTCATACGAATCGGCTGAAGTTTGACAGTCCAGACAGCAACTATTTCCCCAGCTGTCTAGCGCCTTTCTTTTTCATCCTCACGCTGATGTGTTTTTGGCGCATCTCACAGAGAATTCAAGTTGGCACCGGCGCCCGCACTCTCCACACCGTGCCAACGTTTCTGCTCCTGCTGACCGAAGGACACACACATACACACACATTCACACGCAGTCCTCGTGGCTACAGATGTAGCCTCGACCAGCTCATTTCCACCAGGTGTTGCTTTATAGCCGTGTCACTTTGAGCCTGACTCCATCTGCCACACTCAGCCAGCAAAGATAAATAAATATATAAATACATAAATTGCTTTTGACTCTCTTTGAGCAGAATCACGTCGAATAATACAGTGGATCTAGTCAATTAAAAAAAAAACTATATTTCTGTGTAAACTCTCAGTCGTACAGGATTGGTCCATCGATGAAAAGGAAGCGATTTTCATAAAACAGCTAAATCCTTCACTAAATCGATATGGTGGTGGGAGGTTCAATTTGCATCGTTCATACAACAGCCTGCTTTGGCAACATCAGAATCAGAATCAGAAAACCTTTCTTCATAACATAGGATTAGTAATGCTTTATGAGGTGATACCAGAGCAAATAGGGCAATCAGGCCTGTTGTTAGTAAGGACAATAGAAGTAATTCAACCCGAGAGCAGGAACCTATCATAGCAGAGTCCGGCACCGCCATGTCTGGACAGTAGGGATATATATCGGGCCGAAACTACCAGTAAGACTTTAGTTCGCTGACGAAGTTTCTTGGATAAGAAGCGAAACATCCGACACCTTCAAAGAAGTACAGATGACGGCTGCAGAAACCTTTTCAACAAAAAAACTATATTTGTACTATAGCTATGTCTCTCCTGAAATTTAACTTTTGTCATTTTAGAACTTTAAAAAAAGTGCATTTTTGTTCTAATATATTAATTGATTAATTAATTAATCTACAAAGTGTGTTTTGGAATTTTTTATATTAAAATTCTACATATTAATATACTGTATATATTTTTTACAAATATGTGATTTCTATTCATCATCAGGGATCAATGCATCAAAGAAAAAGTTTTAACTCATTCACTGTCAGACGATGTGCAAAAATGTGTCCACTACCAGTGCCAAGGTTTTTGTAATTTTCACTAAAGTTGCAGGACCCACAGAATATTGAGTTTTAGGACAACATAAACCTTCAATTCAGTGTAAGAAACCTAAGATTATCTTTTTTTTTTTAATCAGAAAAAAGAGTTAATTCCTAAATTATATGCGTCTGGAGTTATCTGAGCTTGAAATGGGGGCGGCTGTACACAATACAATACATACATATTGACTTATATAGCATTTGAACAACAGCTGAAGTTGTAACAAAGCGCTAACATGGGCAAAAGGGAAAAACTGCCCCGTCGTAAAACGGAAAAACCTTACCAGAGGTCTGACCAGCGCTCTATGGGCACCCCCCGCAGGAAAAAAACAAAACCCCCAACAAATTCGGGAATTACGCTCCATGTCATGCTTTTCAAATCCCAAATATATTCGGGAATGGCAGCGAATAACTAAATAGCATTGTTGTTCTATGATCTTTCTTCTCGAATCAAAACGAACTGTTCTGTAGAACTGTAATGTCGTTTGTTTCCCTGCAAGGCCAAAGGTGGAATCAGAATAGCAGCCTTGCTATCCTAATATCATTCTTTCGACTTTGCGATCCGTCATCCTACCAACAGGTAATATGATAGCAGAGCAAACAGGCGGCGTAATTAGATTGGTGTTGAACAGTGGGGCGTGTTTTTTTTCACCACATGCTTGGATATTTAATCACAGTTCTATTTTGGAAGTCAAACACCAGCCTTGTTTTCAAGTCTGTGGAAGACTGCAAACGGTGGAACCATCGGTACTAATCATTGACCTGAATGATTTTTTTTTGTGTTAAAAGCGGCCAGTGTTCCATGCAAATTTGCTTTCGTTTAGCAACAGTGGAGGATTGTTGAGTTTTTAGGGTCAGCATTTCAATCTCATTCAAATCTGGTTTTAGGATGACCTTTGGAACCTTTTCCATACGGGCCTGGAATTTTGCTACCGTTTTTGGAGATCTTTTGTCATACGTGTTCTATTTTAACTCATTCACTGTCATTCAAATTTATTGGGGATTGAAAATATGATGTTGAGTGCCATTCCCGAATTTGTTTGGGTGTTGTTTTTTTCTTTTTTTGTGTGCAGATAAAGTGCTGGCCTTGGCCTCTGGCAATGTTTTTTTTCCTTCCAGAAGGGGGAAGAATTTCCTTTTTTTCCATGTTAGCACTTTGTTCCAGCTTCAGCTGTTGTTCAAGCACTATATAAATCAATATGTATGTATTGTGCATTTTTTACAGCCGCCCCCATTTTAAGCTCATATAACTCCACACCCTATAATTTAGGAATTAACTCTTTTTTTCTGCTGAAAGAAGAGAGTCTCAGGCTTCTTGAACTGCATTGAATGTTTATGTAGTCCTAAAACTCAATATTCTGTGGGTGCTGGGATTTGTGTGACAATGACAAAAACTCTGGCACTAGAGTGTACACATTTTTTTGCACATTGTCTGGCAGTGAATGAGTTAATGATTTCTCGATTGGACGGGTGTGTTTGTACCGTATTTCCCACAGTATAAGGCAGTTCTTCAATGAATGGTAATTTTTAAACTGTTTTCATTTCATAAGAATAGAATAGAAGCTACAATAACGGCTGCGGTTGATGAAAAGGAATACAATACAATACAGCCTTTTTTTGTACACTGGGTGCTTTTATACCAACTGCAGATGAAACTAAGTTCTTTACAGAACACTTAAAATGCTATATCCAAGAAATCAGAATATTGATCCTTCTCTAAAGTGCGCCGGATGACAAGGCACAATGTCAGATTTTGATCAAATGAAATGCTTTAAGATTTCCCGCCACATTTGAATCTTTCTTTGCGTCTGTGTGCCTGCATATGATTGCTTTGGCTGCCGCTACAACCAAAACACCACCTTCCACCGTCGCAAGCAGATGAATAGTGTGCGCTGTCACTCGCCAGGCTCTTCAGAGGGCCGGCGCTCGCGCTGTATGAAGAAAATGCCAGTCATTAACGGGAGGGGGAAGAGGGAAGGAGGCAGGATGAAAAATGAGTTCATTTACAGGCGAGTCCTGTTAGCTGCGTAACGTCAGCAACAACCAAACTTTTTTCTGCTCCCATCTTCCTCCCATCACTTGCCCGTCGTGTGTCTGTGTGTTTGGATTGAAAAGAAGTTTTCTAGCAGATTTGCAGAACTGTTGAAAGAGAGGAGAAAAAAAGTACAGTTTTTGTAAACGCATACGCAAGATCATTGTAGGCGAGTATGAGCGGGAGGGCCCGTCACAATGGAAACGCGAGCAGGTGTTAGCAGGTGGGACATTAGACATCGAGTCATCATTCACAATGAAAGCGTGGTTTTTTTTTTGGCTGGAGATCAGAGCGTTTGGTCGCGGCTACGACAGCTGTGTAGTAAAAGTTAGATCACACGAGGCAAACTTGATACAGTAAAGTCTTGTTATATCGATATGGGATATATCGATAGTCCCGGTTATATCGATACTATTTCTATGCACGCACGGAGAAAATTACATGCAAACAGGGTCGGATATATCGATAGTCTCGGTTATATCGATATTTTTTCGGACTCCCTTGAATATCGATATAACGAGACTTTACTGTATTAATATTTGAATACAAGCAGCCTTGGGTGCCTGTCAAGTGTGAACGTCAACAACCAAGTGCATGTTTTGACAATTTGCCATAATTACTCTGTAAGCGATATGCTCGAAGACACACCTATCAAAGTCAAGGCCCAGGGGCCATGTCTGGCCCCCCACATCATTTTATTCGGCCCGCGAAAGCAAATCAAACTTCCATGATGCTTGCTAAAGTCTCGACCAAAATTTCAAATTGTCATACGTAAACCACGATGATAGTCATTATTCTTGACTTCAGATTTAAAAGTAGTTATTCATTAATTTGTTGTGCGCTCTGTATTTAATATGTGGAGGGGATGAAACATTCGAATGGCTTCACCCAGTTCATATTGGCCCTTTGAGAGGAAATCGTAACTACAATGTGGCCCGCCCGCGGCAAAAAAATGAGTTTGAGACCCTTTTTCTGTGATGTCTTAGTTGTGAACATTGACATGAGTTGTGCTCCAGTTTCTCCAACTTTGGTTGGGTAACTGTACTCCATTTTTAGGCATTTTTGTGTGTTTGGATCAGTACGCTATTTGAGACGTGTAATCCGTCTCAGCGATGAAATACAGGCTCTCTATATGTGGAACCTGCCCTAATACTAGGTTGAAAATCGGAGTGGAATTGAATTGCAGACCGAGCAGCATTATAAAAAATAAAATATCTAGAACATATTTATTGAAGTCAAACAGGTCACTCAAACTCATTCACTGGCAGATGATGTGCAAAAATGTGTCCACTCCAGTGCCAGGGTTTTTGTCATTTTCAGTCAAATTGCGGGACCCACAGAATATTGAGTTTTAGGACTACATAAACAGTCAATGCAACGTAAGAAACCTCTTCTTTCATCACAGTTAATTCCAAAGTTATATGGGTCTGGAGTTATCTGGACTTGAAATGGGGGTGATTGTAAAAAAGGCAAATGCTTCTTCCTTGTGGGAGGGAAAAAACCTTGCCAGAGGTCTGACCAGCGCTTTATCGGCACCCCACCCCCGTAAGAAAAACCAAAAGCAGAACAAATTCGGGAACGGCACTCCGGGTCATGCTTTTCAATTCCCGAATATATTCGGGAATGGCAGTGAATGAGTTAATAACCACTTGTGTATTTTGCATAACTTCATTTAGTTGTTATTGCATCCATACGTTGCTGTAATCGTACATAAACGGGGAGATTACATCACGATATGGTCTGATTATATTATCGTAGCTTTGTACAACTGCTGTCTTTGCGCTGCCGGTAAAATTAACAATATATGGGTGCATGATTTCCGTATTGTGGTACTCAAAGCCCTTCCCCGGGTTAGCAGATCTACACGAAATCGGACACAGCACATTTCACGCTTCATGAAAATCTTATTCCCTATAGCACTGGTCCACTATGTTCATTGAAAATCAGGACTCCTCCTCCCCCTCCAACCAGCTTTGAATGCTTAACTGGCCATTGTGAGCTTATGGCGTATTAAGATTGTCCTCGTCTTTGGGCCCCGTCTCTTTAATCACTGTTATTTCCTGAAGGCAAGTGAAGGCAACAATGTTTATTATGTTAGGGCGACGCTGTCACAGTTTACACCAAACGCTTGCCGTTTGTCACTGTCAGCTCAGCATATGAGAGGAAGGTTGGGTTCATCGTAAACTTGAGAATTTGGAAGCTATGATTGTGCCCGCTCCTTTTTTTTTTTTTTCACCGACGCATACAGTAAACAAAGGTGATGGATGCAGATGTCTTGTTGTCAAGAGGTTTGCCATTGGCAGAGTAAAATGTGAAATAAATGGATCCCAAACCACACAAAAAAAGGAGGGGGGAGGCGGGGGGCAACAACCGATGGCAATGGAACACTCAAATTTTATGGGGAGCGCGTCTTCAATTCTGGCAGCATGGGCGTTTTCCTAAATAATTTACGAGTGATGCATTGCTAATGTGCTCCACGGATAAGAGACAATAGATAAAACTTTGACGTGGAATTAATTCCAACAACATTGAATGGCAACCCTAACGTCCTGATCTGAGCGGATGATTTTTCTAGTGTTTATTATGTGTCCTCCATTATTGGCGCTAATGCCATACTAACCACTGCTAATTAAAAATCAAACATGGGAATCATTAACGTCGCATGGATGTGCCAATCCGATCTGTGCTACTCGCCAAACAAGTACACTTTTGAAGAATTATTGCAATTTTCCACCCCCATCATTAGCGTTAAACGTGACCGTCGTTTTATATATTTTTGTTGCATTTGTCAGTCCAAAGATATAAACATTCCAAACAAGTAAAAAGAATATTTGAAATATTTGAAAAGCAATTTCGGTGTGCATCGGATGCAGTTTCTTCCGTGTCACGACGTGACCTTATGCTTACCCTTCACAGTGTAAACTTAAAGAGCCTTTGGAGGTGTACCAAGACAAATAAACAGTATCTTCTGGCTGTATTTGCAGTGAACTGTAGCCGACCTTGTGCTGCAAACTACCTGCGAGGAGAGAAAATAAAGCCGATTTCTCACCGGGGATCCATATAATGTGGCATCATTTATTTATTTATTTATTTGAGGCTAACTCTTCGTCTTAACAGTTTGTTGCTTGTCGATTGGACACACATGAACTCCTAACTGACCCTTTTATCATCACATTCTAAATGAATACATTAAAGGGTGCACCACTTACACATTGGTAATTTGAAAATACCGTATTTTCCGCACGATAAGGCAATTCTAAAAGCAATATTTTTTTTCCCCAGAAGCCTAAAATTCAATGCACCTAATGCATTATACATTTCCCATTGAGTTGTTGACCTATTAGTTTTCTTACGCAATTTCCTGGTGTTTATTAACAGGTACCAATTGCAACCTCAAACCCACAAGGTTTATGTGTGGTTTTGTTCAATCAATTATCTTTGTAACTTTTCTCTTTCATTTATAGTTATGTTATGCCATTTGTATTAAAATACAGTGATACCATTGTTTTTTTTTTACCATAATCTATTCCAGAAACCTGTTCAAATACCGATTTGTTCGAAAACCGAAACAGCACTTTCCATTATATTCAATGCAAATGTTTTTAATCCGCTCCAAGTATAGAACACAACTTTTAAAAATCACATTTCAACTATTTCACAGCATAAATTGAAAAGCGGGGTTTGACTGTATTTCGCGGCGGAGTTTGTGACGAGTTCTCGTTGCGTTATTACAGCCACAGCAGTTGTTAAGGCTGTGTATATTAAAAAAATGTAGCTCCATTATTCTATTTTCTATTTTCTGCGCCTTATAATCCAGTGCATGCTCAAAATGAAAACCGTTATGAAATCGACCATTGATTTACCTTATAGTGCGGAAAATACGGTACTTTAAAATGATTCCAACACAACAACAACCCTCCAAACAGCAATCATTTCATAGATGGCTGATACGTGTCATTAAAACATACACTTTGCTTTCTTTTGTATGAATGAATATAAGCGTGGGGGGGACAAATAATGGACCATGCGAGGAAATCTGCTCGTGCAACACCTCCCTGCAGGTGTGTTGAGATCGGTGATGTGGTGCCTCTGTAATTGAATTTCATACATCATAAAGGCCACTTTGACACTTAGTCAGCCGTGTGGCAACATGCATGCACAAGCCATAAATGAAGTCAGATCCATTTCCCCTTACCTTCCGTCTTCAGAAATCCTACAAATCTTGCCATAAAAAAAGTTCTGAAAACAACGTGTATAGTTTGAGAAGAAAACTATTGATTTCAAACTTTTTACAATTGTTCAGGGAGGCGCCACCGTAGATACATAAGCAGAAGAATAACGTAAACCAATACCACGGAATTCCAATTACTTTAAAAAATAAAATAAAATTCTGCCCCAAAAGGGCACGTCTGGATGAATAATGACCATCTTCACAGTCCTTCCCCTCGTGAAGCTTAAAAGTCGGCTTTCCAACAGTTCAATAGCGTCTTTCATCTGAATCATATTACAGCAATGCGCAAGTCATTCCTTCCATCGGCCAAACTACCTAAAGCAATTGTGAATGCTTCATGTTGCCAGACTAATAGCGACTAAACTTTTTGACAATAGTCTTAAGTGCACCATACATCTTCAGTTTATCACGGTTGTGTTCAGAATGATTTTTTTCCCTTTTTCCTCACCATCGACGAGCTAATACGCTCCTTTCTGCGAGGAATGGACAACCTGTTTATGAGTGAATTTCTCCCCCTGAGTCTCCGCTATTAGGAGCCGCTGATTTCCTTCAGCGCTGTTTAATTTTAAACTACAATTGGAAGTCTGCATTAAAATATAAATGGACGAGCTTGCTATTGATTTCCGCAGAACAAAACACATATGCCAGTTTTTGATTTTTTTCACATCTTTTCCAGTTTACAGCACATTTCTTTCACCATTATTATTATTATTATTATTATTATACTATTCCCTCCTCCCCACTGGTACACCAGCGAAATAGGCCCGCCATGGAGACAATAACCCCCTTCCCGCCCTCCCCCCCCATGCTTTGAGGTGACATGAGCATTGTGGCCGGTGCAGCTGCGTCTCGAGCTGCTGGCGAGACCCAATGGTGTGTCAGGCAGCCGAGCAGGGGAAACGGTGGGATAAATGATTATTTATGATCTGCCACCTCCCATCCTCTCAGCTATCCCCAGGCCCCATTCATTACAGCTGCAGGCTGCCACTGGGCGCATAAACACACACACACACACACACACACACACACACACACACACACACACACACACACACACACACACACACACACACACTCTCACACACACACACACACGTATGTAAACACCCCAATGTGCATACATGCCAATGCCTACAAAGCTCCAGCAAAAACTATTTTGTTCCCTCAATATCTCGCTCGCCTTACGCAATACATCTCAGGTTTGAAGGTGAATGTCATTTTCAATCCAACGCACATTTAAAAGCCTTCACGCAACTCGCCAAAGTTTCTCCCGAAGGCGTGTTGTTTCTTGGTGAAGATGATACATCATCCCATTTGCTGCCGCTTTAATCAGATGTTACATTTCTAATGATCTCAGCTTGGCACCGAACGGTATGTGGATGAGGAGTCTCTGTGGTATTCAGCACTTCCCTGTGCGTGTTTTTCATTGTGCCAAACTTTCAACTACTGGACCCAATAAATCCTTCGAAGACCCAGCGAGCTAAATAATTGATAGGAATGAGAAATGCCGCCTGGCATCCAACGATACAGAGAGCTTGGAGACACGGGATACGATGATATACGTACAGTATAATGTTTGTCCAATC
Source organism: Hippocampus bargibanti (assembly GCF_051943395.1). Classification (NCBI taxonomy): domain Eukaryota; kingdom Metazoa; phylum Chordata; class Actinopteri; order Syngnathiformes; family Syngnathidae; genus Hippocampus; species Hippocampus bargibanti. The sequence continues at coordinate 2,439,601 of NC_142745.1, read as the reverse complement.
AATAATTTGGGAGAAGTCGAAGCACACCTTGGCATGGAACAAAAAAACTGTAATTAATTAACTAATGAATTACTTAATTACTTTTTACATTTTTTAAATATTGTAATATCATACGGCCCGGTAGTTGCGTGGTTAGCACACCACCGACTTCACAGTGCAGATGTCGTGAGTTCGGTGTCCCTATGTGCAGTTTGCATGTTCTCTCTGGGCCCACGTGGCTTTTCTCCGGGTCCTTCGGTTTCCTCCCACGTTCCCAAAACATGCATGGCAGACTGATTGAACACTAAAAATTGTCCCTAGGTGTGAGTGTGAGTGCGGGTGGTTGTTTGACTCACTGCGCCTTGCGATTGGCTGGAAAACCTATTCAAGGTGTCCCCCCGCCTAGTGCCCAAAGACGGTCTGGAAAGCGGTCCAGTCCGCGGCTGGATGGATGCATGGCTTTAGTATGTGGAACTGTCGCGGCTTGGAATTGAACCGGATTTACGTTGAACAGGAGATGAGAGACAGTTCCATTTCGTCAATGGATGCTACATCTTCATGTTTGCTTTCAACATTTTAGCTTGTAGCAGACGTGCACATTTCACCATGGCGTCATTGATCCACTGGTGAAAAGGACACTTTGATCCTCTCGTCTTTCATCTAGTACTGCTTCATACAATAAAGAGGGTAAAGAAAGTGCTTAAAATGGAATGATTGTCTGCGTCTTTTGCGTTGTGTCACATTATTTGTTATTTTGATTTTTTTGCTATTTGACTTCAAGATGGTGCCGCTAGAGTGACTGCCTTTACAGCAGCTCCTGTATTTTGTTTTTTTACTTCTTTTCCTTTACTCTTCTTTTCATAACTTTGTTGCTGTGAAATGTAAATTTATCAACTGTGAGACTAATAAAGGCTAATCCAATCGAAAATGGATGGATAGATATAATATCACTCTATAATCCAGCGATGGGCTGAATAGACTTTTGGTGTCTACCACATGGGCTCGTAATTTCCGTGTTTCTTTTAAGAGGAAAAGCCGAAGTTCCCGTACCCCCAAAAAGAGCTCCTAGGTGTTCGTCTGTTGGTCCGTGAGATCCGCAGAACAATCTATTTCTTGTTTTAAAACCTCTGTGTGACGGTTTGTCTATAAAGCACAGAGTTAGGGCACGCTTTAAATGGAATATATTTCACATATATCAAGAAGTTGTTAAGAGATTGTATCGATAGGTCCCAGGGCGAAAGCGATGTGTTACACTCGGTCCATTTTGCGGAAAATACATTGCTGGAAAGTGGACATTGTAATTGTCCGCACGGTATTGGAGATCAGCGTTAGCTGAGTCGAGTGGTGGACTCACTTAAACAGTGCACAGCTAGCTCTGGTCAGTATGCGTTTGTCACTAGCGGCTTGTGATCAGAGCAGCTTTCGTAAAGTATGATTGGCTAGTCACTAAAAACTCTGACGTTCAAGAAGGCATTGGTACCCCTTTTGGGTTGCCAAGTCGAAATCTGATTGGTTAGAGCAACAGTTAGATCGACACATTTGATGCGACAGGGCTCGCAGGACTGATTGTGAAGGCGTTCAGGTAGATTTCTGACCCTGGTAACAAATGATGGCTGAAATGTGATTGGTTAAATGATTAAATAAACACATCTGTAAGCAGCGCTACATGTGAAAGGTAATGAAAGGGAGCTGAAAGACAATTTGGAATTATTTAAATAAGAATTCATGGAGAAAATATAAGTAACATTAGTCTGTGATTGAGATATTTTTAAGACCAGCAGAAAAGGCTTACCAGGATTTGACGATCCGCCACTGGCTATTTAGGACTTTGAGGTGATGACGAGGTGTCATAACTAGTCAAAATATGTGGAAAATTGAGCATTTGACCCAAAAAATAAATAAATGATTGTTTTTGTTTTTACAGTAGCGGCATGGAGGGGAAACCACATGGCAAAAAACAAGAATCAGAATCAGAATACCTTTATTCGTCCCACAATGGGGAAATTTGCAAATGACTGTTCTCAACAGAGTGCATTCGACTAAACATGATGACGACACACTCGTCAGATCTGAATAATCAGCCAAATGAAAGCATTTCTCAAAAACCATCATTCGGCTGTAACGAAGCGCACAACAAACGCACTCCTCAACAAACCAAGGCATCTGGAGGATAGGGAAGGGGGGGGGGGTATGGATAGGGGAAAAAAAGTTTCTTTCAGGAAGCCGGCACGATAAGAGCGTCTGTATTTCCACTCCCTTTATCACTTCCCAACCCAGACAATGGATTGAATTTCAAAAGCCAATAAACAAGGGAGATGTCCATTCTGCGTGTCAGTTATCACGATTCCGCGTCCCGCTTGCGTTCCCCCCTCATACTCCTCCTTTTACCGCCCCCTTTTCTCCAAAATGAGCGGGAAAGGAGAGATGAAAATTAAAAGCGGGAGGGAGAGTTGACGGAGAAGAAAAGAAGCGCAGGAGATGAGACGCCTTCATGCTTCGTCTCTTCTTTCATGGGACTGATAAAGGCAAGCATCAAGGCCAGGGGTGGATGCGTTTTTTTTTTCTTTTTCTGTGAACTGAATAAGGCTTTTTGAGGATGATAGTGACTCGGGCCCCCTTCACCCCCCTCGAGAGATGTTTGGAGAAACGGGGAGTGGCGGGCCAACATAATAAATATTCTTATCTGTTATTGTCATTGTAATGGGACAGGGCAGAGGAAGGCTGATGGGGGACGGGGGGTGACAGTGGATCGCTATGTCGCTACCAAGGGACCTGGCGATGTTGACATGCAGAGGAGAGAAAATCAAAGGCAAGATGGAAAGTGAGAAGGTGGGGTGAGAGCGGGACAGATTTGAAGCCAGGAGGGATTTGGCGTGTAATTATTGATGGTTTGTCCTGGAAGGAAAGAGGATATAAACAAGAACAGGTAACAATGGGGGCTTTTCTCCTGCAGTCTTTTGCTTTGCTGTATCGCTCACCGCAAGGTGTTCTCACCGCAGAAAGGGGGAGTGTGGCGGAGTTCACGGACAAATGATAAAATGGGCAATTGTGTTCTGGAAACAACACTTTGATGAGGGGAAACTTTGTTTCTCAAATCTTGTGGGGACCTTGCTAACACACAGGGGGGGGGGGGGGTCAAGGGGTGGTAACAAATTTGAAGGACGAACCACCTCCTCCTGTCATTCACTGATGATAGTGGTGAGCTGCCACTTAACTCATTCACTCACATCTGTGTAAGCTCTCAGTCGTACAGGAGTGGTCCATCGATGAGAAGGTTTCTTTAGCCGTCATCTGTACTTCTTTGAAGGTGTCGGACGTTTCGCTTCTTATCCAAGAGATCTCTTGGATAAGAAGCGAAACGTCCGAAACGCATACTGACCAGAGCTAGCACACTGTCTCTGTACGAGCTGCATGTGCAAATACAGTAAAGTCTCGTTATATCGATATTCAAGGGAGTCCGAAAAAATATCGATATAACCGGGAATATCGATATATCCGACCCTGTTTGCATGTAATTTTCTCCGTGCGTGCATAGAAATAGTATCGATATAACCGGGACTATCGATATATCCGATATCGATATAACGAGACTTTACTGTATATTGTGCTGACTTAATAGAAAGATTTAAAGAAAAAATGGACATCATTAAGAAAGGTCGGTCAGTTATTTCCTGGCTAATTGTACCCTCTAGTGGACTTGTCATCAATAATACGACACTTTTTTTCAGTCTGGATTGATTCAGATGTAGCACTACTGAAGGCCTAGCGATGAAATTCACGGCCCGCCACTGTGAATAACACATCATGCTCGGTGATTTGATCGCTACTATTGAATATGATGGACATCTGGATGTTGTTTCCTCTCCCCACTCTTAGGCTTTCTGTGAATTGATTCCTTTATTTTTGAAGCAAAGCACAGATATACACAAGAGAAGAGACCCGCGTCCCCTTTTCAGCTCGCTGCCAGCCATGAAAAGCCGATCGTTGCGTTTTTGCCCGCAGTCAACCACAGCTCTTCGGGTTTAATTGATTAGCGTTGAAGGTTTTACGCTGACATTGTGGTTTAATTACAGCGGCAAGAATATACGTTGACATTTTTGACATCCCAACATACTTATTAGATCTCTTAATTCTCTTACGAAAGTACCATTTGAATTCTTCTTTGAGACAGCGATTGATTAACCTTCAGAGGACAGATTGTAAGGAAGCTCTATTTCTGATTGAATGCTATATTTCTATAAAAGAGGGTTAAAAGTAACTACAGTCGCATGATTTTGTTATTCACTTTATAGCCCAAAACAGAGAAGAAGCTCAACCTCCCAGTTTCTTCCCTAATGTATAGTGTATTTAAATAATAATTTAAAAAAAAAGATATTAAAAAAAAGTCTTTTGGATCACTTTTGGATGGAATGAAATCACTAAGCCAATTTTCATTTTCAATTATAATTTTTTTTCTACAAATCTCTCTCTATGGGCTCATTAGCTGCTATTCCTTCACTGTCTGCTGTGGGGCTCTGTCGCACAGCAAATCACACAACACCCCCTCTCCTTCCCTCTGCCTCTCTCTCTGTCTTTTATTCTTTCTCTCTTTCTTCCTTTCTCTCTCTCTCTCTCTCTCTCTCTCTCTTTCTCTCTCTTTCTCTCTCTCTCTCTCTCTCTCTCTCTCTCTCTCTCTCTCTCTCTCTCTCTCTCTCTCTCTCTCTCTCTCTCTCTCTCTCTTTCTCCCTCTTTCTCCCTCTTTCTCTTTCTCTCTCTCTATTTCTCTCTTTCTCTACCCATGCATTCTCAACTACCACTAACAATTTTACTCATTGACATGTCAGATTCCATCTTCAAGATTGACACAGTGACGACCAGGCTTTATAAAAATTAAAAATGTTATTCATGTAAATCAGGGGTGTCAAAGTCATTTTTTGCTGCGGGCCACATTGTAGTTATGGTTTCCTCTCGAGGGCCGTTATGAATTTGGGGAAGCCATTAGAATGTTTAAATCCCTTCAAATATTACATATAGAGCACAGAGCAAATTAATGAATAACTCGTTTTCAAATCTGAAGTCAAGAATAATGACTATTGTGGTTGAAATTCAAAAATATGAAATTTTGGCTCAGATTTTAGCAATCATCATGGAATTTAAAACGTTTGATTTGCTTTCGCGGGCCGAAAAAAATGATGTGACGGCCCGGATTTGGCCCGCGGGCCTTGACTTTGACACCTGTGATGTAAAGCATCTTTGCAATTGAACTTCAATTTTTACAGTTTCTTATTTACCAGTCAAAAATGCTCATGGTGCCCTGCCAACCTTTTTTTTTTTTTAAACACGACCAGTTGCATGATGTCACTCGTAACTCCCGTGTGTGATTTTAATATTGCTCACCCATCTGGTGACCCCAAGCATGGCACAAAGATGAACTTCTTCACTCAAATTAACAGATGTTGGTCAAAATAGTAATAATTGTAATTTACTGCAACAGCAGAATCAGATTTGTCTTCTTCCATATTACCTATTTTTAATAAAGTCCCACAAATAATTAGAACAAACTCATTAATTCTCCACAATTATTTAAACACAGCAGAGTGAGTGGACATTTTGCCTAGTTCTTCTGGAAATACTTTTTTTGAAGTGTGTCTGCAGAGGTTTGTGCCCGTTCCCGCCCCAGGCGAGTATTTGTGAGGTTGCAAGCTGGGTGAAATGGATTGCGAATTTCTGTGTAGTTCACCCAAAAGGTATTGAGTGGTTTTGAAGTCACGGCTTTAAAGTGCTACCATGCTTTACTCATCCAAACGTACCTTTGTAGACATAATCCAGATTCATATAGCAATCATGACAAGACAAACAAAAATGTGCAAAGCCCCTTTCCAAACAACGTATACGGTAAATACACCAAATGGGCTAATAGCTTGTGCGTGTTGATGTAGTTTGTAATTGGATGGTTAAGAAGAGATTTGTTCTAAAAACCCCATTAATTTGGCCATGGATGCACCGTCACAGGCCTTAAAAACGTTGTTGTGAATGTTTTTTTTTCTTATTGGGCGTACACCGTGTCTAGTGTAAAGAATTGAAACAACATCACCCCTCTTTGCACACAGTGGATGATATGATGTGTGACGGAGTTCTATGGTACTTTTAAAAAAAGAGTTTCAGAAATACTGTAACTTGTTACTTTGATTATCGGCACATTAAAAAGATGGTACGATTCACCCAATTGCATCAGTGCATCAATGATAAAAATTCATGGTGCGACCTCAATTAAAAGGGAGTGGGCCGGCGAGGGGTTCAGATGAACTTGGGATGCATTTCAACAATTTCATCGCCATAAATGCTTTCTGTCTACAGACCGCATGTAGCTATATTTTCCGTTTTAAGACTCGCGCTGAATATTCAGGAAGTCTTGTTTTTGAGTTGGTGACGAGTCCTGACGTCACGTCACGGAAGGAACGCCCCGGACCGAGAAAGGACACACTGTAGCAGTCCTTTCATCACCTTTCATCAATGCATTTTGCGGTACTTTGTCTGTGTTTTGTTTGGTCTGAAAACTTCGTGTTGAACCGTGTTGATGGCGAAATTAGAAGGAAAACACATAAAAATGGTGAATCGGTGTGTTGCACCAAGACTACTATATGATATTCACTGACAAAACTTCCCAGGAGACTATTTCCAAGGAGCTTTGTCGCCATCTTCTGCCTTTTTTGGGTACTACTCAAGAGTTTGTCACTACATTTCTCTCCAGATGCATCAAAATGACACGGAATAAATTATTTAATCGATTGCAAACATGTATGCTTTCCTCTTCAGAACTATTTGAATCATATTCATAATTGAATGAGTAACAAGAAAGCATCTTCTCCGAATCTGAAGCTATTTGTTTGATTCTCGAGCAAGGCAAGACGTCTTGGCATGACGTCACGAATAAGGGGGCGGGACCTTCTGAAACTGGCCACTTCCAGTTTCAATTTGAAGTAGTTTTTAGACACTTTAAGTCATTTTTATTGGTGTTTTGCATTTGACTAAAAATATCATACTGCATGTTTTGGGTGTTTTAGATGCTATCAAACGTTTTTCTGATGTCACTTAGGAAACAAAAAAGTAGTGTCGGTTGTCCTTTAAGGCAAACCAAAACTTGGTTATTATATTGAAACAAACATCAAATTGAACCCTTTCTTTGGGTGGTTAAAATATACTTTTTTTTAGAAAAGTCACCCAGCGGATGCAAGTCTATGAAAAGGGACAATGACAGTTCCCCGAAAAGACGTTTCCAATCACCATGACGTACATTCATCGGTTTTAGCCCTTTATCAGACACACTGGCCTCCCATTTTCAACGTTGAGAGTAAACCTTGCCAAAGGTGCCTTTTCACAAAAGGAAAATGTGAAAGCAGCCTTCCAGTGTCAAAATGTCATCCGGCGCAGTCATGCGCCAACACTTCTGTTCGCCTGTTATGTAACGATAAGCACAATATGTCTTTCACGGAGACATCGGCTATTATGTGTCGCTGAAAAGTAAACAGAGTCGATGGTCAGTAACGTGTGGAGGTGTTTTGGCTTTCATTAGAGGGCCCAAGGCTTCGCCGTGAGTATAGATTGAACCGTACACCCACATTGAATTGTCAGTGCTGTGATTATATCGACTACGTATTGTTGAATTGGCACTCCTAACGAAAACATAGTATCTACAAGTGCCTCTAATTTTGTCTTCTTTACCGAAAATTGCTTTTATGTTTTGTTTTTCTTCCCGACAATAATTTTCAATGTCAACAATCCTTTTATTGTGTGTTGTCACTGTGGATTTCGTAATCTTTCCAGAGTCCCACTGGGAGAAGGAGATTTCCCATGACATTAAATAATGATGATGATGATGATGACACCGTGCTGCGGTAATGTTTTTTTTTTGCTTCTCGTATTGGATTTTATTATCAATTCAGCTCAATCCCCACACAGGTGATTAAATTGGAACCAGTTACACGATTACTGCCGCAACTTTTCCCTGATGGATCGCCACATAAGCCAGACAAAAAGTAATTCAAAATATGGAAGCATGCCTTGAGGCTAGTGATATTTCACATGGCTGATTTGGGACCTTGTATCGTGCCAACTCTTTTGCCCTGACAAACATCATGCGGTCACTTCAGGGATATGTAATAAACTATTAGGGGCAATCTGTATTTGATATGATTGCAAAATGAAGTCATTTACGAAGAAAAACCGTGTTTGAATATGCTGTAAAGCACTTTATTATTTATTTTTTTCCTGGGTGAGCCTTGAGAGTGACCTAGCTTGGACTGATTGGAGTGAATTCTCTGTCAGGCTATTGACAGCAGGGTTGTAAGGAACCAGGAAAATAAGGAAGGACAATCTCACCCTGTCTGTCTGTTGGTGGAGATAAAAAAAAAACTGGGACTCAGGCTGTGTGTGCCATTCCTCCTCTTTTAACATATTTTCTTCTCTGTGCCTGTCGAAAAAAGCAAGGCCACTTTGATCAGAGTGTTATCTGCGCCGCTGCGGCCTAATCCGTGTATTTGCTCCGAGTCTTAGCTGGATCACTGCGCTCAAATCAAAGCAGTATGGAGTCAGAATCGGCGAGGGCATAAATGTGTGGGAACACTCAGATATACAGTTGGCATACACGCTTTCAAACCCACTTTGAAAAAAAAGGCAACAAGGCAGTTTGTGGACTTCTAATGCTCTGTTTCCAAACCACTAAATACGATCGAGTGAACTAGAAATGTAAATTTTAACATCATACGGTATATACTGTACATAAAAATACACCAGTATATATATATGTATATGTATATATGTATATGTATATAGGGCGACCCGACCCCGGATAAGCGGCAGAGGATGGATGGATGTATATGTATATGTACAGTAAAGTCTCGTTATATCGATATTCAAGGGAGTCCGAAAAAATATCGATATAACCGGGACTATCGATATATCCGACCCTGCGCGCATGTAATTTTCTCCGTGCGTGCATAGAAATAGTATCGAAAACCGGGACTATCGATATATCCGATATCGATATAACGAGACTTTACTGTATATATATATATATATATATATATATATATATATATATATATATATATATATATATATATATATATGTATGTATATATATATATATATATATATATATATATATATATATATATATATATATATATATATATATATATATATATGTGTATATATGTGTGTATATATATATATATAGGTAGGTAGATAGGGATAGACACAGAGGTAAGTAGGTAGATTGGTAGATAGGGATAGAGATAGGTAGGTAGGTAGATTGATAGATAGGGCTAGAGATAGATATGTAGATAGGTAGATAGATAGGTAGATTGGTAGATAGATAGGGATAGAGATAGAGGTAGGTAGGTTGGTAGATAGATAGATAGATCGGTAGATATAGATATTTTTAGGAGACTGCAAAAATACCTATTTACATTGCCAAATTGGTATCGTCTAACCTTGAATGGAGGGGATGGAGAGAGGGAAGCCGTCGAACAGGATAAGCCAACCGGCAGTTGCCAGCGATGATGTGGGAATCCGGTAGCCAAACAAACAACAGGCAGATGGGGGTCGCACTGAACAAATGGCTTTCATGGCACGTGTAATGATTCCCTATGCTCATCGCCAGTCCAAATGCTTCTCTTTGCTCTTACATTTCCCCAAACGGCAATACGCCGCTTCGTCACAGGCCATTCCTTTGTAACAATGGAGAAAATTACCAACATTTCCAAATTTACAACTTTCTTCATTCAGATTGACAAAATGTAAACTTTTTTTCTTTAATTTAGCTCTTTCAGGAGACATTGTTTCTACATTCCTATAATATGCTGAAGTACTAATTATTGTGATGTTTATAACTCAGGATTTGTATGGTGTACTTTTAGCTGCTGGTTGATTAACGTGGGCCTCTGTCTTTAATAAACATTCAACCGTCCCTGGAATGTCTCCATTACCTCGACGTAAGACAACACAAGATCAAGCTAGGTGAAAACATATTTGATGACTCGGCGCACATCACAGCATCTATGAACCTGTTAGCTAGCAAGCTTGATCACTAGCAAGCTAGGTCGCTATCAAACTAGGTGGCTAGCAAGCTAGGTGTCTAACAAGCTATGTCGCTTGCTAACTACCTACACCAGACGCATTAAGAGAACATGATTTCACATCTCAAGTAAAAAGGAATTTTCGGCATATGACGGATTTACAACCAACACACTTCCTGAACCGCAGAACGTGTAAACTTAGCATATAGATGAAAAGGTTTCTTCAGCCGTCATCTGTACTTCTTTGAAAGTGTCGGCCGTTTCGCTTCTTATCCAAGAAACTTCGCCAGCAAACTAAAGTCTTGCTGGTAGTTTCGGCCCTATATATATCCCTACTGTCCAGTCATGGCGGTGCCGGACTCTGCTATGATAGGTCCCTGCTCTCAGGCTGGGGGAGCAGAGGACTACCCACTGCAGCTTCTCCACTGATAGTTCCTGTCGTTCTGACTAACGACTGGTCTGATTACCCCACTTTGACCGGTATCACCTCATCAGTATTATTAATCCTATGTTGCCTAAGCAGGTTATTGTATGAACGATCCAAATTGAACCTCACCCCACCAAACCTTTTCATCGATGGACCACTCCTGTACGACTGAGAGCTTACACAGACGTAAATTTAGCATATGACATTGTTCACAGAGGACATGAAATCACTCGACTATTCACAATTTTGATCACCACCTTGGAAAAAAAATAACATTTATTAAAAACGTTTTCCTAAATTAAATGTGGCGGTGAGATTAATGCGGATGAAAGACTTTGACTGTGGAATCATATTTGTGGTGCCCTCTCTTTATTAGATCATCTAATGCCCTTCTTGTGGCCTCCCAAAGGAAGCAATACTCATATGAAGATAGGAAAACAAAGCACAGAGAGGGAACACCGAGCCGGTGCGATAATGAAATAACTTATGGAGATGTGCCTGTCTGGGAGAGGCGGCGAGAGCCGAGAGGTAGCTGCTGTTGTTTTAGATTATCTCCAGTTCGGTTTGCATTGGGGATGCTTTCAAAGACCTCATTCTGTTCGGCATTGAAAAGTGGAAAATAAGTCAAAACTTTCTGTGTCTTATTTCAGTCTAATAAATAAGATCATATTTTCAGACTGATACCAGTGTTTGAAATCACGTCTGCCCGGAGGCCCGGGCGTACAACTTTCCAAATGTTTCGGCCCGGGTGGCCTACAACTTCAAGAAAAAAAAAAGATTATTTTCATGGCAAACGTTTGATTTATTCAATAAATCAAAAGCTACAAGCAAACCGCTCCAAGCCACGTGGACTCCTCTTTCTAAGCGGCTTTCAAAACTGTCAAGTACACTTTTCAGTTACGGTGTAGTCCGAAGCACGAAACAGTCTTCTGATTGGCTGCTGTGGCGAGTATGCAAATTGCCAAAGGAACGTTCGTTTGGCAATTTGCATACTCAGCATGGCAGACAACGCAACGCAAACATTGCATTGTGCACCATGACGGCAAACGACAACTGGAGCAAAATCTTCAACGAGGGATATTTATCATAAATTAAGCAAGGGAGCATTTGTGGTCGGTACTTCTTTAATTAAAAAAAATCCTTTATACTTCGCAACAATGTTTTTTTTGTGATTAGTCGCCTTATTGTTTCAAGTTGTGAAAAATGGGGCAGGCAACTTTTCTGAGTTGTCTGCCCGGGTGTCCGCTAACTTTTTGTCATGAGCTAATACTTTTGTCTGTCCCGTGTGAAATGCTACATACAGCAGCAGGCCTCATGAGATTTATGAACCTGATCGGAACTATCTATGACCATGATGACTGAAAAAAAATTGCAAGTATTCTGAAAATAAAATATATACAGTAAAGTCTCGTTATATCGATATCGGATATATCGATAGTCCCGGTTATATCGATGCTATTTCTATGCAAAATTACATGCAAACAGGGTCGGATATATCGATAGTCCCGGTTATATCGATATTTTTTCGGACTCCCTTGAATATCGATATAACGAGACTTTACTGTATTTCAGTCTCTCATGAGAACTTCACTGTACAAATCCATATCCTGGAAATGTACAAACATTATCAAACTTAGTTGCAGGTCAGTGGCGTGAATGTGAGCTCGAATGGTTGTTCGTCCCTATAATTGGCAGGCAACCTGTTCAGGGTGTCCCCAAAGACAGCCTCTGACCCTCGTCATGATAAGCAGATTAGAAAATGGGATAGGATGGAGCTGCGGTGGTGGTGGTGGTTAACTCACGCACCTGTTAAAGAAAATTCCAAACACTTCTTGAGTGCGGGCAAACTTTGATGTTACACTTCCTGATTTCGTTTAGATTTTCATGTTAATAAACGAGATCTCAGCACAGCAATACTACTTTAACAATATGCATTATGGATGAGGCAAAAAAAAGGAGGAATCACCTCGTCTCACATAAGTGCCAGAATCCAATCTCGGCCCCATTAGTGCAAGACAAATCCTATACAGTAAAAAAAGCTCTCCATACGTTACCATGGCGGGGCGCACCAAAAGCCATTATGGAAATGAAAGAGGACACATCAAACGTTACAGATCACTGCGTTCAAAAAAGGACCAACATCTCACTGCAATATAATCGATGAAAAGGTTTCTTCAGCCGTCATCTGTACTTCTTTGAAGGTGTCGGACGTTTCGCTTCTTAGCCAAGAGGCTTCGTCAGCAAACTAAAGTCTTGCTGGTAGTCTCGGCCATCTATATATCCCTACTGTCCAGACGTGCCGGTGCCGGACTTTGCTATGATTGGTCCCTGCTCTCAGGTTGGGGGGAGCGGAGGACTACTTCATGCGGCTCCACTAATTACTTCTATTGTCCTGACTGACGACTGTCCTGATTGCCCTATTTGCTCTGGTATCACCTCATCAGCATATGGCAATAATATCACTGCAATATAGCTTTGAAGAGGTGGTTTTACGGATCTTTGCCTGACTTCCGATATCGATTAAAAGGTTTCTTCAGCCGTCATCTGTACTTCTTTGAAGGTGTCGGACGTTTCGCTTCTTATCCAAGAAACTTCGTCAGCAAACTAAAGTCTTACTGGTAGTTTAGGCCCTATATATATATATATCCCTACTAAAATAGGCCCTATATATATATATCCCTACTAAAGTAGGGATATATATACAGGGCCTAAACTACCAGTAAGACTATAGTTTGCTGACGAAGCGAAACGTCCGACACCTTCAAAGAAGTACAGATGACGGCTGAAGAAACATTTTCATCGATGGACCACTCCTGTACGACTGAGAGCTTACACCGACGTACTGACTTCCGATACTTTTGGAGGTGCGAGGCCAACTTGAAACTGCAATTCTTTCATTTGTGTCATCTTATTTCTACAGTGTTTTATTGTTCTCTGCTATGCTATCAGTGATTGCGTCCCTTCTTCACTTTCCCATAGCGTCTTCCACCTGAAACAAACAAACAAAAAACCCTAAAACTGCACTTCAAAGGCGTTCAATCATGTGCCAGCCCTTTATCGCTTTCTTCCTCTCAACAACCGAGAACTCATTCTAAGTGGATTGGAAGTCACAACAAGGTTATTTAGGAAGACAATTTGCCTGTGTTTTCCAATGTGTTAGCATCCCCTGCCAGCATATGCTCCATCACTGCAGATACAGATCCTTACAAACAATCTCCCTAATGCTAATTGAGGTAATTAAAGCCGCAGCGTCGAGAGCATACAGGTGCGGGTGGAAGGCATTACTCATGTCTTCTTGCCCTTGGAGGTAACCCTCTCAATCTAACGAGGTAAACAAGACACACGAATCATTTTTCACTCTTGTCTATGTAAAGGTGAGTGAACGAGAAGCCATATTTCCCTCGCGGTCTCGGAGTGACATTGTTATTGTGTATGAAAACAATCAAGATTCTATGCCCCCCCCCCCCCCTTTTGAATCACATTTGACTTTGTGCCGGAACTTCAACACCAATGCGCGTTTTTCAAAGAGAAGATGCTCAATCCGCTGATTGGCGGCGGCATGGGAACGCATTCATCATATCCGGTTGTGTGGTTACTTAATTACGGAAGGTGGAAAGCCGATCCTGAAAATAGCCTTTAATTATTTGACAGGAAATGCCAAGGTGGCAAATGCCACAGAAGGCTCGAGATTGGTCACGATGGCAGCGGTGTCTAGGAACTGGTTTTTATCAGGCGGTGATTAAATTAATACTCATTAGAGAATATTTGCATCTGGATCACCTCCAACCTCGGCAACGGGTGCCATGGAAATTAAAAATAGGAAACAGTAGGCTCTCCTTCCACCTTGCCGACGTGTGAGCTTGACAAATCCGGACAGGGACGTTGTGCTGAAACGAAAAGCTATAATCAAGCTCATTTTCATTTTATATGATGTTTTCAGTCAGTGACACAACAATCCCAAAAACACAACGCCTTTTTTAAAAATTTAAATTGCAAAATGGATGAAGGCCCCTTCATAAAATGCAACACCTCTGACAGTTATTCCGCTTCTGGACAAAACAGACAATTTGTCAAGCATTTATGACCTTTCCCTTATACTTTAAGCAGATTATTCTTATTTAACAGGGAGATGTTATATGTATTCTGAAAGTGTGCCTGCTTTCCCTAAAATCCATATTGATCTTCTGCCGACATCTTAAAATGGAAGCTCATTTTTTGTTACCTTCTACAACTTCAAACATTTGATCAGATTTTCATGTTGACAATGCTGTTAAAAAACTAGATTAATACATTTGAGGAACCACAGGGTATTGTTCACGGTTCTTTTATTTTTAAATATTTTTAAAAAAGTCCTCAATCCTTTTGTCCTAATTCTATTGATTCATTTTAAAATTGTTTTGGAAGCCTTCGTTTTTACATCATGTAAAGGACAACCAACACCATTTTTTTGTTTCCTAACTGACATCCGAAAAACGTTTTATAGCATCTAAAATACCCAAAACACGCAGGCTGATATTTTTAGTCAAATGCAAAACACCAATAAAAATGACTTAAAGTGTGCTAATACTGCAACAAATTGAGCTGCGAATTGGGGATATTCAGAAAGTCCCTCCCCCAGTTCGTGACATCACGCCAAGACGTCTTGCCTTGCTCGAGAATCAAAACAATGGATTCAGATTCAGAAAAGATGCTTGTTACTCATCCAGTTATGAATATGATTCAAATAGTTCTGAAGAGGAAAGCATAGATGTTTGCAATCGATTAAAAAAATCCATATCAATTTGAGCCGTCAATGACAGCAATGTAGCATCCAGAAAATGCAGAAGATGGCGCCCAAGCTCTGTTGGAAATGGGCTGATTTGTCTGCAGAAGTTTCAAATCCAGCGGTAACATAATTAGAAAACTAGGATTTTGGGCGCCACTAATTTTAGTCGTCATATCAGCCAAACTATGAAAAAAAGCGTGAACTGTTGTTTGAAAATGACATGAATTCCTTAATGTGCAATGTCATATAATAATAAATCACAAAATCTGTTTGATTTGGTTTAATAGAATATCAACATTTGTCCTCTTCCCATGACCTTGTCAAGATGGCCGCCATCAACGTTGTTTTCAAACCGATTTTAAACAGTTCCATTATCATGTACATATATTTTAAACTATTTCCCCGCAATAATTGGCCAATATGTATGTGATCCTTTTGTGTCCTTCCATCCCCGCGTGATCATTAAGAAAGATGGTGATCTTAATAATTAGCGCTCAGAAAGTCACCGAGCGCTGCCTTTGTGACGCCACGACTTTAGCTGTCATTAGAACTCAATGTATTCATGACATCTTTTTGACTCATTTTAAGCACCGTTTGGTGCTCTATTAGCTATGGGTTATGATCATTAGGATAAAAGGGGCGTACTTGACTGAGCCCGCGTTTGCCCGAAAGGGACCGACTTCAGAGAGTACCGCTCCCTCAAAGACAGACGGGGGAAACTTTGCGCTTGTTCTGCGATGGCTTTAATTATGCCTGTCACAAAGGCTTCACTTCCCTTGGCGACTGAAAAAGATTCAACTTCTGCCATCTCCTGCGTCTCAAAAAAGATGGCTGCCAGCTGCTTATTCCAGTGAGCATTGGCCTCCATCGTGACAGTCAGTCCGGCCTTTGACCACCTAAATATCCAAAATCCAAGCAATATTGCAGAACAAGGAGCAATGGTAGAAAGAAGCCTGGTTAAAAAAAAAAGCTACTTTAACTCATTCACTGTCATTCCCGAATTTATTCGGGAATTGAAAAAGCATTCTAGTGTCATCCAGACCCATATAACCTGGGAATTAACTCTTTTTTTCTGATGAAAAAAGAGATTCTATGGTTTCTTACATGACATTGAATGTTTATGTAGTCCTAAAACTCAATAATCTGTGGGTCCTGCAACTTCAGTGAAAACGACAAAAACCCTGGCAATGTAATGGACACATTTGCACATCGTGAATGAGTTGAAGGACAACTGACGACAAGTTGTGTCCATAATTTGAAAATTCACTTCAAATGACTACTACTGAGCGTATTTTACAAAGATTCCACCACATATAGCTAGATTTTACGTTTTAACACACGCGTTGAATATTCAGGAAGTCTTATTTTTGAGTTGGTGACGGTTCCTGACGTCACGTCACGGAGGGAACGCCCCTGACCGAGAAAGTAACACACAATGCATTTTGCGGTACTTTGTTTGGTCTGAAAACTTTGTGTTGATCTGTGTTGATGGCGAAATTAGAAGGTAAACACATAAATAACGCGATGGTGACTCGTTGTGTGTTGCACCAAGACAACTATTTGATGTTCGCTGACACAAATTCCCAGCAAACAAATCAGCCCATTTCCAACGGAGCTTGGACGCCATCTTCTGCATTTTCTGGGTGCTACATTGCTGTCCTCAAATTGATATGGGAGGACTCCTTTAATCAATTGCAAACATTTATGCTTTCCTCTTCAGAAGTATTTGAATCATATTCATAACTGGATGAGTAACAACAAAGCATCTTCTCCGAATCTGAAGCCATTGTTTTGATTCTCGAGCAAGGCAAGACGTCTTGGCGTGACATCACGAACAAGGGGGCGGGACCTTCTGAAAATGGCCACTTCCAGGTTCAATTTGAAGTAGTCATTTTTATTGGTGTTTTTCATTTGACTAAAAATATCATCCTGCGTGTTTTGGGTATTTTAGATGCTCTAAAACGTTTTTCTGATGTCAGTTAGGAAACAAAACAATGGTGTCGGTTGTCCTTTAAATGACATGTTAATTATGTCGGGTGTTAGTAAGAGTTAATAGGGACTTGATTGGTTTCCTTGACATTGACCGCATCCCTCAGAGACATTCAAACCTTTTAATAACTATTTATTTCCCCATTCACACAAGTGAATATGCGTTCATTTGATTAAAACCGCCTGTTTTTAAAAGCCCTGCGGTTGTAATTTGCCGCTGGTCATGAGCGATCGTGCTTTCAGCCTTTGTTGGTTATTGCTTAAGCGCTTCTGATGCAAGTGTGTCGTTTCAAAGTTTTTATTGTTGTTCCACGGTAAAGTGCTGTCATTAGTGCTTTTTTTAGATCAATATGCTCTTAACACAATGTTCATATTCACTTGAGCGCAGGGGCCTTTAAAAATAAAAGCTTTCGAATCACAATCGTGGCCTAAAAAAAGAAACAGGCGACAAATTGCATCTCCCGTTGAAATTTACGTCAAATTGCGGCGACGCCAGCAATTGAGTGACGACGTGCGGAATCTAAAGTCCGACCAAGCAAATGCATTTCAGTTGAAATTACAGCATGCGTGCAAGATTGAGTCGCTCGCTCGAGAAGCTTTGTTCTATTGCCACACTAGCAGGATTTATTTATTTATTTATTTATTTTCTATCCAAGAGTGCATTAGGTTGAAACAGGCTCAGGTTGTTGTCAATAGTCATTAGAGGTGACCACCGGCGTGGGGTGAAGACCCCCTGGCCCACTCTGGTGACAGGCGCAACATCATCTGTCCAATCTTTTGCAGCGCCTCAAAATCACCCTTGCTTCGTTAAAAAAAAAAAAGTGACAGAGTGCGGTTAAAAATGCTAACAATGTGTCGAAAGTCGGTCTGCCGCTTCCTTCCCTGTTTTCCTTGACATTTGCACAAAGCTTTCTTCTGGTAGGAAGGCAAATGTTAGAGGTGGAGGTTGCCGTAGGTGTGTGCGTCGGCCATAAGTACCCTTGTTTAATTCAAAGCATGAATTCCACTCCCAAGTCCTGTCTGCACAAACCACCTCTTGTTAAAAACGCCAGCTGCAACCGGTGACTTTTTGTGTGCAACCCACCCTCGGAAATCAATGAAGAAAACCGTTCATTTATGTTCTGCCTGGCCTCTTTGCAGTCTTATCGATTTTTACACAAATGCGGATTTAAATATCCGACACGGTGCCGTGTGGCTGAAGCCTCATTGTCAGTTCCTTGACTATTAACCTGAGGCCCCCTTTAAAGGACAACACCATTTTTTTGTTTCCTGACATCAGAAAATCGTTTTATAGCATCTAAAATACCCAAAACACAAACAAATGAACAATACCAATAAAAATGACTTAAAGTGTCCAAAAACGACTTCAAAATGAAACCGAAAACGGCCAGTTTCAGAAGGTCCCGCCCCCTTATTCGTGACGTCACGCCGAGACGTCTTGCCTTGCTCGAGAATCAAAACAATGGCTTCAGACTCGGAGAAGATCCTTTCTTGTTACTCAGAAGATGGCGGCCAAGCTCCGTTGGAAATGGGCTGATTTGTCTGCTGGAAATTTTTCTCAGCGAATATCAAATAGTAGTCTTGGTGC
Organism: Hippocampus bargibanti; assembly: GCF_051943395.1. NCBI lineage: Eukaryota > Metazoa > Chordata > Actinopteri > Syngnathiformes > Syngnathidae > Hippocampus > Hippocampus bargibanti. The sequence goes on along the minus strand of NC_142745.1, from coordinate 2,420,795 downwards.
AAAACACAACGATTCACCATTGCGTCATTTATGTGTTTTCCTTTCTAATTTCGCCATCAACACAGATCAACATGAAGTTTTCAGACCAAACAAAACACAGACAAAGTACCGCAAAATGCATTGATGAAAGGTGATGAAAGGACCGCTACAGTGTGTCCTTTCTCGGTCCGGGGCGTTCCTTCCGTGACGTGACGTCAGGACTCGTCACCAACTCAAAAACAAGACTTCCTGAATATTCAGCGCGAGTCAGCGAATATCTAATAGTTGTCTCTGTGCAACACACAACGATTCACCATTGCGTCATTTATGTGTTTTCCTTTCTAATTTCGCCATCAACACAGATCAACACAAAGTTTTCAGACCAAAGTACCCAAAATGCATTGTGTGTCTGTTCTCGGTCAGGGGTGTTCCCTCCGTGACGTCACGTTAGGAATCGTCACCAACTCGAAAACAAGACTTCCTGAATATTCAGCGCGAGTCTTAAAAGGTAAAATATAGCCATATGCGGTGCAATCTTTGTCAAATACGCTCAGTGAAATATGCAAGTGATTTTACAAATTATGGACATAACTTGTCCGGAGGCGGCAATTGTCCTTTAATGCTGTGGTGCTGCCATGTTACCGCCACAATTTGGAAATAAAACTTAGAGTATGTTCTTAAAACTTCTGTAGACTGTTGGGCAATTGCGGCTTATAGACAAGTGCGGCTTATATGGTTATACGATGGGTTTTCCATAAAAATGGAGTGGGTATGGCTTGTCATCAGGTGCGCTTTATCGACTGAAAATGTTAATATCAGTGGCTGACCTGATTGTGCGTGAGAATATTAATATTAGTGGACTTGACCATTAGCCTGACGATCACGCCCATTTATCTCTTTATCTCTGTTGGAATTTTCCACTTTCGTCTGGTTGTCCACAATGACTGCAACAGTCGTGAATAGCGCAAATGCAAACGCTTCAGCAAGATGGCGAAAGTAATACTTAGAGAGCAGCACCTGCAGTCTGAAGTACATAATGGATGATAAGGATCTTCAACAACCGCATGCGTGTAGACGGACGCGAGGAGAAAACAACACCACTCATTGAATGTAAATTATTTATTCGAACATGTTGGCTTGGAGAAGATGCAGACAGTCGCTGTGGGCAAACCTCGCAGTCTGGCTTTGCTACGCTTGACTATTGCCGGACAGAATTTACAAGTAGGAGTCAATCAGGAAAAACAATGGAGAAAACAAACGCGACAGATGCAAGAACGGAAAAAACATTGGCGGTTTGTGTTTATACGGCTCAAGACGACACTGACATTCAATTCAGAACATTCAAAGAAAGGATTCAATTCAAACCACCATTTAAAAACAAGTCACGATTGACGATTGATTTTCATGATATTTTTCAATAAAGTGAACTGGCTAACTAAATGCACTCACATCATCAATGTCTGAAAGGGGGAAAAGTCATTTCAAATGAAGCATGTGGCTTATTTTTATTCCCAACACAGAGCCCAAAGTCCTTTTTTAACATCTATCTATCTATCTATCTATCTATCTATCTATCTATCTGTCTGTCTGTCTGTCTGTCTGTCTGTCTGTCTGTCTGTCTGTCTGTCTGTCTGTCTGTCTGTCTGTCTGTCTGTCTGTCTGTCTGTCTGTCTGTCTGTCTGTATTTATTTATTCATCCATCCATCAATGTATTTATTTAGTAATTTTTATTTATTTATTTGTTTATTGTTTCTTTATTTTTGTATGTATGCATGTACTGTATTCATTCATCTACCCATTTATTAATTAATGTATTTATGTATGCATGTATGGATGTAGGTAGGTAGGTATGTATTTATCCATTCAACTACCCATTTATTTAAATTATTTATTATATATATATATATATATATATATATATATATATATATATATATATATATATATATATTTTCCCAATCTCCAGGTTTGTTGTAACAGTAATATTTGTTGTACCAGCAAAAAAAAGGATCTGCATTTTGCATCATTCCTCATCCCCGCAGCACACACACACACACACACACACACACACACACACACAAATGCTACTATCCCACTAACATTTGTACAATCCCCCTTTCCAAAGCATTTCAATTTTGTAGTATTGCGTCTCTCTCTATTCTTTCACAGAGACAAAATGGTTTCTGGCCATCTCGCAAATGCAAGATTAATATTACCTCTTAGTTTTGTTTTCGTTTCCACTTAGCCCTATGGGAAATATTAGGTTTTAGTAGCTCAATAATGCAATATGCTCAAAACGTAACGCATCCCTAAAGCGGGGCGCAAAGGATTCTTTAATAATGTTCCACGATCCGCTCAAGAAAGCTTTCAAATAATACTCAAAATTTGTTTCACGAGATAATGATGCAGTGAAACGATGACTAAAATCAACCGGGCAGCCATATGTCAAGAGTTACTGAGGCCTAACCACGGAAAAGTCCGAGGCCTTTTTTCATTCGCCGTTTTGCGGCAGCAATTCATTACACGTCCCAAATTGAATCCATAGATGAGAAACAGGGACTTTGGCGCAACTTAATTTGATCATTCCCTTCCTCGCACGACTCATTTTGCTGAAATGTTTATTGCTGCCGAGCTGCGCGCTTTATAGAGAGCCGAATCGCTTGGCCAGAACCTGTACGTACGGCGATATACGCGTGTGGCAGAGTCCCACTTAGAGGTGTTGCCGTGACAAATCTTATTCACAACTTTTTTTGAAGTGTTTATAGGGTAGAAGTGAGCAGAAGATTGGCTTGTGTTTGGGAGAGGAGGGGTGTGTGTGTGGGGGGGTCAGGTGGGGTTGGTGGAGGGTGGGCTCGATGTGAGCAAGGAGGAGAAAAACAGCTTGCCATCCTTCTTGATCATAATCTCCTCGGCGCCACTTACAGCACACCTCAATATCCAAGGCGACGCCAGTCAGATGTATCTTGTGACAAGTTGTAGATTGCATTACAGCTGCTGGCAAATCCTCAACCTAGAAGAACATTAGCATAGCGCCTTCTAATTCAAATGATTTGCGGCCTCGATGGGATTTGCTTTCATCATTAACTTTGCCATTGAACGCAAAACGGGAGTATTGCATCGATTGTGGCCAAAGACCGTCAGGGTTGTGGGACTGGAGGGGAAAAAAATGATGACGTGGCGCATTTGTGACGTCAATTCCTTGTCTTTTTAGATGTAAAGATCACGCAGTTGGTGTACATTTTCAGCAATTATCAGAATCAGAATCATCTTTATTGCCAAGTATGTAGAACACACAAGGAATTTGTTTCCGGTAGAACACGCTGCACTAGTATCGTCGTCCAAAAAAAAAACTGCCAAGTGGCACTATACAGTTCCATTTTGGCTACTGTTGAAATTAGCGGTGTTCGGAGGCGGGCAAAGGAGTTAAAATGGACACCTTAAAGGACAACCGACGCCCTGGACAAGTGATGTCCATAATTTGTAAAATCGCTTCAAATGACTTCTACTGAGCGTATTTTACAAAGATTCCACCACATATAGCTATATTTTACCTTTTAAGACTCGCACTGAATATTCAGGAAGTCTTGTTTTTGAGTTGGTGACGATTCCTGATGTCACGTCACGGAAGGAACGCCCCTGACCGAGAAAGGACACACAATGCATTTTGCGGTACTTTGTTTTGTCTGAAAACTTTGTTTTTGATCCGTGCTGATGGCGGAATTATTGGGAAAACACATAAATAACGAATCGAATGGTGAATCGTTGTGTGTTGCACAGAGACAACTATTTGATATTCGCTGACAAAAATTCCCAGGAGACAAATCAGCCCATTTCCACGAAGCTTTGTCGCCATCTTGTGCATTTTTTGGGTGCTACATTTCTGTCCAGAAGCCTCAAAATGACACTGAATAAATTCTTGAATCGATTGCAAACATTTATGCTTTCCTCTTTAGAACTATTTGAATCATATTCATAACTGGATGAGTAACAAGAAAGCATGTTCTCTGAATCTGAAGCCATTGTTTTGATTCTCGAGCAAGGCAAGACGTCTTGGCGTGACACCACGAACAAGGGGGCGGGACCTTCTGAAGCTGGCCACTTCCGGTTTCAAATTGAAGTACTTTTTAGACACTTTAAGTCATTTTTATTGGCGTTTTGCATTTGACTAAAAATATCATCCTGCGTGTTTTGGGTATTTTAGATGCTATAACACATTTTTCTGATGTCAGTTAGGAAACAAAAAAGTGGTGTCGGTTGTCCTTTAAGGGAGGGCAGGCACGAAAAGCCAGCTGCTGCATTTGTATACAAACATGAAAATGTATGTTTCCCATTCATGGAACTGCTTTAAATTCTGGAGGATTTCGGGTACTTTTTGATGATAATAATCAAATGATCGGGATGGTCCATCGAGAAAGATGTTTTGTGATGTTGTTTGGTTGATTGGTACACTGCCTGACGTGCAAAAATGTGTCCACTGAAATCATCGCAAAAAGTAAAATTGTATGTAAATGACACTTTTTGAACACACCAAATTGCGGCAGAAGCAAATTAATCTACGTTTATCGCGAGTGAGGGGGAGGAGCTGTGAATCCAGCTCCAAGACAGTGTGAGTGATTGCCTCAAACCCGGCCGATCATGTTTTCCTTGTGTGCTGAGTTTAGAGAGAATTTTCCACCCAAAAGCCTCCTCTTTATTTTCAAATCTTTCGCTCAAGGTCCCGGGGGTCAGGTGCCTTTGAAAACATTTCGTTAAAAGACGTATCGGAAATGTGTTTTGTTAAAATCCTGCACTGTGAACTGGTTTAGTTCCAGCCAAGTTTTGCTTAGCTGTAGCGCAAGTGAAAAGCGGTTTTAGCCATTGCACCGACCTTCGGTCATGAATAGGGATTAGCCTGTATGGATCCCGGAGAGATATAAAGCAGATATGTCGAGTCGGGGGCATTTCAAGCTCATGTCTCAGGCACCACATCATCTTAGTACTTGGACTTGTTTTTAGTGCACTAGATGGAAAAGTAAACCGGTGATAGCTGAGGTTATTTCAGGTAAAGCCCTATTCATTTTTTTTCTCTCTTTCCTTTATCTAAATCTCCCACTCGGATAATCTATCCATCCTACAGCAGAAGAGGAGCGCTCAGATTGTGCAAAATGATAAAACTCAAGGGAGGAGTGTTTCGGAGTGAGAAATGAAGGGGCAAGGGGTGAGCTGAAGACTTGATAGATTCAATTTTATGGCCAAGAGGAATTTGAAAACCCATCACATATGGGCTAGAGATCATTGCGAACCAGGACTCCTCCATCCTTTTTCCCCCCCTCTCTTGATTCCTATAAGTAGCAGGGAATAAGAGACCTCATTCCCTGATAAAAGGCATCAGTGCATTGCTGGGATTTGGATCATAAAATATACCGACCAACTGGATCCTTTCTTTGCCAATGTTCACGTTTTACTGTTAATCTGAACGCGTATATACTTTTTCTTTTTTTTCTTTTTTCCTTTCTAATGAAAGCGCATTTTTTTTCTGTCGCAATCCAACAGTTATCCTAATCATCCGATCCGCCTTATATGGATCAATATTTTGATTTCTTGGACGTAGTATTATATTGTTCTGGAATTGTTTTAGCTGCAGCATTTGTACAAGCGCCACATAAACAAAGCTGTATTGTATTTCTCCTCTCCGCGAGATTAATAAAGGCTAATCCAGTTGTATTCCATTTAGCATAGCTCCATCTAGAGGATGCATAACGCAACCTCAGCCACTGTTGTCGCTTCTATTTTATGCGCCTTATAATGCGGTGCACCCTCTTGATGAAAACTATTTCGAAATAGGCCATTCATTCAAAGTGAGCTTTATATAATCCAAAATGCCTTATATTGCGGAAAATATGGTACAGTAAAGTCTCGTTATATCGATATTCAAGGGAGTCCGAAAAAATATCGATATAACCGGGACTATCGATATATCCAACCCTGTTTGCATGTAATTTTCTCCGTGCGTGCATAGAAATAGTATCGATATAACCGGGACTATCGATATAACGAGACTTTACTGTATTTGCATTGGTCCTCGGGATATTTCACCTCCACGGTGATGAGGAATGAGTCAGTCTATCCCTTTTTCTGACATTTCCTAACCATTATGTTATGTTACGTTATAATTTGTCATTATGTGGCAACAGCAAACAATGACGGTAGCAATCTCACTTTGTTCGGATTATCTGTTTCACTCCTTTTGGTGTAATCATCGCACAATGGGAGAATTGTGCCATCGCTATTGATACATCCGATCTCGTGCATACAGTATGTTCCGCGCTATAAGGTGCACCTAAATGCTTTACATTTTTTCAAATACTAACCATGCATGTGTTTTATAATCCTGTGCACTTTATATATTGAAAATGTAAAAAAAAAAAAGTCATTTGTTGAAGGTGCGCCTTATAATCCGATGCACTTTATAGTCCGTAAAATACGGTAATTAACGCTCCGTGCGTCTTTATCCCACTGTTGTTCTGCAGAGACTTGTATTAGGCTTGTCACCTCTGTGACAAGCCTAATACTCAATAGCGCACTTCCAACATTTGATGCGTCTCTCCAAAACCCGGATAGTCAGCACTTATTCGTGTCATGTAAAGATGAGATGTGGCAGGTGTTTTAGGACAGTATGATACAGTGGTGCCCAGGGGGTGCTGCTGTTGCTGTCGTAGCCCCACATGCATAGCGAAGCACACCGCCAGATGGGAAACGGAAGATAAAATCTGGTGGATGACAAAATGGAAATTGTTAATGGTTGGGATGAAATTTAATAGGATGTCATTCCCATTGGGATTACTTGAAGTTTTGCATAAATTGGACATGAAATGTGTTGTGATCATCTCAGTCACAACAAAAGGTAAACACAGGCTGCTTTAAAGAATACCGCACTATGAATGAAGCCATGTAATATTTACAGTACGGGTTGAAAATTGAATGCTAACCCAAAGGTTAATGATTTCTCCAAGAGGTAATCGTATTCGGAAGTTACGAGCTACAGTCTAATAAACAATGATACGAGACGCTTGCCTTCCCCATAAAAATAAATAAATAAATGAATACATACATGAGTACATCAATACATACACACATACATAAATACATAAATACATACATAAGTACAAAAATACATAAATACACACATAAATCCACAAGTCCATACATAAATAAATACATAAATACATACATGCATATTAGCATATTTGACAATAAAGCTGACTTTGACTTGACTTTGACATAAATGCATAAATACATTAATAAATGCTTAATTAAATACACAAATAAATACTTAAATACTTAAATACACAAATAATCACACAAATAAATACACAAATAAATACTTACATAAATACATAAATAAATACATACATAAATACATAAATAAATACATACATAAATACATACATAAGTACATAAATAAACAAATAAACGAGTGTTCCTCTTTTTCCTTCACAAGAGGCTTTGGACAGAGGTGAAATGTGTGCCTGTGTGTGTCTGTTTAAGCAGAATGTGTTTGTGTAATGGTAGGAGTTGACTACTTTATGCAGACATTCGGGTACTTTCCAAGAGTTCAGAAATATTTCGGGGAAAAAAATTAGGTTTTTGAGTGCAAGGAGACACCATAGTCCTTCCTACAACTTTTCTGTCACCTCGGAAAAATGCTTCATTGTCCTGAGGTTCATCGCAAAGGGGGGGCACTTTGGTATTTGCATTTGTATTTTGCTCATCAGAATCATCGTGATACCGAGCGAGATTAACCACTGGGGTGCAGTGAAGAGAGGAGGGCAAATATACTCTGCATGTGTGCTCATGCACACAGTAGGGAATATTTGTCTCATGTGTTTTGTATGTTTTTTTTTTTTTTTTTATACCGTGTGTAAGAGTGTGAATGTTGAAGTATGTGCCATTGTTAAAGGACAACCGACGCCTACGGACAAGTTGTGTCCATAATTTGTAAAATCACTTCACATGTTTTCGACTGAGCGTATTTTACAAAGATTTCACCGCATACAGCTATATTTTACGTTTTAAGACTTGTGCTGAATATTCCGGAAGTATTGTTTTCGAGTTGATGACGGCGATCCCCACGTGACGTCACGTTTGGAACGCCCCTGACCGAGAAAGCGAGACACAATGCATTTTGCGGTACTTTGTTTGGTCTGAAAACTTCGTGTTGATCAGCGTTGATGGCGAAATTAGAAGGGAAACACATAAATAAGGCGATGGTGAATCATTGTGTGTTGCACCAAGACTACTATTTGATCCGAGTTGACACAAATTCCCAGCAGACAAATCAGCCCATTTCCAATGGAGCTTGGGCGCCATCTTGTGCATTTTCTGGGACACTACATTTCAGTCCAGATGCCATTGACGTCTCGAATTGATATGGGAGGACTCCTTTAATCGATTGCAAACATTTATGCTATCCTCTTCAGAACTATTTGAAACATATTCGTAACTGGATGAGTAACAAGAAAGCATCTTCTCCCAATCTGAAGCCATTGTTTTGATTCTCGAGCAAGGCAAGACGTCTTGGCGTGACATCACGAACAAGGGACCTTCTGAAACTGGCCACTCGCGGTTTCATTTTGAAGTCGTTTTTGGACACTTTAAGTCATTTTTATTGGTGTTTTTCATTTGACTAAAAATATCAGCCTGCGTGTTTTGGCTATTTTAGATGCTATAAAACGTTTTTCTGATGTCAGTTAGCAAACAAAAAAAATGGTGTCGGTTGTCCTTTAAATTGTGGTTGAAAGGAGAACTTTTTCTGCATTTGTGTTTTTTGTCTCCTTTCCATCTATTTTCCCATGTATTTATTTATCCATTGTTGAGAATTGATTCATAATTTTCTGGATCATGCGGCATTGTACCTTAGTCAAGCAAATTGTATTCAGCAGAAAATTCTAGTGTCCCTTTGTTCCGATTATTTATTCATGTAGATTGAATATATTATCTCTCAACTTTATTCCTTTACTTTATTCATATATACATTGTTTTGTGGTGTTCCCTTGAAGCTTTTTTCATACCCGCCTTTCGTTAAGAGCTCTGCTTCTAAAAATGGGATGTTGGATTGTGCGTGGGAACAGCATGAAGATGGGGGAAGGGTGAGAAGGTTAGTCTGTTTATGTGTTTGTGTGTGTATGTGTGTGTGTGTGTGTGTGTGTGTTTGTGGGTGTGGGCGTGCGCGAGGCATGTGCGTTTTATGCTGAGGGGGTTGGGGTTTGGTTGCCAGTGGGACCTGCCTCTCAGTGTAATTGAAAAATGTGACCTGGAAAATGTTTGCCCAGCAGAGCATGAAAGTTACCTCCACATCGATGGCGGTGTGCTACGAGATGGCTCACCTGCCCTCTGACAGCGAGAGACTTGTACTGGGTGCAAGCTCACGTGAAGAGCCACTTTTAAGCCCAGGCATGAGCACAGAAAAATTAATTATTTATTAACAATCCAAAAGTAACCGGGAAAAAAAAGGAAAATAATTCATGCATAATCCCCGTGAGATTGACCTCCCGGTGTGCTCCTCCAAGTGTGTGTGTTTATGTCGGTGTCAAGATTTCCAAGTAATCCTCACAGAAATATAAAGAATTTCAATGGAAATCTGCTACCTGATGTGGTCCACGTTGGAAGCAGTCAGTGTAAAATATATTTTAGGAGCAAAAAAGAAAAAGGAGATCAAAAATGTGATGCTTGATTTCTTCTAGGGTGCGCTCAAATGCAATCAAAAACGTGACCTCCGTCTCACACACTCAGGTCCCCATTAGTCATTTTCATGAACCCAAAACCATGATTCAACCAAATGCATGCATTCATCCGCCTCACGAGGTAGCGATCTGCTTGAATGGGATCACACACCTAACATATAAGGCCATCAAATAAATATTGAAAAGTGCACAATCAGCATAAAATACAGTAGAAAGTCAGAAAGCCTTTAATAGTCCCACAGTGGGGACATTTGCAATGGTTGGCCACTGGTTCATTGTGTGTCTATGTAGAGAGAGAAATGCATATGTCAAGGCCATTTTTACTATGCTGAGCATGTGAAATGTAATTTTGTGGAAACAAGACATTAACTTGTTGGAGATTTTAATTTAGAGGCAGGTCCACATAATAAGAGGTGGGTGGAGTAGCCACAATCTGAATCATTGAACTTCAGTTAAATGTCGTCCTCAGAATAATTATTTGAGTTAATTTATAATGCAGGCGGCCTGGTAATCGAGTGGTTAGCGCCTCGACTTCACAGTGCGGATGTCGCGAGTTCGAGTCCCGTTCCTCCTCCCTGTGTGCTGTTTGCATGTTCTCCCCAGGCCCGTGTGGGTTTTCTCCGAGTCCTCCGGTTTCCTCCCACATTCTAAAAACATTCATGGCAGGCTGATTGAACACTCTAAATCAGGGATGTCAAACTCATTTCACATGGTGGGCCACATATGGCATCGGTAGATGTCAAGTGGGCCAGACCATTAAAATTATACCATACATGCTATAAATAACCAAATATCATTCCTTTAATACCGAAACTTGTTAAAAACACACCAAACACAAGTGTTTCCCACGCATCTCAGTAAAAAATATGACATGGTCCATTTTTCATTGAAAATTCTTCACTCCTTATCTACTTTTCTCTGAGGGTGTTGAGACCGCAGTTGAAAAAAAAGACAGCGGTTGAAAAAAACACAGCTGTTTTCTTCTACGTTGATTTAAACAGCACCGTTCGGTCCCCTAGTGGACAATCCTTGAACTGCACATCATTAAAAATATGAATTCCGTGTCGTTTCTGCATTTTTTCCACTTTTAAATTATCCTGCGGGCCTGACCAAACCTCCCTGGGGGCCGGTTCCGGCCCCCGGGCCGTATGTTTGACACCACTGCTCTAAACTGTGCCGAGGTCTGAGTGTGAGAGTGACTGTTGTTTGTCTTTGTGTACCCTGTGATTGGCTGGCAATCGATTTAGGGTGTCTCCCGCCTACTGCCCGAAGACGGCTGGGATAGGCTCCAGCACCCGCCGCGACCCTAATGAGGATTAAGCGGTCTGGAAAATGGATGGATGGAATTTATAATGCCAAAAAAGGGAGCCTATTCCAGCCGTTTTCCGATAGTAGGCGGGGGACACCCTGAACCGCTTGACAGCCAATTGCAGGTTACACAGAAAACAAACAAGCATTCACGCCGAAACTCACACCTTTGGACAATTTGGTGTGCTCCATTAACATGCCATGCATGTTTTTTTGGAATGCGTGAAGAAAACCGGACTACCAGAAGAAAACCCATGCAGGCCGGATATCACACACAAACTCCACACGGGGAAGCCGTAGCTGGAATTATTAAACTCGATACCTCTGGTCGACGCACTACCTGTGGTGCCTTGCGTCTTCACTCATCAATCAAATGAACTGGCACATCTTTACCCTGAAAATAACGCACAGAAACGTCATATCAGGCGCTATATTCACAACAACCCAAAGGAGCTCATAGAGTGTGAATGTAATTAAAAGATAATGCCAACCAGTGACTTGAACGTTTCCTGCCCGGGTCTGCCTTTGAGGCACTCGGTTCGCTATCTGTTGAGCTCGATTGCGCTCGGCTTGGGGGTTGTATCTTGAGTTATGTTGCTTTCTCCACTCCTTCACTGACTTGGTGGCATTTATGGCAGCCATCATGCCCACCCGTCTGCACTATGCACTATCAAATAGCAATTTTGCGCTGTTTGGAATTGTCAGCAGCAAAGTGGACTAAACAGTCCTCAAATGGTGGCGATGGCCGCTTTTGGATGTGATGCACTTTTTAATGTACTAAAATCCTGGAAAGTGTAATTGCACAGCCACGACAGTAGGTGGCAGTGGTGCCCTAAGTTTTGAAATTGTTAAAATTTCCTACATAGGACAAGTTCTAGGGGCATGATTTTTTTCAGGCCCTGACATAAAATAATCGAGAAATAACTGCTATAATAGCAAAGTCAACATACAACACTTTTATTTGTGTTGCCGTGGCAGTTCAGAGACCACCGGTGCTTTTAGTGATCCTTTTAACCGCACTAACGAAATGGTAAAAACGAAAATCATAGGGTAGGTCAAATTTCAAAAGTGTTGCAAAGACTCAAGGAAGAACACATTCCATTTGGAGAAAAACAGAACAAAAACATGGATGTTTTTTTTCCCCCACAGCACAACCATAATGCCACTCTTATGCTCTCATGAACCAGGAAATTGTATGCTAGCAAACAACAGGATGTTTTATGCAACATCTTTTGTTCTCTCTCTCTCTCTCTCTCTCTCTCTCTCTCTCTCTCTCTCTCTCTCTCTCTCTCTCTCTCTCTCTCTCTCTCTCTCTCTCTCTCTCTCTCTCTCTCTCTCTCTCTCTCTCTCTCTCGCTCTATTTCTATCTCCCTCACTATCTCTGCCTCTATCTCTCTCTCGTTCTATCTCTATCTCTGTCGCTCTATCTCTCTCTCCCTCTCTCTCTGTATCTCTATCTCCCTCTCTATCTCTGTCTCTATCTCTCTATCTCTCTTGTTCTATCTCTCTCTCTTTTTCTCTCCCACTCTATTGCTATCTCTATCTCTCTATCTCTATATCTCTCGCTCTCTATCTCTCTATCTCTCTATCTCTACCACTATCTCTATCTCGCTCTCTATCTCTGCCTCTATCTCTATCTCCCTCTCTATCTCTCTCTCTCTCTCTGTCTCTGTCTCTCTCTCTCTCTCTCTCTCTCTCTCTCTCTCTCTCTCTCTCTCTCTCTCTCTCTCTCTCTCTCTCTCTCTCTCTCTCTCTCTGCATACTTTTTTGACCTCTAGAAACTGCCACAAGGACTTCATTTCCCTTTGAGGAAAATCCAAGCTTACATTCCGCTCGAAGAATTTTATGTTTTTTTTTTCTTTTCTGGGACGTGTGACTGTCCATATCTTCACAACTGCAACTGCATATTGAGAATGAATATCACGTCAGATTGGCCAATGCGGAGAAACTTGAAAGAACCAGAGGGAAAGAGTTCTGACTAGCCGTCTATGGATGCCTTCACATTTGTAGACGGACTTCTTCAAAGACCCACTTTTGATAACGCAACAGCCTCTGCATGCGGTGCAAATATTCGTCTCAAGTTTATGGTCCATTCCGAAGACATTTGCACTTTACTTTCTCAACCTTCTGAAACTGGCCACTTCCGGTTTCAATTTGAAGTAGTTTTAAGTCATTTTTATTGGTGTTTTGCATTTGACTAAAAATATCATCCAGCGTGTTTTGGGTATTTTAGATGTTATAAAAGGTTTTCTGATATCAGTTAGGAAACAAAAAAGTGGTGTAGGTTGTCCTTTAAGTTAGCTGCGCTTTTTATGTGGCGATAATGATTTTCCGAGCTTGCTTGCTGATGAGTGCGATGAAAGCGATTGTTGCGAAAAAGGGCAATGTTGGTGTTTTCAAGTCGTTCTCGAAACCGGCCTTAAAGACGAAGGGAAATGTCAAAAATCTATTTTTTTCTGCTATTTTCTCACCCAAGGTCAATTAAACAACGTGCCAACGTGATGAAAACACTTAGAAGGAATATTGTGTAACCTTTTCAGCCGTGTTTCCATTTCATATTTATTGGCCTTCTCTCCCACTAAAGTCACTCCCGAGATCACTGCTGGTGTATTCGTTTCTTGGACTCCATAAAATATCAAGCCCCAGGACACGGCTCATAGTCTTGCTTGGGAGAACGAGTAGGGGTGCTGGGGGTGGCGGTGAAAAGTCTTGCGTGTGAGGCCACGTGTGACTGCATGTGTGTATACGTGCACTCAAAGAGTCATCCCACCCTGGAAAATGACTTATTAAAATGAAATTACGCAGTGCCCTGACCCACGGCAAACGGCGCGAGCCTCAATTTGTCTAGCGGTTGAGCTGTGAATAAAATCTCATTGGCACTGATTTGGCTTTGCTGTTGATGTGTTCCTCATCTTTTCTTCTATCCCCTTTGCGCCCACCCTCTGCGCCTTATCATGGTGGTGTTGATCTCAGGGTGAAATATTACTCATCTACCGAGGTGAGGTCAGTGAGTGGAGTACCGTGATGGCGATAAGTAGGTGGTTGGGAGGGTTGGGAAGTGCATAAAAGGAAGGAACGGTGGTGTCAATGTTAAATGTCAAAACAAGCCACCCATCTTCAGTAAAAGTGTCACCGATTCAATGCTCGACCCGATCTTGGGACTTGCGTGGACAGGATGTGACGTATAGGATGTGACGTCATGCAACGGCGGGCAGGATATGATGTGTCAGGAAGTCCAAGAAAAACAAAACGATGCAAAAAGTACTGTACATGTCTTGTCAAATGGCGTTATGGCAGCCACTATTTAAACCGTGATGATCAAATCCTACGACCGATGGACAAACATGAAAATTTCAAAAGGTATCGGAAATCACTGATCCAAAACAGAACGAAAATATACATGATGATGATCTTCTGAGCTACTTTCATTTGACCTCTCTTCGTCAGTTGCCGGACAATCGGGCAAATTTGCGTCTCTGTTCAAGACTTCCCCTGGAGACAGAGAATTTAAATTTTCTTTCACAGCTAATAGAATTTGAACCCTCTACAGAGTCCTGGAATCTCGACAGAAGGCAAGACCCTGGAGCAAATAGCTTCAAATGTCATTTACTTAACTGTTCTCTTCTTATCTTTTTCATTTCTTCCCTTTTTGCCCTGCTGCCATATCTTTTCATGATTCTTGCTGTCATTGGCAACCACTTGAGTGGCCATGTCTCAAAAATATTGATTTCTCAACTCCACTCAATCTCCCCCTTTCACTCTGTTCCATCTTCTGGGAAAATAAAAAAAACATCAACTCATTCTCAAGGTTGCATCTAAGGCTGAGGTTTGACTCAAACCAACTTCAACGAGCATCCTCCCGCCCCCTTTTGTTTCTCGAAGTGTCTGGCTTTTTGGCAACGCTTGATGTAAATCTTTTGATGACTCACTTCACTATTTCAGGTGACTGAAAGAAAAACACTGCCCTCAATATTCAAGGATTAACTCAATTCAGGCAACAATCTTAAAAGACAAAATCATCTAACTGCACCAGAATTTTCACATGGTCACTTTTGGCCAAATTAAGAACTGATCTGATATCATGTGGTTGAATACTGTATTATACAGATGAAAAGGTTTCTTCAGCCGTCATCTGTACTTCTTTGAAAGTGTCGGACGTTTCGCTTCTTATCCAAGATGCTTCTTCAGCGAACTAAAGTCTTACTGATAGTAATGGCCCTATATGTATATATCTGATCTAGTAGTAGCCGTAGTAATGGCTCTATATATATATACTACCTGTAAGACTTTAGTTCGCTGAAGAAGCATCTTGGATAAGAAGCGAAACGTCCGACACCTTCAAAGAAGTACTGATGACGGCTGAAGAAACCTTTTCATCGATGGACCACTCCTGTACGACTGAGAGCTTACACAGACGTATTGTATTATCCGTACAATAAGGCGCTTCGGAGTATAAGGCAAACCCTCAATGTCAATTTCAAGGGGATTGAATGGCTATCTGGTCGAGAAGGTGGCGCTGCAGTGCCCGCAAACTGATCTCGTTACAAGTTCAGAGTAGTTATGTAATACTGAAGTTACTCGGCTAATGAACATCATGTCAGTGTTAAGTGTCAGTGTTATTGTCTTGAACAATGCAACGTCAATGTGCACGTGCTGTACCCTACACGCAACAGCAGAAGACTGCCATTTCAAATGAGATCTTTTCAAAACATTTTACTTGAATTTGTCATCCCAGATACAGTCTCCAGTAGACTGATTTGATGAGAATTGCAAGCTTGTGATGTGTCGCTGCAGTGCTATCTCGCTGATATGTCTTGGATCTTTGCTCCCGGAGAAAAGAGATGATGGCCAGATAAGACATTGAGGGATACGCTCTTCACAGGGGCACACGGGGAATTAAAGTTGTCCTCTCCCATCTCCACCCCCCCAAAAAAAGAAAAAAATGGTCTCTGCACCTGACACCACGCAGCACCTTTACTCAAGATAAGACCTAATCTGGACCTGCTTATATCGTTCTTCATTTGAGCCAAGGTTATAAAGCACATATGGTGAAGAACATCCTATCCTCCTTCAAACAAACTTGATGACAATGAGCTAAAAAAATGATACACAGATAAATAAATAAGTAAATAAATATATATTTAAAAAATGTCTGTATATGTTATATCGATGAAAAGGTTTCTTCAACCGTCATCTGTACTTCTTTGAGGGTGTCGGACGTTTCGCTTCTTATGCAAGATGCTTTGTCAGCAAACTAAAGTCTTACTGGTGTATCTGGAATGTCTGGAATTACTGGTATGGACTGGAAATATCGTCGCCTATGATGTTATCATAGCAGAGTCCGGCACTGCCATGTCTGGATAGTAGGGATATAGGGATGAAACTACCAGTAAGACTTTAGTTCGCTGATGAAGCATCTTGGATACGAAGCGAAACGTCCGACACCTTCAAAGAATTACAGATGACGGCTGAAGAAACCTTTTCATCGATTGACCACTCCTGTACGACTGAGAGCGTACACAGACGTATATGTTATATATTATTATTTATTTATTACTTAAAGATACATAGGGGGGAATATCATTTCTTCTGAAGCTAACCTAATGTATGAGACTCTTGTGGCTCATCCATCACTCAATGTTTGATTTCTTTCCAAAAACATGTACAGTTGGTTTATGGAAACTCTCTTAAATTGTACTTAGGTATGACTGTGAGCACGGATAATTGCTTGTCTACGTGTTGCCCCTGCGATTGGCTAGCATTCAGTTCAGGGTGTCCCCCGCCAGCTGTCTGAAGACAGCTGAGATCGACCCTCGTGATGGATGGAAATAACATTAAAAATGCGCCATACAAACCAGCTCAGTGTCCTCGCTGCTTAGGATGAACAATGTTGGTTGTGTCACTTATCATCCAGAATCAGATTGATTCTTTTTCGGCAAAATGACATTTCAGATTTCATCACCCTTGACCAGAATATGTTTTTGTGTTTTTATGGGTTTTGGTTCAAAGATGTAGTCATGAGAAGATCTGTCATTCTGTCGACTTTAAAAGATTTCCAAAGGAAAGACATTGCATGCTGTACAAACGTCTACATTTTATAGGAGCCTAATTTTTTCACTGAAATTCGCAACCATCAAGATTTTATCTTCAGGATGACTGGACAGCATCCATAAAAAAGACAAACCTGATCTTCATGTGTTTGCTTTCACACAGTTAACGATGCCAGCAGTCTATCAGATTGTTTGCATCCCATCCAGTAACGATACACATGAACTAAAAATGGCCTTGGTGGTAGCTTGTCTCCTTCTCCTTTTCTCTCTGTGATTTGCTCCTGCGGCCACATTGGCTTCCAATGTGCGGTGGTGATGGCAGAAAGTAGATCTCAATTCCCAAGGATTGTTCCTATAACCTTTCTCAACAGTGAAATAACAGAGACCTAATCCCGGCACTGCTGCTCTTTCGATTGCTCCCTAGCTGTCACTTGACACAAATAAGACGGCGACGCCTGGGATGTGGCATCGCTTACCTCACAACTGTGTGTGTGTGTGGGGGTGGGGGGGGGGGGTTGATATGCCAACTTTTGACCCCCTGATGCATTTCAGAAAAGGTCAATCTGACAGACGTCGTTTCATCAAACCGCCGTTGTGATTTTGTCAGTTTTCCAGTGGGACGCTCCAGAGGTGGGGTGGTGAGTGGCTTTAAGAACACATTTTAACATTCGGATTCTCCACCACCCGCCAATCGCTTGCCTGGGAGGGATGGGCGAAGGAGGCGTTTGACCTTCGCGGATACCTTATCTGGCGGAAAGGTCACAGTAAGGCCTCTTGAAAACCAGAGGGGTGGAGAAGAATCGATCTGAAGGCTTCTTTTATTTATCTCTGTGGACATGCCGCTCCTGGTGTTCTTGCAGGCCAATGGTGAGAGGGGTTGGGGGGTGCGAGATAACCATCTATTAGTGTTGCAGATATCCTCCTGCTTACCTCTCTCTATAGCTTCACCCTTGTCCCTCTGCCTCGCTACTCGATACTGTAACACTAAAGCAACCCCCCGGTCCCGAGCCGGGCGCTCTCTGTGTAAAGAAACTTAGAAGTCACCAGAATGCGAAAGGTCACATGCTGGGAGTCAATGCCATCAAGGCATGTCATAGGTTAATACAGTGTATATACAGGTTGGAAATATCATCGTCCCCGTGGAAGCTGCACAGCTATTAGGACCGCAAGAGTAAAAGGCGGGAGATAATCAAAAGCTCATGGAGTTGTATTGTCTGTCCCCTTTGACTTATACAGTGCAACGTATAATGGCTCGCTCTTATCACCGTTTATCTTTCCAACAGTGCAATATGTTGGAAGTGCTTATATTCCTCCAAGACATTTCTGTTCAGATCATGTTGTAAAATAGCCTGCATGTGTCCCGGCCAAACGTATTCCAAATATTTCTCCATATCCCTTGCCAACACGGTCAATTAGGCCTCACCTTTTATCTCCTTAACCGGGGTCCTCAACTACTGCTGGTGTCACGGGCCCCTGGTATAAATAATTCAAGAGGGAGGGGAATAATTTACAGCTCCCGATTTATACAGTCAGGCCGTAAATTCTCAATGAGGGGAAATGGGAGAATATAGTCGAGGAGAAGGGGGAAGGTAGATGAGGGAGGAGAAGGGGCTGTGGGGAAGTGTTCCCAAGGGGCCCGTCGTCTCACACAGGCAACATCATAAAGTCACCATTAGAACGCTGTATTTATAACACAGGGGTTGCCCAAGGCTGTGGCTGTGATGCTAAGTCCCCCTTTCAAACGCATACACACTCACTGTCTCCTCCACTTTGGAGCTCACTAATCACGCAAGTACAATTCATACGGTACACACCGGCGCGTAGGACATGTCGCCGCCTCCTCCCCCTCAAGTATTCCGAAAATTTCCTCATAAAACACACACTGTGTTCTTCTGCTGACACTATTGTCCCTATATGGCGTTCAGCAGGGCGTCCGCATCACAGAATATCAATGGTTTAATGAGGCGAGGGCTCTTTCTGATGTACGCAACATTGCCTCTTTGGGGGGAACACGAGGAGTGAAACGGCTTTGCGTGGAGATAACAACGCCCCCCGATGGACTACTGGCCTGCATGGAGTATGCGCACAAGTGCCTGATATAATGGATTCCTGAAAGGGAACCGGCTTTCCAATAATCCTTTCATTACTCCCCCCCTCACCCCCATATCATACATTGTCCAAAACTCAAGAGTTTTCAGTAGTTTATTTTAGAGGCGTCACATTTAGGACATGGCAAAGGAAGTTGTTAGTGTGGGTTATCATGAAGCTTTGAACATGACATTTCGGTTCAGTATACAAAACAATTGAATCTTTTATTACTAAGTTAGCAGCTAAATTGTGGAATACCTACCATCGAAAACTACTTTGTGATGTGTTTTTTTGTGTCGTGCCGTCAGAAACTGTAATCTGCCCCTTAGCTTGCATTATCGCATAGTGGCTAACGTCTGCTTCATAGTCAACAAGGTTCTGGGCTCAAACCTTGGCTCCTGTGAGAAGATTTGGTATGTTTTTTTTTTTTACTGTTCTTGGGAGAGTACATATTCCACCTGACCCCCTCCCCACATGTCGACCCCCTCCCCAAAAAACAATAAACAAATACAGTAAAGTCTCGTTATATCGATATTCAAAGGAGTCCGAAAAAATATCGATATAACCGGGACTATCGATATATCCGACCCTGTTTGCATGTAATTTTCTCCGTGCGTGCATAGAAATAGTATCGATATAACCGGGACTATCGATATATCTGATATCGATATAACGAGACTTTACTGTATGAGAGTTAAACCCAAAAAACTAAGCAGCGCATAACCTAGAATCGATTGCATCTGTAATGCAGAATGTGAGTCATGAAAAAGATATTCCATTGGGACCGGAAAACCCACAAAGAATCCCCAGAGTCTTTTCACACGCGCCAGAAAAAGCAATAAAAGGAGCGACAGTACCTTTTGTTTATCTGTCTCACTCACGCGTTTATTGTTAAATCTTGTTTGGGAATATAATTTCCCTTTAACTGGCCTTTTGCCTCCCTGGCACTCATGTCGGCGGTCTACAGTGGGGTCCGTCCGTGCATTGGAATAAACTCCTTTTATTTAAAGCTAGCCAGAGGGGTCGGAGAGCCTGATCTGTCATTGGCGGTGTAATAAACAGAGAAAGGGAGTTCCACATAAACACCTCCAACCAATATGAACAGCCCGCGACAGGAAATGAAAATGTGGCCACGGGAAGTTAACCCTTTACACGGCGGGAGGGGCGGCGAAAGGCAGATTCGCAAATCCAGCGTTTTAGCGAATGCTTCACCCCCCCTTTTTTTGTTTTGTTTTGTGTGGGTTATTTTAAGGCGGCATTGCCCGAGGGTGTCTGAACATGCATTAATTGGTTGTCATGGAGAGATACGACTTAATGCGGATGGGGTGGCGGTGTCGAATCCCATTTAATGAGAGAATAAAACAGACTCCCATTGAAGGTAGATAGCGGGGGGAATCATATTGACCCGCGTTGATGCTCGTGAATAACCGGTTGTCTCCTCTCAATCGATCACAACACAATGAGACACAACAAGGAAGGGAAGGGCGTCGTGGTTTGCGAATAACACGCAAGGTTAAAAAGCGTTGCCGTGATCACTCGCTTGAGCTGTATCGGAAATTGTGTCTTTGATTCAGCGCTGGCGTGACTGTGTTCTCTCGGTTTCCATCTCTTAGCCAGTCACGGTCATTCGGCTCAACAGCGCGTTTTCCGGGGAGGCGGTGCCAGAAAGAGAGTTGACCCTTCAAGGGCGCCGACTTGTTACTTCCATCCCCTTTCATCGTCTTCTGTTTTCACTCATCTTATTCCCCACAGTCTGCCCGTCAAAGGGCAGAAGCTTTGGCTGCTTGTTGCGCATGCTAACTTTGGAAAAATGTTGAACGACGAGACGGGAGAGGGAGAGGGGCGAGTAGAAGACGGACAGAGGCCAAGACCGTTAAAGCAATGGTCTCCGACTAGAGACACACTTGGAGAGTTGAGTGAATAAGTGCCCTGTCTACTCGGGACTGGGTACACTCACTCTGGAAACCCGGCACGCATGCATAAAATCCTCAGGGTCGGAGGGGGGGCTGAGGAGCGGTAGATTTTCTGCAGAGATTGATAACGCCCCCCCCCCCCCGGATGAAACGGCCGACGATCCAAGCGTGCCCGTGTGACTTTTAAAAACCCAGATGAATTGCGGCTGCGGATGGGTCAAGGGCAAAGATGGGCGAAGGGTGGGCGAAGAAGGCTTTCTTATCAATCAGGGAGTCATGAGAAGAATGTGAGAAGACTACGGCCGAGCTGGGATCGTTTGAACGAAATGATGAGAGCAGCACAAAGTCCCGTTGGTAGTTTTGAAACGGGCAAACGGATGCAGAGAAGCTGGAGGAACATTTGTTTGTGATGGTTAAAGCTCAACGGTAGAAAAAATGCGGGGGTTCATATCAGGTATGTCACTGCTGTTGTTTTAAAAGCAGCCATATATGAAGAAGGCCCTTTTCCGCCTCATGAGTCTTGAATATATTTTTTGATAGCTATTTTATTGGTCGTTCAAACTGCATATTTGCTAAATTACAATCTATTATCGAGACACGGCAGAGTTCCGATACTGAGTACTCAAAGTTTCCATGCAGCCACTGATACTTGAGGAGCCATCTTGTGGCCGCTTCACGATCAGGAAGTGAATCACATGGCTGACAGAACTCGATAGTATGTGACTGTTACGATCCTGATTTTTTTTTTTCAAGAAGACAAAACAGAAACGTAAAACAAATGCATCGATATTCAAATGTTATTTTGTGCAGACACCAAATCAAATCAAATCAATTCAACAGACTGTTTTCCTCAGTGGACAGAGTGCCATGCTTGCATGTAGCCATTTTTTTTTACTTTTATGTAATCTTGGTTTGTTTTGGTTCACACTGTTCTTCAGTCAAATATCCCAAAACGACCTATGGATTCAACTTGATAAAATTCTATCCCAAAACATGTACTGGTATCGGTTGTCAGTATCATGAATGCTTATACTGGTATCGATCGGGGGAAAAAAAGTGGTATCCAACACCAACATTGCTGATACTATTTTTGCTAGCCTAAATCCATGATCGTGTTTCCATTTGACGAACCCCCCCCCATATATATATATATATATATATATATATATATATATATATATATATATATATAGTAAAGTCTCGTTATATCGATATTCAAGGGAGTCCGAAAAAATATCGATATAACCGGGACTATCGATATATCCGACCCTGTTTGCATGTAATTTTCTCCGTGCGTGCATAGAAATAGTATCGATATAACCGGGACTATCGATATATCCGATATCGATATAACGAGTCTTTACTGTATATATCTACAACAAAATTCCAATGGGGAAAACAAAGTGACGGCTACGATATGGTGACATAAATAACCAAAACAATTCATGCAAATCCAAAGCAAATGAGAACGGTCAACATTTCCATTTTGCTTGCTTGTAACCGCAGTTCATTCCGAGAACAACAATGCGCAATTTTATTTCAGCACTAAGGTGATCAAATAGGATGAGACCCATGACTCAAACAATAACTGGACGGTTTTTTGTACTCTTTCCAGGACAGCCGAGAGATGAATGACTGGAAAGCGGGAGAAGTGACTTGAATCAAACCTGATTGGAAATGATGTCCGCTATTCAACGAACACCCATGAAGAATAACAGGTGGGAAGGTCTTTCATAATGGCAAATCAATATCAAGAATTTACAGCACGGATCAGCCTAAATGCCACCCCGCCCTTTGGCCTCTTATCAGTACCCAATCACAGGCAATCAAGCTCTTTTGAAGACTGATTTAACCCTGATGAGCCCCAAACTGGATGAACCTCATAAACACACACGTACACACACACTCACACACACCAAACATTGTCTGCAATATTGCGCCAAAGATTAAAGCCACATGAAAGGTTAGAGACAAAGGTGACGTCTCCTCTTTTCAAATGGCAAGAGCGTAGTTTGACACGAAGCGAGTGGGTGAGTGCCTGGGTGAACAAAAGGCTGGTTCCATGTGAGTGAAAGGGCAGAGGCGGCAGTGGTGGGAGGGTGGGGTGGTTGCGGGTTGGGGAAGGGGGTGGCTTTAATTAAAAGGATTATATTGAGGTGCGGTGTGCTGCAAAAGGAGCTGTCTACTGGGTCCAGATTGACTACTGTAATGAAAACCATACCTGTCGGAGGAGAAGGAGTGGGAGAGTGATGAGCTTGGAATCCAACACTGCTTACCTTGTCCAGGCATGATGAAATTATTTATTAACGCAAACAATAAATGCTCATCAAACAGATTTGGAAGCTTAAAGCGATAAATAGATAGACAGGGTCATAAAGAATAGTCACACCAAATCAAATATGGCGTTAAATTAGAAGTTCTTGTAGATTAAAGTCATCACTGATATGCATGTCGCCAAGTGGGTTAGCCTCTTTTATGTAAATGAATGCTAAGTTTGCCATATCCATCCGGTGCTTCTGCTTCTCATTAAAAAAATTTAAATCTCTGCAGATATAATGAAGTCGTAGTCGCGGGGGGTCTGATGAGTTGTCAATTAGAAACTTGAACGATCCCTGTCCTGTCCAGGAAAAAAAAAGAAGCCTCAGAGGGACATTTATTGATTCTGGCATGTCTTTAACACAGTAGTAAGCATCACCTGTCATCTCCTACTCGCTCACGTCGGCAGTGTTTGTCCTTCATTCGCACCGGGAAGCCGTTAATGACATGTTTATG
The DNA here is from genome assembly GCF_051943395.1 of Hippocampus bargibanti. NCBI lineage: Eukaryota > Metazoa > Chordata > Actinopteri > Syngnathiformes > Syngnathidae > Hippocampus > Hippocampus bargibanti. Next base: position 2,396,963 of record NC_142745.1, on the reverse strand, counting down.
TGATGTGAGCAGGATGAACTTTTCAAGGGAAAATCATCATTCCATTACGTCCTATAAAGCAGCTCTGGGTTCCATGGATTCTACGCATTTAGTGTCAGATATGCTATTCAGTAGAACTAGCATTGCGGACAAGAAATGTACTTTCACACATGGCCACTTGCAAAACTTTTCTCGCCGCAGATAAATCCACTGTGTCTGCCTCTGACTATATTTAGGTTATCATCTCGATCCGTTGTGTTGTGCGGAACTGCATGGCTCCGCACCGCTGCTGACCAAGATTAACATTATCTCTGACCACCCTGCCAGAAATCCAGACTCTGCACTAAATGAATTAGATAGAGGGAGGAGAGAAATGCTTTACCGTTTGCCACCTACTGTTTGCTCATTCCGCTGCTTTGCAATTTTTCATGTCGTTTGTATCGCTTACAGTATATGCTCTACGTTATCATCAAGTATCAGCCTTAAAACGCGTCTTTCCATGATTTTTTTGCAAGACAATGTTGATGAAAGCATATGCCGGCTGGCACAATGTAATTGTATCCGAGACAAGAGCTGGTTCCAGTCATAAATGTGCAGTTTTTCAAAAACGGCAATAACTAAAATGGTGCTGACGCAGCAGTATTATATAACATGAAACTCATGTCAGCGCGCAGTACAACTTAACATGACGGCATACTGCATTCATGATTGACACACACACACACACACACACACACACGCACACACACACACACACACCATCTATCTATCTATCTATCTATCTATCTATCTATCTATCTATCTATCTATCTATCTATCTATCTATCTATCTATCTATCTATCTATCTATCTATCTATCTATCTATCTATCTATCTATCTATCTATCTATCTCTCTATCTTATGTTTAATGTATGTACAGTATGTTCAAAATAATACTCCATTGTCAACATTTCTATTGTATCCCGCATCCTGCACCAGGGTCAGTCAATCCTGTCGAACAAATTCTGTATTTTTGGCGTGATTGACCCGCAGTTGTGGCTAAGATGAATAACAAATCATTCTGACGTCTGAGTGTTTTTCTAATAAGGGGGATTCCCCCCCCCCCGGTCACAGAGGGAATATTTTGTCTTCCTGCTGTACGGCGAAGGAATTTCATCATTGTGATCATGCGACGTGCGGTATGATATTACCTCACATCATTTGAATTTATAAAGGTCAGATGGAGAAAGGCAAAGCTGTCACAGACAATTTCATATTTCCTAATAAAAAGCATGACTACTTTTCAAGGTGCACTGTACTCAAGGACATGGAATCTGTTCACACAGACTTTCCACAGATTTACTGTTGCTCACCTGTCAACTTTTTGTCACCACTAAATGGCTTGCAAGAGACGTCTGACATTGACGCCGCGTTAATGTCTAACTAGCCCAAAGCTGCAAAACATGTTCAATGTTACAGATGGCTGGACATTAAATGTCAATTTAAATTTTAATCTAGTGGCCCATTTATACAGGCTCACTGTGAATCCTGTCTCACCGTACTAAATATCCTTGTAAATACTTGTATGTAAGTCAGCGTGCATGAGAATCAAATTGAAATAGTCTTGATGAAAAGGTTCTTCAACCGTCATCTGTACTTCGTTGAAGGTGTCGGACGTTTTGCTTCTTATCCAAGATGCTTCTTCAGCGAACTAAAGTCTTACTGGTAGTTTGGGCCCTATATATATCCCTACTATCCAGACGTGGCGGTGCTGGACTCTGCTGCGATAGGTCCCTGCTATAATCCCTGGATAATAGGGATATATACATAGGGCCAAAACTACCAGTAAGACTTTAGTTTGCTAAAGAAGCATCGTGGATAAGAAGTGAAACATCCGACACCTCCAAAGAAGTACAGATGACGGCTGAAGAAACCTTTTCATCGATGGACCACTCCTGTACAACTGAGAGCTTACACAGACGTAGTCAGTCTTGATTTGAGTTTCGCTCATTGTCACGAGATAAAAGCCAAGCTTGAAAAATCCAACAGCAACGAACCAGAAATGCCATCCGTGTCTGTGTTCCCTCATTGTTTCATTATGTACTCAGTGGCGTGAAAATGTGTGTTGATTCCTTGTCTTATCATAAAAGACCCAGCGTCCATTTTATTTTACACCCATTTTTTTTTGTAATTCTGATTCCCAAGAGCCACGTGATTACAATCTGTGCTTCCAAAGTTGCTTCTGTTTTGACTCCACTTTGCATAAAGCCGTCAGGAGCGCTTGAAGAGGTATGAAATTCATTTCATACCTCCTTCCCCTACTTCATTTCCCTGACATTTCAGCTGCTGACCTCTATTGAAGCTATGTGTCTCACTATTACAGAGCTAATCTAGCCATGACAATGTTCAATTTCCTCTGGGGAATATTCACCGTGAGGCCCATCCGAGAAGTGTTAATGACACTTGCTTCATCTCCAAGAGGAACAGCTTTGTCCGACACGAAAAATCTTTTGCAATGTTTGGATTCGGAAATGTGGTAATGCATGATAAAATCTTAGATGAAAGACATTTGCTAGAAAATAAAAATGAAGGAACCTCAAGGGCTCGGTTATTCTAAAACATTATAATAGCATACTGTTTTAATCTTTCTTTTCAGTTTGGAATCTGTGCATTCCCAATCGTTCTTTTTGTACTTTTTGTGGCAGTGAATTGGCTAATTAAATACCTGGTGCAGAATCTCTAGCCAAAATTTCCTGTAATACATAACATATAAATTCGTCATTAGCGGTACCACCTTTTACTTATGAATGTCTCTTCATACAGAATTTTCAAGTTACAGGACACCTCAACAGCAAAATATTGCCTCTATTTAAAGGACAACCGACGCCTCCCGGCAAGTAGTGTCCATAATTTGTAAAATCACTTCAAATGACTTCTACTGAGCGTATTTTACAAAGATTCCACCGCATATAGCTATATTTTGCCTTTTAAGACTCGCGCTGAATATTCAGCAAGTCTTGTTTTCGAGTTGCTGACGCATCCTGACGTCACGTTTGGAACGCCCCTGACCGAGAAAGCGCATTTTGCGGTACTTTGTTTGGTCTGAAAACTTCGTGTTGATGTGTTGATGGTGAAATTAGAAGGAAAACACATGAATAACGCAATGGTGAATCGTTGCGTTGAACCAAGACAACTATTTGATATTCGCTGACACAAATTCCCAGCAGACAAATCAGTCCATTTCCAACGGAGCTTTGGCACAATCTTCTGCATTTTCTGCAAACATTTATGCTTTCCTCTTCAGAACTATTTGAATCATATTCATAACTGGATGAGTAACAAGAAAGAATCTTCTCCGAATCTGAAGCCATTGTTTTGATTCTCGAGTAAGACAAGACGTCTTGGCGAGACATCACGAACTGGGGGCGGGACTTTCTGAAAATGCCCATTTCGCAGCTGATTTTTTTGCAGTTTAACACACTTTAAGTCATTTTTATTGGCGTTTTGCATTTGATTAAAAATATCAGCCTGCGTGTTTTGGGTATTTTAGATGCTATAAAATGTTTTTTTTGATGTCAGTTAGGAAACAAAAAAATGGTGTCGGTTGTCTTTTAAGAAAGACATTTCAAGACATGAAAGGTAAAAAATACTGTATGGTCTACCGGGCGCAGCGCTGAACGTAACATACTCTTAGCCGCTCTGCCATTTACTGTCGACTGTTAATGACGATATTAAAATGCACATTGAACGTCTGGCGGTGTCGACGCTATTTGTTTTGCTTTTGTTTTCTGCCTTCAACCTTGGCATCTCTGATTCATGTGCTCAAGTATAATATTGACAAAGCAATCATTTTTGCAATCATGCTCAGCATATAACATCTTTAATACAGAAGATTGACCATTTCGTCACTCCCTCATGGTCACCTCACAGAGAGAGAGAGGGAGGGAGGGAGAGAGGGGAGAGAGAGAAAAAAGTGGTGTGAGAGGGGCTGCAGCGAATCCGTCAGCTATCTAATAAGCTGATCCACTGCCGCGTTTGTGACGGCTAAGTCAGTGACCTACAGGTGGCAATTAAATGTCAAGACATTTGGATTCCAATTCTGATCTGTCGCTGAGTCGCGCAAGTCACTCGGTAAATTCACATGTGTGAGGATGGATGTCTTCTATTAGTTTTAAATTCTGTGTCTGGCCTCCCAATGCGTCACCTGCAGCGTTTGCCACACACGATCTTCCACTAGGACATTTAAACAAATTTACAGGTGTCACTTCCTGTTTTATTTGAAAGAACGACTCTCCTCTCATGTCACCTGTGCCAGTGTGATTGTCAGCCCCGCCCTGATTGTTTCCACATGTTGGCCCATAGCTTGTTGATAGAGATTAGACAGAATAAGTTTCATGCTGTTGTATGCTTAGTCAACACTTGTAACTCAATACACAATTGAAGCACAGACAACCTAGGGTCAATCAGGTCAACAGACACAGCTTGTCAAACTGTCATATTTATCTACGAGAGCTGGCCTTGGACAGAATTTAGGACTTAGGGAATCTCCTTATCACAGGAGGAGGTAATTAGCCAGAATACAAACTTCTCAGTTCATTGGAAACAGAATGTTTTATTGCTTACAACTGTTGGTGCTCATAACGTGCAGAGGTGTGGTATTATAATCAAGAAAACTTTGTTTTACTAATGTATCACTTTAATGTGCATGTACTCTCAATAAATAGCTTGGCAGAGGGGCGCAGAATTCAGACGTATGTCATGGGTGACAACGTTTCCTGCCTGCAGTAGGGACAATCTGTCTGGTTCCGAGCCTCTGTCCACAGTGTCTGACTGGCATATCTCTGACACTTATGTTCAAATAAAATAAATGTTTTTACTTTGTAGCCAGGCTGTTCCACCCCAAAACGTCGGTCTCTTGAACTGTGAGATCATATTTGAACCTATGAATTCACTTTCGTGGAGGATTGTGGCATTTTTCATAACTGTATCCCGGGAAATGATGAACCGTTTATGCTGGGTACTGCGGTGTATCGCCATTAATTCTGTCTCCACCCAATAGACTGATAGCTAAGCATACAAATGGATGCATGGAGGCCTCATGCCGATATCGATATTGTCTATTTTTCTATTCTCGTCACATTTCATATGTATGCTGTTGGAAGTGCATGCAGAATGTCAATGAGCATGTGGGAGACATCCTAACATTCAAAGTATCTCCAAGGTCAGGAAGTGAAGCAGACCAGCATTTCAGTCCAATCCAAGCTCCTCCTTGGCGTTTTTTTTTTTGTGGACACTGTAGCAAGACACTTGTGCCTAATTGGGTGTGGTTTCAATACCTCGGGTAGCCACAATAGAGCCATTAAGAAATAAGATCAGGGGACAAACTGGACAAGTAAAAATACGTTTGTCCTAAATCTGCATAATAATAGTATCAAATGATGATTTTTTTTTTTTTTTTAACACAAAAAGTTAAACGCAAACATTTCTCACACTAGCATGAAAACAAAAAATAAAAATTCAACAAGCTGTACAATAAATGCATGTCCCCTCTTCAACAACTGCAGTAAATCATATTGTACCATTGATCCACGTCAGATATGCCAATCGCGCAATCTCGCTATTGCTAATATTTTGTACACACTAAGCAGCAAGGTCTAAAATAATAATAAATAATAAATAATAAATAATAAATAGTAAATAATAAATAAATATAGTAAATAATAAATAATAAATAAATAGTAGATAATAAATAAATAATAAATAATAAATAATAAATAAATAGTAATAATAAATAATAAATAATAAATAATAAATAATAAATAATAAATAAATAGTAAATAATAAAGAAATAATAAAGAAATAGTAAATAATAATAAATAATAAATACATAGCACATAATAAATAATAAATAATAAATAATAAATAATACGTAATACGTAATACATAATACATAAAAAGTAACAAGTAACAAATAATAAATAATAAAAGTCACAGCACAGTTTAAAACTGTTGAAATAATATAGCTACATACATTTAAAAAAGTTGCAATATTTACAAAGTACTTTAGAAAATCAGAGTAAAGATTAGCACTCCCAAATTTTGAGTGAATTGTACAAAAAACGTTTTGGAGTAAAATTTACTTGCGTAGTGTTCATTTATTTTAAAAGAAGCCATTTATGCAATTTATTGTTTTAAGTTATTATTGACCCATATGTAAATTTGACACAGAATATTTTACTTGCAAATTTGACTTTGTTTTGACCCAGACAAAATAGTCTCTCCAAAATTAACTGTGCAGCAATATATCTGAATGTTTTTCAAACAATCACACAGAGGCACTTATTTTTTGCATCACATATCATGTTTACTAGAGTAGTCAGAAATGCATAACCATCTTTTTTCCCCCCGGAGGCATAGTTTGGAAATGCCACCGCTGGTTTCGCGTTCAACTATTCTCATTATATTCAAAGTACAAAACGCAAATCAGGAGTTTTAATAAACCGAGAGCTGGAAATGAGATAGAAAAAAAGAGCTTGATTTTCCAAAATAATGGAGCTATATTTGCTAGTTGGCAGCTCCATCTAATTAATGTACAGCACCAGGATTAAGAGTGATAAAAACGCATTAGGTGCCGACGAAGGCGTTTGTAATGCAAGTTAGTGAGCGAGTTTAAGGGACCGAGTTGGGAATAAATGGAATTCATGTTTGCATACATTAGCGCTGTAAAGTCTTAACGGCCGAGAACTGAGTTGCTGACACACTGGGCTCCCTAGAGGAGAGCAACCATTAGCATTGTTGCGCAGCTGTCAGGAACTCTTATCCAAAAGCCAATCGTCTTGGCACACGTCGGGCCCGGGGAGAGTCGTAAGCAACCACATAACGGGAAATCACTGAATGTGTGACACGTGGCTTTGTCCTTAGAATATACGCTAGTTGGGAATCAATAGGGTGGTCGTTTGGAGAAGAGTTTCATGGAAATACCGCTATGCTATTTTGAAAGAATTATTTTCCCTTCAAACCTTTCAAGCAACCTGACAACATATAAGTCGTCCACTCTCCCTGAAAGGGTTAATGACCCCACTGCTGGTTCCAGACATTTATGACAAATACCCTACATATCCTCATAAAATATTCCAGGACATAGAGATTCCCCATTTTGTACTATTTGTACTTTGTATAAAGCAAATGATGAAGTACACAATAGCTCTGACCTTGTTTTACACTCTAGAGAGATCCTTTTTTTCCTTTTAGTTGTTTTTCTTTTGTTTGTTTTGAACACTCAAGCTGAGGATTTACTGCTGGCCAAAGAGTAACTGCGCATATAATGTCAAGGACTGTTGTCAGCATTCATACATCATACCCATGTATGTAATACACAGTTGTTAAATATACATGCTCCCATGAAATAAACATGGCCATTATTTATATGGAGCTTATAGCAGTGGTCGGCTTGGTTAGAAACCTCAGCAGGAAATGCTTATCTCCCACAGGTGCTTCACCATCTGTTCTCTCTTTTATTCAAGACCGGCCAACATTATCATGTTGGACACTACAAAAAACACACACAAATGCTCCGTCATGAATATTTTGTTGTGCCATAATATGCTTCAAAGTTAACCATTAGTTCACAGTACATATATAAAGGTTGTGTTTTTTTTAATTAATTTAAAAGTAGTCTACTTTGTTTAAATAATCTCATACAGAGACATAGAGAAAGATTGTGAGTAAAGGGTTCCCGATTATCTCGTGCGAATAAACTAGAAGGGCTGCCGGCTCCTGTGGTCACATACATGTTATATAACGTCAAAAATATTAAATATATTACAGAGTCTGAAGTATTACACATATTTTGGATGGTGCTTTGTTACAGCTGCAGCAGTTGTGATAGGTAGATATAAATAAAGCTGTTTTGTTTTGTACTGTACTGTACTATACCATACTGGACTGTACTGTACTGTATTGCACTGTATTGCATTGTATTGTATTGCATTGTATTGTACTTATGACTGTAAAGTGACCTTGAAAGTTTTGAACGGCTCTTATAAATGAATAATAATAATAATAATAATAATAATAATAATAATAATAATAATAATAATAATAATAATAACTCCATTTAGTGGATGCATAAGACAATTGCAGCCACAATTGTAACTTCTATATGAGTTTCTTACAATGCGGTGCGCCCTATGTATGAAAACAGTTTTTAAATTGGCCATTCAGTGAAGGTGCGCCTTGTAGTCCGAAGCGCTGTATAATATGGAAAATACTGTACTGCACTTTTGAGATCTTTGCTTTGGTGGCAATGACATGCTTTTCTTCTCTGAAGCACAATTTCAGCCTCGGGATTCGGGAGAAGCGGGGAGGGGAGGGGGGTCCTTATAAGCGATGGCAGCTCTGCTGCGGTTAACAACTGGCATGCCATCTTACAACAGCTCCGCAAGAGTAAACATTTTTGGGCTCAAAAATGAATCGAGGGGAAACTCCGAACGAGGCTGTGGGGTGCATGTGGCCTTCGGGAAGTCAGTTGTTCATCTCTTAACTTCGAAGCTGCCTCTTTGACGTTCATACTCTTGTGTATGTTATTGCGAAAGTGACAAATCTAATCAAGACTTCGACCTTTGTACTGTCGCGTACTGTGTGAATTCTGTTTGTGGTGCTCCTTCCTCGATGATATTCATCATGACTTTAAAGGACAACCGACGTCTCCGGACAAGTTGTGTCCATAATTGGCAAAATGGCTTCAAATGACTTCGACTGAGCGTATTTTACAAATATTCCACCGCATATAGCTAAATTTTACATTTTAAGACTCGTGCTGAATATTCCGGAAGTCTTGTTTTTGAGGCGGTGACGAGTCCTCACGTTACGTCACTGAAGGAACGCCCTTGACCGAAAAAAGGACATATTGTAGCGGTCCTTCCATCACGTCAATGCATTTTGCTGTACTTTGTTTGGTCTGAAAACTTTGTGTAGCACCAAAAAGAGGCAGAAGAGGGCTGATGAATTAATCAGACTGTGGAAACGGGCTGATTAATTCCTTACATGAAGCTTTGTCGCCATTTTCTGCCTCTTTTTGGTGTTACATTTCCCGAGCCCAGATACCTCAAAATGGCACAGAATAAATTCTTTAATCAATTGCAAACATGTATGCTTTCCTCTTCAGAACTATTTGAATCATATTCATCACTGGATGAGTCACAAGAAAGCATCTTCTCCGAATCTGAAGCCATTGTTTTGATTCTCGAGCAGGGCAAGATGTCTTGGAATGACACGACGAACAAAGGGGCAGGACCTTCTGAAACTGGCCACTTCCGGGTTCAATTTTTTGCAGATTTTGGACACTTTAAGTCATTTTTATTGGTATTTTGCATTTGACTAAAAATATCATACTGCATGTTTTGGGTATTTTAGATGCTATAAAACGTTTTTCTGATGTCAGGTCGGAAACAAAAAAGTGATGTCGGTTGTCCTTTAATGTTGAGTTGAAATGCCTAATCGTAACGCAGACACTATAAAATAAGCACTCCATCTTGATCTTTGGCTTAATAGAAAAACACCACACTGCAGGGACGGATGCAGAATAAACACACGCGGAGTTATTCTTCCATGTGTCCGTTTTAATGAAAAGAAGGGGCACGTTTCTTAATGAGAGGACACTTAAATGAAAAGAGCATCATCGCACCATTTAATAGTCTGTTCTCACGAGAAGAGAGGCAGAAAGAGAGATTAAAATCATAATCTGATCTATTTTGCTTCATTTTTATTTTGATTTGTTTTCAAATTGGGAGCCGTTCTCCCTTGGAGGCAAAGTCATTAGGCTTTATACATAACCATTGCTGCCACATTAAAATCACATTACACAACACTGATAATCGTTGCATTCAATTACACATGGTAATAAATACCCAACACCTTCCCTACTAAATCCATTAGCCCGCCAGACAAACACAAATGTGCAAACACAGATGCAAACAGGAGATGTGAGCGTTTGGACCTCTGGTTTTAAAGATATTGCCCGATGTACTAAAAGAAATGGAAAGAGGTAGGGCGGATGAATGGAAACATTTTACATGAAGCATTCACAGCGCAAACGTTCAGGATGAGTCAAAAATGTGATAAATAAATTAACAAATCAAAAAAGACAGAGATAGACAAACAGAAAAATAAAGATATTAACGAAATGAATAAATAAATAAATAAATAAATAGAGTTTTGTCCTTTCCGATATTCAATAGGAGGGCACCTTTTCATATCTCCTTGACCTGATGCCATATTCCAACAATGGTTAAGAAAAGGTCACATAAAGGTTAGTCGATTTGATTTCTGAAAAGACCCCACGAGAAGGCCAACGAACCACTTTTAGAATCCTAAACGGCCAATGAAAGGAGTATAAGTTTGCCCCAAAAGTCACTGGTGAAGTGCTGCAGTGATTTTTGTTTTTTTTCTCAGAATTTTTTTATTATTGTTGTCATATTTTTGTTTTACGCCGAGAACTTTGTTTTTGCTTATTTTTTTTTTCAGTGCTCCGTGAATTAAAGGACAACCGACACCTTTTTTTGTTTCCTAACTGACATCAGAAAAACGTTTTATTGCATCTAAAATACCCAAAACACGCTGGCTGATATTTTTTGTTAAATGCAAAACACCAATAAAAACGACTTAAAGTATCCCAAAACTGCAACAAATTGAGCTGCGAATTGTGGATTTTCAGAAAGTCCCGCCCCCAGTTCGTGACGTCACACCAAGACGTCTTGCCTTGCTCGAGAATCAAAACAATGGCTTCAGATTTGGAGAAGATGCTTTCTTGTTACTCATCCAGTTATGTATGTTTCAAATAGTTCTGAAGAGGAAAGCAAAAATGTTTGCAATCGATTAAAGGAGCCTTCCCATATCAATTCGAACCGTCAATGACAGCAATGTAGCACCCAGAAAATGCAGAAGATGGCGCCCAAGCTCCATTGGAAATGGGCTGATTTGTCTGCTAGGAATTTGTGTCAACTAGTATCAAATAGTAGTCTTGGTGCAACACACAACGATTCACCATCGCGTTATTTATGCCATCAACACGGATCAACGTGAAGTTTTCAGACCAAACAAAGTACCGCAAAATGCATTGTGTGTCGCTTTCTCAGTCAGGGGCGTTCCAGACGTGACGTCACGTCAGGCATCGTCATCAACTCGAAAACAAGACTTTCTGAATACTCAGCGCGAGTCTTAAAAGGTAAAATATAGCTATATGCGGTGGAATCTTTGTAAAATACGCTCAGTTGAAGTCATTTGAAGTGATTTTACAAATTATGGACACAACTTGTCCTGAGGCGTCGGTGGTCCTTTAAGTTTAGATGAAAAATAGTTTGTCATCCTTGTCGGTAGACTTGCCATTACTTAGTTTGTTTCTTTCATTTTATTTTTTCATCTATTTTGATATGCTCTGCCTTTCTCTGTTTGGTGGTCCTTTCCATTTGAACCGACCTATGAAAAATAAACCTCTTGAGGCTTGCGTGTTGAAAAAGCGGTCAAGCGCTTGCGGTGATAAATCCTCAAACGCCAGCTATTTGCTGATTTATTGTATTGCCATTATATTCATCAGAAAGTGAGACGTTATATACATAATACTCAGGATACGCATACCACCAGAGTGTTATAAATGAATCTTTTAACACACAAATACACCCGCTTTTCTCTGTATATCTCATTTTTACATACGCTGCTCTGAAGCGTGCAATATTCCATCTTCAGCTCCTCCCTGAAGTGCAGCTCATCCATACAACTCCCCTTCGTTTTTGCTTGATGGCAGCCTCCCTTGTAATTAACTGTTATGCGCCGGATTGATTGCGTACAGCTTAGCATTGACCAGCTTCATTATGGAGTCCCTTCAAAGTGGGATTCTGGTGCTGCCAATACTCCTGAGTTGATTTCAGTGAAGGGATCGATAGATAGCGCATTAAAAGCTTTATTTGGGCTTTGTCTGCCCCTTGAGTACCTTTCGCCCTGGTTGCTCTGCGGATCTTAATGGTACCGCCACCATGGCAGTTTTCAGAGTGAGATGGTCAACAATTGATGCTGGGTTCCTGATCGGAACAGTAGTTAATTTTGAATTAAATGTTGCCTTCATACTTCTGATCTAAAGGCTCCGGATGTTGTGGGACTTTCTGATGCGGTACTTGAGAGGTTTTTGAAACCTAGTGGAATCAAGCAAAGGACACATCAGTGGCTTCCTCAAGTTTCGCGACTCAACGGAAGCGCCTCGAGGCTCGATAATCACGCCCCGACGCGCATTTATGAACACGGAAATGCTTACAGCCCGTGATGAGCACACAAATCCAATAACAAAGTATCAATCAGTCAGAACAGGCAAACACACACTGTGATTTTTGGTGAAATCATCTGACGCGGCGTATTAAGCGATTTCATCCAGTGTGTAGCTACCCCGGTCAAAGTTGCAATGCTTCGTACTGATGTCACAACGTTTATTGTGAAACACTTGGAACGCTGTGAAAACTAAAGGACATTAAATCGACAACATTACAATAAGTTCGACAAGACATACAGTAAATAAGCAAAATAAGAATGTACCGTGTGCACCTTATTAACCGAAAGTAGATAAACTTTGACGTAGACTTTAGACTGTCGTTCTCTCTTCTTCTGTTTCTCTGTAGCATTAGTCTCGTTCTGTCTGTCTCGCCTTACTCTCGTTTATCGAAACACGTGACACGGAAGCGGAAGTGATAATGACAAAACATTATAAATAAAGTAGCAAAGACGATTTTAAGAAAAATACACATATAAAGGTTCGCAAAGAAACGTTAAACACTTTTACAGAACAACAAGACCAAATGAATTATATTTTTGTTGTCATGGCAACCAATGACAAAATACCCGCCAGTTACTCAAATTTATAACAGAATCAGAATCAGAATCATCTTTATTGCCAAGTATGTAGAACACACAAGGAATTTGTTTCCGGTAGAACACACTGCACTAGTATCATCATCAAAAAAATGCTAAGTGGCACTATACAGTTCCATTTGGGCTACTGTTCAAAGAGTTCAAAGAGTTAATAGCTTGGGGGAAGAAGCTGTTTAAATGTCTGCTGGATTTGGTGCGCATGGATCGGTAGCGCCTGCCTGAGGGGAGTAGCTGGAAAAGGTGGTGGGCAGGGTGCAGAGGGTCCAGTAGGATTTTCCGCGCCCTAGTTTGGATTCTTGCAGTGTGCAAGTCCTCGAGAGTGGGTAGGGTGGTGCCAATGATTTTTTTCCGCCGTCTTAATTGTCCGTTGCAGTCGGATTTTGTCCATTTTTGCGGCGGCCCCGAACCAAACGGTGATGGAACAATGATGTAGTTCACCACAGGAAATGTTATGGTCATGTTATAAACACTTTATGAGTGAGAGACTTTTCGAAATGTAGTTCTGCAAAGAGTACAGTCCAACCTTTACATGGTTCTGAATGTCTGGGTGCAATCTGGTGACGCAGCTCTTGTCTTGAATCTAATTGTGAATCTGCGGTGGAGTGATGTGACTACTGAGCAAATCCTACTTTTTTTAGCTGTGCAGACACCCGGCAGAGTTTCTCCACTCGACAATAGACAGCGCAGGAACCGTAGCAAATTTTATAACTCATGCTATACACAGCACCATGAAAGCATGTTGCTGTAAACATTTCAGGTGGGTGGTAACTTTTCCTACAGTTTCACACAACAGCGCGCACACGTGGGGCGGGCCTCGGATAAGGTATCATTTTGTCGTTTAGCATGCTGCGTTACAAGATCCATCTTCTCCGGCAAACCCAGCTCCGTCCTGAGGGGAACGGCAAACCCAGCTTTGTCCTTGTCTGCTGTTCCCCTCAAGGCGATACACACCGCAGCGGAGCCATACACCCCGGGAGATGGAGCGAGCATGGCAGACGGGTTATTAATGACGACGAGATTCTCTTTCACTCGCTCTCCTTTATTCGTGTGTTTCTGCCTTACTTCCTGCTTGGCATCTCGATGCTTCATGAGCACACCAGTTGCCGTCGTAGAGCAGAGGAAGGATATTCCTTGTACGACCCCCCTCCCCCATGGATACAAATGATGACCTCAACCTAAAAGCTTTTCTTCTTTGCTTCTCTTGACTGTCTGAAAGAGATGGTATGGAAAGTACCGGTGTGTCTTCTTGCTGAGGTTGGATAACATTAACTCATTCACTGCCTGCCTGATGCAAAAATGTTTCCATTCCAGTGCCAGGGTTTTTCTCATTTTCACTGTTGCAGGACCCACAGAATGTTGAGTTTTAGGACTACATAAACATTCAATGCAGCGTAAGAAACCTTAGACTCTCTTCTTTCATCAGAAAACATGAGTTAAGTTCTAAGAGTTAAATTCTAAGTCCTAAATTATATGGGTCTGGAGTTATCTGAGCTTGAAAAGTGGGAGGCCGTAGAAAATACACTACAATGCATACACATTCATTTATAGCGCGTCTGTTGTTGCTTAAAATGACTTCATATATAAGGCACACCTGTGTAAAATAACAATAATAATAATACATTTCATTTCTAAGCGCCTTTCACAACTCTCAAGGTCACTTTACAGTCACGGAGCAGCGGCAGCCATATGCGCCAGCCTTCACTCAACCCGGAATAACTAAAATAGATAGAAAGTTAGCTAGCTAGCTAATAGATAACTAATAGCTAGCTAGATAGTTAGATAGCAAATACATAGCTAGCTAGTTAGCCAGCTAGGTAGTTAGATAGCGAAGAGATAGCAAATAGATAGCACAGGGTCATCTTTTGAAGAAAATCAAGGCTTTTGGGTGCGCCATATACACTAGAAAATATGCTACATAGTATATTTCATTATTTTGTAATTATTACTCTGATTATGTTATGTTTTTACAACTTATCTTCAGCAAATGAAACGGTCTACAAATGTAGGCTTTTGATTTACCCTGACAGATCAAATTGCCTCCAAAATCAATTCCCGAGGTTGACAAAAATGGAAAATTTGGCCAAAATGTTGAAACATTTCCTTCCAATGTCCTGGACGATGGCATGTCTTTTGTACCATCAATAAAAATAATGCTCGTGAGTCAGATATTGGATCAGAGACGAATTAAAATATGCTTTCATGTAAGGTTGGTTAGGTTGCCATCGAGAACGTTGCTCGGGTCCCCGCGCAGGGAGAGAAAATGTAAAATAATCGCAGATCCAAGTTCAGAATCCCAAATTGGGGTTTTTCATTTGGATCTGCATAAGCAAGAAAAATCCATCGATGGAATTTGATGAAAACCATCTGTGTGTTTTTTTTTGCTAATCAGTGGGCCATCCGTGCATAGTTTACTGAAGCTTGAAAAATGTAAAATTTGAAATTATTAAATAATATACAGAGTTTATGAAAAGTGAAGTGAGGAAGAAAAAAAAAACAACCAACTAAAAATTTGACTTGGGAAGACTGTTTGATCACATATCTGATAGATATGTGCTTGGAAGTTTGATTAATCAACACCAAAATGATACATATTTGATACGCTGGAATAATTCAACGCGAGTCTTCCAGGTTCTGGAATGGCCAAATGTCGATATTCCGAGGCTGACTGTTCTTTCTACTCGAAGGTGAGAGATGAGAGAGGTTTGAGATTGTCAAAACACGTCAAGATGAAATCGGGGAGGGTTCACTGCTGAATTTTGATGCTTCTGGAATGACTGATTTTTTCCCCGAGCATAAATATTAATCGGTACTATTAATTAGTTAATTCATTGATGTGGTAGAAAAAAAAAATCTACTGGGAAGTTCTCCAATTCCACTCTGCGCTTTCTGAACTCATCAATATTTTCGTGCTAATTACATTTTAGATCTACAACTGGAGTCTTAAAGCCCTGCACGTTAATGGAACTTGCTAACAGCACAAGGTCATTGAATTGCGCGGCGCAAAAATCGTACTTCTTTGAAGGTGTCGGACGTTTCGCTTCTTATCCAAGAAGCTCCGTCAGCAAACTAAAGTCTTACTGGTAGTTTCGGACCTATATATATATATATATATATATATATATATATATATATATATATATATATATATATATATATACTGTCCAGACGTGGCGGTGCCGGACACTGCTAGGATCCCTGCTCTCAGGTTTGGGGGAGCAGAGGACTAATCCCTGCGGCTCTACTGATTGCCTCTATTGTCCTGACTGACGACTGGTCTGATTGCCCAATTTGCCCTGGTATCACCTCATCAGCATAACTAAGCCTATGTTGCCTAAGCAGTCTATTGTATGAACGATACAAAAAAGACTTTATTAACATTGCAGGACTAATACTAGTGGGCCTCAATCTGCAGTACATACGCACCTAAAAGCTAGCAACCATTCATTTAACGACAATGAGGTTAAAATCTTAGCGAAAGAAAATACAGGTTTGAAAGGGAGTAAAAGTCTCGTTATAATCGATATTCAAGGAGTCCGAATAAATATCGATATATACCGGGACTATCGATATATCCGACCCTGTTTGCATGTAATTTTCTCCGTGCGTGCATAGAAATAGTATCGATATAACCGGGACTATCGATATATCCGATATCGATATAACGAGACTTTACTGTATATTGTGTTCCGAGTTCTACTGCCTTGCGCTAAAATATCCTCACAAAGTTTCAAATTAACCATCTGAAATATTTGTTGCAGGTGTTAAAAAGTATTTTCGTCTTTCTCTCCTGTCATTTTATTTTTCCATAAATAAGTTCAGACGTACCAAATGAGGCGTCCCCGCCCTTAAAGCAGCTAATAGGGTAATCATTAAAGACTACTGTGTTGACCTTTTAAAATGCTGGCTCCCAACTCCTCACTCTAAACCCTCTGCTTATTGACTTGGCAGCTTCTTCAAATGCTCCACTTAAAGCAGCCATACATGGATTTTTTTTCTTTTCTCTCTCTCTCGTTCTCATTTCCTTCCCTCGGCAATACTGCTCACCTCTGACCCCGGTAGCATTGCCCTGAGAAATGAGAGGAGTACTAATGATGTCCACAAATGAGCTGTTGCCTGACTACTGCGTACTGTACAGTGAAGCACGTATACATGTTCTGGGTATTGCAGCCCTGCCGACGTTAATGAGCGCCATAGCTTCCCCTTACCTTGCAGGATCAGTTTTTGACTTCATTGTCGTAACGTTTACCTTGTCACGTTCCTGCCGCTTCGTCCTGTTCGATGGTGTGCTGGCGCTGCGTAGCCTGAGGGCTGCCGTGACACTGAGAACAACTGCTCCGTTTATGACACCTGTGAAATGAGTGTGGAAAGGATTCGGATGTACTGTTTGACATAGTAATGGAAGAAGTGGAGACAAATGGATGGAACAGATACTTCTGATGGTGCATCTTGTCGACAAAAAAAATGACCTTGATGCTATACAATAAGGTCCATTATATGCATGTATATGTGTGTGTGTGTGTGTGTGTGTGTGTGTGTGTGTGTGTGTGTGTGTGTGTGTGTGTGTGTGTGTGTGTGTGTGTGTGTGTGTGTGTGTGTGGGTTAAAACTTACTTCACAGCCTGTACTCGTCACTGCGAGATTCGTAAAGGTGCTAAGAGTTGAAGCAATAGCACAGTGACATGGGTTTAAAATATGAGCTTTTAGTGTTGACAAAATATACAGTTTACAACCTGCGTGCAAATCCTATGATGCCCAATGACCATCCATCCATCCATCCATCCATCCATCCATCCATCCATCCATCCATCCATCCATCCATCCATCCATCCATCCATCCATCCATCCATCCATCCATCCATCCATGTAGTTCAATAGCAAGCCAGCTTGATAGCTAGCTAACTAGCTATCGATCTAGCTATTCAGCTATCGAGCTATTTAGCTATCCATTTTCAAATCCGCCTCTCGTCACAATGTTCGCGGGGGGTGCAGTACCCTACTTCGGCTCTTTTTGGACAGTAGGCGCAGGACACCCTGAACCAGTTGCCATCCAAATGCATGGCACACAGAGACAAACAACCATCCGTATTCACATTCACACCCAGGGACCATTTAGAGTGTACAATCAGGCTGCCATGCATGTTTTTGGAATGCGGGAGGAAACTGGAATACCCGAAAAAACCCCACATGGGCATGAAGAGCTAGTAGAAACGCCGCCCAGGATAGCCCGAAGCTGAAAAAGAAACTGTCACCCACTGGGCCGCACCTAATAACAAAAATAATACCAATAAAATAAAATGCCCTTTTCAAAATGTTCTTTATGGATGAAAGAGTAAAATGCTCTTAAGCTTTGATACTTTTGGTGCGTTTGGTTGTCAAAATCAGTACCTCACAAGCTTTCTTTCACAATCAGGGCTCCCGATAACCCAACATTCTCATGCACTTGCCATACAACAAGTCATCTCTATTACTCGCTGGCGACCCTTAAACCTGCCCATTCATCATGTCTTTCCACACCATGGGCCCAACGTTGCACTAATGATGCCTATTAATTGAAAACCTTCGTGCGTCACCAAGATTAACATTCCTGGGCCTCGCGTGGAAAGGAGTACCTGCAAAAAGAGCTAGCGGGAGTCAAGATATCAAAGCCTCGGGTAAAGCTCATTGATGCATTGTTTGGCCTCTGGTGATTATCAGGAACATAGGTTAAATAGAAAGGGGAACCGTTGCTCCCCCAGCAGTGTGATTACAGACATCAGGTTGGTGTCTTTGTGGTGGAGAATGTGAAAAAAAAAACTAAAAATTGAAGTCAGGAGTTGGGAACGGCTGCGATGAGCAGGGGAAATTTGTCACATTTGTTGCGGATGTCACCGTAATGGCAGTTGACACAACAAATTCCTCAGTGAGAACAATGTTGACTGAGAAAGCCCTTCTTCTGTTTGAGTGCTGCTTTTGCAAGCAACAAAGGCTTTCCTCATGTGCACATGGATAGCATTTGACCCCAGGCCCGCCCGTCCGAAAAAGTGTCATTTTTACCTCCAGACACTCAGCGATTCATACTTGCAGCGAAAGGCGTGCTAGGAAATGTAAAAAGGACATAGACACACACTCATCTGCTATAAGACATACTGACAAAGTTTTTGTCCCCTCAATGTACAGTCAAACTTTGGTTTTTGACCAGAAACCTGTTCAAAAATCGATTTGTTCAATAACAGAAACATTTGCCATAATCAATGTAATCAATATCTGCCTTTTTTTAATTGATATTGAACACTACAAACACATTGACTTACAATGGAACATTACACGAGAATAATGTCTGATTTGCAGAGATCTCAGTCAAACACGTCAGCTTTTTAATAAAAACTTTATTCAACAACACTAATGCATCGGTCACAGATGCGACACAATGAAGAGATATACAGAATAAAGAAGTGGAGGGGAGTCGAGTGGTGCATTCAGGTGCGCTCAGTTTGGTAGAGAACCGACTTTCAGTTGCAAACCGAGGCATAACCCCCCCCCCCCCCGAATTCCTTTTGTATCATGACATTTTCATCGTGACACATACAGAATACACAACCAAAGTTTTGATTTTCCCCAGAGTGGACTTTGCAAGTCGAGCCATTACTTTGAAATGACACGCACGCACGCACGTGCCGACCGTTGAGGCGATCATCGAGACAGAGTGAGACGGACGGCAGACTCGCTCACAGTCTTGGCAAGCAAACGGTTTGCCACATGCCCGGCACACATCGATGATGACAGCAGAGAGATGATTCCAGGCTCCCAGACTCAGCATCAGCCAGGTGGCCGAGCATCAGATAATATGGGGAGGGTGAGAAGAGACGAGGGGGGGGGGGGGGGCAAAAAAGCGTCGCGGCTGCTGCCAAGTCCGGTTTAGGAGATCTCACATGAAAGTGGAGAACAATGTGCTCAGGAGTGAATAAAATCAAACAAGGAAACACAATGTAGAATATTAAAATACATTTGAAAATGGAACTAAGTGGTTTAAAATGAGCTAAATGGTCTTGAAAACATGAAGAAAATGTAACTTAACCCAGGCATCTGTTGTCACAGTTTGCAAGGTGATGGTGGTGGATCCCAAAAAGCCGGCAGGAGGGAGCAGCAGGTTGTATTTGACAAATCGTATTAAAATAAAGTCAGCAGGACCAAAATCTAAAACATCAAAGTCATCCAAACAGAAAAGTTAAAAGTATCAAAGAAAACCATGAGTAAAAATCTGCCAAAATGAAACAAACCTGACAGGGTGAAGCAAACACATACACAGGACAATGACCCAACACCGAATGGTGCCGGGAGTCCTTTTAACTGCCACTGATGAAGACGACCAACATCTGCGCAACTGAGGGCGGGGCAGACAGCACTACCCGTTGGTCGCTAACAAGATCGTGACATCTGTGATGTGCCGATTGGGTCAATTACTGGTTTCAAAACAAACATGGTGCAGCAGCATTTATCGGTTATGCTGCACGCAATTGAAATAACCAAAAGAAGTTAAGCCCCAACTATAAATGATTTGAAATTCATATAAAAAACTAATTAAGTTACATCATGTATGAAATGTGCCATATAGCAAAAGTTGCCTTTCCTCGCCATCGATCAGCGACAATCAGATAACAGCGAAACAAACACAAGTTACAAAATTTCCACCGTGCTTTTCGTCCAGTGATCAAATGCAGAAAATGACTTGAATTGTTAACACTCCACATCAGTTAAAAACAAAAAATGTCCCAAATTCCCCGAGTGAAATGATCCAAAAAACGTGTCTGCTGCGGGAAGTTTAATTGCTTACGTGAGACGGCGTGCTTTGAACGAACGCACATAAATACCGAACGGCGGCGTCTGACAGTGTTCCAATGTGCCGCATTGTTTACAGTCTTTCATTGCCCAGCTTGCCAGCTGCTCCGAGCTACCCAATTATGGAGCAAAATCCTGGCTTGATCTTCCCAGAGCCCCGCGTTGCATCCTGCATCCATCTCGGGCTCCCGAAAGCTCCCCCACCAACACACACCCCTTCAACTCCCCACCAATGTCATTTACACCTCCTGAACCACCCTGACTTAGGTTGCTTCCTATTGCTATTTAATGTGAGCTACAGCCCCCCCGCTGCCCAGTAGCCCAGCACACAAGCAAAATCGTCTTCTTGGAAAATGAAGACAGTGAATGCGACGCAGCACGACATCTCATTACAGCAGTCCAAGTTTTCCTGCTGGTGTTTGCCCAGGCTTAGATCATCAGACGCAGGGAGAGATTGCTCGAGCTTGGCTCCGTCGTTTGCCGAACAGGAGGAGGCACAGAAAAATGAAGAGAGGGGGAGGGAAAAAAAACAAAACAAAGTATACGCTGAGCGGTGAAGCTGAGAAGAATCCGCAGCAGCTGGACTGCGGAGGAGAGAAGGTTCTAAGCATGTGGGAACCAGTGGGTGCAAAGTGCTAAAATGCGGAAGTGTCTGTGCCTCCATAAAAGCAGTGGGGGGGGACCATTTCCGTCAGCCTCTGGCCTGTCACAAATATCTCATCTTTTCTTCTTTAAAAAAAACAAACAAAAACAGACATTTTGTGCAAATTCATACCCTTGAATACAAACTGTTTTGTACCTATTAAATCTTTTAGACATGAACAACTGACACTGTGGTACATATGCTGTAGATATAACGAAAAAGGGATTGTTCTGCAATACATGCGTCACTAGAGGGGAGCTATCACAGAGGACATGGACTGATTGACCCCAGGCTTTTCCCCACTCAAGAGATTGAATGTAGCCAACTGGTTTGTATGCTAACTTGGTCATGCCTGAATGCTGAAATGCGTATTCCAGACAAAAATCACATTCAGAGATGTTACGAATTTACTGAACAGCAAATCAGCACAAGGAACTCATCCTGACGAATCCACCATACACGACTTTTAACATTTCAATATATCCAAAATGTTTGTAGAAAATAATTTGGTCACTGCCCAGGTACTTCCAGCAAACTGTGAACAATTGTTTTGGGAGATGCTGTTGGTTGTGTACTTTTGCGATTCGTGTTGTAGTATCAATTGAAGATTAACATTTTCGAAGCCTGATCGCGTTTCATTGAATTTTAACCTCCTTTCTCCGCTGACACCCAAAATTCATTCAATGACAGTTTTCTTCAGCGAATTCTGACCTATTTCCTGAACTTTCTCTTTTGTGGAGAAGCACAGTTTTAGAGTTGGGGTTTCTCTTCTGCCATCAAGTGGCAAACACTGTAATAGTAACTTAAATCCACTCCTCAATAGTAAACACTTTTATTTTCAGAAAATTAATTAGTAGGCGACCTGTGGTCTGCCGGTTGCACATCCCTGATCCACTTAATAGAATTGTTGGAAGTTGTTGAACCATGTAATGACCAAAGAAACTGTTCCTTTCTTCGGTTATTCATTTATCTTTGCCCTAATGTTGTCAAGCCCCCCCGCCCCCCCCAGTCGATGGGTTTCCTGGGCAGGAAATTAACTTGGTCTTGAAGCAAGGAAAAACTAGTCTGCGTGAAGCTAGGTAAAATGTGGGGTCAGTCGGGAGGTGACAACGCCATTGAAGCTGAGAAGAGGTTGAGAGGGGTTGGAGCCACACTGTAAACCCTCCTTTCACCCCCCGAGACAGACGGACTTAGTGGACCAGGATGGGACTGGGTTACATGGAAGGACCCAGGGGCCATTTCATTACAGGAAGTGTCTGTTCAGAAGATGGGAAAAGGATTATCCTCCAAACAGGATTTATTGGAGGGGATAATTCTTTGGCTGAACCCAAAGTGGTAAAGTGCCATATAGGTTGAGGTTACAATATCGCTTCATTCACAGCTTCCAATTGCCTGATTTCGTGTGTGTAAGCCTGCTTGAGCTTGTCAGGTTGGAATGAGAAAAGCAAGCAAAGATGTTTAGGGCATTGCGTGCATGTTTGAATGTTTTCTAACCGTGCCAGATGCAAAAAGATCGACATCTTTGAAGAGACCACAAACACAATTGCAAAATAAAGAAAGTCATCTTTTTGTGGAGAGTGTGTAAATGAAGTTTGTTAGAAAACTGCCCAGGTGATAAGACAGCCTAGAAAATATACCAGAAATTGCGACTCATTTGTAGTCTGGAGGGTCCGGGAGGGTACCTGACAAAACAAATTCATGATTTTCATAATGGGCCAGTTCCACCATTAATGTCCCTGATGCACTCTGCTCACGTGCTAATGTGAGTAGTCATGTTGGCAGAAGATCCCACTCCACTCCATCCACTTCTTGCCCTTTAATATTTCTCCAAGAGTTGCAAAAAAAAGAGCCTGAAATCATTCCCTCAAAAGGCCGTTGATTGGGGTGCCAGGGTCCATAATTTGCAATTAACGACCGGGCTCTAGAATTTGATTTGGGTCAAGGTCCTTATTTGCATACCGCTTCTCCGACTAGTTGCGAGACTCCGGGGGTGCTCTGTCTTGATGACGGTGTCTCGTTGTGTGATTTATGTTTGGCGGTCACGGTATTGGAAGAAAAAAAAAGCGTAGCGGCGCTACCGTGTGCCACCTCACTGCTCTTCTTGTGACTCGTCACTCTCTTTCGTTTAATGAATTTTCAGCGCAAGCAGCGCTTCCGATTGGTTCACCTCAATTGCTTCTAAATGGCAGACTCGTAAGGCCAATGAAAGAGCAAACTCCATTTCCAGCGGTTTTTCGGCATCCTGACATCATCTCGGATCTGTGAGACATTGCCAAATTTGGAGACTGAAGAACTGAGCAGAAAGTTAGTGGGGAACAACACGAACTCAGAGCGTCGTGAAGCTCTCGGGTAGACGTGAAACCATTGACTATCGTTCTCAAGGGTGATAACAAATCGACAACGGAGACATTTTCTGATCGATTTATAATCACCCGGCTGTCATGGATTTCTCTTGGTGCTCAGGTTTTCTCCGAGTTAGCACGTAAGGATGACCACCTGATTGGTTGGATTACTTTTTTTGGGTTACTCCCCCATTTGCCAAATCTTACCTGAGATGAGCTCAATTGACAATAAACCGAATTCTGTGGTGATCCCTCAAAAATTATTTGTCATTGTGCGGACTATAGATTTTTTTGAATTAAAAAATTATGTATTCCAATATAGTGTATTTGGTTTTAAATGTGTGACAGATATGACTAATGATATGATATGATTAATTTGTATTTTTATTAACATAATAAACATGAGGGAAAAAAAGACAATCCTGATTCATTTCCTTTTGACTTGACCCATTAAATCTCGCTGCAGTGAATTGTTTTCATCCAAGCTCATTTTCTGCAACCTCCTCACAACCAGCAACTGCTCTGACCGCTTCCCACTCTACTCTCTTTCTTGGCGGCTCAGTCATCTCGATCCTACTACCAATACTCTTTCTCCTCTGAATATGTCCAAACCGTCTCAGTTTGATCCGTCCAAAGTATCTAACTCTGATCTATCGGTCTAATGAGCTCATTTCGAACCTTTCCCAACCGGGACGTTCCAAAAAGAGAACCTCAACATCTTTATCTCGACCCCCTCCAGATCTACCTCCTGCTTTTTTTTAACCGCCACTATGTCTAAGCCGCACATCATAGCTGGCCTCGCTCAACCATCATCTTATTAATGTTCACCTCTACCCTAGCAGACATGCTCTTGTCACATAACACACCGGACACTCCTGTCCACCTGCTCCAACCTGCTTGGATCAGTTTCTTCACCTCCTGAACACGCACCATTGCTCTGGATTATTGACCTGAAGTATTTTAAAGTCCTCGATCCTTGCTATCTCTTCTTCCTGTTAGCAGCACCCTTCTGCCACTCATTGTCTCCACACAGATATAAATGTAACCATAAATCGGACAGAATAATTCTACATATATTCTGCCCGATTTTTGGTCATATTTATTAGATGTAATACAACTCGTGTTTCTTTCACTATTTACCTTGATTATTGCTCACTCTATCTGTGGAGTGTTTAGTCAGGTAGTCTGTATTGCATCCCAACAGTCTGTGGTCTGACAGTCCCCAGGGTGGGGTGTTTGTTTAGGGCCAATGCTCCGCTTGGACACCGAGATGCAGATGGTAGAGGGAGCCGGCCCTGGAGTGCCTTTGGACACGCTCCGGCAGAGTGCAGGGTCATGTTCTTTTGCCGACTACGAGACAGGAAATCCATTTAATTACCTGTGAAGCAGAAGAATGGGTGTGGCGGCCTGACAGAAGAAGGCTGTTCTCCCTGTGCTCTTTGCCAATAGATGTGTTGGTAGTGAGGGGTAGGGGGCTGGGTTTGCCTCAGAGGTGAAAACAAGCTAATCCAAAAGGAAAAACGGGCCGAAATTATTAGACGGCAAGAATATGATGGATGCAAAGACAAAGCAAAATATAGTACAGTAAAGTCTCGTTATATCGATATTCAAGGGAGTCCGAAAAAATATCGATATAACCGGGATTATCGATATATCCGACCCTGTTTGCATGTAATTTTCTCCGTGCGCGCATAGAAATGGTATCAATATAACCGGGACTATCGATATATCCGATATCGATATAACGAGACTTTACTGTACTACATTTAAAAAAATAGAAGTAACCTCACTGATTGTTCTGTTGTTCCTGATTTAATGTCATTTTGCTCTTTACCCGTCTTTCCCAGTGTATACAGCAGCTGAAAATCCATATTGCACATTTGATTAAATACTTTTTATATTCAAATGTGATCCAAATGAAAGACAAAGATGTGAATTTTGGTTGCAGAAACGTCCACCAATTTTATCTTTTTACATTTTTTTTTATTGTAGTCGGCGTGTATATGCACACTGTGGATTTTTTGTTTTCTTCCTTTTCCTCATTGAGCCTGAAGTGACATAGGTCCCTGATAGCTATTAAGACCCACTCGTCCCACCGTGATATGATGTTCCACAGGGCTCAATTTCCGGGCCTCCATTGTTTTGAGACTTTTCATTGCCAGATAATATTTGGTGACCTGACCAAAGTAGTTATATGCTCATAAATAGGAATGAAAAAGTGAGGTGGGCAAGTTGAGTGTTATTTATTTATTTTATTATACTCCGAGGCAACCCGCATGCATCATTGAGTCCCGGATTTCTGTGTCCCCACCATCGCTCCTTTTATTCCTTCGCATTTCACCCTTCGAAGTCTTCACTTCTCTTCTCTTTCCCAGTGGGTCAGCCAACTAACGATCTGGCCCAGCGAGAATCCCATGAGACTCGGTTCAAACGCAGTTCAGGCCATGGCTGGGTGAGAGATGGAGCAAGAGACAGAAACACAAAGGGTATTCGCAGTATTCATCACCACCCTTGGTCATTTCTCATTCGCAATGTTGCTGCGTAATAGCTGTTTTCATGCCCTAACTGCTGGGTGAAAAAAATGAGGGCGTTTAATCTTCCAGCTGAAACAATTCATAAGGAAACTTGTCAGCGTGCGGAGCGCGGGGTAATAAATGCTCCGCGTCTGCTTCCGACAAATCAAAAAGTGCGGTGTAAATTATGGATTCAAAGTATTCTGACGAGGTCAGGGCACACAAAAATGTTTACGACGCCATTGAATGTGATCTTGAAAGGATGGCTGCAGGTGATGTGAACATGTATCAATTTGTTTTTGCTGAGTCCGTCGCCGCAAATGTTTGCGACTCGGGCGCCGTGCCTGTCCCATCTCGCTGTTTAAATGGAAACAAAACATTCCACTGGTTAAATCAGTGTCCTCCATAAATCACTCACCACGAGTATCTATACCGAGCAAGGTGTTTGGAGATGATAGTTTGCTTGTGGGAGCGACAGAGCGTGAACTTGGGTTGTGAGAGATGGGGTGTTCCTGTCCTGAGCCACCTGCGTGCGTGCGTGCGTGTGTAACAAAATAGCATTGCAGTTTGGCAGCTGAGGAAATTGTACACTCCAAACTGCACAGAAGGCATTCAGCTCCAAGTTAATGTCAGCCTGCAGTACACACATTTGACATTTAGAGTAGCCCACCTTTGGTTGGTCGATGCATCAGGCTTTTATCAGACTATTGTAGGAAATCAGTCAAATAAATTAATGAACTGCACAATTCGATCAATGTCCTTTGTGTACGAACATCGATCCTGGCGCACTCCAAATACATATGAAGACCCCGCCCCCAACGCATTCACATCAACGGATGATTTGAAATAACATAAGTCAAACAAAGCTGTCGCTGGGGTTCCGGTGAAGGGATCTTTACCATCCATCAAATGGAAACTGGATTCGTAGGTGACTCGGGTCATAGGTGGTAGAACCCCCCCAGGCTGGAAAGAGCACCATTGAAAGTCGTATGCATCTGATCTTCCTTTGGGCTTTTCCCTTCATGAGCCGCCGCAGCAAATCAGTGTCCTATACATCTAACCTGGTTTTGTGCTTCTCTCACACCAATTACCTTCACGTCCTCTTTGACAAAATCCATAAACCTCCTCTACCTCTCGGTCTCCTGCCTGGCAGTTCAAGGCTCAGCATCCTTCTCCCGATATAGTCACTCTGGCCTCTCTGACTTTCTCTCCAAAGCCTCTAATATGAGTTGTCCCTCTAATGTACTCATTCCTGATCCTATCCAACCTGGTCACTCCCAAAGAAAACCTCAACATTTTCATCTCTGCTACCTGCAGCTCTGCTTTCTGTCTTTTCATCAGTGGCACCGTCTCCAGTCCAAATATCATGGCTGGTCTCGCCACCGTTTAATACACCTTTCCTTTCATCCTCGCTGAAACCCTTCTATCACACATCACACCTGACATTTTTCTCCAGCCATTTCAGCCACTCTTCTTCACCTCTTTTTCATGCTAAATATCGCTAGTATTGCTAATAGTTTTGACAACCTCATGTTGAATGAATTATTATTCCAAGATGACCAGACAGTATTAGATGTGCCAAAAACTAATTGGAGGCTCCGAGGGGATTGAACCTTCCACTTTCTGGAATGACCTGCCACTGAACATTCAGCAAGCCCCCTCGCTGCCCATCTTTAAAACACGTCTCAAAACTCACTTGTACTTTTTGGCATTTGACTCCGCCTGATTCCGACTTCATCTTGGTTTCATTCCCTGGTGCTTTCTACTAACTTTGTGACTGATTTATTTCCTGTATTTGATACCTTTCCATATTAAGCGCTGTGTTGCTCCTCCAGCTGTTGTTAAAGCGCTGTATAAATCAACATGTATTGTATTATATTGAGGGAAATTTTGTGGTCTAGTTTATGACTGACTGTACAGTAAGAACTATCTAAAGGCTCCGGGGGGGTTAAATATATATATACCGATAATAGAGTTGATCCAGGAGGGAGGCAACTGAGCACAGCATGTGGAAAATAATTAATAATGCATTTAATAAATAACCCCGGAGCCAGCATTGCACTCGCACCATCTGCTCCAGTTTAACTACCTTCCTTCATTCATGTCGCAGGCCCACGAGATCACGATGGAGATGACATAATATTGCACAACGTGCATTTTTCTTGCTATTTTTATTTGATATGGGACATTATTTTTTGGCTCCAACATAAAAATGAGGAGTACCCGCGATGAAAAATAACAGAGAATACAATCATTTCGACTCCTGCGCTGATCAACAAGTCCACCGTTCCCTCCCAGTCTCGAAAATATTGAAAGTCCATAAATATAATTCCTCTGAAGGCTACATGTTGCATTAATTTAGTGAGGCGGACAAGCCCAAAGTGTGATTGGCATTTTATCTGTGACGTCAACGCCTCCATCACTTGAATTTTCTCCCTCTGGAGCCTTTTGTTTCCCGACCACTTGCTTCCAGGAAACGCAGAAACCTGAAAGATATTGCTCGCTGTTCTCTGCATCAGGGAGCAGTTAGTCATTTCAGATTAGACCATGGATGGTAGGTCAAGCTGAATTAAATTGTCTACGGGGCGATAGGTCGTACACACCACCTCACTGTCGAGCAATTAAGGACCTTTACATGAGGTGAAATGGTGGTGACGGACAGACAATTTTGATCGTTGAAAATGTCACATTTTCAGAAGCAAAAACGATAATAAAGCCATGCGTCACCACAAGGTGAAACTCCATCTTGTGGAAGGGAGGAAGGGATATCAACCCGCACTGAGAACCTGATTTGATATGTGTTCTTGGTACACTCGCTGAGACATCGTACATTCCAGGTATGAGTCAAGCCATTAGTTCTGTAACACCAATCACTCAAATGAACATACTCTTTATTGATAGCCCGAAAAGTCAAAAGTCTGCTTTTTGACTGTAATTCCTAGCTGCTCCTGTTCCAATCGCGACCGCAGCGCTACCAACAATAATACTTTTGACCAATCTGCTCAACCACCAGGAGATTATTATCCTTCTGCTACGAAGAACGCAATACGGCGGAAGCGCTTGGAAAGCTAGTTAGCGCCGGATTGATGTGATTATTGTTGAATTAAAATTAACTCGGGATTGAACTATCCTCCCTGATCTAAATAGACAGGAACAACATTTTCCCGGGAAGAGAAGTACTACAATCCATTCATACGTTTTTACAACTTCATTTTCTTCGCTGGAGTCGGCAATGAGCGGCAAATTCGGGAATGCCGCTCTATGTCACACTTTTATACCACCGAATAAATTCGAGAATGGTAGTGAATGAGTTAATATGGATCATATTTTTAAAAATTGTGTTGGCGTGGAGTGCAAGCTTTTTATTTTCAAGAGTTAAAATGCAAATCCACCCCCCTGACCCCCTATTTCTTCAATTTCTCCAGCCTTGACTCCAGATTTGGATTTTGTGAGTGATGGTTGTTCACGGCAAACCGCTTCATCCATGACAGCAAGTTGTAGCTATAAAAGTTGTTGATGAGAGGAGCAAAAAAATTCAATCTGACTCAGTACTGCGCTTTCATGTAAAAAAAAAAAAAAAAAATCAATGCGGCACACAGAGTTGCGAATGCCATGTTCTGGTGAATGATTTATACCATTTTTCCCTCAAAGAATAAATATGAATCCCCTCTCCAACCCTTTCGTCAATCCACGAAAGCTCATGCCTTTTGTAGCCAAAGCAACAATATGCGACTCCCGAATATGTGTCATAAATTAAGGTTGACTGGACAAAGCCGGGCCCTTTTGCTCCCCAAAAAAAGGCTATTATTGCATAGCAGAGAGGCGGCGGTGAAGCGAAGTCATCTGCATCTGTGCGGGCAAAGAGAGGACTCCAGCATTTAGCGTGAGCCTCCTCTGTGGCCGCCGCTGCCGTGCCTGCTGCTGCAGATAGACTTGTTCCAGCTCGTAGCCCTCCCAGGCTCCTTAGCCTGCCTCGACCCAGGAACAGATGGAGAGAGGAGAGCAACGGGGGTGCGAGGGCGTGGAAATTGCTCCCTGTTCAGAGCTTGGCACCAGCGTTCCGAGTGTGTTATACAGTTAGTTGACTGTACACTCCGCTTGCTGGGATGTGTAGTGCAGCTTTAAAAGTTTACAGTGAAGACAAGAGCACCGCCATACAAATATGTAGCTAAACGTGCGGGCGTGTCAATATTTGCCGTTCTCCTGTAGCATTATTTGAAATGCCCATCCCGTCTGTCAGGTTGAGAGCGCTGGTAATGGACTAAATGACCTCCAGTTCTCCTAAATCTCCTTCATTACGCTCACGCTGCTGGTTATGGGACTGGGGAGCGGCTTCAATGGCAATGCGCCACGGTGCAAGGGCCACATCTGATGACATTAAACGACTTACATCAAACCCTTGTGGGCCTCTCCCTGCCAGAAATCATACATGAAAAAGCATTTGCATATTGGAAACTCATTTGCATGTTCCAAACCGGGGAAGCAATCATTTGCACATGCATATTTTTTAGTCGCCAATACAATCTTTGGTCAATGAACTATTTAACGGATAAGATCCAGCGTTTGGCGCCCCTCTAGTAGCATGAAACCAGATTTAATGAAGCTGTATTGCAAAAGAGGGCCGAGCGTGGGTATTCTCAGTTAAGATGATGAGACCTGGAATAATAATGATGTTATGAGATGATTATCGAAAATGGAGCTCAGATATTATAAAGAGACATGACTCGGAAGGAGGAAAAAAAAAACCCAACAAAATAGGATGTGAAGCGATACATCCCGCCATTTGGCACGCTATCGAACACGCCACAGATCGCCACAATGAGACGGCACGAGAGTGATGCGTGTTGAAGCAAATTGATTGTATCTGAAAGGGCTTAGAAAACTTTAACCAGATCAAAGCTCGTCATCAGTCGCTCAGATCACCCTGTAACCAGGCAGAGCAGCGGGGAGAGGGGGAAAAAAAAGAGTAAAAGTAGGAGTGTCATGTCCTGCCTAATTATGCATTTCAGACAGCTCGCCGCCAATTATCTCCCCTTCAGTAGCATCTGCCCTTCCAATGACCGCAATGTTAATGTGTGGCAAGCCCACCATTGGCTTCAGAACTTGTGCTTAATGTATGGTAAACTGGTGGAATCTCCCTAATATCTAATGATAACAAACTCAAGGTGAGACAAAGTTGAGTCAAAAGGCTGAACAGTTAATTGGCACATTTTTTTTATATCATGCAAATGTCAATAACTACGGCAAGCCAAACCACGTCGAGCGCAAAGCAAATGCAGCAGCACCTATCGCTTCAGGATCCCTCGAGGTGAATCAATACATGTTTTTGCCCTGGGTCAATGCGGGTGAATTTGGTTATTGAGGCATTGTTTACAATATGGGAAATTAATGAGGTTGTAATGCGTCTTTTTGAATCAGAAACACTTTATCCGCCCTCAAAGGGAAATTAATGTTGGGGCAAGAGCACACAGAGGACAACGCACACAAAGGAAACATTTTAAATTAATACACACACTCAATGAAATATTTTAAATAAATAGATAAATAAATAAATGCACACATACATACATACATACATACATACATACATACATACATACATACATACATACATACATACATACATACATACATACATACATACATACATACATACATACATACATACATACACACACACCTACACACATACATGCATACACGCAAGCATGCATACAAACGTGCATGCATGCATTCATGCATTCGTGCATTCATGCATTCGTGCATGCATACATGTACGCATTCATGCATGTATGTATGCATTCATGCATACATGCATACAAGTAAATAAGTAAATAACTAGATAAATTGTGAACTGACAATCACCACTGACTTATTATTATTATTATTACTATTATTTTATTTATTTATTTATTTTTTGTTATTTATTTATTGTTTATTGTTTATTATTATTATTTGTGTTTATTTTGCAAAAGGTGCATTAAACCAACAAAAAAATGCGAACCAAGGGTGTGATGACTTGAAAGCTCGGGCATGTTGTACCCGGTCCTACGTGGGTTTTCTCTGGGCAATCTGTTTTCCTCCCATATTCCAAAAAGATGCATGGCAGGGTGATTGAACACGACAAATATTGTCATTAAATGTGAGTATGAGAGCGGATACTTGTCCGTCTCTGTGGGCCCTAACGATTGGCTGGCAAATGGTTTAGGGTGTCCCCTGACTATTGTTGGAAGGCGGCTTGGATAGGCTCCAGCAAGTTCTGTGAACCTTGTGAGGATAATCGGATCGGAAAATGAATGGATATTCATATAAAGAAATATAAAAAGATTTACAGTAAAGTCTCGTTATATCGATATTCAAGGGAGTCCGAAAAAATATCGATATAACCGGGACTATCGATATATCCGACCCTGTTTGCATGTAATTTTCTCCGTGTGTGCATAGAAATAGTATCGATATAACCGGGACTATCGATATATCCGATATCGATATAACGAGACTTTACTGTATTTTAAATTAAAAGTCCAGTTATCTAGACTGAATTTGCCAGGTATGAGAGTAGCTTCTAATTCGATAAGTACTTCTGAATTCTAATTGTAAAAAAAAACTAAACAGTAGTCATGTACAAAGTGGCAAACAGTTCATTGGATGCAATTACTAAGTTCGGCAAAACAATTCCATTCAAAGTAAACATTTCACGTGTCTTGAACAATGTCACGCTCACCTGACAGAAACATTAAAACGTATCAGCAGGACACGAGACAACAACTGACAATGCGTTTGTTTTCATAGTGCACGAGGCTCGATTGCAGTTGACAGCTCTGAAGCACGGATGCCTTCTTTGGTTAGATGCTTGTTTGCCTCTTCTATCCTCTGTTCACATTTCAGGCAGCGGGGCTACAAGACAGGAAGAGGGATGGAGTCAGTGCTTCGGGATGTATAAAATGTGATATTAGTGACTAGAAACATATTAAAGGACAACCGACATCACTTTTTTGTTTCCTAACTGCCATCAGTTTTATAGCATCTAAAATACCCAAAACATGCAGGCTAATATTTTTAGTCAAATGCAAAACACCAATAAAAATGACTTAAAGTGTCTGCAAAAAAATGTGGCCAGTTTCAGAAGGTCCCGCCCCCTTGTTCGTGGTGTCACCCCAAGCCTTGCTGGAGAATCAAAACAATGGCTTCAGATTCGGAGAAGATGCTTTCTTATTACTCATCCAGTTATGAATATGATTCAAATAGTTCTGAAGAGGAAAGCACACGTTTGCAATCGATTAAAGAATTTATTCCGTGCCATTTTGAGGTATCTGGGGGCAGGAAAAGTAGCACCAAAAAGAGGCAAAAAATGGCGACAAAGCTCCGTGTAAGGAATTAACCAGCCCGTTTCCACAGGCTGATTAATTCCTTACAAGGAGCTTTGTCGCCCTCTTCTGCCTCTTTTTGGCAACAACGAAGTTTTCAGACCAAACAAAGTACCGCAAAATGCATTGTGTGTCCTTTCTCGGTCAGGGGCATTCCTTCAGTGACGTAGGGTGAGGACTCGTCACCAACTCAAAAACAAGACTTCCGGAATATTCAGCGCGAGTCTTACAACGTAAAATATAGCTATATGTGATGCAATCTTTGTAAAATACAGTAATGTAGAAATTATTTGAAGCCATTTTACAAATTATGGACACAACTTGTCCGGAGACGTCGGTTGTCCTGTAAGTCTTTATTGACTTGCATGAACCTTGTTTCAAGATCATAAAAAAATATTTAAACATTCTCTCTTCTGATACCAGTTCCACCGTCAGTCGGTCCGAATGTGTTGGTTCATTTCCTGCTATAGGGAAAAAAAACTTGTATTTTGCTCTCATGTTAACTTGGAGAGTAATGACGGATCAGACCCATGTGTTGGTGTGAGTTTTTCAACACCCCCGAAAGGTGCGACTCATTGGTTCAGATAAATCATGCAGTCTGTAGGTTTTAGCAAAGTAAATCAGCCAGATGCAAAAGTGAGTGTGTATACGTGTGTGAGTGTGTGTGTGCGTGTGTCTGTGTGCGTCCATGAAAGAGAAGACCTTTTCCCACACCGCAGTCGGCTTCACTGGAGCAGGCAATTGCAGTGTAGCCATGTGAGAACAGGGCAAGAGTTGGAGTGACTTTTGCTGATGGCTCTTGGAAAAACCAACAGTTTTGATAGTGTGGACCCACCACGCCAAACGCTGGACAAAGGTGCTCAAAGTCTTCTTGCAAGCTTCTGCTAGACTGACTGGATGAAATGGTGTTGCGTGGTAATGCTCACGATACTGTAGTTGATTCAATATAAAGTTAAACAACAAAGAAACACACATTCTTGTCTTCAAGTCTGTATTTTCCAAACCGATAAGAAAAAAAAGTGCATTTAGAAAAGAACTCCATCCGAGCCTCTTTTCATTTTCCAACCTACGGATCGAATGTGGAGGCATCGAGCCATGGCGTCAGCGCCGAAGGGCTGCTACCTCGCGCATGGCCGACTTTATTGGAGACATTAGCTCCATTAGCCATCGCCGCCACAATTGTGTCCTCACTTACAGCAATAGAAAAGTGGCTTACCTATAAGATTAAAAAGTCAATGTACAAACCCTCGGTGTGGTGTCGGAGTTCGAAAAGGTGAAACACAATTAAGAGGAACTTTTAAAAGGAGTGACAATTGTAACTTAAAGGTCAACCGACGCCTCCGGACAAGTTGTGTCCATAATTTGTAAAATCACTTCAAATGACTTCTACTGCGCGTATTTTACAAAGATTCCACCACATATAGCTATATTTTACGTTTTAAGACTGAAAGCGATGAATACTCAGGAAGTTTTGTTTTCGAATTGATGACGATCCCCACGTGACGTCACGTTTGGAACACCCCTAACCGAGAAAACGACACAATGCATTTTGCGGTACTTTGTTTGGGCTGAAAACTTCGTGTTGATCCGTGTTGATGGCAAAATTAGAAGGAAAAAACATAAATAACGCGATGGTGAATCGTTGTGTGTTGCACCAAGACAACTATTTGATACTAGTTGACACAAATTCCCAGCAGACAAATCAGCCCATTTCCAACGGAGCTTTGGCGCCATCTTGTGCATTTTCTGGGACGCTACATTGGAGTCCAGATGCCTCAAAATGACACGGAATAACTTCTTTAATCGATTGCAAACATGTATGCTTTCCTCTTCAGAACTTTTTGAATCATATTCATAACTGGATGAGTAACAAGAAAGCATCTTCTCCAAATCTGAAGCCATTGTTTTGATTCTCGAGCAAGGCAAGACGTCTTGGCGTGACGTCACGAACAAGATCATTTTGAAGTAGTTTTGGGAGTCTTTAAGTCATTTTTATTGGTGTTTTTCATTGGACTAAAAATATCAGCCTGCATGTTTTGGGTATTTTAGATGCTATAAAATGGTGTCGATTGTCCTTTAAAGTCTGCTGTAACTTCACGAGAAACCACACACAAACACACACAAATACGCGCACCGTGTAATACCAAGAGTCATTTGGCCGATGTGTCTATACTGTACATGAAACTAATATGGCAACCATGCCCACATTGCTACAACTCACTTTGCCATTTGTGTGACACAATTGATCCAGGCCATTCATCCTTACACCTGCCTGACAGGGGAAACAGAACGTCACATGCGTCATATGACTCTGTCGATCAAACACCCCCCCCCCCCGCCCCGCTCAAAAAATAAACAACCCATAAAATTTGATTTTACAAGATGGCCATGCATGCATCTGTCAGTGGCAACGCTTCAGACGTTTCTGTTTAATGTATGAAAATGTCATACTCCTGGAGTCTGTTAACTCATTCACTGGACAGTGTGTAAAAAATGTGTCCACTGCAGTGCCAGGGTTTTTGTCATTTTCACTCAAATTGCAGGACCAACAGACTATTATTGAGTTTTAGGACTACATGAAAATTGATGATAGGAGGTCAGACGGAAGCTTCAAACACACCCTACCGTACGAAAAAAACCAAATCTCGAACAAATTCGGGAATGGCGCTCCACGTCATGCTGAATGAGTTAACATTGAACGCAAATTAGTGACAGTTCCTCCTGGTTACTTTTCTTTCTTCTTACCCACTTATGAGGCCCACCGGAAATAGTTTGCATTTACTCGCTCTAAGCCGTACGGGCGCTGTGATGTTCAGCTATCTATGTTTTACCCTATGGCACCATTGTCACGTTACCCCACCATAATGCTCAACCCCCCCCCCACCCTTCTGCCCTAAGCAGATAAAGGCAATTTCCCCTGTTTGCTGCTGCCACGAAACGTTCTGCAAGAGTCTAATTGTGGCTAATGGTTGTGCAGCTAATTAAAGTGTATGAATTACAGTAATCAGTCAGACGCGTGGAGGCCTCGCGCTGCTCCTCGGAGCACGGAAGGCCAAGACCGAAGTGGGTATGGGGTGGCGGCCACAAAAAAAAAGATGAGATGAAAGTGATGTGGGAAAAAAAAAACCTGACAGAGTCCCAGCGACTCCGGAGAACTTGGGCATGAATGGACGAAACCGCCATTGACAAACACTAAAACATCAGTTATCCGAACAGAAAAGTACAAAGTATCAAAGAAAACCAAGAGTAAAAATCTGCCAAGATGAAACAAACCTGACAGGGTCCAGCAAACATGCACAGCATATAATGACCCGACACGGAATGGTCGTGCCGGGAGTCCTTTTTACTGCCAGTGATTGGAACGACCAACACCTGTGCGGCTGCAGGCAGGGCCGACAGTGCCACCCGTTGGTCGCCAACCAGATCGTGACAAGATTATCTTCTTTCATCAGAAAAAAAGAGTTAATTACTAAGTTATATGGGTCTGGAGTTAAATGAGCTTGAAGTGAGGGCGGATATACAAAATACAATGCAATACATACATGATGGTTTAAATTGCGCTTTAACAACAGCTGAAGCTGGAACAAAGCACTACATGGGGAAAAAAGGAAATGCTGCACCCTCGTTGCACACTGCAAGAATCCAAACAAGGGTGTAGAAAACCCTACTGAACCCTCCGCACCCTGCCCACTACCTTTTCCAGCTACTCCCCTCAGGCAGGCGCTACCGATCCATGCGCACCAAATCCAGCAGACATTTAAACAGCTTCTTCCCCCAAGCCATTAACTCTCTAAACAGTAATCCAAATAGAACTCTATCGTGCCTCAATTTTTCTTATGATGATACTAATGTAGCGTGTTTTACCGGCGACAAATTCCTTGTGTGTTCTACATACTTGGCAATAAAGATGACTCTAATTCTGATGCGGATTCGTGGAAGGGAAAAAACAATGCCAGAGGTCTGGCCAGCGATTTATCGGCACTGCCCGCAAGAAAAAGCAAAACCGGAACAAATTCATGAATGGCACTCTATGTCGAATAAATTCGGAAATGGCAGCAAATGAGTTAAGTCGGCCATTTTAGAAAAAGAAGAGAAGAATACCATATGCGGAAATTTTCCAAATAGTGACTTAAAAAAAAAAAAGTGATTTCCAGAACCCCTCATGACGCAAACACACAGACACACATTTTGTCAGTGTTGAAATGACTTGCTAACCAGGCGATTTATTCCCTTTTAATAGGGTCTCAATTGCAGCGGCCACACTTGGACAAATGAGCAAACAAGTCAGAGAGTGACAGCGATATCCATTATGTGTTTAATTATCTTC
This sequence comes from Hippocampus bargibanti, assembly GCF_051943395.1. Taxonomy (NCBI): domain Eukaryota; kingdom Metazoa; phylum Chordata; class Actinopteri; order Syngnathiformes; family Syngnathidae; genus Hippocampus; species Hippocampus bargibanti. The sequence goes on along the minus strand of NC_142745.1, from coordinate 2,359,086 downwards.
AAAATTCCGGTGAAGGGCATTTCTTTGGCTAATGGGGAAGACAGTGGCGCGCGTGTCACGGCAAAGTGCACTTGAAATGCAGCAACGAAAGCGTCTCGTCGCTCCATTTTTTTTGCAGGCTCTTATCGGAGGTTTGACAGGCGGCATTAGGTGCAGGAAATTGCCCACAATCAGTGTCCTCATCAAGAAGAACTGACATTTGTTGGCTATTTGTTTCTCTCCCTCCACGTCTCTCCCTTCCATTTCCAAGTCAAATTTTCATCTTGCGGTAATTTGACCTCCTTCCATTAGTTGGCACTGAAACAAGGCATGATGATTGGTGCGTTTGGGGTGAGATGATTGATACGAAGATTGGCGCCTGGGCAGAAATCTCATTTCTGAGTGCAACTGATTGCATTGTGCTAAAAAAGGCATCTCACATTTTTTTATTTTATTTTATTTTATTTTCCCTTGAGCGTTAATCTCATTGAGATTCGCCACATCCTGTCACCGCTCATGTGCGCGCACAGAGTTGACACAAATTTGTCAATGAGAATTCACCGCTGGATGCCTTACTTGTTTTGTACAAACATGTGGCATCAAAGAGCCGATGTTAATTGAGGTTAATTAATCTGAAATGAATTTGTAACATTGTACGCATCTCATTTAAGATCTGCCGCACATCTGCGCTTACCTGATGGGAAAACGCACCCCCTCTTCCCACCAAATCACACATTTATTTATTTACGGAGCAGAATGAGAATTGGGCTTCCAACTAGGGTGGGGTAGTAAATTTCTATGTAGGCCAAAAACGTTGAAAGTGTGACTCAATGTTTTGATTTATTTGGGAATTTTTGGGAGTGAAAGCAAAAGCGGTGAATGGGAACATCTGCTGCAGTGAAGGAGCATGGATGGGATTGGCTGCCCTGCCGCTCCCCAAATACCCACATTTAGCTTTGAGCCTGTTTTTATTTTTATTCTTTTCATTTGTTTTGATTTGATGTTTGGGATTATGCTCGAGTAGCAGTGTTTGTGTGTATGAAAATATCATTGTTCTAGAATTTTGACTTATCAGTGTCTTCATCACGTAGTGTTGAAATGACTCACATGGAGCCACATCGAGGGAAGATATAGACCCAAGAAAGTGTTGCTTTATTTTATCTCTTTCTCTGGGTACTCTGGTTTCCTCCTACAGTTCAAAAACATGCATGGCAGGCTGATTGAAAACCGAAAATGTCCCTCGGTGTGAGTGTGAGCACGGATGATTTTTTTTTTTTGTCTCTATGTGCCCTGTGATTAGCTGTCAAACGGTTCAGGGTGTCCCCCGCCTACTCCTCGAAGACACTTGGATAGGCTCCAGCAACCCCCGCGGCCCTTGTGAGAATTAAGAAGATTGCAAAATGGATGGGTGGATGTTTTCTTTCCGTTGTTTCTGCTTGAGAATGATAATACATTTTTAATCCACTTATATGTCTCGCACTGCGTAAAAAAACGTCTTTGTAATGGAAGTGCTTGTCAGAAAATGGAGCTTTTTTTTTTCTTTTTCCGGTTGCAGCAATAATTAAAACCATTGTAATGTAACTGCATGTGTGCTCTGAATAAAATGGGCCTTTTAGTCGGTTACTTATAATTTAGTCTGAAAAGGGAAAGAAAACGACAGCTGGACTATATTTTCTCTTTCTTGCTATGTTGGTTTAGCCAGTGGCTGCTTTATAAGTGACCGCCATCAGCGCACATCGACTCTGCAATTTACGAAGGGCCGATAAAACCGGTAGACGAAAGAGAAGATTGAAAACTAGCACCTTTCTTATGAACTGTACTTTCTGGAATGGAAAGAGTTAGGTGTGCAGAAGGGACATTTTCGAGCAGGGGATGGCGGAGAGACTATTCAAGTGGCTGCAGGTGATGCGAGGCATCAATCTTTCATATGCTTTGAGGCCTCTTCAAAAATCAATTTCACCCCTGCTTTGCGGCTAATCACGTGGCAGAGGGGGCAACCAATGTGCCGCTTGGGCCAGGATTGAGGGACGGGCGGACGGACGAATAGACATTTGGGCAAACAGACCCACAGTCACTCGGACAGATAAGCAGTGAGACAGTCAAACATCCCAAAGCTGCACCGGGGAAGATACGGAGGAGGGTGATCTGAAATGACAGACACTCAACCATTACCACCTTAGAAAAAAAATACATGTAGACTTACTTTTGGCACTCAGACGGACCCCCACTCTCGACTGCCAGAGTACTGCATTCTGAATTTCCGACTTTCAGAAGAAGCAATGAGAAAAAGATTAGGGAAATAGCCCCCATTTTCTTTTTGATATTCAGTGCATCACTCCATAAACAAAATAAAATTCCAAGCAGTCAACTTTGCGAAAACGCAACGTTTTACTTGAATTGAATGCAAAGCTTTCACACACCAACACGCGTACCCAATCGGTGTGCCATGCATATGCACAAGTCATTCTCACGAGGCGCCGAAGCCCACCCTTGATTTGACACTAACTCACGCTGTGCTTGAGTTAGCGTTACAGATGTACACCCCCAGCACGCCGGGCGTTGTTTATTCGATTGACTTATTGGTTGTGTCTATCGAATGTGTTTGCTAAGAGCCACGGCGGCTTGCTTTCCTTCCTTTAAAATCACCGCCTCCTAATTATCCGTCACATTTCCTGCCATGCCATTCCAGAGACACCCAATGACCGATAATGACCCCCACGGATAGCATCTTTCAGGCACTCCGCCATCGATTTTTTTTTTCTTCCCCTCTCTCTCTTTTTCGATGTTGTGCTCATTTTCTCTCCGTTACCGACATGCTAGGTCAAGGGTGTCCAAACGTTTTTTTATAGGGGGCCAGATTTGGTGTATTAAAAACAGTGACGGGCCCTGCATGTCACTTCTAGGCCTTCAGTAGTGCTACGTCTGAATCGTTCCACAGCTGCGAATGTGGTGTGAATTGCTACATGTCCACTAGAGGGTGCCGATAGCAAGGAAGTAACTTGTGACTTGATGTAATACTGTAATACTATTTTTGCAAGCTTTGGAGCTATCCAACCTTTCTTAATGGTGTCCATCTATTCTTGAAAAGGCCGTCTTAAAAATGGCTTTAACAGTATATCTGCAACCAAATCCATTTCTTCTCCTGCTTCAGCAATTGCGGGTTGACAAAACCGCTATTAAGTTAACACAAAAATGCTCGCGACAGATGCAGTGTGCTAACTCTGGCCAGTATGTGCTTATCACTAGCGACTAGTTGATACTATGATTGGCTTTTGACGAGCCAATCATAATTTGCATAACCTCAGACATTGCCAGCGCCTTCGAGCAGGCCTTGCATGGGTTGCCAACTCATGGAAGCGAGCTTCGTCGCCATTGATTTTTATGCTCCAAGGCCCGCAGAACTGATTGTGAAGGCGTCCAGGTTGATTTCTGAACCTGTTAACAAATGATGGCTGAAATGTGATTGGTTAAATGCCTAAATATGAAAACACATTTGGAAGCAGCACAACAGGTGAAAAGTAATGAAAGGAAGCTGAAAGACAATTTCAAATTCCTTCATAAGAATTCATGGACAAAATATAATTCACATTAGTCTGTGAATCTGATAATTTTATGACAGCAAAGAAGGCCTTGCAGGCCCTCACGGCCCACCACTGGTTAAAAATGTTGGGGGGAGCATCTATGGCGGATGTTCTTTACATATAACCGCAATTAATTTAAGTACATTTCAGCGAGCCATTTTGTGTTTCACATTTGCTTTTTTATTTTAATTTGAGCGATAAGAAGCATTGTGTTTTGCTTTATTTCAAACATGCATGTAAACATTGAAGTGATATTGAAAATTTAAATTGAATATTCACTTAATGTAACTTTTTTTCCAAGAACTTTTCTGTTATAGTTAAACAGTAATTGCCAGACGTATTGATTTTATGACAGAGGCTGTGGGCCGGATGAAAACGGACCACGGTCCGCATTTGGCCCGCAGGCCGCACTTTGGACATTCTGCGTAGGTCTTTGTCACTCCCTCTGTCAATCATCAGCTCTTTCCTTTCCGTCACACCGCACGGGTTCTTCAAACGGCGCGCAGCTGCAGAAACACAAAAGCATCATCGAGATGCTGTTTTTTTTTTCTTTTTCTGCAAAGGCAAATCATCTGTCTTCCTTTTTCTCGGCTCCAAATGAAAAATGTATCGGCGTCCTTTTTCAGATGAATCAAAAAGGTAGATTAGGACTTTGCGGCATAGCGTTTGTTCTGCACTGAAATCTTCATCTTTGATTCTTCACAAGTGCCTCAAGTAGAAGCTGTCACCGGCTGACTGAGCAGGCGGCGGGGAGTCAACGTCGCTGATGGGCCAATGTGCGGCCAGAATGGACTCCAATATGACAGTAATGTAGCTGGAGTGTTCATCCCCTGGAGGCTGGAGAGAAAGAAGCTCATTCCCCTCCCACGGTTTCGGCTGGCATCTCTAACCCCCTGCACCCCTCCCCTCGCGCCCCTTATACATGCCACCCGCTGCCGCTACCCTTCACCCCCCACGTTCGCTCTCCCGCTCCCCACGAGAAAAAAAAAAAAAAAAAAACGCCACCCTTGCCGAGAGGTCCAATACAGCAAACTGTCAGTGGAAACTCTCTCAGTGCCAAAGATCCAAGCGTCACTGTCTGCCAAGTTGGTTGCCAGGTTCGGACATACGGCATCAATCTTCGTCAACTAAAAAGTTCAACAACAACAACCTCTTTCCTTTATGCATGTATGTATGCATGGGTAAAAAAAAATACAATACTCGCCGCATCCTCACAGATCCACTCTGTCATCCGAATACTTTTCTTGTTGAATACCTGTTGAAGGAGTCCGTTCCATTTTGTTGTGACTAAATTACACTGTGCTTCCATTCGAAACATGCGAGGACTGCGGTTCTTTGTACAGATGGTTTATTCTTTAATGTGATTTCACCTACATCATGAATCACCAACGACACCACCGTAGAACTACAAACAAGTATAAATATATAGCTATTATTTACACTTAAACATTTGGACTTTACATCAATGAAATAAAACATATGCAATAAAATCGTAAAAACCACTTTGCTTGCTTTCCGCTCCGAAATGGAAGATTTGATCTTCGTCCCTTTTATGTTTTTCTTGCTAGACAGTAATCACAACCATCTGCTGGTCAACTATGGGATAGCAGTTATAGATACCTGGGTCGGTCCAAAGACGTCACAGGCAGGTAGCACTGTGAACGACCAGGAAAAGACGACACGAGACAACCGTGTTAATCAGCTTCACACAACGGCATTTATGACCATTTACTCATCAATTCAGCAATTTCAATATCAGAATACATTCATGTGTAGATAATACATTTTTAAGATCTATACATTCAACATCTATACATTGTATATATCCTCCACATTCGCACATGCCTACCCCATCCCTTTTCAATTGCTGCTGTGGACTGCAAATTTCCCCATTGTGGGACGAATAAAGGTATTCTGATTCTGATTCTGATTCTGAACAGCATTTACATACACTGTTATAACACATGCATTATGTGGCTTGACATTGTAACAGACCACCATAACATCCCAGATGTTGCGTTGGTGCGATTCATGGTTCTATTTTTACTCTTGACACCGTGTCCTTGATTTCCAAAAACAACTTCAATTTGGAACTCGTCAGACCACATAATTTCTTCACTTCGCCCGAGTCTGTCGGGCGGCGTCATTGCTATTTCGCTTTTGTTTTACCAAAAACAAAAACACAGATCAGACACACGAACACCTCCTTCATATTTTGCTATTATTTCTTTCTTAAATGCAATAGTTTTACGCAGTACTTTTCTTTTTTCACTTGTAGCAGCTTTGCTGCTTGCACTGACTTTCTTTGGAGGCATGATTAGGGGCTAAAACTCTTCGTACACCTATATTAAACGCGAGAGCGAAACGCAGCACGTCCGCAAGCGACAACAGTTGCTCACAGAGAGAGCGATACACCCGTACGGCGCTCAGCATCCCACCCTCGCGTACGAACTCACGCGTCGTACCGTCGCTCAAACTGCGATTTTTGTTCGAACTACGAAGCAAGAATTTCTCGAATATTTTCTTCGGACTCCGATTTGTTCGAACCGTGAGTCGTTGGAAAACCGAGGTTTCACTGTAGTTTGAAAAGCTATTCCTGAGCCCACGTGGCAATGCAGTGTGCCGCTTAAGCGATTGAAGGTTACAAACATTCAACGTATGATTCAATGAAATATTTTTAACTCATTCACTGCCATTCCCAAATTTATTTGGGAATTGAAAAGCATGACGTGGAGCGCCATCCCCGAATTTGTTCGGGTTTGGGTTTTTCTTGCGGGGGGGGGGGGGGGGTGCAGATAAAGCGCTGGTCAGACCTCTGGCAATGTTTTTCCCTGCCACGAAGGGGCAGCATTCGCCTTCAGCTAACTCAGCTCAGCTAACTCCAGATCCATTTAATTTAGGAATAAACTCTTTTTTTCTGATGAAAGAAAGCCAAATGTTTCTGACACTGTATTAAATGTTTATGTAGTCCTAAAAATCAATATTCTGTGGGTCCTGGAATTTGATTGAAAATGCCAAAAACCCTGGCACTGGAGTGGACGAATGAATGAATGAGTTAATTTTGAAGTGACCCCTGTCAATTCAATGAGACCCCTAAAAACAAATGGAGTAAACATTCGCTGTAAATATCCGATGGCTCACAACTCAAAATAGGAAAGAAGAAGTGTTATTTTCATACCGGAGGCGTAATGATGGTGTCGATATAGCGTCAATCAGCAGGATGCCAAGAACAAGGATAGCGGCAGAGCACAGATGATATTTGACGACACTGACTGACAGAAGGAGTCCTCTGGTCTCTCTTTCATCAGCACATAACCGTCGTCCCTGAGAGAATCACAATTACGCAGTGTGTGTGTGTGTGTGATGTAACAATACGCTTGGGTTTACGTGGGTAGGTGAACATGGCGCCATATATTTAATGCATTTGTGATACTTCAAAGTGCTGCGGATCATTTTATTTCAAATATTATGCCTTGAATTTTTATATAACTATGTCCCGCTTTGGTTTGCGACCAACGGGTGGCGCTGTAGAGCTCTTCCTGCAGCTGCACAGGTGTTGGTCGTTTTAATCAGTTGCAGTTAAAAGGTGTCCTGGCACGACCATTCAGTGTCGGGCTATTGTTTGTGTCACCCTGTCAGGTTTGTTTCATCATGTCATTTTACCCATGGTTTAGTTTGCTACTTTGGACCTTTCTGTATGTTGTTTGAGATTTTGTTCCTGCCGAATTTATGTCATACAATTTGACAAATACACTCTGAAACCTTTTCATCGATGGACACACACACAGTGTAGGACTAAGAGCTTACACAGACAAAATGTGGCAAGAAAAAAAATAGAATAGAAATACAGTAATTAAAGTTATACCTGGGCATAGACTAGCAGAGCTAGCTTTGTTCCAAACAAGCTGCTTTGAGTTGCTGGAATTCATCCAATTATTGCATGTAGCACGTTGTCATACAAGCCCGTTGACTTAAGTCTTTTTTTTTCAATGTAAGTCTAAATTATTGGAGAAAGCCACACTCAGATCAATTGTACTTCCAAACCCACTTTGTAAGTCAGGGAGAGTATTGTGTGTTTGTGTGTGTGTGTGTGTGTGTGTGTGTGTAGATACTAAGTCAGCTCCCTTCGGGTCTTTCTCTGGGTGAGCCGGTTAAGTTACTGTAATCACTCTGTCCACTCCAAACCCAATTTTAGCAGATTGTTTCATTTTGTTTTCCGAGACTTTGGTTCAAAGCCTCCATGCTTCTCCTTAAAACACGTTGCACCCTTCTTTTTTTTCCTCTATTTATTTATTTATTTATTTATTTATTTATTTATTTAGACCTCCTATTCTTCCTCTTCCTTCTCTCTTCCATTATTTGGCTTCCCTTCTCCTCTGGGTCATGGCCGCTGATTGATGGAGCTTGTTTGGCTTTAATTACATTGCAGGTGTTGTGGCCAGGTTACTTCATACCCGTGAAGCAGAAAACTCAACCCGCCTTAGGTTATGGATTGAATTTCTCAAAGTGGATAACGGTGGGCGTTTTTCACATGATTGGCCTTTTGTCATTTCCTCATCCTGTCTGATTGTTTGCACTTACTGTACTTTTTGTATTGTTTTTGCAGCTTGGTTTTTTTAACTCATTCACAGCCAGACGATGTGCAAAAATGTGTTCACTCCAGTGCCACGGTGTTTGTCATTTTCACTCAAATTGGAGGACTGACAGAATATTGAGTTTTAGGACTAGATACACATTAAATTCAGCGTAAGAAACCTTATACTCTCTTCTTTCGTAAAAAGAGTTCATTCCTAAATTATATGGGTGTGGTGTTATATGAGCTTGAAATGAGGGCGGCTGGACATAATACAATACAATACAATATATCGCGCTTTGACAACAGCTGAAACTGTAACAATGCGCGAACATGGACAAAAGGCAAATGCTGCCCCTTTGTGGAAGGGAAATATATTGCCAGAGGTCTGACCAGATCTTTATCGGCAACTCCCACAAGAAAAAAACAAAACCTGAATAAATTCGGGAATGGCGCACACTTTTCGATGGCTTTGTCATATATGGTTATCCATGCATTTGTTTTCGATCAGACATATCCAATTTAGGCTTCATCACAATTTGAGTTCCCAAATTCAGTGGTATATATTTGATGTATCACCACTTGCTGCTTCGATAATCAGCTTTAGAAATCCCAGGGGGTCCCCGGATCAAAAACTCTGCGGCATGCATGACGCAAGTTACGGATTCCGTCAATGTATTCGTGCTCATGAACTTGTTGTTGGTCAAGCTGATGTTTCACAGCAGGTCAAAACAACCTTCGGGCGACAGGGAAATGATGCTTTCATACGGCAGCGTGGCCTTTTGATCATGTTGGAATCTGGTGAACATACTGTAGCATCTCATTAGACGCAACCGTCTATGATGAGAAACAAGACTCTCGGGCATCTTTAAAATTGATGGGGTCTTGATAGCTGTGTTTTCCTACATGCTGAGATGTCCCTGAATAGCCTCAGATTTGCAGCATATATGACTTTAAATTTAAAAATATAAACAACAGCCGAATGCGGGTTATGGTGGATTGTCAGCTCTCCTGTTCCCATCGCTACTTCGCTAAATCGTCGCCGCTACAACCGCATCACATTACGTAAACCCCACGGCAAGCGGAGATGGCCCAGCTCTGATTGCCGTCATCAGCGCTGAATCAACAGTGACCTCTCCTCGTTGTCAAAAGTGTATCGCGATAGACCCTTAAACTTTCACCGCCATCCACTCGGTTTCTGCTCTTTGCCCCGTTATCATAATTTCCTTCTCAGATTTGATTAAAGCGGACATGTTCAGGCACGCCATATCGCTTCCACCTTTCTTGTTTACACATCTCAAGGCGATTGGATGTGACATGTTGGCAATTTAAAAAATAAATAAAATTCTATAAGTACCTTAAAGGACAACCACACCATTTTTTGTTTCCTAACTGACATCAGAAAAATGTTTTATAGCATCTAAAATAACCAAAACAAGCAGTATGGTATTTTTAGTTAAATGCAAAACACCAATAAAAATGACTTAAAGTGTCTAAAAAGTACTTGAATTTGAAACTGGAAGTGGCCAGTTTCAAAAGGTCCCGCCCCCTTGATCGTGGCGTCACGCCAAAACGTCTTGCCTTGCTCGACAATCAAAACAATGGCTTCAGATTCGGAGAAGATGCTTTCTTGTTACTCATCCAGTTATGAATATGATTCAAATAGTTCTGAAGAGGAAAGCATACACGTTTGCAATTGATTAAATAATTTATTCTGTCTCATTTTGAGGCATCTGGACAGAAATATAGCATCCCAGAAAATGCACAAGATGGCGCCCAAGCTCCGTTGGAAATGGACTGATTTGTCTGCTGGGAATTTGTGTCAGCACGTATCAAATAGCAGTCTTGGTGCAACACACAACGACTCACCATCACGTTATTTCTGTGTTTTCCTTCTAATTTCGCCATCAACACGAAGTTTTCAGACCAAACAAAGTACCCAAAATGCATTGTGTGTCGCTTTCTCGGTAAGGGGCGTTCCTTTAGTGACGTCACATACGGACTCGTCACCAACTCAAAAACAAGACTTTCTGAATATTCAGCGCAAATCTTAAAACGTAAAATATAGGTGGAATCTTTGTAAAATACACTCAGTAGAAGTCATTTGAAGTGATTTGACACAACTTGTCCGGAGGCGTCGGTTGTCCTTTAACACCATCACAGCTTGTTACCAAATCAAAATATATCGCAGTTGCTGTAAGTGTGATGTTTAACTCTTTCGGGGACAGGGTGTACAACACTGGACAGCTTATTAAGTTAGAAGGTTACAGGTGATCACAAGTGGTGCATCTTAATCAGGTCGACAGATAACCAACTGTCATACCGTTGAGGGGTTTTAAAGATTAACGAAAATTATCTACAAGTCACTTGTTAATTGCCTTGTATTCCAAAATACTACAACAGATTTGTCTCAGAGTGGTCTGGTTAAATAACTGAGGTGGCCAAATTTCCTTGGGATTAATTGGGTGGACTGTCTTAGCTTTAGAGGTTTTAAAAGAATACCAAAAAATATCAACATCTTGTCCCTTTTCAATGGCCCCGTATTCCAAAATGCTACATCAGATCCGTCTGAGAGTGGTCTGGTTCGAGAGCTGGGGTGCTCTAGTTTCCTCAGTCAGTGTCAAAGATGGAACCAGGTGAACCTCACCCCAACTTTTACTGAAATAAACGAGGGATATGATCAATGCAAAATAGGAGACCGTAGTGAGATTTAAGCAGCATCAGTTATCATCCGCACTTTTTCTGCTGTGCCATTGGCTTGCCTTTTTTTTTCTTGCACTGCATAATTTCTTATTGCTCCAAACATCTATTCGCCCGCGGTGATATCAAGTGTCTCATGTCTGGCCTCAAAGAATGTTTGGGGCTATTTGTGCATATTGGATGAAGTATAAATAGTACATGATGTGGAATTTCATGTAAAAAAAAAAAGGGGGATAGCATTATTCAACATCCCGACAGATTTGTTTGAAAAGCTTGAGTTTGCAATGCTAGCTAGCATACAAATTATGTGACGGTATTTTGTGGGATGTTGCAATTGGTAAATAAATAATAAATAAATAAATACATAAATAAATTCATAAATAAATAAATGCATGAATAAATACATACATAAATACATACATACATAAATACATCCATAAATACATACATTCATACATCCATACATCCATACATCCATGCATACATACATACATACATACATACATACATACATACATACATACATACATACATACATACATACATACATACATACATACATACATACATACACACACATACACACACATACACATACACATACACACACATACATACATCCATAAATATTTTGTTTTGTATTGCTAAATGTAGCATAGCATGGACGGAAGTGGCCTGTAGGGAAGAAAAAAAAACAAAAGATAAAGAAAAGACAATGGATTTTCTTTTTTTTTTCCTATCTTAGATGTCTGCAAGACAGCGCGGAAATCTGAAAAGTATAACGTGGGTGAAAAACGATCTTGTTGCAACTCTTGAGTTGATTGCCAGGCTTCTCTTATTCGCTTGACAGGTCACAAATGCGTCTTGTGAGGTTTTTAATTGTCGTCCCATTAAAAAAAAACTTGTTGGGTTGAAGAAACGACAAAGTCAATGTACAGTATGTAAAAACTCAAGTCACGCTATAATTATCGGAGCTATTTTTATATCTACTGGAGTTTTTTTTTTCAGTTTCGATACAACATAATGGAACATCTACATAAACCTTGAAGGGAGATTTGTTTTCTTGTGCGCGGACCTGCAGCTATGAAAAGTTAATTGGAGTCGTTAATGCCGTTTGCAAAATTCTCTCATCATTCAATCCCGTCACCTTTGATATCTCTTTTAACGCATTTTTATGATCGGTTGAAGGAAGGGGGGAACAAGATTTGTATTTATTATTATTTTGAGGCGCTTAAAGGGGCAAGAAAGTGTTTAATTCCAACGGCAGTAAGTAATTTTCATTAAATGTCAATTTGTTATTAATTCAGAGCAACGCTGGAATCAAATGGTGTTCATTAATCACGGTGCCGTCCGGCAGGCTGCTAATTAAAATGTTGGGGGCCAGCTCGTTATTCACTGGCAGACCTGATTGTTAATGTCGACTCATTGTCCTCTTCAACCGCGGTGCCATTTATTTTCTTTGGTTTTTCTTGTACACCCTTGCTAATTATGAAATTGCTTTTTTATTTTTTTTTTTATTCCTTCTGTCAGATTTTAGATTGTGATCAAAGCGCTGTCAAGGTGTAGAAGACGCTGATATGGAGACAGTGCGCCACAAACGTGGTCTTTTCAAGTGCTAATAACAATACGATACAATAAAGAGTATAAAAACAAAATTGAAATAATGAACAAACCGAGTATGATTCACTGGAAAAGCTTCTTTTTATGGCTTTGAGAATTGTTGTTTGCTTGGAAAATACGTTATTTAACAGTCTTGGCTTCTTAAAACACCAGAGGAGACAATCTTGATGTTATAATCTATTATACAAATTTTGCGTCACCAAATCCTTGAGCTTATGTCATAAAATATTCAAATTGGCGGTTTGTATTTATTTATTTGTTTATTTATTTATTTATTTATTCGTGCATGTATTTTTTGTGTTTAATAATTTTTAATACATTTATTTATTTATTTATTTTGTGTTTAATAATTTATAAATACATTTAGTTAGTTTTATATTTATTTATGTATTTATTTATTTCTTCATTTCTGTATTTATTTATTTATGTATTCATTCATATATTTTTTGTGTTTAATAATTTATAAATAAATGTATTTATTTATGTATTTATTTATTTTTAAAATACCTTTAATACCTTTATTTAATACATGTCCGTTTTTTTCTCAATGTATTTATTTATTTATTTGGATATATTTTTAACGCTTTCAACGAAGTCGAACTGCAGCTGGGATGTCTGGACAATTAGTGGGAGGCGTACAAAAAAAAAAAAAAAAAAAAACACAGGTTGACTCCCACACTGGAGGCCCAAGGTCTGTGTCTTTGACTCGTAGCCTTCAGCCAACGATATAACCTGTTTTCCTACTCCTCAATTATGCATGTTATCCACCAGCAGCCATATGTCTCTGTCAATACCTTTTCCTAGCATTCAGCGGTCGTCTGTGTGGGATTTGTGTGCGTTAAATAATGCAGTACTGAAAGGTCAGCGGGGAGACGAGGAGAGGGTCAAAGCTTTGGCGAGTTGCACAAGTGGAGGTGGGCGGGGGTGGGGGGGGGGGGGGGGGGGTTGGAGCCCAAGCTACGAGACGCAGCCGTTAATTTCCAGGTCAGCTCCAATAATGAAATGCATACGGTAAATGTCAAACAGCACCGGGTAATCAGTAATCCGGCTCAGCTGGGAAATAATGAATGGCTTTCTTTAAAAGCCTCAAACCCTCATTGGAGCACACAATTATTTATTTTTTTTTTTTTTGTTGGACAAGTCCTACTCATGCCTCGTCTACACGTTGGACCAAGGCTTTGAGCAAACTACACAAGTGCCTGGTAAAAGTAAAAAAGAAAATAAATGAAACGTAGAACAGACTGGATTATGCAACATTTGGAATTTACTACTAAGTAATTGTTGCCTCAATGAAAAACAGCGTTCCAGACGTGACGTCAGGAATCGTCACCAACTCAAAAACAAGACTTCCTGAATATTCAGCGCGAGTCTTAAAACATAGAATATAGCTATATGTGGTGGAATCTTTGTAAAATACGCTCCGTAGAAGTCATTTGAAGTGATTTTACAAATTATGGACACAACTTGTCTGAAGGCGTCGGTTGTCCTTTAAGCATGTGGCAGTATCGAGCTAAAACTAACTCACATTATCAGGTTCACATGCAAAATATTTCAGAATAAACCAGTGATGAATATGATTCAAATAGTTCTGAAGAAGAAAGCATACATGTTTGCAATCAATTAAAGAATTTATTCTGTGTCATTTTGAGGCATCAGTGTGGGAAATGTCGCACCCAAAAAAGGCAGAAAATGGCGACAAAGCCGTGTAAAGAATTAGCCCGTTTCCACAGGCTGATTAATTCCTTACATGGAGCTTTGTCACCCTCTTCTGCCTCTTTTTGGTCCTACATGACGTTTTCAGACCAAAGTACAGAAAAATGCATTGACGTGAAGGACTGCTACAATGTGTCCTTTTTTCGGTCAGGGGCGTTCCTTCAGTGACGTAACATGAGGACTCGTCACCAACTCAAAAACAAGACTTCCGGAAAATTCAGTGCGAGTTTTAAAACGTAAAATATAGCTATATGCGGTGGAATCTTTCTAAAATACGCTGAGTAGAAGTCATTTGAAGCCATTTTACAAATTATGGACACAACTTATCCAGAGATGTCGGTTGTCCTTTAAACGCAAGCTAAAGGCTAACAGGTGGAAGCAATCAAGGTGGAGCCGACAATGAAACTGGCACAGGAGAAAGGCCAAGTGACCTTCACATGCCGTGTGACAATATTCAAGTCCATCTGAAAAAGCCACCACTAATACTAGCTAATGAGCGGCATTAAAGCCGCTCGTAAATTCACCAAATGTCCCCGCTGCAACCGTGAAAAAGGCCCCATCTACTGTAGCGTCGCAAATCACAGACAACACCTTTAGCGTTTCGCAAACAGTCGCATTCTATAAAACCCGAGCGAGTGTCCGAATGTGATTGGAGGGACGAGTCGGGAGTGAGTAACTGTAAACAAACACATAAATGACATCATCGCTTGAAGTCGACTCGATAACCGTCACCTTGGTTTTGACATCCAAACTTGTTCCGAATGGAGCAAACCAAGCGACGCTTAGCCTGTAAACTATTTAAATGACCGCAAGCACGCTTGGTACATAAGCCCCGAGGGTGGTATTGGCCATCAATTATGTTTTATGCAATAATTTCATCGCATCTGCTGCTGTGCCCAAAGAAGGTCATGGAATGTGTTTTTTCCTATTTCTCTTGAAAGGACAACCGACGTCTCCGGACAAGTTGTGTCCATAATTTGTAAAATGGCTTCAAATGACTTCTACTGAGCGTATTTTACAAAGATTCCACCGCATATAGCTATATTTTACGTTTTAAGACTCGCGCTGAATATTCCGGAAGTTTTGTTTTTGAGTTGGTGACGAGTCCTCACGTTACATCACTGAAGGAACGCCCCTGACCGAAAAAAGGACACATTGTAGCAGTCCTTCCATCACGTCAATGCATTTTGCTGTACCTTGTTTGGTCCAAAAACTTCATGTAGCACCAAAAAGAGGCAGAAGAGGGCGACAAAGCTCCGTGTAAGGAATTAATCAGCCTGTGGAAACAGGCTCTTTTGCCTCTTTTTGTGCTACATTTCCCGCCCCCAGATACTTCAAAATGGCATGGAATAATTTTTTTAATCTATTGCAAACATGTATTCTTTCCTCTTCAGAACTTTTTGAATCATATTCATAACTGGATGAGTAACAAGAAAGCATATTCTCCGAATCTGAAGCCATTGTTTTCATTCTCCAGCAAGGCAAGACGTCTTGGGGTGACACCACGAACAAGGGGGCGGGACCTTCTGAAACTGGCCACTTCCAGGTTTTTTTTGCAGATTTTGGACACTCTAAGTCATTTTTATTGGTGTTTTGCATTTGACTAAAAATATCATACTGCGTGTTTTGGGTATTTTAGATGCTATAATGTTTTTCTGATGTCAGTTAGGAAACAAAAAAGTGATGTCGGTTGTCCTTTAATGGTCTTGAAAGAGAGCAAAGGGAACATATTGGCGGTCTGAGAATAGCCACTTTGAACTGTTCAAATGCTGCGAAATGAAGACACTTTACCTGTTATCAACAAGCATGCGGTGCACATCTCGCTCAGTTTCATTGCCATAAATTATTGAAGTGATTGCGGCGGCGATAACAACAACACCGCAAGCCTTAGTGGAAGATGGAAGCCGTAATGAAAAGGAAAGAGAACTCAAGGTGAGTGTGACTCACAGACTACATTATCTTTTGCTCGCTCCGCTCCAATGTCAGTCGCAAAGAGAGATTCTTCTTTCATCTGTGTGTCCTTGTTCCGTTTTTCCTTCGCATGCGAGTCGGTTTGTACGAACGGCCGGACTTTTTTTGAAAACAACATTTTTGAAAAGAGTTGGGGGGAAAGAGGAAATCAGTTCCTTTGTGGAATTAATGAGGACGCCGATGATTTCTGATGCTAATTTAGCATGCTTAGCAGCACTTGACTTTTGATCCCCATTTACCCTAGCTCGCTCGCTATTTCAGTTGAGCATGGCGGGGGAGAGTGCGTTAACCTTGGAGGGTACACACAAACACACACACACGGAGGAGGATCCAACAGAAACACACTCGTCTTATCCACTTCGAACGCACACACACACACACACACAAGAACCCCCGTGAAGCCGCCCACACAGGCACACAAACATTTATAGACCCCCTTCCTCTGTTTCTTTCCGTTTTATCTTTCCACACGCACACATACATCAACCATGTACGCACATGCAAACAAGGAAAAGAAGCATTTGAAAGGCACACACAAGCACACAAACACCTGAGGCGTTGGAATAAATGCATCTTTAATGATAGAAGATAAGGACTTCCAACCAGGCCCGTAGTCATAGCTCAGTGGTTTGGCTCGCAGCAGAAGGGAGTGTGGGAATGATAAAAAAAACAAGCTAGTGGAAACTTTGGGGGCCTCCAGGAGTCATCCACCCCCCCAAAAAAAAACTAAAAAAAAACAACCAGTCTGTTGGACATTGAAGAAACGCTCAATGCAGCTTTTTTTCAATATGCTGTGAGATGCTAAGCAAAGTCTCTTAAAGGACAACCGACGTCTCCGGACAGGTTGTGTCCATAATTTGTAAAATGGCTTCAAATGACTTCTACTGAGCGTATTTGACAAAGATTCCACCGCACATAGCTATATTTTACGTTTTAAGACTCACGCTGAATATTCCGGAAGTCTTGTTTTTGAGTTGGCGACGAGTCCGTACGTGACGTCACTAAAGGACCACCCTTGACTGTAAAAAAGACGCATTGTAGCGGTCCTTCCATCACGTCAATGTATTTTGTTGTATTTGCTTGGTCTGGGGACCTCGTGTTGCACCCAAAAGCCGCCAGAAGGCCAGAAGAGGGCGTCCAAGCACCATATAAGGAATTTATCAGCCTGTGGAAACGGAGGTGGCCACTGGAGGTCACCATTTTATTCCACTTTTTTTGGGTGAGAGATTTTCCTCTAATGTTGCCTCAAAATGGCACAAATACATTCTTTAATCGATTGCAAACATGTATGCTTTCCTCTTCAGAACTATTTGAATCATATTCATAACTGGATGTGTAACAAGAAAGCATATTCTGCGAAACTGAAGCCATTGCTATGATTCTCCAGCAATGCAAGGTCTTGGCGTGACGTCACGAACTGGGGGCGGGACTTTCTGAAAAAGCCCAATTCGCAGCTCAATTTTTTTGCAGATTTTGGACACTTTAAGTCATTTTTATTGGTGTTTTGCATTTGACTAAGAATATACTGCGTGTTTTGGGTATTTTGGATGCTATAAAACGTTTTTCTGGTGTCAGCTAAAAAACAAAAAAGGGATGTCGGTTCTCCTTTAAAAACAAAAACAACACAACTGCCGTTGCCATTTTGGCGACTTGGAATTGACACAGTCAAATTATTTTGGGGGTGTGCTGTGTCGGTGTTCTTCTCCTTTATTGCTGCAGTTAATGAAATCGCTAATCGCTTTCTTCGGTGACACATTAACAGATGTGTTATTGTGCACGTGCGAGAGAAGGCGCTCACGTGTGAGGTGATGGGATTGATCAAAACGCTTTTGGCGGACTTCTGCGTTATTGTTTGGCGGCTCTTATTGTGTGCGGCTAACATATGTCGGCTCGGGGCCGGCGCTGTTCAGTCTCCTGTAAAATCTGTGATTGACATGCAAGAGTCTGCATTCTTTATTCATTCACTTCTATCCAAACATCGATGGCACGGGGCTGTGTCGTAAGCTAGAGCTTAAATAAATGGCACGACTCTCCCTCAGGCCTCCTGGATGACATTTCCTAGATTTATTATGCATGTGGATGGGCTGCGGGGAATTCAGGTGACACTAGATAATGCCTGTGTTATAATGACGGGGTTTGTATGTCTTACAACAACACAAATGCCCATATGGCATTGGGGGAACTTGACTGTGTTGGTGTTCAATATTCAAGAGCTCCGACTGAGAGAAACACACACGTGCCCTTACATATTTTAACGTTTTAATTTCTTTTTGACCGGTTCCTCTTCTTTTAAGATCGCTCTTTCTCAGAGAGCAAGCATTTCCCAAATATGCTAGCATCGAGGTCAGATAGGTGTTAAAATCAGCAGGTTGCTCGACACATGTTCATTTACAAATTAGAAGATGATGTCCTCTTGTTATTTTGCCAAGACAAAAGGAGAATAATGTATCTCAGACGAGTTCATCAGACTTAGCATTTTAGCTTCTGATTATGTCTTGTTCGTTTTCATTGTAAAATTTTCCATTGAAATGTTCTTATCCATGTAGATTTGATGTCGTCAGGAAGCCTTTGTTTCCAAGCAAATTATTCATGAACGACGCATTAATAGTGTCTTCACAAACGGCCAGTTTAAAAACAAATACTCGCTAGCTAGTTTAGTGGCGTTAGCCAAATTACAAAACTGTTGGGAGAAACAAAAACAGCTGCGACTCTAATCTCGTAAAAGTTATTGATCGTGTAGTGGTAAATTCGCCAGATTTCAGTGCTAGAACAGCTTGAATGTGACAGTAAATGGTTTAAAAAGAAGTGTAATTTACCAGTACCCTAAAATAATGTATCTGGATCCACATGATTTTATTTTGTGCAGCCACTTGATTAAATAAGTTGTATTCAATTCGATCTGACGCACACACAATCGCACACGGACACACACACACAAGCACACACGTTAGTACGTTAGTTTATATTAGTTACATAGCCACATCTGTCAGTGCATCCATCAATGTCTAATTTTTTTGTAACTAAACAAGTGTTGACTAAGAACCCCCATCTGCTATTCATTATTCATGATGTGTATGACTGTTTTGGCCCGCTTTTGGTAATTAGCGTATTTCAAGTTGCTCCTAGTGTTTTAAAGCAAAGCCTCAAGCTGAGCACCGCCATACAGGATAATGGATTTTCAACCCTACTCACACGCCTTCCTTTGTCCATTGGCAGCCTGCAGTGTCACAAATGATAAGCCTCCTATTCACATGGAAAAGAGGCCGTCCTTATGATCCCGCTGTTGGACTTGTCATGAGTGTGGCTCAAAATGCCACACGGAAGTCATTAATCAGCGACAAGCCAGTGTTGCTGTTGGTGGTGATTGCAACTTAAATCCTAGCGAAAAGTTAAGTATGCCTTCTTCGCACTCAGATGTTGTCGACACAGAAATACCAAGAAGCTTTGGAAATTCTGAATGTCAGGCTGAACTTCTTATCTCGTTGTTGCCACTGAATCTTTAACATGACTTCATTTGTTATGATCATGATCTGTATTGCGGATAGTTTACTGGCCTGCATGCAGTCCAGACCTGTTTCATTTTGAAAAAGATCTGGACTAATGGCACATTAAGAAGTACACAATTGGAGAGCTTTCTCATCTGACGTGAATCTGGCATCATTAATTAATAACTTTCACTTTCAAAACATGCTTCAACAACAGATGGCTGTTGGATGATTGGATTGGATTGGATTGGATATGCCTTTATTAGTCTCACAGTGGAGAAATTTACATTTACATTATTTACATTAATTATATATTATTGTAAGTTGTTCTTGTTGCTATTCACGGTTGGTATTCTAGCGTCACAAGCAACGGACAGTTTTCTCGTTCCTTCCTTTCTACAATTTATGTGCTTCTGTGCCGCATTTTCAGCATTTCCACACCCTGCGTTGTACTTTTGTTGGTCCTGCGTTGTTTTTGAGAATATATTTTTCTCAGACATTCTTGTCCTTGTTGACAATTCTTGGATCAACTCCTCTTATCCACTGTGAGACTAAAAAAAAAGGTGAATCTAATGGAATCTAATGAACTCTAATCTAATCTAATCGGACTATTTTAGAACATAACGGCTTGATTGAACTCAGTTTGTGAATGCTAACTACCACCTAGTCACTGTAATGAAAAACTCTCAAATGATGTGGCATTTCAAGGCGACAAAGAAAAGAGACGAATCGTTGCTCAAAATGGTAACGGGACAAAAATGAAAACTCCGTCAAGGGTATTATTGAAGTGAGAAGGAAAGCCATAGATCAAAGCGAGGGACGACCATTTGTTCCTGAGGAATAATAGCTGTGATGTGCGCCAGACCCGCTGACCTGCTGGAAGAATAAAGCCGAGATGCGGTTGCCTAAGAGCAATGACCTTGTACGGATGAAACCTGCCTGAAAACGGGGTGGGGAGACAGGAGATGGATGGCACGAGGGATGCGTGAGCAGGGAGAAACAATAACAATCTATATAAAGGCTGATTCCTGTCTGACACGGCTACTCACTCTAGTGCGAGAGGACTGTTGACAGTTGCCTCTTAAGATCGGACTGAGAAAAGGGATTTTTGGTTTTTTGTTAGGAACGAAGGTTGTCGGGATTACAGTAAAGTCTCGTTATATCGATATTCAAGGGAGTCCGAAAAAATATCGATATAACCGGGACTATCGATATATCCGACCCTGTTTGCATGTAATTTTCTCCGTGCGTGCATAGAAATAGTATCGATATAACCGGGACTATCGATATATCCGATATCGATATAACGAGACTTTACTGTATTTGTAATGTGAGCGACCACTTTGCGTCAGTGTAAGCATTTTCAGAAAATAGAATTGCCGTGTTTAAAGCCCAACAAGCACAGGTTCCCTCCAGTCCAGCTGTGCTGAATTTATGAGTTGCTTATGAGCAAGGCACTATTCAGTGACTCTGCCAAGTATAAAAAATGAAAGAAATCATAGAACCCTTGGTTGAATACGATTTTTCTGTTGATCAAAGTAAAAATTAGATTTTCCTTTTGGTGTATTTTTTTTTTTCTAGTACAGACGCTCCCCAATTTACGAATAAAATACGTTCCGAACGGTCATTCGTAAGGTGAATTCGTTCGTAAGTTGCTTCAGTGCTATATTTTGTATGGAATGCATGTTTAAGGCTTACATAAGTATATTTAAGGTTTATGTAAAAATAATTGTATGGTTTTATTAGTAAGCTTTATTGGTTTGTAATGAACAATATACATTTAATAAAATATACGCTGGATATATGCTTGGGCACTG
This sequence comes from Hippocampus bargibanti, assembly GCF_051943395.1. NCBI lineage: Eukaryota > Metazoa > Chordata > Actinopteri > Syngnathiformes > Syngnathidae > Hippocampus > Hippocampus bargibanti. The sequence continues at coordinate 2,337,647 of NC_142745.1, read as the reverse complement.
TGACGAACTGGGCAGAGGAAGCTGGATGCAGGGTGAATGTTGGGCAAGCTTTCATAGCGCATCACGGTGGTATTAGCGGCAGAAAGAAGTACTACTCGGAAAAAAAGGCTCGCAATAAAAAATCTAATTTACAGCATCTGTGTCCAAACTCTGTCCATCTCTGTCCTTTTTTTGACATACCCGCAAAAATGTTCGTATGTACGGTTGTTCGTAACTCAAATGTTTGTAAGTAGGGGAGCACCTGCACATCACAAGAATGTACAGAGTAGAGCAAAATGAGCTAAACATCAACCACAAGATATCATGTTGATTGCTTATTTTTTCTTTAATTCTTGCTTTTTTTTTGGCTGTTAATGTTTATTTTAAATTATAATCTTTTGCATGTGTAGGAAACGCTGCGTGTCATAACCCGCATCTTTTTTCATGATCAACGAAACCCGCTCGCGTCGCATCTATTTATCCAATTTGTATCAATCTCCATACACGATAGCAAAACGACTTGCTTGGCGTATCATTGTTGTAAATAGGTCAGCAGCTAAAAATATTGGCACTGACGTGCGAATGCCAGAAATGCCTTCTCACTGTGCGGAACTGACAAAAAGACATCTTCCTGCGAAATGATCACCGATGTGGTCGTGCATGTGCAATTTGAATTGCTTTCAAGTGGATTGTAAATAACCTGGGGGAAAATGCTACACGCCTGTAAATGTAGCTGCTGTCAATTCAACAACGCTCTCCGTAATTATCTGCCTTTTGCAATGGCATTAGTCTCGGGCAATTTACTCCATTTATAATCATGTGCCAAATACGACCTTATTTGGGGAGCCCGAAAAATAACTGTAAATGGGAGCGAGGTAACCAACAGTTTCGACAGCGACTTTTCTGTGAAGTGTGAGGGAAACATCCAATGTGAGGGAAAAGTGGCTAGGAACAAATCAAAGAGGGAAAAAAAAGCCATTCAGCCACCTCAGAGATAGGTAACAAAGGGCTTTCCACAAGCTCTGGGCTTCTCAAGAGATAAAAGTCTATCTGAGAGACGGCGTGGCTGACTGGTGTGCATTGTGCTACCAGGGGAGGGTGCAGGCGACGGTGTGAAAGGAGCCATCAAGGTTGAATGGATGAGAAAAGAGGATCTTTGGGAGCAAATGAAAAGGGTTTGGATCAAGCATGCCGTCGCTCTCAATCGGCTGAAATGACAGCGCGGTCGACGGTGCTCTCAACTTTTGGCCACCAACAACTGTGAAATCATAAAGCCTCAGAGGGGATGGAGAAAACGATCTGTGTTTGATATTTTCAAATCCCCCCAAAAAAAGAAAGTTATAATCCTGTGACGCGCTGTATTTTGAGCACGGTGACAAGTACGACTAACTATTTTAGTTGCGGGGAGCCATTTCCCAAAAAAAGGGTGACACAGTCGATTATTTTGCTGTTCCAGAGCTCACTTGAGTTGAGAAAGAAATGTATTCAAATTTGGCTTTCTGATTGAACTGTGGACTAAATACAGTAAAGTCTCGTTATATCGATATCGGATATATCGATAGTCCCGGTTATATCGATACCATTTCTATGCACACACGGAGAAAATTACATGCAAACAGGGTCGGATATATCGATAGTCCGGTTATATCGATATTTTTTCGGACTCCCTTGAATATCGATATAACGAGACTTTACTGTATTTTAACGCTGACATGTAGTAACGACTACAGTTTTTTTTTCTTCCCGAATTTAAGTCACTGTTTACTCGTTGTTTTGTTGCTTTTACATCGAGCTGTTTATATCGATCCCCGGGATTTGAATTTGTGATTCAAATCCTTATTTTGTTTGAAGTCAAGCTCATTTATAATAGCATTCGATACTTGCTTGGATAAAACATTTGTGTTTTGCGAGAGGAAGATTGTGGTATTCTCTTTGGCAACTCCTGGGTTTGATGTTGATAGATTGACTTGTATTTTTCATGTTGTGTTGATTTTCCACCAAGTGTATTCCTGTTAAACTTCAGAAATTAGCCCTGGGGTTTAAAAACAACAAAACAAAGAGAAAGAGAGGCTCACATCTCTCACCGCTCTCTCCCCCGACAAATTGACGTTTTTGTGTTTATTATGTTTGTTAAAGTCATTATAAGTTCCTTGCACGATGGGTCCGAGAGGACAGTCATTTCATCTGTGCTGTATGTCAGGCATATTAGCATAGTTGAGAATAAAGCTGACTCTGACTCTCTCTCTCTCTGACATGCTGAGGTGTAGTCAAAAAAAGGATGGTTTGCGCAATTGTGGATGTGTTATTCGATTCACTGCGAATCAAAGCAATTCGTCTCATTCCTTTTTAATGTGGTACACTCTCTTTGCAAGGAGACATCTGCATGCAGAAAAAGGATGGTGATGTGTTGGTGACCAGTCTTGGTGTGGTCTGCTTGCGTGTCTAATGCCAGGGTTTTTATCATTGTCACTCAAATTGCAGGATCAACAGACTATTGAGTTTTAGGACTACATAAACATTCAATGCAGCGTAAGGAACCAGTCTCTCTTCTTTCATCAGAAAAAAAAAGTTTATTCCTAAATTATACGGGTCTGGAATTATATGAGCTTGAAATGAGGGTGGTTGTCCAAAATAGAACAATACATACATAGATTTATACAGTGCTTTAACAACAGCTGAAGCTGGAACAAATCACTAACGTGGGAAAAAAAAGAGAAATGCTACTCCTTTGCGGGAAGAGCAAAGAGAAAAAAAATATTGGCAGAGGTCTCTGCCAGGGCTTTCTCGGCACTCCAGCAAGAAAAACCAAAACCTGAGCAAATTTGGAAATGTCGGGAATATATGACATCATATTTTCAATTCTCGAATAAATTCGGGAAAGGCAGCAATGAGTTAATTTCACTTGATTTTGCCGATGTAATGTTTGCCTTCATAATTTTCACTGCACTCTCATATAAACCAATAGCACCAATCTCTTGTCTTGATTCTATATTCACCAGCAGGTGGCAAAAGAGGGTGTTCCCTTCATTATGCACACCTGCTGCGCATCTCGATTTGCCATTTAGTGAAGGACTGTCAAGCTTTTGTCATATTATTCTTCAGCTTGTTCATGACTCTGGAGAAGTTCTTTCTGATTCCTGCCGCGTAGTTTCTGGGCTTGTTTTTACCTAGTGATGATGTTTTGGTTGTGTAGTGTAAATGTCGTCTCAGGTTGTCTTATTTTGACGACAAGCTATTTGCATGATATGTTCCTTCTCTTTCGTAAGCATTTTTGGTTGGATTCGTTTTGGATTCTAAAATCTTTATTTTTGTTTAATCAATGAGTCCACATTTTTAGGATCCGATTGTGTTCCGGAACCACCCACTCCCGAAGCATTACAGCGCTGCCTCAATCGACTGTAACCCACTCAGTGTAACAAAGCATGACACCGAGAATGGATGCATTTGTCATCGAGACAATTTTAAGCCACACGTGACCTCGCAAACCTCTGGCAGGTGAACTTTAATCAGGAGCGGTGATTCACTACTTGTGTCTCCCCTCGGCCATTCCTCCATCTCCAGATGCCAGGTGGTGTCACGGCTGTCTGCCGGAATGCAAATTTCTCCCCAACAAGCTTCAACTCTTACAGTTCTCTCATTTGTCACAGGATATGTTGATTACTCACAGTCCAAAATTAGGCTCGTAACAAGACATCCTGGCGACGCGACGAATCCACCTGCCGCCCGCCTCGTCATCCCTTGTTTCCAATCTGCGTGTGTCCACCCACCCCATGAGGCGATGTCACTCGCTCGCTCAATGTCCTTCACACTTTTTGGATTGTGTTCTTCAGAGACATTTGAATGGGCTGAATGTTAGCAGATACGTCATCCATCTCGAGCTAAAAATCATGTCTTCACCAAAATTCATCCCGTAGTGATCGAGTGGATTTTTTAGCAGCTGTCAGGGCCCGCCCACAAAGACAGAAGACGCCACAGTACAGACCACGGTTCGGGAACGTATGGCTCACGAGCCATATATGGCGAGATACAGTAAAGTCTCGTTATATCGATATTCAAGGGAGTCCAAAAAAATATCGATATAACCGGGACTATCGATATATCCGACCCTGTTTGCATGTAATTTTCTCCGTGCGTGCATAGAAATAGTATCGATATAACCGGGACTATCGATATATCCGATATCAATATAATGAGACTTTACTGTACCTTCGTTTGTAAGGTGAATTTGTTCGGAAAGTTGCTTCAGTGCTATATTTTGTATGGAATGTATATTGAAGTCAAACACTGAACGGGGAAATATAAAACAAACGCTCTAACTGTCGTAAAATCAATTCACACCTACTGTGGTACGACGACATACATTATTGGGTCTTCAGTAAGCCATGACTGAAGCTGCTGGCACGTAATTACTGAACCACTGAACGTGCCAGCAGCCATTACTACTTTTTGTTATGCATCGCTATTCGCCTCCTTCTCGGAGCCTCAACTTGGAAGAGGGATTTCTTGCCCGCCCACACACGCTACACAGCCAATCGTAAGCGAGCTCGGCCAGAAAAAGGCGTGCAATACAAAATCTAACATACAGCCTCTCTGTCCAAACATTTTTCGACAGACTGTACCCGCAAAAATGTTCGTATGTACTGTTATTTGTTACTTGAATGTTCATACGTTGGGGAACGTCTGTAGGTTCCCAGATGGCACGCTAATATTGCAGCGGTGTTGTTTGAACTCATCATAATAAAAGGAAATCATTGGCGTCTATTGTTTGCGAGTTATAACCTCGAAACATATCGTGCACAGCATCTTCACGAAAAAAAACACTAGTGTACGACTCTTTGGTCACCTTGTTCGAAAAGGCAAACAAAGTCACGCCTGTAGCGAGATGGAAGACGGTAAGCATTTCCATGCATGTTTTGCGTATTCACTGACCGCAAGGAGAGGTCAAGGGACAATGATTGCATGGCAGTTCATTTGAGAAGCAATTATTAATATCATTCCCATGGAGGAACGATCAGCATGACGGTTTGGGGAATCAACTCATGCCTTGGCTGGTTTGAGAAAATAAATGCAAATGTCGTGCTTTATTTCAGTAGATTGTCATCAGAGTACAAAACGGATTGCGGTGGGCGCATAATCATCTAATAGATTCTTATGTATGAGTGGAGTTCAATGTCATCACTTTGTTGAATGATGTAGACTGTAAGAGGGAGTGGGGGATGAGCAGAGGAGAGAAAGGACTAAAATACAAACAGTATGACCTCAAACAACTTTTAAATAAATCAACATTTAGAGCAGTGTTTTATTTGAAATGGCCACGGACTTGGATTTATGATGATGGCGGGCTCGGTCGGCGTACACTGTAATGAATGCACAGCCAGCGTGTCCATTCTCACTCACGGCGGAAGGGCAGCCGCCACGCATGACAGTTGGAAAAGACAACACCGTCGTCGCCACTTTCATTTCCCCTTTCTCTCCACCCCCACTGCGGTAATGGTTTCTTTGACCTCTGTCTCCCCATTACTGTACGCTTCACCCAACATCAACCGTCAGACGACATTACTCATCAACACGTAGCCGACATTGTCCGGCAACGTCTCTGCTGCCGCCCGATGCCGGCCACATCCTCTGATGACAGTCGACATCTGTACGATCGTAAAGATGAACGCGACTGTGTTTCGAATGGTTTTCATGACCCTGATGGTGACCCTTACTCAGAATCAGAATCAGAATCAGAATACCTTTATTCGTCCCGCAATGGGGAAATTTGCAGTCCACAGCAGCAATTGAAGAGGGATGGGGTTGGGGTGGGAGTGAAAGGATAGAAAACAAGATATTCAAGCATAACAAAATAAAAATGTCAACTGTATACTGTGCAAATGTAAAAAACTGATGTTTTTGTGAAAACCTGCCTGAAAAAGTGGTTTTGAAATGCACTTGAAGCACCAATGACCAAAGTGATTCAGCGTGTAGGATATAATTTCTCCACTGCGAGACTCATAAAGGCTAATCCAATCCAATACTTACTGAAATGCTTGTCTATCCGAGATGGGCAGAGAAATTTAACAACCTCCAAGGTATTATGCACCAATCATCACAATTTGTAATCTGATAATCTTATAAACTGTCCACTGTTGTAACCGCAGCCCCTGAAAGGGTTAAATATCAAAAGTCTACACCGTGACAAGTTCTGAATGTGTCTTTTTTTTTACAGTAAACTTCAACTGAATTTGTAGTTAACTCATTGACTGCCAAATGATGTGCAAAAACTTGTCCACTCCAGTGTCAGGGTTTTTGTCATTTTCACTGAAATTGCAAGACCCACAGAATATTGAGTTTTAGGACTACATAAACATTCAATTCAGCGTAAAAAACCTTACTCTCTTCTTTCATTAGAAAAAAAAGAGTTAATTTCTAAATTATATTAATGTGGAGTTATATGAGCTTGAAATGGGGCTGGCTGTCCAAAATACAATGCATTACATACATATTGGTTTATATAGTGCTTAAACTGGAACAAAGCACTAACATGGAAAAAAAGGAAATACTGCCCCCTTGTGGAAAAGGAAAAAAAAACATTGACAGAGGCCAGTGCTTTATCGGCATCCAAGCATGACAAAACAAAAACCAAACACATTTGAGAATGGTGCTCTACGCCATATTTTCAATTCCTGAATAAATTCGTGAATGGCAGTGAATAAGTTAAAAAACATCTTTGTCTCTTTTTTGGGGAGAATTGTCAATCCAAAGTGCGACATGTGGAGTAGGCTGAGTTGAGTTGGTTACTTCACATAAGATGTGCATATTAAAAAATTGCATGCAAATCAAAGCCAAAAAACAACAAAAAAAGGAAATACTTCATTCACGAGTCAAGGCAAAAGGGGTTTGATTGACTGCTTGCTAAAATATGTCAGAATGGTTCAAAGGAAAACAGCAGCGGTTGACAGTCTAAAAAGCATTGTCAAGAAGGTGCGTAAATCTTGCGAGTGTCATCAGCAACAACCTCGAGCGGGCAGGAGTGAAGGTCATGAGCATGAATAAAAGTGCAGATACAATACAAGAAGAGAAAAACATTTATTAAGGCTGGGATTTGTCAAAAATACATAGACTCGTGTAAAAAAAAAAAATCTGGGAGATTTATAGACTGATGAAAAAAAGGATTAACCTTTAACCAAGTGATGGAAAGGCTAAGGCAGGATGTGCTCATGATCCCCAACATACAAGCTCAACGGTGTAACTACCGTGGCTTTGGCTTGCGCGGCTTCGGCGATGAACAGCGTCGCTAATCTGCAATGATGAACCACATGATGGAAAGAGCAAAATATAGACTGAAACCCGAAATGTTGTCTACCCGTGTGATTGTGCGATGCTTGTTCATCTCTGTGTGGGCCCTGTGATTGCATGGCAAACGGTTCATGGTGTTCCCAGCCTACTGCCAGAATATGGCTGGGGTAGCTCCAGCAAGCCAGGTGACCCTTGTGAGGATAAAGCAGTTCAGAAAAAATAACCCCGTCCCATCCAAACAAAGACACCGAAAGCGGGTGTATATAAACCCGCTAAAAGTATCGCAATAATTAGCTAGAGACAGCAGTTAGTGCCAAAAAATGGCCTCATTTCTGGCCTATCACGAAAAAAACAATTTACACCATTTTCTAAAATGTATTTATTTATTTATTTATTTACTTTTCTGTTTATTTATGTATTTATATTTATCAATGTATCAATGTATTTATTCATTTATTATTATTTATTTATTTGTGTATTTATTTATTTGTATATCTATTTGTGTATATTTATATATTTATTTATTTGTATATTTATCTATTTGCGTATATTTATGTATTTATTTATTTCGTATTTCTTCTTATTTATGTATTTATTTATTTACGTACTTTTATGCTTATTTATGTATTTATATTTATCAATTTATCAATATATTTATTCATTTTTTATTTTTATGTATTTATGTATTTATTTATTTATTTATTCATTCATTTATTTATTTGTGTATATGTGGATTTATTTATTTGTATATTTCTCTATTTATGTATATTTATATACTTATTTATTTCGTATTTTTTCATGTGTTTATTTATTTATTTAACACCTAGAAGTGTTGCTCAGTTAGTTGGGTTATTACATACTGTCGGGGATGAAAATCCATCGTCCATGAATTGTTTGTCAGGGTGACAGTTGTCAACATTACCAACACGCTCAGCTTGCAGTAATCGTAGCAATTACCTTCCAAACTCAATTAATAAGCATTATGAAAACATTATCACGACTGTTACAGAGGCTTATCAGACCTTGCCAGGCTCCTCTCTCTCTATCATCCCTTTTTTAACAGACGCCGAGTCAATAATTTGGTTAAGCCGTGCAACATTACTAGTGTGTGTTTGTGGGTCGGCCTGTGTGGGGTTTAAAAGTATGCCAAACGAACCTGCTCTATTTGAATTCAATTAGTTAAAAAAAAAAACATTAAAAAGGTTGTGACACTATGCTGTCGGGGTTTTGAGCCTCCCTTGTAACAATTCATGTATTTCAACTAATATTGGATTGGATTTGCCTTAATTAGTCTTGCAGTGGAGAAAGTTACAATTCACAGCAGCAAAGTGATGAAAGGAATGAAAGTAGAAAAAGAAATTATACACATATATATATATATATATATATATATATATATATATATATATATATATATATATATATATATATATATATATGTCCGGGGACGTCGGTTGTCCTTTAACAATTCTGTAGCCGTTGAGGAAGGAGCACACACGACTGAATGTGGAGACGTGTTTATTCCAACGGCTAACAAGTGGATCTGACTTGAACATGGGGAAAATGCTGTAAAATAATCTTAACATAACCACGCCCTTTGCTGTACACCTGCTGGGTGAGATACATGGTCTTAGTGCCCGCCACAATTCAAGGATTTTTCAAAACATGTCGTCTTTACAACACTTTGGTACTCATCCTGTCTCATGTATGTTCTGCAACTTGTGCATAGATTGTGCAAATGAGTTTGGACATCGTTTGTATTGTAGTCTAGTCACGGGCAGTACGAAGGGAGCTCGTAGACAAGAGTTCAGCATCCTGACAGCCTGATAAATGAAGCTGTTTGACAGCTTTGAGGGCCAAGCCCAAAGGCTCCGGCACCTCATCCCCAAAGGCAGGAAGCTGAAGTGAGAAGTCGGGCCGTGTCGCCAACTCTGTGCGTGAGGCGGATGAAATAAATGTCTGTTATTTGAGGGCTGAGAGGCACCGAGGATTTTTGATTCGCCAAGCGTTGCGGAGTCTTCTGGCAGGAGGAACGCGGCGGGTGCCACTGAAGCTTTTGTTCAGGAAGTAGAGAAAAATTGGTGCTGACACGAAAATGATGAGTCAGTATCAACTACTTGGTTTCTAAATACCACACTGACATCGTAACGTGCGATCAAAACAGTCTTTTTAAAAAAATGTCAAGAGTATCAATGTATTTATTTATTTATTTATATATATTTATTTCCAGTGAGAACCAAATTCCATGTCAAGTTCAAGTGAAAAATCGCAATGTATTCAAAAAAAGTATATGAGTATATATATATATATATATATATATATATATATTATTTATTATTTCATATACATATATATTCATATATTATATAAGCGCTTTGTTATAGCTTCTTCTGTTGTTAAAATGCTGTACAGTATACAGTATATATATATATATTTACTATATATATATAATATATTTTGTATAATAATAATAATCATCATCCTCATCATCACCATCATAATCATAATCATAATCTCTCTGTGTCTTTGTGTTGTCATATTATTTGTTTTTAATTGTAATTTCTTTTGTTGTTTTTTTTTTTTACTTCAAGACGGCGCCACGAGAGTGGCTGCCTTTCCAGCAACTCCTGTATTTATTTTTTCTACTTCTTTCTTTCCTTTCCTTTCCTCTTCCTTTCATGACTTTACTGCTGTGACATGTAAATTTCTCCACTGCGAGATGAATAAAGGTACATCCAATCCAATCATAATCATAATTGTAATACATTTTATTTGAAAGCACTCTTCATCATACCCAGACACTTTAAAAAAATTGAAAAACTAAATAAAATGTACACCTGAAGGCAAGCATACATAATTGACATAACATATTGTATGTATTATTTATGTATTTTTTCTTTTTTTTGCATACTGAGCTTTCAGTAAAATAAGCAAGAGGTCAAGAATGACAGTCCAACTTGTGTTCATTTCACATGTTCACATTTACACTTTCCAATTAAAGTTGAACTAACCAAATTGACTCATGATGCAGATGATGATGCAAAAAGAAATTCTACGAGATCTTTTATGACGACATGACATGATACTTAGAATGAAGGACTGCAGAGAATGCCAAACCCCCCCTTCCCCTTGTGGTAAATGGCTTGTGACGAATATCGAGTGCTGAATTCCGGGACACCCGACAATAATGAGTTCTGCACTCTGATTCGTACCACACAAGGCGACAGCAAGCTAAGAAACAATATGGTTTGAAGTTTACGTCGGATCTCAGCTTTTTCTTTTTTTAGATTCCAAAATGGCAATATTCTTTCCTCGTGACATGATGGAAAGCTCTCTCGCAATTTGAATTATCTATCAAAATAATTCTCAGCGCTCTCATCCCCAAAAAAATCTCTCCCACCCGTGGATGGTGTTCATTGCAACTGTTTGACGACCTCAGTTACATCCAACAGGTGCCATCAGTTCTATCTGGCAGGCCTTTGACAACAGTTTTCATCTTCCTCTTCTCATATTGATGAGTTAATGTGCTCTTTTTAAGCGTTTCATCTGAGGCCGTCGCACGGCAAAGTGAAACTCCCCCAGGGCTTTAATGGCCTGTTGTACAGCGCAGAGTCAATCTGAGCCCAGACTGATAGATAAATCACAGCAAGGGAGAGATAGATGTGGGATGAAGATGGGCTAAATGCTGCAGGTGTACTTGTCATGATCCACTTTTCTCCAACCTCGGTTTGTGCAATAATTCAGCCGAGACGAGAGTGGAGGAGGAATTCCACTTCTCAACTTTCCCTCTCACTCTCAGAAGAAAAGATAACCAGATTGAATTTTGACATGATGGCCACTCCATTCGGCAAAGAAATTGACTCGAACATCTTCATTTCCTATCTCGTTGGCTTTTAGACCCCCATCATATATGTGACTAAATGAATCTACATCCTTGAATGTGGCAGTCGACCAAGATGTTTGCTATATAAGGCACTCTGTCCCCATATCTGATGATTAATTCGTTGGAAGTGTTATCAGCGCATTGGACAACACTTTCAATCAATCTTATTTTGATTTTAAAGGTGTTGATCTTCTTCAATTTTGATAAATATGAAGACTCGTACCACAAAAGCGACCTTATAAAATATCAGTGTATGAAATAGCGTCTGCCCGGGGTGTACAACTTTTACGTCGGGCGTACAACTTCCAAAACGTCTCGGCCCAGGTGGCCGACAACTTCTTCAAGAAAAAAAAGCAATTTTTTTCAAATCAAACATTTGTTTTATTCAATAAAGCAAAATCTACAAGGACACAAGCCACGTGGACTCCTCTTTCTGAGCGGCTTTCAAAACTCTCAAGTACACTTTTCAGTCGCGGTGTCGTTCAAAGCACGAAACAAGCTTCTGATTGGCTGCCGGTGCAGAGTACGCAAATTCCCAAACGAACGTTAGTTTGTCAATATGCATACTCGGCACCGGTAGCCAATCAGAAGTCTGTTACGTGCTTCGGGACTACACCGCGACTGAAAAGTGTACTTGAGAGTTTTGAAAGGCGCTTAGGAAGAGGAGTCCAGGTGGCTTTTAGCAGACAATGCAACGCAAACATTGCATTGTGCACCATGATGACGAATGACAACTGGAGCAAAATCTTCTGCAAAGGATATTTACCATAAATCAGGCAAGGGAGCATATGTGGTAGGTACTTCCTTAATTTAAAAAAATCATTTATACTTCGCAACAATGTTGTTGGTTTTTTTTTTGGGGGGGGAATTAATCGTCTTATTGTGTTTTAAGTAGGCAACTTTTATGGCCGGGCAGCAACTTTTCAGAGTTGTCTGCCCGGGTGTCCGCTAACTTTTTGTCATGAGTTTCAGACACTGAAAGTATAGCTGCCAAAATCCACTCATGTTCCCCTCCTTTAACAAACCTGATTCTAATGATTATTTCAAGATCATTTGATCAGCTCCTAATCATTTGTGTCAGGTGAGCTGGAGGAGGCAGATTTGTAAAACAGGCTAGGTAGGGTCCTTTGACAACTGGAGTTTTGCACCCTTGATATAGCACCCCTGTTTTTGGAGCACAGAGTACGTTTTTATTTATATGGACATTAATATTCTGATAGAACTCAAATTAAGATAATAACCCACATTTGTCATTGCCGTATCAAAGGCATTTTTTATTCTGCCGGCTTTGTTCTAATTTAGGTCGTATTCTTAATCAGACGCGATCACAGAAAAAAATGTTCAACACGTCTTGCCTGTTGTACCGCAATGTGTTTTTGTCACTTGGTGGCATTTATCACAGATTTGTGTGGATCATGTTCTCCTCTTTGAACATCAATGTTTTTTTACATATTTATCTATCCCCGGTGCTTTGGATCTTCAAATTAGTCACATCATTTCTCTGTAGTAATGACTGTCTGCTGTGTTGTTTATTGTTCATAAAGTCGATGTTTTGCCAAGACATAATTTGGGCAAATTAGTTTGAATCCTGCATTTTCAGGCTGTTAAGCCATTAGCTAGCTAGCTTTCTAGCCAAGTTACTTCTGGGTTGAGTGACCGCTGGCGCGTGTGGCCGCCGCTGCTCACCCACAGAAAAACATATCCTGTGACTGCAAAGTGACCTTGGGAGTTTTGAAAGGCGCTGATAAATGAAATGGATTATTATTTATTATTATTACCGTAGGCCAGGGGTGTCAAACTTACATTTGGCGCTCCATAAAATGATTTTGCAGGCCAGAGTCTTGAGTTTGATACCCGTGCCAATGCAAATCATTTCCATGAGTTTTATGAAACCGTTTTTAGTCCAGATACATTTTCTTCATAAAACCTTCGCATATACTCAAACTTGGATCTGACACTGAAAAGCTCCGGTGTGGCGACTATGTCTGAAAGGCAGCAGCATAAACCACAACGATTTTTATGTCACATCGCCAAATTTGATGATTTGGAGCGTTGCTGCATTGGCTTAAATGTGACAAAGTCCTTTTCCGGTGTATAAGCCGCACTGGAGTATAAGGCGCACCCCCAATAAATGGTGTCTTTTCAAACGTTTTCCATATATAAGTCTGTGTAAGCTCTCAGTCGTACAGGAATGGTCCATCGGTGAAAATGTTTCTTCAGCCGTCATCTGTACTTCTTTGAAGGTGTCGGACGTCTGGAATTTGGATCGTTCGTACAATAGACTGCTTAGGCAACATAGGCTTAGTTATGCTGATGAGGTGATACCAGAGCATATTGGGCAATCAGGCCAGTCGTCGATCAGTCAGGACAATAGAAGCAATCAGTGAAGCCGCAGGGATTAGTCCTTTTCTCCCCCCAACCTGAGAGCAGGGACCAACCATAACAGAGTCCGGCAACGCCACGTCTGGACAGTAGGGATATATATATAGGGCCGAAACTACCAGTAAGACTTTAGTTTGCTGACAAAGCTTCTTGGATAAGAAGCGAAACGTCCGACACATTCAAAGAAGTACAGATGACGGTTGAAGAAACCTTTTCATCGATGTTCCATATATAAGGCACACCGGACTATTAACCGCACGTTCAATGAATGAAAAAAGTTTTCCAAATATAATACTGGAATATATAATACAGGAATATTGCAAATCTCCCCATTGTGGGACGAATAAAGGTTTTCTGATTCTGATTCTGATTAAAGTTTTCCAAATACAGTAAAGTCTCGTTATATCGATATTCTCGGGAGTTGGAAAAAATATCGATATAACCGGACTATCGATATGTAAATTTTCTCCTTGCATTCATAGAAATAGTATCGTAATAAGCAGTACTATCGATATAACCGATATCGAGGCTGTAGAGGCTGGGGTTACGCACTACTTCTTCTACAGGAGTCTGCAGCTTGTAACAGGAGTTGCCAGACCTGTTGTGGCTCAATATTACATCACATCATATAAGGCACCCCTGCTTCTAAGGTGCAGGGTCATCTTTTCAAGAAAATCAAGGCTTTTAGTTGTGCCTTATACATCTGAAAATACAGTACTTTAAATCTACCAAATGTATTAATTTGGATGAATTTATTGCAACGTCGTTGCTTCTTAATTTCACAGTGACGCATTTTCAGTGACTTTACTCCTACTCTGTTGACGCAGCACTTTAGAAATCCAGCATTTGTCAAGTTTGATCATTCGGTTCTTGGAATCCAGACTCGACGAAAGGCACGTGTGTGCTGAGCAAAGTCTTCAAGAGCAAACACATGCAGCAAACCGCTGCTGCTGCATCGGGCGATAATCTCAAATGGATCCGACGTTTTTATCAGATGTGGAGTTGAATTCATTCATTTTTAAATGTAGAGGTGGGAGAAGGCAGTTGTGGAGGAAAAGAGAAAAGAACGACCCAGTTTTTGGCTGACATTTGGTTTGTGGGGTAAAAATGGTAGTAGTTTCTATATTATTGTATTTCTGCGATTGGTAGCATAAAGTGCCGTGCCAACTATGAAACAAGGTCTTCGCGAGGAGAAAATTAGCAAGGGACCCGTGTGTTCTCGCCAACTCCACCTCCACCTCCACTTGGATGTTATCTGAACCCTAAAGCGTTTTGGGAGCTTTGGCTCACAAAGACAATTCTCTTACGGCTTGATCTCATCAGTTTCTCAGTGATGGCTCCCTCAGCCACAGTTGTGGTGCCGCAACTTGTGTCAACGCACCGTGAGTGGGCAGGTTCTTTATTTAGTTTTATTTAATTATTTTGTCATCATCATAAAAGCGTTTGCCGTGTGTCCTTTGCTCCCTTTCTTGCTTCTTTGCTCCCACTCGTTTTTTTTTTCTTGTTCTATCCTCTCTATTGCGCTCTGTTTGGTGTTTATTTTTTTTTTTTAAATCAGAGCTTTCACAAGGCCGAATAGCTCTTTTAAATTCTTTTAAAATGTTTTGATATTCTCTCTGCATTGGACTCGCTATCTACTGAGTCATTATATTTATTTAAAAATATTGATTTATTTATTCATGTATTTATTTATGTACTCATTTACCTATTTTTATTTATGTATTTATTTCAGAATATATTTATTTCTTTACTTACATATTTATTTATTTATTTATTTATTTATTTATTTATTTATTTATGTACCCATTTTTATTTCTGTATTTATTTCAGAATGTATTTATTTACCTACATACCTGTTTATTTATTTATTTATTTATTTATTTATTTATTTATGTGCCCATTTACCCATTTTTATGGATGTATTTATTTCAGAATGTATTTATTTATTTACTTACATACCTATTCATTTATGTATTTATTGATTTTTATTTACCCATTTTTATTTATGTATTTATTTATCTACACATATTTATTTATTTATTTATTCATTTATTTAGTTTTCCCAAGTAGTGAAACTTTGCAAACATCTCCTCTATGCCCTGTACGGCACATATTGCTAAATTGAAATTTCTTTTCAATCGCTAAGCAGTGTGACTCGGAAGTGGACCCTGTTTTCTCCTCGACCTAACAACAATATCAGCAAAACATGGCGTACTGACGAGAGAACCTGACGTCGCGCCCAAAGGGGCAAAGGGAGTTGCTAACTCTTGCAGGAAAAGTGAGAAGAGAAAGAAGACGACACAAGTGTCAGTAAAGATAAAGACCAGGAACTCACACTTGATCGCAGGGCATCCATGGTGAAAATTGACGGCGGCTTCCATCCAACTGCACAAAAATGTGATCCTTTGACACTTTTTTTCATTACAGTAAACAAATGTAGCGTGGTGATTAAGTTCTCCCCCATGAGTAGGAAAAAAGTGACAACAACAACCTACAATGCAATGCATGTGACACAGTTTGTTGTTTGGAAGCAGGTGACTACGGCACAGCGATGTGGAAATAATGGATGCATGGCATTTGCATAAATATCACTGAGGGTGTCAAACATTATCAACAAAATTCTTATTAGCGGCAAAACTGCAGACATGGATTATTTGTAATGTAATGCGTGTGGCAATCAGTCACAGCCAAATACACCCCCAGTCCTCCCGACGCACAATTTCCACCCACCCTGAAAGATAGGACCACGGCCACTCGCGACTCATGAATATTCATAACTCCTTTGGTAATGGCCATTTATATAATCAGCAGAGATGGGGTTGGCGATGGATCCGGGTTAATTATCAAGAGCAGTTTAAATTGCATTCTTTTCTGCACTGATGCGCGAGCGAATTACTTTTGCTATGTCTGTGCGAGCGAGCGAACGAGCGAGAGAGGGGACGGCTGATAAGATGTGGGTGGATGACACAAGGGGGACGTCAGGCATTCTTCTTAGTTGACCCAGTGGATTTGGAGGCAGGAAGGAATGTTTTTGCTGCCTCCGGGACTTGTCTGGTTATAAATATGAGAGCCAAGCTCAAGCGGGCAACTGGGCCTGCAGAACGAAAGATAGACGGAAAGCCTGTTCCTAATCCTTCCGTGGGTATGACCCTCTTCACCCGAATATTGTGAGGAAGGCTTCGGCATTTCCTCGCCAGCGCTTGAGTCCCTTCGCGGGGGGTGCCAGCCAGGTCCCCTTGTAATTGTGTAAGAGGATGAGGATTCAGCTCTTAGGTTGGGCTTTACGGGAATGAGGAAACCTTTTTTTAAAGATGATAAATAAACGAGCTATAATCGTACATACTGTACGTATTAGGTACGTATTAGGCTACACTAAATCACAAAAAGGGACATTAAAAATGTTTTTTTTATGTTCTATATCAATGTCTGAAAATCATGACAAAAAGTTAGCGGACACCCTGGCAGGCAACTCTGAAAAGTTGCCTGTCAGGCCATAAAGTTGCCTGCGCCATTTTCACAACTTCAAACACAATCGAATGACTAATCGCAAAAGAAAACAAACCAAAAAAAAACATTGTTGCCAAACAAACGTTCGTTTGGCAATTTGCATACTTGGCACGGCAGCCAATCAGAAGCTTGTTTCGTGCTTCGGACTATACCGTGCCTGAAAAGTGTACTTGAGAGTTTTTAAAGAGGAGGCTACGTGCATTTTTTTGTTTCCTAACTGACATCGGCACATTTTATAGCATCTAAAATACCCAAAACATGCAGGCTGATATTTTTACTCACATGCAAAACACCAATAAAAATGACTTCAAGTGTGCTAAATCTGCAAAAAAAAATTGCTGCGAATTGGGTATTTTCAGAAAGTCCCGCCCCCAGTTCGTGACGTCATGCCAAGACGTCTTGCCTTGCTCGAGAATCAAAACAATGGCTTCAGATTCGGAGAAGATGCTTTCTTGTTCCGCATCCAGTTATGAATATGATTCAAATAGTTCTGAAGAGGAAAGCATACATGTTTGCAATCAATTAAAGAAGTTCTTCCAGGTCATTTTGAGGCTTCAAGACTAATGTGTAGTATCTCAGAAAATGCAGAAGATGGCGCCAGAGCTCCGTTGGAAATGGGCTGATTTGTCTGCTGGGAATTTGTGTCACCGGATATCAAATAGTAGTCTTGGTGCAGCACACAACGATTCACCATCGCGTTATTTATGTTTTCCTTCTAATTTAGCCATCAACACGCAGTTTTCAGACCAAACAAAGTACCGCAAAATACATTGTGTGTCGCTTTCTCGGTCAGGGACGTTCCCTCGGTCAGGACTTGTCACCAACTCAAAAACAAGACTTCCTCTTAAAATGTAAAATGTAGCTATATGCGGCGGAATCTTTGTAAAATACGCTCAGTAGAAGTCATTTGAAGTGATTTTACAAATTATGGACACAACTTGTCCAGCGGCGTCGGTTGTCCTTTAAGTTGCTAGTCAGATGCTAAAGAGACAAAAAAAAAAAAAAAAACCAACCCGATAACGCTGCTTCTGCCTTGTCTTTCTAAAGAAATTTGCCATGTCTTCCTCTTGGGGCATCCGTCACCCAACCCCCTCGTCTCCGTAAAGCATTCATATTTCCAGCCTCGTGCCCCCCTCCCCAAAAAAAAAGAATGGCCTGTCATTTCTGTTGTTATATTCAATCCCATCCACTTGAACATGCATCGACAGGGACCCGTTGGGATGAGAGTGTCATTCATCACGCTTGGGCTGCTGTTGTTGCCGCGCGTGGCGGCTTGTGTGTGTGAGCGCGCTGCAGCGGCCCAGATTTGTCTTCAAGACGCCAAGGAAAGATGATGGGAGAGCAACGTGATCGGCAAAGCAATAGAGCATTTAAGCTTGCATCAGACAGCGTGAGATTATGATCCCCCCCCCTTACATCCCCCATTTCTTTTGTCGATTTGAAACAGGAGCGGAAGACAGCTGTAACCCTCTTGTCTTTTGAGCCCCTTACCTCCTCATCTCTATCTCACCCCACCGAGCTTCAATATTGCCAATTTTAGGGTCAGAGTAGGACTTGGTGCGCAATAAAGCGGATGAAGGGTCACAGCGTCTGCCTGTAAATCCCACTGTGCATTTTCATTTCTGTGTAATCGTTTAAAGGACAACCGGCGCCCTCGGACAAATTGTGTCCATAATTTGTTAAATGGCTTCAAATGACTTCTACTGAGCGTATTTTACAAAGATTCCACAGCATATAGTTATATTTTTGTATTGTATTGAGTTTTTTGTTGTTTTGACTTCAAGATGGCGCCGCAAGAATGGCTGCCTTTACAGCAGTTCCTGTGTTTTTCTTCCCCGCTTGTTTCTTTCCTTTCCTCTTCCTTTCATAACTTTGTTGCTGTGAAATTTAAATTTCTCGTCATTCCTCGTCAGTGGCTGAATGAGTTTGTATTTATTTATTTATTATTTTGTTTTATTTTAATGTTTTTAATTTGTATTTTTTAATTGTATACTTATTATTATTATTATTTGTATTTTTATTTGTATTATTTATTTATTTATTTATTTATTTATGTTTTTGTTTTTTCTTTAAATGTTTTTAATTTTGTAATTTTTAATTGTATACTTTTTATGATTATTATTATTTGTATTTTTAAATTGTATGGTTTATTGTTGTACTTTTATTTATTTATTTATTTGTGTTTTTTTATTTTAACGTTTTTAATTTGTAATTTTTAATTGCATACTTTGTATTATTATTATTATTATTATTATTATTATTATTATTATTATTGTTTGCATTTTTTATTTGTATTGTTTACTTGTATGTATTTATGTATTTATGTATGTATTTATTTATTTATTTATTGTAACTGGAATTTAAAGCATCTCTAAATTATGTCCACCCTTGATCAGGGAAACCCGAGCGTCAGCCAAAAGGGAAAATCTCCTTTCCCAAGTCTCCATCCCCTTCTGGGGATGCCAAGCGCCAACAGTTACGCACCTTTATTTGACTTATATTTCCCTTTAATGTATTAGTGGGCACATAGCTGTGAAATATTTACATTATTCTAGACACAGACGAAGGGAGTTTGCAAAGTGCCGGCAATCTAAAAACTATAAAGAGCAGTCTATCTCTTTATCGCTGCAATTTTATGAAATGACTTGAGGCAGGAGATGATTTTATTGCTGGATTGTGGAGAGTCCTCTGCTTTCTTGGCACGTTTTTTTTTTTTTTTTTTTTTGAAGCCCTTTAACTCGACAGCTTTTATGAAGTGTTTTTTAATACTGAGCAACGTTGAAGGCACAGACCTTTCAGAATAAGTCACGCTGTCGCATTCTGGCCCCAACAAATAATGTGTTCACTGATTTCACATCGTAAGGGCAAACCTACAGTATATGAAACGGTCCAATCCACTAAATCTAAAATGAAAGGTTTTTCTTTTGTCATTGCAACTGCATCTAAGGGTCCACATAACCACATTTCTTTGTTGTCAATTTGTGGGCGGAGCCTACTCTTTCAACTGTGTTTGTATACACAATATATATATCCAGTAAGTATTATCTTATAAGGAATCGCGTTTGCGGTACCGAGATTTTCCTTGTAACAGATTTCCTTATGAGGGAATTTACGAAAGTGCATGTGATGTATGAATGTGTAAATAAATGTATGCTATCCCCAATTCGCAGCTCAATTTGTTGCAAGTCATTTTTATTGGAGTTTTGCATTTGAGTATCAGCCTGCGTGTTTTGGGTATTTTAGATGCTATAAAACGTTTTTCTGATGTCAGTTAGGAAACCCAAAAATGGTGTCGGTTGTTCTTTAAATATCAATCATCACTTCCTTTTCAAAATGGCTCTGAGGGGGAAATGGTAACTAAAATGTGGCCTGCAATGGAAAATGGGTTTGACAGTCCTGCTTTAAGGTATACATGAGTACTTCCAGTGAAATGTGAGCTTGTAAAATGTGCCAAAGCAATTTTTTTATAAAAAGTTGGTCAACGTTCCTATCAGTGGAAAATGGTGCAGTTTGACTTTTGTTATACTGTGGTGCTGTTCACAAAATAACGCGATGGTAAATGGTTGTGCGTTGCACCAAGACTACTATTTGATACTAGTTGAAAAAAACGGAGCTTGGGCGCCATATTGTGCATTTTCTGGGATGCTACATTGGACTCCAGATCCCTCAAAATGATCCGGAAGGACTTCTTTAATCGATTGCAAACATTGAAAGCATCTTCTCCGAATCTGAAGCCATTGTTTTGATTCTAGAGCAAGGCAAAGACGTCTTGGCGTGACATCACGAACAAGGGGGCGGCACCTTCTGATACTCGCCATCTCGAGGTCATTTTGAAGTAGTTTTGGGACACTTGAAGTCATTTTTATTGGTGTTTTGCATTTGACTAAAAATATCATCCTGCGTGTTTTGGGTATTTGAGATGCTATAAAACGTTTTTCTGATGTCAGTTAGCAAAAAAATGGTGTCGGTTGTCCTTTAAATGGTCACAACTACCCCTTGTTGAAACATATTTTATGGTGAGCGAAATGGGAAGATAAAACATAGGCTTAATATGAAGAAAAACAAAAATAT
Organism: Hippocampus bargibanti; assembly: GCF_051943395.1. NCBI lineage: Eukaryota > Metazoa > Chordata > Actinopteri > Syngnathiformes > Syngnathidae > Hippocampus > Hippocampus bargibanti. The sequence continues at coordinate 2,316,544 of NC_142745.1, read as the reverse complement.
CACCCATCGACTTTTTACTCCCGAGACAAATCACCATCATGCATCTTCGTGACTATATCGCCTTCTCGTGTATGACCTAATGAAGATGTGACCCCTGAAAAGCTTGGCCACTCAAACGCGGAAATGCTTCCAGGAACATTCAGGCCAGATCGCCAAACAGCTGCTACTCGCCCAACCACATCGATTCGTCGCTCAAGTAACAAGGTGCAAGGGGAAGCTTGGACAACGCGAAGTAAGGTCATTTGGTGCTCGCATATACTGATACGCACACACTCATCGAGGAATGGAATATACATCTGTGGCTTTTGATTAGATGCAGTAAATGTACTTTCGATAAACCAAAGTATACTTGGCTACAAAACCCCTTTTTTTGCCCGTGTAGTGTCGATGGACACAATGATTTTTACTCATGGAAATACAAATTGTGAGTTGAACGGACAGGAGGTAAAGAAGACAAGACAATGGCAAACAATTTACGCATTCCATATTTTTTTTCCCCCTTTGTTGTGTGCAATCACGTCAAGTGAACCGTGAGAGTCCAGTTGAGTATGTGAGCAAATCAAGAATCAATGTAATGATATGGCCCATTAAGTTATAAAATGGGGTTCTTCACAAATTGTTTTGCTTCTCGGAGGTTTCTTCAATCGGGTTTCGCTATAACGACCAGCAAAGACAAACGCTTCCATCAGCAAGTCATCTTCATGCTGCTTTCTACTTTTCCAACATACGGGATGTGTTTATCGGACAAAGATCAATCTTGGCAGCTTCGTGGCGAAAGCTAATGTATCATGTCGATGGTTAGTCATACAATGTATTCGTCTCATGTAAATTTTGCGGAGTATATGTTTCTACAAAGAAAAACAAAAATACATACATTTGTCCTAGTTGACGCATAGTAAAATGCACATATATATAGATAGATAGACAGATAGATAGATAGATGCACACACACACAGAAATACGGTATCCATGCCACTTTCAAGCATCCATGCAAATGTTCTCATATTAATTGCATCAACTCATAGTTAATGTGGCGTGACGGTTGTAATTATAAACATAATATTGAACGCAGTCACCCTGTTATGATTGGGGACACATGGGAATCGGTAAGCAATCATGTCTGTGGCTTGTTGTTTTCAGGATTGTTTGGACATCCCGTTCTTGACAAACACTCACACCTTGTTGCCACTTAGAGTGAATTCTTCCTTCTCGTCGCAGCTGTGGCAGGATTTTTGTTTTGTTTAGTTCACAGGCATGTAGAGGTAAATTAAATCTGGTTTATGGGATTTTGAGGGGCGCGTTCCAAAAAAGGATGTGATGTAAGGGGCCAATTGGTAATACGTTTGTTTCACCACCTTTGAAGGAGAACCGACTCCTTGTGTCCATAATTTGTAAAATCACTTCAAATGACATCTACTGAGCGTATTTTACAAAGATTCCACAGCATATAGCTATATTTTACGTTTTAAGACTCGTGCTGAATATTCAGGAAGTCTTGTTTTCGAGTTGATGACGATGCCCTAAGTGACGTCACGTCTGGAAGGCCCCTGACCGAGAAAGCGACACACAATGCATTTTGGGTACTTTGTTTGGTCTGAAAACTTCGGGTTGATCCGTGTTGATGGCGAAATTAGAAGGAAAAAAAACATAAATAACGTGATGGTAAATGGTTGTGTGTTGCACCAAGACAACTATTTGATACTAGTTGACACAAATTTCCAGCAGACAAATCAGCCCATTTCCAACAGAGCTTGGGCGCCATCTTGTGTTTTTTCTGAGCGTTACATTGGAGTCCAGACGCCTCAAAATGAGACAGAAGGACTTCTTTAATCGATTGCATAAATGTATGCTTTCCTCTTCAGAACTATTTGAATCATATTCATAACTGGATGAGTAACAAGAAAGCATCTTCTCCGAATCTGAAGCCATTGTTTTGATTCTAACCAAGGCAAGATGTCCTGGCGTGACGTCACCAACAAGGGGGCGGGACCTTCTGAAACTTGGCATCTCATTTTGAAGTAGTTTTGGGACACTTTAACTCATTTTTATTGGTGTTTTGCATTTGACTAAAAATATCAGCCTGCATATTTGGGTGTTTTAGATGCTATAAAACGTTTTTCTGATGTCAGTTAGCAAACAAAAAATGGTTTGGTTGTCCTTTAAGATTTCAACACCCCAAAAAAATTGACATTACCGATGTTTGGGAATCCTTTATACGACAGTATTTTCTGGTGTATAAGGTACACCGGAGTATAAGGCGCACATCAATGAATAAAAAAAAAGTTTTGCAAACATAATCTATAAATAAAAGTTTTCAAAATATAAGGCACACAACATTATAAGGCACTACAGTAGATGCTGGGGTTGCACACTACTTCTAGTGGGGAAAATGGAGTTAGTGGCTGTTGACAGTAGTTGCGAGACCTGTAGTGGCACAATATAACTTCACATATGAGGCGCACCTGTTTATATGGCGCAGGGTCATCTTTTGAAGAAAATGCACCTTATACACCAGAAAATACGGTATATGCTCCTATGTTAAAGTCTCTCAATACGCTTATACTGACTGTCAGCTTCATTGTCCCCGGAACGTATTATATGTTCTCATTACTCGGAAATTCACAGTCTGTCTCACAGCACGAGTGTAGGGCTTAATAATAAAGTTAGCGCACACCGACCCCCTTCATGGATCACGGTTCATTAACTCAACTGTAGCCTTACAAGAGCACATAGGCTGAGAGGTGACAAGGTATTGATTATGATTCCGCTACATAACAGCAACCCCCACCCTCCCCACACATACACACGCACACGCGCACACACACACACACACACACACACACACACACACACACACACACACACACACACACACACACACACACACACACACACACACACACACACACACACACACACACACACGTCTCCTCCTGATCTATGTTGTTAGAATTGTGTATATACTAATCTAAATCACTCATCGTGATGATTCAGCACTTTAAACTGGAGCAGTGATGCTGAGTCAAATGAGAGAGGGGGAGGGGGAAGACGGTGGCCCGCTGCCAAGCCATCAGTGTGGAGATATGGCTGTGGGTGGAAAGGTTAAAGGAGCAGAACTGGAGTCACTTGTGAACCTCACCGAGATGTTACGCGCAAAAAATGCAAAAATGTGAAAGACAGCGAGCGTAGGATTATTCAGCATTGTCATGCTAAATCACCTCTTTAAACACACATACACACAAACAATCACACGCACAGATGGAAGAATCCACCCACTCATAGCCAGTTTTTTTAAAGCTCTTGTGATGACTTGCCGCTTATCTTGAGCGCTGTAAAGATGTGAGCCTGCTTGGGGAAGGAAATGCAGACATGGATGCTCGAACCAGCTCCATCCTGCTGACTTCTTCACTTTGAGTTAAACAAAGCTGCAATGTATTAACATCCGTTCAAAGCAACGCATGATTCGTTATGCGTCATGGCAGCAAATATCTGATCCTCAATTCCCGTGACACCGTCTTTTTCACGTCATTTACAACGTTCGTTTTCCCCTCCGTCTTCATTTCCAACTTCCAAAGGTGTGCATAAGCGTCACACGTAGGCACGCGTCTGCTTCCTGTGAACATTAGCCTGGTGTTGAGATTTATTTATAAATTTTTAGGCCCTCCCCCATTCACCGTTCTTTGTCTATCTCCACCGTCACACTCTGCCGCTCCCTTGTGGGTTTTCATCCCCTCTCACTCCTTTGTCAAGCAAGCAAAGAGAGTGAATATCTATTTTAAGCGATCTGCCATCCACCATTCACACCCACAGACATTGCACCGAGAATAAAAAAAAAACAAAGACTGGCATGGTTAACGCATGGTGAGGGTGTAAAGAAGAGCTGCGACATGTCACACTTTCCACCTAAATGAACGGGCGTGCTGTTATTTAAAGTGCTGAGTTTAGGATATATAAAACAAAAATGTGCTTTTACAGTTGATGCAAGACAACAGACAATACAGTGCGTCTGTGTAAGCTCTCAGTCGTACAGGAGTGATCCATCGATGAAAAGGTTTCTTCAGCCGTCATCTGTACTTTTTGAAGGTGTCGGACGTTTCGATGCTTCTTCAGCAAACTAAAGTCTTACTGGTACTGGTAGTCTTACTGGTATATATATATATATATATATATATATATCATGTCAAATACAGACTGGCCTTGATTGATCATCCTAAAAAAACCACATATTTTTTAATGAAGGTTTATAGTGGTTGTTTGTTTTTATTTTATTGTTGTCTGTGTGTCTCTGCATCTGAGTAAAAGACTTGAGATGTCGTCCTGAGTCTGAGTCTCTTGCCTTTCAAACACGTCACCCTTCTCTTGCGCGCGGATCGACTCAAAAGGAAATGCGGCGGGCGCTCACAGGCTCTCCGGTAATGAGAAATGATGTTGGTGTCAGCGGTGGGATCGTCCAAATCATCCCTGAGCTCAGTTACATAATTCAAATATCATTCTTTATCCTCCCGCTACTCTTTAATCCGTTCTCATCGTCTTGTCCTCTGGCACGTGCTCCCTCGCTTCAAACGGATCAGATTTTCTATTCCTTCTATGTTCCAGTGACATCGCCTCTCCTATGAGGGACGACTTCTGGGATTGGAATGGGAGGGGGAAAGGGGGCATGGGGGCAAGTCAGCCGTCAGAACAAAGCATGCCGGCAAAGGCTTGGGGGTTGAAGTGATAAAAACGTTGAGTTCTGTATGAGGATGGACACATTTTGAATTTTTTTTTCATCATAGTGTCTTTATCGTGAGTTGGTTGGCTGAACTTCATAATTGTTTTTTATGACTGTGAAAGAATAGTCCTATCTATCTATCTATCTATCTATCTATCTATCTATCTATCTATCTATCTATCTATCTATCTATCTATCTATCTATCTATCTATCTATCTATCTATCTATCTATCTATCTATCTATCTATCTATCAAAATCAGGCCGCGCCCTAAAAAGCATTTCCATAGGTGCCTCTTGAACCACACGTTGATGCAACATATTGAACTCAACTGCCCGCGAACTCCATTTGTGTCCAACTATGAGGAACGGAAATGGAGTTCACCAGATTGTTTTTTTCGCAACCTGAATGGGGAAACTTTCTGGTCCGATACCGATTCTGTATTGGCCAGATTGAGGTGAGATCGAGTGGCGAACATAAGCGGCGAGATGAAGTTGACCCCAACCTTTTCATTTCTGACCCCCCACCCAACCCAACCCCCCGCCAGCTCTCCGCCCTTCACTCTGCTAAGCCAAAGAAGTGGAGCAACATATAACTCCGAGTGCGGACAGGGGGTCACTTCAGCCTCTATTATTTTTTTTTGCCTCCCACTCTCTGTGATTCATTGTTCATTTGAATTCACTGAAGCGCAATGTTTGCACTTCCTATCTCTACACGCATAAACCTGCACTTGCATATTGCACTTTCAGATATTTTGCTGCTTCTATTCTCTTGTTTATGTATTTTTTACTTTCCAGCCCAAGTTCAAATCTTAGATGTATCAGATTGTCTCCTTTCGTTGCCATTTGTTGGGAGGATGGAAGAGAGCTGACATACCCGAGAGTGTGTGTTAAGGCGTAAAGGACCCTCTCAGCCCAAAGCCAAGCCCTGTCCATGCAACAGAGAGCCCAGACGGTGTGATTCAGCCTCGCTGAAGCCTCGCCAACTCTTAGTCACATGTATATGCACACACAGTCCGAGAAAGTCACAGATGTCGTCTCTCTAAGTCACCAAAGCTAGGCCACTGAAGGGGCGGCGGTGAGACGAAAAGTGGACGGGATGATCGTCAAGCCTCAAGGCAAGGTCACCTTGGCTTGGCTCCACGCATGCCGACGAGATACGCAGAGCGGGTTAACTTCTTACAAACTTGCCTTGAAACACGTTGGAGTCCCTTCAGGGAAAAAGGCATAAATGGGCACATGTATAGAAAGCGGGGGGCGTTTTTAGGATTGCATGCATGATTTAGTAGGAAATGAAAATCACGAAGGAGTTGTACGAAATGAATTGGGGGCGTTCGAGTCCCATTTCTGAGATTGTGGTAGAACTTTGCACGCCACACATTTGCAGGAACTTCAGTTTGGTATTTTCAAATGAATTAATTGCGCTTTTATGAAACGCCTCAATCCAATATTTGGAATTGAAAAGAGTGGACGACAAAGTTTATCAGCACGATCAGTTGAATTCAATTTCATCAGAGTGAATAATAAGAGAGCGTAATATAACCAAACCTTGTATTAGATGGTTCAAAAGCCAATCTTTTCATCAAGTAGCCATCATCACGCTGATATTAATATAATTTCATGATTGTCATCTGACATTGCATAGCGTGCAGGCCTGCATTTCTAATTACATCCCAACCTAAACTGGGCAATAATGGAGGAGTGAGTTGATATTAATTAAAGATATGCAGTTATTTTTTTAGACAAAGACCATCCAAATGTGATTAACATTTCTTCCTTTACAACATTCATTTAAAGCAACATCAATGGAAATTAATGTCACATGGTTTTTCTAACAGGGCTGTTCAGTGGGTAGATTTAAATTCATGCTTGAGCACCTGTTCATCTCTGCACGCCAGCCACGCATCTGACCATTCAAAGAAAAATCTGACCATGCATCATATCAACATATTTCTTTGGATGTATTTATTTATTTATTTACTGCGATTAGCTGGCAACCAAGTCAAGGTGTCCCCCGCCGAGTGCCCCCCCCCCCCCCCCCGTGTGACCCTCGTGAGGATAGAGTCAAGAAGATGAATGGATGAGTTATTTATTGATTTATTTACTTATGTAATAGTTTATGTATTAGTTTATTTATTAGTTTTATCTATTTTATGTCATGATCTGGTTGGCGACCAACGGGGGGGCGCTGTCGGCCCCGCCTACACCTGCACAGGTGCTGGTCGTCCCGATCAGATTGGCGACCTGCGGGTAGCGACGTCAGCCCTGCCTGCAGCTTCGCAGGTGCTGGTCGTTTAATCATTGACACTTAAAAGGACACCCGGCACGACCATCCGGTGCCGGTTCATTGTTTGTCTGCTGCTAGTTTGCTGCATGCATTGTGTATGTGTTTGTTTAACCTTGGCGGACTTTTACTTTTGGTCTTCTTTTGCTACTTTGTATTTTTTCCATTCAGATGATTTTGATGTTTTACATTTTGTTCCTGCTGACTTTATTTTAATACAAATTGTCAAACAACCTCCTGCTCACTTCTGCCTGCTTTTTGGGATCCGCACCCGCCATCACCACCTCGCAAACCGTGACATTTTACAAAGATTCCACCGCATGTAGCTATATTTTACGTTTTAAGACTCACGCTGAATATTCAGGAAGTCTTGTTTTTGAGTTGGTGATGATTCCTGACATCATGTAACGGAAGGAACGCCCCTGAAGGAGAAAGGACACACAATGCATTTTGCGGTACTTTGTTTGGTCTGAAAACTTCGTGTTGATCCGTGTTGATGGCGAAATTAGAAGGAAAACACATAAATAACGCAATGGTGAATCGTTGTGTGTTGCACTAAGACAACTATTTGATATTCGCTGACACAAAATCCCAGGAGACAAATCAGCCCATTTCCAACGGAGCTTGGACACCATCTTCTGCATTTTCTGGGTGCTACATTGCGGTCATTGACGGCTCGAATTGATATGGAAGGACTCCTTTAATCGATTGCAAACATGTATGCTTTCCTCTTCAGAACTATTGGCGTGATGTCACGAACTGGGGGCGGGACTTTCTCAAAATCCCCAATTCGCAGCTCAATTTGTTGGAGTTTTAGCACACTTGAAATCATATTTATTGGAGTTTTGCATTTGACTAAAAATATCAGCCTGCGTGTTTTGGGTATTTTAGATGCTATAAAACGTTTTTCTTATGTCAGTTACTAAACAAAAAAAATGGTATCGGTTGTCCTTTAAATATCAATCATCACTTCCTTTTCAAAATGGCCCTGAAAGGGAAATGGTAACTAAAATGTGGCCTGCAATGCAAAATGGGTTTGACAGTCCTGCTTTAAGGTATACATGAGTACTTCCAGTGAAATGTGAGCTTGTAAAATGTGCCAAAGCAATTTTTTTCTAAAAAGTTGGTCAACGTTCCTGTCAGTGGAAAATGGTGCAGTTTTGTTATACTGTGGTGCTGTTCACAAAATACTATTTCTTCTAAAGTTCTTCCAAGAGCACAACTTTTTTTTTCGTGTATATCTTTTCTCACTGCTTCAAGCATAATTTGAACAACGTTACTGTATGACAGGAGATAAAAGTGTTGGCATCTAAAAGCTTGCAAAAGCGTATTATAAATACAAATACCAATAAAGGAAAATATGAGCAACATCCTGATTCAGAGAAAAACGAAAGGAAGGATGGCAATAGAATAAAGGTAGGGAGTCGAGAGTGGAAGGTGAGGGGGGGGGGGGTGTAGTGTGACAAGCGACATAACGTCCTTTGAGATGCATTTGGACAGCGTGAGCATCTGTCAAAACAAGGCGGCCTCTACGGCCGTTTCACTAATGGCTGGAGACGTGAACGACTCAGGAGGAGGAGGAGGGGCGATGTGGTGGCACTTGCACATTCAAAGGGTGGGGTTGCACATTCAAAGAGACACACACACACACTTGCGCGTACACACACACACACTTGCACACAACATACCTTCCAACAAACAGATGATTTGATATTCAATATCTACCACACTGAACATTTTCAATCACTTTCGTGTGTTTGCGTGAGTGAGTGCGTGCGTGCATGTATTGGCCGGTCTCACAAGTTTTTAATTCTCAAGGCTTCTAGAGAGTCTATATATGCATCTGTTAAAGTTTCAGAGAGGCCCTCACAAATTCACCCAAAATGATTTTTGGTGTGTATTTTCATTTCACTTGGATATACACACACGTTTTACTCACTGTGTGTGTTTATTTGTGTGTGTGTGCGTGGTTAATGAGAGGGAAAAGTTCATACCACAAAAAGTAAAACGATAGTTTAACCAAATTCACCACAGGGGTGAGGACTTTGAATGTAGACATTCAGAAACCTCACTCCTGCTTTTATTTCAGTTTCAAGTCCACTTTTTATTGCTTTGTTTTTAAAGACGTTGAAGTGGGAAATGGGGTGACATTTAGTCTTCAAATGTAACACTAGTTCTCGAAACTTACCAGCAACGGTGGTCCTCTGGAGTTATCCGGACCTCACAAAACCATTGAAACAGGAATGTGTGTGTGCATGCATGCGTGTGTGTGTGTGTGTGTGTGTGTGTGTGTGTGTGTGTGTGTGTGTGTGTGTGTGTGTGTGTGTGTGTGTCCATGTTGTTGCATGTCAGATGTTTCCCACGGTGATGAATTGGACATCATGTCAATCACTCAACTGAATTGTTTTTGGGATTCATTTTTTTTTTTTTTACCGAGGCCCCATTCGGGCAGATTAGTCTTTCGCTCTCTCATTTGTTTCTGTAGGGCAACAGACATGAATGAACACTTCTCGACTGAGTTTAAATTGCAGCGATGAAAATGTGACCTCCCTGTAGCAGTTCGAGAAACGGATGACGGTGTTGTTTGCATATTATGTAAACTTACTTGCCGCCTTCAGTTGTTGTTTTTTTTAAACAGAAGTCAAAGTTCAAACATCCTCCAGCAATTGATTATGTTCCAAATGAGAGTTTCCACTCAACATAATCACGCAATTCTCTCAACTTGTATTTTATTATATATTTTAGTTCCATGCATAGTATTGTGAAATAATGAATTCCCTCTAGATTTTAGCGTACATCGTCCTAGCAGCAGCGTACCAAACAAGCTTCCAGAACAAGTTGGGCAATTGGTTTGGCTGACAATCATTGCTGTAAAACCTCATAAGTTAAACACCTCCAGCCCCTCAACCCTTTTGTTGTGAATTTCTTACACACACACACACACACACACACACACACACACACACACACACACACACACAAAGAGCATTGTTTTTGTTGGGATTTTGACAAACAACAACAGTGACCTTTAAGAGAGCCGAGCCAGCGAGGTTGTGATCACAGGGAATGGAAACGGAGCCAGAGTGAAATGTCAACCGTCCCAGTTGGTCTTAGCGTTGACGCAGAACAGAGAGAGAGAGGGGTGCATTTTTGAGCCGCTACATGCTAACGTTAGCTTAATCTATTACACTATGATGCTAAACCCTGATGCGATGTTTCAATGACTTTCTGCCTTCACTCTCCTCCCAAAATTCAATTTACTGGCTCAACTTGCAAAAAGACCCTTTGCTGAGAGTTACAAAAAAAAAGTACATGTAATTTATTCTGCATTCAACGCGTACTGATTTTACAGTTTTGAAGTAGCTGTCGGCAGTGCTTGACGCTTTCGGCAGACGTTGATTGTATTGATTTGTCAATTTATTTACCGAGAGCAGAGTGTAACTTTTGGACAGTATTATCTACTTTTATGATACATGGGATACATTCAGGAGGGGGGAGCACATCTGTCCACCCATTTTCTGTAAACAAGTCATCATTAAACATTTATGCTCACTGGCACTCATGATCGTTATTGCAACAGCTGAAACAAGAATTGTGAAACAAGCCCAACTTTTCTTTTCTTTCTTTTAAACCCTTTACGGCCTCTGCTTTATAATTCCTGCTTGTACACGTTAAAGTGAGACAAATAATTCTGAAGCTGTCGCAGTTTGGATAGGAAATGGATTTATTCTTGACTGACACACCATTCGACATTGATTCCTCAACATCAGAAGTTGACACCTGCCCTTTTTTTTCAAATCAAACATGAGCGATGAGGCAAATCACATTTGAACTTGAATACATATTTAAAGGATAAACGACACCACATATTTGTTTCCTAACTGACATCAGAAAAACATTTTATAGCATCTAAAATACCCAAAACAAACTACTCAAATGCAAAACACCAATAAAAATGACTTAAAGTGTGCTGAAACTGCAAAAAAATTGAAACCGGAAGTGTCCAGTTTCAGAAGGTCCCGCCCCCTTTTTAGTGGAACATGCTTTCGTGTTACTCATCCAGTTATGAATATGATTCAAATAGTTCATGTTTGCAATCGATTAAATAACTTATTCCGTGTCATTTTGAGGCATGGGGGGGATGTCGCACCCAAAAAAGGCAGAAGATGGCGACAAAGCTCCGTGGAAATGGGCTCAACATTTTTGTCACCATTCATCGCGTCATTTCTGTATTTTCCTTCTAATTTCGCCATCAACACGGATCAACATGAAGTTTTCAGACCAAACAAAGTAGCGCAAAATGCATTGACGTGATGAAAGGACTAATACGGTCTGTCCTTTCTCGGTCAGGGGCGTTTATTCCGTGACGTTAGGACTCGTCACCAACTCAAAAACAAGACTTTCGGAATATTCAGCGTGAGTCTTAAAACGTGAAATATAGCGATATGCGGTGGGATCTTTGTAAAATACGCTCAGTAGAAGTCATTTGAAGTGATTTTACAAATTATGGACATAACTTGTCCGAGGCGTTCCGGCACAACAACAGAAAAATGGCATTAATCGACGCAATCTGATGCTTCCCGTTGAAAAGTTTCAGTGAGCACTGATGACTGTTTGCAGTTTCGGGCGCTAGTTGTAGCTGAATCCTCTTTACTTTCCCAGGTGCTAAAGTCACCCATTCTTCTTGGCAAAAAGCCTGCGGCTCCTTTTGAATTATTGGGTTGTCTTACGTGAACTGCACGTTTGCGATTTCCCCAGAGTGGGTCAATGAAATTGAGGTCAGGAAACTGTGAAGGCCGCTACAGAACCTTCACTATTTTTATGTTTATTCTTTCTGGTCTTGCCACCGAAGGCTTGACCTGGCCTTGTGTTTTGGATCATTGTCATGCCAGAAAGTCCAAGTGCATCCCGTGTGCATTTTTCGGACTGCTGAATGCAAATTAGCCTCTGGTGTTTTCCTCTTTCTCATCAATTTGATGTTTTTTTTTTGCCCATGCCGTTGTAGCTCGCGTACCACTAAAAACATTGCAGGTTCACCTGCATGTTTTATGCATGTCAGAGATATGACTCGCAACCAGAAAGATCGTCCCTACTGCCGGCAGGAAACGCAGTCACCCATGAGATATGTCTGAATTCTGCGCCACTCTGCCAAGCTATTTATAGAGCGTACATGCAAATTAAAGTGATACATTAGTAAAACATAGTTTTCTTGCTTAAAATACCACACATCTGGACGTTCTGAGCACCAACAGATGTAAGCAATAAAACATTGTTTCCCATGAACAGATAAGTTTGTAACCTGGCTAATGACATCTTCCTGTGAAAAGGAGTTTGAAGTCCTAAATTACCCCTGTCATAAGGACTTCCCCAAGTCGTAAATGACTCCTGTGAAGCTGACCGTTTAAATTGCTGTGTCCGTTGACCTCATTCACCCCAGGTTGCCCGTGCTACACTTGTGTATTGAGTCACAAGTGTTGACTAAGCATACAACAGCATGAAACTTTGAAATATGATAACTTCTTATTCTCTAATCTCTATCAATGTACTTTTTTGTCATAAGCCTTGCGAACTTCTCTGTGAACAGCAATTTGTGCCATCCATTTTGGTCCAAGGATGAACAAAGTCATCGCTAACTGTGTCCAGATAGTTGCTGGTCGTCTCTGCGCTGCTCGGAGCATAAGCAGGTTATTTTGTGGCATTGGTGGAGGAACAGCTTTTTCTTCTTCTTTTTTATTTTGAGAGTGCAGTAGATTCCTAGTCAAGGAGCTCATTATTGTGCCGCCCAAAACAGCCTCAACATTTTAAAAAATAGTTTCTTTTTCTCTGGCTGTTTTTTTTTTGTGATCATCAAACAACGCATTTAAAGTGTCTTTTGAAAACCTTTCAGATGGAAATTGCTGTTCCCTGACTTTTTTTTTTTACAACGTGACGTTTTGTCCCAGAGAGAGCATCTACTTTTGGGATTTTGGGGTGGATGATTTATTTTATATGAAATCAATAGATGAGCATTCAGTCATGGATTATACATTTTGGGATTTTTTTAATCACAACATGTATTTTTTTTTGTTTGAAAAGACGTAACTCAAAGATCATTTGCTGATATGAAATTAAATAAATGAATAAATAGATAAATAAATACAATGAATGAATACATACATACGTACGTATGCACTCGCGCACACACACACACACACACACACACACACACGCACACATACACACACACACACACACACGTACACACGTGCACATGTACACACGTACACACATACATACCGCAAGTGTGAAAATATTGGGAATGTGTCCAACCCGGAGTCATTTTTTTTGCATATCTCCCAGCTCTAATAAATACATGCATGCATGCACACACACACACACACACACACACACACACACACACACACACACACACACACACACACACACACACACACATACATACCGCGAGTGTGAAAATATTGGGAATGTGTCCGACCCGGAGTAATTTTTTGGCATATCTCCCAGCTCTAATACGTTATAGTTTCAACCGCAGGGATTCTTTGCACAGTGTCAATGGTTGATTACAGATGACCATGTTTGGATATTCCTAAGGGTTAAGTCAAACAAAGTCAATCTGTATATCTTATTTAGCTTGGTGATAACTGAGAAAAGGTATAAAAAAAACTACGAAGAGGCTTGAATAAGTGAAAGTCTGTCTCACACCATCGATGCCAAATCCGATGACCCAAAAGGGAACAACTTGAGGCTCAACTGTGTGATTGTGTGGCTTTTGAGTTTGCTTGTGTGCGCATGAGCGAGCTAGCTCCCGGGACGTATTGATATTTGGGATGTGATTGACAGCGGAGAAGTCTATTAGGTGAGATTGTTAACAGAGTTGAGCCTGTTATCTGCTCCAGGCAGCCGTGAAAAAGGGGGGGGGGGCTGATTCACAAGGAAGCTATTGAGGATTTCAGAGGTGTTGTATGAGTGATTTGGGTCCGGGCCCGAGTCGCACTGATCCAGCGAGCCCAGCTTTTTTTTCCCCCTCCTCAAATCCGGGCTGATCAATGTGCTGTCGCGTTCTTTCTTTCGTTCCCCGAGCTCTTTCTCAGCATCTTTTTTTTCCCCTTCGTGACTGTTTCTCTGTTACCGCACGTTCCTTTAACCGCGTTAAGCCTCTCTTTGTTTCGACTTTGCAAAGTGTGCGTTTTTGTCAATCTGCAGCACAAGTTGTCTTTCCCTTTGTTCTGCATTTGCCCGCAAACTTTGCTTCCATTCGGCACAACTTAATCCTCACAATTAGCACTTTTGTACCGGCAAGCCCAAAAGCAAATAAATTGAGCTGATTTGCTGAGTCTCGACTTTTCCTTCTTGTTTTTTTTCTGTATGAATATTTTATACCCCTTTTGTTTATGTTACTCGTGAGCATTAACCCGAGAGCCCACTCCACTCCCATTCATTTCTTTGACTACACATTCATTTTACGCATGTTTGTTTTACCCCCTCGTGGTTAAAATTGGTTTCGAAATTTGGCTGCAGGGGTTGCAAACTTTATGACCCAATACAAATGTATGGAAATCACCGGCGAGGAATGTGCGGCCATGCAGGTTGATGTGACTGTAACGCGAACTCTTTTTGACCTTGATTTTGATTCGCCAAACATTGCCACGGGCAGGAATCCGTGCACGTCGGCGCCCGTGCGAATGCGTTCGCGCAAGGTTAACCGTTGGCTCAGGCAAACAAAATGTGACCATCCCGGCCTACATTCTGACAACAATATTCTAACACGCATAGCACATATATTAATGCGCCAAACAAGATCGAGAGTACTTGTGCGCATTTTGCCAGAGGCTGTCTGTTGAGCTCATTGGCTCTGAGAGATGAGATGAACCATTTCCGAGGGTGGTGAAGGGGGGGTAAAGAGGGTGCAGCTTCAACTACGCTCTCCAACAGAAGCATTTCCCAAAATGTGCCTCTATTCTGCTGAGCCAGGATGGTTTTTAACAGTGTCATAGCAAATAGTAGCCCACCTAAGAGGAAAGGGGGGAAAAAATCCAATTTCGCAGATGATGATTGCTTTGCAAAGAAAATGGCTGATAGGGAAATTTCACACGGCACAGTAGATAATGTTGGAAACCTGTATAGAAGCGCACTTTGGCTCGTAAACGCAGAGAAATATGTATCATGTCCATATAAATAAAAAAAAAGTGAAATGTGTGGCTGCGTGTGTATATAAAACTAAAACCATCACTTTGATTTAACATCCACGTGTGTGAAGTTGCCTCAGAAACAAATTCTGAAATGTACTCCGTTCCTGAGAGGTATATGATTCATTTTACTTTATTTCTCAAACAGTTTGCTCATGAGCGGTGCAAAAATATGCTGAATACTACGCCGGATTTTTATTTTTCCATGTATGAGATGGAGTCATTCGGCACACAGTGTCGCAAATTTTCAGCTCGGCCAAATCGCCGGTGTTTCTGAGCCCAATGGTCAGCGACACGATCTAATCAATATTTGACGGATGAATATCCTTCAGCGACATATCGCCGACATATTGTTTCTTTGACAGGAGAGATAAAGAAGAGAGCCATCCGTTATGCAGTTCGCATTGGTCGTTAGATAGCCTTTCGATTACAATGATTGGTGGACACTTTGGCCAAGTAAATGGTTAATGGAGTGCACTTATGTAGTGCCCGGGACATTATCCAAAGCAATTAACTACTCCCCGCCCCCTGTAAACGCACAGTTGATATAACGAAACGCAATGGTGGACTTGTTGAAAAACCCCATTGGAATTACTGTATTTTCTGGTGTATAAGGCACATTGGACTATAAAGCACACCCCCAATGAATGGTGTAATTTCAAGCTTTTTCCATATACAGTATAAGGCGCACCATACCATAAGGCGCAAATGAACGATAGGTTTTCCACATAAGGTGCAACAGATGGTGTTGCGCTCAAGGGAATGTGATAGAGATTAGACAGAATATGAAGTTATCATATTTAAAAATTTCATGCTGTTATGCTTAGTCAACACTTGTGACTGAATAAACAAGTGTAGCACGGGCAACCTGGGGTGAATCAGGTCAACGGACACAGCAATTTAAACGGTCAGCTTCACAGGAGTCATATACGACTTGGGGAAGTCCTTATCACAGGGGTATTTTAGGACTTCAAACTCCTTCACAGGAAGAGGTCATTAGCCAGGTTACAAATTTATCAGTTCATGGAAAACACAATGTTTTATTGCCTACAGCTGTTCGTGCTTAGAACTCAAGAGGTGTGGTATTCTAATCAAGAAAACTATGTTTTACTAATGTATTACTTTAATTTGCATGCACTCTCAATAAATAGCTTGGCGGAAGGCTGCAGAATTCAGACGTCTGTCATGAATGGCTGCGTCTCCTGCCGGCAGTAGGGACAATCTTTTTGGTTGTGAGTCCTCATCCACAGTGTCTGACTGTCATATCTCTGATAGAATATCAACAAAACAGTCAGATTTTGGCATAATTTTCCTTTTTTGATGTTAAACACAAAAATGCAACTTCCAGTGTTGTTTTTTCTGTATTTTTATGAGCTCAAAAATATTCCAAGGTTTTATCAGAGTTTATCATAATACAATGATAAATATAATTATCAGAGATTACCAACCTTCCTTCTTGAAAACGTTTAAGTTACTGAGAAGTTTTCATGGAATATTTTCAGATATAAACTGATTTTATATTTCTTGAGCCACTAAATACAAAAACAAGCAAAGAACGGCAAATTTTCTATTCCGAATCATTGTGCCAAAAATTAAATAAGGTATTTTTTGGTGTATAAGGCGCACACCCACCTAATGGTGTATTTCTAAACTTTTTCCCCGTATTTAGGTGCATTGGACTATACGGTTCACCATCAATGAATGAAAAGAGTTTTCCAAATATAATATATAAATTACTGTATATGAATATCTACAAGTTTTCCAAATATAAGGCAAACCACATTATAAGGCGCTACATTAGAGGCTGGGGTTACACTCATCTTCTTCTACAGGGAATAATGTAGTTGTGGCAGCTGACTGTAGTTATGAGACCTGTTGTTGCTCAGTATTACTTTACATATAATGCGCACCAGCGTATTAGACAATCAAGGCTTTTGGGTGCTCCTTATATACTGGAAAATACGGCCATTCTTCTAGTACCCGCCCACTTTGACAAATGATAAAGAGGCCACTCGTTTCCAACCCGAATCATCTTGCAAACTTGATTGAAGGACATGAAGGATAATGGTGGTGATGGTGGGGGTTCTGAACAGGACTGAAAGACATCCTGTTACTAGAATCTATTTTTTTTTTGTTCTTTTGACTTCAAGACGGCGCCGCGAGAGTGGCTGCCTTTCCAGCAGCTCATGTATTTTGTTTTTCTACTTTCATTCCTTTCATAACTTTGCTGCTGTGAAATGTAAATTTCTCCACTGCGAGACTAATAAAGGCCAATCCAATCCAATCAGATTCAAGACAAATAAAAGTTTGTGGTTATCAAGCATCAGTGAGCACAGCGAGCACATCTGGCCGCAACCTCCAGTGACTTTTAAAGTAAAAGTCCTTGACTGGCCAAATGGTGCCATTCTACTTATGTTTGATTTGTTAATTTCCCCGAGTACACATATGCTGCCCCGGTGGTGATGGATTTTGTGTGAAACCGATATGTCATCTCTCATCAATCACAACCTAATAGGGCGGCGTATTGTGCCATACTTGTGCTATCTCCTCACATTCGCAGACGCAGTCCTACCCGTAACGCAGCTGAATGCCCGACACACGTTATCACTCTTAGCAGCTTGCTCTTGAAAAGATGACATAGAGCAAGAGAGTTTTTGTGGAGCGGGGATGTACACCGACAAGATGCGTCATAAGATAAGAAAACTTTTAGTTGTCTCGCAGTGGAGAAATTCCCACTTTTCAGCAGCAAATTTACAAAAGGGAGAAAGCGGATGACGGAAAGTACATAAATAAATAGAACTTTAAAATGTAAATACGGGGTTGCTGGATCGTGCAAGTCGATTGTTTCCTGAAAGGACAAAACAAGCTCACATGCAAAGTTAAACATGCCAACTGTCTCCGGGCGATGGGCGGGTTTTAACTCTAAAGATGCTGAACATTGGGTTCCCCCTTCAGCTGGATCACTGGGCCAGGAGGGCCGTTGCTAGATAATCCAGAGTTGACTGAATGAAGCAGACATCAGAAGCAAAAGGAGAGGAAAGGATTACCCTGACTGGTAAAACTGTTGGATGGGCACGAGGTGGGGGGTAAAGGTAGGGGGGGTCTCATGGCCCAGGGAAGAAAAGTCCAATGTTGAGCTACAAAGCAGGAAGTGGACGATTAAATGTGACCTGTTTTCACTGAGTCTGTGTAAGCTCTCAGTCGTACAGGAGTGGTCCATGGACGAAAAGGTTTCTTCTGCCGTCATCTGTACTTCTTTGAAGGTGTCGGACGTTTCGCTTCTGATCCAAGATGCTTCTTCAGCGAACTAAAGTCTTACTGGTAGTTTCGGCCCTATATATATATCCCTACTGTCCAAGAGCAAATAGGTCAATCAGGCCAGTCGTTAGTCAGGACAATAGGAGCAATCAGTGTAGCCGCAGGGAGTAGTCTTCTGCTCCCCTCAACCTGAGAGCAAGGACCTATGATAGCAGAGTCCGGCACCGCCATCTCTGGACGGTAGGGATATATATATATATATATATAGGGACGAAACTACCAGTAAGACTTTAGTTCACTGAAGAAGTATCTTGGATAAGAAGCGAAACGTCTGACACCTTCAAAGAAGTACAGATGACGGCTGAAGAAACCTTTTCATCGATGTTTTCACTGAGATATATTGAAGAACTGATTTGAGATGTTTGATTGCCAGAAACGCTTTAATCATTCAGTATGAATGACATTACAAAAAAAAAACAAAATGGCACCACCATTTTTAGGGTATACTGTCATTTCTTAAAAACTGACTTAATAAAATAATAAAATGAACTACTCTAGGCAATGTTGCCCCCCTCCCTCGCAGGAAAGCGCTGCTCCATTGAGTGATAAGCCTTACAGTGGATGTACTCAATTTAGCGGCTTAAGAAAATGTGTTTGTCATAATCCTCTTACATACAACCACTGAGCAATGAGTCCGCCATTATGCCGCCCCTGCTTGTTTACACAGAATTTGGTACGACGGCGCTTTGCATTTTTGTCTGACACCCAACGATTATATATTACAACGCTCTAGTTCAGACCTACCCAGAAATAAGACAATTAAAACCGCAATATGAAGGAGTCCTCATAGTAGTAGGAAAAGTGAAAAATCCTGAATTAATTATAAAAAAAAAAAAAATAAAGGATGTGGCTCTACAAGATCGTGTATTTGAGCACCCCTCTCTGATACAGAGGTTGCTTCAAAATAGTATAACAATAATAATAATAATACATGTTATCGCGCCATTCCTACCCCCCCCCCCTCCAAAAAGAAAAAATGGTATTTCGACAGCGTAATAAGCATCTGCGCAGATGCCTATGTGGAACTGTCGCGGCTTGGAATTGAAGCGGATTTACGTGGGACAGGAGATGTGAGACAGTCTCTTTTCATCAATGGATGCTACAGCTTTGTGTTTACTTTCCACATTTAGCTTGTAGCAAACATGCACATTTCATCCTTGACGTCCCTGATCCACTGGTCAAAAGGATGCTTTGATCCTCTCTCCTTTCATCTAGAACTGCTTCATACAACAAAGACGCTACAGAAAAGTGCTGAATATGGAATGACTTTCTGTGTCTTTTGTGTTGTGTCACAATATTTGTTATTTAGTATTTTTGTTGTTTCAAGATGGCGCTGTGGCTGCCTTTGCAGCATATATATATATATATATATACAGTAAAGTCTCGTTATATCGATATTCAAGGGAGTCCGAAAAAATATCGATATAACCGGGACTATCGATATATCCGACCCTGTTTGCATGTAATTTTCTCCGTGCGTGCATAGAAATAGTATCGATATAACCGGGACTATCGATATATCCGATATCGATATAACGAGACTTTACTGTATATAGATATATATATACGAAGTACCCGAGCATGTTGTAATTTGGAGAAAATTGGTTTGTGTGACAGTGTCAAACACCAAAAACGACATATCCATCAAAACAACGTCAACAGATCCATAATGATGATGATGGCGATGATGATGATGATGATGATGATGATGATACAAGGCGAAACATATCAACACCTTTGTTTTTCTGTGCTGTGCTGATACGAATCCCCTTAACCTAAATCCGCGAACCTGCATTGAACAACATCTCATCTTGTTTCATTCCTTTTCTTGATATCTTCCCATCTTTCCCTCCAAGTACTGGAGATCATTTCGATGGCGCATTGTTTTGAAAGTGGCTCGCTAATATGCTTTAGTGGCACGGAAATGTTTACCAGCTGTGTATCTGACATTGCATCATTTCCATTCTCGTTGCTTGGGCATACATTTTTTTGAGTGGGAGTATGAAGCCGCGGCGAAGCTCTCGTGAATGGACTGATATGCGATTCGATTGATAGCAAAACACTAATTGCTCAGATCTGTTTGCAGCAAAGTCAGATATAAACCTTTCTGAGCTTAATTTGTACAACTTAGTGGGAAATTACACGACCAAGCTAGTCGTTCTTCCCCTGACATTTTTGGGCAAGCCGTTGTAAATTTACGTTGACGTCTCACCGCTTGGCCCATCACTCATGGTCACACTAATTGACATGGAATGTTGCATCTTCATGCGGACTTCCTTTCAACTTTGGTCAGCAGGGGCTGTTTGACTGTTTGACTGTTTGACTGTGACGACAAACCTTTCACAACCTTCCGGCCATAGGCAGTTCTTACACCGGTATTTCGATGAAAAGGTTTCTTCCGCCGGACGTTTCGCTTCTTATCCAAGAAGCTTCGTCAGCAAACTAAAGTCTTACTGGTAGTTTCGGCCCTATATATATACAGTAAAGTCTCGTTATATCGATATCGGATATATCGATAGTCCCGGTTATATCGATACTATTTCTATGCACGCACGGAGAAAATTACATGCAAACAGGTTCGGATATATCGATAGTCCCGGTTATATCGATATTTTTTCGGACTCCCTTGAATATCGATGTAACGAGACTTTACTGTATCTCTACTGTCCAGACGTGGCGGTGCCGGACTCTGCTATGATTGGTCCCTGTTCTCAGGGTGTGGGGAGCAGAAGACTAATTCCTTCAAAGAAGTACAGAACGGCTGAATTAAGAAACCTTTTCATCGATGGACCATTCCTGTACGACTGAGAGCTTACACAGACGTATTACACCGGTATTCCTATGATCCAAACAGCGTTGGCCGTTTATCCCGTGCGGGCTGAAGATGAGCTGTTTCCATTATTCCGCAATCTAAAGTATGAGCCTGTGACGCAACATCAGCTTTATGGAGGTGTCTCAAGGGCACTCGCAATACTTTTCTTCTGATGATGAGACTACCCCAAAAGTTGCTGATCCTATTATGAGAACAAATATATATTGACTTTTCTTTCAGTCAACTCCTATTTGTCGGGCTTCTTTTGAAAAGTAGTTTGATACTTGTCTTGCATTTATGCTAAACAATAATTTGGGAAGCTTTTCTAACTTGCAAATTCAGCAAAAGCGCATTGTTTGAAGAAGTTATTTCAATCGAAGAGACCTTATGATGTTCTCCACCGCAGGCTTCCCGCTGGGGATTTTCCTCGCATCAAGAAAAAAGAAAGAAAGCACCAGCGTTTGTGAGGGTCTTTAATCCTGCACCTATTGTGTCACTTCACATCTGGACGACGGGATACGGACCAAACAATGGTGAGTTTTCTCGACTTTTATCTTTCATCTGCAGGAAAGACGACGGATGTCTTTTAGGTTCAAGCCCGTGTCTGCTCTTATCAACCGTCCTTTATGAAGTAATTCCGAGATCAATCGCAATAATGTGAAAAGGGGGAGGGGCTTAGAATGAAACGTAATCCAGAGCTCATCTGACGGGGCTAGCCCAGGGGCATTGGGCGGAGGGGGGGGGTGAAATTCCCATACGATGAGGAGTCATGATCAATAATGCATCAGTGTGGATGTGAGGGACGCCCCTCAAAGGCATTTGCTTATCTCAGATACCAGTTACCACTTTCATCCTGGGGACATGCTGTGCGCCTGCTCCTGCTTGTGTGTGTGTGTGTGTGTGTGTGTGTGTGTGCATCAATGTGTGTATTGTGCACATGCACCGGACAGAATTCAGTATTTACGCATTTCTCTTATTTCGCACCTTGATGTTTTTCCATCAATCTGGTACCGCTCTGAAAACGATCACTCGGAAAACACGAATGGACGTGAGTACTTTGAAGTCACTAGTTGGATCAAGAGTATTTTCCTCACCTTGAAGTGTGGATCGAGGTTATATAAGGAATCCCCCAAAATATACTTATATGCTGGGATACATATTGTGTTATATGTTCAGTCACTTGTGTGTATTTGATTCTCGAGCAAGGCAAGACGTCTTGGCGTGACACCACGAACAAGGGGGCGGGACCTTCTGAAACTGGCCACTTCCTGGTTCAATTTGAAGTAGTTTTTAGACACTTTAAAGGACAACCGACGTCACTTTTTTGTTTTTTAACTGACATCAGAGAAACATTTTATAGCATCCAAAATACCCAAAACATGCAGTATGATATTTTTATTCAAATGCAAAACACCAATAAAAATGACTTAAAGTGTCCAAAATCTGCAAAAAATTGAGCTGCGAATTGGGCATTTTCAGAAAGTCCCGCCCCCAGTTCGTGACGTCACGCCAAGATGTCTTGCATTGCTGGAAAATCAAAACAATGGCTTCAGATTCGGAGAAGATGCTTTCTTGTTACACATCCAGTTACGAATATGATTCAAATAGTTCTGAAGAGGAAAGCATACATGTTTGCAATCGATTAAAGAATTTATTTCGTGCCATTTTGAGGCAACATTGGGGGGAAATGTCTCACCCAAAAAAAGAGGCACAAAATGGCGACCTCCAGTGGCCACCTCTATTTCCTTATATGGAGCTTGGACGGCCTCTTCTGGCGGTGTTTGGGTGCAACACGGTTTTCAGACCAAAGAAGTACAGCAAAATACATTGACATGATGGAAGGACTGCTACAATGTGTCCTTTTTTTATCGGTCAGGGGCGTTCCTTTAGTGACGTCACGTACGGACTCGTAACCAACTCAAAAACAAGACTTCCTGAATATTCAGCGCGAGTCTTAAAACGTAAAATATAGCTATGTGCGGTGGAATCTTTGTCAAATACGCTCAGTAGAAGTCATTTGAAGCCATTTTACAAATTATGGACACAACTTGTCCGGGGACGTCGGTTGTCCTTTAAGTCCTTTTTATTGGTGTTTTGTATTTGACTAAAAATATTGCGTGTTTTGGGTATTTTAGATGCTATCAAACATTTTTATGATGTCAGTTAGGAAACAAACAAGTGGTGTCGGTTGTCCTTTAAGGGGGACTGTCCTCTCCTTTTGTCGAATTAGTCCACAGTCGAGGCTGCAGTCAGCCCCTCCTGGGCCGAATCTGATTTCCACTCCATATATTCAACTGGCTGCTTTCCTATTCAACTCAATTTCCCCAACACAGTTTCCCATCCAATTTTCTTTGCCATCGACTGCTTTTTTACCAACCCCCGCCACCAGCATCACGGCAGCCGTCCGTGTTCGCTTTAGATTCAGGGATGGAAAGCTTCATAAACAATTTTCTCGACTTGCCGTTGAGCCGCTTTTTACCCGGTCACTGTGTGAACGCCATGCCAATTTCCTGAATCCATACTTCACAGCAACCAATTCAAGCCCCCGCCTACCCTTCTTTTCTTTCCCCCCCCTCACACCCTCTGTCCATCGAAACAATGTCCATGTCAGGACAATTATATCCACTTTCTGCCACACACACTATAAACAATTTTCTCGACTTGCCGTTGAGCCGCTTTTTACCCGGTCACTGTGTGAACGCCATGCCAATTTCCTGAATCTATACTTCACAGCAACCAATTCAAGCCCCCGCCTACCCTTCTTTTCTCCCCCCCCCCTCACAACTGCTGTCTCTCTCTCTGTCTCTCTCTTTCTCTCTATCTATCTCTCTCTCTCTCTCTCTCTCTCTCTCTCTCTCGCCCTCGCCGTCACAGTCTCTCATGGCTCCTCCAGCCCTGCAGACATCTGATCTCATATATCTGCTGTTATAGCCACTGGCACCCTCTTGCACACGGCCACCAACTCTGCCATGGCTAGTTATTTTTGCTGGGAGCCGGTGGAAACATGACAGCCGTCGCCGCGCAAACCGACGGCAGCCGGCGTTCCACTCCGGGCCGGCATCGCATGTTGAGATTATTGCCCAGCCGCAGGGCTCTACCTGCTCGTCTCTTTCACCACTCTCCATCTCTTTCAACATGTGGCCATTTTTGCTTTCACAAGTCACCGACATTTGCCTGGCGCCTCCACTCCAGGCCTGGTTACAAATAAAGAAGTCACCGTCACAACTTTATGACGCTGTCCATCATGCCTCTGCGTACTGCGTATCCTCTCTGGGTACGATTTGCTCTGTCGCGAAGGTGTGCGCTTCGGATCAGGTGGAATGAGACAGGATTTAGTCCACGAAAGATGGGGTGATATTAAAAAGTAAATAGGTTAGATGCTCTGATCTCTCTTTGATGCGGATGGTCAGTGAGTGGTCTGTAGCATGGAGTCTCCCTCTCAAAGATTGAGAGGATCGAGCGACACGCTAGACACAGCAAGGTATGCTAATTGGGGT
The DNA here is from genome assembly GCF_051943395.1 of Hippocampus bargibanti. Taxonomy (NCBI): domain Eukaryota; kingdom Metazoa; phylum Chordata; class Actinopteri; order Syngnathiformes; family Syngnathidae; genus Hippocampus; species Hippocampus bargibanti. The sequence continues at coordinate 2,291,737 of NC_142745.1, read as the reverse complement.
GGACTTGCTTTTCGTCCTTGAAAAAAAACCTGAAAAAACGTGAGTGTATATATATATATATATACACAACAAGAGGTCACCGCAGTTACAGCTAATGGGGTAGATAAGGTGTCACTCTAATGAACGTGGAATCTATCGTAATAAATGCCGAGTAGTCCCTGATGATTTTTTTTTAAATCCTGCATTATACTTTGAATATTTTTAATGAGGGCACAGTGACAGCGCTATGCTAACATTTTCAGTAATGTGGATTACAGGTAGCTGTGAAAAAAGGAGTGGAACAAAATGGCCTCACTGAAGCCTCTTGTTTGTCTCATTTGAAGTACCACTAAAATTGAATCGATCTTTTCTGTTTAAATCCCTTTTAACCTACAAGGCTAGACTAGTAACACACTAGTGCGCAACACAATAGTTGTTGTTTTAATCCGCTTCTCATAACATCGTTTCTGTAGTCTTCTTTGACTTTTGAACTGTAATTTCTTTTAAATTTTTGTTTGGGAGTACCGAAACCTTTATATTTTGAGTCTGCTTCATTTATGCTAGCTGAGTGTTGCTTGATTTTTAGCCGACAGTGTTTCATGGGCGATTTTGAAACGTCGCAGTATGTGTAGTGTGACTATATCAACCATTATGACTTCAACCAAAGGGGAAATATTGGGAAGTATACAGTACATAGCATGACAATCAGAATCATCTTTATTGCCAAGTATGTAGAACACACAAGGAATTTGTTTCCGGTAGAACACGCTGCACTAGTATCGTCGTCAAAAAAACTGCTAAGTGGCACTATACAGTTCCATTTTGGCTAGTGTTGAAAGAGTTGACAACTCATGCTATGTTTGCTAGCTGCAAAGCTAGATGCTGATTAGCATACCTGGTGTCATTGAACAACAACAAGAATGTCCATAGTCCTTTTTTTTTTCCATTTTCTTTCCTTATTTATTTACTTCTTTGGGGGTGAATACATTCCCGGATCTGCATCTCCTTCTCATTCTTGCTGAACTCAGTGCACTCAGCAAAACATTTCTCTAAACAAGAAACAAACCAAATTCCTCCCCCACCCGCCTCGATGGAGGATTGTTCATGCCAATTCTGCTCTTGATTTGATATTCAGAGTTGTTGTTCCCGACAAGGCTGAATCGTGGATCTACACCGAGCTGTGCTGATAAGAGGATGAGAGGCGGCAGTAACAATCCAATCTCAGCCACTGTGTTCATGTCAGCCGAATGTTTGCACACCAAACTTGTGGTCTGCAAATGAATTTGATCTCAGCTGACAGCTCCCCGGAATTCTTCATGCTTGGGTCACATGCATTTTCTTCAGGGCTATCCCAGGCGGCACCGAGATGTGCTTTGTGATTCACGCTCTAATTTCCCTCTTTACAGACGTCGTATTGAACACCGTACTCCAGCAGAGTAAGGAGGATTTTTTTTTCCCGCAATGTCTTTTTTTTTCAACTTGAATAAAACTCTTCTGCATCAAAACAAACACTTCAATTTGCCATCTAGTGCGTAGTGAGTTTTTTTTTTTATCTCTCTCATTTTTTTACCACTTACATGGCTGATCGATGAAAAGGTTTCTTCAGGCGTCATCTGTACTTCTTTGAAAGTGTCGGACGTTTCGCTTCCCATCCAAGAAACTTCGTCAGCAAACTAAAGTATTACTGGTAGTTTCGGCCCTGTATATATATATATATATATATCCCTACTGTCCAGACATGGTGGTGCCGGACAGTAGGGAAATATATATAGGGCCTTAACTACCAGTAAGACTTTAGTTTGCTGATGAAGCTTCTTGGATGGGAAGTGAAAAGTCCGACACCTTCAAAGAAGTACAGATGACAGCTGAAGAAACCTTTTCATCGATGGACCATTCCTGTACGACTGAGAGCTTACACAGACTTACATGGCTGATTGAATTAATTGTTGCAATTTTGGTACAAAATCAGTTCTCTGAGCAAATTTATGACAGAGGTTGCGGATCAGCATTTCAACCAAAATTTTTACTTTTGCTCTTCTCAACATAAACCACCAATCCTTCCATTTTCTGATCTGCCGAGTACACCCTGAACTGGTTGCCAGCCAATCGCAACGCACACATCGATAAACAACCATTCGCACTCACAATGACATCTGGGAACAATTTCCGAGTGTTCCATTGACCTGCCGCACGTGGTTTTAGAATGTGGGAGGAAACTGAACTACCAGGAGAAAACCCACACAGGCAAGGGGAGAGCATGCAAACTCCACACAGGAAGGCCTGCGGTGGATTTGAAAGCTAGAAATCTGCAGCGTTAGGCCGATGTGCGAACCAGTCGACCGCTGTGCCGCCCTAAACATAAACCAGTAGGTCTCCCCAATGATTTTTCACCAAGTCCTACTCCAAATCATCTTTGGAATTGCTTATATGAGTAAAATTAAAATGTGGGTGGCCTACAGTTCTTCTGCTTCAAAAAATGAATTTAATCTGTCCTTGATTTCTCTTTGTCTGATATTTATGAGGTGATCTTAAACATTAAACAGCAAAAGAAGTAAGAATTTTTAGTAGAGCGCCAATACTACTTTCAATTCACTGTAATTTGATGTTTGAGCAAGTATTGGACTATCAGAATGGATTCATTCATTTACTGTAATTAACTAATCCTTCTTCTCATTGCTTCGTGGCTGCTGACAAATGTCCCCCTTTTCCGCATCTTCAACAAAAAGCAAAAGCATCAAGACTCAATTTAGGAAATGGGGTTACTCTTGATTGATGATGGGGCTGCACTCCATAATTGCATTCCACCCACATCAAAGATTGTACAAATTGTCAAAGCAACATCAAGCATATGAATGGCTTTAAAAAAAAAGGTTAAAACAGGGCGGCATAAAGTAATTATCTTGGCTTGCGTTGTGTATTATCAAACTGAAAACAACAATAAAGGGTTACATTTGCCGCGTTTTATACGTCAAGCGAGAAAGTTTGTGTAATTAGATGGCTATATTTACCCTTTCATGCACCCTGAAACCTGATAATATAATATAACAACACAATATACAGTAAAGTCTCGTTATATCGATATCGGATATATCGATAGTCCCGGTTATATCGATACTATTTCTATGCACGCACGGAGAAAATTACATGCAAACAGGGTCGGATATATCGATAGTCCCGGTTATATCGATACTATTTCTATGCACGCACGGAGAAAATTACATGCAAACAGGGTCGGATATATCGATAGTCCCGGTTATATCGATATTTTTTCAGACTCCCTTGAATATCGATATAACGAGACTTTACTGTATATGTATATGTATGTAATAGAAACCACCTATAATTGTAACCACTGTCCTTGAAAAGGTTAATATTGATATATGGATTTTTCCGATGCAAAGCGCACCCAAAATTATGATTTTCTTCAGAAGATGAGCCTGTACCTTATACGCAAGTGCGCCTTATATGTGAAGTCATATTGAGCCTCAACAGGTTTTACAACTACTGTCAGCAGCCACCGACTCCATTTCCCTTCTGGAGAAGAAGTAGCGTGTAACCACATCTTCTACTGTAACGCCTTATAATGTGGAGTGCCTTATATTTGGAAAACTTTGATTTATTTATACGTGATATTTGGAAGCATTTTTTATTCATTGAAGGTGCGCCTTATACTCCGGTGCGCCTTATACACCGTAAAATACAGTACACCTACAGTGAGAACTCAACTTACCAACTTAATTGGTTCCCTCTCAGACAGAGTGTGTAAGGCGAAAAGTGTGTATCTCACAAAAAAAAAAAATCCCATAGGAAACCATTAAAATGGGAATAATCCGTTCCCGGGTTTCCATAAAATATACTTTTCAACTAAATAAGCCTTAAAACTACTCACAACATTCTATGTATAATAAATGTGCTATTGTATTGTAATGAAATAAATACACTGCATTGTATCATAAAGTCACTTTATTTAAATTTGTGATGGTCATTTATGGCTTGATGGAATGGCGTTGGAGGTCGAAGGTCAAATGGAATTGCTGTTTGGAAAGAGAGGCGCATTACATGAGGACTGTAATTAAAGAAATAAACTGCTGTAAAATAAAGTTCTATTTACCTTTTTGATGGTCATTGACAGCTTATGGACGGCTTAAGGACTGTTGGTGACTTAACCTGTGGTGCTGTTCGGTCGTGTGCTTCCGCCGAAGATCACTCCGCCAGCCGTGGTGGGTGTGTATTATGAAAATAGTGCTTATTATAAGGTTTAATTTTCATAAATTTGACGTTTGTAAGACGAAAAGTTTGTAAGATAAGGTGTTTGTAAGTTGAGGTCTCACTGTATTTGGTCTGCACAAATGCCGCAAGTGATTATTTTAAACCAGGGGTGTCAAAGCCATGGCCCGGGGGCCAAATCCGGCCCGCCACATCATTTTATTCGGCCCACGAAAGCAAATCAAACGTGAAATTCCATGATGCTTACTAAAGTCCAAACCAAAATTTCAAATTGTCCCATGTAAACCACAATAACAGTCATTATTGTTTACTTCAAATTTGAAAACTAGTTGAATTTGTTGTGCGCTCTATATGTAATATGTGACAGGGGATTAAAAATTCGAATGGCTTCCCCAAAATCAAATCGGCCCTCGAGAGGAAACCGTAACTACAATATGGCGCGCAGCAAAAAAATGAGTTAGACACCCTTGTTTTAAGCTATCGTTTGAGGTTTATATTGACATGATTGCGCCATTTGAAATGAACCAGAAAACGGCATCAATTACCAGCTTTCGCACACATTTCTTTCCCCCCAAAAATTAAGAATGATCTATTTTGAAGCACTCGTGACAGATGCGCGTTATTGTTGTCTCTTAGCCACTATCCGCTTTGAGTTGTCCTCAACTTCCCGTTCAAGAAGGTTGGCACTTTAAGTGAAGGGTTACAGAGCAAAGTGGCCCTTTTGCTGTCATTTTGGGCTCTCTCACTGTGAGAACTTTTGGAAAATGACGACGGGGAAGGCATCTCGTCATTTTGTCATCGTGGTGATAGAGAGGGGAGGGACAGCCCTGCTGACCGTCTGGGCCCCTACAGAGATACACTTAGCTCCAGCCCCGCTTTAATTGTGCAGAAAATGTGATTTGTAGCCAAGCCTCACTTTCTAAGGAAAGTGGTGTTCGCAGTCGGGGGTGTTCCAGTCACATGAATAGGTCTGCTGTGGAGCCATTCAAGAAGCGGATCCACTTGCCTTCACTTTGCCTTTTCACATAAAGTCTCCAAATGTCAACTTTTGAACAACGTTCACCCATAGAAGGTAAATATATGGCCACAAAAAAATCAGCTCGTTTTTGCACATTGCACTCAAAAGAAAAATGTGTGTAAATTGTCATTGCTTTTAAGATATTGCATTATTATTTATGGTGATCAAAAATCCATTTTTTAACCCTTTTGGAGACAGTGATTACGACAGTGGACGGCTTGTCATGTAATCAGGTTACAGGGTGCGTCAAATGATGAAGACTACAAAAAAAATGCAGTCGGGGTGTTCCAGTCACATGAATAGGTTTCACACACCACGAATGAAAGAGAGTGGAAATGTTTTTCCCTTTTTTGCTGCAACTTCTCTTTTAGGGTTAAATTAGAAATGTGACATCACCACTTTAACTCATTCGCTGCCATTCTCGAAAATATTTTGCAATTGACAAGTGTGATGTGGACTGCCATACCCAATTTTTTCGGGATTTGGTTTTTCTTGCGGGGGTGCCGGTAAAGCGCTGGTCAATTCTTTGGCAATGTTTTTCCCTTCCACGACGGGGCAGCATTTGCCTTTTGTCCATGTTAGCACTTTGTTACAGATTCAGCTGTTGTTAAAGTGCTATATAAATCAATATGTATGGATTGTATTGTATTGTATTTTGTATATCTGCCCCAATTTCAAGCTCATATAACACAGAGTGATTTCCAGTTTGGGCCACCTGCTTTTATTACTTCTGAAAGCTCTTTTCGTCTTTTTACGTTGCTCCATTTCTTCCCGCTGCCGTTTCCAGCATCTCACAATCGAATCGTTTATGCCAAGTTTACGTGCAGCAGCTCTGTTTCCTTCTTTATCGGACAGCTCGATTGCTTTTAGTTTGAAAGCTGCGTCATCTGCCTTTCTTTTTGTATTTTCCATGATGAGGGTATGTTCACGCTAATTTAATTTATGCACAAGACGAGAAGTTGCAGTTTTCCTCGATTCCACCGGTCTTAATCTTCCCTTTTCTACTCGAGCGCAACTGGCGGCCGTTAGAGAAATTACATAAATTGGCCGCATCACTGAAATAGCCGCAGGGTTGAATTTTGGGAAACAAGTAGCGGCTTATAGTCTGGAATTTAGGCATTAACTCTTTTTTTCTGATTAAAGAGGACAGTCTAAGGTTTGTAACGCTGTATTGAATGTTGATGTAGTCCTAAAACTCAATATTCTGTGAGTGCTGCAATTTGAGTGAAAATGACAAAAACCCTGGCACTAGAGTCCACACATCGTCACGCAGTGTTGCCTATTAGGAGGAATTGTTCATTGTGAGTGAAGGAGAAGAATAACGGCGAAACATCCGCCAAGGATGAACGTAAGCTGGGGCAGGGTGAGCTAGAGGAGCGTCCGAGAAAAGACTGAAGAAGAGTGATATGCAAAGGAAAAGAAATCCTGAAGGTACGCGGCTCACCTGGATGGGGTGCTTGGGAGCGTCACTCAAAAGTGCTGATGTGACTTGAAGAAGGTGCAGGAGCTTTTCCGTTCGGAGAAAAGTGCTTAGTGGCCCTTCTTGTAAAGAGAAAAAAAAAGGCTTGAGGTACACACCACACATATCCTCTTTGTTTGGAGACTTTACTGTGGCTAGCACTTTCCGTCCCGCTATCTGTTCTCCATTTTCTTCATCCCGTTTGTTCTTATGGTAACGCCTGGCTGGCTACTTTTGGATCAATTTGTTCCAGACTAATCTCCGTTGCCATAGCTTTGCCTGAAGTTGCTCGCCATTTTAACACAAGAAAAAAAGTGAGAGTAGACGCAGAGTGTGTGCAAAGAGTCGATCTGGATGCCGATGTCCCGTTTACGCTTTGTGGCTACATTTGGTGGACATATTTTTTCCTTTAATCGACAGAAAGAGTTCAATTGTTGCCATACGGTTAATTGCAAACATAATCTATTTTAACAACACAATGAAAAGACAAACATGCCACTTTCTTTGGCCATATTGTGTATGTTCATCAACAAAACATCTGTGTAAGATCTCAGTCATACAGCAGTCATCTATTGATGAAAAGGATCAAAATGTTCAGACAGAACAAAAGAAGAAATCAGGCTAGCTTCAGGAAGTAGTCCACTGCTCCCCCCCAACCTTAGAGCAGGGACCTATCAAAGCAGAGGTCTGGCACTGCTACCTCTATCCATTAGGGATATATATAGGGCCAGATTTACCAGCACAATTTTAGTTCTCTGACGAAGATTTTCGGATGAACAGTGAAATGTCCGACACCTGTAAAGAAGTACATATGTCGGCTACAGAAGCCTTTTCATCGTTCATCAACAAACCTTGGACTGGCAAATATAAAATACTGATGAAAATATTTCTACAATGGGCCCTGGATTGGTCCTGGGGGAACACCGGCAGGAGGCAGCATGAGACTTTTAAGAAGGCTTCCAAATCGCTGCATTTTAAACGAGTGCTATGCATCAAAGACAGCATTTATTTTGCTGTAATCTTGCAAAACAATCTCCGTAGTGACCTTCAGATGTGCAAGATAAAGGCTACCAAAAGTAAAGTTGCATCGAACACTCTATAAGGAATACCGATAACCTATTTTTTTTTCTCTACCCGGAACATTAATACATTACTTTTTTTGCTCTGAATGTTTGACTTTTGCGAAGGGGTTAGGCCCAGATATTTTAAACCCATACATATTTCTCAAATATGTAATTTTATCACAACACCTAGTTTCATCTAAAAATGTCAAGGGTGTGCCATCTTGAGCGCGCGTTGGCGAACGAGTGTTTCTTTTAGCATAAAGAGACTTCCCAGGAGATAAAAGTACAAGGGATTTATCCAATCTCAAGGTTTGTCTTTCCATTTTCAACCCCCTCTGGTATAATAATCAGTCTTTTCTAAAGCGGTTTTAATCTCTTAATTCACTTGTATCGCTCCAATAACTGGCTCTTTTCTTTCCACCAGCAGCACTTTGTATCTTCTAATCCTCTAAACTGCGGGAGATTTCCTGACCGCCAACCACCCGAGCAGAACATTAAGAGACATAACCAAAATGTATGTTCAAGAGGATATCAGCCCCTATTGGAGGGGAGCATTCATATGGCTTTGTTTCCTGCAGTCAGCATATCTCCCACAGTGATTCGGGAGCTATTTCATCGTATTCTTTTGGAGGCGAACAGTAATGTCTCTGTTGAGATAAAAGCGGGAAATCTTTATTTATTTATTTTTGTGTACGATCAGTTAGGGAAATTCAATACAGTTGACTTTTTTTGCTTAAAGGACAACCGACGCCTCCGGACAAGTTGTGTCCATAATTGGACGATCCCCACGTGACGTCACGGAGGGAACGCCCCTGACAGAGAAAAGGACACACAATGCATTTTGCAGTACTTTGTCTGGTCTGAAAACATCGTGTTGATGACGAAATTAGAAGGAAAACACATAAATAACGTGATGGTGAATCGTTGTGTGTTGCACCAAGACAACTATTTGATGTTCGCTGACACAGGCGGGGCTTAGAAGAAGCAGAGCCAATCCTCATAGCTGTAAATCATGTGAATTCGTGCTGTCATTGGGTGACGTCAGTGCTGGGAACCAATCAAGCTACAGTCATGTACAAAATTTGCCATTGTGGGACCATGAAAGGCTTTCTTTCTGATTCTGAAAAACCTCTATTTGAGTTTTTTTTTATTCTGAACGTTTTTTTATCCCTGAAAAAAAAATCTGTGATGCATCAAAACCACAATAAGTAGCAATAAGTAGCACGAAGTAGCAAGGGATTACTGTACCTGCCTTTTGTAATGCATGTGACATGAACCCTCCAGATTTCATTTGAAATACTCCTTATTTCAAATGAGCAAATAGTCACAGACATCTCACATCTACCATCTCACTCCCAAATAGCATCCACTTTTTATCTAACCGAGACGGAGGAGGGAGGGGTAACCAAAAATCTTCCATTGCCTCAATCTGACAGACAAAATATAGTGAATTTACAAGATCCGAATTACATTGTTTAACCTCAAAATGATTGGCCCAGGCCACCCCCCCCCCCCCCATCCCTGGGCGTGATCCGCCAGGTGATGTATTGCTTTCGTTTACCCCGGCACTGCAAATCCCACAGTGCTTTGCAGGCCCCCAGGTAGCATTGCTGAGGAGTGGGATTCGCGCACCGTGATGGAGGCAGAGGTTGTTTAATGTTTTATAAGCCCCTCTTTCTGCACTGGGCTTTAATTTCGAAATATGAAAACGGCCCTGTTGACAGAGGAGATTATTAGATGGTGCTAATCTCCTTGTATACAGCATCCTTCATCGCCAACCTTCATTTTCATTCCCAAACAACAGCGAGTGGGGGGAGGGGGATGGACGACGGCATAAAAGCAAAAATGGGCGAGAAAGAGAGAGAGAGAGAGAGAGAGCGAAATCGGTCTTCCTGTTTGTTGTGCTTTTGTGAGCATGTAATAAGGCTCAAAATGTCACAGGTTCAAATGGTCGCCCTCTGGCAGTGGGGCATTGTGGGATTTGTACACTGGTGGGGGACCAATGATGAGATGTACTCATAATTTGGGGAGAAAGAGAGCTAATGTGTCACCTGGTTGCTTTTTGTAAGATTTCGAGGATGTCACCCCGATGTACAAACATCCACGTTCAACTCTGGGGTAAAGACAAAATAGATGAGCAAATATTTCGACAAGCAAATATCGAATTTTATCGCACGTTCACAATCTCGAACTGTACATCAAGATCACGCCTCTGTGTTTGTCGACGCACGTAAAGATGAAAAACCGGTCGCAAGGGTTGGGAAAGCCTGCCGGGGTTCACCAAAGGTCAAAAGCGATTGCAGACGGTCGTGTGATTTATTCAGCGAAACCTCCGTTAGGGCTCAATCATTCCCCGTGGGGGCCCAACAGCCCATTTTGTAGCCGTTTTGATTGTGTTCACACATTTTGATTGTTTCCTTTTTATCATTATTCCTGCAGAATTAAACACAGCATGAAATAAATGCCAGCGGCATTTCTATTATGTATTATTGTCACAATGCAGCACACACTCATGCGCTACTTCTGCAATCATCATAAAGACTTTGGATTTCCATTCCGTTCCATTATCAGTGCATTTCTTTCTCAAGGAAATATATATATATATATATATATATATATATATATATATATATATATATATATATATATATATATATATATATATATATATATATATATATATATATATATATATAGTCCCGGTTATATCGATACTATATGCACGCACGGAGAAAATTATAAACAGGGTCGGATATATCGATAGTCCCGGTTATATCGATATTTTTTCGGACTCCCTTGAATATCGATATAACGAGACTTTACTGTATATATATATATATATATATATATATATATATATATATATATATATATATATATATATATATATTTACAGTAAAGTCTCGTTATATCGATATCGGATATATCGATAGTCCCGGTTATATCGATACTATTTATATGCACGCACGGAGAAAATCACATGCAAACAGGGTCGAATATATCGATAGTCCCGGTTATATCGATATTTTTTCGGACTCCCTTGAATGGTTATATCGATATTTTTTCGGACTCCCTTGAATATCGATATAACGAGACTTTACTGTATATATATATATATATATATATATTAATATACCACAATGCATCTTGCTCAATATTAAATAAAACCAATGTCTGCTGCAATAAAACGACTAATATGGGAAAGTGGAATGTCTGTCATAATTTCTGTGGAGGGAGTCGTCTGTGTCTAGAGTAATTACATATTTCCTGAAAGGTATTCCGCTTTTTAACATAACACATCTTATGTCGAGGAAATTGTTGCTTTTAAGCTGTATATTTTATATTCTGCACTACGTACAGTTCTTTTTCTGAAACAGTCTTCTGACATTTTTTTTGTACAAGCAATACTTTGTTTTTTTTCTTTTTCATTTTAATTTTGCTGCTGTAAATTGCAAATTTCCCAATTTTGAGCCTATTATCTCATTCACTGCCCGATGAGGTGCAAAAATGTGTCCACTCCAGTGCCAGGGTTTTTGTCATTTTCAATGAAATTGCAGGACCCACAGAATATTGCGTTTTACGACTACAACATTTAATACAGCGTTAGAAACCTTCGACCTTCTTCTTTCATCAGAAAAAAATTAGTTAATATTATTAATTTAATAATAATTAAAAAAGTGGAGAGTAGGGATATATATTTAGGGCCGAAACTACCAGTAAGACTTTAGTTTGCTGATGAAGTTTTTGGATAAGAAGCGAAACGTCCGACACCTTCAAAGAAGTACAGTTGACTGCTGAGGAAACCTTTTCATCGATGGACCACTCCTGTACGACTGAGAGTTTACACAGACTTAATTCCTAAATTATATGGATCTGGAGTTATCTGAGCTTAAAATGGGGGCGACTTTACAAAGGCTAAATGCTGCCCATTCGTGGGAGGGGAAAACATTCCCAGATGTCTGATCAGCGCTTTATCGACACCCCCAGCTAAAAAAAAAAACAAAACCTGATAAAATTCGGGAATGGCGCTTCACGTCGTGCTTTTCAATTCCCGAATAAATTTAGCAATGAAAGTGAATGAGTTAAAGGCTTTCTGATTCTGATTTGTCCTCAACAAAAGTGTACAGCATGTGTAATGTCAGGCAATTCTTTTGGGACAATTTGAAAGCAAGAGGAATTCGGGTTCACTTGAGGGCGTGCCCTTTATTCAAAGTTTGAGCCGAATCAGAAGTTCCAGAATGTTTTTGAGTCTTATTTGAATGTCAAATCACACGTGACATTTTCCATCCCATTCCTCCCAAACAATCGGCTATTAGGCATGTTTTATCAGACTTACTTGTCGAAAATTGAGGAGGCGTTACCCTTTACACAAGACAGTGTCGGGAGACCATCGTCTCATCCAGAGTTCTGCTGCGTTCAAGAACTTCGTTGACGTCAAAACCACGAAATTGCTACTCTCTTTTCTCATCGTCCAGTTGCATTGAAAAATCGTGCTGAAATTTGAACATTTGTTTTTTTTTTTTTACGACGACACCCATTTCATCACAACGGGCTGGCTAATCGACGACTGGAATGATTGTAAACTACATCTATCGCGCTTTGGTGAAACGTTCCTCGACCGACCTCCGCCGTGCAGGAGAAGTTGATATGGTCAGACAGTTTGTGTGTCCTTGCAGTGCGAAGGTTATCTTGTTGAATCAGATGGGATAGTGGCTGGCAGTAAAGAATCACTTTTGGTGTTACTGCGTCACCCAAGTACGATGTGTGTACCACCTGCTCCCCTCAAAGTGTGTGCGTGTGTATGTGTGTGTGTATGTGTGTGTGTGTGTGTGTGTAGAGCAGGTGGGAGCTTTTCTATCGGAAACGTCCACAACAATCAGCGCACACCCTCTCAACCTTGGGATCCACCCAAGCTTCAGTCACATTGTTAACAAAGTGAAAGAGACACGCAGACAGAAGCTGTTATCCAGTTTTATTTACTCCCCGATTCGGCAACGCAAACGCTTTGCTCACCTTTGTTTTTAAGAAGAGCTTGAGTGATGCATGGCTTGTGACATGTTGATCTTAATGGAGCTTTACTTTATAACGATGCACATACAAATATAATAATAATAATAAATTTTATTTCAAGCGCCTTTCAAAACACCCAAGGACACTTTACAATAAAAACAATAGAACATAGCACGTAACAATAAAACCATAAGTAAAATGATAAATAATAAAATAGCAGAGAGAATTAGACATTGAAAGCAATTTTAAACAAATGGGTTTTGAGATGAGCCTTGAAAATAGGGAGGGAGTCAATATTACGGATGTTGGCGGCTGAAAGCTCTGCATCCCATCGTGGTGAGACGGGCAGAGGGCACATAGAGGTGAAGGGAGGATGAGGATCTGAGGGACCGAGAGGGAACAAAGATTTGAAGCAGGTCAAATATGATGCTTTCTACTATCTTTGTGACTGCTTAATTTGCTGTATATGATAGCTGTCCATGTTAAGCACTTTGTTACAGCTTCAGCTGTTGTTAAAGCGCTATATAAATCAATATATGTTGGATTGTAATATTGTACCATATTTGTCAAACTATACTTCACACATTTTCCGGTCATGCGACAAAGACTTTTGCGCAGCGTGGATATATTAAAATTAGAGCTCTGATTGGCAACATATACTGTATCCCCGAATTCCAAAGCATGTTGACTTTTTTCCATCAACAAATACTTTTTTGCGCAATGATGCCAATGAGAAGAAGGTGGCAGTAATGCTACAAAAAGTACCATATTTTAGGCGCGCCCAAAACAAACATGCTGAATCAAACCTCTGAAGATGGAGGACACTGATTCGCAAGATAGGGTGCACCAAAAGGCCTTCATTTTCTTCAAAAGATGACCCTGCGCCTTATACGCAGATGCACGTCATATGTGAAGTAATACTGTACCATGACAGGTTTCGCAAAAACTGTCAGCAGCCACGACCCCATTTCCCCCTGTAGAAGAAGTAGTGTGTGGTGCATGCTGGGATATATACAACGTCACCCCAGCATCGAATGTCGTGCCTTATAATGTGGTGTGCCTTATAATGTGGTGTGCCTTATATTTGGAAAACGTTGATATATTTATACGTGATATTTGGAAAACGTTTTTATTCATTAAAAGTGCGTCTTATAGTTAGGTCCACCTTGTATATGGAAAAGAATTGAAAATACACCATCCATTGGGGGTGCGCCTTATACTACAATCAGCAAAATAAAGACACGACACACCACACCAATAACAAATAGTGGAATAAGAAGGAAAAAATCGAAGATATTATTTATTGCTGTTCTGTAATGCAGATATAATTTTCATCAACAAATCATGCTTCTTTGTTGTTCTACATCACAGGTGTCAAAGTCAAGGCCCGCGGGCCAAATCCGGCCCGCCACATCATTTTTTTCGGCCCGCGAAAGTAAATCAAACTTGTTAAATTTGATGATGATAGCTAAAATCGGAGCCAAAATTTCATATTTTTTTGGATGTCAACCACAATAAAAGTCATTATTCTTGACTTCAGATTTGAAAACGAGTTATTCATTAATTTGCTGCGTGTTCTACATGTAATATTTGAAGGGATTTAAACATTCTAATGGGTTCCCCAAATTCATAACGGCCCTCGAGAGGAAACCATAACTACAATGTGGCCCGCGACAAAAAATGACTTTGACACCCCTGTTCTACATATTCCTGCAAACTATGATGTAAACTAAATTCTCTTGTTTACAATTGGATTGGATATGCCTTTATTAGTCTCACAGTGGAGAAATTTACAATACAATACATATTGATTTATATAGTGCTTTAACAACACCTAAAGCTGTAACAAAGCGCTTAACGTGGACGGCTATCATATACAGGAAATAAAGCATCACTCCTGTACGACTGAGAGCTTACACAGAGGAAATAAAGCAGTCACAAAGACAATTCCGTGTCATATTGGCCTCCAAAAACTGTAACATTGATACATTTATCCACTTTTCGCGACCGTTTTCTTTGATGGTGTCCCATGTGGTTTTTCAAACTTATAATATGTGCCTTGCCTCGATAAAGGTTGAGAATCACCGCCCTAATACCACTTCAAGAGTGCATGTGTGCGTGTGCGTTCAGATTGGCAGAGCACGCTCCCCTCCCATTAATTTCTGAGCGGACCCTTTGTTATAAATCAATCAGTAGCTCGTGCACGAACTCTTTCCATCTGTATTGCTCTGACCTACTGGGCTCCAGCTCTCGGTTTTTGGGCCACTCTGAACAATCGAAGCGCTCTGATTTTCGAAACGGTTTGAAGGAAAGAGTGCACGCTGTAAGAATATTAATGAACGCGCCCATGATTAGGAACAACTTTCTCTCCGAAAATACCACACGTACGCCCCAAAATAGGGTATTTAGAAAACCTCCAATGAATACCTGTAATGAGACCTATCGTTCAGCAATAATGCCAATTTGTAAATAAACACTCCCACCTACCTGCCTTTCCTTGTTTGTGTCCTTCAGGGTGCATATAATAGCTTTTTTTTTGTTTCTGTTGAGTTCCGCCATAAGAGGAGTTCCTCTTTTTCGTGTTCTTTGTGTTGTTTTATGTCAGTGTTGTTTTTCGGGGTCTCTCAACAACCTGAGCTGCTTTTTCAACTTCTTAGTTTTTATATTGCTGATAACCGTATATCACACCCTCCCTACTCGTATGTTCATCTTTATATGTCCTTGTACAAATTCAAATAAGCTTGAGGTGCTTTCCAAATAATGTTTTGTTTGAAAACTTCAATTTCTACCTTTTCAATGAATTACAAAAGTATGAACAGGAATATGATGATTTTAAAATGTGTTTTCATCATTGACTTTTGATTGTACTATTGCCCTTTGGCTTCACACGGTGATACTCGACATCATATTGCCGCAGTTCCTTCTTGTTACGAAAACAAAACAATAACAAAAAAACATGGATGGTTCAAACTTTCATAACTTGTTATTCTTTCCTTCAAAAGTAATTTGTTTTGCATCGTTCTGCCTATTAGCTCACACATTAGCTTAAGATGCTAATGCTAAAAGGCGAAGCTTGTCAATGCTAATTATCATGTACACGCTAGTGTCAAAACTGCAATATGACAACTTCCTTTTTTTTCATTTATTTATTTGTCTGGTACTTTGCTAAATCGTCATTAATTCATGTGTTGATGAATCTTTTGTGATGATTAGCGCCGTGTGTTCCTTTTTAGAGCACCTCCTGAAAGCTATGAGTATTTTGCTTGTGTGGATTTTCTTCAGAAAGTCAGTGTTCATTCTCCCACATTTCAAAACCACGCTAGCTTGGTTAACTGAAGACTAAAATGACCTAAAGGTTGTATGTCGAGATTTGCTGTGACAACCTTTCGCCCAATGTTTGCTGAAGTAAACTCCAGCCACCCACAAACTGAAGCTCAAGTGTATGCTAATAAACAGTTGCTATCCATTGCTGGTTGGTCTTTTTCAAGTAAAGTAAGGACTGGACTGCTTATGATGACATCACATAGGGATTTACTTTTCTCATGAGAACACTATCCAAAATCAAAAAATTTATCATGGCAATGTGTTTTTAAAAGTTAGGCCGAAATAACAGTCCAGAGATTCAAATGTTTAGGTTCCTTTGTGCAACTTTTCAACTCAAAAGGTCGCACAAACACATTCAAATGTCAAGATTAGGTGTCTGCCTTAAGACATGTATTTAAAAAGTTGACAACTCAAGCTTTTCTTTTCCGATTATAAAGTAAAATCACCTTCTGTGTGGGATTTCAATGAGGCCTTTTTTTCCCCACTGCTACACCGGTGTTTCCTAAAAAAAGCTCCCCGATTAATTTCAGAGAGATTTTCTCCAATTTTCTCTCCATGTTCTCATTTTCATTAAACGCCCCGGTAGGAGACCTGCATACTGCGTATTGCATTAGCCGGTTCCTCAAGGAAGCGTAGATGTTGGTCAACGTTTTATTACGACCCGTGTTCTTCATAATGCAATGTAAATCAGCAGGTCAAGAGGTCATCCGACACATTAATTCAGCACCGCGGATAAAGAAGACGAAGAATCTGTGTCTCATTAGCGCGTCCTCATCACATGCAATCATGTCCAAGGACTTTTAAAGAAAGTAGAGTGAAGATCATCTCGAATAATACAATGTCTGCCATGTGTGAATGTGAAGCAAAAATAAAACAATGGGGCACTTCATTGGAACATTCTAGATTGTACATTTTCACCGTTTCACTCAATGTAAAAGAAATGTTGAAAGATAACTTGTACTTCAAGCATATCGCTAAATTCTGTCTGATGGGCACAATCACAGTTTGCCATGTTTACGTACGATTTTTCATTTGTGTGTTTGTTTTTAACGTTTCTTTGTAACTTCTGGATTGATAAATCTCACGACTGACACGACACGAAAGAAAGCAGCACATAATATCATAATATCAATGCAAATTTCTGGAAAGCAGTTGCCACTACTCATTACCGATGGTGCCTGTCTGCCTTCCAAACCCCCTCCCCCTCTTCATTTCCCGCTTTGGTCATATCTTCCAATCTTTCTTTCAATAGATACTGGAACACAGATGCGCAAAAGCAGTCAATGTATCATAAGGATGTCTCTCAGCATTGTGCAAATGCGGGAACACACACGAGGGTCTCTGTTTGCTTGCGTCGCACGGCAACAGTGAGGAGAAAGAAAAGTAAATGCAAATATGTACTGATGCGATGTGCAGAAGGTGCAAATTGACGTTTTTGTGTGTGTGTGTGTGTGTGTGTGCACGCATGCATCCAGGGAATGCAGTTAGGTGTGCAGCCTAATCACATGCTGCCACAGTGAGTCCAGAACCCTCTCAGCAGACGCCCCCTTTGGGCCGCCTCCATCAGCCTCGGTTTTCCTCCGGGCGCACACGTTAATTAATAATCACGTTAATTGGATTGAGGTCCCCACTGTGTAGTATGTGCGTGTATGTGTGTGTGTGTGTGTGTGTATTGGTGCATAGGCTATAACTGGTACATAATTATCTGCATTAAGTCAGCATGTATGTTTTTGTGTGTCTACGTGTTAGAGGTTTTCAGAAGACAAGCAATTGGCTGGAGTCCTCCGTCCTTTGTCTGTTTTTAAGATCACAGTCAAACTTGAGAATAATAATAATACATTTGATGTATTATTATAATTACAGTAAAGTCTCGTTATATCAATATCGGATATATCGATAGTCCCGGTTATATCGATATTTTTTCGGACTCCCTTGAATATCGATATAACGAGACTTTACTGTATTTCATTTATAAGCGCCTTTCAAAACTCTCAAGGTCACTTTACAGTCACAGGATAAGTTTTTCTGTGGGTGAGCAGCGGCAGCCACACACGCCAGCGTCCGACTCAACACGGAAGTAACTTAAATAGAAAGCCAGCCAGCTAGCTAATAAATAGCTAATAGATAGCTAGCCAGCTAGATAGCTATATACTGTAGCTAATCGATAGCTAGCGAGATAGCTAGATAGCCAGCCAAATAGCAAATAGATTAAGCTACATCACTTGATGACTCTCAATACGCGGCTCCGTAAAGGTCCAAGGTCTAATCACATTTCTCATTTGTGTTCTCACGTGTTTCTGTGTTGTCTAAGCAACAGTCTCAGGCAATAGAAGAGGTTGAAAAACTTGTGTTGATTTGGATTGTGGGTATTATCGCAGAGAAAGCATGGCAACTTCACTCGGATGTCATCACAAAGGTAAATCAAACGACTTTATTATATAGTATAGTACATTCAAACACATTGGCACATTTATTATACATAAAATAAGGTATATTTTGTGCAGTTTTAAGGCTTATTTAGTAGAAAACTATGTTTTATGGGGACTTGGGAACGGATTATTCTCATTTTTAATGGTTTCTTATGGGAAATAAATGTTTGGCAGATGAACTTTTCGCCTTACACACACTTTTTGGGAACCAATTAAGTTCGTAAACTGAGGTATCACTGTAATTGCTGTCCCTGAACGTGTAAAAATGTAAAATCAGGACGATACCCCACATGTTGAACAAGGCACAGAGTCTTAATAAATAAAAGAAACCACCGATCCATCTATGGTCAATCCTCAGATGGTTTGTATATTCTGGCATCTATTGATCTTGCCTCCCTTGCTTTTCATGACCCTCCTCGGCATTTCTGTCAGGAGTTTGCGCCCCTTTTGAGACCCGTCGCCTCGCATTTTTCCTCTTGATCTCGGTAGGGGCGTTTGGCAGGAAAGGTGCTGCTTGCTTCAGGCCAGGTGTCTTTATTAGATGCCAGGGCTCAGATAGAGACCTCAAGGCTTGTGTGGTAAACATTTTGACAGCTTTTGCGGGGGAGGTTTTGTTCGTGGAATGGAGTCGTGTGAAATCAGACAGAGCCAGACAATCACGTGGCCTTCGTATTTCGCTGCAGTGCCTTCCTTGTGGTTTTGGAAAGTGCGTAAAAAGATGAGACTTCCATATATTTTGTGGGGTTCTTGGGGGGGTCACAATGATAAAAAAAAAAGTCTAATCAGTCGTAGATGAGTTGAATGATTAAATCCAAACAAATGTACACAAATAAAATTGCAGCGCTATTAAGTGGCATCCAAATGGCAAAAGTCCGAGTCAGCAGTTTTTGAAAAAGCCAAATAGTGTTGACTAATTTTATGTGATAGTGCCATCATGAATTAACAACCCAACGCGGAAGAGCTGCAAAGCGAAAGGCAATTTATGCTCCCATGCTTTCATGATATTCCAAATAATACGCATATGCAGCGTGTGAGGGTGAGAGAGGCAGAGGCAAAGAAAAGCGACGGTGAGGAAGATTTCTTGGATGCATGCGCTTTGGGATGGCAAATTAAATTTGAATGCAAATGCAGCGGGATTTCTTGACAGTCGGTGATAAAAACCCTATTATGTTTAATGATATGCTTTGTGAATGTGCATGAGTGCAGAGTGGCCAGAAACTCCAGGCATCTTCCAAAGGCTGCCTTGACTCTCGGTGTTGCACAGTAGAAGTGCACATCTGTATGGAAGCACCCCCGTCTTTTTTTTTTTTTTTTCTTTTAATGTGCATACATTTGAGATGAAATGCTTTGAAACCCTGAGAGAGAGAGAGAGAGAGAGAGAGAGAGAGAGAGAGAGAGAGAGAGAGAGAGAGAGAGAGAGAGAGAGAGAGAGAGAGAGAGAGAGAGAGAGAGAGAGAGAGAGAGAGAGAGAGAGAGAGAGAGAGAGAAACAGAGAGCATGTGAGAGACCGAGAGACCGAGACAGACAGAGAGACATGTTCCTAAAAATGTTTGCATTTAATCTATCTATGTATCAATCAATTTATCGCAGCAAAGTACAGTATTTTCCGGACGATACCGCATTATAAGGCGCATCTTCAATCAATGAAATATTTTGGAGATATTTTTACATTGGAAATGCGCTCATGTTTCTTGCATTTGCAGTGTGGTCGTGTGTGGCTACAATCCAGGCAGTGTGACTTAAAGGACAACCGACATCACTTTTTTGTTTCCTAACTGACATCAGAAAAACGTTTTATAGCATCTAAAATACCCAAAACACGCAGGCTGATATGTTTAGTCAAATGCAAAACACCAATAAAAATGACTTGGAAAAAATGACCGGAAGTGGCCAGTTTCAGAAGGTCCCGCCCCTTTGTTCGTGGTGGCACGCCAAGACGTCTTGCCTTGCTAGAGAATCAAAACAATGGCTTCAGATTCGGAGAAGATGCTTTCTTGTGACTCATCCAGTTATGAATATGATTCAAATAGTTCTGAAGAGGAAAGCATACATGTTTGCAATCGATTAAAGAATTTATTCCGTGCCATTTTGAGGTATCTGGGGGCGGGAAATGTAGCACCAAAAAGAGGCAGAACATGGCGACATAGCTCCATGTAAGGAATTAATCAGCCCGTTTCCACAGGCTGATTAATTCCTTACACGGAGCTTTGTTGCCCTCTTCTGCCTCTTTTTGGTGCTACACGAAGTTTTCAGACCAAGCAAAATGCATTGACGTGATGGAAGGACTGCTACAATGTGTCCTTTTTTCAGTCAGGGGCGTTCCTTCAATGACGTAAGAGTGAGGACTCGTCACCAACTCAAAAACAAGACTTCTGGAATATTCAGCGCGAGTCTTAAAAGGTAAAATATAGCTATATGCGGTGGAATCTTTGGAAAATACGCTCAGTAGAAGTCATTTGAAGCCATTTTACAAATTATGGACACAACTTGTCCGGAGACGTCGGTTGTCCTTTAAATTACCAAAGCTCGAGGTTTGACAATACAGTAAAGTCTTGTTATATCGATATTCTCGGGAGTCGGAAAAAATATCGATATAACCGCACTATTGATATATCCGATCCTGCGGCATGTAAATTTTCTCCTTGCGTTCATAGAAATAGTATCGTAATAAGCAGTACTATCGATATAACCGATATCGAAATAGCGAGACTTTACTGTATTTTCATCTGGAAAGTTGAAGTAAAAGAAATGTCTTTTTTCCCCCTTTTTTTGAATGAATGTGCGTTATAAATATCTATATTTCCCGTTGCTACATTAAGGTGAATGTGTCCTCAGCTGTGTCATGCGGTGGGCCCCCGAGGGATGGCTCCAACCAGGTGGAATGAGACCAAACAAGCTGTCAAATGTAATCTCATCTCACAGGCTGTGGACATAAGAATGCAGCGACATATCTGTCCATCAGCCCCACAAGATGTGTTGTCTCGCTCCCATCCACAGCCACAAACAACACATCCAGACAGAAATGTTAGCTATGGTTCCGACTGCGGTTGTTTTATTGACTGAACAGGCCAAACAGACGGAAAGATTTACTCTTCTCAGTACTCACACAATACACTACAAGATACGAGGAAAACAAGACCAAACATGTGAAGCAGATGAATGAAACAGATTTTTATATACAGATTTTTTTTTTAAATAAAAAAGACTCAAGATGGCCGACGTTAAGTACAGCGTAAACATGGGATTATGTAATGTGTCATTGTGGATTGTCTCCTTTTGACGCTTGAAGCACTTGAACAACAGCTGAAACTGTAACAAAGCGCGTAACATGGACAGCTAATAGATAATAATCAATCAATCAATCAATCAATATACAAACAGTGAGCACTATTATTGTCCCGCTTACCAAGTGTGTGTTATACAGGTACATTCACACAAAACCAACATCAACATTCCCAAGTCTTTAGCAGGGAGCAGCGATTGGTAAAAACGTCGCTGAAGCTCATGAATGCATTTCATTTTTAAACTAAATAATTTTCACTTTTAAACCAGAGAATTCCATATAACAGTGAAGACTCAGCAGTCCAGTATACAGGCATACAAAATGCAGTTTGATGCAGAATTGAGGGAAACGGACTGCTGAGGGCAGAGGACAGGACGTTACGTTTCTCTGCGGTAACAAAAAAAAACTGTGCATCCAAAGAGTATTTGTTTGTGCTTGAGGCTACGCAAAGGCAAAAAAAAAAAAAAATGGCAAAAGGGAGGGATGTCAACAGAAAAAGCGTGCCACAGGACCTGACCTCCGGGACTTATCTCCAGCGCTTGCTGATCCGTTAATGGCTCGCCGTCATAACTCTCGGCGCAGAGGCGGCCGGCTGCCATTTCTCTCACAGGTTCATCATTATCTGATAGCTTATCACTCTGCAAGGAAACAAAGTAGACTCCCACTGCTCTACATCCATTCACTGATGCCGAGAGAAGAGTCTATCCAAAAGACTTATACAGACTCACTGAGCACATCCCGGAAGATACATAAACTGGCTAAATGGACCCAATTTACACAACATAAGGTACAAGTATAGGGCCTGAATATCAAATTTTGCGGCATATTATTGATGTACTGGACACTTGGGTTTTTTTTTCTTCGTTTTTGCTTTAGTCCTGCCGGCATTCAGAAGGAGTGACACCTCCATTGAGCATGGTGTTTAATTGCAGATGGTAACTCGGCGAAAACGACCATTCTGCTCTGTAAATTACTGGTCGGAAAGCCCAGAGAGTAATCGTGCTGCCAATGAACTTGCTGAAGCTAAATCTTACAAAGGGAGAGAGTTTGGAACAACTCAGCCTCTCTTGACACCCGTCATTGTTTCAAAGAATCGCAATTTGAGAAGGAAAATAGCATAGAGAAACCCCTTGGGTTACATATTGTTCCTTTTCTTTCTGGACTTCGGACATTGTGATCCTGCGGATCAATAGCCCCACTTCATATCACACTATACGATTGTCAAATTCAGGGAGAGAGAAAGAGGGAGGAGTCCCCTGAGTCCATCTCAATGGGTGGATCAGAAAACATGAAACGTACGTATATTTCCTTCATATGAAACCTGCAAATCCCATTTGAGTAAATATTTAAGTATTCTATAAGTCAATATAATATATCATTTAACTGTGTTTTGTTATAGCAAACCGAGGTCAGGGAATGGATACTAGACATACATTCCCATTTGTATGCATGATTTGTTTCTCAGGCAGAAATGCACATTTGACGGACCGGTCGAGCTGATCGAAAACATAATGTTGAAGGCTGTAAAAATTGAATAATTGAGCTGAATGACAGTGAAACACTCAGTTGGTTTGTGGAAGAAAATTCCCGCAGCGTCGATCACTGCGCTTCAATCTTGGTCACATTTTCAGTCTTTCTGATAGCAATTACTCAAGAGGAAATCATTTTGCAAAGGACATTAGAATATGCCTTGACCAAATTCAAAGTCAAAGTCAAAGTCAGCTTTATTGTCAAATATGCTAATATGCATGACATACAGCACAGATGAAATTAATGTCCTCTCGGACCCAGCGTGCAAGACATGCAAGGCACTTATAAGGTGGCTAAAAAGACATACAATTGACAACAGACAATACATGTAATTTCTGTATGTAAAGTGAGGTAGTGTCGTATGGAAAGTGAGGTAGTGACGTATTTTAAGTGAGGTAGTGACATATGTAAAGTGAGGAAGTGACGTACATAAAGTGACGTAATGTCGTAATTGCAAAAACAAACAACTAGAAAGGGTTGAAGTGAGGTCTTGTCGAATGAGAAATAACAAAAAATAGAGTTCAGGATGATCGTACAGCATGTAGCGTGCACTCAGAGTTCGCTGAGTGTGGCAGTGGGAAGGGGCAGGCTGGGCAGGGCTGGGAGGGAGTTGAGTCTCCGGACTGCCTGGTGGCAGAAACTGTCCTTGAGCTTGTGTTTTATGGTCACCTCTTTTTTAAAATCTAATCTCAGCAACATGCATTTCTCTACCATTTTCTGAATAACAATTGTGGCGATCTCTTTGGAAAACATGACAATTGAAAAACGGTTCTAGATCCACATGATTTCATTTTGGGCATCTGCTGAAAACGTCTCAGCGAGCGATCCTGTCAGTTTCTGTTCTCAAGCCAGCAACTTGTCATTTGCTTTTCCATAAGCTGAAGAGTTCAACTTTTGGCACGCTAATGGTTGAGAGTCTTAATTAAAATGTCAAGGTGGCGTGATGTCCTATTTCAGGTTCCCCCATCCGCCCATCCTCCCTGCGCCTTTTCTGCTTCTGATCCTCCCCAGGGACCTATTAAGCCCCGGCCAAAATGATTGAAGTTCAAAGAGGTGAGCCCGAAGGTTGGACGCTCAGCGCTTCGCGATTCGCTGTCGTCTCAGCATCCACCAACCCTGACCTTTAGAAAGACAGCCGTCCCCGCTAATGTGCACGCATATCTAATGAGAGAGGGCTTTCGACTCAGAGCTTCCTGTCAGCCTTGAAGACGCTAATGCCACCGACCATTTCCAAATATTCTCTCTCAGCCCTCTTCCGCTCTAACCAAAGAAAAATCGTTCCTGTTCTGACCCTTTCCCCGTACTTCCATACGAACAAACGGAGTCAGTGGCTACTTTTCATGACTCTGTTCTGTCTAGAAGTAACATTGTTAGCAAAACAGATATGCTCAAATTCGTAGCAGGGGCTCAGGATAAAAAAGGGGAGGACTGAGAACAGACACTTGGGGAACACCTTAGGAAGTCGGTACAGTGGGGGATATAGTTGATTAGGAGGAATGACTTGATAAAAAATCTGGCCTTGACATTGACGGTATCATCTGTGCTCGGCATAAAATTATTAGGTGCCAAAATGGATGGAAAGTTTTACATCTTCCCTCAATACTCAATGCTCAACATATGGAACCATCCCCTCTATATTGACACTTCTAACAACCTCTCGAACTTGACGGTTGCTCACCGTAAAGGGGATGCACTCAAAAACTTCACCTGGCCATGTTTTTATGCCAATACTTATGTCATTCATTGTCATTCCCGAATTTATAAGGCAATTGAAAAGCATGATTGTTCTGATGAAAGAAGAGAGTAGAAGGTTTTTTTACGCTTCATTCAATGTTTATGTAGTGCTAAAAGTAAATATTCTGTGGATCCTGCAATTTGAGTGAAAATGACAAAAACCCTGGCACGAGAGCGGACAAATTTTAGCGCATCATCTGGCAGTGAATGACTTAATACATTACGGTGGATCATTAAGGGGGAACTCAATGTATCATCATTATCGTCACCCTGATTTTCGTATCGACACAAGGCTCGCTGTGCATATTTGCCACTGGCAGAGTGACAATTTGGTGGCAGATGTTCATCTAAACCTTGTCCCTGCTCGGACCATCTCGAACCTGCTCTGAATATATCTTCAATTTGCGAAATAGACTCTCACATGATTCCAGTTAACATCGTGTAGCACCCCATGATGTGGCAAAAGCTGTCTAGTTAAACTCATTCTCTGCCAGACGTGCAAAAATGTGTCCACTCCAGTGCCAGGGTTTTGTCATTTTCACTCAAATTTCAGGACTCTTGTTCTAGGACTTCATAAACATTCAATAAATAAAAGTTAAAAACCTTAGACTATCTTCTTTCATCAGAAAAAAAATGTGTTAATTACTAAGTTATATGGGTCTAAAAGCCAGCCACTCATTTGACGACAATGAGGTTAAAATCTTAGATGGTTTGAACGTGGAGTAAAAGAAGCTATTTTCATAAAACAGCTAAATCCTTCCCTTAACCGTAATGGTGGGGTGAGGTTCAATTTGGATCGTTCGTACAATAGACTGCTTAGGCAACGTAGGCTTAGTTATGCTGATGAGGTGATACCAGGGTAAATTGGGCAATCAGGCCAGTCGTCAGTCAG
The DNA here is from genome assembly GCF_051943395.1 of Hippocampus bargibanti. Lineage (NCBI taxonomy): Eukaryota > Metazoa > Chordata > Actinopteri > Syngnathiformes > Syngnathidae > Hippocampus > Hippocampus bargibanti. Next base: position 2,265,788 of record NC_142745.1, on the reverse strand, counting down.
GACAATAGAAGCAATCAGTGGAGCCGCAGGGATTAGTCCTCTGCTCCCCCCAACCTGAGAGCAGGGACCAATCATAGCAGAGTCCGGCACTGCCATGTCTGGACAGTAGGGATATATATATATAAGGCCGAATTTACCAGTAAGACTTTAGTTTGCCGTCGAAGCTTCTTGGATAAGAAGCGAATACGTCCGACACCTTCAAAGAAGTCCAGATGACGGCTGAAGAAACCTTTTCATCTATGGGTCTGAAGTTATCTGGATTGAAAGTGGGGCAGCTGTACAAAAGACAAACGCTGCCCCCTTGAGGAAGGGAAAAACATTGCCTGAGGTCTCACCAGCGCTTATCGTACACCCCGCAAGAAAACCCAAAACCTGAAAAAAAATCGGGAATGGCGCTCCAACGTCATATTTTCAACTCCTGTACATTCAGGGATGGCATTGAATCAGTTAAAATCCACCCCACACCCGCCCATATGTATTTTTGCCCTTTTCTGGACTTTATATTAAGCACTGTCGCTAATATTTTTCAAATGTGGCTTTGTGAAGCTCTATAAGAAAAAAAAACAAAACCTCACTTGAGAATCTCATGTAATTGTTGGAATGACAGAGCTGCATTGAACATGCCCTTCCATCTTTGTGGACAATAAATGTTGTTTATGTGATAGACGCATACCATATTTGACCCCACAAAAATAAATAAACACAAAATTTATTATATTTCAGGTAGGAGGGTGCGGTTAGAAACGCACACACATGCACGGCGGGTGTGGAAAGGCTTGGAACAGCGTGGGCACTTGGTCGGCTGCGCTCCAGCAAGCCTATCTTATTAAAAGCTGTCAGCATAGCTCGCGCGATCATAAGCTTTTTATTATTGACTTGGAAAATATGATAATTTGGAAATCGCGTGCTGCCTCCTAAAGACTGCGGCATCATTTTCCATTTCAGATGCTCTCCCTTCTTTTAACGGGAAGGAGAAGAGCTTCATGAGCTTCGCATATTTCCAGTCGAATACGTACATGATTTACCCCTGCTATTTTTTTTAATCAGTACATTATAATTGAGGTCCATCAAACATCACCCGTGGCACCTTCAATGAAACCTTAAACAAATTTCATTAAAAATTGGATTTTCTTTCATAGAGGAAAGCCAATTATGCGAGGACAGATTCCCTGATGACAAATCTTTTTTTTTTTTTTTTTTTTTTTTGAATTGTCAAATTTCTTTTTTGGGCCACGTGAAACTAATCCCCTCGCAAAATCACGTTTGACATCATGCCTAAAGCCAGCCCTTTGTGTGATGACATTATTTGCTAAATCAAGTCATTCTCAGCTATGCACACTGAAACTCAACATCACATATCCGACAGTGAATGTATTGTGTAGTTAAAATACTTAAAGGACAACCGACACCATTTATTTTTTGTTTCCTAACTGACATCAGAAAAACGTTTTATAGCGTCTAAAATACCCAAAACACGCAGGCTGATATTTTTAGTCAAACTCAAAACACCAATAAAAATGACTTAGTGTCCCAAAACTACTTCAAAATGACCTCAGAAAGTTTCATTTTCAGAAGGTCCCGCCCCCTTGTTCGTGGTGTCACGCCAGGACGTCTTGCCTTGCTCCAGAATCAAAACAATGGATTCAGATTCGGAGAAGATGCTTTCTTGTTACTCATCCAGTTATGAATATGATTGAAATGTAAATTAAAACAGCTTCTTATCTTACAGAAATAGTTCTGAAGAGGAAAGCATAAATGTTTGCAATCGATAAAAGAAGTCCTTCCGTCTCATTTTGAGGCATCTGGACTCCAATGTAGCGCCCAGAAAATGCACAGGATGGTGACCAAGTTCCGTTGGAAACGGGCTGATTTGGCTGCTGGGAATTTGTGTCAACTAGTTTCAAATAGTAGTCTTGGTGCAACACACAACGATTCACCATCGCGTTATTTGTTTTTTCCTTCTAATTTTGCCATCAACGCGGATCAACACGAAGTTTTCAGACCAAACAAAGTACCCAAAATGCATTGTGTGTCGCTTTCTCGATCAGGTCCGTTCCAGACGTGACGTGACGTCAGGCATCGTCATCAACTCGAAAACAAGACTTCCTGAATATTCAGCTTGAATCTTAAAAGGTAAAATATAGCTATATGCGGTGGAATCTTTGTAAAATACGCTCAGTAGAAGTCATTTGAAGTGATTTTACAAATTATGGACACAACTTGTCCGGAGGCGTCGGTTGTACTTTAAACGATAGCCTCAGTGTATAAAATTGTTCTTTTAAAAGATCCTTTGGCGATACCAAAAAAGTACACCCAGTCAGTCCAAACACTCATCCATCGACAGATTTTCCCCTCCTTGTCAGCTCGCACCCCCCACCCCCACACGTCTCTTCCCTCCCTGGGCCATCAGCATCCTGGGATTACCTCGCTATCTTTTGTTGCATTCCCATCAGCTCACCGTGTGATCCATAATTCAACAGTGCCCCTATTTCAGGCCAAAGTAGAATTTGAACTGGGCCATAATCTCCATCTGGCACTTGGAGGCGTAATCTCCGTAAACTCTGTTACTTCAATATTTTATTGACCTCTCTATCTTGATAAGACATAATTGCCATTTCTAATCTGTCTGCTGGAATCAGCAACAGGACCGTAGCGGAGATCAGTTGTGTGCCACGTTGGTGGTCAGCAGTCAGGGCAATGCGGGGAAAGTAGTGGAGGAGTACAGACAGGCAGAGGGAGGTGGACTGCGAAGTTTTCGATCGAATGTGGATGACGGCAAAAGCACAAAACACAAAACAACCACGTCCTGTCATTTTTTATTGTATCCCAACACGGAAGAATCCATCGTACATTTATGCTTTCCTCTTCAGAACTATTTGAATCATATTCATAACTGAACGAGTAACAAGGAAGCATCTTCTCCGAAACTGAAGCCATGGTTTTGATTCTAGAGCAAGGCGAAGACGTCCTGGCGTAACGTCAGGAACAAGGGGGCGGGGCCTTCTGAAACTCGCAATTTCCGGAGTCATTTTGAAGTAGTTTTGGGACACTTTGACTCATTTTTATTGGTGTTTTGCATTTGACAAAAAATATCAGCCTGCGTGTTTTAGGTGTTTTAGATGCTATAAAACGTTTTTCTGATGCCAGTTAGGAAACCAAAAAATGGTGTCGGTTGTCCTTTAAACTGTATGGGAATTTCCTCTGGGTATATTTTTACTTTGGTGCAATCAAAAATGGCCGAGGTCATGTTTTTGTTTATTTTGTTGTAGGGGCGTGTGGTTTGCACATCGGCAGCCAAACACAACTATGCCTCTTCCGTCAGTGATGTGAATTTATAGTTGCATCACTTGAACCTTTCACACCCCTTTTCAGGCTTTTCCGAGTTTCCATTGTTCGCCCTCTTTGGCCTCATCATTCTTGTTACAACCAGTCGAAGCAGCACTGAAAACTTCTATCAAAGTTCTATACAAAGACGTCTATTTTTCCCAACGCAACTGCATGCAAGATAGTTTTGCGGGATGTCCAAATAGTATGCTTCCTTATGTCACAATGATAATAGATTCCATTAGGAGCAAAGGAATTTCTCCCTGGGGCGGATCCTGAGAATGATGGAAAATTGGCCAAGGCGAGCAGCCGAGAGCTAATGGATCAAAATTACCCCTGTCACAAAGTTTGGATGGATGCTGACTGAAATTGCATTCCTCCTCCACCGACCCTTTTTTTTTTCTTTGCCCTCCCGCCAACTTCTCTGACACGTCACATCTCAATATGAGAAATTCATCTGCAACGTCGGCATTGTCAGCCACTTGCAATTTACACTGTTGCTTCTATGCAGCTGTTCCTGTGCTTGATGGCGTGATAAATTAATCTTTTCCTGTGCCACTGCATCTTTTAAAATAATATATTAACACACACACCCCTCCCATCACCACCCCTCCGAAGTCAACATTTTATTCTATCTCCTATCTCAGTCACCATGACAAATCATATTCATCAGATGAACAGAGAAGAGTAAAAAGCGGGAACATAGTATTAGATTCTGAAGAGCAATGTTCAGACATATGGTAATTTTTGTATTTTTTATTTGCTTATTTATTTAATATTACATATTCATTGTGTCAAAAAAATACTATGTCTACCTTTTCTTTCCAATCCCGATTCTACCCTCCCTATGTGGAGTTGACATGTTTTTACCGTGCCGGTGTGGGTTTTCTCCGGGTATTCAGGTTGTCTCCCATAATTCAAAATCATACACCTTAGGTTCATGGAGCACCCTAAATTGTCCTTAGGTGTGAATGTGAGCGCAAATGGTTGTTTGTCTCATGTGTGCCTGACAAGTGGTTCCGGGTGTCCCCTGCCTACTGCCCGAAGACCGTTGAGATATGATCCAACACCCCCAAAAACCCTTGCGGGGATCAAACAGATTGGAAAATGGATGGATGGATGGATGGATGGATGGATGGATGGATGGATGGATGGATGGATGGAGTTAAAGAATTGTGATTTCTGGAAAAACAATAAACGAAGTGCAGAAGATGGCTGAAGAAACCTTTTCTTCGATGTACTTCTGGAGTGCAAAATTTTTAACAGCGTCACTTGAACAGGACGTGCAGTAAATTCAAAGTCAAAGTAAGTCAAAATCAGCTTTATTGTCAAATATGCTAATATGCATGACATACAGCACAGATGAAATTAATGTCCTCTCAGACCCAGCGTGCAAGGCACTTATAACGTGGCTAAAAAAGACATACAATTGACAATAGCCAATGCATGTAATTTCTGAATGTAAGGTGAGGTAGTATCATATGTAAAGTGAGGTAGTGACGTATGTAAAGTGTGGTAGTGTCTTATATAAAGTGACATCATGTAGTAATGCAAAAACAAACAACAGAAAAGGGTTGAAGTGAGGTCTTCCAGAAAAAAAACGAGAAAGAACAAAAAATAGAGTTCACGATGATATGATATTACAGCGTGTGTACTCAGAGTTCGGTGAGTGTGGCAGTGGGAAGGGGCAGGGGGGCAGGGCTGGGAGAGAGTTGAGTCAGTAAATTCCGATCCGGTGTCTTCTCTAGAAATGGTGAAGGTCGCTGTGTCCAACGCCAAGTGAGGTCATGCAACTTATTTTGGGACTTTTGGGGGGGGGGGGTGATAATGGCTTTTCTTACCCGAATTTTGAAGATGCTGAGTATAGTGGAAGGCCCCTGTTGTGACCAAATTAAAGCGTCGTCTTTTGTTTGACAAACTCCGCAGGGGAGATCAAGCATAAGCAGAAATCCTTTTTTAGCCACTGTCTGTAAGATTCCTCTCTTTCTTGCACGAGAGAAAGGCTTGCGAGGCGGAGGAACGGTTAAGACGAGCCCCCCCCCCCCCGCAAAGAAGCAATTAAATGCTGGGCTTGTGAAGGTCTCCCTGCAGCGCAACCAAAAAACACAGCCATGTGGTCGGGCAACGATGGTAAAAGGAAAAGCTTCCAATGGCGGTTTGATGAGCGGAGTTTTTCACAAGTTAACCAGCATAGCAATCACAGTTCAGTAAAGGCTTCTCGCGCATGAATTTTTACAAAAGCGGAATGCAAATCTTTGACATCAAAAAAAGATCCTTTGGAAAATTGAGTTTTCGGTCGTCACACTTTACGCAACATGAAGTATTACTTTGCAATCCCAAGACATGAAAACCTTGCTCACCTTTAAGCAATCATTTTGGCAAGGGTGAATCTTTTGAAAAGCAAAAAGGTGTTGCTGCCTATCATGCCAAACGTGCTTTCCTCGGGTTTGGTTTTTCCAGGTTAAATGTTACGCTGCTGATGCAATCCGGTGTAATGTTAGTCCAGACTGCAATGGAACTCGTCAGCACCTTCCTGCGTGTAAATGTGCTCGGCGTGGATGTCCGTCTGTTTGTTCAACACGTTTACACATGTCAGCCATTCTGGCATCTGCTTTGTCGCAGTCACTGCTCAATTTTAGAATGAACAAAAATGTGCACTCATATACCTTGTACATCTTTAATAATGATATTAATAATTGAGTTGATACCAATCCATCCTTTTTTATTTAATTATATATTTATATACAATTATATATCATTGTATTTTATTCATTGCATTCTATTTGTGATTGTATTTTATTCATTATAGTGCACACACTTTTGCAATACTGGTGTGAATGAGTTAATTAGATTTAAGACAAAGGGAATGCTGATTTGTATTATGTTTTTTTTGGTTGGCGGCGACAATTTTATACTGCGACATCACACAGTTTCACAGGTAATGCATGTTAAGGTGACGCGCGGCGACGAATGACGTCTTTGCGGGTTTCATAGACATAAACGTGAACCAGGCGAAGCTTAAAGGACAACCGACGTCTCCGGACAAGTTATGTCCATAATTTGTAAAATCACTTCAAATGAGAGTTTTGAAAGGCGCTTATAAATGAAATGGATAATAATGACTTCTACTGAGCGTATTTTACAATGATTCCACCGCATATAGCTATATTTTACCTTTTAAGACTCACGCTGAATATTCCGGAAGTCTTGTTTTTGAGTTGGTCACGAGTCTGTACGTGACGTCACTAAAGGACCCCCCTTGACTGTAAAAAAGACGCATTGTAGCGGTCCTTGCATCACGTCAATGTATTTTGCTGTACTTGTTTGGTCTGGGGACCTCGTGTTGCACCCAAAAGCCGCCAGAAGGCCAGAAGAGGGCGTCCAAGCGCCATATAAGTAATTTATCAGCCTGCAAACGGAGGTGGCCACAAGATGTTGCCATTTTGTGCCTCTTTTTTTGGGTGAGAGATTTTCCCCAATGTTGCCTCAAAATGGCACAAATAAATTATTTAATCGATTGCAAACCTGTATGCTTTCCTCTTCAGAACTATTTGAATCATATTCATAACTGGATGTGGAACAACAAAGCATATTCTCCGAATCTGAAGCAATTGTTTTGATTCACTAGCAATGCAAAACGTCTTGGCGTGACGTCACGAACTGGGGGCGGGACTTTCTGAAAATGCCCAATTCGCAGCTCAATTTTGTGCAGATTTTGGACACTTTAAGTCATTTTTATTGGTGTTTTGCATTTGACTAAAAATATCATACTGCGTTTTTTGGGTATTTTAGATGCTATAAAACGTTTTTCTGGTGTCAGTTAAAAAACAAAAAAGTGACGTCGGTTGTCCTTTAAATCACAGCCTCTTTATTGGCTCTACAAACGCACAATAATTCCAGTCATTGTCAAATTTTCATCGATTTCATGCGAACATTTTATACAGTTTTATAAAGTTGTAAATTCCGTCACGCTGGATTATGAGTCGGTGTCGTCGTTTTTTTATTTTTTATTTTTTTCCCCTCTGCAGCTCTCATTCAATTCTAGTCTGTTCTCGCCCATAATTTTCGATCGAATTCCCGCCTCGGTTACAACATACTGTATCGTATGCCTCAAAGCAAATGCTACTGCGCTGAGGAGGGTTGGCGTGGAGGGTAGGGGGGTGGGCAAAATTCATATTACTTTTTGCGTTCCGTGTGTCAAGTCGTTAATGGACAGTGAGTGGAAGTGAAAAGCCGGAGCGTTTTCATCTCGCCCTTCCTCTGTCTCTTTTACATTTGGCAAAGGAAGCCAATGTAAATTGGCTATGAAAGGAGAGGTGGAAAACAATTATGGCAGCTACGCGCCTGAGAGAAATGAGTCTATTGCTTGACCTGTAATGAAGTGGAAAGTTGACAAGCTGGCTTTGTGCGACACGCAGATTTGAATGCAAGGAAATGGCTCGTCTGTACTGTCGAGTAACAGGGAAAGATTGCCAATTATAAGTGCTGGCCTTCTAATGCGGCCGAGCAGGCATACTGATGGGTGAGGATGGACATGAATATTCAGTGTGTATGAATATTGATGCCAACATTTGATCAGAGTGGCACCAACGAGACCATAACAAACTATTAGGGATTGATTAAACATGAGAAATATGCGTTCATCGTGCAAAATATATATCAGCGTGGGTGAGGGGCGGTGCTGACTTTATATTTCTTACACTGTTTCGATTTGTGCATCTGCAAATAACAATTAGCCTTACCTGTGCGGCTTTGCAACATTATACTTGCGTGCCAGGGTTTTTGTCATTGTCACTTGAATTCCAGGACCCACAGAATACTGAGTTTTACAACTACATAAACATTCAATGCAGCATAAGAAACCTTAAACTCTCTTCTTTCATTGAAAAATAAACTATTAATTCCTAAATTATATGGGTCTGGAGTTATCTGAGATTGAAATGAGGGCGGCTGTCCAAAATACAATATATTACGAGATACTATAATACATACATATTGGTTTATAAAGCGCTTTAACAATACCTGAAGCTGAAGAAAAAGCTAACAGGGAAAAAAAGGGAAATGATACCCCCGTTGTGGAAGGGAAAAAACATTGCCAGAGATCTGGTCAGCGCTTTGTCATCACCCAAGCAAGGAAAAATAAAACCTGAACTAACTCGGGAATGCCACTCGACGTCATATTTTCAATTTCTGAAAAAAAGACCTAAATATCGATGAAAAGGTTTCTTCAGCCGTCATCTGTACTCCTTTGAAGGTATCAGACATTTTGTGTGCGAGTAATTGTGTATGTGATTGTGTGTTTGTGTGTTTGTGTGTGTGCGTGTGATTGTGTGTGTGATTGTGTGTGTGTGAGAGTGATCGTGTAAGTGCATGTGTAATTGCGTTATTGTTATTGTAATTGTGTGTGTGTGTGCGTGTGTGTGTGCGTGTGTTTGCATGTGTGCACGTGTGTGTGTGTGTGTGCACGTGCGTGTGTGTATGTACGCCCACACGTTGAAAACAGAGGTCGACAGAATACACCTTGATTGACAAGTCTCATCAGGGACAAGTTAATGGCAGCGCCATCAACCAATTAGAAGTCATCAAAGTCCCCAATTGAAAGTGATTTATAAATAATGTATAGGCAGAGTAATACCACATAATCTGGATATCAGAAAGTCAAAGGAGGATGCATTATTAATGGGGCCAAATTGGACTTTAATAACTGTTCCAGAGAGTCCCGCACCGCCGCAGAATTAACTTATGTTAATATGCCTTTATTATTAATGGCCAGCCTTTTTTTTCCTAAAATGTTAACTGACTGGGTTACTCCAGAGGCAGTTGGCAAGATTGACGAGCCTCGCATCTTGGTGGAGGATGGGGTGAGCGGGGTGCCGAAAGGGGTCGGGAGGGGGGTCTTGGGAGGGACGGACGGGGGGGGAGGTTGCTTATTTATTTATTCACCTACCTGTAGCATGTCAGCCCGCATCATTGTGTCAATAATTCCCTGGTAAAGCCATTAGGCGTGATCACAGAGGCCCAATTAGCTCTGCAATGTGCGAGATGACAATCGTATATCATTAGCGGCGTAATGGCATGCGGCGGCAAAGCCGCTTTAAAAACAAACAACAAGGCTATTACCGGGAATATATGCTGTCGTCGACATTGTTACCTCCGCCGTTCTGACTTGTGCGCCAATGCTCTTTTTTTTTATGCGCCTCAAGTGTAATGGGACGTTAGAGCGAATGTTCCAATCAACCGCTCGGGGTGATTCACAATGAATGCGTCTTCATTTGGACGTCTTTTTGACGCTCGAGTGTCTCCTCGCAATCACACGCGACAAATTTGACAGGGAGCGTGTTATACGTCGCGCAAATGTTGCCATTCGGGCTAAGAAGCCTATACGTTAGCGACGCGGGACGAGTACTTAATGCCGAGAAGACTGCTTTGTCACCCTGATTTATATTCACTCATCCCACAGCTGAGTGGCGGCTCACGCTGAGCTTCCGAGACAATTTGGTGGAAGCATCTCGGAGGCTCGCCGATAGACTCGCTAATATGTTCTCGTACAATATTTGCATAATGTCCGTAGTGCATCGCCAGACAGTCGTTCTGCTCCAGTTCTCCTTGTAATGTATCTGGCGCTCTTTCGAAAATGCAGATGTCGCTGGTGCTGATTCGCAAATCTGACGGTGAACAAATCTGGACTACTTTTTTTCGTTCACGATGTGCTTTGAGAACGCCGTCCGTTGATCTGGACACTCTTTTGTGCGACGTGCATGTTTGATCTTGGTACTGGTGATATTAATTTTAAGCCCACTCCAAATCTATCAGATTGTAACCAAACGGCTGGTTGAATCGCAGATTTTCAATGGGGTTTAGGTCTGGGATCTGACAGGTCCGATCATAATACATCTCATTTGGTCATGCCAAATACAGTAGTCTCGTTATATCGATATCGGTTATATTGATAATACTGCTTATTACGATACTATTTTCATTTCCCGGCAAATTTCTAGTGTTTTATGTATAATTAGTTCCGGTTAGTACGATACCTGGTTATTACGATAATCCGGTTACTACGATGCCCTTTTCATCTCCCGCCAGCCAATTTGGTCTGCTTATATGGATACAAAAGCAGCTTCAAGCTGAATCGATATTTGCTTAAGGATTTCAATACAATACCACCATTAGCGATATCTGTATCGGTCGCACCGTTGGTCACGTGACCAGCTTTCGTGTCTTGAACTGTGTAGCAGGGCTGCAATAGCATCTGAAAGTAGTCTTCTTATATAGTATACAGTTGTTCAACACCAATTTCAACTATGGGGAAATGTAAGAATATTATATCGGCACGAAGTACAAGGCAATAGTGGTTGTGGAGGACAATCCAACAAGAGGCAAATCCTCCATCGTGAAAGACTTTGACGTGCCTCAGAACACTTTATCAACGTAAGTAATGTAAACGTTGCAGTTTTTGTTTTCCATCCATGTATTTAATTGTATTGTATTCAGATATCTTTATCGCTTGCACTAATCACTGTTTTTCATCCAGTATGTACATGCTGGCGTTCGTGGTTTCTCTCGTGTGTGTGTGTATAGAACAATGTCGAGTGCTACTCACTGTCACTATATCAAGAGTGCGTTATGAAAATAATAATTGATGTTTTTATTTAATGCATACGTTTATTTTTCACTTCACTACAGTACAAAAGCATGCTAAATACGCAATCCATGAACTCAAGGAGAAAATTACATGCCGTATCAAAGATCCCCCATTTATTGCCCACTTTTAATGAAGTTCGGCGCATGATTGGATATATTGATAATCCGGTTATATCGATATTTTTTCAGACTCCAGAGAATATCAATATAACAAGACTTTACTGTATATCTATTTTTTTCAGATTGGTAAAAAGCCACTGCATCAATATTATAATTGAAGTTCTTGGTTTCCTCCTCCGTCACTCCCTCTTCGTTGGTCATACTTGCCTCGATGCTTAGTCGACTTTGTGTCAGTCGAGGCGTCTAATCGTCTGAAGTGGATGTTTTCTGGCTGGGTAACAGAATTTTGCAGGCCGAATGGGGTGTGCTATAAAGATTACGTGTGACAAGGCTTGTGTAAGATAATGTGTTTTGCCAGTTTTTGACATCCAGTCAATATATTGACAGTGTTTGTCACTACGGCGCGGCTTTGGCGCGGCAGGCACGGTCGCCATCTGAGCCAGGTGACCTGTCATGCTTCGATTCGCTGTCACAGTAGATTTGGGCAGGTGAAAATCCTCAGGCCCGAATGGAGAAGAAAGAGAAGAATGGCAATAGGCATCCCGCTTAGCTGCTGCGAGCACTTCAAAAACGCCTCTTTAAAAAGCTCTCCGATGCTATCAGATAAAATAAGTGCAGGAAAACGTGAGTTGCGGCCAAGATGAATGTAGCTAACGAAAGGAAAGGAAATAAACAAAACATTTTTTGGGGTACAAAATAAAACTCAAATGCTTGTTTAAAAAAAATGGAAGTTATCTGAAATTTTGTTTTATAATTATGAGGAAAAAAATCACCTTTTAATCTAACCCTTAATAAATAAACATGACTAAATATACGACTCAATTACATATTAGATTATTTGTATTTTTTATTACTTTTATGAAAACCTGATTTGTCAAATAAAAATAAACAAGGACAGATTTGGAATTAGTGCAAAAAAAAAGCATCTGCAACTTGATTGCGACTCTGATAGATAAAAAAAAGAAATATAAATACAAATAAATAAAACAAATATATACAAATAAATAAATAAAAAAATAAATACAAATAAACACAACTATTTAAGTAACTAAATAAATAATTACATACATACATACATACATACATACATACATACATACATACATACGTAAATAAATAAATACATGTGTAAATAAATACATGTATAAATAAATACATAAATACATTAATTAATTTATAAATAAATACATGTGCCGATAAATAAATAAATGAATGTGTAAATAAATAAATATTCATCACAAGAGCTTTTGGGGTTTAATTTTAAATCTACCGGTAATAATTTTGGCATTGATGTACATCCAGACAGAAGTTTGATGAGATCTTTTGTCCCGTATTATAAATTTTTATTTTTTTATTTGAAAATCCTAAACTAATAGTAAAGCAAAACAAATGACACAACAAATAAATAAAACTAACAAACCTCCTCTAAAAGCCATTCAACACTAACTGTATTGATTTGTTTAAAAACCTACCAAAAATATATTCCAAACTGCTTCAGATCAGGAAGGACTTAACTCTTCTTTGTTTCCTGTTCCTGTTTTTGTTGTTGTTCTTTTTTAACCCTCGCGTGGCATCAATTCAGTAACAAAGCGAGTGCAGCAGCAGTGCAAGCAATGTCAGCGCAGGAGAAAGGTTATCCGAGGCGCAAGGATCTTGTGTATAGAGTCAATCAGAGCTGTACGAACCCTTGATTGCCATTGACATTTACCGGGGGCCCATTTCCAATTAATCTTCAAGGGCCTCCACCTCTTGACGCCTGATTATGAACACCCCCGCGCCAGCTCCCCGGCGCTCCCCCGACAAACTGGCTAATTTGTTTTGGGGTGATGTGCCTGGCAGAGGAAGCGCTCCTTCAGTGCTGCGACATTAAGACGTGCTAGGAAAGGATTTAAATAAGATGGCAGATTTTCTGTAACCTTGAAATATTTGACCCCGTATTGATTTTGAAGTTTACGCCGGGTCATTAGAAAAACTAAAGATAAGATAATAATAATAAATAATGATACATTTAATTTCAAGCGCCTCTAAGTAAGCTCTTTTTTTTAACTTTATGTCGCGAGAGAGGCTGCCTTTAAAGCAGGTCATGTATTGTGTTTTTCTACTTCTTCATTTCCTTTCCTCTTACTTGGATCACTTTGCTGCTGTGAAATGTAAATTTCTCCACTGCAAGTCTAATAAAGGCGAATCCAATGCAATCCTATATTCTTTCAGAAGTACCTAAGAGATGTGTCTCAAGATGTTTTGTTTCTGGAATTTCCAAAATGTTCACACTGGCATAAGAAAATGGTGTATCCCAACTCGGTCCAACCTGCAGCGCATTGGTTTCCGCCCCTAATTTCCGTCCATTTTTCATCCTGTCGCGCTACCTCAGTCCCATGATTGCAGCTAAATCAAGAGTGGCATGTGATATTCCCAAACTGTCCCCTGGACCAGTTTGATAACACCATTGCCACTCTGTCCCGCCCCTCCCGCTTTTCTCCCGCTACCTCCTTTTACCCCTTCTTCTGCCCCGGGGCGGTGTGCGCTACAGACGATTGCCCACCGTGAAGCCACTCCGGAATCTTATCTTCTACGCAGGCTCTGTCCTGGTGTCTGCCTGTCCACTATCGCTTTGCATACGCTTTGTGCGTGCGTGTGTGTGTGTTTGTATGGATAGTCTTGTGAGGACCACTAACATTTTATACCATACGTAGTGAGGACATTTTTTTATAAGTGAGGACCTTTTGGCCGGTCCTCACAAGTTTTTCATTGTAAAGGCTGTGGGAGTGGGGAATGCCCCAGAGCCTGAATTGTCTCCGACACGCCTTTCAAAGCTCCTTCCGTCGAGATCATTGATGTTGTTGATTTGTACTTCCCCATGTTTGTCATGCTATGAGTAGCTTGCGCCAATGACATACGTCCCGGCTCACATCTCCAATCACACAAACACACTCACATACAAAGATGCAGAGGCTTAGCATGACCCTCCAAGTTGCCGAAATGACTATTGACGCCCGGGTTTGCATTCGAAAATGATGTCGGCAATGGGATGGGCAGGTGGACATAAAACAGTGCAGTTACGGGGCCATTCTACAGGGAGATGATTTTTGTTCCCATTGGTTTTGATTGGATTCATTTGGAGAAGTGACAGTAAATCATCGGGTTGGCACCGGAGCAGTTGTTCTATCCTGATTTAGGAGCCTTTGTTTTCTTTGCTTCCATCCGTCCGGATGAGTGTTAAAACTTTGGAATGCACTCTGAGCATCTGCGGGATCATTTCTGGTGATGAGGAAGGACAGGGTTACCTTGTCCTTGTCACAATTAGCCTGTTTATCTGTGTGATGAAGGTCATTCGCATCGTTTCTCAATCAAAAACCGAGATCCCTAATACCTGCGCGCCCCTAGTTTCACTTCATTTAGCAACGTTGATTGAGATGAATATGAATACATCCGCACCTTTCACGTGACAGGTTTTCACTTAGCTAATGATGTTTTGTTGACGACCGCATTAGCTCACCTAATTTTGCTCTCACCTCAAATATTAAAGCAAATGCAATGCCATTTTTTAACGCCTAATGAGCTAAAGGTGGTGCATGTTCATCAAAAGATTCTCCTGACACAAGAAGGTGACATTAAGCACTTTGTAATTTTACTTTAGAACGGTGAGGATTTATCGAAATTGCACAAGCTTCAAAGAATGTTTGATGGCGGCAACGTTTGATGCGTTTTTGTGACATGGCACTGTGATTTCTGACATGGAAGGCATCATGTTATCACACAGCCCTCATTTGTTTCTTCTAAATTTGCCTGCCATGCATGTTTTTTGGAGTGTGGGAGGAAACCGGAAGACCCGGAGAAAACCCACGCGGGTACGGGGAGAACATGCAAACTCCACACAGGGGGGCCGGACCGCGATATTATTATTATTATTATTATTATTATTATTATTATTATTATTATTATTATTATTATGAGGAGGAGAATGAGGAGTAGTATAGTAGTAGTAATAGTAGTAGTAGTAGTAGTAGTAGTAGTAATATGTAGTAGTAGTAGCACTGGTATTATGGTTGTTGTTAATAACTAATAGCCAAATAAATAAAAAACAATAGATAGATAGATAGATAGATAGATAGATAGATAGATAGATAGATAGATAGATAGATAGATAGATAGATAGATAGATAGATAGATAGATAGATAGATAGATTGGATTGGATTTGCCTTTATTACTCTCACAGTGGAGAAATTTACATTTCACAGCAGCAAAGTGATAGATAGATAGATAGATATAGATAGATAGATAGATAGATAGATAGATAGATAGATAGATAGATAGATAGATAGATAGATAGATAGATAGATAGATAGATAGATAGATAGATAGATAGATAGATAGATAGAAATACATTTCACAGATGATAGATAGATAGATAGATAGATAGATAGATAGATAGATAGATAGATAGATAGATAGATAGATAGATAGATAGATAGATAGATAGATAGATAGATAGATAGATAGATAGATAGATAGATAGATAGATAGATAGGATTGGATTGGATTTGCCTTTATTAGTCTCACAGTGGAGAAATTTACATTTCACAGCAGCAAAGTGATAGATAGATAGATAGATAGATAGATAGATAGATAGATAGATAGATAGATAGATAGATAGATAGATAGATAGATAGATAGATAGATAGATAGATAGATAGATAGATAGATAGATAGATAGATAGATAGATAGATAGATTTCTAGCATTTAATAGGTGGGTAGGTGGATGGATGGATAGATAGATAAAATACATAAATAAATACATACATACATTTCTCGCATTTGAAAATCAATACATTTAAATGTTCATCCGCTGAATTTCTTTTCTCTTGAAATCAGCTACACGGTGAAGATATTTTTAAAAAGAGTAGCTGATGATTCATGAGTGGAATTTCCACGTGTGGCTGCAAGAAATGGACCTGTTTTTTTTTTCCCCTGCCCGGTTATAAATGAATGGAAACGGAAACATCAATTCCAGCGCACGCTTCAGAGACATCTGTTCCCTGCAGGCTTTGTATCAGGGCTGCACTTCTAGGCAGGTGTATTGCCTTTGTGCTTGAGACAGGAGACCCAAGTAGCGCAGCGCCCAGGAGATCGATGCACCCTGGGAAGTGTTGTCACCCCTTCTGCATGACATGAGGCTCAACCATAAAGGGAGAGGTCGCCCGGCGTGAATAGCCTGACACCTGTGTCTATTTGTGTGGAGTGGTGCATGCACGTTTTGCAATGGTCCTCGACCTCTAATTCTGATATATAATTGTAGCAATAATGTGTGCGTGCGTGTGCATGCGTGTGTGTATATGAGTCCGTGTGTTCTTTTTTTCAAGATGTACTGTATTGTTATGTTTATGCACAATATATTTTGCTATCTTATAACTTGTATTGTTATATCTGTTGATAACATGATATATTTATTCATATATATATATATATATATATATATATATATATATATATATATATATATATATATATATATATATATATATATATATATATATATATATACAGTAAAGTCTCGTTATATCGATATTCAAGGGAGTCCGAAAAAATATCGATATAACCGGGACTATCGATATATCCGACCCTGTTTGCATGTAATTTTCTCCGTGCGTGCATAGAAATAGTATCGATATAACCGGGACTATCGATATATCCGATATCGATAAAACGAGACTTTACTATATATATATATATATATATATATATATATATATATATATATGGATGGATATATAGATATACTGTATGTATGTGTATGGATATATATATATATATGTATGTATATGTATATGTATATATATATATATATATATATATATAAAGTATATATATATATATATAGTAAAGATAGTTATATCGATATTCAAGGCAGTCCGAAAAAATGTCGATATAACCGGGACTATCGATATATCCGACCCTGCGCGCATGTAATTTTCTCCGCGGGCGCATAGAAATAGTATCGATATAACCGGGACTATCGATATATCCGATATCGATATAACGAGACTTTACTGTATACAGTATTCATCTATCCATCCATCCATCTATCATCTATCCATCTAAAAATAAAGCCTTTCGACAGGAAGCATTTGGATCTATAGTTTCCCATTTTCCTTGTAAATGAAAGCATTAAAAATGAGGAAGGAGAAGGCACATAAGTGAACTCAACCCCTTATGCGTCTTTCCCTTTGGGCTTACTAAATCCAGATTAAAGGAGAGTTCACAGATAGGCGACAGGATCCAGCACCCATATCCAATCAAACGGTCCCCCGAAGGCAACCATGTGGTGCGCACATATGTGGTCACAACCACACAGCATGACACCCCCCCATCCCCATCACCACCCCCGCGTCCTCCAGGAGTCCTCCATGAGAATCCCTGAGAAGTTATGAGCAAAAGTCCACCATCTTGGATAAATGAGGATGTATTAGAAGATGAACTGTAGTGAAAAAAGAAGAAAAAAAATGAGTGCTGCATGAGCACAAGTAGACAAAGGGAGGAGGGGATGTTGGCGAATCGCTTTTAAAAGCTTGTCAGTGGTTCTCCTTTTTGCTCAAATGGCTTTGTGAGAGTCTGTTTGTGACATTTAGTCTGACTTTTTTTCCCTGCTCCTCTTATGATAAAACACACATTTTATTAGGAAATATGCCACTGTGCGTTTGTCCAAATCAATGTGTCTATGTGTCATCTCTACGCTATGAAATGTGTCAATTTGGGCTGCGTAACGTTTCACGTGACGACGCCAGATCCCGGGCAAACCAAATTACATCGCGGCACTTTTTCAGAGTCATCACATTGCATCGGCGCACAAATAAATCGCACCGGGCGACCGTTTTGCCGTCATCTACCTGCTCGCCAGCGACATGAAGCTGTGGCTCACATTTTCCTTGACAAAAGGAGGTGACAGTGAAGGGAAAGTGAAAAGGCTATAATAAATGCTACGGGGAGGGGGGGGGGGGGTACGAGGAAGAGAGCGCTGTGTTTGAAAACGGTAACCTTTTTCAGATGCTGATTTGGTATTCATTATTAATGACCTTTCCCTACCTATGAGCTCAGCCGTAGCCAGGAAGCGCCTTTGTGTTAGAGCCCACCAAGAAGCTGGGGGGACAGGCGCTCCAGCCGTGTTCAGACTTGTTGCCAAATGGATTTCTTCACTCGGGATGTGTCTTTTTCAAACATACTGTTTAATTTGTCCCGCTGAGTCCACATGCTGAGCAAAGAATAGTAGGAACATATGTGGGCATGGAGTTAAAGTTCAGAGAAGCATGCTGGAAACAAATTAGGGGTTCAGACATGGAAGATTGCAGTTGCGGTATTTACATTGTCTGTCGCTTCCTGATAGATCGCTCTCGTGCTCATCTCGCTATCAGAAGCCATTCTCATGCTAATCAAAGCTGAAGACCAACCGCTGCATTTTCATGCGAGCTTTGAACAATCGAACGAAAAGGCGCTAGCTGATGCTCACGGTTTTATTCGCGCTGTTGACATCGCCCGACCACAACGAGAGACGAGAACATTTAAAGGACAACCGACGTCTCCGGACAAGTTGTGTCCATAATTTGTAAAATGGCTTCAAATGACTTCTACTGAGCGTATTTTACAAAGATTCCACCGCATATAGCTATATTTTACATTTTAAGACTAACGCTGAATATTCCGGAAGTCTTGTTTTTGAGTTGGTGACGAGTCCTCACCCGACGTCACTGAAGGAATGCCCCTAACCGAGAAAGGACATACCTTGCATAACCTCAATACATTTTGCGGTACTTTGTTTGGTCTGAAAACTTGCGTATAAACGGCGAAATTAGAAGGAAAACACATAAATAACGCGATGGTGAATCACTTCTACAGTGTATTTGATGTTCGCAGACAAAACTTCCCAGGAGACAATTTCCACGGATCTTTGTCGCCATCTTCTGCCTTTTTTTAGGTACTGTGAATACTAAAGTGTTTGTCACTACATTTCTCTCCAGATGCCTCAAAATGACCGGTATAAATTCTTTAATCGGTTGCAAACATGTATGCTTTCCTCTTCGGAACTATTTGAATCATATTCATAACTGGATGAGTAACAAGAAAGCATCTTTTCCGAATCTGAAGCCATTGTTTTGATTCTCGAGCAAGGCAAGACGTCTTGGCGTGACACCACGAACAAGGGGGCGGGACCTTTTGAAACTGGCCACTTCTGTGTTAAATTTGAAGTAGTTTTTGGACACTTTAAGTCATTTTTATTGGTTTTGCATTTGACTAAAAATATCATACTGTGTGTTTTGGGTATTTTAGATGCTATAAAACGTTTTTCTGATGTCAGGTAGGTAGAGACACTTCTACGAGACCACGGGTGTCAAACCGGTTTCCTCTCATTGGCCCCCCATACGACCATTTGAAATTTTGGTTAGGATTTTAGCAAGCATCAAGGGGGGGCGGGCATCTCGAGCGGGGAATCAGGTGTTGTCACGTTCCCCGGTGACCCCCCCCCCCCCTCCTCCCTCCCTAGAGCAATTAATGGCTCCTTGGGAGTCCGACACTCTGGCCTCAAAATGGCTCCCTATCTGGAATGGAGGTGTCAGCTCACCCTGACAACCAGGTCAAGCCCTCTGAGTATCATCAGTGTGCGCCAACAAAGCCACGAGTCGGAGGTCATCTCACCTTGTGATCTCTCGGTGGAATTGATCTGTTGTAGTGGAAATGGGTTTTTGGAGCTATGTGATTTAGACACCAGACAGTCAATCCCTTCACCCCACCCACCCCCCATTCACACCCCAAACCCACTCCTTGTCGGACCTGCGTAAGAGGTCATATGGCTCATGACATAGGACACACAAAAGGAACTGCAACCTCATTAGGGTAATTAGCTACCCCCCCCCCCCCCCGCCCAATCCAATTGTTTCTCTTTAAGACACGCCCGTGTTTGTTTGTTACTTTGTACACGAGGAACGTTGCGCAAGAGCTTGTGTTTTTCTCTTTGTTATGGGGCCAGAGAGTCAGGAGCTGTCAGCACAGCTGATCTGTACAGCTTGGCAAAAGCGTAGACGCCCACCCATGTCAAATGTCAGCGCACTAATCTCTTTCCATTGCAGCCCCCGTTCCAACCGCGGGGGCCACAGACAGACAAAGCTCATTGCTTCCTTCGAGGAGCTTCCCCAGGAAAGTCTGCCCTCCACAAACCTACAAGCTTTCCTTAAACGAGGTTGGTAATATCTCCTCAATATTACTTTGGCAGCAGCTGCAACTTGCTGTATTCAAAAAGTACTTAAAAGTCCTGAGAGGTTTACGATGTCGTTCAATAGCGCCCGCAAAACTTTGGCCACATTACTCGGGATGTTTCTTGTGCTGTCATATCCTGGAATTATGTCCCTGATTTTTTAAAATTGGCGCAAGTGACCACGTTGTCCATCCAGGGAGTCAGAAAAAGGGGGGTTGTCATGATAAATTCAGCACAGTGGACAGAGCAAACAGCACGAGTGTTATTCCAGCACCATGGATAGAGGCAGTTAATTTGTTACGGGACCTCAGACAGAAGACATTTTCAAATACAGTAACAAACTTATTTATTTATTTATTTAATTATTTATTAGTTTTTTTTTTTTTTTTTTCATTTTTATTTTATTTTATTTTATTTTTATTTATTTTTTATTTTTTTCATTTTTTTGTAATTTATTTATTCATTTTTTTAATATTTATTCTTATATTTATTTATTTATTTACTTGTTTATTTTTATTTTTATTTTTACGTTTATTTTATTTTTTATTTTTTATTATTTTTTTAATAGTATTATTAGTATTGTTAATTTGAATGTGCACATGACTTAAGGACCACGGACAGAAAACAGACAGCTTTTTATTGCAGCACCATGGACAGAGTAACAGTGTACATCTGCACAGGGACATGGGGTGGAAAATTCTTGACTTGATCCCAGTTGACACTGAATTTTTTTAACTACTTCCAAACGTATGTAGTTGTTCGGACGGCGTGATCATGATATGGGATGTCCACTCGTCACGCCGCATTGTATGTAAAGTCAGGCATGAGCGCCAGGACAGTCGGTGGCGCATAATGAACGGGCAGAGGGCCCCCGGGGGAAAGCTTGGAGAGCACAGCACGGTGTCATGCCAAAGAAAGCAAAGTTACCCCCACCCCACCGGGGCCCGGTCATACCGTGAAAACGAGATGACATTACCGGGCCATTTAGCTGGCGGAAGAGCAGAAAGAAATAGGTGAAAGAGGCACTTTGGTGTATCGCTTTTGTGATATAATAGTTGGCTAATGTGTCAGTAGAGAGAGGAAAGGGGGTCCTTGTGATATAAAGAATATTATAAAAGTCCAGCACGTGTTCACTTGGCTCGTAATTGAACAATGGATCAATGTGTCGGCACACTGGATGATGTACCTTTGCATAAATATACAGATAGCGCATTGCATCTTCATAGTGAAATGTCTCGCCTGTGCAGTCATGCATATTTTGTTTTCCCAAACTATAAAACAGTTGCATTCTCTCGAAAACCACAACCACATATATTTCTTTTAACTTTAAAATGGAATCAATATTTTTTTTTCACCACGCTTATTTGTTTGTGAGCTGAAAAGTTATGTTGCTTTTTTTAGATGCATGGTTTAATATGTTGCATTGCAAACAATATCATGAATGGCACCTCATTGTTCATGCTTTTCAATACTGTGATGAACATTTTTCAGGGTCAGCGGTTGCTATGGTGGACGGCTTATCACGTTATCTTGTTACTGGGTGCATTAAAGGGTTAAAAGGTGATTCTTTTTAAATATTAGCATTGAACAATACTTTTTTTAAATATTTGGCAAGACACTGAGTAGTCTTAAAGTAGACTGGTCTTGAGTTGATGATAATCACCACTGTCCATTGATATAAAATACAATACAATGCAAATCAATGCAATGCAATGCAAAACAAAACAATACAATACAATACAATAGATACATATTGATTTATATAGCTGAAGCTGTAACAAAGCGCTTAACATGGACAACTACCGTACTCATTTTGCATTGGCTGTCACTGACAGGCAGGTGTTTATATATTAATGTTAATGTGGTTATTGGATTGGATTGGATTGGATTTGCCTTTACTAGTCTCACAGTTGAGATATTTACATTTCACAGCAGCAAAGTGATGAAAGGAAGGATTGAACAGGATTGTTGTTTGTGTATTGTAGAATTGCACTTATTTTATGAACGTTAGCGTTGAGAGTAAAAATCACAAAACCAGTCCACTGAAAAGGTTGTACTGTATAAAATTGTAGTTGAATTTGGTTATCAACATCACAAGTGTCACTCATGTTTCTGGAGTCATTGCTTCCATGTTATCCTTTTCTGTTAGTGAAGCATTCATACAAACAAAATGCAGGATTTGTACACATAAATGAAGAGAACTTGTTCATATTCAATGTGATTATGTGCAGTTTTAGCACCATGGCAAACACCGTCATGGACTATCTGTGCTTGATATTAGATTCCTGACCACCCTTATGTGCCCCCTCTGAGCGCCACTCGGCGGTGCTCACAGACTTTCCCTTTCTGGCAGTTTACGCATCTAGTGTCTCGGGATTTTAAAAGAAAATAAATCACACAATAAACTTACATATCGATGTCATCCACATGAGATGTTTTGAACAGTGACACTTAGAGATAGAAGAAATCGTAAACGTGACAATGAAAGTCCGATCTGGACTGGACCGTGTTCGTTTCAGCACAGCTGAGCTGTCCAGGTTCGTCGAGGCGGAACTGTAATATTCGATAATAAACACCACCAGTCCACATTGTCACTTTTACTGATCCAACATCAGTGATCACACCCTTTTTTGCGCCGTGTAGTTTTTTACTTGCTGAGCCGGAGCACAAAAGACCGTTTTCCTCTATAGTGCACTATTTATAGACCCTCTCCTGCCTCGATGGAATGTACCATTCGGTCTTCCCATCACAAAAAAGGGGGGGATCTCAGAAACCGTGTGCGACATAAAGCCAAGTTTACAGTGAGTTTATTTTACTACCTACCCACAACTGTGGCATAGTTGGAGTCAGTCCTGCTCCTTTAAAGCAAGAAGACACCCATTGCGACTCGAATGTAAAAAAAAAAAAAAGAATGAAAAGGAGCCAAGAAGCTAGGACGAGGGGAACGTGGGTGTAAATAGGCAGGGAACACGCTTGGTCTCTCTCTCTCTCTCTCTCTCGCTCTCAACTCTCTTTTCTTTCTAGCTCTCTCTCTCCCTCTTTCTCTGCCACCCCCCACATCTGTCCCTCCCCCCCCCCCCCCCTCTCTCTCTCTCTCTCTCTCTCTCTCTCTCTCTCTCTCTCTCTCTCTCTCTCTCTCTCTCTCTCTCTCTGTTTCCTCGCTTTTATTATATCAATGAACGACTTTCTGAGTAGGACTTAAACATAAGGAATCAAAAGGCTCCATCGGGACCAGAACGGCATCACGCGTTTCTGCGATGCGACTTGGCCGGTCTCGCGCTACATGTGTTTGGCTATCAATGTAAATGTAAATATTGGATTTGATAGAGCGAGAGCCCAAATCATCTCTGAGCTGTGGCGCGGCTCGCTTTCGGACGCGATTTTTGACCAAGACTTTGCTGCACCTTGCCTTTTCATTCCGCCGCCACTCTCATCGCCATCTGCTGCTGTTGCAACTCGCTGGCCGCTCCGAACGACGATGGCAACTTTAACCAACGGGCAAGTGGACGCCGCGGTGCACGGCGTCGGGGTCGGGGTCGGGTTGGTCTCCGCCAGCACCAACGGGCTTGTGAACGGATTAAACCACAACCACAGCCCGGCGGGCTGCCCGGCTACCATCCCCATGAAAGACCACGATGCCATCAAACTCTTCATCGGTCAAATCCCCCGCAACCTGGACGAGAAGGACCTGCGACCCCTCTTCGAGGAGTTTGGCAAGATCTACGAGCTCACCGTGCTCAAGGACCGCTTCACGGGCATGCATAAAGGTGGGTGAAGCTCCCGGCATCTGTCACGCATCGAAGGGCGCCAGGAGCGCCACTCTCGACAGGGTGACGTCCCAAAAAAAGAAAAGAAAAAAAAAACAGAACGAAGCTTCATCGCTGGACTTTAGTCAATATCCTTCAATCCAAATAGCATAAAGTGTCACGACGACAACACGTACCCCGGAGCTTGTAAACGGACTTTGATTCAGCCGGAGGCTGCGCTTGATTGCCCGCAGCATCGCGCGTAGTATGCTGGCGCGCGTGCACGACGTCAATTCACGCGCGTGTCCGTAACGAACGGTGTGCTTTACACGATTCTTCAAATTGTGTCAAACTTTTTTTGGATTGCAATGGATTCCCAAGTGGCGCTTAATGAGGCTGTCTCATTAGATGATGTCACTGATTGGACGTGGCCTTTGAGGTGTACTGTAATACTAATGACCAGTCTTTGTTTAGCTGCAATAGGAATGATGGTACTCAACACTTATTTTCCTCTCTCAAGTGAGAGCAAATCACCATTTAATGAGAGGTCAGCAATTGATCCACTGTACCTGCAGGATATCTCCCCCCCGGGGCGGGAGGGCGAGCCAACCAAGTACATTAGGATAAAAAAAAAATCACTTTCTGCTGAATGGCTTATAGGAAACTACACAGAAATGATTTCAGAGGCTCTCAATGCGCGGGAGAACAAAAGAGGCAGAGGAGGAGAGTTTGCATTGGCGGTGGGGAAGGGGGGGGTATATTTTATTAATAGCACAGCTGTGGGTCGACCCCCTGTTGGACGGTTAATCACCAGTGGCCCCGGAACTATTGGCAGGGCTCAGCAGCTGATTCTAAGAACTGTCTCCTCACTGCGATATACGGCCCTGTTTCCCGGCTTTCATTAGCGAGTCCCCGCTGTGCTCATATTTTAACTAGCTTGAGGCGCTAGCTAGCGCCTGACTCACTCACGTTGCCTTCACAGACCTCAAACACCTTGCAGCTACTTTCTATATAAAAATCTGTGTAAATTAGGGGAACGAAAAGGAGGGAACACGGAACAAATAAGTGACTCTGGGGGAGGCAGCAGTCGCAGCATTTTTTTAATGCATCCTTTTCTTTTTGCACTAAAGACTTTTTTTTGTAAAATGCGACATATGCTTGACATCTTTTCTCCCAATGTGAAATTTGTTAGTTGTTGTCGATCGCATACAAGTGTAGTTTTCCATTTGGATAGTTCATTGTAAGTATTTCCACGGCAATCTGAGCTACTCAAAAATTTGTCCAACTGTCCTTAAAGGACAACCGACGTCTCCGGACAAGTTGTGTCCATAATTTGTAAAATCGCTTCAAATGACTTCTACTGAGCGTATTTTACAAAGATTCCACCGCATGTAGCTACATTTTACATTTTAAGACTCGCGCTGAATATTCAGGAAGTCTTGTTTTTGAGTTGCTGACGATGCCTGATGTGACGTCACTAAAGGACCATCCTTTACCGTAAAAAAGACGCATTGTAGCGGTCCTTCCATCACGTCAATGTATTTTGCTGTACTTGTTTGGTCTGTGGACCTCGTGTTGCACCCAAAAGCCGCCAGAAGAGGGCGTCCAAGCTCCATATAAAGAATTTATCAGCCTGTGGAAACGGAGGTGGCCACAGTAGGTCGCCATTTTGTGCCTCTTTTTTTGGGGGGAGAGATTTTCCCCCAATGTTGCCTCAAAATGGCACAAATAAATTCTTTAATCGATTGCAAACATGTATGCTTTCCTCTTCAGAACTATTTGAATCATATTTATCACTGGATGTGTAACAAGAAAGCATATTCTCCAAATTTGAAGCCATTGTTTTCATTCACGAGCAATGCAAGACGTCTTGGCGTGACGTCACGAACTGGGGGCGGGACTTTCTGAAAATGCCCAATTCGCAGCTCAATTTTTTGCAGATTTTAGACACTTTAAGTCATTTTTATTGGTGTTTTGTATTTGAATAAAAATATCATTTGGGTATTTTAGATGCTATAAAACGTTTTCCTGGTGTCAGTTAAAAAACAAAAAGTGACGTCGGTTGTGCTTTAAAAACGCACAGTATATTTGTACATTTTTTGGGTGTTTTTGATCTAGTCACTTTAACTCTTTTTCATTATCTGGTTCCCTTTGTGATTGCGAGTCTATGTATGGGATTCAGTATGAAGCAGAAACTTATGTACATTGTCACAATATTTGACACTTTGAAACTATTTTTTAAAAATTAATCAATAAGAAAGGGTGTCAAACTAATTTTTTTTGCCGCTTTCCACATTGTCTTATGGGCCCGTTATGAATTTGGGGAGGCCATGATAATATATTACATCCATATATTACATGTAAAGTGCACAACAAATGAATGAATACGTAGTTTTCAAATCTGAATACAAGCATAATGACTGTTATTGTGGTTTACATTGGACAATTTTGAAATTTTAGTTCAGATATTAGTAAGCATCATGGAATTTCACAAGTTAGATTTTGAATAAAATGATGTGGCGGGCCCGATTTAGCCCCCGGGCCTTGATTTTGACACCAGTAATGTCGAGCTTCACATTGTGATACTGTTTACTCCGTTTTACTTAACAAAGATGCACTTTTAGCACGAAATAAGCTCAGATTCAGCTCACTGGTCCACAGCTTCTTTTTTTTCTTCTACTACCGCAGGTAATAAACGTTTCTTATCCTGTTCTACAGTATCAACAAACCCGAAGAAGCAGCCTTCCCTATGGTAATGCTGCCTCTGAAGAAAGAGACCCCTATTATAGCCATTGTCAGCTGCGCCTGTGATACTATTGCCATAACCCTCCCCGTAATGACTCCATGTATCACTGGTAATCTAGTCTTTAGGATTCTGTCCCCTTGGAATAGAGGGGCTGGGAGGAGGGGAGATGGTGGGGGTTGGTAAAAGGGACAGAGGTCTGCAGAGTCTGGGAGTGGGCGCCGGGACACCGTTGCAGGCCTATATTCTCTCAATGATTTTATTTCTCGCCCCTCTGCGACCGAGCCATGCTAATAGAGGCCATTTGTAATGGTCACCGGCTGCTACCGCCGCCGCTGCTACTGCAGCAACCGAGCACAAGCGGGTCTGAGAGGCTCGGTTAGCGCACAAGGTGGGGGTGCAGCTTGCACCTTTCTTCATTTAGACGCACAGTACGTACAATCTGTGCGGTTGGATTGTATGTAAAACTATGGTCAGCAACTTTTTTTTGTCTTAGTGAGTGGTAGTGCAACATAATGTCATCTTGTATCTTAAAGGACAACTGACATCACGTTTTTGTTTCCTAACTGACATCAGAAAAACGTTTTATAGCATCTGGAATGCCCAAAACACGCAGGATGATATTTTTAGTCAAATGCAAAACACCAATAAAAATGACTTCAAGTATCCAAAATCTCCAAAAAAAATGAACCCGGAAGTGGCCAGTTTCAGAAGGTCCCGCCCCCTTGTTCATGACGTCACGCCATTACGTCTTGCCTTGCTCGAGAATCAAAACAATGGCTTCAGATTCGGAGAAGATGCTTTCTTATTACTCATCCAGTTATGAATATGATTCAAATAGTTCTGAAGAGGAAAGTATACATGTTTGCAATCGATTAAATAATTTATTCCGTGACATTTTGAGGTATCTGGGGGCGGGAAATGTAGCACCAAAAAGAGGCAGAAAATGGCGACAAAGCTCCGTGTAAGGAATTTATCAGCTCTCTCAATCAGGCTGATTAATTCCTTACACAAAGCTTTGTCGCCCTCTCCTGCCTCTTTTTGGTGCTACACGAAGTTTTCAGACCAAACAAAGTACCACAAAATGCATTGACGTGATGAAAGGACTGCGACAGTGTGTCCTTTCTCGGTCAGGAGCGTTCCTTCAGTGACGTAACGTGAGGACTCGTCACCAACTCAAAAAAAAGACTTCCGGAATATTCAGCGCGAGTCTTAAAACGTAAAATATAGCTACATGCGGTGGAATCTTAGTAAAATACGCTCAGTCGAAGTCATTTGAAGCCATTTTACAAATTATGGACACAACTTGTCCAGAGACGTCGGTTGTTCTTTAATTGTTAGCAAATGCAGAACATGCAGGACTGAATCGATGGACGTGGCAAAGCCCGAGAGTGAAGCTCAATGGTTACTCACGTGTCATTGTTTTGGGCTCAAGGTTAACTTGGTGAGAGATGTAAACAAAGTCTCACAATTGGTTTGCCCTGTGGAGGACAAAAAAAACACAAAATTTTATTCAAACAGTAAGAGACAATGTCCATATTTTGTAAAAATGATAGTGAGCGCACTTATCTTTTCCAGACTGCAGATGCGGTGTGATTTGGAAAGTTGCTCATGAAGGGCATTTGAACCTCTCTGAACTCATTCACTGCCAGCCGATATGCCAAAATGTGTCCAGTCTACTGCCAGGGTTTTTGTCATTGTCACTTGTATTCCAGGAGCCACATAATATTTAGTTTCAGGACTACATAAACATTTTATACACCGTTAGAAACCTTAGACTTAGAGTTAATTGATAAGTTATATGGGTCTGGAGTTATCTAAATTTGAAATGGGGAAGCTGTACAAACAACAATACAATCCATACATGTTGATTTATATAGTGCTTTAACAACAGCTAAAGCTGTAACAAAGCGCTAACATGGACAAAAGATAAATGCTGCCCTCTCGTGAAAAGGAAAAAAAAACATTGTCAGAGGTCTGACCAGCGCTTGATCGGCATCCCCGCAAGGAAAAAAAAAAAACCAAATTCGGGAATGGTGCTCCACGTCGCACTTTTCAATTCCGGACTAAATTAGGGAATGGCAGCGAATGAGTTAAGTGAATTGTCACTGTTTGCAAGGTGGTGATGGCAGTTGTGGATCCCAAAAAGCAGGCAGGAGGGAGCAGCAGGTTGTATTTGAGAAATTGTATTAAAATAAAGTCAACAGGAACAAAAATCAAAAACGTTAAAATCATTTGAACAGAAAAATAAAAAGTATCAAAAGAAAAACCAAGAGTAAAAGTCTGCCAAGATGAAACAAACACATGCACAGCATACAATGCATACACAAAGCACAATGCATACAATGACCCGACGCCGAATGGTCGTGCCGGGAGTCCTTTTGACTGCCACCGATTGGAACGACCAGCACCTGCAAGGCTGCAGGCGGAGCCGACAGCGCTACCCGTTGGTCGCCAATCCGAACGTGGCAGTCTGCCACTGATCGGGATTTAGGTGCGGCGGGGCCGAAGCGCCACGAACCAGAATATTTTAAAGACGAAGGCTCACAACAGATATCTTGTTTTTTTGGTAAAAACCAGAAAGTCACGACGTTCCAAAACATGAAAGACTCATGCTGTGTTTTATTGCAAGCAATTAGATGTTGCAGGCTACCATTAGAGAAACACCATCTGCAGAAATGAGGATAAAACCAAATTTGCCTTTGAACAAAAAAGAAACTGCGAGGATGCGCGTGAGCCTGCGTTTGTCCTGCAGGTCTGCGTTCATGCAGCACGCGTACCGGACGAAAAATTTCACTCCGGTTGCATCATCCTCTCTGCGGGATCTTTCTCTATCTCCTCTTGCATTTGCTTTTGGGGATCTTTGTGCGTGCGTGTGTAGAATATACCAGAATACGACACTGGGCTTCTCTTACGATACGCGCTCAGGCTCCGATTTGTGTCCTGCTTCAAAGCCAGATGCATAACTTATCGATTTGCGGGTGTTTGTCTGTGCTGCAACATGTGTCACAGAGGACGGCGCTACTTTACAAAGGTACACTTAGCCGGCAGCGCCACCCTTGCTCACACCAGGCGTGCAGTGGAATGACTCCAAAGTGACCAACAAAAACAACAGCAATAAGAATTAAAAAAAAGTGTGGAGCAGTCAGAGGAGATACAGCGAATCTAATTTGTAGAGGAGGAGAGGTACCTCGCTTGTCTATTCTTGTCGCAGGGGAACTGTGAGATGGCCGAGCAGGAAGCCGTTGGCTCGCGTGTCGCATGAGGATTTGGAGAGGAAGGCCTAGCATGATGCTAGTGCACATATTAGCATGCTAACGACAGGAGCATAGCCATGTAGACTGTCACGGAAAGCATTCTGACCGATACTTTCAGACCTCAGGGAGGGTAACATACTGTACACCAGTGGTGGGTCTTCAGGCCATTGGCTAGTCACATGATTGGCTAGCCAATCATCACTATCCGCTAGTGATACTAGCAGAGCTCACACACAGTATCTGTAGCGAGCTGCTTATGGAAATACATTTTTGTGTTGATTTAATAGCGGTTTTGTCAACCCACCCACAATGGCTGAAGGACGAGGAGAAATGGATTTACAGTAAAGTCTCGTTATATCGATATCGGATATATCGATAGTCCCGGTTATATCGATACTATTTCTATGCACGTACAGAGAAAGTTACATGCAAATCGGAATATCGATCCCGGACGATTTTTTTCGGACTCCCTTGAATATTGATATAACGAGACTTTACTGTAGTTGGAAATTTACTGTTTCAGCCATTTTCAAGTCGGACTTCTCATGAATAGATGGACATCATTAATAAAGGTTGGGCAACTCCAAAGCTAGCCAAAATTGCAAATAATATTGCAACTTTATGAGGTTTTCATAGTAAAAATGTCAACCGTTTAAAGACAGTATTTCTAAAGTTTCTTCAAGTTACAAGTTGTTTCCTGGCTAACGGCACCCTCTAGTGGACATGTATTAAATCACACCACACTCGCAGCTGTGAAGTGATTCAGACATAGCACTACTGAAGGCCTAAGAATGACATGCACAGTCAGCCACTGCTGAATAATAATAATAATAATAATAATAATAATAATAATAATAATAATAATAATACATTTCATTTCTAAGCGCCTTTCAAAACTCTCAAGGTCACTTTACAGTCACAAGATATGTTTTTCTGCGGGTGAGCAGCGGCAGCTACACGCACCGGCGTTCACTCAACCCGGAAGTAACTCAAATTGATAGGAAGCTAGCTAGCTAGCTATACTCAATAAGAGGAGGATAACGCAAAAGAATGGCTGGGTTGAGACATAGGCAAGCATGATCTTGTGTCGGGATAAAAAAATAAATACGAAAAAACAGTATTTGATATCAACAATTGCTAAATAGGATAATCTTAAACTTTCAGCTCATATAATCGCAAATATTATATAATGTATACACCGTGTGTGTCTGCGTGTTTATGTATTTATTTTATTTTTGTATGTATTTGTTTTTATGTGTTTGTGTTTATGTATTTTCTTACCCTTATCACTTATCATATCCCCCCCTCACCCCGCCTTCCCTTTTTTGTCTATAAATGCTCCAAATGTATGCGTGATTATACCGCGGACAATAGAACGGCGCAGGCTTCCCATTTAAAGAGGAATGCTCAATTGCGACTGTCTATGTTTAATAGTAATATTAATATTTAACGTGCGAGCGCAGATGGAGCCCTTACTATGCACATGAATTTAGCCCCTTTGCTGCAGCCCGGCCCTGCAGAAAGCTTTGCATGAGGAAATAGCAGCATGACGCAGCGGTATTATGAAAAATAGACCTTAATTTTGTCACCGCTAACAGCGTCGGTGGGCCATTAATTCACGTCCGACGCGCCAATAATTCAAGTTGTGCTTTCTGCCCAGCGTATCCTGTATTTGTTTGGAACGTTATCGAATGCCTCTTTTGACTCTTTGGATGGTCCATTATTTTATATCAAAGTCATCAAGTGAAAAAGAGTGATCATTTCCAGAAAGCCAAGTCGGTGTTTATCCTCCAGGAAACGGTAAATCGTAACTGCCAGTGGCATATTCGGCCGTGTCGGTTGGATTCACAAGAATAGAGATTACTTCACCTTGTATTCTTTTTCTCCTGGATAGAACGCGTGTCGGTGATCTCAGTGCATTGGCCTTCTGTGGATTTGCAGTTTGGATCTCTGATCCTCCGTGACTACGCAAAAGCGGCCAGATTTTCAAACTTTTTTATTTTTTATTTTAACCGTCTGCCGTCATTCTTTTTTCATGCATTCAATTAAAAATGCACCACGTCGACTTGTAAGAGGAAGGTGGGCATGAGGGTTAGGTCTTTCCAAAAGATCCTGTTGAATTATTCAAAACCAAGGCCCGAATCGAGAAAATGGGAGTCGGTAAGTTTTCCAGAGCTTTGGTTTCACGTCGTAAACCGCAGGTGTCAAAGTCAAGGCCCTGGGGCCAAATCAGGCCCGCCACATCATTTTTTTTCGGCCCGCGAAAGCAAATCAAGCATGTCAAGTGGCATGATGCTTGCTAATGTCTGAACCAAAATTTCAAATTGTGCCATGTGAACCACAATAACAGTCATTATTTTTTTACTTCAAGGACAACCGACGCCTCCAGACAAGTTGTGTCCATAATTTGTAAAATCACTTCAAATGACTTCAACTGAGCGTATTTTACAAAGATTCCACCGCATATAGCTGTATTTTATGTTTTAAGACTTGCGCTGAATATTCAGGAAGTCTTGTTTTTGAGTTGGTGACGAGTCTTGACGTCACGTCACGGAGGGAACACCCCTGACCGAGAAAGGACACACAATGCATTTTGGGTACTTTGTTTGGTCTGAAAACTTCGTGTTGATGGCGAAATTTGAAGGAAAACACATAAATAACGTGATGGTGAATCGTTGTGTGTTGCACCAAGACAACTATTTGATATTCGCTGACACAAATTCCAAGCGGACAAATCAGCCCATTTCCAACGGAGCTTGGGCGCCGTCTTCTGCATTTTCTGTGACGCTACACATCAGTCCTGATGCCTCAAAATGACCCGGAAGAACTTCTTTAATCGATTGCAAACATGTATGCTTTCCTCTTCAGAACAATTTGAATCATATTCATAACTTGATGCGTAACAAGAAAGCATCTTCTCTGAATCTGAAGCTATTGTCTTGATTCTCAAGCAAGGCGGGGGCGGGACTATCTGAAAATGCTCAATTCGCAGCTCAATTTTTTGCAGATTTAGCACACTTTCAGTTATTTTTATTGGTGTTTTGCATTTGACTAAAAATATCAGCCTGCGTGTTTTGGGTATTTTAGATGCTCTAAAACGTTTTTCTGAAGTCAGTTCGGAAACAAAAAAAATGGTGTCAGTTGTCCTTTAAATTTTGAAAACTAGTTATTCGTTATTTTTTTGCTGTGTGCTCTATATGTAATATGTGGAGAGGATGAAACATTCTAAGAGCTTCCCCAAATTCATAACGGCCCCCGAGAGGAAACCGTAACAACAATGTGGCCCGCGGCAAAATTGAAGTTAACGCCCTTGCCGTAAACGATTTTCTGATGACGTGAGCGGACGCCTTGAGATGAGGTGATCTGACTCTATCTTTGAAATTCACACAACAGGCACTTGTACGATGTCAAAAAAAGTACAGTACAAGAAAACACGGTAAGCCCAAATGGCAAAAAAAATCAGACATGCTTCGTCCATCAATGTTGATCGCAGCACACCATTTTTTGGTGCGTATTTGTGGTACGCGTGACCCAGACTCTTGCGAGCTAAATGGTGTGAGTAACACATTGGCTTCTTTTGCGAAATATACAGTAAAGTCTCGTTATATCGATATCGGATATATCGATAGTCCCGGTTATATCGATACTATTTCTATGCACGCACGGAGAAAATTACATGCAAACAGGGTCGGATATATCGATAGTCCCGGTTATATCGATATTTTTTCGGACTCCCTTGAATATCGATATAACGAGACTTTACTGTAGTTCCATTTAATGGGCTGTCTCACTCTGCTGCGAGTGAGACCACGTTGCGGATTCAGACTCCCAGAGTCAGCATCCATCCTTCATTAAAAAATATGACTTCTCTCGAGCAGATGCGAGAAGAACATCTGACGCTAGCAACTCGGAGCAGCTTTGCAATTCTTTCCTTTCATAACGACTGTAAATTTCCTCACGAGAAATGTGTGATGTTTGGTGCGCCGTTAAGAAATGAGCGAGAGCGCCCGCGTGCTTATATGATATGTTCCCATTTGCAACCAAACCATTTGCCTCAGAAATTGGGCAATATCATCATTCCAACCATACGTTAGGCCAAGGGTGTCAAACTCATTTTTTGCCGCGGGCTACATTGTAGTTACGGTTTCCTTTCGTGGGCCCTTATTGATTGGGGGGGGGGGGCATTAGAATGTTTAAAGGACAACCGACGTCCCTGACAAGTTGTGTCCATAATGTGTAAAATCGCTTCAAATAACTTCTACTGAACGTATTTTACAAAGATTCCGCGGCATATAGCTATATTTTACCTTTTAAGACTCGCGCTGAATATTCAGGAAGTCTTCTTTTTGAGTTGGTGACGAGTCCTCACCCTACGTCACTGAAGGAACGCCCCTGACCGAGAAAGGACACACAATGCATTTGCAGTACTTTGTTTGGTCTGAAAACTTCGTGTTGATGGCGAAATTAGAAGGAAAACACATGAATAACGTGATGATGAATCGTTGTATGTTGCACCAAGACAACTATTTGATATTCACTCACACAAATTTCCAGGAGACAAATCAGCCCATTTCCAACGGGGCTTTGGCGCCATCTTCTGCATTTTGTGGGTGCTACATTTCTGCCCAGATGCCTCAAAATGACACGGAATACATTCTTGAATCGATTGCAAACGTGTATGCTTTCCTCTTCAGAACTATTTGAATCATATTCATAACTGGATGAGTAACAAGAAAGCATCTTCTCCGAATCTGAAGCCATTGTTTTGATTCTCGAGCACGTCTTGGCATGACATCACGAACAAGGGGGCGGGACCTTCAGAAACTGGCCACTTCCGGGTTTAATTTGAAGTAGTTTTTGGACACTTTAAGTAATTTTTATTGGTGTTTTGCATTTGACTAAAAATATCATTCTTCATGTTTTGGCTATTTTAGATGCTATAAAGCGTTTTTCTGATGTCAGTTAGGAAACAAAAAAAATGGTGTTGCTTGTCCTTTAATCCCTCCTCACATTACATGTAGATCGCCCAACAAATTAATGAATAATAACTTTTCAAATTTGTAAGAAATAAATACTGTTATTGTGGTTTACATGTAACAATTTGAAAATTTGGTTCGGACTTTAGCAAGAATCATTAAAATTTGACCTGCTCGATTTTCTTTCATGGGCCGAATATAAAGATGTGGTGGGCCAGGTTTGGCCCCCGGCCCTTGACTTGGACACCCATGCGTTAGATCAGATGGAGAAAAATACTCGGTTGCAGAGGGAGATGGTGCAAGAGAGCGTCAAAACGACATAGAGCTCATAAATGGAATGTTGGTGATGGAATCGAACGTGTTGAAAGAGGTGCGGGAGAACACAAAGACAATTGCATCAAAAGGGCAGACGGTCGCAAAAAAAGGGAGAGGCAAGAGATTCGGCCCACACTGGCGAGATTGTACAATGTGAGTCAGAGGCGGGATAGGAGTGAGGCAATCCTGTGAGGAGGAGGAGGCAAGGAAAAGAGTTCAAAGATGGAGGGAGTCCCAGAGACAGATGTGGCCCTCACTGATTGATCGTTTCTGGCCTACTTCCATGCCAGGCGTTGACCTCTCCGCCCTCTGCTGTAATTTATAAGAGTGAGTTTTGCCAGATTTAAGTGCTACACTCTGTGGCCATCGTGGGCCAAGAAAGGGGAATGACCTTCTTTGGATGAGAGCTGCATTCGACCCCCGCCGCTCTCAGAGAAACCCAAAGTAAAGTGTGCCCCCTCCATATTAGCCGGGATCTTACACCAATCATTAAGCGACATCCTTTCGCTCATTTTCACTCATGTTTTGGCTTTAGCAGTGTCTGAAATTTATGACAAAAAGTTAGCGGACACCAGGGCAGACAACTCTAAAAAGTTGCCTGCCCGGCCATAAAGTTGCCTGCCCCATTTTTCACAACTTGAGACACAATAAGACGACTAATTGCAAAAAAAAAATAATTGTTGCGTAGTATAAAGGATTTTTTTTAATTAAGGAAAGTACCTATTGCAAATGCTCTCTCGCTTAAAGGACAGCCGACGTCTCCGGACAAGTTGTGTCCATAATTTGTAAAATGGCTTCAAATGACAGTTTTGAAAGGCGCTTATAAATGAAATGGATAATAATGACTTCTATTCAGTGTATTTTACAAAGATTCCACCGCGTATAGCTATATTTTACGTTTTAAGACTCGCGCTGAATATTCAGGAAGTCTTGTTTTTGAGTTGGTGACAAGTCCATACGTGACGTCACAAAAGGACCGCCGCTGACTGTAAAAAAGACGCATTGTAGCGGTCCTTCCATCACGTCAATGTATTTTGCTGTACTTGTTTGGTCTGGGGACCTTGTGTTGCACCCAAAAGCCGCCAGAAGAGGGCTTCCAAGCTCCATGTAAGGAATTTATCAGCCTGTGGAAACGGAGGTGGCCAGAGGAAGTCGCCATTTTGTGCCTCTTTTTTTGGGATTTCCCCCCAATGTTGCCTCAAACTGCCACAAATAAATTCTTTAATCGATTGCAAACATGTATGCTTTCCTCTTCAGAACTATTTGAATCATATTCATAACTGGATGTGTAACAAGAAAGCATATTCTCCGAATCTGAAGCCATTGTTTTGAAATGGCCAATTCACAGCTAATTTTTTTGCAGATTTTGTACACTAAGTGTTTATTGGTGTTTTGCATTTGACTAAAACTATCATGCTGCGTGTTTTGGGTATTTTAGATGCTATAAAACATTTTTCTGATGTCAGTTAAAAAACAAAAATGTGACGTCGGTTGTCCTTTAATTTATGGTAAATATCCCTTGCTGAAGATTTTGCTCCAGTTGTCGTCATGGTGCACAATGCAATGTTTGTGTTACGATGTCTGCTAAAAGCCACATGGACTCCTCTTTCTAAGCGCCTTTCAAAACTCTCAAGTACACTTTACAGTCACCGTCTAGTCCGAAGCACGAAAGAGGCTTACTACACAGACTATACCGCGACTGTAAAGCGTACTTGAGAGTTACCTTATATGCCTTATATGTGAAGTAATATTGAGCCACAACTGGCCATTTCTGTCAGCGGCCATTGACTCCATTTCCCCCGTAGAAAAAGTAGTGCGTGACTTTGGGTGTGCCTTATAGTCCGTAAAATAGCGTACGATTCATGATCATTCACAGACTTCATCCCGCTGTGTTTTCAGTCTAGGCTTACTTGCATCGGGTCGCAGCTTGAAAAGGAAATCATATGAAATTTCATGGCGCGCAATTGTATGAAAATAAACAAGGACCTTCTATTATCTGCATTTCCCCTCTGGCTGGCGGCTCGCTCGGTTGGCTGGTGAGTGGGGACTCAGCTGGGTTTGCTGCTTCACCATTCGCCGTGTTTTGGCGATGCATAGATCTATCGGGGGGGGAAAGATCTGGACAGAAAGTAATTACAGAGAATTTGCAATTTAATGCTTGCCGAGATCGGCAACATTTCTCTGCTCGGGTTGTTCCCGATGAGACGAAGTCCATTAGTTTGCTTCTTTAATCACAGAACGGGAGATGGGAATCCTGGTCATCCACTCCCAGCCCCTCACTTGCTGTGGAATGATTTCATGGAATGTATAGAAATAGCGTTTTGTGTGTGTGTGTGTGTGTGTGTGTGTGTGTGTGTGTGTGTGTGTGTGTGTGTGTGTGTGTGTGTGTGTGTGTGTGTGTATATGTTTGCATCCACATGAGTCTGAACATTCATTATTTGATAAACATGGCTTCCCCCAGAGCACAATTTATGTGTGTTTGTGAGGGAGAGAGCCGTAGGAGGATGGGAGGGGGGATGTTGGTGGTGAAAGCGAGCTTCCTTTGCAGCTTATTCATCAATAATATGTAGACGCGCGCACACACACACACACACACACACACGCACACACACACACCCACACACACTCTCATCGAGCACCACAAGAAAGAAAAAAAAAAAGATAAAACTGGCTTCCAGCATCACGTTTCAAAATATTACGACCACAACTGCTCAAATTGAAAAAGAGATCACATGTTCCACAGGAATAGGATGCAGATGCTTCGAGTTATGCAACATCATAAAATGATAGTCTGTTTTTTTTCTGAGCAACTCAATAAGAATGTATTGTGACTTTTGCAACAGCGGCTCTTCCTATAGATATTACTTTGAATTAAGGAATAAATAAATAAACGAATGAATAAAAATAAATAAATAAATAAATAATTAAATACATGAATAAACAAATGGATAAATAAATAATTAGATAATTAAATACATATAAATAAACACATGAATGAATTTATAAATGGATGCATAAATAATAAAATGAATGGATAAACAAATGGATAAATAACTCATTCACTGCCAGACGATGTGCAAAAATGTGTCCACTCCAGTGCCAAGGTTTTTGTCATTTTCACTCAAATTGCATGACCCACAGAATATTGAGTTTTAGGACTACATAAACATTCAATGCAGCGTAAAAAAAACCTTAGACTCTCTGCTTTAATGAAAATAAAAAGTTTATTTTGAGCTTATTTAGTTGTAGCGTTATCTGCATTGAAAGTGGGGGCGGCTGTACAAAAGGTAAACGCTGCCCCATCGTGGGAAGGAAAAACATTGCCAGAGGTCTGACGAGCGCTTTATCGTGCTGATCAAGGATTTAATTTTTATTTGTCAACACTGTGAAGCAGTGAATCAGAACAAAATAATACACCTGATTTTACTTCATTGATAATAGTTTGATGGCGAAAGAGGTCCAACCAACGTAAAACCTGTTAATAAAGAATTTGTCCATTTTTGTTAGTTTTCGTTTATCACAATGTGGAGCATTACATGATGTTAACTCACTAAACGGTCTCGCTGTCATTTATTCAGTTGATAGCAAAAATCAGGGAGTTTCTTCTGCCTTTTGTGACATTCTGCAACTTTTGGTGACACTAAGGCCAAATTGTGGACGTTTGTGAATATGTTTACCAAAGACAAATTACAACAACAATAGTAGCAATTTTTTGGGGGTAGTATTGTGAAGCTTAGCATCTATTTGCCACCATTTCAAACCCCCCAAACAGGGGTGGGGGTTGCTCTTTATTGCCTCTCCTTTTTTTGCTTTGTTTCCTCATGGCCTAATGTCCCGTGTGGAGAACGGGAACTGATGCCGTATCTCACTGCGCGGCGAATGCTTGTGAATGCTCCGCATGAATCAGTCGATACATTGGAAACACGCTCACGTGGTCTCTTTTACGACCACTTACAAACGCGTATGGCGCTTTATCTTTCAGACTTGTATCTGCTTGCCCCGGGATCAGATATGCCGTGTAACGTGAATACCGTATTTTCTGGACTATAAGGCGAATGACATCTTTGAAAAAAAAATCCATATATAAGGCGCACTGGATCATAAAGTCCGCTTTTGAAATAATTGAAGGCTTTAAGGTGAGTTTAATAGTGCGGAAAATACGGTAATGTAACTTGGTGCGTTCCGAAGTGAATTTAAAAATGGCTGGTGCATGGTTGGTTGCCACATTGTAGATGGCGGTGTTACTTTGTCGGTATGGAAATGGCTGAATGTCTTTCACCTGTCCTTCCAATACAGCGAGCGATTCCCCACATGCGCCTTTGTGCGAAAAATACGGTAATCTAACTTGGTGCGTTCCCAAGTGATTTAGAAAAATGGCTGTCGGACGGTTTGTTGCTTTTGCCACATTGCAAATGGCGGTTGTTACTCTGTAGGTATGGAAATGGTTGAATGTCTTTCACGTGTCCTTCCTATATGGCGAGTGACTACCGACATGTTAGCTTTGCAAACATCCTAATTGTGTTAAATGGGGGATAGATGAAAATCCATGAAACTGTTCTGTGAGGGTATGGTGCTTTTGTTCGCGTTGGCAAGGCAGACTTTCTCCTTGAAAGCTCACAAAAGTTGTCATTGTGTCTACCTAAAGCGTGGTTGCCGTCGCCGGGGCTCTTGCTCTTTTTATTCACTGTCACACTCGCTTTGCTTCTCTTTGCATTTTCTTTTTGTGATTGCCTCTCTCCATCCTTCTTACTGTCTTTTTGTGTCACTCCCATTTTCTCTCTGTCTAGCGTTCCCTTTGTAGCCCTGTTTTCTCTCTCTGTCTCTCTCTCTCTCTCTGTCTCTCTGTCTAAGCGTCAGATAAGCTCACTGGGGGAGACTTTAGAGGACTCTCCATCTGTGTATAAATAGCTCTGGATGAATTATTGAGGGACGCGGGGTTGCTAATAATCCCGCAGGACCCATCTGACAATGACATAGAAGATGGAGGGAAAACAATTACGCAGGAGTTCTCCTTCAGAAGAGAGGCGACGGGTGAGGGAAAGACGGGAGGGGCGGGAGGATGCCGACGGCCTCTGGGAGCCTCCTCGCGGGGCCTCAACATCTTGGCTAATAAACCCAATTAAATCTCCAGAATCAATCGGGGCCCCCCCGGGCATCGTCTCTTTTCCTCCCTCGGACTGCACGGAACAACAGGAAGTGTAATGATTCATGCTGCCTCCCCCCGCACTCACCCTCCCGCGTTCGGATCGTCCTCTCATCTCCAGCTTTTGCACATTGGCAAGGAGGACGGGACAGGACGGGATGTCCGCCGAGGCAGGATAATAGGACGGGGAAAGGGAAGGAGAAGACGGGCGAGCCGAGCGGAGAGGCGCACAGAAGAATATTAATGGCAGTGTTTATCCTGTAAGTGTTTTACCCAGGGGACAAGACACGGGAGCGCTCCCGTGCCCCACACTTTTATGTCCTCCCTGACACATCTGATTCCTCCGCAGACGCACTTTTGAGTAATGGGCCCGACCCTCGACATGTGTTCCCGACTTATAGCGTACATCCATCTGTTCGATTTGCCTCTAATTGGGTCAGAGATGGAAATTTACATTTTAATGTCATATTATGAAGGAGGCTCAAAAAGAAAACACTTCTTTTATCACTCCAGTTCGGATGAATTCACATCACAAAGTGTTTACAAGCAGCACGGCGGAATCGTGTTTGGCATACTAAAAGATTGCCTGTTCGTTTTACGCTTGCGTGGGCTTGCCTCTGATTTCCCAAGCATGTTTTTTCAGTTCGTTGAAGTGTGAAGATGGAACGTGGACATTTTGTTTGCCTAAATAGTTGCAATAGCTTTAGAAAGCCCATTACTGCCACCTATAGGATTGGAGTAGGCATCCATCCATCCGTCCGTCCATTGACTATATATATATATATATATATATATATATATATATATATATATATATATATATATATATATATATATATATATATATATATATACAGTAAAGTCTCGTTATATCGCTATCGGATATATCGATAGTCCCGGTTATATCGATACTATTTCTATGCACGCACTGAGAAAATTACATGCAAACAGGGTCGGATATATCGATAGTCCCGGTTATATCGATATTTTTCGGGCTCCCTTGAATATCGATATAACGCGACTTTACTATATATATATATATATATATATATATCAGGATATATAAATATCAGGAATCGTCACCAACTCGAAAACAAGACTTCCTGAATATTCAGCGAGAGTCTTAAAACGTAAAATCTCGCTATATGCGGTGGAATCTTTGTAAAATACGCTCAGTAGAAGTCATTTGAAGTGATTTTACAAAGTATGGACACAACTTATCTGGAAGCGTCGGTTGTCCTTTAAAATAATTCAAAAGAGCTAATAGGCCTTGTGAATTGTGACCACATTGTGTCAAAGCTGTGATTTGATGATTGGATGGATGGAAAAACTAAATTTTGTGCCCCATTGTGCGTCCTACAAACAGTACATAATGCATATCGTGTAACCAAACAGTCGTTTGAGAGCTCGATCCCTGCATGAGTCAACATCATTCATTGTTGTGTGTTTAGACTGTGCTATTTTTAGTCCTCCTCCATCCCAGCAGTCCTATTGGCCAAATCATCTCCAAGTCGAAAGATGATTTATTTCCGAGAAGGCAAAGACAGATGTGATCAGTAGAATGTTCCTTTGGGAAATACTAAACAGCTTTAATGAGTTTGTCACAAAAAAAATGAGAAAAAGCCCACCAATCTCCATTTCCTATCTGTTTCGCAATCGCTTCACCGTTCACTGGTGGACACGTGCGGTGTAACAAGGTGAGATGGAGGAACGGGGGGGGGGGGGGGGTTCACCTGAGGAGTCGTTGGGAATTTAATTATTCATCGAATGGGAAGCTAAAATTGGGTCACTCAAACATTGGCTGACAAAATGGCTGAGGTAGGATTTGACAATTTGTGCGGACGGGATATTTGGGACGCACGCACAGGAGCCAAACTCAGTGTATATTGTCGCACTTTACAACATGAGGGTGCACACTGCACCAGTGACGTGCGGTGAGGTTCATGGCTGGTGAGGCACTGACGTCATCACAGTCAGATTTACAAACATATGAACTCCACAGAGTAGCTTATTCACCATTTGATCGGAAACAGTTAACATGTTTTGTTTAAAATGTCATGTCAGCATTTTTTATCTAAACTCTAGCATCGAAAAAAAAGAATTCAAAAAGTGTTACTATCGTGTTACTTTTACTTATAAATGAAGTCCAAGTCTCTCTGTCTCAATGGAGATCACTGCCAGTGAAGAAAGTCGTCCTTGATCAGTCCTGTTCCGACTGTATACACGTTTTCAGTCTTTTGTGCTGAGAATGAGCGCTCCACTGATGCTGTAGTAGCTGGAACAGTAAGCACGAGCTGGAGCAAATTTGTCGCTTCAGGAATAGTTTCAATGACATCCTTCTTGGCCAAAAAGCTGAGAAGCTGTCCAGGAGATTAACATTCATCCATCACCGTTTGTGAGCTATACAGTCCGGTGTTGGTCTTCCTTTAATTATTATCTCCTGTTTCGATTGAAAGTCCAGTTTAGAACATTCTTTCAATTTAGATATGTAATCCACCATTCTGAAAATAAGGCCAAGCAACACGAAAAAATGACTGGATGGTTGCACTTAACTTGCTAACTGTTGACTGTAGCTTGCTGTCACTAATTCTATTATTCTGCAGCCGAGGAGTTGCAAAGAATCTGTAATCACCAGCGCCCCCTGTCATGAGGCAGGAGAACTGTGTGCCTCACCTATGCATACAGTTTTGATTAAAAAATAAAAATAAAATAAACACTGTCGTACAGTGTTTATAATGTCCAATGACTGTACATTATATACGCCAGCTAAACTGTAGAAATTTAGTTCATATACTAAAAGCTTTTGAACACTTTAATAGCGATATGCAGAGGGACATTTTGCATAGTAATTGCGCAATCCATGGTGAGGCTCAGCCGGCTGCTGCCTCACCGTTCGTCTCCACTTAGTATTTGAACGGTAAATGTGAAAATTCAGCGATTTTGGGAAAAAAAAATCCAAAAATTGTGAAGTTAAATGGAAAAGAACGTTAAAGTACAAATCACTGTTTAATTTATTTTGTCATTTGATATTTTCATGGTGACAGGTGAGGCCCGCCTCCCCTGACTGTACGTCACTGCACTGCACGTATACGCAAGTCCATTTTGTGGGTCTTCTCTTTCTAACTCTCACTGGACGAGCACCGGAGGAGAAAGGAGGAGTGAATGGGTTGAAGTTGGTTGGGTTGACGCGGTGTGTGTGCGTGTGTGTGTGTGTGTGTGTGTGTGTTTGACACTATCCTAATGATGCATTTTCTAGTCCATTGATTCCGAGGCTCTGCTCTCCAGTAAATCCTTCACATGCAACACATTAAAGCTCACCCTTTTTCCTCCTTCGCCAATCGATTAGCACAGCTTAGAGACAGCCTCGCTGGGAAGCAGGGCGAGAGATGCCACTTGTTATCTTCAGGGACACACACACACACGCACACACGCACCATTTCAAGGGTCTTTTTCTGTCACTGCGAGTTTGCCTGGTTTATTTACGGCTACCTTCCTGCCTACAGTTTTTGATGTAGCAGGTTGGATTTATTCTTATTGTTGTTTTTTTATGGTGCATTTTCAAGGGTGAGCCAATATAAATTTGGTGAAAATCCACCGCGATGTCATCAAATGGATCATTTGGATGCAAGGCTAAAAAGCCGTTAAGACAAAAATATCTATTCAATATCTGTCATCCGGAATGTGTGCTTGACAGGCATTTCAGCTGAACGCGTCATTGTAAAATCGAAGCAGAAAATAATTTGGATCTTTAACGATAACACACTATGAAGCCATTCGCTCGATGACATCTTACGCTTATGTGCCGATATCGTTATAGCAATGGTAATTGCTAGTGTGCTGGTTTCCATATCCCGAAGCCGGAATTTGTTCTCGCACTGCTTTCGCGATTGCCCGGCAACCTATCCAGGGTTAGTTTGAGGCAATCCGTTGTTTCAAACTCATGT
The DNA here is from genome assembly GCF_051943395.1 of Hippocampus bargibanti. Classification (NCBI taxonomy): domain Eukaryota; kingdom Metazoa; phylum Chordata; class Actinopteri; order Syngnathiformes; family Syngnathidae; genus Hippocampus; species Hippocampus bargibanti. Next base: position 2,221,333 of record NC_142745.1, on the reverse strand, counting down.
ATGCTACCTTACCTACAGAATTGATTTTTGATATTAGCGTCAATGTAGATGTGAAAATACTTTAGCTATACCTTGCTTCAGTCAGTATTTCCAGATTAACCACTTTCGAATGCATATTCACCCTTCTGAGGTGATCCTGTTGCCAAAAAATATTATTTTTATAAGTGAATAGCTTCCCTCTGTTGCTACATCTCTTCAATTCTCACACCTGAATACAGTACACACACAAAAAAACTCATACAGTAGAACTAGGCCACTTTCTTGAAGGATTACAGAGTCTTAAATGCACTGAATGGGACATCAGCTCCTTGCACAAACTATTACTTCCTATTAAGCGGCTGCTAGCTACCTTTAAGCTAATTAAATAGCCATTTCACGGGGATATTTACAAGGAGAATCATGACCTTTTAAAACCAGCAGACCAAATAGAAGATGCATACAAAATAGTGAGCGAGAGAGAGACAGACATTCAGATATAGAGACATAGAGAGAGAGACTGAGACAGACAGAGACAAAGACAGAGAACATTTATGTCTGATGTCAATGTTGCCAATTTGGTTCCCCATGAGAAAAAAAAATGTGTCTGAACGCCGATTGATTTCCCACGAATTGGGCTAAAACTTCACAAACATAAACATACAAGCTGGCAAAGTAAAACCTGATGAACGATCACCCATTTTTAATATGCTTATATTGATATTTACAGAATCTGTTATTTACGTACTCTGTCTTCTACTTAGTCTTTTCCATAACTTTGTTGCTTTGAATTGGGAGGGTGTCCATTGTGAGACATTTTTTTTCTTATATTTTCTTATCAGAATTATTATTATTGATAGTAGCAGTTATATTTGACTATTCATTATTATTTTTACTTTATTACTATTATTATTACTATCATTATTATTATTGTTATTATCATTTTATTTATGGTTTTATTGTTTTGGTGTTTATTGTTCTTTTAATTTTAAAGTGTCCTTGGGTGCTCTGAAAGGCCCTTGTAAATTAAATGTATTATTATTATTATTATTATTATTATTATTAAATGTTTTTCTGCTTCTACTTCTTTCTTTCCTTTCCTCTTTCTTTCATAACTTTGTTGCTGTGAAATTTAAATTTCTCCACTGCAAGACGAATAAAGGTACATCAAATCCAATTATTATTATTATTATTATTATTATTATTATTATTCATCCATTACCTGCATAATAAATTGTGGTCTTTTCCCATCGGGGAGGCTAAATCCGTTCTTTGAGAAATTTGCATAAAGTCTCCTGATGGTGAGCTGGCGCCGCCATTCCATTAGAATTCACCTCATGGTTAAATAAATTGGTTGGTTAAAATAATTAAATAATAAATGAATTCACCTGATGGTTCATAATACTCATGGTACTTAATTCTGCCTGCCTCAGCTGAAATCATATCATATCCGAGGACCAGCGTTCATTAGTCATGGGAACAGCTCCTGAATATCAAGCCGAGTTTTACACAATGAAGAAAAGAAAAAGTAGTATGCTCTGAGCTGTAATTGAAGTTTCCTTTATTTGGACTCCCTATTCACACATAGCGTCGTGCGTCCCCGAGTTTATATTGTGGGCTTTAAAGTTAGCTTTTATTGAATCAGCCTTTACAGTTAGGCAATTTCAGATTTTCGAATGATACGAGGAGAAAGTGGGAAGGTTTTTGTCCTCTGGAATAGCTTCCATCCGCTATCTATTCACCGTTGTGAGTAATGATCTGAGGGGGTCAGTGTAGGTGAAGGGGATATGACGAATCGCTGCTCACTTTATTGAATTACTATTCCTCTCAAGGGCCCGCTTGTTTTGTTTTGCCATCTGACGTCAGATCCAAGCAAGGATATTTGACTCAAATACGGATGTACTTTGAATTAAAAATATAAGCTGTGCACTTTATGCATGACCGCAATCCGTTCGGTATGTGACTAAAGGTGCATGAAATGTAACCGCGATTTTAGACAACTTGAATCAAATATCCCGGTGCGGTGCCGTTGCTTCCAGAATTTGTGTTTCCCATTTGCTGAATATTCCCCATTTACTAAGCATCAGTAGCGAGTCGTGTATTTCACAGCTAGGCCTTCAGTAGTGCTATGTCTGAATGAGTCAAAACCCTTAGAACTAATTTATGACTATACAACCTTTACTGCAGCTACAGCTGCAACTTTGACTCATATAAAAAGTGTGGTGTGCTTCCATTCGATGTACTGATGGTTAATTTTTGAAAGAGATTTCACACCACCGACACCACCGTTGGAACTACAAACAAGTATAAAAATACAGCAAAGTCTCGTTATATCGATATCGGATATATCGATAGTCCCGGTTATATCGATACTATTTGTATGCACGCACGGAGAAAATTACATGCAAACAGGGTCGGATATATCGATAGTCCCGGTTATATCGATATTTTTTCAGACTCCCTTGAATATCGATATAACGAGACTTTACTGTATAGTTATTATTTATACATAAACATTTGGACTTCTTCTTTCTCCAAACGTGACGTCTCGTGGGGATCGTCAACTCGAAAACAAGACTTCGTGAATCTTCAGCGCAAGTCTTAAAAGGTAAAATATAGCTACATGCGGTGGAATCTTGGTAAAATACGCTCAGTAGAAGTTATGGACACGACTTGTCCGAAGGCATCGGTTGTCCTTTAACATCAGTCTGTGATTCAGATATTATTATGCCAGCAGAGAAGGCCCTGAAGGTCCACCACTGCGAAGCATACAACAAGTCGTGACTTGTCGACGCTTTGAAGAAAACATGCAATGTCGAAATCTGCATTGACATTGCATGAAATTTGCCGACATCAAACAAAAGTTCTGCGACAAAAGTTTTTGGGAGGCGGGGTTCAGCAGATCCGCGGATAAAGAGTTTAATGCTATTGACTCTTTTCAGCCTTTTATACTGAGACGCTCTGAAATGTTTTAATGATCACTGGGAGTTTCTAACCCCCCCCCCGCGTCTGCAGCTTGGAATAAAATGAGAGAGTGTCAAGAGGGAACTTTTTATCTCATCCTTTTTACAATCCCCGAATTAATGGGCACAAGATAATTAGCGAATTCTCAGCAATAACTTGTCCCTTAGCGTTCTGGTCTTGGGTGGCGCCAAGGCGGATCCGGACGGCCAAAAATAATTCGTGTGTCCAGTGACGGCGTGAAACAATAATTCAAGGAGGGATGCACGGGTGGTGGTGGTGGGGATTCATGTGGCTGATAAGGAAATTGTCATTCCAGGGCTGAAATCCGCACCGTAAAACGGATTTTATCAGCGTTCTATCATTGGAACGGACATACATTCAAATAAAAGTCAAAAGCAAACTTTAAAGGACAACCGACGTCTCCGGACAAGTTGTGTCCATAATTTGTAAAATGGCTTCAAATGATTGCCCACCTCCTCAAGAGAGTCCAGCGAGCAGCCCACGACAGAACTGGCCCGCTTGACAAAGCGCTCCAGTCTTTTTCTGTCCCGGGTGGTGATGCTGCCTGACCAGCAGACAATGCCATAGTGGATGGCTGATGCCACCACAGAGTCATAGAAAGTCTTTAGGAGTGACCCCTGAACTCCAAAAGACCTCAGTTTCCTGAGGAGGAAGAGGCGACTCTGTCCCTTTTTGATTAGGGCATCCGTGTTTGTTGTCCAGTCCAGTTTATTGTTGAGAGTAACACCCAGGTACTTGTAGGAGGTCACCCTCTCAATGTCCGAACCCTGGATGTTCAATGGTGCAGGTGACGATTGTTTCCTGCAGAAATCCACCACCAGCTCCTTGGTTTTGCCAGTGTTGATCTGGAGGTGATTCTGCTGGCACCAGTCCACAAAGTCCTTTGTCAGTCCCCTGTACTCCCTATCGTCTCCCTCTGTAATGAGGCCGACAATAGCTGAGTCCTTCGACTGAGCGTATTTGACAAAGATTCCACCGCATGTAGCTATATTTTACCTATTAAGACTTGCGCTGAAAATTCCGGAAGTCTTGTTTTTGAGTTGGTGACGAGTCCTCACGTTACGTCACTGAAGGAACGCCCCTGACTGAAAAATGGACACATTGTAGCAGTCCTTCCATCACGTCAACGCACTTTGCTGTACTTGTTTGGTCTGAAAACGTCGTGTTGCACCAAAAAGAGGCAGAAAAGGGCGACAAAGCTCCATGTAAGGAATTTATCAGCCTGTGGAAACGGGCTGATTAATTCCTCACACGGAGCTTGGTCGCCATTTTCTGCCTCTTTTTTGGTGATACATTTCCCACCCCCACATACCTCAAAATGGCACGGAATAAATTCTTTAATCGATTGCAAACATGTATGCTTTCCTCTTCAGAACTATTTGAATCATATTCATAACTGGATGAGTAACAAGAAAGCATATTCTCCGAATCTGAAGCCATTGTTTTGATTCTCCAGCTAGGCAAGACGTCTTGGCGTGATGCCACGAAGAAGGGGGCGGGACCTTCTGAAACTGGCCACTTCCGGGTTCATTTTTTTGCAGATTTTGGACACTTTAAGTCATTTTTATTGGTGTTTTGCATTTGACTAAAAATATAATACTGCATGTTTTGGGTATTTTAGATGCTATAAAACGTTTTTCAGATGTCAGTTAGGAAACAAAAAAAAGTGCTGTCGGTTGTCCTTTAATATCGGCAGAAATATTACGCTCGGTCATGAATGTGAGACGGATTCGCGACTGGCGGGGTGTGTGATTTTTCAGTCTCTCTTGGGACAAGATGGAAGTGGCCTCTCATGGCTTTCTTTCAGTATGAAATGTATTTTATTTCATAGAATGATTCTAATCCGGATCCAGGGACACCATATGTACCTTTTTAGCTGTTCAAAAATATGCCTGACATGAATAAATTCTGAATAATATTAATACAATACAATAATGATAATAATACATTTCATATCAATCGGCAAGTTGGTGAGCAACCGGGAACCCTAAACACACATGCATTTTTTTTAAAACGAATTGTTTTAATATTGCTTGGTGTGATAGGCCTCGTGATGCGTATGTGGAACTGTCGCGGCTTGGAATTGAAGCGGATTTAAGTGGGACTGGAGATGTGAGACAGTCTCTTTTCTTCAATGGATGCTACCGCTTCGTGTTTGCTTTTAACATTTAGCTTGTAGCGGACGTGCACATTCCACCATGACGTCTTTGATCCACTGGTGAGAAGAAGAGGGTCCAGAAAGTGTTTAAGAATAAATGACTTTCTGTGTCTTTGTGTTGTCATATTATTTGTTATTTATGTTTTTTTATTTGTTCTTTTGACTTCAAGATGGCGCCCCGTGAGAGTGGCTGCATTGACAGCAGCTCCTGTATTTAGTTTTTCTACTTCTTTCTTTTCTTTCTTCTTCCTTTCACAACGTTGCTGCTGTGAAATGTAAATTTCTCCACTGCGAGACTAATAAAGGGAAATCCAATCCAATCCAATGGCAGTCGGTCCGACCCACAGACATCATTGACTTGGCATGTATGAAGCGATCTTTGCTCACCCCCTCCGTGGCGATGCCTCCCTTTTGGGTGTCTGCACCGTTTGAGATAAGCAGCAAGTGTAGGACATAGGGGAGGGGGGGGAGGGTGTTCACAGAAGCTCGCTGATCTTATCACCACACTCCCCTTTTCTGTCTCTCCCATACCAAGCATCCCCCTCTCTATCTATCTCTGTGTCTCTCTCCCTCTCTAGCACTCTCTCCCTCTCTACTTTCTCTCTCTGTATCTCACTCCCTCTTGTCTTTCTCTCTCTCTTTCTTATTTGCTGGCTAACTAGCTATCTAGCTATTAGCTATCGAGCTGGCTGGTTAGCTCTGTATTTGCTATTTAGCTGGCCAGCTATCTAGCTATTAGCTTTCTATCTGTTGGAGTTACTTCCGGGTTGATTGAACGCTGGCGCGTGTGGCTGCCGCTGCTCACCCACACAAAAACTGATCCTGTGACTGTAAAGTGACTTTGAGAGGCACTTAGAAATCAAATGTATTATTATTACTCGTTATATCGATAGTACCGCTTATTACGATACTATTTCTATGAACGAACGCAAGGAGAAAATTACATGCGAGCAGGGTCGGATATATCGATAGTCCTGGTTATATCGATATTTTTCGGACTCCCGAGAATATCGATATAACGAGACTTTACTGTATTATTAATATTAATACAGTAAAGTCTCGTTATATCGATATTCAAGGGAGTCCGAAAAAATATCGATATAACCGGGACTATCGATATATCCGACCCTGTTTGCATGTAATTTTCTCCATGCGTGCATAGAAATAGTATCGATATAACCGGGACTATCGATATAACGAGACTTTACTGTATTATTAATATTATTATTATTATTATTTCGCTGTCTCTCTTTTTCTCTCGCTCTCCCTCCCTCCACCCACTAACTTCGTTTTACCCTAATCACTTTATCAATGTTGACAGAGGAAACTGAAAAGCAAAGTGTTAAAAAATAATGTTCAGACATCTCAGTTGTTTATTTTTGCTTTGTTAACGACTTTTTTTTCATCAATTGTAAAGGTGACAGTTTGAAGATGACAAAAAAAAGTCGTTGTACTGCAGTACGTTGACATTTTTGGGATGGTATATGCACTGTCATGACTTGCTTCTATTGACACATGCTCAAGGAGATACGACGACATATTGCGTGCAATCAGGATGAGCCCGTTTGCTCAAACCTTGATGACACGGAACAAAATGCTTCTTTTGAAGGATTTTTTGGGGGGGTTGTCGACTTGAATCACGTCACCATTTCCTCCGCCGATGCCGTGTTTAGACATGTTTTATTCATTTGTCATCATCGCCATGAATCATTTCCCTCCATGTGAAGATTGACAGCCTGTCAACCCTCTGATAGTAACATTCTCCTCCTCGCTGTCATTATTGACTGTAAAGTGACCTTGAGAGTTTTGAAAAAAATGAAATGGATTATTATTATGGGATGGCGAGGGAGAGGCTTCCCCATTCCCTTTGGTCTCTTCTTCTTCTTCTTCTGCCTCACCTCCTGCGTCTCCCATCTTCACAAGGATTGTGGGTAGTCTTGAAACAACATGTGGAGTGAGAGTTGGACGAATGAAGAGTGGAAGAAAAGGGGGGAGGAGTGGGGGGAGGGGGGCTGTCAGGGAAAATGTCTATCTGTGTCACAGCCGCTAGAAGAGCGCGATGGGCGACTGAATAACTGGCAGCCTGGAAGCTCCGTCACATCTGACGTGATTGTCGGGGGGGAGCAGCTCTCACGCGGCATATTGCGCAAATCTGCAAGCCAGCAGATATTTTGTCCTTCTTAATTTCCGCGTGTAGACTTGACGGCGCTCATGCGGATCGGAACGTTGCCTGTGTTCGCTCGGCGTGGTCAATATTCCGCATTCCTGATTGGAATAACGGCGACAGGCCCGGGCGCTGTGCGTTTGCTTTGTTTTTAGCTCTCGCGCCCGCCTACGTATGTCGCTTTCTCTTTGTCCCCTTGCTCACATGATATCATTTCTCTTTTGCTGTGTTCCAGGTTGCGCCTTCCTTACTTACTGTGCCAGGGAATCGGCCCTGAAAGCCCAGAATGCATTGCACGAGCAGAAGACCCTTCCGGGGGTAAGTCGTACAGTACACGCGGAGCACGGTGTCGGCCCGGCGGCAATGAAAACAGACCACACATATCTAAAAGATGTTACTTATGCATTCGGGTCCCCCCTCCTCCCTCCCTCTGACATTCATTTGAAATCAAAGGGGACTCACCATCTTTGCCACGCCTGTCACTTTGTGTTTGTCACTGACTGCACGAGCGAAAGCCTCCTTTTCACTTTTCCATCCTCTCGCTCTCCTTCTCTCGTTCGTCACTCTTGACAATCACAAACACATATTTAAAAAAAACACACACAGCATCACATCATAGGCTGACTATTTTTAGTCCTTCCTCCAGTTTGTGTAAATGAGCTCGCTCCCGTGCGCGTGAGTTCCGAGCAGCCGTGTGTTTTGGGGGGTGCGTGCGAGGGAAAAAACGGAAAGGGATGAGAATCCGACGGATGACGTTTATTTGTACATCGGAGCGCGCGCTTGTGCATCATGTGCATCGCCGATGCGGCACGTCTCCTCGACAGATGTTGTTGGGCTGCAGATGTTTGCAGCCATGTACGTCGCACATGGACGCCGTCTCGTGCGAATGTGGAGATGTCGCCCGTGCGTGACAGTGAGAAGGGATTTTTTTGTAGCATTGTGCTAATTTTAGCTCATTCACTGCCAGATGTGCAAAAATGTGTCCACTTAAGTGCTAGGGTTTTTGTCATTGTCACTCAAATTCCAGGACCTACAGAATATTGAGTTATTATTGAGTTTCATGAACATTCAATGCAGCGTTAAAAACCTTGGACTCTCTTTTTTCACCAGAAAAAAAATAGTTAATTCCTAAATTATATGGGTCTGGAGTTATATGAGCTTGAAATGAGGGCAGCTGCCCAAAATGCAATGCAATACATACATATTGGTTTATATAGTGCTTTCACAACAGCTGAAGCTTGAACAAAGCACTAACGTAAAAAAGGCAAATGTTGCCCCCTTCTGGGAAAAAAATATATTGCCAGAGGCCATGCCAGCCCTTTATCAGCACCCAGGCATGAAAAAAAACAAATTCGGGAATGGTGCTCTACATCGTATTTTTAATTCCTGAATAAATTTATGAATGGCAGTAAATTAAAATAAAATAATAAAATAAAATAAATAAAATAAAATAAATAAAATAAAATAAAATAAATAATGTGCCCGAAGACAGCTGAGATAGGCTCCAGCAACCCCCGCGACCCTAATGAGGAATAAGCGGTACGGAAAATGAGATGAGATGAGATGAGATAATAAAATAAAATAAAATAAAATAAAATAAAATAAAATAAAATAAAATAAAATGATTGTGGTATATACAGTAAATGTCAGTGAATAAGTTAAGATGCAAAGTTTTGCAATGCATTTCTTCCGTGTACATTATGTGCATGTGGTGCTCACGCACGTGAATCTTTCTATGTACACACGTAAGTCAAGTTCGTGCGACGTGCGTGTCAGGAAGTTTTGATGTGTCTCTGTCAGGTTTGGCTTGCTTTGCTGTGTTGGTTTGTTTTAATGACGCCTCTAGGGAAACTGACAGTCGCCGTGTTGAGCGCATAGGCTTTGATGTGAGTGATTATGACATCACAACAGACGTGTCGCGAGATGAGCGTGGGAGGAGTGGGGGGAAGTGGGACTTCGTGCTTTCTTTTATTTCATCCCACACATACTTCTGTGGCGGATTTTTTAGAAAGAATCAGAGAGGGAGTGACTGACATATACAGAGGGAGATTAAATATTTGGTCAAAACCAGAATGATTGTTTTTTTTCATCACAAATCTGCTGCGGCTGATGTTTTGTATTTTTCATAAATGTCCTTGTGTGCTACGTGGTATATAAATCTAAGCCTAGCTGGCTGTTTTTGAGTTGGTGACGAGTCCGTAACGTGACGTCACTGAAGGAACGCCCCTGAACGAAAAAAAGACACATTGTAGCAGTCCTTCCATCACGTCAATGTATTTTGCTGTACTTATTTGGTCTGAAAACCTCGTCTTGAACCAAAAAGCCCCCAGAAGAGGGCGACCAAGCTCCATGGAAGGAATTTATCAGCCTGTGGAAACGGGCTGACTAATTCCCTACACGGCTTGTCGCCATTTTCTGCCTCCCTTGGGTGCGACATTTCCCATCCCTGATGCCTCAAAATGACACGGAATAAATTATTTAATCGATTGCAAACATGTATGCTTTCTTCTTCAGAACTATTTGAATCATATTCATAACTGGATGTGTAACAAGAAAGCATCTTCTCCGAATCTGAAGCCATTGTTTTGATTCTCCAGCAATGCAAGACGTCTTGGCGTGACGTCACGAACTGGGGGCGGGACTTTCTGAAAATGCCCAATTTGCAGCTCAATTTTTTGCAGTTTTGGGACACTTTAAGTCATTTTTATTGCTGTTTTGCATTTGACTAAAAATATCATACTGCGTGTTTTGGGTATTTTAGATGCTATAAAACGTTTTTCTGATGTCAGTTAGGAAACAAAAAAGTGACGTCGGTTGTCCTTTAATATTACTTCACATATAAGGCGCAACTGTGTATAAGGCACAGTCATATTTTGAAGAAAATCAAGGATTTTGGTTCACCAGAAAGTACAATACTAAAGATTCCTCCGGCCAAAAACCCAAAATAATCCCTTCTTGGAAATTATGATGTTTCTCACCTTTTCCTATTTTTCCCTTTTCCTCACCTTGTTTGTTTTCTCCATCCCTCCAGTTTCTACCAATCCCTCTTCTCTCAGGCCAACACAGCCCAAATCCTGCCACTGAAATCCCCCCACCCCATTTTAAATCTTCTTTCCCCTTCACATTGTGTCCTGATGCGCTTTTTATCATCAAAGTTGCTTTCCCAACCTTTGTATTTAAAAAGTTTTTTTGGGGGGAGCCTTCTTTCTTTGGCTGCCAGGTGAGCTGGGAGTGAAGGGGATTAAACTACCTCGTGGAAATGGCCTGTAAGCATGGCTGTAGGCTGCTGCTGTACTCAAGGCTCCGCTTGTGTGTGTGTGTGTGTGTGTGTGTGTGTGTGTGTGTGTGTGTGTGTGTGTGTGTGTGTGTGTGTGTGTGTGTGTGTGTGTGTGTGTGTGTGTGTGTGTGTGTGTGTGTGTGTGTGTGTGTGTGTGTGTGTGTGTGTGTGTGCGGTCGTTCATGCATGCACGCGTGGTGCCAGTTGAGACCCAAGGTAAATAAACCACACAGAGTCAGTCACGGACTCAAGTTTGAAATCCCCTTCACCCATTTGTCCTCATTAGGGTCACCAGTGAGCTGAAGCCTTTCCCTGCTGACTTTTTTTGTGAGCTTACTGCTCTTCCACCAAAACCTCAAGAAGATGCGTTCACAACCATTCAAAACTAGCCCACCTCGTCTCCCCAAGTTTGAATCCACTTCCATTTAAACTTTAATTATCACGCTTGAAAGAGCACAACGGCACAACTGTAATATTTTTTTTTTTGCATTGCTGATCCATACGGGCACATGCAACCGCGTCGTTTAATCAACATGCAATCTTTCAGCTTGGCAAGCGTCGGTCTTGCCCCAATCGTTTGGCATTCAATTGTATCTACGAGATGTATGCTGATTTCAAAAGTCAATCCGATGCTCGGGAATGTGATTGACTTGCTTTTTAATTTCCCTGGAGATGCACGGGGTAGATACGCTTCGCCACATTCATATACAACAAACAAGCTAACAGTGTATGAAGACGAAAAAAAAAAACACAACCAAATCTTCTTATCTCGATTGCACGTAAACGCGGGTGGGGCTCAATTGGGAAATGAACAAACGGGTGCACATGTGCAATTTGCGTGTTGCCGTATTTGTCATCCCCTGATACAGTTCCACAATTGCGCAATAGCATGAAAACATGGACGATAATTATTGATTGATGTGTAGGTCTGCGTGACGATATGGGTCGAGCTGATGGAACTACCGTATTTTCTGCACTATAAGGCGCACCTAAAAAAAAATATTGCTTTCGTCAATACCTGCCGGGCTCCTTGGGTGAACCGAATGGAGTTTTGGTGGTACTGCAATGCAATTTTGGCACAGCTTTAATAAAGGACAACTGACACCATTTTTTTGTTTCCTAACTGGCATCAGAAAAACGTTTTATAGCATCTAAAATAGCCAAAACACGCAGGCTGATATTTTTAGTCAAATGAAAAACACCAATAAAAATGACTTAAAGTGTCCCAAAACTACTTCAAAATGACCTCGGAAATGGCGAGTTTCAGAAGGTCCCGCCCCCTTGTTCGTGACATCACGTCAGGACGTCTTGCCTTGCTCTAGAATCAAAACAATGTCTTCAGATTCGGAGAAGATGCTTTCCTGTTACTCATCCAGTTATGAATATGATTCAAATAGTTCTGAAGAGGAAAACATAAATGTTTGCAATCGATTAAAGGAGTCCTCCCATATCAATTCGAGCCGTCAAGGACAGCATGTAGTGTCCAGAAAATGCACAAGATGGCGCCAAAGCTCCGTTGGAAATTGGCATATTTGTCTGCTGGGAATTTGTGTCAGCGAATATCAAATAGTTGTCTTGGTGCAACACACAACGAACGATTCACCATCGCATTTGTGTTTTCCTTGTAATTTCTCCATCAACACGGATCAACATGAAGTTTTCAGACCAAACACAGTACATAGTAAAATGCATTGTGTGACGCTTTCTCGGTCAGGGGCGTTCCAGACGTGACGTCACGTAGTGCATCGTCATCAACTCGAAAACAAGACTTTCTGAATATTCAGCGCGAGTCTTAAAAGGTCAAATCTAGCTATATGCGGTGGAATCTTTGTAAAATACGCTCAGTAGAAGTCATTTGAAGTGATTTTACAAATTATGGACACAACTTGTCCGGAGGCGTCGGTTGTCCTTTAACCATGTGCGCAAAAAAAATGACACCGTCCATATCATCAATATAAATTGGGGGGGCGCAATTTGCCAGGGTCCTGGTGGCACGTAGAGGTGAAATATGCCACCGGGCATCAAGAGCTAAATCATCCCCTCCCTCTCTCCCCGTTATCAGCGTTATCAACAATTTGAATCGGCCTTCTCCCCTCCCCCAAAAAGTTCACGAAACTCTGCGATTGATCAACCCGCTCCTTGACAGAAAATGGCAGGAGTGATGTGAGAAAAGCCCCCCTGCCAAAAAAAACACAACGCCACCTTTTTTTTGGCATCCATTAAAGATGTGCGCTTTACTAAGAACACACATCTTTTTACAGCCAAAGGCCTGATGGGCAATTTATTAGCAGTCAACAGTTAAGAGTGCTGCCAAGAGGGAATAAATAAACAATAGCCACGGTGCAAATAAAATCGGTCTTTTAAGAGCAGCGCTGTGCGACCATGTCTTTCAATACGCTCATAAACTACAATAGAAAAAAAAATCATCTTGCAAATGCTAAAAAAAAAAAATGAAATACATAAATAAATAAACAACTCGATAAATAGTTATATAGACACATAAAAAAATTAATAGATAATTTAAATAAAGACATACAAATAAACATACATACATACATACATACATACATACATACATACATACATACATACATACATACATACGTACGTACATACATACATACGTACGTACGTACATACATACATACATACATACATAGAATTTCTTTTGCAAATGCTAAAAATAAATAAATAAATAAATAAATAGAAACATATTTAGCGATAAATAAATACATAAATAAATAGAAAAACAGATAAAGAGATAAATAAATATATAAACAGAAAATCGATAGAGATTCATAAAAATCAATGAATAAATACATAAATAAAAATCGATCAATCGATCAATCAATACAATTGCCATTTGAGAAAAATGGGGTTTCCGAACCTAACCGATGAAGTCCATTGCCTGTATACTACAATACTAAAGAAATTTCTCTTGCAAATGTTAAAAAAAAAACTACCTAAATAAATACATACACAAATAAATACATAAATAAATAAACAGCTAGATAAATAGTTATATAGACACATAAATAAATAGTTATATCTATAAATAAATACAATTTGCCCTGGTATCACCTCATCAGCATCCCTTAACCGTAATGGTGGGGTGAGGTTCAACTTGGATTGTTCGTACAATAGACTGCTTAGGCAACATAGGCTGAGTTATGCTGATGAGGTGATACCAGGGCAAATTGGGCAATCAGGCCACTCGTCAGTCAGGACAATAGAAGCAATCAGTGGAGCTGCAGGGATTGGTCCTCTGCTCCCCCCCCCCCCCCCCCCCCCCCAACCTGAGAGCAGGGACCAATCATAGCAGAGTCTGGCGCCGCCACGTCTGGACAATAGGGATATATATATATATATATATATACGCCGAAACTACCAGTAAGAATTTAGTTTGCTGACGAAGCTTCTTGGATAAGAAGCGAAACATCTGACACCTTCAAAGAAGTACAGATGACGGCTGAAGAAACCTTTTCATCGATAAAAATAAGAAATAACAATGTGAATGCATTATACTTTTAAATCCGGCCATCATCATTGTTTTTTTTTATGAGTTTATTTGTGGCTATTTGTGAGGAACAAATCCTGTATGCCCAAAATCATGAAATTTGGTTAGGGTAGCCATTTTACATCAACTTTAGTTGGCATCATTGACTACAATCTGTGTCTTTGTTGTTTTTATTTTTTTGTTTGCTTTTCTTGCTCCGCCGCGTGCACGTTATCGCCACACAATTCGCATTTCCGAGTCCAATGAAGTGCGATAGCTTGCGGCGCTTTTACCATCCACCGTATGTGGTGCTTTCTTTTTTTTTTGGGGGGGGGGGGGGATTTTCAACCCTCCCGACGATAAAAATGATGCCATCCGAGCGCCAAAGACGACGTCGGTTGTAGACTCTACGCCATCTTTTGTCATCTTGCGTCTGAATGACCTCATTACCGTGGCGCTTTAGGCCCGGTGTTACAACCTCCCATTACCGAGTGGAGTTTGAGCAGATTGTAATGAGAAAAATGAAGAAAGAGTCATCCGTCTCCGGGCGCCCATTCTTTTTACAGTGTATTCCGCTGGAACGACTCATTTCAAAAGTGCTGCATTGTAGCCTTTGGGGTCTATAGATTGATCACCCCGATGCGACATTAGACACCTTTACGTTAGCGGGTCATATTACAGCGTGTGTAATGATATCATCGAGGCGGTTTGTTTAATCTCATTAGGAGAGGAAAATGGGCAGCGTGGCCTTGGACTCCCCAGTGTGAGTTCCCTACTGAACAATGTATGTGCGCTATCGCCTATAGTGACACTGTTAGCTAGCTACCTAGCTGTCAATATATTTGCTATCTATTAGCTAGCTACCTAGCTGGCTATCTATTTGCAATCCATTTGCTATCTATTAGCTATCTGGCTAGCTAGCTAGCTAGCTAGCTATGTCATTTGAAGTGATTTTACAAATTATGGACACAACTTGTCCGGAGGCGTCGGTTGTCCTTTAAGTGAAATGGCAACTATCATCTATTGCGCTGAATTGTATTTTCCTGGCCTTCTTTTACCGTAACAGTCTTGGAAGACATTCCTCCAATTACTCGCACACTCAGAAAGCTCAAACCAAAAAACGAGACCACATTTTCAGTCACTTGATTTGGCCATGTTGAATAATTAGCTGGATAGCGAAGGAAGCGTGCATTGGATAATCTTATTCCAGACATAGTTGTAGCAGCTGGTGAACTTGTGGGCGGCAGATGTGATAATGACACAACACGCTAGCAAAGCCGGGATAGTGGGCTGCGACTCTGGCAGCTTTTAATAATTGATGGCAACCAAGGCCCCGCATTGGCCAGTAATTGCATTACAGGTCACTTCTCAATAGCAATTTGGGAAAGTTGTGCTGATGTGGGCTGGGTGGCGATCAATAGACATTGTCCAATGATGGTGGCTTCCCTCCGCTTCTCTTCTACGTCATATTATATAAAGACAGAAAAAAATCATTTTAACTTGAAGGATGTCATATTGGTAATAAGTTCACAAAAACACAAAAATATAAACACTGGTGACCGTTATAGTCACTTGGGATTTGGTGGGCGTTTTGAAAAGTCAATCCCTGCACCTCCAAAATAAAAGCAGTTTTACAGAAAATACAATTATCAATAGAAACAAGAGAAAGAGCTACACAGAAAATGAAATTTTAAATAGGTGGCTTTTGAGATGGGATTTGAAGGCGGGAAGAGAATCTATGCTACGAATGTTGGGAGGAAGTGACTTCCACAGTTTGGGGGCAGAGCAGCTGAAAGCTCTGTCCCCCATCGTGCTGGGATGGGCAGAGGGTGGAGGGAGGAAGAGGATCTGAGGGAATAAGAGGGAATAGAAGTTTGAAGACGGTCAAATAGGTAAGGGGGGGGGGGCAAGGTTATGGATAGCTTTAAATGTATAAAGAAGAATTTTAAAGTTGATTATATAATTGACCGGGAGCCAGTGGAGCTCTTGTAGGATGGGGGTGATGTGCTAAGGTGCTACCGGCTAGCTAACTGTTTGGCTGCCGCGGATGGAGTAGCAAAAAAACAAAAACTAATAGACTTCTTTTGCCTGTATATGCTACAAAATGATGACCACACGCTATAATATAGGCTTCTACATGGATAAACTGACTGGTGAAAATCCTCAAAATACTTCAACATAGTTTGCTGCCAGCCAAAGTGCCACAACAAGCACAGTTAATCCTCTGATTGTCTTTGAATTTGAGCCTCGTGATTTCTCACGCGACAATGTCCTGCAACGATGGATGCTAGCGCCGCGCCCCCCCACACACACACACACACACTCACAACGTCCCAGATTGCTCGACTTCAGTGGTTTTGTCCGCTTGCGAATGTTCCACTACATTTGATATCTCACCCGCCTTGTCATCTAAATTCTCACCTGCTACAATCTGCTGTCTTCCTCACTTCTCCTCTTTTTCCGCAAACCCCCTCTCCCATTCCCCTCCCTCCCTTTGGTGTGATATGGCAGAGGCATAGAGAGGAGAGCAGAGGAGACAGTGGATTTTACATGCTCCAAATACAGCCTGAATGTGTGTGGGCTGCTGTCATCAAAAGAGGAAAAAGGGGCAGGGAAATGCTCTCTCCTGTTTTTTTTTTTTTTTGCGCTGGAGGATGCATGTGCTGCACGTGTGCTTTCATTGAAGCAAATATAAAAAAAAAGCTCCTTCATTTCTTCTGCTTTACAACCCCCCCTGCGCCCCTCTATGTTAGCGTCGCTTTGTCGGCCTTTTTCGGTTCTCGCCGAAGCCTTTGTGCGCTCGCCCCGTCCGTCTCTTTGGCTGTATGCGTCGCCTCTTTCGCGTACGCTTGGCGGGGTGTGACAGCATTGAGAAGTCACCAAAGTGGTAAATGATGATGGGCCATCCATCATGCTTTATGGACTCTGTATGGTGCCGCCATGGCGAGTGGCCGCACTGTGCAGGCTGTAACTCAGAACACTCCATCTATCCCTCCATATAACCTGGCAGGAACTCTGCTGGGAGACCGTTTATGTGTGTGTGAGACACAGGAAGAGTGTCACTCGTACTCACTCTTCGGCATGTACGCAGAAAGTCCGGCGTGAAAGTCCGGACAACCGACGTCTCCGGACAACTTGTGTCCATGATTTGTAAAATGGCTTCAAATGACGTCTACTGAGCGTATTTTACAAAGATCCCACCGCCTATAGCTAGCTATATTTTACGTTTCAAGACTCGCGCTGAATATTCCGGAAGTCTTGTTTTTGAGTTGGCGACGAGTCTTCACATTACGTCACTGAAGGAACGCCCCTGACCGAGAAAGGACATACCTTGCATCACCTCAATGCATTTTGCGGTACTTTGTTTGGTCTGAAAACTGTGTTGACTTGTGTTGATGGCGAAATTAGAAGGAAAACACATAAATAACGCAATGGTGAATCGTTGTATGTTACACCGAGACAACTCTTTGAGATTCGTTGACAAAAATTCCAAGCTGAAAAATAAACCCATTTCCAAGGGAGCTCTGCCGCCATCTTCTGCATTTTCTGTGACGCTACACATCAGTCTTCTTTAATGGATTGCAAACATTTGTACTTTCCTCTTCAGAACTATTTGAATCATATTCATAACTGGATGTGTAACAAGAAAGCATCTTCTCCGAATCTGAAGCCATTGTTTTGATTCTAGAGCAAGGCAAGACATCTTGGCGTGACGTCACGAACTGGGGGCGGGACTTTCTGAAATTGCCCAATTCGCAGCTCTTTTTTTTTTTTGCAGATTTTGGACACTAAGTCATTTTTGTTGGTGTTTTGCATTTGACTAAAAATATCATCCTGCGTGTTTTTGGTATTTTAGATGCTATAAAACGTTTTTCTGATGTCAGTTAGAAAACAAAAAAGTCAGTTTATGTCGGTTGTCCTTTAAGAGTCTTGCAACCCCTGTTCGATTATTATTCACCTGTCAAATAATCAAATGTTAAACAATTGTCAGTGTTTCACATTTTAGCGGTTTTTCTGCCTCCTTTTTTATTATGAGCCACAATATTTGTCGCATCTATCTTTTTTTTATCGTTTTTATTCAGGAAGCACTTTGAGAAGGTCAGAGTGAAGTGTTTTGTTGTGTAATCAATCACACCCATAAATGGTGTTACCCACCTCAGGGGACAAACATGAATGAAGTGTACAGTAATTGCTACTTGAGTATTTGGATAAGTGCTTGTCGTTAGACGGCATGGGTTGATGACGGGATTGATGACTCAGCATGTTTTTAAAAAGTCAAAGGTTAAAGATGCGCTAATACTGTCAATGACAGACTTTTTGCTAGAAGGCACCATTTATATCAGGACACATTTTACATGCATTATTTCACAGTAATGCATCGTGGCATATGTTGCTTAATTTGCCAAATGATTCAAAGTATTTTGTTGAACAGGGTATCGTACTCACCGGAACTAATTACAGTAGTACAAGTCTCGTTATATCGATATTCTCGGGAGTCGGAAAAAATATCGATATAACCAGACTATCGATATATCCAATCCTGCGGCATGTAAATTTTCTCCTAGCGTTCATAGAAATAGTATCGTAATAAGCAGTACTATCATACAACCGATATCGATATAACGAGACTTTACTGTAGTATCATAATAAGCAGTACTGTCGATATAACCGATATTGATATAACGAGACTTTACAGTACTTTCTCCTGTCCCGGGTCATGGGGAGCTTGTCCCCGCTGACTTCCAGCAAAGAGCGAACTACACTCTGAAGTGCTTGCCAGTCAATCGCAGGTCATGCATCGCAGCAGACACACATTGACACCATCACTGAGAGAGAATTGACCCCCCCCAATCCCCCACACTTCACGGACACTATCATAACAATAGTTGAGTTATTTTCACAAGCAACTGGGGCTCAATAATGCATTAGTTTAACGTGCAAGAAAAAGGTCTTATGGAAGGTATAAAAAGATCCCGGCCGCACTGCGCTAATTTTATTATTGCGCGATACCATCAGATTTATGGTGAATAAGGAACACCCCGCCGGATCTTTAGCATCGGGACCTCTTTTGCTCCCCTCCACCCCACTTTCACATTGCCTCTTCTCACTCTTGCATACTATCCTCCTGTCATGCACCTTTTCCACTCTTTTCTTTTGTCACCTTTACACATGACGGAGCAATTGCTCTGACAGCATTCACTGCGTCTCTCTCTCCTCCTGCGTCGCGTCTGCTTGCCGGCACTCACCCTGATCCGCCGGGAATCACGCTGTCTGAAAAAAGGCAAATCATGTTTGATGTTCTGGTTTTTTTTGTTTTTTTTTTTGCCTACCTCTGTTTTAGGCACGTATAGTCGTGTGTGTGTGTTCTAACTCTTTCTCGATATTTCACAAGGGCCAGTGACATATGGAACACTTCCACATCTTCCCAAATGAAAATACACAGCTTTGTTATTAAAATAGTGTCGAGGGAGGACATGGAGCGGCAGGCAAAGTTTGTCACCGGAGAGGGACTTGGGGTGGAGGGTTGTACGGCGATAACATTTGTATGTTCAGATAGCTTGTTAGCATACTTGTGAAGACAGCAAGTCAACAGCGTTTCTACCAAGGCCCCCCCAAGAGAAATGTTGCGGAAGGGGGGGGGGGTACCTTGCTGACAACCAAAGGTGCTCAGGCGAGTGAACAGCTGTGGCCAACAAACCCCAATAAGGACGAATGGGAACACTCTTAACAACGAGCGAACAGATTTCTTATTTGTTGGGGGCGATGCGAGTTGCATTGGAAATAAAGCCAAAATCTCACGTTTCACCTCATTGTCAATACGACCACGTTTGCTCAATTGAAATCGTATTTTGTTATTGTTGTTGTGGCTAATACATATTCATGGTGCTGTTGTTAGAAATCACAGTCGGAGGGAAAATGCCTTCGAGTTCAGGGGGTCGCCGCCGCGGTGCCTGTGGGCGATCAGAGTAGGCGGCGGGTCGGGGTCTAAAAGTGGCTCGCCGGTGATGACAGTTTGTCGCGCGAAGTGATTATTTGAAAAAGTAGTCAGGGGCGTTCCTTGAGTGACGTCATGTACGGACTCGTCACCAACTCGAAAACAAGACTTCCTGAATATTCAGCGCCAGTCTTAAAAGGTAAAATATAGCTATATGCGGTGGAATATTTGTAAAATACACTCAGTAGAAGTCATTTGAAGCCATTTTACAAATTATGGACACAACTTGTCCAGAGGTGTCGGTTGTCCTTTCAATGAAGCTATATTGTATTGTATTTCCTTTCGCATTACTCCCTTTAGTGCAACTGAAGACACTATTGTATCTTATGTTTTATACGCCTTATAATGAGTTCTGCCTTATAAATGAAAATCATATTTAAAAAGGGCATCGGTAATAGTTTGTGTTAAAAATGTTGAGTATTGTCACTGGAATTCAAAAGAATGGGAGAAGGTGATGTGTAATTGTTGTTTGGAGGAGGAGCCAATTCAGTTTAACTCATTCGCCGCCATTCCCATTTATTCGGGAATTCAAAATATAACGTTGAGCGCCATTCCCGAATTTGTTCGGGTTTTGATTTTTCTTGTGGGGGGGGGTACTGATAAAGGGCTGCTCAGACCTCTGGCAATGTTTTTTTTCCCTTCCATGAGGGGGCCTTTTGTCCATGTTAGCGCTTTGTTACAGCTTCGGCAGTTAAAGCGCTCCTGTAAATAAACCGATATGTTTGTATTGCATTGTATTTTGGACCGCCACCCTCATTTCAAGCTCATATAACTCCAGACCCATATCATTTAGAAATTAATTATTTTTTTTCTGATGAAAGAAGAGTTTAAGGTTTCTAACGCAGCATTGAATATTTGTGTAGTCCTAAAACTCAATATTCTGTGGGTCCTGGAATTTCAGTGACAATGACAAAAACCCTGGCACTGGAGTGGACACATTTTTGCACATCGTCTGGCAGTGAATGAGTTAATAAGTCTTGACTGAGTCGTTCGACTGACATATTTGGATCTGTAAAGTTACTCGAGTCAGCAACAACGAGAATGGAAAAAGGAGCGGTTTCTCAGTCGTATGTCGGACACGTGACGCATGTGCAGTTTGTGTTAGCCCTGAAGCGCATTCGGTCCCAATTAGTTCCACCGCAAGGTTGTCTTTGGCGGGGATCCACGCCGACCAATCTTTTATTTACGGCTGCACATCTTCCTGAGCGCTAAAGGACTTCAAAGTTCAACGCAGGCTCTTGCAGGGCCATTTAGCGGAAACATAAGTTGTGTATATTTTCTCTTTTAATGGCTGCTTGTGAAGAGCTCTCACTGGGTGCGCTAATAATTAAAATGTCTGCTTCTTCACCTCGCTACGTTCTTAAATTCTCATCTCCGCCATTGCTGTTTATTCTTTCTATTGATTCAGGTGGGCAGGGGGGATGGAGGGGGGGACACCTTTAATAGGCTGGAAGTCGATGCTTTTGTATTTTTGCAGTAGGTTGGCCATTGATTGCGCTCCCGAATGGGTTCTCGGTCCCTCGCCTGGATATTAAAAAGACCTTAATCCAAAATAAGATATACAAGCAGTGACAGAAATATCTGCATGACTGAACGTGCAGTTTGGTATTTGTCACCTCACGTCGAAAATGTGTCTTGGACGGGGATAAAGTGCTTCAACGAAAATAAAACCAGGGCCTCAATGTGGATGCGCAAACCAAGTGTGAAACATCTGCATTGCTCAGTCATCATTGCGCTTAAAACAGCCTTGTTAGAGCTTCCGTAATCTCAAAGACATCTGCTTTTCCCAACAAGTATAATTGTCTCCCTATGGATAATGTCCTCCTATACTTTAAGTAAGCTTTTCCCGCAGATGGCCGTCCTATTTCTTTATTTTTTTTTTAATGCCTACTGTCTAGGCAACCGTCACACCTCACGCAATCTACACAGTTGGTCTTTTATTTGTCGCCCATGTGAGTTGTGCGCCGGAACGTTATTTTCCAAGGAGTAACAACCCATTCAAATCATCGTCAGGTAATTTGCGATGCGTGCGCTGCAGTCTATTCAAAACAACCGATAGATAACCTAGCAGACGCTAGGAGACTTTCTTTCGGATCGTTCACTCGCCGTGACTGTCTGTGTGAGCTTCGCCAGGTAGAAAACAGATGTTCCCAATGCAAATATGTTCGTAAGTGAATGTTCCTGTGCCAATTAGAAGAGCCTGTCGCAAATTGGACACTCCGGAAGGGAAGACGAGTCAACATTCGGTTGCTTTGCTGGTTTATTGAACGATTTGGCTTACGGGTTCACGTCATCCAAAGCGAGTATCAATACAGAGTGTTTACTCAATGAGTATGTAGTTATCAATAACAACAGCGTAGGCTACCTGTATATCTTCAGTATATACAGCAGTACACAGACAGTCACTCGCCGTGCCTGTCTGTGTGAGCTTCGCCAGGTAGAAAACAGATGTTCCCAATGCAAATATGTTCGTAAGTGAATGTTCCCGTGCCAATTAGAAGAGCCTGTCGCAAATTGGACACTCCGGAAGGGAAGACGAGTCAACGATTTGGCTTACGGGTTCACGTCACCCAAAGCGAGTATCGATACAGACTGTTTACTCAATGATTAGTAGTAGTCATCAATAACGACAGCGTAGGCTACCTGTATATCGTCAAACGTGTCTTATATGGGGTTTCTTTTCTTGATCTCACCGCACGAAGAATGGAAGAGTGTCATCGTTAAAAGTTTCAGAGTACACAATGTACTCTAAAGTTAACCGCAGTGAACAACAAAGACGTTTTTGTTTTTTTTTAGGTCCCGGGCCGCTTGCTCTTGTCTTCTCTGTGTCTTTGTTGTTGTCTCTCGTATCCAAGCATGGTATGTTGGGGACCGGCAACAAAAATGTGTTTCTTCCTTTCTCACGAGATGGGAGCACTGAGGAAATGTGCCAGTGCTCCGAGCACTAAACGCTTGTTTATCAACGCAACCCATGATGTTGGAGATTTGGACTTGACTCTTGATAAATCCGCTCTTGTTCTTTAATTAAACCTTTGGAAAGGTGTTTGTTTATTTATTTATTTTCTTACTCTCTGTTGGCTGCACACGTTTCATACAACAGTGGTTGAGTCGTGGAAATATCACAGTATTACCCAAAATGGCAGATCAACGACTCAGCAACTAAACTTTTTTCAGATTGTTTTTGAAACAAAACTACGTAATGAGACATCATACATGTACAGTATTTATCATATATTTGTATTTTTTTAACCTAGCTAAAGTTAGCGCTAAAGCTATTGCTAAATCTCACGCTAAAGCTCGCGATAAAGCAAGCGCTAAAGCTTGCACTAAAGCTATCTTACACATACAGGTGTAAAAAGACTAGAACATCAATTTATGGCAACATAAAACACCTTTTTTTAATTAGAATTGAACCATATACATGTATAGTATTTATGACATATTTGTATTTTTTAACCTAGCTAAAGTTAGCGCTAAAGCTAGTGCTAAAGCTCGCACTAAAGCTCGCGATAAAGCAAGCGCTAAAGCTAGCTTACACATACAGGTGTAAAAAGACTAGAACATCAATTTAGGGCAAGATAAAACACTGTTTTTTAATTAAAATTGAACCATACACATGTACAGTATTTAGGATATATTTGTATTTTTTAACCTAGCTAAAGTTCGCGCTAAAGCTAGTGCTAAAGCTCGCACTAAAGCTCGCGATTAAGCAAGCGCTAAAGCTAGCTTACACATACAGGTGTAAAAAGACTAGAACATCAATTTATGGCAACATAAAACACTGTTTTTTAATTAAAATTGAACCATACACATGTACAGTATTTATGATATATTTGTATTTTTTTAACCTAGCTAAAGTTAGCGCTAAAGCTAGTGATAAAGCTCGCACTAAAGCTCGCGATTAAGCAAGCGCTAAAGCTTGCACTAAAGCTAGCTTACACAGACAGGCAGGGGTAAATAAAGAAGCTCTGGATCAGTGGCTCTGTTGAATTTGAAGCTTTTTATTTGAAGTATTTTGGTTTTTCTCCTTTTATGTCAATAAATGTTGATCGGGAGACACCATGAAAAAGTGGGTAGGTTTGGACTTCTTTGGAGGTGATGTACAGGAAGCGAAATGGAACTGTGTTTCTTGCTTTACTTTAAATATTTTTTTCCCTAAATACGAAATTAAAAAAATATCTGTCTTAAGTGCCGTTTTTTAGCTAAAAAGAAGACTAGAACATTTTTTAATTAAAATTGAAACTGATGACACAGCAAATAAAGGCTCCCATACCCAGTGATAAGTAATCACGCGTCATCTTTCGGCCCCGCAAATAGGTACAGTGATGAATTATTGATCCGATCCTGGCGATAACATTCACTATGTAATTGCATGCCGTCATTAGCATGTTGAAACCAGTCGCCGTGTTCCCTTAATGTAATTACACATCCCTAATTGTCCTGTTATTAGCCTGCTTAATTATTCACAACAGAGAGACTCTAATTGGGACGGGACCGCGCCGTGTTGTCATTTAATCTCCTTCTAAAAGGTATGCTTTGCTTTGGCTTTACATTGTACATTCTGCTCAGTCATTTGTAAATATTCAAAGAAGTGTCACTCGGATGAAGACCTCACGAGCTCTGACATCAAAGACCTTGAGATGGTCAGCCAATGTCACCTTTGACCTCACTGATGCCCGATTGGATGGATAAACAAACACGAGCATGTGCCGTACTGATGTTTGGCCAGTGGTTGATTTTATAACATCAAACACAAAGAGAGAAACTGTTTAAATGACACTTTAAAGGACAACCGACGTCTTCGGACAAGTTGTGTCCATAATTTGTAAAATGGCTTCAAATTACTTCTACTGAGCGTATTTGACAAAGATTACACCGCATATAGCTATATTTTACCTTTTAAGACTCGCGCTGAATATTCCGGAAGTCTTGTTTTTGAGTTGGTGACGAGTCCTCACGTTACGTCCCTGAAGGAACGCCCCCTGACTGAAAAAAAGGACACATTGTAGCAGTCCTTCCATCACGTCAATGCATTTTACTGCACTTTGTTTGGTCTGAAAACTTGTGATTAATTCCCAAACACTGAGCTTTGTCGCCATCTTCTGCCTCTTTTTGGTGCTGCATTTCCCGCCCCCAGATACCTCAAAATGGCACGGAATAAATTCTTTAATTGATTACAAAGATGTATGCTTTCCTCTTCAGAACTATTTGAATCGTATTCATAAATGGATGAGTAACAAGAAAGCATCTTCTCCAAATCTGAAGCCATTGTTTTGATTCTGGAGCAAGGCAAGACGTCTTGGCGTGACGTCACGAACAAAGGGGGCGGGACCTTCTGAAACTGGCCACTTCCGGTTTCATTTTTTTGCAGTTTCAGCACACTTGAAGTCATTTTTATTTGTGTTTTGCATTTGACTAAAAATATCAGCCTGCATATTTTGGGTATTTTAGATGCTCTAAACCGTTTTTCTGATGTCAGTTAGGAAACAAAAAAGTGATGTCGGTTGTCCTTTAACGCATTTTGTGTTGCTGTCCAGGCTTTCAATGCAGCCATGCTTCTTTCTTATTTTCTTCTGTGAACTATTTCCTACATTACCATTCATATTACCAAGGCACCATTTTTGCTACTTCGAGTTCTTTGCAGCTGCCGCTCCATCACCTCCTGGGAGCTCTTTTGCGATAATTTTCAGACATTACAGTCATCCTCTATCCCACTCGCTCTTCCACAGTGTTTAATTCCTTCTTGTTTCCATCCGAGCTTGCTCTCCCCCTCTCTTCTCTCAAAATGTCGACCACATTTTTACCGCACTCCCCCGGGATAGTCTTTCTCTATTTCTCTGGCTCACTAAGCATTCACCTGTTCACCTCCAACCCCCCGCCATCCCACACACTCACCACACCTGCCCGTCATATCCTTCGTCCCTCCAACTGTAGCACAACCGTGCTGCTTCCTGTTGACAGTTTCCAATCGTTTTCCCTTTCTCCATTTGAATCATTGACACTTTTCATTGACGTGAAATTACCTTTCTTTCTTTCTTTCTTTCTTTCTTTCTTTCTTTCTTTCTTTTTCTTTCTTTCTTTCTTTCTTTCTTTCTTTCTCTCTCTCTTTCTCTCTGTCTCGCTCTCTCTGTTTCTCTGGCTTTCTCTGTCTCTCTCTTTCTCTCTTCTCTCTCTCTCTCTCTGTGTTTCTCTGCCTTTCTCTCTCTCTTTCTCTTCTCTCTCTCTCTCTCTCTCTCTCTCACTTTCTCTCTGTCTCTTACTGTCTCTCTCCCTCTCTGTTTCTCCCTCTTTCTCTCTCTCTCTCTCTCTCTCCCTTTCTCTCTGTCTCTTACTGTCTCTCTCCCTCTCTGTTTCTCCCTCTTTCTTTCTCTTTCTCTTTCTCCAACTCTCTTTGTCTCTCTCTTTTCTCTCTCTCTCTCTCTCTCTCTCTCTCTCTCTCTTTCTCTCTCTCTCTCTCTCTTTTCTCTCTCTCCCTGTCTCTCTTACTGTCTCTCCCTCTCTGTTTCTCCTGCTTTCTCTCTCTCTTTTTCCTCTTTCTTTCTCTCTCTCTCTCTCTCTCTCTCTCTCTCCCTTTCTCTCTGTCTCTTACTGTCTCTCTCCCTCTCTGTTTCTCCCTCTTTCTTTCTCTCTCTCTGTCTCTCTTACTGTCTCTCCCTCTCTGTTTCTCCTGCTTTCTCTCTCTCTCTCTCTCTCTCTCTCTCTCTCTCTCTCTCTCTCTCTCTCTCTCTCTCTCTCTTACTGTCTCTCTCCCTCTCTGTTTCTCCCTCTTTCTTTCTCTCTCTCTTTCTCTAGCTCTCTTTGTCTCTCTCTTTTCTCTCTCTCTCTCTCTTTTCTCTCTCTCTCTGTCTTGCTCTCTCTGTCTCTCTTACTGTCTCTCCCTCTCTCTCTCTCTCTCTCTCTCTCTCTCTCTCTCTCTCTCTCTCTCTCTCTCTCTCTCTCTCTCTCTCTTCTCTCTCTCTCTCTCTCTCTCTCTCTCTCTCTCTCTCTCTCTCTCTCTCTCTCTCTCTCTCCCTTTCTCTCTGTTTCCTCTTTGTTTCTCTCTGACTGTCTCTCGCCCTCTCTGTATCTCCCTCTTTCTCTCTCTCTCTTTCTCTAGCTCTCTTTCTCTCTCTCTCACACTCTCTCTGTCTCTCTGTCCCTCTGAGGCGTGTTTAATTAAGCGTAGGGCTATGTGTCAGTGAGAGAGAGATACATTAGTTGCTATCTGTAGCAAGTGGAGCATCCAGTATAGATTCTTGTCCTGTTCTCTTGTGTGTGTGTTTTTTTTTTTTTTTTTTTTTTTTTTCTTCTCACCTCCCTTCGGCCTGGGCCACTCATAATTACCATGCTCATTAGCAGAGGGACGACATGAAGGGCGGTGTGGAGGGGTAGGTAGCAAACAGTGGAGTTGAACGAGGCAGCTCAGAAGGTTGGAGGCTCATCTAACAGTGGACAGTAACAGGGGTGACCTAAAATCTCATTTGATTTTTTGAGTTAGTGGAGGCAAGACAGCAAAGTGATATACAGGCTACACTACAGCAACTGTTAACTTTGAATCACATATTACTTTTATCGATTGTTGGTCACCCTAAATGAATTGTTTGTCCAAAACGCACTTGCGGACATATTTGGGCGGGCTTCATTTTGGTGACTCTGCAATGTTTATCCCTTCACTGGCTCACTATACATTTTACACTTCTTTTCAAGATCGTATTATTTGTTTTCAAATGTTTAAAGGACAACCGACACCACTTTTTTGTTTGCTAACTGACATCAGAAAAACGGTTTATAGCATCTAAAATACCCAAAACACGCAGGATGATATTTTTAGTCAAATGCAAAACACCAATCAAAATGACTTAAAGGACAACCGACGTCTCCGGACAAGTTGTGTCCATAATTTGTAAAATGGCTTCAAATAACTTCTACTGGGCATATTTTACAAAGATTCCACCGCATATAGCTAGATTTTACATTTTTATTTTTTTTTACATATAAGACTCGCGCTGAATATTCCGGAAGTCTTGTTTACGTGTTGTACGTGACGTCACTAAAGGGCCGCCCCTGACCGTAAAAAAAGACGCATTGTAGCGATCCTTCCATCACGTCAATGTATTTTGCTGTACTTGTTTGGTCTGGGGACCTCGTGTTGTTGTTACGCTACTTGTTATGCTCGTGTTGTTATGTTTGTTACGCCTTCAGCTGTTATCACAGCGCTACGTAAATTAATATGTATTGTATTGTATTGTATTGTATTGTATTGTATTCAATTGAGTGTTACTTTCATTGATCTTTTCGGTGTTGGGTGGGAATGTTGATTTCCAGTTGAGCTTTAAAAACAGGTTGTTGTATAATTAAACCTTAATAAATTAAAATTAATATGGGCCCCTCCAAAATAAAATTGCAAGTCAATTCATCCTGACTGCTTATGGCAAGTAATGTTCATTAAAATCTGCAGACACAAAAATAGTAAAGCAAAGGAGTTTTCCATCCTGACATGCTGCGAGCTACACGATGCAAGGTTATCTTCAGAGACCGGATTATACTTTTTTTGTGTGTTTGTTTGTGTGTGTGTGTAATGAGTTTGTCTTGCTGGCGTAAAGCACACGCCGCAATTTTAGCTCTCTCTCTCTTGATTTCTCCGGGAAAATGTTGCAGTGGCAGGTGGGGATGATTCAGTGCTGATCCGCTCCCCCGTGAATAGACTGTTTAATCCTTCAGGTACTCTCTGTTTGTTGACACTTAAGCGTTGTTAATGAGCGCTTGTCGAGGACGAGGCGAATGCCGAGCTTTTGCGTTTGGGAGCGGGATGTGCGGCGAAAAGTAGGCCAGACCTCAATATCATGCCATGTTCACGTTTGCTTGCCAAATGCACGCGTAGTCCTGGCTGGTGTCAAGTGTGCTGATGCGCACAGCGTACAAGCTTGCTCAGGCAAAGGTCCAAGTGAGCGGCTTCACGTGGCGAGAACTCTTTGGTCGGATGAGCACCCCCCCCCCCTCCCCCGATCTTCCCCCTCACTGTACACGTCACAAAAAAATAATCCAGAGGTTCCATCATTCTTTTAATAAATGGCACACTTGCAGTTAGTTGCAAACTAAGACATGAATAGGAGTGAAACTCAAAGCTTGATGATGGGTTGAGAAAAGAAAAAAATAACAATACATTTTTAGATTGCTGTTTTCAGTTAATTTCCATTTAAATAGATAGATAGATAGATAGATAGATAGATAGATAGATAGATAGATAGATAGATAGATAGATAGATAGATAGATAGATAGATAGATAGATAGATAGATAGATAGATAGATAGATAGATAAAGGGTAATTGAATGAATGCAAATCGCGAGTGGAAAATGGCCGCCTTTGGGAAACATGTTACTGAAGTTGAAACAGACTGTAAATATTCTTTTTTATTATTATTATTATTATTAGTAGTAGTAGTAGTAGTAGTAGTAGTCATAGTAGGAGTAGTAGTCGTAGTAGGAGTAGTATTCTTGTATCGTAATTCTAGTATATTCTTTTTTTATTTTTTTTATTTTTTTCTTCTTCTTCTTCTTCTTCATATTATTATTATTAATATTATTGTTATTGTTATTGTTATTGTTTTTATTATTATTATTATTAGTAGTAGTAGTAGTAGTAGTGTTACGATTCTTATACGATATTTTCTTCTTCTTCTTCTTCTTCTTCTTCTTTTTCTTCTTCTTCTTCTTCTTTTTTATTTATTTATTTGTTTGATTGTTGGCTTGTTTGTTGGTTTGTTTGCTTGCTTAATTGCTTGCTTGCTTATTTTTTTTATCTATTTATTTTTGCTTTTTCATTTATTTATTTAGCTATCTATTTATTTATTTATTGGATTATTTATTTATTTATTCATTCATTTATTTGACTTGTTTATTTATTTATTTAGCTATCTATCTAACTATTTATTTATTTATTGGAATATTTATTTATTCATTCATTCATTTATTTTACTTGTTTATTTATTTATTTAACTTTTTAATTTTTTTAATTTATTGTATTTTCTGGAATATAAGGCACACCTTCAACAAATGAAGTTTAAAAACATTTTTCCATACATAAGGTGCACCGCATTATAAGGGGCACCTTCAATGAATAAAATATTTAAAAACATTTTCCACACAGAAGGCGCACATGGATTATGATGCGCATGGTCAGCATTAGGAAATAATCTTTTCTTTTCTTTTCTTTTCCGGTATTTGTTTTTTATATATGTATGTATGTGTGTATATATATATATATATATATATATATATATATATATATATATATATATATATATATATATATATATATATATATATATATATATAGTTCAAGGTTTTGATTTGGTGGTGACCTTTGTCCATAAATCTGAATGAGGTAGGGTCCTTGGTTAAAATGGCGCTTGATCAACTCAAAGCTATAGGACACACTTCCCTTTGCTTGGCGTCCGCTTTGCCCATTCTCTCTTTCTCTCTTTCTCTCTCCGCTGCATCCCCTTTTTTTAAGTTCCCACCGCAGTCCGCCGTCCTCGCGGGTCTTCGAACGGGCTGGGAGTGAGCAAAAGCGAGAAAGAGCGAGAGAGAGAAATGGCAAGAGGGTGAAACAGCCAATCGATAAATCAATATGTTTTGCGCCACTAAGCTAGGGTAAGCTCACTCTTTCAAAACTGCTGTTACACACGCGTACACACACACACAAACAAGCACTCACCATTGCAGCAAATTTGTCTCAACACACATGCATACAAACAAACAAGTGAAAGCCCAGGACAGAATGTCCCTCGCCAAAAACATTTTGTTGTTTTGGGGACTTGCTTTGTCTCTCTCTCTTTTTTTCCTTTCTATCTCTCTCTCTCTCTCTCTTTCTCCTCCCACCCATTCGCCCCCATTGCCTTTCTATTTCCTGTTTTGGATCATTAAGCCATTGATTTTTGTTTCAACTGGTAAGTGGTGTTGCAAACCCCCTGGTATCTGGCTGAAAACCTCAACGGAGGAGTTTCTCTGGGTGTGACAGTCTGGTCCCAAGGGCCACCGGGTCCTCTTAACTTTGCACTGCGGGACATAGCAACACAAATCAGTCACTTTTGCTTCGGTATTCCTGAGACACTCGGGCAGTCTCTCAACTTGAGCAGCTATAGATTTTATCCCTCCGCCCTCTCCTCAGTGTCTGCCTCCCTGAATTTTAAATAAGCGCAAGAATATTGTTTATTTTTGATTATGTTACAACTAGTTATATACACATCGCATGTTATTTCATTTCTACGTATTCTTATCAAATAGTCCATATCTGTATGTAGTTTAGTTATTTGTATATGTTAGTTAATATACATGTACTGAGCTCAGTTAAAACCTTAAAGGACACCATTTATTTGTTTCCTAACTAACATCAGAAAAACGTTTTGTAGCATCTAAAATACCCAAAACACGCAGGCTGATATTTTTAGTCAAATGAAAAACACCAATAAAAATGACTTAAAGTGTGCCGAAAAAATTGAAACCAGAAGTGGTCAGTTTCAGAAGGTCCCGCCCCCTTGTTCGTGACATCACATCAGGATCTCTTTGCCTTGCTCGAAAATCAAAAAAATGGCTTCAAATTCGGAGAAGATGCTTTCTTGTTACTCATCCAGTTATGAATATGATTCAAATAGTTCTGAAGAGGAAAGCATACGTGTTTGCAATCGATTAAAGCATTTATTCCGTCCCATTTTGAGGCAATGGGGGTGGGAAATGTAGCACCAAAAAAGAGGCAGAAGATGGCGACAAAGCTCCGTGTAATGAATTAACCAGCCCATTTCCACAGGCTGATTAATTCCTTACACGGAGCTTTGTCGCCATCTTCTGCCTCTTTTCGGTGCAAAACGAAGTTTTGAGACTAAACAAAGTACAGCCAAATGCATTGACGTGATGGAAGGACTGCTACAATGTGTCCATTTTTCAGTCAGGGGCGTTCCTTCAGTGACGGAACGTGAGGACTCGTCACCAACTCAAAAACAAGACTTCCGGAATATTCAGCGCGAGTCTTAAAGCGTAAAATCTAGCTATATGCGGTGGAATCTTTGTCAAATACGCTCAGTAGAAGTCATTTGAAGCCATTTGACAAACTATGGACACAACTTGTCCGGAGACGTCGGTTGTCCTTTAAGCTATCATGTTTCAGTCTAATAATAAATATTCATGATTGCATCTAGCAGATGATAGGTCCTTTCCAAAGCGACATCACTCCAGTTGCCTATATCTGCTTGGGATGCGCTCTGCCAACCGCTTTTGCTCCTGCTTTTTTGCTGCCCCTCTTCCCTGAAGAACATTCTCTAGCTGCCTGATAAATAAATGTTCTTTTTTTTGTTGTATATCACCTTGCTTCCTGCTGATTGAATATTTAGACTACACAAATGAAGAACTGAACAAGAAGAAAAGAACAAGATTTTACCCAACAGGGTATGTGAAGGGGGTGACGAGGGTCGCGAAAGTAGAGATATGGCGAGGCACGGTGGCAACTCTCGCTGGCCAATTCTCAGCTGGCTAACGGCCAGCAAGATATTACAGCCAGATATATCGTAACACAGATGGATTCACTCAGCCTAAAGAGGCTGACATATTGGCTAGCGCTGTCATAAGAATGACATAATACCTATCCTGACAGGTAATGAAAATAAAGGCAGTACTACTGCTGAGTTGCATAAGCGATGTAACGTTGCCGTAACAACCTAAAATATTGACCCTGACGTTTGGGATAAGCGGCGCATGCCAAGGTTTCAGGGGGCGGCGGGCGTGCCGGGAGGTGACATTTGGAAGGGAAAGTTGACGCCGATGCCACTCGCTCATGGCCTCGACTACAGATGGTCACTTTCTTCATTTAAAATGCTTTTTCTGTACTTTGATGTGGTCTTTTTCAGTTATTTTTGGTTGTTTATTTGTTTATTGCTTGTGGTGTGTTTTTTACGTTGTCGTCTTATTGCATGACGTAACAAAGAGTGGACTAAAATACAGTAAAGTCTCGTTATATCGATATTCTAGGGAGTCCGAAAAATATCGATATAACCGGGACTATCGATATATCCGACCCTGTTTGCATGTAATTTTCTCCGTGCGTGCATAGAAATAGTATCGATATAACCGGGACTATCGATATATCCGATATCGATATAACGAGACTTTACTGTATCATCGGAAAAGTGCAGTAAAATGCACAAAAAATAAATAATCTAAAATAAAATACAATGCAATTAAATTAAATTAAATTAAATTCACTCATTCACTGCCAGACATGTGGAAAAATGTGTCCACTCCAGTGCCAGGGTTTTTGTCATTGTCACTTGAATTCCAGGACCCACAAAATATTAAGTTTTAGGACTACATAAACATTCAATACAGCGTTAAAGCCCTTAGACTCTCTTCTTTCATCAGCAAAAAAAAGAGTTATTTCCTAAATTATATGGGTCTGGAGTTATATGAGCTTGAAATGAGGGCATCTATTCAAAATACAATACAATTATTTAGCACTTGAATAACAACTGAAGCTGGAATAAAGCGCTAACATAGAAAGAAGCGAAATGCTGCCCCCTTATGGAAAAGAAAAAAAATCCCAGAGGCAATTGTCAGAGGTCATGGCCAGCGCTTTATCAGCACCCAAGCATAAAAAAACAAAACCCGAATAAATTCGGGAATGGCGCTCTACATCATATTTTCAATTCTTGAATAAATTTGTGAATGGCAGTGAATGAGTTAAATTAAATTACAATTATTGGTATATACAGTAAATGCAAAGAAGTACCATATTTTGTGCACGATAAGGTGCACCTAAAGCATTCCTTGTCTCTCAAAAATAACTCTGCACCTTATAATCTGTTGTACCATATATTTGAAGTAATTTTGAGCCGCAACGGTTGTCAGAAAGCTGTTTTTTTTTTTTTGTCGATTCATAAAGTTTGACTGACCTAGATATGATAATTACAAAAAATTATTACAGATGTAAACGCAATGAAATAAAAGCTGCAATTCTGAACCGCTGTCTGATATTCATCATTTCATCCGAAAATGTATTCAGAATACAGGTACAATATTTTAAGATTGCTTTTCCAATACTTTTGGATGGGGCCATCCATATTTTATGAATTTCTCTTTGTTCATTGAAAAAAATAATAACTCATTTTATTTTCATTGTTGTAAACCTTTCAGTTTGCGTCATTAAATGATTAGTTGGCCCAAAAGCAAATAATTTTTTTAAACGATGCAATTTTTATTATTTATTGATATTCCTCCTGGTGGGGGTGAATGATATATTTTATGATTAATACACCACTTCTCATTAAACAAATTGAACTTTTGCATTCGGCGGCACTTTCATAGAGAAAGCGCATTTCATTTCAGTGCACCTTGGTGATCCCAACTGAATCGATCCACTCTCAGAATACAAATCTAGCTTGACGAGTTTTCCCCGGAGAAAGCGCACGCTTGTTCAAAGGCAATAAAGTTGTAATTGAACTTTTGTATTTATTCTTAATAATAATAATAATACATTTGATTTCAAAACTCTTGGCTTTGATGGCAGTCTTGTCATGGTGCTGATTTTGCACTCTCAACGCTTGACTTTCACAGCTGGGGTTGGGGGAGGGGGTAAGCATATCAACCTTTGACCCAGGAAACGATGCAAAGTGCTACATTGGAGTCCATTAATTTCTCCCGATAAGGGTACATTAGTGTAGATCATGGACAGACATTGACTCCAAAGTCAGCCCTCCCTCCCTGACCGGGTGTACTGGCGCATTAAAGGACAACCAACGTCACTTTTTTGTTTTTTAACTGACACCAGAAAAACGTTTTATAGCATCTAAAATACCCAAAACACGCAGGCTGATATTTTTTGTCAAATGAAAAACACCAATAAAAATGACTTAAAGTGTGCTGAAAAAAATTGAGCTGCAAATTGGGCATTTTCAAAAAGTCCCGCCCCCTGTTTGTGACATCACGCCAAGCTGCTTGTGAATCAAAACAATGGCTTCAGATTCGGAGAATATGCTTTCTTGTTGCACATCCAGTTATGAATGATTCAAATAGTTCTGAAGAGGAAAGCATACATGTTTGCAATCAATTAAAGAATTTATTTGTGCCATTTTGAGGCAACATTGGGGGAAAATCTCTCACCCAAAAAAAGAGGCACAAAATGGCGACCTCCTGTTGCCACCTAGGTTTCCACAGGCTGATAAATTCCTTATATGGCACTTGGACGCCCTCTTCTGGCGGCTTTTGGGTGCAACACGAGGTCCCCAGACCAAACAAGTCCAGCAAAATACATTGACGTGATGGAAGGACCGCTACAATGCGTCTTTTTTACGGTCGAGGGCGGTCCTTTAGTGACGTCACGTACGGACTCGTCACCAACTCAAAAACAAGACTTCCTGAATATTCAGTGCGAGTCTTAAAACGTAAAATATAGCTATATGTGGTATAATCTTTGTCAAATACGCTCAGTATTTGTCATTTGAAGCCATTTTACAAATTATGCACACAACTTGTCCGGAGGCGTCGGTTGTCCTCTAACTGACCGCGACCAAGTGCATTTCAACGCTGCTTTGGCACCTTACCGCATATCCCCTCAAACTCGTCGCAACGCTTTTTTATTTGTGTGTTTAAGATGAGCTTGGAAGAAATCCAAGTCAACGTGACTCTTGGAAGTCGGTCACACAAGGTTACGATTTCCGTAAAGGACTGTCGGGTTTTGGCATCGCGGCGTGGTAGGATCGCAATCGATGCCAAGGCGAAGAGGACCTGTGAGAGGACCACGCGAGTGGCAAAACATACACTAAAAGGAGAGTTGATAAATGAGGTTGAATCGTTGCGCCGCTTCATGTTTGGCTTTCTCACGTGGCTTGAAAATGAGGTCATGTGAAGAGATGTCTCAAAAGTCTGCCCTGACAAAAATGGGAATTTGGAACGTCATTATCTGAGACAGATGAATTCTAGTCGTACCGAATGGTGAGATGTTTCACGAGATGTCACCCCCATTATACAATACAATACAATACAATGCAATGCAATGCAATACAATACAATACAATACAATACAATACAAATCAATACAATACAATACAATACAATACAATACAATACAATACAATGCAATACAATACAACACAACACATATTGATTTATATAGCGCTTTAAGAACAGCTGAAGCTGCAACAAAGCGCTTAACATGGACAACGATCATATACAGAAAATAAAGCAGTCACAAAGATAGTAGAAAGCACCAAGAAGTGAAACCAAGATCAAGTCTGTCTGAATCATGCTGAGTAGAATGCCAAAGAGTACAAGTGAGTTTTGAGATGGGTTTTAAAGATGGGCAGCAAGGGGGCTTGCTGAATTATTGTTACAGTAAAGTCTCGTTATATCGATATCGGATATATGGATAGTCCCGGTTATATCGATACTATTTCTATGCACGCACGGAGAAAATTACATGCAAACAGGGTCGGATATATCGATAGTCCCGGTTATATCGATATTTTTTCGGACTCCCTTGAATATCGATATAACGAGACTTTACTGTATTTATTTAATATTATTATAAATATTTTGCTTAATACCAACGAGCATTTACTGTATATACCATCATGATTTTTTTTTTATTTTTTTATTTCTTTTT
Organism: Hippocampus bargibanti; assembly: GCF_051943395.1. NCBI lineage: Eukaryota > Metazoa > Chordata > Actinopteri > Syngnathiformes > Syngnathidae > Hippocampus > Hippocampus bargibanti. The sequence continues at coordinate 2,184,654 of NC_142745.1, read as the reverse complement.
TTTTAATTGTATTTTTTTTTTCATCTTACTGCACTTTTCTAATTATATTTCAGCCCCCCCCCCTTCATTTCTATTCATTGCACGGGTCCTCCTGAGAAACTTAAATTCATCAGGTGATCCCATATAAGTTCCAGTTTGAAGCAAGTTTCATTTCATTAATAATGAAATTAAACCCGCTCACCCCCCCCCCCCCCCCTCCACTCCTCTCTCGTCCTTGTTCACTTCCCCCTTGAATGAACCTATAGTCCAGCTGCAACATTAAAACACCTTATCCTCAACCATTTCGGAGATGTTCAGCACGACTGTAAATGAAAGGAGGGGTATTGAAAAAAAATGAGATAAATATCTAACTTCTTATTTCTTTGCCCAAATGTTTGGAGCTGATTGTTTTTTCTTCCGTAAAGCCATCGCGTGCCTTTCCTGCACTCTTAGCCGTTCTTTCCTCAGGTTTGCATCACTCTCGCTTTCATGTCAGTCCACCTCATCCAGTTTACAACAGATTTAGCTCTTCGTCAAAAAAAAAAAAAAAAAGAGACTAAACTTGATTCAAATGGGAGAACTGTGTTGACTCAGCGGGGTGCCTGATCAAAACACTGCCATAAACCAAGTAGTCATAAATCTGGATTTCGCTTCTACTGTTTACCACGCAATCATTGCGACAAAATTGCCGAATGTTTTGACAAAGATCGCTTAAACTCCACCGTGGTGAAGATAACTATTTTTATCGCACGTTACATAAATCCAAATCATCAAAAGTTTATGAAGACATCCTAAATCGCTTTTTTTTTTTTTTTACTGCAGATCATCATCCCTTTTGTGCATTCAAAGAATTGCGATTAAGTTCGCTGAATGTAAACGTGGCGGAATGACCGTCGTAAACCGAATCAACATTGACGGCACATTGAGCCATAAGTCGGAATGATGCAATCGTATAAACTGTTGAACCCATTTATTTTGACGATCAAATCAGATGTTAAGAAAGTCCCTGTGTATGCCCCTCCCCCGGCTGCAGATTTCGCCTGCCGCGGGATGTTGTCACGCATTTCTGCGCCTCCTTTGCTCAACGAGTAATATGATGTTTAAAACCATGGCAGGGAAATTTGGTCTACTTTGAATATTGCAATAGTACAGTGATATTACGAACAGTCATCTTACAAACTTAATTGGTTCCCAGAAAGTGTGTGTAAGGTCAAAAAATTGTCTACAAACATTTATTTCCCATAAGAAATCATTAAAAATGAGAATAATCCGTTCCCAGGTCCCCATAAAATATAATTTTCTACTAAATTAGCCTTGAAACTACACAAAATATACCTTGTTTTATGTATAATAAATGTGCTATTGTATTGTAATGAAAGAAATAAACTGTACTGTATAATAAAGTGGTTTTATTTACCTTTGTGATGGTCGTTGATATAGTTGCCTCTTGATGATATCCGAGTGAAGTTGCCGTGCTTTCTCGGCGATAATACCCTCACTCACAATGTCCCATGCTAGCTGCTTTTTGTTAATCGAAATCAACAGACGTTTTTCAACCTCTTCTATAACCTGAGACCGTTGCTTAGACAACACAAAAACACCCTTAGCCACAAATAGCAATGGTCGACTTAGCATACTGGTATTGGGACGCTAAGTCACACAAACGCACACCTCGTTCGTGTTTCTCGATGATCTCCTTCTTGTGCTCGACCGCAATTTTATTTTGTGTCCTCTTCGTCTTAACACTAGCCTGTGGTGGGGTCTTTTTCGGTCCCATCATCGCAAATGTACTCCACTCGATAGCAAACCATGTCTGCACTCAAAGGAAGGTGTGGGAAACTAGTCCGCTAGCCACCGTGGCGCTGTGTGGTTTGGTTCGTACGCCGGAAACTAGTTTGTATGATTATATTCTCGCGAATTTAATATTCGTAAGGTGAAAAGTTTGTGAGCTAAAGCGTTTGTGAGCTGAGGCATCACTGTACAGTGTACATTGAAATCGGAGGCGCGCTTGGGAATGTAATTCTGCATCGCACATGTGGGTGGGTTCCTTTAGAACACAGGTGTCAAAGTCGAGGCCCGCGGGCCAAATTCGGCCCGCCACATCATTTTTTTTCGGCCCGCAAAAGCAAATCAAACGTTTTAAATTCCATGATGATTGCTAAAATCTGAGCCAAAATTTAATATTTTTGGATGTCGACCACAATAAAAGTCATTATTCTTGACTTCAGATTTGAAAACGAGTTATTCATTAATTTGCAGTGTGCTCTATATGTAATATTTGAAGGGATTTAAACATTCTAATGGGTTCCCCAAATTTATAACGGCCCTCGAGAGGAAATCATAACTACAATGTGGCCCGCGGCAAAAAAATGACTTTGACACCCCTGCTTTAGAATGTACGTGCCTTTATCATCAGCATTTACCACGTGGTACTTTCAACACATGTATAGCGGATCATCTGGCGAATACGCTTGCAGAAATGATGCGAAAGCCTCTCATCATGTGTGCAGGCCCAAAGAAGGGAAAGAAAAGTTGAAACGGGCGCAGCTCGATTCAGAGAATGACAGCGTTGGGCTTATTTTTCTTTAATTCATTAGATAAGTGAAAAGCAAAAAGCTAGTGATGGAACACCAGCAACAGCTATGATTTATGGTCTGCGCTGGAAAGAGAAAAGTACAATTTATGGCTTTCTCATCTGGTCTAATCTTCACTATATTCCGCAAAGCCGAAGCGATGCAGTGAGCTTAGAGGCTGAAAATTGTCCTCTGCTCTCTTTGTGTCGTTAGCTTTTCTTTCTTCCGCACCCCCCACCCATGCCTTCTTTCTCTTCCTCTCAATTACTAGCCAACTCCATCACATTTCGTCCTTGTAGTTTGTTCCCTCCTTGCAAGTGTACATACGCTCCGCCACCTATACGTACACACACTAAGGTGTGCACAGCCTGAAGGCTTCCACTTGTGTAATCACACAGGCGCAGGTACACGTTACACACACACACACACACACATTCGCTCACAAAGGGCGATCTGTTGAGCACCCTTAGCGACACCTTCATTCTCGCACCAATTTTCTCACACTTTTTCATTCTCTGCGTCTTTGCCTCTTTCTTTTCCTCTCGCCGCCTCGCTCGGCACCTCCGCCCTCATCCGCCTCCACGCGTGGATCTTTTTTCTTTTTATAGTCGAAGCTATAGGCCCGCCAGAGTTGTTGATTGCAAGGTGCAGGCGCGTCTAATTACATAACCATCGCAATGGGCTCGTATTGTTTGGGAGAGTGAGTGTGTGTGTTTTGCCCGCCGTTGTCCTCCGTTAGCCGCGGGTTCTTCGGGTTCAGCGGGGATCAATCTCAGGTGAGCGAGTCCGTCTTTGTTCATTGGAAGAGCTATATTGGAATCGTAAGTCAAAACGAGGGCGGCAACGGTTGTCCGGCGTCTCGACCTCACAGAACACAGCTCCTGGGTTAATTTCCAGCGGTGGCCTCACCATGTGGAGCTTGCATGTTCTCCCCAGAGATGAACGAGGTCAAATATTCATGCAAAATCTCAACGTTAATTACCACGCGTGACAATGTCAGATTTTGGTGCGGATATTTCATTAACATGCGTGAATTGTTTATCGCGGGCCATATAAATTGTCTTGTGGCCCCCGATGTGGCCCCCGGGCCTCAATTTTGACACACAACATAGATTACGACACGATAACAAGCCTTTTTATTCAAATAGCTCGTCCCCTGGTACAAGCACCAACATCCATAAACCAATAGAACGTAGACATTTTAATGAGTGGCTTTTCCATGAACTGATGTCACTTTTTTGTTTCCTAACTGACATCAGAAAAATGTTTTATAGTATCTAAAATACCCAAAACACGCAGGCTGATATTTTTAGTCAAATGAAAAACACCAATAAAAATGACTTAAAGTGTCCAAAATCTGCAAAAAAATTGAGCTGCGAATTGGGCATTTTCAGAAAGTCCCGCCCCCAGTTCGTGATGTCACGCCAAGACATCTTGCATTGCTGGAGAATCAAAACAATGGCTTCAGATTCGGAGAATATGCTTTCTTGTTACACATCCAGTTACGAATATGATTCAAATAGTTCTGAAGAGGAAAGCATACATGTTTGCAATCTATTAAAGAATTTATTCCGTGCCATTTTGAGGCTACATTGGGGGGAAATGTTATCACCCAAAAAGAGGCAGAAAATGGCATCCAAACTCCTGTGATGAATTAATCAGCCCATTTCCACAGGCTGATAAATTCCTTCCATGGAGCTTGGTCGCCCTCTTCTGGCGGCTTTTTGATGCAACACAAGGTTTTCAGACCGAATAAGTACAGCAAAATACATTGACGTGATGGAAGGACTGCCACAATGTGTCCTTTTTTTGGTCAGGGGCGTTCCTTTAGTGACGACACGTACGGACTCGTCACCAACTGGAAAACAAGACTTCCTGAATATTCGGCACGCGTCTTAAAAGGTCAAATATAGCTATATGCGGTGGAATCTTTCTAAAATACGCTCAGTAGAAGTCATTTGAGGCCATTTTACAAATTATGGACACAACTTGTCCGGAGACGTGGGATGTCCTTTAAACATAATAACTTCTATTTTGTCGATTCTCTATCAGTTTCTGCTTGAGGTCCCGTGAATCTGCAAAGCAGACACGTCAACCACTAGGACACTGATACAATAAAATGACTGTCTGGGGTTCTCATTCTATGTATCAGAAAAAAAAATCTCTGTGAATGCCCAGTAAGGTTTTGAGACCGACTATTAGCATTCACCAGCCAGTATTTCCCCGATGTTCACGTTTGACGTTGTCAATCATTCTCTCCTTTGAACCGCTTCTAACATCCGCGTTGATGAAGGAATAAGAAATGATCAGAGAATCGGACAGACAGACTTTCCTCCTTTTGTGATCTCGCGTTGTTTCCTTTTCATCCTTTTCACTCAGCGGCAGCGCAGCGCGAGCAGCGGCATCTACAAACGGGCCGACAATAGTGATGGCTGCATATTTGATTCGCGTAGTTGCTCTGAGCTGATTCTCGGGGTTACAACACGGAAGAGAGAGACTCCTCGTGAATATGCAGCGCTTGAGGAGGATATCCGTTTTGGGGGGGGGGGGGGGGATGATGTGTGCGTGTTCATTTAACACGCCGCGATAATCCTCTGACTGAAATACGACGCGGTGGGATGGACAGGAAGTAAAGTTCAGATGAGGTTACGAACGTCAAAAGCCCACGCTCGGATATAAATAGGCACGCCGACCTAGTTTGGTGTGACCCAGTAGCTGCATCGTACGTTATGTTTGAATCGATAATATGTATACAAACATGTTATGAGGTTATTTTGCGGGGGATTATTTTCTGGCAGTTAAAGGACAACCGACACCTCTGGACAAGTTGTGTCCATAATTTGTAAAATCACTTCAAATGACTTCTACTGAGCTTATTTTACAAAGATTTCACCACATATAGCGAGATTTTACCTTTTAAGACTCGCGCGGAATATTCAGGAAATCTTGTTTTTGAGTTGGTGACGATTCCTGACGTCACGTTACGGAAGGAACGCCCCTGACCGAGAAAGGACACACAATGTATTTTGGGTACTTTGTTTGGTCTGAAAACTTCGTGTTGATCCGTGTTGATGGCGAAATTAGAAGGAAAACACATAAATAACGTGATGAATCGTTGCGTGTTGCACCAAGACTACTATTTGATATTCGGTGACACAAATTCCCATTGGACAAATCAGCCCATTTCCAATGTAGCTTGGGCGCCATCTTGTTGTGCATTTTCTGGGTGCTACATTGCTGTCATTGACGGCTCGAATTGATATCGGATGACGCCTTTAATCGATTGCAAACATGTATGCTTTCCTCTTCAGAACTATTTGAATCATATTCAAATAGCCAAAATGGAACTGTATAGTGCCACTTAGCAGTTTTTTTGACGACGATACTAGTGCAGCGTGTTCTACCGGAAACAAATTCCTTGTGTGTTCTACATACTTGGCAATAAAGATGATTCTGATTCTGATATTCATAACTGGATGAGTAAAAAAAAGCATCTTCTCCGAATCTGAAGCCATTGTTTTGATTCTCGAGCAAGGCAAGACGTCTTGGCGTGACACAGTGAACAAGGGGGCGGGACCTTCTGAAACTGGCCACTTCCGGTTTCAAAATGAAGTATTTTTTGGACACTTTAAGTCATTTTTATTGGTGTTTTTTTTTTTTTGACTAAAAATATCAGCCTGCATGTTTTGGGTATTTTAGATGCTATAAAACGTTTTTCTGATGTCAGTTAGGAAACAAAAAACTGGTGTCGGCCCTTTAAGTCAAATGTTCCGCTTTGATTCGTATTGTAGAGCACACACACACACACACACCCCCCCCTTCCCCAAAAAAATGGATGACACCAATTTTTCCAAAACGCTGCACAGTCACGCTCGCTGGTCACATGATGTGAACCACTACATTGCTCATGTCATCTGTCTTGGGGCTTGAAATGGCTTCAGGGTTTTTGTCACTTTCACTCAAATTGCAGGACCCACAGGATATTGAGTTTTAGGACGACATAATCATGCAATGCAGCGTTAGAAACCTTAGATTCTCTTCTTTCATCAGAAAAAAAAAGAGTTAATTCCTAGGTTATATGGGTCTGGAGTTATCTGAGCTTGAAATGGGGGCGGCTGTATGAAATACAATACAATACATACATATTGATTTATATAGCGCTTTAAAAACGGCTCAAGCTCTAACAAAGCGCTAATATGGACAAAAGGCAAATGATGCCCACTTGTAGACAGGAAAAACATTGCCAGAGGTCTGGCCAACGCTTAAACGGCATCTTCCGCAAGAAACACTAAAATCCAAACAGATTCGGGAATGGCGCTCCATGTCACACTTTTCAATTCCCAAATAAATTCGGAAATGGCAGCGAATGAGTTAATTAGGTAGATTCCGCACAGTGAAGTGAGGCATTTAATGGAACTTTATTTTTTTATTGTGTGGTCGGAACAAATAAATAAAAATAAACTTGCAGCCTTGCAGTAGTTGATTTCAGTTCCATTTGTCACATTAAGACTCTACTCTCGTCTCTCTCTGCGCACTGCAGAGGGCCTGGTGGGGCGGTGTGTGTGTGTTGATGGTGTGGGGGGGGGGGTCTAAATACTTCTGTGACTTGATTAGTTGCAGTACAGGCTTGATTTTTTTTTTCTTTATAAAACAGATCATGCCATATGTGCTTTATCCAGCCCCCTCCCCCAGAATGGCAAATGAGGAAGTGGCACAATAATTAGAGTACCAAATGTTCCAGTGGAATGCGTGCGTAGTGACTACTCAAAATGCATCCCAGTGGTCCTTTTGATGAATTTTAAACAGCGGTGTCCAATCCGTCAATCAAACTTGACTCATATGCGACACAGCACAGCTCCTGCTGCCAGAGAGCTCCCTTTCCTCTGTGGAGAAAAGTTAAAGGACAACCGACACCATTTCTTTGTTTCCTTCCTGACATCCGAAAAACGTTTTATAGCATCTAAAATACCCAAAACACACAGGCTGATATTTTTAGTCAAATGAAAAACACCAATAAAAATGAAAAACTACTTCAAATGACCTGAGAAAGTTTCATTTTCAGAAGGTCCCGCCCCCTTGTTCGTGATGTCACGCCAAGACGTCTTCGCCTTGCTCGAGAATCAAAACAATGGCTTCAGATTCGGAGAAGATGCTTTCTTGTTACTCATCCAGTTATGAATATGATTCAAACAGTTCTGAAGAGGAAAGCATACATGTTTGCAATCGATTAAAGAAGTCCTTTCGTATCAATTCGAGCCATCAGGACTCCAATGTAGCGTCCCAGAAAATGCACAAGATGGCGCACAAGCACCGTTGGAAATGGGCTGATTTGTCTGCTGGGAATTTGTGTCAAATTGTAGTCTTGGTGCAACACACAACGATTCACTATCGCGTTATTTATATATTTTCCTTCTAATTTTGCCATCAACACGGATCAACACCAAGTTTTCAGACAAAACGAAATACCCAAAATGCATTGTGTGTCGCTTTCTCGGTCAGGGGCGTTCCTTCCGTGACGTCACGTGAGGACTCGTCAACAACTCAAAAACAAGACTTCCGGAATATTCCGCGCGAGTCTTAAAAGGTAAAATCTAGCTATATGTGGTGGAATCTTTGTAAAATACGCTCAGTAGAAGTCATTTAAAGTGATTTTACAAATATGGACACAACTTGTCCGGAGGCGTTTGTCCTTTAAGTGAATAAATATTAGCTGTAACATCTTTAATAAAAACAAGATTATGTGTTCGTCCTGCAGGTACACCTCGAAATTCCCCCCCCCCCTTCTAAAAAATCACATCTAATCGTCTTTACAGTCAGATAATAGGCAGTCTTTACTGTTTAAGAAGAGAGAGCAGCAGCAATCAGCTGCAGCATGTAAAACAGAGCAAGTTGTGACAATAGCAGCGGGGAGTGCGTGTGTGGGGGTGTGTGTGTGTGTGTGGGGGGGGGGTATTATGAAGGCGGCTGCCTACTTGCTTCCCCGGAGATTTCCGTGGAGTGCTTTCTCACTGTGATAATGAAATGACCTGGCATGCACTGCTTTTCTCTCTCTCTCTCTCTCTCTCTCTCTCTCTCTCTCTCTTTTCTTTTTAAAGCGATTTCAGTCCATATGTCAGACGAATTATTTAGGAGTAATGTTTGCAAATAGTGTGCCTTTGTTGATCCATCTAGTCATCCATCTCAACCGTTAAATCACGACAAAGGGTACACTTCTAATAATATATCACGGCTTCCTGTGAGTAGGTCAGCTTTGTATTGGATCGATATTTGTCGATATCACACGCTGAGGAGTTATATTTGTGAATCCATTCAGGTGTGAGATTTTCAAATAGGCGTTTTGGCTCTAGGGGGGTCGCAAAAGTTGTACAGGTGAATGGTATGTGTTACTATGGACATAGAATACCATGCAGGATAAAATTGAGGCTAACACAAAAAGTGACTATTCTAAATTCCACGATGGTTGTCATTTGCCCACGTCACGGTGGCGTCATTTCCTGTTGTGATTGTACGTCACGGTGGCGGCTTGAACACACACGAAGTCGATGCGTACAGATCAAGAACTTGGAATAATTGTCCCCATTTCAAAGCAGAGCGCATCGTCTATAATCCCACATTGTTTGGAGTTAATCATCTACGCCTGGCTGGCCTCTACGAGGCCGATTCAGAAGAATGACTCGCCGGTTTGATACAGCACAGACTGCACGCACAGCCGTGTATTCCCTCGGCTTCTAGTTAGCGGGGAATCTGTGGCACAGCACTGTCATTGTGTTACGTAATCAACGGAGGAATGAGGCGAGCGTGCGTGCGCTTGCGGGCGCACGCGGGTTTCGTAGCCGCAGTTCTTTCAGAATCAGAATCAGAATACCTTTATTCGTCCCGCAATGGGGAAATTTGCAGTCCACAGCAGCAATTGAAGATTTCGGAGCTGTCAATCAACCGTCATCCCGCGTACCAAGGCCGCCCGGACACAAGACTTCCGTGTTGCACTTTCGACATGTCCGTAAATGAATGGGTCATACCATTAATGCAGGCGGGTGTGGGGGGGGGGGTTATGAGGCACGTCCGCCCGAGAAGATGAACCCCCATTTTAAACCAACCCCCATTTTGAAATATTTTTACATGACATATTCGCACAGATGCTTAGCGTACTCTCGAAGCAAAGCGTGTCGTCTAAGTTTCTTTTTTTCATATTTACTCGTACGTTCGAACGCCCCTCCCCGCCTTTCGGACAAGCTTTACGGTTGCCTGCTTCCGGGTTGGTTCCGCCGCTCGATGATGCCATCTAGCTTTGGCAAGCGACATTGCGGAACCCGTCGACGTGAGTCAGCGTCGCCGTTTTAACGGCTGTTTTGGGGTCGGTTGACGGCGGTCTGGTGTTAATTTCCCGCCTTATGAGCTGGCTGATCAAACTGACCTTGGAGCGGTTTAATGTTGCTGAGATAATGGCGGCAAAAAGCCCATGAAACGCCACTCCGCCTTCAGTGGCAAAAGAAAATAATAGTTTAACCACCCAACATTGTTTTGAACTCTATGTAAAACTTTATGAGCGGAGACTTTGAAGTCTTGCGGTTTAAGTAAGTAGCAAGGCTACATTAAATTGATTCGGTCCTCGGATTATGACAATGAGTTTCATGTTTTCGAGACCAAAACAAAGCATTCACTGTTCCATACCGAGGTTGGTTCAGTGCTTTTTATTATTATTTTAATATGTTGCATTCATACCAGCGCTTTGATTTTAAAGCAGTGGCGGTGGTACACAAGTAGGTCAGATTGAGGCCACGCTGTTGATATGGGTCATGGTAAAAGCACTTATATGTATGCGAGAGAAAGCTCCACGCTGACCTTGTCCCATCGTCTGATCTATGTCCTCATAGCTCCCCTTTGTCCTCTTTCCTGGTTCCCTCAATGTTTCCCCTCCATCACTCCTCACCTTCCATCACCTCCGCTTTGTTTAAAATGAATTGCCGTAATTCTTCCCAGCACCCCTCTTATTATATCACCTTTGCCATCCAGCTTTTTTTTTTTTTTTACACATTTTTTAACTTTCTCGCCGCGTTCCAAGTTCTCCCGTTCTTTTTTTTTTTCATCCATATCAACAGCCAGTCTGATAAATAATGCATCACAGCACATTAAAAACATTAATAGGGCTCTCTTGGCTGTCAAGCGGAGGGAGGAGATGGGGGTGAAGACGCGACGGCTAAAAATAAATAAAATAAACGTTATGGCGGATGTGATGATTTAATATTCAGCCGAGAATGATGAAAGGAAAGGCTGGAAGTCCGAGCATTAATTGTGTTGCGTCGTGACACTGTGGCTTTTGTCTTTGTTGAATCATCTGAACTGTTCATTACAGTGATGAGTGTTTCAGCAAACTCAAACGAAAGGATTTAATGATATTTAAAGGACAACCGACGTCTCCGGACAAATTGTATCCATAATTTGTAAAATGGCTTCTACTGAGCGTATTTTACAAAGATTCCACCGCATATAGCTATATTTTACATTTTAAGACTCGCGCTGAATATTTTGGAGGTCTTGTTTTTGAGTTGGTGACGAGTCCTCACGTCACGTCACTGAAGGAACGCCCCTGACCGAGAAAGCGACACACAATGCATTTTGGGTATTTTGTTTTGTCTGAAAACTTGGTGTTGATCCGTGTTGATTGCAAAATTAGAAGGAAAATATATAAACACAACCACACACAAACACACACACATGCACACACACAGATACACACACATATAAGCACACAGACACAAAGACACACAAGCACAAACACACACACACACAACACACACATAGAGACACACAAACTCACAAACATGCACACACAACCACACACAAACTCTCTCTCTCTCTCACACACACACACACACACAGATACACACATATAAGCACAAGAACACACAGACACAAAGACACACATACAGACACACATACAAACACACACAGAGACACACAAACTCACAAACATGCACACACAACCACACACACACAAGCACAAACGTGTACACACACAAACAAACATACACACAGAAACACACCAATTCACAAACTCACAAACACAATACACACACACACAGACACACAAACACACACAGACACGCAAACTCACACACACACCTTCCCTCCGCCTTTCATCTCAGATCAAATAATATTTGCAGCCCAGTATTCCCAACCAACTCTTCCCCCAAAGGCTATAAAAGCGGCGTAGCTTTTGAGAAATTTTTAATACACTTTACCGCCAATTTGGCTGAGTGATTCTTTTTTAAAAAATAAATAGTTATTTTTAAACAGGATTTTGGGACGGAAGCGTTTGTACTACTAACCGCTCTGTGTTTTTCATCTGTCCCTCCCCCCCATACAGATGAACAGACCGATCCAGGTGAAGCCGGCAGACAGCGAGAGTCGAGGAGGTAGAGTGTATTTTTCACCCCCCACCCCCCCTTTCTTTCTTTTCATTTCCACTTCCTGCCTTTATTCTGACCCCGGCGAACACGCTGCCGGTGCGGATCAGCCTCACCATTATTTGTCCCATTACACAACGGCCCGTACCCCAACGCAGCCTGACAGCGCAGCCTGGCTGGACCCTCTCCAATTCACAACGGATTATGTAAACAGAGCTTGTCCTCGCAGACGTTGGCCAGCGTGCCCCCCCCCCTCCGCCTCCACGGCGAGTTTCATCATATGCACGTACAAGCGTCTGTAGACGGATGCGCGGATGCGTGCCTCGTTGTGCTTCGATGAGGGTGAGGAAGGAGGTAGCTGTCCCTTGTTTTGATCCTGACGTGGTGCCGTTTGCAAGAACCATTTGCCATATTCCGTTTTTTTTCCCCCACATCAAGCCAACGAGCACTTCGTTTGGAGACATTTTCCACATGAAAAAAAAAATGCGACGAGAGCAGGCAGATTAAAGGACAACCGACACCACAAGGGCGGTCCTTTAGTGACGTCACGTACGGACTCGTCACCAACTCAAAAACAAGACTTCCTGAATATTCAACGCGAGTCTTAAAACGTAAAAAAATAGCTACATGTGGTGGAATCTTTGTCAAATACGCTCAGTAGAAGTTATTTGAAGCCATTTTACAAATTATGGACACAACTTGTCCGGAGACGTGCGTTGTCCTTTAAAGGACAACCGACACCACTTTTTTGTTTCCTAACTGACATCAGACAAACGTTTTATAGCATCTAAAATAGCCAAAACACGCAGGCTGATATTTTTAGTCAAATGCAAAACACCAATAAAAATGACTTAAAGTGTCCAAAAACTACTTCAACTTGAACCCGGAAGTGGCCAGTTTCAGAAGGTCCCGCCCCCTTGTTCGTGATGTCACGCCAAGACGTCTTGCATTGCTGCAGAATCAAAACAATGGCTATAATAGATTCGGAGAAGATGCTTTCTTGTTACTCATCCAGTTATGAATATGATTGAAATAGTTCTGAAGAGGAAAGCATAAATGTTTGCAATTAATTAAAGAAGTTATTCCGTGTCATTTTGAGGCATTTGGACAGAAAATGCACAAGATGGCGCCAAAGCTCCGTTGGAAATGAGCTGATTTGTCTGCTGGGAATTTCTGTCCGCGAATATCAAATAGTAGTCTTGGTGCAACACACAACGTTTCACCATCGCGTTATTTCTGTGTTTTCCTTCTAATTTCGCCATCAACACGAAGTTTGAGTGAAAATGACAAAAACCCTGGCACCGGAGTGGACACATTTTGGCGCATCGTGTGGCAGTGAATGAGTTAAAAGTTGAGCACCGGTGGAGTGGAAACGGCTGCTCTTACACCTCGGTGCTGATCTTCAGCCCTACATTTGAATCTTTTTTCCAGCTAATTTCCCTTTTTGTTTTGTTGAGGATTTTTTTTCTTCTCAGGCGGTCTTGCACACATTCTCAATCAAGGTTCACCAAATAGCAAACAAGCAAATAAATTAGTGAAAAAAGGCATTCAGACACAATTTTTCGCTCCAAAATACATGAAACGAAATCAATCAAAGATGTCAAATTGTAGCTAGCGCCATGTTGGTTCAAACTCTTAACGCATAATCATTGCACCAGACGTAAATAAACAAACGTTTTTTTGTCACGGCTAACTGACTTTGTGTGAAAGAGAGAGAAAGAGGCGGGCGAGCGAGAGCTTTGCATCCAGACTCTTAAGTCTTCCCGCTGTATATTGATTTGCTCTCCGGCCCAATACGTGTGCGTTAATAGCCCCCTTCCCAAAGAAAGATGTAATGTTTATTGCTGCCTTCCCCCTGGGGAACCGACGGCTTTGGCTCTCAATGGATGTGTGTTGTGCGCGCGGGTACGTGTGCATAGTATGCACTTGTAAACACCCCGCAACCCTCTCACCTCCCCCCCTCTGGTGCAAGGCCAGAGCTCAGATTAGTCTTGTTGACTCGGCAAGGACACCCTGTCAGGCACAGGCTGTGGGGGAACGGACCGTTGAGCGCGTCGTGGCGCGCGTTCCGACACGCGCGTCAATTTGCAGGCCGCACTCGGAGGCGATTGCGCTAAGGCTCATTAATTTCCCAACGTATACATCCATTTCCGCAAAGCCGGGATTCGACAATGTAACATTGGAACAGACGCCCCCCCCCCCTGCCCACTCCCCTCGCGCCACCCATCTGTTGCCGTTAGCGTACCGTAGACAAACCCATATTTGTTACGTTTTGCGAGGTGGTGATGGCGGGTGCGGATCCCAAAAAGCAGGCAGGAGGGAGCAGGAGGTTGTGTTTGAGAAATTGTATTAAAATAAAGTCAGCAGGAACAAAATCTAAAACATCAAAATCGTCTGAACAGAAAGAAATACAAAGTATGAAAAATAAAACCAAGATTAAAAGTCCGCCAAGGTGAACCAAACACACGCACATGCATACAATGCATACAATTGCATACAAAGCATACAACAGTGCATCAAACAACAATGACCCGACACCGGATGGTCGTGCCGGGAGTCCTTTTGACTGTCACTGATTGTAACGACCAGCACCTGCGAGGCAGCTGACAGCGCTACCCATTGGTCGCCAATCCGAACGTGGCAGTTTACCAAGGCTCGGGACGACCAGCACCTGTGCAGGTGCGGGCGGGGCCGACAGCGCCACCCATTGGTCGCCAACCAGATCATGACAATATTTGGCTTTATTCAACCTCAAATCGCTACGTTTGGAGTCGACGTGTTTGGAGTGACTTTGGTCTCATTTGTGTCTGTGTTTCTCAGAGCAATTTGACCTCTCGTTGAGAGCAATTCGGCGTCGCGCCCGCGCGCATTTGACGACCGCAATGCATCTCTCGCTCTAAATTATCCCCTTTGGAAAAGCTCGTTTGGAATGGAACGTGAATTTCAATTGATTGTTAATCGCGTCCTGACCCGAGGACAAACACATCTGCTCACCCTAATGGCGACGCGTGGCGCGTTGACACTTGCCAGCACAAAAACACAAAAACAGATGGGCGTCAAGAACCCCCACCAAAAAAAAAAATATATATATATATAAAACAAAAAATAAATAAAATAACACGTTTAATTAATTCACCATATAATGTTATTTAATTACTTGATTTACTATGTAATTAATAGATGGACAAATGAATAAATGAATAAATAAATAGATAAATAAATAATATATAAATATATGGGTGAATAAATAGATAAATAATTGAATAATTGAACAATTGAATAAATACAACATAAATAAATAAAATATAAATAAATACAATAAAATAAAATAATGTGATAAATTAATTAACTAATTAATATGTTATGTAATGACTTGATTGATTATTTAATTATAAAGGTGAATAAATGGTTGAATTAATGAGTTTAAAAAATATATATATATATCTATAAATACATGGATGAATAAATGGATTAAAAATAAATAAATTGATACATATATGGACAAATAAATACTTAAATACATGAATAAATAAATAAAATGTAAAGCAACACAATAAAATAATTATAATTTAAATTATGTAATTAATTAATTAACTAATTAATATGTTATGTAATGACTTGATTGATTATTTAATTAAAAAGATGAATAAATGGACGAATGAATCAGTAAAAATAATAATAAATATATATAAATAAATACATGGATAAATAAATGAATTAAAAATAAATAAAAAATAAATAAATTGATACATATATCAACAAAAAAATACTTAAATAAATACACGAATAAATAAATAAATTATAAAGAAACACAATAAAATAATTTAAATTACGTAATTAATTAATGAACTTATTAATATGTTATGTAATTATTTGATTGCGTATTTAATTAATAGATGAATGAATGAATAAATAATTGATAAATAATTAAATAAATACATGGATAAATAAATGAATAAATCCATAAATAAATAAATAGCCTTTTGATAAACAAATAAATAAATAAATAAATAAATAAATAAATAAATAAATAAATAAATAAATAAGGCAACCCGTGTCAGCATCGATTGTTGGTCTCCCACGTTAGTGCATTGTCCATTCCGAAACTGTTTTCCCCATAAATTTTAGACAGGATGAAATACGAGTCCGATGCGACAGCGCTCCATCCCCAAGGAGACGGAAAAGAACAGAAATAGTTGGTGATTTTTATTTTATTTTTTAAAATACTTTCCTCAAAGCAAGCCATAAAAACAAATAAATAAATGGCCAATATTCTACACTGGCGTGAGTGCAAAGTGGCCTGGCTAAATTTTCCATGGTGACGCCTTCAAATCAATTCAAACCTCCTTCTCGAGTCAAAAAATAGGATTGTAAAGTACTGCGTCTACCTTTTAGAAGACAGAAAGCTCTTTGTGGGCATGCTCAACAAGCAACAGTCTGAAGACGACATCCGGCGCCTTTTCGAATCTTTCGGCGGCATCGAGGAGTGCACCATCCTGCGAGGTCCGGATGGCAACAGCAAAGGTGAGGTTGCCGCCATGTCTGACTTTGCGGTCAGACAAATTTTTGTCATCGGTGAGAATCGGGGACTTTTTTAAACCCGCATAAAAGCCGCGGGGACCTCGTATCGTGCCAGCGAAAATGCCGCCCCTTTTCGTGGCGTTGTCACAGCGCTTGAAGCTATCACGAGGTTCAACGACCAACTCGTCGATAACTAAGCCCGATGATTACAGATCATTCTGATGCCTCCATGATGCGCCATTAACAAAAACTCCCATCAGCCGACGTTGACCCGCTAAATGGCCCGATCAATAATTACTGGCAACTCCATCATTGCGATTCATCAACCGGCCTTGTCAATATCAACCCGCGTCCCGTCGGCGTGGCATTTCAAGCCAAGGATCGCCAAATTGTGAATGATGTCAAATGGCCGCCGCCGCGTTGGCCGCAATTCCCCGATACGCTTTATCCAACAGAAGAATCGTCATGTTTATCCTTTTCCCGTTTTCTGTTTCTCTCTCTCTCTTTAGGCTGCGCATTTGTAAAATACTCGTCTCACGCCGAAGCTCAGGCGGCCATCAGTTCACTACACGGCAGCCAGACGATGCCTGTAAGTAGCCGTACGTGACAACGTGTAAATTTATGTGAGTGGCGGCGGAGGTGAATCGCTGCGAGCTTAATGACCTCCTAAAAGTTAGAAAATTAGACAGTGGGACCTCGGTTTACGAACCCCTTTGCCTTACGAACTTTTCGGTTTCCGAACGTTACATTGATGAAAATTTTACCTTGCACAGCTGCCACAATGAGTGATGTGTCGTTCGTGAATGAGCCCGTTCTACAAACAAGGAAATGGCAGCGAACTTTTTTTGAGAGAGAGAAAACACACACACACACGAAAGGGAGAGGACAGAGCTTGAAACAAAAAGAACAAAAGGGGGAAAAAAAACAAGTAAAACGGTGAAATTTGGACCCATTTCAACTTTGATAGTTCAAAAGCAGAGTGTAGACTGGAAGGTTAAAATATCCCATCAATCAGGCTCCACAAATAACCCGCACAAGTCATCTGTACACTTGATGCAAAAAGCTATTAACCCAGCTAAACAGATCACAATTGATGAACTAGATACAATTATCACAGAGAAAGCATCATTCCTCAAGATGGTGAAAGAAGAAGGTTAAGTTCCTCATCAAGTGTTTAA
This sequence comes from Hippocampus bargibanti, assembly GCF_051943395.1. Classification (NCBI taxonomy): domain Eukaryota; kingdom Metazoa; phylum Chordata; class Actinopteri; order Syngnathiformes; family Syngnathidae; genus Hippocampus; species Hippocampus bargibanti. Next base: position 2,166,996 of record NC_142745.1, on the reverse strand, counting down.
TGCTGAGGAAACGCGACACTCCATTCCATCAAGCCATTAACGACCATCACAAAGGTAAATAAAATGACTTTATTGTATAGTACAGTTTATTTCTTTAATCATAATACTATAGCACATTTACTATACATAAAATAAGGTATATTTTGTGTAGTTTTAAGGATTAGAAAGTAGAAAATTACGTTTTATGGGGACCTGGGAACGGATTATTCTCATTTTAATGGTTTCCTATGGCAAATACATATTTGGGATACACACTTTTCTCCTTACACACTGTGTCTGGGAACCAATTAAGTTCGTAAACCAAGGTCCCGCTGTACTTTATTAATCCCTCCGGATGGGAATGGCGGAGGTGAAGTGTCCCCTGGCATTGACCCACGGCAACTACATCAGAGAGCAAAGTTAGCGCTTAGCTTGGCGAAGCAAAATAAAAGACTTGCTACTTTTCACTTTTTTTTTTGTATTGTATTTTTTATCACTGATTGAGCGGGGGGGGGGGGGGGCCTCAGCTTTGGTGTGTACATCAGGGGACACAAGGTGATGTCATTCGTCCATCTGTGCATACTAACCTACTGGCCGGGCCGGGTGTGTTTGTGAATGCGCAGGGGGCCTCATCCAGTCTGGTGGTCAAGTTCGCCGACACGGATAAGGAGCGCACCATTCGCCGCATGCAGCAGATGGCCGGTCAGATGGGCATTTTCAACCCGATGGCTTTGCAGTTCGGAGCCTACGGAGCCTATGCTCAGGCATGGCCTTCCTACAGCATCTTTTTGCAATGGATTTGAGGGACTGTTCGCATGGCATCGTTTTTGGACTGGGGAAGAAAAAAAATGTGGTTTTAAAGCCCGGCCGGGCGAGAAAAATCAAAGAGAGAAACTGTTTAAATGACACTTTAAAGGACAACCGACGTCTTCGGACAAGTTTTGTCCATAATTTGTAAAATGGCTTCAAATGACTTCTACTGGGCGTATTTTACAAAGATTCCACCGCATATAGCGATATTTTACCTTTTAAGACTCGTGCTGAATATTCCGGAAGTCTTGTTTTTTAGTTGGTGACGAGTCCGTACGTGACGTCACTGAAGGAATGCCCCTGACCGAAATTGTTGCAGTCCTTCCATCACGTCAATGCTTGTTTGGTCTGAAAACCTCGTGTTGCACTAGAAAGAGCCAGAAGAGGGCGTCCAAGCTCCATGTAAGGAATTTATCAGCCTGTGGAAACGGGCTGATTCATTCCTCACAACAGCTCGGTGGCCATTTTCTGCCTCTTTTTGGGTGAGACATTTCCCCCCAATGTTGCCTCAAAATGACACGGAAGGACTTCTTCAATCGATTGCAAACATGTATGCTTTCCTCTTCAGAACTATTTGAATCGTATTCATCACTGGATGTGTAACAAGAAAGCATATTCTCCGAATCTGAAGCCATTGTTTTGATTCTCCAGCAATGCAAGACGTCTTGGCGTGACGTCGCGAACTGGGGGGCGGGACCTTCTGAAACTCTGCATTTCCGAGGTCATTTTGAAGTAGTTTTGGGACACTTTAAGTCATTTCTATTGGTGTTTTGCATTTGACTAAAAATATCATCCTAAAACGTTATTCAGGTGTCAGTTAGGAAACAAAAAAATGGTGTCGATTGTCCTTTAATGATAATTTCCCACTTCCAACAACATGCCGTACACAACAAGTAATTGTTTATTAACATTCATATTATAAAATTCATAACAAGCACGACTGAGGTTGGCGATCTCTTGACAACCGTTTCCAGTTTCCTCACACGCGCTAACTTTTCCTTTTAAATCTTTTGGAAGGTTTTTTTAAATTGTCATCTCGTCCTCCATGTAGGTGCAGCAGCAAGCCGCGTTGATGGCATCTGTAGGCCAGGGGGGCTACCTCAGTCCGATGGCCGCCTTCGCCGCTGCCCAGATGCAGCACATGGCCACCATCAACGGCCTCCCAGGAGCGCCGCTCACGCCTACGTCAGGTAACAGCGCTAAAAGAATTTTCATCCGCGGTAGCTAAAAATCGGAAGAGTCGCCATCCAGAGTGTCGCGAGTAAATAAGTACACCTTACCGTTAACTCGAGATTTCGAGTGACATGCTTCTGAATCAGAATCATATTTATTGCCAAGTATGTATAACACGCAAGGAATTTGTTTTCGGTCGAACACGCTGCACTAGTATCATCATCCAAAAAAATTGCAAAGAAGCACTATACAGTTCCATTTGGGCTATTGTTCAACGGGGGGAGGGGAAGAAGCTGTTTAAATGTCTGCTGGATTTGGTGCGCATGGATCGGTAGCGCCTGCCTGAGGGGAGTAGCTGGAAAAGGTGGTGGGCAGGGTGCGAAGGGTCCAGTAGGATTTTCCGCGCCCTAGTTTGGATTCTTGCGGTGTGCAAGTCCTCGACAGTGGGTAGGGTGGTGACAATGATTTTTTATTCCGCCGTCTTAACACTCCGTTGATGACCATTTTTGTGGCGGCCGCGAACCAAACAGTGATGAAAGAACACAGGATGGATTCGATGACAGCTGTGTAGAAATGCTTTGATTTTTTTCAATGCTCGAAAATGTTTAAAAAAAATCGCGTTAGCGTCAACCTTGCATGGAAGGTCCGCATCCACTTGTAACCACACAAAGGGATTATACAGAGATAGGAAATCAACCTTGACATTTAATGTCTTTACTAGCCCACCGGGGCCGCCCTCCCTCTGACATTTGCAAGAATGACTTGGTGGCCAAGTCAAAGTAAAACTTTCTATCATGTCTCGAAGCGTGGAGGAGGTGGATTAGGAAGAGCGACAATTCCTCACTGTTAGCCATCTTTGATTTTTATACTTTATCTGTTGCAGGCGGAAGCACACCACCGGGCATCAACGCCCCGACCGTGACAAGTATCCCCTCCCCCATCAGTGTCAATGGTTTTACGGGCATGCCGCCTCCTCAAGCCAACGGACAGCCGCCAGCAGAGGCCGTCTTCACCAATGGCATCCATCATTACCCTGGTAAATTCTATGTTAAAAACACTTGACATCGTCAAAAATATAGATGTTTTTTGTTTTTATATTTAAAGGACAACCGACGCCATTTTTTTGTTTCCTAACTGACATCAGAAAAAAAACGTTTCATAGCATCTAAAATACCCAAAACAGGCTGATATTTTTAGTCAAATGCAAAACACCAATAAAAATGACTTAAAGCACAGGTGTCAAAGTCAAGGCCTGCGGGCCAAATCCGGCCCGCCACATCATTTTTTTCGGCCCGCGAAAGCAAATCAAACTTGTTAAATTCCATGATGATTGCTAAAATCTGAGCCAAAATTTCATATTTTTGGATGTCAACCACAATAAAAGTCATTATTATATATATTATTATTATAGTCATTATTTTCTACTTTCATTTCTTTCATAACTTTGTGAAATGTAAATTTCTCCACTGCGAGACTAATAAAGGCAAATCCAATCCAATCCAATTCTTGACTTCAGATTTGAAAACGAGTTATTCATTAATTTGCTGTGTGCTCTATATGTAATATTTGAAGGGATTTAAACATTCTAATGGCTTCCCTAAATTCATAACGGCCCTCGAGAGGAAACCATAACTACAATGTGGCCCGCGGCAAAAAATGACTTTGACACCCCTGACTTAGTGTCCCAAAACTGCCAGAAAATGAGCTCGGAACTATGCAGATTCAGAAAGCCCCGCCCTCTTGTTCGTGACGTCACTATTGGTCACACACTGCCTTGCTCCAGAATCAAAACAATGGCTTCAGAGAGTTCAGATTCGGAGAAGATGCTTTCTTATTACTCATCCACTTATGAATATGATTGAAATAGTTCTGAAGAGGAAAGCATACATATTTGCAATCGATTAAAAAAGTACCCAAAATGCATTGTGTGTCGCATTCTCGGTCACGGACGTTCCCTCCGGGACGTCACTTAGGGGATCGTCATCAACTCAAAAATAAGACTTCCGGAATATTCAGCGCAAGTCTTAAAACGTAAAATACAGCTATATGCGGTGGAATCTTTGTAAAATACGCTCAGTAGAAGTCATTTGAAGCCATTTTACAAATTATGGACACAACTTGTCCGTAGGCGTCGGTTGTCCTTTAAGTACACCATTAAAATGAGCTATTCTTCAATTGGCTTTTGGTGTGTTGTTGTTGTTCTTGTTTTTCCCACGTCGTAGTGTTGCAAGAAGTAGTTTTTAGGGAAGACTCTGAGAAAAATGGCCTTGGTGTAGCTCCAAGGAGTTGTTTCGGAGTTCAGGGTGGCTGCTTTCTCTCCTCTCTTTCCGAAGGTAAATGCTCTTATTCTTATCCACTGCTTTTATCTTCTCCGTAACGTCGTCCTTGGGTGTCGCTATCGGTGATTTTGCTCTGTGGTGTTTTTCGCATCTGTATCACCTGTTGATAATTAGAATTTTCATGTTCATTTGTTTGTATATATAATTAATATTTGATATCGCTTGCTTTTGATCTATCTGAAACGTTTACTAAATCAATCGGCAGTACATATGCACCTAAAAGCTAGCAACCACTCATTTGACGACAATGAGGTTAGCCAAAGAACATAGATGGTTTGAAAGGTGAGTAAAAGAAGCGATTTTCATAAAACAGCTAAATCCTTCACTAAACCGATATGGTGGGGTGAGGTTCAATTTGGATCGTCGGTACAACAGACTGAGTGTGGCAACGTAGGATTAGTTATGCTGATGAGGTGATACCAGGGCAAATAGGGCAATCAGGCCAGTCGTTAGTCAGGAAAATAGGAGCAATCAGTGGAGCCCCAGGGAGTAGTCCTCTGCTCCCTCCAACCTGAGAGCAGGCACCTTTCATAGTCCGGCACTGCCACGTCTGGACAGTAGGGATATATATATATAGGGCCGAAACTACCAGTAAGACTTGAGTTTGCTGACGAAGCATCTTGGATAAGAAGCGAAACGTCCGACACCTTCAACGAAGTACAGATGACGGACGGCTGATGAAGAAACCTTTTCATCGATGTACTAAACGACGTTCTTTTTCTGGCAACTTTACCTTCTTTTGCGGAAACAATTAAGCCTACCCGAGCTCATTAGGAGAGGTCAGCGCCTCACACTGTGAACTAACCTCTGTGCCTCTTTTGTCTCTTACCTCCCTTTCTTCATGTTATGACCCCGCCTCCCCCCCCCCTCAAACCTGCACCCCCTCCCACTATTATTATATATCACTCTCGCCTTCCTCTGCGTCCTCTTCGCCTCCCCTCCATCGACATTGCTGCTTTGTATCGTTACTCTTATTCTTACGCCCACTTTGCTCGCCATCCATCCATCCATCCATCCATCCGTCCTTCACGTTGTCTTCTGGATCAGCTCAAAGTCCCACTGCGGCTGATCCGCTCCAGCAAGCTTACACGGGAGTGCAGCAGTATGCAGGTGTGTGCATCGGGGAAAGAAAGAAGAAAAAAAATATATATATATATATTATCGACTTCACTCGATAATATATATTTTTTTCTTTCTTTCTGTGTGTTCGTATGACTAGTCTTGTGAGGACCACTAACATTTTATACCATAAGTAGTGAGGACATTTTTGACAAGTGAGGACCTTTTGGCCGGTCCTCACAAGTTTTTTCATTGTAAAGGCTTCTAGAGGGTCTATATAGGCATCTGTTAAGGTTTCACAGAGGTCCTCACAAATTCACCCATAAAGATTTTTTGGTGTGTATTTTCATTTCACTTGAATACACACTCTTTTTACTCACTGTGTGTGTTTATGTGTGTGTGTGTGTGTGTGTGTGTGTGTGTGTGTGTGTGTGTGTGTGTGTGTGTGTGTGTGTGTTCGTATGACTAGTCTTGTTAGGACGGTCCTCACATGTTATTTCTTTTTTCTTTCACTCTTTCTTTCTTTCTTTCTTTCTTTCACTCTTTCTTTCTTTCTTTCTGTCTTTAACTCTCTCTCTTTTTCACTCTCTCTCTCTCTCTCTTTCTTTCTTTCTTTCTTTCTTTCTTTCTTTCTTTCTTTCTTTCTTTCTTTCTTTCTTTCTTTCTTTCTTTCTCTCTCTCTCTCTCTCTCTCTCTCTCTCTCTGTCTCTCTCTCTCCCTCTTTCTTTCTTTCTTTCTTTCTCTCTTTCTTTCTTTCTTTCTTTCTCTCTTTCTCTCTTTCTTTCTTTCTCTTTCTTTCTTTCTCTCTCTTTTTTTCTTTCTCTCTCTTTTTTTCTTTCTCTCTTTCGTTCTCTCTCTTTCTTTCTTTCTCTCTCTTTTTTCTTTCTTTCTTTCTTTCTCTCTCTCTTTTCTCGCTCTCCTCACGACGGATCTGGAGTTATCCGGACCTCGCAAAACCATTGAAACAGGAGTGTGTGTGTGTGTGTGTGTGTGTGTGTGTGTGTGTGTGTGTGTGTGTGTGTGTGTGTGTGTGTGTGTGTGTGTGTGTTCGTATGACTAGTCTTGTTAGGACGGTCCTCACAAGTTTTTATTTCTTTTTTCTTTCACTCTTTCTTTCTTTTTTTCTTTCACTCTTTCTTTCTTTCTTTCTGTCTTTAACTCTCTCTCTTTTTCACTCTCTCTCTCTCTCTCTCTCTTTCTTTCTTTCTCTCTTTCTTTCTTTCTTTCTTTCTTTCTTTCTCTCTCTCTCTCTCTCTGTCTCTCTTTTTCACTCTCTCTCTCCCTCTCTTTCTTTCTTTCTTTCTTTCTCTCTTTCTTTCTTTCTCTCTCTTTTTTTCTTTCTTTCTTTTTTTCTCTCTCTTTTGTTCTCTCTCTTTCTTTCTTTCTCTTTTTTTCTTTCTTTCTTTCTTTCTTTCTTTCTTTCTTTCTTTCTTTCTTTCTCTTTTTTTCTTTCTTTGTTTCTTTCTCTCTCTCTTTTCTCGCTCTCCTCACGACGGATCTGGAATTATCCGGACCTCGCAAAACCATTGAAACAGGAGTGTGTGTGTGTGTGTGTGTGTGTGTGTGTGTGTGTGTGTGTGTGTGTGTGTGTGTGTGTCGTATGACTAGTCTTGTTAGGACGGTCCTCACAAGTTTTTATTTCTTTCACTCTTTCTTTCTTTTTTTCCTTTCACTCTTTTTCTTTCTTTCTCTCTCTCTCTCTTTTTCACTCTCTCGCTCTCTCTCTTTCTTTCTCTCTCTCTCTCTCTCTCTCTCTCTCTCTCTGTCTCTCTTTCTTTCTGTCTTTCTCTCTCTCTCTTTTTCACTCTCTCTCTCCCTCTTTCTTTCTTTCTTTCTTTCTTTCTTTCTCTCTTTCTTTCTTTCTTTCTTTCTTTCTCTCTTTCTCTCTTTCTTTCTTTCTCTTTCTTTCTTTCTCTCTCTTTTTTTCTTTCTCTCTCTTTTTTTCTTTCTCTCTTTCGTTCTCTCTCTTTCTTTCTTTCTCTCTCTTTTTTCTTTCTTTCTTTCTTTCTCTCTCTCTTTTCTCTCTCTCCTCACGACGGATCTGGAGTTATCCGGACCTCGCAAAACCATTGAAACAGGAGTGTGTGTGTGTGTGTGTGTGTGTGTGTGTGTGTGTGTGTGTGTGTGTGTGTGTGTGTGTGTGTGTGTGTGTGTGTGTGTGTGTGTGTGTGTGTGTGTGTGTGTGCGCGTGTGTGCGTGCGTGTAACATGTATTGTCTATTATCTGATCGCTTGCCGACTGTGCCCCGGTGTGCATCATCCTGTGTGTGTGTGTCTCAGCAGCCTATCCCGCTGCATACGGCCAGATCAGCCAGGCCTTCCCCCACCCTCCAACCATTATCCCACAGCAACAACGAGAAGGTAAAAAATGATTTTCTAATCCTTTTGCAGACATAATATTGTTGCATTGCTCCTGTGCATACAATATCTATGTATTTAAAGGACAACTGCCCATTTCCAACGTAGGTTGGGCGCCATCTTGTGCATTTTCTGGGACGCTACATTGGAGTCCAGACAGCTCGAATTGATACGGAAGAACTTCTTTAATCGATTGGAAACATGTATGCTTTCCTCTTCAGAACTATTTGAATCATATTCATAACTGGATGAGTAACAAGAAAGCGTCTTCTCCCAATCTGAAGCCATTGTTTTGATTCTCGAGCAAGGCAAAGACGTCCTGACGTGATGTCACGACCAAGGGGGCGGGACCTTCTGAAACTGGCCACTTCTGGTTTCATTTTGAAGTCGTTTTTGGACACCTGATGTCATTTTTATTGGTGTTTTGCATTTGACTAAAAATATCATCCTGCGTGTTTTGGGTATTTTAGATGCTATAAAACGTTTTTCTGATGTCAGTTAGGAAACGAAAAAATGGTGTCGGTTGTCCTTTAAGAGCATATGTATTTTTTGGGTGGGGGCGGTGAGGTAATTATAGTTCACTGCCTACAAGTGTTCACTTGCTGCAACTCAGGCAGCAAGATGACAAAGGACTGTGGCCTTGCTGCCCTCTTGTGGAATAATAAACAAAACATGGAGGGCTGAAAAATCGTTTTGCTCATTTATGATTTTGATACAAATGAGGGATGTTGCATGAAGTGGCGAGGAAAGGACCACAAAAATAGCACCACAAAATACCAAAAGAAGAACAAAAACTCCACCCATGTGGTCAACTAGACTGCACGTTGCGTTTAGTCTTGAAAAGAATATTTATGAAACGGATTTTTCCTAATGAAGTGTCCGCTCGATGTCTATTTTTGATCTGAATTTTTGCCTCCCCTCTCACTGGATGCTTCTCCCTACGTTTTTGTTTTCTGTCTCTGTGTGTTTGTGTGCCATGCGCAGGGCCAGAAGGTTGCAACCTGTTCATCTACCACCTCCCTCAGGAGTTTGGAGATGGCGAACTGATGCAGATGTTCCTGCCATTCGGTAATGTCATCTCCTCCAAAGTGTTTGTGGATCGAGCGACAAACCAAAGTAAATGCTTTGGTGGGTAAAAATTAACAGAAACAGAAGATGATTGATTATTTATTATGATTCTTTTTTTTTATCTATTTTTTTTTTTTACTAATCACCTTCTTTACTGCAGCCCCTTCAAACCGAATGAGAAAAAAAAAGTTGGAAAGAAAAAAAGATTGAACGATAGAAAGAAAGAGTGAAAGAAAGAAAGAAAGATTGAAAGAAAGAGAAAGAAAGAAAGAGAAAGAAAGAAAGAAAAAAAGAAAGAAAGAAAGAAATGAAACAAAGAGAGTGAAAGAAAGAAACAAAGAGAGTGAAAGAAAGAAAGAAAGAAAGAAAGAAAAAAAGAAAGAAAGAAAGAAAGAAAGAAAGAAATGAAACAAAGAGAGTGAAAGAAAGAAACAAAGAGAGTGAAAGAAAGAAAGAAAGAAAGAAAGAAAGAAAGAAAGAAAGAAAGAAAGAAAGAAAGAAATGAAACAAAGAGTGAAAGAAAGAAAGAAATGAAACAAAGAGTGAAAGAAAGAGTGAAAGAAAGAAACAAAGAGAGTGAAAGAAAGAAAGAAAGAAAGAAAGAAAGAAAGAAAGAAAGAAAGAAAGAAAGAAAGAAATGAAACAAAGAGAGTGAAAGAAAGAAACAAAGAGAGTGAAAGAAAGAAAGAAAGAAAAAAAGAAAGAAAGAAATGAAACAAAGAGAGTGAAAGAAAGAAACAAAGAGAGTGAAAGAAAGAAAGAAAGAAAGAAAGAAAGAAAGAAAGAAATGAAACAAAGAGTGAAAGAAAGAAAGAAATGAAACAAAGAGTGAAAGAAAGAGTGAAAGAAAGAAACAAAGAGAGTGAAAGAAAGAAGGAAAGAAAGAAAGAAAGAAAGAAAGAAAGAAAGAAAGAAAGAAAGAAAGAAAGAAAGAAAGAAAGAAAGAAAGAAAGAAAGAAGAAAGAAAGAAAGAAAGAAAGAAAGAAAGAAAGAAAAAAGAAAGAAAGAGAGAGAAAGAAAGAAAGAAAGAAAGGAAGGAAGAAAGAAAGAAAGAGAGTGAAAGAAAGAAAGAAAAAAGAAAGAGAGTGAAAGAAAGAGTGAAAGAAAGAAAGAAAGAAAGAAAGAGAGTGAAAGAAAGAAAGAGAGTGAAAGAAAGAAAAAGAAAGAAAGAAAAAGAAAGAAAAAGAAAGAAAGAAAAAGAAAGAAAGAAAGAAAGAAAGAAAGAAAGAAAGAAAGAAAAAGAAAGAAAGAGAGTGAAAGAAAGAAAGAAAGAAAAAAGAGAGTGAAAGAAAGAAAGAGTGAAAGAAAGAAAGAAACAGAGTGAAAGAAAGAAAGAGAGTGAAAGAAAGAAAGAAAAAGAAAGAAAGAAAGAAAAAGAAAGAAAGAAAAAGAAAGAAAGAAAGAAAAAGAAAGAAAGAAAGAAAGAGAGTGAAAGAAAGAAAGAAAAAAAGAAAGAGAGTGAAAGAAAAAAAGAAAGAGAGTGAAAGAAAGAAAGAAAGAGTGAAAGAAAGAAAGAAAAAGAAAGAAAGAAAAAGAAAGAAAGAAAAAGAAAGAAAGAAAGAAAACGAAAGAAAGAAAGAAGAAAGAAAGAAAGAAAGAAAGAAAGAAAGAAAGAAAGAAAGAAAGAAGAAAGAAAGAGAGTGAACGAGAGAGTGAAAGAAAGAAAAAAATTCAGCACAACTGTGTCGACACTTGTTTTTTTTTTCACATTGTGATTTTTGCCTGCATGCTCCTCTCCAATGATTGTGATTCCCGTTGTTTGTTGTTCTTGTTCCGATATTTGTGTATACAGTGAGACCTCAACTTACGAACTTAATTGGTTCCCAGACAGAGTGTGTAAGGCAAAACAAAAATTCCCATAGGAAACCATTAAAATGGGAATAATCCGTTCCCGGGTTTCCATAAAATATACTTTTCAACTAAATAAGCCTTAAAACTACGTTTCATGGATGAATCTCATCCTCACCCTTTTTTTTTCCTTTCTCCCTCCATCCAACATCTGACTAACCGGCGACCTTCTCTTTGACCTTTTCCCGTAGGCTTCGTCAGCTTCGATAACCCGGGCAGCGCTCAAGCGGCCATCCAGTCCATGAACGGCTTCCAGATCGGCATGAAAAGACTCAAAGTGCAGCTGAAGAGGCCAAAGGACGCAAACCGCCCCTACTAGCCAGTCGCTGCCATCTACGGCGGCCGGGGTAGCTGTTGCACACGGGGGGGAGAAACAGGTCAGAAACACGAGCTCGCCGTGGGAACATTCGCGGGCGGCCACGCTAGTCCGTTCGGGCGATGAAACCGAGCTGCTGCAAAAATAATCAGACTGACGCACGTTGACGGTTGCTCAAATTGGCCCGTTCGTTTATGGAAGTGCTCGATGTGGTTGCTTTAAAGGACAACCGACGTCTCCGGACAAGTCATGTCCATAATTTGTAAAATGGCTTCAAATGACTTCTACTGAGCGTATTTTAATAAGATTCCAGCGCATATAGCTATATTTTACCTTTTAAGACTCGCGCTGAACATTCAGGAAGTCTTGTTTTTGAGTTGGTGACGAGTCCTCACGTGACGTCAGAAAAGGACCGCCTCCTGACCGTAAAAAAAAACGCATTGTAGCGTCTTTCCATCATGTCAATGTATTTTGCTGTACTGTGGCGTTCTTTTCGTGAAATCGGTGTCGGTTGTCCTTTAATTCGCTTTCTGTCATGGCGGCCCTTCCGAGGCACGTCGTAACTCCAAAGTGGCCCCGAGACAAAAATGATATTGACACAAATTGATATTGATTTTCTGGTATCGCTCACTTTGAAATGAAAATGATTGTCATGATCAGCGCATATTACCGTCACGGCAAAAAAAAAATATTCTCCCTCTTTTATTTTCCAGGTTTTGTTGAGCTGAATTATGTGTTGATTATTCGCTACCTGCTGTCGAATGCAAACTCGACGTCCGTAAACACTGAGGCTGCTTCAGAAAGACACCGAGGACATCGAAGTAGAGAGAAAGAACGCTTTTTGCAAAGTCATGGGAACCTTCTTTTTGGATGGACGAAAAACTTTGGAACCCTGTGAGAATTTGGACCATCTTGGCTTGACCCATGACCTTTTTCTTCTGCACATTCGGTATACACACACACACACACACACACACACACATACACAGATCCTTCCACTCAGAACCCTGCTTGATTGACAGCTACCTTTTGTGGACAACAAACACTTCTACTTGAACAATGATGGGACAAAAATAAATAAAAAAAGTAAAAGATTTAAAAAAAAAATGTAATAATAATAATAATAATAATAACCCTTTGGATGACCAACCGTGATGGACTCTTCAAGGGAACAACGGCTGTCCAAAAGCCCAACGAGAACATGATCAACTTTTTAAAAACTGAATAGAAGCTTGCTGAAGGAACAATTTTTGCTCTGCTTTGTGTTTGGGAGAACAATTGACGTCGCACACAGAGGGACAAATCCCAGACGCGAGAGAGCGTAAATGGGGAATACCATGCGATCGGGACTGAAATTGGCTGAGATTTCGCCATGACTTGTCTTGAGCTTCGGAGTGCCTGTCCGTATATATATAGGGGATATATTGTATATATATATATATATATATATATATATATATTATATATATTAGTTGTTATATATATAAAAGACCAAACGTTTTATATCGTATATATATATATATATTATACTTGGATATTTATATATATATATATACGTACACACACACACACATATATATATATATATATATATATATATATATATATATATATATATATATATATATATATATATATATATATATGTATGTGTGTGTATATATATATATGTATATATATATATATATATATATATATATATATATATATATATACACATATACACACACGTATATATATATATGTGTGTGTGTATATATATATATACACACACACACACACACACACACATATATACGTATACATACGTATATACACACACACACACACACACATACATATATATATATATATATATATATATATATATATATATATATATATATATATATACACACATATATATATATGTGTGTATGTATATATATATATATATATATATATATATATATATATATATACATATATAGACACACACACATACGTATACATATATATACACACACATACATATATACACACACATACACATGTATATACACACACACACACATACACATATACACACACACATACATATATATGCATATACATATATATATACAGTAAAGTCTCGTTATATCGATATCGGTAATATCGATAGTACTGCTTATTACGATACTATTTCTATGAATGCAAGGAGAAAATTTACATGCCGCAGGATCGGATATATCGATAGTCCGGTTATATCGATATTTTTTCCGACTCCCGAGAATATTGATATAACGAGACTATACTGTATATATATATATATATATATTTGCTAAACTATTTCAGATGACCAAATGGGGGTCTCTCACTTTGTTAGTTTACAATCATTCCAAATTTTTATTTATTTATTCTGATTATTATAATTATTCTGTATTTTTTCGTTTTGTCTTGGGAGGGATGAGATTGCAGGGGAAAGGGGGTGGGGGCTGTTCCGCATCACAGCCTTATCTTTTTTAACTTAACATCCTAACCTCATAGCTAGAATAACATCCGAAAAACCTTTGTTCTATCTGAACTTGTTTATAATTACAGCACATATATAAATATGTAACGTATAGCGAGCATTCAAGAAAATGTATTCATATATGCAGCGTATATGGATCAATGGCTATTAATCACGAGCAAATACATATGTACTTAATATGCACATATTTGATATATGTGTGTCTGTATATAGAACGGCTACTGAAGATATTGAGCTGTCATTTTTATTTATTTTTGGGGCGGGCGGGGTGGGGGGGGGGGGTTGCGTGGGGTTTTAAACAAATTTTGCTTTGATGGGGATGACTTGCAAATCTGGCAGCTCAAAAAACAAAACATGCAGCCATTCCTTTTTCTGATATGCTGAAACACTGCTAAAAGGTGACGCATGTGACAATGCACAGGATACTGTAAATAAGGTCTAAAAATGCAAAAAGCCACATCGCAGTAGCAGGCTTGAAAGAAAAATCAGTATTTTCCAGGAAAAGGACAATTCACTTCGACTCGATTCCAAACATATCTTTTTTATGCTTTGCACACACACACACACACACACACACACACACACACACACACACACACACACACACACACACACACACACACACACACACACACACACACACACACACACACACACACACACACACACACACACACACACACACACATTTCTGTTTGCAACTTGAACCAAAACAAATACAGTGAGACCTCGGTTTACGAACCCCTTGGCTAACGAACTTTTCGGTTTACGAACGTTACACGAAGCTGCCACAATGAGTGATGTGTCGTTCGTGAACGAGCCCGTTCTCCAAACAAGAAAATGGCAGCGGACTTTTTTTGTCCTCTATTCCCCGCCCCCGGGGGATCGGGTTACAAAGAGAGTGAGACCGTTCTCTAAAAAACAAAATGGCGTCTTCGGTTAAAGCCATGTGATTGGTCAAGAACCCAGCAGTGTGACATTAACATTAAAGAGACAGAGAGACAGTGAGAAAAAACACACACACACACACGAAAAGGAGAGGACAGAGCTTGAAACAAAAAAATAAGAAAAGGGGGAAAAAAACAAGTAAAATGGTGAGAAAGTGGATAGAAAACAGTGAATTTGGACCCATTTCAACTTTGATTTGAGTTCAAAAGCAGAGTGTAGACTGGAAGGTTAAATATCCCATCAATCAGGCTCCACAAATAACCCGCACAAGTCATCTGTATACTTGATGCAAAAAGCTATTAACCCAGCTAAACAGATCACAATTGATGAACTAGATACAATTATCACAGAGAAAGCACCTACAAGGTATCATTCCTCAAGATGGAAAGAAGCCTATGTTCCTCATCAAGTGTTGAATGCTGATGAAACCGGCCACTCCATTCCATCAAGCCATTAACGACCATCACAAAGGTCAATAAAATGATTTTATTGCACAGTACAGTTTATTTATTTAATTATAATACTATAGCACATTTATTATACATAAAATAAGGTATATTTAGTGTAGGTTTGAGGCTTAGAAAGTAGAAAATTATGTTTTATGGGGCCCTGGGAACGGATTATTCTCATTTTAATGGTTTCCTATGGCAAATAAATTTTTGGGATACACACTTTTCGCCTTACACACTCTATCTGGGAACCAATTAAGTTCGTAAGCCAAGGTCCCACTGTATGTCTCGTGCTCTTTTATCCCGCATTCAGTTCAACGTGCATGTAGCGTCTTAAGCCGTCAACGTGTCGGTGGGTGTCGCCTTGCCACCTTGCAGAACCCGCCGCCATCCAACACTGTGCTTTCCGCAAATTTTTCAAAGAATCACAACGCACTTCTCCGCCCGCAGCCTGCGCATTATGATGATGTCAAAAAAAAAAAAAAAAAAAACACTCCCAACATGGATCCGTGTGCGTTCGCGGCTAAGTCGTGAGCTTCAATGCATGTTGGTAAACATCTCATTGTCTTATGATGCTTTGGATAAAAAAAAAGGGCATTATCAAATGTGCAAGTGTGGCGAGTCACCATCGAAGCAGCAAGCTTCGATGGTCAAATGGTAAGCATGACAAAATGGCTTCCAGTAGTTTTCACTCAGACTTCTTGGCATGAAGCTTTTTTGTTGTTGTTGTTGTTGGGTTTAACGCAGGGGTCTCTAACATTCCAAAGCGACTGGTAAAAGCACCTGAGTAAGCCACCCCCCAAAAAAAGCTACAAAAAAAAAAAACATGGAATGGAGTGGATAGCTTCACATGGCTGCCAGGAGGCTAATGTAGCCGCTAGTCCTTTCGTGGCGTTGAGTTACTAGAGTCCAAAGTGCTCTAGTTTTGCAGTCGTCAAAAGATAATAATAATAATAATAATACATTTAATTTACAAGCGCCTTCTGAACACCCGAGGACACTTTACAATAAAAACAATACATAAAACAATAAAACCACAAATAAAACAATCAATAATAAAATAGCAGACTGTACGACTGAGAGTTTACACAGACGTAAATAGGGAAAAGTTATTAAATAAGTTTGGGGAGGAGAGCGGTTGTTTATCCACCATCATGACTGTACCACTAAGGTACTTTAGAACGCCGTTGAAGGAAATAGTTGCTCAGTAGAAAAGGTCGCCCGAATTATTGGCCATGCAGCTGCTGGAGATTACTCGCTGAATATTTATACGTGAGTTTTTATAAGGCTACATGCTAGCGGAAGACAATGCTTCCTGTTTTCCCGGAAATGGCAGCCACAAAATAGTTAAAAATGATTGCGGAATTTCAAAATAACTTTGTTTGACTCCCCAGCCCACGTTTTTTTTCTTTCTTAAAGAAGTTGTCGGCCAGCCGGGCCGAGACGTTTTGAAAGTTGTACGCCTGACGTAAAAGTTGTACGCCCCCGGGCCTCCGGGCTGACGTTATTTCAAACACTGGACATTATCTTCATCCGCCCATAGCTGTAAACTACAAGTTTACCTACAAGGGTTTTTTTTTTTACCAGTTTAAAACATTACCAGACATAAAAAAAAGTCTGAATATAAATAGATATAGATATGTAAACATGAATTGATGAATATACTGTATAAATTTTTTTTTTTTTTGTCTGTCCTCCTTTGTACATAGGTTTGCATATTTTATAGGACTTTTACTTCTATCTACAAGGACTGGGTAAAGTACTTTAAATACACCCTAAAATAAAAAAAAGATATATATATATAAATATATATGAATGAATGAATGAATGAATGAATACATGTTAATTCTCACGAAAACCAGGTACATGTTTGGATACAGTGCGAAATGTAGGACCTGATCAAGGCATTTTATCCAGGGAGAGCATTTGTTTACTTTAGTTACAACTTAGTTACACGTCAAATACTTTCCGAGGTTCTGTTTTTCTGTCTGTATTTATTTAACCAGTCATGGTTTCCATGGTATTATTTTTCTACACGTTGGTACGTGACCAAATAAATGTCTTTTTTTGGTTGTTTTGTTATACATTGTGGGTAGCCCACCCTCCCCACCCTGTTCACCACCCCTTCAGGACCACGCCTTGACAAGCACTTCTTCGAAAAAGAGGGGGGGGGGGGGGGACGACAACTCCTATGTTGACCAAATGATGTCAAAGTCGGACTTGAAGCGATTTGTGGTATTTATTGCTGTATTTTATTCATTTTTAATGTGTTTGTGTGATTATTTATTTATTTGTTTATTTATGCCGTTTGACTCGCGATCCGAGCTCTCCTCTTTGCCAACGAGGGTTTAAAAGTGCCAAGTTGTACGTTATCAGCATTGCATTACCTCTTCGTGTATTACGTCTGTGTAAGCTCTCAGTCGTACGGGAGTGGTCCATCGATGAAAAGGTTCCGTCATCTGTACAAGTTTGAAGGTGACGGACGTTTCGCTTCTTATCTAAGAAGCTTCGTCAGCAAACTAAAGTCTTACTGGTAGTTTCGGCCCTATATATATATATATCCCTACTGTCCAGACGTGGAGGTACCGGACTCTGCTATGATTGGTCCCTGCTCTCAGGTTGGGGGGGGGGGGGGAGCAGAGGACTAATCCCTGTAGTTCCACTGCTTACTTCTATTGTCCTGACTGACGACTGGCCTGATTGCCCAATTTGCCCTGGAGTCACCTCATCAGCATACCTAAGCCTATGTTGCCCAAGCATATATAGGGTCGAAACTACCAGTAAGACTTTAGTTTGCTGACGAAGCTTCTTGGATAAGAAATGAAACGTCCGACACCTTCAAAGAAGTACAGATAACGGCTGAAGAAGCCTTTTCATTGACTCTTCATGTATTGGGAGTCTCCACAAAACAAAAAAAACAAACAAACACTGGATTGATGATTCGATTTCCTGGTTCCGATGAAAATTTGAAAAAAAAAAATCAGCGCAGTCGAGCCGACTGTGTTCGGAAGCCTTATGTACATTTCTGTTTCGAACTTCCGGGAGATAGCTTTTGTTGCTTTTCAAGGGGAACTATGACGATTTAGCCGATTTATGCAGTTTATTGTACATAATAGGAATGCGCATATCAAACCTGGTTTATCACAATATCAATAAAAAAGTGAGGAATAAATATAATAGGTTCCTTTTGAAAAGGTAAATGAAATGAAAGGTTTTTCCTTATACTTTTTTTGAAGCATTCTCTCGTTTAGCGCTCACTCTTCAACTAAGGGTACAATCAGACGTTTGCCTTGGGATTCAAGTGAGCTTTTGCAAAGAAAAGAGCTAAATTGTTAATTGAAAACAAAAATATGTGACATCCAATCTCATTTTGGACCTAAAAAATGATAAGTTCACTGCCCTCCTTCCATTTTCTGTTGTGTATCGTTTCGACAGAGCTCTGATCTTATGTATCGGTTTTACCGAGAGTTCAAAGGTCAATGAAATGTCCACTATCTGTTTATTCTTTTTTTTTTTTTACAGTGACTCATTTAAAACGTGATTATGGAGATGTATTTTTCCCAATTTCAGCACATATGGATTGGTTTGTGTGAACATTGCATAATTCAGCTTTGCCAAGTTCCTGAAGATCTCAGCTTCTGATAGGCCAATGCGCTTTTAGGCTCCTGCCTCCGACTCCCAAGAAAAGACTGCACCAAGTTCTTGTTCCCCAAAACTCCTTTTTTTTGTAATTTTAAAATGAATGATGCGTCTCCGCTTAGGCCAATAATAAAGCACAGTCTAGAATAAAATCTCCTGTGTGGTGTCGTGATTTGCATTAACCACATGGGGGGGGGGGGGGAAGCTGCTCCAAAGAAACAAATGTTCCACTGTTCATCGAGGCTGTTAGAGCTTTTCATTAGTTGCTCCAAACTTTAAACTTTTTCAAAATGTATTAAAAAGGAAAAGGTTAAAAGACAACCGACACCATTTTTTTTGTTTCCTAACTGACATCAGAAAAACGTTTGATAGCATCTAAAATACCCAAAACACGCAGGCTGATATTTTTAGTCAAATGCAAAACACCAATAAAAATGAATTAAAAATGTCCCAAAGCTGCCACAAAATGCACTCGGGAATGGCGAGATTAAGGAAGTCCCGCCCCCTTGTTCGTGACGTCACGCCAGGATACTCCACAAAATGCCTTGCTCCAGACACAAAACAATAGCTTCAGAGAGTTCAGATTCGAAGACGATGCTTTCTTGTTACTCATCCAATTATGAATATGATTCAAATAGTTCTGAAGAGGAAAGCATAAATGTTTGGAATCGATTCAAGAAGTCCTTCCGTATCAATTCGAGTTGTCTGGACTCCAATGTAGCGTCCCAGAAAATGCACAGGATGGCGCACAAGCTACGTTGGAAATGGGCTGTTTTGTCTGCTGGGAATTTGTTCAACTTAACACCTTCTTTACGGTGTTACCGCAATTTGTAGTCTTGGTGCGACACACAACGATTCACCATCGCGTTATTTATGTAGTTTTCCTTCTAATTTCGCGATCAACACGGTGTTTTCAGATGAAAAAAAAGGTGCCCAAAATGCATTGTGTGACGCTTTCTCGGTCAGGAGGCGTTCCCTCCGTGACGTCACTTCAGGAATCGTCATCAACTCGAAATCAAGACTTTCTGAATATTCAGACAGAATCTTAAAAGGTAAAATATCGCTATATGTCGTGGAATCTTTGTAAAATGCGCTCAGTAGACGTCATTTGAAGTGATTTTACAAACGATGGACGCAACTTGTCCGGGGTGTCGGTTGTCCTTTAAGTTAGTGGAAAAGTTTGTCACAAGTGTGTCACGACATGGCCTGGCCACCAGGGAGCAGTCATGAGGAAAAAAAAGATAACTACAAGTGACTCAGTACAGTCATTCTCTTCATTTGATGTTTAGTTTGACGGAAAACTTATTATTCCCTTCTTACCATAGAGGCAAGATTTTTTTTAATCAAGAAAAGGTGCCAAATAAATGGCGGTTTATTGGAATTGAAAATACAAAGCACATGACATGAGTTCCCTTTCAAATGGACATCACAGCAATGAAGCAAGTCATGCTTACCTTCTTTTTCTTGTCATCAAATAAAGAAAATATCCTCCAATATTTGGCTTTCTTCCAAGTCCTGCAGGCAACTCAGACGATAAGGCACTGCCAGGGGGGTACCCAGACTTTTGCAGATTGGTTTGGGTGTCGTGAGGGTTGGCCCACGCCGCCATGTTTGGAGCCCCCGGGAGGACGCTTTGCATGGCTGACGCGCTGCAATGGGACTCAACTTATCCAGTAAGTCGATGACAGAGAAGTCCAAGCTGGAGAGGCGAGAAGAAGGGTTCAAAAATAAATACTAAGTAAATTCATTCATTCATTTAAAAAAATAAACAGAAAAAAATAGATCAATAAATGGACAGATAAATAAACAAAGTTATAAAAATCTGGATAAATAAATGCATACATTTATTTAGGAATAAATATATTGATGGATTGATAAATGATTGGGTGGGTAGATAAATAAAGTAATAAAACATTAATACATGAATAAATAAATAAATGTGTAAATACATAAATGCATACATTTATTTATGAGGAAAATAAATAGAGAAATGGGTGGGTGTTTATATACAGTAGATAAATAAATACATGGGCAGATAAACAAATTAATAAAAACAGTAATACACTGATAAATAAATTGATAAATAAAGAAATGAGCAGACAAATAAACAAAGTAATAAAAATGAATACACTGATAAATAAATAAACAATATCTAAATAAATAAAAAGTAATAAATACATGAATAAATAAATAAATAAATAGATAAATGCAGTTATTTAGGAATAAATGAATAAATAAATAAATTAAAAAATTAATAGATTGATAAATAGTAGGGTGTGTAGATAAATAAATTGGCAGTGAAATAACCTAAGTAACAAAAAAATAATACATTGATAGATAAATTGGCAAATAACCTAACTAAGTAATAAAAAATGAATACACTGATAAATACATAAATATGCAAATATATAAATGCATACATGTATTTATGCAGACAAATAACCTAAGTAATAATAAACAGATAAATAAACAAAGTAATAAAAAAAGAATACACTGAAAATAACAAAATAAATAAATGAGACTATAAATAAATAAAGTAATAAAAACATTAATACACTGATAGATAAATAAATAAAAATAAATCAACAAATAAATAAATAACTAAATAAAGGGATGCGGCTGTTTCTTAATTTAATATACAGCCTTTTCTGTGGGCTTGATTCGAAACAGAAGAGATTCGGGCGCAGTGTGGCATTGTGTCATCTTTTGCTTCCTGACTGACGGAGCCATCTCCAGCCGAGCATCTTTCACCATGCCAAAAAGCACACAAGTGCACAAGAGGGACCAAAAAAAAAAAAAAAAAAAACAAGAGTACCCGTTGCCTTTTCGGCCCGGAATAGAAATGAGGGAATGCGCAGTGAAATAAATAAAGCAAAACAAAGAAGATTAGGCTAATAGAGATTCAATCCTTCAGTCTGTCTGGCCTGATAAATTATTCAGCGTACAAGCGCTAGAAGGGCAAGCGTTCCAAATACAAAACATGAATTCTTCAAAGCGTGCTCCGCTCAAGTTGCTAACATAATTCTCTGCTCGTTTAAAGCCGCATCCATTTGCATCCCATGAAGAGCGACGCACAGAGGGGTGCGGGGGGGTGGTATTTGGTTGGCACGCATTGGCTCTGGCACTCCCAAACGCCACGACGGGAAGCATTTAGTACCACAGAAGAAGGGGACAAACTTTTTTTTTAATTGTCATTTCATTTGCATTCATCGGTGGACAAAACGGCCGTGAAAACGACACACTTTACTTGTCGCTGTTGGTTTTTCATCCACCAAGGCAACAAATAAAATAGACTTATTTACACGCTCTTGTCACTTGTGATCAAAAGATAGAATGCATCATTGTGTGTTGTTTTAACATTTTGACATTTCATTACTTTGTAACGCTCTGAAAAAAAAAACTGTTGCATTTACTCAATTTGATTTTATCAAATGGTTGCGAGAAGAAAAAAAAACAATTACAGTGATACCTTGGCTTATGAACTTAATTGGTTCCCAGACAGAGTGTGTAAGGCGAAAAATGTGTATCCCAAAAATTAATTGCCCATAGGAAACCATTAAAATGAAAATAATCCGTTCCCAGGTCCCCATAAAACATAATTTCCTACTTTCTAATTTTCTAAGCCTTAAAACTACACAACATATACCTTATTTTATGTATAATAAATGTGTTATGATATAATAATAATAATAAATAAAGAAATAAACTGTACTGTATAATAAAGTGGTTTTATTTACCTTTGTGATGGTCGTTGATGGCTTACGTTCCTGTTGTGTTTATTATTTTTCTTTGTGTTGACTATTATGTTAAGCGCTTTGTTACAGCTGCAGCTGTTGTGAAAGCGCGATATAAATTAGGATGTATTGTATTGTATTTTATTTATTATAGTATCTATGCTTGTCTGTGACTGTAAAGTGTCCTTGAGAGCTTTGAAAGGCGTTTAAATATAATGTATTATTATTATATAAATTATATTGTATTGTATTTTCCTCTCTAAACGGTGTGCTTAAAGCCTTCAATTTTTTAAAAGCTGACCCTGCGCCTTACAGTCCAATGCACCTTATACTGTATATGGAAAAAGTTTGAAAATACACCATTCATTGGGGGGGGGGGGTGCCTTATAATCATATGTGCTTTATAGTCCAGAAAATATGGTCTGCAAAAATACCTGAAATTCTTAAAAATTGAAGTAAATTGTGAACATGTTTTGAGTGACAATAAGGAAAGCGTATGAGAGTCAAGTCAGCTGTGGGACTGTAAACATATACAAGAATATATTTCAAGACACACACACACACACACACACACACACACACACACGCACACACACACACACACACACACACAGCAAGAGACATTACCCTGAAGGAATGAATGTATTTTCCTCATTTGGTTTCCTGTCTGTCAACAGGCGCAGGAGAGAGTAAGCAAAAGTGAGTGACTGGCAAAATGTGAGCGAGAGGAGAGATATGGCACGCAAATTCAGCTTTGTGGATACAGAAGGAGGCAAAGGAGGGAACACGGGGGAGGGACTTTGGCTGGGGTTCCGTCTCGCGAAATGTGAGAATTTGCATTTTTATTTGTTGATTTATTTAACGGACAGGGCTCTCAAACAGCCATCCATCAACAAATGACATGTCGGTAATGAATAATGCATCACTTAACGGCGGGCCCAATCTATAACAAGGCGCGGGTGGGGCTCTGAGGGAGGGAATGGGGTGGGGGTGGGGGGTACAGTTTGGTCGCAGAGTTGCGGGAAGTGTGGGAGGTTGGGGTGAAGGGGGGTTGGCATAAAGCAGAAAAGAATGCCAATAGACATTCGGAGGGCTTTAACTGTGCACTGGAGATTTTGTGGCTTTACACTTTGAGGTACTTGCAGGTATTAATACACCCCAAGGGACTTTCAGAAAATCTGTCACCGCAACTTGGAATACATAAATAAAAATCAGCGCAGGCAAGAGCAGATGTTGTGTCAGTCAATGTAGTCAGAAAACAGCACGGGTCTGTCCTGGTTGCTCAATGCAATTTGGCTAAACGACGAATTTAATAATGGAAGAACAGAACGTTGACTGCAAAGTGTCAGACTATCGCTGAGCTACCCGTCTGGAAGTCTCCATGATGGATAAATGAATAGACTGTCAGTTTGAACTGTTAAAAATCAAAAAGCATGACATTGGCTTATCACCAGCAACCTGGGGTTGTCATATGGCGTCCCGCAGGGGTCAATTCTAGGGCCAGTGTCTGAAATAATGTCATGAGTTTCAGACACTGCCATAACAAAGTGCTAAAATGGAAACATGGAAAATGCTGCCCCCTCGTGGAAAAAAAAAACATTGCCAAAGGTCTTACCAGTGTTTTATCGGCACCCCCCCCGCAAGAAAAACCAAAACACGAACAAATTCAAGGACAGTTTCTGCCACCAGGCAGTCAGGAGACTCAACTCCCTCCCAGCCCTGCCTCCCCTGCCCCTTCCCACTGCCACACTCACTGAACTCTGACTCTCCGCTACACGCTGTACTATCATCCTGAACTCTATTTTTTTTCTTTCTGTTTTGTTTCTGCAAGACCTCACTTCAACCCTTTTTTTGTATTACTGCATTACGTCACTTTACATACGACACTACCTCACTTTATATACGTCACTACCTCACTTTACATACGACACTACCCCACTTTACATTCAGAAATTACATGTATCGTCTGTTGTCAATTGTATGTCTCTTTTAGCCACATTATAAGTGCCTTGCACGCTGGGTCCGTGAGGACATTAATTTCATCTGTGCTGTATGTCATGCATATTAGCATATTTGACAATAAAGCTGACTTTGACTTTGAAATTCGGGTATGGCGATCCACATCATGCTTTTCAATTCACGAATATAATGTAATTCAGGAATGGTGGTGAATGAGTTAAAGTTACGAAATTAACAAACAAGTGTGCTTTTTTTTCAATTCGGGATAAAGCTTCAGTACCAGGAGAAAACCCGACAACAGCACAAGGATAACCCCTGAACCGTGCGGCAGACGTACTCACAACCTGTGAACATGTCACCCAACACTTCCGTATCCTAAGTCCGAAGAAAAAAAAAAAAAAAAAAAAAAAAAAAAAGATTAATTCTTCCTATGCGTCTATTCAACACTCCTCCAATTTAGTTTGAAATACAGTAAAGTCTTGTTATATCGATATTCTCGGGAGTCCGAAAAAATATCGATATAACCGGGACTATCGATATATCCGACCCTGCGCGCATGTAATTTTCTCCTTGCGTTTATAGAATTAGTATCGTAATAAGCGGTACTATCGATATAACCGATATCAATAGAACGAGACTTTACTGTATGTCCACGTTGTTCTGCATGCGTCCTCGCTTGTAACTCCCACCGCACCCTTTCATTAAAGATAGCCGTCTCACCCCGTTGCCCTTTATTCATTTGCAGTCCAAACACTAAGTTAGGAGGGGCGGGGTAGAAAAAAAAACTGTAACGGCCAAAGCATATATCCCGCATGTCAATTTTCCAACCAATCAATAGCGTGCGTGTCACGGCAGGCGAGATGGAAATGAGATGGAACTGTCTCATTACTAACTGGCACGGGATTCATGAAAGGATTAATAAGGTCACTTCATGTTAACTCCAGCTTTGTTTGGTAATTTGCACATTGAGATCACATGACCTAGAGGGTCACGTTGTTGCCAGGTAAAGTAGCGTCAACCACCACGCAACATGATTGACCGGGCGAGCCGTGCTGCGAGTTGCAATAACATAACAGCAATGATCATACATTGATCTCGTCAATGTCGCTGCTAGGAATTGAAGCGGATTTACGTGGGACAGGAGATGTGAGACAATCTCCGGATGCTACAGCTTTGTGTTTGCTTTCAACATTTAGCTTGTAGCAGACGTGCGCATTTCACCATGACGTCCGTGATCCACCGGTGAAAAGGACGCTTTGATCTAGAATTGCTTAATACAACAAAGAGGGTGCAGAAAGTGCGTAAGTTTCAATGACTGCGTCTGAGTATTTAGTTTTTTTTTTTTTTTCTTTTGACTTCAAGATGGCGCCGCGGGAGTGGCTGCCTTTACAGCAGCTCCTGTATTTTGGTTTTCTACTTCTTCCTTTCCTTTCCTCTACTTCCTTCAATAATTTTGCTGATGTGAAATGTAAATTTCTCGACTGCAAGACCAATCAATTTTTTTCTCCTCTACGTCACGTTTTAATATCCTGAAACCAGGACGACACCTAACAAATGATCACGAGTGCCTCGGCAGGGCGAGGCTTCAAACGGGATCTTCTCGTAGCCGCGAAGCTATGAGTTTCACAGTGTTCCATGTCAGTGAGTCACAAGGAG
Organism: Hippocampus bargibanti; assembly: GCF_051943395.1. Classification (NCBI taxonomy): domain Eukaryota; kingdom Metazoa; phylum Chordata; class Actinopteri; order Syngnathiformes; family Syngnathidae; genus Hippocampus; species Hippocampus bargibanti. Next base: position 2,141,168 of record NC_142745.1, on the reverse strand, counting down.
AGCGGCACAGACCGGAAAGTCTCCAAAAAGGCCCGGTATGTCCTTGAAAGGGGACAAAGACTTTTTGTGAGTCGTGTTTGACACTCTCGAAGAGCCTCATATACAGCAGATAGTGGATTTTTTTTCCACATCTAGCATGCTCATTTGTGTTATTTTTTGGTAAAGAAAATCCGCTATATAAAAAATTGTACTATTTTCAGTCAAAAAAGGGGTGAAAAGTTTGGACCATTTTTGGTAAAGTTGCTTGTGTGCAAGACGGCTGCCCTCAATGTCCTGACGGGACCCCTCACACATTTTCCTTCTGGATCAATATGACACCTGATTCAAATTTGCACCTGGCATTTTCTTTTGGTGCAATACTCCACAGCAACCTCCATTCAAAGTTGCTTTGGACGTCGCTGCCGCTCACCTTTTCTGTCTCATTACTGTTGCAGAGAAATGGAGGGAGGGTAGTGTGCGCGTGCGCGTGCGTGTGCAAGTGCGTGTGTGTGTGTGTGTGTGTGTGTGCATCCAGAAGTCTGTTCAATTACACCTGCTGCAAGGTCCCTGCCAGGCGGACTAATGGATCGCAGCATGTCTCCTGACAGGCTGGCCGCAGCGCTAGCTAGCCCAGTAAAAGCTTCATTTAGCATCTCACTGCCGAAAAGTTAGCTCAACTAAGACATGTCATAATTTACCCAGGAAAACGGAAAATATTAAAAACTCAATTTAAAATGCGATTCAAGCCTTTTTTTGATGGCACACACTAAGGCTAAAATGACGATGTTTACCTTTTTTGTGCAATTTATACTCTGGAGCGACTTAGGTGTGAAATTATTCACATATTATTGGACCATTTCATGTGTCATTTTGCACTGTAGGTCTGTGTTGCTAATTTGTCTCCCTCCGGAGCTGGTGGAGTTGTTTAAAAGTGATATTTAGGATGAAGATTCCATTGGATTTTGTGATTTGGGATGACACTGATGGGTTGGTGACCTTGTTAATGTTTTTTTTATAATATAGTGATCGAAATAATTCTTCAGATATGACGTGATCATACCAGGCGGATTCTTAGTGGATGTGACATGTAACGTTAGCATACCAAACACGGACAGATTCAGCCTGTTTTTTTATTTTATTATTTTTAAATTAGCTTATAAAATGACACGTCTGTTTTTGGTGTTAGGTTGTATTCAATAACAGTCAAAAAAAAAAAAAAAGACTTTTACTCCAGTGCAGCTTATGTTGTTTTTTTTTAGGCTGTGTGACTGTTATGCCAGAGCGTTTTATAATCAGAAAAAAACGGAAACTATGATAAAAAAATGAAGAAAACTATGATCCAATATTTGATCTTAAGTGAAGGGTTATTTTTAACCTTACATGCGTGTTTTTAGTGTGTTCAGTGTGCACAGTAACATAAGTCTGACTATGATTTTTTGGGGGGTGAGGGTGGAGGGTCATTTTTACGGTTCCTTATGCATCTTTTGTTAATTTTTCCTGGGTGCGCACACTGTACGTTCCCGCCAAAAGGTTACCGTTTTTCAGACGTCTTCGGACTCACGGGTCCGGCTGTGAGCTCGGCGGGGCTTGCAGGGAACTCGACAGGGGATGTGGCCGTGTCCTTTGTTGATTGCGCCATAGCATCTGTTGAGAAACGGAACAGCATGAGAAAAGTGTTGGGAAGCCAGAGTATGTAACGCAGTGGGTATTGGCCATGGACAAGAAAACAACACCTAAGGGGGCTCATATCACAGATAAATTAAGATTTAGAGATGTGTTATACCTGTCAGTCTTGTTTGTTTGTTTTTTTTAATTAAGGGGGAAAAAATAGCAACTCACCACCGAATTGAAGATTTTTATCCAACAGGGCCGTTTGCGAGCAGTTGTCATGCGAGCTTTGTTGTGCAGGAGGATTCGTTCTGTCACACACACGCAAAAGACGTCCGTCATTATCGGCAAATTTCATAAACAACATTTAGGAATTTAATTTTGCGGAAAAGATTTTCATCTTGAGCTACTCGGGTTACCTAGGGGGGAAATCTTGGCCGCGAGGGGGCTCTGCCTGTGATGTTCCCTTGTTTGCGAAGGAGTTGCTGAGTGTAGATTGGCATGCTTCTTGAAACCTGAGAATTGATAGGAATTAGTCATTGATCGTTGTATTGTGACTCAAGATGATCAAAAAAATTTTTACCACCGACAATGATTTATGTAATATCAGATTTTTTTAATTTTTGAGTTACATATCGATGGCTGTAATCAGAAGCCTCCACTTGACTTGACTATACCAACATTTTGTAACTGTGTACTTTAATACTTTGAGTATTTTGTTTTTAGATTTTTTTTTGGAACCAACCTTTTGCAGTCAAGACGTGACTGGCACAGCTGCTGATTCTGTCTGCTGAGCCACTCCTCCTGATCAGCCAGACGCGTCTGCAGCTTCTCTCGCTCCAACTCCAGCTGCATCTTCTGCAGCAGCAGCTGTTGCCTCTTCTCCTCCCAGTCCCCGCAACTAAATCGAGGGATGGTTGAAGGTTCTTGCCTCTCAGTGGCAAAGTCATTCTCGCCGATGGGCCTGCAAGGAAAATTATGTCGTGTTTGTTTGAGAACAGATAGTTAAATTAAGTTTCATTATGTGACAAAGTACGGGTAGACCGGTACAGTATCGGAACGACCGTACCTTTGGCTAAAGGTGCTCTCGTAGCTTTTCTCATTTGTTTGACATTGCGGGCCTTCACAGTCGCTGTCTTGGAATTCTCCCGTCTGAATGTGACGGCCATTGATTTGCTCACCGGAACCAGCCGGACGGTTTTCGCTCAAATGGGAAGCGGGCGGAGGAATATTGACAGCCGGCGAGGGTCTTCTTCTTGCGCTACTTCTCCTTTGCGCTTGACGGTATTGTGTTTGAGTCGCGGCAAGACTGAGGTATGAGCCATCAAACAGTAGGCCGTTAGCCCGGCTAGTAGTTTCACGAACGGCTTCTTCGTTGCTTGGGACCTCGACACACAAGAAAAATAATGATTGAGTTTTGACCAACTTCTTTCAAAATAAATACTGTATTTTCCAGATTATAAGGCGCACCTTCAATGAATGATGTATTTTTTAAAAGTTTTCCATACAGTAGGCACAGCACATTATAAGGCGCTACAGTAGAGGCTGGGGTTATGTGATGGAATCCTAAACCACGCTAAACGGAATGTCAACAAAACAGTCAGATTCTGCCATAATTATCCTTTTTTGATGACAAGCAGGAAAATAGAAATTGCAGAATAGTATAATGTGTGGTATTTTCTCAATTTTTTATGAGCTCAAAAATATTCCAGGGTTTTATCAAGTTTAGCACAATACAATAATAAATATAATTTTGAGAGATTAACAAACTTCCTTTTTTAAAACATCCCTGAGAGGTTTTCATGGAATATTTTGGCCTTAAAATTTTCAGAAATAAACGAATGTTCTATCTTTTGAGACACTAATTACAAAAACAACAAAGAATGGCAATTTTTTTCATTTTTAAAATTAAAACAAAATTGAGAAAAAATTCCACCATGTAAAGTAATTCGAAAAGATTATTGAAATGAAATGCCATTTTATACATCATATTTTCCAGTGTGTAAGCGCACCAGAGTACAAGGCGTACTACCAATGAATGGTGTATGTTCAAACTTTTTCCAGAAATAAAGGGCACCGGAGAATAAGGCGCATCTTCAACGAAAGAAAAATGTTTTTCAAATATATAAATGTAAAAAAGTTTTCCAAATATAAGGCACACCACATTATAAGGCGCTACATTAGAGGGTGTTGTGCGTAACTTCTTCTACAGAATCAGAAAACCTTTATTTGTCCCACAATGGTAGTTACGAGACCTGTTGTGGCTCATTTTGACATCACATTTAAGGTCATCTTTTGAAGAAAATTAACGCTTTTGGGTGCACCTTACACATCAGAAATTACTGTAAATAAATGCGTGCGGTGTTCATGAACCCTTCACTCAATTTGCGCACAACTACAGGTAAATAATTACAACGGCATGAGGTGCACATTTACACTTAGCGTATCCCGTTTAGGCCAGATAGAGGCGGCAAGATTAAGAGGCCAATTTTCTACCGAGCATTAATGGGCAGGTGAACCAAGGTCGGGCACATTATGAGATAAACACAAGAAGGAAAAGCCCGTCTTCTAGTTGACTATGGGATTGGGGGGGATGCGGTGGGGGGGTGACTCATTTGCTCAGGGTCAGGGAGCAGGCAAACACCCATTATTCAGAGACACAGTGGGACAATGGGGTTGGCCATGTCATCTCTTCTATCTCCAGATGCTTAGGCTGAAGAGCGTCTTCCTTTCTCAAGTGTGACCTTGAGTACTTTTTACTGTGGTGTAATCATATCGAACCAGGGGTGGTGGTGGTGGGGGGGGGTGTCTACAGTCAATTGATATGTGTTATTTTGGAGCATGGCCATAAACGAGCTGTTGCGCAAGGTCTCACTGTTGCCGTTTGGCGGTACCACACCTGATAGTGAGCTTGCGCCTGGCTAAGTTCAGCGATGGACTGGTTGATCTTGGTTTGTTGCTGAGTCAGGTATTGTTGGTAGAGCCCAAGAAGCTCCTGACACTCTTTGTACTGCCGCTGGAGGCCTGGAAGACGTGCAGTTAAGGGAAAGACATACAGTAGTTTGATCAAATATAACCTTGTGTGTCCCCTGGGTGGGATGAGACTTTAAGATTAGCCACATTGTAGATACGGTTTCCTCTCTGTAGCTGTTATGAATTTGGGGAGGCCGTTATTATTATTCGGGAATTGAAAAGTGTAACGTGGAGCGCCATTAGAGAATTTGTTCGGGTTTTGGCTTTTGTTGATTGCGATAAAGCGCTGGTAAGACCTCTGGTAATATTTTCCCTTCCACGAGGGGGCAGCATTTTCCTTTTGTCCATGTTAGCACTTTGTTACAAGTTCAGCTGTTGTTCAAACACTATATAATTTAATATGTATGTATTGCACTGTATGTTGGACAGCCACCCCCATTTCAAGCTCAGACAAGTCCAGACCCATATAACTTAGGAAGTAACTCTTTTTTTTCTGATGAAAGAAGAGAGTTTCTTACGCTGCATTGAAGGCTCGTGTAGTCCTAAAACTAAATATTCTGTGTGTCTTGCAATTTGAGTGAAAATGACAAAAACCCTGACACTGGAGTGGCCACATTTTTTGCAAGTCGTCTGGCAGTGAATGAGTTAATGAAAAACTAGTTTTCAAATTTGAAGTCAAAAATAATAACTGTAATTGTGCTTTACATGGGACAATTTGAAATTTTGTTTCGGACTTTAGCCACCATAATGAAATTTCACAAGTTTGATTTGTTGCCGCGGGCCGAATAAAATGATGTGACGGGCCAGATTTGGCCCCCGGGCCTTCCTTTTGACACGTAAGCTATAGTGTTGAAAACTAACATTGGTTTTTGTCAAATTCCCCCAAAAAACTCACACTACAGTTCCATACTTGACCAGAAAAGTACACAAAAAAACATTTATTCAAAAAAGGGGCCAGAAAATCAAAGTTTGTGTCCTACCACAAAATTCTCACCATCTGGTTCAAACCATGCCGCGCTAAGCTGAGCTGCGGGCTGCGCCATAGCCGGCTCATCGCCAGACAGAGACTTGGCAGATAGGCCAAAACTAATCTGGAGCGGAACTACTGCTTCGCCCCAGGAGCCCACTAATGACAGTAGTGGCATCGCACCACACCGGCACATACAAAGATAATGAGTGTGAGACACACAGACAAACTCATACATATTCAATCATCGACCTGTGTCTTATTCTGACTTTCTAGGACACGTGCAAAAAACACACCGAAGCATGAGAGCGCAATTTCCACAGCTACACTCACGCTGTCATGCGAGCGCCACAATAAAAGCAAGTCGGGAAGACACACACACACACACACACACACACTCCCACCCAAGCTGACCATAAAGTGTGTTTCCTCCAGGCCATATATTTTTATGATGGTGGCCCTGCTACCCCAACTGATGAGTTTCTCAGCATCCGTTTAAAAAAAAAAAAAAGGGACTAGATATTAAGAGGAAATCAAAGTTCAAAGTAGAGTCGTATTGAAGAAATAGTTGGCGCAAGCACTCCATAAGGAAACACTTTGCTTGTTCGAGGACTTCAATCAGGCTGAGGAAATGAAAAACCGAAGCAGAGGAAAAGAGCGGGTGGGCAACTTTGAATTGAGGACCAGACACAAGACAAATGCGAGGCAGCAGCTTCCATAAACATTGAGAAATGTGAGGAAAGGCGGTTGATTGAAGTCTCTATTCTAAGATGCCAAAGACTACTCGCAGACCCCCCCCGCACTGATAGTGTCTTTGGAAGTCTTGCCGGATGAAAGGACATCACAAGGACATCACATCATGTAAACCATTGCTGGGAGGTCTATTTATGCAGCATGAATAAGGAAGGGTCTTGCCGGGGAGATACTGATTATGCATCGACGGCTCCACGCTCGCCGCGGGCCGACATGGAGTGCAAAAAAACGCATGCTGTTCGCATGTCAACGCTTGAGAATGAAAGAGAATTTGCTGTGATTTCTTACACTTGTCGACAAATTGATGGCCGTGACATAAATGCACAATACAGTACGAAGCGGGTTGAATACGAATAGTTGAGGGAGAGAAAGCGCACGGCGGAATCGCATCGTTCAAGGTAATGCATGCTAATATGGTGATGGAGGGAGATACGCGGCCTCTGGACAACGAGCACTCTTGGCAATCTGATTCAAGATGAGCGATGCTAAGTAAATTCCACTTTTGTGCCAGATGCTAAAAAAAACTTGTGTTATGGACGCAACGTGAGACGTCGGTTGTCCTTTAAAGCTAAACGGCCCAACATTTCTTCCACCCTGTCAACCCTGAACCTTGGTTAGATAAGATAAGCTAATGCGTCATGGAATTAGATTTGACAAGCCTCTCATTCAGCATGTTTGCCTTTGGTGTCTCCTTAGCCTTTCTGCAAAGTGCCAGAACCGTATCCCCGAGAAGTGCGTTCATGACTTTTGCCCGCACCTTTATAAGACGACATTATCCTCACCCTTCCGCCCGCCGGGCTGCTGGGAACCTAACATTTTTTTTCTCTCTCTCAAATACCTTTTAATAGAGTTTGGAACTTTGGTGTAAATGCCAAGTGTGCAAGCCTGAGCACATTTAATTGAGCCGTGCCATCCTGATTTAATGCACTTCCATTTCCAATCATACAATTTACCGGCAGGGTCAATTACTCTTCATATTTTGCAGCAATTTAGCCTCAACTGTGTGTGAACCCGAATGGAATTTTAAGGAAGACGGTGGAGCGTATTAAAAACATGAACATAAACGTCGTTAGCCTCAAATTAGTGAATAAAGAACATTGCACTTTTTGCGGGGGAGGAGAGGAGATGACAACCAATGTGCAAAGTAAAGGTTACCAAAACATATTGAAAAGATACAACAGTCTTCTTAGTAAATACCAAACTTAATAGATGCTTTCGAGTTTGGGCCATTGCTCCAACCGTGAAATTGATTTTGTGCGCAAAAGCAAATAAGCTGCAAGCGTTTACAAAAGACAACTGTGGCAGGCGTAAAAAAAAAAAAATGAAATGAATCTCCCTATTTCTCTGCCTAGGAATTGAAGTTTTGCACAGGGTTGTACAACACCATAGCCAAGACAACAGTGCCCCCTGTTGACTAGCTCCGGCAAAGTCATGCGTCGCACAGAATGACTGCGGACAGACGCATAATTAGATGCACGAGCACAGTCCCATAAGACAATGAGTCAAACGTTAAAGGACAACCGACGTCTCCGGACAAGTTGTGTCCATAATTTGTAAAATGGCTTCAAATGACTTCTACTGAGTGTATTTTACAAAGATTCCACCACATATAGCTATATTTTACGTTTTAAGACTCACGCTGAATATTCCGGAAGTCTTGTTTTTGAGTTGGTGATGAGTCCTCACGTCACGTCACTGAAGGAACGCCCCTGACCAAAAAAAGGACCCATTGTAGCAGTCCTTCCATCACGTCAATGTATTTGGCTGTACTTGGCTGGTCTGAAAACTTTGTGTAGCACCAAAAAAGAGGCAGAAGAGGGCGACAAAGCTCCATGTAAGGAATTAATCAGCCTGTGGAAACGGGCTGATTAATTCCTTACAGGAGCTTTGTCGCCATTTTTTGCCTCTTTTTGTGCTACATTTACTGCCCCCAGATACCTCAAAATGGCATGGAATAAACTCTTTAATCGATTGCAATCATGTATGCTTTCCTCTTCAGAACTATTTGAATCATATTCATAACTGGATGTGTAACAAGAAAGCATTTTCTCCAAATCTGAAGCCATTGTTTTGATTCTCCAGCAAGACAAGACGTCTTGGTGTGTCATTTTTATTAGTGTTTTGCATTTGAATAAAAATATCATACTGCGTGTTTTGGGTATTTTAGATGCTATAAAACGTTTTTCTGACGTCACGAAACAAAAAAGTGACGTTGGTTGTCCTTTAAAGTATTGGGGGTCGTGGGCAAATGATAAATTAAGTACTTAATTAATTAAGAAACACATGACACACACACACACACACACACACACACACACACACACAGAAATAAATAACTAAATAACTACATAACTAAATGACTAAATAACTTAAAAAAAAAATCTGTTTAATTGCAGTCCCAATTGAAGGCTACAGTCGAACTAAAAAACAAAGAACATGAAATTACAAATGTTAAAAAGTTGCTTCAATGAATGCATTTGATGCCATCTGTGATTTATTTTGGCAAAGGAAGATGTGGAGTATTCAGACTTACGACTGGTATTTTGTCAATGATATCAGAAAGGATACTTTCTCTTTCATTTGCTATCAGCAAGTTTTGTTGCTCGAGTTGTTGGATTTTGCTTTCAAAATGATCGTGTTCATCTTTAAGGCGCTTTACCGACTCTTCCTTCTCCTCACTCACCCTAAGAGGAAGAAAAAAACAAAAACAGGAGATAATACCGTTTTCAATATTTAATTGAAATGGGAGTATTTTACTATTTAAAGGACAACCGACACCACTTTTTTGTTTCCTAACTGACATCAGAAAAACGTTTTATAGCATCTAAAATAGCCAAAACACACAGGCTGATATTTTTAGTCAAATGCAAAACACCAATAAAATGACTTCAAATTGAACCCGGAAGTGGCCAGTTTCAAGAGGTCCCGCCCCCTTGTTCGTGATGTCACCCCAAGACGTCTTGCCTTGCTCGAGTATCAAAACAATGGCTTCAGATTCGGAGAACATGATTTCTTGTTACTCATCCAGTTGTGAATATGATTCAAATAGTTCTGAATAGGAAAGCATACGTTTGCAATCGATTAAATAATTTATTCAGGTCATTTTGAGGCATCTGGGGGGAAATGTAGCACCCAAAAAAAGGCAAAAGATGGCGACAAAGCTCCGTGGAAACCGGCTGATTTGTTTCCTAGGAATTTTTCTCAGCGAATATCAAACAAATAGTTGCTTGGTGCAACACACAACGATTCACCATCGCGTTATTTATGTGTTTTCCTTCTAATTTCCACATCAACACGGATCAACACAAAGTTTTCAGACCAAACAAAGTACCGAAAAATGCATTGACGTCATGAAAGGACTGCTATAGTGTGTCCTTTCTCGGTCAGGGGCGTTCCTTCCGTGACGTGACGTGAGGACTCGTCACCAACTCAAAACAAGACTTCCGGAATATTCAGTGCGAGTTTTAAAACGCAAAATATAGCTATGTGTGGTGGAATCTTATTAAAATACGCCCAGTAGAAGTCATTTGAAGTGATTTTACAAATTATGGACTCAACTTGTTCGGAGACGTCGGTTGTCCTTTAAAGGATTAATTAGCTTTTGTAAGAAAGAAAAGGGCGTGATGGATATTATTGAAATGGTCATATGACTTAAACACACAGCACGATCAGTCAAATATAGCAAACTACCTGGCAAGCTCTTCAATGAGGTTGGCAATGCGTCGTTTGTCCTCAGCACAGAGGTCTTTTAAGCCCACTTGGCTCTGTGCACTGCTACTTCCAAATATGATCTGGAAAACATGGGTCACTTTCACATTCGGTTCATCCATACAAATAGGACAAAAATACTGTCATGACAAAAGCCTTACTTGTGAAACAGGGGGTATCGGACCTAGCGTTGGAACAAGGGTGGCCTCAGTGGTTACTGGTGTATTTTCTTGAATGTCTGAGCTACATTGATCATTTTGTCCATAAGTTTGAGTTGACGTTCTTGTAGGCAGAGGTGCGTCGATCTTGCTGGCGTGTGAAGTGTGTTGGGCTCGCATCTTGGCGTTTTCTTTTACTGAGGTACTTCTCCCCCTTAGTTTACAAGGCACCACTTTGTCTACTCCTGCGATTGGTGACAAAAACATCATGTCATTTCATCTCATAGTAATATTTATAATTTAAAAAACAGTAATACTACCAACTTCAACATAGACTCACGAGTAAAGTATTGTATATTTCAATCAACACAAGATACTAATTTCAAAAACACTACAGTGCTTAGTTTTAAACGACAAATGATCGCCATGGCATGCTTATTATTCTAATGTTGTGTTTTGCAGGAGTGTAAAACGGAACTGAATTATAAGGAGAAGTGCTTCTTATATTTTACTTCTTTATTTTAGAAAAAAGAAAGCATAAATGACACCCATACCATATTCTAAACATAACGAACGCAGTCCTCTCTTTCGGTGGTTTGTTTGTTTCTTCTTTTGATACTTGACTGCTAAATAAGAAGTGGGTTGCTGTATTGTAAAACACACTTCGTCGTGGGAAAATATTGGATAAGACCTAACGTACTGACAAGCAAATAAATGAAGAAATCAGCCTACCACACTTCGTCCAAAACATTTCGGATTTTCTATTCCTTCTTTCAGCTGCCGCCATGTTGAAACAACCGCCACAAGTGACAAGGAACTAAACTCTGCAAAAGAAAATGTAGCCCCGCCTCTCAGTGAAATTGCAAGATCTGATTGGCCTGTTTGCATGAAGACGACTTTCTATTGGCTTACGTGTATAAAGATTTATTTTTTATTTTTATTTTTTTCCCCCAAAAGCGAACACGGCTCATGGAGACTGCACGCCGATCCGATGATATTAATTTAAAATATTTTTTACATAATGAACAAATGTCGTAATCAACCTTTAGTGTAAGTGTGCAAATCAAGTGACATCGCTAGGCGGCAGTAATGTCAGCATCAAAACCCGCACGAAGAAGAAGAAGCACTGTTGCCACCGGCTGGATGACGTCCACGGTAACGGACTGAGTCCCAACCCAAATGGGGTGCTCTTCCATGGACAAATGAAAATCGAATTTAATCGTAAATAAAATGGATGTGACAAAAGATAGAGTGGCGTTTAAATGTGTGGCCGAAAGACTGACGCTCGGCATTACGCGCATCCTTGGTGAGTATTTTGATGCGGCGTCGGAGCTATAGCAACATATACTTTAGAAAGCAAGGATTTTAACGTGCAAACTGCAGCACTAACTCCACGCAAATTTCTGAATCGTGTCTTTTTTTCACCCAGAGAGCATGCCTGGTATTGCCGATGTGAAGCTTGTAGAGAGACAGCCTGCAGAAAAAAGGAATCTGCTGTCATGGGAACAGGTGAAGGAACCCCATTGCAAACATCGCAATTATTCATAATCAAATGGCACATAAATAACAAAACATCTGTTTCCTCCCCTCCCCAGAAAAACAATTGTATTTTGCCAGAGGACCTGCGAGATTTTTATCTGACAACAGATGGCTTTACACTTACTTGGAACGTCAAACTAGACAGCAAGTGAACCGATGTTTTAATATTCTAATAGAGTTCTCCAACTGTGCCAGGAAGCGACCAGATTTGACTTCAATGAAAACCAGATTTACACATTGAGTCTGGACATTTCTAGTGTTGTCATAAAAGTATCAGTAAAGATTGGGAAACACTGTAAACATAATTTTACGTCTCCTGAATTAACATTATGGTTTACAATGAAAACCATACCTTACAATGAAAAATATTTCCAATATTTTTTGTGTCCCCTTCAGAGGAATGCGTCCCATTGGGATGCATGACTATTAACAGTGTGGGAAGGTTGCAGCCCCTTCTTCAGCCAAGAGCAGTTTTCTCTCTGCCAAATGCACCCTCACTGTCCGACATAGACTGCGAGGAGAACGCCGCTGAATGTGGTAGATCATCGGTCGAATTGCGCACTCACTTGCAGCAAGGCAACAATGTTGAATTCATCCAAATAAATAAGACAAATTGATCATTGTCATCCGGCAGGATTGCCAAACGCTTCCACCCCCCCACATTTTGATTCTCGGAGTCGCATCTTTGAGTTGGATTCATGCGGTGGGAATGGCAAGGTGTGCTTGGCATACAAAAACTCCACCCCAGGTGCGCTTGGAGTTTCTTTTGTTAAAAAAAAAAAAAAAAAAATAGTCGGGCTCTCACCAATGCACTTTATTTTTTTTACAGGTGTGGTAGCCCAGCAGAGTGAAATGTGGTTCTTGGACCGCTCGCTTTGCTGGCATTTCTTAACCGCAACCTTCTCATCTTACTACCGCCTCATGATCACTCATTTTGGGCTTCCTGAGTGGCAGTATTCTTTTACTCCTTATGGCCCCAGTCCGCAAGCTAAGGTAGCAAAATATAATTCTTCTCGAAATACTTTCTGTAAATGATCCATCTTAGTCAAGTCATTATGATTAATGGAGGTAAACTTCATGATTGTTGATTAAAACTCTAAGACACAACATCAAAAGTTAAGAACACACACACACACACACCTTTGTTTTTGTTGCATCAAGTCTGTAAGACACGTTCCCTTTTCAGCAGTGGGCATCGCTGTACCAGCCGTTGACCTTCACAAGTGAGCTCAGCCTGAACCCTTCGGCTGGAGACGTCCACTTCAACAAATTAGATCCCACAAAGGCGTTTAAAGCCAAAACTAAGGTGCCCACTCCAAAAAAGAAGCCATCCACGCCGTGCTGCCTAGCCAGCGCTAACAAAAGCCCCGGCAGCGGAAGACCTGCCGTTGCCAAACGATGAACCAACGTCGGTTCTCGGATGAGATTACAACCGCTTCGATTTTCAGCATTTTCAGGCAGTTTTGAAGAACAAAATGGTTGGACCGAGGCCCTGTCACAGTTTCATTTAAGTCAGGGGTGTCAAAGTCATTTGTTGCCGCGGGCCACATTGTAGTTATGGTTTCCTCTCGAGGGCCGTTATGAATTTGGGGAAGCCATTTAAATCCCTCCAAATATTACATATAGTGCACACGGCAAATTAATCAATAACTCGTTTTCAAATCTGAAGTCAAGAATAATGACTTTTATTGTGGTTGACATCCAAAAATATCAAATTTTAGCTCAGATTTTAGCAATCATCATGGAATTTAACAAGTTTGATTAGCTTTCGCGGGCCGAAAAAAAATGATGTGGCGGGCCGGATTTGGCCCGCGGGCTTTGACTTTGACACCTGTGATTTAAGTCAATCATGAGAGACCCAAGGGTATCGCTGGATTGCATTTGTTTTTTTGCACATTTGTATTTACAAATCTTGACATTTTAATTCCATTTTGACTGTCAATGGACAATCCAAGGCAGCTGCTATTCTTTGAATGACGTGATGAACGCCGTGAACCTCACAGCGTCAGATTTTCAGTATTTCAGACGCAAATGTACCCACGGTTGTTCGTACAATACACTGCTTAGGCAACATGGCTTAGTTATGCTGATGAGGTGATACTAGGGCAAAATGGGCAATCAGACCAGTCGTCAGTCAGGACAATAGAAGCAATCAGTGGAGCCGCAGGGATTAGTCCTCTGCTCCCCCCAACCTGAGAGCAGGGACTTATCATAGCAGAGTCCGGCAGAGAGGCGACATCTGGACATTAGGGATATATATGGGGACGAAACTACCAGTAAGACTTTAGTTTGCTGACGAAGCTTCTTGGATAAGAAGCGAAACGTCCGACACCTTCAAATTTGTACAGATGACGGCTGAAGAAACCTTTTCATCGTACCCACGGTTGATAAATCCGTCGAAATAGTTATGTCCTCCTTCCTTAAATAAATACTTGCCCCAAGGATTCGCATTGGAAGATATGTCATGATTCGCTCGGATGTGTAATGCCCCCCGAGAATGCGTCTGCATAAGTCTAATAAGATTTCAAGCTGTTCCAGCATCAAGGTCATGTTTTCAACTTTTTGCCCTGCTGATTGCCTGAATGAAAAATAGATGAGTACTTATTTCCCCGCGTCATATTCAAGTTATAACCGTAGTCTCTGAGGTCGGATTGGAATACAGTCAGTGTTAAACAAGCAGTGAGATCCAAAGTTACACCAGATGCTTTTGCATCAAAAATACAAATTGTAACAGAGTCACCACGATACATACACAAAGGTCCGACGCCTGCCGCCTTCTTTGCGGATCGTCCAATCGGAACAACCTTGGAATGTGTCAACTACAGCTTGCCATGTTCCATGCACCTCCACAGCTTGGGTAGCGTTCACACACGCAATTCAACGTCGCTGTTTTTTGCCGTCTCCTGTGAGGTTTCAATCAGTCCGGCATAATTTTCTGAGCGTGGGGGGTGGTGAAGTTCCACCGAGAGCTTGTAGACACCCGCACCTAGGACACCTCCGATCATCGGGGCAATAATGGGCACCCACCACCAACCGTTTCCAGCCCTGCGCACATCAAGACACTTAAAATAAGGAAAGCTCAAATAGCAAATCGTACCATCTCAATTCGAGCCGTCAATGACAGCAATGTAGTGTCCCAGAAAAAGCACAAGATGGCGCCAAAGCTCCGTTGGAAATGGGCTGATTTGTCTGCTGGGAATTTGTGTCAGCGAATATCAAATAGTAGTCTTGGTGCACACACAACAAAGTACCGCAAAATGCATTGTGTGTCGCTTTCTCGGTCAGGGGCGTTCCTTCAGTGACGTCACGTAGGGGATCGTCATCAACTCGAAAACAAGACTTAGGGAATATTCCGCGCGAGTCTTAAAACGTAAAATATCGCTATATGCGGTGGAATCTTTTGTAAAATACGCTCAGTAGAAGTCATTTGAAGTGATTTTACAAATTACGGACACAACTTGTCCGGAGGCGTCGGTTATCCTTTAAAAGTAACTGTGAACAAACACACATTATTGTTATTTGAGGAGTTTCCTCCCTACCTGAACACGTCGAGCCCCCAACCGGCAACGGCCGTGAAGAGCCTCGGTCCGATGTCTCTGGTGGGGTTGATTGCGTAACCGCTGTTGCTACCCAGAGAAATGCCAATTAAGAGCACAAGGAGACCCACGAGAGTTGAGTCGCTGCCTGCTTGAGCTGGTTTGTTTTTCTGGTCGGACAAAGCCATCAGACACAGTAGGAGCATCGCTGTACCAAATACCTGCCAACGCAACAACACAAGAAAGGTCATGAGAATGCCTGTGGATCACTCCGGGGGGGGGGGGAAGTTCAACAATGTATATCTTTTTTTTCTGTCAAGGGCGTCTCATAAATCCGGTTATGCGCACTGTACTTGGTCAATGAATCCGCCCAATAAGGAGAGGTACGGGGCCGGATAGGTGGCAAAGATACCAGCGGTCGCCTTGACACCTGTGGCAGTTAGATTCCCTCCACAATAGTCATGTATTGCCTCTGCAAACATAAAATATGCAATCATTTACCGATATGTCATGTGGTAGGTAAAACTTTGACTCAGTATCGATTTAAAGGACAACCGACATCACTTTTTTGTTTCCTAACTGACATCAGAAAAACGTTTTGTAGCATCTAAAATACCCAAAACACGCAGTGTGATATTTTTAGTTAATTTTATTTTAGATGCTATAAAACGTTTTTCTGATGTCAGTTAGGAAACAAAAAAGTGATGTCGGTTGTCTTTTAAAGTGTGCTGAAACTGCAAAAAATTGAAACCGGAAGTGGCCAGTTTCAAAAGGTTCCGCCCTCTTGTTCGTGGCGTCACCCCAAGACGTCTTGCCTTGCTGGAGAATCAAAACAATGGCTTCACATTCAGAAAATATGCTTTCTCTCTACTCATCCAGTTATGAATATGATTCAAATAGTTCTGAAGAGGAAAGCATACATGTTTGCAATCGATTAAAAAATTTATTCTGGTTATTTTGAGGCATCTGGAGAGAAATGTAGTGACAAACTCTTTAGTACTCACAGTACACAAAATAAAGGCAGAACATGGCGACAAAGCTCCTTGGAAATTGTCTCCTGGGAAGTTTTGTCAGCGAATATCAAATACACTGTAGAAGTCTTGGCGCAACACACAACGATTCACCATCGCGTTATTTATGTGTTTCGCCATCAACACGAAGTTTTCAGACCAAGCAAAGTACCGCAAAATGCATTGACGCCATGAAAGGACTGCTACAATGTGTCCTTTCTCGGTCAGGGGCGTTCCTTCCGTGACGTGACGACTCGTCACCAACTCAAAAACAAAACTTCCGGAACATTCAGTGCGAGTCTTAAAAAGTAAAATATAGCTACATGCGGTGGAGTCTTTGTAAAATACGCTCAGTAGAAGTCATTTGAAGTCATTTTACAAATTATGGACACAACTTGTCCGGAGACGTCGGTTGTCCTTTAAATTTTTCGTGTATTGTGTCCTCACCGTAATACACAGCATAAACTGACCCCGCGGCTAAAAAGGACCCCAGCAGCTGTGCCAAAAAGTAAAGCGGGAGCATCTTCCATGCAAGGCGTCCGTACACGCACATGGCGAAAGACACCGCCGCGTTCATGTGAGCACCTGGCGGAGAGCGACGGAGGACATTTTGGTACAGATTACGTTTATCTTTATGACGCTAGAATGGGTCCCGCTTTAATACCTGAAACTTTGCCTCCGACATGACACCCGAGCGCAACACCCAGCCCGAAGCCAAGATTGATGCTTATGTAATGTCCAAATGCTCCTTGCCCAGTTACGACCTGCGCCACGGAGCCCAAACCAAACACCTGCGCACAGAAACAAGGAGTTGACCTCGAAACACATCATGGGGGATGATTACGGACAGACAAAATATCCGATGGAAAAAGACAAGCTGGATGTGTAAGCAGGAAAAAGTCATGAATTATTTAATCCTTTCGGGGATGGCGGGTACTGGAGTGGATAGCTTATCATGCTAGCAGGCTAATGGGTGTATAAAAATGCTCATTTGAAGGGGGTGGATAATGAAGATGAAGCAGTTCGGAAAATAAATAATGATGATGATGCTAATAATAATAATAATAATAATAATAATAATAATAATAATAATAATAATAATAATAATGATAATTCAAATTATAATACTAATCAGAATCAGAAAACCTTTATTCGTCCCACAATGGGGAAATTTGCAGTCCACAGCAGCAATTTGAAAAGGGATAGGGGGGGGTTGAAAGGATAGAAAAACAAGATATTCTAAGCAGAGTAAAATAAAAATATCAACTGTATACTGTAAATGTGCAAAACCGTTTCATAAAAAAACTGTACATATTGATATATGTAACTGTTTGTAGCTAATTATTATTACAGTGGGGCCTTGGCTTACAAACTTAAATGGTTACCAGACAGAGTGTGTAAGGCGAAAAGTGTGTATCTCAAAAATTAATTTCCCATAGAAAACCATTAAAATGAGAATAATCCGTTCCCAGGTCTCCATAAAATATAATTTTCAACTAAATAAGCCTTAAAACTACACACAACATACCTTATTCTATGTATAATAAATGTGCTATTGTATTGTAATGAAAGAAATACACTATTATTATAGCGTTAGTAGTAGTAATAAAATAATGATGATGACAATAATAATAATAATAATAATAATAATAATAATAATAATAATAATAATAATAATAATTGTCCCGTTGGTGAGTCACATTTGAAACAGTCCCAAAAAGACAGTTTGGTTACATATCAACTAAAAACTCTGAAGCCAAGTCCGACAAATTGACTGGAACCAGCGGAAAAGTCCAACACTGAGCTATAGCTATTCATTCAAGGAACAGGGATGTGTAGTCCCGCTTCCACAAATCGTGCTCGAGTTAAAAAGTAAACAGTGTGAAAGTGCACATTTGGAGTACCGTCCGCGCAAAAAGTTTAGGAAATAGACTGTCGTTGTTCCAGCTGGGCTTCACGGTGCGCCTCTTCCAGTTCTAAATATGGAATCGATTACAGCGACAAACAAATATGTGACTCTCGCGACCCTCTCCACGTGGCCCACTGACTGACCCTTCTTCAGGCTGACCCCACAAACGCAAACACGTGGAAATAAAACGTGTTTGACGGGGGGCAAAGAGACTTTGATTAACAACAAAGGATCATTTATGCCGATATGCAAACCCTGTCCAAACATTTCACCCTCCTCCGTATACACACAATATCGTTGCCAAATGAAGTTGTTTTCAATCACAAACTATGAAGAAATGATTCCTTACCATCATCACGTATGTGCAAAGACACTCAGCAAGTCCTACGCGAATAATTTCATTCCTTAATCGAAAAGATCGGGTTACAAGAGGCGCTTTCCCGAGAGAGAGCCCCCCATCTGCTGACTGTGCAAAGTCCTTCATTTCCTCTTCTTGGAGTTTGACCTTTTCTCTCATTTGGAATCTTTGGTTAGCACAGACGTATTTTTTTTTAACTATAAGTAGATCTTAAACCCTGAAAGGCGCTCAGTTCAGATTTAAAGTCCTAACATGCCGTCCATAAATAAGAATGGTAGTCCCTCCAACCGGCATCCCCTGTCCTCTAATCTAATTTCACGCTTCCTGGACGCTCCTCTCTCTGACTCTTGCTCTCTTCATTACATATTCCAATTGGGACCCCATTTTATAGCAGCGACAAAACCTCCCTCCCACCGGAAATGGTCAAAGCGGCACACAGACAGCTGCGTCCTCCAATCGTTTTGCTTTGTGAGACAGCGACTGCCAAACTATAATTGAATGATCTTCTAAACATTATTGGATAAGAAATAGATGAGGACGGCTCTGTGCGACTTGCTAAGTTTGTGTAACCAGCCCTGAGTCCTTGTAACTGCCACTGATTGGAACGACCAACACCTCTACAGGTGCAGGTGGGGCCGACAGCGCCACCCGTGGGTCGCCAACCAGATCGTGACAACATCTGCTTTTTATCCTCTGTTAAAAACAACAACTATGTTGCAGTTTTGTTCCATTTAATCGTTAAATCAATTTGTACTTATGGCATGTCTAGATTGTGCCGTATAGTGAAGGTATGCTAATTAAATTTGGTTGGATCGTGTGCTGCTCTTTTTTTGTCCAAAAATTACGAATTATAGTTATGATTTGTAGTTTGTTACACTACATATATCAATTTAATCAATATATCAATTTAAGAGGCCGTAGCCTCATCAATACGGTGATAGTGACAATTACAACCAAAATGAACGTTGAAAAGACGCTCCTTAGTCGAGTAAACGCACAAATCATGGTGGCGTGTCAGCCGTAAAAAAACACACGTTTGTATTGATATATTGAAGTTTTGCAGAAAAGGCAAATGTTGAAAGATAATTAAGCCAATGATGTGCATTATAAGGAAAAAAAAAGCTTGCAACGTAACCACATCGAACGTCAAAAGTTTAAACGGAACTATTACTCTAGCTTCGGTGAATCAGTAACTTCATCGGGTCACATGGTAATGACTTTGTCGATCGCGTCGACTTCCCTTGAACCGATTCACGTCGTCACGTTCAACTTGGTCCACTCTGGCAGGACCATGGACTGGTTGGATGTGGTCGCTCACCCGCTGTGGATGGTCACCACGCTGCTGCTTTGGATGGTGGTGCGCCAGCAGCGGAGAGGGACATGGGACCCACAAGCCTGCCCCACGCAACTCAAAGGGAAGACGGCGATAGTGACGGGAAGCAATTCAGGTCTGCTCATATGATGCCGTATTTTCTATCTCGTTGAATTACTCCACACAAACGTTTTAGCTATGTGCAAATATTTGGCGTGTCACCCCAGTGAATAAAAGTTGACAACACTGTTAAAAAAACGTTTAATTGTCAAATCCAAAATTGGTGATACATTAGTGATTCAGATAAGTTGTGTCCATAATTTGTAAAATCACTTCAAATGACTTCTACTGAGTGTATTTTACAAAGATTCCAACGCATATAGCTATATTTTACATTTTAAGACTCGCGCTGAATATTCAGGAAGTCTTTATTTCGAGTTGGTGACGATTCCTGACGTTACGTCACGGAAGGAACGCCCCTGACCGAGAAAGGACACACAATGCATTTTACGGTACTTTGTTTGGTCTGAAAACTTCGCGTTGATCCGTGTCAATGGCAAAATTAGAAGGAAAACACATAAATAACGACAACTATTTGATATTCCAGGACAACTATTTGATATTCGCTGACACAAATTCCCATGAAACAAATCAGCCCATTTCCACGGAGCTTTGTCGCCATCTTCTGCATTTTTTGGGGGCTACATTTCTGTCCAGACGCCGAATAAATTCTTTAATCGATTGCAAACATGTATGCTTTCATCTTCAGAACTATTTGAATCATATTCATAAGTGGATGAGTAACAAGAAAGCATCTTCTCCCAATCTGAAGCCATTGTTTTGATTCTCCAGCAAGGCAAGACGTCTTGGCGTGACGTCACGAACAAGGGGGCGGGACCTTCTGAAACTGGCCACTTCCGGGTTGAATTTGAAGTAGTTTTTGGATACTTTAAGTCATTTTTATTGGTGTTTTTTTATTTGACTAAAAATATCAACCTGCGTGTTTTAGGTATTTTAGATGCTATAAAACGTTTTTCTGATGTCAGTTTGGAAACAAAACAAATGGTGTCGGTTGTCCTTTAAAGTTAGCATTGACGCAGTCATTCAAATACGGTCGACAAATTCAGTGTTTGACCCTTTGGAAATAATCACTTGCTGATTGAACTGCGCAGTTGTTTTTTTCTTTCTCTCTCTTCCCCCCGCTGCTTGCGTTTAGGGATCGGAAAGTTCATCGCCATGGACTTTGCTCGCCGGGGTGCTCGGGTCATTCTGGCTTGTCGAAGTGTGTCCCGTGGCGCAGCGGCTGCTCAAGAAATCCGAGCGAGAACGGGAAACTCTGACGTGCATGTGCGTCACGTGGATCTTTCTTCTCTGGATTCCGTCAGAGAATTTACAGAGAAGATTCTGGAGGAGGAACATGGCCTTCACATTCTCGTCAACAATGCTGCGGTATCAGGTGCGAAATGTCACCTCTCAACTTCGGATTGTAGTTTTATGGTAACGGTGTCAAAGTCAAGGCCCGGGGGCCAGATCTGGCCCCGCATCTCATTTTATTCGGCCCGCGAAAGCAAATCAAAGCATGTCAAGTGCCATGTTGCTTTCTAAAGTTCGAACCAAAATTTCAAATTGTCCCATGTCAGCCACAATAATAGTTATTACTTGTTTTATTTGTTGTATTGTTGCTTGTTTTTATTCAGTGTTTACATTGTGGAAGCATGAAAAAATGGTTTCGTCCCCATCTAATGTTCATCTTTTTTTCCATTAGGTTTACCGCGGGAGATTACCAAAGATGGCTTTGATGTTTCTTTTGCGACCAATCATTTAGGGCCTTTCCTTCTCACCAACCAGCTTCTTGGTAGGATCCTTTCAATGCTTGTGTCAAGAGTTTTGGGAGACAACTTGTCAATGTGAATATTGCATAAGGATTTCAAGTGTTTGTGTTTGGGAGCCTTTTATTGAGTATATCTTCATCTTTATTAAATTCATAGAGTTGCTTGTTCTGTAGCCACAAGGGGGACACAAGCCAGTGTCTTATTGTGCCGGTCCCAAGCCCGGATAAATACGGAGGGTTGTGTCAGGAAGGGCATCCGACGTAAAAGCTTGGCCAAAACAAACATGCCAATCAAACCTCTTAAGATGGAGGACACGGATTCGCTGTTCCTTGAAGGGAAAAGCCGAAAGGAAAAGAAGAAGTAGTCTTAGAGTGGAGAAATGCACATTTTCACAGCAGCAAAGTTTTGGGAGGAAGATAAAAGCAAAGAAAGAAGTAGAAAAACAAAATACTGCTGGAAATGCGGCCATTCTCACGACGCCATCTTGAAGTCAACAGAATAAAAAAAGAACAACAAATATGACAACACAAAGAAACAGTCATTCAAACTTCAGCACTTTCTGCACCCTTTTCGTTATATTAAGCAGTTCTAGATGAAACAGGAGAGGATCAAAGCGTCATTTACACCAGTGGATCAGGGGCGTCATTGTGGAATGCTACCTAGCTATTACCTATCTATCGATCTCACTATCTATCTATCTATTACCTGGGTATCTAGCTAGCTAGCTATTAACTAGCTATTAGCTAGCTATCTATTAACTAGCTGTTAGCTAGCTTTGTATCGATTTGAGTTATTCCAGGTTGAGTGAACGCTGGCGCGTGTGGCTGCCTCTGCTCACCCACAGAAAAACTTATCCAGTGGCTGTAAAGTGACCTTGAGAGTTGCGAAAGGGACTTAGAAATCAAATGTATGATGATGATGATGATGGAATGTGCACGTCCACTACAAGCTAAATGTTGAAAGCAAACATGAAGGATTTTTTCACATCTCCTGTCCCACGTAAATCCGCTTCAATTCCAAGCCGCGACATTTCCACATACGCATCAGCGGATCCCACCTTTGTTTCTTTCAGACCTGATGAAAAGTTCCGCTCCAGCGCGCATTGTCACTATCAGCTCCGTCAACCACAAAAAGGCTGAAGTGGACTTTTCTCATTTTCGTGGAGAAAACATCACTTATAACCTTGACCGAGTTTACAACCACACAAAGTTGCACAACATCATCTGCACCAATGAGTTGGCCCGCAGGCTTCGAGGATCGGGTAAGGGTCAAGTGACTTTGAATTCCATTTGTACACGCTAACAATTGTTAGCGTTTTTTTTTTTGTGGATGAAGGAGTCACGGCCAACTCAGTCCATCCTGGTATTGTCATGACGGGAATGATGAGGCACTACCCCTTCAGGATTCGTTTTATCTTCTGCCTCATTGGACAGTTCTTTTTCAAGGTGAGCGAGTCGTTCACGTTACTCGTGGAGCCTCTGTGGCATTCACGTCACGCCATTTATTTTAAAGGACAACCGACATCACTTTTTTGTTTCCTAACTGACATCAGAAAATCGTTTTATAGCATCCAAAATACCCAAAACACGCAGGATGATATTTTTAGTCAAATGCAAAACACCAATAAAAAATGACGTTCCTTCAGTGACGTGACATGAGGACTCGTCACCAACTCAAAAACAAGACTTCCGGAATATTCAGCGCCAGTCTTAAAACGTAAAATATAGCTATATGCGGTGTAATCTTTGTAAAATACGCTCAGTAGAAGTCATTTGAAGCGATTTTACAAATTATGGACACTTGTCCCTAGGCGTCGGTTGTCCTTTAATGCTTCCTCACCTCCAACTGGTTCGAGTTGTTATCCGGTCGTCCTTTCCACATTTTCGCAGTCTGCAGAAGAGGGAGCAGTCAGCGCCATCTACTGCGCCGTGTCAGAGGAAGCCGAAGGCATCACCGGAAAGTATTTTGACAGCGATTGCTCCATTGTCCTCCCCGCCCCGCTAGCCCGAGATGAAGCCCTGGCAGTCAAGGACTTTGAAATCTGCGAAAGACTGACATCGAAGCTGTAAAATAATCGATAACAGATAAGGAGGTACAATTACAAGCGGATTGTCCGACTTTTTCAAACCTCGGGTTGCGTTTAAGGCACCGTTGCGAATTAGACACCCCTCACTGCCATGT
This sequence comes from Hippocampus bargibanti, assembly GCF_051943395.1. Taxonomy (NCBI): domain Eukaryota; kingdom Metazoa; phylum Chordata; class Actinopteri; order Syngnathiformes; family Syngnathidae; genus Hippocampus; species Hippocampus bargibanti. The sequence continues at coordinate 2,117,345 of NC_142745.1, read as the reverse complement.
TTATAAATCGAGAAAAGTGGGTCTATCTTGATGACATTTGTAAGTTGGCTGGGTGTTAGTTTTTTACCGCATAGCTCAACTTAACAAATGGGCAAATGGGGAGATGGTATCCTTTGAACGGAGCTTTATTTTTTTTCCTCCGTGCGCCGTAACTTCCGACTGTCGTTGAACACACCTTTCTCCGGTATCTCAAACACTTCCTGTCTTCAGCCAATCAGACAATATCACGATAAACTATATAAAATAATAATAATAATAAATGTTATTTCTATGCGTCTTTCAAAACTCTCAAGCAAAGTTTACAGTTGCGGGATAAGAACTTTTTTTTTTTCCTCTAGGTGAGCAGTGGCAGCCTGAATCGGTTGTCAGCCAATCGAGCGTAATTGTGTTGTTGTAGGATTTTTTTTTAATTTCCCTAGAGAAATTGAAGAAATGTTATTCTGGTCTTGGGGTCATCAGATCGATGACCTCTAGTTGATGACATCATCGTCAACATTGACCACTTTCTGGTGCTATTTTGTAATTGTGGCATTTGTCGCATTGATCACACATCTCGAGGGCCATGAGTCGTTCGAGACGATATGTTTTGGCAAATACAACAAATAAATAAATACATCACACAACAAATGCTCTTTTAAATTAAACAACAATTTCCCTTTATTGACCAATATGTTGAAACATGAGAAAATATAAGAGCAGTCCATCTTTTATGAATTCATACAGCCTTTTTCACTTCTGTTCTCCAGCACGCTATTTGACTGTAAAGACAAAGAATGTGACAGGATGCAATTAGGATTTTTTTTTTACTCTTCCCTGAATGTTTGTCATCATTTAAAGGACAACCGACGCCTCCGGACAATTTGTGTCCATAATTTGTAAAATCACTTGAAATGACTTCTACTGAGCGTATTTTACGAATATTCCACCACATATAGCTATATTTTACATTTTTAGACTCTCACTGAATATTCAGGAAGTCTTTTTTTCGAGTTGATGACGATCCCCTATGTGACGTCACAGAGGGAACGCCCCTGACCAAGAAAACGACACACAATGCATTTTGCGGTACTTTGTTAGACCTGAAAACTTCATGTTGATCCGTGTTGATGGCGAAATTAAAAGGAAAACACATAAATAATGCAATGGTGAATTGTTGTTTGTTGCACCAAGACAACTATTTGATATTCGCTGACACAAATTCCCAGCAGACAAATCAGCCCATTTCCAACGGAGGTTGGGCGCCATCTTCTGCATTTTCTGGGACGCTACACATCATTCCTGATGCCTCAAAATGACCCGGAAGAACTTCTTTAATCAATTGCAAACATTTATGCTTTCCTCTTCAGAACTATTTGAATCATATTCATAACTAGATGTGTAACAAGAAAGCATATTCTCCAAATCTGAAGCCATTGTTTTGATTCTCCAGCTATGCAAGACCTATGGGCGTGACGTCACGAATTGGGGGCGGGACTTTCTGAAAATGCCCAATTCGCAGCTCAATTTTTTGCAGTTTTAGCACACTTTAAGTCATTTTTATTGGTGTTTTTCATTTGACTAAAAATATCATCCTGCGTGTTTTGGGTATTTTAGATGCTATAAAACGTTTTTCTGATGTCAGTTAGGAAACAAAAAAAATGGTGTTGGTTGTCCTTTAAGGGTTGCTGGTCCACAAAGGACTAAATGTTTTTAGTCCTGATAGCAGATGAGTACCTTTCTGCCGCTCGTCCACAATTTCATGGATTAGGTCCTCAAGCACGGGAGCGACATGGTCCAGCTGTTTGGGTGAAAGACGGACGGTGATATCCACTGTTTTATCCTATACACACACACACACACACACACGCACACACACACACACACACACACACACAGAAAATTAATGGGTGTTACGGGGGTAGTGCATGTTTTAATGTGCGTGCACACGCACTGAATTTCCACCATGCTCAGCTTGAGGAAGCTGCTGGACAGCAATGTCTTCCAAGTGTCCGTCCTCCGACCGAGGCTCCATGTCCTTTCTCCCTTCTCGCTCCTGGAAAGTAGACAGCCAACCTCAACGTTTAGGAATTGTTTATGAAAGAAAAAAATAAAACATCGCAAAATGAACACGAATGGGACAAAATTTGCTTTTTCAGTTTCATTTGAATTGTGGTTGAACAGAAACTTTGAATGAGCCCAGACATAAATACATAAATACATAAATAAATAAATAAATAAATTAAAAATTGAAAAAATAAAACAAAAAATTAAAAATAAAATATAAAAAAATAAATAAAATAAAAATATATAAAATATCAAATATCAAAAATCAATAATCAAAAATCAGAAATAAAAGAGAAAAGAGGATAGATAGATAGATAGATAGATAGATAGATAGATAGATAGATAGATAGATAGATAGATAGATAACCGAATATTTTGTTGCATTGCCGTTTGAACGTATCATTTCCATATTTTTTTTTCATAAGCAAACCGCTTCAGTTTTTTTCCTATAAATTTGACAGCTGCTTTCACCAGATGTCACATTTGCGCTCCTTCCATGGGTGTTCAATAGGGTTTAGATCAGGACGCATTGAAGGTCACTTCAAAATAGTTGGATATTTTGCTATTAGCCATCTTGGGCAATTTTCTCCCCCCGCCCCCCCCATCCCTCTTTTTTTTACAATTTTGTAGAATTTAAAATGACTTCTACAGTGCCACCATGACCAATATCCCCCCCCCCAAAAAAAAAATAATAATAATCTTACTTTCATCAGCATCATTTCCTTTGGACTGAAGAAGGTGATGTGTCCTTGTGTCCTCTCAACCAGCAGCGCCATAAGGCAGGCCAGCACCATGCAGACGGCCACAGCTCCACGCATGCTCATTCTAATCTCTGCTGGACAAAGATTGATTGGCGCTTTTTCAGTCTAAGATGAGCACTTTAATATTTGCCGCCAGAATTGGGAATACATCATCTTAGTGCATTATTTTTTTTTTGAGACACGCCTGCTCTTGTAAGCATATTTAAAAGACAACTGACACCATTTTTTGTTTCCTAACTGACATCAGAAAAACATCGTATAGCATCCAAAATACCCAAAACACGCAGTATGATATTTTTAGTCAAATGCAAAACACCAATAAAAATGACTTCAAGTGTCCAAAATCTGCACACACAAAAAAATGAACTCGGAAGTGGCCAGTTTCAGAAGGTCCCGCCCCCTTGTTCGTGGTGTCACCCCAAGACATCTTACCTAACTGGAGAATCAAAACAATGGCTTCAGACTTGGAGATTATGCTTTCTTGTTACTCATCCAGTTATGAATATGATTCAAATAGTTCTGAAGAGGAAAGCATACATGTTTGCAATCGATTAAAGAATTTATTCCGTGTCATTTTCAGGCATCAGGGGTGGGAAATGTCGCACCCAAAAAAGGCAGAAAATGGCGACAAAGCTCCTGTAAGGAATTAATCAGCCCGTTTCCACAGGCTGATTAATTCCTTACACGGAGCTTTGTCGCCCTCTTCTGCCTCTTTTTGGTCCTACACGAATTTTCAGACCAAAGTACAGCAAAATGCATTGACGTGATGGAAGGACTGCTACAATGTGTCCTTTTTTCGGTCAGGGGCGTTCCTTCAGTGACGTGAGTATGAGGACTCGTCACCAACTCAAAAACACAACTTCCGGAATATTCAGCGTGAGTCTTGAAACGTAAAATATAGCTATATGCGGTGGAATCTTTATAAAATACGCTCAGTAGAAGTCATTTGAAGCCATTTTACAAATTATGGACACAACTTGTCCGGAGATGTCGGTTGTCCTTTAAGCATTTAATTTAAAGCAGGTGTGTTTGTGGCTGTCTCTGTAATGTCATAGTGACATGTCAATTTGCAAATGGTAATTGACAAATATGCCTGTGGGAGTGCATGAAAATCTCAAGACCATGATCTACTCCAGATGAGATAAATTCCTGAAGAAAGACTAGACAGAACAGATTTACGCACACAGAGCAATTTGTACATCGTGGAAATGAACAGAAGAAGAGCAAAAGACAAAATGTTACATGCTCACGAGTCCTTTGAATGTCGGTGAGATGGTCCCAGATGAGAAGAGTGTCTCTTGTCTGAATGAAAGCTTATCCTTGTACGCCTTTTATATCAAGGCGCTCCTGATGCCCCGGCTTTTTACTATCCGCCCTCATTTCCGCTTCTCAACAGGCTCCTTCACAAGCATTCTCATCTAGGCTCTTGGAAACACAGTTACCACACGTGCATCTGGCATTTTTTTAGTTGACATACCTCTGTGTGAAATGTATTTTCTACCTATTTGGGCGTAAGTGTCCCCAGAGGTCAGCCAGTCATAAATTCTCTGCTTCTAAGAATAAGACAACACAATGTGACATTTATGACCTAGCAGGTAATGTCGAGTTGCGCACATCAAGGCTCACATGCATGCGCTCCTAAGAAACCCTGGAAGGCTGCAGAAATTTCAGGATGCTTTTTCTCAATTTCACCACTTGAATGTGTTCCTGTATGGCGAGTGAAACGTTAGCAGAAAAGGTGAGTACTGTTGGACCACTCTGGTGAAATGGACGGTTAAAGATCTATCTGTCGTTGGGTCGAAGCGGTTCGAGTACATAAGTTGTTTGCAGACCTAAATAAAGATTCAACGTGACGTCCAATCTCGTACTGAATTTTCCCTTTCTTGAGCGTTAGGTACCTTCCAGTGCAATTGGGTTTATCTTCTTACATTAGTCAACACATAATGTGTTTTGTTATTTATTCAATACACCATGCGTTTTGTAATTTGTGTATTCAAAATAAAAGTGTGTCTTCATTGTGTTTATTTATTTAGACAGCAGGAGTTCAAATTATTTATTTATTTATAAATAAATTATAAATGTATTTATTTATTTATTTGTTATTTTTGTACTAGCACAGTGGCCCATAACCTGAATTTTTTTATCGAAATCTAAACCAATTGGAACATTAAAATTTGTTTGCTTGATTCTTTTTCATACGTATAATGTTTTTTCAGAAATTTATACTGTATATTATTCTCTATTTTTATGTTAAGTTATGTTTTTTATATATTTTTCTCCATAACCAACCAACCATACATGTTAATTGAGGCTCACGATTTGGTTGGGAAACTCCCGATTTTGACCACAATACGTACTCACTTTATACAGCAAGTACATTGACATAATCCAGACAATTTATTTGTAAGGTGAAACAAAAGAAAATGTAAAAAACAAAATACATTTGTATAGTTAGTGAATGTATAAATAAACAGATTCTTTACTTACAGACAGTGGCTTTTTTAGGTGTTCCGTTACCTTTGTTACAATTTTTGTGTTTTATTTACTTCTAATTTACACTTTTGTAACGCTCACGTTATTATAACAAGTACCACAAAGTCGCGAGTACGAAATTCTCCCGATTTATGATTTCTGAAACATTTTTGTACCTCCACTGAGCAGTTTTTTCGCCGAGAATACAACCACGTTGTTGTTCTTTTTAAGTCCACTAGATAGCATGAGAAACATCATGTTTCTTTCGAAGAAGAGGTTTGGACCGCCCCTCCTTTATGATTGACAGTCAACACAAACGTATCACGTTTCTTTGTTGTGTCTCGCGATGTTTTATGAGATATCGCGATATTTTAGCCATTGAAGTTGAGTTGAAACGTGAACGTGCGCTCTTTTTACTGAAGAAGAACAAGCATCGTGTTGCGCACGTCTTGTGTGCTGCCACCATTTACCGATCATGGTAGGAAAAATATTATGCATACGAATGATCACCTAGTGACAAATTTAGTCTTGTTCCTGACTGCTGATGAGCACTTACTGCTATTCATGTTGTTATGCCACAAATCGTTGTTTCCATCTTCCTTTTCCAAATCCCGTCTTGGGCCTTTTTCCTGAGCTAAGTAGTTAGCCACCCATGTGCTTATTAACACTACTGCGCTCAAAGTGCGTCACGTCTCTCCGACGTTAGATAATGAACACGTTTTTATGTTGTAGAAATGCAAACACATGCGTTTAATATATGCAGTAATTATAAAATATAGATTTGAAACCTTATGATCTTATGTTAGCCCTTTGCTGCTTCACCCCCAAATCGTTTGCACACGTGGTGCCGTGGCTAAAACGTGATACCGACCGTCTGTGTTGGAAAGCTCAAATATTGAACCGGGTTGCATATTTTCACCAAATATTGATTTCCGTTTTGGTATATGAGACCACATTTGCAGCAGTTTATAATTTTAGAATTGCGATCAGAGTAGTTTCCTTTTTATTTTTCGGACAATATTTCGTTTGGCGCATGCAAAAGAAATCATGGAGTCCAAAAGAATAAATCTATCGATTAAAACGGTTATATTGTAACATTAAAGTAAGATCGTAAAATATGACCGAATATATATAGGTTGTCGTAAACGTAGACGCTGATGTTACAAAACCACTAGTTGGCTTAGCACTCCTCACCCGCAGAAAAAAAAGTTCTTATCCCGTGACTAAAGTGCCCTTGAAACTTTTGAAAGGCACTTTGAAACAAAATGTCTTATAACATTATAAAGGCTGGATTATTTGAAGTTTGAAGTCTCCTACTTTACTCGCGGGAGCAAAGGATTGAGGGCCTGCGTTTTTATCCAAAAGACTGAAATCAAAATGGCTGCCCAAAGCAACACTGGTTATAAATGAAACTTATTGATTAATTGTATTTTTTTAGGTGCTGTTGCACATGTTGTTCGAGCATGCGTCCGGGTACGCCTTGTTTGCCGTGAAAGAGGTGGAGGAGATCGGCATGCTGCTGCCTCAGGTTAGTTTTATTTCCTCTCAGCTACTTGGTTTAATGTTATTGTAAGACTCACCGCCTGCTGTATGTTTTAGGTTGAGCAGTGTGTGCTGAGTCTTCCTAAATTCAATAGTATGGTGAGCCTTGCTGCCTTTTTCCCCTTTAAATCGGCACAATCTGCCCTGGAGAACATAAATGCCATTTCTGAAGGTAAGCATTTGTTTATTGAAATATATTGAATGATTCAGACTTTTTGTAAGCATGTTTCTCCCATCCGTAATTATTTTTGCTACCTTTGGGTGTGGTGATGTTTTCAAATCTGTCAATCCCCTGAAAAACCGTGACGACAGCCTTTTGTCAAATCTGAACATCCAAAGGAAGGTACTATGATGCTAGCCAATGATTTGTTGAGCCGTCATTCAATATTTAATTATTGTGACTGGGAATATTTGTGATGTACATACATATTAAATGTTCAAATTACAAAAAAAAATGTCACTCCTTTGTGGAGTAAAGTCAACACAAATATGTACAGCAGTTGCTGATGAAGTTAGCTGCAGTACCGTGGCTGACCTGTTGGAGTCAGTGTGGTGTCACGGGGCTACCTTGAAATAAAGAACAAGAACGTGAGCGTTTATCTGTGAACTGAATAGCAGTTGCTAACTTTTCATTTTATTGTAATGTAGGCTTAAGACGTGATGCAAATAATAGAAATTAATATCCAGTTATATTAATCAATTGTCGGATTAATCTCATTTTGTCGCCCCCTTGAAATATTTCATTGAAGTGCCATTTATTCGGGCTAATTTTGAAAAAAATGTCTCTTTTTGCAGGTGTGGTTCATGCCGACCTCAAGTTGTTCCTTGAGACAAACATTCCCCAATCTCGGAAGAAGAAAGCAACCCTGGGAGTTGGAGATCCCAAAATTGGTGCTTCTTTGCAAGAAGAATTTGGGTTTTCCATCCAAACAGGCGGCGTGGTGGCAGAATTAACAAGAGGTTTGTATTTTTTTTTTTTTTTTGATGACCTTTGATTTGACCTCCAGCAACCGCACGCGCTCTGTTTATGATGCGTCCAGATGATCCTGACACGACATGAGGGTTCATACTGAAAATCTGATCAGCCATTTTGTCACATGATCACCAGTGACCCGAAAGTGACACAATCCAACATCTGTTTTGTTTTTTTTACGTCCATCTCGTCAGGAATTCGTCTTCACTTTCACTCGTTGGTGAAAGGCTTGACGGCGTTGGCCGCCTCCAAGGCCCAGTTGGGTCTGGGCCACAGTTACTCGAGGGCCAAAGTGAAATTTAATGTGAATCGGGCAGACAACATGATCATCCAATCTATCGCGCTGTTGGATCAACTCGACAAGGACATCAACACGTTCTCCATGCGTGTCCGGTAAGACGATCACAAACACGATGCCTTGTTTTAACTCATTCACTGTCGGACGATGTGCAAAAACGTGTCCACTCCAGTGCCAGGGTTTTTGTCATTTTTCACTCAAAATGTAGGACGCACAGAATGTTGAGTTTTAGGACTACATAAACATTCAATTCAGTTGAAGTAAATTCATAGGCTCTCTTCTTTCATAAGATATATGGGTCATTGTGCACTAATGATAAAAGGTGATGATTTAAAAGTATTTTTGGTAATTAATTAACCCAAAAAATCATCAATTTGAGCCAAAAATAACCCTTTTTAGTCTCTCTCCTAACTCGTTCACTGCCAGACGATGTGCAAAAATGTGTCTACTCCAGTGCCAGGGTTTTTGTCATTTTCACTATTTTTTTTAATATTGACTTTTAGGACTACATAAACATTCAATGCAGCGGAAGACACCTTATAGACTCTTTTCTTTCATCAGAAATGGCAAATTTCCTCATTATGGGACTATTATTATTTTTATTATAATAATAATAATACATTTCATTTAGAAGCGCCTTTCAAAATTCAAGGATATTTTTTTCTGCGGGTGAGCAGCGGCAGCCACACGCACCAGCGTTCACTCAACCCGGAAGTAGCCAAAAAAAACGGAATAACAAATAATATGCCAACACAAAGACACACACAGTCAATTATTCTTCAGCACTTTTTTGTACCTCTCTTTGTGACATGAAGCAGTTCTAGATGAAAGAGGAGAGGATCAAAGCATCCTTTTCAGCAGTGGATCAGGGACGTCATGGTCGAACGTGCACATTTCTATGTTATATGAGTTTGAAATGAGGGTGACTGTACAAATTACAATGCATACATATTAATATAGCGCTTTAACAAGAGTTGACGCTGTAGCAACGCTAACATGGACAAAATGCAAAGACTGCCCCCTCGTGGTAGGGAAAAACATTCCCAGAGGTCTGACCAGCGCTTTATCTGCAAGAAAAAGCAAAATCAGAAGACATTTGGGAATGGCAACGGATGAGTGAATGTAATGTTTTGTTTCCCCGTGTGTGATTCAGCGAATGGTACGGTTACCATTTCCCCGAACTGGTGAGAATCGTCCCAGACAACTCCATGTACTGCCGCCTAACTCGCCTCATCGGGAACCGGAAGGACTTGACGGACGAGAGCGTGGAGAGCCTGGAGGAGGTGGTCATGGACAACGCCAAGGCGCAGGCCATCTTGGATGCGTCTCGTTCCTCTATGGGTAGTTTTTCACGGCGAATCGGTTGCAACATGGGCCCCTTTTTGCGCACCTTGGACTCAAAAGTGTCTCTGGTGGTTAACACAGGGGGGTAGAGAAAGTCTCTCATAAACCTGTAGCGCAGGTCGTCGTCCTCGCTGCGGATCCTGTCGGGAGAAACACGTTGATGTGACATATCGAATTAGCTGTCTATTAGCTAGCTAGTTACTTCCGGTTTGAGTGAAGGCTTAGCTAGGTATCTGTTAGCTATCTATTAGCTAGCTTGCTTTCTAGCCGAGTTACTTCCAGGTTGAGTGAAGGCTTAGCTAGGTATCTGTTAGCTATCTATTAGCTTGCTTGCTTTCTAGCAGAGTTACTTCCAGGTTGAGTGAAGACCTAGGTATCTGTTGGCTAGAAAGCAAGCTAATAGTTAATAGATAGCAAACAGATACCTAGCTAGGCCTTCACTCAACCCGATGGTCTAGAAAGCAAGCTAGTTAATAGATAGCTAACAAATACCTAGCTAGGCCTTCACTCAACCCGGAAGTAACTCGGCAAGCTAGCTAATAGCTAGCTGAGTTATTTCCGGCGCGTGTGGCTGCGCTGCTCACCCACAGAAAAACGTATCCCCTGACTAACGTTTTTTTTTGTGTGTGTGTGCAGGAATGGACATTTCGCCCATCGACTTGATCAATATCGAGAGCTTCTCCAGCCGCGTGGTCTCTTTGTCTGCTTACCGTCTGGAGCTGCAGGAGTACTTGCGCACCAAAATGAGCCAAGTGGCTCCCAACTTGGCCGCTTTGATCGGAGAAGTGGTGAGTTCTTGTCTTGGCTCGCTTTTACGGAACAAACGGGACCGATGATGTTTAACCGATAATCTGTCAATCCTCTGACTCGCTGTGAGGAGGAACTTCTGGTGCTGATGGTCCAATTGTCTGGGGATCGTCCGTCCCCCCTTCCTCCCTGAAGCCAAATACTCACAAATGGCACATTTTTGTTGTTTTTAATCCAGGTTGGCGCCCGTTTGATCTCTCACGCTGGCAGTTTGACCAACCTGGCCAAGTATCCCGCCTCCACCGTGCAGATCTTGGGAGCGGAGAAGGCCCTGTTCAGGTACTGGGGCGCCCCATCCCTGCGGGGGACATTAGTGGTTGCGGTGATGGCAGGGCTGGGACGGAGCAGAGCGGGGGGTGACCTGAAAAGGCCGCCCGGCCGGCGGTCTTGTCTGGAGTGATCTCCCAACCGCTCACACCTCGTTGCATCCCAAAGTCTGAGCAACCACATACAAGAGCAAAATGGTTAGATGATGACGTTTTTTTTTTTTTTGTGGGTCGTACAACTTAAAACAAATATAGTGATACCTCGGTTTACGAACGTTACATTTATGAACATTTTACCTTAGCATACAAACTATTTTTCGGGATACACACAGAGCGCCACAATGAGTGAAGTGTCGTTCGTGAACGAGCCTGTTCTGACAAGAAACCTGCAGCTGACTGTTTTTGTCCTCTATTCCCCGCCCCCAGTCTTCGGTTAAAGCCACGTGATTGGTCAAGAACGCAGCAGTGAGTGGAGGTGGTTTAAACATTAAAGAGAGAGAGTGAGATTTGGACTTGTTTAAACTTTGATAGTTCAAAAAAGCGTGCACACTGCAAGGTTAAAATATCCCATCAATCAGGCTCCACAAATAACCCGCACGAGTCATCTGTACACTTGATGCCAAAAGCTATCCACCCAGCCAAACAGAACACAGCTGATGAGGAACTAGGTAAAATTATCGCAGAGAAAGCACCGACAAGAGATCATTCCTCAAGATGGTGAATGTGTTTGATGCTGATAAAACGGCCACTCCATTCCACCAAGCCATCAACGACCATCACAAAGGTAAATAAAATGACTTTATTATACAGTACAGTTTATTTCTTTCATTATAATACCATATCACATTTATTATGCATAAAATAAAGTGTATTTTGTGTAGTTTTAAGGATTAGAAAGTAGAAAATGATGTTTTATGGGCATCTGGGAACGGATTATTCTCATTTTAATGGTTTCCTATGGGAAATTAGTTTTTGGGATACACACTTTTCACCTTACACACTGTCTGGGAACCAATTAAGTTTGTAAACCAAGGTGTCAACAGCTGCCCTTATTTGCATGTTGGCTGCATGTTGTGAAAGCGGCTGTGATCTCACACAGAGCCCTCAAGACTCGAGGAAACACGCCCAAATATGGCCTCATCTTCCACTCGACCTTCATCGGCCGCGCCGCCGCCAAGAACAAAGGTCGCATCTCCAGATATCTGGCCAACAAGTGCACCATCGCCTCGCGCATTGACTGCTTCTCCGGTAAGACCTCGCACCATTCTGTCGCGCCCCCCCAGTTTGATGTATCTTTTGCCGTGATGCTCCGATTTTTCGTCAACAGCATTCATCCTTTGGGATGATGTTGAGAAATCATTTCCTGAGCAATGTCGACACCGTTTTCCAGGACGTCTATCATTTTTTTGGATATATTAAAAAAAAAAAAACACATTTTTATCCCCCTCCCTAGAATTGCCCTCCAGCGTATTTGGTGACAAACTGCGTGAACAAGTGGAAGAGCGGCTTTCGTTCTACGAAACAGGCGACCTCCCGCGGAAGAACGTCGATGTCATGAAAGAGGCTGCGAAGAAGGTGAGCTTGTTTTTCAATCGGCGCTCCGGTTGAAGTTTTAACGCTGTGGATGATGACCAAGTTTTTTTCCCTGATAATACCTGAGGGTAAAACTGATTTAATGAGCCTGATGCAGTACAGTGGGACCTTGGCTTACGAACTAAATTGGTTCCCAGAAAGAGTGTGTAAGGCAAAAAGTGTGTATTCCAAAAAATAATTTCCCATAGGAAATCATTAAAATGAGAATGATCCGTTCCCAGGTCCCCATAAAACATAACTTTCTCATTTTCTAAGCCTTAAACCTACACATAATATACCTTATTTTATGTATAATAAATGTGCTATAGTATTATGATGGAAGAAATAAACTGTACTGTATAATAAAGGCGTTTTCTTTACCTTTGCGATGGTCGTTAATGGCTTGATGGAATGGAGTGTCCGGTTTCCTCAGCATTAAACACTCGATGAGGAACGTAGCCTTCTTCTTTCACCATCTTGATCGCTTGTAGGTGCTTTCTCTGTGATAATTGTATCTAGTTCTTCATCAATTGTGATCTGTTTAGCTGGGTTGATAGCTTTTTGCATCAAATGTAAAGATGACTTGTGCGGGTTATTTGTGGAGCCTGATTGATGGGTGTATCCTGAAAAATAGTTTGTATGCCAAGGTAAAATTTTTCATAAATGTAACGTTTGTAAACCGAAAAGTTCGTAAGCCAAGGGGTTTGTAAACCGAGGTCCCGCTGTATTCAGCTACCAACGACTAGCCGGCGATTTGAAGCATATGACGCTGATCAATCCGGGTTTCACTTTTTACAGGCGTCCGAAGTCGCCGCCGAGATGAAGCGCAAGCTGGAAAAACAAAAAAGAAACGCAAGAAGCGTGAAAAGAAGCAAGCGCTGATGGAAAACGGAAGCCCTAACAGTGACGCCGAGGTAAATAATAAAGGCTCCTTTCTTAAAAACGGCTCTGCGGGGCATGTTCAGCTTTGACATCCGAGATCTGATCCATGACCCGTGGTTCTGTCTCGTTGTGCGGCATGCAAGATTAGTCTTGACTCCGGACCGTTGGCTGGCCCCAAACCGTGGGCTTGATCACTGAAGAGAGTCGTACAACTACAAATGTGTTCTTCTGTACCTAAAGCGCATCCATGTTTTTGTTTCCTAACTGACATCAGAAAAACGTTTTAGAGCATCTAAAATACCCAAAACACGCAGGATTATATTTTTAGTCAAATGCAAAACACCAATATAAATGACTTAGTGTCCCAAAACTGCCCAAAATTTACTCGAAACGGGGAGATTCAGAAAGTTCCGCCCCCTTGTTCACAAACTGCCTTGCTCCAGAATCAAAACATTGGCTTTCAAGAGTTCAAATTCGGAGAAGATGCTTTCTTGTTACTCATCCAGTTATGAATATGATTCAAATTGTTCTGAAGAGGCAAGCATAAATGTTTGCAATAAATTAAAGAAGTCCTTCCGGATCAATTCGAGCCGTCTTGACTCCAATGTAGCGCCCAGAAAATGCACAAGATGGCGCACAAGCTGCGTTAGAAATGGGCTGATTTGTCCGCTGGGAATTTGTGTCAACTAGTATCAAATAATAGTCTTGGTGCAACGCAACGATTCACCATCGAGTTATTTGTGTAGTTTTCCTTCTAATTTTGCGATCAACAGTGTTTTCAGACGGGAAAAAAAGCACCCAAAATGCACTGTGTGTCGCTTTCTCAGTCAGGGGTGTTCCCTCCGTGACGTCATTAGGGCAGTGTTCCCCGACCTTTTTATGTGCCACAGAGGATGTAATCTGGTAATTTTTCATTTTTCAAAATAAAATGAAAATTATGTAATTTATTTATCTGATTTAGGGGATCGTCAACTCGAAAATAAGACTTCCGGAATATTCATCGCGAGTCTAAAAACGTAAAATATAGCTATATGCGGTGGAATCTTTGCCAAATACGCTCAGTAGAAGTCATTTGAATTGATTTTACAAATTATGGACACAACTTGTCCGGAGGCGTCGGTTGTCGTTTTCAGTTATCACCAATTTATTAACCTGACCTTTTTTTGTCTTGACCCGCTCTTGTAGGCTAACGGAGACTCAGAAACGCCCGTGGGAAAAAAGAAAAAGAAACATCCATCGGAAGACGTCCAAAGTGACGAGGAGACGCCTGCCGAGCAGGGAGCTGGCGATGCTCCCGCCAAGAAGAAAAAGAAGCGCAAGTCCGAGCCCGAGGAAGCAGACGAGGAGATCCTCGTGGATGACGACGCTGATCAGCCAGCCAAAAAAAAGAAGAAACGGACGTCGGAAGCCGTTGAAGCTGAACCAGTTGAAACAACGGTGGCTGACAAGAAAAAGAAAAAGAAGAAATAAGATTTGTAGATTTGACCGCATTTGTTTTGTGTACAGTTTTTCATTTTCTTTTTTTTCTGTGGGGGAGGGCGATTATATAGACGCGCTGTATCTTGTGCCTTGAAGGACCTCAAATGTACTTATGTAAATAAATTGTCAGTTCAAAAAAATTGTACTTTTATTTTCTCCTTTGTAACATCAAGATATTATTTTACGGGTTTTAGGGTTCACATGTCTAATAATTCACTGTATTGACAGCTGGAGTGATTTTCGTGCTATCTACATTCAGTTTGAATAACACTCTTTTCCCACATTTTATATTATGATTTTATATTGAAACAAGGAAAGTAAATAAAAATTACCCCTCGGAATTCTACACAAAATATCCCATGATGATGACATCAAACAAGTTTTGTAACTATTAAAAATGTAAATAATCAAATGTTTTCTTTATACTTTGTAGAAGCACCTTTGATAGAAATTACAGCCCACAGAAAAAAACTTAAAAGGACAACCGACACCCTCTGACATGTTGCGTCCATAATTTGTAAAATGACTTTTACTGAGCGTATTTTACAAAGATTTCACAGCATGTAGCGATATTTTACGTTTCAAGACTCACACTGAATATTCATGAAGTCTTGCTTTTTGACTTTATGACGATGCCTGACGTCACGTCACGGAAGAAACGCCCCTGACCGAGAAAGCGACACAATGCATTTTGGGTACTTTGTTTGGTCTGAAAACTTCGTGTTGATTCGCGTTGATGGCAAAATTAGAAGGAAAACACATAAATAACACGATGGTGAATCGTTGTGTGTTGCACCAAGACTTCTATTTGATACTAGTTGAGACAAATCCCAGCAGACAAATAAGCCCATTTCCAAAGGAGCTTGTGCGCCATCTTGTGCATTTTCAGGGTACTACATTAAGTCATTGACGGCTCGAATTGATATGGGAGGACTCCTTTAATCGATTGCAAACATTTATGCTTTCCTCTTCAGAACTATTTGAATCATATTCATAACTGGATGAGTAACAAGAAAGCATCTTCTCCGAATCTGAACTCTCTGAAGCCATTGTTTTGATTCTGGAGCAAGGCAGTGTGTGAGACCAATAGTGACATCACAAACAAGGGGGCGGGACTGTCTAAATCTGCCCAGTTCCATGGTCATTTTATGGCAGTTCTGTGACACTCATTTTTATTTGTGTTTTGCATTTGATTAAAAATATCAGCCTGCGTGTTTCGGGTATTTCAGATGCTATAAAACGTTTTTCTGATGTCAGGAAACAAAACAATTTTTTTTTTCTTCAATAGGACTGTACCATAGGAAACTGCGGGAAAAGTGAAACGTTCAATACTTTCCGAACTGACTATATATATATTTTTTTTTTTGTGTGATAGCACAGAACAAAGCAGTCACTCAAACAGTTTACATTTTAATCTGGACAAGGATTAAACCAATGTTAGAATGACATCAAGGCCTGACTGGTGAGCAGCCAACTAGTAGAGAGGAATGATGGACAGATGGAGGGAAAACTGCAGGTGGGAGGGGGGAGAAAAAGGAACTCAAGCTATCAACTTTAAAATAAGGATTCACAGATGCAGGAGACCAGAATTACAAAAAAAAAAAAACATTTCTTCTAAAAAAAAAAAAGGCCTTCGCCATGAAAATAATGCTTATAATCTATGTACATTGTTCTCAGTTCATGTATGCATACAAAAAGGAATCTACATCACATGATGCTTGTGTTCAAGTATATTCACCAACTTCATGATTTAGCATTCTCATTCCACTTTTTTTTTTTAAATAAAATGCCCTTCAAAATAAAAAAACAATGCAGAAAACCACATTTCATGTTCTACGAATACATATATACTGTATAAATACATACATAAATATATTTTACATACAACGGACATAAATTTGAAAAGGTTGGGGGAGGGGGGGATATACAGAGCAAAGGAGAGAGGCGGCGGTAGTGTGTTTTGAGCTTTGTGTTGTAAAATGGTTTGTCCCTCCGTTGGTTTATCAGTCGGACGCATGAACGTGCCTGTCGCATGCACGCTCGTGCACAACAAGCACACAAATGCATACATCGGATCACTCGCGCACACGGCGCGGTGACTTCAGTTAGCCCAATAGGGGGGGCTGCCGTAGCTTGATTTATTGACTTGGCTCTTCTGCTGGAGGCCGCTGGACTGTCCACGCTGACCCGGACCGCCCTGAACATGGAAAAAAAGGGACAATACAGAAATGAGCATATGAGGTGGTGTGTGTGATAAAAGATTAGACAGAATAAGAAGTGATCATATTTAAAAGTTTCATGCTGTTATATATGCTTAGTCAACACTTGTGACTCACATACACAATTGAAGCACAGACAACCTGGGGTCAATCTGAGGTCAACAGACACAGCAAGTTAAACGGTCAGCTACAAATTGATCAGCTCATGGAAAAGACAATGTTTTATTGCTAACAGCTGTTGGTGCTCAGAACGTTCTAGGGGCGTGGTATTCTAATCAAGAAAACTATGTTTTACTAATGTATCACTTTAATTTGCGTGTACTCTCAATAAATAGCTTGGCAGAGGGCCGCAGAATTCAGGTGTATGTCATGAATGACTACGTTTCCTGCCGGCAGTAGAGACAATCTTTCTGGTTTCGAGTCTTTGTCCACAGTGTCTGACTGGCATATCTCTGACAGTGTGTGTGTGTGTTATATAGTGATACCTCAGCTTACGAACGCTTTAGCTCATGAACCTTTCGCCTCACGAACATTAAATTCGCGAATATATAATCTTGGCTAACGAACTAGTTTTCGGCGGATGAACGCCACGGTGGCCGGCGGACTTGTTTTCCACACCCCCTTTTTTTGATTGCAGACGTGGTTTGTTATCGAGTGGAGTACTTTTGCTATTATGGGACCGAAAAAGACCCTTACCACTTGCTAGTGTTAAGCCGAAGAAGACACAAAAGAAAATTACGGTTGAGCAGAAGAAAGAGATCATCGAAAAACACCAACGAGGTGAGCGTTTGTGTGACTTAGCGTCCCACTACCAGTATGCTAAGTCGACCATTGCTACGTTTGGCTAAGGGTGTTTCTGTGTAGTCTAAGCAACTTGTCTCAGGTAATAGAAGAGGTTGAAAAACTTCTGTTGATTTGGATTCACAAAAAGCAGCTAGCAGGGGACAGTGTGAGTGAGGGTATTATCGCCGCCGAGAAAGCACGGCAACTTCACTCGGATAGCATCAAGGGACAACTACATCGACTACCACAAAGGTAAATAAAACGACTTTATTATACAGTACAGTTTATTTCTTACAATTACAGCTGCAACATTAAAATACAAGAGCACATTTATTATACATAAAATAAGGTATATTTTGTGTAGTTTTAAGGCTTATTAAGAAGGGAACGGATTATTCTATTTTTTAATGATTTCCTATGGGAAATAAATGTTCGCCAGACAAACCTTTTGCCTTACACTTTCTGCGAAGCAATTAAGTTCGCGAGCTGAGGTATCACTGTATTCCCTCGTTGCCAATTGCAAGTGGGTCTGGAAAGGATCCCAGGGGTTCACCTGAGTGCAAATGTTACCTGTGCATCCTGAGCGAGATGGTGGTGCAGCAGCTGTGAGTGCGGTTGCTGGTGAGGCAGGATGTGAAGAAAGGGCGCCGCTGCATAACCTCCGGGGGCTGCGCCAGGATTCAGGGGTCCCGGACCTCCCAGCGCAGATGGCAGGTTGAAGGGAGGGGGGGTCCCTGTGTGGAAACCCTGCTTGTCAAAAGACTACAGGGGGGGGGGGGGAAACAAAACGATATGTTTTATTGCCAGGGTCAAGTTTTTTTTTTTTTTTTTTTTTTAAAGAACAACCGACACCATTTTTTTTGTTTCCTAACTGACAACAGAGAAATGACTTATATCTAAAATACCCAAAACACGCAGGCTGATAGTTTTAGTCAAATGAAAAACACCAATAAAAATGACTTAAAGTGTCTAAAAACTACTTCAATTTGAAACCGGCAGTGGCCACTTTCAAAAAGTCCCGCCTACTTGTTCGTGATGTCACGCCAAGATGTCTTCGCCTTGCTTGAGAATCAAAACAATGGCTTCAGATTCGGAGAAAATGCTTTCTTGTTACTCAGCCAGTTATGAATATGATTCAAATAGTTCTGAAGAGGAAAGCATACATGTTTGGAATCGATTATAGAAGTTCTTTCGGGTAATTTTGAGGCATCACGAATGATGTGTAGCGTCCCACAAAATGCAGAAGATGGTGCCAAATCTGCATTGGAAATGGGCCGATTTGTCTGCAGGGAATTTGTGTCAACTAGTATCAAATAGTAGTCTTGGTGCAACACACAATGATTCACCATCGCGTTATTTATGTGTTTTCCTTCTAATTTCGCCATCAACATGGAGCAACACGAAGTTTTCAGACCAAACAAAGTACCCAAAATGCATTGTGTGTCACTTTCTCAGTCAGGGGCGTTCCCTCCGTGACGTCACGTCAGGAATCCTCACCAACTCAAATACAAGACTGAATATTCATCGCGAGTCTTAAAAAGTAAAATATCGCTATATGCGGTGGAATCTTTGTAAAATACGATCAGTAGAAGTCATTTGAAGCCATTTTACAAATTATGAACACAACTTGTCAAGTACTTATTTGGCTTTTAATGGCTTTTTCTGGCCAAATTAGAAAGTGGATTTGTACACGTATAGCGACCTTTGTGTGTTCCCCGATTAAAAGTGCAATTGAGAATCAGGCTAACTTACCTGGGTCTTATTGTAAACACTTCCACTGATGTCTGGCACGCCGGAGTTACTGGATGTCACCGAAACACCTGGAAATTTGAAAACAAATATGATCACTATATTCTTCCGAAAGAGGCAGAAGATGTAATTTAATTAGCTCTTGAATGTGCCCACAGCCTTACCTTTACCAGGCCCGCTAGCAGCAGATTTGGATTGTGCCTGAGAGGAAGAATTGTAGCCTTTCGTATAGTCCACGCCGGCCGGTCCTGCTGTCAGCTCCTCGTACCCTGAAAACAAAAGCATCACCTTGATAAATTATATAAAAAAAAACGACAATAAAAAAAAAAAAAAAAATCAGCCAATCAGGCCAGTCAGGACAATAGAAGTAATCAGTGGAGTCGCAGGGAGTAGTCCTCTGCTCCCCCCAACCCGAGAGCAGGGACCTATCTTAGCAGAGTCCGGCACCGCCACGTCTGGACGGTAGGGATATGACTTGATATATCCCTAGGTGCCACACTGCTTTGATTGGTCCCTGCTCTCAGGTTGAGGGGGGAGCAGAGGACTACTCCCTGCGGCTACACTGATTACTTCTATTGCCCTGCCTGAGTATGGGGTCTACGACTGGCCTGATTGCGCCATTTGCTCTGGTATCACCTCATCAGCTTAACTAAGCCTATGTTGCCTAAGAAGTCGGTTGTAGGAACGATCCACATTGAACCTCACCCCACCATGGCGATTTAGTGAAGGGTTTTGCTGTTTTATGAAATAGCTTCCTTTCATCGATGGACCGCTCTTGTACGACTGAGAGCGTATACAGACGTTTTTCAAATATAATATCTAAATAGATGAAAGTTTTCCAAATATAAGGCGCACCGGAATATAAGGCACACCCCCAATGAATGGTGTATTTTCAAAAATGTTAAGGTCTGTTTTGTTTTGGGTATTTTAGATGCTATCAAACATTTTTCTGATGTCAGTTAGGAAACAAAAAAAAAATGGTGTCGGTTGTCCTTTAAGGGTGTCCCACCACAAAAGGAAAGTAAGCAGTCACTGACCTGAGCTGAACGCGTGCTGGCCGTAACCGCTGGGCTGTTGCTGCGTCTGTTGCTGGAAGGGGCTGGCAGACGGGTTCCCCAAGCTGAGCCCCATGCTGTGCTGCTTGGCCGAGGCCGGTCCCGGACCTCCCGGAGGAACAAACATGGTAGGAGCGTACTGAAAGGCGGCGGCGCTCGGCACGGCGCCGGGCATGCCGGCGTAGTAAGGCAGCCCCGTGTAGCTGTAGCCGGGTGGCAGGAAGGCCTGCTGACTGCTGTGGTGCTGCGGTTGGCCTTGCGGTTGAGGTTGGCCTTGAGGAGGCTGAGGCTGGCTCGGGCTCGGTCCTTGGTTTTGGCCTTGTGGGGGCTGCTGTTGGGCTGCCAGGCTCGTGGGAGGTGCTGGGGAGGTGGAGTCATTCCTTCCAAACTTTGGGACTTCACCTGAACATCCACATTGAAATATGTCAGATGATTGAACTAAAAAAAAAAAAAAATAGATCAATGCCTAAGTGGGACAAGTTGGATGTCAACAATGAATAAATAAAACAAATACAATGACAACATTTATTTGGACTGAATTGACCCCTAAAGATATTAATGTACAAAGGAAATGTGATTACTTTCTGATCTGAGTTTTTTTTAATTCATTACCCCCCGCCCCACACAAACGCGTGGGGGACAGAGCTTTCAGCTGCTCTGCCCCCAAACTCTGGAACTCACTTCCTCCCAACATTCGTACCATCGGCTGCCTTTCCAGCATCTCATGTATTTTGTTTTTCTACTTTCATCATTTTACTACTGTGAAATGTAAATTTCTCCACTGCTAAATCCAAAACTCACCTATTTAAAATTGCATTTTCTGTGTAGCTCTTTCTCTTGTTTCTATTCATAACTGTATTTTATTTATTGTATTCTATTTTGTGATTGTATTTTATTTATTATAGTACATATGCTTCTCTGTGACTGTAAAGTGTCCTTGAGAGCTTTGAAAGGCGCTTAAAATAAAATGTATTATTATTATTATTATTATTATTATTATTATTATTAGAATTGAACTGTGCCATTTTGGACCAATTATGTCACTTGAGTGTCAGGAGGATGGACGTGTTTGATGAGATTTCACATGGCAAATGATCAACCGAAGTGCTCGTACCTGAGTAAGGGTTGTTGGCGAGACCCCCGTCTCTGCTGGACAGAGTGGCAGTGGGGCCAGGGAATGTGATTCCGTAGTAATCCTGCAAAGAGGGCTGAGAGCACAAAACCAGATTGAGACCTAGTCCAGATTGAACAACTCAAAAGTCAAATGAGGATCAAAGTCTCACCATCGGTAGTCTGGACTGGAGCATATGGAGATCCTCATAGCCGTAAATCTGCTGTCAAAACAAATGCAGATTTAATATCTGTTGTTTTTGTATTTGTAGCGTATATTTGTGGCACTCATTTACTGCCGGAGGAAGTGCAAAAATGTGTTCCGCTCCAGTGCCAGGGTTTTTGTCATTTTCACTGAAGTTGGAGGAGCCACAGAATATTGAGTTTTAGGACAACATAAACATTCAATGCAGCGTAAGAAATGTTACACTCTCTTCTTTCATCAGAAAAAAAGAGTTAATTCCTAAATAAGATATGTCTGGAGTTATCTGATCTTAAAATGGGGGCAGCTGTACAAAATACAATGCAATGCATACATATTGATTTATATAGCGCTTTAACAACAGCTAAAGCTGTAACAAAGCGCTAACATGGACAAAAGGCGAATGCTGCCCCCTCGTGGGAGGGGAAAAACATTGCTTTATCGACACCCCCTCCCACAAGAAAATCCAAAACCCCAACACATTTGGGGATCACGCTCAAAGCCATGCTTTTCAATTCCCAAATAAATTCGGGAATGGCAGTGAATGAGTTAAATTCACATTGAGAGTTTCTTTTGTTTTTCTCCAAAACTCATGAGCCAATATTTAAATTGAAAAGATGCTTTGGTGATGTTAACACCAGAGTCATTCTGTCCTTTTTTTTCGAGACTATTTATCCTCAATCAAATCCTATTTATCATATCGTGTCTTCATCCGATGTAAGACTTTTAAAGCTTCACAAAGACGTCCATTTCACATCGATTATAGCAGAGGTCCCCAACAACCGGGCCGCGGACCGGTACCGGTCCGTGGGTCATTTGGTGTCAGGTCGCGCAGAAAGAATAAATAATGTACATAATTTCCGTGTTATTATCTGAGTCCGAACTATGTTTTATTTTATAGCGAGTTGTATTTTTGATGCGCTTTGTACTTGTTTCTGTGGTGTATTTTATTTTGAAGGCACGTTCAAACATTACCATGGTTAACGTTAAGGGGCAGAGACGATGTTACATATGTTGTTGTTACATATGTTGTTGTTGTTACCAGGACTCTGCTAATAAAGTTGTATAAAAATACACAATGGATTACCGTTTATTATTATATTTAAAAGAAAGAAAAAAAACAGTTTCCATGCCTGTCGGATGATTTTATTTTGTTGAGAGACTTACTGGGTAGGCTGGGAGCAGTCCCCCTGGACCCATTATATACTGGTTAGGCAGCAGAGGAGGAACACCTTGGGATAAGTTTGGTGGGGCTTTACCTGTTAACCAAATGACCATATGACAAACGAATACCAAAACACTTTTTTCCCCCTTTTTTCGCCTACCAGTGGACGAGGAAAGCAAGGGTGCAGTCCTTGGTCCAGAGAGATTGGATGTGCCGGTAGCTCCATTGGAGCCGAGTCCCAGCGTCGTGCTGGTGATAGCAGAGTGTAATCCGCTCGCGCCGCCGATACCGCCGACGCTCATGTGGTTGCTCATGCCGGACATGTTAGCCAGGTGGCTCATGTTGACGCCGCTGCTACTGTTGCTGCTGTTGTGGACTGAGTGAAGCGCCAAAGGCGGAGGTTGCGACGACGTGTAGGACGCAGAGGAGGCAGAGAGAGAGCTCACGCTGCCGCTGCCGCTTGTGAACTGAAAGGGTGAAAGGGCGAGTCTTAAAACATAAAATATAGTTATATGCGGTGGAATAATACGCTCAGTAAGTCATTTGAAGTGATTTTACAAATTATGGACACAACTTGTCCGGAGGCGTCGCTTGTCCTTTAAGCAAGCATCATGGAATTTCACAAATTTGATTTGCTTTCACGGGCCGAATAAAATGAGGTGGCGCGCCAGATTTTGGCCCCTAGGCCTTGACTTTGACACCAGTGACCTAAGCCAAACAACGCCCTGAAATAAGATATTTAGATACATTTACTTACAGTGAGAGAACCGGAGCCAAGAGCTGAGGAATGATTGTTGATATGGCTGCAGACAAAAAGCAAAAGTGGTTCACTTGTAGTCACGTTTTTCAATGTCTTTTGCTCAGTTGGACAAATACAACACAAGTGAAGTTTGCAAATAAGTAAAGACAATTTGGATCTGTTTGTTTCTTGGTATGCGTGAGCTTGTCACCTGTTGAGAGTGTTGAGCTGGCCGGTTGAGGGAAGGTCCTGTGCCAGGCTGGAGAGGGTGCCGGAGCTCTGCGCGGGCAAGGTGGAAGGGGCCAAGTGGGACGAGGATGCGGGACCGCAGTTAGCGTTAAGTGATGGCGAGTCAGGCTTTGGTGTGGAGGAAGCTGAGGAAACTAAGCAGAGGATGACACTGTTTATAAGAGAGACATGGATTGTATGTAGAACTACAGTAAAGTCTCGTTATATCGATATTGGTTATATTGGTAGTACTGCTTATTACGATACTACAGTAAAGTCTCGTTATATCGATATTCAAGGGAGTCCGAAAAAATATCGATATAACCGGGACTATCGATATATCCGACCCTGTTTGCATGTAATTTTCTCCGTGCGTGCATAGAAATAGTATCGATATAACCGGGACTATCGATATATCCGATATCGATATAACGAGACTTTACTGTATTTTCATTTCCCGGCAAATTTCTAGTATTTTTATGATATAATTAGTTCCGGTTAGTACGATTCCAGGTTGTTACGATAATCCGGTTAATACGATGCTTATATCGATACAAAAGCATCTTAAGCTGAATCGATATTTGCTTAAGGATTTCAATACAGTACCACCATTAGCGGAATCTGTATCGGTAGCACCGTTGGTCACGTGACCAGCTTTCGTGTCTTGCACTGTGTAGCAGAGCTGCAATAGCATCTGAAACATACTGTAGTCTTCTTATATACAGTTAGTTGTTCAACACCAATTTCAATCATGGGGAAACTTAAGAATTGTGATATGGGAACGAAGTACAAGTACAAGGCAATAGTGGTTGTGGAGGACAATCCTACAAGAGGCAAATCCTCCATTGAGAAAGAGTTTGACGTGCCCGAGAATACGTTATCAAGGTAAGTAATGTAAACGTTGCAGTGTTCGTTTTCCATCCATGTATTTAATTGTGTTGTAATCAGATATCTTTATCGCTTGCAATAATCACTATTTTTCATCCAGTATGTACATGCTGGCGTTCGTGGTTTCTCTCGTGTGTGTGTATAGAACAATGTCGAGTGCTACTCCGAGTCACGATTGCAAGAGTGCGTTATGAAAATAATAAATGACATTTTTATTGAATTTATAAGTTTATTTTTCCCTTCACTACAGTGCAAGAGCATGCTAGATATGCAATCCATGAACTCAAGGAGAAAATTACACACCATATCAAACAAAGATCCCCCATTTATTGCCCACTTTTAATGAAGTTCGGCGCAGGATCGGATATATCGATAGTCCGGTTATATCGATATTTTTACCGACTACCGAGAATATCGAGATAACGAGACTTTACTGTATTACCAGATTTGTGGAAGGTTACGTACTGTCTAAAGCTGCAGAGTTCCTTACACCATTCAGACCATTCTGGAATAGGAAGATAAAAATAATTTAAAAAGAGGAGGATATTTTTTTTAAAAAAGAACAACTTCTGTATAAGATTTCTTCTCACCAAAACTGGTCCAGTGGTTTCTTTACTCTGGGAGAAGGCCAGTCGTGCCTGAGGGGGCAAGGATCCATCATAGCTTCCTGCCACTGTGGAGAAGTGAGGCGAGGAGGGAATGGTAGATGTGGTCAGCGACGATGAAGGGGGGGCGCTGGAAATGGCGGGCCCCAGTGAAGAGGGCGTGAGACTGGGGAGTGCCGCTGAGGACGTGTGATACACTGGCTCAGATGACGAAAGGGGCAAAGGAAGGTCGACGGAGAGAGGACTTCCTAGCGACTCGCTATAACACAGACAAAAGGAAGATGTGTTCACAAATAATTTCATATTGGTAATGGCCGAAAAGGCAGCATGAATATGGCAGCACTGTTTTTGATTTGGGAGGGATGTCAGTGCTATTTGACTGTCATCGTCTGTGGCTGGATGGATGGATGCATGGCTTGAGGAGCCCGCGATGAGAAGAAAGCAGCGTCGGCGGAGAGCGCTGATGCGGAACTGTCGCGTCTTGGAATTGAAGCGGATTTATGTGGGACGGGAGATGTGAGACAATCTCTTTTTGTCAATGGATGCAGCAGCTTCGTGTTTGCTTTCAACATTTAGCTTGTAGTAGACGTGCACATTCCACCATGATGTCCCTGATCCACTGGTGAAAAGGACACTTTGATCCTCTCCTGTTTCATCTAGACTGCTTTGCACAACAAAGAGGGCGCAGAAAGTGGTTAAGATTGAATGACTGAGTCTTTGTGTTGTCATATTATTTCGTTGTTTTTTTTGTTCTTTTGACTTCAAGATGGCGCCTCAAGAGTATTCACACCAGTTCCTGTATTTTGTTTTTCTACTTCTTCCATTCCTTTCCATTTACTTTCATCACTTTGCTGCTGTGAAATTTAAATTTATATACTGCAAAATAATAAAGGCTAATCCAATCCAATCCAAGACTTCTGACATTATATCTGATTTTATGACATCCACTGGTACCTGAGAGGTTTGGAGTACAAGCTTGTCTGATTCTGAGTCCCCGATGCTGACACAGGCGCGACTGGGCCGGGGGCCGGGGTAGATTCCCTGGAGGCTGCACCGAGAGCACAGTCCACAACTCCAAACTCTGGCAAAGCAGACTCCGAGCCAAAATCCAACGCCCCAAACTGAAGGTTGAGACCGGGGACGTCGGTGGAGCCTGGCATTTCTACTGCCGTGGAGGGAATCTGGAACAGGGAAAAAACAAGTTTACATACACAAACATACAGTGAACTTTGTTTTCCATAAATGTCTGAATTTGATTGGCCCAGGATGACAATACGTCGCAAACAAACCTTGTCCCAATTCATCATCACAACTTCTCTAACCAGGCTTCACGAGAATTTTTTGGGGCTCCACCACATAATTTGAAGTAAATTATAAGGGCGTCTCTTTATTTAGCTATCTAGCTGGCTACCTATCTAGCTATCTATTAGCTATCTGGCTATCTAGCTGGCTACCTGTCTGGCTACCTAGCTAGCTATCTGTTCAGTAGCTATTAGCAAGCTAGCTCGCTTTCTATTTGACTTATTCCGGGTTGAGTGAAAGCGGGCGCGTGTGAAAAAAAAACTCATCCTGCGACTGTAAAGTGACCTTGAGAGTTATAAAGGACAACTGACATCATTTTTTGGTTTCTTAACTGATATCAGAAAAACGTTTTTAGCATCTAAAATACGCAAAACACGCAGGCTGATATTTTTAGTCAAATGAAAAACACCAATAAAAATGACTTAAAGTGTCCAAAAAACGACTTCAAAATGAAACAGGAAATAGCCAGGTTCATTAGGTCCCGCCCCCTTGTTCGTGACGTCACGCCAAGACGTCTTGCCTTGCTCGAGAATCAAAACAATGGCTTCAGATGCTTTCTTGTTACTCATCCAGTTATGAATATGATTCAAATAGTTCTGAAGAGGAAAGCATAAATGTTTGCAATCGATTAAAGGAGTCCTCCCATATCAATTCGAGCTGTCAATGACAGCAATGTAGTACCCAGAAAATGCAGAAGATGGCGCCCAAGCTCCGTCGGAAATGGGCTGATTTGTCTACTGGGAATTTGTGTCAGCGAATATCAAATAGTTGTCTTGGTGCAACACACAACGATTCACCATCACATTATTTATGTGTTTTCCTTCTAATTTCGCCATCAACACGAAGTTTTCAGAACAAAATACCGCAAAATGCATTGTGTGTCGATTTCTCGGTCAGGGGCGTTCCTTCAGTGACGTAGCGTGAGGACTCGTCACCAACTCAAAAAGAAGACTTCCTGAATAGTCAGCGCCAGTTTTAAAACATAAAATATAGCTATATGCGGCGGAATCTTTGTAAAATACGCTCAGTAGAAGTCATTTGAAGTGATTTTACAAATTATGGACACAACTTGTCCGGAGGCGTCGGTTGTCCTTTAAAAGGCGCTTAGAAATGAACTGCATTATTATTATTACCTTCGAAGTCGGAGGTATCCTTCGTTTTTGAGCTTTTAATTGTGCCCGCTGCTGCTGTGGTGTCCCGCAACCTTGAGCGTCCACCAGCCCAGCAGCGCTGGGAACCGGAAGTTTGGGACCAGGGGGCGCCATCGCCGAGCCGGCCTGCGCCGACGTGCTGCTGTGTTGAGAAGCAGAAGAGACGGCGGACGCTGGCACCGCTTGTTGTTGAGATGATGGACTTGGTTGACGCGCCAGTGGCAAGGAAGGACCCGTATGCCTCTGAATAAGCTGACTCAGCACAAGAGAAGGTTCTGGTTGAAGCCCAAATTCACCTGCGGATAAACCCAAATGCACAATAAGGCACACTCAATGGTCAATTGAAGGCTTTGGCAAGGAGACTTACGGCTGAACTGTGAGGACAGCGCGGTGGCGTTTGATTCGGGCGCCTTCATGTCCCAGCTGGAGGAAGACGGCGGAGGTACGGGTGCTCCCAAGCTTGGTAGGCGGCCAATCGAAGAGCCGCCTTGGGTGTTGGCAGAATGTGACAGGAGAGGACCCAAGCCAGGACCTTTCAGCTGTTCCAGTATCTGGGCCCCCGCGCTGGGTGGAGGCCTCTTGGCTTGGCCCAGGTCTCCAAAACCAGCTCCCAGAACAGACGACTGCCATAGGTAAAAACAGGAAGAGTTCCTCTAGGGGTTTTTTTCCCATCAGCATATTTTATTATGCACTTACCATAAAAGCTGATGGTTTAAGAGTTGGTGTGTTTTTGTAATTAATTAATTAATTAATTAACCAGTTAACTCATTCACAACCAGCAAAATGTGTCCGCTCTAGTGCCCGGGTTTTTGTCATTTTCACTCAAATTGCAGGACTCACAGAATGAGTTTTAGGACTACATCAATATTCAATGCAGCATTAGAAACCTTGGACTCTCTTCTTTAATAAAAAACTAGAGTTAATTCCCAAGTTATATGGGTCTGGAGTTATCAGAGGTTGAAATAAGGGCAACTGTAAAAAATAAAATACAATACAATACAATACACACATATTGATTTATATAGCGCTTTAACAACAGCTGAAGCGCTAACATGGACAAAAGGCAAATGGTGCCCCCTGGTAGAAGGGTAAAAACATTGCTAGAGGTCTGACCAGCGGTTTATCGGCACCCTTGCAAGAAAAGCCAAAACCCGAACAAATTCAGGAATGGCGCTCCATGTCATGCTTTTCAATTCCCGAATAAATCCGGAAATGGCAGTGAATAAGTTAATTTTAATTACCGTATTTTCCGGTGTATAGGGCACACCGGAGTACAAGGCGCACCCCCATCGAATGGTGTATTTTCAAACTTTTTCAATATGTAAGGTACACCTTTCGATGAATGAAAAAGTTTTCCCAAATATAATACATAAAAATCAAAGTTTTCCAAATATAATGGACACCAACTTTTAAGGCGCTACAGTAGAGGAAGCTGGGATTACGTACTTCTTGTTTTCTTCATTTCCTTTCTGCTTTTCCCTTCTACAAGGGGAAAATTAAGTCGGTGGGTTCTGAAAGTAGTTGCGACATCTGTTATGTCTCAATATTACTTCACATATAAGGCACACCTGCGTATAAGGCGCAGGGTCATCTTTTGAAGAAAATCAAGGCTTTTGAGTGCGCCTCATACACTGAAAATTACGGTAATTTGTGTGTTTATTCCTATTTTATTTGTTGATTTAACTACAGTAAAGTCTCGTTATATCGATATTGGATATATCGATAGTCCCGGTTATATCGATACTATTTCTATGCACGCACGGAGAAAATTACATGCAAACAGGGTCGGATATATCGATAGTCCCGGTTATATCGATATTTTTTCGGACTCCCTTGAATATCGATATAACGAGACTTTACTGTATTTAATTTTTTATTTGTTTGTTTGTTTGTTTGTTTGCTTTTACCAGAGCAGCATGAGCATAGCTGGTGCCGCCGGCGGTGCTGCGGCTAGGAGGAGGCTGATATTGCGGCTGCGCTGGCTGGTGGTGGTGAGAGTTGGTAAAGACCAGACTCTGCGAGGAGGAAGAGGAGGAGCAGGGAGGCGCTTCTCTTCCACACACCACAGGCTTCTGCAGCAGAGAGGCTAGGTCCAGACTGCAGAATGACATTTGGTGAGCTTTAAAAATGTGGGGATCTATTTTAGATTAGTGATCAAGCTAATTAGCATTGCAAGAGTGAAGTCGAGACAATTTATTTCACATGTTGGTTCTTCACCTTTGGCCAGAAGTGATATGATTCTCAGCTGGAGGAGCACATGACGACGTGAAGACTTTGGTCTCCGAGAGCTGTTGTCAAACAGAGACGAACACAAAATATTCAATGAATTGAGCTGAATTTAAAGGACAACCGACGCCGCCGGACAAGTTCTGTCCGTAATTTGTAAAATCACTTCAAATGATTTCTACAGAGTGCATTTTACAAAGATTCCACGGCAATAGCTATATTTTACGTTTTAAGACTCGCGCTGAATATTCAGAAAGTCTTGTTTTCGAGTTGATGACGATGCCCTACGTGACGTCACGTCTGGAACGCCCCTCATCGAGAAAGCGACACACAATGCATTTTGGGTACTTTGTTTGGTCTGAAAACACCGTGTTGATGATGAAATTAGAAGGAAAACTACATAAATAACGCGATGGTGAATCCTTGTGTGTCGCAGCCAATTGCGGTCACACGCGTGAAGAATGTGTAAATTTACACAAATTGCCAGCGGACAAATCAGCCAATTTCCAACGAAGCTTGTGCGCCATCTTGTGCATGTTGTGGGCGCTACATTGGAGTCCAGACAGCTCGAATTGATACGGAATGACTTCTTTAATCGATTTCAAACATTTATGCTTTCCTCTTCAGAACTATTTGAATCATATTCATAACTGGATGAGTAACAAGAAAGCATCTTCTCCGAATCTGAACTCTCTGAAGTCATTGTTTTGATTCTGGAGCAAGGCAGTGTGTGACGAATAGTGACGTCACGAACTTTCTGAATCTGCCCAGTTTTCAAGCTCATTTTGTGGCAGTTTTGGGACAGTTTAAGTCATTTTTATTGGTGTTTTGCATTTGACTAAAAATATCAGCCTGCGTGTTTTGGGTATTTTAGATGCTATCAAACGTTTTTCTGATGTCAGTTAGGAAACAAAAAAATGCTGTCGGTTGTCCTTTAACATCACTTGTTTTCCTTTCAGATTTTTTTGGGGTGAGGACTCACACTAACATCCTCACTCCAGTCCTCGGGTCCGTAGTCTTCAACCGGGTTCCTCCAGTTTGCTGAAAAAAAGCAAAAAGGTGACAGAAACCGTGAGTTTTTAAGCAACGTTTGAGCGGTTGCCATTTGCACGACACCAACCCGTCTCATCTGTATTGTTGTTAGCCGCGGTGTCCCAAATCTCGGTCTGTGCGGTCCGCGTCCCTGCTTCTGAAGTATAGTCTGCAGGATTAAAGGTCCTGGGAAATGATCAAAGGGTGAACATTGTTACAGATTTTGACTTTAAACACGTTTCATACTTTCATATTTTCTGTTCAAGCCTTGTTATTAAAATGGAATCGTTCCCCCCCCCCCCGCCCCCCGCAACAGCCAAAAATGACAAAAACAAAAAACATTTGTGAATTTTTGGCAAAACTTTGTTTTCCCCCACAGAAATATTTATTCATCCATTTTGAAACAGCTATAACATGTGCAGAAAACAAATCACTGTCAATAGTTTGAATTCGCCTTTTTGAAGAAATTCCCTTCACGAGAGCGACTTAAAGGACAACCGACGTCTCTGGACAAGTTGTGTCCATAATTTGTAAAATGGCTTCAAATGACTTCTACTGATCTTATTTTCCAAAGATTCCACCGCATATAGCTATATTTTACGTTTTAAAACTCGCGCTGAATATTCAGGAAGTCTTGTGTTTGAGTTGGTGACGAGTCCTCACGTGACGTCAATGAAGGAACGCCCCTGACCGAAAAAAGGACACATTGTAGCAGTCCTTCCATCACGTCAATGCATTTGCTGTATTTGGCTGGGCTGAAAACTTTGTGTAGCACCAAAAAGAGGCAGAAGAGGGCGACAAAGCTCCGTATAAAGAATTAATCAGATTGTGGAAACGGGCTGATTAATTCCTTACAGGAGCTTTGTCGCCATTTTCTGCCTCTTTTTGTGCCACATTTCCTGACCCCAGATACCTCAAAATGGCATAGAATAAATTATTTAATCGCTTGCAAACATGTACTTTCCTCTTCAGAACTATTTGAATCATATTCATAATTGGACGAGTAACAAGAAAGCATATTCTCCGAATCTGAAGCCACTGTTTTGATTCTGCAGAAAGGCAAGACGTCTTAGGGTGACATCATGAACAGGGGGGCGATATCTTCTGAAACTCGCCACTTCCGGGTTCATTTTTTTTGCAGATTTTGGACACTAAGTCATTTTTGCTGGTGTTTTGCATTTGACTAAAAATATCATACTGCGTGTTTTGGGTATTTTAGATGCTATAAAACGTTTTTCTGATGTCAGTTAAGAAACAAAAAAGTGACGTCGGTTGTCCTTTAATGTTTCCCAAAAGGCCGTGAGTGTAAACATACCCCATGCCTTGGGCTGAGAACCTGCTTGCCGCTGGTCCTCTGCCTCTACCTCGACCGCCGGAACCTGCGTAAACATCAGCTCGACATCTGCTACAATCTATTAAAGTGCCGAGCGTAATGTAGTGTTTTCAAATCACCACCTCACCTCGACCACCTTTGGCTCTCTTTCCTCGATCGGAGCCTTTGTCCACCGGTGTCACCTCCACGCCGTTTTCCACTGGACGAACTGCACCTGGTGTAAAGATGAATTGAACGGTGGAGGTTTTATTAAAGCCACAAGGGCGACTTGACAGTTTTGTGCCAATGCGCATGTGTCCGAAAATGATACAAACCCTGTCGGTTTCGATTGGATCCTTTGCCCTTGCGGTTGGATGACGCACGGCCCTTGCTAGCCTCCCTCTCGCCTTTCTTCTCCCGGTTCTCCTTGTTCTCCTTGCTTTCGGAAGGACCCTCCTTCACCAGTGGCTTTTTCTTTCCTACGGTCTCCCATGAGGTCTAAATACAAAGCGTGAGAAAAAAAATCTAAGTCTGTCACGTGCAAGGGGAATAACAGATGAGATTTTCGTGGTGCATTCATCCAGGCAGTCGGTCAAATGATTGTAACATTTGGATTGCGCGATACTACCATATCTGAGGTGCTCTCCAGGAGGAAGTTGATGGCTCTGCTCACATCCTCGTTGCAGTCATGAAGCGCAACCATACATTCATCCTGATTCTTCCCAGTAACCTCCATCAGCTGCGGATAAAAATACAAAGTACCGTATTTTGCGATGTATAAGGTGCACCCAAAAGCCTTGATTTTCTTCAAAAGATGACCTCGCGCAGAAGTGCCTTCTGTGTGAAGTCATATTGAGACACCACAGGTCTAGTCAGCTGCGACCGACTCCATTTCCCCCAGTAGTGCCTTATAATGTGGTGTGCCTTATATTTGGAAAACTTTTGCATATTTATGTATTACATTTGGAAAACTTTTTTTCATTCATTCAAGGTGCACCTTATACTCCGGTGCGTCTTCTATATGGAAAAAAGTTTGAAAATGCACCATTCATTGGGGTTGCGCCTTATACACCGGAAAATACGGTATCTTTTATTTTTAATAAACGGTAAAACTATTGAAGGAAAGTCAGGAGTTATTCATTTGTCCTTCATAGTTCAGGGTTCAACGGGCCAAGGTCATCAGGTGTCTGAATTGATAACCTTTTGCCAACATGGGATACTGTGAGCTAATAATTGAAACTGAGTCAACCATCTACAATGTTGTGGGTTGCAATTTTGTTAAAAAAAAAAAAAAAAAAAAAAAAAGAGTTAAATCCTGGTTAAGAGTGGCAAGTGGGAATGGATTTGCTTTTTGGATTGCTGTCCAAATGAACCCGTTTCTATACCTGATTAACTTTGTCTTCAAAGTCAGCGTCATTCTTGTCATAGATCATCTGGGCAAGCCGAATTTGCTCAGCGGTGGCCTGCAACACATAAACATGAATGAATCGACTTGTTTGTGCAAATGTATTATATATACGGGAACTATTGTACTCGTCATACTTTGTGCATGGGGCAGCAATCAAGAATCAGTTAGAGAAAAGCCTGATGTGCGTCTTTATTTATGTATTTATTTTTACATATTAACACCTCTTAAACTAGTCTTTTTTCGTATGACGTGTCTTCTGAAATATGTTTTCAACTGTGACAAGTGTGTGTGTGCGATAGACTGCAGATTCTCACCTGTATCTGTTTCTGTGGTTGAGTCATGTTGGTGGCAGCAGGCGGCACTTTTTCACGAGGGCCCCGGGCCTTTTCGCTGCCCAGCGAGCTCATCCTATACAGTATATACAAAACTCTGTATGTACAAAATAGAAAAACCTGAAAAGGAAAAAAAAACCAAGTTATATTTATTTATATAGAACTTAATCACAAAGACTCCAAGGACTTCACATGCCCACGGTCGACAAGTACATGTGATGCCTCAGCTTTGTAAGACCTTACAAGTTAGAAAGCAACAGGTGTCAATTAAGAGGTTTTTAGTCAGCAAAAATGATAAGGAGTTACCAACAGTCCTTATGGAAGGTGACTCTGCGACCATCACAAAGGTAAATAAAACTTTATTTTACAGTACAGTTTATTTTTTTAATTACAGTCCTCATGTAACGTGACTCTCTTTGCAAACAGCAATTCCCTGTGACCGCCGACCTCCAACGCCATTTCATCAAGCCATCAATGACCATCACAAATGTAAATAAAGTGACTTTATTATACAGTGCAGTGTATTTCTTTCAGCACAATACAATAGCACATTCATTATACATACAATAAGGTATCACATCACAATATTTATTTGTGTTTGTATTTGACCAAAATTGATGTTTAGTATGTGCAGCATTGTACAGAAATGTTAGTATACTGCACGGTTGTTCTGTTGATGAAACAGCTGAAAATCTAGGTCAAGGAAGAAGAGTGACCTGGTATCCACTTACAAAAAAAATAGTGCATAGGTGGAGGGAATAGCGTAAGGCCATAATTCACACGAATAAGTACAAATCGCTTGATATTTTCCATGTATATGACAAGTTCAATGTGTCATCATGAATAACTGATTGACATATTGCACGCTACTAACACCGAACGCAAAACTGCACAAATGTGCATGATGTAAACACGAAGTAAACTTAAAAAAAACAACCGTCTCCCCACTGACAGTTGCCGATTGAGAGAACAATAGCATTGCAGTACACATGATCGTCTGACGTCATCAAACATACTGACACCATTGGCTATTAAACCGAACAAAGCTCATGCCAAGGAGCAACCTCGACAAGTGAGACAAATAGCCCGCTGAACAAAAACATTTGTGTCGCCGTCACTTTTATTTACAAACCAAACCAATATCATTACTGCCTTGATTCTCACGATAAAGCCCATTCATTTAAAAGGGTTCGGTTTAACCAACTATAACACATAAATGATTAATGTATGACAGAAACGGTTACATTTAGGAATGACAATGGAACGAATGTACACATGAAACGACAACATTTCACGAGACGGATACTTTATTTGAGACTAGCCAAATGGTCGAATGTTAACATCAGCTAAAGTGAAAGACTTGTAGTCCGTATGTGCTTATCAATTTACAAGACACTCGCCAATGACAAACCGGTGGTCGTAGTGTCACCGTTTAATAAAAGCAAACTTAATGCTTGTGATACACGAGGCCTCTTTGTCCTCGCTAGCGAGGACTAAGGCAGGCATGCTAACATGCTAACACCGACAGAGCGAGTCTCGGAGGCAACCGAGGTGAAGCTAACGTTAGCAAACGATGCTACCTAAATCTGGTCCGAGTTCCTGACAATCGACGGTGTAATCACACCATTTAAGGCTCGGTAGTATCACTAACAACGTCATTTTTTTTAACAAACGAAACCACACAAATATCCCAAATAAAAACACGAGTAAAAAGGCTAAAAGTATCTCGAATGAGAGGAAGAAGGCCTTTGAGCGGAACACAATCCCATCACGACATTGCTCGCTGGGAAACCAAGACAACAGAAAAATTGCGAAAGACACCGCTGTCCGCGCCGAGTAAGGAAGGAAAATCGCCATGGACAGGCGACCGACTACGTACGCCGAGTAAACTCGATAACAAATTCAATTGAGCGCGTTGAGAATTGTTTGACAAAAGAGCGAAAACATGATAAAATCGTTTTTTTTTACCTGCTAACACGCTTCACTCAGCCAGCAGCAGACGCGGTGGTCACGTGATTAGGGCGACCGAGGTGGATGCTTGTCCGATGTCCTCTGGACACAACTTGTTTTGTTTATGCTCGTGTCGCATAAATCACGATTTGGTGGTAATAGGGGGGGGGGGGGGGGTGACAACAAACTATTCAATATACATTTCGTATTTATTTACTTGTTTTATTATTCAAGAATTTTTTTAGATTCCCACATTGCGTCTGAGTAAAAACATTCATGAGTTGTGTATAAAAAAGTCGATTCGTAGACAACAATCCACACACTTCCTCAGAAATATACATAAAAATGCATACAAGTGTTCTTGTGTATTTCACACATACATATACATGTATTTACATTGAGTGTGGGGTTACTTTGTTCAAATTGTGGGTGTAATTTAGGGTTCTCTTTTCAATCAGTCCACGTTAAAAAAAGGAAAAAAAAAAAGAAAACAAATCGCCTATGGCAGTCTTTCACAGAAAGACCAAACAATTTACTCTGGTCTACTCTGCCTCTACCAAACGAGGACATTAAGATATCTCCCTGATACAAAAAAAATTGAAATCTTACAACTGTGAATGCACGTTACTAACTCTCCGTGTTCGATCAAACATTTTTAGAGCTATGAGTTCTTGTTCCCTATTCGCTGAGAGGTCTCGGTGTCAAAAGCAAGTTAACCAAATCAATTTAAAAAAAAAAACGCTCGATTTGACCAGAAACTCTGCATATGAAATAAACAAAAAGTGTAAATAATCGAGTCAGACCAGAATTGAAATATGTAAGTATACAAACACAAAAAAAAGTGTGCAAAACTGCAGAAAGCGTTCTAGTCCAATCGGACAGCAACATGAGCCAAGAAGGGGTTTATGGTAAGAGACAATACACCTTCAAAAATTAGATCATCACCCCAAGCCATTCAAACGTGTGTGATCGAAGGGGTAAATAAATACATATAAAACAAATAATATCAGCAGGTGTATGTCACTCAAATCAGTCACAAAAAAGGGGCTATATCACAACAGAACATTGTATTTAGCGATCATATTTCTCCTGTATGATTGCAGCCATACACATTTCCAAAAAATGTCTTATTTTGATTGGGGTAAACCGTCTTCATTTCACCGCACTGAAGTAAAGAAAAGCTTTTGGTGATTGTTTTGAGGCCGACCTGAATGCGTTCCAGCCGTCAAACTGCATGCGTTAGGTCCTTCAAATTTCTTCTGCAGTCCTGTTTTCTTCCCCTTTTTTTGTTATATTGCCATTTGTGTCATTTTTACAAAAGCATTGTAATATTTTACACAGTAATGCCTTCCATAATACAAACCCAACCAATTGCAAATGGTGTTATTTGTCATAGTTGGCTCTGGGTTTTAAAAACTCCTCATTGGCAGCTACTGCGCTATTAAAAAAAAAAAAAAAAAAAGATTGCCTTCGGTGGAAAGACTAAATGGAAGACAGGCAACAGGATGTTAAAATATGCTCACAAAGATGTTTGACAAGAATCATAGCTGTGATATTTGAGGACAAGGTCACATGCTCCTGAGTCCAACAGAGACAATGATGTTGCAGAAGGAGAGGTTTGGAGGGACCGTTTGGATAAAAAAAAAATGTGGATGTCATCATGCAGGGATGCGGAGGATAACCCGGCTAGCTAGCTAGCTAGCTAGCTCCACAATCCTGCATAGTTGCCGTGGAGGCCGGAACAAAGCGGTCCGCCGGCTACAAACAGTTTGGTGCCGGAGTGGTCGTAGCAGTGCGTGTACACGGCATTCGGAAAGGAATGAAGGTCTGAGAAATAACTCCTCCACGTCTCGTCATGATTCTATCAAAAATGAGGGTAAAATTTGCATGAATCACGTGGACTGCGGTTTTTGCAAATCACTCGCTGTAACAAATGGACCAATCATGACATACCAGCCAGCCTTTTCCTGTTGTGAGCTTGAGAATGCCCTCTCCCGAGCACTTCCGGTAGCCTCCGTTTGGAAGCAAAGCGTTCTCCAGGAATCTCTGAGCGCGAATGTCGTAGAAGAGAAGCGAACCCTGGCCAGTGCCGACTGTCACGATGTGCTCATAAAAACTCACCGAGCGGATCCCTGCGTACACAATTCATTTTCTAAGCAATGCGGGAGACGGATTTATTGAGGAAAAAAAGAGTGACCCACTCACCACTTCCCCTCTCTCTGGAATTGACAGATTTGATATTTTGCGTGGGCTGACGAGGATCCAAAAAAGACACGTGGGCCTGAGATCCGGCAGCGTAGACTGACCAGTCCTGCCCGTATGCCAGACACACGTTCTCTTTGCAATGTGGCAGTTTTGTAGATAAAAGCTGCAGGGGAAACAATGCAGGATAAACAAATAAGACTTGAGCATACAACATTGACGTCCAAACAGACACAGTTGTAAAGCATTTGACTCGGTCAATGCCCAATAGATCAGCTGATACATCGCCAATATCAGTGTGAACGAACGACTCCTCAAATATTTCATATCATATGTGCTCTGCTATGAAAAATAAACATAATTTTCTATTTTCTAACATGGTAAAAAAAGGTGATCTTGCCTTGCACAAGCTGCGCTCCGCTTTCCATAGGTGGAAGTAGCCATCCAAAGATACAGCACCCAACTCCTGAAAATAAATAAATCAATAAACCAATAAATGTTGTCTATAAATAAATAGTGGGAACAAATAATAATAATAATCATCATCATAATAATCCATTTCACTTATAAGCGCCTTTCAAAACTCTCAAGGTCACGTCACGGTCACATGATCACTTTTTTTTGTGGGTGAGCAGCGGCAGCCATACGCGTCAGCGTTCGCTCAACCCAGAAGTAACTCAAATAGATAGAAAGCTAGCTAGCTAGCCAATAGATACCTAATAGTTAGCTAGCTGGCTAGAGAGCTAATAGTCAGCGAGCTAGATAGGTAGCCAGCCAGCTAGATAGCTATATAGCTAATAGATAGCTAGTTAGATAGCCATCCAGCTAGATAGCAAATAGATGGGCAAATAGCTAGCTAGCTCGATGAGTTAACATGGCCCACTATTCTTCAAGTTTTTTTTTCTTTATATGAAAGGACTATTAGAAAAAAGTAATCGAAAAAAAAAATACAAATAAATACATACATTGATAAATAAATAAATATAAGGGGGAATAAATAAACAAATGAATTAACTAATAAATCCACACATAAACAAATGAATAAATGAGTAAATAAAAAATAAACAAACAAATAAATAAATAAATAAACGAATTAATAAATAAATGAATAAATACATGAATGAATAAACAAATAAATGACTAAACAAATATATAAACAAATTAATAAATACATAAATTCATAAATGGCTGGCTAGCTAGCTAGCCAGATAGCTAGCTAGATAGGGCAAACAGATGATCCACACCATGTGAATTTGTATGTAAACAGAATAAAGATTCTTTGTGGCTGTTGGAAGGCAATGCTCACTTTGTGGTTGTTGTTGAAAGCCAAAGCGCGGACTTTACAGTTATACGGGTGGGTGGACTCCTTTGGGATGTCTTTGAGGGCTCGGTGGGAAATGTGGGCATAGGAGGGCATGGCCGTTTCGTTCTGACTGTGTTGTGTCCTGCTCATGACTTCTTCCGTTACTTCCCACAGACCCATGGAGCCATCCCGAGAACCTACAAATTGAATCGTTGCAAAACACGTAAGTTGTGTCAAGTAAAGTCATAAACTACCGACATCCCAAACCGAAATGCGCTGCTCATCAATGATTATTTTCAGGATAATCACGAGGCACATTCTTCACAGCATTTTTGTGATCGCTCGCCACATCTCCTTTGCAAAAAAAAACATGGAGGATATTTGAAGAAAAGTACCCCACTCTTTTTACATAATAAACAATTTCATCCACGGGTATGTGGTGCAGCAAAACCCCCTAAAACCTGTCATTCATACAGAGAACTCACCAGACACTGCCATCCTGTCACTAATCCACGCTATTGAGAAGATCCAGTCATTGTGGCCATCCTAACAAACAAAAGACCCCCACATGAGAAAAAAAAAAGACAGCACGGTTTTGCATCATTTCAAAGTGTAGCAATAAGGTCGAAGTGATGACAACCACAAGGAAAATGTTAAAGGACAACCGACACCATTTTTTTTGTTTCCCAACTGACATCAGAAAAACGTTTGATAGCATCTAAAATACCCAAAACACGCAGGCTGATATTTTTAGTCAAATGCAAAACACAAATAAAAATGACTTAGTGTCCAAAGACTGCTACAAAAATGACCTTCGGAACTGGGGATTTTAAAAAAGTCCCGCCCCCTTGTTCGTGACGTCACGGCAGGACGTCTTGCCTTGCTCAAGAATCAAAACAAAGGGCTCACGGAGTTCAGATTCGGAGAAGATGCTTTCTTGTTACTCATCCAGTTATGAATATGATTCAAATAGTTCTGAAGTGGAAAGCATACATGTTTGCAATCGATTAAAGAAGTCCTTCCGTATCATTTTGAGGCGCCTGGACTCCAATGAAGCTCCCCGAAAATGCACAAGATGGCGCCCAAGCTCCGTTGGAAATGGGCTGATTTGTCTGCTAGGAATTTGATACAACTACTATCAAATAGTAGTCTTGGTGTAACACACAACGATTCACCATCGCGTTATTTATGTGTTTTCCTTCTAATTTCGCCATCGACACGACGTTTTCAGACCAAACAAAGTACCCAAAATGCATTATTGTGTGTCGCTTTCTCGGTCAGGGGTGTTCCTTTAGTGACGTCACGTACGGACTCGTCACCAACTCAAAAACAAGACTTCCTGAATATTCAGCGCAAGTCTTAAAGTGTAAAATCTAGCTACATGCGATGGAATCTTTGTCAAATGCGCTCAGTAGAAGTCATTTGAAGCGATTTTACAAATTATGGACACAACTTGTCCGGAGGTGTCGGTTGTCCTTTTACAGTCATACACGTTGAGAACGGGCAGACAACTTACATCACCAACACAAACGGGGTCTAGCGTTGGAAGCTTGTAGATGGCGAGACTGTTGGGGTTGTCACCCCCGGTCGCTAAGAGGGTCCTTGAGGGGTTGATTTCAATGGCGTGGATCCCACAGCCCTGCTGGTCGAGACGGGAATGGGAACTTGCTGTGGTGTGGTAATTCTGCACCACTCCGACAACAGAATCGCCACCGTGACATTCCCTGTCCTTCAACATGGGAATTCGAGTGATCTGCCCCGTCATGACATTGGCTACAAAAAGCTGAAAAGAAGAACAGGGATGTGGTGTGACAGCATCCTTTTATTATTATTATCATCATCACAATTCCAATGAAGAATTTTGAGATCAAATTTCAGAAATGTTAAACATGTTACCGTGTTACATTTGGTCCCGCATACAACCTGCTGTTGGTTGAGCCACTGCGAGGCAAAAACTTTATTCAGACGCCCAAGAGAGAACTCCCTCTCTTTCAAGATACCGGGCAGCCTACCGGCCGCAAAGCCGCGTAAGCTACGCTGGAGCCGCAACTCATGCTGCTGCTGAGGTCTGAGCTCTCGACCCTGCAGGGCGCAGACGACCGAGTGGCGACTGTGCCACCATTGCGCGTGACGCGAAGAACAAGAGACACGGCTCCGCTTGTATGGCGTCTGACACCAGCCCAGCTGAAAGAAGAACATTGAAATACAGTAAAGTCTCGTTATATCGATATCGGATATATCGATAGTCCCGGTTATATCGATATTTTTTCGGACTCCCTTGAATATCGATATAACGAGACTTTACTGTATTAAAATTAGTATTTTGTACTATCCATCCATCGTTGACACTGCTTGTCCCCTTATTAGCAGTGTTTGAAATAACATCTGCCCGGATGCCCGAGGCGTGTAATTTTACGCCAGGCGTACAACTTCCAGAACCTTTCTGCCCGGATGGCCCACAACTTTTTCTAGAAAAAAAATAAAAATAAATACATTCAAATCAAACGTTTGCTTTATTCCGATTTCGAAATATTCGTTCGGTTTGAAATTTCGGTTCGTTTGGCAATTTTTAATTTCGGTTCGCTTGGCAATTGACATACTCGGCAGCCAATCAGAAGCCTGCATCGAATAACTTCCGGGTGCATTTTAAAGTGTTGTTCTGTTATATATTCTGATCAGAAATCCTTTATACTTTGCAACAATGTTTTTTTTTTTTTTTTTTTGCAATTAGGCGTCTTATTGTGTTTCAAGTTGTGAAAAATCGGGCAGGCAACTTTTCAGAGTTGTCTGCCCTGGTGTCCGCTAACTTTTCGTCATGAGTTTCAGACACTGTTATTAGGTTTGTGGATGAACTGAGACAAATCATTGAAACACCGTAGAGTCCCTAGAAATGTGCTATACATAAATGTAACCTATTATCAATATCATCAAAACTAGTTTTACGGTTTCAGGGTGAGATAAACTGTGGGCTGACAACACTTCACGCTCAGGTATAATTTCAAGTCTTCAATGAAGCCAATATGCGCAAAAATGGACACATCTAAAAAAAACTGGACACTTGTAAATATGGGTTGATGCAATACAGCTACATATATCACGATGCCTTTCTTGATACTTGCACTATGTAGTTTTTTTTATGAAACGTTTTGGCACATTTACAGTATACAGTTGATATTTTTATTTTGCTGTGCTCAGAATATCTTGTTTTCTAAATTGCTGCTGTGGACTGCAAATTCCCCCATTCTGGGACGAATAACGGTTTACTGATTTCTGATAAATAGCCCATATTGGGAATACAAAGCGAGCCAGGAATGTTCCAGAACTGGTGTCCCAAAAGAGATATCTTCTTGTAATCCACCTGGAGTCTAACACACATTCACCACCCTTCTTATCAAATGATACTTCCAGAATCGCACGGATCTCCATCACCATCATCTTGATCTTATCCATGTCTAAAAACAGACGCCCTTGGTGACGTCCTTGAGTTAGACGAAAATAGGCAAAATGCAATGTTGTTCTCGGACAGGAGCAGCACACTCTCATGGGGAAGCAGCAACAGGTTGTCTTGTCATAACACTTTCTATAGGATAGATCAATGTTGGATAGATTCTATCCAAAATTGAGGGGACATTTTTGTTTGGTTGGAAAATAAATGTTTTCTGACAATAGTCCTGGCAGTCCCACACATCACGTATTTTGCAGTACAATAATACGCGTGTGTATAGTAGACATTTATTATGATAAAAAACGAAGCTTTTATGGCTAATCTGTTGGGATGTTCAAATTTAGGTTGGCCGTTGTAATTGTTTGGTCACTTTGTGTTTTTACTCCAGTTTGGGAGACATGTTCACTTAACGGAAGATTTTCAGACGTGAACGAAATCCAATGTACACTTTGACATAGCATCACCATTCGCTAGCCGGCGACAGTCTAAAAACCGACATATCCGATCTGGCTGCAACATATTCGGGTACCTTTAGCAGTCGTTGTGATCTGCCTGACGTCTCCCAACGTGAACGTATGGACACGCACACGTTTTTAATATCCCATAATGCATTTTATGTTGGTTATCGGGTTGTTTAGCGACACCGATCGCCGGAGTGGCAAAAAAACGTGTCCCCCCGCTGGCACAGATGATAATCACGCGAACATATTTAGCACGAAGCTAGTTAGCATGCTACCATCAATTTTCGTATCTTAGCCAGTGAGATCCACCGGTTTCCGCCTACCTGTTGTTGGTCCTTGAGCTCTCCTGCCTTTCTTTTCCTGCTAACTGTTTTTCTCGCCATAATCTGACACACACAATTCCCTCACCCACATGGAGGGTAAACCCGACTCTGGGCGTTGGATCATATAATGTCGATAAACGATTTTGATCGTTGGCCTTTACTGGCGGCGTCCGGTGACAAGCAAGGGCGATTACATACGGGATGCGTTGCCTCTTCGCTAGTCTGTCTGGGGTTGTTAGAGAATTAATCGCGTTAACTTGCTCCGTATTTGCAAATCGCCACTAAAGTCGCCCGCTTCAGTGAGTTCTTTTTTCCCTCGGTGAAACGCGTCAGCAACGGCAAGTTCATTGGCCAAGCGCGCAGCCGCACTCATTAAACGTCAACACAAACAAGGTCACGCGTGAACGCGCCTGAGTTTACGGGCTCGTTCACGAGGCCCGCGCGCGAGCATTCATGATTTTTATTTTTAGGTTACAAGTTTACTGTATTGCTGGTTTGATTGTTTCCAATAATAATAATAATAATAATAATAATAATAATAATAATAATAATAATAATAATAATAATAATAATAATAATAATAATAATAAACATGACCGAAGCGTCTACGTTGGCGAGG
Organism: Hippocampus bargibanti; assembly: GCF_051943395.1. Classification (NCBI taxonomy): domain Eukaryota; kingdom Metazoa; phylum Chordata; class Actinopteri; order Syngnathiformes; family Syngnathidae; genus Hippocampus; species Hippocampus bargibanti. Next base: position 2,073,097 of record NC_142745.1, on the reverse strand, counting down.
GAAAAGTACGGTATTTGACTCATTGAGTAGAGAGATGACGCTAAGCAAGATGGTCCTCGTCAAAGACAAAAAAACAAACAAACGTGCAAATAATAATAATAATAATAACAATAATAATAATAACAATAATAATAATAACATAATAATAATAATAATAATAATAATAATAAAATAATAATAATAATAATAATAATAATAATAATACATTTCATTTATAAGCGCCTTTCAAAACTTTCAAGGTCACTTTACAGTCACAGGATAAGTTGTTCTGTGGGTGAGCAGTGGCAGCCACACGCACCACCGTTCACTCAACCCGGAATAACTCAAATGAATAAAAAGCTAACTAGCTAGCTAATAGGTAGCCAGATGGATAGCTAATAGATAGCCAGCTAGCTAGATAGCTAGATAGTCAGCTAATAGATAGCCAGCTAACAGACAAAAAATACAAACGTGCAAATAATAATACTACTACTACGATAATATAATAATATTACTATACTATAATAATAATAATAATAAACTTTTGTCACATAATTGCAATGTAATATGTGTGCAGGTATCAAGAGGTGGATCACTCAAGGCCAGGTTATTAAATCGGCTGTCTTGTTATAATATATAAAGCCTCGTATGGTCTTCCACTTGCAAACCAGCATAAAATTAGATTTTTTTGTATCCTAATATTTATCAAATTGCGGCCATTTTAAAATACCTATAAGAGGTATAGGGTGGCTGGGTTGTCATGTGGTTAGCATGCTAACTTCATAGTGCAGAGGTTGTGAATTCAAGACCTGGTTCGGCCTCCCTGTGTGGAGTTTGCATATTCTCCCCGGGCCCACGTGGGTTTTCTCTGGGTCGTCCGGTTTCCTCCCACATTGGATGGATATAAGAGATAGACATAAACATAAAAAGCATTTAACAAGAAATACAAGACAGTCAAGATTATTGAAAAGATTTGCGTTATTTATTCAATGGGATCTTTCAAGTTACAGCAGAGAAAACGGAACATTTCTAACTCACAATTCAGGAAGCCATTCACCTTATTATGTCCAATTACGTTGTCACCAAAATGCATTCGAACCAACACAACATGTTATAGGATAAATTAGGCGTATATGACAACCCTTAAAGTTGAGCCTGACACAGCATGAGACATTGATGGATAAGGCCCCAAAACCAACGGTACATCCCAACGACTCTCAATTTAGTGGCGTAAAAATGATTGTTTGTATTTTGTTGTAGTAAGCAAAATAGACACGACAGATTAAAAAAAAAATGAAGCCAAGTGTTTAAACGAAACAGAAAAGACAGAACTAACGTCAGGAATTTAAGATTGCTCGTGGTTGAAAAGTGACAAATGTTAATGGTGGACAAATGAGGGTTAAAAAAAAGGGTTAAAAATTTGTTCCTATGTGCAAATTGATATTTTACCATAGATGCTTCAGTCATTTAGGCTCAAGTAACTAAAATAGACTTTAGGGTTAAGGAGCATGAGTGGCTGGTACTGATTTGACCCCCGCTTGGTCATGAACATTATTCAAATTGTCAAATTGGATGCTCCTACTATCTGACTTCTTTTGATTTGGGGAGGGGGGGGGTCTTGTTATGTTGTTTCTCACATTCTTGTCCCTTCCTTCAATTGTGCATTATCACAAAACGTCCCCTTTTTTACATCTATGTCTAAAGTTTTGGCAACAAATCTGAGTCAGATTAATGGAAACATATGACAAGTCAACCAATATAAGTCATGTTTGATTAAATGGATGAAATGATAAAATGAGAAGGGGGGGGGAATCACTCATATCAAATTTCCAACCAAATTTCCAGCAAGACTCAAAAACCAGTCAACAGTTGCATGTCTCTATTGCACTATGATGCGGCTGCAAAAATGCACCAAATTTCTCAACACACATCGCCCATCCACGCCTTTCCAGGATGCAAACAAAATTAAAAAGTGTCATTTGTGTTAGCGTACTTTACATCTTATCAAACTCTATATGTTCAAATTAAAGTTACAGCGTACTATTTTAAATAACTTGATAATGATGAGAATGTGTGTGTATGTGTAAGATTTTTCTTTGTACTGTTTCATCAACAGGAGAGAGTCTCCATCTCTCGCCATTTTGTGCAACAGGTTGTTCCGGTGCAGGGAAAAGAGCAAACTGGACTTGTGGTAGCCACATATTTTCTGGGTTGCAATGATGAACGTTCGGTGACGTGAATGTAAAAATCAAATGACGTTAAACGCTGAAAATGACATGAAACGTGTCCAAATGAACAGAGCTACAAATCAAAGACGGTAAAGTGAAGCGTCACGGGCACTTCTTTTCTCTCTGTGGTGTAATGTTCCTCCTTTGGACTTTTGTTGCAATTTCAAGAATAGCCCGTTATTCCTTCTCATCACACTTATGATATCTCCAGGGTAGTGGAAGATGGCAGATTGGCTGGCAAAGCGGTTTTCAAAGGTTTATACCTCTTCCCGATTCTGACCCGCAGTCAGATCGACACTTCCAAGTGGAAGCAAATATAAATGGCGTCAAAGCCAAAAAGCCCAATTCTCCTCGGTCCTCATCTCCAGTCTTCAATCCCTTCACAGTCCCAGTTCCTGGAACCTAACCTCAGCGTTGATGAGAAAGAAACACCGCTGTGAAGTATTGAGACTCTTGGCACGCAGTCTTAAAAGTGCTTGAGAGACAATACGTTGGAGCACAGAAAGAAACATGCGCTCTCCCGGGTTGACCCATCCGTAGTCGAGGCAAGCACATGTTGCAGGGCATGGTGTGATTTTCAGAAGGGGGGGGTCAGAAAAAAAAGAGGTGGTTGCGTGAGGTGGTTATAAGGTCACAGGTCACAGGGCCCAGCGGCGATCGCGTCATCGGCTGGGCTCAGCTCGCGGTAGCCCGAGCCATCAAGTCCTCAAGCGCCTTGTCTTGATCATTGTTGTGGACCAGAAGCACTTCTTTGATGGCCTCCCGTTCGAATCCCATCTCTCCGAATCTAGACATCAGCTCGAGGAATTGCAGCGCCTGACGAGAAAGGAGAAGAAACATGTGAATTGACAACGGCCATAAAGAGAAAATCGTCTTGGAAAAGTTCCGTTTGGCCACTGACCTTTTCTTCTGAGCACTGGTACAACTCTAAGCATTCCTCCACCGCGCTTGCATCAAAGCCCCGCTCACATAGACGTCCATGGACGAAGAGATAATCCAGCACCTTGGATGAGGTGGACAACGATCATTGGAAGTCATTCACCGCCAGACGATGTGCAAAAAAAATGTGTCCACTTCAGTGCCAGGGTTTTTGTCATTCTCACTCAAATTCCAGGATACACAGAATATTGAGTTATAGGACTACATAAACATTCAATGCAATGTAAGAAAACTTACACTCTCTTCTTTCATCAGAAAAAAAAGAGTTAATTCCTAAGTTATATGGGTCTGGAGTTATCTGATCTTGAAATGGGGGCGGCTGTACAAAATACAATGCAATGCATCCATATTAATTTATATAGCACTTTAACAACAGCGGAAGCTCTAACAAAAAGCTAACATGGACAAAAGGTTAATTCTGCCCCCTCATGGCAGGGAAAAAAAAATTGCCAGAGGTGTGACCAGCGCTTTATCAGAACATGCCGCAAGAAAAACCAAAACCTGAACAAATTCGGCAATGGTCGCGAATGAGATAAGAGACACTGACAGTGGATTGACATGTAAAAGTCCCGTTTTTGCAGCACGTTTCACTGCAAACGGTACCGACGTCCATTTTGAGCACATTCACGTAAGGGACGCGAGTGACGATTGGGCTGTTGGGTCATACCTGCTCCACATTCTGGCCTTGTCGCTGCATGGCCCGAAGAACACCCTCATAGGAATAGCCCATGCCCACAAGGGTTTCCACACACTGGCGCTCACCAGGGGTCATGCTTAGTAAGGCTCCTCCGCATGGCAAGCCAGCGGAACCCGACCCCGAGTTGACCTGGGAGTCAAGATGAGAAGAATAGCGATGAAACTTTTGGTCCTTAAAGGACACTATTTTTTTGTTTCCTAACTGACATTAGAAAAACGTTTTAGAGCATCTAAAATACCCTAAACACACAGGTTGATATTTTTAGTCAAATGCAAATAAGACCAATAAAAATGACTTAAAGGATAACCGACGTCTCCGGACAAGTTGTGTCCATAATTTGTAAAATGGCTTCAAATGACTTCTACTGAGCGTATTTGACAAATATTCCACCTCATATAGCTATATTTTACGTTTTAAGACTTGTGCTGAATATTCCGGAAGTCTTGTTTTTGAGTTGGTGACGAGTCTGTATGTGACGTCACTGAAGGAACGCCCCTGACCGGAAAAAAAGGACACATTGTAGCAGTCCTTCCATCACGTCAATGCTTGTTTGGTCTGAAAACCTCGTGTTGCGCCAGAAGAGGGCGTCCAAGCTCCACATAAGGAATTTATCAGCCTGTGGAAACGCAATACGCTGTCATGTCTACAAGAAGTCGCCATTTTCTGCCTCTTTTTGGGTCAGATATTTCCCCCCGATTTTGCCTCAAAATGGCACAGAATAAATTATTTAATCGATTGCAAACATGTATGCTTTCCTCTTCAGAACTATTTGAATCATATTCATAACTGGACGTGTAACAAGAAAGCATATTCTCCGAATCTGAAGCCATTGTCGTCTTGCGTGACGTCACGAAGTGGGGGCGGGACTTTCTGAAAATGCCCAATTCGCAGCTCATTTTTTTTTGCAGATTTTGGACACTTTAAGTCATTTTTATTGGTGTTTTGCATTTGACTAAAAATATCATACTGCGTGTTTTGGCTATTTTAGATGCTATAAAATGTTTTTCTGATGTCAGTTAAGAAATAAAAATGTGACGTCGGTTGTCCTTTAAAAGGTAAAATATAGCTATATGCGGTGGAATCTTCTTAAAATACGCTCAGTCGAAGTCATTTGAAGTGATTTTACAAATTATGGACACAACTTGTCCGGAGACGTCGGTCGTCCTTTAAGTAGTTGATGTGAGTTGTTCCTCACCTGTTTTGGTCCACCACTTTTACAAAAGTGCTCTGGGGCGACGATAACTTGGGGCTTGTTTTTAATCGGAGGGCTGCCATTGGGTAGGTTCCGTCGGGGAGAAGGCGTGGGAGCGTTGTTGCGTGCGCTGTATCGAACTGGTTCGGGATCCCCGGAATCCGACAGCTTGGGAAAGGTCAGAGAGCGGATGTTGCAGGGTCGATCCTCGCTTCCAAACCCGATTTCCCCTGTTGCCCAACCATGTCCATATCCATCAAGGCAACCAAGCCATTTGGTTTATGGGCAAAACCTGCTTTTGCGGGAAGGCTGGTGTTGTTGGGAGGCGACGGGGTGTTTCGATGAGAACCGGGCCTTTGCTGGGACCCAACCGGAGGGCATACGGACAAAGCGGGTTGAGGTTGGCGCTGGAGAATGGTCCGAAGCTCCTCTTTGTCATCTAAAGTTTTAAGCTCCAGCTTGTCAAAGGGATCCTCTTCCCGCTCAAAGTCGGCAAGATTGAGGCCTTGTGACTGAGGAGTGCTGGGCTGGATTTTCCTCGGACCGAGACTTGGAGCAGGAAGAGGTGTGAGTATCGCACCGTGGCTCAATCCTGCCAGAATCGGGTTCATCGCCGGTGGCGGAGGATCGTGGTCTTCAACAGCAGAGGGGGCTTTCTTCCCTGCGGCGCCATTCGCGTCGTCAGACTCAGACGTGTTTTTGCGATTTTCTGCTTCCTGCTTCGCGGCGGCTTCTTTTGCTCGCGCCTCTGCCGCTCGTGCCTCCGTCAGCTCCACGCCCCATCGGACGCTTAATTTCTCCAGAGAAAAGTCGTACTGTTGTGATCATAGAAAGAGGACATTGATGATAGTTAAAAAAAGGAACACCCGTGATGTTCTCTTTATATATTTTTTAATACAAAAAAAAAATCACAAATAAAGCGCAGCCATTGAAAGGACAACCGACGCCTCCGGAAAGGTTGTGTCCATAATTTGTAAAATCACTTCAAATGACTTCGACTGAGCGTATTTTACAAAGATTCCACCGCATAGCTATATTTTACATTTCAAGACTCGCGTTGAATATTCAGGGAGTCTTGTTTTCGAGTGGATGACGATTCCCTACGTCACGTCACTGAAGGAACGCCACTGACCGAGAAAGCGACACACAATGCATTTTGCGGTATTTTGATTGGTCTGAAAACTTTTTGTTGATGGCGAAATTAGAAGGAAAACATATAAACAATGCGATGGTGAATTGTTGTGTGTTGCACCAAGACTACTATTTGATATTCGCTGACACAAATTCCCAGGAGACAAATCAGCCCATTTCCAAAGGAGCCTTGGTGCCATCTTGTGCATTTTCTGAGACGCTACATTGCTGTCATTAACGGCTCGAATTGATATGGGAGGACTCCTTTAATCGATTTCAAACATGTATGCTTTCCTCTTCAGAACTATTTGAATCATAATAACCGGATGAGTAACAAGAAAGGATCTTCTCAAATCTGAAGCAATTGTTTTGATTCTCGAGCAAGGTAAAGACGTCCTGGCGTGACGTTACGAAGAAGGGGGCGGCACCTTCTGAAACTCGGCATCTCCGAGGTCATTTTGCAGTAGTTTTGGGACACTTTAAGTCATTTTTATTGGTGTTTTGTATTTGACTAAAAATATCAGCCTGCGTGTTTTGGGTATTTTAGATGCTATCAAACGTTTTTCTGATGTCAGTTAGGAAACAAAAAAATGGTGTCGGTTGTCCTTTAAGGCATCACAGACTTTTTTTGCACGATCGTTTTAAAACCCTTTCACTTTATTTCCAAGACTGAACATGAGCACATTTTAGTTGGACGACTGAAAATGATCAAGAGGCAAAAAAAAAAACAAGTCACACCATTTTATCGGGGATGCCGTTTGAACGTGGCTTGAATAACAAAACTACCTTTGATTCCACCAACAGAGAGGCGCAGTCCGGTAGACAAAAGCCAACAGGTAGTCCCACCTTGGCAGGACAGCGAAATTTTTCATTAACCTTGAAGGGAACATCATCAAGGTAGCTGATGGGTCCTAGGTGAAAAGAGAAAATGTGCATCAGCTCTCTGACAAACAAAGTTGTCTTGAAATGTGAAGAGTTAAAGAAATACTTACCGTTGTTTTGTGCATCCGATAAAGACCGCCTTGTAGCCATTTAGATCCCCTGGGCAGGGAGGGAAAAGATATGAACGTCGAAAAGATTCGTTAAAAAAAAGTTGTGGAATAGCAGGAATTCCAGTATTTTGAACTGAAGGAGAAGGATTAAAACTGAAAAAAAAAAATATTTTGATGCATTGACATTGATGCAAAAGAATATATGTAAACCATATGACATTTCAACTGTCAAGTTACAAATGTCACTGAACAATCAATGCTTTCATGACTGTAGAGTTAAATATTCCCTCGACTCGGATGATGATATCCATGTAAGCAAGGCAAGGCAACTATATTTAAACAATGTTTCATTCACACAACTTAAAGTATTAACATCCAAAAAACATTTCCAGAGCAAAAACAACAAAAGTATCTTATTCAAATGATTCACCAAAAAATAATTGACAACAGTTGTATTAAGTTCATCCTTGATATCTAATTTAAAACAGATTCTACTCTTACAGATTCTGTGTGAATCTGTTTTAAATTAAATTAATTGACAACATTGAAACACATATGCAACCAATGAATTTGAACTGGAAGCAAAAAAAAAAAAAAAACTAGCTTTCGGAAATGACACAAAGACCGTAGAATGAAATTGATTCTAAAAATGCTTAAATCTGGTTCCCTAAATCAAAATTGTGATAAAATATTGTTTATTCCTCTTTACATTTTCTATTAAAATTAAATGAAATTATCGGTTCTTAGTCCAGAATGTCCATCAATTCCCAATGAACGAGTACAGGTTCAAATTTACAGAATTTTCCAACACACAGCAAAAGATCTGCTCAACTCCCCCTCTCAAATGGCTTTACACATTTTCCGCTACTTTGAATATAAGCATGCATAATCCATTACAGTATTTGGTCAGGCAACAATTCCTGACTTCATTAACAAAGAAGCTATTGTTTACCTATATGTAGATCTACTTTGTTACGGTTTAAAGAAATGCTATGTATGAGACGTTAAGTAGAAGACTATAAATACATACAGAAGTATTATTCATGGAACTTCAAGAAGAACGCTGGAACATTATTTTTTTTTTAAATTCTGTCGCGAAAAGATTACTGATTCCAACTGACTGTAGCTGTCATACAAGATCATACTATGTGAATTAATAGTTATTAGGAATGTCTTTATGTAACCATTGTAGAATCGCAATCAGGTTCCCCTTTGAAACGTCAACATTCATGTTAAAGTAATACATTGTAGGTGTCAACAGAGCTTCTGACCATATTATCAACGACCACGGAAGCGCAGCAGGGTTACTTTTAATTCAGCATTATGATAGAGAGAGAACCATTTCGCCAATGCGTCGAATAGTGAAACTCTTCCCAAGTCTTATATCGCTAAGTGTGAGTCACAGTAATCAACTATAACATTAGCGGAAACACTCAAGTTATTGATTAGCAACCGGCTAAGCTATCATACGTTTCGCCACTCGAGTCTGACATCGCCAACACCAGGTGTCAACACACAGTCGAAACGTCTGAAATGAATCATTGTGTGTACGGGGGTGTCACATAATTTTGGAAGAATTAAATGCCTGACAGCTTTAAGTTTTGAGGACAAATCTCCAAAGCCATTGCTTTCGCAAGTGGCCCCGACTTACACTGTTGCCACCGCCCCGCAACGAAACAGCTCACACAAAGATTACTCTCACCTGTATCTGGCTTGTCTCGCTATTACAGGTGTGACTTGATTCTTATAAGTGTACAGTATGAATTAGAATTATGATAGATTTTTATTTATTTATTGTGAAATATATTTCCTCTTCTGCCACGGGACGCCATCTTGATTTGTCCGGCTCCCTTCCCTTCCACTGGTTCCTGTATGACGTCACTTACTCACGTGACGTCAGGTATTTCTTCTTCGCCAAGACTTTTTTTCGTTTTCCTTGTCTTCTTCGCTTTCAAAATCTCTTCAGGGCTTTTTCTAGTAGTTCTGCCTTCACTTGGCCAGTGGTATGAATTGGGATTGTAACGAATTCAAATGCAACAGAAACTGATTAATATCTGTGTCAAACACAAATATTGTTTGGGTACAGATATAAAGCAATATATCAAACTTATCCAAAGTGAAAACAATTGGCCATTTTTGGAAAGATTTCCAGAATGGCGGTTGATGAACGTGGTTTTGTTTATCATCCCAAATAAAAACGTGGTCGAGTCTTCTCCACTTCACTTCACTTCAAGTACAACCATTCATACTAAATGAATGGATGTATTTTTAAATAAATGCGTCTTTATTTGACGAAATGGCAAAGTTAAGAAAACAAATACATGATAAAACTAATGTAATTTCTGTTTTATTGGCGTAAAATGTGAGGAAACTAGATTAAGAAATGAAATTTAATTAAATATATGTACATATATGTGACGGGTGTCACAACAGTGACTGTCTTCATCTCCACGATGCTGCCGTATTAATGAAGACGAGACGCGTGGATGTGTCTTTTTATTTCTTTTATTTCTGCAACACAGTATGGCAGAAGGGATGGGTGAAGTCGCATGGGTTTCGTCTTGTGATTAACCTGAATCTCCTCGAGATTGTTCTCAAATGCAAAACATTGTAGATAACAAAACAGAATTAACAACGTGTGATCGTATAGTGGTTATTTACAGAAAAAGAGAATACAACACAAGTTCACTGTTATTTACAAGATGTCCCTGAACGCATCATGGGCGGAGACTCAGCAGAACACGCGGTGCGCTTGTAATGGCTGGCGCACAGTTCAACCAGCCACGGACACTCACGGGCAAATGAGACACGACACAAGAAACTAAATATTGTTCAATAAAAACGAAATGAAACAATATTACCTGCAACACAGTATGGCAGAAGGGATGGGTGAAGTCGCATGGGTTTCGTCTTGTGATTAACTGCGATAGAAAAGCGCATATTCCTAAATTCCACTCGACAAAACGTGAAGTAAATAATGACACAAAAAGTGGACTCGAAATGAATAAGGGAACTAATTAGATAACACTAGACAGTACAAAAGGGGAAACAAAATAAGATATTGTCATGAAAATGCGCGTTAATCACAACAGAAAATTGCGACTCACCCTGAATCTCCTCGAGATTGTTCTGGAAACTATGGGCGGGACATAGTACACTGTGCGCCGTTGCGTCACTTCCTTCATAATTTAATAATCTAAGCGCACACTCCGTTAGCAAAACGATCCATGTTTTGCTTCGAGTGCGCGCACGCAAGTCACGTTCCGGACGTCGATGACGCGCCGCAGACACGCGCAATGGTAACCGGAAGCGTGTTTGAGAGAAAAATCGATAAAACCCCCAGTTGGTCTTGAGGGTAATTTTCATCAGTTGTCAATTCTTCGCCGACGATTCGCAATCGACTGCTCTTAACACTAAATACTCTCGTCGGAGGAAACTGTGACGTGCGGAAAAAAACTGCCCCGTTTGACCGAAGTTGCTCGCTAACTGGTTTAGCTGACGTGGGGAGAAGTTGAGACTGTCGGAGAGCAGAGACAAACACAAACAAGCTGGGATCAGCTGAGCGCCTGTCCGAGCCGAACCAGCGGCGCGGGGACATGTCACGGAGTGCTGCATTGCTTTTCCCAGCCCGAGGATGATCCACGGGAGACGGTGACTTCCGCTCAAACTAGCTCCATGTAGAATATCAACAGCGGCAACACAAAGAATTTCGGAAGCACCACACGAGGACCAAGCCAGAAGGACGAGAATACCATCTACGGCTCATGGCACCGCTGCGTGTCACTTTTGCCAAGCACAACCAATGATTTTGTTGTCCGGTTCTCCGCCATAACCTCGCGATTACATATTGCGTTACAGGAAGACAGGTAAACGCACTTTTTCTTTATTCGGGATTTTTTTTGTTTGCACCAGGGAATCGAACCCAAGTCCCCAGCTAGGTTTACACAGTACACAGTGTTGTTAATTGTGAGAAATCCTTGCTTATTTTGCTGCTATGTAGTTTTTCCATTCCCAAATATCATATTTGTCGCAGCACACACCCTCAAAAATTATCCTTCATATACAAAAAAATATTTTTCATATTTTGGGGTGGGGTGCGGGGAACATAAAATACCTGTAAAGTCTTTATCTCTATTCCCACTGATGTCAGAAGTGCGATGAGCATGGCCCACCAAGCAACCCCGAGTTCTCAGAAGGCCCTGATGATGGAGTTAAGGTCGCTGCAAGAGGAGCCGGTGGAAGGCTTCCGCATCACTCTGGTTCATGAGTCGGATCTCTACAATTGGGAAGTGGCCATATTTGGTCCCCCCAACACCCTGTATGAGGGAGGCTACTTTAAGGTAGGAAACATTTGTTTGGAAACATGTCTTGACCTCTTTCATATGGCTTGAAATGACTTCTGACAGAGGCAAAGACCAACTTCAATCATACTGGGTATAAATCCAGAATAGCTTGATAGTAACAACAGAAGAGTCATTAGCGTCATCTACACTGGATGAGAAACAAGCCGCGTAGCTCACGTCAGGGTGGGTTTGCCGTTCGTCTGTGCTAACAAGATTAAACATGGCTTCGTGTTCAACTTTCCAGCTAGTGAGTTCTTGTTCTTGTCACAACAAGTTTGTGCGAACACTTGAGGAGAATAGCTGCTGTATTTTGGATACTCCAGATAAGGAAGTGTAAGATTGAGAGTCACTATGACCTTCCTCTCCCGCCACTCAAATGGCTCATCGCTGCGGTGTAAACTTTTAATTTATTTAATCATACCGTTGGGATATTTGGATCACCTGGATGACCTAAATTGGTTATTAACCAAATACCCATTAAAGGACAATCGACACCATTTTTTCGTTTCCTAACTGACATCAGAAAAACGTTTTATTGCATCTAAAATAGCCAAAACACGCAGTATGATATTTTTAGTCAAATGCAAAACACCAATAAAAATGACTTAAAGTGTCCCAAAACTGCCACAAAATGCACTCGGAAATGGCGAGATTTAGAAAGTCCCGCCCCCTTGTTCGTGACGTCACGCCAGGATACTCCTTCACAAACTGCCTTGCTCCAGAATCAAAACAATGGCTTCAGAGAGTTCAAATTCGGAGAAGATGCTTTCTTGTTACTCATCCAGTTATGAATATGATTCAAATAGTTCTGAAGAGGAAAGCATAAATGTTTGCAATCGATTAAAGACGTCCTTCCGGATCAATTCGAGCCGTCTGGACTACAAATGTAGCGTCCCAAAAAATGTACAAGATGGCGCACAAGCGCCGTTGGAAATGGGCTGATTTGTCTGCTGGGAATTTGTGTCAACTAGTATCAAATAGTAGTCTTGGTGCAACACTCAACGATTCACCATCGCATTATTTATGAAGTTTTTCTTCAAATTTCGCCATCAACACAGTGTTTTCAGATGAAAAAAGTACCCAAAATGCATTGTGTGTCACTTTCTCGGTCATTGGCGTTCCCTCCGTGACATCACTTAGGGGGATCGTCATCAACTCGAAAACAAGACTTCCTGAATATACAGCGCAAGTCTTAAAACGTAATACATCGCTATATGCGGTGGAATCTTTGTAAAATGCGCTCAGTAGAAGTCATTTGAAGTGATTTTCCAAATTATGGACGGAGGTGTCCTTTAAGATTTTATTTTTTTACCTTTCACTCTTCCAGGCTCACATCAAGTTTCCGATGGACTACCCGTATTTACCGCCAACCTTTCGTTTCATCACCAAGATGTGGCATCCCAACATCTACGAGGTATTTTTTTTCTTCCCGTCCTTATGAGTCAATATCTGGCTGTGTACGTATCCACCGCGTCATCACGCATGTGGTGTTTTGCCTCAGCATGGCGATGTGTGCATCTCCATCCTGCACCCTCCAGTCGATGATCCACAAAGCGGAGAACTGCCGTCGGAAAGATGGAATCCAACACAGAATGTCAGGTATGGAGGACAAAATACTTTTTTTGTATTTGTTTACTTGTATTTGTGTACTCTGACCCCTTTTCAAAATATAATTCTGGATGATGTGCTTCTATCGTAGCTAGTTGGCTGGCTATCTATTAGCTAGCTGGCTATCTAGCTGGCTGGCTTTCTGTTAGCTAGCTAGCTCGCTGGCTACCTATTAGCTAGCTAGTTAGCTTTTTATTCATTTGAGTTATTCCGGGTTGAGTGAACGGTGGCGCGTGTGGCTGCCACTGCTCACCCACAGAACAACTTATCCTGTGACTGTAAAGTGACCTTGAGAGTTTTGAAAGGCGCTTTTAAATGAAATTTGGTATTATTATTATTATTATTATTTGCATGTTTGTTTGTTTGTTTTTTTTGTCTTTGACTAGGACCATCTTGCTTAGCGTCATCTCTCTACTCAATGAGCCAAATACTTTTTCCCCCGCCAACGTGGACGCTTCGGTCATGTTTCGTAGATGGAGGGATAGCAAAGGCAAGGACAAAGAGTATGCAGAGATTATCAGGTAATATTAAACTTGTACTTTTCGGCCATGTTCTGATATCCATCCAATGAGTTTTTTTCACTTCCAGTAATCCCCCGTTTATCACGGTTATTGCAGACCGGGACGACCCGCAATAGATGAAAAACAGCAATGTAGGGAACCCTACACGTATTGGTAAATTTACATGTGTATGAGTACAAAAAATATTTATAAGGCCAAATTTAGTGGAACACAGCACAGGACGTGCATATAAAAGGACAGTAAATGTTTGTAGTACAGAACAAAACTCCAATGCAATAAAGGACACAGTCCACTATCAACATACAGTATATAATATAGTGTAGTACAGTATAGTGTATTTCCCGCCCCCAGATACCTCAAAATGGCACGGAATAAATTCTTTAATCGATTGCAAACATTTATGCTTTCCTCTTCAGAACTATTTCAATCATATTCATAACTGGATGAGTAACAAGAAAGCATCTTCTCCGAATCTGAAGCCATTGTTTTGATTCTCGAGCAAGGCGAAGACGTCCTCGCGTGACGTCACGAACAAGGAGGCGGGACCTTCTGAAACTCTTCATTTCTGGGGTCATTTTGAAGTAGTATATATTTTATCACAGAAAACAGGTGATGTCCACAGCGGCGGATGCCGATCGAGACGGCGTCAAGGTGCCAACCACACTGGCGGAGTACTGTGTCCAGACCAGGGTTCCCTCTCAGGACAGTAGCTCAGATCTTCTCTACGATGACCTTTACGACGACGACATGGAGGAGGACGAGGAGGACGACGACGAGAGCGAGATGGAGTCGATAGGCGAAGCCGGGGCGGTGGGTTCCGTGGAGGACGGCGAGACGTCCAACAGATGTTACGACAACCAGGACGACTCTGGCAATGAAGAGTCATGATGATCTGGATCGTTCCTGCTACCTGCCAACTCCCCCGAATCCCTTGCCTCATTGTGCGTGTGTGTGTGTGTGTGTGTGTATGTGTGTTTGTATAGTGGGGTCAGACGTCTACTGCCAAAAACTTTTCAGCATCTATTAAACAGTTAAAGGACAACCGACGCCTCGGGACAAGTTGTGTCCATAATTTGTAAAATGGCTTCAAATGACTTCTACTGAGCGTATTTGACAAAGATTCCACCGCATATAGCGATATTTTACCTTTTAAGACTCGCACTGAAGATGCCGGAAATCTTGTTTTTGAGTTGTTGACGCGTCCGTACGTGACGTCACTGAAGGAACGCCCCTGACCGAGAAAGCGACACACAATGCCTTTTGGGTACTTTGTTTGGTCTGAAAACTTTGTGTTGATCCGTGTTGATGGCGAAATTTGAAGGAAAATACATAAATAACGCGATGGTGAATCGTTGTGTGTTGCACCAAGACTACTATTTGATACTAGTTGACATATATTCCCAGCAGACAAATCAGCCCATTTCCAACGGAGCTTTGGCGCCATCTTTTGCATTTTCTGGGACGCTACATTGAAGTCCAGACGGCTCGAATTGATACGAAAGGACTCCTTTAATCGATTGCAAACATTTATGCTTTCCTCTTCAGAACAATTTGAATTATATTCATAACTGGATGAGTAACAAGAAAGCATCTTCTCCGAATCTGAAGCCATTGTTTTGATTCTCGAGCAAGGCAAGACGTCTTGGCGTGACGTCGCGAACAAGGGGGCGGGACCTTCTGAAACTGGCCCTTCATTTTGAAGTCGTTTTTGGACACTTTAAGTCATTTTTATTGTTGTTTTGCATTTGACTAAAAATATCAGCCTGCGTGTTTTGGGTATTTTAGATGCTATAAAAAGTTTTTCTGGTGTCAGTTAGGAAACAAAAAAATGGTGTCGGTTGTCCTTTAAGTAGTCAAATAATGTCTCCCCAGTACTTTTTACAAAATATTTCACATAAATTAAATAAAATAAAAATAATGTTGTTGAGTCACCGTTTGCCTTAATTCCTAGCTTGCACATAATCTGCAATGCAGAAACAATTGGCCGCACCCCCAGTCATATTTTTTTTATCATGTCATTGGGTGGCAATTAAAAATTCGTCATAGTTAATATGAAAAACAGCTAATAATTCATATTTTGGAGAAGCAAATCTCAATATGTACGCTTAACGACCATTTTATAAGGTATGCTTTCCTCTGTAATTGAGAGATAGTACACCAAATGAAGAAAAAATATTCTTCCCTTAAAATCTGACAGTCGGGCTCACTTTTGACCAATTTTGGAGAGATATTCTAGCAAATATTTATTATTGTTTATTTCTATTTTGTTATCGTGTGGATTATACTGCCAAATATTGTCAGTTTCTTTTATGATGCGGGGAAATTTGGTGGATAACCAAAACTGCGTCAGATTTTGCAAATATTTATTGTGTTGTTGAGTGCTGGACTGTCATCAAAATGAGATTAATTTTGGCAAAGTGCGCATTGTCCGCCAATGTAGTCAATCTTGGTATTTTGATAAATGATGAAAACAACAACCTGGTCACATCCTACCCAACTCCCCACTGTTCATTGTCTGTCTGCTTTTGTGTTTCAACGCCATCCCACGTCTCCCTTCTTGTCACTTTTTTTAACATCCTCCTAAGAGTGTGTTGACTTTTCAAGGATTGAACACAAAGAGTGGCAAATGGACAAAAGGACAATGGAGGCCGGGCAACTAAGGTGTTTCACCTCTTAGTTGCGATTTTGGTGCAATCATCAGAACTATCGACAACAACAGCGTCCGTCACAACTGATCCCTCAAAAGCGGGAGAGCAAACTGAAGACTTTCTCTGCACCCGTTTTCTGTCTCTTTTAAAAGCTCAGGGCCTTGAAAGACTTTCACTGAGAGAGGGGGGGGGGAACCCAACGAGGGACAATGGTCACCTGGTTTTCTTGATTATTTTTTTAAATGTACATATAAAGAGGGTAAAAATAGAATCCCACAACAAAATCGTTTACAAGTTTCACGCCGGTCCTTTTTGTCCCCAAATCACCAAAATCCACACAAGCAGAGAATATATATATTTTTTTTCCTCCAGAAGTTGCTCACGTGATGTTGTTGCTGATGTAAAAAAATGTTTGACGCTTTCATGCAACTTCAGTGACACTACGGCAAGCGTCACGGTCAGGTTGTCAATCAAAACTCGTCCACGTGCGGCTTTATAGTTTGCATTTTGAATGAAAACAACCATGTTTGAGGTGTGCAATTATGTTTACGGGGCGGTATTTGACTTGGACGCTTGGGGGGGAGGTGGAGGGGTGTTCATACCTCAATCGAGCTTGGCGCAGAGTTGCATTTTCTGATTTGGTTTGCTCCCATGACTTTTTTTGTGTGTTTGAAGTCCTCGGAAGCCATTGGGCAAATCGGGCTGGATTTTGATGCCAAGGAATTGAACTACAACCTCATTTCATTTTCTTGAAAGTAGAGCAGCAGATTCCGACTCTGTTTTAAAAGAGACACATTGATTTTTGAATGTGAAAATCAAGAGTGACAACATTTTCTCCCGTGCTTTGGAAACAAAAAGAGGAAATCAAGCTCTAAAGTGGATTGTGAATGCGACTCACTTTGTGACATTTTGTATTTGCACCCAATGTGATTTTTTTTATTCTTCCTCTTCCTGTGATGAAAATGTTTCCTGAGTCTGTTAACTAAGAAGCTATCCTCCAACCGCTTACAAAGTCTGCTTCTGTCATCAAATGACTCAAGCGATTTATGAGAATAATAGGACTGATGTTTGACATTCTCTTAAAGGACAACCGACACCTCTGGACAAGTTGTGTCCATAATTTGTAAAATTGCTTCAAATGACTTCTACTGAGCGTATTTTACAAAGATTCCACCGCATATAGCTATATTTTACCTTTTAAGACTCGCACGGAATATTCAGGAAGTCTTGTTTTTGAGTTGGTGATGATTCTTGACGTGACGTCACGCAGGGAACGCCCCTGACCGAGAAAGGACACACAATGCATTTTGCGGTACTTTGTTTGGTCTGAAAACTTCGTGTTGATGGCGAAATTAGAAGGAAAACACATAAATAACGCGATGGTGAATCGTTGTGTGTTGCACCAAGACAACTATTTGATATTCGCTGACACAAATTCCCAGCCCATTTCCAACGGAGCTTTGGCGCCATCTTCTGCATTTTTTTGGGTGCTACACTTCTGTTCAGATGCCTTAAAATGAGACGGAACAAATTCTTTAATCGATTGCAAACATTTATGCTTTCCTCTTCAGAACTATTCGAATCATATTCATAACTGGATGAGTAACAAGAAAGCATCTTCTCCGAATCTGAAGCTATTGTTTTGATTCTCGAGCAAGGCAAGACGTCTTGGCATGACATCACGAACAAGGGTGCGGCACCTTCGGAAACTGGCCACTTCCGGTTTCAAATTGAAGTACTTTTTAGACACTTTAAGTCATTTTTATTGGTGTTTTGCATTTGACTAACAATATCATACTGCGTGTTTTGGGTATTTTAGACGCGATAAAACGTTTTTCTGATGTCAATTAGGAAACAAAAAAAAATGGTGTCGGTTGTCCTTTAAAGTTTCTTTCTTTAACTATTAGCCACATAAGTGATTTAAAAAAAAAAGACAATTCTCTAAATATCACCCAAATCCGACTGCAAATTTGGAGCGTGTCCAAACCAATGGATGCCAAATGCTGTGTGTTTGGCTTTCTGGTGATTTTATCCACTCGTGATGTTATTGTTTTTGAAGATGCAAGCGTCACAACTAAAAAAGATTCCATAGGCACCAAAATGCCAAGGTTTTGTTCGGGGGCCGGGTAGTTTTGCGTTAAGCCCACAAGATATATACAAGAAATACACTGTGCACAAGTCGCTGGTTTCAGATGGGTTGAAATAAGGGTTGAAACGAGACACAATTGGTGTGGTAACGTTTGAAATTCATCAATAAAGCACTATGCTCTTGAATGCTTGTATTTGTGCGTTTTACCGTGTTATCTAAAACCGTTTGTCCCGTTGAGCCTCCAAGTAGGTCTGCGCGGCTCTCAGAGCGTCCTGCATCTCTTTGTACTGGGCCAGAGTGCAGGCGTCCTCCAACCGGGCCCAACGATAGTTCTGGTGCTCACTGGACAAAGTGACCTTCGTCCCCGGGTCTCGGAGCTCGGCCAGCCAGTACAGCACCTCCTTGGGTCGGCCTCTGGCCTCGTAGCGAAGCTCCTTCAGGAAGCCCTCGATGACCTGAAGGTCCTCTACGCCAAGCCCCGCCTCTTCCTTGGTCTCTCGATGAGCTGTGGTGAGGTCATCCTCACCTGGGTCCACGTGGCCTGATGGTAAACAAATATTTTTGACTTAAACTCTGAGGTTTAGAAAATGTTCAAATAAGTAATTTCTTAACATTTAAAAAGTGACAAAGTAGTCACTTTTTAACAGTAAAGCTTAGGAAAACACTACTACCACAAAAAGTGCTATTGAAGAGGGTAAAGCACGTTTTGTATTGTTTTTTTACCCTTGGGCGGAGTCCAGTGGTGCTTTCCATATGAGGCCTGCAAGAGGAGGTACTCGATATGGTTTTGTGGGGGAGCACAACTTGCAAGACGTCGAAACACAATGAAGCCACAGGCTCGCAGCGACATCTTGTGTTGAAGAAGAAGCGACACGTTAATGCTCGATGGAGCAACGTTTCAAGACGTCACGCTATTGCAACAAGGACAAGCAGAACAACAATGCAATATCAAATGTACCACAAAACAGTCGCATTATTTACTATTTTGAGTGGGCAGTAAATGTACACTGACGGTGGCTGATCAGGTCCCTTTTTTTTTAGAATTTTGAAGACTGATATGAATGTAACGATATCGCACCAGTACCATTGATTTACTAAACCGTAAAATAGCAAGAAAACAAGTAAATAAATTGAAATAAAATAATTCACCAAAGAATCAGCAATTCAAAGCGTTAGTTTCAGTTTGCTATTGTAAAGCTGAATAATGTATTTTTCATAAAAATCCAGGTGAAAGGTAAATGTAAATATCGTAATCTGTTTGATGATAGTTTGTTGGATTAAACAAATGCGGTTTTCTTTGGCATTGTGCACATTGCAACCTTGAGATAAACAGCAAATTGTAGTTGAAAAAAAAAATACATGAAACTTACGATTAAACTAGAGAGGTTTACGTTTGCCTTCCCTTAGCATGTTTCTAATCGGCATGAAGACACAGAGCACAAGTGCACCTCGAAAAAAAGTCCGGATTGATGCGAGGACAAATGAAATCGATTCTCCTTTGTTAAACCACACTTCAATACATGTTAAATCACATGATTTGGCCGGGAGACTCGATTTTGACCACAATATTCACAATAATTTGTAAGGTGAAACAAAAGAAAAAGTGAAAAAAACAAAATACATTTTATACTAATTGAATGTATAAATAAACAATGAAAGCATTTTTGTGTTTTATGTACTTCTAATTTACACTTTTGTAACGCTCATATTATTTTAACATTTTAACACGCATCACAGAGTCGAGAGTACGAAAATCTCCCGATTTATGATTTCTGAAACGTAATAATAATAATAATAAGAAGAAGAAGAAGAAGAAGAAGAAGAAGAAGAAGAAGAAGAAGAAGAAGAAGAAGAAGAAGAAGAAGAAGAAGAAGAAGAAGAAGAAGAAGAAGAAGAAGAAGAAGAAGAAGAAGAAGAAGAAGAAGAAGAAGAAGAAGAAGAAGAAGAAGAAGAATCTCAGGGACACTTTACAGCGACACACAAGCATAGAAAGAAAAACAGATACAATAATAAATAAAATACTTAAATAAATTACTTAACATGTAATTTTTGTATGCGTGTGTGTTTGAGCGTGCGCACGCGTCTATGTGTGTGTGTTTTAAATTATTTTACATATTTTTAAACTAAAACTAAATGAGAAAATAACATACTTGTTGCGTGCACTATTTAACTACTTTTTTATTGACAAAAAAAATCGTGTTCATTTACCTAGATTTTAGTTTAGCATCATCATCATAGTATATATTATTGAAATTTAATCGACTACTAAAACGGCTAAAGCCGTATTGCGTAGAGGAAACGGAAGAGCGATAGAGAATGTTGATAAGAGCCACTGAAAGCAGTGTGTGTCTGAAGATAACAAATATGAGGCCTCCTTCCCACACAGTATGGTGTTGTGAGCCATATATTTGCCAGGCTACGCACAAGAGACACAGAGGAGCTGCTCAAGTTAAAAGTAAGAAGAGGTATTTTCATTCTCAGGACAAAAAAAAAGTAAAAATAGATGTTATATAATAATTCTGGACAGGAAGACTTGTACATTTTGTATGTATTTGCAGGACTTGTTTGAATGTAAAGTCGTTGGCAGTGTAGTGGTACATTGGCCTGGCTTTAATGGAGGCAGGTCGGGTTCACTTCCCACCCAGTGATTGTCTCAGTGGTTGTCTGTCAAAAGTCTGGCTTTTGCCTTAAAGGACAACCGACGCCTCGTGACAAGTTTGGTCTGGTTGTACTTCTGGACGGAAGGATGACAGCAAAATGTAATGTGTGCGACGTGGTTTACTTGTTTCTGTAATATAGGTCACGAATGGGGATATCTCGCTAGTGAAGTTACTTATAGTTTGAGTGGGAGGAAAAAGAACATTTTCTGTAATTCTCTTGAGTTTTCAGTGTCTGCTCAATTATATATGACTTTTTGTTTTTAAAGGCTCCAGTGGTGGGAGGTCAGGGACAGGAAAGACTTCTCTGATTGCCTAAATATTATCAAAAGTACTCAATCACTTTGATAGCCAAAAATGCTTGTTTCAGATTTTCTTTTATCCCACCAATATTTCATTAATTTCATTGAATGTGATTATTTCCGCAGAATTTCACAGAGCCATGGAGGTGAATGAACCAAAGGAAGGGCGCTATTTTGTTGGGAAGAAAGACGAATTGATTAACGCCAAGCGCACATTCAAAACACTGGAGGGTCGGGATGTGCTCATCGTCTACCACCAGGGAGGATTTTATGCTTTGGACTATTACTGCTATCGTGAGTGTATTTTAATTTTCAATTTTCCATTTTCAATTTTCAATTTTCAATTTTCAATTTTCAATTTTCAATTTTCAATTTTATTTTTATTTTCAATTTTATTTTTATTTTTATTTTTATTTTTATTTTTATTTTTATTTTTATTTTTAATCTCATTTTTATTTGTATTTTTAATTTCATTTTTATTTTTATTTTTATCTACATTTTTATTTTTATTTTTATTTTTACCGTTTGCAAATCTGAGACAGATGTCAGTGTTGATTTGTTTTATTGAACTTTTCTGACCATCTATTTTTGAACAGATGCTGGTGGAAACCTGGAAACTGGAGACATTGAGGTAAGACTTGGAGCGTCTTTCTGTGAAAAGCAGACGTAATCTCATTTCAGACAATACCCATAGAAAAAAAAATCCTTGAGAATAACCTGGAGAGTTTTGAAAGACGCTTATAAATGAAATGTATTATTATTATGACTGTATTTTCCAGTGTGCACTAGTTTATTGTTCGGAACAATCATTGCGATGCTATTTTGTGTTTTTATAGTCATCAAATTTTTGCCAACTTGCCCTGCCTAGAAAGTGGGGTTACTACTAATTTCTCAATTACTTTCTGATCTCATCAGTACGGCACTAGTTATTTGTTTTGAACTATATTTGCAATGACCATTTTATATTTGAGTTATAATAATCATAATAAATTTCATTTATAAGCGCCTTTCAAAACTCTCAAGGACACTTTACAGTCACTGGATATTTTTTTTTCTGCAGGTGAGCAGTGGCGCCCACACGCGTTAGCGTTCACGCAACCCGGCAGTAACTCAAATAGATAGAAAGCTAGCCAGCTCGCTAGATAGCTAATAGATAGATTGATAGCAGCTAGTAAAGTGTCCTTGAGAGTTTTGAAAGGCGCTTAGAAATTAAATGTATTATTATTATTATTATAGATAGCTAGATAGCTAATAGATAGCTAGCTAGATAGCTGGCCAGCCAGCTAGACAGCTATTAGATAGTAAATAGATAGCAAATGGATAGCAAATGGATAGCAAGGTAGCTAGCTACATAGCTAGCTAGACTGTCATAATTTGGTGGTGTACATTTCCGGGTTGAGTGAACGCTGGCGTGTCTGGCTGCCGCTGCTCACCCGCAGATAAAAATCCTGTGCCTTTAAAGTGCCCTTGTGAGTTTTGAAAGGCGCTTATAAATACAATGTATTATGATGATGATGATGATGATGATGATGATGATGATTATTATTATTTACCTCTCACACATGCTCATCAATGGAAAAAAATAATAATTCTCACCACACAGGAAATAGGAGGCACACTATGCATAATTTGTCCCAAACACAAGTTCAAGATTTCTCTTGGCAAAGGGGAAGGTTGGTGCAAAAGCATAGACAAGAGCCAAAACCCACCTCGGCCCAAGTGGTTCTCAAAAGGAGTCAAGCAACGCGTCCACGCGGTGACAGAGACCAACGGGGACGTCTATGTGGAGCTCTCGAAGATACCGGGATGGATCGAGTCAGACTTCTTCCAGGGAGAGGAAGGCAAAGAAAAAAGGGCCAAAGCTATGGCCGAGGCTGAAGCCAATGAGGGGATGGAATCCTCCTAATGGAAACGTCACAGGGCCTCTTGTGACTTGCTCTGCATGCGTGGCCTTTGTGGATGCATGGAGACTGTATCAAATTATGTTTTACAACTAGTTGAATAGACTCTCTTCTTTCATCAGAAAAAAAAGGATTAATTCCTAAATTATATGGGTCTGGAGTTATATGAGCTTGAAATGAGGGTGACTGTCCGAAATACAATGCAATACATAAATATTGGTTTATATAGTGCTTTAACAACGGCTGAAGCTGGAACAAAGCACTAACATGGACAAAAGGCAAAATGCTGCCCCCTTATGGAAGGGAAAAACATTGCCAGAGTCCTTGGCCTGTGCTTTATCGGCGCCCAAAAAAGAAAAAAAAGTAAAATTCGGGAACGGCATCAAGTGTTCAAAAAAGCAAAGTTAAAGGACAACCGACGTCTCCGGACAAGTTGTGTCCATAATTTGTAAAATGGCTTCAAATGACTTCTATTGAGCGTATTTTATAAAGATTCCACCGCATATAGCTATATTTTACCTTTTAAGACTCGCGCTGAATATTCAGGAAGCCTTTTTTTTTTTAGTTTGTGACGAGTCCGTACGTGACGTCGCGAAAGGACCGCCCCTGACCGAAAAAAAGACGCATTGTAGCGGTCCTTCCATGACGTCAATGTATTTTGCTGTACTTGTTTGGTCTGGGAACCTCGTGTTGCACCCAAAAGCCGCCAGAAGAGGGAGTCCAAGCTCCATATAAGGAATTTATCAGCCTGTGGGAACGGAGGTGGCCACAGGAGGTCACCATTTTGTGCCTCTTTTTCAGTGAGACATTTCTCCTCAATGTTGCCTCATAATCGCACTGAATAAATTCTTTAATCGATTGCAAACATGTATGCTTTCCTCTTCAGAACTATTTGAATCATATTCAAAACTGGATGTGTAACAAGAAAGCATATTCTCCAAATCTGAAGCCATTGTTTTGATTCTCCAGGAATGCAAGACGTCTTGGCGTGACGTCACAAACTGGGGGCGGGACTTTCTGAAAATGCCCAATTCGCAGCTCAATTTTTTTTGCAGATTTTGGACACTTTAAGTCATTTTATTGGTGTTTTGCATTTGAATAAAAATATCATACTGTGTGTTTTGGGTATTTTAGATGCTATAAAACGTTTTTGTGATCTCAGTTAAGAAACAGAAAAATGAGGTCGGTTGTCCTTTAAGTGAATATTAAATTTAAAAATGTTAATGTCAGAGATGTGTGATGTGATGTGTGGGATAGTGCTTTTTTTTCGCGAGTGTGCAGGATTCTTTTTGTGTGAGATGTGAATGTCATTTTTTTGGCCCCAACATCTGTAGTCAATTACGATGGTGAAATCTCCCTCCCCCCCCCTATTTACCCCATGCAGGGCTACATCAAGCATCAGTAAATTAGAACACTGCAAGCTCGTCTGTCTTTGCTGAGTCAAGCAACTGCTTAATCGCCTCCCTCCCCCCTTCCACACACATAACACGGAACGCAGTCGACAATCTTATCCATCCAGCGTATTCACCCTGGAGACTCTGCCATTCTTTTTGGTGCGACTCGATCCTAGAGTTTTTCTCTTCTTACTTGGCGGTTCTCTCATGCTTACTTCTACTTTATAACTAGTTGAGTCCTCGATTACTACATAAATGCCGGACTTCAAAGACGGAAATGGAAATACAAAATCAAACGAAGACAATGTGGCGCGCATGCGCATATCACGCTGCATCGACAAAGACTCAATAACTGCAGATTTTTTTATCGAATAAAACAGGGGTGTCCGAAGTCGGTCCTCGAGGGCCGCCGTCCTGCCTGTTTTCCAGCTCTCCCGGGACCAACGCACCTGATTCTAATCATCAGCTCATCAGCCAGCTCTGAAGCGGCATCAAAATGGTCCTGATGATTTGAATCAGGTGCGTTCCTCCTGGGAGAGCTGGAAAACAGGCAGGACGGAGGCCCCCGAGGACCGACTTTGGACACCCCTGATGTATAAAAGCTCTCTCTCTCTGTCTCTCTCGCTCTCTGTGTCTCTCTGTCTCGCTCTCTCCCCTCTCTCCCCCTCTCTCCCCCTCTCTCCCTCTCTCCCCCTCTCTCCCCCGTTGCCCGAAAGACTTTGTTGTCGAGTAAGACGTCATGAATGTGGTGTGGACCCTTGTGCGCGAGGCTATGCTCGTCCACGGCGGTTAATTGCCTCCGCCTACCCGCTGGCAACTTGTCAGTGATTTGTCCTTTGAGTGTTGTTCTACACAGCCAGTCAGCCGCCTGCTTAGCGCGGGTACGACGGCGGGTCGAGGCGACCTACGGCTTTTATGAATGAATAGCGAGGCAGGGGGGAGGCAGTTAGCGAGACCGGCCTCCGGTGAGACCAGCACCGATGAGAGCGATTAGCAGCGGAGCGGAGCGGTGGCTCACTGCGGAAAATGGCGAGCCCGACTGCCGCAGACTGGCGTCGAAACGCACCGTGAGAGGGACACGCTCCACAGCGTAAAGCAACGACGCCAACGTGAACACAATGTAAGTTGCTAGTTGCCTACAACTCCTTCCGAAGGCGTCATATTAGGGTTTTTTCGTGCTCACGTGCTCTTAAATGCAGAAACTATCTATCTATCTATCTATCTATCTATCTATCTATCTATCTATCTATCTATCTATCTATCTATCTATCTATCTATCTATCTATCTATCTATCTATCTGTCTGTCTGTCTGTCTGTCTGTCTGTCTGTCTGTCTGTCTGTCTGTCTGTCTGTCTGTCTGTCTGTCTGTCTGTCTGTCTGTCTGTCTGTCTGTCTGTCTCTGTTCCATCCATCCACAGGTATGAAGTAAAGATTTGTCAACCACAGAGGAGAAATGATTTGAAGTGGTCCCATAGCATATAAAAAGAAGCTATGCTAGCCCTGACATCTGACTTTTCTTTTGAGCATTAAGGCCAAACTGTAATAATTGTGAACACCAATGATCGTCCCATCATATCAGATCTTTGTGGCAAACAAAGCTGGATTTGGTCCACAGGCCTTGAGTTTGAGAGCTGTCTATATATTCTAGGGCACTTCTTCATTAAATATCGATTTCTTGGCATATTTCTCTTACACATTTACACATCAGTCACAGTGTGTGGTGTATTCAATGAGGAAACCATTTGTGGGGAGGTCTGTGGTGTCCAATAAATCATTAAAGAAGGTAAACGATGAAGAGCTAGCGATAACTATTTATCTACACTTGCACTTCCCTGATGGTCGCTTGCAAAGCTCGTCGGTATCTGATTCGTTGAATACCAGGAAAAACACCAAGCTCATTTTTTTTCCCCGAAGTATTTCCCGATGGTTCATTTGTCTTCCTCGCAGGTCCATTCACATTGTGGCTCTGGGGAGCGAGTGCCCCGGCGGTGTCGGGTCAGGTGAAGAGATAATGGGCCAGGGCCAGCTGCGGGGAGGTCTGCTGTGGAGCTATTTGGGCCATGGGGCTCTGGTAGGACCCAGTGAGCTGGAGAGGAGCCTGCATAACCCAGCCTTCATGGAATACACCTCACGCGTCTTTGGAGATGTCACCATCGTGGTTCACGACTGTCCCAGTTGGGTAAGTCATGTTTGTTTTTTGGCGTTAGCATTGTATTAGCATCGAGCGTAACTCATTTTGCGGATGCTGTATGCATGAATGCCAGTGTGGCGTTCAAGCGCCACAATGTCCATTTCCAACATGTGCCTGAACCGGATCAACTAGTCAATATTTGTCAGGTATTCACAATCTTAGCCACAGGTGTCAAAGTCAAGGCCCGCGGGCCAAATCCGGCCCGCCACATCATTTTTTTTTGGCCCGCGAAAGCAAATCAAACTTGTTAAATTCCATGATGATTGCTAAAATCTGAGCCAAAATTTCATATTTTTGGATGTCAACCACAATAAAAGTCATTATTCTTGACTTCAGATTTGAAAATGAGTTATTCATTAATTTGCTGCGTACTCTATATGTAATATTTGAAGGGATTTAAACATTCTAATGGGTTCCCCAAATTCATAACGGCCCTCGAGAGGAAACCATAACTACAATGTGGCCCGCGGCAAAAAATGACTTTGACATCCCTGATTTTAGCAATGTCAATGTTAGCAAAACGTGAAACGTCGTTGTGGAGCAACATTGTGTTTTCGTGCTCACATGACCAGTGGTGCCCAACCTTTTTTTGCCACACGGACCGGTTTAATGTCAGACAATATTTTTACGGACAGGCGGATAAATACAACAACACATTTTGATAGCTTACGGTGGGCTAATTTTAGCGCTATGTATCACGTGACCTAGACAAGCGTTTTGACATGCGTCAAGAGTAAGTCATAGACGGATGTAATCTGGTAATTTTTCAAAATAAAACATAGTTCGGACTCAGTTAATAAATAAAATAGAAATTATGTCAATTATTTATTATTTCTGCGCGGCCCGGTACCAAATGACCCACGGATTGGTATTTGTCAACGGCCCGGGGGTCGGGGACCTCTGTTTTAGACAGCTTTTCCTGCCTCATTCAACAATACTGCTCATAGAGACACAGTGCAGCAATTTTAGCATGCTGTCCTCAACCCCGCCCCCTCAAAAGGATCAAAAAATGATTTTTCTGTACATGAATTAGAGAATTGTTCATTTGTAGCAGTAGTACAGTCTATTGTAAAGCTGTCTTATCTTAACAACAATCCGTCACTCATCTTTCGGCTTCTTTGTTTGTTATTCAAATGAGTCAAAACGCACTGCAGGTTTTTTTGTTTGCATCAAATCTTTTTACAAGCCGATACTGTGAGGAGAGAAATGGTTGGAGGTTATCTGAGGTCACATCCATGATAGTCATCACAAGAAACGCTCCGTTAATTTGATGTCTCCTCCTTCCACGCTAGGATTTGTTGGACAGCGACTGGGCCAGCGTACGTAAGGTGCTTGAGCAGGCGGACATTCTGGTCATCAAGTATTCGGTGACCGACAAGCTGGCCTTCCAGCAGGTTCGGAATGGATATGCTCCGAGACTCCGCCCACTTCTTCGGCACTGGGGAGTGCCTGTCATCTTGGTGGCAGTTGGTGCGAGGCTGAATGGTGAGGCTGATTTTATTCATGTGTCTATTTATTTAAATACGGCGTAAGATTTCTCATTTATTATAAATTTGTATCATCGACTGGTCTGTTAACTGCTTTTGTCAGCGATAATACATTTTGATAGGCTCCTCATTACAATATATGCTTCATTGATTTTGTAATATGTAATTTTATTTGTAATATGTAATTTTTATTTTGTATTTTTCATATGTAATTTTTACTTTATTATTTTTATGTTTTATTTGTAATTTGTAATTTCATTGTCATTAGTTGTAATTATTGAATTTGTAATATTTCTTATTTGTAATATTTGTTTATTTATATATTTGTATTTTAATTTGTAATATCTAATTGTTTATTTTGTATATTTTAATATATTTTTTTTATGTTTTTTATTTTTGTATTTTTAATTGTAATTATTTAAAATGTAATGTGTTTTCTTTATTTTTTAATTATAATTATTTAATTTGTAATATTTCTTATTTTTAATGTTAATTTATTCATATATTTGTATTTTAAATTTCTAATATTTAATTATTTATTTTGTATATTTTAATATGTATTTTGTATTTTTTATTTTTGTTTTATTTGTATTTTTGCTATTTCTGTATTTGTAATTGTAATTATTTAAATTTTAATGTGCTTTTTCTTTATTTTTAGTTGTAATTATTTAATTTGTAATATTTCTTATTTTTTAATGTTTATTGATTTATATATTTGTATTTTAATTTATAATATTTAATTGTTTATTTTGTATATTTTAATATGTATTTTTTATTTTGTATATTTTAATATGTATTTTTTATTTTGCATTGTTTTTATGTCTTTATAATTCTTTTATTTTTGTATTTTTAAAAATAATTATTTATATTTTAATGTGTTTTAATTTTTATTGTTTATTTATTTATTCATATTTTAATTTGTAATATTTAATTGTTAATTTTGTATTTTATACATGTAATTTTTATTTTTTAATTATTTGTATGTTTTATTAGTATTTTTGTTATTTTTGTATTTTTAATTGTAATTATTTACATTGTAATGTTTTTTTTAATTGTATTTATTTATTCATTCATTCATTCATTCATTCTCAACATTCTCTGAGATGGTGTCTGTGGAAGTAGTACGCGTGCGCTCGCGTGTGCGTGTCTGTTTGCGGTGTTTCAAGTTCCGCAGGGGGCCTCGTCTTTCAGCTTTGTTGTTGCTACCGAGGGAAGGTTAGCACACTCTCTCCCATGACAGCTGAGAGTGACAGCTCAGCACTGATTGCTTTTCCGCCGCTTGACTCGGACCGCAGTTAACATGCATGAACGTGGCCGTTCAAAGCGGCGGCGAGCAAAAGGCGGCACGCCATTCCGCCAAGGGCACGCGTGCACGGAAACGCAACATTGATGTGGCAATTCGGCGCCTGACGAATGCTCACACCCCCATTTTCACTGTGTCTCACATGCACACACACACATACACACACATTCCTGTTTCAAACATTTTGTGAGGTCCGGATAACTCCAGATAAGGAGGGAGGACCACAGTTGCTGATAAGTTTAGAGAAGAACTAGTGTTCCATTTGAAGACTAAATGTCAGCCCATTTCCCACTTCTACTTCTTTGAAAACAAATAAATAAAAAGTGGACTTGAAACTGAAATAACAGCAAGAGTGAGGTTTCTGAATGGGTACATTCAAAGTCCTCACCTCCTGTGGTGAATTTGGTTAAAATATCGTTTTACTTTTTGTGGTATGAACTTTTTCCTCTCATTAACCACGCAAGTGAAATGAAAATACACACAAAAAAATCATTTTGGGTGAATTTGTGAGAACCTCACTCAAACTTTAACAGATGCATATATAGACCCTCTAAAAGCCTTTAGAATGAAAAAAATTGTGAGGACCGGCTAAAAGGTCCTCTCTTGTCAAAAATGTCCTCACTACGTATGGTATAAAATGTTAGTGTTCCTCACAAGACTAGCCATACAAACACACACACACCAACACTCCTGGTTCAATGGTTTGGCTACATTCAAAGTCCTCACCCCTGTCGTGAATTTGGTCAAAATATCGTTTTACTTTTTGTGATATGAACTTTTCCTCTCATTAAACACACGCACACACACGCACACACATAAACACACACAGTGAGTAAATATTGTGTGTATCCAAGTTAAATGAAAATACACACCAAATTTGTGAGGACCTCTCTGAAACTTTAACAGATGCATATATAGACCCTCTAGAAGCCTTTAGAATGAAAAACTTGTGAGGACCGGCCAAAAGGTCCTCACTTGTCAAAAATGTCCTCACTACGTATGGTATAAAATGTTAGTGGTCCTCACAAGACTAGCCATAGAAACACACACACACCAACACTCCTGGTTCAATGGTTTGGCTACATTCAAAGTCCTCACCCCTGTCCTGAATTTGGTCAAAATATCGTTTTACTTTTTGTGATATGAACTTTTCCTCTCATTAAACACACGCACACACACGCACACACATAAACACACACAGTGAGTAAATATTGTGTGTATCCAAGTTAAATGAAAATACACACCAAATTTGTGAGGACCTCTCTGAAACTTTAACAGATGCATATATAGACCCTCTAGAAGCCTTTAAAATGAAAAACTTGTGAGGACCGGCCAAAAGGTCCTTACTTGTCAAAAATGTCCTCACTACGTATGGTATAAAATGTTAGTGGTCCTCACAAGACTAGTCATACAAACGCACTCACCCAGACGCTTGGCTGAGTGCCTGTAGGTTCTTAGCATTATGATTTATCAAATGCCTCAGCACTTAGCTGTGTCCGACTCATTCTCTCCCATTCGGTCCCTTTTTTCTTCCTACAAGATAATCCCACGAATTTTCTATCCGATACTGTCTCTCCAGTCCCCCCCAGATGCTCAATCTGGTAAGCGTGTCTTCATTCAAAAAGTAGAACATCCCATTAGATTTTTTTTTTTTTTGCCCCGCCATCTGTGTCTGTATGGGCTTCAAGGAAATAAAGAGGCGTTGCTATGAGACATGATTGTGTTAATAAATTGATTTATTATGTGCAAAAATGTCGACCACTCCAGTGCTAGGGTTTTTGTCATTGTCACTCGAATTCCAGGACCCAGAGAATATTGAGTTTTAGGACTACATAAACATCCAATACAGCGTAAGAAACATTAGACTCTCTTCTTTCATTAGAAAAAAAGTGTTATTTCCTAAATTATATGGGTCTGGAGTTATATGAGTTTGAAATGATGGTGGCTGTCCAAAATACAATGTAATAGTTTTGAGAGCCGCTTATAAATACAATACATTGATTTTTATTATTTTTACATATTGGTTCATATAGCGCTTTGACAACAGCTGAAGTGGGAACAAAGAGCTAACATTGAAAAAGGTAAATGCTGCCCCCTTGTGGAAACATTGCCAGAGACCATGGCCAGCGCTTTATCAGCACCCAAAGAAGTAGAAACAAAACCCGAACAAATTCGGGAATGGCGCTCTATGTCTTATTTTCAATTCCCGAATACATTCATGAATGGCAGTGAATGAGTTAAAGGACAACCGACGCCTGCCGCAAAGTGCAACGAATATTAAATTGCGGCTCGGGTCATATTTCTGTGTTGTCGAATATTTCGTTATAAACATCAATTTAATCATCGTTGCCCCTGTGATCCCTTTTTGTGTAGACGAGGGCCCTCCCTGTACATGCCCGTTGTGCGCTTCAGACTGGAGCAGCTGCGTGCCTCACAGTGAAGGTCTACAGCTGTCCCGGGACCTTGGGGCCACCTACCTGGAGTTACCCTCGCTTAACCATGTGTTCGTGGGTCGCTACTTTGGCAGTGTGGTACGCATACACACACACGCGCACACTCACACACAAACACATTCCTGTTTCAATGGTTTTGTGAGGTCAGGATAACTCCAGATAAGGAGTGAGGACCACTGTTGCTGATCAGTTTAGAGAAGAACTAGTGTTACATTTGAACACTAAATGTCACCCCATTTCCCACTTCAACTTCTTTGAAAACAAAGAAATAAAAAGTGGACTTGAAACTGAAATAACAGCAGGAGTGAGGACTCTGAATGGGTACCTACAAAGTCAGTGAATTTGGTTAAATATTGTTTGACTTTTTGTGATATGAACTTTTCCCTCTCATTAACCACGCACACACCCACACACAAACACACACAGTGAGTAAAAAGTGTGTGTATCCAAGTTAAAATGAAAATACACACCAAAAGTAATTTTGGTTGAATTTGTGAGGACCTCGCTGAAACTTTAACAGATGCATATATAGGCCCTCTAGAAGCCTTTAGACTGAAAAACTTGTGAGGACCGGCCAAAAGGTCCTCACTTGTGAAAAATGTGCTCACTACGTATGGTATAAAATGTTCGCGGTCCTCACGAGACTAGTCATACAAACACACACACACACAATCCTGTTTCAAAGGATTGGCTACATTCAAAGTCCTCACCCCTGTGGTGAATTTGGTCACAATATCGTTTTACTTTTTGTGATAGGAACTTTTTCCTCATTAAACAAACACACACACACACACACACACACACACACACACACACACACACACACACACACACACACACACACACACACACACACACACACACACACACACACACACACACACACACTTGAATCTCACCTCAGGCTTATTCTTTTTTAAGATAGTACATTATGATGGGTGTTGGGGGGGGCTAATTTGTTCCCGAAGCAAAGAACAGATGATGTAATGACTTATTTTTGGACCTTGTTTTTTGCATAAATGTGTTTTTTTTTCTCTCCCTGCATTGTACAGCTGGAGTACTTCATGATTCAGTGTCTGAAACACAAAGCCAAAGAGAAGCCAGAAAAGAGGCGAGGGAATAAAGTCAATGAGCTTCGCCCGCCTCATTTGGAACAACCAGGTTTGAAGAAGAGTTTTGTGTATGAAATATAATGTCTTATTCTTATTCGTATTCGTATTTGTATTTGTATTTGTATTTGTATTTTTTTATTTTTATTTTTATTTTTATTTTTATTTTTATTTTTATTATTATTATTATTATTATTATTATTATTATAGTAGTAGTAGTAGTAGTATTACACAGAAAAAAACTGTTACTGTAAAGTGACCTTGTTTTGAAAGGGCCTTAGAAATCAAATGTATTATTATTATTATTATTATTAGTAGTAGTAGTAGTAGTAGTAGTAGTAGTAGTAGTATTACACAGAAAAAAACTGTTACTGTAAAGTGACCTAGTTTTGAAAGGGGCTTAGAAATCAAATGTATTATTATTATTATTATTAGTAGTAGTAGTATTACACAGAAAAAAACTGTTACTGTAAAGTGACCTCTTTTTGAAATGGCCTTAGAAATCAAATGTATTATTATTATTATTATTATTAGTAGTAGTAGTAGTAGTAGTAGTAGTATTACACAGAAAAAAACTGTTACTGTAAAGTGACCTAGTTTTGAAAGGGGCTTAGAAATCAAATGTATTATTATTATTATTATGTTTTTCTTGCCTTTTACTCAGCTTGCCTACCTCCAATTCGAGTGGAGGAATCCAGCTTCTCGCAAGACATGCAGTGGTTGTTGGAACGCGGCGTGCAGTTTGCCGACGTGGCCTTCTACGCCGGGGATTCTGGGAAAGAACTGGGCTGGGCTCACGCCTCGGTGCTCTGCGCCGTCAGCCCGTATTTCCGACAGCTGCTCCTGGGGCCCAAAACCAGGTAGGAGGTAGACGCATATTGCCGTCCAGCTAGTTGACCATCTGGCGCTATTTTCGACTGAATGTGGTCTGCTTTGGACCAGGGACCGCCCGCAGTCTCGATGCGTCTGTCGGGAGAGGGATGCAACCCCTCACTCGTTACTCTCCACCTGGGACGACGGCGCCATAATTGACGACATGCCTCGATCTGAGGGACACCTGACCGGTCGCCTCTCTCGTCTGGTCGTGAAGGATCCTCTCTTGTGTATGTGCTTATGGGAGACCCTCATGTTCATTTACAGAGGTAAAAGCCCAGAACACGGTCAAATAGCGGCTTTTCGTGACACGTGTGATGCTAATCGTGACATCTTCATGAAGGGAAAAAAAAAAAAAGCAACAAAACTATCAAAAATGGACTCATATTTTACATAGATGTAAACTGCTTTCATATTTTGTTATATATTTTTTCAAGATGTATTCTATTCTTATGTTTATGCACAATATATTTTGCTGTCTTATAAATTCTGTTATGAGGAACATTTTAATAACAATAACAATAATAAAAATGGTAATAATCATAATACATTTGATTTCTAAGCGCCTTTCAAAACTCTCAAGGTCATTTTAGTCAGTTTTTTTTCTGTGGGTGAGCAGCGGCAGCCACATGCACCAGCGTTCACTCAACGCGGAATAACTCAAACAGACGAAAGCTAGCTAGATAGCTAATAGATAGCTAGCGAGATATTTAATAGTTGGATAGCTAGCTAGATAGCTAATAGCTAGCTAGCTATATAGCCACCTGGTCAGATAGACAGCAAATAGATAGCCAGCTAATTAGCAAGCTAGGTAGCCAACCATATAGCCAGCCAGATAGCTAGCTAATAGACGCAAGTCTTAAAACGTAAAACATAGCTATATGCGGTGGAATCTTTGTAAAATACGCTCAGTAGAAGTCATTTGAAGTGGTTTCACAATTTATGGATACAACTTGCCGGAAGCGTCGGTTGTCCTTTAAGGGATGTAATGAATAAAAACAGGATGAACCAAAGAGAACATGGCACCTAATTCAACAAACGTGCTACGTATCCGGCGCCTGCCTCGTGAAAATCCTCTCAGCGCGCTGCTTAAATTCTGCCATGGAGCGCCCGCTCGGTGTCAGATTGTGGCGCACTTGATCAAAGGCCGTGCAAGAATCATAACCGCTCGATTTTCAGCCTTTTGTGTGCTTGAGTCCAACGTTGACGAACGGCACGCGTGCTCGCGTCTGCTGTCACGCTTGCAGGACAATCCGGTAAGAGGTGGTGAACCTGAGTAGATTATAGAGTGGGACTGAGTCTGTTTGGGAGTGGAGGTTGGATAGAGCAGAAGCGCTCGCTTCTTGGACGAGGCAGTGTGCATTGTGGATTTTTCTCATGTGTGGGAGAATACGAGGGTGGCAGAGGAATGAGGGCGAAAGTTGCAAAGAGAAGGAAAAAAAGGGGGATGAGGATAAGAAAGGAAGGTGGAGGATAATCGCATGAGTGCCTTTTGCCTCCGAGCTTGTGGGATGGGCGGCTGAGAGCAGACTATAAATGTCATATTTCCTCTAGAAGACTATGTTACATGTCATTAAAAGAAATCAGCGTCTGCTTCCACATGCTGATTCTAATTCAGTCTCCAACCTCCTGCCACGCAATCCGTTCAATTGCTACAAAATCAGAATCAGAATCAGAATACCTTTATTCGTCCCGCAATGGGGAAATTTGCAGTCCACAGCAGCAATTGAAGAGGGATGTGTGTTTGGTTGAAACGCACGCAGTGGACAGGTTCTAGGTACAGCGAAACCTCGGTTTACGAACCGCTTAGCCTACGAACTTTTTCGCTTTACGAATGTTACATTTCTGAAAATTTTACCTTGGCATACAAACTATTTTTCGGGATACACACTGAGCTGCCACAATGAGTGGTATGTCGTTGGCCAACGAGCCCGTTCTCCTAACAAGAAAATGACTGTTTTTGTCCTCTATTCCCCACTGCCAGTCTTCGGTTAAAGCCACGTGATTGGTCAAGAACGCAGCAGTGGGGGCGGGGGGTGTTAAACATTAAAGAGACAGGCAGACGACGGAGAGAGAGGTAGAGATGGTGAGATCAAGAGAGATAGATAGATAGATAGATAGATAGATAGATAGATAGATAGATAGATAGATAGATAGATAGATAGATAGATAGATAGATAGATAGATAGATAGATAGATAGATAGATAGATAGATAGGTTTAGAGGTCGGTAGGTAGATTTAGAGGTAGGATATGGATATAAAATTGGAGATGGATATAAAATTCAGGGCCTGTTCCAATCGACGTACTTTGATTGGTGCGTCGAATCAATGTATTTGTCGATATTTTGTAGGCGCGTGGGAATGGCAGCACCTGCAGGAGGCCTTGGAAGAGAAGCTCAAGAACTCGCTTGCGGTGGCTCAGCTCATGGAGCGCATACGATCCCTTATCGGCAGAGAGAGGGTGAGTTCATACAAGAATACAAGAATTTTCTCTGTTACTCTCCACTAACCGACCAAGTTCCCACAAATGAGAAAAAAAAGTGGTTATCAAACAATAAATGATTCTAAAAATAATAGATTGTGATAGCCCTGCTTCGGACACAGCAGTTTTAAAGGACAACCGACACCATTTTTTTGTTTCCTAACTGACATTAGAAAAACGTTTTATGGCATCTAAAATACCTGAAACACGCAGGCTGATATTTTTAGTCAAATGCAAAACACCAATATAAAATGACTTCAAGTGTTCTAAAACTGCCACAAAATGAGCTAGGAACTGGTCAGATTCCGAAAGTCCCGCCCCCTTGTTTGTGACGTCACTATTGGTCACACACTGCCTTGCTCCAGAATCAAAACAATGGCTTCAGATTCGGAGAAGATGCTTTCTTGTTGCTCATCCAGTTATGAATATGATTCAAATAGTTCTGAAGAGGAAAGCATACATGTTTGCAATCGATTAAAGAAGTCCTGCCGTATCAATTCGAGCCATCTGGACTCCAATGTAGCGCCCAGAAAATGCACAAGATGGCGCACAAGCTGCGTTAGAAATGGGCTGATTTGTCCGCTGGGAATTTGTGTAAACTTACACCTTCTTTATGCGTGTTACCGCAATTGGCTGCGACACACATGTCACATGACAAATTGGCAGGAAGTGGCGGGATCTCGTTTTGACACAGCGCTGTTATAATTAGCATCGTTATATAATTAGTCACCTCCCCGACCAACACTGTGGGAATTAATAGTAAATAAATAAACAAGAGATGCTCTCGAGGGAGGAAAAGAGAGATTTTCTTTCAGGTCTTAATCCCGGACATCGGGTTTGAAATTCATCAGCTGAGACTTGACTTCAATAAGATGAAGAACCTCAAGCATCTCGTCGTAATATGTTTGACAGCCGTCAATGAACTCGTGCTTCGAGCGACTGTAAAAAATTTGAGATCTGATGACGTCCATCATAAGAGATGGATCAAAGGGAACTCATTCGCTCACACGATGAGTATTCACTCTCATACTTTGGTGTCTAAAATTCTAGTTACAACAGTGATTTATGAAAAATGTATTATTCTAAAATAAACACAAATAAATAAAATAAAACAAATAATGATTCATGATTAATGAATAATGAATAATGAATAATGAATAATGAATGCTAATAGATAATAGATAATAGATAATAATAATAATAGATAATAAATAATAAATAGATAATAGATAATAGATCATTGATAGATAATAGATAATAGATACAGTAAAGTCTCGTTATATCGATATTCAAGGGAGTCCGAAAAAATATCGATATAACCGGGACTATCGATATATCCGACCCTGTTTGCATGTAATTTTCTCCGTGCGTGCATAGAAATAGTATCGATATAACCGGGACTATCGATATATCCGATATCGATATAACGAGACTTTACTGTAAATGAATAATAAATAATAAATAATAAATAATACATGAATAATAAATAATACATGAATAATAAATAATAAATGAATAATAAACAATAAATGAATAAATAAAACATAAAACATCAATAATAAATAATAAACCATGATAAATGATTTATAAAAAATAAAAAATACCAAATACCAAATACATAATAATTCTTGATAATGTGATTTACATATCACATATCACTGCCATTCATATTGCCACCACAAAAAAAAAAAATCTGCATCTGCTTTCCATTTTCCATTATTACCTTCATTAATCGATGCGCCTGGCATTGCACTTCACCCACGTCTCGGTGAGAATCGTACGAATCGCACCGGGGGGACGTGAGAGAAATGTTCAGAATAGCAATTGCCTTATAATATAATAACGGTTTGTCGTCATCCAGCTCAGGTGTTAACCCGCTGCATCTTTCTCCTTTCGGCGTTTTTGTGTCCCCTCGCAGGGCGCCAGAGACACCCCCAGCGCACGCGCTGCCCAGCTGGGCCCCCAGACTCTGGTCAACCTCTTCAATTCCCCTCTTTACTCGGACGTCATCTTCATGGTGCAGGGTGGGTTGACGCCGTCATTAACATTCACTCACAAAATGAATGCGCGCTCACATCGGGGAAAGGAAGGTCACATTTTATCAGACTCCATTGAATTATGAGCTTGCTGACAGACCCGGTCGTCCATAAGAAGATAAAATAAGATAAAAGGGTCCAAAGGACGACCTGCCTTCCACCCCCCCCCCCCCCCCATTTCATCTTTTTTGAAAGAACCCCCCGAGATAACAAGATGATAACAAGCACAACGAGGCGCTCTACTTCTCTTCAGTTCAAACCAGTTCAGGATTATTCCGTGAGAGTCATTGTGTTCTTTTCTTTTTTTATTATTTTTTGAGCAAGAATAATGACGGGCTGAGTGGCGGCAGGGTGGCTGTGAACGGCAGTCGCCCAAAAATGTCACATCTCGTGCACACGTTCCACGTGTCACGGTTTCCTCGTCGATTTCAAGAGCCTATTGGGAAAAAATCATGATGCGTAATGTCGGCGAAATTGGGACACGTTTTGCCCCGCCCAACCACCGCCATGATGCACAAGCTAGCACTTGTACCGTGGCGCTCGTCACAAAAAAACTTTCTTCACATGGCTCGCAGTCAATGTTCCCTCTAATTTTTCATGTCTGAACAAATTTGTTTTGTGTTCTTTCAAGGGAGCGTATTGCCGGCCCATCGAGCCGTCCTGGTAGCGCGCTGTGACGTCATGGCGGCCATGTTTAGTGGCAAGTACGCGGAGGCCCGCAGTCGAGTGGTACCCATCCACGGGGTTTCATCCGACACTTTCCTGTCTTTCCTGGAGTACCTCTACACGGATTCTTGTTGTCCCGGTACGTTCAATGCCTGCCGACTACGTTCTATAGGAGAATTTCTTACTTTTTTTTTCACCTGCCCCCATTAAATTATACATTTGAGTATGTATGATGGTGAAACTTTCACTGAATGTTTTATTCATTCACCCTCTCTCCGTTTGAATTTCAATAAGTCTGGGTGAATAACGCATTTATAACTCTGCACTTAGTGGAGCGGAAACCTCCATCGTGGCCAAATCTTAATTTGAATCAGAAAAATGTATGTATCAGAATCAGAATCATCAGAATCAGAATCATCTTTATTGCCAAGTATGTAGAACACACAAAGAATTTGTTTCCGGTCGAACACGCTGCACTAGTATCATCATCAAAATATAGTATACTGTATAGTGCCAAGCGGCACTATACAGTTCAATTTGGGCTACTGTTCAAAGAGTTAATGGCTTGGGGGAAGAAGCTGTTTAAATGTTTAAATGTATGTATGTATTATTATTATTATTATTATTATTATTTATTTACTTTTTTTAATTTTTCTATTTTTTTATTATTATTATTATTTTTTTTTTTTTACAGTAATCCCTCATTTAGCGCGGTTAATACGGACCGGGACCACCCGCAATAGACGAAAAACTGCAATGTACCGAACCCTACACCTATTGGTAAATGTACATGTGTATGAGTTCATTTCTAAGCGCCTTTCAAAACTCTCAAGGTCACTTTACAGTCACAGGATAATTTTTTTTAGTGGGTGAGCAGCGGCAGCCACATGCGCCAGCGTTCACTCAACCCGGAATAACTCAAACAGACCGAAAGCTAGTTAAATAGCTAATAGATAGCTAGCGAGATATTTTATAGAGAGCTAGCCAGATAGATAACTAATAGTCAGCAAATAGATAACAAATAGATAGCCAGCTAGGTAGCCAACCAGATAGCCAGCCACATAGCTAGCTAATAGACAGCAAATAGATAGCTTTAGTGCTGGAGCGCCCCATGGCGGCCGTTAAAAAAAAGGTATAAATTGGCCGCACCGTTGCATAAACCGCAGGGTTAAAACCTTGTGACAAAAGTCGCGGCTTATAGTCCGGAAATTACAGTATTTATTTTCTAATAATAATAATCACTCAACCCGGAAGTAACTCAAATAGATATGAAGCTAGCTAGCTAGCTAATAGATAGTTAATAGATAGATAGCTAGATAGCGAATAGATAGCCAGCGAGCCAGCTAGATAGCTAATAGATAGCAAATAGATAGCCAGATAGCTAGCTAGAAAGATGGGTTATGTTAGGAGACATTTTGTTTACCTCGTGACATTGCATCATGGTTTGGAACGCGTCACGCGTGAGGTTAGCGTTTGACATCTTGGCAGAAAGCAACCGTCAGAGTGAAGGTGACCTCTAGCGGGCAAAGAGTGCGGTGAGGGAATGCGCCAGCTTGTATCGTTTGGGGTGTAGAAAAATGCCGAATGGGGTCATTCCTTGAATATTTTCAACACAAATGATTGTGACATGATCTTTTTTTTGTTGTCGCTAGCCAACGTGTTGCAGGCCATGGCCGTGCTGGTGTGTGCGGAGATGTACCAGGTGAAACGGCTGCAGCATCTTTGCGAGGTGTGCGTGTGCGCTTACCTGCAGAGCATGCCCAGCAGAGAGTTGGCGTCAACTGGCATTAGCGTGATAAGACTCCTCCGCCGGGCAAAGGTCAGTGTTGAGGAGAGGTCCGCTTTTACAAAACCTGAGCGGCTTCTCAGTTCAATCGGGTGAACAAACTTGCTCTGGGGCTATGTTGTTGTTGTTTTTTTTTTATTTGTTTTTCAGTCCCACCAGGTCATTTGTTGGCATTAAAAATACAACAAAAAAAAATGCGATGCATAACAAAAAGTAATGGCTGCTGCCATGTAATTCAGTAATTACGTGGCTGCAGCCTCAGTAATGGCTGACTGAAGGCCCAAGGATATACAGTGATACCTTGACTTACGAACTTAATTGGTTCCCAGAGTGTGTGAGGTGAAAAGTGTGTATCCCAAAAAATATTTCCCATAGGAAACAATTAAAATGAGAATAATCCGTTCTCAGGTCCCCATAAAACATAATTTTCTACTTTCTAATCCTTAAATCTACACAAAATGTACCTTATTTTATGTATAATAAATGTGCTATGGTATTATAATTAAAGAAATAAACTGTAGTGTATAATAAAGTCGTTTTATTTACCTTTGTGATGGTCGTTGATGGCGTGATGGAATGGAGTGGTCGGTTTCATCAGCATTAAACACTTGATGAGGAATGCAACCTTCTTCTTCCACCATCTTGAGGAATGATCCCTTGTAGGTGCTTTCTCTGTGATAATTGTATCTAGTTCCTCATCAATTGTGTTCTGTTTAGCTGGGTGGATAGCTTTTGGCATCAAGTGTACAGATGGCTTGTGGAGCCTGATTGATGGGATATTTTAACCTTGCAGTCTACACTCTGCCTTTGAACTGTCAAAGTTGAAACTCTCTCAGTGTCGTCTGCCTGTCCCTTTAATGTTTAAACCACCACCCCTCACTGCTGCGTTCTTGACCAATCATGTGGCTTTAACCGAAGACTGACGGCGGGGAATAGAGGACCAAAACAGTCGGCTGCCATTTTGTTGTTAGAAGAACGGGCTCGTTCGCGAAGGACACATCACTCATTGTGGCAGCTCCGTGTGTATCCCAAAAAAAAGTTTGTATGCCAAGGTAAAATTTTCATAAATGTAACGTTGTAAAACAAAAAGTTTGTAAGCCAAGGGGTTCGTAGACCGAGGTATCACTGTATGTCGTCGTACTACAGTCGGTGGGAATTTGTTTTACGACTGTTTGAACATCCGTGTATTATGCTTCCCCGTTCAGTGTTTGACTTCAACATACATTCCATACAAAATATAGCACTGAAGCAACTTACGAACAAGTTCAACTTATGAACGACCGCTCGGAACGTGTCTCGTTCGTAAGGAGGGGACCGTGTGTAAATAAATGCTCAGTAGGTTGAATTAAAAAAAAAAAATGTCCAAAAGCAACACTTACTTGAACTAAATGTGTTCAGAAAACATTTGAAACTAAACAGTTCTTCTTCCGTTGGATAGTGTCACAACGCCGAGCAGCTCTACGTGTGGCTCCTCCACTTCATTGCCAACAATTACCTGATCTTCAGCCACAAACCTGACTTCTTGGAGCTTTCAGGTATGGTGCGCAGTACACAACATGAGTATCATTTGATGCTCTTGATCAATTCAACCAAATGCAGCTGTCACTCCAAAACTTTTGAGAAACTCCTCAAATTGGATTAGTAACAAAACAAAAGTCTCATATTTGACTGGGGATTTATAGTACACATGACACCAGCATTCACTCAACCCCAAAGTAACTCAAATAGATAACAAGCTAGCTAGCAAATAGATAGCTAACAGCTATCAAATACATAGCCATTAGCTAGCGAAGAGATACCTAATAGCCAGCAAATAGATAGCTAATAGCTAGCAAACAGCTAGCCATGAGTCAGCGAATAGATAGCCATTCGCCACCAAATAGATAGACATTAGTAGTTCAGACGTGAAACAAAATGGCAGACCAAACAATGAACAGCCCTAAAGATCGTGTAAACAAAACAAACACCAGAAGAATAATCATAAATTACTACTTTTAAGGACTAATCTATTAAAAGAGCAAAAGCAAATCTCTGCCATCTTGACTGAGATACGGCAACGTGAATGCGATACTGTAAACAACATTGTGTGTGTGTGTGTGTGTGTGTGTGTGTTCCAGAAGAGGAGCGTGAGCAGGTGGAGAGGCTCCGATGGCCATCCAGAGGGTATCTCCAGGAGCTCAGCGAGTACCAGCAACGGCGACGCAAATTACGCAAGTCTCGCTGCGCGGTCATGTGACGTCACCTGGATGCATAGCAAGGCCGATCAACATGAAGAAGAAGGAAAAAAATATATACAGTACTTGTTTGCAAAGGGGCTGGCAAATTCATGGATAGTTTCCATGGCAAGTTCAACTGAGGGAATTTTGGAAATACAGTGATACCTTGGCTTGCGAACTTAATTGGTCCCCAGACAGAGTGTCTAAGGCGAAAAGTGTGTATCGCAAAAAATAATTTCCCATAGGAAACCATTAAAATGAGAATAATCCGTTCCCAGGTCCCCATAAAACATCGTTTTTTAATTTTCTAAGCCTTAAAACTACACAAAATATACCTTATTTTATGTATAATAAATGTGATATGGTATTAAATTAAAGAAATAAACTGTACTGTATAATAAAGTCGTTTTGGTTACCTTTATGATGGTCGTTGATGGATTGATGGAATGGAGTGGCCGGTTTCCTAAGCATCAAACACTTGATGAAGATCGTAACCTTCTTCTTTCGCCATCTTGAGGAATGCCAAGGTAATATTTTCATAAATTTAACGTTCGTAAACCGAAAAGTTCGTTAGCCAAGGGATTCGTAAACCGAGGTACCACTGTACTCAAAATTGGAAACTTTCAATGGGAATTCATTTGAATGGATGGCAATTGAAGAGAAAGGGAATGTTTTGTTTTTGTCATAAGCAGGCAGCCGTGCATTACGGTAGCACAATTGCTCTTTTTTTTGTCACGCCAATGTCGACCAATCTGAAGCTTGAATTTTGCCTCAAAACAAAAACGGGGAAAAAAAACTTGAATCA
Source organism: Hippocampus bargibanti (assembly GCF_051943395.1). Classification (NCBI taxonomy): domain Eukaryota; kingdom Metazoa; phylum Chordata; class Actinopteri; order Syngnathiformes; family Syngnathidae; genus Hippocampus; species Hippocampus bargibanti. The sequence continues at coordinate 2,029,067 of NC_142745.1, read as the reverse complement.
TACCTAAACGAAATTGGGATAAGAATTAACGCACTCCAAATTGCCAACAGTGTAGCTATCTATTAGCTAGCTAGCTTTCGATCTGAGTTACTTCCGGGTTGAGTGAAGGCATAGCTAGCTATCTGTTAGCTCTCTATTAGCTAGCTTTTTATCTGCGTTACTTAGTTATCAAATTAGCTGTATATTAGCTAGCTAGCTTTCTATCTGAGTTACTTCCCAGTTGAGTGAAGGCATAGCTAGCTATCTGTTAGCTATCTATTAGCTAGCTAGCTTTCTAGCCGACTTCTGGGTTGAGTGATCGCTGGCGCGTAAAGTGACCTTGAGAGTTTTGAAAGGAGCTGAGAAATGAAATGGATGATTAAATTCCCATGCAAAGTTCCCAACTTTGACAATGTCCACCATTTTGCAACCTTATCAACCACCACGAAATGACGCTTTGTGTCGTCGTTTCCGCTTAGGCCAATACACAAAGGACTGACGCCTAAACACCCGTATGCATAAAAAAAAACACAACTGGATCATAGAAGACTCTATTTCAGGTGGGCAGACGCAGTCTTTGTGATTCAAAATTGTGACATTAAATGCCCCCCCCCCCCCCCCCGTGACAATTTATGGTATTCCTAATGATTGAATTCTTCACAATCCATATGAGGAAGTGATTCGATTATTACATGACCTCGCATTCATTCGTCTTGTAGTAGTCTGTGTCAGACGTGGACATTTCAAATTGGCTGAAAATTAAAGGACAACCGACGCTTCCAAACAAGTTGTGTCCATAATTTGTAAAATCACTTCAAATAACTTCTACTGAGCGTATTTTACAAAGATTCCACCGCATGTAACTAGATTTTACCTTTTAAGACTCGCGATGAATATTCAGGTAGTCTTGTTTTTGAGTTAATGACGATCCCATACGTGACGTCACTGAAGGAACGCCCCTGACCGATAAAGCGACACACAATGCATTTTGGGTACTTTGTTTGGTCTGCAAACTTCGTGTTGAAGGCGAAATTAGAAGGAAAACACATAAATAACGCGATGGTGAATCGTTGTGTGTTGCACAAAGACTACTATTTGATACTAATTGACACAAATTCCCAGCAGACAAATCAGCCCATTTCCAACGGAGCTTGGGCGCCATCTTGTGCATTTTCTGGGACGCTACATTGGAGTCCAGACGCCTCAAATGACCCGGAAGGACTTCTTTAATCGATTGCAAACATTTATGCTTTCCTCTTCAGAACTATTTGAATGATATTCATAAGTGGATGAGTAACAAGAAAGCATCTTCTCCCAATCTGAAGCCATTGTTTTGATTCTAGAGCAAGGCAATACGTCTTGGCGTGACATCACGAACAAGGGGGCGGGACCTTCTGAAACTGGCCACTTCCAGGTTTATATTTTTTTTGCAGATTTTGGACACTTTAAGTCATTTTTATTGGTGGTTTGCATTTGACTAAAAATATCAGCCTGTGTGTTTTGGGTATTTTAAATGTTATAAAACGTTTTTCTGATGTCAGTCAGGAAACAAAAAAAAATGGTGTCGGTTGTCCTTTAAATCATATACGAAATGTACGAAAACACTGTGCCGAGATGGGAATAAACGTGCAATAACTGTGGTTACACTTGCATGATGTGAAGTATGACAATTTCGGGGAAAATATTCACATCCACATATATGTTGCTCCATTAAAAAAAAAAACCAAAATGCCTCTGGTTCGATACACAATTTTATTGTTCCGGTTTCTACTTTAAATTATGATTATTTGGTGCTGCAATTATTTTTGTAAAATCATTTTTTAAATATATATTCAGACAGTATTTTTTGTTTTTTTAACTGTACTGTACCACTGATGATTTTCATAAAAGCTTTAATCATCTTTCTTGATTAAACAATATTTGCTGTGCATTGAACTTTTTGACCAACTTGTGAACCACCCAAGTGCCTCTTGTCATGCAAAAGTGTCCTTGAGAGTTTTGAAAGGTGCTTATAAATTAAATGTATTATTATTATTATTATTATTATTATTATTATTACATCCATTGTGAACACTGAAAAGGTTTCTTCGTCCGTCATCTGTACTTCTTTGAAGGTGTCGGACGTTTCTCTCCTCATCCGAAGAGCTTCATCAGCGAACTAAAGTTGTGCTGGTAATTATGGCCCTATATATATATATATCCCTAATGGACAGGGGTGGCCCCTGCTCTAAGGTAGGGAGGTAGTAGACTACTCCCTGAAGCTAATCTCATTACTTCCTTTGGTCTGTTTTATTACCCCTAACGTTCGATGCCTGGCTCTGATTGCCCCATTAGTCTTGGTATCACCTCATTCACATGACGAAGCCTATGTGGTAACAACCTAAGAAGTCTGGTAAGCACAGTCTAACTGAAATGCCGATTTAGTGAAGGGTTTTGCTGTTTTACAAAAATAGCTTATTTTACTTCTGCCATCTCTATTTTATTTTATTTTTTTGTTGGCCCTAATCCTCTTCCATACATTTTCTTCTTTTCCTTTGGGCTTTTCCCTTGACGGGGCCGCCACAGCAAATCAGTGTCCTCCATCTTTAGAAGTTTGATCCGCATGTTTGTTTTGGCCAAGCTTTTACGTCGGATGCCCTTCCTGACACAGCCCTCTGTATTTATCCGGTCTTGGGACCGGCACAAGAAGACTTATGTCCCTCTGAGTATTTGGGTGGAAACTGGAAAGCCTCATTGTTTCATGATGCCTCATTTTCTCACGTCTTTAGGCATCTGCTATTTATTTCTCACAAGCATAATTTGAATGTCCCTTACAGCTTGCCGTAACCCCGATGTGTAAGTAAGACGTGAGATGATTGGTTAAGGAACGACGGTCTTTTTTTTATAGAATGCGGAAATGATGAACAATACCGAGTCTGAAAATAGACATAATTAATGCTACTTTTAACTCACAAAGGAAACAAAATGTGAGTGTACGTTTGTTGACTGACTCGGTTTCGTTTGCGAGCGAACTTCGGTGAAGTCCTTTCCCATCAGCACACTCGCCGCACACAGGTGGGTCCCAAAAGAATTGAGTGGCAGTTACTGTACATTTTAATTACCAGCCGACACGCTCACGACAAAATAGCCTTCATTGGGTTAAATATTCACAAACGACACGACACGAAAGATGCCACTGTGTGTCCCTCTTGACGTTTTCTCTGCAATGTTCCTGTATGGTCTCGGGTATATCAACACACGTACGCAAAGGCTTTACAGCCATCTCGTGGGTTTCTTGGGACATTGCAAAAAAAATAATTCCCCTACCAGCCCCACCCCCTCTAAAAAACGTTAATATGTGACTTCAATGCTGTGAAATTGTGACCACGTTGCTTGGAATAAGGCATGATTTAATGCATCAATCATTTTCTGTAACCGAAGCATTTCCTAAACACTCAATAGAACTAGTGGTGTGTCGTTCGCGAACGAGCCGGATCTCGGAAGTGAACGAAGAGAGCCGGTTCCTAACAAGGAGCCGGAAAATGGGAGCCGACTTTTTTTGTCTTCGATTTCCCGGTCTTCGGTTAAAGCCGCACGTGATTGGTCGATATTCGTTGTAGAGGAGGGAGAGGAGAATTACAGACACACGCAGCAGTGGGGAGAAGGGGAGTGGGTTTAGGGTAGACAGGTGGACTAATGTTTTTACATTATGCTGTTATTATTTTTCAATTTTTTTTACTAGTTGGTATGATAGCATTGTTAATATGAAAAATTAGTGACAGCTGATCATCAGACCAGAGTAACCACATGAAAAGTGAACCTTTGTGCACGTATAAATCAAGCCATATAAATAAAAATATTTGACAGTGTATTTTTTACATGAGTAATTTGTTTTTCACATAATTTTACATGATTTTTTAATTTAAGCAACAACAACAAAAAAAACTCGGGAGCCAAAAGAGCCAGAATTGCCATCACTACAAAGAACCCGTTCATTTTCTATTTCAAATGGTACACGACAAAAGACACGATTCTTACAGATAAAACCAAATGGATTTTATTGAAATGTCTTCTATATTTTCAGTTGGGCAGGATCAGGTTTCATCCCAAAATTCACTTGATTCCCATTTTTTTCTTTGTCTTGTTATTTAATATAAGACTTTTTGATGAATCCCCTCAAATAAGAGGTCACAAGAATATTTCAAGCTCCCATATTTTTTTTTTTTTTGGGGGGGGGGGGGGGGGGGGGGGGGAATGAAAGCATGTCTTTGGTTTGTGGGGTTGACATAGGTGTCCAAATGTACAGAATGTAAAAGCCTTTTCATTCTGCATAGTTTCAGTACAATGAAAACACCACGCCCGCTGCCAAACCTCAAACATAAAAGTGGTGATTTGGTCTCATCAACAAGGAAATTGTGATTTTTTTTTTTTAACCACCAACCGAAAAGGCATTTTTGAAGGAATGGAATCTGACTCGTCTGATCATTGGTCAATAACCTGTCAGTTTTTAAGGACAACCGACGTCTCCGGACAAGTTGTGTCCATAATTTGTAAAATGGCTTCAAATGACTTCTACTGAGCGCCTTTGACAAAGATTCCACCACATATTTTACCTTTTAAAACTCGCGCTGAGTATTCCGGAAGTCTTGTTTTTGAGTTGGTGACGAGTCCATACGTGACGTCACTGAAGGAACGCCCCTGACCGAAAAAAGGACACATTGTAGCAGTCCTTCCATCACGTCAATGCATTTTGCTGTACTTTGGTCTGAAAACTTTGTGTTGCACCAAAAAGAGCTAGAAGAGGGCGACCAAGCTCCATGTAAGGAATTTATCAGTCTGTGGAAACGGGCTGATTAATTCCTCACACGGAGCTAGGTCGCCATTTTCTGCCTCTTTTTTGGGTGAGAGATTTCCCCCCAATGTTGTCTCAAAATGGCACGGAATAAATTCTTTAATCGATTGCAAACACGTATGCTTTCCTCTTCAGAACTATTTGAATCATATTCATAACTGGATGAGTAACAAGAAAGCATATTCTCCGAATCTGAAGCCATTGTTTTGATTTTCGAGCAATGCAAGACGTCTTGGCGTGACGTTACAAACTGGGGGCGGGACTTTCTGAAACTGGCCACTTTGCGGCTCAATTTTTTTTGCAGATTTTGGACACTTGAAGTCATTTTTCTTGGTGTTTTGCATTTGACTAAAAATATCATCCCGCGTGTTTTGGGTATTTTAGATGCTATAAAACGTTTTTCTGATGTCAGTTAGGAAACAAAAAAGTGATGTTGTTTGTCCTTTAAGGGCAAAGAGTTCCTCTCGCTATTTGTAGCCGGGCGGGGGGAAAGTGATGACGATTGATTGACAGGCACCCGCGAGAATATCATTTTTTTTCCGATTTGAAGCACTATGGAACAAAATAACCTCAGCCGCCATTTCCCAAACAGAAATTCTACTCCATGCAGGTGAACCAGAAAAGTATATTTAATGACCAAGATTCAAACACAGGTTTTGTAAACGTTCCCTTGTCAACAAAAATATGTTGTTGTTTTTTTCTTTTCACAGAATGCATTCATCAGACACCACTATGAAGCATCAACGCTGGTCAGAACTCAAAGCGATCCAAAAAAATTACATCTGACCTGATAATACACGCTTGTCCTCTGTTGGATGACCTTAGCGAAGAAGCCCAAAGCGCAAAAAGGCAAGTCAAAACCGACACATTTTGTAACTCCAGCCAGATTGATCCCGACCGAGTGTTCTGTTCTGGCTGGTTAAACACGATAGCAGCTTTTTTTTTTTGTTTTTTTTTTTTCTCCCGCCCCACATATCTCATTTCGTCATTATCATAGCATAATTAGCTTAGCCAGTTCATACTTCTATTTCAAGGAATAATTGATCGATTCTGATGTAGTTTTGAATGATGCGGCTCAAGTGTTCCAATGAAATGACATCGAACTCGATACACGGCACTAATGACTAATTAGGGGCAAATTGATTGCCTGAGACAACTATACTTCCAGTTTCCTTGAAAGGCAGGATCTTCAGGCTCATAGCATTAGTTGTCTTACCAAGGGAGTTAAGGCAATTATGCTATGATGGAAGATTCCATTCAGGATCATAGTACACGAACTAACTAAATCTAACTAGCAGAATTTACCAAGACTTAATGACTGTCAATGTTCGGGATCGACCGTCTATTCATACCACAATTGTTCAGACTATTTTTTTTAATTTTTTTTTTTTTTAATGCGTGGCGAGCTGCCCGGAATGGCCTTGTGCGCCAGCGCGTCTGATTTTTAGAACGAGTGCGTTGAATTTTCATTGTAAAGGTTTGGCTAATCGCTGTACTGTGATCGAAATCGGCGTTCCGATCGGAATCTGGAAAACTCGGCCTTTTATAGAGGCAGAAAATTCCTCAAAGACATCAAAGCTTACGTCGAACAACTCAGTTTCCATGATTGGAGCATTCAAATTTGGCGCCCAACAACTTTTATTACCGTAAGACAACTTTTATAGTGACAATCAAACCCATTCTGAGCTCATAGCAGTTCGGCTATGATTCCAAGGCGCTAAGACGATTATGCTAGGAGCACGCGGGGCCGACCTCGGGCTTGGCTGGTAGAATATCTGTCTTAGGCTCTTAATTAATTAATTATCAAACTCAATGATTTGACGAGGACTCTAGTTATGAATGTTCAATAACGATGACTGATATTAATCAAAAATTGAGCACGAACCGCAGTTCGCGAGCCGAATTAGACCCCCGGGAGGTGTGCAAACATGGCTAGGCTAATTATGCTATGATTGTGACGATTTTCGGTTTTCACATTTTTTTTTTGTTTCCTCCACCCCTCTTTCAATCTCACACAATCATCCGAACACGCACTCGTGCAGTTTGTAACACACTTTCCAGGCTTCACATCCCTTCTTTTTTTTGCTTCTGACACACACACGCACACATGGCCGTTTAGCTTGCAATTATAGTTCCCTACTAGACTGTACCAAAAGGGTTAACCAACACCCTAAGGCACCATCGACATTATCACTCTTGGTGCGCATGGGGGGGAGGGGGGGGATACATTGACCTCGTGTCACATGACCCCCGTAACCCCCAAAGCAGTATGAGGAGACAGCAGTGAAGCAAGAAGGGAGACATTTTGATGATATCTGGATGTGTATGATGTGCAAAATGGCTTCCCAATGTCAAAACATATAAGGCCCATAACTTGTTTTTGCATTGTTTACTAAAAAAAAAAAAAAAAAAAGTTAAATCATCTGCAGACTCATTTGCACTAAAAAGTCCCAAAAATAAATAGATCTTATTAGTTTTTTTTTCTTCCTTAAATACAAGTCAATAGTTTCTCTTCAACTCAAAAAAAAATACTTCTAAATTTATGTGAGATAAAGTCCTTCGAAATGAAAGAAGAGATCACATGTCCACCGATACCTACTTGCTCTTTATGCAGCCCTAAGTTGTGGAAAAATCCACACGGCCTGTGAGAGGGGAAAAGGTGATTGCCCCCCCCCCCCAATAAGGGGCTCATAACTGAGGGCCTTAAATAGGATTCAGAACATTTTAGGCTCCGACGCAGCCCGCGGAATCAAAACTTGGAAAGGGATAGGAATGAAAGGAGAGACATGGGGATAAGAGCAAATAAGGAATCGGAGAAAGAGATACCAACCGTGGGGGCGGGGGGTAATAAATAAGAGGCAGTTAGACCCCTCCCCCATCCCCCGTCCCCCCGTCCCGGTTGGACGCTCCATTCACAATACTGATCAGTGATGTGGCGAGAGGACTCTCAGCACCAAGGTTGGGCTGGTCGTTGGTCGAAATCGGCTATCAGACGCTTGATGTGCGCCAGCTTGTTGTGCAGGTACTCGCAGCGTTGCTTGTCGCCGTGGTAGTTGGGGCTGTGCTGGAATCGCAGCAGATATACATCACGTCAGAGCATACATAACCCGTAATCCAGAGATAGACCGTAATCTGGCGACCGGGACTCTGGTTTAGGAGTCAGGGTAAGGCCTGATTTTGTAAAATGGTTCGGGGGTAATGGTACGAAGGGTGGGTCGCATGGCGCCATGTCTCGTCTACGTAGTCAACGTTTGTGCTTATGACTTAAAAAAAAAAAAAAAAACGACACCTTTCCCCCAAATAATGCAAGATCACGTCATATTTCATAGCCGGTGCATTTACAAAACAGGAGTTGCCAGCGGAAACTTGTGTTTTTGTAATTAGTGATGTCATATGCGACAGGTGCTGCTGTATTGGTTAGCATTCATGTCTATTTGATTAGATTTTTTAACATACCAGGCGGTTTAAAAAAGATATATATCGATAGATAGAGAATTGATAGCGATAGATAGAAATAGATTGAAATATCAATACATAGAAAATCGATAGATAACGAAATATCAATCGATAGAGATATCAGTAGATAGATATCAATAGATAGAGAGACATTGCTATCGAGAGATAGCGACAGAGAGATCGATAGAGATATCGATATTGATAGAAATATCGGTAGATAGAGATATTGATAGATATAGAGATATTGATATCGAGAGACAAGAGATAGATAGATAGCAACAATGAGATCGATATTGATAGATAAAGATATCGGTAGAGGGAGAGATAGAGATATTGATATCAAGAGACAGAGATATCGATAGATAGCGACAAAGAGATCGATATAGAGATATCAATATCGATATCGGTACATAGATATCGATAGAGAGATACTGATATAGAGATATTGATATCGAGAGACAGCGATATCGATCGATAGCAACAGAGAGATTGATAGATATCGATAGAGATCGATAGATAGATAGAGATATCGATATTGATAGATAGATATCGATAAAGAGAGAGATATTGATAGAGATATTGCTATCGATAGAGAGAGATACCGACAGAGAGATTGATAGAGATATCGGTAGACAGATATCAATAGAGAGATATCGATATAGATATCGATAGAGAGATATCGATATTGATAGATAGAGATATCGGTAGATAGATATCAATAAAGAGAGAGATATTGATAGATACAGAGATATTGCTATCGAGAGAAAGATATCGATTGATACAGACAGAGAGATCAATAGAGATACGGTAGATAGATATCAATAGAGAGATATAGATATTGCTATCGTGAGACAGAGATCTCGATAGAGATATTGATATTGATAGATCGAGAGACATTGCTATCGAGAGACAGAGATATCGATAGATAGCGACAGCGATCGAAAGCGATATCGATAGAGAGAGATCGCTACAGAGATCGATCGACCGATCGAAAACAAAAAGAGAACGTGAGACACACACGTTTACATGAAAACAAAAGGCAGCAATGGGGAAGAAAAAAAAATCCCATCCAAACCCAATTCTAATGAAGTTGGCACGCTGCGTAACAAATAAAAAAACAGAACGCAATGAAAAACAATTGTTATCCATTTGCACATGAACTCGCTTGCCTTTGTCAGATATTCAACGTAAAATAAGTTGAACACCATTTGCAAATCATTGTGCATAGATTGATGGGGAACACAACGTTGCCACTTCATCGGAATCAAATTTGTATTTTCTGATCAGTTTTACATAAAAACGGTGAGATTCAAATGTACCTGTGAGCCTCGAATTCTAATGCATACGTTATTTTCAACTGCTTACCAATCAATATCCATTTCATAAGATTTTCATAACATTGATTTAGTCGCTTACTTGTTTCATCTTTTTGTACTCTTTCAAGACTTCTTCTTGCACCTTCTAGAAAACAATAAAAACAAAATAACTCACATGATCCGGCCTCTACTCGTATCCAACTGGTAGTATTTGACAAAAAAATAAATCAAGAAGAAAAAGATGACCTGATACTGTTTGGTGCCTGGCGGCAACTTGCGGCACTTGGAATCCAGCTGCGTGAAGCGGCGCGTGATCTTCTCCACGCGGGCGTGCAGCGAGCGATACTCGTCGTACTCGGCGTTGAAGTCGTTCTTGTAGCGCTGCCTCTGGTCGGCGGATACCAGCGCCGTGTATTTTCTACAAAAGTCATGGTTGGCGAGGGTGTGATGTGATATGCACGGGCATATCTTATACAGTGGGACCTCGGTTAACGAACCCCTTGGCTTAACGAACGTTACATTTATGAAAATTTTACCTTGGCAGACAAACTATTTTTCGGGATACACTCGGAGCTGCCACAATGACTGATGTGTCGTTCGCGAACGAGCCCGTTCTCCTAACAAGAAAATGGTGGCCACTGTTTTTGTCCTCTATTCCCCGCCCCCAGTCGTCGGTTAAAGCCACGTGATTGGTCAAGAACGCAGCAGTGAGGGGAGGTGGTTTAAACATTAAAGAGAGGCAGACGACCGTGACAGAGTTTCAACTTTGATAGTTCAAAGGCAGTGTAGACTGCAAGGTTAAAATATCCCATCAATCAGGCTCCACAAACAACCCGCACAAGCCATCTGTACACTTGATGCAAAAAGCTATCAACCCAGCTAAACAGATCACAATTGATGAAGAACTAGATACAATTATCACAGAGAAAGCACCTACAAGCGATCAAGATGGTGAAAGAAGAAGGCTACGTTCCTCATCGAGTGTTTAATGCTGAGGAAACCGGACACTCCATTCAATCAAGCCATTAACGACCATCACAAAAGTAAATAAAATGACTTTATTGTACAGTATAGTTTATTTCGTTAATTATAATACCCTAGCACATTTATTATACATAAAATAATGTATATTTTGTGTAGTTTTAAGGCTTAGAAAATTAGAAAATTATGTTTTATGGGGATCGGGGAACGGATTATTCTCATTTTAATGGTTTCCTATGGGAAATTAATTTTTGGGATACACACTTTTCGCCTTACACACTCTGTCTGGGAACCAATTAAGTTCTTAAGCCAAGGTCCCACTGTACTGTCATATCATATACTGCTTTCATGTGATATGGTGCCGTTTGGAAACTTACATTTCATAGTCGGGGGCCTCGATGGTGGATGAGAATGCAGTAGAATGGCCGTCATTCTTGTCTTTTTCTGGGGAATCTGAAAAAAGAAAGTTTTGATTTGAATATGCATTACTTGATGACTAATTTGTTGGCATTGACAATCTGGTCCAACCCGTCCGTCGTCCCTTCAAAGCATTTGTCCACATACATGTGGTCAACGATCATACTTCACTAAGTGATCCGCCGCCGCCATAATCAAGTTCTATTAAAAAAGAAAGCAACCAGACGAAAGCAACGAGAGCTGTATTGCTTTTCTCCGGTATCTTATTGTTTTATGTGCAATTAAATGAATTAGCTGTGGGTGTTGGCTAACCATTAAAATGTTGAACTCTTCAAACCGAGGCACTACTTTTTTTTTCTGCACACGTGACGGCCACATTTTAACTCTGCTTTTGAACTATCAAAATTGAAATGAAAGTTGTCGTCTGCCTGTCTCTTTAATGTTTAAACCACCAGGCTTTACCCGAACGTGGCTTTAACCGAAGAGTGGGGACGGGGAATAGAGGGCAAAAACAGTCGGCTGCCATTTTGTTGATCGAAGAACGGGCTCGTTCGCGAACGACAATTCACTCATTGAGGCAGCTCCGCGTACGAAAAATATTCGTATGCCAAGGTAAAATGTTCATAAATTTAACGTTCGTGAACCGAGAAGTGGTATGACTGTATGCAATTGGGAGCCATCTGATTTCACAAAACGCACCTTGACATGTGTCCGGAGCTTCTTTCCTTTCGTCGTCAACGTTTTGCCTCTTTTTAGATTTCTGACTTTCCTTCGCTTGCTCGATGACACTCGGAGAAGTGTTGCCACCCCTTTCTGTCCATTTCCCTTTGTCCCGTTGGCGATCCCTGTCTTTGTGCTTTTTGGATTTCTTTTTGAACTTCTTGTCGTCGCCGTTGGGCAAGGGGGGGCCGCTGATCACAGTGGAGGTAACAGTGAGGGAGGTACATGGCGGAGGGCTCGGCGAGGCAACCGGCGCGGTCGCCGGGATGGCGGGCTGATAACGTTGCAGCAAGGCTCGCTCCGATGACGAGGAACTCGGCGAAGGCTCCCTGCAGGAGGAACTCTGGTCCACGGGGAGGTCCTGGGTGCCGCAGCCCTCCGGCGTGCTGGGGGAGTTGGAGCTGGAGGCCGGGCTTGGCTGCTGGTGAGACGGCGCCGGCGGGTGAGAGGGAATGGGGAGATGGCTTGGAGGACCCAAGATGACACCGGAGGGCAGAGAGGAACATTTGGCGCCTGAGCTTTCGTCATCCTCGCGGCGTTCTGACGACAAGGAGGAGGATGAGGAGAAAGATGTGGCCGGCCCACGATTGCTGAGATGAGAGATGCGGGCTTTCTTTGGCGCCAAAGGATCTATAAAGTCAAAATCCGACTGGCGCTTCTGCAAAGGGGAAACAGAGCGGGATTTATGTCAAAGGCGGGAGTTGTGTGTATGCTTACGCTGTGCGAGAGTGTTGGTCAAGTTACAAAAAAAGTACCCGAGGAGGTGAAGGTAAACTGTCTTTAGGAGAAGTGTTGGAAGAGGGCGCTTCTGCGGAAAGACCTAGTTTGCTGTTGAAGAAGGAAAAAGGTGACGTGAGAGGGGGTGAAAAAAGGGAATTATTAGGGCGAGGTGATGTGGCGAAAAAGCAAATGACTGCAACAAGCTATTGTAGCATTAAGAAATAAAAAAGGTTTTAGTTTGATGTTAACTTTGGCCTGGTGTGAAATCCCACGCGGAATGTGCTACACAGATAAAAGACTTCTTCTTTTCCTTTCGGCTTTTCCCTAACCAAAATCCGGTCCTCGAGGGCCGCCGTCCTACATGTTTTCCAAGTCTCCCTGTTGCAACGCACCTGATTCAAGGGAATTGGCTCAATGGACACACCTGATTCTAATGATCAGATCATCAGTAAGTCTGACATGAGCCCGGTCGGTGCCTTGAATCAGGTCAGTTGCAATAGGGAGACTTGGAAAACATGCAGGACGGCAGCCCTCAAGGACTAGAGTTTGACACCACTGCCTTACGGGGTCGCCACAGCGAATCATTGTCCTCCATTTGCAGAGGTTTGATTCACATGTTTTTATGCCGGATGCCCTTCCTGACACAACCCTCTGACCGACACAATAAGACACTGGCTTGTGTCACGTTGTGGCGACAGAACAAGCAACTCAGATAAAAGACTATTGTTTGATTTACTGTAGCTAGCCCACAATTCAAATTGTCAGCAAACGTCCAAGCAATCCGAGAAATTACCGAGTCAGGATGCGCTCCACCTGGATCTTCTCATCTTCCGAGTAGCCAGGCCAATCCCTCCGGACGTCACGGTAAACAAAGTCCTTCAGTGAATACGTGTTGTCTTTGGGGTTAAGGATTGCCACCTGTATGGTGGAAAAGACAAAAAAAAAACGAATGTTCAGAAACTGCTCGGACAATCAACTGAGCTAAAAGGACCCACTCGTCCGCTTGACTGTACCTGTTGCAGGGTGGTCCCCAAGGAGTTGCGGTCCTTCTGGTTGATGCCGTCCCGCTGCAAACGGGCCAACACTTCGAGCTTTTTGTAGGACCGCAGCGCTAAAAGGTGAACGATGCGGTCCCGAAAAGACCGCTGGGAGACCGGGTTGTTGGAAAGGCACTTGCGGATGGTGTTGGCCGGGTTGATGGGTGTTGATCGCTTGCGCTCCGGGACCACCTCGGGAGTTGATAGGGCCGGTTTACGGACATGGACTTGTTTCCCTAGAGACAAAGAGGGTTTATTGTAGGAGCTACTCTCGATGCCATGACGATAGCGACGTTGGTGAAATATGATCTTCCTCGACCGCTGCTATTAACTCGTCTTCCATCACCGTAGCTTATAAAAGTTTTACAGTCAAGGCTCCAAGAAGAAACTGCAGCGACTTGGTTTGGAAAAAGTGATTGGAGTAGAAAGGTTCTCGCGGATGTTGCCGAGCTTGGCGCTTATAGGCATGATGAAATTCTAAAGCTCTTCAGGAGATTAAAGGTGCGTGAGAGGAAACACACCCCCCCCCCCCCCCCGCCCTTCCGTTGTGTCAAAAAGCAGGGAATGAGTGGTAAGATTCTGATTATTTAAAAGAAAAGAAAAACCCTTGACTGGGTGGTGCTCAAACTATGGTTCACGGGCCGAATGTGGCCCATCTCTGCATTTTGCTCGGCCCTCTGAACAATACCAGAGATGCTTACAAATTTTGTTTTCTGTCTGGCCGGGCGATTGAGACTTGTAGATGTATAGAAAATTCTATTCTATCCTTCTGGAGTGTGTGCCCGTTCGGAAACCTCTCCCTCCAAAATAAAAATAAAACAAATTAAAAAACCTTACAAAAATGATTAAATAAAATACAATTTGTGATGCACTCCTGTAAAAAAAAATAGAATAAAATGGACTAATGACGAAATGATTAGTTCAGAAGAAAAAAAATATTGTTTTAATGGCTATTTACTTCATAAATCATGCCTGTCAAGAGCGCTATGAAAAAAAAAACAGTATTTGGTTATGTGTGGCTTTTTGGATATCAAACTTTGATGTGTAGACACCTGCCTGCGATTTCACACTTTATGTGACAAAATGGACCCCCGGTCAGAGAAGGGAAAAGTTATTTAGCCCCCACAGGAAAAAGTTCAGAGACCCTTGCCCTCAACTGTAGCCAGAAATGAAGAGGTTCAAAATGGATTGGCAATTCCACAAACAAGCCACTCCTAACAAGTTTTTATGTCGCTGTTCACTCCCATTCTTGCCGTTTTCAAGCTAATTTATCCCCAGAGCCCTTTCAAACAAGTCGGAGGAGTTTTCAAGCTTGTTTAGCAGATCGTACGCATTGCTCTTAAACGACGGTGCTGGTAGGACCATAAACCAAATGTGCTTCGTCCTGAGTGCATGGACAGTGGAACCTTGATTTAGCATAGTCATACGTCTGCGTGTGCTTAGCGCATTTGTTTTTTCCAACCCTACGTTACAACGAGGTGCCATGGAGAAAGGTATACGGTACCAAAAAAGTCTGAACGGTATAACACGGAGAGACATGTACACAACTGTGCCCGAATAAACAGCCCCAGATAAGAAGACTGAGATAAGACGTGCCATTTTGGAGTTTTGTCGCTATAGCGACGCTAAGCTAATATGCGTGATTTCTATTCGATCGCTTTTGACGGGAACGTGGCCCTTGATGACATAGCTTGCCGTTGAGGTGCATTTCTTATTCGAACCTTAGTCTCTCCGTCGGTAACAAGTACTTTTTTGTTCTTCTTCGACACAAAGCAAACAAAAAAAATTATAATAAAATAAACATTAAAATAATACAAATATGTATGCAGAGACAAACACGCCTCCCTGGTTTTCTATTTCACAGGTCTTGTGCATTTAAATGCGGCAAGCATTTGTTCTCGCCAAGTGTCGCACGGGCTGCTTGCGTTTCCTCGTTAATATTTAGTCATCTTATCATAAAATTGAAAAAAAACGACAGTCAAATCAAGTCCCGATCAAAATGTCAGCCTGCGTCGGAAAGCATATCGGCGGCGGCGTCTACAAATAATGACATCGCCATCTTGATTGCTCGACTGCTCAGAGTTTAAAGCGCCCAAGACTGCAATGTCTGGAATATGTGGGGTATGTCTGGAAAAGGCACAATAGCACCTGTACAGAACAACCAAATTCCGTCGGCCTCCATAGCATCCTTGAATAGCTCCAGAAGACACTTCATTTATTTACCAGCGAGTCAATTTCAATTTTGGTTAAGATATTTCCCAAAAGTATACATTTATAAATGTGTATATGTCATTTGTGCATATCGATAAAAGGTTTCGTCAGCCGTCATCTGTACTTCTTTGAAGGTGTCGGACGTTTCGCTTCTTATCCAAGATGCTTCTTCAGCTAACTAAAGTCTTACTGGTAGTATCGGCCCATTTTATAGGGCCGATACTACCAGTAAGACTTTGTAGTATCATCCCATATTATAGGGCCGATACTACCAGTAAGACTTTAGTTTGCTGAGGAAGCATCTTGGATAAGAAGCGAAACGTCCGACACCTTCAAATAAGTACAGATGATGGCCGAAGAAACCTTTTCATCGATGGACCACTCCTATACGACTGAGAGCTTACACAGACATATGTGCATATGCCAAAATTCTTACTTGTATGACGGGAAAGGGTACATAGAGCCTCCGAAAATATTGAAGCATTATTGTCCTTGTCCCTCCCTAGTCGAATGACTAATATTCATCTTTTATTAGGTTAACCGTAAACACGCCCAGACATGTTTGCAAACAGGAAGGGAGCCATTAACCACGGACCAGACTGCTTGTAATGGCTACATGCTTGAAAACAAGCAGCATTTGGCAGGTGTCGCTGAAACACCAACATCTCGGTCTACCTTTGGCCCTTATAAGTCCGACTGTTAAATCTCGGAAAGACCGTGACGGCAGAATGGCTTCATTAGTTGACGGCAAGCGCTTCGAATTGAGTCAGGAAAGTCTGCTTTAACCTCTGGAGCCTCTGAAAAGGGGCGGAAGAGCAGATGATAGACTGTGGGGTCAATCTGACATCTGTAAATATAAAATCTACAGAGACCAGGCTAGTTTTTTTTGGCAGCGTAATTGAGAGTTTTGAAAGGGCCTTGCCTCTGTACTGGCCTCCGGGTTTGATGACTTTGGTCCCACGTTCACGGGTGTCCTCCACAGCCTGGGTCATGCGCTCCCGGGTCACCTGGTAGGAATCATTCGTCGCACATATTGTGACCTTGTCCTGTACCGTCGCCAATAACGCCAGCTGAGAGGCCCCTGAGCTGGAGAGACAAAAAGGAACGTGAACAAAGCGTGTGGCAGGAAAAAGAAGGGGGAGTCCGTCGTTACCTTGAAACGTATTGATGGATGCAATCAAAGCTTCCCTGAGGGTTGTCTTTGCCAACATTGGATAGGTAGAAATCAAAATTGTGGGAGGTATCGGTGGAAGAATTTGTCCTTGGTATTTTAATGCGCTGAAAGAAAGAAAAACATACCATTTATTTTACAAGGTCCAACGTGAACCAGGGTTTGGTTTGGATATCAGACTAAAAGGAGGAGTAAATGTTTGTCTTGGTTAATCCAAACGTTCCAAGACACTGAGCCAATTGTAAGGTACGCTTGCTGGCGTCACAAGTGCATTTGCATGTGTCGTGGTTTTGGTGATACACCCGAGCATTATTGAAACTTTCACATTGAAACATTTAATAGCTGGGCGGAGGATCGACCAGATCGCACCTGAACAAGTGAATCTCACACCTTGTGTGCGCGAGCTTCACCTGTTCCAGGGATGTGTACCATGTGACAGACAAATGCTTTGCAATTTCAGCCAGCCGATTGGTGCTAAGATTATCTCATTTATTTGTGGGGCGAGAGGTAGAGGAGGGAGGGGGGAGACAGAGAGAGAGAGATTTTAATATCAAGATTTATCACATTATGAGTTTTGTGAAGCACCACATCAAGATGTGAAAACTGTCAGGTGTGTGCTTCAGTGTCAAAAGGGAAAACTGAACACCACAATCTTTTTTTACATCGATTAAAAAAAACGTATTTACTGATCTATGTGACTTTTCTAATGACTGGACTCGATCGGGAATTAAATGCTTGATGTAATTTGGAGTATTTGCGTCCCACGTCACGGTCTCTTTGAACGTGTTGTATAAATACTCTGTGAATAAGCACGACCCATGTTTAGTTACCGACTGCTTATAGCATAGATTAGTGCTAAAACAGAAGGAGGTAAGCAGATAATTAACTTGACTAAGCGAGACTATGAATATGTGAATATGCGCTCTTACAGATACCACGTGGGATTTCTACATCAAAAGAAAATATTCTGATGACTGAGTCATTCTTACCCCTTGGAGTCCCTTGAATTGGATTGTCGGCTGCAAAGGGGAAACGTTCTGCAAACATTAAAAGGGTGGGGAGCGGGTTAATCCTGTGCAACATCAAACAATTGTAAAATGTAGTCGGGAGAACTTTTCGAGTCGAGTTAGTGGGGGGACGGACGTAAATTCAGGAGAAGCGGCAGCAAATTTGATTGACGCGGAGGAACACCAAACATCTTGATGCAACAGCAGCAGAGCCTTCGGGGCCCGTCGCACCAAGAAGACCACGCAACAAAACAGTTCTCCACACTCTGCAATTTAGACAACAAACTCCGACATTAGGTGTAATACTACATCTTCTCAAAGCAAAGAGTTTGTTTGCCAGAAGCTATTTCGGAAAAGCTTGTCGTTTTTAATGTAGGTTTTAATGTGTAATTGGACCGCTGTCGACAGCCACAAATATGCGAAGGCTTCACTGCTGCATTACAGAGACGACAGAAAGCCACTGGGACTCCCGGGGTCGCTCACAGCTGCCACAAAGACTTATGTCAACCAGTTTTCCGAGGAACGTGCGTTTCATTTGACAAAAATCATCTCTATATGACCTGCCCCCTCCGACATGGTCGGATATGCGTATAGCTTTTATGGGACAGAAGGATCCGTTTCGTGGTTGTTTTCACTAGTACTTTCCAATCCACTGACTGACTCCTTCCCCCACTCGTACGCAGACCAACCAGTTCTGGTCACATTTTAGATCACCACAGAAAAAAAAAAACAAAAGATAACCAATCTCCGCAGCATGGGTTCAGCTGGAACACACGTTGCCCAGAGGGCAAGAAACAAAACGCAGGCAGGTTTGGCTGCTCAGTCAGCAAGAGATGGAAAGCACATAGGGTGCGCACACACATCACCGCATCCAATTTGGTAGGGAGCAGTACCCACTACGCACAAAGAATTCCTTCAACCGAGCAATGACCCTGTTTCGTCACATTTAAAGGGCTGGAATGTTGAATTGTTTTCTCTCCAACGTTTGACCACGGGAGTAAAAATCCCGATTGTGTCTCATGTGTGACCTAAATCGGTGCTAAAAAGATCACTGAACACTCCACTCAGCTCGGGTCCACACTGACAGGCTCCGATAATGTTATGTAACAGTTTTGTTGTTGCCAAAAGTCGAGTTCAGGTAGATTTCAAGCATCCACAACTCGGTGAGGTAACACTAAGTGTATGGTTCAAGATTAGCAAATTAAATATATTGACACTTGGCCAGTGTTCCAAATTTAACCTAAATAGCACACTGAGTTTTACCAAAATAGCACACCAAGTTAACAAATTCTAACTTCTACCGAGAGCTGCGGCAGTTGTACGTCCTCAACATTTTGTTAAATTGTAATTTAGCATAAACATACCCTCATTGTTAACTAAATGCGGAATAAGACAGATGATGATGCACAGATAAGATAAAGGCGACTCGCAGCCTTCTCTTCTCCCGACTTGCAGAAGAATTTCAATGACTCAGCAAACAGCAAATTCCAAATATTTTCCAAGTAAACCCCAGGGGTCATCCACGATCATCAGTCTTGCCTACAAAAAAAGTGCCACTTTTATGAGCCTCGCGCTGCCTGGTTGTCCATCTTGTTCTGCAACATCGATTATTAAAAAACTTCAAATACAAAACTGAACTTTTGCTGTCAAAAAACGACATTGTCAAAAGTAGAGCCAGCAGTAATTTACACTATGGGCGACTTCATGGCTCTTTGCAGCGATGAATTCAAATAAATTAACACTTGTAAATAGTTTTCTTTTTCTTTTCAAGTTGTGTTTGTCTTATTTTTCTCTGGCGACGCCCTGGCGTTAATGATATTAAAAGTTTTCAAGACTTGTAAAATCACATGAGCTTGTCTATGGAAATAGTTCAAAAAATGAACTGCTCGTCTCTGTGATATGTCCTGCACAGCACTAAAGCCTTCGCGAACAGACCGCTAACGAAAGCTTTTCAGAGTAATTTCCTTCGTGAAACCACTTTTGTCAGTTCCCAAAACTCAATCCCCACAAACGTGCAAAGCCCCACGCACCGTTCGCCGTTGACAAATCGCGCGACCCAAGTCCAAAATCGCTCGACATTTGAGCGTTTACTTTCGCTGCCAACGAGCCGAGCTAACCGAATAGCTTGAGCGGTGCGTGGCAGTTGGGCTGTCCCAGTAAAGTGTCACTGGTCAGTCGAGTGTCATTTACCATAAAAAAAAAGACGACAATTCACTCACCTGACAATTTTGGTAACTCTCTATCGCCCTCAGCGCCGTTTCGGTCAATTTGACGTGCAGGACTGTAACTCTGCCGGTGCTGTGTTGGCCACAATTTAATCCGTACCTCCCATCCTCGGAGAGCGCCGCCATGTTTAGCAAAGCTCCACCATCGTCCCTCTGAGGCAAAGAGCATTTAGTACACCGGCTCCCCTCTCAACCCTAAGCGGCCCGGGGAGGGACTACAAGCGCTCTCCCTCTGGTTGCCTCCTCGCGATTGGTTGCTACTTGTTCGCTTCTGCTGCCTCACTGGCCTGTAAGTTTCAGAATTAAGTTAACGCTTTGTGCTTTTTCTAATTCCGTGGGGTACGTGAGCAATAATTACCCTTTGCTCACCGTGGCACCGGTGTTTCGAGCGATTTCTAATACAGTACAGTGATACCTTGGCTTACGAACTTCATTGGTTCCCAGACAGTGTGTGAGGCGCAAAAGTGTGTATCCCCAAATTTAATTTCCCATAGGAAACCATTAAAATGCGAACAATCCGTTCCCAGGTCCCCATAATACATAATTTTCTACTTTCTAATTTTCTAAGCCTTAAAACTGCACACAATATACATTGTTTTATGTAAAATAAATGTGCTATGATATTATAATTAAAGAAATAAACTTTACTGTATAATAAAGGGGTTTTATTTACCTTTGTGATGGTCGATGGCTTGGTGGAATGGAGTGGCCGGTTTCATCAGCATTGAACACTTGATGAGGAACATAACCTTCTTCTTTCACCATCTTGAGGAATGATCCCTTGTAGGTGCTTTCTCTGCCTTAATTTTATCTTGTTCCTCATCAATTGTGTTCTGTTTAGCTGGGTTGATAGCTTTTTGCATCAAGTGTACAGATAGCTTGCGTGAGTTGTTTGTGGAGCCTGATTGATGGGATATTTTCACCTTGCAGCCCACACTCTGCCTTTGAACTATCAAAGTTGAAACTCTCTCACTCTGCCTGTCTCTTTAATGTTTAAACCACCTCCCCTCACTGATGCATTCTTGACCAATCACGTGGATTTAACCGAAGACTGGTAGCGGGGAATAGAGGACAAAAACAGTCGGCTGCCATTTTGTTGTTAGAAGAACGGGCTCGTTCGCGGACGACACATCACTCATTGAGGCAGCGCCGTGTACGAAAAAGTTCGGATGCCAAAGTAAAGTTTGTATGCCAAGGTAAAAATTTCATAAATGTAACGTACGTAAACCGAAAAGTTCATAAGCCAAGGGGTTCGTAATGGTCAGTACGTCCACGGTCAATTGCACTCACTCCCAAACATCGATGAACATGTTAAAACTCATTCTAGCTTTCTTGACTGCTTTGGGAGTGACACTACACGCATTAGGCCAGACTCTGCTATTACAACAAATGCTATCAAATCTGAATCATACTGACTCAAATGCCAAAGAGTACAAGTGAGTTTTGAGGTGGGTTTTAAAGATGGGCAGCGAGGCAGCTTGCCAAATGTTCAGTGACAGGTCATTCCAGAGAGTGGGACCAGTAACGGAAAAGGTTCGATCCCCTGTGAGCCTCCGTTTAGTTTTTGGCACGTCTAATAATGTCTGGTCTTTTATTGCAACGTCAAAAAAAACCTGAATAACTGTATTGTTGTGCTTTTCCACAGAATGCCACGAAACAGAACAGATGCAACCAGAAAAGCGACAACAAGCAACAGAGCGATATAGAACGAATCCGCCGTGTGGAACCGTTTTGACAGATGTAATGAAAAAAAGGTGAGTAACAAGAAAAAGTAAAAACACTCAAGTCAACTTCTGTAAGGGGAGCAAAGTATG
Source organism: Hippocampus bargibanti (assembly GCF_051943395.1). Lineage (NCBI taxonomy): Eukaryota > Metazoa > Chordata > Actinopteri > Syngnathiformes > Syngnathidae > Hippocampus > Hippocampus bargibanti. The sequence goes on along the minus strand of NC_142745.1, from coordinate 2,007,182 downwards.
GATGTGAAGAAGAAAACAAAAACAACAACAACAACAAAGAGGCACACGTTAATACACAACACACAGAAAAGCACATATGGAGCTGTGGTGGAACATTTCAGCCAAATCAACCGGAACAAATCAACAAATTAAAAGACCCCAGTTTACGGAAATTAATCATATTTTTATTTTCTACTGTTCAGCAAGTCATGCATCGTTGTATTTGATGTAATATTTATACACCCATTACGCTTAACACGCAACCGCGATATGATGATGTGCTTTCCTTTACTACAAGTCATAATATGAGGTATGCACAAAGGGCATCAACCCCACCTCCCGAGAAGTGAGTTGCATCTTTACTATCAGCTCGTAGCAGCCCCCCCCAAATGCAAGAGATTAGGGTGGTGTGTTCTGGTGTGTCATAGCCTCAGGCTGGGTGTGGAAAGACCTCTGTGAATCCAACAGATTAACATGGATCTTCACTCCACCCAACCAACCCAGGACAAGTCACAGGCGCATGTGTGTTTCCATCACTCAAAGGGATTTGAGTTGTGTTGACTGACGACTTCTGTAACCCAATAACATTTCCGGTCATATTGGCGCATTTAGTTTAGTGAAGGATTTAGCAGTTTTAGGAAAATAGCTTTAGTCTCACAGTGGAGAAATTTACATTTCCCAGCTTTGAAAGTAGAAAAACAAACCATCTATGTCTTTGAAACCATCTATGTTTTTTCGCTAAAATTTTAACCTCATTGTCGTCAAATGAGTGGTTGCTAGTTTTTAGGTGCTGCCGATTGAGGCCCACTAGTATTATCCCTGCCATGTTCATAAACTTATATAGGAAATAAAACAGTCACAAAGATAATAGAAAGAACCAGGGAGTAAAACCAAGATCAAGTCAGAATCATCCTAAATCGAATGCCAAAGAGTACAAGTGAGTTTTGAGGTGGGTTTTAAAGATGGGCAACGAGGGAGCTTGCCGAATCTTCAGTGGCAGGTCGTTCCAGAGAGTGGGACCAGCAATGCGAAAAAGTTCGATCCCCTTTGAGCCTCAAATTACAGTTCCTCTTCATCCATCGCAAGCGCGTTCCATTCATGCCAAAACTCTTCATCTTGGATTGTGTGAGGAATCCAGAGTCTTCGGGGGGAAAAAATATGAAGTCCACAAAAAAAAAGTTTAACGTAGACGTGTGAATGCGCACTTCTTTTCTTTTTTAGTTTGCATCTACCCAGCCTAGCTCCAGTTTTTTTTTTTAAAGCAATTCCGCTTGATTCTCCCTGCCAACTTACATTTTCATCCTATTTCTGATCCTGTCTGTAAACTAAGCCCATTTACCTCACAGTTGTGACATCTGTCCCAGATCGCCATATAGCGTACGCTTGGCGTCATAATCTCCCCCACCGGGCCTTCATTAACACCAAGAAAAACCACATGACGTGGATTAAAGCAATAATTCTTGAAAGTGCTTTTCAGCTTGCCATGAAAGGAATCACTCAGCACGGATCGGAGTAGCCTGAAAGACATAAAGCTCCCCCCCGTGTGTGAGGCAAATGGGAATCAGGTTCTGGGGGAGTTATCCGAAGTTCACCTCCGACTTTGCTCCACGTGGCGATCTGGCCCAGAGGATGAATTTTCTTGGCAGTGGGAAGGACCCATCTGCTGTTTTAAAACCCTCCCTTTCTGACTGTAAGTGTGGATACAAATCTAGGCCAAAGTGGGCGTCAGTAGGAGAAAGTTGCGCATTTATTTAGTGGCGTCCATTGCCATTTACTCTTTTTCTTCACTTTCAAGATGGGAGTGCTGGGGTAGGGGGGGGGGGGGGGGACGATCTGTTAAAAAGCTCCTCACCAGTAACCACCATCATTGTTTTTGCTGCAGTCAAAACACAGCAGCTGATAAAACATGCGCAGCCCTGGAAGAACAGCATTTGGTATTTAAAGACCTTGAAAGCGCAGTGCTTCCAGTTAATGATTGTTCATTGGGGGGGACAGGAGGGGGGGGTTGGTGCACTGGAACTGTTGACTCTTATCGCCGCAAACCACAAAGCCATATGAAGAGTAGCTCCAGGTGCTGACATTTAAAGGGCCATTTTTTTTGTGTCCTCTTTGTTTTTTAGTGTGCATAATGACAAGCGAGTGAGATGGGTTACAGTTGCAGTCAAGGGGTTTCCAAACGTGAATGAAATTCTGAGGCTTTCATTTGTCGGCTTACAAATAGCAAAAATGGCTTGAATGAAAATCATGTCAACATGTGATTCTATTTTTGTATTTTGGAATTTTTGTATTTTTGTATTTTTTTTATTTTTGTATTTTTGTCATTTTGTATTTATTCATGTATATTTATGTATTCAAGTGACTGACAAAAACCACTGGGGTGGATACATTTTCGCACATCTGGAAATTGGATTTGGATTCGATTTGCCTTTATTAGTCTTGCAGTGGAGAAATTTACATTTCACAGCAGCAAAGTGATGAAAGGAATGAAAGTAGAAAAACAACATACATGAGCTGCTGGAAAGGCAGTCACTCTTGAAGTCAAGAAAAAAAAAAACTAAATACAGTCAAGTCTCGTTATATCGATATTCTCGGGAGTCGGAAAAAATATCGATATAACCGGACTATCGATACATCCGATCCTGCGGCATGTAAATGTTCTCCTTGCGTTCATAGAAATAGTATCGTAATAAGCAGTACTATCGATATAACCGATATCGATATAACGAGACTTTACTGTAACAAATAATAAGACAACAAAAAGACACATAGAGTCCTTCTTAAGCACTTTCTGTACCCTCTTTGTTACATGAAACAGTTCTTGATGAAAGAGGAGAGGATCGAAGCATCTTTTCACCAGTGGATCAGGGACATCATGGTGTGGGAAGGGAATGTGCACGTCGACTACAAGCTAAATGTTGAAAGCAAACACGCAGCTGTAGCATCCATTGACGAAAAGAGATTGTCTCACATCTCCTGTCCCACATAACTCCGCTTCAATTCCAAGCCGCGACAGTTCCACATGACTGAGTTAAAAACAAATCAAGCCAGACCATATCCTTGTCGTCGGCCATTTTTTTTTTGTTTACGTTTGAGGGGAGAACGTCAGCATTGGGTCTCCATGTCCGACCTTCTTCAGCGCTTTCAAATGGACGTGCCACAAAAAAAAAAAAAAACGAGACCATGTCAACTCAACATCGGTGCTTCTCTCTCGTCTCTGCATCGTATGCCTCACATTGCCTTCCCAACGATACCAACCTCCTCTCAGGCACAGCCACAGCAAAACCCGAATCCCACCAGTTGTACTCGGGCGAAAGCACGCACGTCGGCCGGTGACTGATCAAGTATCGGTTCAGGTAGCTCTCCTCGCCGCCGCTTGCCGTGATACCGTTTGACTGGTCCTTCAGAATGAGCAAAGAACATCCCAGAGTCATTCTGTACACGTCAAGAACCAGCCCGCCGTAAAGCTCGGAAGTATAGAAGTAGTCCCCTTCGTTCTTTTTCACATAAGCCGATGACTCTTCGTCCTTTTCAAAAGGAAACTCCTTCCGTGGCTTGTCGTAAAATTCGGGGTGCAACGTGGCCACCAGCTCGCCGAGTATTTCCTCCTCCACCGGAGCCACGAACTCCTGGTCAATGTCAGCGCAGAAAATGTACTCAACCTCCCTGCCAATTTGGTTTTTGATGGTGTCCGCCAAAATGGGCATACGACGATAGACCAAATGGTCCCAGCCGGGAAACTCGGCAACTGGAATCACCTTCAGCTGTCGACCGGGCCCCAATTTGATGGGGGGATCGAGCGTACGAGGATTATCGGTGAGAATATAATAAGTGAGCATCTGATTGGGGAGGAAATAGATTTCCGCCGAGGAGATGAAACGTCTGACGTGTTGGGCGTAGGTTCCCACCACCAAGGACAGAAGGCCAATCCGGATTTGTTGCTGTGCAAATTCGGTCCTTCGTCGAACTGAGTTGCGGTTGTCACCCCAAACCAAAGGAGCACCCCAAGGAGTCTCCACGGGGTTTTGGTGGTTTTGGAGGTTTTCTCTCCTTTCTTCTCCGGTGGCCAGTTCCATGGAGCGAAAATAAGGATGAGGGGACTTCACATTCCCACCAGCTTTCCGACCACGGAGGAAGTCTGAAGAAAGAAAACGCATATAGAACCTTGGAACGCTATGACAAACCTTTGGGTTTGTCATAGCTTCCAACCCAAGAAGCTTCGTCAGCAAACGAAATTCTTACTTGTAGTTTCGGCCCTATATATATGTAGCTGCTGGGACACTACATTGGAGTCCTGACGGCTCGAATTGATACGGAAGGACTTCTTTAATCGATTGCAAACATTTATGCTTTCCTCTTCAGAACTATTTGAATCATATTCATAACTGGATGAGTAACAAGAAAGCATCTTATCCGAATCTGAAGCCATTGTTTTGATTGTAGAGCAAGGCAAGACGTCCTGGCCTGACGTCACGAACAAGAGGGCGGGACCTTCTGAAACTCGCCATTTCCGGGGTCATTTTGAATTAGTTTTGGGACACTTGAAGTCATTTTTATTGGTGTTTTGCATTTGACAAAAAACATCAGCCTGCGTGTTTTGGGTGTTTTAGATATAAAACGTATACCTAACCGTAACCTATAAAACGTTTTTGTGATATCAGTTAGGAAACAAAAAAATTGTGTCATGGCACTTGACATGCTTGGTTTGCTTTCGCGGGCCGAATAAAATGAGGTGGTGGGCCAAATTTGGCCCCCCGGGCCCTGGCTTGGATATCTGTATGATACATTATTACAGTTGAGCGAACTCCCTCATGCATGCACACTTACATATGAGAAGGGACAGTAGAACACAGGACAACAGGAGCTGTATCCTGGACACTCTGACGGCTCCTATATTTGGAGGATCAACATAGAACATTAATTTCATCTGTGCTGTATGTCATGCATATTAGCATATTTGACAATAAAGCTGACTTTGACTTTGTGACTTTGAAATATGCACATTTTACGCAAAAGGGCCGCACGCGGAAAATTAAGCGCAACGAAAGCTTGCTCGGTTTCGCTTGCTCTGGTCTTGCGCGGAATGAAAAGAATGTACTGCTCAAGATATGGCTCCCCGTGGAAATGTGGCGTGCTGCCTCAAATTATTTGACCGTCACAATGCACGTCTTGCAGTCTGTATACCAGGTTTGTCCAAACTTTTAGCAAAGGGGGCCAGATTTGGTGTGTTAGAAATCTTGGTGCATGTTCTATAAATATAACAGGAATTAATTGAAATCAATTTCAGCAAGCCATTCTGTATTTTACATTTGTTTTTATAATTTAATTTCAGTTTTCTGAAGCATGTACAGTGATACCTCAGCTCACGAATTAATTGGTTCCCAGAAAGTGTGTTTGTAAGGCGAAAAGTTTGTCTGCCGAACATTTATTTCCCATTAGAAACCATTAAAAATTAGAATAATCCGTTCCCAAGTCCCCATAAAACATACATTTCTACTAAATAAACCTTAAAACTACACAGAATATGCCTTATTTTATGTATAATAAATGTGCTATGACATGATTGATTTTATGATGGAGACTGCGGGACAAATGAAAATTGACCACAGGCCACATCTGGTCCCCGGGCCAGATTTTGGACATATCTGCTGTATACTGTACTCGCCTCTGTTTCCAAGACGACTATACATCCCTATGAAATGAGACAACCGCCTATGGTTCACGTGTTTTATCTCAATTCCTGAAATAATTCACTTGGCCGAGTCTGAATGTGATTTAGTTCGCTGCAAATGAATTCCATGAGACCAAAACAACAAAGCGCAGTTAAGTAAATACAGACGTGTCTTCGGGCGGATCGCATGATTTAAAGCCCGAATGGTCTTGAACTAATCAAACGTCGAAAACATGTCATTGGATTGCCCGACAAGTTTCCAGCAGATTACGTGCTTTTCGTGCTGCCTAGCGTAAATCAAGCGGTTTTTGACGGAAGCCGAGGAGGTGGAGCGGTTCAGCGACGGAGGTTGGACTGACCTGTGGTTGGCTTGCAGAATGGGAACAGTGCCATGCCGTTCGTGCGTGCGTGACCCGCTCGTGGATAAACACACAAACGCTTTGCCAAAAAAAGAATCGCCCCCTTTTCTTTGTCACTCGGTGTTTCTCCCAAGCAGTAGTTTTTTTTTCTTTAAATCCAACCCCTTGTTCTTCTCTCGTTCGTCGCCTCGCTTTTTGTCCACCCCCCTCCCAAACCTTTCTCCTCCCTCATATCCTCAAGAGAGCACAATTTCTATTTCTGCGGTGAAACCAAAGAAACCAGATGTACGTGGAATTTAGGCAATGAAAGCAACTAGAGAAGTCAGCTTCGAATAAGGGGACCAAACTATGGCCTGGGGGTTGTTTAAAGGCCCGTCTACCTTTTTTTGGGGGGGTCTGCGACACATAAATAAAAAAATATTTTTGCTGTAGGATGAAAAGAAAGGAAAACCTAAAAAAGTGCAGGGGGTCAGCATTAATAATAATAATACATTTCATTTATAAGTGCCTTTCAAAACTCTCAAGGTCACTTTACAGTCACACGGGCCAGCATTCACTCAACCCGGAAGCTAGCTAGCTAATAGCTAGTTAATATCTAGCCATCTAGACAGCTAGCTAGCAAATAGAGAGCTAGATAGATAACCAGTGAATTAGTCAGATAGCTAATAGGCAGGAAATAGATAGCTAGCTAGCCAGCCAGTTAGTTTGATAGCTAATAGACATCAAATAGATAGCTAGCTAGATAGCAAGCTAGTTCGTTTGGTAGCTAATAGACAGCAAATAGATAGCTAGCTAGATAGCCAGCTAGATAGTTAGATAGCTAATAGACAGTAAATAGAAAGCTAGGTAGATAGCCAGCTAGATAGTTAGATAGCTAACAGACAGCAAATAGCTAGCTAGCTAGATTGCCAGCTAGTTAGTTATTAGATATATATATAATAGACAGCTAATAGATAGCTAGGAAATACAGCTAAAATAGTGAAATAGCCATAATTGGCTTCTTTCACCCATTGCTTATTTTTAAGGTGCAATTTGTGAACATGCAGTGCCCTTCAAAATTATTAGCATTAATATTTTCTTCAGCTTTTAATAAATTTCTAATGAAAAGCAGTTTTATTTTCCTTTAAAATATAATAACATAATTGTAAAAATTCACATTTATATGAGAACAAGACGTAAAGTGGAGTTCAAAACGACAAACCATGCTATTTCAATGCAATCATGTTATTTTTTTTTAAACTTGAATGCGTCAGTGTTTGTTTTTGTTGCAAAAATCAAATGTCGCAAGAAAATCCACAAGAGATGAAGTTGCAGTTTATTTAACGATAAATCTCTTATTTGTATTTGTACATCCATGACAGAAATTGCAACATAATATTGATTTGTGCAAACAATTTGGAACGGAAGCATCAGCCCAAAACAAACAAACAAAAAAAAAACAACTACATAAATAAGCAAAATTTCAGCTATGCTATCGAGGTAATTTACAATGCAGCATTTTTCCCCCAAATATCATTCTTGTCCTTTCGCCTGATTGGCAGGCAAGTGCGGCTGGCAGTTTCACACACTGAAGACTGTCTGAAAGCTCACTTGGGACAGAAAAAATAAATAAATAAATGCTTTAACCCTTTCAGGGACAGAGGTCACTCCAGTGGACAGCATCTCATGTTATCAGGTTACAGGTTATCATTTTTTGGTGCAAGAATTAAAATATCTCACGACGTGGACGTGAATACTGCTATCCTGTCATAATAATAATAATAATAAGAAGAAGAAGAAGAAGAAAAAGAAGAATAATAAGAAGTAGAAGAAGAAGAAGAAGAAAAAGAAGAAAAGGAAAAGAAGAAAATGAAGAAAAACAAGAAAAAGAAGAAAAATAAAAAGAAGAAGAAGAAAAAGAAAAAGAAGAAAATGAAGAAAAACAAGAAAAAGAAGAAGAAAAATAAAAATAAAAAGAACTAAAAGAAGAAAAAGAAGAAAATGAAGAAAAACAAGAAAAAGAAGAAGAAAAATAAAAATAAAAAGAACTAAAAGAAGAAAAACAAGAAAAAAAGAAGAAAAAGAAAAAAAGAAACAAAAAGAAGAAGAACAAGAAGAAAAAGAAGAACAAGAAGAAGAAAAAGAAGAAGAAGAAGAAGAAGAAAAAGAAGAAGAACAAGAACAAGAAGAAGAAAAAGAAGAAAATGAAAAAGAAGAAAATGAAGAAAAACAAGAAAAAGAAGAAGAAAAAGAAAAAGAAGAAAATGAAGAAAAACAAGAAAAAGAAGAAAAATAAAAATAAAAATAAAAAGAAGAACTAAAAGAAGAAAAAGAAGAAAAACAAGAAAAAAGAAGAAAAAGAAAAAGAAAAAAAAGAAACAAAAAGAAGAAGAAGAAGAAGAAGAAAAAGAAGAAAATGAAGAAAAACAAGAAAAAGAAGAAGAAAAATAAAAAGAAGAAAAAGAAAAAGAAGAAAAACAAGAAAAAGAAGAAGAAAAATAAAAAGAAGAACTAAAAGAAGAAAAAGAAGAAGAAAAATAAAAAGAAGAAAAAGAAAAAGAAGAAAAAGAAAAAGAAGAAAATGAAGAAAAACAAGAAAAAGAAGAAGAAAAATAAAAATAAAAAGAAGAACTAAAAGAAGAAGAAGAAGAAGAAGAAAAAGAAGAAGAAGAACAAGAAGAAGAAAAAGAAGAAGAAGAAGAAGAAGAAAAAAAAGAAGAAGAAGAAGAAGAAGAAGAAGAAAACAAATGCATTGTAGACAAACGTGCTTGCAGGTTGTCAAGCAAATTTTCTATCCCACAGTTGGACCATAGAAGTCCTTTCACGGCAACACAAGAACATCTTCTCTTTGACAAATACGGTTTGAGAACAATCAACATCTCTTTTCACTGAGATACACAAAAAACATTCGGCTGTGTTCCTTTTTCCCGCCTGCCGCGCTGATGTTTGCGGGGAATAGAGGACAAAAAAATGTCGGCAGCCATTTTCTTTTTTTGGAGAATGGCTTCACTCTCTCTCTGTCTGTAAATCCCCGCCCCACTGCTGCGTTCTTGACCAATCACATGGCTTTAACCGAAGACTGGGGGCGGGGAATAGAGGACCAAAACAAGCTGGCTGCCATTTTTTTTGAGGACGACACATCACTCGTTGTGGCCGCTCATCCACATGTGTATCCCGAAAAATAGTTCGTATGCCAAGGTAAAATCTTCATAATTTTAACATTTGTAAACCGAAAAGTTCGTAATCCAAGGTGTTCTTAAACCGAGGTATGACTGTAGTATTGAAACATTGAAAAGAAATCAATTTTAAAAATTGATTGAATTGAAAAATTTAAAAAACATAATGATGACATTCTTGACTCAACACAAGTTATGAGTGGAGAAACCTGCTCTTAAACAAACGAGGAGCTCTTCCAACTGAGAAATTGACTATATTTTGTATATAGGGAGATTCTTGCCTGGATTACAATGAATAAACAAATTGAATCGGTTTCAAAAACCAACAATTTTAGACTTTCTTACCTCTACTTCCCAACCAACACCCAAGCACACTGCTGTATCTCATCTTTCTCATTTCTGGTCCTCGTCTATCATCTGAAACAGAGCCTGCAGCAGGCGGTCATCTCTATGCCTGTATGGTTTAGCGCTGTAGAAACCATCGCTATAGTCACTATAAACACTGAGCCCCTGCCCGGCGTACTTGTCAATCATGTCCAGAGCTTGGTACAGCTTCTGTGGGGGGATTCGAGTGGTTAGAAGAGAGGACGCTCTTCCAGGATGCTTCCTCTTCTCCTCGGATGTTGGGAGCTGCTGGACGATGGGGTTTTGCCTGTTGAAGGCGGTCTGCAGCAGACGCAGCAAGGCCTGTGAGGGGGCGTACGGGGGTGTTGCCGGCTTTTGGGGTTTCCCGACTGCGTCAGAAGCAGCTAAGGCTTGTGTTTTAGTCTTCTTCGGTGGAGGGGCCCCAGTGGGTTCCTGCATCGCCAAGAAGATGGAGTAATGGGTTAAAAATGTCTTCAAAAGGGTACGGAAGATCACTCAAGTTCTACCTGCTCGATCTTTTTAACCCATTCACTTTCAAATGATGTGGAAAAAAATGTGTCCACTCCATTGCCAGGGTTTCTGTCATTTTCACTCAAATTGCAGGACCTACAGTTGAAAACTAATTTGCTGCAATGCGGTCGACACCTGGCGCGTCGTTAGAGGGCGTTATCTTCCCAAAAACGCCTTTCTATATAGATGGTCTTTTTTTCAATCAAAAAGGAAAAGATTTACCTTTAAGATTTAAGATTTACCTCGCGATGCAGCTATCGAGCTGGCTTCTCGCTAGCTAGCTATTATCTATCTAGCTCCCTGGCCGGCTATCTAGCTAGAGATGTATTAGCTATCTAGTTAGCTTTCTATCTATTTGAGTTACTTTGAGTTAATGCTATCTGTCAAATTCCGTTATAAAAGAAGCCTTTTTCAAATAACCCCGAGATCTAAGTCCCGCTACCTATCTATCTATCTATCCATCCATCTATCTATCTATCTATCTATCTATCTATCTATCTATCTATCTATCTATCTATCTATCTATCTATCTATCTATCTATCTATCTATCTATCTATCTATCTATCTATCTATCTATCTATCTATCTATCTATCTATCTATCTATCTATCTATCCATCCATCCATCCATCCATCCATCCATCCATCCATCCATCCATCCATCCATCCATCCATCCATCCATCCATCCATCCATCCATCCATCCATCCATCCATCCATCCATCTATCTATCTATCTATCTATCTATCTATCTATCTATCTATCTATCTATCTATCTATCTATCTATCTATCTATCTATCTATCTATCTATCTATCTCTATCTATCTATCTATCCATCCATGTATTCATACCTAATTCTTTATCTATTCATTCAATGAAACCAAATGACACTTTGATGGCAGCAAGTGGTTGTCGAGCCTTCAAAGTAAGCTCGTGCTTACCACCATCATGTCATCCATATGTTCCACACCACGCCGGTCGTTCTGCACAGCATTGTAGGGAATGTACACACGAGGCTTCTTCATGTGCTCCGCTTTCTCAGATGTTCCGTGGAGAATCAACTTCCAGCTCAAGATCCGACCCTCATTCTCCATACGGCCCGACTGTTGTAACAAAAGAGCATTACGGTCAGGAGGAATAGACCAAAAACGCTACACATTGATTGCTTTGTTAGTTGTAATTTTCAAAAGGGACACATTATCTGCAGCGTCTGTTTGGAGATCAGTCATTGTCACATTTCTGCTGTTTTGAGCTAAACAAATGTCTTTGTAAATGCTTCCTAAGAACTTCAGGACATCACTCACGGTGTCAGTTATCTTGATGGTCCAAGTACCAGAAGGGTCTTCACCCCATGTATGGACAGACATGAAAGCCCAGTTTCTAAAACCGTTGGAGGATGTATCACGCTCGCGCTCAGCTAGCAGGACTGTGCTGGTTCCTGTAGGTAGACGGGGTTCATTTCACACACGTGGATTGTGCGTTCTTTGCGTGTGGTGTGTGTATCTATGCACTTGTCTCACCAGCTGGCGAAGTAAGTGTGATATGGAGATCGCCTCTCCTGGTGTATTCGATGCTTGCCTCCACCTGCACATGCTCCAGTGATCCAATGGAGTTCTCCTGCCCCGCACAGGCTTTAGTTGGAATCTCTATGGTGGTTTCCCCTGCTGCTTTCAAATTCCTGTGGGATGCATTAAAATAGCAGACGTTAGATGGGAAAAAAAACAACAAGCCCATGGTGATAGAATGCTGTCAGATCTGCTCGGTGGTTTTACTAATGGTTTCTAATTTTGGACCGCAGTCTTCAAACAACAGCATTAGCAACTAAAAAAATTAAAATGGCACTGCACACATAGCTAATGAGGTGAGGGATGACGTTAAGACCGCAAACGACTCCATGGTAAAGCCATCTGAACATTGTTGATGGTTAGGGGGAATGTGCAATGTGAAATACGATACTGCCTGTATCTTGACTGCTGGGTTTTCAAATTTATAAAAAAATGATAGTGTTAGTGTTTTTTCTCCCGTCCCAGGTCAGTCATAATTGAAAAACATTGTTCAGCAGTAAAAAAAAAAAAAAAATCTGTGCTCTCCATTCAAACTGAAGTCTAGATCGTCTCTATCCAATTCTTTGGCTACCTTTTAGCTATACAGTATTGATTTACCTGGGCTGGAAAGAGTCATCCCGCACGATGCATTGTTTTTTTTCTGGTACGTGCTTCCATGTTGCAGGGTCAGCGAGGTCAACCAAGGCTTTGGCATTGAGAAGTCCAAAACCAAAGCGGCTGTTGACCATCAGTCCCGCTCCATTCCTCTTCCAACCTGGGTTATTAGCCAAGGGATCGAACTCTGACGTCCAGACCACAATGTGCTGCAAGTCTCTCCAGGTCAGATCCGGACTAGATAAAACATGCGCAATATCAATGAATATGTATCTTATTAATATTAGTTCTCAATTCATCTTTCGTAGGCTTGCCTACTTTTGCTCCAGTGCTAACGCAAATATCCCCGCAGCTAACGGTGCGGACGCAGACGTTCCGGTGTGAGTCTGAGTGCACTCATTGTGTAGATCTGCGCTAGTCTAAAAGGATGGCAGACAAAGAAATCAAACTTAAAAAGGAGTCCTTCATTAAGTAAGACGTGTTGCCTGTCACGGTTTGCAAGTTGGTGATAGTGGTGGGTCCCAAAGCAGGCAGGAGGGAGAAGCAGGTTGTATTTGACAAATTGTATTAAAATAAAGTCAGCAGGAACAAAATCTAAACCATCAAAATCATCTGAACAGAAAAATCCAAAGTATCAAAGAAAACCATGAGTAAAAGTCCGTCAAGATGAAACAAACTTGTCAGGGTGCAGAAAACACATGCGCAGCATACAATGCATACAATGACCCGACACCGAATGATCGTGCCGGGAGTCCTTTTAACTGCCACTGATTGGAACGACCAACATCAGATCATGACATTGCCAACTTCCATTTTGGGTACTTTCACTGCCAATAAGGGCAATCGACGTCAAAAGTTCTATTGTTTTACCGTGAGCTAGCAGTGAATGAGTTTTAATCTTACTACTCACAATCCTCTGATCTGTGTAGTCTCCACTGCTGTACGCCGTAGCCAGAGTGGAGGAGCACTTTTCAGCGTACCAAGGAGATAAACCCTGCTGGGAGGCGCTGCTGATTGAGATAGTGTAGATGCTGTCTGTGTAGCCGTCACAGTCGCAGTTATCGCCTTGGCGGCCACCGTTACCTGATGCCCAAACAAAGATTGAGCCTTTTCCACCTCGGCCCTGGAGAAAGACACGACGGAGAGCAAGAAATGAGACGTTTGGTTGTTTTTTTCTGTCTTATTTCAAACCGATAAACACTTCATGGCAAAAATTAGTGCATCCAACAGATAGGCTGCCAAATGAAAAACAAAGTAATGTAGTTTATTCCATACATTGTAAGAATGACAATTGTAAAGAGCAATACATTGGGGAGACTAAACAAAAAAAGACTTTATCAACATCGCAGGGATAATACTAGTGGGCCTCAATCGGCAGTACATATGCACCTAAAAGCTAGCAACCACTCATTGGACGACAATGAGGCTAAAATCTCAGCGAAAGACCACAGATGGTTTGAAAGGGGAGTCAAAGAAGCGATTTTCATAAAACAGCTAAATCCTCCACTAAACCGATATGGTGGTGTGAGGTTCAATGAGTTCAATTTAGTAATGCGATCGTTCGTACAGGACAGAAGCAATCAGTGGAGCCGCAGGGAGTAGTCCTCTGCTCCCCCTAACCTGAGAGCAGGGACCTATCATAGCAGAGTCCGGCACCGCCACGTTTGGACAGTAGGGATATATATAGGGCCGAAACTACCAGTAAGACTTGAGTTTGCTGACGAAGCATCTTGGATAAGAAGCGAAACGTCCGACACCTTCAAAGAAGTACAGATGACGGCTGAAGAAACCTTTTCATCGATGGACCACTCCTGTACCACTGAGAGCTTACACAGACGTTTCTAGCATGGATTATTCTTAATGCAGATGACATATCTCATTCATTCATCTACTGTCCTCTAAGCAAGGCATGTAAGCATCTTGTCATGATTGATTATGTTCCTGTTTGATTCCCACCAAAGGCGTCAAACAGAGCCCCAAAGGAACCTCCGGTGTGACATCTTGCCAGCTGGGTGAAAACTACCTGATGATTTACCTTCTGGATGCCGTACTCAAAGGCTTTTTGAGCCAGACGACCTGGACCTTCGACGGTTTTGCCATCGTCATTGGGTCCCCAACTAGCACTGTAGATGTCCACATGCTCTGGATTGAAACCAATCGAGCTGGCCTCGATGGCATCCGTCACAATCCCATCCAGCATACGAATGCCTGAGTGGAAGGAAGCAAGTACGTGAAACCTGATGTACGGTAAGATCACTTTTAATAATGACAAGAATACGTTTCAAAATAAAGTCAGCAGGAACAAAATCTAAACCATCAAAATCATCTGAACAGAAAAATCCAAAGTATCAAAGAAAACCAAGAGTAAAAGTCTGCCAAGGTCACTTGACAGCACAGGTGTCAAAGTCAAGGCCCGAGGGCCAAATCAGGCCCGCCACATTGTTTTATTCGGCCCTCGGAAGCAAATCAAACTTGTGAAATTCCACGATGCTTGCTAAAATCGCAACCAAAATTTCAATTTTCGCATGTAAACAGTAATTATTCTTGACTTCAGATTGGAAAACTCGTTATTCGTTAATTTGTTGTACGCTCTATATGTTATATATGGAGGAGATGAAACATTCTAATGGCTTTCATAACGGCCCTTGAGAGGAAACCGTAACTACAATCTGGCTCACTCCAAAAAATGACTTTGACACCCCACAGTCACAGGATAACTTTTTTTCTATGGGTGAGCAGTGGCAGCCACACTCACCAATGTTCACTCAACCTGGAATAACTCAAATGGATAGAAAGCTAGCTATCTAGCTATCTAATAGCTAGCTAATAGATAGGTAACTATCTAGCTGGCTAGATTGCCAGCTAGATAGCTAATAGACAGCAAATAGTTAGCAAATAGATAGCTGGCTAGGTAGCTAGCTAAGTAGCCAGCTAGATAGCCAGATAAGATAAAAAAAAGGAAACTTTTCACACACGCACCACCGTTACTTCAGAGCAATGACCAGGATGGCTGGGAAGAAATACTTAATACAGTACTTATGACACCCTTGTTCAACCTCCTAAAATGTAGCCAACAAGTGGAATCAACCCACGGTCTATTTATTTTCTATCCTAGATCTCCAAAATCCCTCGATTTATGCATATTAAATGTCAGACTAGCAATAAACATTTAAGATTTTTACATCCATGAAAAAAAAAGCCTCTCACCTCCAACTTTGGAATTGAAGGCCACGCCAACGCCGCATTTATTATTGTCTGCTTGCATGGCGATCTCACCGGCACATCTGGTCCCGTGCCTGAGTGACAAGATCCTCAGGATTACTTTTGTTGTCAGTTTTTATTTTATTCTTTTAGTCCACAAACTTTCCATTCCCTCAAAAATATAACATGGCGGCAGATGTATATGGATGGGAAATAATGCATGGGGTGTAGCGGCATTGGCGGCATTACTTGTTTTCATTGGTGGCGTCGTATCTAGGGAACGGGTCGGCGTCGTTGTCGTTGAAGTCATAGCTGGCTGCTGCATCCTTGAATTAAAAAAAAAAATGACAGGTGATATCAGATACTTAACAAGAGATGTCGTGTATGAAGCAAGCTTGTGTTGGAGTCAAAGAAGGATTTTGGAGGCTGTTTATGCATTAAAGGACAACCGACACCATTTTTTTTGTTTCCCAACTGACATCAGAAAAATGTTTAATCGCATCTAAAATACCCAAAACACGCAGGCTGATATTTTTAGTCAAATGCCAATAAAAATGACTTAGTGTCCCAAAACAGCTTCAAAATGACCTCGGAAATGGCGAGTTTCAGAAAGTCCCGCCCCCTTGTTCGTGACATCACACCAGGATACCCCAGACACAAAACAACGGCTTCAGAGAGTTCAGATTCGGAGAAAATGCTTTCTTGTTACTCATCCAGTTACGAATATGATTCAAATACTTCTGAAGAGGAAAGCATACATGTTTGCAATCGATTAAAGGAGTCCTCCCATGTCAATTCGAGCCGTCAATGACAGCAATGTAGCATGTAGCACCCAGAAAATGCACAAGATGGCACAGAAACTCCGTTGGAAATGGGCTGATTTGTCTTCTGGGAATTTGTGTCAACTAGTATCAAATAGTAGTCTTGGTGTAACACACAACGATTCACCATCGCGTTATTTATGTTTTTTCCTTCTAATTTCACCATCAACACGATGTTTTCAGACCAAACAAAGTACCCAAAATGCATTGTGTGTCGCTTTCTCGGTCAGGGCCGTTCCTTCAGTGACGTAACGTCAGGAATCATCATCAACTCAAAAACAAGACTTCCTGAATGTTCAGCGCGAGTCTTAAAAGGTAAAATATAAGCTATATGCGGTGGAATCTTTGTAAAATGCGCTCAGGAGAAGTCATTTGAAGTGATTTTACAAATTATTGACATAACTTGTCCAGAGGTGTCGGTTGTCCTTTAATGGTGACTGAGTTTGAATAGTGGCAACACAACGGTATGTAAGGAAGAAACAAAAAAGAAGTAAATGGAGAAGCCCCAAGTGGATTTACTCGGCTAACATTAGCGCAGGCATGGAAAAAATTCCATTTAAATCAAGGTAGTAAAAAAAAAAAGCCATTGCCTCGCAATGTGTCACCGGCAGCGTTGCTGTGGAAACAGCAGAAGGAGATGACGGGGTGGTCTCCATGGTAACAATATCTTACGTAGTTGGAGTAGATGTCTGTGTGATTCCATTCCAGTCCGTCATCCAGAACGGTGATGACCACCCCTTTGCCCGTGATGCCTTTCTGCCACACGGGGATGACGTGAAGGTCCAATTTAGGAAGGGACGACGACGTGCGTGTGTCTTGCTGCATGGAAGACAAAAGGGAACAAAAGTGCATCGTCTCCAGAACACAAAGCGCATCGGGGAAAAAAAGGCTCTTTAAATGTTATCGTGTGTCGTAAAAGGTTAGGCGATAATAGCTTTTCAGTCAGTGGTGGTTATGGTCTTTCAAGACAGTAAGTGGCGTTTTTTTTTGCCGTGGTTCAAGTCCACTCGGGTCGACACTTGTTGGAACGCTTTGAGGCTTTTGTGTCTTCCAGAAATTAATTTAACGCTAACGTGCAGGTGCATAAGTTTACATTTGCATTCTGCTCGTTCCGGCGAGATTACCGTATTTCCCGGTGTATAAGGCGCACCAGAGTATAAGGTGCAAACGCAACAAATGGTGTATTTTGAAACTTTTTTGCCATACATTGTATGAGGTGCACCGGGTTATGAGGAGCACCTGAAAACAGTTTTCTAACTATAATATTTAAAGGATAACCGACACCATTTTTTTTGTTTCCTAACTGACATCAGAATTTTTTATAGCATCTAAAGTACCCAAAATATTATATGTAACATAATAAATATAATATAATACAGTAAAGTCTCGTTATATCGATATCGGATATATCGATAGTCCCGGTTATATCGATACTATTTCTATGCACGCACTGAGAAGTTTACATGCAAACAGGGTCGGATATATCGATAGTCCCGGTTATATCGATATTTTTTCGGACTCCCTTGAATATCGATATAACGAGACTTTACTGTATATATAATATAATATTTAATATGAAATTTTTAGTCAAATGTAAAACACCAATAAAAATTAGTTAAAGTGTCCCTAAACTGCCACAAAATGAGCTCGGAACTGGGCAGATTCAGAAAGTCCCGCCCCCTTGTTCGTGATGTCACTATTGGTCACACACTGCCTTGCTCCAGAATCAAAACAATGGCTTCAGATTCGGAGAAGATGCTTTCTTCTTACTCATCCAGTTATGAATATGATTCAAATAGTTCTGAAGTGGAAAGCATACATGTTTGCAATCGATTAAAGAAGTCCTTCCGTATCATTTTGAGGCATCTGGACTCCAATGTAGCGCCCAGAAAATGCACAAGATGGTGCACAAGCACCGTTGAAAATGGGCTGATTTGTCCGCTACGAATTTGTGTCAACTTTCGTCTTCTTTATGCGTGTTACCGCAATTGGTTGCGACACACAACGATTCATCATCGCATTATTTATGTAGTTTTACTTCTAATTTCGCAATCAACACTGTTTTCAGATGAAAAAAAATACCCAAAATGCATTGTGTGTCACTTTCTCGGTCAGGGGGTTCCCTCCGCGACGTCACTTAGGGGGATCGTCATCAACTCAAAAACAAGACTTCCTAAATATTCAGCGCGAGTCTTAAAACGTAAAATATAGCTACATGATGTGGAATCTTTGTAAAATGCGCTCAGTCGAAGTCATTTGAAGTGATTTTACAAATTAGGGACACAACTTGTCCGGAGGTGTCGGTTGTCCTTTAAATATATAAGAGTTTTCCAAATATAAGGCACACCACATTATAAGGCGCTACAGTAAAGGATTGGGGGTACGCACTACTTCTACGGGGGTGAAAATGGAGTGGGTCGTTGCTTATAGTAGTTGCAAGACCTGTTGTGGCTCAATAGGACTTCACATATAAGGCGTATAAGGTCATGTTTTGAAGAAAATCAAGGCTTTTGGGTGCATCCTTTACACTGGAAAATACAGTATTTAGAAATTGCTCCCTCACCAAAAACAAAACAAAACAAAATAATACTCAGATTTTTTTCTTTAAATTTGGGGCAACAAAGAAGAAATGAGGTGGATACTCAAAATAGTTTTTTTTTTCTCCTTGCATTTGTTGCGCAGAGGCCGCAGAATGCCACCGCAGGATGTGACTCATGCTTGTTGTTGAGACGTCACATCTTTTCGACCCTCTCCTCAACTCCTGAAATGCTCCTCTTTTGGAATCCTCATCCCATTTATTGAAGGTGCATTTTTTAATTAAGGCAGACTTATATTTGAACCCCGGCTCATAGAGGGATCTCTGCTTTTTTTATTTATTTTTTTTTTAATAATGACATGTGCAATAGCACAAGGCAAAAACACACGCGGCAAACAGACTAGCGGCGCTCAGCTTTGCGGGCAGGCAATGAGTCACAGCCTGATTACATTTTCAGCCAAGGCATTATGGCATCTCACTCGAGCCCCCCCTCGGTTGTTCATCCCAACTCGTCACTCATATAAGCCCGCCCACTCCAGATGAAGCAAACATCGCATTTGCCCATGTCACCATCCTCAAAGCTGTCACTCCATCATTCGTTTTTGCTCCCTTCGCTCACATATCCACGAGTTACGTATAGAAATGGTCGTTGGTGTTGTTTTGGTGTCTGCTAATTTGCATGGTATTTATTCATGAATGACTCACAGTGCATTCAAGTGGGGAGTCGATACGTGAAGCGGCATTTTGAGTTTGTCATGCTACACTGATGCGAAAAAAAAATGAAAAATAAATAATAAATAATCGATAGACAATAAATAAATAAATAAATAAATACGACAAGCACAAAAACACAAATAAATAAATAAATGATATATTTAAATGTTAATACAAATAGACAAACAAATAAATGAATAGACACATAAATAAATTAATTTAAGATAATTTAAATAAAGACATACATACATAAAATAAACAAACATCAATAAATAAACACATCAAAAAATAAATAAATAGACAAATGAATTATTTAATAACTGCATAAATAAATTAATCAATAAAATAACAAAAATAATATCGAAACAAATAAATAAACAGAGAGAAAAATAAATACACAAGCAAAATTAATGAATTAATAACACAAATAAACAAAAATAAATAAATAAATAAATAATCGATAGAAAAATGAATAAATAAATAGATAAATAAATGCAAGCACAAAAACACAAATACATAAATAAATTATTTAAATAAAAATACAAATAGACAAATAAATAAACACACACACAAATAAATAAATAAATAAATAAATCCATGCATGTAAACAAACAAACACAAACAAACAATTGAATGAATAAATGAATGAATGAATGAATATGTGTGTGTTTTTCCCCCCAAAATTTCTATGACTCTTTTTAGGACATTGCACTTCTGGAGAATGTGGCAATTCAGTGGGCTCTCTTTCCACCCCTCAGAAAAGCACTACACAGGTACTACACATTTACGCTAAATGTTCCTCAGCTAATGAGCTGGTTGGCTTGGTTTCCCCACCAAATGAGCCATTTAATAGCCAGTCGATCCAATCTGATGCGCTGATCGCGGATTAACGTCAATCAAGGACTCATTCTGTACAACGACATCCAAAGTGGTCAGGATTGCCAAAATAGTCAAGCTGTTAGTGATGAATAACCCAGGCAAGCATATGTGGCTATGGAAATTGACCACTCTGTATTCTAACGTAGCCCAAACGGGCCGAAAATCCCATTCAGGGTAAACTGGAAAAGGATTTAACACGTTGTGCATTTCTCTGCTTCATCCTGTTGGATTAGATTATTATTTATTATTATTATTATTCATCCCCACTCGAAACCCCCACACCAATTAAGCAAATGGATCTACAACTAATACGAAAGCGAAATAAAACTAAAACCAAAGCAAATAATTTTAATAAACAAACCCAATTTGAAACCTAATTCAAAATAAATGAATTAAAAAAAATGTCCAAATGAACCCAAAACTAGCTATAAAGAAAAAAAAACATCTAAATTGTTTACATTTTGGTATAGTTCATCGATGAAAAGGTTTCTTCAGACGTCATCTGTACGTCTTTGAAGGTGTCGGACGTTTCGTTTCTTATCCAAGAAACTTCGTCAGCAAACTAAAGTCTTACTGGTAGTTTCGGCCATATCATTCACTGCCATTTCAAAATGTATTCAAGAATTGAAAATCATGAGGTGGAGCGCCATTCCCGAATTTGTTTGGGTTTTGTTTTTTTTTCTTGTGGGGTTGCGTTTGAAGCTACGATCAGACCTCTGGCAATGATTTTCCCTCCCACGATGGGGTAGCATTTGCTTTTTGTACAGCCGCCCCCACTTCCAATGCAGATAACTGTAGAGCCAAATAAGCTCAAAATACACTTTTTTTTCTGATGAAAGAAGAGAGTATAATGTTTCTTTTGCTTCATTGAATGTTTATGTAGTCCTAAAACTTCTCTTCTGTAGGTCTTAGAACTTCAGTAAAAATGACAAAACCTTGGCACTGGAGTGGACACATATTTGCACATCATCTGACAGGGAATGAGTTAAAGGACAACCGACGCCTCGGGACAAGTTGTGTCCATAATTTGTAAAATCACTTCAAATGACGTCTACTGAGCGTATTTTACAAAGATTCCACCGCATGTAGCTATATTTTACGTTTTAAGACTCACGCTGAATATTCCGGAAGTCTTGTTTTTGAGTTGGTGACGAGTCCATTCGTGACGTCACTAAAGGAATGCCCCTGACTGAGAAAGCGACACACAATGCATTTTAGTTACTTTGTTTGGTCTGAAAACTTTGTGTTGATGGCGAAATTAGAAGGAAAACACATGAATAATGCGATGGTGAATCGTTGTGTGTTGCAGCAAGACTACTATTTGATTCTAGTTGACACAAATTCCCAGCTGACAAATCAGCCCATTTCCAACGTAGCTTGGGCGCCATCTTGTGCATTTTCTGGGACGCTACATTGGAGTCCAGATGCCTCAAAATGAAACGGAAGGACTTCTTTAATTGATTGCAAACATTTATGCTTTCCTCTTCAGAACTATTTGAATCATATTCATAACTGGATGAGTAACAAGAAAGCATATTCTCCGAATCTGAAGAAATTGTTTTGATTCTCGAGCAAGGCAAGACGGCATGGCGTGACGTCACGAAGAAGGGGGCGGGACCTTCTGAAACTCGCCATTTCCAGGGTCATTTTGAAGTAGTTGTGGGAGACTTGAAGTCATTTTTATTGGTGTTTTGCATTTGACTAAAAATATCATCCTGTGCGTTTTGGGTATTTTAGATGCTATAAAACGTTTTTCTGATGTCAGTTAGGAAACAATAAAAATGGTGTCGGTTGTCCTTTAAGTGACGTATAGTTTCCATTTTCCATTGGAAAGGTGTTACGGCAAATCAATGGAAAAAAAGTCGCAAAAATCAATCGACTGAAGTCATGGTAACAATCTCATCTGAATTCACTCACACCCACAGCGTCAAATTTGTATCTGTCCTGTCTGTCACTATATGTCACGAGCACAGATAGATGAACAACCATCTAATATTCCCAGTCATGAAATAACGCGCATGTCTGATGATGTCGACATACCCCCCCGTGCCACAGTCACAGTTGCTGAGAATCATTTCTCTGTCAAATACAGTAAAGTCTCGTTATATCGATATCGGATATATCGATAGTCCCGGTTATATCGATACTATTTCTATGCACGCACGGAGAAAATTACATGCAAACAGGGTCGGATATATCGATAGTCCCGGTTATATCGATACTATTTCTATGCACGCACGGAGAAAATTACATGCAAACAGGGTCGGATATATCGATAGTCCCGGTTATATCGATACTATTTCTATGCACGCACGGAGAAAATTACATGCAAACAGGGTCGGATATATCGATAGTCCCGCTATTTCTATGCACGCACGGAGAAAATTACATGCAAACAGGGTCGGATATATCGATAGTCCCGGTTATATCGATATTTTTTCGGACTCCCTTGAATATCGATATAACGAGACTTTACTGTATTTGACATTTTCCAGCTTTTTGCCAGACTCACCAAATACCACTGCTGGTTCCACATGGGATCATCAAACAACTTGTCTGCCGGGCAGTCCCTGCACTGCCCGATGGAAGCTCGCTTGCTGCGTCTTTTCTCATACTGCTGCTCTGCCCACACCACCTGCGGAGGAAGTTACATTTTTTTTTTTTTGCATTCAAGGTAGGATAGAATAGAATATATACAATGATACCTCGGTTAACGAACCCCTTGGATTACGAACTTTTCGGATTACGAATGTTACATTCATGAACATTTTACCTTGGCATACGAACTTTACCTTGGCATACAAACTTTTTTCGTACACGGCGCTACCTCAATGAGTGATGTGTCGTTCGCGAACGCGGCCCTAACAACAAAATGGCAGCCGACTGTTTTTGTCCTTTATTCCCCGCCCCCAGTCTTCGGTTAAAGCAGTTCGGTTAAAATTAGAAAGTAGAAAATTCTGTTTTATGGGGACCTGGGAACGGATTATTCTCATTTTAATGGTTTCCTATGGGAAATTAATTTTTGGGATACACACTTTTCGCCTTACACACTCTGTCTGGGAACCAATTAAGTTCGTAAGCCAAGGTATCACTGTATGAAGATTCAAAGGCAACACTCACCCGGTCATCCTCTGACAGCTGCCGGGTGACATGCGTGGCGCTTCGTTTCATCCTGGGAGGGTGTTTGCGATGTCGGAATAAGAAATGGTCCTTCAGGGCCCCAATCTGCATAGATTATGTACAGTAAGGGTACTTGTTGTCAATTTGAGGCGTCTGAGATGATTTTTTTTCTCATCATTTGCAATTTTAATAAATGAATTGTATACAAGACCGCATCCGCAACAATTGCATGATATAAGAATCAAGATAATGAGGCCATGTTGATTAGTGATGGGTGAGTATCGACACCAAGTATCGTCATTGGGCCGATACCAGACTTGTTTCCAGGCATTAGAAACTTGCAAAGAAAACTAATCTGACATCTTCTTTGCTGTACTACTGCCATTTGTCACAAAAGTAATGTAATTTAAATTAATTTTAAATTATATGCATCATTAATACTTGTGGTATCTGTACTTGGTATCGAGATATATGACTCATACTGGGATCAGTTGAGGAAAAAAAGCGGTATCAATATGGATATAAATATTTATATTTATATCCATATTATAAATATATTTTAACATAATGTAAAAATATTTTAACAGTGTACCCATGATTGTTGCTGTTTTACTGCACTTTGGAGACACATTAAATAGTTTCTGTTATCATGGTTACCTTTCTTTACTCGGTTCGACATAATTAGTGCACACATTGTTATACAAATGCACAATTGCGCCAATACAAACTGGGCTTTTTTTTTACCTTTTTGAAGACATTAATAAGCCATAATTATTATCTTTGATATTGTATTTTAGTTGTTGTTTTGGTTATCATTAAATCGTTCGTAGTCAGTGGATGTTATCTTGCAAGTAGTGGTGCAAATATCAATTCAGATGATGGATGGATGGATTTTTGGATGCAAATTTCCCCATTGTGGGACGAATAAAGGTTTTCTGATTCTGATGGATGGATATGAATGGGTGTACCGTTGGGCTACCAAAAATGTATTATTTCCCATCTTTAACGCTGTAAACCGAAAAACGAGATTTTTTTTCAAAGCTTATGAGATAAACTGGCGCCTAATGAACGTCTCTCCTTCCTGCATGTGATGGCGATTCCAAAGATCTTCCACCATAGCGATCACGAATCAAAAATGAGATTTTTTTTCCCCTGGTTTTCAGGAAGTCCTTCGGGTGACCGACCGGTGCTTACCTGTCGGACCAATTGGTAGTCCAGCTCCCGGGCGATCTTCGCCGCGGCGTCCAGTCCACCGGGGATCTCGACGGCCCATTCGTTCAGATACTGTCTGTCCACGTAAGGCGAGCCCACGGAGCGTGCAATCAAGGAAGAGAGGACGGCGAGAAAACAACACATCACCGCGGGACGGCATCTCAATTCCATTTCAGAGGAAATTCAACCAGATGAGGTGGAGTGTTAAATTAAAAACAAAACAAAAAAAACAGCACAGCTTTGGACGTTCCCGGAAAAACACCAAACAGGTAAATCTGTGCAGAGATTGGTGGTGATATGCAATTTTTCCCCCTCACCAATACGCGTTTTTATCCCGTCAAGGAAACACTTAGTGATGGTCGAGTGTACGCGTGCGTCTGGGTGGGCGCGTGTACGTTCACGACGAGGGGGTAGGGCTGTTCCAAGCGCACGTCACGTTACAGATGCTGTGACGTCAATTCAGCCTCGACTTTCAGTCATGTATTTTAGCTGTTGTCCCTCCAGGGGTAGCACAAGGTGGGCCTAAAAATATCCCAGAATGGGGAGCTGTGAAGAAGACGTGTTTCAACATAGAAATCAAAAATATGATTAGATTAATCCTAATAAAACAAAAAACAGATTTTTTTCTTGACGCTAGTTGTCCGTGATGCGTTCACGTGCAACTGAAATATCGGAGAAGCGAAGACGAATTTCTGAAAATGCTTTATGATGGAGGTCTATACTGTACTGAAAAAGGAACAATAGCAAACACGTGAGATGTTGAGCTCAGCCACAATTAAAATGCCTAGAGGAGCACAATTTGGGGGAATGAAAGTAGGAGTAGGAATCCAAGATGGTGCCGACGCGAGTGGCAGCCTCGGTTTCTCGCTCAATCGTATTGTTCCTGTTTTTGTCATTTTCATGTGTTTACTTTGCACATTTTCTCACAGTTGTTCCTGAGAGGTACCACTAACAATTAGGAATTAAATTCAATACTATTAGCCTTTATTAGTGTCCTCCATACTGGTTTGTTGTGTCTTTTTTTAAGATGATACGAGTGCAGCGTGTTCTACCAGAAACAAATTCCTTGTGTGTTCGACATACTTGGCCAATAAAGATTATTCTAATTCTGATTGTATGACACGAAAACGTCAGAGTGCTTTTTGGAATTGCAGAGGCTCTTTTTTTCAAGTGGAAGAGGAAGTTAGCTCGATTAATAATGAGGATGCTGAGCTAAGAGCTATTCTCTCTGTGTGGAAGATCACACAGTGGAAGGTTATCGCACAATAAAGGAGGGGCGTCCATATTGGACAAGTTGTGGAGTGAGAGCAAACAAACATGGCTCACAAGGGCACACACACAAAAAAAAAATAGTAATTGACATGTCAAAAACAAGACAATAGAGAGTGATGTGGTTTGAAGCGAGGGAGCTACTTAATGCCGCTTAACGGACTGTGTGCACGGGAGCTCAAGACCAATCAAAAAATGTGTGCTAAAGTGGATTTTAAAATGAAGCCTATGAGTATAGTTTTAAAGGACAACCGACGTTAATTTTTTGTTTCCTAACTGACATCAGAAAAACGTTTTATAGCATCTAAAATACCCAAAACACGCAGTATGATATGTTTATTCAAATGCAAAACACCAATAAAATGACTTCAAGTGTCTAAAATCTGCAAAAAATTGAGCTGCGAATTGGGCATTTTCAGAAAGTCCCGCCCCCGGCTCGTGACGTCACGCCAGTACGTCTTGCATTGCTGGAGAATCAAAACAAGGGCTTCAGATTCCGAAAATATGCTTTCTTGTTACACATCCAGTTACG
Organism: Hippocampus bargibanti; assembly: GCF_051943395.1. Classification (NCBI taxonomy): domain Eukaryota; kingdom Metazoa; phylum Chordata; class Actinopteri; order Syngnathiformes; family Syngnathidae; genus Hippocampus; species Hippocampus bargibanti. Next base: position 1,980,703 of record NC_142745.1, on the reverse strand, counting down.
AATATGATTAAAATAGTTCTGAAGAGGAAAGCATACATGTTTGCAATCAATTAAATAATTTCTTCCGTTTTGAGGCAACATTGGGGGGAAATGTATCACCAAAAAAGAGGCAGAAAATGGCGACCAAGCTCCGTGTGAGGAATTAATCAGCCCGTTTCTACAGGCTGATAAATTCCTTACATGGAGCTTGGTCGCCCTATTCTGGCTCTTTTTGGTGCGACATGATGTTTTCAGACCAAATAAGTACAGCAAAATATATTGACTGCTACAATGTGTCCTTTTTTCGGACAGGCGCGTTCCTTCAGTGACGTCACGTACGGACTCGTCACCAACTCAAAAACAAGACTTCCGGAATATTCAGTGCGCGTCTTAAAAGGTAAAATATATCTATATGCGGTGGAATCTTTGTAAAATACGCTCAGTAGAAGTCATTTGAAGCCATTTTACAAATTATGGACACAACACGTCCGGAGACGTCGATTGTCCTTTAAAGAGTTTGACGAAATTGCAATGTGTTAGACTAGCTACTGGGAGTTAGCACGCCTCCATAGCAGAAACACAGAAATGATGCGTGCGTAGAGTCCATTAAATCTGTGAACGTTCATACCGACTGATTATCTGTGCTCATCTGGTGGTGAGCAAACAGCCTTGTCTCAGGGTTAGCTATATAATCCACCTTTACCTAGCAACAGATATTTGCTTTGAGAGGGGGCTTTGCAAACACGGGCGAGTGCAAGCACCGCACACACATACACACAGTGAGAAAGCCACAGAAAACAACAGCAAGACGAATTTCAAGCTATATGTGAGGTGTGTCTTCTTCATCGATTGCGGCATCATCTTTCTGTTAGAGGAAAATGTGGGTATGTTTCACTTGAATGGCCTCAGATCACTCATGTGGGTTCCCCTTGACCATCCACAGAACAAAAACATCGGATAAGAGTGGCGCGACTGCATTTTGTTTACTCTGTATTTTTTTAACAGTTCTTAGATTGCTTCTGACTTGTGGATTGACGCACATGAAGCTTGCACGGCCACTTGAAGGACAACCGACGCCTACGGTCGAGTTGTGTGAAATAATTTATAAAATAGCTTCAAATGACTTCTACGGAGCGTATTTTACAAAGATTCCACCGCTATATTTTACCTTTTAAGACTCGTGCTGAATATTCACTAAGTCTTGTTTTTGAGTTGATGACGAGTCCGTACGTGACGTCACTGAAGGAACGCCCCCTGACCAAGAAAGCGACATACAATGCATTTTGGGTACTTTGTTTGGTCTAAAAACATCATGGTGATCCGTGTCGATGGCAAAATTAGAAGGAAAACACATAAATAACGCGATGGTGAATCGTTGTGTGTTGCACCAAGACAACTACAGTATTTGATATTCGCTGACACAAATTCCCAGGAGACAAATCAGCCCATTTCCAACGGAGCTTTGTCGCCATCTTCTGCATTCTTCTGCTGGCTATCTATTAGCTGGCTAGCTAGCTAGCTGGCTATCTATTAGCTATCTATTTGCTAGCTAGCTGGTTAGCTAGCTGGCGATCTATTAGCTATCTATTAACTAGCTAGCTTTTTATTCATTTGAGTTATTCCGGGTTGAGTATCAATGCGTGTGGCTGCCACTGCTCACCCATAGAAAATCTTATCGCGTGACTGTAAAGTGACCTTGAGAGTTTTGAAAGGCGCCTATAAATGAAATGTATTATTGTTATTATTATTATTATTATTATTATTATTATTATTATTATTATTATTATTATTATTATTATTATGATCATTATAATGATGGCGAGTATAGTTTTTCTTTTTTGAATGTTGCTGTGCCAATGACCATTTTGTGTTTGGGAGCCTTTTACTGAGCATCTTTATTAATCATATTTATTAAATTCATAGAGTTGCTTGTTCTGTCGCCACAAGGGGACATAAGCCAGTGTCTTCTTGTGCCGGTCCCACGCCCGGATAAATAGGGAGGGTTGTGTCAGGAAGGGAATCCGACGTAAAAGCTTGGCCAAAACAAGCATGCGCATCAAAACTCTGAAGATGGAGGACACTGATTCGCTGTGGCGTCCGCTTGAAGGGAAAAGCCGAAAGGAAAAGAAGATACGTAAATACTGTAGTGATGTTTTGGATTGAATGTATGAATTTTATTCCACTAGAGGGCAGCATTGGACGACTACCGCAAGCGTGACCAATGGAAATGCAGTGACGTCACGATGACTCATCCTGTCCACTGGTTTGGGGCGTGCTGTGTAAATACTTTGCTGGGGAAGGTTTTGAAACGACGTTGTTGCACTATTAAGCATTCAGCTACTATTACTATGCACTCAGACTGTTGGTAATTTAAGCAAGAGACGCATTACTGTGACTTTACTGATTATGTCGTCAGAGAATTTGAAAGAGCAAAGTAAAAAGACGAGGACGGTTCTCATTCGAAACATTGCTGCTTATTAAAAATAATCAGTATATTAGAACCCCGATTACAAAAGTTTTTTCTTCCACGAGTATAACCTTAAGATTGTCGCTGCAGTTTCGCGAAAGTCCCGTATAAAGTTTAAAAAATCTGGAAGGAAAAAAAGGGTGGGAGTGGGTGTGTTCATTAACATCGATGTTTTTTTCCCCCCTGGATGAACAATGTGGCTTCAAATGGAATAAAAGAGACAATAATACGTCGTCAAATGATAGAAATGATCTTTATGTCGAATGCAAAGCACGTCTATTGTGGCACACATACACGCTCACATCGAAACAGAAGCATTTTGCATCTTTAAACCATTAAGTCTGACAAAAGTGATGCCAACGGGAGGGGCAACTTTTTTTCGGCTTGAAGGGACACTCTTACGTCCACTTTTTTTGGTTTGTGAGAAGAAGTGAAACAGTTGATCCACTCAGTTGTTATCAAGATGCCACACAAGAGGAGAAACCACGACCATCGGAAGCACGACGCGGCCACCAAGGAGGTGAGTAACAAAATGTAAAACGGACTTGGAGTGATGTACGTTGCTTTCGGTGATAACTCGTAATGTGCTTTGACGCTGTTTGTAAAAAATCCCCAATTAAGCGAAGTTTCATTTCTTGAGAAAATAGAAATCCCGAAACATTGCCCGAACTAAATTGTTGCACGCGTGCAATACTGACAAAATGGGCAGCCCATTTCTTTGGGAGTACAGTAACAGTACACTACCGGTACTGTGTGATGATGAAAGTAAGGGGGGGGGGGTACGGTGACCACCTTCACGTGTACAGGTCGCTACTGGCCTATTGTTTCTCGGGAAGGGACGAGGTTGCAGGAAAAGAATTGATTTTGATGTGACTTGGGCGGTGATTCAAAACGGTGCAGACAGCGTCGTGGCATTAATTGTCGACGGCGTGTTGGGAGTGGCACACGTACGTTTTTGAAGTGGCACGACAAAGTCGGCGTAGTGTGTAGTAGTAAGAAGAAATACACTACTAAGAAGTGCGTTCTACTGGAAGGCTGTTTAACTCCAGTTGTGTGTGTGTTTGACCTTCTCCTCCATCATGGCGTATGCGGCCTACTACAACTTCGTTGTAAGTATTTTGAAGCTACTCTTTTGCCTTCCAAGCGTGACAGGAGTACAGTTCGTTTACTCTGTTCACGATATTAATGGCTGACATTGCAATGACATTTCACATTTGTGTCAATTATTTGATTTAGCACGCCTGTTTTTTTCTGAGGGCTTTCCTCAAGAAAGTGGTTGTAGCTGTTAGCTTCTTCTTTGGTCTGTAATTAACTAACGAGCAAACGTACTCTTTGCAAGCGAGGCAGCTTGTAAAATTAATTATTCTGACGTATACCACAAGGGAAACGATGGGTGGAAAACAACAATAACATCCTGTAGAGACCCCCCCCCCTTCAATTCACTGACTCACATTCTGTTATCAAACAATAACCGTGCGGGATATTTCTGGACTGATTGGAGTTTGGGGCGTTTCCTAAACTTGCTGAATTTCGATTTTACAACCCCAGATGGAACATTTTTTTTGCAACAGAAACAAAAGTGGATATTTTCTATTGAAAACTCATAATACCCAGTACTGATAGCGTTATATTTTTCACTTGATAGAAGGTTACATAATCTTCACATGAAAAATGAAATTGTCCTCCTAAAACCAAAGTTTTTATCATGTCTATGATGACTGTCGAAATATTCTTCATATGGAGTGAATCCACAATGGTAACGTTACATTTATCCTATTTGTTTACATCGACCCCACTGCATGTGTTTCTTCTTCTCTTATTAATGAAGTCCGGTTGCACTCTGCCCCCTGGTGTTCAGGCTGTGACATCACAACTCAATTGCCTTGTCCGGCAATTATGCGGTGGAATGTTTGTCAAATACAGTAGAAGTCATTTGAAGCCATTTTACAAATGATGGACACAACTTGTCCGGAGACGTCGGTTGTCCTTTAATGCTCACTTTATCACATAAAACAACATAGATGGCTAATCGTCAATGAGCTTGTCACTTGCTAATAAAGCCAAACCTTTAAAAACTGCCACTTTAGCATAAAATGAAACGGCATCACTGACAAAACAAAGCACCCGCTGCTTCGTGAAATTCTAAAAACGGCAAAATATGGCTTGATCATACCGAGGAGTGTCATCTTCCTCTTGTTCATGATGACATTGCTTGACTCCCTATCGACCTTAGATGACCTCATGTCGCGGGACAATGAATTGTGATACGAGACTCTTCTCTGCGTTGAATATCCATAACGTTAGTTTAGCGACAGTATTTACTTTCTACCTATCTCTCTGTTTCAGGGTCAGAAATGAGGACTCAATGAATCCTCAAGAGCTCGTGATGTTCAATCATTTTGTCTCCCTCTGCTGCCGAAAACAATCACGTGTAAGGTCATCTCCCATAAACCTACTTCCCCCAATCACTCCTTGAGTTTATGTTTTTATCGAAATCTTGTTTATGAGGTGATTATTTGATATCTCATCAACTCAGGAGGCAGCGTTCACATAACTTTTTTTTTTTTTTTTTTTTAATTCGAGCGTTGCGGACAATTAAAGGACAACCGACACCACTTTTTTGTTTCCTAACTGACATCAGAAAAATGTTTTATAGCATCTAAAATACCCAAAACATGATATTTTAGTCAAATGCAAAACATCAATAAAAATGACTTCAAGTGTCTAAAAAGTACTTCAATTTGAAACCGGAAGTAGCCATTCAGAAGGCCCCCTTGTTCGTGGTGTCATGCCGTCTTGCCTTGCTGGAGAATCAAAACAATGGCTTCAGATTCGGAGAAGATGCTTTCTTGTTACACATCCAGTTATGAATATGATTCAAATAGTTATGAAGAGGAAAGCATACATGTTTTCAATCGATTAAATAATTTATTCCGTGCCATTTTGAGGTATCTGGGGGTGGGAAATGTAGCAGCAAAAAGAGGCAGAAAATGGCGACAAAGCTCAGTGTAAGGAATTAATCAGCCCGTTTCCACATGCTGATTAATTCCTTACACGGAGCTTTGTCGCTCTCTTCTGCCTCTTTTTGGTGCAACACGAAGTTTTCAGACCAAAGAAGTACAGCAAAATGCATTGACGTGGTGGAAGGACTGCTACAATGTGTCCTTTTTTCGGTCAGGGGTGTTCCTTCAGTGACGTAACGTGAGAACTCGTCACCAACACAAAAACAAGACTTCCGGAATATTCAGCGCTAGTCTTAAAAGGTAAAATATCGCTATATGCGGTGGAATCTTATTAAAATACGCTCAGTAGAAGTCATTTGAAGCCATTTTACAAATTATGGACACAACTTGTCCGGAGGCGTCGGTTGTCCTTTAAATAATAATTAGTGTTGTTTCTCATGGTGCATCAGCGAGTTTGACAGGCTGAGTGGCTTGGGACTTGACACCTCCGATCATGTCTGCATGACAGGGATTGTGTCATGCATGGTGTGTAGAGAAAGCGAGACAAATGGCTTGTAACGTGACATGGAATGTCATGTTTGCTTCATGCCTGCTTTTCTTTTTTTTTAGTTGAATGACACACATCAACACGCTCTATCTGAACACAGCAGCTGATTCAATATCCTCTAATATTCCCAAAGTTAATAAATCTATATGCTGTATGTTATTCCCTGTGAGGGTTTATTTGATCATTTTGTGCCGAAATACCTGTCTGCGTTGTTGTAACTTAGCTCGTGGCTCCTGTTCCCGCTGTAAAACTGTCACAGGGTGCAACGACACTCATTTATATTTAGCACCTATAAAGTACAATGCTATAAAAAGTGACAAGAAGGCCCTGGACTGGACGATTGGGTGACCAGTTGATGTTGTTGGCTGCACAAACAGGCGTAGTGAGTTTTTTTTTTTTTTTTTAAAGGCCGTTATGGTGTTAGCAGCATACAGATTCTATTGGTCTGACTCATGCCAAAAAGCTGTATTGTGTGCGCACTCCACCCAAGTACGGCCCGAGAAGCCACGCCGTGCGTGCGACGCAGATACGAATGCAGACTCGCGCTATTTTCCCGGTGATAATAAGAGCGTGAATGTCCTTTTGCTTTGCATGAATTGTTTTTAAAAATATAGGGTGATCAATTACTTAAATAACAACAGTGGCTTCTTGATGACACTTTTCATAAAATATTTCATGTTTGGAATGTCACAATCACGTGATGTAAACTGGAATTTCAACATAACTTAACGGGCAGTGTACTCCGCATCATTTAATCTTCATTTAACACACAGGTGTCAAAGCCAAGGCTCGGGGGGCCAAATCTGGCCCACCGCATCATTTTATTCGGTCCGCGATAGCAAATCAAACTTGTGAAATTCCATGATGCTTGCTGAAGTCCGAAGCCAAATATGAAATTGTCCCATGTAAACTACAATAACAGTCATTATTTTTTACTTCAAATTGGAAAACTCGTTATTCATGAATTTGTTTTGTGCACTATATGTAATATGTGGAGGAGATGAAACATTCTCATGGCTTCCCCAAATCCTTTTAATGGACCAATAATGATAACCCGCACCCCTGATGATAGTATGATCGTCTGTCCGCAGTAGTGACCGCTGTTCCCGAAAGTTCTGATTTTAGAAACCCAACTCTCACTTTAAAAGCGATTTCCATTTTGCTAAACAAGTAGTTTGGATGAAAATAACTGTCATCAAATAAATAAAATATAATAAAAATAAAAATATATGTATATAATTATATATATACAGAGAGTGAGAGAGAGAGAGAGAGAGAGAGAGAGTGTGAGAGAGTGTCAGAGTGAGAGTGAGAGAGTGTCAGAGTGAGAGTGAGAGAGTGTGAGACTGTGAGAGAGTGAGCGTGAGTGTGAGAGAGTGAGCCTGAGAGAGTGAGATAATTTTATTTCCTGTAAAGGACAACCAACGTCACTTTTTTGTTTCCTAACTGACATCAGAACAACGTTTTGTAGCGTCTAAAATACCCAAAACGCGCAGTATGATATTTTTATTCAAATGCAAAACACCAATAAAAATGACTTAAAGTGTCCAAAATCTGCAAAAAAATTGAGCTGCGAATTGGGCATTTTCAGAAAGTCCCGCCCCCAGTTCGTGACGTCACGCCAATATGTCTTGCATTGCAGCAGAATCAAAACAATGGCTTCAGATTCGGAGAAGATGCTTTCTTGTTACACATCCAGTTAAGAATATGATTCAAATAGTTCTGAAGAGGAAAGCATACATGTTAGCAATCGATTAAATAATTTATTCCGTGTCATTTTGAGGCATCTGGACTGCAATGTAGCGTCCCAGAAAAGAGGCAGAAAATGGCGACCTCTTGTAGACATAACGGTGTAATGCATTTCCACAGGCTGATAAATTCCTTATACGGAGCTTGGACGCCCTCTTCTGGCGCAACACGAGGTTTTCAGACCAAACAAGCATTGACGTGATGGAAGGACTGCTACAATGTGTCCTTTTTTTTTTTTCAGTCAGGGGCGTTCCTTGAGTGACGTCACGTACGGACTCGTCACCAACTCAAAAACAAGACTTCCGGAATATTCAGTGAGAGTCTTAGAACGTAAAACATAGTTATATGCGGTGGAATCTTTGTAAAATACGCTCAGTAGAAGTCATTTGAAGCCATTTTACAAATTATGGACACAAGTTGGGCGTCGGTTGTCCTTTAAGTGCGACAAAATTGAACCGGGGTACTAAAGAAATGTAGTTCACGTCAATGATTGCATGCGCATTTAAAGCCTCCCGCCTCCCTTTTTATTGTTGTCAAAGGGAAGTTATGTAAGCTCCCTTTTGTAACAAATCATTGATTGACCCGTATGTACAGTAATTACAAAAACAGGACTCCGCACACATCACGGCTATAATCTTAAAAGAACATTCTCAGGCATTGTTGGAAAAAAAATACATCTATTTTTCCCTCGCACGTCCAAGGATGTGCGCGGTGGCTCGGCTCACGTCTTTTTTTCATCCGGGGGAATTCAAGGCCAGCCTCCTGTGACTCGCACACATGCAATCTTCAAACCCTCCTAGCTGTTATCCGCCACCGCCGCCGCCACCGCCACGCCCCTGCTCCTCTCTGCTTCCTCCCTTTTTTCCTCTCCCTACGTGTTTCAAACATGCTCCAAGCCGACAGACACGCCAGCGCCTGACAGACAACCATTCACACACATACACGCAAACACACACAAGCGGGGACCGTTAGCCAACATGGGACAAATATTGACCTGGATCCGAGGTCCCCGAGAGACCCCGACTCTTCATGACGTTGCCGTGGACGAACAGGTGTGTGTTACTATTACATGTGTGTGTGTGTGTGTGTGAGCGACGATGCCAGGAAATGTGCTAAGCGACCGACGGAAAGTATCCACGTGTGTTTTGTTTTGTTGCCGTGAATCAGCCTGTCCGGAGAAAGGCACAAAAGCTTGCCGTGCAGTTTGTCTTTTACCGTTCAAGTTGAAGACATGTTGTCTCGCGGAGAAAAGTCTACTTGGACCTGCTCCAGAATAGCCTTCGCTCTCTGTTTGTGGAATGTGGAGCTCCTGGTCAACTCTTGCGAGCTAAATGTGTGTTTTTTTCCCCTCCCAGTGGTCATATATTAAGCTAGTAGTGGGACAAGGCCTTCATTGTGTGGGTCCCCGTTTGTTCAAGGCACACAAGCGGGCGTGTGTGTGTGTGGTTTTTTTTTTGTCTTCTATTCCATGCAGATTGTTGATAGTCGGGGGAAAAGGCTGCGAGAGCTCGGGAGAGTTTCTGGGTCTCGCCCAAATCGCATTCTCATGTGATAACGTGCTGCAATGTGGAGCGAGGTGGAAAGGGTGTGTTGCCGCTTTGAGGCTTAAAGGACAACCGACGTCTCCGGACAAGTTGTGCCCATAATTTGTAAAATCACTTGAAATGACTTCTACTGAGCGTATTTTACAAAGATTCCACCGCATATAGCGAGATTTTACTTTTTAAGACTTGCGCTGAATATTCAGGAAGTCTTTATTTCGAGTTGGTGACGATTCCTGACGTGACGTCACTGAAGGAACGCCCCTGACTGAGAAAAGGACACACAATGCATTTTGAGTACTTTGTTTGGTCTGAAAACTTCGTGTTGATCAGTGTTAATGGTGAAATTAGAAGGAAAACACACAAATAACACAATGGTGAATAGTTATGTGTTGCACCAAGACTACTATTTGATACTAGTTGACACAAATTCCCAGCAGACAAATCAGCCCATTTCCAACAGAGCTTTATCGCCATCTTCTGCATTTTCTGGGACTCCACATGCTGTCCTTGACGGCTCGAATTGATATGGGAGGACTCCTTTAATGGATTGCAAACATGTATGCTTTCCTCTTCAGAACTATTTGAATCATATTCATCACTGGATGAGTAACAAGAAAGCATCTTCTCCGAATCTGAAGCCATTGTTTTGATCCTCGAGCAAGGCAAGACGTCTTGGCGTGACGTCACGAACAAGGGGGCGGGACCTTCTGAAAATGCCCAATTCGTAACTCCATTTTTTTTGCCGTTTTAGCACCCTTTCAGTCATTTTTATTGATGTTTTGCATCTGACTAAAAATATCATCCTGCATGTTTTGGGTATTTTAGATGCTATAAAACGTTTTTCTGATGTCAGTTAGGAAACAAAAAAATGGTATCGGTTGTCCTTTAAGTTTTCTTTTTTTCCGTCGTCGTGAAGGCTGAAAAATGGTGACGCAATCTTAGCGCGGTTGACTTTTATGATACTTTGAATGAGTTACGAAAGGATTATCGGGATTATATAAGAGTGTCACTTGTCCCACTTATACCACTGTCAGTACTTGATTATCTGAGCCTTGTTTTGTTTACGCGTGACGGCCAGCTGGGAGCGTTCATCGTTTTCACATGAAGGTTGTCCTGCTCAGATTCACTTCACAATTTCCTCTCGAGCCGGAAGGAATTTCAAGACAAGGGCAGGAAACGACCCCGAGGAAAACATATCGAGACGGCACTTGCGCGGGCATTAGAACAAAGTCCAGCGATAAGAGGAGCTCTACAGTATCTTTTTCTTTTTTCTTTTCATCGTGTGCTTAAGGGCTGTGAATCGGAATGTAATTTAGATTACGTTACCCTGGATACGGATTGCATCACAATTGCGGTTGTCAAAGTTTGGATCTTTCATATTTTTTATTTTTTTTTTTACTTTTTGTTAGTTTGCTCAGCAAAGCTTTCATACTTTTTCTTTGTTTTTATTCATTGCTCAAATTTAGTTGAGTTTTTATTACTTTTTATTGTAGTTTTTTTTGTAGTTATTGAGTGCAAGTTGGAAAAAATAGTCACCAAGTATTGTATGACCTCAAGTACAGCAATCCTGAAATAAACACAATTGAATTGAACCCTAGCGCAATTATGATATTAAGGAACAAAAAATGACAAAAAGAAGCGAGCATACTGTTTATTTATTTTCTAAGTTACTTATTTATTTATTTATTTATATTTACGTATTTACATATTTATATTTATTTATTTATATTTACGTATTTACATATTTATATTTATATTTATTTATTTATATTTATTTATCTTTATTTATTTAATTATTTATCTATCTTTATTTATTCGTTTGTTTGTTTACTTAGTTGTGAATTTATTTGTATTTATTTATTAACTTATTTATCAAAGTCAAATATTGTCGAATATGCTAATATGCATGACATACAGCACAGATGAAATGACCAGCGTGCAAGGCATTTATAATGACTTTAACAAACATAATAAACACGAAAACCAAGTGTTTATTTGTTTATTTGTTTGTTTGTTACTGTATTTGTGTATTAATTTTTGCATTTATTTGTATTTATTTATTAACTTATTAATCAAAGTCAGCTTTATTGTCAAATATGCTAATATGCATGACATACAGCACAGATGAAATTACTGTCCTCTTGGACCCAGCGTGCAAGGCACTTATAATGACTTTAACAAACATAATAAACACGAAAATGAAAAGTATTTATTGATCTTTTTATTTATTTATCTAGCTATTTGTTTAATTTATTATGTTACTGTTTATTTATTGAATTTATTATGTGAATCAAACCTCTCAAGATGGAGGACACTGATTGGCTGTGGCGACCCCTCGAAGGGAAAAGCCGAAAGGAAAACAAGAAGATGTACAGTGAGACCTCAACTTATGAACTTAATTGGTTCCCAGACAGAGTATGTAAGGTGAAAAGTGTGTATCTCAAAAAAAAGATTTCCCATAGGAAACCATTAAAATGGGAATAATCCGTTCCCGGGTTTCCATAAAATATACTTTTCAACTAAATAAGCTATACACAACATAACTTATTCTATGTATAACAAATGTGTATTGTATTGTAATGAAAGAAATACACGGAATTGTATCATAAAGTCACTTTATTTACATTTGTGATGGTCATTTATGGCTTGATGGAATGGCGTTGGAGGTCGAAGGTCAAAGGGAATTGCTGTTTGGAAAGAGAGGCACATTACACGAGGACTGTAATTAAAGAAATAAAATGTGCTGTAAAATAAAGTTTTATTTACCTTTTTGATGGTCGTTGATGGCTTATGGAAGGAGAGTCACCTTCCATAAGGACTGTTGGTAACTTAACCTCTGGTGCTGTTCGGTCGTGTGCTTCCGCCGAAGATCGCTCCGCCAGCCGTGGTGGGTGTGTATTATGAAAATAGTGCTTATTATAAGGTTTAATTTTCGTAAAATTGACGTTTGTAAGATGAAAAGTTTGTAAGTTAAGGTGTTTGTAAGTTGAGGTCTCACTGTGTTTCATCAGTTGGTGTATTTATTTTTGTTTGTGTTATAAAAAGAAGTAGTTTCAGTTAACTTTTTGGTTTTTGTTTCAACACATGTATGTTTGTATAAAATATAAAAGCTTACATTTCATTTCATTTCATTTCATTGGAGTTTGCCCTATTGGTTCTAAAAGCAGACTTTGTGGAGAAATCAGATTGTTTCCATTTTTTTTTTAGATCAGCTGGGCCGGTTCGGTTGTGTCACGTGTGGGTCACGTCACACCGCGTGTGGACACCGAACATTGGTTGTCATCAACAGCCTAAGCTGCTGTTTCTTCTGATATGTTAAGCCGAGGAACTAAAAAAAAACATCCAGGACTGGCCATGCAATGCAGCAATTGAGATTCTGGCTTTTAGACTTCCCATAAACAAGTGGGTGATACAAGTTGTTGTCGAGTTGTTGTCGAATTCTCTTTTCGTTTCACGATCTTGTTAGTAGCTGTGAAGGGCAGCAAACTAGAAGTGGTCGTTAGGGGGCTTATGGGGCTAATTTTAGAGAAAGCCAAGCAAAGGACACTTACACCGGGAGGACATGGGATGTACGTGGAAACTGGGGTCTCGTTGCTCTATTAAATCATGACTAATGCTAACGCGGGTATTTCTATAAAGCAGGGGTGTCAAACTCATTTCACATGATGGGCCATATATGGCCTCGGTAGATGTCAAGTGGGCCAGACCATTAAAATTATACCATATTTGCTACAAATAACCAAAATACCAAAACTTGTTGAACACACACCAAGCATAAAGGCTTCCCATGCATCTCTATCAGAAAAACATGACGTGGTCCATTTTTCATTGAAAATTCTACACTCCTTATCTACTTTTTACCGTTTGGATAATGCCATTTTGGCTAATGAGGATGTTGAAACCGTGGTTGAAAAAGCACAACTCTGCCCCCTAGTGGACAATCCTTGAATTGTACATCATTAAAAAAAAAAGAATTCCATGTCGTTTGTACATTTTTTCCACTTTTGAATTATCCTGCGGGCCTGATCAAACCTCCTTGGGGGCCGGTTCCGGCCCGCGGGCCGTATGTTTGACACCCCTGCTATAAAGGGTGTCATTTGTGGGTGTGCAACTTAGACATATGCTTCCATGTTTTCCAGTCGAATGCACTGTAACGTTAGATTCCTTTTGACAGACTACCCAATACAACTTCTACAGATTACCTTGTAAATATGCGCACGCAACATGGTTGGGGTCTTGTTGTTCTGTTGTCGTCGCGACTTCACGATAACATCGACTCCTCAATAGCGGAGGAAGCGGAATGATTCGCTGAAACTGCGCCAAGCCGTCTACAAAATGAAGGAAACCTGTAAAACCTGCTACCTATTTGTCTTATGATACTCTGTTAGAACTAACTTGGCAGGCCGGGGGGGGATTCATTCACCATTGTTTGATTTCATTTATTTTTTATGAATTATTTCGCTGGACATGATCAAGATGTACGTGGTGAAATTGCCCTTGGATTTTTATTGATGGCCGTTGTAGTCAACCTTCCAAAGAAATGAATCATCCATCAATTGACTCAATGTGATGATTGTTAGTTGGTCTGTGTAAGGTCTCAGTCGTACAGGAATGGTCCATCGATGAAAAGGTTTCTAAATTAATTTCTAATTCTCCAAAAAAAGACTTTATCAATATCGCAGGGATGACACTAGTGGGCTTCAATCGGCAGTACATATGCACCTAAAAGCTAGCAACCACTCATTCGATGACAATGAGGTTAAAATCTTAGCGAAAGAAAATAGATGCTTTGAAAGGGGAGTCAAAGAAGCGATTTTCATAAAACAGCAAAATCCTTCACTAAATTGCCACGGTGGAGTGAGGTTCAATTTGGATCGTTCCTATAACCAACGTCTGAGGTAACATATGCTTAATCATGCTGATGAGGTGATACCAGAACAAATGGGGCAATCAGGCCAGTCGTCAGTCAGGACAATAGAAGCAATCAGTGGAGCCGTAGGGAGTAGTCCTCTGCTCCCCCCAACCTGAGAGCAGGGACCAATCTTAGCAGAGTCCGGCACCGCCACATCTGGACAGTAGGGATATATATATAGGGCCGAAACTACCAGTAAGACTTTAGTTTGCTGTCACATTTGAAAAGAAAAGAAAAGGTCTCACACAGAAATGAGGATCTTGCTTATTGCTCTGCCTGTTGTTTGCGCAGTGTTTAGCTTGGCATGTAAAGGCAAGCGCGCTCACAACAAATATGCGCATTCCGTTCACATTGAGTTTGGTCTTCCCCACCGGAAATTTGCTTAAAGGACAACCGACGCCGCCGGACAAGTTGCGTCCATAATTTGTCAAATCACTTCAAATGACTTCTACTGAGCGTATTTTACAAATATTCCACCGCTATATAGCGATATTTTGCATTTTAAGACTCGCGCTGAATATTCCGGAAGTCTTGTTTTCCAGTTGATGACGATCCCCTATGTGACATCACGGAGGGAACGCCCCTGACCGAGAACGCGACACACAATGCATTTTGGGTACTTTGTTTGGTCTGAAAACATAGTGTTGATGACGAAATTAGAAGGAAAACGACATAAATAACACGATGGTGAATCGTTGTGTGTCGTAGCCAATTGCGGTAACACGCATAAACAAGGTGTAAGTTGACACAAATTCCCAGCGGACAAATCAGCCCATTTCCAACGGAGCTTGGGCGCCATCTTGTGCATTTTATGGGACGCTACATTGGTGTCATTTACGGTTCGAATTGATATGGGAGGACTCCTTTAATCAATGGCTAACATGTATGCTTTCCTCTTCAGAACTATTTGAATCATATTCATAACTGGATGAGTAACAAGAAAGCATTTTCTCAGAATCTGAACTCTGAAGCCATTGTTTTGATTCTGGAGCAAGGCAGTGTGTGACCAATAGTGACGTCACGAACAAGGGGGCGGGACTTTGTGAATCTGCCCAGTTCCAAGCTCATTTTGAGGCAGTTTTGGGACACTTTAACTAATTTTTATTGTTGTTTTGCATTTGACAAAAAATATCAGCCTGCGTGTTTTGGCTATTTTAGCTTCTATAAAACGTTTTTCTGATGTCACTTAGGAAACAAAAAACATGGTGTCGGTTGTCCTTTAAGTTATTTGCTGGCGTGTATTTTGTCTGGCATCCATTTCAGGCGAGTCACTGAAGCTTTTTGCTGTTGGCATTTTGTGTGTGTGTGTGTGTGTGTGAAGTTTCTCAGCAATCATTTCACTGTTGTAGAATTCAAGGCTCTCAGTCTCTGAGACTAAAAACAAAAAAAAACAAACGAGTAGATAAGAAGCATTGTACGGGCGGGGCCCTGGGTGTCTGCTCTGGTTCATTATTTGACAACACAGATAAGTGTTGTCAGAGGTTACCAAGTTAAAGGCATTTGGATCCGGTGCAAGTACGCCGTGTTGGCTTTCAGAGACACACTCGCTCTTTGTGGCAGTCGAAAGCAAAATGAGGCGTTCGCTTGTTCACATTTAGAATGGAGAGTCCATTTGCTATTCAAAGATCCCAAAACAGAAAACATTTCCGACCGGGAAGCGGATTTTTGCTGTCTTACTTCATTCAGGTGCTCCTTTTAAGGAGGAATAATTTAGACACTAGGGGGCGCCCGTTGTGGTTCTAAGCCTTTTTTTTATTATTCATTTGACAATGATGTCCATTGTCAGCAGCGCTGACACACGTTTCATCAAGAGAGTGTTTATCATCAAGCAGGAATTAGACCCAAAGTGCGAGAAGACGGACGCGGCGAGCTGACGGCGCCTCTACATTCTTGTCACTTAAGTGCCACGAGTATTATTAGACGCGGGGAGGTGCTACTCTCCGCGGCAAGTCACTCAAGCCATTAAAAAGATTAACACCCAAGCGCAGGCGTCGCACAGAGCCAGAGCAACCCTTACATGCTATTTTAGTATCAATTATTCTTATAAATGAAATGTATAATTAGTATTATTATTATCATTTGCTAACTATTTGCTATCTATTAGCTCTGGCTGGCTAGCTGGCTAGATATATGTTGGCTATCGACTGACTAGCAAGCTAGCTTTCTATCTATTTGAGTTACTTCCTGGTTGAGTGAACGCTGGCGCGTGTGGCTGCCACTGCTCACCCACAGAAAAACGTATCCCGTGACTAAAGTGACCTTGAAAGTTTTGAAAGCCGCTTATCAATGAAATGTATTATTATTCGTATTATTATTGTCATTTGCTATCTATTAGCTCTGGCTGGCTGGCTAGCTTTCTGGCTGGATATCTATTCACTATCTAGCTGGCTGGCTATCTAGCTCGATATCTGTTGGCTATTGATTGACTAGCTAGCTAGCTAGCTTTCTATCTATTTGAGTTACTTCTGGGTTGAGTGAACATTGGCGTGTGTGGCTGCCACTGCTCACCCGCAGAAAAACTGATCCTGTGACTGTAAAGTGATCTTGAGAGTTTTGAAAGGTGCTTAGAAGTGAAATGGATTATTATTCATAGTAGTGTTATTGTTATCATTTGCTGGCTATTTGCTATCTATTTGCTCTGGTTGGCTAGCTAGCTAGCTATCTGGCTGGCTGTCTATCTATTCACTATCTAGCTAGGTATCTGTTGGCTATCGATTGACTAGCTAGCTAGCTTTCTATCTATTTGAGTTACTTCCGGATGGAGTGAACGCTGGCGCGTGTGGCTGCCACTGCTCACCCACAAAAAAACTGATCCTGTTACTGTAAAGTGAGCTTGAGAGTTTTGAAAGGCGCGTATAAATGAAATGTATTATTATTATTGTATTATTATGACCCCTGACCCCATTCTGTGCTGATTCTGTGAATTTGAATTTTTCTTTCCCGCCGCTGCCGCGTTGCATTCGGGTTTGGGTCGAGACAACATGTGATCCGAACCGCCTGGTCTTTTTTTTTTTCTTCTTCTTCTTCTTTCCAACCACGCACGCTCAAGTTTCTGCCTGGGCGTCTGTACAGTCGAGATTCCAGAGCAGTGAGTCTATCAGGCACACCCAGATGCAGCCCGACGGCGCAACACGGGTCTTGCTATGTCTTCTTTTCGCATCGCACGGCAAAACTCCCGCCGTGTCGCCCCTTCGTGTCATTTACTCAACTGCCGTGTTGCTATTTGTAAAGCCTCGCACATGGCCGCCATATTCACCAGTTGATTTATGTTATTTTTTTTTTGTTGCTCAATCGTGACAAGTGGGCGGTTCTGTTCTGGGACGTCCAATGTGACCGAGCCTGCTGAGCTGGCTTCAGGGTGAATTGGAAGCCCCACCCCCCCCTCATGACGGTGACATGGCAGCTTGTTGTGCATTTCCTCATGGGCGGAGCTTCTGCAACTTAGGCTCGACTGGGCGTGTGTATTTTCAGACGCGTGTGTCTGTGTGGTGTGTGTGCCGGAGCATGAATGCGGAATAATATTATTGACCGCAAAGAGGATCTAAAGTGATTCGCCCCGAAGAGAACGTCAAGTTCAATAGAGGATAGCATCCCAAAAGCAAAGCCATGGTACGTGTGTTTCTTTGTTTTTTTTTTTTTTTTTGGCGATAAACGTGCTTGTTTACGTGCGCGGAAGTACTTCCTGGGCTCCTACCTGTCAACGCGTCTACAGGGGGGGGGGTTTGTCAGCGGGATGCTTTTATGCTGTGCGTCGAGCAAAAAGTAGCCTTTGACGGACTTGTTGTCAAAAGTAAACAACGCGTCACGTTCTATTCGTATCTTGCGTGTGTCATCGTGTTGGGACAGACGTTGAAAAATGGCTCCATTGCCAAATATAATCTAAGAAGGCGTGTCATTAGATTCTTATCGTTACAGAAGTTATCTTGTATTTTAACGTCCCACCGGTCCTCACAAAAAAAAAATCCTGTGCTGTTTGCTACGTTCGGTGTGTGAGAAAAAGTGAGAGTAGCCGCAGTCAAGCCAACTTGTGGCTTTCTCACCATGACCACATACCAGCTCGCAATGCCCCGAGCATCTGACAGTTCCTGGCCACGACTGTGACCTCCGCCCCCTCACTCCCAATTTCATTTGACCTCGTTCGGTGTTCTTCATTTTCAGGTTGGTTGGTCGATGCGTCTAAAGATGCAAAAGCAAGCATCGCTATTCGTATCGGGCTATTTTTAAGTGAGTTGAGGAGCTTCAATTTCACAACAGTAACGCGTGTGGCTTCCGCTGCTCACCCACAGAAAAAAGTATCCAGTGACTGTAAAGCGACCTTGAGAGTTTTGAAAGGCGCTTAGAAATGAAATTTATTTTTATTATGAACTAGCTATTAGCTGGCTATTAGCGGTATAGCTGGCTGGCTAGCTATCTAGATAGCTATCTATTAGCAGTCTAGCTGGATGGCTATCTATCTATCTAGCTATCTAGTTAGTTAGCTATTAGCTATCTATTAGTGGTCTGGCTGGCTAGCTATCTAACTATTTATTAGCTATCTATTAGCTCGCTGGCTTTCTATCTATTTGAGTTACTTTTAGGTCGAGCGCACGTGGCAGCCGCTGCTCACCCACGGAAAGACTTATCAAGTGACTAGAGCGACCTTGAGGGTTTTGAAAGGCGCTTATAAATGAATTTTTTCTTTATTATTATTATTATTAATAATGCTTTGCAAATCTAAAGTCTTTGCGATTGGTTATTGGTACAAAATTGATGACTCCTAAATATCTTTGTTCATCAATGTTCGCTAGTATTTCTGGGGTTGTTTTCTGTTTGTTGGGGTGCTGTGAGATGTTTTCAGGCGAAATGAAGGTTACATTTAAAGTTGACCTTTGAACCCGTTGCCGCGTATACCCGTGTAGACATCTCGTGTATTGATACCCCAGCACAGAGTCCGACTGACTGATCCCGCATCTTTCAGTGCCCCTCCCTTTTCACTCTTGCCCTCGTTTACTGCCATTTACACCTGTGATCCCACGACAATGTCGCCACCCGCACTATTTTAAAACCGTGGCGGTAGCCCGAAAAGCAGCTGCTGTAATCTCAGCTCACATATGTCAGTCACTTTGTGGGGGAGGGGGGACCCTGAAGTGAGTCACGGCCTTTTTCAAAATAAACCCGAGCTTCACTTTCATGGTTGTGTAAATCCCCATGCCCGAACTGCATTGTTGGTGCTCTGACCCCGTTTTCCCCTTTGTTATGTTTTTGACATTCTAAGTAGGCTGGCAGGTGATTTGTGCATCACACCCATCGAAACCGGAGCTGCGCTATTTATCTCCCCCCCCCCACTCGGTTGTCGGAATGAGAATTTCACCGCCTATGTGATGTCACTGTTAAAGCCATTAAATCACAGGTTGATGGGTTAAAAGTGATCGTTCGTTCCTGGTTCATGGCTCGTCAGGGTGTTCAAAATCAGCAGGAAGCCAGGTGTTGAACAGAATAGGTTATTTTAATCTAAAACAGAGATTGACGCGCTGGGAGAGCATTTATGTAAGACGGACAGGATGTGAGGTGATAGGATGTGACATCATGTAAAGGCAGGCAGGATATGACGTATCAGGAAGTCCAAAACAAAAACAAACCATGCAAGAAGATGTTTAAAGATGTTCGTATAGCGAATTGCCACAACACGGGTGTCAAAGTCGAGGCCCGAGGGCCAAATCTAGCCCACTACATCATTTTATTTGGCCCACGAAACCAAATCAAACTTGTGAAATTTCATGATGCTTACTAAAGTGAACTAAAATTTCAAATTGTCGTATGTAAACCACAAAAATAGTCTTTTTTTTTTTACTTCAAATTTGAAAACTACTCCAAATTCATAACTGCCCCAGAGAGGAAACCGTAACTACAATGTGGCCCTGATAGAGAAGTTATCATATTTAAGTTTCATGCTGTTGTATGCTTAGTCAACGCTTGTGACTCAATACAATTGAAGCACAAACAACCTGGGGTCAATCAGGTCAACGGACACAGCAGTTTAAAGGGTCAGCTTCACAGGAGTCATTTAGGACTTCAAACTCCTTTTCACAGGAAGAGGTCATTAGCCAGGATACAAACTTATCAGTTCATGGGAAACAATGTTTTATTGCTTATAGCTGTTGGCGCTCAGAACGTCCAGAGGCATGGTATTAGAATCAAGAAAACTATGTTTTACTAATGTATCACTTTAATTTGCATGTATTCTTAATAAATAGCTTGGCAGTGGGGCGCAGAATTCAGACGTATGTCATAGATGACTGCGTTTCCTGCCGGCAGTAGGGACAATCTTTCTGGTTCCGAGTCTCTGTCCACAGTGTCTGACTGTCATATCTCTGACAGGCCCGTGACAAAAAAATGACTTGGACACTCTTCGACACCCGTTGCAATTTGAGGCAATCGCAAACCGGGCCGTTCTGAGCGAACCGTCGTGTTTACATCACGTCGTTTAGTTGAAACGGGCGCGGCGAAAATTGAAGAAATACTTGCGCAATTGTACACCATTGTGAAATGGTGACACGTAGGGGTGTGTCGTTGTTTATATACGGTGTGGTACACTTGATTCGTGTGTCACTCAAATAACAATTTTGCAGCATAACTTATCAAAATAAAATACATTTCCTGTTTGTCAGGCAAATATTTTTTGTTTCGGGCCTTGGCAATGCCGCACGTCGCGATGAGTTTGACAATGGAGTTGTTACTCAATGCATCTGCGTCCACTTTGTTGTTGCAATTTGTTTCGGTTGGTTTAAAATTGTCGTACATTTGCCGGCATATAATGTCCAGAAATGTGGAAAAACTTTTAAAAAGTGGGGAATGACCGTATTTTCTGGTGTATAAGGCGCACCCAAAAGCTTTGATTTTCCTCAAAAGATGACCCTGTCAGACACCGACTCCATTTTCCCTCTGTGGAAAAAGTAGTGCGTAACACCAGCCTCTACTGTAGCGCCTTATAATGTGGCGTGCCTTAAATTTGGAAAATTATTTATTTATATTTTTTTACATATTTGGAAAACCTTTTTCATACATTGAAGGTGCGCCTTATAGTACGATGCGCCTTATATGTGGAAAACATTTGAAAATACACCATTCGTTGGGATGTGCCTTATATTCCGGTGCGCCTTATAATAATAACTAATAATAATTTCATTTACAAGCGCCGTTCTGAACACTTTACAATAAAAACAATAAATAAAACGATAAAATCATGAATAAAACAACATATTAAACTACACCCTGAAAGCAAGTTTAAACAGTTGGCTTTTGGGGTGAGATTTGAAAGTAAGAAGTTGTTACGGATGTTGGGTGGAAGTGAGTTGCAGAGCGGCTGAAAGCTCTGCACCCCATCATGATGAGACGGGCAAGGGGCATACGGAGGTGGAGGGAGGATGAGGATCTGAGGGCTCGAGAGGGAATGGAGATTTGAAGTAGGTCAGACAGATTGTACACATATACTTATACTTATACACAGGAAAATACGGTAATTGTGTTGTCGTTGCGGGAAATGCTGCATTATGAGCATTTTTTTTTTTTTTTGAGGTGTGGTCATAGATGGACAAGGAGTGAGGAATGTCGGAATGCCGCAGGTGGGAGACGCTGCACACCAAGAAGCCTCCGTGAAAACATTCCCTCAATTGTTCATAACGTCTCAATAACAAGGAGTCGAGTGCAAATGCTCTGAACTGTGATTCCCCCCCCCCCCTCTCTCCCTGCCTGCCAACACCCCCTCCCCCAAAATGGAGCACAATAGATCAGTTAACATCAAGACAACGCATGTTTGGAAAGCTCTTGATCGGTACACTTTGTACGACCCAAAGGCAAATGAGTCACCAAATCCTGTTGGGCAACTTCCCTTCCATTTGAATGACACAAATCCGACAATTCGGTTTTTGGCTCAACGCTCACCAAGCAACAATCTCTATGATTGTCACCAATCAGCAATGTCTGATTCAAATCACATTTAAAGGACAACCGACGTCACTTTTTTGTTTTTTAACTGACACCAGAAAAACGTTTTATAGCATCTAAAATACCCAAAACACGCAGTATGATATTTTTATTCAAATGCAAAACACCAATAAAAATGACTTCAAGTGTCTAAAAAGTACTTCAATTTGAAACTGGAAGTGGCCAGTTTCAGAAAGTCCCGCCCCCACTTCGTGACATCACGCCAAGACGTCTTGCATTGCTAGTGAATCAAAACAATGGCTTCAGATTCGGAGAATATGCTTTCTTGTTGCACATCCAGTTATGAATATGATTCAAATAGTTCTGAAGAGGAAAGCATACATGTGTGCAATCGATTAAAGAATTTATTTGTGCCATTTTGAGGCAAAATTGGGGGAAAATCTCACCCCAAAAAAGAGGCACAAAATGGTAACCTCCTGTGGCCACCTCCGTTTACACAGGCTGATAAATTCCTTATATGGCACTTGGACGCCCTCTTCTGGCCTTCTGGCGGCTTTTGGCTGCAACACGAGGTCCCCAGACCAAACAAGTACAGCAAAATACATTGCCGTGATGGAAGGATCGCTACAATGCGTCTTTTTTTACGGTAAAGGGCGGTCCTTTAGTGACGTCACGTTCGGACTCGTCACCAACTCAAAAACAAGACTTCCTGAATATTCAGCGCCAGTCTTAAAATGTAAAATCTAGCTATACGCGGTGGAATCTTTGTAAAATACGCTCAGTAGAAGTCATTTGAAGCCATTTTACAAATTACAGACACAACTTGTCCAGAGACGTCGGTTTTTGTTTCCTAGCTGACATCAGAAAAACATTTTATAGCATCTAAAATCTAAAGAAAACACCTTGAGCTAATTTTTCCGCTGTAATGTTGCAGATATGTAAAGGGCGGGGGGGGGGGGCGTTAACGCTCGGTTGGTAACTTGACAGCGTTGATTTCACCGACAACGATTGCCTCACAGATGGATGCAACACAAAGTGGGTCACAAGCTGGGTCAAAGCCAACAAATCACATATGTTGCCCTCACTCATTCTGCCTCCATTAGAGCCACAAACAAAACGTGGCAGGATATCGTTTGTCCCTTTTCGATTGGATTTGATGGGAAACAAACCAAAAATAAAAAGCTATTGATAGATGAAGCAAGTTAAAGACAAAGTGAGCTCAGACAGCAACCGAAAACATGTCCCCGCCACATGGCTTGTCATGCGGCTCTTGTAATGGTGGTAAATAATATTGTTGCTAAGCTACCACCACCCCAGAAAAATATGCTGAGCAAATTATGCTGTGCGACGAGCTTCAACAGGCTGTGTTTTTACTTCTTTTCTTTTTTGCACTGAGTCAATCTTGAAGAAAAACATCCCATTATGAGTCTGGAGTGGATATTTGTTGCTTCAAGGACAACCGACGCCTCCGGACAAGTTGTGTCCGTAATTTGTAAAATCACTAGAAATGACTTCTACTGTGCGTATTTTACAAACATTTCACCGCATATAGCTAGATTTTACCTTTTAAGACTCACGCTGAATATTCAGGAAGTCTTGTTTTTGAGTTGATGACGAGTCCTCACGTTACACTAAAGGAACGTCCCTGACTGAGAAAGGACACATTGTAGTAGTCCTTTCATTCACGTCAATGCATTTTGCGGTACTTTGTTTGGTCTGAAAACTTCGTGTTGATGGCGAAATTAGAAGGAAAACACATAAATAACGCGATGGTGAATCGTTGTGTGTTGCACCAAGACTACTATTTGATATTCGATGACACAAATTCCCAGCAAACAAATCAGCCATTTCCAACGGAGCTTGGGTGCCATCTTGTGCATTTTCTGGAACGCTACATTGCTGTCATTGACGGCTCGAATTGAGATGGGAGGACTCCTTTAATCTATTGCAAACATGTATGCTTTCCTCTTCAGAACTATTTGAATCATATTCATAACTGGATGAGTAACAAGAAAGCAGTGTCGGTTGTCCTTTAAGTTGTGAGTGTGTTTTCTTTTTTCCCTGTATGCATAACTTGTTTGTATCTGTTTCTGTATTTTTGCAGTCGAAGCCCAGCCAGGCCTCGCCAAAACCAGCTGCTCAGGTCTCCACCGTGACGCCTTCTCAATTTGAGGTATACAAACGTCATCTTGATCTCAAATCACTTTCTCCATTTGCAAATCTCTTGTTAGCAGTGGAAGTGGGAAATTATTGTCGAGGTGACCTCCGACCCTGCTGTTATGTAGACTGCGTGGTATTGTTGTCGCTGTTCCTCTTCCTGTTTTGATAGCCATGTCTGAAGTCGAAAGACATCTCATCAAATGAATACATTTTTAAAAGCCGGCCCATGAATTAGTTTGCTGACTGATTAGCGCAAAGTGTTTTTTTTTTTACAGCACTTCGATCTTGTTCTGGTTTGTGGAATATCCACTTCCTGTGCCTCCAGTCTTTGTATTCCAAGTCCTGTTTTACTTTGGTCTTCAGCTTGTACCCGTAAGGTGGTCTTTCTATTAGCCCGAGACCTTCTGTAATGCTTCCTCAGGTTAACTGACAATTGTTACAGTATATTCTTAATGCCATAATTAGCTTAATAAAAAGAATTCTATAATGTCCAATACATATTAAGGTTTGAGTTGAACCAATTAGTTGGCGTGACCGCTAGCTTAAAGTCGTTAAATAAGCAACTATACATTCAGCAGCCTGCAATCATTTAGATCGATTATCAGTGTTTGGGAGCCTTTTACTGAGCGAGTTACTTGTTCTGTAGCCACAAAGGGACATATGTCTTCTTGTGCCGGTCCCAAGCCCAGATAAATACAGAGGGTTGTGTCAGGAAGGGCATCCGACGTAAAAGCTTGGACAAAAACAAACCTCTAAAGATGGAGGACACTGATTTGCAAGCCCAAAGGAAAAGAAGACATTCGGATACAGCGGTAGGGCTACATATGAATCCATCCAGACTGAAAAAGGTGTGGTGTGATTTACTACCACTAGAGGGCACTATTAGCCAGGAAATAACTGACCAACCTTTCTTAATTATGTCCATTTTTTTCTTAAAAAATCCGTCTTGAAAATGGCTTTAACAGTAAATCCCCAACCAAATCTTCTTCTTCAGCCATTGTGGGTTGACAAAACAATATATTTGCATATGCATCTCGCTACCGATAGTGTGCTAGCTTTGGCCAGTATGCTCTTGTCACTAGCAGCTTGTGATCAGAGCAGTTTTTGCAAAGTATGATTGGTTAGTGACTAGCCAAACTCTGACGTCGACCAGAGCCTTCAAGAAGGCCTTGGTACCCCTTTTGGGTTCCCAACCGCCACTGTTTGGGTATAAGAAATTGCTATTAGCGCTAACGCTAGCTGTTGAGCAATCAGGAAGCTGTAAATGAGGGCAGATGATGGACATCTTTCCTCCCGGTGCTTTTTCAGAAGGCGTCATCAGGCTCTGCCATGGCTACAAAGAGTGGCTCCGCGGGAAGTACTTCCATCACCACAGCTGGACAGGGGCTTCCTCAGGTTAAACCACAGGTAGACTGATAGCGAGGGATGATGAGGCAAAGGGAGAAAGGCTTGGCTTTCGGCGTGACAGGAACTTCCCGCTTCCTTTTTTTTTTGTGCTATTGCTCACGTTTCCGGATGCAGTTGACTGGCTTCTTCTTTTCACGTGTGTTGCCTTGGGGGAGCTCCACGTGGTGGTGGTCCTTCACATGTTTCACCATCTTTGCTATAGCACATCAGTCGCTGCTCTGTCTTGGGCTTTCGGGGTGCTTTTGAGCTGCCTATACAAATAACCTCACGGCGTACTTGAAATACTTACTTTCTCCTTGGTTTGTAGACTAACACCAAGCCCACTGTTGTTGACATGTCTTCCGCTGGCTCAACTGTTGTCAACATGACATTGTCTGGGGCGAGCGGGAGTCCCAAAATGATGTCAAAGGTAACTGTTTGGGTGATGGATGCTTGCTTTTTGTACGCACCCGAAACGTTTCTTTTTGTTTGTTTCAATGTGGAATCTTTTGACTGAATTTATTGATGTGTGTGTTTAAGTCATTGCGATGGTTTGATTTGCAGACATCACCTGTCTCCACTCTTCAGTCTTCTACTGCCGCTACTGGAACAGCAGCAGCGGCAGCAGCAACTAATGTTGCCGTGTCGTCATCTAAAGACTCCCCAAAAGACTCGGCCAAGGTATATTTGTCCGTTTCTTAGGCAAGAAATATGAAGTTAATGTTTTTGTGGGCTGCATAAAATTGTGGTGGGTCGTATCGAAACATGGAATCAACAAATTAATTAATTCATTCATTCATTTAAATAGATAAATAAACAAACTCACAAGCACATCTAAACATGGATGGATGGATGAATAAAAAATAAATACAAATAAATTGATAACAATGAAAAAAATGATTAAAAAAATAAATACAAAAAAGTGATAATTATAAATACAAATCAATTGATAACAAGTAAATACACAGAAATTGATAAGAAAATAAATACAAATAAATTGATTAAAAAATACAAGTAAATTCATAAAAAATAAAAAATAGATTGAAAATAAATAAATTGGAAAAATAGATACAAAATAAATAGCTTGAAAAAATAGATAAAAAATAATTAGATTTAAAAAATAGAATCTTTTTATAGATTTAAAAACATACATAAAAAAATAAAGAGATTAAAATAATAAATTGAAAAAATAGATACAAAATAAATATATTGAAAAAATAGATACAAAATAATTAGATTTAAAAATATGTGAAAAAAATTATAGATGTAAAAAAATACATACAAAAAGAGATTAAAAACAGATACAAAATTAAATATGAAAATTATAAATAAATAAATAAATAAAAAAAATTGGTGTGTTTAAAGAAGTAGTCCAGAAAAAAATGTGTTTTGGAGTATTTATATTATAATACTCGTTTTCCATTAAAAAAAAACGTTTTGTCCGTTTTGGTGCGATTCAGCTAGGCCGGAATGTCGGTACCCTAGCGCCATCTATGGATGAGCTGCCACTGTTAAATTGTCTATAGGTGTGAATGGCCATTTTGTCCGTAGGTGCCCTGCGGTTGATGGGATGGGCTTTTTGAAATGAAATGTATTATTCTTATTATAATCCATGTTTTTTTTTTCGGTCTCCCATGTCATGTTGTGAAGTTCCACGCGTTGATGTCCATTCTGTGTTGCAGGTTCAAGCGCAAGTACGTCCCACACCTACAACAATCGGGCCCAAAGAGGTAAACAAGCATTTAATCTGCTCCGGAAAGCATGTTGCTGTGTATCTTTGCTTCCCCACCTTCTCCCCGTGTGCTCATTTGCGCCGCATGTGCAGACACCTGAAATCGATCCCTTTGACGCCTTGGCATGTATCCTTCCGCCAGTTGATCCAGTCATTCTGAAACAACCTACGTTCACCGGGCCGGAGGTCAAAGAGGTAAGCCGCGTTTCCTAAACGCACAGCATGGCCGTGGGCTTGAACTAACGGTGCGTTCGCATGTGTCGCCGCAGCACGATTCCACAGCCGAGAAGGCTGATAAGTGTGGAGAAAGAGACGACACGTTGCCTCCAGATTACAGATTTGAAAATATGGTGAGTTCTCTGTCACGAAACATGCTCCGAGGCCAAATCCGTCTGTCCGCATGACTCGTCTCTTTCATTCCGTTTTGGATTGTGTTGCGAATAAACCACGTTTCCCTCACGAGAAAAAACTCTAAAGGACAACCGACATCACTTTTTTGTTTCCTAACTGACATCAGAAAAACGTTTTATAACATCTAAAATACCCAAAAACACGCAGGCTGATATTTTTAGTCAAATGCAAAACGCCAATAAAAAAAGTGTCCAAAATCTGCAAAAAAATGAGCTACTAATTGGGCATTTTCAGAAAGTCCCGCCCCCATTTCGTGATGTCACGCCAAGACGTCTTGCCTTGCTCGACAATCAAAACAATGGCTTCAGATTGGGAGAAGATGCTTTCTTGTTAATCATCCACTTATGAATATGATTCAAATAGTTCTGAAGAGGAAAGCATAAATGTTTGCAATCGATTAAAGAAGTCCTTTCGTATCAATTCGAGCCGTCAGGACTCCAATGTAGCATCCCAAAAATGCACAAGATGGCGCCAGACCTCCGTTGGAAATTGGTTTATTTTTCAGCTTGGAATTTTTGTCAACAAATATCAAAGATTGTCTCGGTGTAATATACGATTCACCATCGCGTTATTTATGTGTTTTCCTTCTAATTTCGCCATCAACACGGTTCAACACGGAGTTTTCAGACCAAACAAAGTACCGCAAAATGCATTGTGTGTCCTTTCTCGGTCAGGGGCGTTCCCTCCGTGACGTCACGTCAAGAATCGTCACCAACTCAAAAACAAGACTTCCGGAATATTCAGTGCGAGTCTTAAAACGTAAAATCTAGCTATATGCGGTGGAATCGTTGTCAAATACGCTCAGTAGAAGTCATTTGAAGCCATTTTACAAATTATGGACACAACTTGTCCGGAGACGTCGGTTGTCCTTTAAAACAGCATTTTGGTTGTTATTCTTTTTTTTCTCACTGGATATCATGATTATTTTTAGGCTCCGCCTCCTGGAGACACCATACCCAAGGATGTTCCTGTAAGTAGCTACCATTTTCTTAATTAATATTTTTTGTGCGGTTAACACATTCAGTGCCAGACAATGTGCAAATATGTGTGCACTCTAGTGCCAGGGTTTTTGTCATTTTCACTGAAATTGTAGGACCCACAAAATATTGCGTTTTAGGACTACATATAAACATTCAAGCAGTGTAGGAGACGTGGGACTCTCTTCTTTCATCAGGAAAAAAAAAGTTATATGGATCTGGAGTTATCTGAGCTTAAATTGGGAGCGGCTATACAAAAGGCAAATGCTGCCCCCTTCATGGGAGGGAAAAACATTGCCAGAGGTCTGACAGCAGCTTAATAATAAATAAAAAAATGAATTTGGGAATGGCAGTGGATGAGTTAATAGAGACATCGAAACACACTCGCATGAGGAATTTTGCATCGCAATGCCTATTTTGCAAATGCCGTTGCTCCTCTATAGGGTGGAGTGTTTTCTTCACCTTTGCATACCGACATACAGTAAAGTTCACCCTCAGTTCACACTCTGTCCTATTGGCCATCATGGACTCATTTTGAAATTTCGCACACGCCCACTTTGTCATTCTGAGTTGTCTCTCCATTTTTCGATCTCATAATAATAATAATACATTTCATTTATAAACGCCTTTCAAAACTCTCAAAGTCACTTTACAGTCACTGGATAACTTTTTCTGTGGGTGAAGAGCGGCAGCCACATGCGCCAGCGTTCACTCAACCCACTAATAGAAAGCTAATTAGCCAGCTAATAATAATAATAATAATAATAATAATAATAATAATAATAATAATAATACATGTCATTTATAATCACCTTTCAAAACTCTAAAGGTCACTTTAGAGTCACAGGATAAGGATATCTAATAGAATAGTAACTCAAATAGATAGAAAGCTAGCTAGCTAGTCAATCGATAGCCAACAGATATCTAGTCAGCTAGATAGTGACTAGATAGCTAGCTAGACAGCCAGCTAGCCAGGCAGAGCTAATCGCTAACAAATAGATAGCTAATAATAATAATAATAATACATGTCATTTATAAGCACCTTTCAAAACTCTCAAGGTCACTTCAGAGTCACAGGATAAGGATATCTAATAGATAGCTAGCTAGATAGCTAGCGAGTCAGCTACATAGCTAATAGATAGCAAATAGTAGCTCATGATCTGACTCCTCACTTATTTTCTTTCCCCTGTGTGATTTTTAAGCTTTGGTGTTTTGAATATCACATGCGTGTGTGTGTGTGTGTGTGAAGCAATTTTATTAGATTGGATTGGATGTAGGTCATCTCACAGTGTTTTAAGCTACATGTGTTACCTTCACGTACTTTTTCTGATACTACTTTGCCTCTTGATGGAATTTCATGGGTGTGTCTGTGTTTTTCCTTCCTCTTGTGATCCCTGTGTGTGGTTTATTTCGTTTGGATGTGTGGTCAGTACCGCCCTCTAGTGGACATTTAAAATAACATCAGGTTTATTCTTCGAAGCAGACTAACCTTTTAATGGCGGTGACACTGTCCATTTCTCCCTCCTAGAAACCACTCAGCACAGACGAGGCCCTGGAGTCTCTTTCAGCCGGTTTCATGACATCAACTGTTCCAACCGCACCCAAAACGCAGCAGGTAGGAGCCCACGTGTACTAGCATTGCACTCTGCCATGTTGAACACAAAGTACTTAGCTCAGAAAGATATAAACATATTACAGTGATACCTTTGCTTTACGAATTAAATTGGTTCCCAGAAAGTGTGTATAAGGCGAAAAGTTCATCTGCCAAACATTTATTTCCCATAAGAAACCATTAAAAAAGAGAATAATGTGTTTCCAGGTCCCCATAAAACATAATTTTCTCCTAAATAAGCCTTAAAACTACACAAAATATACCTTATTTTATGTATAATAAATGTGCAATTGTTTTGTTATAAAAGAAATAAACTGTACTGTATAATAAAGTTGTTTTATTTACCTTTGTCATGGTCGTTGATGTAGTTGTCCCTTGATGATTTCTCGGCGAAAATACCCTCACTCACACTGTCCCCTGATAGCTGCTTTTTGTGAATCCAAATCAACAAAATTTTTCAACCTCTTCTATTGCCTGAGACCGTTGCTTAGACACCACTCAATAACAAACCACGTCTGCACTCAAAGAAAGGGGTGGTGAAAACTAGTCCGCCAGCTACCGTGGCGCTGTTCGACCGTGTGGTTTTGGTGTTGATCCGCCGAAAACTAGTCCGCCATTCACCGTGGCGCTGTGTGGTTTGGTTCGTCCGCTGAAAACTAGTTTGTATTCCAATATTATGTTCTCGTGAATTTAATGTTGGGAAGGCGGAAAGTTCGTGAGTTATAGCGTTCGTAAACTGAGGTATCACTGTATATCCAAATGTACTGTATATTTTTTTCAGCGACATGCTTTTATTGTCAAAATATCCCAAAGGATCAACAATTATCGCCCACGTAAAAATAACTTTTAAAGGACAACCGACGTCTCCGGACAATTGTGTCCATAATTTGTAAAATGGCTTCAAATGACTTCTACTGAGCGTATTTTACAAAGATTCCATCGCATATAGCTATATTTTACATTTTAAGACTCGCGCTGAATATTCAGGAAGTCTTGTTTTTGAGTTGGTGACGAGTCCGTACGTGACGTCACTAAAGGAACGCCCGCTGACCGAAAAAAAGACACATTGTAGCAGTCCTTCCATCATGTCAATGTATTTTGCTGTATTGTTTGGTCGGAAAACGTTGTGTTGCACCCAAAAGCTGCCAGAAGGGAGTGTCCAAGCTCCATATAACGAATTTATCAGCCTGTGGAAACGGAAGTGGCCACAGGAGGTCACCATTGTGTGCCTCTTTCCTGGTGATCGTTTCTCCCCAATGTTGCCTCAATTCTTTAATCGATTGCAAACATGTATGCTTTCGTCTTCAGAACGATTTGAATCATATTCGTAACTGGATGTGTAACAAGAAAGCATCTTCTCAAATCTGAAGAAATTGTTTTGATTCTCAAGCAATGCAAGACGTCTTGGCGTGACGTCACGAACTGGGGGCGGGACTTTCTGAAAATGCCCAATTCGCAGCTCAATTTTTTGCAGATTTTGGACACTTTAAGTCATTTTTATTGGTGTTTTGCATTTGAATAAAAATATCATACTGCGTGTTTTGGGTATTTTAGATGCTATAAAACGTTTTCTGATGTCAGTTAAGAAACAAAAAAGGGACGTCAGTTGTCCTTTAACACCTTTGTTAAAAATCAAAATCACATGGTTTCCAGGGGGTGGTCTTATTTTATGTAAATAACTTATGTAAATAGTAAATAACTATTACTATTACACTACAGGTCCAATGCCGAGTTTAAGTTGCATTTGCATGATGACGAAATGCAAAGAAAGAGTTTAAATATGCAAAAAAAAAAAAAAAACGCCATATCTAGAGGAGTGTGTACATTAAAGATGGTTTGGGTGTGGAACGTAGGATATATTTTGTAACCCTCAGCAAAAAGACGTCGCCGCTGCCTCACCCGCTGCCCCTTGTTACGTCGCACCACCGCTTGTGAAGGTAGATAAAAGATCTTCCGATTCATTAGTTGCATCGTTTGTTTGGTGTCCAGCCACGCACCTTCATTTCCTTGGTGTTTTGCAGAAAGCTGACATCCCGGAACCTTCCGTAGCAGCGCAGCCTCCAGCTGATAAAAAAGCCAAGATGGAAGTTGATAGCTTCTCGTTGGAGGCTTTAATTCCCACTGCCCAGTTCAAGGTATGAAAAAATAATAAAAAATACAGTGATACCTCGCCTTACGAACATTAAATTCGCGAGAATATAATCTTGGCATACAAACTAGTTTTCGGCGGACGAACCAAACCACACAGCGCCACGGTGGCTGGCGGACTAGTTTTCATCACCACTTTCTTTGAGTGCAGACGTGGTTTGTTATCGAGTGGAGTAGTTTTGCTATTATGGGACCAAAAAAGACCCCACCACCGGATAGTGTTAAGCCGAAGAGGACACAAAAGAAAATTACAGTCGAGCAGAAGAAGGAAATCATCGAAAAACACACACGAGCTGTGCGTTTGTGTGACTTAGCGTCCCACTACCAGTATGCTAAATCGACCATTGCTACGTTTGGCTAAGGGTGTTTCTGTGTTGTCTCAGCAACTTGTCTCAGGCAATAGAAGAGGTTGAAAAACTTCTGTTGATTTGGATTCACGAAAAGCAGCTAGCAGGGGACAGTGTGAGTGAGGGTATTATCGCCAAGAAAGCACAGCAACTTCACTCGGATAGCATCAACGACCATGACAAAGGTCAATAAAACGACTTTATTTTACAGTACAGTTTAT
This sequence comes from Hippocampus bargibanti, assembly GCF_051943395.1. Taxonomy (NCBI): domain Eukaryota; kingdom Metazoa; phylum Chordata; class Actinopteri; order Syngnathiformes; family Syngnathidae; genus Hippocampus; species Hippocampus bargibanti. The sequence continues at coordinate 1,947,625 of NC_142745.1, read as the reverse complement.
TTCTTTAATTATATTACAATAACACATTTATTATACATAAAATAAGGTATATTGTGTCGTTTTTTAGGCTTATTTAGAAGAAAATTATGTTTTATGGGGACTTGGGAACGGATTAGTCTCATTTTTAATGGTTTCTTATGGGAAATAAATGTTTGGCAGATGAACTTTTCGCCTTAGACACATTTTCTTGGAACCAATTAAGTTCGTACTGTACTGTACTTACAAAAAAAAAAAACAATGGTGGTCACCGCTGTTCCACTCCGTTCCTATAGGTGGCAGTAATTGCATTACAAATGGCTTGCTGACTTCCAAACTACATGAGCTGAAGCTCTTGTTGTTTTGCTCATAGACCACCATTTCATGTTTGATTTGTTTTCAATTGAAATCGTATGACAGTAATCTGTTGTATGTGTGTTACGTTTTGGTTTCCGTTTTGTAGAAAACAGAATGTGTGGGTCCTTCCACTGCTGAAAAAGAAACCCGTGCGGAAAAAGCCTCCTCTGATTTTTCTCTGAAAGCTGATCTGGACACAAAGCCCAAGACGGATGAGGTTAGTGGCCATTCGGATACTTTTCACTCCATATCACTAATTAGCTAACTTTATAACGTTCCACTGGAACGTTTCAAAATGTAACATTGGATGATGTTTATTGAGCTGCGGCAGTTTTTGATTTCAAACTGGTACACCAGCAAACCAGAATGCTAACGTGATCTCTCACAATAGCGGCACACGAATGTGGCTTGGAGTCCCTATTTTTAAACGGCGTGCCTTATATTCCGTCACCTCAGGGCAGCTCGATGTCTCTGGATGCTCTCAGCGCTCTTGGAGACATGCTGGCAGCACCAGAAGCCAAACCGGAACCCAAACTTAGACCGGAGGACATTGTCTCGGTAGGTGAACGTCGCACCTGCTGTATGCAAAGCACACACGGCGCCGTCTCAGAATACTAAATTCCATCTTCATCTTGTAGGAGGATAAACACAAAGAGGAAGACGCCGTGCGTGTCGGGGAGAGGGAGGATTCAATCGCACCCGAGTACAGATTTAATGAAGAGGAACTCAAGAAGCTGCCTGCTCCCAAACCTCAGGTGGGAACACGGAAGGAACATTTAGACTGCAAGGCCCAGGGGACAGGCAGCATGGCCTTCACATAAAATATTACATACATAGCACATAAAATTAGTTAAAAAAAACAAACCAAAAATCTGTTCTTATTTTTAATATAAATATTTGTACTATATGTATTTTTTTATTTTATAAAGAATATATATATATATATATATATATATATAGGTAGGTTGTGTGTGTGTGTGTGTGTGTGTATATATATATATATATATATATATACAAATCAATATAAATACAATATATTCTTATTTTTAAATATAAATATTTTTAATATGCTTATTTTTCTTTTATTAAAAAATATATTCAAATAATATAATATATATGAAAAATACAATTAAAAATATTAATTATTTAAAATTAATTAATGTAACAAAAAAAGAGAGACCCATTAAAATGTCTATGTTATGTTGATTTATGGATGTTGGTGCTTATATCATAGGACATGCGGGGGGGGGGGGTGGTATTCAAATCAAGAAGACCGTTTTTGACTAATGTATGACTTAAATTTGCGTATAGTCTTAAGAGGGCTGCAGAGGTTGGGCGTCGGTCATCAGAATCAGAATCAGAATCATCTTTATTGCCATGTATGTAGAACACACAAGGAAATGAATGGCTACGTCCCCTGCCGGCAGTAAAAGTGTGTGTTTTAGCCTTGGTTTACAGTGTCTAAACAAACATCTTTGACAACAGTACTTATTTTTTTTTGTTCCACTGTGCATCACGCAGCCCACCTTGAACACTAATGAGGCGCTGGACCTTCTCTCTGACGACTTGTTGACCTCCTCAACTGTTGCTGCACAGGTTCATTGCACATCTTTGGACAGGCAACAGTCGACGCAATAGGCCAAGCCATGTCTAACACGCACAGTGTTTGTTTTTTACCTTTTGTAGAAAGCCGAAGTCTCTGCGTTTGTTCCAACTGTCTCCGCGTGTCCTGCTCCACCCAAAAATTCTCAGGTGAAAATACAGACTTTGATTTGCTGTAAATTGCTGCTCCAAATTGTTTCCCAAGTGACTGACGTTCTCAGGAGCTCTTTGAACTCGTCGACGGCCGGTTGCAACTTGCACAAAGTCCTTACAAATAAGCTGAATTGGGTTCTTCATAAAATCAGTGGTTCCCAAACTTTTTTTACGACGCGGTCCGCTTTAATGTCAGACAATATTTTCACGGACTGGCGGATAAATACAACAAAATAAAATGATATGACAGGAAACTGTTTTTTTTTCTTTCTTTTAAATATAATAATAAACATGAATCCATTGTGTATTTTAATACAACTTTATTAGCAGAGTCCTGGTAACATTGCGCCAACAACAACATATGTAACATCGTCTCTGCCCCTTAACGCTCTTTGGTCACCATGGTAATGTTTAAACGTGCCTTCAAAATAAGACACCACAAAAACAAGTACAAAGCGCATATACATATAATTTTTCATTTTTCAAAATAATAATAATCAGACTCAGATAATAAATAATACGGAAATTATGTAAATAATACATTTAATTTATTTATTTTAATTTATTTAATGTAAATTTCTCCACTATGAGACTAATAAAGGCATATCCAATCCAATCCAATTTATAAGGTCACTTCACAGTCACAGGATAAGTTTTTCTGTGGGCGAGCAGCGGCAACCACACGCGCCAGCGTTCACTCAACCCGGAATAAGTCAAAAAGATAGAAAGCTAGCTAGCTAATAGAATGCTAGATAGCAAACAGCTAGCTAACTAGATAGATAATGTTTCCAGCAGCTCCTGTATTTGGTTTTCTACTTCTTTCTTTCCTTTACTCTTCTTTTCATAACTTTGCTGCTGTGAAATGTCAATTTCTCCACTGCGAGGCGAATAAAGGTACATCCAATCCAAATAGTTAGCTATCTATATCGCTAATAGCTAGCAAGCCACCATTTTAGTTTACATAAACAAAACCCTTAACCTAAGGAGCGATTTTGTTTGCCGTGGTTACTTTAATTATTCGTTCTTGTAATAGTAATAGTAGTAATAATAATAATACATTTCATTTATCAGCGCCTTTCAAAACTCTCAAGGTCACTTTAATAAATAAAATGGAAATTATGTAAATTATTTGTTCTTTCTGCGCGGCCCGGTACCGGTCCGTGGCCCGGGGGTTGGGGACCTCTTCATAAAAGGATCTGAGTTTCACTTCCTGTTCTGTCCACAGGGTGGCGCCATGCCTCTGGATGCACTTAGCGCTCTAAGTGACACTCTCCCTGTGGATGCACCAAAACCAAAACCACCCAAGCTCAGACCCGAAGATATCGTCTCTGTAAGATCCCAACAGATCGCATCTTTTCCGGCGGTGGGACGCGGCCGACGCTTGGATGATTTGTTTCCTTTACGATAGGAGAAAAAACATAAGGAGGACGAGGCCGTACTGGTCGGAGAGAGGGAAGATTCAATTGCACCAGAGTACAGGTTCAATGAGGAGGAGCTTAAAAAGTTACCTGCTCCCAAACCTCAGGTGAGATCAAGTTTTCAGGGTTGAAAATTCAGGTTACTATCTAACGATCTCATCTAATCTATTTTAATCGCATCAAAGTTGAATCAAACCGAATTGTGTCGAATCGAGTCAAATTGAGTCGAATCGAGTCGAATCGAGTCAAATCGCTCAAATTGAATGAGATTGTAACAAATTGAATCACAGATCTAATCTATTTTTATCGAATCATTTTGGATCAAAATCGAATCAAACCGAATTGTGTCGAATAGAGTCAAATTGAGTCGAATCGAGTCAAATCGCTCAAATTGAATGAGATTGAAACAAATTGAATCAGATCTAATCTAATCAGATCGAATCTAATCTATTTTTATCAAATCATTTTGGATCAAAATTGAATCAAACCAAATTGTGTCGAATTGAGTCGAATCGAGTCAAATCGCTCAAATTGAATCAGATTGAAACAAATTGAATCAGATCTAATCTAATCAGATCGAATCAAATCTATTTTAATCGAATCATTTCGGATCAAAATCGAATCAAACCGAATTGTGTCGAATCGAGTCAAACTGAGTCAAATCGCTCAAATTGAACATTGCCAGAGGTCTGATTCGCACCCCCCCGAAAGAAAAACCAAAACCCGTTTTCTTTTAAGCTACCGTATGATGTTATGCGGGAAGATGTTTCATGTTATTTTTCCTTTCCTCTTTTCGCAGCCCACCTTGAATACTAATGAGGCCTTAGACCTTTTGTCCGGAGACTTCACAAGCTCCTCAGCCGCACCAGCACAGGTTAACAATTTTATTTGTATTTTATTTAATTATCAAGCTATCTAGCTATTTAGATAGCTATGTAGCTCGCTATCTAGTTAGCTATCTAGTTAGCTAGCGAGCTCATGATCTGATTGTGATTGTTGTTTTTTGTTTCTAGCTAGCTAGCTCATGATCCGATTGTGATGGTTGTTTTTTTTTGTAGCGAGCTAGCTCATGATCCGATTGTGATGGTTGTTTTTTTTTGTAGCTAGCTCGCTCATGGTCCGATTTTGATGGTTGTTTTTTTCTAGCTAGCTAGCTCATGATGCGATTTTGATGGTTGTTTTTGTCTAGCTAGCTAGCTCATGATCCGATTGTGATGGTTGTTTTTTTTGTAGCTAGCTAGCTCATGGTCCGATTGTGATGGTTGTTTTTTTTTTTTTGTAGCTAGCTAGCTCATGGTCCGATTTTGATGGTTGTTTTTTGGTAGCTAGCTAGCTAGCTCATGATGCGATTTTGATGGTTGTTTTTGTCTAGCTAGCTAGATCATGATCCGATTGTGATGGTTGTTTTTTTTCTAGCTAGCTAGATCATGATCCGATTTTGATTGTTGTTTTTTTCTAGCTAGCTAGCTCATGGTCCGATTTTGATGGTTGTTTTTTTTTCTAGCTAGCTAGATCATGATCCGATTTTGATTGTTGTTTTTTTCTAGCTAGGTAGCTCATGATCCGATTTTGATGGTTGTTTTTTTTGTAGCGAGCGAGCGCATGATCCGATTGTGATGGTTGTTTTTGTCTAGCTAGCTAAATCATTATCCGATTGTGTTGGTTTTTTTTTTCTATCTAGCTAGATCATGATCCGATTGTGATGGTTGGTTTTGTTTCTAGCTAGCTAGCTTACGATCCGATTGTGATGGTTGGTTTTTTTCTAGCTAGCTAGATCATGATCCGATTTTGATGGTTGTTTTTTTAGTTAGCTAGCTAGATCATGATCCGATTTTGATGGTTGTGTTTTTTCATCAAAAATTGTCACAAAAATGTCACAGTAAAAGGCGATGAATAAAATCAGAGTTTGGAATTCTAACTTTGTTGACATATCGACCCTCACGAACGATGTTTACATGTTCACTCCTTGCCGTTTGTGTTTCCCAGACCAACAAAATGCTGTCCGCTCAAGATCTTCTGACTCCAACGAAATCGTCCGCTGTTCACGCACCTCTTCCTCCTTCCACCAAAAAGGCACCCCAGGTCAAACTTTCAAATGTTTTTTTTTCAGTTTCTGTCGCCTCTCGAGGCCTTCTGTCCTCACTTGAGTCGCCCTAAACTCTTGTCTTTTACGTCCGCAGGTATCGGACTGCCCTCCGGTTTTGGCGCCACCAGCAAAGCCCAAAACTGATGAGGTAAAATATTGAACATCAAACATCAACTGACTTCCATCAACGATCACGAGAAAGATCCCAAAGTTGCGGTTTGGTCCCTTCAGGGTGACTCCATGTCACTGGATGCTCTCAGCGCTCTCGGAGATACGTTGGCAGCGCCGGAACCAACGCCGGAACCCCCCAAACTTCGACCTGAGGACATTGTTTCAGTAAGAAATGCCAGCCTATCTATGCTTACTACAGAAATTACCGCATTTTCTGCACAATAAGGCACACCTAAAAGAAAATATTTTTTCAAAAGCTGACCATGCGCCTCATAATCCAGTGCGCCTTATGTTTGGAAAACATTTTTAATAATAATAATCAAAAACAATAAATATAATAATATAATCATAATAAAAATAATAATCATAATAATAATAAAAAATAATAATCATAAAAATCATAAAAATAAATAATTAAAAAAACAAATAATAATACATTTAATTTATCAGCACCTTTCAAAACTCTCAAGGTCACTTTACAGTCACAGGATCAGTTTTTCTGTGGGTGAGCAGCGGCAGCCCCATGCACCAGCGTTCACTCAACCGGGAATATCTCAAATAGATCAAATTAGCTAGCTAACTAATAGATAGCCAGCTAGCTAGCTAGACAGCTAATCGATAGCAAATAGATAGCTAGCTAGGTAGGCAGCCACGGTGACCCCGTTCAACCGGGAATAACTCAAATAGATCAAGTTAGCTGGCTAGCTAATAGATAACTAATAGCTAGCTAGAGAGCTAGACAGCTAATAGATAACAATTAGATAGATAGCTAGGTAGCCAGCAACGGTGACCTCGTTCAACCGGTAATAACTCAAATAGATCAAGTTAGCTAGCCAGCTAGCTAATAGATAACTAATAGCTAGCCAGCTAGCTAGTTAGACAGCTAATTCAATTTACGACCGGCGCAACATACGACCACCTGTACTTACGACCACGCCAGACTCAATTTTTTTTTTTTTTTCGATGCCTGGCACCGTGTGGTGTATTAACCACAAAAGTTAATTGTAGGAATTGTCCGAATCAGATCGTTTGCAAGTCATTTAGCACGGAGTCTCTCTTCAAAATTTTGAATTGATTTCGACTTACGACCATTTTGACTTACAACCGTTTGGTCGGAACGGAATCCGGTCGTAAGTCGGATGTTACCTGTACTTAATAATACTAATACTAACAATAACAATAACAATAACAATCACAATAACTAACAATAATAATAATAATAATAATAATAATAATAATAATAATAATAATAATACATTTTATGCGCCTTTCAAAGCTGTCAAGGACACTTTACAGTCATTCAAGGTGCCCCTTATAATGTGGTGCATTTTCTGCATGGAAAAGGTTTTTAAATATGTCATTCGTTGAACGCGCACCTTATATTCCAGAAAATACGGTAATTCCTTTATGATGTCATTTTTGGGATCGCCGACTCCCATAAACTGCAGTGGTTTTTTTTTGTCACTGTACAAATCAAGGCCATTTTTTCATTAAAAGGAGAATAAACACAAGGAAGAAGACGCGATTCTTGTCGGCGAGAGGGAAGACTCAATTGCACCCGAGTACAGATTTAATGAGGAGGACCTCAAAAAACTACCCGCTCCCAAAGCTCAAGTAACACCCGATGACGATCACTTTTCAATGTTTGATGGCGGTGATTGTTTTGGTGACGACCATCACCGCCGCGATCCATTTGAAAGTTTTCTTTCTGTCTATTTCTCGCATCGTTTCCACCCGAAGCCCAAGATGAACACCAGTGAGGCCCTGGACCTTCTGTCTGGAGACTTTGCCACCTCCTCTAGCGCTCCTGCTGTCCATGCTCCTGTGGTTTCCTCCTCCGCTGCTCCTGCGCAAGTACGCCATGTTGTGTTTTTTTTGACAGTGATGTTGGATGGTGGTCTGTCACATTAGTTAAAGGACAACCAAGTGGCCGCAAGTTGTGGCCATAATTTGTAAAATCACTTCAAATGACTTCTACTGAGCGTATTTTACAAAAATTCCATCGCATGTAGCTAGATTTTATATTCCGGAAGTCTTGTTTTCGAGTTGGTGACGAGTCCTCACCCTACGTCACTGAAGGAATGCCCCTGACCGAGAAAGCGACACACAATACATTTTGGGTACTTTGTTTGGTCTGAAAACTTTGTGTTGATCCGTGTTGATGGCGAAATTAGAAGGAAAACACGTAAATAACGCGATGCTGAATCGTTACTATTTGATACTAGTTGAGACGAATTCCCAGCAGACAAATCAGCCCATTTCCAACGGAGCTTGGGCGCCATCTTGTGCATTTTCTGGGACGCTACATTGCTGTCATTGACGGCTCGAGTTGATATGGGAGGACTCCTTTAATCGATTGCAAACATGTATGCTTTCCTCTTCAGAACTATTTGAATCATATTCATAACTGGATGAGTAACAAGAAAGGATCTTCTCAGAATCTGAAGCCATTGTTTTGATTCTTGAGCAAGGCGAAGACATCTTGGTGTCTTGGTGTGACGTCACGAACAAGGGGGCGGGACCTTCTGAAACTCGCCATTTCCGGGGTCATTTTGAAGTCGTTTTGGGACACTTGAAGTCATTTTTATTGGTGTTTTGCATTTGACTAAAAATATCATCCTGCGTGTTTTGGGTATTTTAGATGCTATAAAACGTTTTTTTTCTGATGTCAGTTAGGAAACAAAAAAATGGTGTCAGTTGTCCTTTAAGCTCTGCTGGATTTCAATGAATACATAAATGCGTGTATAAAACAAATCCAAATGAAGGACTGTTATTATTATTATAAATCCTTACTTGAAGCATCTCTCCTAAAGTCGTCCGCAGACTTGGCTCTGGATGCCTTAGCGGGAGAATTTGTTTCATCCTCTGCTGCCCCCACGATGAAATCTGCTGCTTGTCCCCCCCCAGAAACTGCCCCCGAGGTAATAAAAACACACAAAACGACTTCAGATTCTTCTTTATAATATAACAATTTGTTTTCAAGATGCAGTTTTCTCCAGGAGCAGACGACGCCCTGGATGCTCTTTCAGAAACGCTCATCACGGAAATTACACCCGCCCCTCAGCCAGCCCCCATTTCTGCCAAAGACCTTGTCAAGGTGGGCATCCATAAAAGCATCCATGAAGCCGGAACATTCCGGCTTCATGTTGTATTCTGTGTATTTTAGATGGTTTTTTTTTTTCATCGAGAAGGTTATCGTTTTTATTTTAGTCGTTAAATAGCGGTTTCTCTGTCTGTATCAATGTAACGTTTTTGTAAGAATAACCACCCGTCATAAAACTAACAAACAAATGAACAAAAACAAACAAATACATAAATAAAGGCATGCTATATAAAAAAATGAAAAACAAAGACCTCCGCGTGTGTTTGGTGTGCAGGAGAAAAAAGCAGTTGAGGAGAGGCTGATTAAAATGGGAGAGAGAGACGACTCCCTTCCACCTGAGTACAGACCCACCGAGGAGGATCTGAAGGTGACGGACGCCATCAAATGACGCTGCCTTGATTGAAACGTTGAAACGCTATCTAGCTAGTTAAATAGCTACATCGTGATCTAGCTCGTTTTTGGCTAGATCACTTTCTAGCTAGCGAGCCTGCTAGGTAGTTAGATAGCTAGTAAAATGTAGCCAACTAGTGAGCTTGCTAGGTAGTTAGATAGCTAGTAAAATGTAGCCAGCTAGCTAGCTAGTTAGGGAGCTAGATAGCTAGTAAAATGTAGCCAACTAGTGAGCTTGCTAGGTAGTTAGATAGCTAGTAAAATGTAGCCAACTAGTGAGCTTGCTAGGTAGTTAGATAGCTAGTAAAATGTAGCCAGCTAGCTAGCTAGTTAGGGAGCTAGATAGCTAGTAAAATGTAGCCAACTAGTGAGCTTGCTAGGTAGTTAGATAGCTAGTAAAATGTAGCCAGCTAGCTAGCTAGTTAGGGAGCTAGATAGCTAGTAAAATGTAGCCAACTAGTGAGCTTGCTAGGTAGTTAGATAGCTAGTAAAATGTAGCCAGCTAGCTAGCTAGTTAGGTAGTTAGATAGCTAGTAAAATGTCACCAACTAGTGAGCTTGCTAGGTAGTTAGATAGCTAGTAAAATGTAGCCAGCTAGCTAGCTAGTTAGGGAGCTAGATAGCTAGTAAAATGTAGCCAGCTAGTGAGCTTGCTAGGTAGTTAGATAGCTAGTAAAATGTCGCCAACTAGTGAGCTTGCTAGGTAGTTAGATAGCTAGTAAAATGTAGCCAACTAGTGAGCTTGCTAGGTAGTTAGATAGCTAGTAAAATGTAGCCAGCTAGCTAGCTAGTTAGGGAGCTAGATAGCTAGTAAAATGTAGCCAACTAGTGAGCTTGCTAGGTAGTTAGATAGCTAGTAAAATGTCGCCAACTAGTGAGCTTGCTAGGTAGTTAGATAGCTAGTAAAATGTAGCCAACTAGTGAGCTTGCTAGGTAGTTAGATAGCTAGTAAAATGTAGCCAGCTAGCTAGTTAGGGAGCTAGATAGCTAGTAAAATGTAGCCAACTAGTGAGCTTGCTAGGTAGTTAGATAGCTAGTAAAATGTCGCCAACTAGTGAGCTTGCTAGGTAGTTAGATAGCTAGTAAAATGTAGCCAGCTAGCTAGCTAGTTAGGTAGTTAGATAGCTAGTAAAATGTCACCAACTAGTGAGCTTGCTAGGTAGTTAGATAGCTAGTAAAATGTAGCCAGCTAGCTAGCTAGTTAGGGAGCTAGATAGCTAGTAAAATGTAGCCAACTAGTGAGCTTGCTAGGTAGTTAGATAGCTAGTAAAATGTAGCCAACTAGTGAGCTTGCTAGGTAGTTAGATAGCTAGTAAAATGTCGCCAACTAGTGAGCTTGCTAGGTAGTTAGATAGCTAGTAAAATGTAGCCAACTAGTGAGCTTGCTAGGTAGTTAGATAGCTAGTAAAATGTAGCCAGCTAGCTAGCTAGTTAGGGAGCTAGATAGCTAGTAAAATGTAGCCAACTAGTGAGCTTGCTAGGTAGTTAGATAGCTAGTAAAATGTAGCTAGCTAGTTAGGGAGCTAGATAAATAGACAGACAGATCTTGCGGAAAGACTCGACAATTCTCTCTAATGCAACGTGAATGCAATCAAATGTTTTTTTTTTTTCTTTTTAAAGAAAATGGCTGAGGCTAAGGCAAAGGTTGACGTCACACCAAAGAAGGTGATTCTTGCGCACGGTAAAACCATCACGCATGTCGCGTCCATATTGAAATTCACGTTGTATTCCTCGCTCCCCTATCAAAGTCGATGGATGACAAGACGGCGTTGGACTTGCTGTCCAGCGACTTCAACACATCGGTTTCATCGTCAGCCGCCGCCACCGCAGAGTTGACGCATTCCGCGCTCGAATCAGAGGCCCTGAAGGTAACACCAAATTTGATTGCTTGGAAAATGGCAATATGTATTGTATTGTATTGTATTTCAAATATGTCTTTGTTTTCCTTGGCAGCCCATGCCCCCTCCAGTTCTGGAGGAATTGGCCGACACCCTCCTTCCAGATGACCCAGCATTCAAAGCGAAGTCGGGCTCGACCAAGGTAAATAAAACACAAATGAGTTAAGCGGTATGTGAGGTTCAAAACACATCATTTATAAATGAAATGTATTATTATTATTATTATTTAATAATGTCAGAGATGTTCGATCGGACACTGTGGACAAAGGCTCGGACACAGAAAGATTGTCTTTTACTAGTCAATCAGATATTTCTAGTCAATTGCAAAACACCAATAAAAATGACTTAATGTGTCCAAAAACTGCCACAAAATGAGCTTGGAAGTGGACAGATTCAGAAAGTCCCGCCCTCTTGTTCGTGACATCACGTCAGGATGTCTTCGCCTTGCTCTAGAATAAAAAAAATGGCTTCAAATTCGGAGAAGTTGCTTTCTTGTTACTCATCCAGTTATGAATATGATTCAAATAGTTCTGAAGAGGAAAGCATACATGTTTGCAATCGATTAAAGAAGTCCTTCCGTATCATTTTGAGGCATCTCGACAGAAATGTAGTGTCCCAGGAAAATGCACAAGATGGCGCCCAAGCTCTGTTGGAAAAGGGCTGATTTGTCTGCTGGGAATTTGTGTCAACTAGTATCAAATAGTAGTCTTGGTGGAACACACAACGATTCACAATTGCTTTATTTATGTTTTTTCCTTCTAATTTCATCATCAACACGAAGTTTTCAGACCAAACAAAGTACCGCAAAATGCATTGATGTGAATGAAAGGACTACTACAATGTGTCCTTTCTCAGTCAGGGACGTTCCTTTAGTGACGTAACGTGAGGACTCGTCACCAACTCAAAAACAAGACTTCCTGAATATTCAGTGCGAGTCTTAAAATGTAAAATATAGCTATATGCGGTGGAATCTGTCAAATACGCTCAGTAGAAGTCATTTGAAGTGATTTTACAAATTATGGACACAACTTGTCCGGAGGCGTCGGTTGTCCTTTAACATGACTTAGATGTCAACTTTGTGACCTACAGAGCAAGAGCAAGTCAAAGTCAAAATCGAAAGTAAGCAACTGCTGCATGATGATGTGCGCTGCAATGCCCCGAATTCCTCTTTGCGCAACAAAAGAGTCTTTGTCAGCCTGTTTTTGCACTTGACGCTGCACACAAGCTGCATGTACGCTTCACCTAATCCAAATGCACCAAAGCCTGGTTGATGAAAGGTTCTTCAGAGTATCTTCAACGAACTCTCCTTTTCCAGAAACATCATGCATCTGAGCCTCCTGCCGACAAACAGCTTCCCGGCCAACAAAGCTCAGATGTGGTGGCGACATCTGCACAGCGGGGAAGGAAGAGCTAGACAACGAACTGTCAGCTTGGTTGGTGTTGACCTGCGTTTGTAAAAAAAAAAAAAAAAAAAAATCCAGCGAGCAAGAATAAAATAGCAAAATTAATACGTACGTGTTTGTGTTTCCGGTCAACTGATGCAGTTTGGACCTCCGGAGGCCTTTGAGGAAGCTACGGTGGTGCACCCTCATCTACTGCATTGACATTGTACTTTATTAAATCATCCAGGATGTACACTAGAGTTGAACGACAACACACGCACACACACACACACACACACACACACACACACACACACACACACACACACACACACACACACACACACACATTCCTGTTTCAATGGTTTTGTGAGGTCCGGATAACTCCAGATAAGGAGTGAGGACCACGATGCTGATAAGTTTAGAGAAGAACTAGTGTTCCATTTGAAGACTAAATGTCACCCATTTCCCACTTCTACTTCTTTGAAAACAAAGAACTAAAAAGTGGACTTAAAACTGAAATAACAGCAGGAGTGAGGTTTCTGAATGGCTACATTCAAAGTCCTCACCCCTGTAGTGAATTTGGTTAAAATATCGTTTTACTTTTTGTGGTATGAACTTTTCCTCTCATTAACCACACACATAAACTCACACATAGTGAGTAAAACGTGTGCGTATCCAAGTGAAATGAAAATACACACCAAAAAATCATTTTGGGTGAATTTGTGAGGACCTCTGTGAAACTTTAACAGATGCATCTATAGACCCTCTAGAAGCCTTTCGAATGAAAAACTTGTGAGGACCAGCCAAAAGGTCCTCACTTGTCAAAAATGTCCTCACTACGTATGGTATAAAATGTTAGTGGTCCTCACAAGACTAGTCATACAAACGCACACACACACATACACACCGTTATGTACAAGCATGACCTTTCTGCTTTGTTTCCACTTGTAATTAAGGATGAGGAGCTTTTGGTTTCTGCCCGTACTGTAGCAAGACATGCTGGAGGAAAAAAAAAAGTTGTGTTTGCTGGTAAATGTGGATGATAATGTTGTTGTCCATGTCTTGGTTTGGCCCTCCCGTGCCACACTGGTAACAAGACGGCCGTGTGACCTTTTGCTGACCTTTTGCTGACACGAGCAGGGGAGAGCGAGTGTATAGTATTGAAATGTTGTGCAATGCTTGATGCTAATACCAATGTTGTTTTGGATCACCGCGTGCTTTTAAGTGTCATGAAGACGCTTTGTTTGCCTATAGCTTGGGGTCAAACATGGGGTCAAACATGCAAAGGAGGCTTCATTCCCTCCCTGCGAATGCCATTTTGAAAAATAGGGTCTCTGCTATATATTTTGTAAAAAGTACTGGCGTCCACAATTGCACTTTGTAAACCAAGGTGGTGTTGAAAACAAACTGTAAAAAAAAAAAATGTACTCGACACAAGAAAACACTGTGTGACTTACAAAGGGCTTTGATACGTTAAAGTAGATGGAAAAACATTAATTTTTTTCCCTCTATTTTTTTTTTTTTTTTTGATTGGGTGTCCCACGTGTGAGAAACTATTTTTAATAGCCATCCATTTTCTCAATGAAATATTCATTACATCTAATAATCATGACAGTATATGTGTATTTTATACACCATTTGTGCCTCAAAAGAATTAAAAAGCAAAGTACACACACACACACATATATATATATATATATATGCATATATATGTATATATATGTGTGTATATATATATATATATATATGTGTGTGTGTGTGTGTGTGTGTGTGTGTATATATATATGTGTATATGTGTGTGTGTGTGTATATGTATGTATATGTGTATATATATATATATATATGTATATATATACATACTGTGTATATATACTGTATATATACAGTATATATACAATATATATATACATAGTATATATACAGTATATATACTGTATATATACATACATATATACAGTATATATATACTGTATATGTTCATGCATGCGTTCATGCGCGCATGCTAGCCCTTCACAGGAACAAAAACTCCTGACTTGGTGGTTTTTCATGCTGCAAAAAAAGGTAGAGCAGCCCACTTCCTGTTCACTTTTTTTTTTTTTTTTTTTTGGGGGGGGGGGCTTCAACACATCTATTTTGCTAAAAAAAAAAAAAGTTTTATATCCTGATCAAATATTTTTGCCAAGATCCTGAATGACTGATAGTGCAAATGAGTGGGTTTGTTTGACAAGACAATGGACATAAATAAAGATAAATAATTCATTGAAATTGAAGAGAGTTCTTTTATTTTTGTTCATCATACTCATTTGGGAATTGTCAAATAAAAATGGACAAGCAAGCAAATGAGTGCTTCTGTTGAGATAAAAATCTGAATAAGAAAAACATGCATGAAAACAAATAGCTAATGGGGTTGATTTGACATCCTATTATCACAAACTTAAGAATTGTAAAATACTCTAAACTTACATTTAAAACACATTCGTCATCACCTCAAATCGAGAAAATATATATATATAAAAGTAAAAATTCCATACCACTGAAGAGATATTTGTAAACATTCACCCTTATGACAAAATATTCTTTGGCACTACATGTGGTCACTATGTTTGGTTGTCAAAAGGGAGCTGTTGAGTACTTCTGTGACATATTTTGGAAATAAATCAAATCAGCACGATAGAACGTTGACAGACGTGTATCAGAATCAAAAAAAAAAACTTTATTCGTCCCACAATGGGGAAAATTTACAATGATCAATTGTGCTGCTGCTGTTTTCCAGGAGCCGTTTTCTTCAATGGCCTGAAAAAATGTCAGAAAATATTTTTGGGATATGACGAGGTTGTTTTTTAAGTACTTTCCTGTACTAATAACCGATTTTCAATGTTATTTGTCATGGCAACTTTTGAGTCATTCAAATTTCAAAATATAATAATAATAAATTACATTTTAAGGACCTTTCAAAGCTCTCAATAACACTTTACAGTCACAGACAAGCATAGGTACTATAATAAATAAAATATAATCACAAATACAATGCAATAAATAACATACAATTATAAATAGAAACAAGAGAGAGAGCTACGCAGAAAATGCACTTTTAAATATATTTTAGAAGCTATTCGATGCGTATTTCGCATCACAATGAGCTATTCAATTTGATCATGACATTTAGAATTTGGTGTATTAAAATACACCAAAGTATGAAGTGCTTTTATTTCACAGCGTATGAATTCACATTCCTATTTAGTCCAAATATGAACAGTATGTAATTTTTGGAGGCCTGAAAGCAATAACATCAGTCGGACTTAGTTGCGGGTCACAGTTGAAATGATTAGAATGATGACTTGATTATGACATAAAAAAAACATACATACCTCTTTTTATAATGATGTGGACACCTGCGTGTTCTCATGCCTACAAAAAAGAAAAAAAAAAAATATTAAACTGGAAGAATATATTGAACATATTTCCAAATGCGTCAAGGAATAAAGCCCAAATTAAAATGGGATGTGATGGCCTCCCTGAGGACCGCCACTTACGATTGCAGGAGATAACGACAATGAAGATGATGAGAAGCAGAAGGCCACAACTTCCCGCCAGTGGAATCAGGATGATGGGATTACACAACACGAACCCATCTGATTAAAATAAAACAAAATAAAATAAAATAAAATATTAAGGATGATTCGATGATAACGTCACTGTATTGATTCGCACAAGATTCCAAGCTGGGAGTCATAAGAGCGAATCGACTCGCGTACCTTGCATCGTTGCCTTCTCACGTGAACACGGTAAGGCGCTTACGGGTGGACCGTGTGTGACTGTGGGGGACGCAGGTTCATCTGCAAAAGTAGGGAGGGAGAGAAAGAGAGAGAGAAAGAAAGAAAGAGAGAGAGAGAGAGAAAAAGAGAGAACAAAAGAGAGAGAGAGCAAGACAGTAAGAGAAAGAGAGAGAAAGAGATAGACAGAGAGAGAGAAACAGAGAGAAAGAGAGAGAGAGCGAGAGAAAGAGAAACAGAGAAAGAGAGGAGAGAGTGAGAAAGAGAGAAAAAGAGAGAAAGAAAGAAAAAGAGAGTGAGAAAGAGAGAAAGAAAGACAGAACAAAATAGAAAGAGAGAGAAAGAAAAACAGAAAAAAACAGGGAGAGAAAGAGAGAGAGAGAGCAAGACAGAGTAAGAGAAAGAGAGAAAGAGATAGACAGAGAAAGAGAAACAGAGAGAGAGAAGGAGAGAGTGAGAGAAAAAGAGCGAAAGGAAAGAGAGAGAGCGAGAGAAAGAGAAACAGAGAGAGGTAGAGAGAAAGAGAGGAGAGTGAGAAAGAGAGAAAAAGAGAGAAAGAAAAAGAGTGAGAAAGAAAGAAAAGAGAGTGAGAAAGAGAGAAGGAAAGACAAAGAACAAAATAGAAAGAGAAAGAGATAGACAGAGAAAGAGAGAGAAGAAAAACAGAGAGAGAGAGAAAAAAAAAAATTGAGAGAGACAGAAAGAGACAGAAAGAGACAGAACAAAAGAGAGAGAGAGCAAGACAGTAAGAGAAAGAGAGAGAGAGAAAGAGATAGACAGAGAGAGAGAGAAAGAGAGAGAGTGAGAAAGGAGAACAAAAGAGAGAGAGAAAGACAGAAAGAGAGAAAGCGAGAGAAAGACAAACAGAGAGAGACAGAAAGAGAGGAGAGTGAGAAAGAGAAAAACAGAGAGAGAGAGCAAGACAGAAAGAAAGAAAGCGAGAGAAAGAGAAACAGAGAGAGAGAAAGAGAGGGAGAGAGAGAGAGAAGGAGAGAGTGAGAAAGAGAGTGAGAGAAAAAGAGAGAGAGGAAAGAGAGAGAGACCAAGACAGAAAGAGAGTAAGCGAGAGAAAGAGAAACAGAGAGAAAGAGAAAAAGACACAGAAAGAGAAAGAAGGAGAGAACAAGAGACAGAGAAAGAGGGAAAGAGAGAGAGAAAGACAGAGAGAGAGATAGTTTTATTGCATGACGCGCAGCCCCGCCCGACGTTATCAGTGCAACAATCGCAAGGTGATGAACTAAATAACTAACGAACTAAAAGAAGAAGAACAACTGAAGTCTTTCTTACCTTGCGCCAATTGTGTGACGTGGCCAAAATACAAATGGTTGTTTCTAAAAGACGCGCAAGCGTAAATTCCAGCGTCGCGACCTTTCTGGAAGGACTTTAAAATGAGGATGTTGTCGCGGATTCTCAGGTCGCTGAAGATGGCCGCGAAGGAGTGACTTTGCGACTTGACCATGCCGTTGCTCGTGTAAGTCGCCAGGAATTCCATTCCCGATTGCTCCACTTTTCGAAACCACATCACGATGGAGCCGACGTCAGGGGGCTTGCATTTCAATTCAATCGGCACACCTTCTTCGCTTTTCTGGACTGTATCGGCACCTCCGATTAACTCTGGGAGACAAAACGAAAAATGGTCTCTCACATCATTGACGTGATAAGAATATTTTCAAGTCACAATAAAGGAACTTACTGCCGCAAAGCAAGAAGGTTGCCAGGAGGCCAATCCACCGGAGATCCATTTTACAGTGTAGACTCTGCTGAGGATGTGTTTGTGGTGTCATGGCGGGGAAGGTGTGGGGGGTTCTCGTAGCAGAGGATGTGCGATACACACCCCCTGTTGAGGTGTCAAAACGGCCCGTCACCCCTCTTTGACTTGCACGCGATCCACATCAGGTAGGACACATTATGAATTTTGCGTAAAAGGACAACCGACACACTTTTTTTTTTGGTTTGTTTCCTAACTGACATCAGAAAAACGTTTTATCGCATCTGAAAACACGCAGGATGATATTTTTAGTCAAATGCAAAACACCAATTAAAAATGACTTCAAGGACGACCGACCTTCTGCTTGTGTCCATAATTTGTAAAATGGCTTCAAATGACTTCTACTGAGCGTATTTTACAAAGATTCCACCGCATATACAGTAAAGTCTCGTTATATCGATATTCAAGGGAGTCCGAAAAAATATCGATATAACCGGGACTATCGATATATCCGACCCTGTTTGCATGTAATTTTCTCCGTGCGTGCATAGAAATAGTATCGATATAACCGGGACTATCGATATATCCGATATCGATATAACGAGACTTTACTGTAGCTATGTTTTACCTTTTAAGACTCGTGCCAAATATTCCGGAAGTCTTGTTTTTGAGTTGGTGACGAGTCCGTACGTGACGTCACTGAAGGAACGCCCCTGACCGAAAAAAGGACACATTGTTGCAGTCCTTCCATCAGCTTGTTTGGTCTGCAAACCTCGTGTTGCACCAGAAAGAGCCAGAAGAGGGCGTCCAAGCTTCATGTAAGGAATTTATCAGCCTGGGGGCTGATTCATTCCTCACAGGAGCACCGACGTCACTTTTTTGTCGGTTGTCCTTCAACCGTTGCTGACACGTTTAGAGAGGAACTAGTGTTCCATTTGAAGACTAAATGTCAGCCCGTTTCCCACTTCAATTTCTTTAAAAACAAAGCAATAAAAAGTGGACATGAAACTGAAATAATAGCAGGAGTAAGGTTTCTATATGGGTACATTCAAAGTCCTCATCCCTATAGTGAATTTGGCTAAAATATGGTTTTACTTATTGTGGTATGAACGTTTCCTCTCATTAACCACGCACACACACTTAAAAAGTAAAAAGTGTGTGTTTCCAAGTGAAATGAAAATACACACCAAAAAATAATTTTGGGTGAATTTGTGAGGACCTCTCTGAAGCTTTAACAGATGCATATATAGACCCTCAAGAAGCCTTTAGAATGAAAAACTTGTGAGGACCGGCAAAAGGTCCTTACTTGTCAAAAATGTCCTCACTACGTATGATATAAAATGCTAGTGGTCCTCACAAGACTAGTCATACAAACACACACACACATCTCTTATCTTCACTAAAATATTGACTTGACAAGCATAATTTTATTGTCATTATTTTACATCATACAATCAGGGGGAAATCCACATCACGTGCACAATCGCTCGCTCAAAGGCACTTTGACAGTAGCCAGCAAACAGATGAGCATCTGTCTAATTTTACCGAGCATTTTTTTTTAACCTAGCATCGGGACATTTAAAGATAATCATTTGATGGTGAGACACGTTTGAGCTTGTTTACGAGGTTAGGTCCAGGCCAGGTGCAGGTTTGCCTCCGAAACCACAAAAGAGATATAAAATGACTCAACTTTTCAACAGGTGGCCTCCCCTGGTCAACTCAAAAGCGCCCTCTGCAGGCTGCTAAGGGCATTACAAGACCTGATGGACAGATTGGGGTTTGTCGGGATGACTATATTTCCATCCAATTGTTTTGTCAATTATTTTGGAATATTCATACCGGGAATGAATAAAAGTGGAAGTTGACAAACTAATTTAGGACATTGGTGTAAAAGTAGTTTATTAAAGCGTCAGTAGAAGAATAAATTAAATACAGCCAGCTAGCATAAATTGCTAATAGTTCCTTATTTTTGACAGTTTTATTTCATTAAGCAGATATCTACAGTTAAAATTGTAAGAGATGCGTAATTTTGCTTTTAAATTATTTTAATGTTTTATAATTACATAATTGAAATGCTCTTTTTGGGTTTTTCGATGAAAAGGTTTCTTCAGCCGTCATCTGGACTTCTTTGAAGGTGTCGAACGTTTCGCTTCTTATCCAAGAAGCTTCGTCAGCAAACTAAAGTCTTACTGGTAGTTTCGGCCCTATATATATATCCCTACTGTCCAGATGTGGCGGTGCCGGACTCCGCTATGATTGGTCCCTGCTCTCAGGTTGGGGGGGGAGCAGAGGACTACTCCCTGCGGCTCCACTGATTGCTTCTATTGTCCTGACTGACGACTGGCCTGATTGCCCAATTCGCCCTGGCTTCTCTTACTCCCCTTTCAAAGCATCTGTTTTCTTTCGCTAGGATTTTAACCTCATTGTCGTCAAATGAGCGGTTGCTAGCTTTTAGGTGCATATGTACAAAGCAGTACAGATGACGGCTGAAGAAACCTTTTCATCGATGGATCACACCTGTACGACTTACACAGACGCCTTCTTGGGTTTAACAGCCAAGAATGGAATCATCCCACAATTTCTCCTCCTCCGTCCTGTTGTCCGTGATCTCCTTTGTTCTCTTCTTCTCTTTTCTCCATTTGACAGCGGCGTGTTCTTCCTGTCGGTCACTCTGCTCGACAACATTAGCCTGCGTTTCTTCTGGAGTTGACACGACGGTGGCCTTCATTTGATCTTCTTCTTGTTTCCTTATTTGCCGTCTCTGCTTGCTGGGATGTTTGCCTTTTTTTCTTTTCTCATCCGCTGATCCTCCGAGATCCTTTCTTCTTCTTCTTCTTCTGTCCTCTGAGTAATCATCGCTTGTTTTCTTCTTGCGCCTCGCCTTGTTTGCAGCTCCTGATCGTCCACCTTTTTCCCTCCGTGATCTTTTGGTCCTTCTTCTCTCTTTTTGCCCACGTTCGCCCGAATCGCTGTCACTTGCTCCGCCGCTGAAGGAAGAAGAAGAATACGAAGAGGCGGAGGAGGAAGAAGCTGATGAAGTTGAATATGACGAGGAACTGGAGCACTTTCTTCTTCTCTTCAGAGGTCGAGTAGCGGGATCCAGCGAAGGTCTGAAGTGCGGGAAAGATGGAGGACCATCGCAATCCCAACCCCTGGATGGCCAAGGAGGGCCCATGTAGGAAGGTTGGAAACCTTCTCCACCAAAATGGGGGACACGGTTGCGCGAATGGGGCTCATATACGCGAGAAAAGCTCGCCAGAGTCTGCTTCTGGTGAGACGTGTGCTCGTTTTGTACGTCCATGACTTCTTCTGCTTGATGGTTCTCGTTTTGTGCTTCCTTCTGAGATCGACTGGCGGCAATCTTGGGCGTGAGTCCGCGAGCTTTCTGGACTTGGATGTAATGCGCCAGCTCATCGGCAAACGTGCTGTAGGATTTCTGTCGGGTTTGGCATAGTTTGAAGACTTTCTTCTCCCTGGCGAAGAATCACATCAACAAAAGTGGGTTTGTGGCTTGTGTCAAATTGTTGCTACTAAATGGAATGTAGAAATGTCATTCAGTAGACTGGTTTTCATACAAATGCCATTTGATAGCGTCCTCAAATTTGACGAGTGGATAAAACTACATGGCTGAACAACATAATGCTTTGAACAAATGGGGGGATTTTTTGGTATCGTCTTCAAAATACAGTCAAACCTCAGTTTTCAAACATAATCCGTTCCAGAAACCTGTTTGAAAAGCGATTTGGTCAAAAACCGAAAAATATAATCAATGTCTGCTTTTTTTTTTTTTTAATCGTGACAATGACAAAAACCCTGGCACTGGAGTTGGCACATTTTTGCACATTGTCTGTCAGTGAATGTGAAGAGCAAAACTACGTACCGTTGATCATACCAACTAATGTTTACATTTTAGTAGCCTAACTTTGCTTTCATTGTCTTTACAATAAGAGTGTATTCAAAAAAAGGATAGCAAAGCTTACCTTGCATGGTGCTTGTAGCCCTGCATATGGGCTCGGTACATCTCAACGGAGTTGAATTGCAAATTACATATGGAGCACGTCAGAGGGTTTTCTGCACGAAATAAATGAAAGAAGGAAGTACAAAAAAGATTTTTTTAAAAAATCCAGGCCACTTGCAACTATTGGGGTTAATTCTGATACCATTGGAAATAAAATACAGTGATACCTTGGCTTCCGAACTTAATTGGTTCCCAGACAGAGTGTGTATGGTGAAAAGTGTGCATCCCAAAAATTAATTTCCCATAGGAAACAATTAAAATGAGAATAATCCGTTCCCAGGTCCCCATAAAAAACATTTTTTTAAATTTCTAACCCTTAAAACGACACACAATATACCTTATTTTATGTATAATAAATGTGCTATGGTATTATAATTAAAGAAATAAACTGTACTGTATAATAAAGTTGTTTTATTGACCTTTGTGATGATCGTTAATGGAATGGATAGTTTTTTGCATAAAGTGTCTCAAGGAGCTCTGGGTTGTACATCTTGGAAGTTGTGACATTGCAACAGCAACAGATGCAAACAGACACGCTAGAAACATCATTAATAGCTGGTTCCCTTGCTTGTCTTATGATTTCAAATTGAACTGATGGCTAGTGCGGGTTATTTGTGGAGCCTGATTGATGGGATATTTTAACCTTGCAGTCTACACTCTGCCTTTGAACTATCCAAGTTGAAACGAGTCCAAATGTCACTGTTTTGTATCCATTTTGTCACTCTCTCTCTGTCGTCTGCCTGTCTCTTTCATGTTTAAACCACCTCCCCTCACTGCTGCGTTCTTGACCAATCACGTGGCTTTAACCAAAGACTGAGGGCGGGGAATAGAGGACCAAAACAAGCCGGCCGCCATTTATCTTTTAGGAGAACGGGTTCGTTCGCGAAGGACACATCACTTTGCGGCAGCTCCGTGTGTATCCCGAAAAATAGTTTGTATGCCAAGGTAACATTTTCATACATTTAACGTTCGTAAACCGAAACGTTTGTAAGCCAAGGGGTTCGTAAACCGAGGTATCACTGTATTGGGATTTCGATTCCTGCAGTGTGTGTGTGTTTGTGTTCTTCCGCAAAGGGGGGCATCGCGTTACCTTCTCGAACATCTGCGAGCTCTTTCAACATGTCCTGTCTGGCCTTGTTCCTTTGGTGCTTGCGGCCGTTGTAGTGCTGCAGCGCCATTTGGGGATTATTGAAGGAGGCGGCACATAAAACGCAGTACTTGTTTGCATCTGAAATGGCCACATTTGGATTTGATTCGCCGCCTGGAACGTTGCCTGATCCTGACACGTGGTCCTCGCTGGCGGGGTCCATCGGTGGTCTTGGTAAAGTATGGCCCACCGTGTCATTCGCTGTTAGGTTAGAGGAACAATTCAACTTCACAGGCAAGTCAAGTCGTTCCTTTTTTGATATTACAGTACGCTAAATATTTCACCCTTCCTCTCATGCACACGTACCTTCCTTTTGAGGATTTTGCTTCCTGAGATTTTTCATGTGGACTTTGCCTTTGTAGTGTGACTTTGCTACCACAGAAGAAGTAAACACCATGTTGCACAGCTCACAGAAACGGTCTTTGTCAGACGGCATGCGACGCTGCAAAATTAGAAGACAGCATCAGCTTCTTTATGTTATGATATTGTCGCATTGTGATGATAACACAGCCAATAAAATTTGAAGTTTATGCCCCTGAAATACAAAACAAGTGCTAACCAACAGTCCAGCAGACTCTGTATGCCTCAGTTCATCCCTCTTGTTATTCAGGTAGAGTTTCAACTTCTGGGCATGTTTTTTTCCCTGGAAATGAGTAGAAAGAGATCATATAATGAGATCTCACGGGCTGCGATTCAATTAACGTAGGATTAGAAATGCACCAAACCTCATAATGTGACAGCCGCTGAGCCTCATATAACAGCACGACATCACACACATGGCAACGCTGGTCAGTGAGGAGACCTTTCAGGAGTTCTTCATCACTCACATTGCCTGAATGCCCCCACCCAAAAAAAAAATGTTTGAAGAAGAACAAGTAACGAGAAAGCCGGTATTTAGACATAAAGGAAAAAAAGATTAAATTCTACTTGATTCATCACAGTACGAATGCAAATAATAGAACATACCTTTGATTCCAACATTGAAACCGTAAACTACAAGATTATTCTTAATAAAAATGTCAGTGGTGTGTGGGCTCCCTCTAGTGGCAAGTATAAAAGTAACCATATTAAATGTTCAAACTTCACATACATTTTCCGTGACTTACTCATGTTTTTAATTCAACATGGCACATTTGTTAAATTCCATTTGTTGTATGTCCCTTTATAGTATAATATTTGATCTTATTGAACATGTATTTTCAATCAATTTGTATTAAATAGTTCGCGTAATAGTTGTATTAAGTTCATCCTGTCTACTTGATATCTAATTTAAAATTATTTTCTTACAGTGTATTTTAGGTGTTCAATTACCTGACATGTTTCAGCGTATACTTAAGCAGACAGGATGAACTTAATACAACTACTACGTGTATTAAATAATGTTTTAATATTTTTTTATGAGGGGTGGGATCATTCACACTTCAAACAGTGTGTGTGACAGCGACTTACTTTTAGGAGTAAAGCTACTGCCTCGTTTCAAATGATCACTTGGGCCTACTACACTACTATATTTTAATTTCGTTTGTGATGGTAGTTCTGTACTAGAAATGTGTTTTTATATATATATTTTTTATCATACAAGCTAACAAATAACCCTGGCCTGTTGTATATTTTTTAGCTATTTCATCAGCTGAGTAATGGGCCTGCTCTTTTACGACTAACTGGAAATAAAAACGGCCAATTTTAACACGGCGAGCCAACGGTGAAGACATTATTTTATTTTTTGCTTTTCCAAAGCCATTCCCGATACAACCCTAACGTTTAGTTGTTCAGTTCTGACAGGGTGATTCCAGCTTTCCCTGCTTCGTCTACTTCAAAACAGAGACGTTAGCACTTGTAGCTAAAGGAGCTATCCAGTATCCATTTCAATGCGATGCGGCTTTAGCCTGTTAGCAAGAAAGCTAACGTCGTTCGTCCGGTCACACGACTGAATTGCCCTTTTCAGGCAAGACTCACCTCCAACCAGGGTACTATCAGTTTTAATGTTTATTACTTTGTCAGGTTCTGTGGTGGAAATCTCTAAAGGGGCACCATTAATGTTATTTTGAGCGCCAGACTCCGCAGATTGCGGAGCGCTGACGTTCAGCAGCTCCATTTTTTTAGCCCCAACTGACGCGCAGGCGTGTTGAGTTGGACGAGGTTGTTTGGGGGTTGAGACAAAAAGCGATCCAATTCCTGCAGCTGATGGAAATGAATTCAAAAGAATGTATGTATTTAAAAAGGGCGAGTAAAAGTCTGGGAAACAGAGAAAACAACCCGAAACAAAATCACAACACAGTAAATCTGCACTGATGTCAAACTAAGACAAATAAAACATACATGATGACAGCCTAATGTTACTGCTGTCCAAATCTCAACCATTTATTAATGCAAACGTTGGCATAAATTGTTTTACATTTTTGTCGTAGGGATTTTTTTAAATTATAGATTGGATTGGATTTGCCTTTATTAGTGTCGTAGTGGAGAAATTTACATTTCACAGCAGCAAAGTTATGAAAGAAATGAACGTAGAAAAAAGAAATACATGAGCTGCTGGAAAGGCAGCCACTCTCGCGGCGCCGTCTTGAAGTCAAAAGAACAAAAAAAAAAAAAAAAAAAAAAAAAAAAAAAACATGACAACACAAAGACACGGAGATACATTCATTCTTAAGCACTTTCTGTACCGTCTTTGTTACGTAAAGCAGTTCGAGATGAAAGAGGAGGATCAAAGCATGTTTCATTTTTCAAAGCAAGATTTTGCTGTTACTTATATGAGAATCATACATTTGATGACAAATGAATCCATAAATCTAGGTTCAATATGTTTTCACACAGCGTTTCTTGAAACCGTACACGAAAAGCAAAGTAACCAATCTCCTAGTGTGACACAAATTAAAGACAAAATAAAATATCAAAATAAAGTCTTTATTTCAAGGCATGTTTTGAACACAGGTTAACTAACTGATCATTAAATGCCAGAAATTTTTCCATAGAAGCCAACATCCCACATTACGCCAAATGAATTCAAAACAGTGACGTGCAGTCAGTGGAGGCAGGTGAGGCAGTGGAAATATCAAATGAAAAAATAAATTAAACAGTTAGATGTTTTAGTGATTTGTACTTTAAAGTTCTTGTCCATTTAACTTCACCGTTTTAGGATTTTTTTTCAAAATCGCTGAATTTACCGTTCAAATACTAAGTAGAGACGAGAGGTGACGTCATCGATGACGTCAGTGCCTCACCAGCCATGAACCGCACCGCACGTCACTGATTCAAAATTAGTATGAAGAGTCGGGACAGGCTGGCTACAAGGTGTCACTTTTTCTTCTGGAGCTCTTTGGTTAGGATATCCAACTGTAAGGAGAGACATTTTTTTTGTTGAGTCACAGCACACTCTTCCATTTCTTAACATGAAATCATTTGACTTGAATACGGTCAACTGGCCTTTCCCACTTACAATCATGCCCTTTAGAATACTCCTCCGGGGTGGTCTCAAATAACTGCACTCCGCCCCCTCACATAGTTTGATCTCCTCTGAAATCTGAAAACGAGATGTTGGGTTCATCTATACAGAATAGGTCCACCAAAGCAAACTCATAAAACTAAAGTAGTAGTTACACACTCGCACTGTGCCTGACCTCAGATGTACCAAAGGAGTCCAAGTCCCTTTTGCCTCCAGGATACCAACCATGGGACCAGTGCTGGGCATTGGACAGCTGAGCTTCAATACAGAGAAGCAGTCCAAGCAGTAAAACCAGCCGAGATACACTCATGATAGTAGCTTTTATTTACCTAGGAGCAAAGATGGATAGAAATCATGCCGGTTGAATTTAAAAAAATGCCATTAAGACCTGTATTAATTTGTATTCTGGTGGGAATGGACTTTCGCCAGTGTGTGTGTGTATATATGCTGTACAGTGATACCTCGGTTTACGAACCCCTTGGCTTACGAACTTTTCGGTTTACGAACGTTACATTTATGAAAATTTTACCTTGGCATACAAACTATTTTTCGGGACATACACGGAGCACCACAATGAGTGATGTGTCGTTTGCGAACGAGCCCGTTCTCAAAAACAAGAAAATGGCGGCCAACTTTTTTTGTCCTCTATTCCCCGCCCCCAGTCGTCGGTTAAAGCCACGTGATTGGTCAAGAACGCAGTAGTGAGGGGAGGTGGTTTAAACATTAAAGAGAAAGGCCGACGACAGAGAGAGAGTGAGAAAATGGATTAAAAATAGTGAAATGTGGACTGGTTTCAACTTTGATAGTTCAAAGGCAGAGTGTAGACTGCAAGGTTAAAATATCCCATCAATCAGGCTCCACAAATAACCCACACAAGCCATCTGTACACTTGATGCAAAAAGCTATCAACCCAGCTCAACAGAACACAATTGATGAGGAACAAGGTAAAATTATGGCATAGAAAGCACCTCCAAGGGATCATTCCTCAAGATGGTGAAAGAAGAAGGCTACGTTCCTCATCAAGTGTTTAATGCTGATGAAAGCGGCCACTCCATTCCATCAAGCCATCAACGACAATCACAAAGGTCAATAAAATGACTTTATTATACGGTACAGTTTATTTATTTAATTATAATACGATAGCACATTTATTATACATAAAATAAGGTATATTTTGTGTAGTTTTAAGGCTTAGTAAAGTAGCAAATTATCTTTTATGGCAACCTGGGAACGGATTATTCTCATTTTAATGGTTTCCTATGGGAAATTAATTTTTGGGATACACACTTTTTGCCTGACACACTGTCTGGGAACCAATTAAGTTTGTAAAGAACTAAAACATAAGCCCAACTGAATGCCACACACTGAGTCTTTTAAACACACTGCTAAAATATCAACAAGTAAACAACATACTAATGCACTCGCCCAAATCATTTTTTTTCTTACTCCACAAAGTTTTGAAATCAAATCATCTGGAATATTTTTGTCTGAAAACATTGATGGATGGCCAATCATGTTGTATGAGGTTGCTTCCAAACATGTTACATTCCGTTCGCACGGTAAAAAAAAAAGAGGTCAATGAATAAAATATCATAGTCTTACCTTGTAAAACGGCGCCTCCAGAGATGTCGGACTCAACTTTCTGTTACTTGTCAGTAATTTCACAGAGCTTTCCTCAACAGATGGTTTACATGCACTATATATATGTACGTACGTAGCCTATATTCCATCACCCACCCACCACATTAATGTTCGTCCCCGCCCTTATTGACACCATTGCTCCTTCCCTCCCAAGCGGAGAAATTAACATCTATTTGTAGGGGAGGGTAGGGGGTGGCACAAGGTGAAGCGGACCTGGATAATTCCAATTATCATCTGCAAACAGCAGTGACATCCACAGGGGCCGGTGTGTTTACGTACAGTATGAATCACCCCTCTACAAGAAAAAAAAAAAAGTGTCCACCTCTGTTTTCCATATGACCTAAAGATTTTTGAGCATATCCCTAAGCAATCCGTCTCTTGTGGATTTGATCTGGATGACTCGGCCATGAACAATACAATTCCTCTGCCGGGCCAATATCGGCAGAGGAACAAACATGGTGGACAGGCCACAGACAATTTCCCTTTTCAATTTGATTTCCTGTACAAATTT
This sequence comes from Hippocampus bargibanti, assembly GCF_051943395.1. NCBI lineage: Eukaryota > Metazoa > Chordata > Actinopteri > Syngnathiformes > Syngnathidae > Hippocampus > Hippocampus bargibanti. Next base: position 1,918,847 of record NC_142745.1, on the reverse strand, counting down.
GGAAATGAAACAACGGTGTCAGGTGTCAAAGTCAAAGGTCACCCACTACCCCCACCGGATTTGTCACGTTGGGGTTTTATTTCATATTTAATTTTCTAAACTTGATTGGCAGGAGTTGTGCTAGTGATAGAGATTAGACAGAATAAGAAGTGATCATATTTAAAAGTTTCATGATGTATATGCTTAGTCAACACTTGTGACTGAATACACAATTGAAGCACAGACAACCTGGGGTCAATCTGAGGTTAACAGATACAGCAAGTTCAACTGTCAGCTTCATCTAGGAGATCTGTCCTTGAACAGAATTTAGGACATGAGGTACTCCTTTATCACAAAAGTTATTTACGACTTGAACATCCTGCACAGGAAAAGCTCATTAGCCAGGTTACAAATTTATCAGCTCATGGAAAAGACAATGTTTTATTGCTTACAGCTGTTCACGCTCAGAACGTTCCAGGGGTGTGGTATTCTAATCAAGAAAACTATGTTTTACTAATGTATCACTTTAATTTGCATGTACTCTCAATAAATAGCTTGGCAGAGGGCCGCAAAATTCAGACGTATGTCATGAATGACTACGTTTCCTGCCGGCAGTAGGGACAATCTTAGTGGTTCTGAGTCGCTGTCCACAGTGTCTGACTGTCATATCTCTGACAGTTAGTAATTACTCTAAAAAGAGTAATCGTATACTGTATTGCATTGAAGTCGTTGCTTATGACCCGCGTTACAGCCGCCTTACTGATGTATTTTCACACAACTTTGGAAAAAAAGTGATAGTCCACTGAGAAGAAAAAAAAATCTCAAGCACTTTATTAGTTTTGAACAGTATCTTGCTTAGAAAGGCCAATCTGGCATTATATAATTATATATCTTTCCCCCCCCCCGTATATATAATTATATACACATATATTCAAATGTTGAATAACAAAACACTAGAAACCGACATAGGCAAAATAAAAGGTTGGATTACCTTAAGACAATTATATCATTGCAAACAAAACATCCAATACATTTCGAAATGGTCCCATTACAATTCAATATACAGCTTTTTTTTTCTTAAAAAAAAGCAAAAAGGGGGGAAGAAAATAAAGGCAACAGACAGGAATGAAATATAAATAACCTTACATTATGTACAAAGTCGAAAATGCATTCAACCCGGACCAACGGTTGGACGGTGGTCCAAGGTAAACGTCAGAGAGGAAAAAAAGAGAAGTGAGTGCACTTGGAGACATCGAGGCGACATTTAGCTGAAGAGAAGACAAAATAAAAATGGTTTCCATTGGTACTGTTGTAGCCGCTGTGCACGGGGCAAACCATTGATTTATTTTGCAAAGGCATGTGGCAAACACTTTCCACTTAAAGGACAACCGACATCACTTTTTTGTTTCCTAACTGACATCAGAAAAACGTTTTATAGCATCTAAAATACCCAAAACACGCAGGATGATATTTTTATTCAAATGCAAAACACCAATAAAAATGACTTATAGTGTCCAAAATCTGCAAAAAAAAAAATGAACCCGGAAGTGGCCAGTTTCAGAAGGTCCCGCCCACTCATAACTCATCCAGTTATGAATATGATTCAAATAGTTCTGAAGAGGAAAGCATACATTTTTGCAATCGATTAAATAATTTATTCCGTGCCATTTTGAGGCAATGGGGGGGGGGGGTATGTAGCACCAAAAGAGGCAGAAAATGGCGACAAAGCTCCGTCTAAGGAATTAATCAGCCCGTTTCCACAGGCTGATTAATTCCTTACACTGAGCTTTGTCGCCCTCTTTTGCCTCTTTTTGGTGCAACACGAAGTTTTCAGACCAAACAAGTACAGCAAAATGCATTGACGTGATGGAAGGACTGCTACAATGTGTCCTTTTTTCGGTCAGTGGCGTTCCTTCAGTGACGTAACGTAAGGACTCGTCACCAACTCAAAAACAAGACTTCCGGAATATTCAGTGAGAGTCTTAGAATGTAAAACATAGCTATATGCGGTGGAATCTTTGTCAAATACGCTCAGTAGAAGTCATTTGAAGCCATTTTACAAATTATGGACACAACTTGTCCGCAGACGTCGGTTGTCCTTTAAATCAGCAAGTGACATATTTTGATGCAAAGACAACAGATTTTGCTTTAGTTCTCAAAAACGTCCTCTGCGTTTCGTGTTTATGCCTTGAAAAATAATCCATTTTAGACCTCAACACCTCTCGGTTGCAATATTTTGGGGGAATTAAATATGAGGCACTTTTGTTGAAGCAAAACTGGCATTGTGTCGTGCGAAGAAGCGTCTCATGATTCAAACACAAATAACCATGACGATAAAGCGTAAACTCACAATCAGATACGTGTCCAATTTTTGTACAAAAGTGTCAAGTGGGAGGAAAAAAAAGGTCTTGAACTGTTTATGTGCAAATAGCAAAATGCACAGATGTTCATTTCATACATTTGCTACTTGAAATCCCTACAGAGGATGAATAAAAGGCTAATAGCAGTGTCTGAAAGTCATGACAAAAAAAATTTGCGGGCACCAGGGCAGACAACTCTGAAAAGTTGCCTGCCCCATTTTTCACAACTTGAAACACAATAAGACGACAAAAAAAAAAAAAAACATTGTTGCAAAGTATAACAGATTTTTTTTTATTAAGGAAGTACCTACCACAAATGCTCCCCTGCTTAATTTATGGCAAATATCCTTTGCTGAAGATTTTGCTCCAGTTGTCGTTTGTCGTCATGGTGCATAAGGCAATGTTTGTGTTGTGTTGTCTGCTAAAAGCCACGTGGACTCCTCTTTCTAAAACGTCTTTCAAAACTCTCAAGTACACTTTTCAGTCACGGTATAGTCCGAAGCACGACAGCACGACAGTCAATCAGAAGCCTGTTTCGTGCTTCGGACTATACCGTGACTGTAAAGTATACTTGAGAGTTTTGAAAGGCGCTTAGAAAGACGAGTCCACGTGGCTTGTAGCAATTTGCTTGTAGCTTTTGCTTTATTGAATAAAACAAACGTTTGACTTGAAAAAATTATAAATATATATATATATATATTTTTTTTTCTCTTGAAGAAGTTGTCGGCCACCCGAGCCGAGACGTTTTGAAAGTTGTACGCCCCGGGCCTCCGGGCAGATGTTATTTCAAACACTGCTAATAGACCCCCCAAAAAAAACTGAATGTGAATTCCCACCGTTTTTATCATCATGTGGGTCTTTATTTTCTTTTTTTCTTCTGGTGCAAATAGTGCATGAGACAATCAACATCTACAACAGCTTCCTTGCTCGCCACGAAAATTGCCGAAAATACTTGTGATGATTCGGTACACCGCAAACAAGGGTCACATCAGTGTGATGTAAAATGTGTTCACGCGTGAATTTCTTCGAAGATTGGGTCGTCATTAAAACATCTTGATTTGTTTGATAAACGCAGAGGAAGATTTGTACATGGTTCATTAAAAAAAATATATTGAAGTGATTATAATGTGAAAAGACGAGCAGCTCGTACAATTTTAGTGTGCGGCGCAATTTTCTTGCGCTCCGTTATCGTTAGTATTTTGTCCACATATTTTGTGGTGGGGAAAAAAAATGAATATGACTCGTAATGTGGAACATGCTAATCGAAACTGGCTTGCAAGACAAAAATGTGGAAATTGTCTTTTTTTTTTCTTTTGATTGTTTGATTTGGTTGTCTAGCGTATGTGAGGACAGGCTGCTTCATTTCCTGGGTTTGCCCCAGCAAAGATTATGGTAGCCTTGAACGCCCTCCCTCCCCTGCCCCGACATCATTCATTTTCACCACAATCATCAAGAAGAGGATGACATCATCCGTGATGGCAGCGGGAGTTCGCACAGAACAGCCACTAAAACCACAAGGAAATGTGTAAACACAGCATGGCACACAAAATGTAAAAAAAAATTAAAAAAAAAATTGAAAAAGCCAATTTCTGTTCAAAACAGCATTTGACAAAAAAAAAGCGACATTCTTCAATATCAGTGTTCACGGTGGCAATGAATGGACATTCTTTTTTTTTTTTTTTTTTTTTTTTACTCGCGACAGTACAGCGTTGGGAATTGTGGGTGAGATTAAAAAAGAAGAACAGAAAAAGCAAGAAAAACGTTTGAGGAGATTCTGCTCTATGTGGATGCTGCATTCATGGGCAAAAAGAATTGGGACAACCGAACAGAAAGAAGTGAAAAAATAAGAGGAAAATATTGGACAGAGTTGGACTCCCTTTTACAGCAAAAAAAAAAAATAAAACAATTGATTGACACTCTCCTGGAAAAGACTGGGGCAGATCCATTTATTCTCAAAATGTATTAAATGGTTTGAGGTCAGGGTTTTGTGCAAATTCTTTCAAACGTGATCCTGCAATTGTACTAGACTGAATAAATTAAATTGTGTGTGTGTGTGAGATTTTTCTTTTTCAAGTGCATTAATAAGATTGGACCCTTAGCCGTAGAAGCAAGTGACAAACAAGGTGGCCGTCTACACATAGAAGACTCCGTTTGCAACGATTATGCATTATAAATGCAAATAATGAATCCAAAAATTGCACCAGGCTGTCAATTCCAATGCGCGTTTGACTTGAAAGCGATCTTCACTAATTAACTAAGTGTGAGAACAAATTGAGAATAAATTGAGACGCCTGTGTCAGATATCAAAGTTTTAGACGTTCATCTTAAAGGACAACCGACGCCTCGGGACAAGTTGCGTCCATACGTTGTAAAAATCACTTCAAATGATTTCTACTGAGCGTATTTTACAAAGATTCCACCGCCTATAGCTATATTTTACCTTTTAAGACTCGCGCTGGATATTCAGGAAGTCTTGTTTTCGAGTTGGTGACGATTCCTGAAGTGACGTCACTGAAGGAACGCCCCTGACCGAAAAAAAAAAAAGACATTGCAGCAGTACTTCCACCACGTCAATGCATTTTGCTGTATTTCTTTGGTCTGAAAACTTTGTGTTGCACCAAAAAAAGGCAGAAAATGGCGACCAAGCTCCGTGTAAGGAATTAATCAGCCTGTTTAATTCCTTACATGGAGCTTTGTTCCCCTCTTCTGCCTCTTTTTGGTGCTACATTTCCCGCCCCCAGATTCCTCAAAATGGCACGGAATAAATTCTTTAATCGATTGCAAACATGTATGCTTTCCTCTTCAGAACTATTTGAATCATATTCATAACTGGATGACGAACAAGAAAGCATCTTCTCCGAATCTGAAGCCATTGTTTTGATTCTAGAGCAAGGCAAGACATATTGGGGTGACGCCACGAACAAGGGGGCGGGACCTTCTGAAACTGGCCACGTCCGGTTTCAAGTTTTGGCAGTTTGAGCACACTTTAAATCATTTTTATTGCTGTTTTGCATTTGACTAAAAATATCAACCCGCGTATTTTAGATGCTATCAAACGTTTTTCTGATGTCAGTTAGGCAACAAAAAAATGGTGTCGGTTGTCCTTTAAGTCACCGCACGGTACAATGGCATGTCTCTGGCAAATCAGAGGCGTTTACATTTTTTTCAGTCCTTAACGAGTTAAAAAAAATACATAAATCTCCAAAGCATTAGTTTTATATTCAGATAGACTTTTTTTATATTTCTATATATATATATATAATAAAATACTTTACAGGTGCCACCCCAAAAAAAATGCAGCCAAACTCAAAACTGTGTTGAAAAAGAAGAAAAAGTTAAACAATGCAACACAGTAAATATGCGTATGTAAGCAAATTAGGGCCTGTATCAACAAAATGTTACAAAATACTCCTAAAAGGCATGTCCATTCCTCTCTGTCCAACTTGCACTGCCCTCCCATCCAGACTGAAATATTGGTTCCCTTTTCCAGCAGGCAGTTTTGTCCCCATCCACAGAATCATACGATAAGTGACGTGTCACTGAAAAAGAAAAACAATCCTGTGGGGGAAGAGGGGAGGGGGGGGGGGGTGTATGCAGCTTTCTGCACAGTCATGTTTGGTGTGCGTGTGTTCTGGGGCATGCGCGTGATGCTGTTAGTACGATTTGGAGCCATCCATCCATTCAATGGTGGGTGATTATTTAAAATTGGCATAGTCAGAAAAGGCATCAATATACTCCTGGACAACTTTGTAGCAGAACTCGTACTGCTCCTGGAAAGTGGGATGGAAAACACCGTCAGTCTCAGCCATGGGGAAATGATTATTTCTGTTCTGCATCATTAATGTGTCAATGATATGATCATCAGCACCACCTCCCCTTGGTTTCCTAGCAGTGGCTCAAAAATGGGAGCAAAGCAACAACAAAGTACTTTGACACTAAGACGCCACAAGATGGTGGCAAAGGAATATTTACTGTTTGGCCGGAGCGCACAAAAAAAAAAAGCCAATAGGTCTGTTATTTTTCTGATTCATCACCATAATAGCAAGTAAAATACAGTAAAGTCTCGTTATAGCGATATCGGTTATATTGATAGGACTGCTTATTAAGATACTATTTTCATTTCCCGGCAAATTTCTAGTATTTTTATGATATAATTAGTTCCGGTTAGTACGATACCCGGTTATTACGATAATCCGGTTACTACGGTGCCCTTTTTCATCTCCCTCCGGCCATTTTGCTCTGCTTATATCGATTCAAAAGCAGCTTAAAGCTGAATCGATATTTGCTTAAGGATTTCAATACAGTACCACCATTAGCGGAATCTGTATCGGTAGCACCGTTGGTCACGTGACCAGCTTTTGTGTCTTGCACTGTGTAGCAGAGCTGCAATAGCATCTGAAAGTAGTCTTCTTATATAGTATACAGTTGTTCAACACCAATTTCAACCATGGGGAAACTTAAGAATTGTGATATCGGAACGAAGTACAAGTACAAGGCAATAGTGGTTGTGGAGGAGAATCCTACAAAAGGCAAATCCTCCATTGAGAAAGAGTTTGACGTGCCCGAGAATACGTTATCAAGGTAAGTAATGTAAACGTTGCCGTTTTCCATCCATGTATTTAATTGTGTTGTAATCAGATATCTTTATCGCTTGCAATAATCACAATTTTTCATCCAGTATGTACATGCTGGCGTTCGTGGTTTCTCTCGTGTGTGTGTATAGAACAATGTCGAGTGCTACTCACTGTCACTATTGCAAGAGTGCGTTATGAAAATAATAAATGACATTTTTATTTAATGCATAAGTTTATTTTTCACTTCACTACAGTACAAAAGCATGCTAGATACGCAATCCATGAACTCAAGGAGAAAATTACACACCATATCAAACAAAGATCCCCCATTTATTGCCCACTTTTAATGAAGTTCGGCGCAGGATCGGATATATCGATAGTCCGGTTATATCGATATTTTTACCGACTACCGAGAATATCAAAATAACGAGACTCTACTGTATATACAAAGATGCATCCTCAAGCCAAATATACTATCACTTGATTAGAATAACTGGTACAAGAAAGCAATGTAAAAAGACAACAAAAAGATTCCGAAACGATGGGTTCAATTATATTTCAGGAAAAAAACAAAAATCAAATAATAAGCAATATAAACTCTGCTCACCAGTGTCTGCACCATGTGGGGTCTCTGTAATCTGAGGCTCTTGACTGTTTGGAAAACATCCAGAATGCCTTCTGCCTTCACCCTCTCCAGAACCGTGCTCAATGCGCAGAATGTCCCGGTTCGGCCCGCACCAGCACTGGACACACAACGGGAAAAGGAAGTGCGATCATTAGCAAGAAAGCATTAAATCCATTTCAATGTCAAGTATCAGGGATGCATCTGGGATTTTTTTACATGAGCCAGTTACCCCCCTTGTGTCTGAAAAGGGGGCCAAATTCTAAAATGGATGGGGCCCGTTTTAACTCGACTGCCAAAGTTTACTTCAAGGACAACCGACGCCTCGGGACAAGTTGTGTCCATAATTTGTAAAATCACTTCAAATGACTTCTACGGAGCGTATTTTACAAATATTCCACCGCATATAGCTATATTTTACATTTTAAGACTCACGCTGAATATTCAGGAAGTCTTGTTTTTGAGCTGGTGACGATACCTACTGTGACGTCACTAAAGGAACACCCCTGACCGAGAAAGCAACACACATTACATTTTGCGGTACTTTGTTTCGTCTGAAAACTTCATGTCGATCCGCGTTGATGGCGAAATTAGAAGGAAAACACATAAATAACGCAATGGTGAATTGTTGTGTGTTGCACCAAGACTACTGTTTGATACTAGTTGACACAAATTCCCAGTAGACAAATCAGCCCATTTCCAACGGAGCTTGTGCGCCATCTTGTGCATTTTCTGGGACGCTACATTGGAGTCCAGGCGGCTCAAAATGACCCGGAAGGACTACTTTCATCGATTGCAAACATTTATGCTTTCCTCTTCAGAACTATTTGAATCATATTCATAACTGGATGAGTAACAAGAAAGCATCTTCTCCCAATCTGAAGCCATTGTTTTGATTCTCGAGCAAGGCAAGACGTCTTGGCGTGACGTCATGAACAAGGGGGCGGGACCTTGGGAAACTCGCCATCTTCGAGGTCATTTTGAAGTAGCTTTTGGTCACTTTAAGCCATTTTTATTGGTGTTTTGCATTTGACTAAAAATAGCATCCTGCGTGTTTTGGGTATTTTAGATGCTATAAAACGTTTTTCTGATGTCAGTTAGGAAACAAAAAAAAATGGTGTCGGTTGTCCTTTAAGGAGATGGCATGATTCAATAACCACCATACAGTATATAGTGCAGATATCATTTTGCCACCTACCCCCCAAGATTGTGACAGAAATCCGTGAATGTTTGAGTTTCCGTATAATAGGAGAAATTTGTGAATGGCGAACGAGGATATGCAGGATCCACTGTAAACATAACTCTGGCGTCAAGCACTAGCGTACAACACTGTGACACAAATTGTCAATGTGCCACTGCTTGCACAAGGCCAGCACTGAAGGCCAGCAGTCATCAGCAGTGATAAATGATCTGTCAATTGTCATTTGGGTCCAGCAGCTCTTACCTGCAGTGTACTGTGATTGGATGGTTGCCGGATTGTTGTTGCTGCTTCTGCACTGCAGCTATTATATTGATCATGCCTTTACCGTCAGTGGGGATGCCCACTTCTGGCCATCCGTGGAAATGAAATTGACGCACTGCTCGTGCTTTGTTCTCCTGAAAGGAAAGTGAGAAAAGAAATAAGATTATTTGCAGCCGATAAGGTGATTGGTCGGATAGATGCCACAGTGAACGACTGACAATAATTTGAGGGATGTTGGGTAACGGGTGAAATTGAAGGATGAACTGAAAATGCATTAAATTGCAACATCTTTAAAGGACAACCGACATCTGCGGACAAGGTGTGTCCATAATTTGTAAAATGGCCCCAAATGACTTCGACTGTGCGTATTTTAATAAGATTCCACCGCATATAGCTGTATTTTACGTTTTCAGACTGGCGCTGAATATTCCGGAAGTCTTGTTTTTGAGTTGGTGACGAGTCCGTACGTGACGTCACTGAAGGAACGCCCCTGACCGGGAAAAAAAGGACACATTGTAGCAGTCCTTCCATCACGTCAATGCTTGTTTGGTCTGAAAACCTCGTGTTGCACCAGAAGAGGACGTCCAGGCTCCATGGAAGGAATTTATCAGCCTGTGGAAACGGGTTGATTAATTCCTCACAGGAGCTCGGTGGCCATTTTCTGCCTCTTTTTGGGTGAGATATTTCCCCCCAATGTTGCCTCAAAATGGCACGGAATAAATTCTTTCATCAATTGCAAACATGTATGCTTTCCTCTTCAGAACTATTTGAATCATATTCATAACTGGATGTGTAACAAGAAAGCATCTTCTCCGAATCTGAAGCCATTGTTTTGATTCTCCAGCAATTCAAGACGTCTTGGCGTGACGTCATGAACTGGGGGCGGGACTTTCTGAAAGTCCTCAATTCACAGCTCAATTTGTTGCAGTTTTAGCACACTTTAAGTCATTTTTATTGATGTTTTGCATTTGACTAAAAATATCATCCTGCGTGTTTTGGGTATTTTAGATGCTATAAAAGTTTTTCTGATGTCAGTTAGGAAACAAAAAAGTGACGTCGTTTGTCCTTTAAAATATGAAGAAAAATGTCTGCCAGCAGTCACAGGCGGATGTAGTTCAAGGATCTACCACTAGATGGCAACAAATACAATTAACTTGCACATACCCAGTTGCCACTCAGAGAAGAATAAAAGCTTGGTGATCAATTAAACGCCTCCAGAATTCGCATTAAGAACGAGTGTGTGAGAAATTCATCATTATTTCCGGATAGGTGTCTATATCTATTTATGATAGAGTGATTGATGGATGGATGGATTAATAGATAGATCGATTTTGGAGGAACATATGTTGCAGGACGCCATCATAAAGAATGAAAAGTAGCTAGCTAGTTATCTACTTTTAGCTAGCTAGCTATCTAGATAGAGCTAGATAGATATTTGTATTTACCCTGTTGTTGGTAACCAGAAGGTCACGCACTGTGTAGCTCTCACTCTCTTCCTCCCTTTTAAGTTCAATGGAGATGTCCCCGTAGACGACGGCGCCATCACTGGGCCAATACTGAGCACACTTTTCCTGCAGGAACAAAAAACGCCATTAAAATCTCCCAGGAGAGTATTTTGGGTTATGGTTGCGTCAGATAGATGCGCCTGCCGGGCACATTCTGGAATAATCCAATTTGGGCAGTTCCACAAACCTGCCCTCTCTCCTCCAGCTCAGTGAGCATGACGATTGAGCAGCTTCTCCATTCCCAGATCATCCTCCAGAAGTCCTCGATAGTGTGCTGCAGAGGGCCTTGGCTTGCCATGTACGAGTCTTTCTGCCGATAGCCCTGCAAAGTGTGAGTGATGGAGAGAGAAGCTTAAATGGAAGAAGAAAAAAAAAACGAACGAGAAAGAGGCGCTTTTGAACTGACATCAATGAAAGACGCATTGACGTAGTCGGTGTTCTCCTCTCCTCGTTTGACTGGAATGATCACGCGGTTGAACTCATCTGTGAAAAGAGGAAGACGCCATTTTTGGGTTAAGCGGCCGTCGGTCCAGATCGCACTCATGACGAGGCGTGAAGCATTCGGCTTCGCTCACATGGAATGATCTGGAGCACTCTGTTCTTCTTCATGTTAGCGGGCAGATTGCCCGTTCTCATCTTGTCATTTTGGATTTTGATGGATGTCAGTTTCTAAAAGTCGTCAGAAAACACGTTTGGTTGAAATTAAGCTGCCACACTCAAGAGAGAGTCTGTCTGTCATCTTTAGCTCATTCACTGCCATTCCCGAATGTATTCGGGAATTGAAAATATGAAGTGGAGCGCCATTCCCAAATACGTTCAGGTTTAGTTTTGATTGCGGGGGTTCCGATAAAGCGCTGGTCAGGGCTCTGGCAATGTTTTTTCCCTTCCACGATAGGGCAGCATTTGCCCTTTGTCCATGTTAGCACTTTGTTACACCTTCAGCTGTTGTTAAATCGCCATATAAATCAATATGTATGTATTGTATTTTGTACAGCTGCCTCCATTTCAAGCTCACATAACTCCAGACCCATATAACTTATGAATTAACTACAGTAAAGTCTCGTTATATCGATATCGGTTATATCGATAGTACCGCTTATTACGATACTATTTCTATGAACGCAAGGAGAAAATTACATGCGCGCAGGGTCGGATATATCGATAGTCCCGGTTATATCGATCTTTTTTCGGACTCCCGAGAATATCGATATAACGAGACTTTACTGTATTTCTTTCTGATTGAAGAAGAGAGTCTAAGGTTTCTTATGCTGCATAGAATGTTTATGTAGTCCTGAAACTCAATATTCTGTGGGTCAATTTGAGTGGACACATTTTTTTCACATCGGAATGAATGGGTGAATGAAAACAAACATATAAACAACCTTGAATTCAGCTTCCAAACCGCTGCAACCAGCTCCTGGTGAAGGGGCGTAGAGTTTAGCCAGGTGGGACTCCAAAGAGGTCACCTCTAGCTCGGTGTCGCCATACAAATAGTGCTCTAACAACGCTTGGAAGATGAACACGTACTGCATCTGCGAGTTGGAAGACCGAGAGGAAGAGTTGTCAATACGCACATCATAAAATCCAAACGCTGAAGATACAGACAAAAGTCGCGAGGTTCTTTTGGTCCAGATGCTGTCTTACATCAGTCTGGACCATCTGACATCGCTGTGCTCGAATCCTGGTGACAAAGCCGAAGACGTCCACCTTTCTCTCGGTGTTCATCATGTCCAACATGGCATCGATTACAATGAATGTACCTGTTCTTCCTACTCCCGCACTACCACGGAAGTGAAAAGAAGAAACCTCTCGTGAATTATAACGCCATGGCGACGGAGACAACTCTATTCGTCCGATACTTACCTACAGTGGACCACAATGGGTCCGGCGTACTGAGGGTTGTACGTTTTGACTTTCTTGAGAAACTTCAGCATTCCAATGGGGGTGAAAGGAACGCCGAAATCCGGCCAACTCGTGAAATGGAACTGAGTGACAAGCCTTTGAGGCTTTTTGCCTGATACATCTCCAACCTGAGAAACAATCAAGCCCGTAAATTCACTTTATCGTCAGAAGAACATCTAGATTGTTTGATTACTCTTTACCTGCTGGATGCAAAACTTGCGGATGGTGTAATCTACCAGGACCATTGTGTCTTCCACAGAAACGCGGATGTTGCCGTATGTCCAACAGCCCTGGTCCGGCCAGTACTGGGCACACTTACACTAAAACACAGACGTAAAAATGCACATTGCAGCGTTTACAAAAGTGTCAAATGCCCTTGGGGAACAAACAGAAATTAATGTTAAAAAAAATCAAAATTAAAGGACAACTGACACCATTTTTTTGTTTCCGAGCTGACATCAGAAAAACGTTTTATAGCATCTAAAATACCCAAAACACGCAGGCTGATATTTTTAGTCAAATGCAAAACACCAATAAGAATGACTTAAAGTGTCCAAAAACTACTTCAAAATGAAACAGGAAATGGCCAGTTTCAGAAGGTCCCGCCCCCTTGTTTGGGACGTCACGCCAAGACGTCTTTACCTTGCTCTAGAATCAAAACAATGGCTTCAGATTCGGAGAAGATGCTTTCTTGTTACTCATCCACTTATGAATATCATTCAAATAGTTCTGAAGAGGAAAGCATAAATGTTTGCAATCGATTAAAGGAGTCCTTGCGTGTCATTTTGAGGCGTCTGTACTGCAATGTAGCATCCCAGAAATTGCACAAGATGGCGCCCAAGCTCCGTTGGAAATGGGCTGATTTGTCTGCTGGGAATTTGTGTCAACTAGTATCAAATAGTAGTGTTGATGCAAATCACAACGATTCACCATCGTGTTATTTATGTTTTTTTTCCTTCTAATTTCGCCATCAACACATGAAGTTTTCAGACCAAACAAAGTACCGCAAAATGCATTGTGTGTCGCTTTCTCGGTCAGGGGCGTTCCATCCGTGACGTCACGTCGGGAATCGTCACCAACTCGAAAACAAGACTTCCTGAATATTCAGCGCAAGTCTTAAAAGGTAAAATATAACTATATGCGGTGGAATCTTTGTAAAATACGCTCTGTAGAAGTCATTTGAAGCCATTTTACAAATTATGGACACAACTTGTCCGGAGGCATCGGTTGTCCTTTAAATGACACATTAAAAAAAGATGTAATAATTTGGAATGGGGCACATGTTAAAAACAAAGGATCATATGGAAATATTATACAGCAGTACAAAGATGGCACTAAAATATGACACTTGGGACTTGTGGATTGTGGACAAATTGCTCGCTTACCTCTTTCCTCTCCTTCAGATTGGTCACCATCACTATGGTGGCCGTGTTCTGCTCCCAGATCATACGCCAATAGTCATTTACCGTTTCCTCCTTCGGTCCTGAGAGGAACAAAGAAATGAACAAAGTCTTGGATCACCTTTTGTGGCGCTATAAATTAATTTTCAGTGATATACAATACAATACAATACAATACAATACAATACAATACAATACATATTGTGTAACAAAGTGCTCAACATGGACAACTATCATATACAGAAAATAAAGCAGTCACAAAGATAGTAGAAAGCACCAGGGAGTAAAACTAAGAACAAGTCATGTTACCTTGAGCTGCAACAAACTTATTCTTCTCCTGGTAACCCTGCATAAAAAGTAGGCGGAAATGAGGGAACAAAAAAAAAAAAAAAAAAAAGAGTGGGGTGGTGGTGGTGAATTATTATACAGTCAGAGCATCGCAAAAGCAATTACAATTGCAGTGTTGTACTCACATTTATAAAGGAGGCATTGATGAAGTCAGAGTCTGGAACTCCTTCCAGAGATGAAAGATGCACCCTGGAGTGATCATCTAAGGAATGAGAAAAAGTTTGAAAAACAAATTCCCATATACAGTGGGACCTTGGCTTACAAACTTAATTGGTTCCCAGACAGAGTGTGTAAGGCGTAAAGTGTGTATCCCCAAAATTAATTTCCCATAGGAAACCATTAAAATGAGAATAATCCGTTCCCAGGTCCCCATAAAACATAATTTTCTACTTTCTAATTTTCTAAGCCTTAAAACTGCAGAAACTATACCTTATTTTATGTATAACAAATGTGTTATAGTAGTATGATTAAAGAAATAAACTGTACTGTACAATAAATTCATTTTATTTACCTTTGTGATGGTCGTTAATGGCTTGATGGAATGGAGTGTCCGGTTTCCTCAGCATTAAACACTTGATGAGGAACATAGCTTTCTTCTTTCACCATCTTGCGGAATGATCCCTTGTAGGTGTTTTCTCTGCAATAATTTTACCTTGTTCTTCATCAATTGTGTTCTATTTAGCTGGGTTGCTAGCTTTTTGCATCAAGTGTACAGATGGCTTGTGCGGGTTATTTGTGGAGCCTGATTGATGGGATATTTTAACCTTCCAGTCTACACTCTGCTTTTGAACTGAAGTTGAAATGGGTCCAAATGTCACTGTTTTCTATCCATTTTCTCACTGTTTCACTTTTGTTTGTTTTCTGTCATCTCCCTTTCGTGTGTGTGTTTTCTCACTTTCGCTCTGTCTGCCTGTCTCTTTAATGTATAACCTCACTGCTGGGTTCTTGACCAATCACGTGGCTTTAACTGAAGACGCCATTTTGTTTTTTGGAGAACGGCCTCATTTTCTCTCTGTCTGTAACCCCATCCCCCACTGCTGCGTTCTTGACCAATCACGTGGCTTTAACCAAAGACTGGGGGCGGGGAATAGAGGACAAAAACAGTGGCCACCATTTTCCTGTTAGGAGAACGGGCTCGTTCGCCAACGACACATCACTCATTGTGGCGCTCCGTGTGTATCCCGAAAAATAGTTTGTATGCCAAGGTAAAATGTTCATAAATGTAACGTTCATAAACCGAAAGGTTCGTAAGTCAAGGGGTTTGTCAACCGAGGTTTCACTGTATGTCAAAGGGCCAGACAGTGTCACTGAGTTCAGTGGTTTGCTTACATGGCAGGATGTTGACATATCTGTTCTTTTCTTTATTCTCTTCCTTGGATGCGGCGTCACACGTTGCCTGAATGGGGCAGACTGGAAGAGCCTGAAGATATAAAAAAATGTATTTGTGTGAGATGGCAGAAATGAGGAAAAATGTACGACGCTACAGGTGTTTGGACATGTTGGTCGTACATTAAACTCCTCCCTGAATAACTTGTTGTCATCAGCCATGCGACGATTCATTTCTTCCTCAAGCTTGTCGACGGGAAGGGGTGGGTACTTCCTGTTTGTGCTGGGCGAACGGGCCAATAGCGGCACACTCTGGAGTTCTGCAACGCCGGGGAAGGAAGTAAAGGAGAGAGAAATAAAGAGACGAGAGATGAAAAATGGTCAAATAAATTTGTCTTTGGGGATGAGTAGCATTGTTTAGTTGCGCGATTTTGTCAACACCACCAGAAGGCGATGTGACTTAACATTGGTTCCGTGTTGGCACACAACAAAGGCCTTCTGCCAACGGTCGATGAAATGTTATCAGAGATGCTGATCAATCAAATGTTACCATAAGCAACGCAGGCTAACAAGATGCATCAAGCTAACATACGAAGTTTGTAGTCACATGAGGTAATAAACAGTACGTCGAACATCATGCAGACGGACGCAGAATCGCATTACCTGTATCATCTGATCTTCCGTTGGTCAATCTGAAGGAGTTGGAATGGCTTCCCGCCTGCTTGTATTTTTTAAACCTGTCAGTCAACACAAAACAAAAATGGTGACGCACCCTTCAAGTGATAGCAACTCATTACACAGTCATGGCTTGTTGACCGTCAGCAATTGCCACGGAGACGGCAGCATTTTTGAGAGCCACCAGAGGTCTCAGACGAGAGAATCTTTTGCGATTTTACAAACCTGAGCATGTAGAGGATGATGATGATGAAGATAATAACCAACAAGGAAGACAGGGCCACCATCACCGCTATGATTGGCATGTCATCAGAGGGGTTGTTATCTTGGGGAGGGGAAGAAAAAAAGAGGAACGGGTCAACTCTTCCATTCAGTATGATCGGACGGCAGGATCGCTAGCGTAACATATACGCTTAAAGGACAATCGACGTCTCCGGACAAGCTGTGTCCATAATTTGTAAAATCACTTCAAATGACTTCTACTGAGCGTATTTTACAAAGATTCCACCGCATATAGCTATATTTTACCTTTTAAGACTCGCGCTGAATATTCAGGAAGTCTTGTTTTCGAGTTTCCAAACGTGACGTCACGTCAGGAACGCCCCTGACCGAGAAGGCGACATACAATGCATTTTGGGTCCTTTGTTTGGTCTGAAAACTTCTTGTTGATCGTGTTGATGGCGAAATTAGAAGGAAAACACATAAATAATGCGATGGTGAATCGTTGTGTGTTGCATCAAGATAACACATAAATAAGATAACACATAAGCCCATTTCCGACGGAGCTTGGGCACCATCTTGTGCATTTTCTGGGTACTACATTGCTGTCATGACAGCTCGAATTGATACGGAAGGATTTCTTTAATCGATTGTAAACATGTATGCTTTCCTCTTCAGAACTATTTGAATCATATTCATAACTGGATGAGTAACAAGAAAGCATCTTCTCTCCGTGAGCCCATCGTTTTGTTTCTTGAGCAAGGCAAGACGACTTGGCGTGACATCACGAACTGGGGGCGGGGCTTTCTGAAAATCCCCAGTTTCGAGCTGATTTGTGGTAGATTTTGGACACTTTAAGTCATTTTTATTGGTGCTTTGCATTTGACTAAAAATATCAGCCTGCGTGTTTTGGGTATATTAGATGCTCTAAAACGTTTTTCTGATGTCAGTTAGGAAACAAAAACATGTTGTCGGTTGTCCTTTAAGCCACAACAAAAGAAGAGACAATTCTCTAGACGAATGTATGGGAGTGCTGACAATGCACTGACAAAATTGTCCACTCAATATTCAAGAAGGATCTTCGAACTCCACGCGCGTGAGAGAATGGACCATTTGACCCGGGCTATGTTACATTTTTCACGTACAATTCCCAGCTCTTTTCAGCGTTTTCCCCTCCTCTGACAATGTGCGCAGTGAGGAAAAGAAAAGCACAGCAGGCTGTAAGCATCATGCGGACCTGACACAGCCTTCGGGCATTTAATAGGCTCTGTGAGTATTCCACAAAAGGCTCTCAGACAGCCAGAGGGTGACAATGGGAGACGTTATGAAATGCAGATGAGCCCCAAAGCGATCACAAAATGTCATACAATGAAAGCCGCAAATCAACATTGGATATGCCAGGAATTGTTGCGTGAGGAAAGAAGCATCCTTTCAACTGCAGTTCCGATGGGCTGCGCTGCGTTTCTTATGGATGATCAGTTCAATGGAGGCCTGTCACGGCAGGATATTTTCAGGACTGTTACAATGTCTAAAAGCGGATGATCTAAAATATTAAAGGTCGCCTCTTGACCAGAAAGCTTGCTTGGCCTTTCGCTTGTGGCTTCTTTTGACAGACTCCATATAGACACTTAGAAAAGAACATTGTGGCTCAGCAGCAAATTTATTTATTTATTTATCAATATATTTATATGTTTATATATATTTATGTATATAAATGTATTCATGTCAATCTATCCATCCATCTATCTATCTATCTAGCCATCTCTATAGCTAGCTAGCTATCTTGCTGCTAGCTATAGAGCAGATCGCTAGCTATCTCGCTGCTCTAGCTAATTAACTAGCTGCTCTAGCTAGCTGGCTTTCTAGCTATCTATCTAGCTGGCTTTCTAGATATCTAGCTAGCTAGCTTTCTAGCTATCCATCGATCTAGCTTTCTAGCTATCTATCTATCTAGCTTTCTAGCTATCCATCAAGCTAGCTTTCTATCTATCTATCTATCTATCTAGCTTTCTCGCTATCCAATCGGTGAGAAACACGTCCGCCTTAGTCATTTCAAAATGGAATTGTAACTAGAGAGCATAAGACCCTGTAATATAGCAGCCATCATGAGGAACTATTTGAACACAAATACACATGCTGACACACATGATGTCTGAATCACTTGACAGCAACAATGACAGCTAATTTGAGTATTAGCAACATCTTCTATTCATCCGTGAATACGGCGAAACCCACGTCACGGTGAAATGCTTTTCCACTGGAGAAAAATGAGTCACTTCCTCATCGGTCACATGAGAAAACAGAGTATTATCTTGCTTCTCCGCAGACCTCTGGTCGACTGAGATAGACTGTCAATGCCGGATACGGAATCTGTTGATGCATATGTTCCTGTATGACTTTTGAGGACATTTCGGCAAGCAAGCATTAACATCTATCAAGAGAATGGGGTGTTACTTTAACCAGTGAGGGTCCCCAGACTATTTAGAGAACATCCACATAGAAATTATTTTTGGGAGACAGACTGCATCACAATATTTGTCTTTCCTCTCGTATCATGGTTTGATCACAAAGAACATAGCATGTCAGAGCCGAGTCAGATGTGAAGCTAATTAGCCAAATCAGACCACTGGGCTGAACCCAGAGGATTTGGTGTTTAATGTAACGTCATGTACTTGTTGATAGTCATCGCATAACATTAAAGGACAACCCACACCAAGTTGTGTCCATAATTTGTAAAATCACTTCAAATGACTTCTACTGAGGGTATTTTACAAAGATTCCACCGCATGTAGCGATATTTTACGTTTTAAGACTCACGCTGAATATTCAGTAAGTCTTGTTTTTGAGTTGATGACGATGCCTGACGTGACGTCACGGCAGGAACGCCCCTGACCGAGAAAGCGACACACAATGCATTTTGGGTACTTTGTTTGGTCTGAAAACATCGTGTTGCTCCGTGTTGATGGCGAAAATAGAAGGACAAACATAACGAAGCCATTGTTTTGTGTCTGGAGTATCCTGGCGTGATGTCACGAACAAGGGGGCGGGACCTTCTGAAACTCGCCATTTCCGAGCTTATTTTGAAGCAGTTTTGGGACACTAAGTAATTTTTCTTGGTGTTTTGCATTTGACTAAAAATATCAGCCTGCGTGTTTTGGTTATTTTAGATGCTATAAAACGTTTTTCTGATGTCAGTTAGGAAACAAAAAATGGTGTTGGTTGTCCTTTAAAGGTTACATTTTTATGTCAATCAGAGCAGACCTTTGGCGAAAATTGATGTGATCTGCAAAATCAGTTTTTAGAAAATACAGTAAAAGACTTTATTGATTTTTGCAACATTGCCCGATAGCAGCAGCGGGATAAGACAGCCAAGGTCAAAGGTCAAAATGAGTACATCCGATGAATGGAATTTTAGACAGCATGTGACCCAAGATCCCCAAAGCGACATATCGGTACACATAGAGAAATATGATGTGAGGATTACTGCTATCTGTGGTGTAGGACGTATAACAAGGAAACGAGTAACAACTCACCATGCGGGCTACCGTCTGGAGTGTAATCCAGGTCATGTTCTGTAGTGGTCTCTGTCTCCATGTCATCGTCGTCAATATATGTTTCGGGAGTAGGGGTCTCTGGAATGGGCGGTGTTGTCCCATTTTCACTTCCCACTGAGGTGGTAGGAGCCGGGGTCTCTGGGATGGGTGCTAGCAAAGGGCCACGAGTTGGAGTTTGAGGTTGGGGAGGAGGAATTGGCGCCAACCTTATGGTGGCATTGGGACCTTCAACTTGGACATCCTCGGCACCAGCCGGGCTTGCTATTGTTGTTGTCGTGATTGTCGTTAGGGTGGCTTCAAGGGGCAATGTGGCGGGTGGGAATGTGGGGGGTAGTGTGGGCGCCACTGTGATGTTGATGACAGGAGCCGTGGGGGGTTGGGTTGATTTTGCAGTAATATTTGGAGCACCTAGAGAATAACGAGAGGATAAGTTAAGCACAACAAAGTGGCTTTATCTAAATTCTTTCTAAGAAGTTAATACCGTGTTTCAGATACAGACTACCCACTTAAGATGTCTTCTCGTGCAATTTAAGACCTACTTAACTGAGTCAGATCATTATCCTTTACTGACTGGGAAATTCCAGTGTTTCCCAGGTGTATCGTGGTTTATTTCTTTGCACCTTACAGATTGATGAAAAGGTTTCTTCAGCCGTCATCTGGACTTCTTTGAAGGTGTCGGACGTTTCGCTTCTTATCCAAGATGCTTCGTCAGGGAACTAAAGTCTTACTAGTAGTTTCGGCCCTATATATATATATCCCTACTGTCCAAACGTGGCGGTGCCGGACTCTGCTATGAAAGGTCCCTGCTCTCAGGTTGGGGGAGCAGAGGACTGCTCCCTACGCCTCCACTGATTACTTCATCCTGATTACTTCTATTGTCCTGCCTGAGTATGAGGTCTACGACTGACCTGATTGCCCCATTTGCTCTGGTATCACCTCATCAGCATAACTAAGCCTATGTTGCCTAAGCAGTCTGTTGTACGAACGATCCAAATTGAACCTCACCCCACCATGGCGGTTTTATGAAAATAGCTTCTTTTACTCCCCTTTCAAAGTATCTTTTTTCTTTTGCTAAGATTTTAACCTCATTGTCGACAAATGAGTGGTTGCTAGCTTTTAGGTGCATATGTACTGCCGATTGAGGCCCACTAGTATTATCCCTGCGATGTTGATAGTCTTTTTTTTTTGGGACAATTTTAGTTTCCCCAATGTATTGCTCTTTACAATTTTCATTTTTACACAAAATTGTAAAGTCCTCTGCTCCCCCCCAACCTGAGAGAAGGGACTAATCATAGCAGAGTCTGGCACCGCCACGTCTGGACAGTAGGGATATATATGTATATAAGGCTGGAACTACCAGTAGTTCGCTGACGAAGCATCTTGGATAAGAAGCGAAACGTCCGACACCTTCAAAGAAGTACAGATGACAGCTGAAGAAACCTTTTCATTGTACGACTGAAAGCTTAAACAGACGCACCTTACAGATTGTTATGTAAAAGAGGAAAAAGTTGTTCCATATCTTCATGCATTTTTGTGCTTTCAAAAACAAGGGCTGAATATTGGGGAAGCCTTAGAAAGCATTAGGGCTTTTACATTGAAAACGTCTCAGCTTATAACATTTTCTAGTTAAGACATTTCTTCCGGAATCAATTAATTTCGCCAGTAGGGATACCACTATAAATTTTAGACTACTGTATGAAAATTGAAATGTACTGTACAAATGCTCTTACTTGTGACCAGGACATGATCTTGGGTTGAGACCCTGAGGGCGAGACCTAGCAACAGGAGCAAGGGACACGCACCCATTCTGCCCTACATCAACAACATAAAGAAATGAAACATTTTCATAATGAAGAACATTTCAGGGAAAATAAATTCAACTATATTCTTAAAATACAAAATTATATCATCCAGTATTTGGTGATGAACCGCACACACTAAAATGCGTTATTTACATGGTGTATGATTCTGAATATCCCATTGTTATGCTTTATCACGTTTTGGTTTTCAAAAATAAATCCAAGATTAGCCCGGGTTTACCTGAAAAAAACGAAGTTGAGATCAGTCACTCATTCGCACAGCAGTTTTCTGGAACACAAGAGAGGACAAAGTGTTAGCAGAGAATCTATTCCATCTTTTTAGACATAAACTTGCTCTTCTTCAAGATAAGGAACATCTCAAGTAGTCAGTCTTGTTTGTATGCACTCATGAGTATCCATTAAAGGACAACCGACACCATTTTTTTTGTTTCCTAACTGACATCAGAAAAACGTTTTATAGCATCTAAAATACCCAAAACACGCAGGCTGATATTTTTAGTCAAATGCAAAACACCAATAAAAATGACTTAAAGTGTCCCGAAACTACTTCAAAATGACGAGTTTCAGAAGGTCCCGCCCCCTTGTTCGTGATGACACGCCAAGACGTCTTGCCTTGCTCGAGAATCAAAACAATGGCTTCAGATTCGGAGAAGATGCTTTCTTGTTACTCATCCAGTTATGAATATGATTCAAATAGTTCTGAAGAGGAAAGCATAAATGTTTGTAATTGAATAAAGGAGTCCTCCCATATCAATTTAAGCAGTCAATGACAACAATGTAGTACCCAGAAAATGCAGAAGATGGCGCCCAAGCTCCGTTGGAAATGAGCTGATTTGTCTGCTGGGAATTTGTGTCAACTAGTCTCAAATTGTAGTCTTGGTGCAACACACAACGATTCACCATGGCGTTATTTATGTGTTTTCCTTCTAATTTCGCCATCAACACGGATCAACAGCAAGTTTTCAGACCAAACAAAGTACCCAAAATGCATTGTGTGTCGCTTTCCCGGCCAGGGGCGTTCCTGACGTGACGTCACGTCAGGAATCGTCACCAACTCGAAAACAAGACTTCCTGAATATCCGTCTAAGGAATTAATCAGCCCGTTTCCACAGGCTGATTAATTCCTTACACGGAGCTTTGTCGCCCTCTTCTGTCTCTTTTTGGTGCAACACAAAGTTTTCAGACCAAAGAAGTACAGCAAAATGCATTGACGTGGTGGAAGTAGTGCTGCAATGTCTTTTTTTTCGGTCAGGGGCGTTCCAAACGTGACGTCACTTCAGGAATCGTCACCAACTCGAAAACAAGACTTCCCGAATATCCAGCGCGAGTCTTAAAAGGTAAAATATAGCTATATGCAGTGGAATCTTTGTAAAATACGCTCAGTAGAAGTCATTTGAAGTGATTTTACAAATTATGGACACAAATTGTCTGGAGGCGTCAGTTGTCCTTTAAACACTTTACAAGTTATGTGACTCGACAAAGAGCTTGGCAGCTCGGAATGAGAATCCCTCTGCACCTCACAAACCGAGTTGAATCCGAGTCAGCTGGCAACAATTCTGCTAACATCGCTTTGACTGTTAAATTTGACATTCTTATATACAACTGATAGCGGAGAATCAACAGTGACCCCTTACTCAAAGTTGCTCGGTTTTTAAGAAGAAAAAAAAAAAAACGCCAAAATCATTGTCAGCTAAGACTGACGAGCTGCTGCACGGCTTTTAGGCATGTTGCGGCTTGACTCTGGTGCAAATATTTGTATTGGTGACATCAACTCAGCATACAAATATTGGTCATTGACCCGCCAAACTAGCATTGTTGTCACTTTAATATTTCTTTTGTGAAAGTGTTTGAGGCTCTGGTGACGGTGGCTGACGGCCACAAGGATTTGGAGAAAGCATGACTATCGCTGGGCGGGAGGGCACACAAACTGTAATCCTGGATCCCAATCGAGACCATGGCCCCTTTGAAAGAGCTGTGATAATCCAAGGCTCTAATCTCATGATTTTGACCCGGGAATAATCCAGTCCATCTGCTTGTTTACAGATACTTGAGCGAGCCAAAAACCGAAAAACATCCTGCGCAAATCGGATGCTTTAAATGGAATATGATTGACTAAGTGGGTAAAGAATAAATTGGGTGTTTAAAAACAGAAATACGGCTATTTTTGTGCTATTTTCATATTCTGAATGGCCATAGGGAGGGAGATGGCGGCCATATTCATTTATTCTTTCCTAGCGTCATCACAGTGTACCCTTTTGTATGCGTTTTGGTCTTTTGCCTAAAATCTGAAAACGTTCTTTTCATCGATTTTGATAACATGATTTTTGGTCCATCGATATTGATCAACAACTTGGCAAAGTACAACTGATGTTTTAAAAACATATCGGCTGCTAACAACATTACTATTTAAGTGCATTGTTTTGAACTGAATAAACAACTAAACCATTGACAAATCATGTTGATTTTTCAAAAAGTTTCAATTCTTTATTGCTGGCTACATCAAGGAGAATATTAAAGGGACACTGTAACAAAAAGTACCTATTTTTATTCTTATTTAAAGGACAACCGACACCATTTTTTTTGTTTCCGAACTGGCATCGCAAAAAAAGTTTTATAGCATCTAAAATACCCAAAACACACAGGCCGATATTTTTAGTCAAATGCAAAACACCAATAAAAATGACTTAAAGTGTGCTAAAACTGCAACAAAATGAACTGCGAATTGGACATTTTCAGAAAGTCCCGCCCCCAGTTCGTGATGTCACGCAAAGACGTCTTGCATTGCTCGAGAATCAAAACAATGGCTTCAGATTCGGAGAAGATGCTTTCTTGTTACTCATCCAGTTATGAATATGATTCAAATACAGTAAAGTCTCGTTATATCGATATTCAAGGGAGTCCGAAAAAATATCGATATAACCGGGACTCTCGATATATCCGATATCGATATAACGAGACTTTACTGTAGTTCTGAAGAGGAAAGCATACATGTTTGCAATCGATTAAAGGAGTCCTCCCATATCAATTCGAGCCGTAAATGACACCAACCCAGAAAATGCACAAGATGGCGCCCAAGCGCCGTTGATAATGGTGTGATTTGTCTCCTGGGAATTTGTGTCAGCTAGTATAAAATAGTAGTCTTGCTGCAACACACAACGATTCACCATTGTGTTACTTATGTGTTTTCCTTCTAATTTTGCCATCAACACGGATCAACACGAAGTTTTAAGACCAAACAAAGTACCCAAAATGCATTGTGTGTCACTTTGTCGGTCAGGGGCGTTCCTTCAGTGACGTCACGTAAGGAATCGTCACCAACTCAAAAACAAGACTTCCTGAGTATTCAGCACGAGTCTTAAAACGTAAAATATAGCTATATGTGGTGGAATCTTTGTAAAATACGCTCAGTAGAAGTCATTTGAAGCTATTTTACAAATTATGGACACAACTTGTCCGGAGGTGTCGGTTGTACTTTAATGGGGTGGTCGAAACAGTACAGCAACATTTTCACTGCCATGATAATTTTCTTTGTCTCGACACACCCTGTAAAAGGCAGATAACACCGAGAAAATCCTGTATTTTTTTTGCACATTGTGACCAAAAACACTTGAAAGCCGTTTCCTGCGCACCAGTCGGCACTGCTGTGCAGAACCCGATACCTCGTATCCAAGTGAGGCGAGTCCGCCCACAACCAACTAATGAAGACAGCTGCTTCGTTGCCTGTAGCCAAGTGCAGACCTCATAGGAGTGAAATCACGTAAGGGTGCAAAGGGCCGAACTGTTCGCATGCCATTTCATTCTTGCAGTTAAAACAACCCTTTTACGTACAATATAAAACAAATCCCAATTGACACCTTTGGGAAAACCAAAGGAAAACTCTCAATGAAAAGGTTTCTTCAGCCGTCGTCTGTACTTCTTTGAAGGTGTCGGACGTTTTGCTTCTTATCCAAGAAGCTTCGTCAGCCAACTAAAGTCTTACTGGTAGTTTCGGCCCAATATACAGTAAAGTCTCGTTATATCGATATTCAAGGGAGTCCGAAAAAATATCGATATAACGGGGACTATCGATATATCCAACCCTGTTTGCATGTAATTTTCTCCGTGCGTGCATAGAAATAGTATCGATATAACCGGGACTATCGATATATCCGATATCGATATAACGAGACTTTACTGTATATCCCTACTGTCAGTGGAGCTGCAGGGATTACTCCTCTGCTCCGCCCAACCTGAGGGACCAATCATAGCAGAGTCTGGCACCGCCACGTTTGGACAGTAGGGATATATATATAGGGCTGAAACTACCAGTAAGACTTTAGTTTGCTGACGAAGCTTCTTGGATAAGAAACGAAATGTCAGACACCTTCAAAGAAGTACAGATGACAGCTGAAGAAACTTTTTCATCGATGGACCATTTCTGTACGACAGAGCTGACACAGATGCAAAGGAAAACTCGGTATTGATTTCATATGCTTCGCCATCTCTGTCAAATCTTGTCATTAGCATACGATGCATAGATTAATGAAATGCTCTTCGGGGGAATAGGCGCTCCGATGGACCAGTGGTTAGCGCGTTGACCAGAGGTCGTGGGTTCGATCCAAACTCAGAATTGTGTGGAGTGTGCATGTTCTCCACGGGCCCGAGTGGGTTATCTCTAGGTACTCCGGTTTACTCCCCCATTCCAAAAACATTGGACCGGATTGAACATTCTAAATTACGCCAAGGTGTAAAGGTGAGCACGGATGGTTGTTCGTCTCTATGTACCATGCGATTAACTGGCAACAAGTTCAGGGTGTCCCCCACCTACTCCCCGAAGATGGCTTAGATAGCTTCCAACACCGCCCCACCCCTCGACGATAAAATCATGATCTTTGAGTTTGATCAAAATGAAACCTTTTCAAGCATCTGCTTTTACTTTGAAAACAAAGACCAACGCTTTGGCTTCCAGGGGGATTTTGTATTAATCCGCTGCTGGAGAAAACAAGTGATCTTTGAAATCCAAACAAAAAAAAAAAAACGATTTTATCCAATAGTCCAAACAAATGAATGAATACGGCTTGAAATGTAAACAAAATTTGGAGGAGGTGTGAAGACGAGTGGGTACGCTGCAGCTCGTGCGATGTGCGAGGACTGTGCTAACTCTGCTCGCTGGTACGTTTTCGAGGAAATACGCACAACGGTTCCATTCAACCCCACGTCCGTCGCTTTGGAGAGAACGCCTCACAAGTGATAGTGGGGAAGTTTTCTCGTCCAAATAGTTTTACATTGCAAAGCGAACAACCAAGTCGTGGATTCCAATCATCTGCGCGCTACGTGGTACGCTAAGGCACACTTGACTTCCCACAATCACTTTTTGATTACGTCTTTTAAAGGACAACCGACACCATTTTTTTGTTTCCTAACTGACATCAGAAAAACGTTTTATAGCATCTAAAATAGCCAAAACACGCAGGCTGATATTTTTAGTCAAATGTAAAACACCAATAAAAATGACTTCAAGTGTCTAAAAAGTACTTCAATTTGAAACCGCAAGTGGCCAGTTTCAGAAGGTCCCGCCCCCTTGTTTGTGGTGTCACGCCGAGACGTCTTGCCTTGCTCGAGAATCAAAACAATGGCTTCAGATTCAAAGAACATGCTTTTTTGTTACTCATCCAGTTGAGAATATGATTCAAATAGTTCTGAAGAGGAAAGCATACATGTTTGCAATCGATTAAAGAATGTATTCAGTCATTTTGAGGCCTGGGGGGGGGGGGAGTCGCACCCAAAAAAGGCAGAAGATGGCGACAAAGCTCCGTGGAAATGGGCTCAAAAATTTTGTCACAACACACAAGGATTCACCATCGCGTTATTTATGTGTTTGCCTTCTGATTTCGCCATCAACACGAAGTTTTCAGACCAAACAAAGTACCGGAAAATGCATTGACATGATGAAAGGACTGCTACAGTGTGTCCTTTCTCGGTCAGGGGCGTTCCTTCCGTGACGTAACGTGAGGACTCGTCACCAACTCAAAAACAAGACTTCCGGAATATTCAGCGCGAGTCTTAAAAGGTAAAATATAGCTATATGCGGTGGAATCTTTGTAAAATACACTCAGTAGAAGTCATTTGAAGCCATTTTACAAATTATGGACACAACTTGTCTGAAGGCGTCGGTTGTCCTTTAAGCATACGGACCCGTACCGGTCCGCAGACCGGTGGTTTGGGACTCAACTGTTGTACAACGTCAACGGGAATGAATTCAGTCGCTGTCAATAATTGATGTAGCAAGATCAACAAAGCTAATTTATAATAGCCGCAGGGTCTGACACAATAAACCGAAGACCCGATAGTCACAAAGGCTTCTGTTCAAGTGTACATTAGCTTGCGTGCGGCAAAATCTTTCCCTCTGGCTTTTTGCAAGTGATTCTACTCAACTGGCGGTTGCAGAAAAAGAAAATGGTGGCTTGTCTCTGTCCATTCATTGCATATTAAAACACTTTCTATGTCTTGAGAGTAGGAGGGAGGGGTGTCTGGTCCCAGCAGGAATACTGTGAATGCCTCTCTTCACGGGGAGGCAGAAGTGAGCCTAACTCAGGGCAACTCTACCACTCTTTCTTTCAAACAGACCACAGATTTTACGCCACACACAACAGCCGCAATCCTCTGGACTTCCCTGGTTGAGGGAAACGACTCTACGCCGGTGTGGTTTGTGTTCTCGCTGTCTTTCATTCATCTACCCGGTGGGGCTTGTTTGGGACGCGAAGTGAAGCACGGGGATGCTTATTTGGGATAATTTCAAGAGCACGGGTGGCCTCTTGTTGGGGTTTTTTTTGGGGGGCCGAAATTGATGATTGGCTGGCATAAAATTCACTGGAGTACAAGAGTTTTGCTCGACGTCGGCTTCATTGTGGGGAAAGGATGAGGAGGTGCAAAGCAAAACCTGCCCACAGAAGCCACATTGACTTTTAAAGGTCAACCGACGCCTCCGGACAACTTGTGTCCATAATTTGTAAAATCACTTCAAATGACTTCTACTGAGCGTATTTGACAAAGATTCCACCGCATATAGCTATATTTTGCCTTTTAAGATTCGCGATGAATATTCAGGAAGTCTTGTTTTCGAGTTGGTGACGATGCCCTAAGTGACGTCACGTCCTGAACGCCCCTGACCGAGAAAGCGACACACAATGCATTTTGGGTACTTTGTTTGGTCTGAAAACTTCATGTTGATGGAGGAAATTAGAAGGAAAACACAAATAACACGATGGTGAATCGTTGTGTGTTGCACCAAGACTACTAGTTTGATACTAGTTGACACAAATTCCCAGCAGACAAATCAGCCCATTTCCAACAGAGCTTTGGCGCCATCTTGTGCATTTTCTGGGACGCTACACATCAGTCCCGACGCTTCAAAATGACCCGGAAGAACTTCTTTAATCAATTGCAAACATTTATGCTTTCCTCTTCAGAACTATTTGAATCATATTCATAACTGGATGAGTAACAAGAAAGCATCTTCTTCCAATCTGAAGCCATTGTTTTGATTCTTGAGCAAGGCAAGACGTCTTGGTGTGACGTCACGAACAAGGGGGCGGGACCTTCTGAAACTCGCCATTTCCGGGGTCATTTTGAATTAGTTTTGGGACACTTGAAATCATTTTTATTGGTGTTTTGCATTTGACTAAAAATTCTATAAAACGTTTTTCTGATGTCAGTTAGGAAACAAAAAATGGTGTCGGTTGTCCTTTAAGCATTTTGTGGAGACAAATGACTCCACGAAGGTCGGTGACAGGGTCGGACGTCCGACACCTTCAAAGAAGTACAGATGACGGCTGAAGAAACCTTCTCATCGATGAACAAATGGATTGTAACTGGACTTATCCAAAACCATTTTCCACTCACAAAATCCCCTTTTTATGGGAATACAATCAATACAACAATTAAAATGTCATATCCACCATCTTAAAATAAGTAATGACAAGTGAATGGATGGCACTTTGGATCCTCTAATGTAATATAAATGCAACGTAATAATGTATTGTATATTAAAAAAAGAAAATCAGACTGTTGTCTGGAGTTCTTTCACAATGGAGAATTCAAGCACAAACTCCCATCTCAGACTATCTCCTTCTTTTCCTGTCAAAAGATAAGAGGCCGAGGGAAGATGAACAGACATCTCAGGCATGACAACATGGCAGCGGGAGGACGGTACAGTCTCAAAATCTACTTAACGCTCTTATTTCTTTTTTTTTTTTTTTTTTGGCTGCTACACAGAAAGACTCTTTACTTAATACACCCTTCAGATTTATTTATTTTTCTTCTCCAAACTGGTTAAGAGTCAAGCACAGTTTGTCCTCTCCTGTGAAATCCCCAACGTCATTCAAAAAGGAAGTGTTAATTTAGTTTCACATATCAAAGCAGCAATGTATTTCCATATTTTCATGATATCATACATGCTGCAGATATCACTGAGTTCTATATAGTTGCGTTATTTTAACCGTGATTCAATCTCAATTTCAAAGACACTAATGCTTCAGAACACAGCATTCAACTCGTAAGAGTCTTCAACACAACAGAAGATTCACGTCCTCCACCTCCATCTTGGTTTTTAGCGTCACTTTTGTGACTTCATACCAAAAGCGGCCATATTAATTCCCTGCATTACACCACCGAAATCACTGGATCCAACAACAAATGACATGTGGCTAAAATCACGTCTCATAATAATAAAAATACATGTCATTTATAAGCGCCTTTCAAAACTCTCAAGGTCACTTTACAGTCACAGGATGAATTTTTCTGTGGGTGAGTAGCGGCAGCCACACGCGCCAGCGTTCACTCAACCCGCAAATAACTCAAATAGATGGAAAGCTAGACAACTAGCTAATAGATAGCCAGCCATCTGTCCAGGCAGCTAAATAGCCACATAGCCCGCTAGCTAATAGATAGCCAGCCACCAACCAGCTAAATAGCCACACAGCTAGCCAGCTAATAGATAGCTAATAGATAACCAGCCATCCATCCAGCTAAACAGCCATACAGCTAGCTAGCTAATAGACAGCCAGCCAGCCATCCAGCTAAACAGCCACACAGCTAAGGGCTATGTTGCACGGAGTGAGAATTTTGGAAGGCTTTATAAAGCTTCAGAATAATCTGGATGAAGCTGTATTGGTCTCATTTAGCGTAGAAGCACATTGCCCCTCCATGGAAAACTCTGCACGCCTACAAACGGAAATAAAAATACAGATAATGTCACACCCAAAAAAAAGTCCATTCCGAGCAGTGTGCCAAGGTATACTTTCGGTGTCCATTCGATATTGAAGTTCATCCAGAATTTAGGTTAAGAGTGAAAAGTATGGTATGAGGGTGACTAAAGATGCACAAGACAGAAATAACACATTGTCTAGAAATAGCTTGAAAAAAAAAAACATATGGATGGTCAGCAAAAGGGAGATGATGTTGGCACGCTTAGATGTTAATACAATGAAGCGGCCTAAATTCGTGCGCACAGATGGTTCTAATATGGCGTCTCCGGACAAGTTGTGTCCGTAATTTGTAAAATCACTTCAAATGACTTCTACTGAGCGTATTTTACAAAGATTCCACCGCATATAGCTATATTTTGCGTTTTAAGACTCGCGCTGAATATTCCGGAAGTGTTGTTTTTGAGCTGGTGACGAGTCCGTTGTTACGTCACTGAAGGAACGCCCCTGAACGAAAAAAAAAGGACACATTGTAGCAGTCCTTCCATAACATCAATGTATTTTGCTGTACTTTGGTCTGAAAACGTCATGTAGGACCAAAAAGAGGCAGAAGAGGGCGACAAAGCTCAATGTAAGGAATTAATCAGCCTGTGGAAACGGGCTGATTAATTCCTTATACTGCTTTGTCGCCATTTTCTGCCTTATTTGGGTGCGACATTTCCCACAAGAAAGCATATTCTCCGAATTTGAAGCCATTGTTTTGATTCTCGAGCAAGGCAAGATGTCTTGCCGTGACACCACGAACATGGGGGCGGGACCTTCTGAAACTGGCCACTTCCGGTTTCAAATTGAAGTACTTTTTAGACACTTGAAGTCATTTTTATTGGTGTTTTGCATTTGACTAAAAATATCATACTGCATGTTTTGGGTATTTTAGATGCTATAAAACGTTTTTCTGATGTCAGTTAGGAAACAAAAAAGTGACGTCGGTTATCCTTGAATTAAAAAAAAAATCCTTTATACGTACTTCGCAACCATTGTTTTTTTTTTTTGCGATTACGCATCTTATTGTGTTTCAAGTTGTGAAAAATGGGGCAGGCAACTTTATGGCCGGGCAGGCAACTTTTCAGAGTTGTCTGCCAACTTTTTGCCATGAGTTTCAGATACTGGTATTCCCATGGACGGAGGAGGGGGGGTCTGATGTATCTTCAAGGCAAGGGGGAAGAAAAGTTCAGGGGAAGTTCTCAAGGAGGATTCAGGTGCACTCGTGGACGCTGTGATTTGACGAAGCTAGTATGCTAATGTTGGGTGATTTTATTCCTGTTTGTTGCTCTTGTTTAACCCCCCCCCCCCCCCTGCCCCGCCCGCTTCCACTATCTTCACTCGCACCCTTCCGAACATGCAAATAAACACAGTGGTAACCGAATAAAGTGTTCTCCAAAAGCGAGACCAAACCAGATCTCTTCTACCCGCTGTTGTGTTTCCAGCACAAATCACTTCTACTTCTAAAATCATCAGTGGACATTTCTTTCAACATAGCCGCCCCCCCCTCACCTCCACCACCCTTCACTAATATTTCCCTCCCTGCCTCCGAGCTACTCGTCGAGTAGTAACAAAGACCTTGTACAACTTAAGGTGTCTAGATTTTTTTCCAAACAACATGTGAAGTCCCTCCATTGCTTCAATGGAGGATACCTGCGAAAAAAAGTCAATGCTAACAAGTGACCAAAAAAAGCCAAAGGAAACGTGATGATAAACCGACAGTGGAACATGTGTGTGATTAATGTTCGGAACAACCTAAACAACAAAACTCACCAAGACTCCAGTAACGCCCAGAGGAAGCTCTAAACGGAGAAAAGGGGCCAAGGAAAATCAGGAATGTGGGCCCGCTTGCTTGTCCACGCTGTCGGCCCCGGCCCGACCCGGCCCAGATCTCCACACCCCTGGAGCCGAAAGGGACGGCGGGGTGGGGGGGACTTGGTGAAATGATCTGGGACACGCCGCCAATACTTGGCTGTCACTTGACGTGCTAAATCCAAGAAAACGAAAGGAATCCTCAATCCGCCTTGACGTGTGGCCGCTTCCAAGTGTATCTTCCGGTCATATTTTGGGGGCTTAATCCCAACTGGTAGTCCGCTCGGGCGCGTCGGCCGATCGCTGTAGACTAGACCGCCATGTTGTGTCTGTGTATGAGGAAGAATGGGAAGCGAATTGCGTTCTCCCAAAGCAGGCCTTCGGTTGTCCAACCGTCTCCTTTCCGGGGCTGCTCTGTACACTGCAGCGACATCTACCGGTTATTGGAAGTATTGTGACACATTGACCGGACGGTGATGGCAATTCCGGCTCCTTTTTGGAGAGCCGGTTCTTTTGGATCGGCTCACCAGAGAGAGAGAGAGAGAGAGAGAGAGAGAGCAGGCTCTTTCGGCTCCCAATTGGATAATCCGTTTTTCTGTTGCTTAAATTAATTTACTTCCAAAAATAGTGCAAATTTATATGAAAAACGAATTACTAATGTAAAAACATACAATATATCATTTAAAAAAAAATTATATGGCTTTACAGGATATTCTTCTGAACATAAAACATGGAGTACTACAAAAAATTAAAATAAATTGGAAAACCAAAGACCCATCTCAAAACAAGGCCAAAAACTTCGAATATCTTGGTATATATTCCTAAAATGTAAGTATTTACAGTAAAACAACAAAAGTAAGGTCTGATTACCACAAAACAAATGATAAATTCAAATTTGTGAAACAAAAAGAAAAGCAGCATCCAGGTCAAACTTTCAGCTAGTCTTTAGTGAAGTCTTTAGAAATAGTATCGATATAACCGGGACTATCGATATATCCGATATCGATATAACGAGATTTTACTGTATATATATATATATATATATAAAATATATATATATATATATATATATATATATATATATATATATATATATATATATATATATACGTTTTACAGGAATAACATATTTGTAAAAACACTGATTCAATATACGGATCGCAAGAAAAAAAACTATAGCAGTGAATACACAGTTTCTGCCAGTTTGTCACATCACACTTGTTTTATTTTTTTCATGTCTCATTTTAAATAAAGAGGCGATATAACTTAATATTTTATCTGATACTTCATCTGAAATGTTCAAGGACTACTGCTGTGCACACTTGTGACATTCAAATAGGAATGACTGCAAGAAAAGCCAAAAATGTCTCATGCCCCCCCCCCAAAAAAAAAAATACAATAAAAATACAGTTGCGCGTTTTAAGATGTAATCAGTGACAAGGAGAGGGTCCAGTGGAGAGAGAAGGTCCACAGGAAGCAAATGAATAAGCCCGCGTCTGTCTGTGCAGCTGACTGAGCCGCAAATGATCGAATGATTAAGCCGCCAGGTTAGCGATGACAGCTCGGGTGAACTCGTCGCTCGTGGCGTAACCACCAAGGTCTCCAGTGCGCACCTGTTGCAAACATAAGGACAGTGTGTTACTTGTATGTTAGCACAGCTGCAGCAGCACATGTCGACATGCGCTATTAAACGCGCAAGAGTATATAAAAACAAGGGCACACAACACAGGAAATTTTAGTTGTGTTAAATGTTATTCAGTTTTGTATTGTTCTCTGTCATATTCCGACCGCATTCCTGCCCAAATGACAGATTCATAAGGAGCGACTGGATATAGTTGTCCTTGCGTCTGTGTAAGCTCCCAGTCATACAGGAGTGGTCCACCGATGAAAAGGTTTCTTCAAGGGGAGTAAAATAAGCTATTTTCATAAAACAGCTAAATCCTTCACTAAACTGATATGGCGGCGTGAGGTTCAATTTGGATCAAACTAAAGTCTTACTGGTAGTTTCGACCCTATATATATATCCCTACTGTCCAGACGTGGCGGTGCCGGACTCTGCTATGATAGGTCCCTGCTCTCGGGTTGGGGGAGCAGAGGAGTACTCCCTATGCCTCCACTGATTACTTCTATCCTCCTGACGGATTACTTCTATTTTCCTACCTGAGTATGAGGTCTACGACTGGCCTGATTGCCCCATTTGCTCTGGTATCACCTCATCAGCATAACTAATCCTATGTTGCCTAAGCAGTCTGTTGTACGAACGATCCAAATTGAACCTCACCCCACCATATCGGTTTAGTGAAGGATTTAGCTGTTTTATGGTTCAGCATTACCATTTATTGTCCTAAAAATCCAACAATTCCAAGGTCCAGCAAACATATTCATTTACAATTCTTAACAAAGTCTTATTTGCATATATGTAAATTAAAAAAAACAGCCTTCATAACCTGCCCTGAAAAATAAAATTGGCATGAGAAAAAAACAAAAACCAATACAACCCACATATGAGTCTGGAGATGGTTTACTTTGGTCCGCTGGTGATTTTAATAATTAACAAGCTTGTATAAAAATTATAAGAGCATAGCAATTCAAAAGGCGGTTTATTTAGTTGTCTTTATTTGCTTTACTTTACAGGTTACAATTGTTAATGAATTACGGTAATAAACATGAATATTCCCAAAACAGTATTAAACCGCCCGCCCGCAAAATAAAAAAACTCAGTAGAGCAAAGTAAGACTGCAAAAGACTCCAAAGTTGAGGAAGTTTAAAAAAAACACCTTCACCACGTAGAAAAATGTCACACCGCATTGGTGATTGATTACCTTACTGTATGTAAACCACAGGTGTCAAAGTCAAGGCCCGCGGGCCAAATCCGGTCCATCACATCATTTTTTTCGGCCCGCGAAAGCAAGTCAAACTTGTTAAATTCCATCATGATTGCTACAATCTGAGCCAAAATGTCATATTTTTGGATGTCAACCACAATAAAAGTCATTATTCTTCACTTCAGATTAGAAAACGAGTTATTCATTAATTTGCTGTGTGCTCTATATGTAATATTTGAAGGGATTTAAACATTCTAATGGGTTCATAATTCATAACGGCCCTCGAGAGGAAACCATAACTACAATGTGGCCCGCGGCAAAAAATGACTTTGACACCCCTGCTGTAAACTGAAACACATTCAAATCATTTGATGACAACATTCAGTCTTCGCATTGAGTGTATGTCCAGCTTTTAATTCTTTAAAGGACAACCGACACCTTCTACTGAGCGTATTTTACTAAGATCCCACCGCATGTATCTATATTTTACCTTTTAAGACTCGCGCTGGATATTCAGGAAGTCTTGTTTTCGAGTTGATGACGATTCCTGACGTTACGTCACGCAGGAACGCCCAAAGTGACACACAATGCATTTTGGGCACTTTTTTTTCGTTTGAAAACACTGCGTTGATGGCGAAATTAGAAGGAAAACTCCATCAATAACGCAATGGTGAATCGTTGTGTATCGCACCAAGACTACCAATTGCGGTAAAACGCATAAAGAAAGTGTAATTCCCACCAGACAAATCAGCCCATTTCCAAAGTTGTACGCCATCTTGTGCATTTTCTGGGACGCTACATTGGATTCCAGACGGCTTGAATTAATATTGAAGGATTTCTTTAACCGATTGCAAACATTTATGCTTTCCTCTTCAGAACTATTTGAATCATATTCATAACTGGATGAGTAACAAGAAATCCTCTTCTCCGAATCTTGACTCTCTTGTTTTGATTCTGGAGCAAGGCATTTTGTGTAGGAGTATCCTGGCGTGACGTCACGAACAAGGGGGCGGGACTTGCTGAATCTCGCCATTTCCGAGTGCAATTTGTGGCAGTTTTGGAACACTTGAAGTCATTTTTATTGGTGTTTTGCATTTGACTAAAAATATCAGCCTGCGTCTTTTGGGTATTTTAGATGCTATAAAACGTTTTTCTGAAGTCAGTTAGGAAACCAAAAAATGGTGTCGGTTGTCCTTTAAATGACACCTGTGAGTGTATATGTTGTTAAAGAGGAGCTTGATGATCATTGTCAGGTTCTCGTAACACATTAACTCATTCACTTCCAGCCGATGTGCAAAAATGGGACCACTCCAGTGCCGGAGTTTCTGTCATTTTGACTCAAATTGCAAAAACATTCAATGCAACATAAGAAACCTTAAACTTTCATCAGAAAAAAAGAGTTAATTCCTAAATTATATGGGTCTGCAGGATTCTGAGCTTGAAATGGGGGCGGTTGGACAAAAGGCAAATGCTTAGGAGGGAAAAAACCTTGCCAGATGTCTGACCAGCGCTTTATCAGCACCCCCACAAGAAAAAAAAAATCAAAGCCCGTATAAATTCGTGAATGGAGCTCCACGTCATGCTTTTCAATTCGCGAATACATTTGGGAATGGCAGTGAACGAGTTAATAAGATGAGTAAATCTTGCCAACCGTCATGCGGTCAAAGGAGACGAGCGCCAAATAACAGTTGGGGACATATCAATGTCCGTATTAAAGAAAGACCATTTGTGTATGCAAAGTCTAAATAGATCGGTATCGCAGGTTATCCAAAACAGCACGCACAAAGTCTCCTGTGGTACAGTAACCGCCAAGGTCTCGCGTCCGTACCTGGGACATGCAAAGACACACACATATATACACGATTAAGTTTAAATGCAAAGGCAAGGGATGTTGGATTCCTGAAGTTACCAGCACCGATTAGCTTTATGAAGCTCAGCTCAGTTAAGGGCAACCGCCATTCAAAGCAAAAAACTATAAATGGAGTCAAGAACAACAAGTTGTACCCGGTACTTCCCACTTTAGCCAAGGAAAGAGCATCATTAGCGAGCAAAGCCAAGTTGGTTCCATGCGGTAGGAAAGGAGCATTGGACAAACTCCACTTTCAGCTGAGGATTACATTTAAAGGACAACCGACACCTACGGACAAGTTGCATCCATAATTTGTCAAAATCACTTCAAATGACTTCTACTGAGCGTATTTTGCAAAGATTCCAGCGCATCTCGCTAGATTTTACCTTTTAAGACTCGCGCTGAATATTCCGGAAGTCTTGTTTTCGAGTTGGTGACGATGCCCTAAGTGACGTCACGTCTGGAATGCCCCTGACCGAGAAAGCGACGCACAATGCATTTTGGGTACTTTGTTTGGTCTGAAAACTTCGTGTTGATGGCGAAATTAGAAGGAAAAAAACATAAATAATGTGATGGTGAATCATCTATCATCAATCAAGACTACTATTTGATACTGTTAGATACTAGTACTACACAAATTCCCAGCAGACAAATAAGCCCATTTCCAACGGAGCTTGTGCGCCATCTTGTGCATTTTCTGGGCGCTACATTGGAGTCCAGACAGCTTGAATTGATACGGAAGGACTTCTTTAATCGATGTCAAACATTTATGCTTTCCTTTTCAGAACTATTTGAATCATATTCATAACTGGATGAGTAACAAGAAAGCATCTTCTCCGAATCTGAACTCTCTGAAGCCATTGTTTTGATTCTGGAGCAAGGCAGTTTGTGAAGGAGTATCCTGGCATGACGTCACGAGCAAGGGGGCGGGACTTGCTGAATCTGCACAGTTCCCAAGTTCAGTTTTGGGACACTAAGTCATTTTTATTGGTGTTTTGCATTTGATTAAAAACATCAGCCTGCGTCTTTTAGGTATTTTAGCTGCTATAAAACGTTTTTCCAGTTGGGAAACAAAAAAATGGTGTCGGTTGTCCTTTAAACAGTTGCCATTCCAATGCCTCGAATGAATAAGCGTGTCAAAATACACACGCCTTCTGCCGACCCCTTAAGAAAGCGACAAGGGCTGAAAGTCCGAACATTTTCAAAATGCCATCTGGCAAACAGATAAGTGAGCCGAGTGTGAATGCGAGACATGTTGCGGCACATGCCAGTCTGAGTCAGTGCAAGAGGAGAAAGAGACCAAGGACAAAAAGAAATGCAAGAAGACCTCCAACATTTTCCCTGTTACTGTAAATTTGTGAGTAAGGAAGTGCTAATGCTGACAAGCAAGAATTTGGAACGCAAACCACATCAACAACGAGCACTGGTTTCAGCTTGTTTCGGCAGGCTTTACGTTTTCCCATCCAGCTTTAATGGTTTTAGCGACATCTGTTGTGTTAATGCATTGCACATAGGCGTTAATACGAGGCTGCGTGGAGCAGTAGGCACGCACGAGATAGAAAGTAGCTCGTGCACACTCACCTTCCCTTGTTTGATGACCCTTTTGACAGCATCCGACACCATTTGGGAGTGATAATCCAGACTGAAACGCAAAACGGATAACGATAACAGGATTGCGTCTGTGTAAACTCTCAGTCGTACAGGAATGGTCCATCGATGAAAAGGTTTCTTCAGCTTCTTTCGGCCCTATATATATGTATATCTCTAGTGTCCAGGCGTGGCGGTGCCGGACTCTGCTATTACAGGTCCCTGTTCTCAGGTTGGGGGGGAGCAGAGGACTAATCCCCAGCAATGTATATTTTTGCCCAAAAACCACATGTGTTATTGGAATACACTGCCATCAAGTGAACTCTAAACTCACAAAGTCACAAGTTGGCTTACTTGAGGTGTCGGAGCATGTTGGCGGAACTCAGTAACATGGCTGTGGGGTTGGCAATGTTCCTCCCTACTGCTTGAGCAAAGGGATGGCGGGCACCCTTAACACAGAACAAAAAAAAAAAAGATGTTATGAGGGGCCCGTCACAAAACATGTCTGACGGGGATAATTGCTCAACACACATGACGAGAAAAGATAGAAAGATACCGTCTCAAAAACTGCATATTCTGCACTGTAGCTTTCGCCGGGAACAACGCCGGCACCTCCTACGAGTCCTGCTGCCAAATTGTCAATAATGTTTCCATACAAGTTGGGCATTACCAGCACGTCAAACTGGTAAGGGTTCTGGACCAACTGCAGAAGGGGAAACAAAGCAACAGAAGAACACATTCACTACCAGACAATGTGCAAATATGTGTCCACTCCAGTGCCAGGGTTTTTGTCATTTTTACTCAAATTGCAGGACCTACAGAATATTGAGTTGTAGGACTATTCAATGCAGTGTAAGAAACCTTACACTCTTTTCTTTCATCAGAAAAAAAAATGTTGTCGATTTTATTTGGCTTTCGAGTTACAGTAAAGTCTCGTTATATCGATATCGGATATATCGATAGTCCCGGTTATATCGATACTATTTCTATGCACGCACGGAGAAAATTACATGCAAACAGGGTCGGATATATCGATAGTCCCGGTTATATCGATATTTTTTCGGACTCCCTTGAATATCGATATAACGAGACTTTACTGTATCTGCAATGGCAATGTGGGCAGCTGTACAAAAGGCAAATGCTGCCCCCACGTGGGAGTTAAAAATATTGCCAGAGGTCTGACCGCAGCTTCATTCGCACACCCCCACAAGAAAAAACACATTCGAGAGTGACGCTCCATGTCATGCTTTTCAATTCCTGAATACATTTGGGAATGGCAGTGAAAAAAACAAACAAACCGGGACTCTTGCATTGTAAATAGCATAGCCATCTTATATTGACTCAATACAGTTACACATATAAAATATGCTTCTTTTATACTTGCGCTATGTACAGTTCTTTTTATTAAACATGTTTGCACAGTTATACATTTCAGTTTTCTGACATTTCTATTATGCTTAGAATACTTCAACCACTCATGTTGACCCCAATGAAAAGACACTTAAACTGTATATATTTGGGAGGATAAAAATGTATATTTACCTGCATGCAACAGTTATCGATGATGATGTTCTCATATTTGATTTTTGGGTAGAGCTGTGCCACTTCTGCACAACTCTGCAGAAAAAGCCCATCGCCTAATTTCCTGTTATTGGACAAAGTGACGTGATGACATCAATAATTTCATTCAACTGGTGAGCATATGAGGATACACTTTCCAGATATGCTTTTCTCACATGATATTGGCCTTGTGAACAGCCGTGACCTTGTTTCGCCCCTTCTTGGTGGCGTAATCGAAGGCAAACTTGGCGATGCGTCTTGATTTCTCTCTGGTGATGATT
The DNA here is from genome assembly GCF_051943395.1 of Hippocampus bargibanti. Classification (NCBI taxonomy): domain Eukaryota; kingdom Metazoa; phylum Chordata; class Actinopteri; order Syngnathiformes; family Syngnathidae; genus Hippocampus; species Hippocampus bargibanti. The sequence continues at coordinate 1,877,963 of NC_142745.1, read as the reverse complement.
TTCAGACATTCAACTACACCGGTCACACTCTGAAAAGCAAGAACATTCCTTGTCTCCAATAACTACAGATCTGATTTTTCATTTCGTAACATGAGAGCTTCTGTATTTCTGGGCCATTGATTCATGTGAATGGCTTTCAGTTTGATCCACACTTCAAAGAATTTATAGAAATTATTCAACCGCTGTTCCAGAGGCGCTTCTTCAATCCGTAGGTTTACCTCATGTTCCAAGGAGCTGTACTCCCCCTCTGTCTGTTCTCGGATGATCACAAGGTCCAAATTGTTGTGGCGTGTGGTATAGCCTGGCAAGCTGTTCACGTGAACCACATTGGCAAACAGGTCCAGTTTACGTCTGATGAAAGAGCACAGAGGTTTTTTTTTTCCCCAGAAAAAAATGACTGAATCACCATATAGAAAGACAATGGCAGTGTCTAAATTGTACCTGAGTTTCATCTCATATGAAGCCAACTCTCCTTTGAATTCCATTGGTGTGTGGATCTTCCCTGAATAATAAAAAACATGAAATGTATTTGTTTTTCTTCTTTTAAAGGACAAGTTGTGTCCATAATTTGTAAAATGGCTTCAAATGACTTCTACTGAGCGTATTTTACAAAGATTCCACCGCATATAGCTATATTTTACGTTTTAAGACGTGCGCTGAATATTCCGGAAGTCTTGTTTTTGAGTTGGTGACGAGTCCGTACGTGACGTCACTGAAAGAACGCTCCTGACCGAAAAAAAGGACACATTGTAGCAGTCCTTCCATCACATCAATGCATTTTGCTGTACTTGTTTGGTCTGAAAACTTCATCGTTGTACTAAGTAGTCGCCGAAACATGTCAGGTATTTGAACACCGACAATACACTGTCTGTAAGTAAGGAATCTGCTTAACATTACGTCTGAAAACTTCATGTTGCACCAAAAAGAGGCAGAAGAGGGCGAAAAAGCTCAGTGTAAGGAATTAATCAGCCTCCTCCCCTATTGCCTCAAAATGGCACGAAATAAATTCTTTAATCGATTGCAAAAATGTATACTTTCCTCTTCAGAACTATTTGAATCATATTCATACCAAGAAAGCATATTTCCGAATCTGAAGCCATTGTTTTGATTCTAGAGCAAGGCAAGACGTCCTGGCGTGACGTCACGAACAAGGGGGCGGGACCTTCTGAAACTGGCCACTTCCGGGTTCATTTTTTTCAGATTTTGAACACTTTAGGTCATTTTTATTGGTGTTTTGCATTTGACTAAAAATATCAGCCTGTGTGTTTTGAGTATTTTAGATGCTATAAAACGTTTTTCTGATGTCAGTTAGGAAACAAAAAAGTGATGTCGGTTGTCCTTTAAAACCTAATTCCAATCCAATCAATCACTCAGGTGAAGTACCTTTAATTGCTACTCTGTTGCTCTTCATAGAGTTCAATACTTGCTCGAGTTTCTCCTCGCTGGCCATGTTCTGTACTTCACTCAAATGAAACTCCTCAAAGTCCACAGGGACATCGCCTGCCTGTGGTGGGTCAAATAAGAGACAAATGCACATAAACGAGTCGAGAAGAACAATCGTTTTTAAGAATGAAGTTAAACACAATACAGTTCTGGAATTAGTAGCTCTAAATTCCTTTGTGTCATTAGGGAAAGTACTTTGAACACATCCTTGACAGCAGACATCAGCTCAGGTCCAACACCATCTCCTGGAACCATCGTGACCTTAAAGGTTGCATCAGCACGAGCGAGTGGCGCTTCGGAACCACCGCGGACCGCAGATATGCTCAAGGGTCGACAGACAAGCTGCTGCCACTGTGGGCCACTCAGACCCTGAAGACAGAAAAAAAACACAATGAAGAGTGAATGGTATCACACTAAATACCAATGATGGACCAGAATTATTAGATATTTTTTTTTCTATGTCGGGTACGTAATGTGGTTGTCACAAGCATTAAATGACAGGTACAATATAACATGTGTATCCATGGCTTTCTGCGGGAACATCTTCTTTGAGATCAATTTGACGGGTCCACAATTCACACCGACTAAGACATTATGTGGCAAATAGGGATCAGCCAATTCGCATTTTTTTTGTACCGGAAGGCTGATATCTATCCTCGTTCCCTTTTTATTTTTGACATTTATTTTATTTATGAGTATCTGTTAAATAAACGAAGGAGCCAGAAAGCCCCAATGACGGAGGAGGAGAGAGTGGCAACGGGAAAGTGTTAGCACAAATCCGTATGGGACACAAGCAATGAAAAAGATTTAGATTCCATATCACAAAAAACACAGTCAGTGGAATATTTTATACTCAGTGTTTACTGCAGTGGGGTGAAAATTCGCGTTTAAACATTTGCGCACTCACCTTGATCAATGTTACCAGTCGACTTCTCATGACAGCAGCCATATTCACACAAGTCAGTTTCTTCTTCGTGGAGTGGCGTCAGTTATGTTGTGATGGCGCCACCAAGTGGAATATCTATGCAGCTACAGGGGAATATGTACACTGCATTACAGTACAGTAGAGCGTAGTTATATCAGTACAGTTATATCGATAGTACTGCTTATTACGATACTATTTCTATGAACGCAAGGAGAAAATTTACATGCCGCAGGATCGGATATATCGATAGTCCGGTTATATTGATATTTTTTCCAACTCCCGAGAATATCGATATGAGACTTTACTCTACTTGAATTAATTTTTGAAGTGCAATTGATGAATAATGTTTGGAGAAAGCAAAAATAGCAAAACACTGTATATACTGTATATGCATTCTTGTTAAGCGATGGCTGGATGCACCGCTTTTTATGATTGTATCTTTGCAACGCGATATTTTGGAAGCGTGCAGTGTCATCACTTGACATGACCCCCATCAGAAATAGATCAGGGGATTCCCAGTCCTATTTCTATCCAATGACAGTGACTGTTGGAATATAGTTTCAATTTTTTTGGCAGTTTCAGCACACTTTAAGTCATTTTTATTGGTGTTTTGCATTTGACTAAAAATATCATACTGCGTGTTTTGGGTATTTTAGATGCTATAAAACGTTTTTCTGGTGTCAGTTAGGAAACAAAAAAAAGTGATGTCGGTTGCCCTTTAATGTATATCTTTTGAATGTATCCATCAGTTGAATCGCAATAATAATTTCAAGCTTAGTGCTATTACACATATTAAAAGAGTGGTTAAACGCCCCCATATCCAGCATGTGAAGGTGTGTGGGTGGGGTTCATTGCTTTGGAGCCTGCGAGTTCAATTCCGGGGCCAAATAATCATTCGTAAGTTGCCTATTCAGTGGATGACAGTGGCAGCGTGGTATGTGAGTTTACCATATATGGGCAAAGGCAAGCGGCGTAAGGGCGCTACCTGCTTCCGGGTTTGTGTGACCAGGGAGAGCTGATCAACCTGCTGCCTCCACTGATTCATTGATTTCAAAGTGCAACTTCAAAGCAAGCGATCAACAGGAATAATGTCGTATGAACTGAGTGAGTATGCGAGTTGAGTTGCCTCACGAAAAACGCAACGCATGTCTCGATCAATGTGCTTTTCTTCCCTCAAGCCAGCTGACGGTTAGCACAATGTTAGCTAGCTAGCCTCGCCCTGAGCTAAAATGATTATTTTGACACATTCTTCCCTGCGATCTAGACACTTATGAAACTCTTATTGCCTTCTGTGTGTGTGGTTATTTTAACGGGTAGTTGATCGGGTCAGAAATGTTTACCGTCTTTGAACTCCCGTCATTTAGTTTGCCGTTTTTATGAGTTAGCGTGATTCACGGTGTTGGTGTGTTAATGTGAGCACGCATTGTTATGACATGCCAGAACTGGCTGGATTGCCACTTCTTCCTCAAGGAAACCCAACCCATTGGTGCTTCCTGATTTATAAGAGTGTTTACTGTAAGGTTTTATCGACCGATTACAGGTGATGACCCGAAAAAAAGTGAAGAAAAAAAATCTGGAAAATATAAACGATCGTCAATGCGGAAGCTCTTGTGCATAATCAGCTGCTCCTACCTTTGCTGCTCCCCTTGTCATAATACACATGGCTCTGTATAATGTGGCTGTGTATTAAAAAAAAACAAAACAAACGACTGTGATAGTGACCATACCAAGAATATATTTGTTCTTAATAACTATATATGTATATTTGCATAATTTCTCAAAACACATTACAGTGATACCACGGTTTACAAACCCCATGGCTTACGAACTTTTCGGTTCACAAATGTTACATTTATGAAAATTTTACCGTGGCTTACGAACTTTTTCGTACACGGAGCTGCCTCAATGAGTGATGTGTTGTTCGCAAACAAGCCCGTTCTTCAACAACAAAATGGCAGCCGACTGTTTTTGTCCTCTATTCCCCGCCCCCAGTCTTTGGATAAAGCCACGTGATTAGTCAAGAACGCAGCAGTGGTTTATACATTAAAGCGACAGGCAGACGACAGTGAGAGTTTCAATTTTGATCGTTCAAAAGCAGAGTGTAGACTGCAAGGTTAAAATATCCCATCAATCAGGCTACACAAACAACCCACACACGCCATATGTACACTTGATGCAAAAAGCTATCAACCCAGCTAAACAGAACACAATTGATGAGGAACTAGGTAAAATTATCGCACCTACAAGGGATCGGTCCTCAAGATGGTGAAAGAAGAAGGTTACGTTCCTCATCAAGTGTTTAATGCTGATGAAACCGGCCACTCCATTCCATCAAGCCATCAATTACCATCACAAAGGTAAATAAAACGACTTTATTATATAGTACAGTTTATTTCTTTAATTATAATACCATAGCACATTTATTATACATAAAATAAGGTATATTTTGTGTAGTTTTAAGGCTTAGAAAATTAGAAAATAGATGTTTTATTGGGACTTGGGAACGGATTATTCTCACTTTAATGGTTTCCTATGCGACATAATTTTTTGGGATACATACTTTTCACCCTACACACTCTGTCTGGGAACTAATTAAGTTCCTAAGCCAAGGTATCACTGTATTTGCAAATGCATCCTGATTGGGAACCGTTGGTCGAGGTGAAATGAGAATATAAGAGTAATATTTTTTCTTTCCCTAATTCGGTTTACTATTTCCCAGACACAATTTTCATCATTTCTTTTTAGGACATGTGTTTGCCAGTCTCCCGCAGATGGAAAGGGGCGTTGCCAAAGTGATCAGCGGTGATCCCAAAGGCAATAACTTTCTCTACACCAATGGCAAATGCGTCATCATCCGGAACATCCATGTAATTATTTAAAAAGCAATTCTAAACTTCAATATAAAGACATGTTATTTTTTTGTGGATGCACCCGCTCCGAATCCAGGAAGTGAAAATAGTGCATATTGATTCTATGCATGCAAACTGCTATAAGGGATTCCGTTATACTATCACCTTAGCATGTACAATATATATTTTTCTCGGCATGAAGGCACAATTGTAAAGTTCATGAAATGTTCCAGAAAACAAATCCCCAAAAAACGGATATCTTTTTTCCCCTCTTTGAAGAATCCAGCCATCGCAGACATTTACACCGAACATGCCCATTCAGTTTCTGTGGCGAAGTATGCCCCCAGTGGATTCTACATCGCTTCTGGAGGTAACAAAAATCGTGAACATCATGTGTTACCGCAATTAAATACTTATGAATGTGTATTTTTTAATGGCAGATGTAGCGGGAAAAATCCGCATCTGGGATACCACGCAGAAGGAGCACATCCTCAAGTATGAGTACAACCCGCTATCGGGGAAGGTCAATGACATCGCGTGGACGGAGGACAGCAAGAGGATTGCCGTTGTTGGGGATGGACGAGAGAAGTGAGCATCTGGCTTTAATTTGCAATCTCGAAATGAAGTTTGTCACCACTGCTTTCTTTAAAGGACATCCGACACCATTTTTTTGGTTTCCGAACTGACATCAGAAAAACGTTTTATAGCATCTAAAATACCCAAAAGACGCAGGCCGATATTTTTAGTCAAATGCAAAACACCAATAAAAATGACTTAAAGTGTGCTAAAATTGCAACAAAATGACATGCGAATTGGGGATTTTAAGAAAGTCCCGCCCCCATTTTGTGACGTCACTCCAAGACGTCTTGCATTGCTGGAGAATCACAACAATGGCTTCAGATTGGGAGAAGATGCTTTCTTGTCACTCAACCAGTTATGAATATGATTCAAATAGTTCTGAAGAGGAAAGCGTAAATGTTTGCAATCGATTAAAGAAGTCCTCCCGTATCAATTTGAGCCGTCAGGACTCCAATGTAGCGTCCCAGAAAATGCACAAGATGGCGCCCAAGCTCCGTTGGAAATGGGCTGATTTGTCTGCTGGGAATTTGTGTCCACTAGTATCAAATAGTAGTCTTGGTGCAACACAACGATTCACCATCGCGTTATTTATGTTTTCCTTCTAATTTCGCCTTCAACACGAAGTTTTCAGACCAGACAAATTACCCAAAATGCATTGTGTGTCGCTTTCTCGGTCAGTGACAATACCTACCATGACGTCACGGTGGGTATCGTCACCAACTCAAAAACAAGACTTCCTGAATATTCAGCGCTAGTCTTAAAAGGTAAAATCTCGCTATATGCGGTGGAATCTTTGTAAAATACGCTCAGTAGAAGTCATTTTACAAATTATGGACACAAGTTGTCCGGAGGCGTCGGTTGTCCTTTAACTTTGTACGGCACTTCAGAGCAAAATATGAAAGTTATTTCATACTGTTTCTTGGGTGTTAAAATTATTTTAACAAGTTGACAATTTTAATGTGATTGTACACAAATGACATCAAGAGATATGAAACTGTGATGATGTCATTTGAAATAAAATGATTGGATGTACGTGCGGCACGTTTGAGAATAACTTCTCTCTGTCTGTATTTCTTTCTGTAGGTTCGGCTCTGTGTTTCTGTGGGACAGCGGTTCTTCAGTCGGAAATCTTTCCGGCCACTCCAAATTAATGAACAGCGTAGACATCCGTCAAAAACGTCCTTATCGGCTGATCACCGGCAGCGATGACACCTCTGCTACTTTTTATGAGGGGCCTCCCTTCAAATACAAGCTCTCGATACGTGTGAGTGATCATCTTTATTTCTGTTGCTATTTTTTTTTTCAAAGGTATTTCACATTCCGTGCTAAATTGGATTGATTGCAAAATTGCATTCACACTTTAGTTTAATAAACTTTGTCATTATTTATTGTTCTGGTGTTTCTTGTTCTTTTAATTGTAAAGTGTCCTTGGGTGATTTAAAAGGCACTTGTAAATTAAATGTATTATTATTATTATTACTATTTATTTGTATAATATTGTTATATTTTTGTTATTTTTTATTATTATTATTATTTTTATTGGTATATTTTTATTGTTATTTTTTATTGTTATTTTTATATTATTATTATTATTTTTATTTTTGTATTTTTATTCTTTTTATTATTATTATTAATATTTATTATTACTATTATTTTATTATTACTATTAATATTTCTTTTATCATTATTTTTATTTTTAGATTATTATTATTCTTTTTATTATTTTTATTTTTATACTATTATTATTATTTTTATATTATTTAAATTTTTATATTATTATTATTATTATTATTATTATTTCTTTTATTGTTACTATTATTATTATTATTATTTTTATATATTTGTATATATTTATATTATATATTTACTATTATTTTTATATTATTATTATTATCTCTTTGATTATTATTATTATTATTATTATTATTATTATACTTTTTTTTCCCAAATTGAGAAGAATAATACAGGACAGATGAATGAGTTGCTTGTGTGCTCCTGACAGGATCACAACCAGTTTGTCAACTGCGTTCGTTTCTCTCCCGATGGAAGTCGCTTCGCAACAGCCAGCGCTGACGGCCAGGTAAGACTTGACGCTATGAAACATTCGTGTGGCATTTGTGTCCGCTAAATCCAGGTCTTTTTTTTTTATGGCAGATTGTCATCTTTGATGGTGTGAACGGCGAGCGTGTCAGCAGCTTGGGAGGAAATAAGGCTCATAAAGGAGGAATATATGCTGTAAGTTTGTCCCCCTTATAATAATAATAATAATAATAATAATAATAATAATAATAATACATTACATTTTAAGCACCTTTCAAAACTCTCAATGACACTTTACAGTCACAGACAAGCATAGGTACTATAATAAATAAAATATAATCACAAATAGGATGCAATAAATAAAATACAATTATAAATAGAAACAAGAGAGAGAGCTACTGAATTGAGCTTTTGATTGGCACTGTAGCGTTGCTGACATCAATGTTTTTATGGCCGACTTTTGCGTTGACAAATGTGTCAAGGGTGGTCGCCTAAAAGGGTTAAAGGACAACCAACACCTTCGGACAAGTTGCGTCCATAATTTGTCAGATCCCTTCAAATGACTTCTACTGAGTGAATTATACAAAGATTCCACTACATTTAGCTATATTTGACGTTTTAAGACTCGCGCTGAATATTCACGAAGTCTTGTTTTCGAGTTGATGACGATCCCCTAAGTGACGTCACGGAGGGAACGCCCCTGACCGAGAAAGCGACACACAATGTATTTTGGGTACTTTTTTTCGTCTGAAAACACAGTGTTGCTCGCGAAATTAGAAGGAAAATGGCATAAATGACGCCATTCCATTTCCAGCAGCTCATGTATTTTGTTTTTCTACTTTCATTCCTTTCATCACTTTGCTGCTGTGAAATGTAAATTTCTCCACTGTGAGACTAATAAAGGCAAATCCAATCCAATCCAAATCCAATCCAATGGTGAATCCTTGTGTGTCGCAGCCAATTGCGGTAACACGCATAAAGAAGGTGTTAAGTTGACCCAAATTCCCAGCGGACAAATCAACCCATTTCCAACGGAGCTTGTGCGCCATCTTATGCATTTTCTGGGCGCTACATCGGAGTGCAGATCTTCACCGGTTTCAATCAGAAAACCTTTATTCGTCCCACAATGGGGAAATTTGCAATTGATTCGGAAGGACTTCTTTAATGGATTGCAAACATTTATGCTTTCCTCTTCAGAACTATTTGAATCTGCATGAGTAACAAGAAAGCATCTTCTCCGAATCTGAACTCTCTGAAGCCATTGTTTTGATTCTGGAGCAAGGCAGTTTGTGAAGGAGTATCCTGGCGTGACATCACGAACAAGGGGGCGGGACTTTATGAATCTCTCCAGTTTTGAGCTCATATTGTGGTTGTTTTGGGACACTTGAAGTCATTTTTATTGGTGTTCTGCATTTGACTAAAATATCAGCCTGCGTGTTTTGGGTATTTTAGATGCTATAAAACGTTTTTCTGATGTCAGTTAGGAAACAAAAAAAAAGGTGTCGGTTGTCCTTTAAAGACAGTACATCTGTCCCGGTCGCATTTTTATTCTTTGTTTTTAAATCCAATGATCTACCCGACTGGGTATGTTTGATGAGTTTAAAAACAGCATCACCGGTTTGTTTTCTTCTTTAGATAAGCTGGAGCGCAGACAGCTCCCAGCTGATTTCCGCGTCAGGCGACAAGACCGTTAAACTCTGGGATGTTGGCGCTGGTACGGCAGTCACCACCTTCAACATGGGCAATGAGGTGGCGGATCAGCAGCTGGGCTGTCTGTGGCAGAACGATTACCTCCTCAGCATCTCCCTGTCAGGCTACATTAACTATTTGGATAAGAACAATCCTGACCGACCCATACGCACCATCAAGGTTTGATTCACAGAATTGTTTTTTTCCGCTTGAGATATGACTTAAAAGCTTTTCGGCCGAGTGATAGCTTTGACTTGTGCTTTTAACAGGGCCACAGCAAATCCATCCAGTGTGTGACAATTCATAGAAGTGATGGACGACCATTCATCTACACAGGGAGTCATGATGGTCACATCAATATCCTTCTTAAGCCTTTGCACATTTCAACAGATTTGTCCTCTGTCTTAAAGGACAACCGACGCCACCGGACAAGTTGTGTCCATAATTTGTAAAATCACTTCAAATGACTTCTACTGAGCGTATTTTACAAAGATTCCAACGCATCTAGCTAGATTTTACCTTTTAAGACTCGCGCTGAATATTCCGGAAGTCTTGTTTTCGAGTTGGTGACGATTCCTGACATGACGTCACGTCTGGAACGCTGAGAAAGCGACACACAATGCATTTTGGGTACTTTGTTTGGTCTGAAAACTTTGTGTTGATCTGTGTTGATGGCGAAATTAGAAGGAAAAGACATCAATAACGCGATGGTGAATCGTTGTGTGTTGCACCAAGACTACTATTTGATACTAGTTGACACAAATTCGCAGCAGACAAATCAGCGCATTTCCAAGGGAGCTTGGGCGCCATCTTGTGCATTGTCTGGGAGCTACGTTGAAGTCCTGACGGCTCGAATTGACCCGGAAGGACTTCTTTAATCGATTGCAAACATTTATGCTTTCCTCTTCAGAACTATTTGAATCATATTCATAACTGGATGTGTAACAAGAAAGCATCTTCTCCCAATCTGAAGCCATTGTTTTGATTCTCGAGCAAGGCAAGACGTCTTGGCGTGACGTCACGAACAAGGGGGCGGGACCTTCTGAAACTGGCCATTTCCGGTTTCATTTTGAAGTAGTTTTTGGACACCAAGTTATTTTTATTGGTGTTTTGCATTTGTGTTTTGGGTATTTTAGATGCTATAAAACGTTTTTCTGGTGTCAGTTAGGAAACAAAAAATGGTGTCGGTTGTCCTTTAACTCATTCGTTTCCAGATGTTGTGCAAAAATGTGTCAGTGCCAGGGTTTTTGTAATTTTCAATCAAATTGCAGAACCCACGGAATATTGAGTTTTAGGACTACATAAACATTCAATTCATCGTAAGAAACTATAGACTCACTTCTTTGATCATAAAAAAGTGCATTCCTAAGTTATATGGGTCGGAGGTTATGTGAGCTTCAAATGGAGGCGGCTGTAAAAAATACAATACTTACAGTACATATTGATTTATATAGCGCTTTAACAGCTGAAGCTGTAACAAAACGCGAATAATACATTTCATTTGTAAGCGCCTTTCAAAACTCTCAAGGTCACTTTACAGTCACTGGATCCGTTTTTCTGTGGGTGAGCAGCGGCAACCACACACACCAGCACTCACTCAACCCGGAATAACTCAAATAAATGAAAAGCTAGCTAGATAGCTATTAGATATGGACAAAAGGGAAATGCTGACCCCTCGTGGGTCTGAGCAGCACTTTATCTGCACCCCCGCAAGACAAAAGAAAACCTGAACAAATTCGGGAATGGCAGTGAATGAGTTAAAATGCACTCCCATTTATCTCAACACAATTTTATGCCAATATAAAATGTAATGGCACCGAATTATAAGAAAGTGGAAAATAGAAGATAGGATGCACATGATACAGACATGCAATGAGTACTCCAATGGGAGGGTTGAATTTGTGCATTCGTGCTAAATAACGAAAGAGAGTGTCGTCATCAGCAATTGCCTGACTTGTTTCTCTACAACCCGGCAACAGATATTTATATTTCTGCCATCATTTTTCTTAACCGTAGTCTCACATTACTGGGATGCAGAAACCGGGGAGAATGATTGTTTCTTAGGAAAGGGTCACAGCAACCAGGTGAGCAAAATGGTTGTCAACGTTGCTGATGATGAAGTGGTGACATGCAGCATGGATGACACGGCGCGCTACACCAGCATCAATAAGAAGGATTACAGGTAGAGGCAATCCTGTATTAGAGAGACATTTAAACTGTGCGTTATCGATGAAAAGGTTTCTTCAGCCGTCATCTGTACTTCTTTGAGGGTGTTGGACGTTTCGCTTCTTATCCAAGAAGCTTCGTCAGCAACCTAAAGTCTTACTGGTAGTTTCGGCCCTATATATATCCCTACTGTCCTGGTATCACCTCATCAGCGTAACTAAGCATATGTTGCCTAAGCAGGCTGTTATACGAACGATCCAAATTGAACCTAACCCCACCATTACGGTTAAGGGAAGGATTTTGCTGTTTTATGAAAATCGCTTCTTTTACTCCCCTTTCAAACCATCTATTTTCTTTCGCTAAGATTTTAACCTCGTACGTACAATAGACTGCGTAGGCAACATAGGCAAATTTGGCAATCAGGCCAGTCGTCAGTCAGGACAGTAGAAGCAATCAGTGGAGCCGCAGGGATTAGTCCTCTGCTCCCCCCAACCTGAGAGCAGGGACCAATCATAGCAGGGTCCGGCACCGCCATGTCTGGACAGTAGAGATACATATATATAGGGCCGAAACTACCAGTAAGACTTTAGTTTGCTGACGAAGCTTCTTGGATAGGAAGCGAAACGTCCGACACCTTCAAAGAAGTACAGATGACGGCTGAAGTAACCTTTTCATCGATGGACCATTCCTGCACGACTGCTTGTACATACGTATTAATTGATTATGCATTTTCAGTGCCTCTGATGTGGTGGAAATGGCTTCCCAGCCTAAAAGCATCTCTGCCGCTGAATCGGGCCTCACGCTGGTTGTTTGCATTGAGCAGGTGAGCCCTTTTCTTAGCCGTCTACTTCATTACTACATAATTTGGTGTGAAAGCTCCACATTAACAAACCCGTTACGATAGTCTCTAAGCTCATCTGCTGTGGATTTTTCTAGGTTGTCTTACTGAAGGACAAACGAAAAGTCTTCACACTGGAAAACCTTGATTATGTACCTGAAGTTGGAGTTCTCAATCCTGCAGGGAGCATTGCCGCCATTGGAGGAGCAGTAAGTGGACATCAAAACGTAGAGGTGTAGTCCTCTTCAATTATCGCCGATTCAGTTACGCAGAAACACGCACACTTCGGAAGAAAGTGCAGCGTAAAACCTAAAACAATAGACAAAATTGACGGCATTTAGCTGAAGATATAATTGTATGTCTGTGTAAGCTCTCAGTCGTACAGGAGTGGTCCATCGATGAAAAGGTTTCTTCAGCCGTCATCTGTACTTCTTTGAAGGTGTAGGATGTTTCGCTTCTTATCCAAGAAGCTTCGTCAGCTAACTAAATTTATTTGCTGGTAGTTTCGGCCCTATATATATCCCTACTGTCCAGACGTGGCGGAGCCTGACTCTGTTATGATTGCTCTCTGCTCTCAGGTTGGAGGCGCAGAGGACTACTCCCTGCGGCTACACTGATTACTTTTATTGTCCTGACTAATTACTTCTATTGTCCTGCCTGATTACTGCTATTGTCCTGCCTGAGTATGGGGTCTACAACTGGCCTGATTTCGCCATTTGCTCTGGTATCACCTCATCTCATCAGCATAACTAAGCCTATGTTGCCTAAGAAGTCGGTTGTAGGAACAATCCAAATTGAACCTAACCCCACCATGGCGATTTAGTGAAGGGTTTTGCTGTTTTATGAAAATAGCTTGTTTTACTCCCCTTTTCAACCATCTCTTTTCTTTCGCTAAAATTTTAACCTTAGTAGACAGTAGGGGTAGGGCCAAACCTACCAGCAAAAAAAAAATGTACTTGACTGACGAAGCCTCTTCGATAAGAAGCGAAACGTCCGACGCCTTCAAAGAAGTATAGATGACGGCTGAAGAAACCTTCTCATCGATAAAATTGTATGTAATGAAGTGGCAGTTGTCAAGAACAGACCTGTCAAAGATTGACACTTATACAGGCTGAAGTGACGAAATAAGACAGCTGATGGTAGCTCAGCTATCTCTTGGGACTAAAATGGCCTTTTTGAGCTGCTTGGCATGCCTGCGTCTGAGGAGTAAAACCACAGAATGTGAACAACCTTCTTAAAAAAAATAACACACATTTAATTACTCCTAGTTTATCAGGATTCTTACCCCCATTCTTCTTTTCTGCAGGATGGTATCATTCGCCTGTACTCCGTCCAAGGCAATACTCTAAAGGATGAAGGAAAAACCATCCAGGCTCAGGGGGCAATCACCGATATGGCTTACTCTAACAATGGAGCCTATTTGGCTGTGATAGATGATAGGAAAGTGGCGACAGTCTTCAGTGTTGCAGATGGATACTCGGTAAATATACAACCCCATAAATCATTTAACTCCCACAGCTTTTGTTGCACCCTATAAGTATTTGTTTTTTGTTGTTTTTATCCAAGATCAAAAATGAGTTTTATGGACACCACGCCAAACCAGTTAGTTTAGCCTGGGCACCTGATAATGAGCACTTTGCAACCGGTGGGATGGACATGATGGTGTTCATCTGGACAATTCATGATACAGACAAGCGGATTAAGCTGCCAGGTAGGCCAAACAGCCCAGTATTAACTTTTCGGGCTACGAACGTATAATTTGACCTTGGCATACGAACTTTTTTTCGTAACCGGAGCTGCCTCAATGAGTGATGTGTCGTTCCCAAACAAGCCCGTTCTTCAACAACAAAATGGCAGCCGACTGTTTTTGTCCTATATTCCCCGCCCCCAGTCTTCGGTTAAAGCCACGTGATTGGTCAAGAACGCAGCAGTGAGGGGGGTGTAAATAGACAGGCAGACGACAGTGAGAGAGTTTCAACTTTGATAGTTCAAAAGCAGAGTGTAGACTGGAAGGTTAAAATATCCCATCAATCGGGCTCCACAAACAAACCGCACAAGCCATCTGTACGCTTGATGCAAAAAGCTATCAACCCAGCTAAACAGAACACAATTGATGAGGAACAAGTTAAAATTATCGCAGAGAAAGCACCGACAAGGGATCATTTCTCAAGATGGGGAAAGAAGAAGTGTTTAATGCTGATGAAACCGGCCACTCCATTCCATCAAGCCATCGACCATCACAAAGGTCAATAAAATGATTTTATTATACAGTACAGTTTATTTCTTTAATTATAATACCATAGCACATTTATTATACATAAAATAAGGTATATTGTGTGTAGTCTTAAGGCTTAGAAAATTACAAAATTATGTTTTATGGGGACCTGGGAACGGATCATTCTCATTTTAATGGTTTCCTATGGGAAATTAATTTTTGAGATACACACTTTTCGTCTTACACATTCTGTCTGGGAACCAATGGAGTTCGTAAGCCAAGGTATCACTGTATATATTTACCTACTCGAGTCACTTTCATAAAAAAGTATTCTTTTTTTATGATCTCTGTAGACTGTCACAGGTTGCACCACGTCAGCGGCCTATCTTGGATTGACACAAATACTCTGGTCACCACTTCTCACGATGCCACCGTCAAGCAGTGGACTATTAAATACTGAGACACATGCTGGGGAAAAAAAACACCCACGTCCCCAGGGACAAGGACTACTTTAGAGTTTGATCACCCCCCGACCCCTCCCCCCAAAAAATTGAAATTCTGTATTTTGCTGTCTGTTAACATCTGAATTTAAATGGGTGATGGTATTAAAATAACAATTATCTCATGTGGACACTGCTCACCATTCCGTAAATAATGGCAGGAGTTGGGCTGAATGCATTCTAACTTGACAGATGAACCCAAACATTTGTGTTTGCATTAATGGGTTTAAAAAGACATATTTTAATCTTTCAGTTTCATTTCTGAAATGAAAAGGCCTCAGTGAGGTTGCCTGTTGTTTTTATTTGAATGGTGACGAAGAGCAATGGGTGGGTGCATTTTTTTTTTTTGCTTGCTGGGGTCACTTTTTGTTATTCATAGCACTTGTTGAACTCGGGGGAGCAATTATAGCAACCGAAAACAATCATGTTCATTCAAGGAGTTTGTGTGTGTGTGTGTGTACGTGTGTTTTTTTGTTTTCGGGTCACACTATACTTGTCTCACTGTTTTTTTATGTCTGGTCTATGCATTTGTTAAAAAATAATGCTGAAAATAAAACAATTTTGCATTCCCCTGTAAAGATCGGTCTCTCCTTTTGCATATTATGTAATCTTCAAAACCTCCCCTGACGTTTGGCCGTTTTGTCGTTTCTGCTCCGGAAACCCAAAAGAAACAAACCATTTTTTTGTTTCCTAACTGACATCAGAAAAAAACATTTTATAGTATCTAAAATACCCAAAACACGCAGCCTGATATTTTTAGTCAAATGCAAAACACCAATAAGAATGAGTTAATGTCCCAAAACTACTTCAAAATGACCTTGGAGATGGTGAGTTTCAGAAGGTCCCGCCCCCTTTGTTCGTGACGTCACACCTGGACGTCTTGCCTTGCTTGAGGATCAAGACAATGGCTTCAGATTCGAAGAAGATGCTTTCTTGTTACTCATCCAGTTATGAATATGATTGAAATAGTTCTGAAGAGGAAAGCATAAACGTTTGCATCGATTAAAGGAGTCCTTCCGTATCAATTCGAGCCATCAATGACAGCAATGTAGTGTCCCAGAAAATGCACAAGATGGCACCCAAGCTCCGTTGGAAATGGGCTGATTTGTCTGCTGGGAATTTGTGTCAACTAGTATCAAATAGTAGTCTTGGTGCAACACACGACAATTCACCATCGCGTTATGTATGTGTTTTCTTTCTAATTTCGCCATCAACACGAAGTTTTCAGACCAAACAAAGTACCCAAAATGCATTGTGTGTCGCTTTCTCGGTCAGGGGCGTTCCTGATGTGACATCACATCAGGAATCATCATCAACTCAAAAACAAAACTTCCTGAATATTCAGCGCGAGTCTTAAAATGTAAAATATAGCGATACGCGGTGGAATCTTTGCAAAATACGCCCAGTAGAAGTCATTTGAAGTGATTTTACAAATTATGGACACAACTTGTCAGGAGGTGTCGGTTGTCCTTTATCAGATCACAGAACATAACACATATTTGCCGAAAATTGTGGCCGCATGCTCTGAAATGACTTTGAACAATGTATCATATTTGTTAAATCATTCTGCTGATGTAGAATTGCCTGCCGTGCATTTCACACAGGGCACATTGAAGTACCTCGTGAAGATATAAGGCAGCCATTGATGAGAGGAAACTGCCTCAGGAGATCACATTTTTGGGGCCATGAAGACAACTGTTGTGTGTCCACGATAGCCACACTAATAGCAGAAACACGCACAGTTGAGTCCAGGCTTCCGATCTGGGCTGGGGCTTTTTCGATGTGGAGTTTGCACGTTCTTCCCCCATGCTTGCATGTGGTTTTCTCCGGATACTCCGGATTCCTTCTACATTCCAAAAACAAGCATGGTAGGTGAATTATATAAGCTATGTTAAGGTGAGGCTTGACTGAGTGTAAACGCTTGTAGTTTGTCGATTATGTGTGACTGTTTGGCAAGCAATTGAGGGTATACCACACCTATAATGCTGCAAGACAGCTGGTTTGCGCTCCAGCATAGCCATGACCCTTGTAAGCTTAAGCGTTTTGGATCTCAGGTGAATGGATAAGAAGATAAAACGCTTTTTTTTGGGTAGGGTCTCACAATGGCGAAATTCCTGTTCGTTTGGCATCAATTAAAACAAACATTTGATTTGATTTTTATTTTTCTTGAAATTGTCGGCCACGAGACGTTTTGAAAGTTGTACGCCCGACGTAAAAGTTGTACGCCCAAGGCGGACGTTATTTCAAACACTGGTAGTATATACAGTAAAGTCTCGTTATATCGATATTCAAGGAAGTCCGAAAAAATATCGATATAACCGGGACTATCGATATATCCAACCCTGTTTGCATGTAATTTTCTCCGTGCGTGCATAGAAATAGCATCGATATAACCGGGACTATCGATATATCCGATATCGATATAACGAGACTTTACTGTATATTTAACATTGTTGCAAAGTAAAAAGGATTTTTTTTTAATTAAGGAAGTACCTACCACAAATGCTCCCTCGCTTTTGACGTTCGTTTGACAATTTGCATACTCAACAATCTTCAGCAAGGGATATTTACCATAAATTAAGCAAGGGAGCATTTGTGGTAGGTACTTCCTTAATTTAAAAACATCCTTTATACTTCTTAACAGTGTTTTTTTTTTTTGCGATTAGTCGTCTTATTGTGTTTCAAATTGTGAAAAATGGGGCAGTGAACTTTATGGCCGGGCAGGCAACTTTACGGCCGGGCAGGCAACTTTTCAGAGTTGTCTGCCCTGGTGTCTGCTAACTTTTTGTCATGAGTTTCAGACACTGGTAATGGACCCTGTGTTTACTTTACAATGAACCAGAGAGCAGTTGCCATTTTCCTCCCCGTGGTGGCTCCTCAACATCGTATGGGAAACTTGGCTGTTTTAATGCAAAGATGGACTGGACTACAAATTACAAGTACCAACCCACTGCATCAATATTTTTTTGCCGGCAGAAGCACAAACGTTTCCGTTGATTCCTTTCAGAGAAGAGAACATTGATAATTTCCTCAGGATTGTTGGAGGCGCAGCCAAGAAAAAAAAAAGTTTTAGCGTATTAAATTCACTTCCATCTGGTCTCCAGATGGGAAGCATTGACTACTATAACTTTGAGCAGCTCTCTTCCCCAGATGAACCGTGTCACGTGCGCTAAACATGTGCAACATGATAACTTATCGCTCTATCTACGCAAATTTGGCCATAAAGCAAATAACACCTCTTTGATCTTGGTGATAAAATCATGTACAATTGCACTCATTTTCCATATCTAACAATGCTTCAAGGTCACGGTAAAAATAATTACATCTTGAATTCCCTAAAGAAAAGCTTTTTTTTTGCCTGCAAGTCAAAGCTACCGCTCTAGTTTCAACACAGCTGTTCTGATGTTTCCCTAGTTACCGGAGATAACTCGACATACCCCCAGACGAACCCGTGCAAGTTAATAATTGGTGAGACGCTAGTGGAATCCTCGCTGGACGTAGTCAGCAAGTCAGTAGAGCTTCTGGAAGTGTTGGATATAAAGTACATGTGGGTGAGTATTCCCGCAGCAGAGATTGAAAGTATGTAAAGGTAGGCTATATTTGTTTTGTTGGTTGTCGTCGTAAACTGGTGCTCCAGTAAAAATTGAACGTTATATAATTCACCACCGATTTAAAATGGCATTTTCGGTGTCGCTCTCTCTCTTGTTTCTATTTATAATTGTAATGTATTTATTGCATTATTTTTGTGATTGTATTTTATTTATTATAGTACTTATGTTTGTCTGTGACTGTAAAGTGTCCTTGAGAGCTTTCCACTCTCAGCAGTTTGCAGTCTTTTAGCGCTTGTTATCTGTAAAACCAGTTGAGGCTTTTAAATATCAGTACCGCATTGAGAGGTTCATTTACAGGTAGGTACGTACAATATTGTGTATAGAGTATGACAATGTAAGATACAAATTAAAGGACAACCGACACCACTTTTTTGTTTCCTAAATGACCTCAGAAAAAAAACGTTTTATAACATCTAAAATACCCAAAACATGCAGTATGATATTTTTTGTCAAATGCAAAACACCCAAAAAAATTACTAAAAGTGCCCAAAAACTACTTCAAATTGAACCCGGAAGTGGCCAGTTTCAGAAGGTCCCGCCCCTTTGTTCGTGATGTCACGACAAGACGTCTTGCATTGCTGGAGAATCAAAACAATGGCTTCAGATTTGGAGAAGATGCTATCTTGTTACTCATCCAGTGATACATATGATTCAAATAGTTCTGAAGAGGAAAGCATAAATGTTTGCAATCGATTAAAGAAGTCCTTCTGGGTCATTTTGAGGCATCAGGAATAATGTGTAGCGTCCCAGAAAATGCAGAAGATGGCCCCAAGGCTCCGTTGGAAATGGGCTGATTGGTCTGCTGGGAATTTGTGTCAACTAGTATTAAATAGTTGTCTTCGTGCAACACACAACGATTCACCATTTATGTGTTTTCCTTCTAATTTCGCCATCAATATGGATCAACACAAAGTTTTCAGACCAAACAAAGTACCGCAAAATGCATTGTGTGTCGCTTTCTCGGTCAGGTGCGTTCCCTCTGTGACGTCACGTCAGGAATCGTCACCAACTGAAAAACAAGACTTCCGGATTCTTCAGCGCGAGTCTTAAAACGTAAAATATAGCTATATGCGGTGGAATCTTTGCAAAATACGCGCAGTAGAAGTCATTTGAAGCGATTTTACAAATTATGGACACAACTTGTCTGAAGGCGTCGGTTGTCCTTGAAGTAAACATTGTGTTTTACTCTGCTTGTAGTTTACCGTGGTAGTCAATTGCACCCCGTCGCCTGATGTAAGTGACTTAGACTGTGATTTCTTAGGGGGAAATAGTCATTGCAAAACCAGTGAACATGGTCTATGTATTTACAAGCTGCTGAAAAAAAATAATATATATATATATCAATACGTAATCGAGATTTCTACGACCTGCTCAGCCTATGTTGGACATCAGATTATCTGAGCAAATCGTGGTGATTTGTGCTTAGATATTTGAAAAAGATAGTCAAGGTTATGGTCTTATAATGAAGATCTTTAAAAAAAAACGTCATTATACAAATTGTTTTCCCCCATCTTATCTAATCAAACTAAATGACACTGTGGAAGTTTTTGTAAATGAAACAGGAAATAGTTTAATTGGATACTGGCCTCTACTATTTACTGTACATACAAGGGGTGTATTTGTTCAAAGACCCCACCCGAAATGAGCCCTCATAACCTCAGAGTCATTCTCTAAGCTTTCAGGAATGACCTACAATTGAAATAAAAAAAATATTATATTCCACTCCCAATGAATAGGGCTTTATAAACGTCAAAATAGTCATTGTGCTTCATGTGTTTTATGACCACATGGTGGCAGAATAAGTCTTCACTTCATTTTATAGTAGTTAATGCAAAGAAATGCAGATGTCACCTTATAATAAACAATGCATGGTTTTTTTTTGGTTGTCTGTTTCTTCAGGAATAAAAATAGTACCTCAATAGTACCGTGACTAAAATTTGGATTTGGCCGACTATGTTTGGTTGAGACTGTGTCAGGCTTTCCGGTGTGGAGTTTGCAGGTTCTGCTTTGTTTTCTGTGGGGTTCTGACACCCTCCCACATTCCTAAAACATACCAATAAATTGTCAGGATGTGTGAATCTGCAGTGCCTATCTGTCAATGATTAATTAGACCACACCAAAGTTAATTTCTCATTATTACATTTAAAGGACAACCGACACCATTTTTTGGTTTCCTAACTGACATCAGAAAAACGTTTTATAGCATCTAAAATACCCAAAACACGCAGGCTGATATTTTTAGTCAAATGCAAAATACCATTAAAATGAGTTCAAGTGTCCCAAAACTACTTCAAAATGACCCTGGAGATGGCAGGTTTAAGAAGGTCCCGCCCCCTGGTTCGTGACGTCACGCCAGGACGTCTTGCCTTGCTCTAGAAGCAAAACAATGGCTTCAGATTCGGAGAAGATGCTTTCTTGTCACTCATTCAGTTATGACTATTATTCAAATAGTTCTGAAGAGGAAAGCATACATGTTTGCAATCAATTAAAGAAGTCTTTCAGTGTCATTTTGAGGCGTCTGGACTCAAATATAGTTATATGCGGTGGAATCTTTGTAAAATACGCTCAGTAGAAGTCATTTGAAGTGATTTTACAAATTATGGACACAACTTGTCCGGAGGCGTCGGTTGTCCTTTAAGAATAAATCCTAAACATGTGACTGACTCTGTGCTTCGGCAAAATCACTTCCTTTTCATGCCGTTTTTTTTTTCTCACTTCCTCATCTTGCTTGTGAAATGTGCCTTTTCTGCTCACGTGTGTTCGTGTAAACTAATGTATGCAATACTTTTAATGACGACGTTCATGTCTTTCACACCATAGGCAGCCGAAAAACCGAAATGGATCAACCATCTGAAAATAACAGCAGCCCTGACAAAAAGACTGCAAAGGTTAGTTTATACTTACTGTATTTGTAGATGTGTTCAGCTAAATTTGGCAACCATCTTTCAGATTACAAATATTACTTTGGTGGAAAAAAACTAATAAAGTAATTCAAGGTTATTAAGTACACACCAGTGGGATCTTCTTCTTTTCCTTTGGGCTTTTCCCCTCAGGGGTCGCCACAGTGAATCAATGTCCTCCATCTATCCCGGTTTTGTACATCCTCTTCTCTCACACCAGCTACCTTCATGTCATCTTTGACCACATCCCTAAACCTCCTCTTTGGTCTTCCTCTCGGTCTCCTGCCTGGCAGTTCAAGGCTCAGCATCCTTCTCCCGATATAGTCACTCTCTCTCCTCTGGACATGTCCAAACCATCTCAGTCTGACGTTGTCTCCAAAGCCTCTAATATGAGTTGTCCCTCTAATGTACTCATTCCTGATCCTATCCAACCTGGTCACTCCCAAAGAAAACCTCAACATCTTCAGCTTTGCTACCTCCAGCTCTGCTTCCTGTCTTTTCTTCAGTGGCACTGTCTCCTGTCCAAACATCATGGCTGCTCTCACCACATGGCTGGTCTCTTATACACTTTTCCTTTCATCCTAGCTGAAACCCTTCTATCACACATTACACCTGACATTTTTCTCCAGCCGCTCCAGCCTGCCTGGACACGCTTCTTCACCTCTTTTCCACACTCTCCATTGCTCTGGACAGTTGACCCCAAGTACTTAAAATCCTCCACCTTCTTTATCTCTTCTCCCTGTAGCATCACTCTTGCACTTGGATCCCTCTCATTCACACACAGTACACACCAGTGGGATGCTGTATATTAAAATGAAGTCATTCATTAATGACTTAAAGTCTCCCAAAACGACTTCAATATGATCTGAGAAAGTTTCATTTTCAGAAGGTCCCGCCCCCGGATCGACACGAAGTTTTCAGACCAAACAAAGTACCGCAAAATGCATATATGCAGTTGAAGTTATTTGAAGTGCTTTTACAAATTATGGACACAACTTGTCCAGAGGCGTGAGTTGTCCTTTAACGCTCAAAGTGATTCAAATTACACTCTGGTCTTATCTTCACCCCTCGTCAAAGTAGCAGCTCGTTTAGGGATTGTCCATGTCTTGTTTGCATTGTTTTCATAGATAGATATGGATTATTAGTGATTCCGCTACAAAAAAAGAACAGCTTTTTCCATTCACAGTTCTTCAATACTCAAGCATTCTCATGGAATCGTTTCAAACTACTATGATGCAGCAGTAAATTAACGGATGACCCAGACGACTGATCTAATTCAGCCGCTCTTTATGTTGAATGAACTTTGATTTTGATCAACAAAAGTTTGACTTGTTGAGTGTGTATGATTCATGCTACGTTAATGTGCTTTTCCCATAGAAACAGGTCACACCCTGTTTGCTGAGTGCAGCCTTCTTTGGTTCTTTGGGCTCGTCCTTCCTTTATGGCTACAATCTCTCTGTTGTCAACGCTCCAGCACCGGTAAACTAAACTGCAGTCAAGTACACAAAGACGATCAATCAACGCTGGATTTTAAACCCCGCCCCTCATGCAGTGTAAACAAATACTGGATAGATGACTAGATCCGAATGTCACAGAACCAGTCTGCTAAAGTAACCAAAAAAAAAATCATGTTTGGGTACTTCATCTTTCACGAAGAAAAATGTGAATTATCGTCACTTTATTTGATATATGTGAACATATCTGTTCATCTGGCTCTAGAGACCCGCCCCGGCAGCCCCCTTCTTCACACTGAGTTGAACAGAGGCCACATTTTTAAGATGTTTCAGTCACATAAAGTGGTATGAGTGAGCTGTCCAACAGATCTTAAAGGACAACCGACGTCACTTTTTTGTTTCTTAACTGACATCACAAAAACGTTTTATAGCATCTAAAATACCCAAAACATGCAGTATGATATTTTTATTCAAATGCAAAACACCAATAAAATGACTTAAAGTGTCCAAAATCTGCAAAAAATTGAGCTGCGAATTGGGCATTTTCAGAAAGTCCCGCCCCCAGTTCGTGACGTCACGCCAAGACGTCTTGCATTGCTGGAGAATCAAAACAATGGCTTCAGATTCGGAGAATATGCTTTCTTGTTACACATCCAGTTATGAATATGATTCAAATAGTTCTGAAGAGGAAAGCATACATGTTTGCAATCAATTAAAGAATTTATTCCGTGCCATTTTGAGGCAACATTCGGGCGAAATGTCTCACCGAAAAAGAGGCACAAAATGGCGACCTCCTGTGGCCACCTCCGTTTCCACAGGCTGATAAATTCCTTATATGGAGCTTGGACGCCCTCCTCTGCCGGCTTTTGGGTGCAACACGAGGTCCCCAGACCAAACATGTACAGCAAAATACATTGACGTGATGGAAGGACCGCTACAATGCGTCTGTTTTACAGTCAGGGGTGGTCCTTTAGTGACATCACGTACGGACTCGTCACCAACTCAAAAACAAGACTTCCTAAATATTCAGCGCAAGTCTTAAAATGCAAAATATAGCTATATGTGGTGGAATCTTTGTAAAATACGCTCAGTAGAAGTCATTTGAAGTGATTTTACAAATTATGGACACAACTTGTCCAGAGGCGTCGGTTGTCCTTTAAAGATTTCTTTCATTTATGTGTCCTCTCTGTTGCAGTACATTAAAGCTTTTTACAATCAGACATGGATGGAGCGGTACAACGAACCTATAAGACCGGATACGGTGACGCTCCTTTGGTCCATTACAGTCTCCATATTTGCCATTGGAGGCCTTTGCGGAGCACTTGCTGTCTCTTGGCCCATGAAATTTTTGGGAAGGTGAGAGGACCACATTTTTATTATAAATGTCTCCAGCTTTGTCATGCTACTCATCTGTGTCTCTTTTGCTACATGTGATTTAAAGTTATGAGCGGCACAGGAGCTCTAGCATTTCACAACTTTGACAGTATAAAAAGATTTTAAAAAACCATAGGAAGGGTCATAACACTGACGGGAAGAAAATAATTGAACAAAATGTCTCGGTGCAGAAGATTTAAAGGACAACCGACATCACTTTTTTGTTTCCTAACTGACATCAGAAAAACGTTTTATAGCATCTAAAATAAGCAAAACACGGAGTATGATATTTTTATTCAAATGCCAATAAAACACCAATAAAAATGATTTAAAGTGTCCAAAATCTGCAAAAAATTGAGCTGCGAATTGGGCATTTTCAGAAAGTCCCGCCCCCAGTTCGTGACGTCACGCCAAGACATCTTGCATTGCTTGTGAATCCAAACAATGGCTTCAGATTCGGAGAATATGCTTTCTTGTTACACATCCAGTTATGAATATGATTCAAATAGTTCTGAAGAGGAAAGCATACATGTCTGCAATCGATTAAATAATTTATTCCGTGCCATTTTGAGGCAACATTGGTAGGAAATGTTTCACCCAAAAAGAGGCAGAAAATGGCGTCCAAGCTCATGTGAGGAATTAATCAGCCCGTTTCCTTCCTTGGAGCTTGGTCGCCCTCTTCTGGCTCTTTTTGGTGCAACATGACGTTTTCAGCAAGTACAGCAAAATACATTGACGTGATGGAAGGACTGCTACAATGTGTCTTTTTTTCGGTCAGGGGCGTTCCTTCAGTGACGTCACGTACGGACATGTCACCAACTCAAAAACAAGACTTCCTGAATATTCAGCGCGAGTCTTAAAACGTGAAATATAGCTATATGCAGTGAAATCTTTGTAAAATACGCCCAGTAGAAGTCATTTGAAGCCATTTTACAAATTATGGACACAACTTGTCCTGGCACGTCGGTTGTCCTTTAAGATACGCGAGGAAATAATTTTGCCTCCGTGGACAGTATATTCTCATTGCTTTGAAGAGATAAATGTTCAAAGGAACCAATTATCCAGAGGTGACAAAGATGTCAATAGGAGAGCAGGGAATCTTTTTTTTTTTTATTCAAGATCGTTTTGAGAAGTGAAAATGCCCTAGTGTCCCCCTTGGATATCTAAATTTGAAACCTGTGATCCATACCGCTGGCATGTTTGAAATGTATAATTCATTTCTTCTTTATTCTCGGTTGGAAACCGCTGACTTTGAAACTGTTAAAGAGGAAAGAGACTAAAAATCCAGAGGTCAGACCAGGAATAACGATTGAATGTATCATAAGCGGTTGAAGATGACGCAAATGGAATACTCATTAAAAGTTCCCAAGTGGGAATTCCTTTTTTTATATATGACTGAATTATTCATGACAAACTTAACATCTATCGATGGCGATCTTGAGGAATTGGTAAAAATATTTTCTGTAATGTTGAAATGGGAGAACTCCTGCAGGGTTATGTTAGTTAGCATGGGTATTTAATTCACAATCAATGACATTAACGACTCAAATTGAAATCCACCTTGGTGATCAAGAAATGCGGCAGTACCGTGTTGTGCAGCCTGGAAAGAAAACATGGCTGCCGTTATAGAGCGTTGTGAGTTCTTTTGTGCAGCTGATGTGTTGCCAAAGATATGAATGAAGTACGCTGCCTTTTCAAAACGTATCAATGTTAACCCACTTATTTAAAGGACAACCAACACCACTTTTTTGTTTCCTAACTGACATCAGAAAAACGTTTTATAGCATCTAAAATACTCAAAACACGGAGTATGATATTTTTATTCAAATGCAAAACACCAATAAAATGACTTAAAAGTGTCCAAAATCTGCAAAAAAATTGAGCTGCGAATTGGGCATTTTCAGAAAATCCTGCCCCCAGTTCGTGACGTTGCGCCCAGACGTCTTGCATTGCTGGAGAATCAAAACAATGGCTTCAGATTCGGAGAAGATGCTTTCTTGTTACTCATCCAGTTATGAATATGAGTGAAATAGTTCTGAAGAGGAAAGCATAAATGTTTGCAATCGATTAAAGGAGTCCTCTCATATCAATTCAAGCCGTCAATGACACCAATGTAGCTTCCCAGAAAATGCACAAGATGGCGCCCTAGCTCTGTTGGAAATGGGCTGATTTGTCTGCTGGGAATTTGTGTCAACTAGTATCAAATAGTAGTCTTGGTGCAACACACAACGATTCACCATTGCGTTATTTATGTGTTTTCCTTCTAATTTCGCCATCAACACAATGTTTTCAGACCAAACAAAGTACCCATAATGCACTATGTGTCACTTTCTCGGTCAGGGGCGTTCCTGACGTGACGTCACGTCAGAAATCGTCACCAACTCAAAAACAAGACTTCCTGAATATTCAGCGCGAGTCCTAAAACGTAAAATATAGCCATATGCAGTGGAATCTTTGTAAAATACGCTCAGTAGAAGTCATTTGAAGTGATTTTACAAATTATGGACACAACTTGTCCGGAGGTGTCGGTTGTCCTTTAAAATTGCATTTTCTGTGTAGCTCCCTCTCTCTTGTTTCTATTTATAATTGTATTTTATTTATTGCATTCTATTAGTGATTGTATTTTATTTATTATAGTACCCATGCTTGTGTGTGACTTTAAAGTGTCCTTGAGAGCATTGAAAGGCGCCTAAAATGTATTATTATTATTATTATTATATAAAAACTGAAAGGAATTTTCTTACAAAAGTCTCCATAAAACAATCGAGGGGGATTTCTCTCCTTTCGAATCAACTATATGCCAGTCACCTTAATTTGGAACTTTGTCTTCTGAACCGAATCACGTCATATAGTTGAGCTTGATAGGAATGTCATTTTGTGTGTTTATGTGTGTGTGTGTGTGTGTGTGTGTGTGTGTGTGTGTGTGTGTGTGTGTCTAACAGAAAGGGAACCTTGTTGCTGAATAACATTTTTGCTGTGATAGCTGCTTTGTTGCTGACCTTTGGGGAGAAGGCGCTGTCCTTTGAGATGCTTATCGTTGGCCGCTTCATCATGGGGGTTGATTCAGGTAAGTGTTCCCCCATTTTGGTGGCTCAGTCCATATGGGATGATACGTCACGGCACGGGCTTGGCGCAGTATCTTCATCTACAGTATTATATCACATCCATCAAGAAAATTAGTTGAAATGTGGGGCGTTCAGAAAACATCTAGAAACCTAAAATGTTGCCATATTGGGCAAAATAAAAAGAAAGTAAGTTATGGAGGAGCGACAATCAGCAGCTGCAGGTTTACATACACTCATACCAGCGACAGGCCATGTGTATCACCCCTGGGCCTTCAGTAGTGCTACGTCTGAATATTGATACATAGCTCCGACTGTAAATAAAAAGTGTGGTGTGATTTACAAGAGGGTCCCGTTAGCCAGGAAATAACTTGTAAAGAAAGAAATACTGTCATTAAACGTGAACGTGTGGATTCATGATATGGGCTCAGAAGTCGCTCTTTCACACCGTAGAAATGATTATACAACAGGATGGCGAAGCATGAATAATAACCTCAAAATTGCAATATTATTATCTATAGTCCATTTTTTCTCGAAAAGTCTGTCTTGAAAATAGCTTGAACAGTAAAATATCAGCCTGCGTTTTGGGTATTTCAGATGCTAGAAAACGTTTTTCTGATGTCAGTTAGGAAACAAAAAAACGGTGTCGGTTGTCCTTTAAATACGAAGATACACATCTGGAAGCAGCACAACAGTGGAAAAGAAATGAAAGGAAGCTCAGACAATTTGGAATTATTTAATAAAAAAATCAGTGTCAAAATATAATTAACATCAGTCTGTGATTTAGATATTTTTAGGCCAGCTGAGAAGACCTTGCAGGCCCTGATGGCCCGCCACTGACTAATCCATGTCTTCTATTGTAACAGGAAGACGGGGGTAATGTTCCTAGAATGCTTCCATCAGAAACAAAATATAAAAAAAGATATCAAGATACAAACTGCAGCTATTAATCTTCTTTTCATGGGGACTTCCATAGTTTAATAACCTTATGTAGTACTTGTTTTAAGATATTTACAGTATGTTGTGTTTTCATCTCTTATTTGTTTTGTTCTCACAGGTATAGCTCTCAGTGTACTACCAATGTATCTTGGTGAAATTTCTCCAAGATATATTCGAGGTTCCATTGGTCAGTTCAACTCCATTCTGATCTGTCTCGGAGTGTTCATTGGTCAGGTGCTGGGTCTACCCGAGCTACTGGGCCAGGTGAGTAAAACAGATCATTTGTTACCTTTACGATCGTCCGAGTGGAGGATTGCATGATTTTGATTTGCCACTCCCCAAAAAATTAAAAATTTCTCACATGAAATATGTTTTGTGAACCCAGCCTGACTTTGCGCTGACATTTACACATGAGCTTGACAGAAATTCATTAATAATTCATAAATAGCAGCCTACCCCACGCCAAATTTGACCACGGCGTTGTCTTGTGTAGCCAATGTATTCATCTGACCTATTTGTAAAGCCTTTAGGACTGCCTGTTATCCAGTAATTTGACAGGCATGTAGCAGAATTAGCATGTGTGACATATTCGGATAATGCCACAAACGTATTTGCTATGTTTTGAGACTCGCAACTCATCCCTTTTTTGGGGGGTGTTGCTGAAGGCTTCTATTAATAGAAATTAAAGGACAACCGACACCTCCGGACAAGTTGTGTCCATAATTTGTAAAATCGCTTCAAATGACTTCTACTGAGCGTATTTTACAAAGGTTCCACCGCATATAGATAGATTGCTAATTTCCCCATTGTGGGACGAATAAAGGTTTTCTGATTCTGATATATTTTACGTTTTAAGACTCGCGCTGAATATTCAGGAAGTCTTGTTTTCAAGTTGGTGACGATGCCTGACGTGACGTCACGTCTGGAACGTCCCTGACCGAGAAAGCGACACACAATGCATTTTGGGTACTTTGTTTGGTCTGAAAACTTCGTGTTGATCCGTGTTGATGGCGAAATTAAAAGGAAACCACATAAATAACGCGATTGTGAATCATGTGTTGCATCAAGACTACCATTTGATACTAGTTGACACAAATTCACAGCAGACAAATCAGCCCATTTCCAATGGAGCTTGGGCGCCATCTTGTGCATTTTCTGGGATGCTACATTGAGTCCTGACGGCTCGAATTGATACGGGAGGACTTCTTTAATCGATTGCAAACATGTATGCTTTCCTCTTCAGAACTATTTGAATCATATTCATAACTGGATGAGTAACAAGAAAGCATCTTCTCAGAATCTGAAGCCATTGTTTTGATTGTCGAGCAAGGCAAGACCTCTTGGCGTGATGTCACGAACAAGGAGGCGGGACCTTCTCAAACTGAAACTTTCTGAGGTCATTTTGAAGTAATTTTGGGACACGTCTGTGTTTAAACTCTCAGTCGTACAGGAGTGGTCCATCGATGAAAAGGTTTCTTCAGCCGTCATCTGTACCTTCCGACACCTTCAAAAAAAAGTACAGATGACGGCTGAAGAAACTTTTTCATCGATAATTTTGGGACACTTTAAGTCATTTTTCTTGGTGTTTTTCATTTGACTAAAAATATCAGCCTGCGTGTTTTGGGTATTTTAGATTCCTAAAAAACGTTTTTCTGATGTCAGTTAGGAAACAAAAAAAATGGTGTCGGTTGTCCTTTAAAGCATCTATTTCACGTGATTGGGTGAACCTACAAATTTCCCCTTGAGCCATCCATCTCTATATTTTCGTACTGTTTTAGTAACTAATTTAGATTTAATATTCCCTACTTAAAATATTTGCAGATGAATCCATCTATTACAAGGGCATTGATTTAATTCGTATTGTAGTACGGTCAAATGTTGAAAGAGTGAGAGATTTTGTTTGTTCATATTCTGGATATATAACAGCGTTAGGAAAATGTACTGACGACAATTGTTGCCAGCAGTAGTCAGGAACTGTACCAGGCTAATTCAAACACACTCGAGTATACGTCTCTGACCTGCATGACGCTGATGTTGGCGATTTGTGACCGCAGGAGTCCAGGTGGAACTACTTGTTTTCCTTCCTGGCATTGCCTGCAGTGCTGCAGCTCTGCGTTCTGCCTTTCCTCCCAGAAAGTCCTCGTTACCTCTTGATTGAGAGGAGGGATGAGGCTGCAGCAGAGAGAGGTACTGTAACAAATGCGGCCGAGTAATAAAAGCACTCACTTATGATGCTTTATAACACAAACGGCTGTATTGGCTGCATGCCACTTTTTGTGTTGTTCTTTGAGAAACTACCAAAATGGAATGCGTTATATATATATATATTTTTTGCTCCGAAAGAAAAGATAATTATGTTGTTTGTATTCAGGTGGTACACGGGCTTCAAGTACCTCTTTTGTGCCATTGACAATGTACTTTTAAAGCTTATGAATATGCACTCTAAAAACAGTTGGATTCTTTTTATTAACTCTTTTGTTTTTGGCTGTTATTTTATTTTATATGCCTGTCATGTTTTTGTTGGGTGAAAAATCAACCATTATGCTTTCTTTATTTAACCCTAAAAGTTGGGTAACGACTGAAGAATCCTAAATGTGACTGAGTCCTTTTTTTAACATCGTAATTGGTTACATTAAAATACAAATTAGTTATTTTTGACCCAGTTTTAAGAGTGTCATTCAGAGAATATGACTGAGAACACACCATTTACCACACCGCATCCACAGTCAGAATTTAATGAACTAAAAAACATGCCCAACACATTCATCATACAGTCAGTCTGAAATCTAAAACATGTATTACGCGTAATATTATTTTATTATTCCTCTGTTCTACACCACATTAAATTGCTATTTAGCCTCAGTTATCATTCCTTTGCATTTAATGACTACTTCTTAGGGGACAGAATTTAGTTTTTTCCCTTCACTGCCATCTGTCTTTGTTCATGCTCTTCAATATACAGTATGTCAGTTCAAATTGACATCAAAAAAAGTCCTTTCTCTTTTTAATAGACGGTAACACACTCAGGAGTCTGTGCGTGTCAAGTTTTGCAAGTTTGTTCTTGACATGCTGGGAGAAAATTACCCTTCTCAAACAATCATGCTGTGCTCATGTCTACTGCCGCTTAGTGTTTAATTATAGGTAAAATATGCATTTGTTGAGGGCTGTACATCTATTTAGTGCCACTTACTGGCTGCTGCAGTACTCTCTGTCCTTGAGGAAAACAAGATTGCCCGTTAAAAGGAAACGTCACCCAAATGCACCTCACATCCTTCATATAACTGTCAGCCACTGGCTGTTGCCTGGATCCTGAGTGGCGCTGCAAATTCATGTTGTTGCTTCAGTAGACATTGTGGTCAACAATGTGCAAATATTAAGGTGACTCTGTAAGGTTCTGATAGTCTAGCAGCACTTTTTTCTGACACACACAAAAACTCTCCTGAAGACCCGAACACGTCCATGCAACACACTTTGACAAGGCGAACAGCCTCAAATATTCATTGATGCGATGCTGATGCTAATCAGGATTAAAATACCACACAATGCTTTTCCGCTGTGAAATGTAAATGTCTCCACTGCGAGACTAATAAAGGCTAATCCAATCCAATCCATGATGGACCACACACAATTACCACTGGCAGAAAGCTGATGCTGCCTTGATCGCTTTGCTCATTTGAACTGAACAATTTGATGTTTTATGATATATCGAATCTTTTGGGTTCATTTTGTTGACAATCATCCTTAAACTAGGTTATGCCCTCAATCTGCACCTACCCTGGGGTCCTCTCACCACTGGGTTTTAAATTCATCACTATTAAAGTGAAGAAAGTGATGCGTTAAAACCCAGAAAAATCCCCCGAGTGCTTTAATTAAAAGTTCAAATAAAGGGGCCAGGCTGCAAACATTTGTTTCAAACACAATTTAACTGTTTAAACTTTGAAACTATTCTCCGGCGATCTCTTATTTGTAACCGATGAAACAATATATTTTCAATTGACAGATTCTGCTTTTTTTACGACAACTCCGAGTATGCTAATGTTATCTGTACACGTGTGTAACCAGCCTTTCAGAGATTCCTCGGCAAAAAGGATGTTTCTCTTGATATGGAAGAGGTCCACGCAGAAGCACGAGCTCAGGAAACTCTCCACACGGTCTCCATGGTTCAACTTCTGAAAAGCCGATCTGTTCGCTGGCAGCTCATCACCGTCGTGGTCACCATGGCTAGCTATCAGCTTTGCGGCCTCAACGCTGTAAGATACGCCTCTCGCTTTGTTCGACATACTATACTGTACGTGATTGTTTCCCCCCAAATTAAGTTTTAACCACGCTAGTGTTTTTCGGTTACTTTGCCT
This sequence comes from Hippocampus bargibanti, assembly GCF_051943395.1. NCBI lineage: Eukaryota > Metazoa > Chordata > Actinopteri > Syngnathiformes > Syngnathidae > Hippocampus > Hippocampus bargibanti. The sequence goes on along the minus strand of NC_142745.1, from coordinate 1,845,027 downwards.
AAAAGTGTTGCCAAAATGTATGGTAATTATCACCACACTATGGCTGTAAAGCTGTATTATTCTATATGTGTCAATATTAATTGAACGCAAATACAGTCCAGTAGACTGTCGTTTGATGTTATATTTTTAACGTTAATATACAGTATACAGTGATACCTCAGTTTACGAACTTAATTGGTTCCCAGAAAGTGTGTTTAAGGCGAAAAGTGTGTCTTCCAAACATTAATTTCACATAGGAAGCCATTAAAAAGGAGAATAATCCATTTCCAGGTCCCCATAAAACATAACTTTCTACTAAATAAGCCTTAAAACTACACAAAATATACCTTATTTTATGTACAATAAATGTGTTATTGTATTGTACGACCACACGGCCAAGCGTTTTATTAGCATCTTTTGTTGCCCAATCAAAGGTAAGAGTTTCACTGATTGTCTTGTCTGTTTCCAGATCTGGTACTACACCAATGGGATCCTACAAGAAGCAGGCTTTCCGGAAAATATTATTCCATACATAACCCTCAGCACAGGAGGTATCGAGACATTTTCCGCTATCATCTCTGTGAGTATTGCCACGTTAAAATCGTCTTATTGTTGTGTTCTCCGTTATCTCGCTGCTTTAAACCACCTCAAAATTACTTTTCTATGCATCATTGTCATAGGCTTTGCATTTGTAATCGTCTTATTTCATATTCAAAGCGCCATGGCACATACGAAATGGTGTTCAGTATGTTTGTGAAAGGCGCCTTACCCCGATGGTGATTCATTTAATAACCACTGCCTCTAGGGTAGCACAGATGAACATCATTTTGCAGCGCCTTTGTCGTTGTTTTATTTTATTTGTGTTTAGAGTCAGCTACTCTTATATTCCGAAAACTCCCAGTATCAAATAGCAAGCTTACCTCCATACAATCATTAATGAATGGTTGTTATTGCCCGCATCCTCGGTTTATTTTTAACACTTATTAACAGCTCATTTGCATGTCCTGATTAATGCTTTTGTGCTTTCGTATAAGGCGTTGCGTGGCAAAATAAAGCAGAGTCATCGTAATTGTTTCTATCAGCGGGTAATTTGGCATAACTGCAAATGTGAGTTTCAAGATGTTTCGAAGGTTTGCCTCTTCATTTTCACCGCCCGAGGAAAATACTTAATTATGCCCGTTGCGTGCCGTGGAGGTCATGCTACTTTTGAATTTTACATTTAATTAAAGCCAACTTTACCCTTTATTTGAGAAGACAACCGTCTTCAGCTCATTTCTGTATTCGGCTCACTCACAAGATCATTTTTCGATCGTTGCTTGTTGGCTGCGAATCCATTTTTTTTGTTTTACAATTACCTTTCGTAATTTTCATTGTCTGAGTTACAGCCCAGTTGCAGAGTTGTAATATTTCCTCAAGGTGTGCTTCTTTATAATTGTGATGACCTTTCTTGCTTCCCCAGCTCTACAATCAATGCACTATTGATTTTCTAATGACATTTGGATGGGGTGCACCATTTTTGAGATTTCTTATTGTTAAGGCTTGTTTTTATCTGGGAATTGGATTCCCTCATAACGTCTGTGGGTGGACTGTACTCACTTGCCTGTGTACCATAAGATCCAAGCACCTTTTTGTGACTCATCTCCCATGTGTTCTCCTATTACTCACTGTCCATTACCTGACCGTCTTATCCATTGCATTTTCTCCTTCCTTGTTTCTAAAGTTTTGCTTGCGTCTGTGTAAGCTCTCAGTCGTACAGGAGTGGTCCATCGATGAAAAGGTTTCTTCAGCCGTATTTCTTTGAAGGTGTTGGACGTTTCGCTTCTTAGCAAGATGCTTCTTCAGCGAACTAAAGTTTAGCTGGTAGTTTCGGTCCTATATATATCCCTACTGAGCGCAAACTTTAACGTGTCCTTTTATTGTCTTTGTGTTTAAATGTCATCAGAGTGACTGTCAAGGCCAAAATACATTTTCACGCGCAACACCTGCTCCAAGGGTTTCTCTGCGAATGGTACCAAGATCGCGGCGCATGAAGGGCCAGTGGTGCCTCAAGCTCCGGCTACTTGTCTTTAATGGCTCGTCTACTTCTTGATGTGATGAATAATGACGAGACGTTTTAGTCCTGTCAACCATGAGTGCGAAAGTCACAGCTTTGACCTCTGCCAAGGAGTGCAGATGAGACGCGCTCCATGTGAATGCTGATTTCATTCTGTGTTTTCAGTCTCTTATCTGCGACTTCCTTTTTCATTTACCGGCAAAGTCGAAATGCAACTTCATAATCAGCAATAAAATGTGTGGGCCCGGGGATTTTTTATTTGCGCAGACCACATTCTGAAGAATAATGAGAACGGCTGCAGTGGCGGCTCGTAGACAGATCCCCTGCCTTCAGGGCAAGTGGGACCCGCACACACACTCAAACACGAGAGTGAAACACTTCCTGTTCCTGTTCAACCTTGTCTCTGCTGAGCTGGTGGGATACATACGATATTGTACAAAGAGCAATGACCTTTTCCACAGCTTCATGAAATCTAACCACCGAGGTCAGACCGGCGCCCTGAATATATTAACACCCCCTCTCCTTACCGCTTTGGGGGAGAGTGGGTGCGGTGGGGGTTAATGTATCTAACCACCACCACAACTCAGTGGCGAGTCGTGGATTTCATCGCTAGGCCTTCAGTAATGCTACGTCTGAATCAATCCAGGCTGAAAAAAAGTGTGGTGTGATATATTACAAGACCACTCGGGGGGACTATTAGCCAATAAATAACTGTCTGGCCTTTCTTAATGATGTCCATCTTTTATTGAGAGGTCTGTCTTGAAAATGGCTTTAACAATAAATTTGCAACCAAATCCATTTCTTGACAAAACCGCTATTAAATCAACACAATATATTTGTTTATTCAGCTCGCTACCAATACAGTGCGCTACCTCTGGCCAGTATGCTCTAGTCACTAGTGGCTAGTGATAGCAATTTTCACAAACTATGAGTCACTAGATGAAAAGGTTTCTTCAGTCGTCATCTTTACTTCTTTGAAGGTGTTGGATGTTTCGCTTCTTATCCAAGATGCTTCTTCAGCGAACTAAAGTCTTACTGGTAGTTTCGGCCCTATATATATCCCAAGACTTTATTTCGCTGAAGAAGCATCTTGGATAAGAAGCGAAACGTCCGACACCTTCAAAGAAGTACAGATGTCGACCAGCTTCAAGAAGGCGTTGGTACCCCTTTTGGGTTGCCAACTTGGTTGGTTAAACCAACACTTTGATCGACACATTTGATTCAACAGTTCCCGCAGAACTGATAGTGACAGCATCCAGTTAAATTGCTCATCCTGGTAACAAATGATGGCTGAAATATGATTGGTTAAATGCTTAAATACAGAAACACACATTTGGAAGCAGCAACAGGGGGAAAGTAATGAAAGGAAGCTGAAAGACCATTTGGAATTATTTAATATTGATGGGCAAAATAAATATGTATAATAAATATAATTCACATCAGTCAGTCTGTGATTCAGATATTTTTAGGCTAGCAGAGAAGGCTTTGTAGGCCTGGACGTTCCGCCACTGCCACAACTGCATCCAAATAGAACTTGGTTAATGGCGGTATTGACAATATTTGCTCACAGACACGTTGTTTGTCTGGGTGATTAAACAGTTACCTACCTACATATAATCATTTGCAATAAGCAATTTTCAGTTGTTGCAATTCCTGGCCACAACGGCCGCTAAAGATGATCAGGCGCTGTGGTATATGTTCAAGATAGTGTACCTCCTATATTGGCAAGATTTATTCTCTAACGTGTCACATTTGCTTCTGATACGATGCTGTCTTTGTCCTCTTCCCAGGGCTTGGTGATAGAACGAATCGGGCGAAAACCTCTGCTCATTTTTGGGTTCTGCGCCATGGCGGTGTTCTTCAGTCTACTCACGGTGTTCCTCAATTTTCAAGTAAGATTCTGTAAGACTCAAATTCCTCCTTTTGTCGTCTTGTGAAACCAATAAAGGTTTTCTTATCTTGTGTCTTGCAAGGATAAAAGTAAACGAATCACTGATTCAAAACATAGGCAGATCAGAAATTGTGCTTTCACATATGGGGCCTTTGCGGTGTACTTTCCATGCTTCATTAGCATCATCTTCAATTAGCTGCTGTATATTAGCGCCCAGCAACCGACCGTTTACATCTTCATTCACACCATCTCTGAGTGGGAACCGATCCCCTGCGCACACACAAATCAGGCGAGTGGCCCACGACACCATCAGCCACTCACTCCCTATCAGTAACTGCATAAAACAAATGTCTAGTCATAAAATAATGAAGAAAATCATTAAAATATTGCACTTTTTACAATCGACTCTTTTACCCGGGGTTGAAATGTTAATTGTCTGAGTACCCTTTAACGACACAAGTCCACTGGGGCTCTTAAATTAATCTTGAGGTCAAACTTGCACACTTGGAACAATCAGAATTATGGTCAAATAGATCACATTGTTGTTGTGGATATCATCAACAGAACTGTAAAAGTGAATGTAGATGTACTTGGCATGCAGATTGCTTTGCTGAAGTTATGCTTACTCAGGCACCACCTTCACTTTCTTTTCCTAGGACAGCGTGTCATGGATGCCTTACCTCAGTTATGTCTGCATCCTGGCAGTGATCGCCTCCTTCTGCTCTGGCCCAGGTATTACTTTTGTTTTGTAGTCTCGTCTCTTCTTATGCTTCAAATGACTTCTACTGAGCGCATTGTACAAAGATTCCACGGCATATAGCTATATTTTACGTTCTAAGACTCACAGAGAATATTTAGGAAGTCTTGTTTTCGAGTTGGTGACGATTCCTGACGTGACGTCACGTCTGGAACGCTCCTGACCGAGAAAGCGACACACAATGCATTTTGGGTACTTTGTTTGGTCTGAAAACTTCATTTTGATCCGTGTTGATGGCAAAATTAGAAGGAAAACACATACATAACGCGATGGTGAATCGTTGTGTGTTGAACCAACACTACTATTTGATACTAGTTGGCACAAATTCCCAGCAGACAAATCAGCCCATTTCCAACGGAGCTTGGTCACCATCTTGTGCATTTTCCGGGACGCTACATTGGAGTCCAGATGCCTGAACATGATCCGGAAAGACTTCTTTAATCGATTGCAAACATTTATGCTTTCCTCTTCAGAACTATTTGAATCATATTCATAACTGGATGAGTAACAAGAAAGCATCTTCTCCGAATCTCAAGCCATTGTTTTGATTCTCGAGCAAGACAAGACGTCTTGGCGTGACGTCACAAACAAGGGGCAGGACCTTCTGAAACTCGCCATCTCAAGGTCATTTTGAAGTAGTTTTGGGACACTTTAACTTGTTTTTAATTGGTGTTTTGCATTTGACTAAAAATATCATACTGCGTGTTTTGGGTATTTTAGATGGTATAAAACGTTTTTCTGATGTCAGGAAACAAAAAAAAAATGGCGTCGTTGTCCTTTAAATAACTTTTTTACAAAAATGCAGATTGTCCTACAGCTTCCTCGTTTATGTGGTAGCAGGATTTGGCCCAGTCTGGGTTAAATCTTACTCAAAATGGAACATGGAATGAGCTCCGGGGTCCTTGCTTTCAAAATACACACACACACACACACACACACACACACACACACACACACACACACACACACACACACACACACACACACACACACACACACACACTTCAACGCAGACATCCAAAGGTTTTCATGCACTGGAGATGCGCTCTTTCAGGGAAAGGGAGATTGGGTCTCGTGTTGTTTTCACAGCACATAAGAACCAATGAAGCTCTCTATTGCTTGTGATTCTATTGTTCACACAAGGGATCATCCGATTGTACTTTGAGCTTTTGAACAAAAAGAAGGATCAGCCGCAACCTTTATGAAGTCAACCAAACACACAAAGATAAAACAGGAAAGCTAGTTGGTATTTGGTATTCCGTCCCACGCTGCATTTGCAGCTTGTTTAACATTTGTTTTTGTTTTGTATTCATACATCAAATGGAGTTGACTCGGGAGATTAGAGTTTCAATCTAGGCTTATGTCAGTGACTGTAAACACTTTTCTTCCTTCTGTGGATAAGGCATCTCATAAAATCTCATTGAAACAGAAGTCAAGTCAAAAGAAATCTTTGCAATATGTTCTGCGCCTCTACCCCCTTTAACACTTTATCATGCCTAATTAATATTGCATGAATGGAATGTAAATGATAAACAAATAATATGAAGAGATTTTCTCCTCATGACATCTACATTTTTGCTGCAATTTTTAAAACAAAAGTGTGACCTGACTTGACTGACTTTAAACCTCCCTATAAACCGCAGCCTCGGACAATAGAAATTGCGTGAACAAAAAGTTTGTTTGTCAGTTTTAGACGTGATGAAGTGTGTGTCATTCCGTTGTTAGTGTTCCCTCGGTGACTGTGGATGAGGGTCCAGTTTGAGGGGGCCTGGTTAATTGGCTCCTCTGAGTGCTGGGGGCTCTTTGTGAGACTTGTGGTATCGGCCCACAAGCTAGTCGTTTGTTCCGCTGTCTCTATCGTGACAGCTGAGGGGGGAAAATGGTTGATTAAATGTTTTAGGGAATGGCTCTTGGTGGATTATGATATGATTTATGTGTCCTCCTTTTCTGGTTGCAGTGTACACATGGGACACATTTTGGGTTTTGTTTTTTTAAAGGACAACCAACACCATTTTTTTGTTTCCTAACTGACATCAAACGTTTTATAGCATCTAAAATACCCAAAACACGCAGGCTGATATTTTTCAAAACTAAGAAATGACAATGAGAGACACACAAACATAAAAAAGCGTAAGCAATTTATGGCTAACAACAATTCAATCGAAACTGGTCAAAGTTTAAGAATATCTCTCTAATAAACTCATAAAAAGTTCATTGCGTTAACAAAGGACTCGATACTAATAGTTTGACCAACATTTATGCGCTTATTTAAGCGGACCGATGAGATGAGACCTCCTTGGGCAAGGATTTGGCCTTTGCTAATTAAAAGCGAGCCAAACAAAACTAAACCCGCTGTGGTTCCATGCAAATGAACAATTCCGGGGGCAAAGGAGCTCCCCGAGCCCGAGAACCAGAGATTATTGACAGCCTCGGTCGTCTGGGGTGGGCTTGGAGACCCTTTTCAAACGATTCCGGCTCCTTGCATGCACGGTTATACGAATCGTGTAAACTAAAATGGCACCCGTGAGCTGGGATTAGCAGTTTCGAGAATTGAGAAGGGGCCAATTGATACAAAGCCGCCGTTACGTATGACGAATCATCAGTGCAGGCTTTAGATCAGGGGGTGTCCAATTTTTTTGTCAGGCAGGCCAGATTTGGTGTGTGAACTGATTCACTCATTCATAAGGTTTCTTACACTGCATTGAATGTTTATGTAGTCCTAAAACTCAATATTCTGTGGCTGCAGCAATTTCAGTGAAAATGAGAAATACTGGAGTGGACACATTTTTGCGCGTCTGGCAGTGAATAAGTTAAAAATGTAGGGGGTGGGGCGCAACCTTGACGAATGTTCTTTCCATATAACAGCAATTAATTTAAATACATTTCAGCGAGCATTCCGTTTTTCACATTTGCTTTTGCATATTAATTTCAGCTATCTTAAAGGACAACTGACACCCCGGACAAGTTGTGTCCATAAAATGACTTCTACTGAGCACATTTGACAAAGATTCCACCGCATATAGCTATATTTTACCTTTTAAGACTCGCGCTGAATATTCAGGAAGTCTTGTTTTTGAGTTGGTGACGATTCCTGACGTGACGTCACGGAGGGAACACCCCTGACCGAGAAAGCGACACACACAATGCATTTTGCGGCACTTTGTTTGGTCTGAAAACTTCGTGTTGATGGCGAAATTAGAAGGAAAACACATAAATAACGCGATGGTGAATCGTTGTGTGTTGCACCAAGACTACTATTTGATACTAGTTGACACAAATTCCCAGCTGACAAATCAGCCCATTTCCAACTGAGCTTTGGCGCCATCTTCTGCATTTTCTGGGTGCTACATTTCTGTGCAGATGCCTCAAAATGACACGGAATAACTTCTTTAATCTATTGCAAACATTTATGCTTTCCTCTTCAGAACTATTTGAATCATATTCATAACTGGATGAGTAACAAGAAAGCATCTTCTCCGAATCTGAACTCCGTGAGGCCATTGTTTTGATTCTGGAGCAAGGCAAGACGTCTTGGCGTGACATCACGAACAAAGGGGCGGGACCTTCTGAAACTGGCCACTTCCGGGTTCAATTTGAAGTCGTTTTTGGACACTTTTAAGTCATTTTATTGGTGTTTTGCATTTGACTAAAAATATCAGCCTGCGTGTTTTGGCTATTTTAGATGCTATAAAACGTTTTTCTGATGTCAGTTAGGAAACAAAAAAGTGATGTCGGTTGTCCTTTAAAGGAGAAAAAAGTGATGTCGGTTGTCCTTTAAAGGACAACCAACACCACTTTTTTGTTTCCTAACTGACATCAGAAAAACGTTTGATAGCATCTAAAATACCCAAAACACGCAGAATGATATTTTTAGTCAAATGCAAAACCCCAATAAAAATGACTTAAAGTGTCCAAAATCTGCAAAAACATTGAGCTGCGAATTGGGCATTTTCAGAAAGTCCCGCCCCCACTTCGTGGTTGGGGATATATAACAATGTGCTGGTTATTACAAGATATTGGGCAAGTGAACTGTCATAGCTTTTGTATCACAAATCGTCAGTAAATATGGATGAAAATATATTCATGAAATTCTTGCATCACAATCTGTTTTTGAAGAGAATATAAATCAGTCATATGAAGTAATCCCAGATGTCACAAAAGCTGTTTAACTGAGGTGCGAACAGCTGAAAAAAAAGCAAAAAAACAAGAAAGAGAGACGAAAGATAAGAGCTGTGAATGTCCACAGAGACAATCATTTCGTTGATTACTTTTGAAGCGCGTTTGAAGTGTCGTAAGACTTATGCGTTATTGAGTACACCCGACCCCATTATTGGTGAGGGACAGGGACTGCAAATAGTAAAAATAAGAATGAATGCAGCGAAATGCACTGGGGGAAAATGTGTTTTGTTTTATTTTGTTTTCAAAACCATGATCAAACATCCATCCATCCATCCGTCCATTTTCTAATCTGCTTATCCTCACGGAGACGGCGGCCATGTTAGAGTCTATCCCAGCCGTCTTCGGGCAGGAGGCGGATTCCCAGCCAATTGACACGGAAGAACTTCTTTAATCGATTGCAAACATGTATGCTTTCCTCTTCAGAACTATTTGAATCATATTCATAACTGGATGTGGAACAAGAAAGCATATTCTCCGAATCTGAAGCCATTGTTTTTATTTTCCAGCAATGCAAGACGTCTTGCCGTGACGTCACGAACTGGGGGCGGGACTTTCTGAAAATGCCCAATTCGCGGCTCAATTTTTTTGCAGATTTTGGACACTTTAAGTCATTTTTATTGCTGTTTTGCATTTGACTAAAAATATCGTACTGCGTGTTTTGGGTATTTTAGATGCTGTAAAACATTTTTCTGATGTCAGTTAAAAAACAAAAACAACATTGTCAGCTGTCGGATCCGACCACGTCTTTTTTTTAAGCTATTGGGCCCTCGTGGGATCTAAATCCCCCCCGAGTAGAGGAGCAGGTTATGATTCTGAAACTCACAAAACATAGTCACAGAAGGCTACGGCAGCCAAAGCTGTTCGGGGATTACTTTTGCACCTGACAAACGCATACGCTCGCTCTTTGTGTAAATAAATCCGCGTGAAAGAAAACCCGTGTTTTATTCATGTGCTCTTGCCATTTCTCTTTTCAAACTTTGTGTCATCAGGCTTTCACAAAAGATGAATTGCTATTTAGCCACGCACTCATGCTAGCTCGCTCAAACAATTTACGGGCATTTAGAGTGAAGGTCACTTCCGAGGTGTCACTTTAATTCCAATTCGTGAGTGACTACAAGCTCTTGGTTCTCCACAAACGCTCTCCGCAATACTGAACCAGACATCCGTAGGCTTATTGTCACAGGATTTATTCCAATTATTATTATTATTATTGTGATTGGATTTTTTTTCAAAGATTGACCTTTGCCCATATTTTTAATCACCAAATAACTAATCACTGTTGTGGTGATTTGCCACCCGGGGCTTCAAGGTTGTTGTTTTACTTAAAGGACAACCGACGCCTCCGGACAAGTTGTGTCTGTAATTTGTAAAATCACTTCAAATGACTTCTACTGAGCGTATTTGACAAAGATTCCACCGCATATCGCTATATTTTACCTTTTAAGACTTGCGCTGAATATTCACCCCCCCCCCCCCCCCTCACTGCTGCGTTCTTGACCAATCACGTGGCTTTAACTGATGACTGGGGGCGGGGAATAGAGGACCAAAACAAGCCGGCTGCCATTTTTCTTTTAGGAGAATTGGCTCGTTCACAAACGACACATCACTCATTGTGGCAGCGCCATGTGTATCCCGAAAAATAGTTTGTACGCCAAGGTAAAAACCGAAAATTTCGTCAGCCAAGGGGTTCGTAAACCGAGGTATGAATGCATATTTAAGAAAACAAGTTAGAACCTTTCGTGTAACTCGCTGTCGAGAAAAGAGTGTCTTTAAAATAATTAATAAAAAAAACATGGACTAGCTCTTATTTGGCAGGAAGGTTTGGCTGCAAGGATGACGGAACAAGCTGACGCTTGAGGCGATGTGACATGATTTGTGCCCGATTCAGCACCAGCGTTCATCATTTCTGAGCCTTTCAGATACTCAACTGGGATTTGGAAAGCAAGGTCACAGACGTCGGCAGAATGTTTCTCCCAGGGAGCTTGAGTGTACCGATGCACCCGAATCGGGATTGGGTCTGGTGACTAACACCTTCATATGGGGCCTGGTGATCCCTGGCAGATCGGTGTCGGGAAGAAAAATGTTATCGTGTCGGAAACATTGAAATAACTTTAGGACATTGAGACGGTAAACTAGCATTTTCCGCCATTCATAATTGTTAAGCTATGGAAATAGAGCGGGTGTGAGTCAGTGTTGAATTTTACACGGCGAGGATTTTTATGTTCAACTGTTATTACATTCGAACTCTTCAACAACCCCAACCTATTTTTTTTAACTCATTCACTGCCATTCCCGAATGTATTCTGCAATTAAAAAGAATCACGTAGCGCGCCATTCCCGAATTTGTTTCGGTATAACCAGCCGATAAAGCACTGGTCATACCTCTGGACATGTTTTTTTTCCTCTCACAAGGGGGCAGCATTTGCCTTTGTCAGGACTCCAATGTAGCGTCCCAGAAAATGCACAAGATGGCGCCCAGACTCCGTTGGATTTGGGCTGATTTGTCTGCTGGGAATTTGTGTCAACTAGTATCAAATAGTAGTCTTGGTGCAACACACAACGATTCATTTATTTATTTGTTTTCCTTCTAATTTCGCCATCAACACGAAGTTTGCAGACCAAACAAAGTACCCAAAATGCATTGTGTGCCGCTTTCTCGGTCAGGGGTGTTCCCTCCGTGACGTGACGTCAGGCATCGTCATCAACTTGAAAACAAGACTTCCTGAATATTCAGCGCGAGTCTTAAAACGTAAAATATAGCTATATGCGGTGGAATCTTTGTAAAATACGCTCAGTAGAAGTCATTTGAAGTCATTTTACAAATTATGGACATAACTTGTCCGTAGGTGTCTGTTGTCCTTTAAAGATGTACTGATATAATCTGTCCATCTGCATCTGTTCTGTCAAATAAAATGCATTATGTTGATGCCCATTATTATGATTTTGATTGTTGTTCCCATTTTTGTTCTCGTTATGGGCTTCACTGTTGTCCTCAAGTTTTGATGTCTTCATGACATCAGGACGATCATGCTTATTCCTCCTTTGGCTTACCTCTGGAAAGCAAAATTAAAGCAATTGAAGTTTGTTTGCGAGTGACTCGGTGGGCTGCAAGAAACAGTAGATTACAAAATAATAATCAGGAGAAACAGTTTCATGAACACTGTTTAGCCAAGCAAATTTGTGTCGCACATTTAAATTGATCCCCGGTGTTCTCGATTAGTTTTCCTGATAGAATGAGGACTATTTTGGCTTGTTTACACCACCAGCAATTAACCAGAGATGGACGGAACAGAATTAACTTGTGGCTTTCATTACAGTCTCATCCCGGAGCTCAATTGTAGCTGGGTTGCTAACCGGTGACCTTCTCCTCTTCTTTGATAGGAGGCATCCCCTTTATCCTGACCGGTGAACTGTTTGAGCAGTCGTACAGGCCTGCCGCCTTCATGATTGCCGGCATTGTGAATTGGTTGTCCAACTTTGCAGTGGGTCTCTTTTTCCCTTTTATACAGGTAAGTCCATATTTGGTGAGTGTGAGAATGACTGGTTGTTTCTCTCTGTGTGCCCTGCAATTGGCTGGCAACCGATTCAGGGTGTCCCCCGCCGAGTGCCCGAAGACGGCTGGGATAGGCTCCAGCAACCCCCGCGACCCTAATGAGGATGGAAGGACTTAGCTAAGTTAGCGTAAAGGGGCTATAATCAGTTGTAGCACGGCTTTGCAGGAACTTGTCATTTCAGCAACAGGCTAAGACGCTCATGAGATGCATCGCAGCGAAATGTAAACATGTCATCTTTGCACAATGCAGACAAGGATTTGCTTGCTAATCGCGTATGAACTTTTGTCATGTAGTTTGCTTTTTCTTCAATCTGCTGGCTTGTCCCTGTAGAAAAATGCAATTTAGGGGGGGTGGTAAACAGAGACACAGAGGGAGAGGGTGGGGTAGAGGGGAGGGGTCTGGAAAATGGATGGATGGATGGTTGAGAAAGCTGAACTTCACCAAACAAGTTGTCTGTGTAGGCTCTCATTCATGCAGGAGTAGTCCATCGAAGAAAAGGTTTCTTCAGCCGTCATTTGTACTTCTTTGAAGGAGTCGGACATTTCGCTCCTCATCCGAAGAGCTTCGTCAGAGAACTAAAGTTGTACTGGTTACTCTCACCCTACATATATCCCTAATGGACAGAGGTGGCGGTGGCGGACCTCTGCTCTGTAGCTGTTTTACAAAACAGCAAAAAAACTTTCACTAAATGACCATGCATGGTGGTTTAAGGTTTAATTTAGACCGTGCTTACAACAGACTTCTTAGGTCATTACCACATAGGCTTAGTCATGCTAATGAGGTGACAATCAAGGCCAGGCACAGTCCACTACAGGTTTCAGACAAAATAGGTAATCAGATTGGCTTCAGGGAGTGGTCCACTGCTCCCCCAAACTTAGAGGAGGGACCTACCAGTCTGCCACGGCCACCTCTGTCCACTAGGGATATAGATAGGGCCACAGTTACCAGCACAAATGAAACGTCCGACACCTTCGAAGAAGTACGGCTGAAGAGACCATTTCCTCGATTCCCCAAAACAAAACACGACAAGCTAACATGTAGCCTTGCAGTGTTTCGGGATGGATTTGGACGACCCATTTTTCATGGTGAAAAGATTCCAGTTGCTGTCAATTCTTGGGCTGTTTCACATGAAAGGCACGTTCCAGATCTCTCCGGATTGGCTCAATGATAGTGAGGTGAACAGACTGTGATGTCCAAATCAGATCTTTCACTTTTTCCCCGTTGTCGACACAGAAGGGTCAACCTGATCTTGTGTTCTACTTTTCAAAGTTGACCCAGCTTTCCTCTGAGGACCTTTGACAGACCTTGAGCTCAGTATCCCGCAAAGTCAATGCACTCCTGGGAAAAATGTGCGTGAGTCGAAGGCGAACAAAAAGCTTTCAGGCGCACACGGACCATCAAGGTTGAAATTGCTTTCTCGTTCCACCTTCCAAAGACTGTGCGCTTCCAGTATGTTCATTTTAAAGAAAATGAGAGGTGCAGCTTTGATTGCCGACCAATCTAGTGGGCTGTGTTCACGCCCACAACGGCGCTTAAATATATTCATTGACCGGTACACTGCGGCAAGCTGGTGAAAATACCAAATCCAAGTTCAGCTCCACCTATAAATATTCAGACACCGCCTGATTACTGTATATTAGGAAGGAAAGCAGTCTAATCATCCCGGGTGCCTTCATTTTAATGTTTGCTTGTTGTTGTTGTTTGAGTGGAATGAATTTGTGAGGCATCACAATGCAACTCATGACTACCAGTAGAAATCTGTTGTGTCTTATTCTCAGTCAGAGTGAAAGTTGTGCCAAATCAAAATCAAATAATGGCTGCTTTTATCCTCAGTTGCACGCGCCGAACCTAAATTTAGCCTGCATGTCAGATGTTGCAGCCTGTCATCCTTTGACTCATAACACAAGCGCCTAAACAACACTCTCTACTAAGACCAGTGAACACACTCTTTCCTCAATATGCATCACTCTCATTTAACTCATTTGCTGCCATTCACGAATTCGGATGAGGAGCGAAACGTCCGACACCTTCAAAGAAGTACAGATGACGGCTGAAGAAACCTTTTCATTAACTCCATGTGTACAGAACGCGGATTCCGGTTGCCCCATCCGCTATCCGTGGATCATCGCGCTTGCCGACTTTGATGTTCAACGGATGAACTGCGCCGCGTTTAATTTGACCATTTTGCAATAAGCTCAATTAAATGTTGAAGTCGCAATGACAGCGTGAGGTATGAACAAGCTCAATTAACATTTGGCACTAGTGCACAATCATAAGCCGTCATACCCCATTTAGCTATTTGCATATGCGTCCCTTAGGATTGCGCTGCGTGAACTATGATCCATAACTTTCGTTTCGCGGCGACTGTGCGCCTCCATATGATCGGGTTGTGAGCTTGTAATCGAACTGCAAAAAACCTCCGAAACAACCCGGTGCGGTTATTTGCAGCGATGCCGCTGTTATCTGTTGTACACTTCGCTCTTTTTCGCTGTCCTTCTGTAATGCTTCCACTGGGACGCGGCAAAGCTATAAAACCCCTTTCACGTGCATTTAATCCCCTGCAGCGACAGACTACACCGTCAGCCACAGATTATGACTAAGTGCTGGCCCAGAAACCAAATAGTTTAACTGCCCACTATGAACATAATGTGGAGGACCAAATAGGTTACCTGCTCACCTCCTGCCTGCTTTTTTTGGGGATTTACCATCACCACCACCTTGCAAAACGTGACAGTTCTATCCCGCCCTGGACGTGCTGTCCTAGACGGTCGGCTTAGTGTGCTTTGTAATTCTACGGGCTGTCCATTTGGGCGACTCTTGGCGTTCACACACAGAAGGGTTTGTAGCTCACTGTTTGCACGCTAGTCGACGCGAGCCCGGATGAGTTGCCGCTGCGCTCGCTCGCCTGTATACGATACGGTGACAGGGTTACGCACAGAGGGTGTGGGGGCAAGGTCGTCCTATTTGGAAATGACTCATCGCCCATAACAGCTGGGAGAGAAAGGCACCGTTTTGCTTTTCTCTTTTTTTTCATCGAATTTTGCAGATGAGCGTTACATCATAGATGCCGTGTGAAAAGTGGGTCAGGCCCCGTGCATCCTGTGATTTTTTTTTTTTGGCCGCTCTTATGAAATTCCCTCAACATGGGCAAAAATGTGTCAGTTGGAATGATATAATGCAGGGGTCAGGAACCTATGGCTCGCGAGCCATATATGTCTCTTTTGATGATTGCATCTGGCTCCCCGATAAAACTAAATAAATATGACGCCGTTTGTCCTGCGCTTTCTTTTCTGTTTTACGTAGGAGGCCCTGGAGACGTTTGCCTTCCTGGTGTTTGTTGGAGTCTGTGTGGTGGCGGCAATCTACCTCTTTATCATCCTCCCCGAAACCAAAAACAAAACATTCATGGATATAAGCCAGAGTTTTGCCAAGATCAACAAAGTCCCCGTTTCCTCCACGAGTCATGAAATGAAGCTCGTTCTGTGTACCGGGCAGGATAAGAACGGCAAAGTGCAAAATGACTTTAAGATGGAGAGTTCCTTTTAAAACAAATGGTTTTGAGGCAACACTCGAAAGGAAGAAATGTGTCACGCAAAATGAACAGTTTTTCAGAGCTTTAATGTAAGAATACTTCTTGCCAGCCTGTCCTAGAAGAGACTTTTATACACGGCAATGAAATCAATACAGTCAAACCTCGGTTTTTGACCGTAATCCGTTCCAGAAACCTGTTTGAAAACCGTGTTTGGTTTGAAAACTTGTTGATCCGTGTTGATGGCGAAATTAGAAGGAAAACACATAAATAACGCGATGGCGAATCGTTGTGTGTTGCACCAAGACAACTATTTGATATTCGCTGACACAAATACCCACCAGACAAATTAGCCCATTTCCAACGGAGCTTGAGCGCCATCTTCTGCATTTTCTGGGTGATATATTGCTGTCATTGACGGCTCGAATTGATATGGAAGGACTCCTTTAATCGATTGCAAACATTTATGCGTTCCTCTTCAGAACTATTTGAATCATATTCATAACTGGATGTGTAACAAGAAAGCAGATTCACCGAATCTGAAGCCATTGTTTGGATTCACAAGCAATGCAAGACGTCTTGGCGTGACGTCATGAACAAGGGGGCGGGACCTTCTGAAAGCCCTCAATTCACAGCTCAATTTGTTGCAGTTTTAGCACACTTTAAGTAATTTTTATTGGTGTTTTGCATTTTACTAAAAATATCAACCTGCGTGTTTTGGGTATTTTAGAGGCTATAAAAGTTTTTCTGATGTCAGTTAGGAAACAAAAAAATGGTGTCGTTGTCTTTTAAATACCCACAATTTTTGGTGGAAAAACAAATTGGTTGAGAACCGAGACGTTCGAAAACTGAGGTTTGACTGTATTTTCAGTTTGTAAAATGTGTTAGATTATTTATGCCACAATGTTTTTTTTAATCATTTTTCTTCATTGAGTATTATTTTTTTGCAGTTGTACACAGAAAAAAAATAGTGTTCCTCTCATGCGTACCTAGACCACTCATACATTCATAACTCTGCCTTATTGAATTTCTAGCCAGGAGGCTACCACACTACCTCGCCGAACATAATCAATGCTGTCATTGTTTCAGACTTGCCGGAGAATAAATAAGTGAATTAATTTCAGATTCTTATTTCGAATGTTAAAAGAAAACCTTGCACAAAATGAGAAATTCCACTGAAAGGTGTAGAGTGGGGGTTGGGGGCGATATACAGTAGGCTGTGGTTAATGGTTGCCAAAGGCAATGCATTACAGTTTAGCATTAAAAAGAGTTTGTTTTTTTGGGTTGAAGGGGCTTTAACATGCTGGCATACAAATAGCTCGCCGTGTCATGAGTTTGGGTCGGTAATCATCTGGTGATTGATGCAGAAAAATATGAATGAGGCAGTAGCGAGGGCGGGGGGGGCAGGGAGAGAGAGAGAGGGGCTTAGCGATAGAGAGGGAGGGTAGACAGAGAAAAAGAGACAGAGAGTGGCAGGGAAAGAAAGAGAATAAGAGACAGGGAGAGAGAGGGGGAGAGAGACAGGGAGAGAGGGAGGAGAGAGAGAGAACGAGAGAGAGATAGAGTAGGAGAAAGAGAGACAGAGAGGGGGAGAGAGAGAGAATGAGAGAGAACAAGAGGGAGAGAGAGAGAGAGAGAGTCAGAGACAGAGAGTGAGACAGAGAGGGAGGCAGGGGGAGGGAGCGAGAGAACGAGAATGAGAGAGGGTGAGAGAGCGAGAGAGAGAGAGAGATAGAGAGGGGGAGACAAAAAGAGACGGGGAGGTAGAGAAAGAACGAGAGTGTAAAAGACACAGAGAGGAACAGATAGAGAGGGAGGAGGTAAGGAGAGAGAACAAGAAAGAGAACACGAGAAAGGTTGAGAGAGAGATATAGAGCGAGAGATATACAGCGAGAGAGGGAGGGAGAGAGAAAATGAATGAGCGAAAAAGACAGAGAGAGAGAGAGAGATAAACACAGTGAGAGGGACGCGGTGCCGGACTCCGCTATGATTGGTCCCTGCTCTCAGGTTTGGGGGGGAGCAGAGGACCACTCCCTGCGGCTCCAGTGATTGCCTCTGTTGTCCTGACTGACAACTGGCCTGATTGCCCAATTTGCCCTGGTATTACCTCATCAGCATAATTCTAAAAAAAAAAAAAGACTATCAACATCGCAGGGATAATACTAGTGGCCCTCAATCGGCAGTACGTATGCACCTAAAAGCTAGCAACCACTCATTTGACGTCAATGAGGTTAAAATCTTAGCGAAAGAAAATAGATGGTTTGAAAGGGGAGTAAAAGAAATGATTTTCATAAAACAGCTAAATCTTTCCCTTAACTGTAATGGTGGGGTGAGGTTCAATTTGAATCGTTCGTACAATAGACTGCTGAGGCAACATAGGCTTAGTTATGCTGATACAATACAATGCAGTACAATACAATACAATACAATACATCTTAATTTATATCGCGCTTCAACTTGATAAATAGTCCACTGTAGTCACCGCTGTCTCTGAAAGGGCTAATAAAAAAAAAATCCTACGTGATACATTAGCAGGCTCACCAGAGGCAATAACTCATCATTACCATCCCAATCACATAGATTATAATATCACATCTGACCTTTTCCTAAAATCGATACGCATCCTGCCAGCATAGAGCTAAATAATTCACAAAAGTGGGTGGGTTGTACGTATCCTGAAAGCTACGCTCCTATTCAATCATCAGGCAGCGACACATTTTAGCCGTTTTGGAATCGTCCGTTCCTCAAGATTAGCTCACCGTTGCGCTTCGTCAAAAGTCACAAATGAGTGGCGGGCGTCAAACGGAAAGCAAAACGGGGTGTTGTGTAATTTGAAGCCGCGTGATGGTTTGACACGTCTCTTCGTCCTCTCGACGGACATATTTGTTTTTCCTCACCGCTTAATTGTTGTCAATGATCTGCAGATACAAGCGGCGGCGGAAGCGCCGTCATCCATTTTAGTTAGCCACGCGCGGCGACGCTTGGCTGCTGTTGACATTGTTTTGACGGCTCGCTGATGAATATGTCTACCCAAATCCAGAAATACACACAAATTTGCTACAAGACAGTTTAGGAGCTCACATTTTATCTTGTCATCTTAAAAACAGACTTTTAACATGATCGACCCCTTGTTTATGCATTTATTCATTTATTTAATTGTTTATTACCTTGTTTGTTCATTTGTTTTTTATGTTTCTTTATTTTCTTGTTTATTTATTTGTTTGTTTGTTTATTTGTTTTTTATGCTTCTTTATTTTCTTGTTTATTTATTTGTGTGTTTATGTATTTATGTATTCATTTGTATTCATATATTCATTATGTATTTATGTATTCATTTGTTTGTTTACTTGTGTTTGTCTGTTTATTTGTTTGTATTTATTGATTTATTCATGTATTTAATAGCCTCTTGGTTTCTCATTGTTTATTTATTTATTTATTTATTTGTTTTTTATGTTTATTTATTTGTGTGTTTATGTATCTATGTATACATTTGTTTGTTTACTTGTATTTGTGTATTTATTTGTTTGTATTTATTGATTTATTCATTTATTTGTTTATTAGCCTCTTGGTTCCTCAGTGTTTATTTATTTATTTGTTTGTTTATTTGTTTTTTATGTTTCTTTATTTTCTTGTTTATTTGTGTGTTGATGTATTTATGTATTCATTTGTTTGTTTACTTGTGTTTGTGTGTTTATTTGTTTGTATTTATTGATTTATTCATTTATTTATTAGCCTCTTGGTTTCTCAGTGTTTATTTATTTATTACTTAGTTTGTTTATGTTTATTTATTATCTTATTTATTTATACACATGTTTATTTGTGTGTTTTTTGCTTATTTGTTTTCTTGTTTGTTTGTGCGTTTATTTGTTTGATTGTTTACTTGTGCTTGTGTGTTTATTTATTTATGTATTTATTTATTTATTTATTTATTGGTGTGCTTGTTTCTTTGTTTTTTATTTATTTATGGTTTTTATGTATATATTTATTTATTTATTTTCTTGTTTGTTTGTTTATTTCTATGTATTTATTTATTACTTAGTTTGTTTGTTTATTTATTATCTTATTTATTTATACACGTTTTTTGTGTGTTTTTTGCTTATTTGTTTTCTTGTTTGTTTGTACGTTTATTTATTAGTTCATTTGTTTGATTGTTTACTTGTGCTTGTATGTTTATTTATGTATTTATTTATTTATTCTTTATTCTTTATTTATTTATTTACTTATTTATTTATTCATTAGTGTGCTTGTTTCTTTGTTTTTTATTTAATTATGTATTTATTTATGGTTTGTATGTATTTATTTATTTTCTTGTTTGTTTGTTAATTTGTATTTATTTATTTATTTATTTATTTATTTATTTATTTATTTATTCATTCTAATAATTTCTTATCTTGAAGTTTTATCACATTGACTTTTTTTTAATCTCTGCTCTCTTAATTGAATGCTAATAAATGACTGACGTCACGCTTCACCTTGTTCTCTCAAGGTCCGGAGCCATTACCATCCCATTTATTTATTATTATTCCTCGATACGTAGATTTGTCATTGCTTGGCAAACATCCACGTTTAGTCCCTTCATTCGGTCATTGACGCGCAGCCACAAAATCCAAAGGCCTTGAGTCAAGCTGCCACTTCCCATTTTGAAATCTCAGGGATTGTTCCTGTCTGACCTTGATTTCATTAGTGCAACAATAGCCTTTTCAAGCAACTCATAATTTGCGGGCCGGGTGTCAAAAAGAAATCCTGCACTTGCATTTTCAATATGCTACAATGTTAATGATTGCATGTATGGAATGTTATTTGCATACGTTTACACATATATTATCACATTATTCTCCTCGGTAGCCATTGACATTGTAATTACAGACCTGGGGGTCACATGTTGCAGGGATTTGGTGTGTTGACGGGAAGGAGTGCAGAGTAGGGGCGCGACCCTCAGTAATTACCGAGAGAGCCACCAGTCAGTCACATGTTGCCAAAACAGGCCAGTCGTGTTTAACATATACAAATGGAGCTCTCAAAATCATGGGTGCAGATCTTCGCTTTTATTTAAATGCTACATTTGCTGATTGGATATTCTTCAAATGATTGGCTTTTGAAAGACCCTAATGCGGGGAAAATGCTGCCCATTACAGGTGCAAATTAGCACAATTGCCCCAGAGCTGTCCGGTGATGACAATCAAATGGCACAGACAATCCCCCAAAATCAAAAACAGTGCTGAGATATTTGTGCTGCCGAAAAGGCGCAAGCGCTCACCATAGTCTCCTCCTTGATGAATATTGTGGCCAAAAATGCTGAAAAACTATGTGCGCATTTATGGAAGGTCACAAAGGAACATTGTACGGCGCGGGTGTCAAACTCAAGGCCCGGGAACCAGCTCCGGCCCGCCACGTTACCTTATACGGCCCGCAAAAGTAATTTGTGCGTGTTGACTTGTATGTTCCGTGTCAAAATGTGTACCAAAAAGTCAAAATTTTATGCGTACTAAATTGAGATTTTGCAATCATTTTGTTACTCTCTTGAATAACTAAATCACGTCACTTCCGGGACGAGCGGACGCTGGCGCGCTTTGGCTGCCGCTGCTTTCCCGCGTAATGTTTTTTACCTGTTTTTTACCTTCTTTTAGCCTTTTAAACCTCTTTTTAGCTTTTTTATGGTTCACGAACCTCTGGAATTACCAGACAGTCACCAAACGAACGTTGGCTATCGATCCATCTCATGATTCCGGTCGCTTATCCGGATCACTGACGAAGCCGCGTTATCATCTCCACCCACCTGTTCCCGCTGTCGAGGGCTACCTGGCCGCTGCCTCCCTCTGGGTGTT
The DNA here is from genome assembly GCF_051943395.1 of Hippocampus bargibanti. Lineage (NCBI taxonomy): Eukaryota > Metazoa > Chordata > Actinopteri > Syngnathiformes > Syngnathidae > Hippocampus > Hippocampus bargibanti. The sequence goes on along the minus strand of NC_142745.1, from coordinate 1,823,260 downwards.
GCTGGTGAATATCATGGCGCTTCTCCATCGACCTGTTGGGCGGCTACAGTACTCGGCGGCGGAGCTGCTGAAGTTCCGCTCCCGATGGACGAGCGTGCCACCGGCGATTCTCCGGTTTCCGGAAATCGCTCGTCGCCCTTCACGGAGGTATATCCACCGCGGATCACGTCGAGGCTTTCACCTCGATGGCTCCAAGGATATCACCTCCCTGTGGTCATCCGTCCGCCAGCCGCGCAGAGGGAGTAGCCGCACGATCAACCACCGTATGTTAGCCGGCCTGGCTAGGTCGGCTAATGCGCCTCGTCGTGGGGACGCCACCAGCGTCAACTTCGGCCTCCTCAACGTCCGCTCGCTTACGGGAAAGGGGTGTCTTATCCAAGACATTCTTATTGACCGTAAGCTTGACTTTTTTTGTATAACTGAGACTTGGCAAACGGCGGGAGACTTCTCCGAGCTCAATGGCGCAACTCCACCAGGCTTTGTTTACATTGCTAAGCCCCGCCTCTCAGGCCGCGGAGGTGGACTTGCGATACTTTACCGCAAGAACTGGAGAATCCTTCAAGTTTCTATCCAGGAAACCCAATCTTTTGAATGTCTTGCGTGTAAAATTTCTGGACCCTCACCCACCATCATAGCCACTGTATACCGTGCACCAAAACCACATTGTGACTTTCTAAAAGAATTCTCTGAGGTCCTCACACACCTCTCCACCCTGTCACCGAATGTAATTATTCTCGGAGACTTCAACATCCACATGGACAATTCCACTCTTCCCCTCACTAAAGACTTCACCTCCTCACTCGACAGCCTTGGTCTGCACCAATTCTCGGATTTTCCCACCCACATAAAAGGCCACACCCTGGACCTCATCTGCATGTCTGGCCTTACCCCTAAGAATTGCACAGCTGATGAAATCCCTATAACAGACCATTTCCTGGTTTCATTCAATGTTTCCATCACTCTCTCTCTCCCCAAACCACCCCGTGTCATCACATATCGCAACATCAAGGACATCAACGTTGCCACCCTTGCTGAGATGATTGCCACCCTGACTCTGGACCACAACTCTTCTCCTGATGAACTTGTCTCCCGGTACAACGCGGACCTCACGAACACCCTCAACGCCCTTGCTCCTGTAAAGTCCCGGTCTGTTCAATTTACCCGACCTGCACCCTGGTTCACCCCCCATCTCCGCTCCATCAAGACAAAGACTCGCCAACTTGAAAGACTTTACAGAAAGTCCGGGCTCACTATCCACAAGGACATGTATGCAACTCACCTTACCCTTTATAAGGACTCTATCTCACGCGCAAAATCGCTTTATTACTCTGGACTCATTGATTCAAATTCTGGTAACTCACGGGCCCTCTTTTCCCTCTATCACAAAATCACACAATCTCCTATCTCTCTCCCCTCACACTTTTATTCCTCTGAGACATGCAACACTCTGCTGATGTTTTTTAGCGAAAAGATCAACAAAATCCATCAGCACCTCGGGTCCTCTGTCCGCCCCCCTTCTCCCAGCCTTTCTACTCCTTCCAAACTTTTTTCCGCTTTTGCACTCCCCCATCCCTCTATAATCTCAGACATTATCACTAAATCCAAGAACTCCTCCTGTCAACTCGACCCCCTCCCCACTATCCTTATCAAGTCCTGCCTACCCTCTCTTCTCCCATTTATTTCTACTATTATTCACTCCTCATTATCAACTGGAATTGTTCCTATCCCACTCAAAACCGCAGCTGTCACTCCAATCTTGAAAAAACCTGGCTCAGACCCAAACGATTTCAATAACCTACGTCCAATTTCCCACCTTCCATTCATCGCCAAAATTCTTGAAAAGACAGTTGTTTCCCAGCTTCACTCACACCTCACTCACAATAACCTCTACGAACAATTCCAGTCTGGTTTCCGCCCCCGCCACAGTACTGAATCGGCTCTCATAAAAATCACGAATGATCTTTTTATGGCAGCCGATGCCGGTTCACTCTCCATCCTCATTCTTCTCGACCTGACCTCAGCTTTTGACACCATTTCCCACCCTATCCTTCTCGACAGACTTTCCACCCTAGGCATCACCCACATCCCACTCCGCTGGTTTCACTCCTATCTCTCTGATCGCGCACAATTCATCCAAATCAACTCGTTCACCTCACGGTCCTCTCCGGTGTCCTCTGGTGTGCCTCAAGGGTCTGTCCTGGGGCCACTTCTCTTTATTATCTACCTACTTCCTCTTGGCAATATTTTCCGTAAGTTTGGCATTCACTTTCACTGCTTCGCGGATGACACCCAACTCTACCTCTCCAGCAAACCCGACGCTTCTCTTCCACCTTCATCCCTCTCATGTTGCCTCTCAGAAATTAAATCCTGGCTTTCCCATAACTTTCTCAAGCTCAACAGTGAAAAAACTGAACTTCTTCTTGTCGGTACCAAATCTCCCTCACCATTGACAGTTCTACCGTGTCCCCCTCCCCTCAGGTCAAGAGTCTGGGTGTCATCCTCGATAGCTCACTTTCCTTTCACTCCCATATTAATAACATTACTCGGTCTGCTTATCTCCACCTCCGTAATATTAACCGTCTCCGTCCCTCGCTCACCCCTCACTCCGCTGCTATCCTTATCCACAGTCTTGTCACCTCCCGCATCGATTATTGCAACGCACTTCTCTTCGGTGTCAATCAGAAATTTCTCCATAAACTCCAACTCGTCCAAAATTCTTCAGCCCGGATCATCACCAAAACCCCCTCCTTTCACCACATCACCCCTGTACTCCAGCAACTCCACTGGCTACCGGTTAAACATCGTATCGAATTCAAAATACTTCTGTTTACTTTCAAAGCCATCCATAACCTTGCTCCTCCCTATCTTTCTGACCTGCTTCAAATCTCTGTTCCCTCTCGGTCCCTCAGATCCTCATCCTCCCTTCACCTCTATGTGCCCTCTGCCCGTCTCACCACGATGGGATGCAGAGCTTTCAGCCGCTCTGCTCCCAAACTCTGGAATTCACTCCCACCCAACATCCGTAATATTGACTCCCTCCCTATTTTCAAGGCTCATCTCAAAACCCATTTGTTTAAAATTGCTTTCAATGTCTAATTCTCTCTGCTATTTTATTATTTATCATTTTACTTATGGTTTTATTGTTATGTGCTGTGTTCTATTGTTTTTATTGTAAAGTGTCCTTGGGTGTTTTGAAAGGCGCTTGAAATAAAATGTATTATTATTATTATTAAACGTATATATTCGAGGGATTTCAAAACTACTTGTCAATTCAGTGTTTTTGCATAGGTCAGAATGCAATGAGAAAATGGAAATATTTTTGTGGAATTTCAGTACCCTGCTAGTGTGATGCTCAATAAGTCACTGTTTGCAAGATGGTGATGGTGGTGGATCCCAAAAAAGCAGTCAGGAGGGAGCAGCAGGGTGTATTTGACAAAATGTATTAAATAAAGTCAGCAGGAACAGAATCTGACAGGGTGAAGCAAACACATACAATGACCCGACAACGAATGGTCGCGCCGGGAGTCCTTTTAACTGCCGCTGATTGGAACGACCAACACCTGTGCAGGTGTAGGCGGGGCCGACAGCGCCACCCGTTGGTCGCCAACCAGATCGTGACAGTGAATTATGAAACCATGAATTCTGCTCTTTACCAGGAAATCCTGTGGGGGAAATGGCCAGCCGTCACTTTGTGACCTTTACTCGGTTTCTGCAGCAGGACAATGATAAAAAAAAAACACCAGAAAGTCAACTTCTGAATGGCTTGGGGAAAAGGAGTGGCCTATACGAAAAAAATCGAGTCTGGCATTTAGAGGTCTGCACGCTAGTTTCGTTATGTGTTATGATTATAAGGGAGGTCCTTGGCAAAAATTCTTCCCTGTAAACGTTGAGAAGTCTCGCTCTAGGCTAGGTCCACGAGGAAAGAAATTTTACAGTCAAGTGGAATTATCCGACAAGGAGAGAGTTGATGTGTGATGCTTTCAGTCGACGGATGGAAGGAATAGACAAATTAGGAGAGGACATGAGAGGGGAAAATGGCTTGGCTCAGTTCAGAGATGCATGACAAACGCTTTTATTATTGATGTCTCTTTTTCTGCTCGGAATGAAACAATCTGCTAAATACTGATCTTGTATGCATACAGCGAATGCAACTGTCAGAGATATGATAGTCGGACACTGTGGACAAAGACTCGGAACCAGAAAGATTGTCCCTACTGCCGGCGGGAAACACAGTCATTCATGACAGACGTCTGAATTCTGCGGCCCTTTGCCAACCTATTTACTGAGAGTACATGCAAATTAAAGTGATACACTAATAAAACATAGTTTGCTTGATGATAATACCACGCCCCTGGAACGTTCTGAGCCCCAACAATAAACAATAAAACATTATCTTTTCTATGAGCTGATAAATTTGTAACCTGGCTACTGAGCTCTTCCTGCGCAGGATGTTTAAGTCGTAAATAAGGTCGGTAGGTAGGTAGGTAGGTCGGTCAGTAGGTAAGTAGGTAGGTGGGTGGGTAGGGAGGTAGGTAGGTAGCTAGCTAGGTAACTAGCTAGGTAGATAGTTATATAGGTAGCTAGGAAGGTAGGTAGGTAGGTGGGTAGGTAGGTAGATGGGTCGGTGGGTTCCGTAGGTAGGTAGCTTAGTAGGTGCATAGGTGCGTAGGTGGGTGGATGGGTAGGTGGATTTGGTAGGTAAGTAGCTAGCTAGATACTGAGCTAGGTAGCTTGGTTGGTAGGTTGGTCGCTGGGTAGGTAGGTAAGTAGGTGCGTAGGTGGGTAGATGGGTAGGTGGGTTCAGTAGATAGGTAGCTAGCTAGCTCGGTAGCTAGCTAGGTAGGTAGCTTGGTTGGTAGGTTGGTCGATGGGTAGGTAGGTAGGTGGGTAGGTGCGTAGGTGGGTAGATGGGTAGGTGGGTTCAGTAGATAGGTAGCTAGCTAGGTAGCTGGCTCGGTAGGCCGGTAGGTAAGTAGGTAGCTTGATAGGTAGGTAGGTAGGTAGGTAGGTAGGTAGGTAGGTAGGTAGATGGGTACGTAGGTATTTTTATTTACTTGTTTGTATCTTTCCTTTTATTTGTTTATGTACTTATTTGTTTTTTTTTTTATTTGTTGATTTATTTGTTTGTTTCTTTGTTTGGATTGGATGTACCTTTCTTCGTCTCGCAGTGGAGAAATTTACATTTCACAGCAGCAAAGTGATGAAAGGAAGGAACGTAGTAGAAAAACAAAATACTACAGGTGCAGGTGTTTATTTGTTTGTTTATTTGCGGTGGTCATGTTGACACCTTCATGCACCCTCTCACGAGGCCTCGTATTCTTTCACCCACCATTGTTCCATCCCAAAAGATTACGCTGCCACCTCCCTTGTGACGTGGCAGCCTCTTTGGGAATATGATGGCCGACTACCAACGCATCCATTATTCCATCCGGCTTCACGACTGAATACATCTATTGTTAATTAGCATGTGCATCATGCAAATGTCTGTCTTTTGACAATTGCTTCTAAGTGGCCAAAATACACGTCTGCAAGCCTTGGGGACGGCGGGGTGGGAGGTGGGGGGCTGCCACCAGGCAGCTCTAATTTCTGATTTGCTGCTTATCAGTGGCTTCTTAACAGCTGGTGTCTTATTAGCAAGCATTTGCTCGACAGAATTTGTGATTTGTTTGCCTGTATCGAAAACAAATTGTTTGCGTTCTGAGTCCCACGCAATTATTTTGACAGTATCTCACTTGGGTTGTTTTTTGAGAGGACTTTTTCTTTTTTTTCAAGTTTTCTTTTCCATCACAACTATTTTTATGTCATCAGCATAAAACTGTATGCTGTAAAAGTGTTCCTCGCTCAATAATGTGAAATGTCTTGTCTTTCGTAGTCAACAAACGGATATTTGTTGAACGTTTCTTTTGGGGAAAAGATTGAAACACATACCCATGCCACTCCCCTGGTGGGTCGGAGCCCCCCATGCGAGTACGTATTTTAAACAAGCCCCTAGCGGAAGATTATGAAAAGCCTTTGCCCTCCCGATTACAGTGACTCAACACTCTCACGAGCCTGAAGCATTTCAAAGAGCTGTCAGAGTACAACAGTACTTCTCCGACAGGGACAGATAATGATCAGAGTGGATAATTGTCTGGCCAATGCAGGTTCCAGCAAATACAGCAAACTTCCCCCCCCCCCCCTACACACACACACACACACACACACACACACACACACACACACTCCTGTTTCAATGGTTTTATGAGGTCCAGATAACTCCAGATAAGGAGTGAGGACCACCGTTGCTGATATGTTTAGAGAACTAGTGTTCCATTTGAAGACTAAATGTCAGCCCATTTTCCACTTCAACTTCTTTAAAAAGACAAAGAAATAAATAGTGGACTTGAAACTGAAATAACAACAGGAGTGAGGTTTCTGAATGGATACATTCAAAGTCCTCACCCCCGTGTAAATTTGGTTAAAATAGCGTTTTACTTTTTGTGGTATGAACGTTTTCCTCTCATTAACCACGCACACACACACAAATAAACACACACAGTGAGTAAAAAGTGTGTATATCCAAGTGAAATGAAACTACACACCAAAAAATCATTTTGGGTGAATTTGTGAGAACCTCTCTGAAACTTCAACAGATGCATATATAGACCCTCGAGAAGCCTTTAGAATGAACAACTTGTGAGGACCGGTGAAAAGGTCCTCACTTGTCAAAAATGTCCTCACTATGTATGGTTTTATATGTTAGTGGTCCTCACAAGACTATTCATCCAAACACACACACACACACACACACACACACACACACACACACACTATCACATCATATTTCATTTGGGGGACCCAAATTGCTCCAGAAATATCACATCGAGCACTACATTTTTGTGTGTACATGTGCACATCTCGGACAGATGATAAAAAGTGGATTTAGGCCATGTTTTTTTCAGGTTTTTAAATAAAAGCCACCTCATTCCTTGTCATTCTCCACCTCATTCATTGTCATTCTCCAAGACAGTATTGAAACTGACTCTACGCTATGAAAATGATGAAATGACAATCACGCTACACAGACGACAACAATGGAATGCATTAGTATGCATGAGGGGGACATGGCAAAGAGGCAAAGGGGGGGGCATCCTGACATGATGAGACTCGCAAATCAGAATCGTCACTTCCCGTGACATCATTTCACATTAATGTCATGTTTACTCCGCATCCAATTTCTTGAACTCACCACTCTCGGCTATGCCCAGAGTCAGTAAAAAAATGGTTTGGGGGTTATTTTGTAATTATGAATTCCAACATTTAATGCAAATGTTTCGATATTCTAGCTCCTAATTTAGCCAATTTGCCCGCAATATTGCGCCACTCAACCGGCCCCCGAAACATAAATGTGATTTTAATAAACTTCAATGATCTTGTAGAACAGGGGTCGGGAACCTTTTTGACTAACAGAGCCATAAAAGAAAAAAAATAGATTTTTTTTTTTTTTCACACACGCACGCACACACACACACACACACACGCACGCGCAGCCACTTTTCAACCAAATATCAGAATGTATTATTTAAAATAACTTTGTGATAGCACTGAGCATTAACATGAATAGTTTTCCATTCGTCATGATTGATAAAAATCCAGCCAAACCATCAGAATGAAATTCAACTTGGCAGGTCCATAGGCGAAGTTACTGCTAGCTAGTCTGCACACGGCTCATAAGCTTCCACACTTGCTATCTGCAATATACTTCTCGCAGAAATATATTGATGCTAAAGTTAACATGGGGCTTGTTAAAATGTCGCTGACATTCGACTCTTACATTGATGGTATTGTTTCATTGCAAATTAGAATCAGAACCTTTTCTCTCCTCAAAGGTGAATCCTCCGGTGCATTCAAGCTGAAGTGTACTCGTCAGGCTCATTTAAAGGAGTGTTTACTTGTTTCAACATGACGGCCAGTATCATCCAATCAAAACCGCGCTTTCCGCCAACCTAGGTCAGTGTCATCCAATCAAAATTGCGCTTTCCGCCAACCGCAGTCACAACAGGAAATGAACAGTGAATAAACGAGAATATGTACAGTAAAGTCTCGTTATATCGATATTCAAGGGAGTCCGAAAAAATATCGATATAACCGGGACTATCGATATATCCGACCCTGTTTGCATGTAATTTTCTCCGTGCGTGCATAGAAATAGTATCGATATAACCGGGACTATCGATATATCCGATATCGATATAACGAGACTTTACTGTATTTAGTTTTATCGGCGAGCCATATGCAATCATCAAAAGAGCCATATATGGCTCGCGAGCCATAGGTTCCCGATTCCTCCAGAAAATATATTCTTCACTTCGGGTCACAAACGGATAAATTCCCTCATCAATCGACCCAGTAGCGCGATTAGCTTAATGGTGAACAACAAGGGGGAGAAAATAGTCATACATAGAATTTTGCCAGTTGTTGACATATTTGAAGCGCCAGTAGGATTGCCATTTCCTTCGTCCGCAGAGGCTTTTAGAGAGCAAAGCATTTTTCCATTAAGCGGTAGGAGAACGTCACTCATGGGGGCACTCTAAGGTCGTAACCGACGAAAAAAATAGATGAACCATGCAGAGTAAGTGCAGATAAGAAACGAGATATACTTGAGCCATGCAAGAGCCCTGTGGGACAAAAAGTAACTGATAGAGAATAAGGAGTTATCATAGTTAAAAGTTTCAAGCTGTTATATGTTTAGTCAACATGTGTGACTCGAATACACAATTGAAGCACAGACAACCTGGCGTCAATCAGGTCAACACTTGCAAACTGTCAGCTTCATCTCGGAGATCTGGGACTTGGGATACTCCTTTATCACTAAAGTTATTTACGACTTGAACATCCTGCACAGGAAAAGCTCATTAGCCAGGTTACAAATTCATCAGTTCATGGAAAAGACAATGTTTTATTGCTGTTCGTGCTTTGAACTCAAGAGGTGTGGTATTCTTATCAAGAAAACTATGTTTTACTAATGTACAGTGAGACCTCAACTTACGAACTTAATTGGTTCCCAGACAGAGTGTGTAAGGCGAAAAGTGTCTATCTCGAAAAAAAAATTCCCATAGGAAACCATTAAAATGGGAATAATCCGTTCCCGGGTTTCCATAAAATATACTTTTTAACTAAATAAGCCTTAAAACTACACACAACATACCTTATTCTATGTATAATAAATGTGCAATTGTATTGTAATGAAACAAATACACTGCATTGTATCATAAAGTCACTTTATTTACATTTGTGATGGTCATTTATGGCTTGATGGAATGGCGTTGGAGGTCGAAGGGAATTGCTGTTTGGAAAGAGAGGCGCATTACTTGACGACTAATTAAAGAAATAAACTGTGTTGTAAAATAAAGTTTTATTGACCTTTTTGATGGTCGTTGATGGCTTATGGAAGGAGAGTCACCTTCCATGAGGACTGTTGGTAACTTAACCTCTGGTGCTGTTCGGTAGGACTGTTGGTAACTTAACCTCTGGTGCTGTTCGGTCGTGTGCTTCCGCCGAAGATCACTCCGCCAGCCGTGGTGGGTGTGTATTATGAAAATAGTGCTTATTATAAGGTTTAATTTTCATAAATTTGACGTTTGTAAGTTGAGGCGTTTGTAAATTGAGGTCTCACTGTATCACTTTAATTTGCATGTACTCTCAATAAATAGCTTGGCAGAAGGCTGCAGAATTAAGACGTAGGACATGGATGACTACGTTTCCTGCCGGCAGTAAAAGACAATCTTTCTGGTTCCGAGTCTATGTCCACAGTGTCTGACTGTCACATTTCTGACAGTAACTTTGAACTTCAACCCAACCTTTCCAGATAACGTTTTTCTAAATTAACTTTGATTTGGCACCTCCAAAAACCACAACGTTGGTTCATAGCGTTTATTAAACCAGACAGTGGTCGACTCTGATTCATACAAGTGTGCTAGGAGTATTGTCTATCAGGAGAATGATTCATTTTGGCCATCCAGGGTATAAATCACGGTTGTCATTCCATACCAAAATACATTTCTCACAAGCCGTCTGAGATGACATTGATTGACACCCCACCAAAGAGACAAAACGTGTTCTACGAGCAAACTCGTGAGAGCGACGAAACCAGCTTCCTGGATGTAAGTCAACCTATGTGAAGTCGTAATTAGCAATCAGTCAGGGAGTCTCTAATGATTCCGACAGCCCATCTTAATTTCCCACCTTGTCACAATCCGTCATCACATCCTGACTGATGATTGAGAAGAACGTCGGAGTCGGAGAACGTGGATTCACTTCCGATGGTAGTGGATGGGTGGTTGATTCAGACGAACAAAACAGTGATGTCGGTTGTCCTTTAACTCAATAAGCCTGCATGCAGCAGGGGAGAAGGTGTGGGGTTGGGGGAGTGAATAACATCAGTCGCCCCCACAGGATAGGAATCATTTATAGACAGGAGACGGCAAGGGAGGAGAAAATAGCATTTGTACGTAAAACGTACGTTAAAAGATCTCTTCAGTGCATCTGTGCATTTCCAGTGTGTGTTCTCGTGTGTATGCGTGTTATGCGTTGACTGTATGTGCAGTTATTTTTGATGAATGCGACCCGACGGATGCTGTAACCCTTAAGGTTGCCCCTGTTTCCTCTTTAGCCTTCCTGTCATGACTGAATATCAATGTCAGGCGTCCTTCCCTTTTTGTGTGTGTGTGTGTGTGCTAGCACACACACACACACACACACACACACACACACACACACACACACATACACACGTACACAATGTCACAGTGTCAAAGTGTCTCAGTCATTCCAAATCAGTTGTGGCCACTTTGTGACCACAACTTTCATCAATGGAATCGTGAGATTTTCAGCCAGGTTATACCCTTAAAGGACAACCGACACCTCTGGACAAGTTGTGTCCATAATTTGGAAAATCACTTGAATTCCACCGAATTTAGCTATATTTTACGTTTTAAGACTCGCGCTGAATATTCCAGAAGTCTTGTGTTTGAGTTGGTGACAATGCCTGACGTGATGTCACGTTTGAAACGCCCCTGACCGAGAAAGCGACCCACTATGCATTTTGGGTACTTTGTTTGGTCTGAAAACTTCGTGTTGATCCGTGTTGATGGCGAAATTTGAAGGAAAACACATAAATAACGCGATGGTGAATCGTTGTGTGTCGCACCAACACTACCAATTGTGGTAACACCATAAAAGTGGACACAAATTCTCAGCAGACAAATCAGCCCATTTCCAACAGAGCTTGCGCGCCATCTTGTGCATTTTCTGGGACGCTACATTGGAGTCCTGACGGCTCGAATTGAACGCAAGTACTTCTTTAATGGATTGCAAACATGTATGCTTTCCTCTTCAGAACTATTTGAATTATATTCATAACTGGATGAGTAACAAGAAAGCATCTTCTCCAAATCTGAACTCTCTGAAGCCATTGTTTTGATTCTGAAGCAAGGCAGTGTGTGACTAATAGTGACATCACGAACAAGGAGGCAGGACCTTCTGAAACTCGCCTTTTCCGAGGTCATTTTGAAGTAGTTTTGCGACACTTGAAGTCGTTTTTCATGGTGTTTTGCATTTGACTAAAAATATCAGCCTGTGCGTTTTGGCTATTTTAGCTTCTATAAAACGTTTTTCTGATGTCAGTTAGGAAACAAAAAATGGTGTCGGCTGTGCTTTGTCGCTTCTGATAGACCCCACGACATAATTTAACAATTGCTTGCCACATTTCCCAAGGGATCAGCAGCCAGGTGGAAGCGAGAGGTGCGTACTGTAGCACCGCCGGGCCTGGGAATTAAATTTTAACAGGTTTTCGGCGTGACCTCGTTGACAAAATTTATCGCGCTGGCAACTTCGGTGGCTGATGAGAGGGAAAGAACCCATTGTGCTAATTTCTGGAAAATCTACCGAGTGAAAAGTCAAAATAGAAGAGCGGTCGACCGTTCTTTAATGACACCGCCATTCGAGCACCGTGAAGTGCTAATGTCAACTCTCGTCATTATTCCAATGTGGCTCATATGAACTGCTCAGCAAACGGCGCTTCTGCAAACGAAATCAATCCGATCCAAAATAGACCACGTTCGTCAAATAAATATTTGTACTGTCTGCGAATCAATAAATGCGTCATAGTTCAGCTGCTCCAGGAAATCACGCACATGGATGATCCTTCAGTGCGCTACCATTTTATTCAGCAAATAATGACACCATTTAATATACATTCAGTTCACCTTCACGATACAATGACGTCGAAATGCATCCATGACGTCCTGTTGCGCAACAAGTCACTTGATCTCTGTCTGACCGACTGTAGATACCGGATATCTTTGGTCATTTAGGGACAGTTACAAAACGATTGAGGTCAATCGCCGAATCAACGACGCGATTCGGAACAGGTTTCCTGTTGTTGATTTTTTGTTTTTTTTTGTTTTGCAAATGACTTTCAATCAAATGGCAAAAATAGATATACAGTACTGTATCTTTTATTCATCCCTGTAATGACCTCCAGGAGCCTTACGGGGGCGCATATGAGTAAACATTTGAATACTGCATTTTGGCATGATGATGGAAGTCCCATCCATCGACATTTCGCCCTTTGAATGAGCGATAAGGCGCTGAGATGACTGCATTGGGTTACTCTGTCTGATTCGCACTGTCTATAAGGCGATTCTCACGTTTCACTGTCAAGGCTTTATTTTCAAGCACAATGCAAGTCCGGTGCGGGGGCCCACACAGTATGGTGCCATTAAAATAAATAAATAAATAAGCATTGATGAATAGAGGGGAAAAAAATGAATATCAATAAATAAACCCTAATGAGGAATAAGCTGGACGGTTGGATAGATAAATAAATAAATAAATAACATAGACATAAGTACATAAATAAAATATAAAACCATAATAAATAAATACATACATACATACATACACACATAATATAAATAAACAAATATAATAAATAAATAAATACATACATACATACATACATACATACATACATACATACATACATACATACATACATACATACATACATACATACATACATACATACATACATAAAATATACATAGGTAATAAATACATATATATATAAATAAATAATACAAATTCAAATACAAAAAGGGTGTTTCACAGTTAGGATTGGAAAAATAAAATAGAGAGAATAAGAGCATTCAATGAATCGATTCCAACAGTCATTCAGAAGCTTTCACGCATGTCGTCATGATAATTTTCTGAATGAAAAACGATGACACGCCCTACCCCCACATGTCGGCGTTGCGCCAAATCCGTTTGCCTGTGGCCTGATTTCCAAAATTTCCAAAATCTCCCATTTGACTTGAAGTGACAAAAGCTAACAGTGGTTTTGACATGCCTAAAATGTCGTCGTTTTTCAGCCGTCCAATTGCCAAGCTCCCCACAACGTCCATCAGTACAGCGCGGCCTGCCAAATTCCCACACAGGCAAAACAAAGGTTGCAAATCAAGCAGCGACAGATTTTGCCCCGGGGCACAGCTGCATCATCTCTGAAGAGCGAGACCTTAGAAAATAAATAATTAACAAAAACATGTTTTGGATAAATAACAGTATTAAGCGACCAAGGGGTATGAAATTAGACTGGTCATGTAAAAATATTAAATATTTTGACAAATGTTAACTCATTCACTGCCAGACGATGTGCAACGATGGGTCCACTCCAGTGCCAGGGTTTTTTTTTATCACTTTCGCTCAAATTGCAGGACCCACAGAATATTGAGTTTTAGAACTTGATAGAGATTAGACAGAAGAAAAAGTTATCATATTTAAAAGTTTCATGCTTAGCTGGCCAACCAAACAATAGCTCCACACTCAAGGTTTAGATGGCCACAGTAAATCTGAGTGAAACAGACACAGCCCAGTTAAACTGTCGTCTTCATCTAGGATGGCCTTGGACAGAATTTAGGACTTGGGAAACTCCTTCGTCACAGGAGGACTTGAAAGTCGCTCACAGGAAGAGCTCATTAGCCAGGTTACAAATTTATCAGTTCATGGAAAAGACGACCTAATGTTTTATTGCTAACAGTACAGCTGCTGGTACTCCGAACGTCCAGGGGTGGGGTATTGTAATCAAGAAAACTATGTTTTACTAAGTTATCACTTTAATTTGCATATACTCTCAATAAATAGCTTGGCAGAGGGCTGCAGAATTCAGGCGTCTGTCATGAATGGCTACATCTCCTGCCGGCAGTAAAAGACAATCTTTCTGTGTTCGAGCCTCGGTCCACAGTGTCCGATTGAAAATCTCTGACAGATCTACATAAATATTCAATGCAGCGTAAGAAACCTTAGATTCTCTTCTTTCACTATAAAAATAGAGTTAATTCCTAAATTATATGGGTCTGGAGTTATCTGAGCCAAAATGGGGGCGGCTGTACAAAATGCAAATGCTGCCCCCTCGTGAAAGGGAAAAAACATTGCCAGAGCAGCGCTATATCTGCACGCCATTCCTCTGCAAGACAAACCAACACCCGAACAAATTTGTGAATGGCGTTCCACGTTATAATTTCAATTCCAGAATAAATTTGGGAATGGCAGTGAATGAGTTAAATTAAAAAAATCTGTGCAATGTGAAAAATATTGAATTTCTTGAATGGCTTGCTTTCTTCTTATTTCATTTTCCTACATGGATGAAAAGGTTTCTTCAGCCGTCATCTGTACTTCTTTGAAGGTGTCGGACGTTTCGCTTCTTATCCAAGAAGCTTCGGCAGCAAACTTTTGCTGACAAAGCTTCTTGGATTTTGCTGACGAAGCTTCTTGGATAAGAAGCGAAACGTCCGACACCTTCAAATTTGTACAGATGACGGCTGAAGAAACCTTTTCATCGATGGACCATTCCTGTACGACTGAGAGCTTACACTGATTTCCATACATGCTTTCCATATTGGTCATACATTAGACAAAGCAACGACATTGACCCTCAAAACAAAGAATCACAGATTTCAATGTTCATAGAAATTTACACCAACATGTCTTTTTTTTTATCAGAACAACAACATATGACATTACACATGAGGCAAAGCGGCAGTAGGCAGGCTTGAACGGCGCAGACAAATTCGTCCTGCCCCAAGTGTCCGTGATCAAGTCAGCACACTCTGAAAATAAGCAGGGCATTATCGTTGTAGGGGGTACAATGGAATGGAGTGTACCCTTGAACGCTTTTGAGAACACTTGGGAAGAGTAGCGTCTAATGAAAAAAAAAATGGGGGAGGGGGTGTCACAGGGTTAATGTAATCCATTGGGTGTGAATGGCGACATCCTATCCAGACTGATCACGGCCTCGCAGTCCTCCAAGTCGCACACGGAATCGGTCGCGTTGTCATTGTTGACGGTGAGCTGCGAGATCCTATCAAAGACGTCCTCGCATTCCACCACGTTGGGGATGATGTTGACGTAGGCCTTGGCGATCTCCTTGTGGATCATGGTGTTCTGGTTGTAGGACACCAACTCGTTACTGATGTTGACCGTTTCCACGGGCGTGCTAGAACAAAAGTAACGGCAGCCCAGCAAACTGGCAAAGGCTTTCCTGAACTCGGCGTTAAATGCGTAAACGATGGGATTCAAAGACGAGTTAGTCCATCCGAACCACACGAAGACGTCAAAGGTGGTCTCGCTGACGCAAGGCAGGCCGGCGTCCCGGTCGGTGGGCGACTTGTCGCAGAATGGAACCATGCAGTTGAGGATGAAAAAGGGCAACCAGCAACACACAAAGACCCCCATAATCACCGCCAGGGTCTTGAACACTTTGGTTTCCCGCTTGATGGAAGTCTTTAAAGTGTTGTGGTGATGGCACTCCAGCCTGTTGGTCCGGCAACTTTGCGCGTGTTCCGCCGCTCTCTCCAGAGAAGCGATCCTCCTGATTTGGATCTGGGCGATCCGGTAGATTCGAGTGTAAGTCACAATCATAATGGCCACCGGGATGTAGAAACTAATCAACGATGAGGAGATGGCGTATTCTCGGCTCAGGCTGGAGTCGCAGTTCTCCTCTACGGGACGAACGGCGGCGGAGGCGGAGACGTTGCTCGTCCCCGCCGCCTCGTCCCCGACGGCTTTGTGCCAGTTGAGCTGGACCGGTATGAAGGAAATGAGCACGGACAGCGTCCAAGTGATGCTAATCATGACAAACGCCACCCTCTGAGTCATTTTCCTCTCGTAGCGAAAGGGACTGGAGATGGCCCAGTAACGGTCCACGCTGATGATGCAAAGGTTAAGGATGGAGGCGGTGGAGCACATAATGTCAAACGCCACCCAGATGTTGCAAAAAGTGCCAAATGGCCAGTAGCCCGCCACCTCCGCCGCCGCTTTCCACGGCATCACCAGCACGGCCACGAACAGATCCGACAGAGCCAAAGACAAGATAAAGATGTTGGTCACTTTGGTCCTCAAGTGGCGTGAGCGCAGCACCGCCGAGCACACCAAAATGTTCCCCAGCAAGGTCCACAGGATGAGGAGAAACAACAAACACCCCGTGACGGCGCGCCCGACCACTCCGTCCTTCTCGCTGTCCCCCCTCGCCTCCGATTCGGTCACGTTCCATAAGATCTCCCCGATCGGAACCGGCGCCGAATCGGTCCCCTGGACCGACGACGACACATACTTGGCTGGGGTCTCCATGCGTCGCTTCAAGCGGCCCCGCAAGGCGCAGCCTCGGGCGGGAGGACGGCCGGGCTCATTTCCCACCGAGGGCTCGTCGCGTCGCGGCGCGACGGCGAAGCGCGTTCGAAAGTCAGCGGCTGGAAGTGGGGGCGAGCGCACGGGCGAGCTCATGTTGCGGCGGCGTCACGCCAACCCCACCGCCTCCCCCACTCGCACCCCCCACACTCACGAGAAAAAGATTCCCACATTCAGCGCGTCCAACTTGCCAGTGTCGGACGCTTCGCGCCTCTTTTTGTGCGTAGACGCAATGCGTTATTAAGAAAAAAAAGAGCGCGAGAGAGCCTGGAACGGTTTCTCCTCAAGTGTGTCCTCGGCTCCTTCAAGGTTAGCGATGAGAGCTTTGGAGAAGTGTCCGTGGGCTCTCAAAATGTGACATTGCGCTTGCGACTGTGTAACAGTTTCATTTGGTTAGTTGGAGGGTGTGCGGATTGTCGCACTCTCCTGCCTCGCCAGGGATCGATATTATAAAATTCATATTTTGAAGATAGTAGCCGATGATTGTCGTTCAGGAAGGGAAAAAAAATCAGATTTGGTGTGGAATTTTTCGGGCCGTTTAAATCGCTAACTTGCAATTCGAATACAATAGCGAGACGAGTTGTTAGTTGTATTAAGTTCATCCCGTCTACTTGATGATATCAAATTTAAAACAGATTATTTTCTTACAGACAGTGTATTTTAGGTGTTCAATTACCTGACATGTTTCGGGACACTGACGAAGGCGGAAGTATACGCCGAAACATGTCAGGTAATTGAACATCTAAAATACACTGTCTGTAAGAAAAGAGTCTCTTTTAAATTAGTTAGCGAGACTAACTTTGCGGTTGTTGGGCAATATTCGACATGTTTCCTCTGTAATTCCGTATTTTCATTCAGTTTAGGGAGGCGTTCCGTCTTCAGTCTTGCGGAATTCAAATGAGAGAGAGAGATCTGCTTGAAAAAAAAGGAAAAACAACTAAATCCAAGTAGCGTTCAACGTTCTCGCCCAATGCAGAAATATTATGACAGCCGAGTAGACACAGGCGATGTTTCCATTGGTGACCTTGACGTATAGTTTGATGCAGTTTAGGGGGTAATCAGAATCAGAATCAATGACTTTATTTATTTATTTCGCATCCTTTGTGCGTGAAATGTTACGCACTGCGTTATAAATGGGTGTGAGGACTGCATTATGCACACACACACACACACAAACAGTGAATTGCCTGAGGCTTATTTGCATTTGCGTATCGTTCTCTCACCCCCCCTGGAGGCATGTAACACTGCCGTCACCGTTCACACGACCCTGCAAGTGACGAGAGTGATAGTATCTACTTTGGGGTCGCAAAGGGTAAATAGTTAATCATACAAGTAAACACAGGGGGAATGAAGCAAATACGCTTGACTATTCATGAGAACATTGAAGAATAGACCACACGGCCTTTCACGTCAGTGACTCTCAACCTGTAATATGAGATCTTCACGTGTAAAAATATATTCCTGATAGACGATATAAACATTCTGTACTTTGTACGCCAATCTCACAAGGACGGGCAGAAGAACCTAATGTTCTTCCACGATGACAGATGGTTGAATTAAATTGGACGTTTTGGCCCAGATTGAACACCAAAGTCAAATTGTGAGTAAACTGAACAGAGAGGGTCACCGACGCCTCCGGACAAGTTGTGTTTATAATTTGTAAAATCACTTCAAATGACTTCTATACTGAGCATATTTTACAAAGATTCCACCGCATATAGCTATATTTTATGTTTTTAAGAGTTGCGCTGAATATTCAGGAAGTCTTGTTTTTGAGTTGGTGACGAGTCCTCACCCGACGTCACTGAAGGAACGCCCCTGACCGAGAAAGTGACACACAATGCATTTTGGGTACTTGGTTAGGTCTTAAAACTTTGTGTTGATGGCGAAATTAGAAGGAAAACACATAAATAACGTGATGGTGACCATCTTGTGCATTTTCTGGGACACTACACATCAGTCCTGTTGACACGGAAGGACTGTTTTGCTTTCCTCTTCAGAACTATTTGAATCATATTCATAACTGGATGAGTAACAAGCAAGCATCTTCTCCCAATCTGAAGCCATTTTTTTTGATTCTCCAGCAAAGCAAGACGTCTTGGCGTGACGTCACGAAAGGGGGCGGGACCTTCTCAAACTGGCCATTTCCAGGTTCGTTTTGAAGTAGTTTTTGGACACTTTAAGTCATTTTTATTGGTGTTTTTCATTTGACGAAAAATATCAGCCTGCGTGATTTGGGTATTTTAGATGCTATGAAACGTTTTTCTGATGTCAGTTAGGAACATAAAAAAATGGTGTCGGTTGTCCTTTAAATCATTCAAAATTTTTGTATGTGCCTTGGCCCCAAAAAAAACATAACCCGATGATATTTATCAAGATAACACATCATGGTGTTGAATTTGACACTAATCTTGTTTTTTTCAATCATCTTTGTAAATATAAAAGTAAGTTTCATCCTCATACCCAGATGGAGGTCAAAGAGGTAAACTTTTTTTTTTTTTTTTTTTTTGCTGACGCCATAACTGCAGGTGAGTCACACTCTCACTCTCACTCCCAGTAGACATGCAATGATGTCCGACGTGGTATAGACAGAGGCAGTCGCTAACTTTGCATCTTGTCCACGTCACTGCTATTTTTAGATCCATCTGCGTGACTGTCAGATCGGTTTGACACGACGTCCAAATACACCCCCCCCCCCTACACACACACAACACCCCCCGCTGCACACCCAGTTCCAAATTCTCTGGAGTAGCCTAATCTCCCAACGCACATTTGTAACACATTTAGGCCAAAAAATCCAATATAAACAACTCGATGAATGTTTAGAGATTGTGAATGGAACTTGCAGTCGCAGTACGGTAGTGATGGGAATTCCGGCTCCTTTCAGAGATCCGGTTCTTTTGGCTCGATTCACTCAAAAGATCCAGCTCTTTTTGACTCCCAAATGGCTCATCGGTTTTTTTGATGCTTAAATTAATTAACTACCTAAAATCATGTACAATTATGTGAAAAAATGAATTACTCATGTAAAAAATGCACTATATCAAATATTTTTATTTGTATGGCTTTATTTATATGTGCACAGAGAGCATCCAATAACTGTCACGTTTCCTGTGGTTACTCTGGTCTGTTGATCAGATGTCACTAATTTGCTTTTCATATAAGTAATGCTATAATACCAACTAGTAAAATTGATAATACACTAATTGAATAATAATAACATCATGATGTGATAACATTTGTCCACTCTACCTGTCTACACTGACTGGGGGCGGGGAATACAGGGGGGATAAAAGTCGGCTCCCATTTCCGGCTCCTTGTTAGAAGCCGGCTCTCTTTATTCGCTAAAAAGATCCGGCTTTACGAACCGGCTCGTTCGCGAACGACACATCACTACAGTAGCGTTAATTACGTCGACTGAAAAGTCAGAACTTGCTGTCCGCAGAAAAGTAAACACGTCGATATTAAATATCATTTTGTACGGTCTGCGCACACCGAAGGGAAAATATCTGTCAGATATTGTCCGACAGAAAACATGGTTTGTTTGGAGAAATGTGAATATTTTGAAGCTTGCAGAGTGTTGCAAATATGTAGGATGTTTTTATTTTTACAACAATGTATTTCTTGTTTTGACGTTTTTCGTGTTTTTCTTTTGTTTGCTTCGTGAAATTGTGAACATGTCTTGTGTGTGTGAGGAAAAGACATGATTGGAGAAATATCATTGATTGATGTCACCTGCGAGCTGATCATGTGATACCCGGAAATTGTGAAACCTTTTTAAGAGCATGCGCAGAATAAAATGTTTGTCGAGTTCCCAGACCAATGATTGACACTGCTGTGCATCGTTTCTCTCGTGAGTACTTTCTATCGCTACGAAAAGTTACCATTTTGGTTACTGTTAAAACGCTAGGACTGCTGCCAGAATGACTAGCGCAACAGATTCCCTTTTAATTTTTTTACGGCACAAACGGATTTCCTACACAGACGACCAAAATCGTCGCATTTTGGGAAGCGGGGGAATAACAGTCAAAAAACCAACAATGTACCAAGTGTTTGGCCTCCGTTGTGTTCTGAATTGAAGGCAACCCCTTCCCCATCGTGAATCATTGGCGACCTCGTGTGGCGGTTTTGTTTACTACACAGTTACGGGGAGCAACATTTCCGTGATTCCCAGTCGACGACACAAATAGATTCAAGAATCCCTCGTCTGAACAAAAACTATTTATTTTGTCACTACCTTACAAACAATTTACTTTGAGCACCAGTTCGTGTGATTTTTTTTTTTGTCTCTTTCACAAAAATCCTGTCGAAAATGATGATTTTGATCCCAAGTATATACAAAGATTCATCTGAAAAAAAATATGTTTACCTTGGCACTTACTGAGATGATGGTGGTTAGCACCTGAGTGAGAATTTATTAATCTATTATATACATCATGTTACCTCACCAATTCCTACCTAAGTGTCCATGAGCAAGTATATTTTGGATATGGTACAAAAAAATACGGGGGAAAAAAAACAATGAAATGTGTATTATGGTTGGAATTTGAAATAAATATTTTAGATTTCAACATAAAGCATTTTATTTGCCTGGGAGATGTAGTTACCTAGATACTGTATTCACGTTTCAAACAATGTGAAAAATGTTGGTACTAAAATGAGATTTGCTTCACAAAACGAAATGGAACACCCACTTTGAGAAATGAGAACATCATCCATACATAATACGCAGGTGCGCATCAACTATGGGTCCGGGTGCGTGTAATTGCACATTCGTGTATAAAACAGTGCTCTTAGAGCATTTTAAGGGTATGTCAAAGGCCAACTGACACCTGCGGACAAGTTGTGTCCATAATTTGTAAAATGGCTTCAAATGACTTCTACTGAGCGTATTTTACAAAGATTCCACCGCACGTAGCTATATTTTACCTTTTAAGACTCGCACTGAATATTCAGGAAGTCTTGTTTTCGAGTTGGTGATGATTCCTGACGTCACGGAAGGAACGCTCCTCACCGAGAAAGCGACACACAATGCATTTTGGGTACTTTGTTTAGTCTCAAAACTTGGTGTTGATCCGTGTTGATGGCGAAATTAGAAGGAAAACACAGAAATAACGCGATGGTGAATCGTTGTGTGTTGCACCAAGACTACGATTTGATACTAGTTGACACAAATCAGCCCATTTCCAACGGAGGTTGGGCGCCATCTTCTGCATTTTCTGGGACGCTACATTGGAGTCCAGACGGCTCCAATTGATATGGGAGGACTCCTTTAATCGATTGGAAACATTTATGCTTTCCTCTTCAGAACTATTTGAATCATATTCATAACTGGATGAGTAACAAGAAAGCATCTTCTCCGAATCTGAAGCCATTGTTTTGATTCTCGAGCAAGGCAAGACGTCTTGACGTGATATCATGAACAAGGGGGCGGGACCTTCTGAAACTGGCCATTTTTGGTTTCATTTTGAAGTAGTTTTTAGACACTTTATGTCATTTTTATTGGTGCTTTGCATGTGACTAAAAATATCAGCCTGCGTGTGTTGGCTATTTTAGTTGCTATAAAACGTTTTTCTGATGTCAGGAAACAAAAAAAAAATGTGTCGGTTGTCCTTTAAGGCTATGAAATCCGCTGTACGCAATATGTGTCACATTCAACAGGATTGAGTCAAAAACCTACTAAACTGTGTCAATGGAACAAAACATGAGCTCCCCCACCCCCTTGTAATTTCTTTAAAAGCATTTAAAAAAAAACGCAAAAGAATGTAAAGTAACTTTTGTGACCGCTTTCTTTCAAGTCCGCAAATGATGGCTAACGTGGCCGTGCGTTGTGTGACCTCGGCGAGCTTTGTCAGACGCGGCGGAAGACCTCAAACAGAGAAGCGACCGAGTGCATGCGGTAGAAAAGATTTAAGGGAAGCGCAAAATTGAGGGTTGTCGTCCAGATGCTGAAACCGAAGGCCTCTTGTTCGAGCCCATTTTCGTACTGTGGTCGGCAGCCGAAGGCGGGAAGGATCCACAGCTGGAATAAAGAAAAGACAAAGAGAGACAGACAGAGAAAGGGTGAGAGAGATAGAAATAGACAGTTTGAGAGAAAGACAGAGAGGGGGGGGCGA
This sequence comes from Hippocampus bargibanti, assembly GCF_051943395.1. Taxonomy (NCBI): domain Eukaryota; kingdom Metazoa; phylum Chordata; class Actinopteri; order Syngnathiformes; family Syngnathidae; genus Hippocampus; species Hippocampus bargibanti. Next base: position 1,800,422 of record NC_142745.1, on the reverse strand, counting down.
GAGGGAGACAAGGAGAGAGAAAGAGGGAGCAAGAGAGATAGAGAGAAATAGAGGGTGAGAGAGAGACATGGAGAGAGAGAGTGAGACAGACAGCGACAGGTAGAGAGAGAGAGACAGGACAGAGTGAGAGAAAAAAAAGAGAGATATAGACAGAAAGTGACAGAGAGAGAGACAGACAGACACAAAGAGAGAGAGAGAGACATTTACATCCCCAATTTTCCCAAACAGTCCTTGTGTAAATCCTAAAAACGGCTAAAACAAACAGTCGACTCTGGTTGAACTAGAATAGGATGGAGAAAAAAACACATTGGGGGAGGGGATTTGAAGAGCTACTTTAAAGAAAGAGGAAGTCACATCTTGAGTTGGCCAAAAAGCGGCAAGACAAAGAAAGCCTTTCATTGCGATGCAGCTCCAAACAGGGAAACTGATATCTTGGCTAACGTCCCGTAGCATCAAAGTTGGCCATGCGCATGCCCACTGCTTTCTTTTTCTCCAGATTCATTCGCTTTGCGCTGTCAAAATGTGATTTCTGAGTACAGTGGGACCTTGCCTGACAAATTTAATTGGTTGCCTGACAGAGTGTGTAAGGCGAAAAGTGTGTATCCCAAAAATTAATTTCCCATAAGAAACCATTAAAATGAGAATAATCCATTCCCAGGTCCCCATAAAACATAATTTTCTAATTTTCTAAGCCTTAAAACGACACAAAACATACCTTATTTTACGTATAATAAATGTGCTATAGTATTAGGATTACGTAAATAAACTGTGCTGTACAATAAAGTCATTTTATTGACCTTTGTGATGGTCGTTAATGGCTTGATGGAATGGCGTGTCCGGTTTCCTCAGCTAAACACTTGAGGAACGTAGCCTTCTTCTTTCACCATCTTGAGGAATGCGTGCTTTCTCTGTGATAATTGTATCTAGTTCTTCATCAATTGTAATCTGTTTAGCTGGGTTGATGGCTTTTTGCATCAAGTGTACAGATGGCTTGTGCGGGTTGTTTGTGGAGCCTGATTGATGAGATATTTTAACCTTGCAGTCTACACTCTGCCTTTGAACTATCAAAGTTGAAACTCTCTCACTGTCGTCTGCGTGTCTCTTTAATGTTTAAAGCACCTCCCCTTACTGCTTGACCAATCACGTGGCTTTAACCGAATAGAGGACCAAAACAGTGGCCACCATTTTCTCGTTAGGAGAACGGGCTCGTTCTCGAACGACACATCACTCATTGTGGCAGCTCCGTGTGTATCCCGAAAAATAGTTGGTCTGCCAAGGTAAAATGTTCATAAATTTACCGTTCGTAAACCGAAAAGTTGGTAAGCCAAGGGGTTCGTAAACCGAGGTTTCACTGTCCGTACTTACCGAAATGTTGCACATAATCAAGAAGACGGCGATATTCTTCAGGATTCGCCTCTTGACATTTGGCGCGGCGACCGCTTGGCTTCCAAAAGGCTTCGGCACCTCCGCTAATTTGTACACGTCTTCTCGTTCCTTCTCCATGGCCACGCAAGGCCTGTTGGCTGCGTCGTAGGCTCGGTTGAAGATGCCGTTGTACGGCGGGGCCAAGGAGGAAGTCACCGAGAAGATTTCCGGCGACGCCACCAATTCCGGATCGACCCGCCCGGCGTCGTCCTGCTGGCGGTAGAGGGATTCCACGATGAACAGGTTCTGGATGCATTTCTCTAACACCGCCAGGAGAGAATAAATCAAATTGGTCCAGCGATACGGCGGACCGCTGCCGGCTCCCACCGCGGCCACGATGCTGCACCAGGACATGAACCAGGAACCGATTGACGACCCGAAGAGCAGCTCCGTGTCCAGTTGTCTGGAAGGGTTCTTGGAGCTGTCTGGCGCCATGCGATCTGCTCGGTAGATGAGCAAACCCGAAGCGCAGGCGGAGCACATAAACGCCAGCATGACGATGCCGTAGATGTAGAACATGGAAATGGCCGAGCGCCGCGTTTGAAGGGAACCTTCCACGTGCGTGACGTAGACCACCAGGATCCCGACGGTACTGGCCAGGGCAACCAGTCCCAGGATGGGGCCCAGGGTCAGACCTTGGGTTTTGGTCGCCAGCCGCTTGCGATTGCAAGAAAGGTCGATGGTCCTTCCGATGTTCTTCCACATGACAAAAAGCATGGCGGAGACGAAGATGTGGTATTCGATGTTGAAGGGGTAGAGATAGTAGAGGCTGCTGGAGAACATGGAGCAAGTGCTGGTGCTGCAGTTACATTGGGGCTCGCTGTGAACTGAAAGGTCAAGCGCACAACAAACAAAAAATGCTTTCAGGCAGCCTTAAAGGACAACCGACACCATTTTTTTGTTTCCTAATTGACATCAGAGAAATGTTTCATAGCATCTAAAATACCCAAAACACAACAGGATGATATTTTTAGTCAAATGCTAAACACAAATAAAAATGAGTTAAAGTCTCCCAAAAAGTCTCCTCAAAATGACCTCGGAGATGGCGAGTTTCAGAAGGTCCCGCCCCTTGTTCGTGACGTCACGCCAGGCCACTTGCCTTGCTCCAGAATCAAAACAATGGCTTCAGATTGGGAGAAGATGCTTTCTTGTTACTCATCCAGTTATGAATACGATTCAAATAGTTCTGAAGAGGAAAGCATACATGTTTACAATCGATTAAAGAAGTTCTTCTGCGGGTCATTTTGAGGCATCTGGAGAGAAATGTACTGACAAACTCTTTAGTATTCAGAGTACCCAAAAAAAGGCAGAAGATGGCGACAAAGCTCCGTGGAAATTGTCTCCTGGGAGGTTTTGTCAGCGAATGTCAAATACACTGGAGAAGTCTTGGTGCAAAACACGATTCACCATCGCGTTATTGATGTGTTTTCCTTCTAATTTCGCCATCAACGCGAAGTTTTCAGACCAAACAACGTCCCGCAAAATGCATTGAGGTGATGCAAGGTATGTCCTTTCTCGGTTAGGGGTGTTCCTTCAGTGTCGTAGGGTGAGGACTCGTCACCAACTCAAACACAAGACTTCCGGAATATTCAGCGCGAGTCTTAAAATGTAAAATATAGCTATATGCGCTGGAATCTTTGTCAAATACGCTCAGTAGAAGTCATTTGAAGCCATTTTACAAATTATGGACACAACTTGTCCGGAGACGTCGGTTGTCCTTTAAACTACATAAATAAACACGTTCGAAGAAAAAAAATATGGTGTATGATTATTTTATATTTTGTAAGGGAAAATATGACGGTTTGTAAGGGTATGGAGCCTTGGAGGTTGACAGGTATATAAAACGTCTTTCTGATGTCAGTTAGGAAACAAAAAAAATGGTGTCGGTTGTCCTTTAAGGCCCTTTTCACAAACTCAGCCGTGTGTCCCCCAGGTCCCTGAAACCCCCTTGGGGGTCATCACAACAGCCGTGCACACTTTAATTAAAAAAAGGAACACCAGTCAGGCTGACAGTCAGCCGGATATGAGGAGGAGGTTCTACACCTCGCAGCCCCCGGCTTAGATGTATCAGTTACTGTAATTGCAGCGCCCTGGGGAGTAAGCAGCCTGGGAGAAAGCCGTGTGAGGTCAAGCGGGTGGGTTGCCGGGGAAGGCGGCGCTGGCAGGAAAGTGTACAAAAGCACTAGCATGGCCGTGTGTCTCTTGCAACCTAAAGGACAACCGACGTCTCCGGAGAAGTTGTGTCCATAATGTGTAAAATGGCTTCAAATGACTTCTACCGAGCATATTTTACAAAGATTCCACTGCGTATAGCTATATTTTACGTTTTAAGACTCACGCTGAATATTCCGGAAGTCTTGTTTTTGAGTTGGTGACGAGTCCTCACGTTACGTCACTGAAGGAACGCCCCTGACTGAAAAAAGGACACATTGTAGCAGTCCTTCCATCACGTCAATGCATTTTGCTGTACTTTGTTTGGTCTGAAAACTTTGTGTTGCACCAAAAAGAGGCAGAAAATGGCAACAAAGCTCCGTGTAAGGAATTTATCCACAGGTTGATTAATTCCTTACACGGAGCTTTGTCGCCATCTTCTGCCTCTTTTTGGCGCTACATTTCCTGCCCCCAGATACCTCAAAATGGCACGGAATACATTCTTTAATCGATTGCAAACATGTATGCTTTCCTCTTCAGAACTATTTGAATCATATTCATAACTGGATGAGTAACAAGAAAGCATCTTGTCCGAATCTGAAGCCATTGTTTTGATTTTCTAGCAAGGCAAGACGTCTTGGGGTGACACCACAAACAAGGGGGCGGGACCTTCTGAAACTGGTCACTTCCGGTTTCAATTTGAAGTCGTTTTTAGACACTTTAAGTCATTCTTATTGGTGTTTTGCATTTGACTAAAAATATCATACTGCGTGTTTGGGTGTTTTCGATGCTATAAAACGTTTTTTCTGATGTCAGGAAACAAAAAGTGATGTCGGTTGTCCTTTAATCAAAAGAATGAACGCGTCCCCAAAAAGGGGTGGCGAGCTCTCCTGCTTTCCCCTCCTCAATCGAACTATTGTCCTGTTCATGCTTACCTATAGTGTGGTTTCCGTAGCCCAGAGCGGAAAGCCTTCTCTTATGGTTATTTAAGAAGTGCTCTGCTTCTGACATCACACCGTCGGACCAGAGGAGGAGGTTGGTAAAGACGGCATGGATGACGCCAAATCTGAAGAGGCAAAGTATAGAAAAAGAAAATAACGTGTGCGCGTTGGACAACGGGGTTCAATTTTGAGCCCATCCCAGTGATGACACGTACCTCTCTAACGTTTCAAAACTCTTGATGACATCCTTGATGTGAAACCAGAGAAAGTGCACCTAATCGGAGCAATAAGAAATAAAGTTGGACAAAATATTGTCAAGAATACCCAATTCATTTTTAACTCATTCACTGCCAGACGTGCAAAAAAAGGTGTCCACTTCAGTGCCAGGGTTTTTGTCATTGTCACTTGAATTCCAGGACCCACAGAATATTGGGGGTTTTAATAATACATTTCATTTATAAGCGCCTTTCAATATTCTGAATATGTAACGCCGTTACTTTCTTCATTTTTAGTGCAAAATATTGTATATATACCAGAGGCGGGCCGTGCATATCAACCCTAGGCCTTCAGTAGTGCTATGTTTGAATCACTCCACAGCTGGTGTGATTTACTACACGTTAAATAATAATAATAATAATAATAATGATACATTTCATTTATAAGCGCCTTTCAATACTCTGAATATGTAACGCTGGTACATTCCATTACTTTTTTCATTTTTAGTGCAAAATATTGTATATAGACCGGCGGGCCATGCATATCAACCCTAGGCCTTCAGTAGTGCTATGTCTGAATCACTCCAGAGCTGGTGTGATTTACTACACGTTTAAAAAAAACTATTATTATTATTAAGACTTTTAATAATACATTTCATTTACAAGCCCCTTTCAAAACTCAAGGACACTTTACAGTCACAGGATATTTTTTTCTGTGGGCGAGCAGCGGCAGCCACACGCGCCAGCATTCACTCAACCCCGAAGTAACTCAAATAGATAGCAAGCTAGCTAGCGAACAGCAAGCTAACAGCTAGCGAACAGATAGCCATTCACTAGCGAATGGATAGCTAATAGCCAGCGAATAGATAACCACCAGCTAGCGTATAGAAAGCCAATAGCCAGCTAGCAAATACATACATATTGGTTTGTATCGCGCTTTCACAACAGCTGAAGCGGGAACAAAGAGGTAACATAGAAAAAAGGGTAATTCTGCCCCTTGGTGGGAGGGAAAAAACATTCCATGGCCAGCACTTTATCGGCACCCAAAAAAGATCTTTCTCTATGCATCGAAAAGGCCGTTCAAGGTGTGAAAAGTGTCATTCCAACTTACCTGTGCTATGGTGTGACTTGCATGGACGACAGGATACACCCCGAGGACAGCCGACACACAAGATTGATAGCCAACATAATAGCCGATTCGAAACACGTCCATAATCATCGACAGGACCGCCAGAAGAGTCAAACCACCTATGGGAAAATCAGAAATGAAGATCGCGTCTCGTGAAGCACACCTGGCCGTTCAAAAACATGACAAATGATTTCTGATGTTTTTTTTTTTGTTGTTGTTCAATGCAGGGAGTAAAATAAGATCCTTGAGAAGATGAGAGATACCAGACCAGGACTGGTTTTGGGCAGTTCTTTCAGGCAGTATATCTAGTGTTGCCATATTCTGTTGAGAAACGTACCTCTGATCCAGCATGTGGTGGCATGGACGTCCTTCTCGGTGCGTGCATTCTTATGTCGGCTCCGCACCAGCATGTACCACATCATCCAGACGAGCTGGAGGATCATGAGGCAAGTAAGGAAGGACAACAGGTGGTCTTCCCTGACCGATGGGCTGTGGTAGGCCAGGGCCAGCATGAGCGCCGCTCCAATCAGCAGCAGGTTAGTTCCGTATTGTCCACTCAGGAGCTCAGCGTTTTTCCTTGGGTAACCTTCAGCCAAGTTCAACTTCAGCTTGGTCCAAATTCTTTTGTCGTTCTCCGAGCTGGACGACGACGAGGAACTGTTGCAGTATTTGTTCTGATACATGACATCCAAGCTGTTGTGTTCCACCGTGGTCGGAGACATTGTTCTCTTGAGTGCGGGGGAAACGGGGAGAGTCGAAGCAGCCTGTTGGAGGTGCGTCCGAAGGGGCTACCAGGTGTGGTCTTGGAATGTAACGTAGTATGAAATCCTTTGTTACAATCCCAAAGTAGAATGTTGAAATTCCATGAATGGATGGATATATTTTACTTTCATATTTATCTCAATTTCCCCTTTTACTCCAGGACATTTCTTCAGTGAAATGCATCATTTTACAAATTTGATACAAACTTCATGATTGTTTACTCCAAAATAAAATCAGAGGAACGATTAAGTAGTGCCTGATTAAGTATTTGCCTTACCTACCATGTACAAAAAATAATCCAACCTGCCCACTTCCCATACATAATTACATCTAACATCGGAAATGTACTTTGGAGATGATATAATAATAGCACATGTCAGCTATTTTACTAATTTTACTTGGGTAAAATTCGACAATGTGACGTGCGTGAACTTCTACCAACGTTTCTTTCTATTAAGACCCGAGTATTTTTACTCAGGCATCGCTTTCGGGTGCTTTAGTGTCAGTGCCCAAAAAAAAAAAAATCCAGCGGCCATTTCCAATTACCATTAATACTCAAGTCATTTTACAAAATTATTTCCTCGTGTGTAACCGCCACCCACTCGAACCTCTTCAACTGGGATATGGTCTTGTCGAACCACGTAATTTATCCACGATGGCAAAGTTCAAGTGATGTCCGAATCCAGCTATTCATTGCTTGAGTCCCGCGATGTGGCGATTAGGTGTTAAACGGGGCCCATTGTAACGAGGTAAAGAGTTCCAAACCCGCATCAAAATGCAGAAACGTCGTCCGGCTCCGGTTGCGCGAGAGTGTATGCCTGTCATGCTGCTGGGTCGCAAGGCCTTCGGGATGGGGGGTGGGGGACAAGGGGCTGGCGGAGTAAGGATCAAGTGGACCCATTCAAAGTAGACATGCGAGGAGTGGATGTCTGAGGGGAAAAGATATTTCACTTCGGCTGGGGTAGGGGTGGTGGGTTCTAATTTGCTTTACCAAAAAAGGGGGTGGTGGGTAGGAGATAAGTGATTAGCGGGGCGTGTACTTGGGTAGGATTCACAACATCGTTTTAAATCAATCATAGTAGTCGTTGCTTTTTTGATTGTTGCTGTGCAGATGACCATTTTGTGTTTGGATGCCGGTACCAAGCCCGGGTAAACACAGAGGGTTGTGTCAGGAATGGCATCCGACGTAAAAGGTTAGCCAAAACAAACATGCGGATCATACCTCTGAAGATGGAGGACACTGATTCGCTGTGCCGACCCCTTGAAGGGAAAAGCCGAAAGGAAAAGAACAAGATGGTATTCGTTGCCATTTTGTTCGTCCTTTGTTTTGTTTCCAGTGAATCTTATTTTCAAACGATTTAGTTTGGTAAACCGTCTCTGGGCGTCCTTGCTGCCTATTTTCTTCCATCTTTCCGCTCCCCTATTTTTTCCTATTATAAACAGAATTGTTTTGTTGTTAGCCCAAAATTTTATTACATTCGTTCAAGAGTGTGAACTTGGGTCCAAATTTACTGGTACTCGTAAAAGGGAGCATGTAACTCCTACGCTAACATCCATTCACTGGCTCCCTATAAACTCACTTGCATTCTTTGGCATTCGACTTAGCATGATTCCGACTTGATCTTGGTTTCACTCCCTGGTGCTTTCTACTATCTTTGTGACTGTTTTATTTCCTGTATATGATAGCTGTCCACGTTAAGTGCTTTGTTACAGAATTTTTCAATTTCAGGTCTTTCAACAACCTTTTGACCTTATCACGGCTACTTTTTGAAAATTCACACCCACAAAGAAACCAATTCCTCTTGTTATGTTGGATTAAAATGGGTAAAATTGGTTTGGATCTCGATTTCATCAAACGCTTAACGGAATGAGATGTTCTGGCTGACTTCATTGGGGTAAATCAATGACAACAATTTGGACTTCAAATGAAGAAATGTTCTGTTGCCCATGGAGGGAAGAAAATCCAGAAGTGGAAGGTCCAGGGGCATCACCAGAATCCTTTTACTAGGGCAAATTCCCCAGTATTCATCAACTGTATCAGGTCCTCACATGTGGCGGGCCATCGGAAGTGCTGAGCAATAGTGGACATGAGGGTTGGAAGCACTTAGCTCTTATCACAATGCTGGTGTTTGTTGTACCTTCATTTGCTCACGCTGATAAATTGACTTTTCTCGTTTCTTACCTTAGGCATCCGCCGATCTCTCAGTAATGAACAATGGCAGGGGTCACACTCATGATGTTATTTCCAAGAACATCACACCCAGGTGAGTCAATGATTGATTTGTTAATCGTTAACAATTGTTGCCGTCGGCGGGGGGGGGGGCAGACTACAGAAGATTGTCAGAGAACTTTAACAAGCCCCTGATTATGTCTGAACACGCTGATGCCATTTTCAGATGATTAGATTATTTTAGCTTGCTTGTATTCAAGCTTTGGAGTCATCTCACATTGTTTGATGTGTGACAATGACTCTGGAATACGGAAAAGGGTAGCGGTGGTAGCAGCGCAGGGGAAATAAATGTTCAAGGAGCATCACAACTACAACAATAATGTTTACTGTATTTTGAGTGAATCGTAAAAAGCAAAATGGCTGACAGTAATGACAGGATACATTGGTGTGCTACTAAATCAGTTGGCACAAACATTAAAAGTAGTCCATGTTTATTAAAGGAACAAATATACAATTAGCGAAGCCTGAACATTGTTAAACACGCTAAGTGTGCCTTTAAATAAGTGTGTTGGTGCTCAATTGTATTTTCAAACTTTTTGGTGCACTTCTATTCAATACTTATACAGTATTCTACATTTAAAAAAAAAACAAGGAAAAAAAGTAGTCTTCAAAAAAATCCAAGTCATTTTGAAATGGAAATGAACAATGATTAGATTCCTTCAAGTTGGTTTTGCTGAATGTTCCGGAAGTCCATCACTTCTTCACCGAAGACACAGCTGTCGGGTCTTTGGTTAAATCTTCCTGGGGGGGTTGGAGTACAAAACAATGAGAAGTGGGGAACAAATAATTTCTGAGAAAATGGTATTTTGTGAGATGAGAGACGTCAAACCACATAATGGAAAATCTGAACATATAATTGCTTCAAAAAACCTCAGCGTCAAAACGTCGCCAGTTTGTCACTGCGGCTAGAAACAAATAATTACCTGTCACGCTCATCCAAGCATAGAAATCAACATGACCACACCCATGAACTGCGTGAGGAGGATCAGCGGCGTGAAGAAGGACCAAACCGGCCATAGAGCAATGTTCAAACTGCAAAGGAATGTTAAAACATATCACTTATTGGAAGAAAAATCACAATTTATTTTCCTGGCTTCTTTGAGACTGAATTAACAAAGGCGCTTGCTGGTTACCGCTGAGTATTACACACAAATAACTGAACCCAATCTGCGTACTTCCACCTCGTCTTCGCCCGTCTCTCACTCCTCACACCACTGCTATCCTCGTTCATAGTCTTGCCACCTCCCCGATTGACTATTGCAATTCACTTCTCCTTGGTGTCCCTCAGAAACTTCTCCACAAACTTCAACTCGTCCAGAATTCTTCAGCCCGGATCATCACCAGAACCTAATCCTTTCGCCACATCACCCCCGTCCTCCAAGAGCTCCACTGGCTCCCGTTCAAATATGGAATCAACTTTAAAATTCTTCTTTATACATTCAAAGCTATCCATAACCTTGCCCCCCATACATATCTGACCTTCTTCAAATTTCTATTCCGTCTTGTTCCCTCAGATCCTCTTCCTCCCTCCACCTCTGTGTGCCCCCCCCCCCTGCCCGTCTCAGCACAATGGGGGACAGAGCTTTCAGCTGCTCTGCCCCCAAACTCTGGAACTCACTTCCTCCCAACATTCGTAACATGGATTCTCTTCCCATCTTCAAATCCCATCTCAAAAGCCACCTATTTAAAATGGCATTTTCTGTGTAGCTCTTTCTCTTGTTTCTATTTATAATTGTATTTTATTTCTTGTATTCTATTCTATTTTGTGTATTTTATTTATTCTAGTACCTACGCTTGTCTGTGACTGTAAGGTGTCCTTGAGAGCTTCGAAAGGCGCTTAAAATATAATTTATTATTATTATTACAAGGTTTTCTACTTTAGTTCAAAGCAAGATGCTGACTCGATCAATAAAATTCCAGACACTCAAAGCAATAATTTAAAAACTGAACATTCCCATTGTCTGCAAACCACACCTGATCGCTTCCAAATATGGAACATTTCATTGTAAAGGTCACATCCATACTAGCATTCCGATGTACCTGCAAGATGCCGCAATAAAGGCAGCGGTGGTGATGGGAGGGAGTGCAGGGTACTCTTGGTCATAGTGGACAATTCCTCTGAACCACTCCAGGTACACGATACAAAATGTGGCCAAAGCCAGGCAAATACCAAGCAGCAGAAGGCCCACATTAAACCACCAACTGAAAACACAGTTTGATGTCAACAAGCAGAATGCTTTTTTTCTTCTTCTTTTAACGTCTTACTCGACGCTCATTTACCTCTGGATGTTATCATTCACAATGATGTTTTCAAAGAAATCCACATAGTAGGTGACACTTATAGCCGCCACAACCCAGAAAACCGAGTGCTTGTTGATTGGAGGCAGAAGTCTGACATCTTTTTTACCTAGACCAGAATTACCATCATATATTTCAGTTTAAAAAAACATGTTAGCAAAACGGTACAACATACATGTTAAGGCTCAAGATTTGGTCGGGAGACTCCAGATTTTGACCACAATACTCATTTTATAAAGCAACTATTGACACAATACAGACAGTTCATTTGGTTGGTAAAATAAAAAAAACATAAATAAACAATGAAAGCATTTTTGTGTTTTATTTACTTCTAATTTACACTTTTGTAACTCACATTATTTTAGTACGCACCACAGTCGCGAGTACGCTATCCATAACCTGTTTGACCTTCTTCCAATTTCTATTCCCTCTCGTTCCCTCAGATCCTCTTACTCCATCCACCTCTGTATGCCCCCCTGCCCGTCTCAGCTCGATGGGGGACAGGGCTTTCAGTTGCTCTGCCCCTAAGCTCTGCGACTCGCTTCCTCCCAACATTCGTAACATGGATTCTCTTCCCACCTTCAAATCCCATCTCAAAACCCACCTATTTTAAAATCTCATTTTCGGTGTAGCTCTTTCGCTTGTTTCTATTTATAACTGTTTTATTTATTGTATTGTATTTGTGATCGTACTTTATTTATTATAGTACCTATGCTTGTCTGTGACTTTAAAGTGTCCTTAAGAGCTTTGAAAGGCGCTTAAAATGAAATGTATTATTATTATTATTATGATTATTATAAATGAAATCCCGTGAAGGAGTTAACTGAGTTCACTCGGTCAAAACAATCAAGAATTTATGGATTTCAGCCAGTGACAGTCTAAAAGGCGACCTTATTCGTTGGTTGAACAACGTATTCAACTCTACGAATTTCGTTTTGCTTTGGGAGACGTGTGTCTGTCATGTGAAACAAATGGTTCAAGAAGAAACAAGGTACGATAAACAATGCTTGGTGTGTGAAATGACTCGCCACTGACTTTTACTACTTAAAATAAGACTACTGTGATCATGACCACTTTTTAGCCACCAATAAATAACGCACAGACTCATGTGAGTAAAACGAAATGGTTAGCCGTGAAGACAAAAAAAGGAGACAGTACACGTCTCGACAATCTTAACCAAAACTAAATGCTTCCACTTACACTCCTTGTCATCGTCGGACAACGACGCTTTTGCCTGCATGAGTAACTCGGCATTTTTTTGGAATCTGTTTCTCAGCGTTGCGAATTCACTGTCATTCAGCATCGTGAACAGCTATCTTTAAAAACGGACGACGATTTCACTTCCCGAAGCCGCGTCGCTTTTTTTATGGCGTCACCGAATGCGACATTTGTAGTTTTTAGTGAGATCGTATACCGTTTCCGTAAAGGACGGTCAAAATGTTAGCCAACAATTTTGATGACTTCAGGTATGTCAAAGCATTTATACAGTGAATAATTCCCCCAACAAATGCATCACCTACCAGCCCTCAGCGTTGTAGTTTGGATAACATGACAAATACTGAATGAAGTGTGTTGCTGTGATTCATCTGTAAATTGTTTGTTTTCCTCGACAACGTTCAAATTGGCCAATTTATCTAGAAAAGGTGCATTTCTAGACATGATAGTGGAAATCTCCAAATAGCTACATGTTGGCTGGATATTATAGTTCATTTACAAAATCCTGCAAGTTAAATAACAGGAATATGGGTAGCTCCTTGAAAAACATCAGTTTACATCCAAACAAAAAAACCTCAACAGCCACAACTATATATTTTTTATGTTTTTGCCAACACTAAACCCAGTCTTGTTTATATTTTCTTGATTATCCAGTAGACCGGACTGAATTGTATTACTGTACCCGCGTTCCACAGTCGAACATTAAATACAACTTACTCTTTGAACAGTAGCCCAAATGGAACTGTATAGTGCCTCTTTGCATTTTTTGATGATGATACTAGTGCGGCGTGTTCTACCGGAAACAAATTCCTTTTGTGTTCTACATACTTGGCAATAAAGATGATTCTGATTTGACGCTGGCAAAACTTGACAGCTTCACTAATACCCCAAGTATCCAATATACAATTTCAGAGAAGCAGAATAATGAATGAGCGTCAGTGTTTGGCCTACCAGGCTTAGCAAAGCTTCCTAAAGCATATTTCCTGCAGTAGCTACCTGTGTGAGTTTCTGGAAGAGTGTGTGCATGCAAGTGTGAAGGCTGCTCATTCTCGCAGCGGAAAATCAGAGCGCCTCAAAAATTCACCTTCGACTTCTTCAATCTTCTATGGAGCTTCTGTGTCGCTGGCCAAGTGAATCTGAAGCATTAACTTTGTCCTGTGTGAGAGTCAAATTCACCGCAGGTGCACCTCTCTCGTTTCCCTTCCCCCCACAGCAACATCCAATCCCACAGATAAGGTGCCATTTCCCAGCCGTGGAATGTTGAGCAAAGCAGCCAACTCTCACATTTGTCATTTTCCGCGTGAATGACATGCTTAACAATGTGTCAACGCTGGCATTAGGAATCAGGACATTACGACTGAAAATGACATGATTTTATTATCAAGATCTTGACTGTATAACAAACAGAGCAGTGACTAATGGCAATAATCCGTGGACTTGGTTCAATTAATTTACTGCACAAGTCTAACTCTGTCCTTCAAAAGTCTAAACTTGGGATTGTGATTGATCTTCTGATTGAAAAGCGCAAAGACCTCCGCCTCTGACTTGAAATTCTCATCACCAGTAGCGGAGAAGTAGGCAGCCAAAACCTGCGGAGGGAAATCCATCCTTTCATTTCACACCCAATAGGCAGCTGTCTCAAAAGCATGATCGGAAAAAAAGAAGCGCGATTAGAGAGGAAATAAGAGCAAGATCAACAGCTTACTTTCTTTCTAAGTTTCTTCACGGGCAATTCCTGGTCTGGTGAAGTTCTCAATACTGCTTTGATTGTTTCTTTCCATTTGAAATGACCTGTGAGGTGTTTAAAAAGACTTGTCAGCTATGGAAGCACAAACAGCACTGCCTATGGGGATTTATTGTTTTAAATAACGTATGCAGTTACTTTTTTTTTACAAGTGTATAATCTGTCTGAGTAGTTAACATTTGACCCTTTCTCGGCTTGTCACATCTCTCATAAGAATTTACCTTTAAAGGACAACCGACACCATTTTTTTTGACACCAGAAAAACGTTTTATCGCAAAATAAAATACCCAAAACACGCAGGATGATATCTTTAGTCAAATGAAAAACACCAATAAAATGACTTAAAGTGTGCGAAAGCTGCGAATTGGGCATTTTCAGAAAGTCCCGCCCCCAGTTCGTGACATCACGCCAGGACGTCTTGCCTTGCTGAAGAATCAAATCAAAGGTTTCAGATTCAGAGAAGATGCTTTCTTGTTACACATCCAGTTATCAATATGATTCAAATAGTTCTGAAGAGGAAAGCATACATGTTTGCAATCGATTAAAAAAGATCTTCTGGGTCATTTTGAGGCATCTGGATGAAATGTCGTGTCCCAGAAAATGCACAAGATGGCGCCAAAGCTCCGTTGGAAAAGGGCTGATTTGTCTGCTGGGAATTTATGTCAACTAGAATCAAATCATAGTCTTGGTGCAACACAACAATTCACCATCCTTCTAATTCCGCCATCAACACAAAGTTTTCAGACCAAAAAAGTACCGCGAAATGCATTGTGTGTGTCGCTTTCTCGGTCAGGGGCGTTCCCTCCGTGACGTGACGTCAGGAATCGTCACCAACTCAAAAACAAGACTGAATATTCAGCGCGAGTCTTAAAACGTAAAATATAACTTTATGCTGTGGAATCTTTGTAAAATACGCTCAGTAGAAGTCATTTGAAGTGATTTTACAAATTATGGACATAACTTGTCTGGAGGCATCGGTTGTCCTTTAAGCGCAAGAAAAAAAAAAGATGTGCAGCAGGCGGAAAGAATAATGATGATTGATCAAGTGAGGTGAATAAAATTCAAAATATTGACTCATACAAATGAAATAACATGTTGATCTTATATCTATTAAATGTCACATTTATTCAGTGGAGGATCAGAATTCATGACTTAGAATGGCGACGACGGACAACCATACCTTTGGCAACTACTTGATCCTCACTTTGATCCGATACAGCAGCCTCTGCTCTTTGGTCCGCTGGGAAAGAAATCAGGTAAGTTCTTCATAAATGCACAACTACTGTATATTTGAATATTTTGCTTCTTGTGGTAGTTATCCATGTATTGTACATATCATGTACAAGCCCAATTCCAATGGAATTGGGACATTTCTCAAGTTTGAATATGAAATATCGTTTGTGTATTCAATTAAGTGTTGTGTAGGTTGAAAATAATCGGATTGATTTTATGACTAACTTCAGTGGATTTGGGTTTGTACATTGTACTTGTGTAAACCTTTCGGTATGCCTTACTTTTCATCTTCTTTTTGGATATTTGTTCAGAAGCACCGTTTTGGTCTTCATTCTCATCGTCTTCACAAGCTTGCAACCTCTTTCTGTCCTTTTTCTTCTTTTTGGCTACCTTCTCTTCCTCGACGACCGGCATTTCCGTCTTTTTTGATTTTCTTTCCATTTTCCCGTTTGTTTGCGTACTGGCTTCTTTACGCTCTTTCTGTTTATGCTTCTTTTTGTCCGTTTGACCATTCTGCTTTTCTTCAGTTGTGCTTTCCACTTTAACGTCAGCCGGCGTATCGCTCACTTCTTTTTCTCCATGGGGTACATCAGAGGGCTGTCAGATTACAATAAAGTAATGATTATTTATAAAACAATATACAACTTGAAACGTGTGCTTCTGTGGAAGAAACACAATAGCTATTTTAACATGTATCAGGGAGAAAAACATGAGCAAGCTGTGTTAAGCGATAACAGATCAGAATTTTAGGGCAACAAAATTGACTCACATTGTCTGAAATGAGGATGCTCCACACTTCTTCATGCAGGCTTGAGTTGTTAATGCTGAGACAGTTTCCCATCCAATTCTAATAGAAGGTTACAGCCACGCTCCAGACAATTAGAAAACCTCAGTCATTAAAATCATACATTTATCACATGTACACACCTCAAATTTGGCCTTTTTTCTTGGGACATTGTCATATGCGCTGACTTGCTTGAGCACAGCTTTGATCTGCGCGTTTACTCCAGGTTTGTTCATGGCATTGTGGATTTTCTTCAAGAATAAAGTGATTAGATTTGAATACCTCAAATGACACACGTTCATGATAAAGTTGACTTTTACCTCAAGCCATTGTTGCTGTTTCAAATCCCCTTTGGCCGCTTTCGCCTCGTAGCCTTTACCACCATATTTCTGGTTTTCGCTGATGCATTTTGTGTGGTTTTTGTAGTCCTCACCCCTTTAAAGCACAAGATATTTGTAATAAACCAGCGGGAGTTTTGAAATGTCACAAGAAAGAGGGAGACCAGCGTTTACCAGAAATCTTTTCCACAGTCAATGCAAGCGAGAACCTGGCAGCTCCGGCACTTGTCCACGTGTTTATCCACCTGATTTTTTTTCAGGGATTCGCCACAAGCGTTGCACGTGAAGAACACCATACTGAAAGACCCCCGTACCCACGTAAAAGTGGATAAAGCGGTGAGTGCAATATCGCCCTATGCACCGCCGATATTTTACAATCTCAGCTGTGGAAAAACACCAAAACTCCGAAAGCAAACCCGATCGCAACTAGATTACAATAATAACAGCACTAATACACGTTTCGATTACAATACGATTCTAAATAAGTTGTAGTTCTAAAACGTGTTAAATCTAACATTAAACCCCTCTCCGTTCCAATATTGTACTTTTCTTCTTCAAAACACACGTTATCACGCTAGAAATTACGATACCGCCGATTTTATTCGTCCGGTGGTGCACACGCAATGCAAAACGGAAGTTCCGACAGAACGTAACTGCATTTCTGTTTAACTCTGAGCCGCTGGTGTATCTGTTGTGTATATCTCAATAACACACACCCGGGGCTTTATAATGTATAACATTTTATTGCAGATTACCGAAATGACGAACGTTACCCTCTTCAAAAAGCGCAAAATGCGTACTGTTGCAGGAAGTGAGGCAACGGCGGTGACGAGTGACCTGTCGTCCGAAGAACCCAGTAAATGTACGCTAATCTTTGTCCGTGTACACCAGGAGAATCACTCTTTAAATTAGCTTTTAGTTCCTTGCATATTAAACAAGTTTATAAATTACCCCTTACAATTCACGGGTTTGTTGGCAAAAAGCTTCGTAGTTAGCACGTTAGCTGCAGCTGTCGGTTGTATTCATGCGTACGATGAAAGTCCGACTTGATACCGAGCGTCGCTGTTTTATTTTGGATGTCAACGCGTCGCACTACGCCAATGCAGTCAGCCTACATTCTAATAGCGCGAATCATAAACTACAGTATTGCCCGTAACTGGCTTAATCTATGTTTTATTCCATTTCACTAGCTCTGTGACTGAGTATTTTTGGACGGATGAGTGATGATGGACACCCTGTCCAGCCACAGCTCGTACTTGCTGCAACAGCTCCAGGAGCAGAGGATTCAGGGAATGCTCTGTGACTGCATGTTGGTGGTGAAAGGGGTCTGTTTCAAAGCCCACAAAAACGTACTGGCTGCTTTCAGCTCTTATTTCAGGTATGTTGTATGAATTGGAAGATGTATCACTTTAAAAATGGTTCTCTGATTTTCTGCACCAACTGTACAACTGTTATCGGATTTTATTCTAACACTGATCACTTTATCTCTGCTTGCACACCTTGCACATTGTGTCAGTTGTTCCTGAGAGGTACCACTTGCATTAAGGAATTAGATTTGATTAGCTTTTATTCGTGTCCTCCATACTTATTTGTCTTGTGTCTTTTTAGGATGGTACTAGCGAAGCGTTTTCTACCGAAGACAAATTCCTTGTGTGTTCTACACACTCGGTCAATAAAGATGATTCTAATTCTGAAGTTATTTGCGAGTCAAATTGTTTGAGCCAAAAAGTGGTCTGTTTACGGTTATGCTTTGCTGTATCGCGGTTCACTTTTTCACGGTTGCACTTGTTTTTTTTTAAAGCACACTTCCATTGATTATTATTTGCTATGCTGTGGTGATTATTTTTACATACATATATATATGTTGAGGTGCATATTTTTTAAAATCCTTTGTTTCCTTGAACTTTCCAGATCTTTATTCCAGAATTCCCCCAGTCAGAAAAATGAAGTGTTCAACTTGGTTATCCAGGATGTCAGCGGCATTGGCCAAATATTAGACTACATGTACACCTCCCGTCTTGACATCAACCAGGATAATGTACGAGCACTCCTTGACATTGCTCAGTGTTTGCAAGTTCCGAACGTCCAAAGCATGTGTAACACCTTCCTCAAACCTTGCCCCCCGGTGGTGGAAATCCCATCATTTTCTCTCCCGGGCATGTTGACTTCGGAGCACGACTGCCTCCTGGGAAGCAGCCTGCCGACTGATGTTGACCTCCCCTGTCCCGCGGAAGTACCAAGACCTGGCTTCATGGAGCAAACCAAACGAATGTCTTTCTCTGTGCCGAACAGCAACTCAAGTGAGTCAGGGGGCAGCACCCAGACACCCGTCGAAAAACACTTAGTCCACGGTTACAAACTACGTGATTTCTACAGTAAGCAGTACTTCAAGCAAAGTGCAATTCAAGCCTTAAATCAGGGTCCGGGTCCTTCGGTTGTCGTGGAGGAGTCCCAGTGTCACCTTGGGCTCGGTCAGGGACGAGGCCACTCGGATTTATGCTCAGGAAACACAGTTCAGCCCACCACGACTTGCACATCCATGACAGCCGACAAGAACCCGGTGTCTGCTCTGACACCCTCGGATAGTTTAAACACCCCAAGCTCCGACAATGCGGACGCCATGCTCAGTCTGCCAGTGCGTCCAAAGAAGACGGTTTACCTCAAGAAATATAACTACCTACGTTCTCAAAAGGCGTTAGAAGAAATGTTTGCCGAATCAGTCAGCGAGCCCATCTTGAACTGCACCAAAGACACCCAACCTGAAGATTCTGTGGTTCGGATCGGGGCTCGAGGATCTCCTGTTGAAAACCTGGTGACTGTCAGGGAAGATACGCCGAAGACGCCGTTAGATGCTGAAATTCCTAGACCTCCACCCGCAAACCAAGAGGACCAAGGACTGCAGACTCTACCAGAACCACCACAGCAAACAGGCCATAAATATTCCTGCAACGTGTGTGGCAAAATCTTCAAACACCCGAGCAACCTGGAAATGCACAAACGCTCCCATACAGGTTAATCAATGTCTTCTTGTTGATCTGTGTCATCACATTGTCATCATTTTATTGTTATAACAATTCTTCGATGAAAAGGTTTCTTGAGCTGTACGACTGAGAGCTTACACAGACGTTATAACAATTCTGTTTTTTTATGTTTCAGGCGAGAAGCCATTTGAGTGTAATGTTTGTGGGAAGAACTTCTCACAGGTAGGATCAAATCATGTGACATCCAAATTGCATGTGGATTCCTTTGTTTTTGCTGCTGGTGGCAGTTCTGTTGTTTCTCAGGCTGGAAATCTACAGACGCACTTGCGACGACATTCTGGAGAGAAACCTTACATCTGCGAGTTATGTGGCAAAAGGTAAGTGTGGTATTGGCAGACCCCTGATGAGACAAACGAAAAGTCTCAACGATTTGAGTATAATACGGTATGGATAATTAACTTTTTTTTTGTACGCTTTACTACTTGCGTGACATGAATTAAAGGACAACCAACACATTTTTTTTGTTTCTAACACATCAGAAAAATGTTTTATAGCATCTAAAATACCCAAAACACGCAGGCTGATATTTTTAGTCAAATGCAAAACACAAATAAAAATGACTTCAAATGTGCAAAAACTACAACAAAAATTGAGCTGCGAATTGGGGATTTTTAGAAAGTCCCGCCCCCAGTTTGTGACGTGACGCCAAGACGTCTTGTCTTGCTCTAGAATCAAAACAATGGATTCAGATTTGGAGAAGATGCGTTCTTGTTACTCATCCAGTTATGAATATGATTCAAATAGTTCTGAAGAGGAAGGCATAAATGTTTGCAATCGATTGAAGGAATCCTCCCATATCAATTCGAGCCGTCAATGACAGCAAGGTAGCGCCCCAGAAAATGGCGCCCAACCTCCGTTGGAATTGGGCTGATTTGTCTGTTGGAAATTTGTGTCAGCGAATATGAAATAGTTGTCTTGGTGCAACACACAACAATTCACCATGGCGTTGTTTATATGTTTTCCTTCTAATTTCACCATCAACCGCATAATGCATTGTGTGTCGCTTTCTCTGTCAGGGGCGTTCCAAACGTCACGTCACGTCGGGGATCGTCATCAACTCAAAAACAAGACTTCCTGAATATTCAGTGCGAGTCTTAAAACGTCAAATACAGCGATATGCAGTGGAATCTTTGTAAAATACTTTCAGTAGAAGTCATTTGTCGTGATTTTTACAAATTATGGACACAACTAGGCGTCGGTTGTCCTTTAAATGGTCACAATATTATGTCACATGCAATGCACTGTCCCTCCTCATAGCTTCACCGCATCTGGCGATGTCCACCGCCACAGAGTGGTGCACACAGGAGAAAAGCCACATCTATGTGATATATGTGGCCGAGGTGAGTTATTTCTAGTAACCTGACCAATAGCCTCGCTTTGCTTCTCATGACTTCATCGTACACATTAAACTGAACCGTTGGCATTGTCAAGGATTCAACAACTTGAGCAATCTCAAAGAACACAAGAGGACACACGCCACAGACAAGACGTTTACTTGTGACCAGTGCGGGAAATCTTTCAACACACACAGGAAACTCCTGAAGCACAAAGCCTGCCACGGTAGCGAAAAACCGCACAGTTGTGACACCTGCGGTAAGTCTGCGTCTCGTTTGATTGCATCCCATCCTACCAGGCACAGTACCAGGGATGCATCTGGGCGGCGCCCTGGCGCCATTGACGCTATTTTGACAGCAACTGGCGCAACTTTGAAACTCTATGCATATACTCTATAACAATTAGCGCAATATTGCTACATGATCCACGTCACATATGACATACAGTGAGACCTCAACTTACGAACTTAATTGGTTCCCAGACAGAGTGTGTAAGGCAAAAAGTGTGTATCTAAAAAAAAAATCCCATAGGAAACCATTAAAATGGGAATAATCCGTTCCCAGGTTTCCATAAAATATACTTTTCAACTAAATAAGCCTTAAAACTACACACAACATACCTTATTCTATGTATAATAAATGTGCTATTGTATTGTAATGAAAGAAATACACTGCATTGTATCATAAAGTCACTTTATTTACATGTGTGATGGTCATTTATGGCTTGAGGGAATGGCGTTGGAGGTCGAAGGTCAAAGGGAATTGCTGTTTGGAAAGAGAGGCGCATTACATGACAAATGTAATTAAAGAAATAAACTGTGCTGTAAAATAAAGTTTTATTGAGCTTTTTAATGGTCGTTGATGGCTTATAGAAGGAGAGTCACCTTCCATAAGGACTGTTGATAACTTAACCTCTGGTGCTGTTCGGTCGTGTGCTTCCGCCGAAGATCACTTCGCCAGCCGTGGTGGGTTTGTATTATGAAAATAGTGCTTATTATAAGGTTTAATTTTCATAAATTTGACGTTTGTAAGACGAAAAGTTTGTAAGTTGAGGTCTCACTGTACTTCTGTTACAATAGCTTAAAGAAACAAATTTGGTTAAATAGCAATTTTTGGTTTCCTTCAGGGGTTTTAACTTTCGTCGTCTGCCATCTTGCCTTAGCGATATCTAGCCGTAATCACCTTGCATTTATTTCGCTGCGTTCCAAAGTCGTGGTGGAGGATATCTCGGGCTTTTCCCGAGTATAACTCCATCATATGGTGGGCTATCTGTTAGCTTAATAATTATCTAGCTGTCTAGCTAGCTATTCAGCCGACTATCTATCAAGCTATCTATTAGCTAGCGTGTTTTTTATCTATTTGAGTTACTTCCGAGTTGAGTGAACGCTGGCGCGTGTGGCTGACGCTGCTCACCGAAAAAAAAATCTAGTTAAATCGAGCCCATCCATTTTAGCTAGCGTGTTTTTTTATTTCTATTTGAGTTTCTGCGACACTACTGAACACTTCAGAGTCTGTTCAATGTTGTATTGCCATGCATACTATTTGAGCCTGGTAGTGTTACTCCACCACAGTAATTTACATGTAAATTTTGCACTGAATTGACTGATTAACAAGGACGCTGCCAGTGGAGGTTACCCTCATTTAAAGGACAACCGACGTCTGCGGACAAGTTGTGTCCATAACTTGTAAAATGGCTTCAAATGACTTCTACTGAGCGTATTTGACAAAGATTCCACCGCATATAGCGATATTTTACCTTTTAAGACTCGCGCTGAATATTCCGGAAGTCTTGTTTTTGAGTTGGTGACGAGTCCGTACGTGACGTCACTGAAGGAACGCCCCTGACCGAAAAAAGGACACATTGTAGCAGTCCTTGCATCACGTCAATGCATTTTGCTGTACTTTGTTTGGTCTGAAAACTTCGTGTAGCACCAAAAAGAGGCAGAAAATGGTGACAAAGCTACGTGTAAGGAATTAATCAGCCCGTTTCCACAGGCTGATTAATTCCTTACACGGAGCTTTGTCACAATTTTCTGCCTCTTTTTGGTGCTACATTTCCCGCCCCCAGATACCTCAAAATGGCACGGAATAAATTATTTAATCGATTGCAAACATGTATGCTTTCCTCTTCAGAACTATTTGAATCATATTTGTAACTGGATGAGTAACAAGAAAGCATCTTCTCCGAATGTGAAGCCATTGTTTTGATTCTCCAGCAAGGCAAGACGTCTTGGCGTGACGTCACAAACAAGTGGGCGGGACCTTCTGAAACTGAAAATTTCTTTTTTTTTGCAGTTTCAGCACACTTTTAAGTCATTTTTATTGGTGTTTTGCATTTGACTAAAAATATCATACTGTGTGTTTTGGGTATTTTAAATGCTATAAAATGTTTTTCTGATTTCAGTTAGGAAACAAAAAGGTGATGTCGGTTGTCCTTTAAATAAATACTCCAACATTATTCTGTACCGTTGTGCATCCATTAATATTGTCCACCTGCACAGGGAAATGCTTCATTGGCTCGGGGGATTTGCAGCGTCACATCCGCTCTCACACCGGAGAAAAACCATACATCTGCAACACCTGCGGAAAAAGCTTCACCCGCTCAGCCATGTTGCGGAAACACAGCAACATGCGCTGCAAGGGCGCACCAAGTGATGGCGCCATCACAGATAACCCTGACCCGACTGGCAGCTCAGATGCAACCGTCTCGCTTAGCAAAACCGTCTGCCAGAGTGATGCGACCAGTGAGCAGTCCTTTTCCGCAGTCATGGATCAAGCAGGACCTGAGAAGCCTTCAGCGCCTTCACCCCACGTTGAGACGACACCTATGAGTATCCCTCTCAGCCCAGTATCTACTGCAACTTCCCTTCCAGAACTTCGCTCCCTCGTACCACATCACCTCCTCGCTTCCTCCCACCAGGACAGGTGCACACCACCGCTACCTGGCCCAGATCACATGAAGCTCCCCAAACCACACGCCTCTCAAGAGGTCGTATATGGGCCTAATGTGGAGAATGGACCAATTGGAGTCGAGATGGGTCGAGGTCTGTTGGGTAAGCCTTACCTGCCTGCTCAAGACAATTTTTCAGCTCGGTCCACGAGTGGTTTACACAGATACAGCGAAGGTAACTTCACCTCAAGTGTGACTCTGTGGGGACTTGCAATGAAAACGTTGCAGAATGAGCATGACATGGAGCAATAAGACTTCAGGAGCAATGTGTTGGAAAGCACATGAGAAATTAGCATTAGCATCGCTCAACCGTGTTCCTCTGTCATGTAAACAAACTATTAAAGCCTTCTCGTTACAATGCAAAAATGAGAAAATCATTCTGACAGTGTGACACTCAACTGACATGAAAAAAAGAATTGATTCAAATGTACAATATAGTTTTGCATTTTTATATATTTTTTTTATTAAATGCTAAAAACTAAACAGCACTCAATTCATTTGTATACTCAAAATGATCCCTTGCCTTTAGTCCATATGGAAAGTTAAAAGAACAGCTACACAAGTGCCTCGCTCAGTTTGTTTTTATTTATTTCCTAATATAAATCCGAGCCAAGAATTCACAGTCCTAAAAAAACACCATAGATTACATCGAATTAAATACTCATTTTGCATCGCTAGGTTATTTATTTCAATACAATGATGGAGAGCGGATGTCTAAAAGGATGTCCACAGACCCACGACGTACACACGACGATATTTTCAGCGTTTAACCTGCAAGGATTTTCAAGTTATTTTCTATTTCGATTTTACATATTTTGGGATGGTTGATTTATGAAAGTAAACTGAGAAAACGACGAGTATATTTCTTTGGGAGAAAAATGAGCGCTGACGATGCAACCGCGCATGCGCAGTATCACCGGATACAGGAAGTCGATAGACGAAATCAAATGTCTTCTGTTTATCTTTTTCGCCGGTGAGTAATGCTTTTCTGTCAATGTCTAAGTTGACGGAACACTTGTTTCAAGAGAAATTGAGATAAGCCAGCTCGGAGTACGCATTTATGTTAACAAAACATGAATTTACTGAATTCAGAATATGTTCTGACTGCTTTGGGTGCTTTTGTTCGTTTTCTGTTTTCACCTGTCAAACGCACCTTAAAATAACACCGACAGATATTAACAATAGTTAAAACATAAACAAAAATATCATTGGAATAGCGTCACTCATTTTTGACTTAAAACATTCAATGAAAGTGCATTACTCCAGCATTTTTAAATTCATGATGAATATTGACAGTCTGCTATATATTTTTTTTTCTATAATCAGATCCAGGATCACAGAATAACCCTCCTTTATATCCACATGTGCCCACCTATTCCAATACAAATGGTACTTTTTACATTCATATTGAAATAACTATTGCAAAGGGATATAGCCCAAATGTAGCATTGTAATGTATTGATGATTAACAATACTGCATTTCCTGTTTTCTTCTAGTGACAAACCTCTTCCTTTTCCACATTCATCATCACTGAATTCCAGTGTTGCATTAGTCTGGCACTGGCAAGTGGATCAACTCTTCCAACACCTCGAATTGAATATATCTGCGGGAAAGAAATGAGTCAAACTAAAGAGCTTTCTGACTTTCAACGTGGTTCTGTAATAGGATGCCACCTCTGCAACAAGTCAGTTAGTGACATTTCTTCTCTCCTGAATATTCCTGAATCGACTGTAAACGATGTTATTGCAAAATGGAAGCTTTCGGGACCAACAACGACACAGCCAAGAAGGGCTAAACGAGCTAAAGTGCTAGAGACTAAGTAGCAATCATGTTTGAGGGTCGCTACGCTCAGCTGACTCAAACCATTCTGGTACTGGTATCAAACGTAAGTCCTGGTGGGCCACATCTGGCCCGCTATATGATTTTATGTGACCCCCGATAGCATATGGGCTTTGACTTTCTGTTTTCTGTTAAAATACCAAACTTGTAGAGTTTTTTTTTAATTTAAAAATGGTGATATATTTCAAGCATTATTCATTGCCACTCTTCCCATTTAAAATGTACAAATATTTGAACAGTTTTTAATGGCCCGTGAGTGATTAAAAATGTGTTGTATGTAGAAAACCAGGTAATTGTACATTCTTGGGGTTGACACTTATTATAGCCTTCTAAAGGAAATCAAAACTGCCATGTGGCCCGTGACAAAATTTAGTGTGACACCTCTGCATTGCACAGTTCCAGACATAGAGATATAGTGAATTCAATTTCGCTTTACGAACGTTACATTTATGAAAATTTTACCTTGGCATACGAACTTTACCGTGGCATACAAACTTTTTTCATTCGCGAACAAGCCCGTTCTTCGAACAACAAAATGGCAGCCGACTATTTTTCTCCTCTATTCCCCGCCCCCAGTGTTTGGTTAAAGCCATGTGATTGGTCAAGAACGCAGCAGTGAAGGGGGGGGGGGTTTAAACATTAAAGAGACAGGCAGACGGCAGTGAGAGAGTTTCAACTTTGATAGTTCAAAGGCAGAGTGTAGACTGCAAGGTTAAAATTCCCATCGATCAACCCGCACAAGCCATCTGTACACTTGATGCAAAAAGCTATCAACCCAGCTAAACAGAACGCAATTGATGAGGAACAAGGTAAAATTATCGCAGAGAGATCCCTTGTAGGTATCATTCCTCAAGATGGTGAAAGAAGTACAAATTATGGACACAACTTGTCCGGAGGTGTCGGTTGTCCTTTAAATGTGTGTCATGGAAGGGATATTTTTCTTGATTTATTTTACTCTTGATTCGCTTTGGCTCTAAAATCTAAATCAACATCAGAGGATATGGACAAGCGCTGGCAGCAGTTCCAGCGAAGCAGTAATTGCTGCGGGGTGTTGCATTGTTGGATGAGATGGATAAGTGGCTGAGCCAGTCTCTCGATTATAATTCCTCAGTGAGTCTCAATATAAAATAGGCTTAGGCAGAAGAGAACAATGGCGATTGTTCATATACCGCTGCTTCTGCTCTCATTCTTCTTCTTTTTTTTAATTTCTATCCAAACGCATTCAGCTCCAGTTCAGCTTTATTGACGGTAAAACACAGATGGACCCTTGTTATTGTCACAGAGATCCACATACTTTGACAAATGTTGGATTTGTAACGCTTTCGGCGCATTGGCTGGTGTGTTAAAGATGATGGATAATACACGGGCATGTCTTCCAGATGGTCAATAAATTTTTTTTCCGCGTTTTGGATTGCAACATATCCACAGAAATGCACACACACACACATCTATTCTGCTACCCCCAGCATGCTTTGTTAAAGCGAGTTAGCCTGATCTCATTTTAATACGACACTAAACATATTTTTAAGACTGATAAGAATGTTATTTAAAGGGCAACTGACACCTCCGGACATCCAAGTTGCGTCCATAATTTGTAACAATCACTTCAAATGACTTCTACTGAGTGCATTTTACAAAGATTCCACCACATATTGCTATATTTTACATTTTAAGACTCGCGCTGAATATATTGATGATGATTCCTGAAGTGACGTCACGGAGGAAACGCCCGTGACCGAGAAAGCGACATACAATGCATTTTAGGTACTTTTGTTCACCTGAAAATACCGTGTTGATGCGAAATTAGAAGGAAAACTACATAAATAACACGATGGTGCGTCAGAGCCAATTGCGGTACTACGCATAAAGAAGGTGTAAATTTACACTGATTTCCAGCAGACAAATCAGCCCATTTCAAATGGAGCTTGGGCGCCATCTTGTGCATTTTCTGGACGCTACATTGGAATCCAGACGGCTTGAATTGAGAAGGAAGAACTTCTTTAATCGATTGCAAACATTTATGCTTTCCACTTCAGAACTATTTGAATCATATTCATAACTGGATGAGTGACATGACAAGAAAGCATCTTCTCCCAACCTGAACTCTCTGAAGCCATTGTTTTGATTCTGGAGCAAGGCAGTGCGTGACCAATAGTGACGTCACGAACAAAGGGGGCGGGACTTTCTGAATCTGCCCAGTTCCGACCGACTTCATTTTGTGTCAGTTTGGGACACTAAGTCATTTTTATTGATGTTTAGCATTTGACTAAAAATATCAGCCTGTGTGTTTTGGCTATTTTAGATGCAATAAAACGTTTTTCTGATGTCAGGAAACAAAAAAAAAATGGTGTCGGTTGTCCTTTAAAAGGTGCTGACAATTTGACCTGTGAGCAAACCGTTTTTATTAGCTGTGACAGGAGCAACAAAATCACAGTCAATAAAAGGTCAACCAGCATCCTGCAATGGATAATGTCGAATGTTTGCTTACGATACTTTCATATTAATAATAATGGTTCTGTTTGTATTTCGGGCATATTCCAAGCAAAAGGATGTCATACAGACATGTTCATCTGCCTCTATGCACATCTATTTAATGGCGAATGCGGGAACCAATCGGATGTAATGACTCTCTGATGCTTAGGCAGCCCCCCCCCCCCCCCCATCCCCCCTGCTACCTCCAGGCAGTGTTTGTGTTGCTTTCATGTGTGTGTGTGTGTGTGTGTGTGTGTGTGTGTGTGTGTGTGTGCACAAGATAGAGAATGGTGGCAGGAAACTGGAACGATGGCGGAGATGCGGTCAGATTTGCAGTACTGTCAGTTACACTTACCATAATCAAATTGCATCAGGATGGTGTATCGCTCCCATTTTTTGTTTTATTTAAACATGCATGTTTTTTTTTTTACAGTAATTACTAAGTTTGAGCCCCACTGCTGCCCGCCCCTCCCCCCCAAAACATGAAAGCAATTGTTGGAGACTCCTTCATGACTATTGTTGAGGTGCCCTTGTCTGTAGGCCCTTCCACTCTGACTCCTCTGCTTGTGTGCCCGCATGCATGTAATCCGGTTTCTCTGCCAGGTGTTAAACACAACATATTCCTACCGGTACAGCAGCGGAATTGACTCCTGGCGGATTTCGACCAGGACAGATATCATAAATGCAAAAATAATTAGACAATACAGAACATATTGATTTATATAGCGCTTTAATAACAGCTGAAGTTGTAACTAAGCGCTTAACATGGACAACTGGCATATACAGTAAATAATAATAATACATTTCATTTATAAGCACCTTTCAAAACTCTCAAGGACACTTTACAGTCATATGATTTATTTTTTTTCCTGCGGGTGAGCAGCGGCAGCCACACGCACCCGCGTTCATTTAATCAAACTGGAAATAACATAACGTAAAAAATAAAAATAAATAAGAAATAATATGACAACACAAAACACAGTCATTCATTCATCAGCACTTGTTGTACCCTCTTTGTAACATGAAGCAGTTCTAGATGAAAGAGGATAGGATGAAAGCATCCTTTTATAATAATAAAGCAGTCACAAAGATGGTATAAAGCCTGGTTGAAATATTGTTGGTAGGGTGCTGATTGGATTGGATTCGCCTTTATAATAATAATAATAATAATAATTGGTTACGCCTCATAAAAATTATTTTAAATACCCCCCCCCCCCCCAAATTCTGAATTTCTTTTCTTTGTCCCCCTGATATAATCTTTTACTAAAGTAGTATTTTTATCCATTGTATTGCGTTTTTCAATATGTCTATTTACGACAAACATATCTGTTCACCTCGTTTCAATATTTACATTAAAAAACTACTATTGAGATGATAAAATGTGTCAAACGTTTGTGGAATATATACTTATATACTGTCATGATGAAAATGTCTGAAAAATTCGGGCACAAAAGGCATCCTCCCTTCACCTCTATGTGCCCCCTGCCCGTCTCACCACGATGGCATGCAGAGCTTTCAGCCGCTCTGCTCCCAAACTCTGGTATTCACTTCCACCCAATAATAATATTGACTCCCTCCCTATTTTCAACTCCCACCTGTTTAAAATGGCTTTCAATATCTAGTTCAATCTGCTATTTTATTATTTATCATTTTACTTATGGTTTTATTGTTGTATGCTTTGTTTTTATTGTAAAGTGTCCTTGGGTGTTTTGAAAGACGCTTGAAATTAAATGTCTTATTATTAAAAGCACAACAATAAGAGCGAAGGGGAGATTCGGTTTGTTTCGGATGTAATCGGAAATCGAAAAAAAGAAAGAAGCCTCGGACTGGTCCCACCTCACAGCTACTCGGATTGGGTCTCCAGTTTTCTGTTTGTTTACATCAAGCAAAGGAGTAGCACGAGGAAACGCTGCTGGAATGGACGCTGCAAATCTGGTCGGTAAATGCTAGTAGGCACGAGTACTTATTTCAAATATGAACGTCTGCCTAATTTAAACAGTGATTATAAATTTAAAAAGCTTCGCCGACTTTTGATATGCTTTCGTGTGTTGGCAGCTCGCATCTGCGGGGACCTTCCAGGTGCTCAAACTCCCTCTAGGATTTATCCGCGTTTTGGAATGGGTAGGTTGGAACATTTTTTTCAGTGTTTACATCCCATGCGTTAACATCTTTAAACGAGGCTGAGTTATATAATGTCGACCCGAACGACGTTTACGTGTCGCCGCTATCGGCATGTTACAGTCAGATAGTGATTTGACTTTCGATTGATCATCGTAGCATCATTTTTTTAAGGATGCTATTGACGAAATTAGTGTCTATAGTTATGAGGCAAACAACCCATCGTGAAGTAATTGAGCATCATCATGAAAATAAATGAGAAATGTCATATATGCCCTTCAACATTGAAATATTGTTTGGGGGGGGGGTCCTCACACGGCTACCCAAAACAACCGCAAGGGAGCAGGACACACCACACACAAATGTAATATTCTCATTTTTTTTCATATTCGTTGGATTCTAAATTGTTTTAAAGCACAGGTGTCAAAGGCAAAGCCCGGGGGCCAAATCCGGCCCGCCACGTCGTTTTTTTTCGGCCCTCGAAAGCAAATCAAACTTGTAAAATTCCATGTTGCTTGCTAAAATCATATCCAAAATGTCATATTTTTGGATGTAAACCACAATAACAGTCCGTCTGTGTAAGCTCTCAGTCGTACAGGAGTGGTCCATCGATGAGAAGGTTTCTTCAGCCGTCATTTGTATTTCTTTGAAGGTGTCGGACGTTTCGCTTCTTATCAAAGAGGCTTTGTCAGCGAACTAAAATCTTTTGCTGGTAGTTTTGGCACTATATATATATATATATATATATATATATATCCCTACTGTCCAGACGTGGCGGTGCCTGACTCTGCTATGATTGGTCCCTGCTCTCAAGTTGGGGGGAGCAGAGGACTACTCCCTGCGGCTACACTGATTATTTCTATTGTCCTGACTGATTACTTCCATTGTCCTGCCTGAAAATTGGGTCTACGACTGGCCCGATTGCCCCATTTGATCTGGTATCACCTCATCAGCATAACTAAGCCTTGGGTATTTTAGATGCTATAAAGTGTATTTCTGACGTCAGTTAGGAAACAAAAAAATAGTGTCGGTTGTCCTTTAAGATTGCAAGCTGTTATCTGCTGATGGGGGTGCTGTGGGTGTGTGTGTCTTTGTGTGTTTGGCACACAATCTCTGGCTGGCATATTCCGTTGCAAACAGCTGTAAGCTCCGCTTCTGTCCACCCTAGACTAAGTCATGCAGAAGCTGTCCTTTGAGATGTGCCCAATCGCTTCACATTGCCGTGTGCGCGCGCACGGCAATGAGAAAAGCGGCAAAAAAATTGCACAGTCGGATGAGCACGTGATGCTAATGATATACATTTGTTTATGCATCCATGCGTCACCGTAGCTGCAACATCTCACACACTTGTGCCAGCACCGTATCATGCATGTGACGTAGAGGAACATTCGGATGGAACCAAAATGCTATCTGGCACCTCACCGTCCCGAGAAATAGACGATAGAAGGCCATCATCAAAGAAGAACAGCGTAACAAAATCGAAATGGAGATTTTTTTTTTGTGTGCTCGTGGGCAGCAGAGTCTGCGGAGAGTGAGAGTGGAAAGGAATTCGTGGGGTAGATGAATCGGAGCGATGTGGGACAAAAAAGAAGGGATTAGCCACTATGAAATGAGTCCTGAATTTGTTTTGTGACGCTGCTGCTGCAAAAAAAAAAAAAAAAAAAAAAAAAAAGATAAGACAAGCTTTCTTGTCAAGGCACGTGGACCTTCCTTTCCTCTAGTGTGCTGCTGTTAATAAAAGTGATTCGCTTTTAGGATGAATTAGCTACGTCTGTGTAAGCTCTCAGTCGTACAGGAATGGTCCATCGATGAAAAGGTTTCTTCTGCCGTCATCTGTACTTCTTTGAAGGTGTCGGACGTTTCGCTTCTTATCCAAGATGCTTCTTCAGCGAACTAAAGTCTTACTGGTCGTTTCGGCGCTAGATATATAATCAATGGAGCTGCAGGGAGTAGTCCTCTGCTCCTCCCAATCTGAGAACAGGGACCTATCATAGCAGAGTCCGGCACACCGCCATGTGTGTATATATATATATATATATATATATATATATATATATATATATATATATATATATATATATATATATATATCCCTACTGTCCAGACATATATATATATATATATATGCAGTAAAGTCTCGTTATTTCGATATTCTCGGGAGTCAGAAAAAATATCGATATAACAGGACTATCTATATATCCGATCCTGCGGCATGTAAATTTTTTTCTTGCGTTCATAGAAATATTATCGTAATAAGCAGTACTATCGATATAACCAATATCGATATAACGAGACTTTACTGTGTGTGTGTGTATATATATATATATATATATATATATATATATATATATATATATATAGGGCCGAAACTACCAGTAAGACTTTAGTTTGCTGACGAAGCTTCTTAGATAAGAAGCGAAACGTCCAATACCTTCAAAGAAATACAGATGACGGCTGAAGAAACCTATTATTATTATTATTATTAGTAGTAGTAGTCATGGATCATATTTATATGGCATTACTATTTGCGTCAACGTATTGCTTTAGAAAACCTCGCCTGTGAACTCAGTTCTTTCCATCAAACGATTCAATACCAATACGTCGGCGGTTTGGGAAAGAGGGCAAAAAAAGGAGATGTTTGTTTTTCATTTCTGGCCTCAAGCATCTTCTTCTTGCCGTTGCATTTCTCTTTTGTCCCCCCGCACCCCCTCATGAGTCGCTCGGTCCCCCTGAGGAGCCCAGCTGGGAAAGGAAGATAAACATAGGCGGGCGGGGTGGGTGCAAGGAAGGCTTAGCAGCTACCCTCTCGCCACAATGCCACACTTCCCTTGTTCAAAGGCCCATCCATGCCTGAAATGAGAAGTGCCAAACTCGAGCGATAAATCACAGCTGCGAGGGAAGAGATAATCATCGGGGCTTGTTGCCAACACTTAAGAGCATTTATTATTCTCCTCCTCTGGCCACTTAGATTTCACCCATCTGGCATCGGAGATTTGGGGAGGCGTGTGTATGCGGGTGTGTGGATGTCTATTTTAAAGGAACATTTCTCATGATGCAAAGCAATGAGCGCTAATTCCAGCAGAGGAATATCTATCTATCTGTCTGTCTGTCTGTCCGTCCGTCCGGCTAACGAGCGACTGTATTTAGCTATGTAGCTATCGAGCTATAAAGC
Source organism: Hippocampus bargibanti (assembly GCF_051943395.1). Taxonomy (NCBI): domain Eukaryota; kingdom Metazoa; phylum Chordata; class Actinopteri; order Syngnathiformes; family Syngnathidae; genus Hippocampus; species Hippocampus bargibanti. The sequence goes on along the minus strand of NC_142745.1, from coordinate 1,767,030 downwards.
ATTCGAGCTATGTATCTATCGAGCTATCTAGACTCAGAAGTACATATTTGTCTGTCTGTTTGTCGAGCTAGCTCTCGAGTTATGTAGCTCTCGAACTATTTAGCTATCTAAACTCAGGAGTACATGATTATCTGTCTGTTTGTCTAGCTAGCTATCTGTCGAGCTAGCTATCGAGCTATTTAGCTATCTAAACTCAGGAGTACATGATTATCTGTCTGTTTGTCTAGCTAGCTATCTGTCGAGCTAGCTATCGAGCTATTTAGCTCTCGAACTATTTAGCTATCTAGACTCAGGACTACACACTGTATCTATCTATCCATCCATCCATCCCTGTGACCCTTGTGAGGATTAGCTGATTGGGAAATAGGTGGATGGATGGATGAATGAATATTGTAACCATTTGTTGTGTAGCGGGCTTCAAAAACAGATCCCGACAATATCTTTGCGTTGCGTTGCATTGGGTTTTTATAGCGCTCGGAAGTGAGAGTGCCAACTCTCCTAGCTTTTCATTATTTATTCAGCCGGTAATAAAGACTCCAAAAGACATTAGCTCATTGTAAAATCTGACATTTATCAAACAACCAGAGGCTACTCTAAATATTGCGCCCCCTTTTCCCTTGTCTTAGCTATTTGCTATATTTGCCTTCGCAACATGCGGTGGCTACTCTGGGCAGTTGCGGGTTAGCGTGGACTGCATGGAGAAAACCAGCAGCAACCTCAGCATTGCCGTTGACTTTGCTTATCCTTTCAGGTGAGCCGCGTTCATCTTCATCTTCCATCACGTTCCAGTTGTTCAAAGCCATTGTTTTCAATGCTCTTCTTTTGCTTTAGGTTGCACCAGGTGTCATTTGAAGCGCCGGCTTGCGAAGGCGTGAGAAAGGAGCGCTTCTTTCTCACCGGAGACTATTCGTCTTCTGCGGAGTTCTTCGTAACAATTGCTGTCTTTGCTTTCTTGTACTCACTGGTCGCCACCGTTGTCTACGTTTTCTTCCATGACAAGTACCGCGAAAACAATGGAGGACCTTTGATCGTGAGTATATTTTGAGATTCTAAATCAAAGGTTTGGGGGCGTGACTGACAAGGTGAATCGATGATACTGCAGGATCTGCAAATGTGATTGGATGGGAGTTATTTGGTCTCGCTCATTTCTATTTAAAGGACAACCGACGCCTTCGGACAAGTTGTGTCCATAATTTGTAAAATTGCTTCAAGTGACTTCTACTGAGTGTATTTTACAAAGATTCCGCGGCGTATAGCTATATTTTACCTTTTAAGACTCGCGCTGAATATTCAGGAAGTCTTGTTTTTGAGTTGTTGACGATTCCCGACGTCACGTCACGTCACGGAAGGAACGCCCCTGACCGAGAAAGCGACACACAATGCATTTTGCAGTACTTTGTTTGGTCTGAAAATGTCGTGTTGATCCGTGTTGATGGCGAAATCAGAAGGAAAACTAAAATAACGCGATGGTGAGTCGTCGTGTGTTACACCAAGACTACTATTTGATACTAGTTGACAAAAATTACCATCAGACAAATCAGCCCATTTCCAATGGAGCTTGGGCCTTTTGTGCATTTTCTGGGACGCTACATTGGAGTCCTGACTGCTCGAATTGATACGGGAGGACTTCTTTAATCGATTGCAAACATGTATGCTTTCCTCTTCAGAACGATTTGAATCATATTCATAACTGGATGAGTAACAAGAAAGCATCTTCTCCCAATCTGAAGCCATTGTTTTGATTCTAGAGCAAGGTAAAGACGTCCTGGCGTGACATCACGAACAAGGGGGCGGGACCTTCTGAAATTTGGCCTCTCTGAGGTCATTTTGAAGTAGTTTTGGGACACTTTAAGTCATTTTTATTGGTGTTTTGCATTTGACTAAAAATATCAGCTTGCGTGTTTTGGGTATTTTAGATGCTATCAAACGTTTTTCTGATGTCAGTTAGGAAACGAAAAAATGGTCTTGGTTGTCCTTTAAGACGATAGTTAATTTTTATCTTTCTATTTCGGCTATTTTTATGGTGGACCTGTATGCCTTTTGAACAGAACAGATTTCTCGTGTAATACAGACGTTCAAAGTATTCCAGACATCAAGCGACTAAGTCCCATTGGCCTAACTGTGAGATGTGGTCAGGAACAGCAGCCATTAAAGTCAGGAGAAACAGGGTGATGCAGGAACAGGCTTACCTATTAACATTTTTTGTGTGTGTGTGTGTGTCCCTGTAGGACTTTGTTGTGACTGTTGTGTTCTCCTTCATGTGGCTCGTCAGCTCTTCAGCTTGGGCCAAAGCTCTGTCTGATGTCAAGCTAGCTACAGATCCAGATGAGGTTCAGCTTGTTATCTCTGCTTGCAAGGATCAGACAAATAAATGTGGCTCTGTGCAGGAACCGCGCTGGTCCGGACTCAACACCTCAGTGGTAGGTTTTACTTGGCCCAAAAATACACAAATAAAAAATTATATCCACATATTTTCCGGTCTGCTTAATCCTCATAAGGGTCACAGGGAATACTAATAGTAATACCTCGGTTTGCGAACCCTTTGGCTTACGAACTTTTCGGTTTACGAGCGTTAAATTTATGAACATTTTACCTTGGCATATGAACTTTTTTCGTACACGGAGCGGCCTCAATGAGTGATGTGTCGTGAACGAACCCTTTCTTCTAACAACAAAATGGCAGCCGACTGTTTTTGTCCTCTATTCCCCGCCCCCAGTCTTCGGTTAAAGCCACGTGATTGGTCAAGAACGCAGCAGTGAGGGGAAGTGGTTTAAACATTAAAGAGACAGGCAGACGACAGTGAGAGCGTTTCAACTTTGATAGTTCAAAGGCAGAGTGTAGACTGCAAGGTTAAAATTCCCATCGATCAACCCGCACAAGCCATCTGTACACTTGATGCAAAAAGCTATCCAAAGGAGAGATCCTTGTAGGTATCATTCCTCAAGATGGTGAAAGAAGAAGGCTATGTTCCTCAAGTGTTTAGCTGATGAAAGCGGCCACTCCATTCCATCAAGCCTTCAATGACTATCACAAATGTAAATAAAATGACTTTATTATATAGTACAGTTTATTTCTTCAATTATAATACCGTAGCACATTTATCATACATAAAATAAGGTATATTTTGGGTAGTTTTAAGGCTTAGAAAGTAGAAAATTGTGTTTTATGGGGACCTGGGAACGAATTATTCTCATTTTAATTGTTTCCTATGGGAAATTATTTTTTGGGATACACACTTTTCGCCTTACACTCTGTCTGGGAAGCAATTAAGTTCGTAAGCCAAGGTATTACTGTACTATAATATTTTTATTAATGATCACCCTTTCTCTGCAGGTTTTCGGATTCCTCAACTTTGTTCTGTGGGCGGGCAACATCTGGTTTGTCTTCAAGGAGACCGGTTGGCATAAAGGTGGTGCCAGGTTTGTGGGCGGAGCCTCTGAGAAGCAGAGCAGCACTTTTACCCAGAAACCCTCCAACCAGGGCAGCATTGATCAGTCGCGCTGCTACAACGCAGACTTGGACCAGGTCTCCGAGTACGGTCAGGTTGGAGCTCCCTCTCCTTTGTAGTACTTTCGGTGGTACTTTTGCATTTTAAACATGAAAATGGCTGAGGGAAATAAATAAAAAAATACAGCCAAGCGGAGGAAGAAGAGTTTACACCCGATGAATACAAGTTTTGTCAGGTAAATTTCATACTTTATTTTTTTTTTTCTCCCGTGTTTTATTTTGGGATGTGTGCAATATTACGGTTGTGTTCACTTGTGTTTGTCTACGTATTTCTCTGGTCATGTTTTCAACTAAGTGTGGACGCGGATATGTTCCGTATTTGTATATTTCAAACTTTGGAAAACGGTGTTGAATTTGTGCATGTTACCGCATGTGTTTCTATGGTCTCTCCAAATCGAAATGTTTCCTTTGATCGATTCTTCACTTTGTCCAAGCAGCATGACACACGTCCATTTTTGCAATATGTCAATAGTTCTTAAAACTACATTACAGTGAGACCTCAACTTACGAACTTAATTGGTTCCCAGACAGAGTGTGTAAGGCGAAAAGTGTATCTCAAAAAAAAAATTCCCATAGGAAACCATTAAAATGGGAATAATCCGTTCCCGGGTTTCCATAAAAGATACTTTTCAACTAAATAAGCCTTAAAACTACACACAACATACCTTATTTTATGTATAATAAATGTGATATTGTATTGTAATGAAAGAAATACACTGCATTGTTACATAAAGTCACTTGATTTACATTTGTGGTCATTTATGGCTTGATGGAATGGCGTTGGAGGTCGAAGGTCAAAGGGAATTGCTGTTTGGAAAGAGAGGCGCATTACATGACGACTATAATTAATGAAATAAACTGTGCTGTAAAAGTTTTATTTACCTTTTTGATAGTCATTGATGGCTTATGGAAGGAGAGTCACCTTCCATAAGGACTGTTAGTAACTTAACCTGTGGTGCTATTCGGTCGTGTGCTTCCGCCGAAGATCACTCCGCCAGCCGTGGTGGGTGTGTATTGTGAAAATAGTGCTTATTATAAGGTTTAATTTTCATAAATTTGACAAATTGTAAGACAAAAAGTTTGTAAGTTGAGGTCTCACTGTACGTATATTTGTGATGTCACATGACTCCAATCAGATGCTTAGATGACATTTTCTTTTGCTCATGTAAAGAGGACTCTTCCCTGCTTTTATGCACAAGTGTTTGCAACAATTTACTGTGAAACTTGTCCATGCTTGTGTGTTTAAAAAAAAAACGTGGTAGGGCTAAGCTCTCTTCTATTGTTGCAAGAGAATATGACAATCGCAACCCTTACTTGTTGACATAGAAGCATGCAACAATAAAACGGCTCTTGATGATCAGATGTGTGAGTGAAAGAAACTGTCTGTATTTCTACCTTGAATAACAAAAGACAGCAGTTTTCACATTTATTAAAAAAAAAATAATACAGAAAACAGGTTCACTTTATTCCAAAAAACGGAGTTCCTCATTCGGCGCTCTGAGATGGACTTTGGTGATTGTTTTCATCCGTGTCTAATTTCTCATCATCTGCGTGAGATTTAAATCAGTAGGGGAAAAAAAAATGTTTGTCATTTGCGCTAAGAGAGTTGACTCACTTTCAAGGGTCTGCTGCAGTTCCTGTATGGTGCTGAGTAGCACGTGGAACTGTTTCTTCCGAAGCTCCAACTGAAATTGGAGCGTACAAAGTTCACGTCATCCAAATAACACGTGCGCGTTGTTACAAATAAACAGGGGAAGCGTTGCTTTACCTTAGCGTCTACATTCTCCTTAATGTTGGACAACTGCTGGAGTTCTTTGTCAAGTGCCTCCAACTGCCTGGAAGCACACAATGTCAATACGGCGACGAGGAAACAAATGCAGTTGATGGCTCACAGAACTCACTTGAGTGTTTCGTGACGATTCGGGTGATTCTGAATAACCTTTGCCAGAGCGTCGTATTCTGCCAAACAAAAATGGCAACCAAAATAAACTTTTTCTGGTATACTCAAAAATAACAAGCACTCAAGTATAATAACATTGTTATAACAATTACACACTGTTTTAGCTTATAATATTTGTCAGACATAGAAACGGTTAGGTAAATATTCTTACCTTGGCGGTTCTTTCTTACTCTCTTTGCTCTCTGGATTTCTTTTTTGCATTCTGCTATTTTCTCATGTGCGGAAGTTATGTTTTGTTCTGTCAAATGGAGGGAAGGAGATTATTGGACAATTGTCTTCCAGCACGCACACACACAAACAGTGTGGAGTAAACTTTTAATATACAAGTAAATAACAAAATGGGGGTAAATGGTTTACCTATATTGGTGTAGATTGTGCCATAATTCTCCATTTCCCTCAGATTCATATCATACACCATCAGTGTCTTCCCCAGAGAGAATTCACATTGGGCCAGTGTTCCAAGCATCCTCTGGTACTGTATAAAGCTGTGTTTTTTTATGTAAGGGAAAACATTTTTTAAAAAATCATTTCTGTGGCGACCCCTTCAAGGAAAAAGCCGAAAGGAAAAGAAGATTTCTGACACTCAAAATGTGAGGTGAAGAAATGCATCTTGTATTTCAATTAAAAAAGTTCACACATATGCTTTTGTTTGTTTTTCAGATGGCCAATTCAATTGTCATCTTAAAACCATGTTTGTTTTTTTTCTCGTATTATAGAGTACTCTCTCGTTCAGGTGAGCAATATTATGTCAATCATAACTATTCATTGAAATGCACCCGTAGTCTTTTGTGTTTGTGTGTTGTGGGAGAAATTAAGAAAACAGCAGCGATTTCTCATTCAATTTAACAAATATATCAAAGTCAAACGCATGACTATCCAAGAAGATAATTCGTAAGATGTTTCAAGCTAAAAGATCCACATCTGTCTAGTTTACTTGCCTTTCTTCCGGGCTTGCAGGTGAGTTGCACCACTTAGTAAAGGTTTTCAACAACAAATTAATTCTCCGATCATCTCCAGCTCCGTCGCCGTCGATAAGAAGACGCTTTCGAATAACTTCGTCTGCAAAGGAACCAGAAATAGCCGGATTGTTACGTCTCGTGTTAGCAGCTAACGGTGCTAATGGAGAAGGGACCAACGCCGACTGTTGCAAGTGGAGTATGTGCGTTAGCATTGTGAGGTGACAAGATGTCAACTCATTTGAAAGTGTTGGCCCAGTTCCATTGACTTGACGGACATAAAGCAAAATGAAGACATTCAAATCATACCATCTGTGACAGACCCCATGTCTTCATCGGTTCGTATTCTTCTTCGGGTGAATTGGGGACGAGGACAGAGTGAGCAGACTCAATGCCACGCCTTTGCCGCCCTCTACTGGAATATATGGGAAGCGCAGTCATCCATATATAAAAAAATACAAGAAAAACACAAAAAGAAAAACTATTTAGCCTGACTCGTTTTTGGCTGTCTGGTAGTCCATAACATAAAAATCTGGGGGAAAAGAGGCAATAAATACACGGGTAATATTTCAATCTGTCGCTGTGCTCCGTGTCAATTCATGCCGTTGCTCTCTCCTCTTTTGTTTTCCATTTTAGGGCCCATAGTTCTCAGTGGGCCAATATCTCAACATCCCTTGGTTTTACCGTTTTTAAAGTTGTTTCATTATCCTCGGGAGTTGAACGGAACAAGCCTATTTCTTCAAAACACGGATTTATGCGATTAGCGGTGTTGCACAATTAGTGGTATGCAAGCTCCCTCTTGTGGTACAAAAAAAAATAATCGTTCAATGTTTAAACTGCATAGCGTTACAGTGGTTTTTTTAAACCCAGTACTGTACATCTATCCAGGTCCACCCTGAACACCATTGTTTGCGTATAGGGCCAATTTGGAGTCTTATGTTCATGTGACATGCATTATTCTAGAATGTCGGAGAAACCCCACACAAGCAGAGGCAGAATATGCAGGCACAAAACAAGAAGGCCAGACCCTGATTTAAAACCAAACAATCAAAAATCAACTAACGCGGAGAAAATGGATAGGAGAAAGCAAAGGTGTAGTCGAGGGTATACGGCGTATACCCACTTGTTTTTCGGTCGGCATTGCGTATACCCCCACATCCCCCATGCGCCCCCCACTTCTCAAGTGACCACTACACCACTCGGAGAAAATTAGTAAAAAAAACTTCGTTACTTCCCACACCTGGAAAAGATTGACTGCATACTTTAATTGTAATTTCGATATTTTACACAGAGATTCAAAGACCCGTTTATGCCCGAAATATGTTCTGTACTTCCTCAAACAGTCTCGAAACGATTAAACCCGAGCCAAAGTTCGCGTGAGTTATTGATAGGGTCGCGCTCGTCGTAGGCTCAGTGACGTCACATTCCCCCAGAATGCAGTCTGGTAAACAGACATGGAAGCACCTGGTGAAGACCTCCACAGAGGCTGAGCGCCGCACTCGCTCTTTCTCGTCGTGTCCCGTCCCCTTCGCCCGTCGCATCCAGTTGATTTCAATCAGCCTGGCGTTTTTAGACACTTACCGGCATCTGTAGGATTGGTAAGGGCAAACTTGCCGCGAGTCTGTGACGACTGCTTCTGACTTGTGCTTGTACTGTCAGGCTGCTGGCAGCTTCCTCGCTAATGCTAGTCATGGCTGGCTTCGGGCTTTAGCTAGCAGGGCGACGTAGCCACCGAATGCTCTTTCTCTCTCTCTCTCTCTCTCTCTCTCTCATAGCATTTGGAGCAGGAACATTGAGCCGGATTGGATGCAACCTGCTTTCGCTCCACGACTTTTGTCAGATATGCATATTACGTTTTTCACTTGTACTCGCAGAAGTACTGAACGTACCTTTTCGCACGTCAGAGACTGACTCTCTTTCAAAATGACCAATGATCGTTGTTGATTTGGAGGTGGGGGAAAGCAAGGCTCCTCAAAACTTGTTCTGGCTTGGGACTGACGGCTAAAGTTTATGACAATCACCGAAAAGGGTTGTTTTTGTCTTCACTTCAGTTTTTTTTTTTTTTTTTTTTTGCTTTCTATCAGCTTTGCATTGTACTCGCGCTGCATTGTAGGGTCGCGATGTTGTTCGCGTTAGGTTTGGGCGACGGGAGAATACAGTACGTTTTTCCGTTTTTATTCATATTTACTCTCAATGTAGGTTGCATCTAGCTCTCCAGCTATCTATGGTAAAAGTGATCAAAGATGTCAATGTATCTGCTTGTAAAGTTACAGCTCAAATAGGATCTTTTGAAAATATGGCTGAACACAATGTATTTTATTTGTAAACAAAATATACAACTGTGAATGTACAACGTCTATACATCTGTGAAACAAAAAATGTTAGGATGCTTTTTATCAAAGATTGTTACAACCTCTTTCAGCGAAATACCTGCCTATATGTTCTTTTTTTTAAATAGACTATTCAAGGAATAATTCTGCCTACCTAACTCGCCTTCCCTCAATGTGCATGTGTGTTTCTAGATTTCTTCTCCAGTGTGTGTGGCAGCCAGTGAGAAACCAAAACTGATGCGGATCAGCTGACTCTGTTACAAATAAGTTACTTTTTTGCTTATTTGCCAAGGTAATAACTCCCTTCTTTATGACCAATGTGCACCATTCACACGAATTACAATTTCTCAGAACTGCCGCTTTATAAATGCACTATTTCTTACCTGATAGACTCGTACATCTTTATATATCAACCATTGCTGTAATCTACTTTATATAAAGTTAGTCTCAACTACACTATAATTAACACACACACACACACAGATTTAACTTGATTGTGATTATGTGCCTGACAGCTCGGTTCAGCATACACCCGCCCCCCCAAAAAAACACACACAAAATCACAGTGATCACAATCAGAAGGCCTTTAATTGTCCCACAATGGGGAAATTTGCAATCTACAGCAGCAACATTGAAAGGGGTGGGCAGGGGGGTCAAAAGATAAAAAAACAAATATTCTCACCAATTTCCCCATTGTGGGACCATTAAAGGCTTTCTAATTCAGATTCAATGACGATCTGCGTTCGCGGTTTGAAGCTTTAACTGTATTCCACGTTATGTATTAGAGTTATATTTCAAAAAGTTATTGTTGGCGACCTTTCCATTTCTACCCCCGTCACCCTTGTCATCTCACGAAGATCACCATGACGTCTTATCCATGCAGTCTTTATATCATCGATTTTTTTTTTTTTTTTTTTACCACTGCTCACCTCAAAAAAAAAACTCTTCCTAGAATCCGCATCACAATTGCGTTGTCACTATTTCATCACGTCAAATGTGATATCGAAGAAGAAAATGTAGAAATGAAGTCTTTTCATCACCTTCTCACGTTATTATTTTATTCATTTTTCCTATTTCTGTGAGCATAGCTACACTTGATTTTATGTGGATGTTTTTTTTTAACCAGTCGAGAAATGAGTGAAACGAGGTTGTGCACGTATGCTCATTCCACAGCTATTTTCATATTATTATTTTTGCTTGCACTATCTGGGATGGATTTTTTTGTAATATAAAAGTGGTTATGGAATTCTTTAGAAGACAAATCTTTGCCTGTAAGTCAGCCTGAACTTGTATGGTGCACCAGCGGTCTCGGCGAAGAACCCCATACAAATTTTCTCCCAGTACATCAAGGAGTAGAGTCAGTCCAATACTTTGAGTAACAAGTTGTAATTCATGTTCCACCCCCCCCCCCCCCCCAGAATTATTTATATACTGTATTTCTTCAGAGAGTGGCCATCCTCCAACGAGATGCCGTGTTGTAGTTAGTCCCTGGTTGCATCATACCCTTGGGAAAAATGAAAGGCAATGAATGATGTGTCTTTGTTGTCATGGGATCTTTGTATTCATGTAGCGGCGTTTTAGATGATGCCGGGGGTCACTGGAATGGGTGCCCCAAGGCACGTGAGTCGCCCCCGGGTCTAGATGAAAAATAGTTCCTCAGGGATGGCACATTGTCATTTCCAAGGAATTTTGTTGAAAGGACAACCGACACCATTTTTTTTTTTTTTTTTGTTTCCTAACTGACATCGGAAAAACGTTTGATAGCATCTAAAATACCCAAAACACACAGGCTGATATTTTTAGTCAAATGCAAAACACCAATAAAAATGACTTCAAGTGTCTCAAAACTACAGTAAAGTCTCGTTATATCGATATCGGATATATCGATAGTCCCGGTTATATCGATACTATTTCTATGCACGCACGGAGAAAATTACATGCAAACAGGGTCAGATAAATCGATAGTCCCGGTTATATCGATATTTTTTCGGACTCCCTTGAATATCGATATAACGAGACTTTACTGTACTTCAAAATGACACCGGAAATGGCGAGTTTCGGAAGGTCCCGCCCCCCTTGTTCGTGACGTCACACCAGGACGTCTTTACCTTGCTGGAGAATCAAAACAATGGCTTCAGATTGGGAGAAGATGCTTTCTTGTTACTCATCCAGTTGTGAATATGATTCAAAAAGTTCTGAAGAGGAAATCATACATGTTTGCAATCGATTAAAGAATTATATGTGCCATTATGGGGGAACATCTGTCACCCAAAAAAAAGGCACAAAATAGCAACTTCCAGTGGCCACCTCCGCTTCCACAGGCTGATAAATTCCTTATATGGAGCTTGGATGCTCTCTTCTGGCGGCTTTTGGGTGCAACACGGTTCTCAGACCAAACGTACAGCTAAATACATTGACGTGATGGAAGGACTGCTACAATGTCTTTTTTCGGTCAGGGGGCAGTCCTTTCGTGACGTCACGTCAGTCATCGTCACCAACTCGAAAACAAGACTTCCGGAATATTCAGCGCGAGTCTTAAAACGTAAAATATAGCTATATGCGGTGGAATCTTATTAAAATACGCTCAGTAGAAGTCATTTGAAGCCATTTTACAAATTATGGACACAACTTGTCCGGAGGCGTCGGTTGTCCTTTAAGCAATCGTTTGAAAATATCTGCGAGGATATGTATAGAAATAAAGTTTTTCATATGTGTCTCATATTTTGGAAAATACTTTGTGATTGGTATTTTCACCTAGATGAATACAATGAATGTATATGATAAACATAATTTACGGTATTTTGGGCAAATGTGTTTTTTTTTTAAACGCGGTTATTCAATTGGTAGTTTTTCCACATGAATCTACTCCCACAGGTGTCAGGTTCAAAAGGTTATTAAATGGTCGCCCCGTTTCTTGGGGATTGGTCACTTTTACTTCGATCTCAGGGTGCCTCCGTCTCAATGAAAAAGAGGCACAAAATGGCGACCTCCTATGGCCACCTCTGTTTCCACAGGCTGATAAATTCCTTATATGGAGCTTGGACGCCCTCTTCTGGCGCATTTTGGGTGCAACACGAGGTCCCCAGACTAAACAATTACAGCAAAATACATTGACGTGATGGAAGGACCGCTACAATGCGTCTTTTTTCGGTCAGGGGCGGTCCTTTAGTGACGTCACGTACGGACTCTTCACCAACTCAAAAACAAGACTTCCTGAATATTCAGAGTGAGTCTAAAAACGTAAAATATAGCTATATGCGGTGGAATCTTTGTCAAATACGCTCAGTAGAAGTCATTTTACAAATTATGGACACAACTTGTCCGGAGACGTCGGTTGTCCTTTAATGTTATATTTTGAACGCCAGCCGAGTGGCCACGCGCGTGTTTCGGGATTTGTTTATTGGGGAAGGGGGTCGCAAGCCACGAGGAAAGACCTCTCCTGAGCCGAGTGTGACTCTCGTGTCGTTACATTGTAGCGGAAAGAATGTCGGAAAGGGCCGAGGATGACGTCAGGGGGGAGCAGCGCCGAACAGCCAGGCAGCAGCTGAAGCAGCAGCAGCAGCCGCCGCCGATCCAGCGGGGAGAAGGCTCCACAGCAATGGCGACTGTTGCGGAGCGGAGATCCTTACCGAGTCCAGAAATAATGGTGGGACAGCCTTGGAGCAACTGGGTCGACGCCGCCAAACTCCACGGAAACGACGGTGAGCCCGCTAGCTTTCCCGAAACGTGCGAGCCGAAAGCGAGGTGGAAGCGCCAGCGTCGCCGGCGACCCAGGCTGCTTATTTGTGGCCGTTCGCATGCAGTTGTCGGCGGAAGATGAAGAAACCCGAGTGGCGAACAACGTGCAACTATTTATTCGCTTCTGTCGCCACGTTTTCTTCAGGTGCTGAATTGGAAGAAAGTTTTAAAGACTTGGGGAAAAATCGCGAAGCCATGCGTTTGTGCAGAGAAGGTGAGTGGATGTTGTTGTTGTTTTTTTTTTCGTCCAGGGCCAAATGTGTACAGTACAGTATTTTGGTTCTGGTGGTTTGGACATAAACACGTAAAACTATTTAAATCCTTCGTTCAAAAGGCCCTCTACGGGAGATCAAATGACCCGACATGACTTTCTATTGATGAAACATGTCTGTTATTTATGTGGTAGTTGACATCCGTCCCCAAAATAACTTCTCGGATAACTTAGACTGGCTGTCATTGAGTATTGCCCTAAAATGTATTATTAATAACAACACCCTCGAGTTGTCTTGTACATGTAAACACGCGTGACAGACTGCGACATGTTTCTTTCACCTGAAATTAAAACATGGGAAAAGTGATTATAGACCTGCGATATCATTCACCCCGTGGAAAGAGACAAACTTGTTTTTGTTTTGGAGTGTAATAATATTTTGATAAGTTACCATTGCATTCTATGAACACTCAATGCCTCTTAGAGTTATATTTTATTATGAATAATCAGGGATAAAAATGTACAAAAGGATCATCTTGAGATAAGAAAGTTATTTCACGTTTAGACTGATGATGACCTATTTTCTTTGACATTGTGTAACTAAACTAAAATCAGCCTGACGAAACGGATTGCCACTATCATTTCAAAAAAAATGTGGGTGGTGACAAATCGTTCATAAAGGAAGTCACTTTTTAATGAGCAAATAATAACTTTTTTACATTTAATGTCCAAAAAACTAAGTAACCAAACAGTCAAAGTGTAATTGAGGTAAAACAATGACAGTTAAGAATATAATCCATATTGCTTTATATAGCGCTTTAACAACAGCTGAAGCTGTCATAAATAATAATAATAATAATAATAATCCATTTCATTTCTAAGCGTCTTTCAAAACTCTCACGGTCACTTTACAGTCACAGGATAAGTTTTTCTGCAGGTGAGCAGCGGCAGCCACACGCGCCAGCGTTCAGTCAACCCGGAAATAAGTCAAATAGATAGAAAGCCAGCTAGCTAGCCAACAGATATCTAGTAACTTGCTAGCTAGACAGATAGCCAGCCCGCTATATCGCTATATAGCTTATAGATAACTGGCCAGTATTTATTGTTCACATGTTCGGTATAAGTGTTTAACATGGACAACTATCATATACCTGTACAGGAAATAAAGCAGTCACAAAGATAGTAAAAAGCACTAACCATACCAGATAGTTAAATGTCTAAAAGCAGCACTTAACATGCCCCCACAAAAAAATAAAAATTAAAAATCACTACATCGTTTTAAGCGGACCAGTGGATACTGCAGACACCTTGCGATGTAGAGGTGCTCGGTTCAATTCCAGCTCCCTGCGTGGATTTTCAAGTTGCAAGACTTGTGAACACGGATTTAGCGCAGAAGATGAAGTTTCGCTTTGCTCCTAACATTCAAATATTCATGCTAGCAAACAAGCTAACATCATGTAGTTAGCAAACAAACTAACATCATACGGTTAGCTTGTTTGCTAGCAACAACAAAGTGTTAGCGTCGTTTTGGTGGCAAGGCCCTGTCTGACAGGGATTACTCTTAAGTAGGGAGTGGGGTTGCTCGCACAACAGACTTTATGGCCATATATAATATAATAACATGCTCCAAACTCCACAAGCTCTTTGGGTAAAAATAAGGATAGCTAATTGCCGATTAAGTCCACATTATCCCCTAATGTTCCATTTTCCTCTTAATTTGTCGTAAACGCATAACACAATTCTCGTTGCTTGTGTTCTGTGCTTTTTTTTGGCCTATAGTTGACTTTTTGGCACCATTTAAAAAAGAAATATATTTACATACATCTGTCCATAGCATCTGCTGTCGTTGTGATTGGCCCTTTATGACATCCTTGCTTACCAGACGCCTAATTGAAATTTTGCACTCAATGAGTGCAGTAGGCGATGCAGATTAGGGTGATAGCTCTTCATGTCCCTGGATCATTGTCAATTTAACAATGAAAAGTCATCTTTCGCTCAGAACTGTGAGTGCCGAGTTTTAATGCAGCCGCACAATTTAAAGGACAACCGACACCATTTTTTTGTTTGTTTCTTAACTGACATCAGAAAAACGTTTTACAGCATCTAAAATACCCAAAAGACGCAGGATGATATTTTTAGTCAAATGCAAAACACCAATGAAAATGACAAAGTGTGCTGTAACCGCAAAAAAATTGAACCCGGAAGTGGCCAGTTTCAGAAGGTCCCGCCCCCTTGTTTGTGACGTCACGCCAGGACGTCTTGCCTTGCTCGAGAATCAAAACAATGGCTTGAGATTCGGAGAAGATGCTTTCTTGTTACTCATCCAGTGATGAATATGATTCAAATAGTTCTGAAGAAGAAAGCGTAAATGTTTGCGATCGATTAAAGAAGTCCTTCCGTATCATTTTGAGGCGTCGGGACTCCAATGTAGTGTCCCCGAAAATGCACAAGATGGTGCCCAAGCGCCGTTGGAAATGGGCTGATTTGTCTGCTGGGAATTTGTGTCAACTAGTATCAAATAGTAGTCTTGGTGCAATACACAACGATTCACCATCGCGTTATTTATGTGTTTTCCTTCCAATTTCTCCATCAACATGGATCAACACAATGTTTTCAGACTAAACAAAGTACCCAAAATGCATTGTGTGTCCTTTCTCAGTCAGGGGCGTTCCTGACGTGACGTCACGTCAGGAATCATCACCAACTCGAAAACAAGAATTCCTGAATATTCAGCGTGAGTCTTAAAACGTAAAATATAAGCTTTATGCGGTGGAATATTTGTCAAATACCCTCAGTAGAAGTCATTTGAAGTGATTTTCCAAATTATGGACACAACTTGTCCGGATGCGTCTGTTGTCCTTAAAGTTGCCAACCCAACGAATACCTTAGAGTTCAGTTGCCACCATTGGACTTTAACGGTTGTACTTTATTTTTGTGCCTTTCAGATTCTCAAGCTTATCTCATGTATTATGTCATGAGGACTTTTTGTGTCTGCTCAAGGACACTCAGCTAGCACGTTTATGATTTAAACTTGTTTTGTTTTGCCACAGCAATGTCATTTAGACTCTTTTGCTGATCCAAATTTAGTCGATTCTCGCTTTTTCCCGCTGAGGAGTTTCTTGCGTTCTGTCAAGTCTGCGGCTCGTCAATGGCAGATCGCTGCGTTGTACATCACGTTGTGTATCATAAATCGGAAGCTGTGACACACCTTTTCTTTCTCTGTCTCCGATGAGTGAGCGCAGAATGCTACATATAGTTGAACGGTGGCTCATTTTGGCGAATACTGATGATGTCATCAACCTGCGTCAAGTAGTACCAGTTTGTTTAGTCTCGCTGTGAACTAAAGAGTTCAGAGCTCGCGGCGTTTGTATGGCGTTTGTCCGGCAGCCATCTCGATCATTCATCACCAAGTGAACTGGACTCTGATTCGCTGCCGATATTTTGCTGCTCACAATCTCTCTTTTTTTACTTTTCCTTGCGCTCTCCTTGTCTTGCTGAGAACTGCTTGTGCTCTGTTTCAGTTTCCATCTAGTGTTTTTTTTATTTCTTTTTTTGTGGCTTTGCTACTCACCTCGCTTGCCTTTCCTTGAGGACTTCCTCTCTCTGCATCCTTGTTTCACTTGCAGTGGTTTAACTCATTCACTGCCAGATGATGTTCATAAATGTGTCCACTCCAATGCCAGGGTTTTTGTCATTTTCACTCAAATTGCAGGACCCCCAGAATATTGAGATTTAGAACTACATAAACATTCAATACATCATAAGAAACCTTAGACTCTCTTCTTTCAGCAGAATGAAATAGTTAATTCCAAAGTTATATGGGTCTGGAGTTATCTGAGCTTGAAATGTAGGTGGCTGTACAAAAGACAAATGTTATAATAATAATACAGTAAAGTCTCGTGATATCAATATCGGTTATATCGATAGTACTGCTTATTACGATACTATTTCTATGAACGCAAGGAGAAAATTTACGTGCCGCAGGATCGGATATATCGATAGTCCTGTTATAGCGATATTTTTTCCGACTCCCGAGAATATCGATATAACGAGACTTTACTGTAATAATAATAATATTTTTTTATTTGATTTGACAAGTACTTTACTAGCCTCCCTATCTTTGCTTTGAACAGAAAGAAGTTAAATTAGACTGACTCGCAGGCTTATGACTTACGAAGAAATGAGTGAACAGGCCACTTTGCGTGGCTTTTATTGCCTATTCGCCAAAGTCAGCCTCTCGGTGGCATGCGCCATTTTTGTCTTCACCCTCTCCATATGTCATTTAGAAGCCTTTTGTCAGAGTTGTAAAGCCATTGCCTTTTTTTTCTCCCGTGGCCACTTGAGCCATCACAAAAGTGTCTCATTGAAGGGGACATTGAGCTACCGGTAAGTGTTTTCACTCCATTCGCACGGCCAAAGTAGGCTCAGGTGTGTCAATTCACCCCATAAATGAATGCCACTCAGCACCCTGAGAGGCGCCCCACCTCATAGGCCTTGTTAGATGGTCATTGAGTAATGGTCCCCCCCTCATCCCCCCTTCCAGGCCCCCGTCGACGAGGTTTCGACGGTCCTTGACAGCCGCCGAACTGGAGAGAGGTTGCGCTCTAGCGTTTCTCTCCTTCTCTTAAAGGACAACCGACGCCTTCCGGACAAGTTGTGTCCATAATTTGTAAAACGGCTTCAAATGACTTTTACTGAGCATATTTTACAAAGATTCCACCGCATATGACTAGATTTTGCGTTTTAAGACTCGCGCTGAATATTCAGGAAGTCTTGTTTTTGAGTTGGTGACGATTCCTGACGTCACGGAGGGAACGCCCCTGACCGAGAAAGCGACACACAATGCATTTTGGGTACTTTGTTTGCTCTGAAAACTTCATGTTGATCCGTGTTGATGGCGAAATTAGAAGGAAAACACATAAATAACGCGATGGTGAATCATTGTGTGTTGCACCAAGAATACTATTTGATACTAGTTGACACAAATTCCCAGCAGACAAATCGGCCCATTTCCAACGGAGCTTGGGCGCCATCTTCTGCATTTTGTGGGACGCTACACATCATTCGTGATGTCTCAAAATGACCCGGAAGAACTTCTTGAATCGATTGTAAACATGTATGCTTTCCTCTTCAGAACTATTTGAATCATATTCATAACTGGATGAGTAACAAGAAAGCATCTTCTCCCAATCTGAAGCCATTGTTTTGATTCTCGAGCAAGGCGAAGACGTCTTGGCGTGACGTCAAGAAATGGGGGCGGGACTTTCTGAAAATGCCCAATTCGCAGCTCAATTTTTTGCCGTTTTAGCACACTTTAAGTCATCTTTATTGGTGTTTTGCATTTGACTAAAAATATTAGCCTGCGTTTTTGGGGTATTTTAGATGCTATAAAACGTTTTTCTGATGTCAGTTCGGAAACAAAAAAAATGGTTTCGGTTGTCCTTTAACACACCATAACCCCCCCATTTGATGACACGGGCAAACAGCAGAACGTGGTGATGTTAAGTGCTTGCTTCCCGATGACTCGTACCCTGTCAGTGACCCGCCCTCTTCCTGTTCTTAGACATGCCCATATTTGGCCAGTATCCTGCGCAAGATGACTTCTACCTGGTGATGTGCGGCCACTGTCGTCAAGTCGTCAAGCCCCAAGCCTTCCAAGCACATTACGGTAAGTCTTGCCGATAAATATTATGTCAAGAGCAACACTTTGTTTCCACTTTATTCCCGCCGCATTCTTCAGGTGGACGCTTTGGACGTTTTTTTTTTTTTTTTTTCCCCCCGTGCCGCCGCCGTGATGTTTTATTCAAAAGGAAAGCGAGACAGCGACGATAAATCTGGTGGGAATTAAACCGTCGGCTGCCACCGGAGCATCACTGGTGGGGTCGTTTCTCACAGCGATACAGTTTGTGGTACCCCCCCCCAAGCTCTTCACACCGTATCCCTAATCACTTTGCCTGTTTAACGCAGAAACCACCAACTTTGATTTATTTACTTAACACTCACTCGCGTGTGCGTGCGTGCGTACGTGCCTGCGTGTGTATCCGAATCCCTTGTTAATATTTGATATGGTTCTCGCGTCGACCCTAATTTTGTTGTTCAATAACTGGTGTGTGTTTGCGCTTTGAGAGCTAACAATGAGGAGTGCGGATGATGGAGAAGCACATATAAATGAATATGTAAATGTATAGTTAATTATCAAAATAAAGCGATGAATAAATGAGTGAACAAATACTAAAAAATTAATATACATAGAAATAATTATCTAATGAAACAAATAAATAATAAATACATATATGGATGAACATAGTTAAATATAAATAAATATAAAGCTGAATAAATTAATATTTAGATTATTATCTAAATAAAGTCATGGATAAATGAGTAAACAAATAATACAAAAGAAAAATATATACATAGATAATTATCTAAATAAATAATAAACACATATATAGATGAAAATAGTTAAAGGACAACCGACGCCTCCCGACAAGTTGTGTCCATAATTTGTAAAATCACTTCACATGACTCCTACTAAGCGTATTTTACAAAGATTCCACCGCATATAGCTATATTTTACATTTTAAGACTCGCACTGAATATTCCGGAAGTCTTGACGATTCCTGACGTGACAATGCATTTTGGGTACTTTGTTTGGTCTGAAAACTTTGTGTTGATGGCGAAATTAGAAGGAAAACATATAAATAACGCGATGATGAATCGTTGTGTGTTGCACCAAGACTACTATTTGATACTAGTTGACACAAATTCCCAGCTGACAAATGAGCCCATTTCCAACAGAGCTTGGGCGCCATCTTCTGTATTTTCTGGGACGCTACATTGAAATCCTGACGGCTCAAATTGATCCAGAAGGACTTCTTGAATCGATTGCAGACATTTATGCTTTCCTCTTCAGAACTATTTGAATCATATTCATAACTGGATGAGTAACAAGAAAGCATCTTTTCCGAATCTGAAGCCATTGTTTTGATTCTCGAGCAAGGCAAGACGTCTTGGCGTGACGTCACGAACAAGGGGGCGGGACCTTCTGAAACTCGCCATCCCGAGGTCATTTTGAAGTAGTTTTGGGACACTTTAAATGATTTTTATTGGTGTTTTGCATTTGACTAAAAATATCAGCCTGCGTGTTTTGGGTATTTTAGATGCTATAAAACGTTTTTCTGAAGTCAGTTAGGAAACAACAAAAAAAAATGGTGTCTGTTGTCCTTTAATACATTGAAGAAACGGCCACTTAAGCCGCACTTTGTGCTCATCCGCAAGAGGGAGCTCTGCTCCAATTAACAGCCAGTTTCTAAGGCACGTTTGAAGCTTTTTAACTCTCCTCAAAGTGTAAAAGTAAGAAAAATGTCGCAGATGCGCCTCTCATCGTGACGAAGGATTGTCCTGGCATACAATTCTTTTCGTGGTGTATATGATATGACAATGCGTCTTTTTAAAATCATTTTCAACAGCAGGTTGCAATTTTTTTTTCCCTCCGAGTTCTGCCATTCAAGAGTCAGTAATACCCTCCCTATTTTCGCTCTCTTTAGCAGTACCTTTCATCGTGTCATTCTGAGAAGCTCCGGGATGAAAATGAAGCTCTTGACCTATCGGTTGTTTCTATTTTAAGGCTGAGTTTGCATGGATCACAAATGGCGCTGTGTATTGTCAGCGCACATATTTTTTTTTCTGTATTACGGCCTGCCTTTCTTTCTTCTTGGCTGTGGGAAGATGAGCGCTCAATCAAAGCCGTAGATCATCGTCACGCGTCAGGACAAATCTGCAACACCGCGCACCCGTTTTATGCTCGTTATTTCTTGATTTATTCACATTGAAATCACGGCGAGTTGCAAAAGGATGTTTCATTCATGTCTTTCCTGTATTTCAAAGCTTTGTACTCTGTATTCTCCTCCAAGCCTTTTTTTTTGTACATTTTGGTGGTTCTCGCCATCCCCTATTTTTATTAGTTTTTAAAAACATTTTATTTTAGATGACTTGCGCTCCCGAGGATCATGGGTAATACCAGTGTCTGAAACTCATGACAAAAAGTGACTGACTGTTTGTCAGTGACTATATGTTTATAATGGAGCATAACACTAAAATAACACTTTTTTTTTCTTGAAGAAGTTGTCGGCCACCCGGGCCGAGACGTTTTGAAAGTTGTGCGCCCGACGTAAAAGTTGTACGCCCCGGGTCACCGGGCAGACGCTATTTCAAACACTGGTAATACCCGTTATTCCCTTCTGACTTTAGAAGAGGGTTCTTGTACGCTAGTCACGGGATAGCCACATTGACATTTTTTTGGGCAATTTCCTCTTCAATCAACCTGAACTGCATTTTTTATTGATTTGTTTGTGTTATTATTTTTTTTTTTTGTTATTGTAATGGGAAGGCAAAGTCCTCGTAAGCTTACAATAAAAATGCATCGTTTCCCAACCTTCTTTGTGTCGTTCATCCAGAGAGAAGACATAATTCTGCCACCAAGTCGGCATCCGCCTCCCCCTTTAGTTTGTCGGGAAGAAACAGGAACAGCGCTGGCAGCACTCTTGGACCTGGACTTGCCTCAGGGTCTCTTGCCGGAGTGACAAGCGGAGGGATCGTTAGCCGAACCGCCACCGCCGCATCGAACTTCTCTTCCTCCGCGACATCCTCCTCTTCCTCGTCCTCCGCCAATCCCAAATTACTCAAACCAGCCAAAGACAAGTTGTCGGGTATCCAGCGAAGACCTCCCTTTGCGCCGTTCAGGATGCTGCAGCCGGACAAGAGGTAAGTTGGATCAACGGCGGTTTGGGGTGCGGTGCCACGGTTGCGCAATAGTATCTTTGTAATATTTGTACTTGACACGCTGTACCGTCTGTAACGTCGATTGCGGTATCTGCAATACAGTTCAGTGACCTTAAGATGCAAACATACCATTTTTCCGAATCATAAGGCACACCGTATTACATAGCGCACCGTCAATGAATGACATATTTCCATATACAGTAAAGTCTCGTTATCTCGATATCGGATATATCGATAGTCCCGGTTATATCGATACTATTTCTATGCACGTACGGAGAAAATTACATGCAAACAGGGTTGGATATATCGATAGTATATCGATATTTTTCGGACTCCCTTGAATATCGATATAACGAGACTTTACTGTATAAGGTACACCACATTATAAGGCGCTACAGTAGAGGCTGGGGTTACATTATGCATCCATTAGACCACAGGTGTCAAAGTCAAGGCCCGAGGGCCAAATCTGGCCCGCAACATCATTTCATTCGGCCCGAGAAATCTAATCAGGCATGTCAAGTGCTATGATGCTTGCTGAAGTCCGAACCAACACACTTGCATTACACTGTGTCACGCTTAAAGGACAACCGACACCATTTTTTTGTTTCCTAACTGACATCAGAAAAACGTTTTATAGCACCAAAACACGCAGGCTGATATTTTTAGTCAAATGCGAAACACCAATAGAAATGAGTTAAAGTGTCTCAAAACTACTTCAAGTTGAACCCGGAAGTGGCCAGTTTCAGAAGGTCCCGCCCCCTTGTTCGTGGTGTCACCCCAAGACGTCTTGCCTTGCTGGAGAATCAAAACAATGGCTTCAGATTTGGAGAAGATGCTTTCTTGTTCCACATCCAGTTATGAATATGATTCATATAGTTCTGAGGAAGAAAGCATACATGTTTGCAATCGATTAAAGAAGTTCATCCTGGTCATTTTGAGGCGTCAGGACGGATGTGTGAAATGTGCACGTCTGCTACAAACTGAATGTTTAAAAGCAAACACGAAGCTGTCACATCCATTGATGAAACGAGATTGTCTCACATCTCCTGTCCCACGTAAATCCACTTCAATTCCAAGCCGCGACACTTCCGCACACACATTGTGGAACTAATAAAGTTGTTTTTTTCGTATCTTATGTAGGTCAGTCAAACGATTAATAGATAACAAATGAGTTTTCTGACAACTGTTGGTGCTCAATATTACTTCACATATAAGGTACACCAGATTATAAGGCGCTGGATCATCTTTTGGAAAAAAAATGAAGGCTTTTGGTTCAGAAAATGCGGTTTTTGAAATGAAACTTTTGACGTGTTTTTCGTCCTTTTGTCTCAATCTTCTTCACAACTTGACGTAAGCGTTTTTATGGCGGGCACACCCCAAAGAAAACAGCGTCCCCATATATATGAATAACCAATCACCGAATGTGTGTTTTCTCCTTGCAGCTCCATCCACATGCGCGCATTTGTCACCGTCTCGATGTTTCTAAAATGTCTAACGCTCAGCTTCCTCCTTGCGGTCCTCTTCATTTCTCTCACCTTCACTTCCAGCCTCACCCCGGCTGTCAAGGTGGAGAAGATGCACCTGAATGTGGACTCGTCAGCTAAGATGCTGCAGGTCCCTTCTGCTCCCACCGCCACCACCTCCACCTCCATCTCCTCCACATGCTCCTCTAGCACCACTGTGAGCTCCAACGCTACCACCGTCACCGCCTCCTCATCCTCAACCCTCAAACCGGGCCTTCACTGTCCCTCCATACCAAAGCCTCCTTTACTGGCCCCGGGTCAGATCCCCAACGGCAAAGGCCACCTGTCAATTCTCTCCGACAAGAAGCAGGACAGCAGCAACAGCGGCAGTGCCGGTAGCAGGCGCCACCTGAACAAAAAAGGGACAGGTAAGCCGGGTGACGTCACACATACTCTCCATCGGTTTATTTTACCTTTTAAGACTTGCACTGAATATTCAGGAAGTCTTGTTTTCGAGTTGGTGACGAGTCCGTATGTGACGTCACGGACGGAACGCCCCTGACTGAGAAAGCGACACACAATGAATTTTGCGGTACTTTGTTTGGTCTGAAAACTTCGTGTTGATGGCGAAATTAGAAGGAAAACACATAAATAACGCGATGGTGACTTGTTGTGTGTCTTGCACCAAGACTACCATTTGATACTAGTTGACACAAATTCCCAGAAGTCAAATCAGCCCATTTCCAACGGCGCTTGTGCGCCATCTTGTGCATTTTCTGGGAGCTACATTGGAGTCCAGACGCCTCAAAATGATACGGAAGGACTTCTTTAAACGTTTGCAAACATGTATGCTTTCCTCTTCAGAACTACAGTAAAGTCTCGTTATATCGATATTCTCAGGAGTCAGAAAAAATATCGATATAACCGGACTATCGATATATCCGATCCTGCGGCATGTAAATTTTCTCCTTGCGTTTATAGAAATAGTATCGTAATAAGCAGTACTATCGATATAACGAGACTTTACTGTGTATGAATCATATTCATAATTGGATGAGTAACAAGAAAGCATCTTCTCCGAATCTGAAGCCATTATTTTGATTCTAGAGCAAGGCAAGACCTACTGGTGTGACGTCACCAACAAGGGGGCGGGACCTTCTGAAACTCGCCATTTCCGAGGTCATTTTGAAGTAGTTTTGGGACACTTTTAAGTCAGTTCGGAAACAAAAAAATTGGTGGCGGTTGTCCTTTAATATGAATAGTTTTCCGTTTCTCATGATTGGTAAAGAAAAAAAATCCAGCCAAATGATCGGAATGAAAGTCATCTTAGCTGGATCCATCGGCGAAGCTACTGCTAGCTAGCCTGCACACGGCTCATTAGCTTGCACGGTTGCTTTCTGCTGTCTCTCACAGAAGATTATTGATGCTAACGTTAGCATGGGGCTTGTCAAAGTGTCAGGCTTATTTAAAAGGGGGCGTTTACCTGCTACGACATCATCGGCCATAGGTCGGTAGCATCCAATCAAAATTACGCTTTCAGCCAACTGCCGCCCAAACAGGAAATGAACAGTGAAAAAGCGAGAATGTGTATTTCGTTTTATCGACAAGCCAGATGCAATCATCAAAAGGGCCATATATGGCTCGCGAGCCATAGGTTACCGACACTTGCGCTATATTAATCACGTATTTTTTTTGTTCACTTCCCTCTCTCTTCCCTACTTCAGAGCGTGAGTTCAATCCAGACATTCACTGCGGCGTTGTGGATGTGACAGCTCGAAAAACCTGCACAAGATCCCTAACATGCAAGGTGACTGCATTCACTTTTTGCCTGCCGTGTCATTTCAAATTAGTTAGCTCATTCGCTGCCATTTCCGAATTTATTCAGGAAATAAAAAGTGTGACGTGGAGTGCCATTCTCCATTTTGTTTTGGTTTTTCTTGCGTGCCAATAACGTGCTGGTCAAACCTCTGGCAATATGTTTCCCTTTCACTAGAGGGCATCGTTTGCCTTTTGTTCATGTTAGCGCTTTGTTCCGGCTTCAGCTGGTGTTAAAGCGCCATATAAATCAATGTGAATGCTTTGTGTTGCATTTTATACAGCTACCCCCATTTCAAGCTAAGATAACTCCAGACCCATATAACTTAGTAATTAACTCGATTTTTTTCTGATGAAAGAAGCGAGTGTAAGGTTTCTTGCGCCAATGAAATAATAATGACAATAATAATAATAATAATAATAATAATAATAATAATAATAATAATACATTTCATTTATAAGCGGCTAGCAAATGAACCCACCGTTTTCAGCCACCCCAAGAGCGCGATGACTAAAATTGCTGTCCAGGTGTCAGCTTATAAATGTCCGTCGTGGCTCCGGTCACATGACGTTTGTTCCAACGTGAGCTGAAGGCCACTTGGATGTCAAATTCACTGGCCAGCAGAGGGCGGTGTGCCGACGAAAGCTACTTCTTCCATATTCCAAAAAGACAAGCTAGCCTCACGGCGTGAATAGTCAAAGCTAAACATGCTGATTCTCCCAAATAAGAAGTCTTCTTCCCTTTTGTTTTGCCACACTAGACACATTCGATGACCCAGCGGCGGGCAGTGCCGGGACGGAGGAAACGCTTTGACGCATTGTTGGCAGAGTACAAGAACCGAACAAAGGAACGGGAGAGAGAGCTTCACCAAAGCCATTCCCAACAACAACCTCCCCCTCCTCTCAGGGACCCGCACCCCTCCCTCCATCTTGCCACTTCTTATGATGTCCATCCGGTGGGCCATGGCAACGGACCCGCCCCAGAGCCCACCAAGACTCTACAATCCAACAAAGCCAAATTTCACAGCCCTGGTCTTCCACGGTCAGTCGTTCTCTCGTGTTGTTGACGCCAAACCGTGTTGTTGACCTTCAACCCCAAAACGGGTGCTCTCTGTCCAACAGATTAAACAACATACACGGGCCCGGTGGTACCCCAGCGGACCCCGCAATAGTCCACGAGTCGCCGCACCACCCCCAAAGTGCTCCCGATGGACTTTCTCGAGCCTCCAGTGATGAGGGCGAAAATGAGGAGCGTGAGGAGAACGCTGACAAAATGCACTGTCACTATTCAGGTTATCACCCTCGACCGGTAGCTGTAAGTGTTTTATCTATCTATCTATCTATCTATCTATCTATCTATCTATCTATCTATCTATCTATCTATCTATCTATCTATCTATCTATCTATCTATCTATCTATCTATCTATCTATCTATCTATCTATCTATCTATCTATCTATCTATCTATCTATCTATCTATCTATCTATACATCTATCCATCCATCCATCCATCTATACATCTATACATCTATACATCCATCCAGCTCCTAGCTACCTACTTCGCTAGCTACCTAGCGAGCGATCTATCGCACCATTGGGCTATTGAGCTAGCTAGCCATCTAGCCACCATCAAGTTATTTAGCTATCTATCTATGTATTTATCTGTTTTTTGTCTGTAACACATTCCACTTCTTTAAAGCATTTTTTTGTGGGGGGGGCGAAGATTGTACAAACCTTATCGACGGTTTGTACCAAAAATTAATTCCAAGTCTCTTTTCCAGTACTGTAATTTTGGAAGTCGACTGTTTGGGAGAGGCTGTTACTCCTTCGACAGGCGATGGGACAGAATGCGATACGTCCTCTCTGCAATGATGGACAAGCACGTCAACTCTCAGATGTGGAAGTAAGTCGCCAAGACGTGATCGCGACACCGGGTCATGTGATCTGATAAGCTGCCCGTGTGACTTTCTTGCCTCTTTGTGGTGAAACATGCATGAGCTACTTTGGTCTGCGTAAGCTCTCAGTTGTACAGGAGTGGTCCATCGATGAAAAGGTTTCTTCAGCCCTCATCTGTACTTCTTCTTTGAAGGTGTCTGAAGTTTCGCTTCTTATCCATGAAGCTTCGTCAGCTAACTAAAGTCTTACTGGTAGTTTCGCCCCTATATATATATATATATATCCCTACTGCTACTTTGGTTCCAGACCCTCCACGGTCTGTAACCAAATTGTAAAAATGCCTTTCTGTAAATTCATGAATCCATTGGCTCATTGCAGTCATGTGATCACGAGGGCTTCCGTAATACTACGCGTAACTTGTCTGAGTGTGTACCCCATTTTGGAGCTACCCGATTTATCGTCAGTGTATCAGAACTCTATTTTCTTTGCAATAACAGACCAACGTTTATTTCCGTAGCAACTTTGCGAACCACCTCACAAGGTACTTTGCGCTTCCTGTCTTTTAGAAAAATCCCTTTGGCCTCGGAGAACAGCGCTTCCTTTGCACCTGCCCATAGGACAAGCACAAACTCCCCCGGTAGCACGCCGTCGTCGGGCTTCCCCTGCCCCCCCGCCGCCATGCCCCAGACCCCCTACAGCCAATCCTTTGAAGGCAAGCCCGCGCTCTCCTACGGGACCACCTTAAACGCCCGCAGCTCTCCGCAAGGGGCGCCAGAGCACCCGGCCTACGGCACCACGCAGGCCCGACAAGTGTCTTCGTCGCCGCAGATGCCTTCGTCCACCTCCCCTTTAGCCTCTCCGCTGGCTTCGGGCCGGACGCTCAAGTCGCGTCCGTCCGCCGGTGCGACCAAGTCGTTGTCCGTCAGGCCCAAGGAGATCTCCGTCGCGGCCGCTAACAGTAGCGGCGCCGGCTTGGTCTCGGGGAAGAAGAGGAAGAACAGCTCGACGGTGTCGTCGGAAGCCGCCAATGCCAACTACCCGCCCTCGTCCCCTTTCAAGAAGAACTGCGCCAACGCGGGCAGCTCGGCGAGCAACTACCACCACGGCTCGCTCGCTCCCTCGTCCTCCCACAGCGGCGTCCACAGCGTGGGCCTCAACTGCGGGCCCGCCGCGCGCAGCAACTCCCTCAGCCTGAAGGCCGAGCTTCCGCCCGGCTCGGCGGGCGGTTCCTCGGGCCCGCCGGGGCGAGGCCCCCCCTCGGGTAGCCCCGCCGAGTCCATCAAGCGTATGAGCGTGGTGATGAACAGCAGCGACTCCACGCTCTCCCTGGGGCCTTTCGTCCACCAGCAGTCCTCGGCCGAGCAGCACGCCGGCGGCTTCGGCGGACACTCGTCGGACGGCCGCCTGGAAGGCAAGAAGCGCAAAAGCGGCGCCGGGGGCGGCGGACTCGGGCCCGCTGGGGGTCCTGGACCTGGTCGACCCAAAGTATCCAAGTCGCCCGCCATCAACAATCTCCACGGCAAGCACGGGCGCAAGATTCCAGGGACGCCGGGGCTGCCGAACAACTCGCATTTACATCAGGTGCGTTGTCAACCGCTCGGGCTCATGACATTGGGGACCCTTTGGTCAAATTAATACTTCACTAGGCGCTTAACTCATTCACTGGCAGACGATGTGCAAAAATGTGTCCACTCCAGTGCCAGGGTTTTTGGCATTGTCACCTAAATTCCAGGACTCGCAGTACATAGAACTTTAGGACTACATAAACATTCATAAGAAACCTTAGACTCTCTTCTTTCATCATAAAAAAAGAGTTAATAATAATAATAACATTTCATTTGTAAGCGCCTTTCAAAACTCTCAAGGACACTTTACATCACGGGTGTCAAAGTCAAGGCCCGCGGGCCAAATCCGGCCCGCCACATCATTTTTTTCGGCCCGCGAAAGCAAATCAAACTTGTTAAATTCCATGATGATTGCTAAAATCTGAGCCAAAATGTC
Source organism: Hippocampus bargibanti (assembly GCF_051943395.1). NCBI lineage: Eukaryota > Metazoa > Chordata > Actinopteri > Syngnathiformes > Syngnathidae > Hippocampus > Hippocampus bargibanti. The sequence continues at coordinate 1,738,372 of NC_142745.1, read as the reverse complement.
ATATTTTTGGATGTCAACCACAATAAAAGTCATTATTCTTCACTTCAGATTTGAAAACGAGTTATTCATTAATTTGCTGTGTGCTCTATATGTAATATTTGAAGGGATTTAAACGTTCTAATGGCTTCCCCAAATTCATAACGGCCCTCGAGAGGAAACCATAACTACAATGTGGCCCGCGGCAAAAAAATGACTTTGACACCCCTGCTTTACAGTCACAAGATATTTTTTCTGCGGGTGAGCAGCAGCATCCACACGCACCAGCGTTCACTCAACCCGGAATAGCTCAATTAGATAGAAAGCTAGCTAGCTAGCTAGCTAGATAGCCAGCTAAATAGCTAAAAGCAAGCTAGATGGCTAATAGATAGCTAGCGCGATAGCTAACGATCCAGTTAGATAGCTAAGAGATTTGGATTTGCCTTTATTAATCTCGCAGTGGAGAAATTTACATTTCACAGCAGCAAAGTTCTGCATTGTGTCAAAGAAAAAGCTGACTACATTGTACACCGCAGATTTGCCCTGTCTCGGGCTATTTTTGGAACGTATCTCCCGCGATAAACGATATTCAAATTGATCTCGAAAATGTCCTTCAATGACATTCCAGCTTGTGCGCTTACATTTTTTCTCTCCCACCCCCGATGCAGCCAAAGGCCCGTCCCTGACATTGGTGTCACCCCGCCGAGTGTGTGGATGCGTCCCGATGACGGGGGGGGGAAATGGTCCGAAGCAACCCCGCTTGGGACCGTACGAGGCCTTCTCAACCGAAAACCCGCAATCCTCTAGAGCCGTTTCCCGCAATCCTCAGGTTGGAGATGATCTGAACTGGCCGGCCTCTCGCGTCAAAATGGCCGCCTTCTTTCTCCCAAAGCCATGTCAGTCGGAGGGGGGGAGGGGTGCTCGCTCGCTCGCTGGTGTGGCCTCGTCCCGCTATTCCGAATGGTCTTCCAGAGAGGCGGGAGGAAAGGAGAGGCGACAGCCGTGAGTCTCCGGGGTGCACTTTGGTTCCGCTTTAGGGCTGCTTTGAGCTCGCTACGGGAGACAAACTAGCCCATCTGCGTGTTTTTCAATGTCCTACCGTGTCCTCCCACGCTTTTTTTGTCCTCACTAGCAAGACAATTCAGCAAATGTTATTGACAGATCAAAACACTCGTACAAATCCTCCCGCGCGGTCGTACGTTAATATGATATGACTCAGACACTGTTGACGAAGACTCGGAAGACCCAGAAAGATTGTCCCTACTGCCGGTAGGAAACGCAGTCACTCATGACATACGTCTGTATTCTGCAGCCTTCTGCCATGCTATTTATTGAGAGTACATGCAAATCAAAAGTGATACATGAGTAAAACATAGTTCTCTTGATTAGAATACCACGCCTCTTGAGTTCTAAGCACGAACAGCTGTAGGCAATAAAACGTTGCGTTTTCCATGAAATGATAAATTTGTAACCTGGCTAATGAGCTTTTCCTGTGCAGGATGTTCAAGTCGTAAATAACGTTGGTGATAAAGGAGTATGCCAAGTCCTAAATTCTGTCCCAGGCCAGATCTCCTAGATGAAGATGACACTTTGAGAGGCGGTGTCTGTTGACCTCAGATTGACCCCAGGTTACCCGTGCTTCAATTGTGTATTGAGTCACAAGTGTTGACTAAGCATACAACGGCATAAAACTTTTAAATATGATAACTTCTTATTCTGTCTAATATCTATCATGGATCCAAGAAAACCATTTGCTATCTCTTAGCTGCCTAGCTATCCAGCTATCTATTAGTTATCTATTAGCTAGCTAGCTAACTTGATCTATTTGAGTTATGAAGGTTGAACGTTGCTGGCTACCTTGCTAGCTATCTATTTGCGATCTATCAGCTGTCTAACTAGCTGGATAGCTAGCTATTAGTTATCTGGGTTGAGTGAACGCTGGCGCGTGTGGCTGCCGCTGCTCACCCGCAAAAAAAATATCCTGTGACTGTAAAGTGTCCTTGAGAGTTTTGAAAGGCGCTTATAAAAGAAATTATTATTATTATTACCGATATATATATATATATTTTTTTTTTTATCTGAGAAGCATCAGAACTGGAAATGACGCACGGTTAAATCCGTCGCGCACCACCGTTAATAATAATAAACGCAGCAAGAAACTCAGATTAAAAATGTTTCCGTCGACTGGTTGTTGCTATTGAGGACACAAAGCGCTTTTACGAACAAGTCGGCGGCTAAATCCTCAAAACATCTGTGTGAAAAAAAGATCAGCGCCGGTTCACGTGTGTTTTCATCATGTCAGATTGTGCTTCACGCCTGGAATTTGCTCATCAATTTTAGCACACTCCCTCCCCCCCCCTTGCCCAATTATGCAATTATTCCACTTTTTCATACGAGCTTTGAACACTGTACAACAAAACAAAATCTTCATTGATGTGTTTGGGGACGTTCCGCACACACACTCACACACTCATCTTTTGTTCCTAATGTTATCCATGTACAAAATCCTCGCTCGCCATGGTAGAGCCGCTCCCCGACTGTGAACAGCCCAAAGCCGCCACCTTTTGTGTCTTGGACCAACTTTGTAGTAGGGGGGGGGGGGGGGGGGGGGGGGGGGGGGGGGGCAATTTTCAAGCGGAAGGAAGGCGCATTTGCCTCTGCGGATGTCAGGAATCGATGCAAAAATCTTTTCTCTCAAGCGTCACAGATCCACGAATTGCCTGTGGATCGATGATGTGGATTGGTTCTGTCTTGCGTAAGGAATCAGGTCTGGTACGTCTTAACTGGAGCAAACTTTTATGCACGTCAACGGGATTCTGTGGCTGTTTTTGTCCCTCGTTCAGCCTATGTCGCTATCCGAAGCCTCATCATACCTTGGATCTCTCACCACCACCCCCCCCCCCCCCCCCCCCCCCCCCCCCCCCCCCCCCCCCAAAAAAATGGAGTCTTAAATCAGGCAGAACTACCCCCCCGGTCGGTCTCAGTGGGATGTTTTGCTTCTTTTGAGCAATTTTGAGATGTCTTGGTGGCGTAAGATTCATGCAGATGGCTTCACGCAGGACATAGTTCAACATTTGGCAGCACCAGTTGGTCTCTGGAAACCTCCACTGATGTCAGTTAAGAGTGGAAAGTGGATTTTTAAGTTCAAGGACAACCGACACCTCCGGACAAGTTCTGTCCGTAATTTGTAAAATCACTTCAAATGACTTCAACTGAGCGCCTTTGACAAAGATTCCACCGCATATAGCTAGCTATATTTGACCTTTTAAGACTCGCGCTGAATATTCAGGAAGTCTTGTTCTCGAGTTGATGACGATGCCTGACGTGACGTCACGGAGGGAACGCCCCTGACCGAGAAACACCGTGTTGATGGCAAAATTAGAAGGAAAACTACTATTTGATACTAGTTGACACAAATTCCCAGCAGACAAATAAGCCCATTTCTAACAGAGCTTGTGCGCCATCTTGTGCATTTTCTGGGAGCTACATTGGAGTCCAGATGATACGGAAAGACTTCTTTAATCGATTGCAAACGAATCTGAACTCTGTGAAGCCATTGTTTTGATTCTGGAGCAGGGCAGTTTGTGAAGGAGTATCCTGGCGTGACGTCACGAACAAGGGGGCGGGACTTTCTGAATCTGCCCAGTTCCGAGCTCATTTTGTGGCAGTTTTGGGACACTTTAAGTCATTTTGATTGGTGTTTTGCATTTGACTAAAAATATCAGCCTGCGTGTTTTGGCTATTTTAGATGCTATAAAACGTTTTTCTGATGTCAGTTAGGAAACAAAAAAATGGTGTACGCCTGCCCCCCCGCCACTCCTATAGCTTATGTTGTTAAAGAACTACCCCAATTTGGGAAGAAAAAACATATTTTGTTAACAAATTGTACATAAATGAAATGTGTATTTTTGCACAGGCTTTTTCGTTTTGTACATGCAGGACTTTTTGGGTACCATTTTGAAGAGTCGCTAATTTATTTAGGAAGCCAGAAGAGAAGCCAGAATTTGATTATTTAAAGTGTTTCACTGCCAAGTCTATATAATGCAATATGCGGAAATTTATATATCTAAAGTTATAAAGTTATGTATAGAAGCCTCTCATGAATCATGGACTGAAGGTCCCGGAAGGGACAAAAGGTGAAGTGTTTTCCCACTGTAGCATGTGTCTGTTGGACAGCGAATACCTTTATTCACTTTTTTGAAGGTCTCGAATCACGCGTGCTTTTACAACACAAATTTTGTTGCCTCTGAATCAACACGACTAATGTACCCGCGTGGCCCAAATCGGCCTGTGAACGTCCCGTGTGCCGCGGGCTTTTTTTTTTGTTGTTGTCTCAATGGACCCACCAGGTCATACGTTTGACCTTAAATATGTTTCCTGAAGGGACTAATTCTTCCTTTTTATTGCGTAGTCATTGCCAAACAAATACAGTGATGCCTTGGCTTACGAACTTAATTGGTTTCCAGACAGAGTGTGTAAGGTGAAAAGTGTGTATCCCAAAAATTAATATCCCATAGGAAACCATTAAAATGAGAATAATCCGTTCCCGGGTGCCCATAAAACATCATCTTCTACTTTCTAATCCTTAAAAACTACACAAAATATACCTTATTTGATGTATAATAAATGTAGTATGGTATTATAATTAAAGAAAACTACTGTATAATAAAGTCGTTCTATTTACCTTTGTGTGGTCGATGGATTAGATTGGATATGCCTTTATTAGTCTCACAGTGGAGAAATTTACATTTATTTCATTGGCTTGATGGAATGGAGTGTCCGTTTTCCTCAGCATTAAACACTTGAGGAGGAACGTAACCTTCTTTCACCATCTTGAGGAATGATCCCTTGTCGGTGCTTTCTCTGCGTTCATTTTACCTTGTTCCTCATCAATTGTGCTGTTTAGCTGGGTTGGTAGCTTTTTGCATCAAGTGTACAGATGGCTTGTGCGGGTTGTTTGTGGAGCCTGATTTATGGCATATTTTAACCTTGCAGTCCACACTCTCCCTTTGAACTATCATCGTTGAAACTCAGTCGTCTGCCTGTCTCTTTAATGTTTAAACACCCCCCCCTCACTGCTGCGTTCTTGACCAATTATGTGGCTTTAACTGAAGACTGGGGGCGGAGAATAAAGGACAAAAACAGTCGGCTGCCATTTTGTTGTTATAAGAACGGGCTCGTTCGCGAACGACACATCACTCATTGAGACGGCTCCGTGTATGAAAAAAGTTTGTATGCCAAGATAAAGTTTGTATGCCAAGGTAAAATTTTCATAAATGTAACGTTCGTCAACCGAAAAGTTCATATGCCAAGGTAAAGTTTGTATCACTGTAATTTGAATCACAGATTTTTTTTTCTTCAAAGAAATATCAAATTAAGAAAGTGCCTGAATTTGTTTCACCCCAACTGTTTTGAGGACAGTGTCGTCGGGTTATTTTAGTTCACCTTACTTGAATGTTCAAAGTGTTGAAATCTGCCTATGAACCCTCAGTGTGGTTTAAAAAAAATTGGAGCTTACTAGCTGCCCAATATCAAAAACCGTAGTCGTGTGTGGTGTGTGTGCGTTCAGTGAGACTGACAAAATGCTAACATTTCCTGTCATGGTGCGCGAGCATGTGTGTGTGAGAGATTGTAGCCTCTGATCACCACAAAATTCAATCTTGTCCTTTGTTGACCTTTAAACTCTCAACACATCTCAACTGAACTTTTAAGAAGGTGGAAACATGAGGATTTTTTTTTAACTAGAACCATAGACTTGGAATGTGAACACGAGTACAGCTAATGTCTGGTGGATAAAACCACCCTTCCATATGACAAAAAGCCTGTAGAGGTTGTTGTTGTTGTTTTGTTGTTTTTTTTTTTTTTTGGGGGGGGGGGGTTGAGCATCAAATCATTTTCAGCTAGACTTTGTTGTATGGCTGCTATGTAATTCATGAACAAAAAAATAGGTTAGAAGTAATATTTAAAGAAAAAATGGATTGTATAGTATATTTGTTTTGTAACAAGTTGTGTAAATAAAATAATTTATACTATTTATACAAAAAAAATCATGTCTCTTGCATCTTTTTCTGTCCATTCCAAAAGCAACCGTGTCAACAGCTCAAACATTTTATGTATCGATAAAAAGGTTTCTTCAGCCGTCCGTCATCTGGACTTCTTTGAAGGTGTCGGACGTTTCGCTTCTTATCCAAGAAGCTTCGTCAGGAAATTAAAGTCTTACTGGTAGTTTAGGCCCTATATATATATCCCTACTGTCCAGACATGGTGGTGCCGGACTCTGCTATGATAGGTGCCTGCTCTCAGGTTGGGGGGAGCAGAGGACTAATCCCTGCAGCTCCACTGATCGTTTCTATTGTCCTGACTAATGACTGGCCTGATTGCCCAATTTGCCCTGGTATCACCTCATCATCATGACTAATCCTATGTTGCCTGAGCAGTCTATTGTACGAACGATCCAAATTGAACCTAACCCCACCATGGCGATTTAGTGAAGGATTTAGCTGTTTTAGGAAAATAGCTTCTCTTACTCCCCTTTCAAACCATCTATTTTCTTTCGCTAAGAAGATTTTAACATCATTGTCGTCAAATGAGTGGTTGCTAGCTTTTTGAGAATTGGTATTGTCTCCCCAATGAATTGCTCTTTACAATTTTCATTCTTACAATGTATTGAATAAACGACATTTGTTTTTCATTTGGCAGCCTATCTTTTGGATGCACTAATTTTTGTCTTAAAGGACAACTGACGTCTCCGGACAACTTGTGTCCATAATTTGTAAAATGGCTTCAAATGACTTCTACTGAGCGTATTTTAATAAGATTCCACCGCATATTTTACGTTTTAAGACTCGCTCTGAATATTCAGGAAGTCTTGTTTTTGAGTTGGTGACGAGTCCGTACGTGACGTCACGAAAGGACTGCCCCCTGACCGAAAAAAGACATTATAGCAGTCCTTCCATCACGTCAATGTATTTTGCTGTACATGTTTGGTCTGAGAAACGTGTTGCACCCAAAAGCCGCCAGAAGAGGGCATCCAAGCTCCATATAAGGAATTTATTAGCCTGTGGAAGCGGAGGTGGCCACTGGAGGTCACCATTTTGTGCCTCTTTTTTTTGGGTGACAGATTTTCCCCCAATGTTGCCTCAAAATGGCACATATAATTCTTTAATCGATTGCTAACATGTATGCTTTCCTCTTCAGAACTATTTGAATCATATTCATAACTGGATGTGTAAGAACAAAGCATATTCTCCGAATCTGAAGCCATTGTTTTGATTCACAAGCAATGCAAGACGTCTTGGCGTGACGTCACAAACTGGGGGCGGGACTTTCTGAAAATTCCCAATTCGCAGCTCATTTTTTTGCAGATTTTGGACACTGAGTCATTTTTATTGATGTTTTGCATTTGACTAAAAATATACTTCGTGTTTTCGGTATTTTAGATGCTATAAAACGTTTTTCTGATGTCAGTTAAAAAACAAAAGTGACGTCGGTTGTCCTTTAAAGTGCTTATTGGTTTGAAATAAGTAGGAAGTTTGTGTTGCCAAAGGTAGTTTTCAGAAACTCCTGCCATGTAAGGTACTGCTACTCCTCTCCTTTTTGTATCTTCAGAATTGTTGGTTTCCTTCCCTCTTCTTTCCTTTGTTCCATTTGTTAAAAGACCACTGAGGGTGCCCACAGTTTGTGAGTGCTCTCCTGATATGTTTTGAAACGTCCGACACCTTCAAATTTGTACAGATGACGGCTGAAGAAACCTTTTCATCAATGGAACACTCCTGTACGACTGAGAGCTTACACAGACATTTTATTATGTACACAAAATGAATTTGTCAAACAAAGTACGGATGTAAGAAAAGTAAAAAGCCGAGCCATCCCCACGTTTGCTGACCCAAACGTGTTTTACATGTTGATAACTCTTGACAATTTCTGGACTCGGTTGAGCAGCAGGTCACCTTTCTTGATGGTTTCCTGGTACTGCCAGTTTTTACTATCGGGTCTGGTAGAAGAATGACAAAAATGCAATCATTTAGATTTTGTTTTGGCCCCAGGAATACTACCGTCCGATAAATGGATCACTTTACCTATTGGTTTCCACAATCTCGTTCACTTTATCAATTTTGCAGTGGAGACGGCCAGCGGCGATGAATCGGGAAAGCTCCCTTGAGGTTAAAAGAACATGTTCGCTGTTTATGTCCAGATCTGGCTATAAAAACAATACTTGAATCACTCACTGGTCGATGAACTCTGCGCTGACGCCAAATGCTTCGGCCATGTAGCCCAGCGTGAGTGAACGGTAGGACTCCAACAATTGGCTGTAGGCCTGAATCCTCATTTCTCTCACGTAGTAGCGGTAGTGCGGCGCAAAGAGCCAGTCCTTTTTCATCTCCTGCTCCACGGTTGCTAACGGGACGGTAAAGAAAGACAACGGAGGTGAGCTTCAATGACAAACAGTCGTACTATGAAACTCCGATTGACAGCAAAAATGAAATGTCCTCACCGAGAGATTGAAAGAAGACTGAGTAGCGGCACTCGTAGAGGGAAAACAAATACTGGCGAACAGCCGGTAGACTGTGAAGCACTTCCAGGATCTCTGCTCCTTTTATTACCTGCCAAAAACAAAAACCTCTTACTATCTTACAGCCAGCACCATAACGGACATTTCTGCGTCTGTGTAAGCTCTCAGTGGTACAGGAGTGGTCCATCGATGAAAAGGTTTCTTCAGCCGTCATCTGTACAAATTTGAAGGTGTCGGACGTTTCATTCTTATCTAAGATGCTTCGTCAGCAAACAAAAATCTTTTGCTGGTAGTTTTGGCCCTATATAAATATATATATCCCTACTGTCCAGACATGGCGGTGCCGGTTTGAAAGGCGAGTAAAAGAAGCTATTTTCATAAAACAGCAAAATCCTTCACTATACCGATATGGTGGTGTGGGGTTCAATTTGGATCGTTCGTACAACAGAGTGCTTAGGCAACATAGGATTAGTTCTGCTGATGAGGTGATACCAGGGCGAATAGCGAAATCAGGCCAGTCGTCAGTCAGGACAATAGAGGCAATCAGTGGAGCCGCAGGGAGTAGTCCTCTGCTCCCCCCCAACATGAGAGCAGGGACCTATCATAGCAGAGTCAGGCACCGCCACGTCTGGATAGTAGGGATTTATATATAGGGCGAAACTACCAGTAAGACTTTAGTTTGCTGACGAAGCCTCTTGGCTAAGAACCGAAACGTCCGACACCTTCAAAGAAGTCCAGATGACGGACGGCTGAAGAACCCTTTTCATCGACATTTCTGAGCCTTATATGCCTTCTTGAATTAAAAAAAAAAAAAAGTTCTTTTGGGAGCGCACACGTACCCTTTCCCGAAGGTCGGGACGCTTGAGGGCAATCATGCACACGTAGACTGTATAGGTGACAAAAGTCTTGTAGTCCATGAGCTCGTACGATGTGAAGGTGGAAACGGTGTCGAGAAAAAGCTCAGCGGCTTGCTTGAAATCCCTGATGGCAACGCAGTACAGACCCTGGTAGACCTTCAGTCGATTCCTTCGATCCCAGTCTCCACCCTCTTCAATGAGGCTGCGGGAAAGACATCAGGGCGGTCCGGTCCCTGCCTTGTAGCGTACAGTTTGAAGTTAGGCTTGACATTTCTGACCGGAAATTTACCTTTTGGCCTTCTCAGAGTTGCGCGTGATGAGGTCGCTGTCCATGTAGAAGAGGCCGATCCTCAACAGGTAGAAAACGATGTCCAGTCTGTGACCCAGAGCCACTGTTTTGTCATAGGTCTTTCTGAACGCTGTTAATGCCCCTTCCTGTGGACATGCATTGCAAATGCATTATTTTTCTTCAAGGACAAACGACGTCTCCGGACAAGTTGTGTCCATAATTTGTAAAATGGCTTCAAATGACTTCTACTGAGCATATTTGACAAAGATTCCAGCGCATATAGCTATATTTTACGTTTTAAGACTCGCGCTGAATATTCCGGAAGTCTTGTTTTTGAGTTGGTGATGAGTCCTCACCTACGTCACTGAAGGAACGCCCCTGACTGAGAAAGGACATACCTTGCATCACCTCAATGCATTTTGAAGTACTTTGTTTGGTCTGAAAACTCCGTGTCGATGGCAAAATTAGAAGGAAAACACATAAATAACGTGATGGTGAATCATTGTGTGTTCTTCTACGGTGTATTTGACATTCGCTGACAAAATCTGCCAGGAGACAATTTCCACGGAGCTTTGTCGCCATCTTCTGCATTTTCTTGGGTACTGTGAGTACTAAAGAGTTTGTCACTACATTTCTCTCCAGACGCCTCAAAATGACCGGAATAAATTCTTTAATCGATTGCAAACATGTATGCTTTCCTCTTCGGAACTATTTGAATCATATTCATAACTGGATGAGTAACAAGAAAGCATGTTCTCCAAATCTTAAGCGATTGTTTTGATTCTCGAGCAAGGCAAGACGTCCTGGCGTGACGTCACGAACAAGGGGGCGGGACCTTCTGAAACTGGCCACTTCCGGTTTCAAATTGAAGTACTTTTTAGACACTTGAAATCATTTTTATTGGTGTTTTGCATTTGACTAAAAATATCATCCTGTGCATTTTGGGCATTTTAGATGCTATAAAACGTTTTTATGATGTCAGTTAGAAACAAAAAAGTGATGTCGGTTGTCCTTTAAAGTGGATCAACATTTTTTTTTTTATTATAATCACAGAACGCGGATAAGTAGTTTAAATTCATACTGCCTGATAGTGATTGTCTCCCGGTTATGTTTAGCGCATAAACAGTTCTTGTGTTTGACCTAATTCCAATGTCATCAAGGTTGTGAGAATGATACAGAAGAAGAGCAAGTTTACCTTATCGCCAATCCTGATCATATATTCAGCTTTGGCCATCATAGCATCCCTGATTTCACTCTCTCCGAGGTTCTTCTCTGCATCCTCCAGTACGTCGTCGAGCCGCTTTAACTCCTCTTCGTTTGCCTTCTTCATCTTACTCAGCAGGTCACCGTCCAGTTGCCATTTTAGCTCCTTACATAAGGTTTCGTAGTAGGGGGCCATGTCTAGAGCACAGATGTAAAACGGTAACAATCAAAAAAACGGATTTTTTTTTGTTCAATGTCAGGGTGAACCTTGCATAAGTGAACGTTTATCTGTCGCTAAACTTTTTCTGTGTGTACGTTTGCCCAAATATTCAATAGTGTGTGTTTTTATACTCATTAAAACCGGTCACTACTTTGTTTGCAATTTGTCATATCAATCTGATTAAATTGCCAAGAAAATATTTGCTAGATTTATGACCACCCATGCAATGGATGACAGGAGGTTCATTAACGTGAATTTCGACAGCATCTCAGTGTTACGAACGAGCTCCCTCATCATAAGCAATAAATAAACCAGTCGCATGCTAACTCACTGTTAGCTTTAATAGCGTCCATGAGTTCCGTCTTCACTTTAGCATCCTGTCGGTGACCGTCCATTGTGAGCAAAAATTTGAGCTGTGCTATCCTAAGGTCAGGGTTCTTGGGCAAGCCCTCTTCCTCGAGATTCTCGAGCGGCATGTTTCGTCGCAAATGTAGACGAAAGGGCGAGAAAGAAAAGCTGAGCTAAAGTGTCGGATTCGTGCTAGTCAACGATGACTACGGAAAACGGGGTAGTGTTGTTTCCGCCTGAGCGTCACTCGACGAAACGAGTCAAGAGGGGAAGGCTTTGGTATTCTAACTACCATATTAACAGTTTACTGCCATCTGCTGGACAAACTAGGGACAGCGTCTCGGTGGAAATTGCTCTGTATTAAGTGAACGTGTTAAACACGTTCACTCAAAACAAAAACAAATCAAAAATAAATAAAACACTGTTTTATTTATTTTTTACATTAGGGGTTTATAGTGTGAAGCTAACCAATTTAGTAGCCTTATTGATTTGGCTCAATGGCCCCAATTGGTGACCGCTCAATCTGTTCACGCCATTTTACATTCCGCTCGGTCGCAAGAACTATGGTGCACGTGTACATCATGATTTGTTGCCAAGCCAAAGGGACACGGACAACCTCTCATCGGGTCACCAAGAGTTCGTAGCAGTAAGTGCAATTTTTAACTTTCATTTTCCTAGTTTATATCAAAGTTTTCCAAATATATGGCGCGACACATTATATAAAAGAGGCTGGGGTTACACACGACTTCTACATGGGGAAATGGAGTCAGTGGCTGCTGACAGTCGTTGCCAAACCTGTTGTGGCTCAAGATTACTTCACGTCTAAGGCGCACCTTAGTATAAGGCGCAGGTTCATCTTTTGAAGAAAACAAAGGCTTTTGGATGTGTCTTATAGCGGTGTTTGAAATAACGTCTGCCTGAAAGTTGCATGTCGGGCGTACAACTTTCAAAACGTCTCGGCCCAGGCAAATTTATGGCCGGGTAGGCAACTCTTCAGAGTTGTCTGCCCGGGTGTCCGCTAACTTTTTGTCATGAGTTTTAAGACACTGCTTATACACTGGAAAATTATGTAGTAGCTATTTTAAAAAATGAATGGATTGGTTTGATGTTGTGAGCATGAACATGTGGCGCGAAGAAAAAAAAGCAAAGGGATGAGAAGAGGTAAACAAGTTATTTATGTTCCATTATTAACAAATAGTCAGTGATTTGCAACTCTGCTAGAAAGTTGCATCAAGACACGTTCGTCTCTATTTGTGCCTTTTCCGGTTCAAAAGTGTGAGAGGTTAATGATCAGCCGCCGTAGGTATTTAACAAGATCCCGTCAGACCCCGAGTACTGCATTGACTGCATTGAAAGTGCACTCAACTGAGGATCCCATGGAAACCGTCCTGCAGCAGCTGGTAGGTTTTGGCCAAAATAGATTTCGTCAATCTTCTAGCATGGATCTACTCAAATAGTTTGTAATCTAGAGGGAAAAAGAGTAAATGTTGCTCGTTTTGCAGAGCAGACCTAACGTCAATGACTGTCCTTGTACATAAACTAAATGTGTAACTCAAAAGTTGCAAGTTCAAGCGGTCGGTGACTTGTGCCGGACATTTTTGTTCTTTATTTTGCTTAGTCATTTCAGGTGTTGTTATCTGGCGGTTATTTTAAAAATGACATCAACAGAAAAGTTCGACTACTCTGGCCTAGTTTTAAAATAAAATTCGCGTGTGTATATATATAATACTAAAATCACCTGCTGTTTATACATGTGTTGTTCCAGGTTTTATAAATACACATTGAATTATGAATATGGGTATCCTTTAGAGGGGCGGCGCGGTACTCGAGTGCTTAGCAGAGGTCACAGTGCAGAGGTCGCCGGTTCGGGGTCACCGATGTTACAGTTCAACGTCAGGATTTCATTCTTTTTGCTTGATCTTTTCAGGCGCGTGGAAATGCTCTTTTTCTCATTGTCATTTTGGGAATCGGAGGAAGCTTTCAGGCAGGATACCACATGACCTCGTTGAGTTCTCCCTCTCCGGTAAGACGCGTCATCGTAGGCGACGCTTCCTACGCTCCAATCTCACACGTCAGCGTGCGGCCGCTTTGACGTACGCATCTTTGGTTCCTCCTCCACGCAGTTCATCCAGAACTTCATCAACAGCAGCTGGTATGAGAGATACGCGACGTCCCCGCCGCGACACGCCGTCACCATCATCTGGTCCCTCATCGTGTCCATGTACGCCGTGGGGGGGCTCTTCGGCGCGGTCAGTGTCAAGTACTTTTCCAGCCTGCTGGGAAGGTAAGCGCTCTCATACGGCAGCTTTTGAGTCGTTCTAACGTTCAAGGAGATGTGTGGTTGGCCCCCCCCCCCCCTCGGCAGAAAAAAGGCGGTGATCTGCAACAGCTTGCTGGCCATCGCTGCGGCCGCCATCATGCTTACAAGTAAATGGGCCAAATCTTACGAAATGATCATCGTGGCCAGAGTTCTGTTTGGCTACTCGGCAGGTAAACACAATTGTCGCGCACCTTCATATCGATGAAAAGGTTTCTTCAGCCGTCATCTGTACTTCTTTGAAGGTGTCGGACGTTTCACTTCTTATCAGAGATGCTTCTTCAGCCAACTAAAGTCTTACTGGTAGTTTCAGCCATATGTATATATATATATATACAGTGAGACCTCAACTTACAAACACCTTATCTTACAAACTTTTCGTCTTAAGAACCTCTAATTGATGAAAATTAAACCTTATAATAAGCACTATTTTCATAATACACACCCACCACGGCTGACGGAGTGATCTTCGGCGGAAGCACACGACCGAACAGCGCTCCAGCCGGCGCTACTTTGCACACCCCCTCTCATTGAATGCACACGTCGATCGCCTACTTGGAGCTTTTTGCTGATAATTTTACTATGATGGGACTGAAAAAAAAACCCCATAATGCAGTGTATTTCTTTCATTACAATACAATAGCACATTTATTATACATAGAATAAGGTATGTTGTGTTTAGTTTTAAGGCTTATTTAGTTAAAAACTATATTTTATGAAAACCCGGGAACGGATTATTCCTATTTTAATGGTTTCGTATGGGAATTTTTTTTTTGAGATACGCACTTTTCGCCTTACACACTCTGTCTGGGAACCAATTAAGTTCGTAAGTTGAGGTCTCACTGTATCCCTATTGTCCGGACGTGGTGGTGCCGGACTCTGCTATGATAGGTTCCCGCTCTCAGGTTGGGGGGCAGCGGAGGACTACTCCCTGCGGCTCCACTGATTGCTTCTATTGTCCTGACTGACGACATGCCTGATTGCCCTATTTGCTCTGGTATCACCTCATCAGCATAACTAATCCTGTGTTGCCTAAGCAGTCTGTTGTACGAACGATCCAAATTGAACCTGCTTTTATGTTCCAGTCGCAGTTCCGGAGAATTGTATTTCCTACAAAACCTGGCTCTGTGAATGCGAATTGACTTTAAGAGGCGGGGCTTAGCCCGGTGACAGATGCGCGTACCGGTGATCATTAATTTCCTCCTTGACGTAAACAAAATATCGAGAAGCGACCTTCTGTCACTCGGTAAGACTGCAGCCATTTCAAGATGGCGTCAGTGGATGCAATGGACAAGCGAGTGGACGGACGGATGAAGCGTTAAGCATTTAAGAATCATAATTCCAGCCATCATTTGTTACATGATTGAAGAAGAATATTCTCTTGGCTTGCAGCTCTGGGGATGAGCACCCATCTGATGTACCTCGGCGAGATGTCACCCAGAAAGCTAAGAGGCACTGTTACCATGTCGTCTGCAACCTTTACTTCCATTGGCAAACTGTCGGCTCAGTTTGTTGGCCTCAGGTAAGATTTTGGTGACCCCCCCCCCACCCATCCCGGGATGCATTGCATTGCACCACAGCACTTGGTTCTCCTTCTCACAGCGAGATCCTGGGTCGCGAAGAGCTCTGGAATGTGGTCCTTTGTGTTCCTGCGTGTCTCTCGGTGGTCCAAGTGATGGTGCTGCCTTATCTTCCAGAAGCTCCCAGATATCTCTTCATTGAGAAACGGGATGACCAAGCCTGCAAAAAGGGTGTGTTTTTTTTTGAATGAAGAAAAGGACGACATAAACATATGGAACACCTATTAAAAAAAATCATCACCATGACAACCATGATGCTTTGTTTTCCTCTCGGCCTATCTTCCAGCTTTGCAGAGTCTCTGGGGCCAAGGTGACTTCAAGCAGGAAATGGAGGAAATGTCCAGCGAGCAAGCAACGATGGAAGCCACCACTAAAAAAAGTCCGTTGCTTCTCCTTCGGGACCAAAGAGTCCGATGGCAGCTCATCACCATGTCCACCATCTACTGCTGCAATCAGTTATCAGGCATGTCCATGGTGAGTTTGTCGTCACGTGGTACTACAAGGAAAAAAAAAAGCTTGCAACTATGACAACGTGGCTCTCTTATTTCCTCCTAGATCAGCACTTTTGCTTTTGACATCTTTCTAAGAGCGGGGATCCCACCAGATCACATCCGCTATGTCACCATAGGGCTCGGCATCAGTGAAATTATCACCTCCATATCTTGTGTGAGTAGCTTCACAACCTGGCGTCGTTTTGGCACAGATGTTGTCACTCAGACGACCCCCTTTTGACCTGCACATCAATAGACGTGTTGGATTATAATTTAGACGACAATACAATACTTTTCCGCACCATCGGGCGCACCGCATGATAAGGCGCACCTTCAATGAAGGAGCCTATCCCAGGACAATCCGCGCTCACACTCACACTGAGGGTCAATTTGGAGTGTTCAATCAGCCTATACCATAGGTGTCAAAGTCAAGGCCCGCGGGCCAAATCTGGCCCGCTACCTCATTTTTTTCGGCCCGCGAAAGCAAATCAAACTTGTTAAATTCCATGATGATTGCTAAAATCTCAGCCAAAATTTCATATTTTTGGATGTCAACCACAATAAAAGTCATTATTCTTCACTTCAGATTTGAAAACGAGTGATTCATTAATTTGCTGTGTGCTCTATATGTAATATTTGAAGGGATTTAAACATTCGAATGGCTTCCCCAAATTCATA
This sequence comes from Hippocampus bargibanti, assembly GCF_051943395.1. NCBI lineage: Eukaryota > Metazoa > Chordata > Actinopteri > Syngnathiformes > Syngnathidae > Hippocampus > Hippocampus bargibanti. Next base: position 1,721,901 of record NC_142745.1, on the reverse strand, counting down.
ACGGCCCTCGAGAGGAAACCATAACTACAATGTGGCCCGCGGCAAAAAATGACTTTGACAGCCCTGGCCTATACCATACGTGTTTTTGGAACGTGGGAGGAAACCAAAAGAACCGGGAGAAAACCCAAGCAGGGGACGTGCAAACTGGGATAGGACGTGTGAGACGTGTTACAGCTTTGAAATGTTCTTTCCCTTCAGGGTTTGTTGATCGAGCGCACGGGGAGGAGGCCGCTGTTCTGGGGGGGCTACGGCGTCATGTCTGCGTGCTGGCTTTCTGTTACGGTGGTGCTCAACTTGAAGGTACAATAAATAAACACATCAATAAATAAATGATTAAACAAATAAATAAATAAATAAATAAATGGAAACAAAGGGAATAAATAAAGAAACTAATAATTAATCAATTAATTAATTAAATAAATAAGCGGAAACAAATGGAATAAATAAATAAAAAAATTAATCAAATTAATACATTCAAAATAAATAAGTAAATGAATGGGAACAAATGGAATAAATAAATAAGTAAATAAATGGAAACAAAAAGAATGAATAAATAAATAAATGAACGGAAACAAAGGGAATAAAAAATGAATAAAAATATAAATAAATAAAAGTAAATAGGTAAATAAATAATAAGCAAATGAACGGAAACAAAGGGAATAAATAAATGAACGGAAACAAAGAAAATAAATAAAAACAGAAAAAAGTAAATAGATAAATAAATAAATAAGCAAATGAATAGAAACAAAGGGAATAAATAAACTAATTAATTAATAAAATAAATAAGTAAATGAACGGAAACAAATGGAATAAGTAAATAAATGGAAACAAAAAGAATGAATACTTAAATGAACGGAAACAAAGGAAATAAATAAAAATATAAATAAATATAAAAAAATAAGCAAATGAACGGAAACAAAGGGAATAAATAAATGAATGGGAAAAAAAATAAATAAACAGAAAAAAGTAAATAGGTAAATAAATAAATAAATAAGCAAATGAACAGGGAAAAAAAAGGAATAAATGAATGAATAAATAAATGCAAAGGAACTAAATATATAACAAAATAAAAAGTAAATAAATAAATGAAAACAAAAATGAGAAAAATTAATGAATGGCAACAAAGGGAATAAATAAATAAATAAATAAATAAATGTTGCTGCTGACCGAAATATATTTCAGGTACATTCAAACGTTGTTCTCAAAATAATAATAATAATAATAAATTTTATTTTAAGCGCCTTTCAAAGCTCTCAAGGACACTTTACAGTCACAGACAAGCATACATACTATAATAAATAAAATTCAATGACAAATAGAAAGCAAATCCCGATGACGTCATTTTCTGGAAGGGTTCTGTGTCGTGGGCTCCATACCTGACTGCTGTTTTGATCATCCTCTTCATCATCTTCTTCTGTGGTGGCCCCGGTAAGACCGCATCTTTCGACAACAAAAAAATGAACAATCAAAACTGCCATTTCTGTGCTTCCACGCGAGGGGGATTTATTATTTTCGATTGTGCTTCCACGCGAGGGGGAGCAGCAGGCACTCTCAACAGTGAGATCTTCATTCAATCCGATCGAGTGTCTGCCTTTGTCCTCTTCGGGGTTCAGCGTTGGTTCGTATTAGCCGTGCTGGGCTTGGCCTTTCCAATACTTATTGTAAGCGCGCACGGAAGCCTTTGCAAAATTTGCGCTGGTTGCACAGTGAAAATGATGTGGGTTTTTTTTTGTTTCCCCCCTTCCAGGATGCGCTCGACTCGTACTGCTTTGTCATTTTTGCCTGCATGAGCCTGCTGGGTTGCGTTTACGTCTTCTTCTTACTGCCTGAGACCAAAGGGAAGACTCTGTTGGAGATCTCAGAGCAGTTTAAAGCCATCACCGTCTGCGGGAAGGCTTTTACCAAAGAGAACCAACTGGAGACCAAGTTTTAGGATGTGCCGCGTCTGGTGTGGCTCTGGATGAACTGTGGGGGGGGGGGGGGGGGTCACACTGTGGGACTGTCATGCAAGTGCATTAGCTAATAAAGGAAAACACACAACAGTAAAGCTCGGTGACTAAATGACTTGTATAAAGTCCTTAAAAGTTGATTATAGGACTATTTTATAGATGCACATTCTTAAACATTCAATGTTATTTCATTTGTACTTATTCTTCTCAGTTCTTCTATATATGTATGTAGTTTAGTTATTTTTATGTTAGTTTAATATACATGTACTTAGCTCAATTTAGACCTTAAAGGACAACCAACGCCTCCGGACAAGTTGTGTCCATAATTTGTAAAATGGCTTCAAATGACTTCTACTGAGCGTATTTTACAAAGATTCCGCCGCAAATAGCTAGATTTTACCTTTTAAGACTCGCGCTGAATATTCCGGAAGTCTTGTTTTTGAGTTGGTGACATGTCCGTACGTGACGTCACTGAAGGAACGCCCCTGACCGGAAAAAAGGACACATTGTAGCAGTCCTTCCATCACGTCAATGCATTTTGCTGTACCTTGTTTGGTCTGAAAACTTCGTGTAGCATCAAAAAGAGGCGGAAGAGGGTGACACGGGAATTAATCAGCCTGTTTCCACAGGCTGATTAATTCCTTACACGGAGCTTTGTCGCCATTTTCTGCCTCTTTTTGGTGCTACATTTCCCGCCCCCAGATATCTCAAAATGGCCCGGAATAAATTATTTAATCGATTGCAAACATGTATGCTTTCCTCTTCAGAACTATTTGAATCATATTCATAACTGGATGAGTAACAAGAAAGCATCTTCTCCCAATCTGAAGCCATTGTTTTAATTCTAATTCTTATTGTCAAATATGCTAATATGCATGACATACAGCACAGATGAAATTAATGTCCTCTCGGACCCAGCATGCAAGACAATAATAGTTGGCTAACGTAGCTAAAAAAGACATCATCAGCATAACTAAGCCTATGTTGCCTAAGCAGTCTATTGTACGAACGATCCAAATTGAACCTCACCCCACCATTACGGTTAAGGGAAGGATTGTTTTATGAAAATAATATATAGGACCGAAACTACCGGTGAGACTTTAGTTTTCTGACGAAGCTTCTTGGATAAGAAGCGAAACGTCCGATACCTTCAAAGAAGTACAGATGACGGCTGAAGAAACCTTTTCATCGATGGACCATTCCTGTACAACTGAGAGCTTACACAGACGTACGAGCAAAATATTTTAGTTTATTAGTGACTAGATAATTTTCCTCTTCTGTGAAAAAACAAATTCTATCAAAGTGTGGACGTTTAGACAACTGTAGTTTGGTTATTCTTTTTCCCATGAGAGCAGGTTAGGTCACTCCTGGGTGAGACCGCATGTCCAGCTCACTCTGGCCTGCTGGGGGTCAGCAAAGGGGGGGGCGGGACTTGTTATCCTCAGACACGCCCGCTTCTCCGAAATAAGGTTTGCACGGTGGAGTGGGAAGTGGTTCAGGGAGCCACTTAAGAGGCGGGTGCGTGGGGATGAAGTGGAGATGTTGGCAGCGCACTGGCGGTTCTTCGAGGCGGATGACCGAGCCTTGGGAGTGAGGCATGGGGGGGCTCATACAAAGCGGGTCCCACACGCTGTAGGCCATGATCTGGGAAGGAGAGAGAAGGTCCCCCCAGAGGTTCCCCTGCACAGTCTGGACGACCGGTGACGCAGGGGTGACACTTGAGTTACTTTGGCTTAGGGTGAAGACCCCCGAGCTGCTGCTGCTGCTGTTGGTGTCTGATAAGGTGGAGTTAATGCCATCCAGGATGGACGCTGGACTGGTGGGCAAAGCAAGGGAACACTGCAGGTGAGACTGAAATAAGCAAGGATTAGTATTTTCATGGAGGGAAAAAAGTGTGGGGCACATAAAAATGTCCAGCGTGGTGAAAGGAAGTGAAGCTGAGTAGGTCAGAGGTTAAGAAAACTTTTCACAATAAACATCAATTTAATTGATGAAAAGGTTTCTTCAGCCGTCATCTGTACTTCTTTGAAGGTGTTGGACGTTTCGCTTCTTATCCAAGAAGCTTCGTCAGAAAACGAAAGTCTTACTGGTAGTATCGGCCCTATATATATATCCCTACTGTCCAGACATGGCGGTGCCGGACACTGCTATGATAGGTATCACCTATGACCTATTGAACACGGTACCTCTGCACTGCGAGGTTGACATGCTAACCACTCGACTACCGGGCCACCCTGCTATCCAATATAACAATCAAAAAATATCAACCCTTGTGAAAATCTTTGAATGTTTTTCAGATTCAAACGTAGTTAGCTAGCTCGCTAGCTAGGTCGTAAACTAGTTTGCTAGCTCAGCCGCTAGCTTCGGATGAGGAGCGAAAGGTCCGACACCTTCAAAGTGGGGGAGGAGAGTACCTTTAGGGAGTGGATGGGGAGGGCAGGAGGGAGGTCACCGAGTCGGTGGTGGAAAGCGGCAAAGTGCATCGACAGGTGTCGGCCTATAGGGGGCGACAGTCGGAAATCATGAGGAAACAATGCTGATGAGGCAAAAAAAAAAACAAGGCAGGGGTGAGGAGGAGGTCAAAGGGGTGAAGGTGGACTCCTTTGTCATATGGGATTTCATTCAACAGTTTTAGCAACTGCTAAATGAAACGCTAAAAGGAATAAGATGAAAAGTGATGATGCCATACCGTGCGCCGGCGCATTCCGTGGAGGGACGGGAGGCGGCGCGCCGCCGCCACCAACGCCGATGTGAGCGGACAGAACGGGGACGGCTTCTCGGCTTGCGCTGTCCAAACTCCAACTGCTGGGCACGGCCACAACTGACAAAGCAAGTCGAGGTCTTGAGTATTTGGGGAGTCGGGCACGCATTCATAGTCGCAGCCAAGCACCCTAGCTAGCAACCTGGCTAGCGACCTAGCTAGCGACCTGGCTAGCGACACAGCTAGAAACTTGACTAGTCACCTAGATAGTAACCTAGATAGCCACCTGGCTACCCACCTGGGTAGATGCCTGGCTAGACAGCTGGCTAGTGACCTAGCTAGCGACCTAGCTAGAAACTTGACTAGCCACCTAGATAGTTACCTAGATAGTAACCTAGATAGTGACCTAGATAGCCACCTGGGTAGATGCCTGGCTAGACAGCTGGCTAGTGACCTAGCTAGCAACCTAGCTAGCGACCGAGCTAGTGGGAGAGCCAGCGGCCTAGCTAGCCACATAGCTAGCCACCTATATAGTGACCTAGATAGCCACCTAGCTCTCCACATGGCTAGACACACGGCTAGACAGCTGGCTAGCGACCTAGCTAACGGCCTAGCTATCCACCTAGCAAGCGACCTAGATAGCTACCTGGCTACCCAACTGGCTATCGACCTAGCTAGCGGCCGAGCTAGTGGCTGAGCTAGCGGCCTAGCTAGCCACCTAGATAGTGACCAAGATAGCCACCTGGCTAGACACCTGGCTATACAGCTGGCTAGCGACCTGTCTAGCGACCTAGCTAGCGACCTAGGTAGCGAATGAGCTAGCGACCGAGCTAGCGACTGAGCCAGCGACTGAGCCAGTGGCCTAGCTAGCCTCCTAGCTAGCGAACTAGTTAGCGACCTAGCTAGCGACCTAGCTCACTACCTTTGTCGGAGAAGGACAGGTTGGGGTCACTGCAGGGTTTACAAGCTGGACTGATAAGTGGATGGAGGAAGAGTCTCTGGAAGAAGAAAGAAAGAGTCGCTAGTTTTGATCAGTGACAACTTGACTGGAAGCCGATGCTAACCTGTCCATCTTCACCAAAATTTTGGTACATGACGCTGTTGGGGCGCTCTCGCTGCAGTGGCAACAGCATCAGGGTTTCTCTATTTCTGTATTTTTCTGCCACAGAAGAAAACGAGGGGTTGAGGGCGATTGTGGGCGTGGCTTTTCGGCCGTCGTCCGGTAATGACCTTTGTGCGTCGGTAGAGCCAAGCTGATGAAGTGAGAGGGCGCCGAGTGGGTGGAGGTCAGGCTGGAGGAGGAGTGGGTTGCCTGCGGGTGAATCGATGTTGTTGATGTGAGAAGTTAGCGTTAAAAAGGGTTGCACATTTTTACTTTGGCGATTCCAATGGAATATGTATTGCGATCCCGGAAGATCTACCAAGTTGCTTGTGAATTTCAAAGGATAAGAAACACGAAATCCCAAAACTGCTGTACATCAAATATCACCCGATGGTGACCAAGCTCCACTTAAAGGACAACTGACATCATTTTTTGGTTTCCTAACTGACATCAGAAAAATGTTTTATGGCATCCAAAATACCCAAAAAACGCAGGGTTAGTCAAATGAAAAACACCAATAAAAATGACTTAGTGTCCCAAAACTACTTCAAAATGACCTGAGAAGGTCCCGCCCCCTTGTTCGTGACGTCACGCCAAGACGTCTTGCCTTGCTCGAGAATCAAAACAATGGCTTCAGATTCTGAGAAGATGCTTTCTTGTTACTCATCCAGTTATGAATATGATTCAAAGAGTTCTGAAGAGGAAAGCATAAATGTTTGCAATCGATTAAAGAAGTCTTTTCTTGCCGAACCTGAATGCCGTAGAAGTCATCACCGTCGGCTAGGATGAGCACGTTGCCAACGTTTGCCGCCTCGCTGGAGATGCGATGAGAAGAGGAGCAGAATCAGGAAAAAAATTGCAAGAAGAAAAAAGGCCCAGACGATTTGAACGGATGCGGTAAGGAAGAGAAACAAAACGCAGTAAGCAAGACTCTCAGTCATACAGGAGTGATCAATCAATGAAAAGGTTTCTTCAGCCGTCATCTGTACTTCTTTGAAGGTCTCGGATGTTTCGCTCTTCATCCGAAGAGCTTCGTCAGCGAACTAAAGTTGTGCTGTAAAGGTCCGACACCTTCAAAGAAGTACAGATGACGTCTGAAGACACCTTTTCATCCAAGACAGGTTTTATACCTGTGCCGATGCACGTTGAAGCCGTCGGGTCCTCTGGTGGAATCGGCTTGGTCGGAAGTACACGGAGCCTGCAACACATCAAGCAAAACAGCAAAGTCCAAAATGTCAGGAGGAAAGCCGACACGACGATGATGTTCGCTTTGAAGATACATTTTTTGGGGGTTCTTACATGGCACAGGCTGCTCTTCATCACCTGGAACTGATCCACGAGCTTCTTGTGCAGGGGCCGCATTTCGGGATGCACCAGTTTGTCGTGCACGGCCAGGCCTGCTCCCAGGACGTGAACCTGGAACAAAATATTTTTGACATCAGTTTTCTGTCGACGGCTGTTAGATTGAAACATTAAATGGCGCGAAATTGTTCCTTTCGTGCTCACCTGCTCCTGCATCAAATGTTTCAGCTGTGCGATTTTGTCGCCGTCCTGCGGGTGGCTGCTGATGTAATCCTTGTCGAAGAAAGCCTGGCCGGCACAAACAACACAAGCGATGGCATCTTTGTGACCAGAGGGGGGCAACGTTTCCACAGACAATGGCATTTCACGTAACAAATAGCCACGCCTACCTCCTGGTATCTGGCGATGCCGCCGTTGACGGCGGCGTCCACCACGCCGTTGAGCGTCATGCTGAGAAGGTTGACGTTGTTGCTGTGCGGCTGCTTGAGTTGATAGCGGCTGATCAGCGTACGCAGCTCTTGGTTTTTGTTCTCCACCACGCTGACGGCGTTTTCGAGGGGGCTCACCTCCACCTGATACAAGGTTATGGTTGACATTTTTGTCTACGTACATTGGGACCTCGGTTTACGAACCCCTTGCCTTACGAACTTTTAGGTTTACGAACGTTAAATTCATGAAAATTAAACCTTGGTATACGCACTACTTTTCGGGATACACACGGAGCGCCGCCCCACCACAGTTGGCGGAGTAATTTTCGGCGGAAGAACACCAAACCACATGACCGAACACAGCCGGCCTAACTTTCCACACCCTCTTTCTCTGAGTGCACACGTCGTTCGTCTTCAACGATTTATCACGGATACTTTTGCTGTTATCGGACCAAAAAAGACCCCACCATAGGCTCGTGTTCAGCCGAAGAAGACACAAAACAAAATTACAGTCGAGGAGAAGAAGGAGATCATTGAGAAACATGAATGAGGTGTGCGTTTGTCTGACTTAACGGCCCAGTAGCAATATGCTAAGTCCACCATTGCTACCATCCTTCGCAACAAAGAAGCTATTAAAGGTGCGTGTGTTGCTAAAGGTGTTTCCGTGCTGTCAAAGCTACGGTCTCGGGCAATAGAAGAGGTTGAAAAACTTCTGTTAATTTGGATTAACGAAAAGCAGCTATCCGGCGACAGCGTGAATAAAGCAATTATATCCGAGAAAGCACGGCTAATTCACTCTGATATCATCATGCGGCAACCTGGAAGTTCGCCGTTTATTGATACAAGCGATCATTCCTCGAAATGGTGAAAGAAGAAGGCTACGTTCCTCAGCAAGTATTTAATGCAGATGAGACCGGCCTTTTTTGGAAAAAGATGCCTAACCGGACTTTCAAAACACAGGAAGAGAAGTCTGAACCCCATTCCATTAAGCCATCAACGACCATCACAAAGGTAAATACAACGACTTTATTATACAGTGCAGTGTATTTCTTTCGTTACAATACAATAGCACATTTATTATACATAGAATAAGGTATATTGTTTGTAGTTTTAAGGCTTATTTAGTTGAAAATTATATTTTATGGAGACCTGGGAACGGATTATTTTCATTTTAATGGTTTCCTATGGGAAATTAATTTTCGGGATACACACTTGTCGCCTTACACACTCTGTCTGGGAACCAATTAAGTGTCAAGGTCCCACTGTATATGATATCAGTGCCAGAATTTGGCTCAGATGGGATGTGCTCTCAAGGTGCTTTGGATCGAGGAAGTAACTTTCCAATCAGGTTTTAGAATTAGTCGTGTGCGTGAGAAAACATTCATTCATTCATTCATTCATTCGTTCTCTCACCAGCTCTCTCTTCTCCACCTCAAACCAGCGTGAAATTCCAGGCAAAGGATGGGCAAGGATCAGAGTGGTCCTCTCGATCCAAAGACTCTGCAAACACGACAAAGGGGGTGACATGAGTTATTGGCAGTGAATGAGTTCATCAGATGGAATTGATGACTTGATGAATTGATGAATTTCACTATCGTATTCATGTTTGCAAACGCTGATGTAATACTATGTAGGAAAATCGATGAAAAGGTTTCTTCAGGGATTAGTCCTCTACTCCCCCCAACCCGAGAGCAGGGACCTATCATAGCAGAGTCCGGCACCGCCACGTCTGGACAGTAGGGATATATATTTAGGGCCAAAACTACCAGTCAGACTTTAGTTTGCTGACGAAGCTTCTTGGATGGGAAGTGAAACGTCCGACACCTTGAAAGAAGTACAGATGACGGCTGAAGAAACCTTTTCATCGATGGACCATTCCTGTACGACTGAGAGCTTACACAGACGTATGTAGGAAAATGAATTTTCCATGCCGTGTTGACTTACAGACAACGTTGACGCATCAACGTGCACTTTATCAAATTGCAAATAACTGAATGACCTTGAACTCATTATCTCGATCTTTGGATCCTTTATGGAAAGGTCGGTCGTGACGGAAACGACGAACGTTGTTGACCCGGTAGAAACTTTTAATGCGGTCGGGGACTCGGTCCATTTGAAGGACGCCGACAGCTTCGGGAACTGGCGTGACGGCGTAAATCTGGAGGTCTGGGCGCCGCCGCCGGTTAAAGAAAGTGCCTACAATGAGTCACGTGTACACACACAACCATGCAAACACACACATGTGCGAGCGTGCACCCCAAAAGCAGGATACACTGAGCGTCGGACTGCAAAATGGCTTCGTCAGGTTGGTTGGGGTGCTGCATGGCGATGGCTTGCGGGAATTCTCCTAGCATGCGTTGCTGAAAGGCCTCGAGTCTTTCGTAGTCGTGACCGCGACACACAAACTCTTTATTCTAGTGGAGACACAGTTGAAAGATTTCAGATTCGTCTGTGTCAGTCGTACAGGAGTGGGTTTTTTTTCCATCGATGAAAAGGTTTCTTTAGCCGTCATCTGTACTTCTTTCAAGGTGTCGGACGTTTCGCTTCTTATCCAAGAGGCTTCGTAAGCTTCAACTTCATCAGCATAACTAAGCCTACGTTGCCTAAGAAGTCTGTTGTACAAACGATCCCAATTCAACCTCACCCCACCATGGCGATTTAGTGAAGGATTTAGCTATTTTATGAAAATAGCTTCTTTGACTCCCCTTTCAAAGCATTTATTTTCTTTCGCAAAGATTTTAACCTCATTGTCGTGAAATGAGTGGTTGCTAGCTTTTAGGTGCCTATGTACTGCCGATTGAGGCCAACTAGTATTATCACTGCGATATTGATAAAGTCTTTTTTTCATAAGTTGTTTTAGTCTCCCCTCTGTATTACTCTTTACAATGACGAAACTACCAGCACAAGACTTTAGTTCGCTGACGAAGCATCTTGGATAAGAAGCGAAACGTCCGACACCTTCAACGAAGTACAGATGACGGCTGAAGAAACCTTTTCATCGATGGAAAAAAAAAAAAAATCAGACTTGTGCATTTTGGAAAACTTTTCGATGAGCGTCAGGCAAAATCATGATGCTGTATATAATTCCAGGAACATCTAACTGACCCTGAGGAAAAAGGGGAATTTCCTGCCATAGAATCCCACCCGGAAGAATTTGGGTTCCAGACGTTGTTGCTCCATGATGTAGTCAAAATATGCGGCCTCCAATTTCTACAAACACATAAAAAATGTAAAAACTAAACTTTTCTTTGACCTCAACAACCTTTATCAGTTAGCCAAGTGGCACCTCGCGCCTTTTTCAACGCTTACCTTAACCCAGCTGAGGCTTTGATAGTCGTACAAGGCTTCATACTGGAAGGCCAGCTCCCTACACAGAGGAACCCCAAACTCCCAACACTGCAGTCAGGCAAACACGCACACTAACGTTAGCCATGACTCAAACTGACCTCACCTAAAAAAAGGGGGTCTTTACCTTCCCTTTGCCGAAGTAGTGGACCAACTTGCGTCCTAGCGCCTCCTTGCGCTGCCACTCAGACTGAGCGGGATAATGCAGAAGTTCTTTTGCCGGTCGCTCATCCCACTGCAGCAACTCCCAGTACAGCAAAAGCGTAAACGCCGCCTCTGTGGAACCACATGGCAAACACGCACGCGGATGCAGTCGCCATCACGCAAGAGCGTGTGTTGTTTGAAACATGCGTGTTGTACCGGTGTAGTTATCTGCCTGTAGATGCATGTCGCATAATTTGTGGATGTAGCGGATGTACATCTCCTCCTTGTTGAGCTCCGATTTGTAGAAGTTCTGAACATCGACGACAACGTGTTAGCGATAAAACGCGTCATCCGTCGCCAAGCATTCGGTAAGTCCGAGTTTGCGGCGCTCCAAATCTTACCAGGAGGTTGACGGTGCAGCCCATCTTCTTGTTGTCCGTTTCCTCTCCTCGCATGCAATCCCTGAAGACAAGAAGGACAAAGGCCATCCATTGTTTTTTTTTTTTACAATTTCTTGCACGATCATTAGCGACATTTAAACTAGTTTCCGGCAGATGACGAAAAAACTCGAGGTTTCTACCATGACTTTGGAACGCACCAAAACAGATGCAAGGTGATTATGGCTCGATATCGGTAAGGCAAGATGGCATACCACGAAAGTTAAAACCTCTGAAGGAAAACGAAAATTGCTATTTAAAGGACAACCGACATCACATATCACTTTTTTGTTTCCTAAGTGACATCAGAAAAACATCTTATAGCATCTAAAATACCCATAACACGCAATATGATATTTTTTAGTCAAATGCAAAACACCAATAAAAATGACTTAAAGTGTCTAAAAACGACTTCAAATTGAAACCGGAAGTGGCCAGTTTCAGCTAGGTAGTCAGCCCTTGTTCGTGGTGTCACCCCAAGACGTCTTGCCTTGATGGAGAATCAAAACAATGGCTTCAGATTCGGAGAAGATGCTGTCTTGTTACTCATCCACTTATGAATATGATTCAAATAGTTCTGAAGAGGAAAGCATAAATGTTTGCAATCGATTAAAGAATTCATTCTGTGTCATTTTGATGCATCTGGAGAGAAATATCGTGACAAACACTTTAGTAGGACCCAAAAAAAGGCATAAGATGGTGACAAAGGTCCGTGGAAATTGTCTCCTGGGAATATCAAATAGTAGTCTTGGTGCAACACACAACGATTCAGTGTCGCGTTATTTATGTGTTTTCCTTCTAATTTTGCCATCAACACGGATCAACACGAAGTTTTCAGACCAAACAAAGTACCGCAAAATGCATTGACGTGATGAAAGGACTGCTACAGTGTGTCTTTTCTCGGTCAGGGGCGTTCCTTCAGTGACGTGACGTCAGGACTCGTCACCAACTCAAAAACAAGACTTCCGGAATATTCAGCGCGAGTCTTAAAAGTTAAAATATAGCTATATGCGGTGGAATCGTTGTAAAATACGCTCGGTAGAAGTCATTTGAAGCCATTTTACAAATTATGGACACAACTTGTTCGGGGCGTCGGTTGTCCTTTAACCAAATTTGTTTCTTTAGCTATTGTAACAGAAGTATGTCATATGTGGCGCAGATCATGTAGCATTATGCGCTAATATCCCTGAAAATGAGTGCCTGCGGGCGCTACCTGTAGTCCAGTAGACGTTCCATCAGTCGAGTGACCGACGTGACGAAAGAGATCCCCGTCTCTCTCCACGTTTCCTGCTCAATCTTCTCCAACAGACTTGAAGACAGACCAAAAAAATACATTAAAATTAGCTTCTCCGCTTTGCCTCACAGAAGAATTTTCATACGCAACACACGCATCAACACAATCTCTCAGTCCTTTCATCACTTTGCTGCTGTGAAATGTAAATTTCTCCACTGTGAGACTAATAAAGGCATATCCAATCCAATCCAATGCATCATTTAAGACTTGTGTCTTCTCCTCCCGTCGCCCCTCCTCGAATTGTCCCAGATAAACAGATCACAATCACATTTTTTTTGGTCAATATATTTCAATTCTTCTGTCGATCAATAAGTCAAGCGGGGAGAAGATGGAGGAACGAAAAGATGTTAGTGCAGATGTTAGTTCATGCATACCTGGGGTACGGCCCAAAGAGCTGAGTTCTAATCCAAGTCGCACAAAGCAAAACAGCAGCGGTAGTGCACAAAAAAGGAAGGTTAAAAAATAACAGTTAAAAGACACACAACTTAGGCCTCTCATGACACCAAACGTTCGGTTTACAGCAAACTGAAGAGTTCTCGGTAGTTGTCGTCGCCTTTTCCTTCCGAGACCAAACTATCCAGCTTGTCAATCAGCTCAGCCTCCACCTACGCCAAAAATCGCAAATCAAGTCCAGGGTGTAACACACAAACAACACGTTAATGAATACGGGATGTGGTTTGTTGCTATGGAAACGAGTGACACCACCTCGCCGCTAACGACGACGAGTGAAGTCTCCAATCCGGCGACGAGGGGCCAAACCTGTTTGAAGTTTCCATTCTTGCGCTGCTCCCAGTCCATCATGTCGTGGAAGATTGGAATCATGATGTTTCGGACCTCCGCCTGAGGAACCAACGTGACCCCCAAGAACGGGCCGATCATCCCGGGGATGAAATGTCTTTTGTTCTCGCCTGGGAGCGCATTGAAAAAGCTTTTGAAACACGTGTCAAGCGAAGGTTTCAGATGGCGGTTCTTACCGAGGTTCTGCCACATGCTGAAGAGTTCATACGTCATGGTCACCCTCATGTCTCCGTACCTGCGGGGATATTTCATGTCGGCGTTTCAGATTGAAGCCAAGATGGACGGACGCTTGCCTACTTTCAAGAAGAAATGTCGGACTGCTACGGGTTCGACTGATATCGTCTCACCTTTCACCGGGACCACCCGGAAATTGTTTTTAATGTCACTAAGACAAACAATACATTTCTTCAGTAGGTTCAAATTCTTCAAATTATCATTTTGTTGCTTTCTCAAATATAATCCTTCATATAATGAGAACATTTTTCGATTATTTATTATAATAATAATGATACATTTCATTTTAAGCGCCTTTCAAAGCTCTCAAAGACACTTTACAGTCACAGACAAGCATAGGTACTACCATAAATAAAATACAATCACAAATACAATAAATAAAATACGGTGATAAATAGAAACAAGAGAAAGAGCTACACAGAGCAGAGCAGCTGAAAGCCCCGTCCTCCATCGTGCTGAGATGGGCAGGGGGTGGTGGGGGCATACAGTTTAACTCATTCACTGCCGATGATGTGCAAAAATGTGTCCACTCCAGTGCCAGGGTTTTTGTCATTGTCACTCAAACTCCAGGACCCACACAATATTGAGTTTTAGGACGACATAAACATTTAATGCCACGTAAGAAACCTTAGACTCTCTTCTTTCATCAGAAAAAAAGAGTTCCTAAGTTATATCGGTCTGGAGTTATCTGAGCTTGAAACAGGGGCAGCTACAGTGGCGCGTGTGGCGACCGCTGCTCACCCGCAAAAAAAATATCCTGTGACTGTAAAGTGTCCTTGAGAGTTTTGAAAGGCGCTTATAAATGAAATGTATTATTATTATTATTATTATTATTATTATACATAATACAATACTACACATACATACTGATTTATATAGCGATTTAACAACAGCTGAAGCTGTAACAAAGCGCTAACATGGACAAAAGGCAAATGCCGCCCCCTTGTGGAAGGAAAAAAAAACCATTGCCAGAGGTCTGACCAGCGCTTTATCGGCACCACCCCCCTACCCCCCGCAATAAAAAACCAAAACCCGAACAAATCTGGGAATGTCGCTCCATGTCACACTATTCAATTCCAAATAAATTCGGGAATGGCAGCAAATGAGGAAAAAAAAATTTGGAATGAGCTTTTCACACACCCTTTCCCCCCCAAAGCTAGAAATGTAATTACACTGAAGGTAGCAGTTGCGTACTTGTATATTTTCTTCATACATACCAGTAAAAACAAAACAAAAAAAAAACACATGAATGAATGAATGAATGAATGAATGAATGAATGAATGAATGAATGAATGAACGAACGAACAAACGAGCGAAAATGGCTGACGACAGAATGAGTACGTGGCCGGGTGGCCTAAAAACGATAACTTTATTTCAAGTGTACAGCCGGAAGGAAAAGTCCATTTTAACATGCTGAATTTGTGTCGCGGAGGCATTTTGTACAAACAGTGTCCTTACTTATCAAGGATCTTCTTCCTTTTGGATGGACTCATGTTTTCCAACTGCAAACTAGGCTGGTTGATGTATAAAACTGCCAAGCTGAAGTAGGAGCTCCACACCTGCGCTCCCAAAGAAGAAAATCCTCAGAAGAAGAATAATAATAACAACACGCCGTTGGTCGAGTAAATGGAAATCAAGAACTGACAGAATGGCAGTGGCTGAACGATGTCGCCATGGCTACCTTGAAGTCAAAGTCGGCTTCGACAAAGTTCTTGAGCTGGAAGGGCGCCAGGCGCTGCGCCGTGCTTAGGATGATGCTGAAGAGCACAAAAAAAAAGGCAAAGTCAGTCACACGGGAGAGACCTTCTTGGAGCTTTTCTTCTTGCTGCTCCGTCTTACTGGCTGGTAAGGAGTCTCATCACATTCCAGTCGCGCGGGAAAATGCTAAGCTTCATCAGGTTTCGGAAGACGCACCAAATCTTCATCATGAACTCCTGTCAGAGATGTTCGATCGGACACTGTGGACAAAGACTCGAACCCAGAAAGATTGTCCCTACTGCCGGCAGGAGATGCAGCTATTCATGACAGACGCCTGAATTCTGCAGCCCTCTGCCAAACTATTTATTGAGAGTATATGAAAATTTAAGTGATACTTTCGTAATACATAGTTTTCTTGATTAGAATTCCACGCCCGTGGAACATTCTGAGCGCAAACAGATGTAAGAAATAAAACATTGTCTCTTCCATGAACTGATAAATTTGTAACCTCTGCTAATGAGCTCTTCCTGTGAAGGAGTTTTAAGTCGTAAATTGCTTCGGTGATAAAGGAGTATCCCAAGTCCTAAATTCTGTGCAAGGACAGATCTCCTAGATGAGGATGACAGTTTAACTTGCTGTGTCTGTTAACCTGATTGACCCCAGGTTGTATTCGAGTCACACATGTTGACTAAGCTTATAACAGCATGAAACGTTTAAATAAGATAACTTGTT
This sequence comes from Hippocampus bargibanti, assembly GCF_051943395.1. Classification (NCBI taxonomy): domain Eukaryota; kingdom Metazoa; phylum Chordata; class Actinopteri; order Syngnathiformes; family Syngnathidae; genus Hippocampus; species Hippocampus bargibanti. The sequence continues at coordinate 1,705,736 of NC_142745.1, read as the reverse complement.
ATTCTCTATCAACTCCCGAGGAGATAAACGTCCATTCTCAGTCATCCAAGGGCTGTGTGTTATTTTCTCCAGCGCATTTATAAGATCGCCGATACGCCGACGTTTGAACCTTAAGACGAACCTTGAGTACGTCTTTGCTCTGGAAGTTCTCCATCAGGCGTTGGAAGTGGATGTCGGTCATGTGACGGAGGAGGGATAGAAGGCAGGACACAAACTCTCCCTGGGAAAAAAGGAATTTGAGCCACGCTGGAGTTAGCCGATGGCGGGAAGCGTTGGGTTAAAAAGGGGAGGCGGCTCGACGGGATGGGAAGCCATGCGGGAAACTTTGCTCTTCATTGCATGAATACAAGATTTGCAAGGCGGCAGGGGGGGGGACATGTTGGAGGGGGCAAAATGTGTCAACTTCTCATTTGATTTTGATGAGAGTACCAATGATAATAATGCCTTGCATTTGAATCAAATGACAAAAAAGTGCTTAATTGAGAATATTTCCTGGATCTGCTCCTTGCATTGCCAGAAGGAAGAGTTACAGCCGCCCGTCGAGTCACATTTTGACCCGCCCGCTGATATCAGTTGGCGAAGAGAACTTTTCTTTTTTTGATTGTTAGTTACTAACAGAGGTCTCGGCGGTGCACTGTGGATAGCGATGACCTCTTACCGCCTCCTGTGATTGGCTGTTGTTCATGATTGACAGCAACGTCTGCAGTAGGACATCCAACAGAGACTCCACCATCATTTCCACTTCCTCGTGCACCGATGCATCCTGGGGGGAAAAAAAAAGAAATGTGATGCTATTTCTTTATTTTTATTGTATGTATGACTAGTCTTGTGAAGACCACTAACATTTTATACCATACGTAGTGGGGACATTTTTGACATGTGAGGACCTTTTGGGCGGTCCTCACAAGTATTTCATTCTAAAGGCTTCTAGAGGGTCTATATATGCATCTGTTTCACAGAGGTCCTCACAAATTCAGCCAAATGATTTTTTTGGTGTGTATTTTCATTTCACTCGGATACACACACTTTTTACTCACTGTGTGTGTTTATATGTGAGTGTGTGCATGGTTAATGAGAGGAAAAGGTTCATGCCACAAAAAGTAGAAAATATTTAACCAAATTCACTATAGGGGTGAAGACTTTGAATGTACTCATTCAGAAACCTCACTGCTGCTGTTATTTTAGTTTCAAGTCCACTTTTTATTGCGTTGTTTTTAAAGAAGTTGAAGTGGGAAATGGGGTGACATTTAGTCTTCAAATATAACACTAGTTCCTCTCTAAACTTATCAGCAGCGGTGGTCCTCACTCCTTATCTGGAGTTATCCGGACCTCACAAAACCTTTGAAACAGGATTAAGTGTGTGTATGCGTGTGCATGTGTGTGTGTGTGTGTGTGTTACCAATGAGCTGGTCTTGATGATTGAGAAAAGAGAAGTGAGGATCGCAGAACACATGGGCAGTTCTTTCTGATGCCTGAGATGGAGATGAATGTGATGGAGAAGTACGGGAAGAAGAATCCGTCGAGACTCTGACCAACCAGGGAAACAGTCATACACACACACACAAACACAGAGACACACAACATCGGCTCGTGTGGTCCACCTTCGTTAATGTAAAAATGCCAATCGGGGTTTGAGTGAATCAATCACCTCACCTGGGAAAGAAAAGAGCCTGCTGTCCACAGTGCGAGCGACGGACTGCAACTTGACAACGTCCACTGAATGTCCAGGAATGTGAAGCATGGACGGCAAACTAGCAAAAGTGCCGCGTGCAAATTCTGCCACTTCTTGTACCGAAAACATCTGTAGTAGTTCGTCAAAGATGGCTGGGAAGGAGCTCAACATGGCCACCTGCAAAAATAAGATAAATCTGAATTTAATGTAATGTCATTATTTTATTTCATGTTATTTTATTTTATTTAAATAAAATTTAAAAATTAAAATTGAAATTAAAATTAGAAATTAAAAATTAAAAATTAAAAATTAAAAATTAAAAATTAAAAATTAAAAATTAAATTTAAAAATTTAAAAATTTAAAGATAAAAATGGACACATTTAAAAATGTAAATTAAAATTAAAAAAAATTTAAACGTTAAAAAAAATAATAATTAAAGAAATACAAATTAAAATTATTAAAAATTAAAAAAATAAAACATTTCAAATTAAAAATTATAAATGAAAAATTAAACAAAACGAAACAAGGTCACGCTGAGATCAATGTTGACGTTAAAATGCAAACCGACAAGTCCATCATTTCATCACATGGCCTTGTCGTTACGCAACAAAAACCCGACAAAACTAATGAGAGCCAAACGACGTTTCTCCATTTTATGATGTGATGACATGAATGACATGGCCAAGCGTTCCAGGATCACACGTGCGTGTGTATGCGTGCATGCGTGTAGACAAACAGGGTGCGGCGTGCCTTCCTCCCTCCGATCCGTCAGTCCAGAATCTTTACTTACTGACAACGACGACGCCGTCCACAGGCTGCTGGGGCTCAACACCTGAGTACTGTAAGCAACCGGACCGGGGGCGGGAAGGCGGGCGTGGCCCGGGGGCCCGGCCAGACATGGGCCTTGACTGGGCTGAGGGCCACCGGGGTGGTCGGCGTACAGAAAAAGGAAACCACCCACAGCAGGGATAACAAGGAACCAGCGGGACAAAGAGTTGAAGGAGATTGAAGGTGGGAGGGTGGAGCACAGCAAAAGTCAGAGTCTGTCACACTGACAGTCTACACCAGTGGCGTCAAACATACGGCCCGCGGGCCGGAACGGGCCCCCAAGGAGGTTTGATCAGGCCCGCAGGATAATTTAAAAGTGGAAAAAATGCACAAACGACACGGAATTCATATTTTAATGAGATGCAATTCAAGGATTGTCCACTAGGAGCAGAGTTGTGCTGTTTGGATCAACATAGAAGATTTTTTTTTTTCAACCGTTGTCTTTTTTCCAACTGCGGTTTCAACACCCTCATTAGCCAAAATGTCAGACTCATCACAGCGAAAAATAGAACTGAGGCAATTCATCAGGTTGGACGAATTGCTGGCGGGTCTGAGGAAACAGCAATCAACTTTCACCCAGAGCCAGGAAGTCAGTGAAGCAGCAGTAAAAGCCAGCTATCTAATTGCTAGCAAAATAGCATTAGCATCAAAGCCGTATTCCGACGGTGACTTTGTTAGATGATGCATGTTGAAGGCAGCTGAACTTGTATGTTCCGACAAGTGACACGCTTTTGCCAATATTAACCTGACGAGGAATACCATCGCAGAATACACCAAAACTCAGGAAAGACATGATATTTTGCTTATTTATAGCGTGTTATTCTATCATTTTAACAGTCGGGCCCACTTGACATCGACCGAGGTCATACGTGGCCCACCATGTCAAATGAGTTTGACAGCCCTGGTCTACACACTCTGCCCACCTGAGTGAAGAGGAGGGTCTCACAGGTGGGACGGTCCAGGCTGAGAACAAGGCGGATGGACTGAAAGAGCTCCTGGATGCTGTTACGAAACTGGTCCTCCTCCATCCCGCAAGTGGCTCGAGAGTAAAGACTCCGAGACTGAACGATGAACTTGAACAGATACTCCAATGCCTGCCGGTCAGTCCACAACGTCGTCATCATCAATCAATTAAAATGGCGATTCGCCACCGCCGCCGCTGTCACATTCGAACGGCCACGTCTTACCCGCATTACGTCCTGGATGTGATCCTGGCGCACGGCCGCCTCTGCCGAACGCTCTACGGACCACCGGAGACATCGGATCAGCTCCCTGATGCACAAGTGAAGCAGTTCAAGAACATATTGTAGCACGCACGGACGCAACGGCGCCGACACTCACTTATAAGCCAAAGCGCCGGCAAAGTGTTTGTGAATATACGCGTCCATGACTGCTCGGAAATGGAAATATTTGCTGTCCCTCAGCAGATTGATGACAAAAACCTGTTGAGGAATTGGGGAATTAGCGGTGCATTTGGAGAGTTTTTGAAATGTTCCCACAAACTACCAAATACCAGTGACATTGATCAAAATGAAGGTCATGACATGTAATTTATTTATTTGTATAATTATTCTTCTATCTAGCTATCTGGTGTACAGTATTTATTCATTTGTCATATTTCTTTCTTTCTTTTTTATTTTTTGGTTGATTTACTTATTTACTTGATGTGTTTATTTATTTATTTATTTATTTATCTGATATGTATTCATTTATTTTATGTATTTATTTATTTATTTATTTGATATTTATTCATTTACTTGATGTGTTTGTTTATTTATTTGATGTATTTATTTATTAATTTCTAGATTTATTCATTCATTAATTCATTTATTCATGTATTTATCCATTCATCCATTCATTGATTCGTTAATTTATTCATTTATTCATGTATTTATCCATTCATCCATTCATTGATTCGTTAATTTATTCATTTATTCATGTATTTATTTATGTATTCATTCATTTATTTATTTGCTTTATGTATTTATTTATTCATCTGATGTATTTATTCATTTACTTGATGCGTTTATTTATTTGATGTATCTATTTATTTCGGAAATTTTAGGTTGATGTATTTATGTATTTACTTGCCGTATTTATTTATATGCCTATCTGTCTGCTAAAAAAACGCAGTTGCTGTTGTAAATTTTGCTAATTCATCATTTAAAAAATGTTTTTTTTTTAATTGCTCCATTTGTAAAATCTCAAACACAGAAAGGATGAAGGATATTTTCTTTTATGATCAATAAACAAAGACAACGTTCTTCATGCGAGAAGCACAGATTTTGTTTTTTCTCTTACCAGAGACTGAAAGACCAGAGGGCCATATTTGTCGGTGTTGTCATCCAGGATGGAAAACAATGTGTCCAAAATGTCTTGAAGGAACTGGAAAAAAAGTCCAACAAGATTCATTCACGCTGCCATTTTCAATTCATGTCTTTCCTAACACATTTTGCACAAATCTTAGTAATTAATACCAGTGTTTGAAATAACATCTGCCCGGAGGCCCGGGGCGTACAACTTTCAAAACGTCTCGGCCCGGATGGCCGACAACTTTTTCAAGAAAAAAAAAAAACAAAGTTTTTTTTTTTTCAAATCAAATGTTTGTTTTGTTCAATAAAGCTACAAGCAAACCACTACAAGCCACGTGGACTCCTCTTTCAAAGCGCCTTTCAAAACTTTCAAGTACACTTTACAGTCACGGTATAGTTTCGTGCTTCGGACTATACCAAAATCTTCAGCAAGGGATATTTACCATAAACTAAGCATGGGAGCATTTGTGGTGGGTATTTCCTTAATTTAAAAAATCTTTAATACTTCGCAACAATGTTTTTTTTTTCGATTCGTCGTCTTATTGTGTTTCAAGTTATGAAAAATGGGGCAGGCAACTTTATGGCCGGGCAGGCAACTTTTCAGAGGTGTATGCCCGGGTGTGCGCTAACTTTTTGTCATGAGTTTCAGACACTGTTAGTTATACACAAAGAACATGATTTGTTTTAGATGTTTTGAGAAACAGCAGATTGATAACACTTTTCCCAGTACAAATCAAAATCAAATGACAGAACACGCAATGAGGAAGATGAGCTCACCTTGACGATTTCTTCTCCGCTGACGTGTCGCAGACGACCAAGGATGTCGCCCACTCGGTCTGGATGAGCTTTCCACTTGAGCAGAGCCAGCAGGTCCACTAAGCGGAACCAAAATACATTTCACGTTATTCCATTTGGGTCACGGAGCAACACGTTCTCGACGAAGCCTGTGTAAGCTGTCAGTCATACAGGAGTGGTCCATCGATGAAAAGGTTTCTTCAGCCATCATCTGTACCTTCTTTGAAGGTATCGGACGTTTCGCTTCTTGTCCAAGATGCTTCTTCAACGAACTAAAGTCTTACTGGTAGTATCGGCCCTATATATATCCCTATTGTCCAGACGTGGTGGTGCCGAACTCTACTAAGATAGGTCCATCTTCGTTACATGAAGCAGTTCTAAATGAAAGAGAGGATCAACGTGTCTTTCCACCAGTGGATCAGGGACATCATGGTGGAATGTGCACGTTGACTACAAGCTAAATGCTGATGATGATGTGATACCAGGGCAAATTGGGCAATCAGGCCAGTCGTCAGGACAATAGAAGCAATCAGTGGAGCCGCAGGGATTAGTCCTCTGCTCCCCTCAACCTGAGAGCAGGGACCTATCTTAGCAGGGTCCGGCACCACCACGTCTGGACAGTAGGGATATGTGTATAGGGCCGAAACTACCAGTAAGACTTTAGTTCGCTGAAGAAGCATCTTGGATAAGAAGCGAAACGTCCGACACCTTCAAATTTGGACAGATGACAGCTGAGGAAACCTTTTCATCGATGAAGCCTCACAAGGTGTTCGTGAAAAGAAAATGTGGCTATCTTTTTTTTCAGATACCATTTTGGGTGAGCTTAGTGGAAGAGAGCTGGGTAGAGATCCAGAATGTTTCCCTGGTGCTTCGCTGAAAGACCGCGTTGGGAAGTCCTGGACTCAAATGGTCTTTGCAGCAAGGGAGGCTCAGATAGAGGCCGGGATTCCACAAGGTGCTGTTCTCGTCACACTGAAGAAAATACCGAAAATCTCAACCAACAACTGGAACAGTCATCGCAAAGAAGACAAGGTTGGTGGAGGGGAAATAAAAAGTTTCACCTTGTAAACAAAGAGTTCGTGGCTCTGATCAGACAGCGTGGTCCCGTCGTCCCTCATCAACGGCGTGAAGGAAAAACCAAAGAGTTTCTTGTCTCCTTTGTCCTTGGCTTCATGAAATCAGAGAGAAGTCAAACTTGACGATGGAAAAGCCATCGTGATCGGGAGTGCCCGAAAACGCAGCCCCCGGCGGCAAAAGCTCACTGGAACAATGTCGGAACTCGAAGCGGAGGTGACAGCCTCGGAATCGGTCGACGGGGACGGGAAGCTTGATGGCCTCGCTCCATCGGGGGCTGTTGTTGTGGTAGAGCACCAAGGAGCGATGTTCTGTCACGTTGGGCTCGCCGCAACCCACACTGATGCAGTCCTGTCAAAAAGACCGTCGACGGTGTCACGATCTGGTTGGCGACCAACGGGCGGCGCTGTCGGCCCCGCCTGCACCTGCACAGGTGCTGGTCGTTCCGATCAGTGGCAGTTAAAAGGACTCCCGGCACGACCATTCGGTGTCGGGTTATTGCATTGTGTACTGTGTATGTGGTTGCTGCACGTTGTCAGGTTTGTCTCATCTTGGCATGATTTTCTTTGATACTTTGTACTTTCCTGTTCGGATGACTTTGATGTTTTAGATTTTGTTCCTGCTGACTTTATTTTCATACAATTTGTCAAATACAACCTGCTGCTCCCTCTTGCCTGCTTATTTTGGGATCCACCACCATCACCGCCTTGCCAACCATGACAGACGGGAGCCCGCTTATTCGCTAAATTTGCGCCCGTGACCTTGTACCCTTGAATACAAAATAACGACAACCTGTACGACTTCTCCATCGGCGCAGAGAAGACAAACGGCCACTTCGATGTTCTTCTGGACACTTTTTCCACCTCTTTCAAAATCTCCTCGTTCCAGCGTCAAGTACAAGTCGTTACGCATGTCACCTGGAAAAGAAAACAACAATTGTTTCCGTGATTCGCGCAACGGTGAAAAACGCCAGCTCACCCGGCATGATGACATCCGGGAAGCCGAGCTTGCGCGTCAGGGTGACGCTCCCGCTTGACATCCATTTGTTTTCACGCTGGAGCTCCTCCACGTCGCCGCGCAGCAGCCGCAATGAGATGATGAGCCCTGTGAGGAAACAATCGCACCGGCTAGCACTCCTCAGACCTCCAAAATCTACAAAGCACACCGGTTGTGCTGATGAAAAACAAACTGCTCGTCTCCGCCGGGAACGTTCCTGTTCCTGAACAGTCCACGTAGTCATTAGAACATTTAAAGGACAACCGACGCCCCAGGACAAGTTGTGTCCGTAATTTGTGAAATGACTTCAAATGACTTCTACTGAGCGTATTTTACAAAGATTCCACCGCATATAGCTATATTTTACGTTTTAAGACTTGCGCTGAATATTCAGGAAGTCTTGTTTTCGACTTGGTGACGATTCCTGACGTGATGTCACGTCAGGAACGCCCCTGACCGAGAAAGCGACACACAATGCATTTTGGGTACTTTGTTTGGTCTGAAAACTTCGTGTTGATCCGTGTTGATGGCGAAATTAGAAGGAAAACACAAAAATAATGCGATGGTGAATAAATTCCCAGCAGACAAATCAGCCCATTTCCAACGGAGCTTGGGCGCCATATTGTGCATTTTCTGGGACGCTACATTTCAGTCCAGATGCCTCAAAATGACACGGAAGGACTTCTTTAATAAATTGCAAACATTTACGCTTCCCTCTTCAGAATTATTTGAATCATATTCATAACTGGATGAGTAACAAGAAAGCATCTTCTCCCAATCTGAAGCCATTTTTTTTATTCTCCAGCAAGGCAAGACGTCTTGACGTGACGTCACAACAAGGGGGCGGGACCTTCTCAAACTGGCCATTTCCAGGTTCATTTTGAAGTAGTTTTTGGACACTTTAAGTCATTTTTATTTGTGTTTTTCATTTGACGAAAAATATCAGCCTGCGTGATTCGGGTATTTTAGATGCTATGAAACGTTTTTCTGATGTCAGTTAGGAAACAAAAAAATGGTGTCGGTTGTCTTTTAAAGAGAACCGTCATACCGTAATTGTTTCCAGGCGCTGAGTATTTGGTACTGGACTTGCGGATGATGTTCTCATGGATTTGGTACCATTCACTCTCGTTGTTGCACCTGAAATTTTGAATTTTCAAGTCAGCTAAAATTGACGTGTGGTGCGTCAATGCGCGCAAGAAGCAGAGAAACTCACGTGTACACTTTGAGTACAAAGTCTTTCTCGTCTTTCAGCTCGGAGATAGTTTGCAGGACGTCACTCATGGCGAGAACAGCACAGCCGTAAGGCCGGCGGTATCGGACGTGTGGAGGACCTTTTTTGTGGTCGTTCAGCGACATTCTTCCTGTTATGACAATTATAAATGTGTGTGTGTGGCTGTGAACTTGACATGTTTCCCTTGTTTTGTCCTTTTACCTGTGCGGATCACTTGAAAGACAATGTAGAGGTCCCGCTTCATATCTTTGTTGCTCAAGTCCTACGCACACATACAAAAAAAGCACATATTGTTACAACTTAACCGCAGTGACCGTGATGATACCAGCAGGAGGCAGCGCATCATAATTTACCGTAAAAAGAGTGCAGAATTTGTCCGTCTTCTCGGATTTTTTAGGCCCCCCGTTTTTGTTGAGTCTCACCAGGAACTTTTCACTGAAAGACAAGCAGAACGCAAACTTGCACTTTCAGCTCTTTTAACGGGGAGTTTGACCATAGGACCGAAAACCAACCTGATGTTTTTTCCTTCCCTCAAGTCATAGAGCCAAAAGAAGATGTCGCTATCTTCTCCGATGTTGTTTGAAGTGAAACTTTTCAGATTGAGTAGTAAGTGGTGCGCTACCGGCGCTCGCCACTGGTGGCCGCTACCGTGCCTCTGCTGAGGGTTTGAGTTGGGCTGTGGGCCATTCGAGACAATGTCGTAAATCACGTCAAATCTTACAAAACACGAAAGATTCTTTTCAAATGTCATTTTTGTCTCCATTCTGCTTATCTTCAAACAATCCTCTCGAACTGCAGCATTTCGTCTTTTTCCCATTGCGTTAGCAAGTGCAAAGTAGAGCAAAGCTCAACTGGATGCTACATTAGCCTATTGCTAGCTAGCCTCCTTGCTCGACTTATTACTTATTTTCTTGACTTGTTGAACAGATTTTTTTTTTGTCCCTAATAAAATTAAGTTGCCGTCTAATTTCATCACTCTTCATCATAATTTTTACACTATTTGAAATCATAAAAAAATGCTAACAAGCAGATGCTTTTATGATTCTGCTTTTATCAATACGACTGTATATATAATTCTCATTCAGCAGTTTTGACGAACTGGATCTGAGCCAAAATGGCCGTTCTAAGATCGGTCCAATTTTTCCCCCCGTATAGAAGTTGAAATACGCCGTACATTATTTGAAACGATTAAAAAAATGTATACAATGCGGGGAAAACATATAAGTTGACAGGTATGTAGTCTCAAACCCCACCTGTTTAAAATTGCATTCACAGTTTAGTTTTTTCAGTTCTTTTATTATTTATAATTTTATTTATGCTTGAATTGCTCTGCTGTTTATTGCTCCACTGTTCATTTTCATTGGAAAGTGTCATTGCGTGCTTTGAAAGTATGTAAATTATGTAAATTAAATGTATTATTATTATAGTACGATGCGCTAAAGAGTACCAATTGTAGAAAAGTGAAATACAACTGACTGCCCATCCAGTCAACATTGGAATCCAACCGGTCATCAAAACCTAGCTAAACAGGGTTGTTGTAACATGCTAGCTCTCAAAATGACTGCAAAGTTGACAGACCTGTGAGTTGTGTTGAACGTTATTTCTACTGCTGAGATGCTGTGAAGAAGAAAACATAAATGAATGATTGCAAAAATATTACAATATTAATCGCGCGTCTGGATCAAACACTCACCATCTTATAAAGATCCGAGACGCTGACTCGATCTTCATCCACCATCTCAAACTCTTTTCTTGGCACCAAGTCCAAACCCAAATGTCTGACCATAGATAAACACACACACACACACACACACACACACACACACACACACACACACACACACACACACACACACACACACACACACACACACACACACACACACACACACACACACACACACACACACACACACACACACACACACACACACACACACATTCTGTTTCAATCGTTTTGTGAGGTCCGGATAACTCCAGATAAGGAGTGAGGACCAGAGTTGCTGATAAGTTTAGAGAACTAGTGTTACATTTAAATACTAAATGTCACCCCATTTCCCACTTCAACTTCTTTTAAAAAAAAGTGGACCTGAAACTGAAATAACAGCGGGAGTGAGGTTTCCGAATGGGTCCAGTCAAAGTCCTCACCTCTGTAGTGAATTTGGTTAAAATATCATTTTGCTTTTTGTGGTATGAACTTTTTCCTCTCATTAACCACGCACACACGCACATAAACGCACACAGTGAGTAAAAAGTGTGTGTATATCCAAGTGAAATGAAAATCCACACCAAAAAAAATCATTTGGGGTGAATTTGTGAGGACCTCTCTGAAACTTTAACAGATGCATATATAGACCCTCTAGAAGCCTCTAGAATGAAAAACTTGTGAGGACCGCCCAAAAGGTCCTTACTTGTCAAAAATGTCCTCACTGCGTATGGTATAAAATGTTAGTGGTCCTCACAAGACTAGTGATACACACACACACACAGATGAGGAATACGTGTATGATGGCGTCCCTGCGCCTGTATGTGTTCTCACTCATTTCCCCAGTCCATTCTGGCCGTCAAGTGTCTTTTGATGTCTCGTTCGTGTTGCTCAGTTAGCTGCGCCGCCGTCGTCGTCATCAGCTGCCTCCTCAGTTCCACCAGCTCGGACATTACGTGAGCCACTCGGAAGAACAAATCCACTTTGTGTCTCTGACAGGGACATTTATCATTCATTCATTCATTCATTCGTGGATTGATCAAATTTACAGAGACGTATTCTGCCGTCAGCACAAATTTTCACCGGTTACGCAGAGACCCAAAAATCCTAGCGCCGATAAAGTGCATAAGAAAGGTAAATAGTCACGAGAAGAACCTCACCACATAGAGTTGCTTCCACAGCGACGCCCATTCCCGAAGCGTGGACGTCACCTCGGTGACGACTGCGTCTTCAACGGGCACCGCGGTCTCCTGAGATCTGAAAATATAGACACTTTCATTCTTCAACATGTATTTAATGCAAATGAAACGTGCATGATAAGTGTGCTCTTTGGGAAAAAAAAATGTGTTTTCATGTCTATTAGTTATCTATTAGCTATCTAGCTAGCTTTCTATGTATTTGAGTTACTTCCGGGTTGAGTGAACGCTGGCGCATGTGGCTACCCCTGCTCACCCACAGAAAAACTATGACTGTAAAGTGACCTTGAGGCGCTTAGAAATTAAATTATTAATAATAATAATAATAATAATAATAATAATAATTCTTCTTATTATTATTTTATTAATTATGAATATTTTATTATAATCATTATTATCATATCATTATTATAATTATTATTATTAATATTTTATGAATTATTAATAATTTATTATTATTAATAATAATTAATAATATTTCTTGTTTTATTCATGATTTTATTGTTTTATGTAGTGTTTTTATTGCAGTGTCCTTGGGTGTTCAGAAAGGCGCTTGTAAATTAAATGTAAAGTAATAATATTAATAATTATTATTATTTTATTAATTCTTCATATTTATTATAATTATTATTAATAATTGTTATTTTTTATTTTATTCATGATTTTATTGTTTTATGTATTGTTTTTATTGTGTCCCTGGGGGTTCATAATAATAATAATAATAACAATAATAATAATAATAATAATGATGATGATGATGTGATGATGATGATGATTATTATTATTATTATTATACATTTAATTTACCAGCGTTTTTCTGAACACCCAAGAACACTGCAATAAAAACAATACATAAAACAATAAAATCATGAATAAAACAAGAAATAATAATAATAATAATTATTATTAATATTTTATTAATTATTAATATTTCATTATTATTAATAATAATTAATAATATTTCTTGTTTTATTCATGATTTTATTGTTTTATGTATTGTTTTTATTGCAGTGTGATTGGGTGTTCAGAAAAACGCTGGTAAATTAAATGTATAATAATAATATTAATCATCATCATCATAATTTCATGTATGAACACGTTTCAAATGTCAATCATTATTAAAAGGTCACTTCACAGTTTACATGTTACGGTAGTGGTCATACCCTTTAGTGGTGACGGCACATTTCTTCACGTGGATGTAGCTACACGGGAAAATTCCCTGCGGCAACAGGGAAGCAAAAAGTACACATTACATATATCAAAAAGTAGAAGTCATTTAGATGAATAGGAACGTTATGAAATGAAAAGAAATGACAAGTGAATCTCAAAGAAGCAATGTCAGGTGTCCCTTTCTTACTTTAATATTTGTCCTCCTGCACGAGTATCCTCGAAACCATCCTGAAAAAAAATCACAAGTGAATTCCAGACTTTGGAAGCGGAGCGGCTGAAAGCTCTGCACCCCATCGTGGTGAGACGGGCAGAGGGCATACAGAGGTGGAGATACGGAGATAAATTCCAACCAAGATAAGCAAAATGGTGTCAGTTAGTTGTCACACAAGACGAAAACGATTCTGTCTGGGTGGATGATGATGATTGGCTTGAGTTCAGAACTGAAAGTGACCTTCAGATTTCTCCAAGATGCGAACGCTCTCGCCGAGCTCCAACGTCAACGTGTGAGGGACGGAACTCCGGAAATTGAAGATGGCTGCGTTGGGAAGACAAGGCCGCATGAGGAAAAATGACGTATTCAATAACGACACAACTGAACAGTGACTTGACCGCCGACTCCATTATTGGCCAACCGGGTCATGATGATGATGATGATGATGATGATGATGATAACAATGAGGGTCACGTTTTTAGCTGTTGAATGATTGAGCAGAACATTTGTCTTTTCCATTTGGGTCAGGGTGAGCTGTTGCAACACAAAAGCCTCTCTGTCGGCATTCACTTCTTCAATAATGGGGGTTGGGGGGCGGCATTTGATTTACATCTTTTTATATTCCGTCTTTTATACGTGTATCATACGCACGAACAAACCGAGCTGGTTCCAAAAGCACACATTTGAAACACGCACACTTCCTGTGTGGCGGGAGGACATTTCGGGAATGATTTGATGATTTTTCAAAGGGTGTTTCCAGCAGATGATGATGTTGTTGTTTGGACAAGGCGGATTAAAGAAAATGAAGCTAAAATCCTGATGGATTAAGATGATGAAGATTAAAGACCAAATGAACAAAACAGACTCGCTAACATTTCCCACATGGAGCGCAAGTCTGCTGTCAAATAGTCAATTATGAACGCTAAACAGCCATTACTTCAAGGACAACCGACGCCTCCTGACAAGTTGTGTCCGTAATTTGTAAAATCGCTTCAAATGACTTCTACTGAGCGTATTTTACAAAGATTCCACCGCATATAGCTATATTTTACATTTTAAGACTCGCGCTGAATATTCAGTAAGTCTTGTTTTTGAGTTGGTAATGATTCCTGACGTGACGTCACGGAAGGAACGCCCCTGACCGAGAAAGCGACACACAATGCATTTTGGGTACTTTGTTTGGTCTGAAAACGTCGTGTTAATCCGTGTTGATGGCGAAATTTGAAGGAAAACACATAAATAACACGATGGTGAAGACTACTATTTGTTACTAGTTGACACAAATTCCCAGCAGACAAATCCGCCCATTTCCAACGGAGCTTGAGCGCGATCTTGTGCAGTTTCTGGGATGCTACATTGGAGTCCAGACGCTTCAAAATGACACGGAAGGACTTCTTTAATCGATTGCAAACATTTATGCTTTCCTCTTCAGAACTATTTGAATCATATTCATAACTGGATGAGTAACAAGAAAGCATCTTCTCCGAATCTGAAGTCATTGTTTTGATTCTCGAGCAAGGCAAGACATCTTGGCGTGACGTCACAAACAAGGGGGCGGGACCTTCTGAAACTGGCCATTTCCTGTTTCATTTTGAAGTCGTTTTTGGACACTTTAAGTCATTTTTATTGTTGTTTTGCATTTGACTAAAAATATCAGCCTGCGTGTTTTGGCTGTTTTAGATGCTATCAAACGTTTTTCTGATGTCAGTTAGGAAACAAAAAAATGGTGTCGGTTATCCTTTAAAAATGTGGATGATTTTAAACTCTAAAAATAGCTCCCTGGGTCCAAAGATGCTATCCTGAAAGCTTATGCGTGAGCTGGTGCAATTCAGGAGGTGAAAAAAAAGCCTTCTTGCTCAGAAGCTGCTCTGCCAGAGTGAAAAAAACGGGTAAGGGAATGCTTCAGGCGACTGTTAAAAAAATGTAATCACATCAACTTACTGACCTGGATATGACTGTGCACGCGCATGCGCGTGCACGTGTACCCACGTGTGTCTGTGTTAGTCTGCGAGCTTGCATAAATAAAATAGAATTGGTGAATTCCTTCTTTTACTTTGTGTTTTTCGTGTTCTCAAGAAGACATTGAAGATGTTGGTGTAAACATTTGCTGTAAAAAAAAATCTAAAGCGACAACATACACGTGCACGAGCATGGGTAGTCACAGAGGCGCGCACACGACGAATGTCTCTTCAAGTGGCTTAGCCCACTGCTCTACTTTTAGGTCGTCGGACCATCTGGACAAACGCACACATTCACTGATTCTCTCGCTCACTCAATCACATGCACGAGCGGACACACACACACAAGCACACGCAAATAAACAAACAAACAAAAAAACAAATAAATAAATAAATAAAACATGGTGAAAATAGAAACACAAAAGTAAAATAATTGGGTGCAAGTCAGTAAATTGATTGACTAATGCGAAACCGGTGAGTTTGCGGCCATCTTGCCAACAAGGTTGCATAGCCATCAGCCATTTTGCTAATCCAGGACGCCACAAGCTAACCTGACATCATTTTCACATAAAATATTGATCTCGAAAACATTCGAAGTGAAATATTAATGTGGTGTGAAGAACATCAGGAAGAGAAATATGGATGTCATTTAAAAACACAAAAAGTAAAAATATTAGACTAGGCAAAACAGTTTGTCAGACCTTAAAAGTATAGGCTAAAGTAGCAAAATGATAAGCTAAATATTAGCGTGCAAATCCAGTTTCTTCAAACACAAATCGCAACCAACAAACAAACGAACGATTCCACGCTGACCTCCGACCCCGCAACGTTCGAGAGTTTTGATTTTGTTTCGGAGAATTTGATTCCAACGGAAGCCAGGCCGTTGCCCTGGCAACAGTGGGCCCCGAATGGAACGTCCTGTTAGGATTTGGCACACGCAGATGTGCTAAACTTTTCGTTGTTGTGCTGGACAGTCTGTGTTTTTAATGCCATGATGTTTAATGTCATAGTTATGAATCACATTTTTGTTTTGACACTGTTTTGGCAGTGAATTAACCTCTCATTTGCATTCACCTCAGTACCGTCCCTCGATCGGAGAGTGACGTTGCATTGAGAAAGTGTGAAAAGCTTCTTTTCTTCGTGCTATTCAACTCTCTGCGCTGTCGTAAACGCTAACACAACCAACGCGTTCAAAAGGCCTTCAAAGTCAGTTTAAATATGTTTTTTTTTTGGGGGGGGGGCATCGGTATGGTCACGTGATCAGGCCGTCAGGTGGCAATTGCTCATATAAAGGTGGGCAATGACGTAAAATAAAACAGGTATTTTTGTGTAATTCTGTAAAGAAGTAAGACAGACAGCGAGCGACATGCTTTACGTTTAGTGGTATTTTGCCAAAAACACATTTCAAAGTAGACAAACTTTTGCATCGCACTTTCGTCACGTCGAATGTACGCGAGAGTTCGGAGGTCCACTCACCCACGCCGAGCTTCTCATCTTCTGTCAGCGTCCACATGACGTCACAAAGTTCACGCCAACACCGTCTTCATGGAAGCTTTAAATGTCACCTGATAAACGTTTGGGATAAGTGATGAAGATTAGGAGGTTCCGAGTTAAAGCATCGTCATCTTAATCATTTTATTCGTGGAGCTGTCGTCTTCCACAAATCGACGACGCGATCACGCGCGGGACGTGCACGCTTTTAAGAGGATGAACGGTCAATGGAGTTAGCGCATGCGCGTTGAAACAAGTAGCGCACAATCAACGATTGCGCGCGCGCGACCTGGTTTTAAAACGGGTCAAAAACAGTTCAAAACCAAAGCACCGAATGTAAAACCGACTTTTGTGACTTCGCAACGGACATTTTTAATATCACAGCAATGCATTGTTGTCTTATTTTATGATTGCAGAAATATGGATGGATACATTTCAGCCTTTTCCTGTTTTTTAATAAAAAAATCTGTATTTACACCGAATTTTTAAAGTGATTTTTTAATGTAGTTATTTTTTACAAGATAATTGAAGACCAAGCTAGCACTTTCTTTTTTAAGCAATTAAGTGATAAAAATCAATTGAAAATGAAGCACTAATTTTCTTGGTTTTTGTCCTACAAATTTTAAAAAATGATCATTTATTTACAACGAAATATTTTGTACGTTTTTAACCGAATTTTTAAAGTGAATTTTTAAAGATCACAATTAAAAACTAAGCAACCCCATTCTTGTTTTTAAGCGATTAATTTAAAGTGATGAATATAAATTGAAATTAAGCACTCATTTTTGTTTTTTTCCTACAGATTTTTAAGTCATTATTTATTTATGTACAACAAAATGCTTTTTTTTTTCATTTAAAAAGTGATCTTTATTTATTTCTATTATTATGATTATTTTTACAAGACCACAATTAAAAATCAAAGCACTTTATTGGTTGTTTTCCCGATGACGCTCGACATGAGCTGCGGCAGGATCCCTGTTCCTCGACAAAGTTTTGCAGCATTCATGCTAGTGCGTCTTCCATTTCTCTGCATAAAGCATTGCGGCCACTCCGTGCAGAAATATGGCAGCGAGGATGAGTAAGGTGCTGGACACTGGACCAAAGGAAAGGATGGCGCCCACGGCATAGCTTAAAACAAGAAGCAGGATAGTCCTGTAGCTCGCCAGCGGACGCAAGCTAACGCGAGCTTGCCGCTTCCTGTCCCAAAACTGAGTGGACGCAGGACTCCTCGCCAGGATCGTGTCGGGATCGGAACTCGTCAGGTAGTGACGACCCAGGCGTCCGGCGAAATCCGTCCGTGAGCAGAGCTTGGTCAAGCGATTTTCGAACTGAGGATGGACAACACACGAACGAATCCGGTGAGATGTGGAATCGGCTGTTGGCTCAGATTTGGAACGGTTGTGTGATATTCTACTTGAGCATTGAAAAGTGAAGACATCCGGTACAAGAACCGAACAAGCAGAGCGTTCTCGTAGCTCCTGATTGGCTGCAGCTCCGGGTCGCCCTGGTACTGAATGTCAAACCTCCGCAGTCCGTTGATAATCTGCACAAAAGTGTGGCGGTTGATGTTGGCCACCGCTGGCTTAAAGTCAATGACGGCGGATGCAAGTCACTCGTAGCATCGTCATCACGTCGCAATCGGATTATGACATACGTGGGTTGTTTTGTTTCCAAACCTCGCATGTTCTGCCTCAAACAAAACTAGCTAAAAGCTAGCTTTCCAATGGAGTAATGCCTCGACTTTGACACCAGTCAAGGCCCGGGGGCCAAATCTGGCCCGTCATATCATTTAATTCGGCCCACGGAAGCAAATCAAGCATGTCAAGTGCCATGAATCTCCAAACCAAAATTTCAAATTGTCCTATGTAAACCACAATAACAGTCATTATTATTAATGACTTATTGATTATTTATTCATTTGTTGTGCGCTCCATATGTATTATGTGGAGGAGACTAAACATTCTCATGGCTTCACCAAATTCATAACGGCTTCTCGAGTGGAAATTGTAACTACAATGTGGCCCATGACAAAAAATGCGACGAAATGACTGACACTCCTGGAGTAGCACAATGCATAGTGAACACAAGCAAATATGTCAGTCACGGCCAGGGGGTGGTGACAAGTTAATGGCATTTCGGTGTACTTTTAGAACATCTGTTCTTTCAGAATATTCTTTTGCTTCGCAAAATAGTTTTTGTTGCCATTTTTTGGGGCAACCGAGAACGCATTAATGACATTTTCATTTGTTTCAATGAGGGAAGATGATTTGATATACTTTTTTTGGGTGTATATTTTTTTTCTCATGATGTTTGAATTAAACTTGTATGTTGAGGATTCTGCCTTATAGCAAACTGGCCAGCGGCAAAAATTTAGTTTGACACTCTTGGAGGAAAGGGATATAATAGGAGTTATTATATTTTACGTTTTAAGACTCGCGCTGAATATTCCGGAAGTCTTGTTTTTGAGTTGGTGACGAGTCCGTACGTGACGTCACTGAAGGAACGCCCCTGACCGAAAAAAAAAGGACACATTGTAGCAGTCCTCCCATAACACAAAAAAGAGGGTCAACTTTGCACCTGCATCCTGCCCAGGTCGGTAAGGACAAGGCCGCGTTCTCCCACGATGCAATCGGGCAGTTGCTTGGACTCGCAGTCATCCTGAGAGGACGTCACGTTGGCCGTGAGCTGAGTCAACTGACCCTGGTTGAGCTGCGAGACAAGAAAAGTGGATCAAAGGAGAACAACGTGACGGCGGAAGATGGAGAAGGTGCTGAAGGGAAGACAAATCGCTTTTCTACGCACCTTGAAGATGGTGCACAAGTTCTCCAGCGCTCTGTCCAGGAACTCGTGAGTCTTCCTGAGGCACTCTGTACTGTCGTCTGACTCGACGCCGCAAAGCCCGTTGTTGGAATCCGAAGAAGGCGAGGCCAACCAGGACAGGAAAGACTTACTGGCTGCCGCTTGGCTGGAACGGTCAGAAATCCGTTTGGCCGTCTGTCTGGCTTGCGCGACCACCTGGATTAATTTCACCACCTGACAAAAACTAAGGTGACCCCCCTGAACCAAAGGCGCCGTCCCAACGGAGAAAAATGAGAATACGACGGTGCCTCACCACAGCCCGCAGCTCGGAGCCGAACATCTGCTTGTACTGGCAGTCCTGGCCTTCTAAGGCGTACACGTGACTTTTGACCCGGAATACGGCGTCCGTGGCGGTGCGTTGCCGTGACGACAGGAAACTGCCTCCCTGGCCGGGCGTCAGGTAGCCTCGCGGCTGCCGGTGATGGGGGACCAGCTCCGGCTCCAGGAACAGCTGTTCGGCTGAAAAAGTTCACAACTGGAACACTGAATACAGTAAAGTCTCGTTATATCGATATCGGATATATCGATAGTCCCGTTTATATCGATACTATTTCTATGCACGCACTGACAAAATTACATGCAAACAGAGTCGGATATATCGATAGTCCCGGTTATATCGATATTTTTTCGGACTCCCTTGAATATCGATATAACGAGACATTACTGTATTTGCTGAGTGTCATTTTAGAGCACAGGTGTCAAAGTCAAGGCCCGGGAGCCAAATCTGGGCCGTCAAGGAGACTTGGAAAACATGTAGGACAGCGGCCCTCGAGGACCGGAGTTTGACATTCCTGTTCTAACGGCTTCCCCAAATTCATAACGGCCCCCGGAGAGGAAACAGTCACTACAATGTGGCCTGTGGCAAAAAAAAATTACGTTTGACACTCTTGACGTAGATGGATTTATCCATCTTATTTCACCATCGGATAATGAAATCGAAGTCATCGACAATAAAATCCCGATTGAAACGCGGCGAGTTTAAAAGTGTGTCACTCTCATACCTTTGTGGATCATGTCTCCGAGGTCGTGCTGAGAGAAGACTTTGGCCACCCGGAAGAGCATCAGCGCGTTCTTGGCGTTGACCAGGTCAATGCGCACAGCTCTGTTGAGGAACACTTGGAAGAGCTTGGTGTAAACCAGCAGGTTCTCCTGAACGAACGACTCCCTGCCAGTTTTCACATGAGAAAGTTAGCGTCGGCCGACAACATCCGGTCGGGCACGTGACCCACCATCTCTCAGGGTCGCTCCTGCTGCTGGCGACGTCTGCCTGCATGTGGGCTGGCTTGTCATCGGTGTACCTCCACGGCTGGATGAAGCTCAGCCACGTCTCCAGCACCTATCGTCGCCACCATAATGAAGTCAGCAGCCATGCCGGGAAGCTCAAAAAAAAAAATCGATTTTGGAGACGTACCGCTCGAAAGGAGGCGTCCAGAGGCCAGTGGCCGAAGCAGTGCTGCAGGAACAGGAACAGCTTTTGCTGCACAAAGCGCTGCAGCACAACTCTGCAGAGACACGACAAAGTGAGACAGGGCATTTGCGTGATGGCATGACCGCATGCGACGGGTAGGGCTGATTTGACTCTCGGGAGAGAAGTGCCTACCAAAGGGCTTAGCTTACCTTGGTTGATGAACTAACTTACATGGTTCACAGACAGAGTGTGTAAGGTGAAACGTGTGTATCCCAAAAATTAATTTCCCATAGGAAACCATTAAAATGAGAATAATCCGTTCCCAGGTCCCCATAAAACATAATTTTCTACTTTCTAATTTTCTACGCCTTAAAACTACACAAAATATACCTTATTTTATGTATAATAAATGTGCTAGGGTATTATAATTAACGAAATAAACTGTAACGTATAATAGTCGTTTTATTGACCTTTGTGATGGTCGTTGATGGATTGATGGAATGGAATGGCCGGTTTCCTCAGCATTAAACACTTGATGAGGAACTTAACCTTCTTCTTTCACCATCTTGAGGAATGATCCCTGTAGGTGCTTTCTCTGCGATAATTTTACTTTGTTCCTCATCAATTGTGTTCTGTTTAGCTGAGTTGATGGCTTTTTGCATCAAGTGTATAGATGGCTTGTGCGCGTTATTTGTGGATCCTGGCTGATGCGAATTTTAACCTTTCAGTCTACACTCTGCCTTTGAACTATCAAAGTTGAAACGAGTCCAAATGTCACTATTTTCTATCCATTTTGTCACTCTCTCTCTGTCGTCTGCTTGTCTCTTTAATGTTTAAACCACCCCCCTCACTGCTGCGTTCTTGACCAATCACGTGGCATTAACCGAAGACTGTGGGCGGGGAATAGAAGACAAAAAAAAATGTCTGGTGCCGTTTTGTTTTTTGGAGGTCTTCACTCTCTCTCTGTCTGTAACCCACACCCCCTCACCCACACACCCTCACTGCTGCGTTCTTGACCAATCACGTGGCTTTAACCGACAACTGGGGGCGGGGAATAGACGACCAAAACAAGCCGGCTGCTATTTTCTTGCTAGGAGAACGCGCTCGTTCGCGAACGACATAACACTCATTGTGGCAGCTCTGTGTGTATCCTGAAAAATAGTTTGTATGCCAAGGTAAAATTTTCATAAATTTAACATTCGTAAACCGAAAAGTTCGTAAGCCATGGGGTTCGTAAACCGAGGTATCACTGTACCTGTGACATCACGGTCAATGCCCATGATGTTACGCTGACGCCCGAAATGGGTTTACAAACGAAAATCTTAACATTTTTCGGCTCGTGTGAGCAAGCTGACCTCTTAAACTCCTCCAGGGGGCCGGCGTGGGGGTGCGAGTGGGTCGGGGAAACTGACGCCTGTTCGGGCTTCTGGCTGTTGGAGAAGGCGTGCAGATGTTTGACCAGCAGACGCACGGCCAAGACGTGCTCTTCGCTCGGGCTGAAGGGTTCCTGCAAAGGCGGCAAAGTCAAGCGGCGGTCGGTGACACCCGTCAAACTCTTTTGGCAAGCGGCCAATCGAGTTGCCCTTTGGGCCCACTGCAGCCAATCAAGCGGCAAAGGCCATGTGGTGCCCTGGAGAACTGAGGACCTGCGCAATCCGATTTTGCACCATTTTCCAATCCGACCCCAGAAACACTCCAAAATTTAAGTCTGGCTTGACTTTGTGCGGAATTCAAATACAAGGCAAGAAAAGACATGGAGCGAAGGGGGTGGTTATGGGGGCGGGGCTTCCTCCGTCAAGGCAGGACCTCAGAACCCCATGCCCGGCCGCAGCATCTCTTAAGCTCAAACGCCAACAAACCCAAGTCTGTACTCACTCCAAATTACGCCACCAAGGCATTTTCACACATTTTGTTAGCATTTGTTTCACACACAACAGCAGTCAAATCAGCGCGCAAGCAAATCAAAGCACACTGAAGCCAGAAACGAGGGTACTGCAAGAGTACTTGGTGGGAGGAGCTGGAGGTCCGTGAGGAATCAAGGCCACGAGTCCAAGAAGTACCTTAAGCAGGACCTTCGGGTCTCCACCAAGTACCCCTGAGCCGGACCAAAGGTGACGGACGGCATTTCAGGCGGTGCTGAGCAAGAAGGGTTTAAGTACTTGGTAGGTGTGGAGGGTCCCTGAGCCTGGTGGGACGTGTGGTTGGCACGGCATGCTGGACATACTGAGACGGTACTGGAGCAGCGCCAGCTGTTGACCCGTAAACCACCAGGAGTGGGGCAGGGGATCGAAGGGAGGTAGGTTCAAGGAGGACAACACAAAAAGCGACCAGAGGAGAAAAGGAAGTGCATCAGTCAAGAGGTCAGGGTGGAAGGTGAAATTCAGAGAAGAACAAGAAGAAGCCGATAGATGAGAAACACAAGAGGAAGAACAGAGGAGATCATCAAATATGAACTCAAAATACATTTGTCTTTTTATTCTTTTTCCATCCAAAACAGAAAGGATGCGTATCCAAATCATTTGGGTGCGTACGGGGGGGAGAATGTCAACGATTCCTTCATCTCAAGTGTTTCATTCAACGCTCAGCGGATGCTCTGAGAACAATTAGCGGAGCGCTAACATGACAATAGACGGGAGAATTATTACCGTATTTTCCTGAGTATAAGGCGCGCCGCACCCCCAATGAATGGTGTATGTTCAAACCTTTTCCATATATAAGGCAGACCGGAATATAAGGCACATATTCAATGAATGAAACAGTTTTCCAAATACATGTAATATCCGACTTACGACCGGCTCGACTTACGACCACCCGTACTTACGACCACGACCTCCAGACCCTATTTTTAACATTTTAAGAGGGGGAGTTTGCGAGTCATTTAGCCTCCGCGTCTCTATTCAACATTTTGAATGGATTTCGACTTACGACCATTTTGACTTACGTCCATTTGGTCGGAACAGAACTCGGTTGTAAGTCGGATGTTATCTGTAATTACGTCTGTGTAAGCTCTGTCGTACAGGAGTGGTCCATCGATGAGAAGGTTTCTTCAGCCGTCATCTCTAGCGAGAAACTTTGGTAGCTACCAGCAAATTTTAGTGAGCTGACAAAGCCTCTTGGATAAGAAGCGAAACGTCCGACACCTTCAAAGAAGGACAGATGACGGCTGATGAAACCTTCTCATCGAACTATATATTTAGCTAAAAGATTTCCAAATATAAGGCACAATACATTATAAGGTAGAGGCTGGGGTTACGCACGACTTCTTCTGCAGGGGGGAAATAGTCGGTGGCTGCTGACAGTAGTTGTGACTCAATACTACTTCACATATAACGTGCACCTGCGTATAAGGTGCAAGGTCATTTTTGTAAAAGAAAATCAAGGCTTTTGGGTGCACCTTATACACCAGATAATACGGTACGTACATTTTGTTGTCGTAACGACATGCGAGTTTCAACCACAAAGTCTCATCGTGACTTTCAATCGACACCCATAGAGCTGCCCACAAAAAGCCCAAACGAAATTTTTAGTAAGATTGTTTGTCAGTCAAAATGGGGAAAACACTGACAGCAAGAAACCATTCAGGCCGTTCTGACCTTTGCCACTGAAACGCTTCACGCGTCGCCATGTTTTGGGGTTCGTAGGCAGCAGCTTGTTGTCGAAAGAAGCCGCAGTGTGACTTGAGGTTGACTTTAGAACGACACAGCGCAGTGCGAGGGTCAACATGCGAGAAACAAAGCGGATCGACGGCAATGTCAGTACACGGGAGGGCCGAGAAATACCGATGTGGTCATGAGCAGCATGCACACAACACGAAGCAAAGCCACGAGTCAACTTCGGTCAGCCTGGAGCTGTTTTAAAGGACAACCGACACCATTTTTTGTTTACTAACTGACATCAGAAAAACGTTTTATAGCATCTCAAATACCCAAAACACGCAGGCTGATATTTTTAGACAAATGCAAAACACCAATAAAAATCAGTTAAAGTGTCCCAAAACTACTTCAAAATGATGATGGTGAGTTTCAGAAGGTCCCGCCCCCTTGTTTGTGACATGCGTGATGGCGTGCTTGCTCGAGAATCAAAACAATGGCTTCAGATGGGGAGATGCTTTCTTGTTACTCATCCAGTTATGAATATGATTCAAATAGTTCAGAAGAGGAAAGCATAAATGTTTGCAATCGATTAAAGAAGTCCGTGTCATTTTGAGGCATATGGACTCCAATGTAGCGCCCCAGAAAATGCACAAGATGGCGCCCAAGCTCCGTTGGAAAAGGGCTGATTTGTCTGCTGGGAATTTGTGTCAACTACTATCAAATAATAAACACACAACAATTCCCCATTGCGTTATTTATGTGCTTTCCTTCTAATTTCGCCATCAACACAAAGTTTTCAGACCAAACACAGTACCCAAAATGCATTGTGTGTCGCTTTCTCGGTCAGGGGCGTTCCAGATGTGACGTCACATCAGGCATCGTCATCAACTCGAAAACAAGCCTTCGTCAATATTCAGTGCGAGTCTTAGAACGTAAAATATAACTACATGCGGTGGAATCTTTGTAAAATACGCTCAGTAGAAGTCATTTGACAAATTATGGACACAACTTGTCCGGAGGCGTCGGTTGTCCTTTAAAGGTGGTTTAGGAGTGAGGGCGAGTGAGTGCAGGCAAAGCGAATGAGCACTCCATCAGTAGATGACTGGCGGGTGGGGGGGAGGCTTCTCGGTGTTGTAGGTGTGGGCATTGGGGTTCCCGGAACGTTCTTTACTGTTCTTACCTTCACCTGAGGAGATTGCAGTTTCTGGTACATCTCTAAAGAGTAGTGATGCAGCCACACCTCCACAAACATCTGTCGCACGCATACTAATATTTGAAAGTGTCCCTTTTGATCCAGTCATTGCTTTTAAGTAAAGACGAAGCACCTGGAGTAGCGTTTCCGACCTCCAGATCTCCTGGGCGGCGGGGTCGGCGTTGACGGACGGCTGATGAAAGATGTGATGCTTCAGCAGACTGGGACTGTGGAGGCCGTAACCCGCCAATGAGATGTTGGACGACCTGGATGACGTTGACATTGACGCGCGGTGTGAAATGGGTCAGTTGCACGGAGCAACGGCGGTGGAGTAGGAGCGGCATACCTTGGAGTGGGGGCGCTGACGGAGCCCCTGTTGTCAGAAAATGGCGACGGGGGGACGTTTCCTTCGGTAGGCAGGAAGTACTTGAGGTACATGTCCACCAGAATGAAGTAGGCGCTGTCAGTAGTGCCGACGTGTTGGCCCATAGGGAAGCCCTGGAACATCATCCAATCTCATTACAACTTTTTACATGTTAATGTGTAATAATAATAAGAAGAAGAACAATAATAACAACAGCAACAATTGGCTAATCTAATCTAATCTAAAGGATTGCATTGATTTAGCACTACTGAAGGCCAAGGTGTGAAATGCACGCTTCGCCACTGGCGTAGGTGCACGTGCGCCCGATAAACGCTTCTCTCACCTTTGGCGTAATGAGACAGGAGGCAAAGTAGAACATGAAGAATTCAAATGGATCTGCGCTACATTGAGGAAAAAAAAAAGTTCAACCGGGAGGTGAGAGTTGAGCCCGGTGTCAAATGTGTCAAACGCCGGCCAAGGCGTGAAGGATACTCAGCGCCATGTTGAGAGTTAGCATGCCGGACATGGGAAAGTGAGGCCGATTGTGAAAGAGGGGACAGTCAGGAAGAACGCCTTCCTGGATGGACGTCTTCACCGGCGCCTGCATGGGAAAACGTACATAGAAGCACAACAAATCCATCAATAGTTCGATTGCAAATAAAATCAAATCATCGGCTTACCGGTAGATAATTGACAGGCACTTCATATTTGTATTCTTCTGCTTGAAGTTTGTAAACCAGTTTCATCATGGACCCACTGAACATGACAAACAGAGGTTCTTTATTTTGTTGACGGGGGAAAAGACACACATCACTGTCATGTGCAGATGCGATGAGTCACCTGGGCTTCAGGAAATCCACAACCAACGCAAAGTCGCTGCATTGCGAATGGAGAAGGCGAAGGTTCCATCCTCCCAGGACGCCATCCAGACTTCCAAAGATGGTTTCCACTAACCACGAGAAGATGGCGTGCAGCTCCTGAAGCAGCCGGCAAAACAACGCTTGTTCAGTTGATTCTTTTGGAATTATCCTTTTTTTTGTCCGCTGGAGAATGGAAACACACTGCAAGGATATTATTTCCGCTTGTACCTTTGCATGATAGTCATCGATGAGCTTGGTAAGATCGTGGCATCGCTGAGCTAAAGTTTTGTTGGGTGAGTCCACTTTAAGGTTGGCCTGAAAGCAACACGCACATTTTAATTGATGACAAGCAATCAATCAGACAACCTGTCACTCAATCGGGCCTCACCAGAAGAAAGCCAGGATGCTGTAAGCTTGGAGCTGCCATCAAACAGAAGCTGGCAGCCCAATTCGTCGTCCAAAATCTTCTTCGCTCCTGAGCCAATCGCACAGCAGTCAGACAGTGACTGGTCGCCGTTTTTCAGTGAGACAAACAATGACTGGACGTGCGCGTTTTGAATGAAGCATGAAGAATATCATATTTTGGAGAGTGGTGGTGGAAATAAATACATAAAAACAAATTCAAAAAGGTGGCAAGATTCGAACTTCCAACTGCAGATATGCTAACCACTGGTGCTCTGCTCTCAAGCCTTCGTGATCATTTCAGCACATTAAACCAAACATTTTTGACAGATTCAGTTGTCACTATTCAAAAGCGATGCCAGTCGTAAAGAAGTCACTTTATTTTTACTTGATTTCAGTCAGGAGAGCAGCTTTCAGTGAGGTAAAGTAGCAGTCATTAGCATATCGACGGTGGGCTAGCAAGCTTAGATATAAAACCAAGACATAATTATTGGGATTATCAAACGGTTGAATGTCATCCTGGTGACTGACCTTCTTTGGAACTTCACGGAGGTGAAAAAAAGTTGGATAAATATTTTTTTAGTCGCGTTTTCGCGTTAAGCAACAGTTTCTCCCCCGCCGTAGACTCTTCTTCGTCGTCTTCTCGTGATGTGTCGTTCGCGAGCGACAAGGGTCTTGGAGCCGCCACTTAGAATTAACGATTGGAACCGGCTCTTGAAGGACAACCAACGCCGTCGGACAAGTTGTGTCCATAAATTGTAAAATAGCTTCAAATGACTTCTACTGAGCGTATTTTACAAAGATTCCACGGCATATGGCTATATTGTACGTTTTAAGACTGGCGCTGAATATTCAGGAAGTTTTGTTTTTTGAGTTGGTGACGATTTCCACCGTGACGTCACGGTAGGTATCGTCAATGACCGAGAAAGCGACACACAATGTAATGAAAACTTCGTGTTGATCCGTGTTGATGGCGACTTTAAAAGGAAAACACATAAATAACGCTATGGTGAATCATTGTACCTTATTTTTGGTTGTAAATTAACAACAAACAACCTGAGGAGGCATTTGGGAGCGGAAAAGGCAGCTCTTTTTGGTGAGCTGAGCCAAAAGAACCGGCTCTCTACAAAAGAGCTGGAATTCCCATCACGATTGTCTTCTTCAGCTGAGGTTAACAAATGAGGTTGAAGTGTAATACCGCCCCCTGTCATACGGAGGATGCATGCTACAGCGTCTGCATGGACGCTGTAACATCCATGCAGACCTACGTGTCTACGTGGTGGCCATATTGGTAGGGGCGACGTTCTTACAGGTCAGACAAGCATTTTGATATTCAGCAAAGCATAACGTGCTGAATATTTTTTTTATTGACAATGAGCAAGTTCCTTTTTTCACCTGTACATCACATTCTTGTTTGGGAGGCAGCGAGGCCAGAGGACACATATTGCGCATACACGTTGTGATTAATTGTGCATCACATTACATCACATTATCATCAGCGCCTTTTGGTTGCCTCGCTCACTAACTCCTATCCTCCCTCCGGCGACAGTCCAAATGGTCAATGAATTCCTGTATTTTGTTTTTCTACTTCTACTTCTCCTTTCATAACTTTGATGCTGTGTTACTTCCGGGTAGAGTGAACGCTGGCGCGAATGGCTGCTCACCCGCACAAAAAAAAAATAAAATCCTGTGACTGTAAAGTGTCCTTGAGAGTTTTGAAAGGCGCGTTTAAATGAAATGTATTATTATTATAAAGCCTCCTAGGTACTCTTGTGGTCTTCGGAGGCTTCCTCGTCTCAATGGGCATCAGGTTGGTGATCACTGCTTTCGATCATATTCGAGCGTTCGTTGTCCATGATGCGGCAAGTGGTCTCAAATGGTCGCCTGACGCAATTGGTTCCTCCGGACACGAGCTTTACTGCTTCCATGTTTTAGCTTGAAAGTGAAAGCTTTGTGCTGCTGCCGTTTGTCTCGGAACCACAGCTGCTCGCAGTAGCGCTCAGCCATTTTACGCTCCTTGGTGCTGTCTGGCCAGGTTGTTGAGAGACCTTGGATGGAACCAGGTGTCTGGGTCGGGTGGAGCACACTTGCAGGGATGACATGGAGGCGGAAGCGACTGACGACGCGGACATATTTGCCGTCGCCGCTGCTGCAAGTGTAGATGCCGTCGTCGGTCAGTTGGAGGCGCTGGAGCAGCAAACCTCCATTGGTGATCACAAGCCGCTCATCCTTGCTAATGGGAAGCTGGGGAAAAAAGAAGACTTTGTATGGAAAAACGAGCATTGCAAAGTTTTCAGGCACAGTTTGCTGTGATTTTTTTAGGAGAGAAAAAATCCAATGATGCAAATTTATAAATATACAGTGATAATTCCGTTTACGAACCCCTTGGCTTACGAACTTTTCAGTTTACGAACGTTACATTTATGAAAATTTTACCTTGGCATACAAACTTTTTTTTGTACACGGCGCTGCCTCAATGATGTGTCGTTCGCGAACGAGCCCCGTTCTTCTAACAACAAAATGGCAGACGACTGTTTTTGTCCTCTATTCCCCGCCCCCATTCTTTGGTTAAAGCCACGAGATTGGTCAAGAATGCATTGTGAGGGGTGGTTTAAACATTAAAGAGATAGGCAGACAACAGTGAGGGAATTTCAACTTTGATAGTTCAAAGGCAGAGTGTAGACTGCAAGGTTAAAATATCCCATCAATCAGGCTCCAAAAACAACCCGCACAAGCCATCTGTATGTACACTTGATGCAAAAAGCTATCAATCCAGCTAAACAGTTGATAAGGAACTAGATAAAATTAGCGCAGAGAAAGCACCTACAAGGTATCATTCCTCAAGATGGTGAAAGAAGAAGGTTATGTTCCTCATCAAGTGTTTAAATGCTGCGGAAACCAGCCATTCCATTCCATCAGGCCATCAACGACCGTCACAAAGGTCAATAAAATGACTTTATTATACAGTACAGTTTATTTCTTTAATTATAATACCATAGCACATTTATTATACATAAAATAAGGTATACTTTGTGTAGTTTTAAGGCTTAAAAAATTCGAAAGTAGAAACTTATGTTTTATGGGGACCTGGGAACGGATTATTCTCATTTTAATGGTTTCCTATGGGAAATTAATTTTTGGGATACACACTTTTCACCTTACACACTCTGTCTGGGAACCAATTAAGTTTGTAAGCCAAGGTATCACTGGATAAGCTTCACCCTTGTGCAAATTTTGTTGAACTCACATGATGTCGCTCATTTCTCCGTTGAAGCGTCCATGACAGCGCCCCCAGTGGAGAACGGTGGAAGCACTCCAGGAAGGACGCGTTTCCCTCCACGGCGTACATCACCTTCAAGTCACCCAAAACTTGCACAAACACATCAGGCGGATTATTCAAGCATCTGAATAATAAGACGCAACTTTCAATTATTGTAGTAAATTTGATTAAAATGTTAATAACTTACAATTATGTGTGATTGGACAACGATTCCAGGACTCGCCGTATGCTGGGTCATGACCCCGTGAACTCCTGACACACACAAAAAAAAAAACACAACCGGTACATCTGTTGTTGAGCACAACTTGTGGCTTTTGAAGATAAAGAGGTGGAAGATCAAGAGAGCTTAGAAAGTTGCTCTCTTCAATATATCAGAATCAGAAAGCCTTTAAAGGACAACCGTCGTCTCCGGACAAGTTGTGTCCATAATTTGTAAAACGGCTTCAAATGACTTCTACTGAGTGTATTTGACAAAGATTCCACCGCATATAACTATATTTTACATTTTAAGACTTGCGCTGAATATTCAGGAAGTCTTGTTTTCGAGTTGATGTCGAGTCCTCACCCTACGTCACTGAAGGAACGCCCCTGACCGAGAAAGCGACACACAATGCATTTTGCGTACTTTGTTTGGTCTGAAAACATCACTTCGATCCGTGTTGCTGGCCTAGCCTGGGTCAGCACATATTGTACCTGCGGCCGGAGACAAAGTGTGGTGAGCACGTCTGGCCGTCCCAGGCGCAGTACGGATCCCCGGACAAACGGCACTCGTTGCAATCGGCGTACAAGTGGCACCTGTGGAAGGACAGTTGGGCCACGCCTCCTTCGCTGGACACATAAAGCTGTTGCTGGAGTGGCAAACAAAAGTATCTTTAGCACTTTTTTTTAACGTGCAAATAAATAAATAATCACGTCACCATTTTTTTCACTTTAACCTAATATTTTACATTTTGTTATTTACAATTTATTGGGATGTCAGAATCAGAAAACCTTTATTCGTCCCACAATGGGGAAATTGGTAGTCCACAGCAGCAATTTGAAAGGGGATGTGGTGGGGGAGGGGTGAAAGGGTAGAAAACAAGATATTCTAAGCACAGTAAAATAAAAATGTCAACTGTATACTGTAAATGTGCTAAACCGTTTCATTAAAAAACTGTACATAGTGCAAATATCAAGAAAGTCATATTGATAGATTTAGCTGTATTGCATCAACCAATAAAATTTGAATTTCAAAAATGCTAAAATGACAAGATATATTTGAACGCCGCAATATCTGAAGTGTCCAGGTTTCAAAAAGTTTTGGTGGTCCTCAATGAGGAAATATTCCCAGTACGGGCGTTCACATAATAAGAGGCAATTGTAATCAATAAGCATCAATGAAATATGGGGAAGTGTGAGAAGCGGACTTACTTTCTTGCTGGAGATTTTCATTTGGCGGATGGCAACTCCACTCTGGAAAGCAAACGGGTTCAAATTCAAAGCATATATTGTACTTTGTAAAAAGAAAAAAAAAGCCAAACTAACAACAAAATCATCAAATTTGAAATCTAACAGTCCATTACAACACAGGTCCCCGGGCCGCGGACCGGTACGGGTCCGTGGGTCATTTGGTATCGGGCCGCGCAGAAAGAATAAATAATTTACATACTTTCCGTTTTATTTATTATCTGAGTACGAACTATGTTTTATTTAAAAAAAAATGAAAAATTACCAGATTACATCTGTCTATGACTTACTCTTGACGCATGTCAAAACGCTTGTCTAGGTCACATGATACAAACCGCTAAAATTAGCCCACCGTAAGCTAGCAAAATGAGTAAAAAAAACGTCTTTGGAAAGTTTATCCGCTAATAAAGTTGTATAAAAATACGCAATGGATTCACATTTATTATTATATTTAAAAGAAAGGTGTCTGTGTAAGCTCTCAGTCGTACAGGAGTGGTCCATCGATGAAAAGGTTTCTTCAGCCGTCATCTGTACTTCTTTGAAGGTGTTGGACGTTTCGCTCCTTACATAGGATTGGTAATGCTGATGAGGTGATACCAGTGCAAATAGGGCAATCAGGCCAGTCGTTAGTCAGGACAATAGAAGCAATCAGTGGAGCCGCAGGGAGTAGTCCTCTGCTCCCTCCAACATGAGAGCAGGGACCTATCATAGCAGAGTCCGGCACCGCCACGTCTGGACAGTATATATATAGGGCCGATACTACCAGTAAGACTAGTTCGCTGAAGAAGCATCTTGGATAAGAAGCGAAACGTCCGATACCTTCAAAAAAGTACAGATGACGGCTGAAGAAACCTTTTCATTGATTTAAAATAAAGAAATAAAAACAGTTTCCATGCCTGTCGTATCATTTCATTTTGTTGTATTTATCCGCCGGTCCATGAAAATATTGTCCGACATTAAACCAGTCTGTGGCGTTCCCATGCTGAAATGTCGAATTATCACTTCGTGACACGTATCAGGCAAAAACAGTATCAATGGGACGTTTTCCATGAGGAAAACAGACATTTTCAAAGTCACCTGGAAGACACTGAGTTCTTCCAGAAGAATCTCTTCTGTCGTTGAAGCCATGACCTTCAGCACCTTACCGTCATCTGCAGTACACGCAAACAAATCAATGAGAAGATGTTACCTTCTGTTGACAAACATCGCCTGCGACTTCAGACTAGCAAAATCAGACTAGCGTCTTCTGGCGGTGACATACTAACCTGTTCCTAGGAACAAGACGTCTGTAGTTCTGCCCTCTATGTCCAGTCTGTCCACGAGCAGAGTGGTCAGCAGGTATGACACGTTGACGCGGGTGAAGACCGGTCGTCCGCCCACAGGCAGGACGGCTTCCCACATGAGTTGGTGCCGTCGCATGAAGTTCACCACTTCATCTGGGAAATCCTCCGTGGATTCGTGGAGAGCGTCGTACGTGTCGCTGGGACACTGAAGGACAAGTCAGAAACCGGGTATGCGCTGCAATATTGACGTCGGACCATCAATTTCCGGCTACAAAACGAATTTGTTTGAGGTGAACTCACAGCGCCGGGTCTGGGGTAGGGTATGCGGCCTTTGAACTCCACCCAGCGATGGTCGGGGGTGTCCTGGTGTGCGAACGGACCGTTGAAGGACGCGCGAATGCTCGCCATGGAGAAAGCGCAGACGGCTGAGCCTGCCAACAGAGAGCTGAGGGTGAAAGAAAAATGCCAGTGACAAGCGTAGTTCTTGTCTGGCATGAAAATGAAAATTGATGCCAGGCTGACCTGGAGGTCCGGAAAAGGCCGTAGATGACGGGATTCTGAGGGTCCTTTGTCTCCAAAACAAAGACGTCCTCTGAAGGAAGAAAAAAAGTCTTTATGTTGGCGACAAAATGTATGCCGTCCAACTCAGAGTCAATCACGACCTGACAAGAACATCAAGACCTTGGCACATCTCATAAAACTTCACTGCTGGACCATGTGCAAAAATGTGTCCACTCCAGTGCCAGGGTTTTTGTCATTTTCACTCAAATTGCAGGACCCACAGAATATTGACTTTTAGGACATTCAATGCAGTGTAAGAAACCTTTGACTCTATTCTTTGATTGGAAAAAAAGAGTTAATTCCTAAGTTATATGAGTCTGGAGTTACCTGAGCTTGAAATGGGGGCGGCTGTACAAAAGTCAGATGCTGCCCCCTCGTGGGAGGGAAAAACATTGCCAGAGGTCTGACCAGCGCCTTATCAGCACCCCGCAGCAAGAAAAAAACGAAACCCAAAAATATTCAGGAATGGCGCTCCACATCATGCTTTTCAGTTCCCGAATAAATTTGGGAATGGCAGTGAATTAGTTAAATTTCCTTGGTTCTGGATTTGAATCTCGGGATAGGGATGGACGAGGATGGCGGACAGAGGCTAGGTCAACATGGACACAGACGTCCAATATGAAAGCAGACATGGACATAGACGTTTGACGATCAAAGATGGCTGACACGGAATTAAAATGGACCTAGAGGTCAGGGACAGATGGAAATAACCAACACAGACGGATTGTAGAACGCCAGTCGAGTTGAAGGACGAGGTCGGACTAACCAAGTTCGTCGAAATGCGTGTGAACTCCGGACGGCCCTGGGACAGAACACACCAGGCGGGCCTTGAGGAAGGTGGTCCATCGGTTGATCAGACTACGCCTCCCTCCCATGTCGTTCTTCGTGCAGCAGACAGTTAGTGGCAAAAACAACATGCGGTGAGTCTATCAAAGGTCTTGAGATGCCATCAAGACCGAGGTGGCAAACGACGCACCGCGGTCGTACCTTACAAACTCGAGCCACTCGGCTGTAGATCTTCTTGTCCCACGGCTCTGCCTCCACCGCCGCTTCCCTGAAGAAGAAGTAGATCTTGTCGTCTGCGGGATTGTGAGTTTCGGCGATGGTGAAGGAAGCCACGAATTGGGGAACTGACGGCATCGAGAAACAAGTCAAAAAACATCCGGGTGGCTTCGCAACGTGTGTTCGGCGGTTACCGTTCAGCCAGTTGTGGTCGTATGCTTCCGTGCGTAGGTGGCGTCCGCCGGATCTTATTGACGTTCGGAAAATGGCAGCGTTGGTTCCCATGAAGTCCAATGACGTGCCGGCATAGACGTCACCATCTAAACAATGACACGTCGGATCTTTGGGTTTCACACCATAAAGGTACGAGTCCAACTACGTTTCAAGGCAAGTGAGGTTTGGTGTAACTAGAGCACTCAGTGTTCACTTTGGAGCAGTGGTTCTTAACCTGGGTTTGATCAAACCCTAGGGGTTCGGTGAGTCGGTCTCAGGGGTTTGGTGGATCCTCCGCCACAGAGGTCCACCCCTCAGCCTAGTCTGGAGTTAGTAGGCAGTCATTGGAGGAAGGCTTCGGTGAATGAGCATATGAAACTGGCGGGGTTCGGTGCCTCCAACAAAGATTAAGAACCACTGCTTTGGAGTCAAACTCTGATCTGTTGCTAGATGTCTCGAGACACAACTAGAGCTAAGGTGTCAAAGTCAGGGCCCATGGGCCAAATCCGGCCCACTACATCATTTTATTCGGCCCGCGAAAGCAAATCAAACTTATGAAATTCCATGATGCTTGCTAAAGTCCAAACCAACATTTCAAATTGTCCAATTGCCTCAATAACAGTCATTATTTTTTAGTTCAAATTTGAAAAGTTATGTTTTGCTAGGTGTGTTGCTAACACGAAAAACAGACGTGTGCGTGTGTCAAGCGGTACCATTGAAGCGAGCGGCGAAAGGTTCTTTGGGACTGTAGGGACATTTTCCTAGTCCGGCCGTCACGGTGTGAGGCAGCAGCGAAAACGCATCCTGTAGGACACACATTTGCATGAACATGTCAATTTTGCCCAATCACGGCAGCCAACAACTTAGTCGAGGAGCAATACAGTGATCCCCCGCTACTTCACTTATCGCGGGTTGAATGATCGCAGATTTAAAAAAAAAAACGTTTATAAAAAAAGCCAAATGACTCAGATGTTTTGATTGGTTCCCAGCGCTGACGTTGACCAATGACAGTACGATATCGCATGATTTTTTACAGCCATGAGGATTGGCTGTGCGTCTTCTCAGACCCTCCCAGCAACCCCCCTCTCCGTCTAATCACGTGGGTTACTGTTTGCTCAGTCTACTCAAATGCTTGCTGTTCCCCGTTAACTGCGAGAAATGGGAGATTACTGTATTGTTGAAAAAAATAGCATCCTGATTCAGGGAATAATGTTTGGGCTCTCAAATAGTCTTTATTTCTTCACTCTTGGTTGCAAAGATTTTCCCCAGACGATTCCGAGTTGTATTACTCCTTCCGCCGCCCCCTGGTGGTCATGAAGAAGCAAGAAAGGCGACAAGCGGGCACTCACTTACGTTTAATCCGACTCGGAGGAGGCCGCACTGCGGCTTGTAGGCACCCGTGCCGCAAACGTATATGTGCGTGTCATTGACGGCTTGAAGCAGACGCACAAAGTTGGCGCAGTCATCCTGAAAAAAAAAATAGAGTTCAGTGGGGTTTTTTTGGACTGTGTATTTCTGGAAAAAGTTCACTTACTTGCAAACTCTTTCCAATGACGAGGCAGCGCTGCACGGCGTCGTCAGCGGCGGGCCAGGAAACCTTCAGGATGAGTTCACAGCATCAACTTTACTTTTCAAACAATGTCTACTTTCATTTCTTAAAGGACAACCGATGTCACTTTTTTGTTTTTTAACTGACATCAGAACAACATTTTATAGCATCTAAAATACCCAAAACACGCAGTATGATATTTTTAGTCAAATGCAAAACACCAATAAAAAGGACTTCAAGTGTCTGCAATAAATTGAGCTGCGAATTGGGCATTTTCAGAAAGTCCCGCCCCCAGTTCGTGACGTCAAGCCAAGACGTCTTGCATTGCTGGAGAATCAAAACAATGGCTTCAGATTCGGAGAATATGCTTTCTTGTTACACATCCAGTTATGAATATGATTCAAATAGTTCTGAAGAGGAAAGCATACATGTGTGCAATCGATTAAAGAATTTATTTGTGCCATTTTGAGGCAACATTGGGGAGAAACGATCACCAGAAAAGAGGCACAAAATGGCGACCTCCTGTGGCCACTTTCGTTTCTACAGGCTGATAAATTCGTTATATGGCGCTTGGACACCCTCTTCTGGCTGCTTTTGGGTGCAACACAAGGTTTTCAGACCAAACAATACAGCAAAATACATTCACGTGATGGAAGGAGTTCTACAATGTGTCTTTTTTTCGGTCAGGGGGCATTCCTTTAGTGACGTCACGTACGGACTCGTCACCAACTTAAAAACAAGACTTCCTGAATATTCAGCGCGAGTCTTAAAAGGTAAAATATAGCTATATGGGGTGGAATCTTTGTAAAATACGCTCAGTAGAAGTCATTTGAAGCCATTTTACAAATTATGGACACAACTTGTCCAGAGGCGTCGGTTGTCCTTTAAGGGTTATGTAAAAGGTACGTAGTTGTATTCCAATATACCTTACCGTGTCCCAAGGAAGATCAATACTATCCGAACTCAGCATGTGGATGTGATCTTTCCCTCCAACCAATAAGTGGCCATGGTCTTCGTCCAATAGGAGTACCTGGAATCCACCACTTGTCCCACCCTCCCAGTAGACCGCCGAGCCATTCTTCATTTCTGTCAATCAAAATCCAAAGTGAATGGACTTCAAGTTCTTGGTCTCCTGTTCCATGTCGCTCCAGCAATAAGCTTGAGAGCAGAAGCTGAATGTGTCATTTCTGACCTTGATGGGAGAGCTTCAACCTGGCATCGCATTGAACACGCGTGTTTGCGACCATCGTTGTTATCAGGCCCAGTGGGAAGAGCCACAGGATCTTGATGTGAAGAGACCACGGCGACGCCATTTGTATCCGAAGCGGATGCAAGGGAGGCTGACAACGGTCACTGGAAGATAACAAGGTAACAATTACTCTTCAATTTATGACATCGGATTTGTATGTACATTTTAGCATATCAGTGACAACAGGCAAAACCAAACTTCCCACTTTTCAGAAAACCGGATAAAAACCAAACTTCATAGAGTAGCATTTAAAACAGCTTAGGATGTATTATTTACGACAGGAAGCCTACGGCAGCCATCTTGCGTTGCCTCTCGCGAAGCCTTAATAACTTCATTTCTGCGCAGAATTCTCACGAAATTTTCTGCTTCCAAACAAAAAAAAAACGTTTTAATTATTTAAAGGACAACCGATGTCACTTTTTTGTTTTTTAACTGACACCAGAAAAACGTTTTATGGCATCTAAAATATCCAAAACACGCAGTACGATATTTTTATTCAAATGCAAAACACGAATAAAAATGACTTAAAGTGTCCAAAATCTGCAAAAAAAAAATGAGCTGCGAATTGGGCATTTTTAGAAAGTCCCGCCTCCAGTTCGTGGCGTCACGCCAAGACGTCTTGCATTGCTAGTGAATCAAAACAATGGCTTCAGATTCGGAGAAGATGCTTTCTTGTTACTCATCCAGTTATGAATATGATTCAAATCGTTCTGAAGAGGAAAGCATACATGTTTGCAATCGATTAAAGAATTTATTTGTGCCATTTTGAGGCAACATTGGGGGAAAATCTCTCACCCAGAAAAAGAGGCACAAAATGGCGACCTCCTATGGCCACCTCCGTTTCCACAGGCCGATAAATTCCTTATATGGCGCTTGGATGCCCTCTTCTGTTCTGGCGGCTTTTGGGTGCAACACAAGGTTTTCAGGCCAAACAAGTACAGCAAAACACATTGACGTGATGGAAGGACCGCTACAATGCGTCTTTTTTACGGTCAGGGGCGATCCTTTAGTGACGTCACGTACGGACTCGTCACCAACTCAAAAACAAGACTTCCTGAATATTCAGCGCGAGTCGTAAAAAGTAAAACATAGCTATATGCGGTGGAATTTTATTAAAATACACTCAGTAGAAGTCATTTGAAGCCATTTTACAAATTATGGACACAACTTAACCGGAGACGTCAGTTGCCTGACGTTTTAACACTGTTCTATGTTGGTAATGACATGCTCTTTCTTCTTCTTTGATGCACAATTAAACGCTCAGGTTTCGCATTAGTGTCTATCCACCCTGTGGTCAACACTAGTATTGCATCTGTGCCTCTCGTCCATCTCTGATTTTAAGAAATGTAAATCACATCAGATATTTTAAAGAATCGTAGGAATTTGTAATACATACTTTAGTTTTAAACCATTGTTTGTTTTTTTTTTGTATTATCATTCATTATTAAGATCATGAATACAATTTACCGCGGGAATTGTACGTGTTTTGTGGCAAATACGTTTCCCTTGAAAACAAAGTAATCTCCCAATGTGAACTACAGGCATGCGCACGTACATCCTCACGCAGAGTGTAACTGTTTACTTGATGTATGACAACAGAACAATAGCATCCACATTTAGACTTGAATTGATTTACATCAAGCTCGAAACACAATACTACAGGAAAGAAGCGCACAAACACACAAAAACACACACACAAATGCACACAATGGAGGAGATGTAGTCATACACTCACTAAACAGTTTCCACGCATAAGAGGAAAGACACGCACACACACACACACACACACACACACACACACACACACACACACACACACACACACACACACACACACACACACACACACACACACACACACACACACACACGCACATACATATATAGGAAATAGAAAGACATCCACAATGGTAGGAGCACAAAATGACACAAACTTTGAAAGAAGTCGACAAAAGTAACTAAATAAATAAACCTGACTGTAACGAAGCAGGTGCAGATTGTTTTTTTATTTGTGCTGCTCCGGTCAACACAACTTTGCCACGTTTTGTGTCTGATATAATCATCATATCAATGAAGTTTTATTGAATGACAGCTCACCGGTTGTGTTGACCTCAGTGGAACAGAGATGACGTCATGTAGAAGAGAACCCCGTCGTCCGGTTATATTGAAGGTAGGAGACGTAGAAGGAATAGGAATAAGATGTAGATCAGGTGCGCCCGGTGGGCTTCTCGTGGACTTTTAGTTGGATTCAGCAGTTGGTCATCCGCCGCCAGACGCGTAGGGACGACATTTGCCCCGCTTGCGTTCAGGTGGGCGTGCTTTTCTCTTCTCCTGTGGTGGGAGGTGTTTCCTCACTCGTTGCTCGACCACCGTCGTCGGGAAGGAGCCCAGGAGTCATTCTTTTTCATTTTGACTGCCTTAGTAATAGAGATTAGACAGAATAAGAAGTGATCATATTTCAAAGTTTTATGCTGTTGTATGCTTAGTCAACACTTGTGACTCAATACACAATTGAAGCACGGGCAACCTGGGGTCAATCAGGTCAACAGACACAGCAAGTTAAACGGTCAGCTTCACAGGAGTCATTTAGGACTTCAAACTCCTTATCACAGGAAGAGGTCATTAGCCAGGTAACCAACCTATCAGTTTATGGGAAACACAATGTTTTATTGCTTACAACTGTTGGTGCTCAGGACATCCAGAGGCGTGGTATTATAATCAGGAAAACTATGTTTTACTAATGTATTACTTTAATTTGCATGTACTCTCAATAAATAGCTTGGCAGAGGGACGCAGAATTCAGACGTATGTCATGGGTGACTGCGTTTCCTGCCGGCAGTAGGGACAATCTTTCTGGTTCCGAGTCTCTGTCCGCAGTGTCTGACTGTCATAACTCTAACACTTAGTCAAAATGAATTCATAAAATGACGTTCATGTCAAGCAAGCTCATCTTTCATTCCCCTTCTGTTATGAACAATAACACAACATCAAGGTCAAAACATTTCTGGACTAATATGGGCATAAAATGGCCGACTTGTCGGTGCTGTTCATGTCGTTAGTGAAAGGCAAAAACAGCCCTTGAAAATAAAAAAACAAACAAAATAAGGGATGACCTGACTAAAATATGAACTTGACACGAGCGAGCTCGGCCTAGCCATGTGCGACAACACGACAGGCGTCACCGTGGCAACAGGAAGCCGCAGCGAAAAGCAGGTTGCTGACCTTTGGCATCCACGGCCTGTCGCAGGAAATAAATGTCTTTCCTGAGGTATTCATTCCGTGGCAGCGCTTTTTGTGGGCGCGTTCTTGTTGCCGTGGCGACATCACGTCCCAAAACAAAACAAAAGTCCAAGACGGAAGCTCACTCACTGACTTTGACAAAGGACATGTGGGGAAGTGGAATATTCACTACGGTGTGAGTGATTCTTGGAGGAAAGAGGAAAAAAAAACAACCTTTGAACTTATGGTGGAGTTTGTCTTTTAATACCCTGTCAAGTATCCAGCAATTTGTGTATTGAATTGGGGCCGCCGGTTCAATGGACCAGAATACCGACCGCTGAGCTAGAGGGCCGCCAGACCAGTTTAGAAGTCTCTTTAGAAGACACTGGACGTTGCCTAATTACAGTGATACCTCAGCTAAAAACCAGATACCTCGGTTTACGAACACCTTGGCTTACAAACTTCTCGGTTTACGAACGTTAAATTTATGAAAATTTTACCTTGCCATACAAACTATTTTTCGGGATACACACAGAATGCCACAATGAGTGATGTGTCGTTCGCGAACGAGCCCGTTGTCCCAACAAGAAAATGGGAGCTTTTTCTTTTTGTTCTCCATTCCCCTCCCCCAGTCTTAAAGCCGCACGTGATTGGTCAAGAACGCAGCAGTGAGGGGGTGGGGGTGGGGTTACAGACAGAGAGAAAGTGAAGCCATTCTCCATAAAAGAAAATGGCAGCCGACTTGGTTTTTGTCCTCTATTACCCGCCCCCAGTCTTTGGTTAAAGCCACGTGATTGGTCAAGAACACAACAGTGAGGGGAGGTGGTTTAAACATTAAAGAGACAGGCGGATGACAGAGAGAGTGACAAAATGGATTTCAACTTTGATAGTTCAAAGGCAGAGTGTAGACTGCATGGTTAAAATATCACATCAATCAGGCTCCACAAACAACCCAGACAAGCCATCTGTACACTGTACACACAAAAAGCTATCAACCCAGCTAAACAGAACACAATTGATGAGGAACTAGGTAAAATGATGGCAGAGAAAGCACCTACAAGGGACCATTCCTCAAGATGGTGAAAGAAGAAGGCTATATTCCTCATCAAGTGTTTAATGCTGACGAAACCGGCCACTCCATTCCATCAAGCCATCAACGACCATCACAAAGGTCAATAAAACGACTTTATTATACTGTACAGTTTATTTCTTTAAATTTAATACCACATCACATTTATTATACATAAAATAAGGTATATTATGTGTAGTTTTAAGGCTTAGAAAATTTGAAAGTAGAAAATTATGTTTTATGGGGACCTGGGAACGGATTATTCTCATTTTAATAGTTTCCTATCGGAAAGTATTCTTTGGGATACACACTTTTCATCTTACACTCTGTCTGGGAACTAATTAAGTTTGCAAGCCAAGGTATCACTGTATGTCAACAAGAAGGACAGGGAGGAGACACGGCTGCTTTTTGACCCCTAAGTAGATACCTGGGGACCACTGTCCTCATGTCCCTGGGCACAAGTGTTATTACAACCAAACGCCGTCTTGAAGACCTTCTAAAAAAGGCGGACAATTGTCAATGGGGGAGGAGGAGGAGTCGTCGACAATTCAATTGTGTTTCAAACACCAAAAGACCAGGCCGGTGCTGTCCAAATTCATCAACAAAGCTCGTGAATCATGATGATGGTGTCACAGCCACAGACTTGAGCTGAATGGCGGGCCTGCGAAGTGGTGGGAGGCCTGCGAAGTGGTGGGAGGCCTGCGAGGGGGAAACATTTGGATGCGAGCGCCCCATCCTATTTTGACAATCGGTGGTCATTGTGTTAAAATGACTGCGTCATGTCACACTTGACCTTTGCGAGCTGACTGGATTGATTCTTTTGCAAAACCTCCTAATTTATTCTTTTTTTCAGATTGCATAAAAATGTCTTTGAATTCATGCTGGTTTCTTGTTCTTTGTTCTGATCTGTGGATTTTCTGCATTTTCCCACAAAACACCCTCACAATGCTCCCAAAAAAACATTTTTTTTTCAGTCCACTGAAATTCATGTGACGCACTTTCACTCTTTCCTAGGCAGAAGATATTTTTCTATCTCATCCTCTCTTCCAAGATCCTGTTATGCATTACACTTCCCGGCATCCATTTTGGGTGCTGACCTTTTGAACTCATTCAGTGCCAGATGATGTGCAAAAATGTGTCAGGGTTTTTGTCATTTTCACTAAAATTCCAGGACCCACAGAA
Organism: Hippocampus bargibanti; assembly: GCF_051943395.1. Classification (NCBI taxonomy): domain Eukaryota; kingdom Metazoa; phylum Chordata; class Actinopteri; order Syngnathiformes; family Syngnathidae; genus Hippocampus; species Hippocampus bargibanti. Next base: position 1,662,365 of record NC_142745.1, on the reverse strand, counting down.
TATTTAGTTTTATTACTACATAAACATTAAATGCCACGCAAGAAACATTAAACTCTCAAAAAAAAAAGAGTTAATTCCAAAGGTATATGGGTCTGGAGTTATCTGAGCTTGAAATGGGGGCGGCTGTACAAAATACAATACATACATATTGATTTAGATAGCGCTTGAACAACAGCTGAAGGTGTAACAAAGCACTAACATAGACAAAAGGCAAATGCTGCCCCCTCGTGGAAGGGAAAAAACACTGCCAGATGTCTGACCAGCACTTTATCAGCACCCCCGGCAAGAAAAAAACGAAATTTGGGAATGGCGCTCCACGTCATATTTTCAATTCCCGAATAAATTCAGGAATGGCAGTGAATAAATTAAAAAAGCTGTCAAGAAGCAGTCCAACTAGGGTGAAATTTTTATCCGGGGCATCGTTTGCGACCCTGAAAGTGCAGTGTCCTTATTGACGTCGTTTTTTGGTTTGTGGCCATGTTGACAGGAAGCGGGATGTGGACTTCCTGTGTGAGGGAAGCGGCTATTGTGCGGGAGCGAAAGGGACATATTGTGAGGGAGCTCCCCAGGGTCACGTTGCACTCTAACAGGAAAGGAGCCGTCTACCTCCGCTTGATGGCCTCCAGCAAGGTTGACGACCGATTTGGACTCCCGTGTCGTAAATTAAGCCCAAACATGTGTTTGTTGTGAGTCACTTATGAACCAATCCTGGGTTGTTTTAGAACTATGCAAAAAAAAAGTGAGTATACAAAGTCTACACACCCCTATTCTCCTCAAAAAAAGAAAATCGAGAGCAAGATTGTCACGGTTTGCAAGGTGGTGATGGCGGTTGTGAATCCCAAAAAGCAGACAGGAGGGAGCAGCAGTTTGTGTTTGAGAAATTGTATTACAATAAAGTCAACAGGAACAAAATCTAAAACGTTAAAATCATTTCAACAGAAAAATACAAAGTATCAAAAGAAAAACCAAGAGTAAAAGTCTGCCAAGATGAAACAAACACATGCACAGCATACAATGCATGCACAATACACAATGCATACAATTGCATACAATGCATACAATGACCCGACGCCGAATGGTCGTGCCGGGAGTCCTTTTAACTGCCACTGATTGGAACGATCAACACCTGCGAGGCTGCAGGCAGGTGCATGTCTTGGAAATGACCAAATACAATAAAATACAAAACCTATTTATTTATATAGTTCTTTAACAACAGCTAAAGCTATAACAAAGCGCTTAATATGGACTGCTATTATATACAAGAAATTAAGCAGTCACAAAGATAGTAGAAAGCACCAGGGAGTAAAACCAAGATCAAGTCGGAATCACGCCGAGTCAAATACAAAATGTAGATTTTTTTTTTCTTTTTATTGCTACAAAGGCAACGACCGAAATAAGGTTTGATGTGATGGATTCTCCGAAAAGGAAACAGAAACACATTTCTCAATCAAATGAAACAATTAAAATGCCATTTGTTTAAGTCAATGACGTCAAGGTGTTTGTTTTCCAGTTTCATGATGTCCATCACTCCCAAAGAAAATAAAAAAAGGGCAAACAAAACTAGGTCCTCTTCTGCAGAATATATGTTTGCATAGAATAATTGCAAATACCGACACACCTCCGGATGAACTCGGTAAGGGACAAAGTGTCAGAAAGCACCTCACGTGCTGTTTGAGTAGAGCAAACAAAGTATATAGAAATGTACAGTAGTTAGCCACACGTGTACATGACGAATGGTGACGAGTCTATTTTGTGGATTTGTTTCCTAGACTCACGATGTAAGAGTTTGGCCAAAACAAACCTCTGAAGATGGAGGACACTGATTCGCTGTGGTGACCCCTTGAAGGGGAAAAGCCCAAAGCAAAAGGTAGAAGTTTCCTAGAAGACTCACAGTCGTCGGGGCTCACAAACTTGGTGCGTTTTGGGTTTTTTTGTATTGCATTTGGTTAGCAAACTGATGAACTCAATTTGCAAGTGTTTAAAGGACAACCAACACCACTTTTTTGTTTCCTAACTGACATCAGAAAAACGTTTTATAGCATCTAAAATACCCAAAACACACAGTATGATATCTTTAGTCAAATGCAAAACATCAATGAAAATGACTTCAAGTGTCTAGTGTCTTTAAAGGACAACCAACGCCTCCGGACAAGTTGTGTTTGACTTCTACTGAGCGTATTTTACAATGATTCCACAGCATATAGCTATACTTGAGCTTTTAAGACTCACGCTGAATATTCAGGAAGTCTTGTTTTTGAGTTGGTGACGATGCCCTAAGTGACGTCACGGAAGGAACGCCCCTGACTGAGAAAGCGACAAACAATGCATTTTGGGTACTTTGTTTGGTCTGAAAACTTTGTGGTGATCCGTGTTAATGGCAAAATCAGAAGGAAACACGTAAATAACACGATGGTGAATCATTATGTGTTGTACCAAGACTACTATTTGATACTAGTTCCCAGCAGACAAATTTCCATTTCCAACGGAGCTTAGGCGCCATCTTGGGCATTTTCTGGGACACTACATAGCTGTCATTGACGGCTCGAATTGATATGGGAGGACCCCTTTAATCGATTGCAAACATTTATGCTTTCCTCTTCAGAACTATTTGAATCATATTCATAACTGGATGAGTAACAAGAAAGCGTCTTCTCCGAAGCTGAAGCCATTGTTTTGATTCTCCAGCAAGGCAAGACGTCTTGGCATGACGTCATGAACTGGGGGCGGGACTTTCTGAAAGTCCTCAATTCACAGCTCAATTTGTTGCAGTTTTAGCACACTTTTAAGTCATTTTTATTGGTGTTTTGCATTTGACTAAAAATATCATCCTGCGTGTTTTGGGTATTTTAGATGCTTAGTTTTGACTGGATTTGACTGGATTTCAATTGAGAGAGAACAAAAACAACACAAAAAAACACAAGCTCCAGCAAAGTCGCCTGGAGATGAAGCGCACGCGCGTCATTAGCAAAGATCAAACAAACCACTCCGCAAGTTAGCTTTACAATTAAAATGTGACATTTTTTTCAAAACGGATCACTTTGGAATTCGCAAGTCTTACGAAAATTCCATGATCAGGAAATTTGGGTCGACCCACGACATATCGCCGACGTCAACCCACACCACGCAAAATGATGAACTGCGTGGCCATTTTGGGCCACTCTGGCCATTGCTAGCTGGTTGCGCCCGGACGCTACACCCACTTCGATTGTTTTTAATGAGCAATCGAGTTCGTGTCCGTTTTTTTTTTTTTTTTGTACACCCAAACTTTTCGTTTGGAATCTAAACCTGCTTGGTCTTGATCTTGTACTGGGTAACCTGATCGAGCAAGCTGTGGCTCAGAATCAAGCCTTTCTGGTCCCGCCAGTTGCTTTGGTCTTATCTACTGGTTTGGTCCGCCGTTTTGTGCGCTGGTCCAATCGGATAATCGACACCATCGGAGAACCTCGAGAATTCGTCACAAATTATTGAAATGGAATTTGTTTGGGGTTTGTTTCCCCCCCTCTTCGGTTTCCAGACGAGGTCCGAGGGTTTGGGTGCCTTGAGGACGCTAGGGAATGATCGTAGATGGAGGATCCGAGGAGGTCACTGGGAGCTCTTGAGCTCAAAGCGACTGTAAACTTGCTTGGTCTTCATCTTGTTGTACTGGTTGACCAGATCCAGCTTGCTGTGGCCCAGAGTCATGCGTTTCTGGTCCTGCCTGGTGATTTGTTCCTGTTTGGTCATCTGGTCCTGCGTGGTCAACAGGTCCTGCTTGGTCATCTGGTCCTGTTTGTTGATTTTGTCCTGCTTGGTCATTTGGTTCTGCTTGGTGGTTTTGTCCTGTTGTGCGCTTTGTTCCGTTCTGGGGGTTTTGTCTTGTACTAGGTTCTGGTCTTGCCTTTGGACTTGAAGCAAGAGGGGCGGGGGAGGGGGCGCCTGCTGGCTCTCCGGCTCGCTGAGCGAAAGGTTAGGCCCCCCCCACGTCACGGCGCTAATCGGGGACGCCGATCTAGCCAAGTGGTCTTTGCTCGTCATGGGGAGGAAGAAGTCCGACAGTTTGTGAAGGAGCTGATTGGAGGAGCTTATGTGCTTTGTGCCCAGTTTGGTTTCCGGAACCAGTAGGGGGGGCGTGTGACTCCGGTGGAGGCGAGGTGGCGGCGGCGTGGCGTGGAACAGGTTGAGTTTGTGCTCGTACAGTCCCAGAGACTGAATCTTGGAAGACGCGCCGACCCGGTGAGCCCACATGATCTCGGCCGGGTTGCCCTTGGTCCGCTCCAGGCCGTAAACTGGAGTCCGGCGCTCCAAGAGGGGGCTGTGATTGGCCGCCCCGTTGGCGGAAGGGTGCGGCGGGCCCAGCTTTTGAAGCCGCCGCTCAGCGCCGCGCCGCTCCAGACTGAGATGAGAGGACAGCGGGTCAACTTTGTCGTGACCTTGGGTCACCTTGTAAACAGGGTTGGTGGTGAACCCGGGTGCCGCTTTCACGCTGGACAGGCTGCAATCTGATTGGCTGCTGGAGTTGTCGGAACCGGGCCGCTGCCTGTCAGGTAGGATCAGAACGGACTGTTACCATGACGACAATGAAACGCACAACAGCAACTGACTAATTGTAGGAAAGGCAACGTCGGAAGCTATCCTGGCTTTCTTCGGGAATTCAAAAGTGTGACGTGGAGCGCCATTCCCTAATTTGTTCGGGTTTTGGATTTTCATGCAAGGGGTCCCGATGAAGCGCTGGTCAGACTTCTGGCGATGTTTTTCCCTTCCACAAAGCGGGAGCATTTGCCTTTTGTTCCCGTTAGTGCTTTGTTACAGCCTCATCTGTTGTTCAAGCGCTATATAAACCAATATGTATGTCTTGTATTTTGTACAGCTGCTCCCATTTTAAGATCACATAACTCCAGACCCATATAACTTAGGTATTAACTCTTTTTGTCTGATGAAACAAGAGAGACCAAGGTTCCTAACACTGTAGTGAATGTTTCTGGAATCCTAAAACTCAGTATTCTGTGGGTCCTGGAATTTGAGTGAAAATGACAAAAACCCTGGCACTGGAGTGGACAGATTTTTGCACATTGTCTGACAGTGACTGAGTTAATGGGACATGTGGACAATTTCCAAAGGCCTACAAGTATTGTATTTTATTTATTGCATTGTATTTCTGATGATATTTTATTTATTATCGTACCCATCCTTGTCTGTGACTGTCAAGTGTCCTTGATAGCTTTGAAAGGCGCTTAAAATGTAATGTATTATTATTATTATATTGTATAGTTATTTTATTATTATTTTATAGTTACAGTAAAGTTTTATATATTATTATATATCCGACCCTGTTTGCATGTAGCATAGAAATAGTATCGATATAACCGGGACTATTATTGATATTTTTATTATTTTTTATTATTATTATTAGTAGTAGTAGTATTATTGTTTTTATTATTGTTATTATTATTATTATTGTTTTTATTATTGTTATTAATTTTTTTTTTTTTATTATTTTATTACTATTTTATTGTTATTTTATTATTACTATTATTATTACTATTATTATTATTATTGTGATTATTATTATTTTAATTTTAGTATTTTTATTTAATTATTTAATTATTTTGTTATTGTATTATTCTTATTATTATTATTATTTTATTATTATTATTATTATTATTATTATTATTATTACTACTACTAAGTATGACATCCGCCTAATAAAACGTTGGTGAGATCACCCAGTTGCAAATACGTCTTTGGATGAAGTTGCCAAGAGGCGCCCAATGGTCCTTGCCACCTTGAACGCAGCACAAGAAACGCCACGTTCACATGCGCACCTGTCTGAAAGCAGATCGGCCTTGATGATCGGCGCGAAGCCCGTCATCATCAGCGGCATTTGGTAGAGCGGGAAGTACGGAGCGCCCTCGTCGTCCTCGCTGTAGAAGCAGTCGATGATCTGAGAGTCGGCGTACAAACAGCGGAACTCGCGGTCGAAACTCTCTGTGATGCGACCCGAGAAATGCATCACCATGTTGCTGTGGACCTGGGCTGACAGCCACGTGAAACTGCACAAAAACACACACAAATGACTTTTAATCAACAAGTCCAACACAAGCAGTCAGCATGAGCGGCAGGCAGCTAGCTTAGCGGCAGCTCGCTGAGCAACAGCGACATGAGCGACAGATAGCGTTGCGTTAGCCATTAGCGGTGTAACGTTCAATAGGAGAGAACCACAACACTGTTTCGCAAAAAAATCACAAGTGTTTATATAATACGGATTCAATTTAAAGGAAAACCGACGCCCCTGGACAAGTTGTGTCCATAATTTGTAACAAATCACTTCAAATGACTTCTACTGAGTGTATTTTTCAAAGATTCCACCGCATATAGCTATATTTTACATTTTAAGACTCGCACTGAATATTCAGGAATGTTTTTGAGTTGATGATGCCTCACGTGACATCACGTCTGGAACGCCCCTGCAAACATTAATGCTTTCCTCTTCAGAACTATTTGAATCATATTCATAACTGGATGACGAACAAGAAAGCATATTCTGCGAATCTGAAGTCATTGTTTTGATTCTAGACTCTAGAATCTAGAGCAAGGCAAAGACGTCGTGGCGTGATGTCACAAACAAGGGGGCGGGACCTTCTGAAACTCGCCATTTCCAGGGTCATGTTGAAGTAGTTTTGGGACACTTTAAGTCATTTTTATTGGTGTTTTGCATTTGACTAAAAATATCAGCCTGCGTGTTTTGGGTATTTTAGATGCTATGAATAATAATAATAATAATAATAATAATAATAATAATAATAATAATAATAATAATAATAATAATAATAATAATAATGTCATCAATTCTGATTCTGGTATGATAATGAAAAATTGACATAAACACTCCCGTGAATTATCACTAAAGAATATTCGATGTGATTTTTTTTCCACCTTATTTCTTGTACTCCCTTTTTTTTAGAGAATCCCAACGTTAAGACCCGATCCAAAGATGCATCCTGCACACATATGGTTCGCGTGTTTAACCAGATTAGCGAGCGCGCAGTCGTTTATATTTGCCTGCTGCGCCAGCGTTGATCCAAATCTCGAGCAACCGGAATGACAACTTGTCACTTTTCACATTGCGCTTAAAATTCTTGTGACTTGTTTTGTTGGTCACCAGCCAAAAGCAACGTTACGTCACTGAAGGAACGCCCCTGACCGAAAAAAGGACACATTGCAGCAGTCCTTCCATCACGTCGATGCATTTTGCTGTACTTATTTGGTCTGAAAACTTCGTGTTGCACCAAAAAGAGGCAGAAGAGGGCGACAAAGCTCCGTGTAAGGAATTAATCAGCCCGTTTCCACAGGCTGATTAATTCCTTACACGGAGCTTTGTCGCCATTTTCTGCCTCTTTTTTGGGGTGATCCATTTCCCCCCCTATTGCCTCAAAATGGCACGGAATAAATTGTTTAATGGATTGCAAACATGTATGCTTTCCTCTTCAGAACTATTTGAATCATATTCATAACTGGATGAGTAACAAGAAAGCATCTTCTCTGAATCTGAAGCCATTGTTTTGATTCTCCAGCAAGGCAAGACGTCTTGGGGTGACATCACGAACAAGGGGGGGGGGACCTTCTGAAACCGGCCACGTTCATTTTTTTTTTTTGCAGATTTTGGACACTTTAAGTCATTTTTATTTGTGTTTTGCATTTGCGTTTTTCTGATGTCAGTTAGGAAACAAAAAAGTGATTTGGTTGTAAAAAAATGTCAACGATATGAAGGCGTGTTGAGGCCGTTAAAGTCATTGGCAGTCACACCCCATTGGCAAGCTTGAAATTCCATAGGCAGGTGGACGGGTAGGTGGAGCCTCGCCCTTCATTCCAGCCAGCGAGCGCGCTGTCACACCTCGCAAACTAACTCACTCACTCCACTTGCCATCTTCCAGTAAACGGGAAGTGGGCGACTCACCAGGTAGGTTGCCATAGCAGAAAAAAAATTAGCTCGCAGCAACTTCTGATGCTTACGGAATAACATTCCGAGTGAATTGAATGTCATTTCTCTCACTGGATGAATCCAGTATGGATCATTAGCATTCCAGTAAAGAACTGTAGAATTGATGGTGATGCACATGCTACAGACATTATATTTATCAAGATCCTTTGACCTAATGTCTGTGCTTCCAAGCCATTCCTCGCTGGTGCTTGTGGCTGCCACTGCTCACCCACAGAAAAACTTATCCTGTGACTGTAAAGTGACCTTGTGAGTTTTGTAAGGCGCTTATACATTCAATGTATTATTATTATTATTAATATTCCTTATCTAAAGCTCCACATAAAAAAAGGAGCGTGAATATGATTGTGCTCATTTGATCCTATTTGCATCAATATTTTCATTAAAATGATTTTTTTTCTCAAGTAGAAGCATTCCTTTTCACACGCTCCAAAAAAGAAACTATGGTACAGTGATATCTTGGCTTACGGACTTAATTGGTTCCCAGACAGAGTCTTTTAAGGCGAAAAGTGTGTATCCCAAAAAATAATTTCCCATAGGAAACCATTAAAATGAGAATAATCCGTTCCCAGGTCCCCATAAAACATAATTTTCTACTTTCTAATTTTCTAATAAATAATAATAATAATAAATTTCATTTATAAGCGCCTTTGAAAATTCTAAAGGTCACTTTAAGCCTTAAAACTACACAAAGTATACCTTATTTTATGTATAATAAATGTGCTATGGTATTATAATTAAAGAAATAAACTGTACTGTATAATAAAGTCGTTTTATTGACCTTTGTGATGGTCGTTGATGGCTTTATGGAATGGAGTGGCCGGTTGCATCAGCATTAAACACTAGCCTTCTTCTTTCACCATCTTGAGGAAAGATCCCTTGTAGGTGCTTTCTCTGCGATCATTTTACCTAGTTCCTCATCAATTGTGTTTTGTTTATCTGGGTCGATAGCTTTTCGCATCAAGTGTACAGATGGCTTGTGCGAGTTGATCGATGGGAATTTTAACCTTGCAGTCTACACTCTGCCTTTGAACTATCAAAGTTGACAAGTCCAAATTTCACTGTTTTCTATCTATATCTATCTATCTATCTGTCTATCTATCTATCTATCTCTTTAATGTTTAAACCATTTTCCCTCACTGCTGCATTGTTGACCAATCACGTGGCTTTGACCGACGACTGGGGGCGGGGAATACAGGACCAAAACAAGCAGGCTGCGATTTTCTTGAGAACGGGCTCTTTCGCGAACGACACATCACTCATTGTGGCAGCTCCGTGTGTATCCCGAAAAATAGTTTGTATGCCAAGGTAAAATTTTCATAAATGTCACGTTTGTAAACCGAAAAGTTCATAAGCCAAGGTGTTCGTTAACCGAGGTATCACTGTATTTGTTTTCTATTTGTGAGATGTGCTGCACTGTAACAAGGTTTCAAAGCTTGCACGTGTACATAAGTCACCTGTAGGATCCAGCAATGACCTCCTCACAGTCGATGATCATAAATTTTTCCAGGACTTGCCCACTGAACTTCCTGCCGCTCTTTGTGCAATACGTGTCGCCGCAGACGCTGCGTATGCGCATGTTCTGTCAGAGGAAGAGGAACAAGTCGTCACGGTGATGATGAGAAAGAGGAAAGCGTGAGTTAGGACGGGCTGCGCATGCAAGGTGATGTCGACTGCTGACTAAGGAGCCCCTTACGTTCATGTTGACGCCGTGCACGTCCAAAGAGGAGCACATGTCGGTGAAGAGGTGAAGTTTCTTGTGGTCCAGCAAAATGTAGACGGGAACTTTACGCTTACTGGCGGCTTCCATTAGGTCACACAGCAAATCCACGTCACTGAACTCATCCATGACTAATGCGATCACCTGCAACACACGCGCACACATGAAATTGCAGAAGTTTCTGGGTGTATATACAGTGAGACCTCAACTTACAAACTTTTTGTCTTACAAACGTCAAATTTATGAAAATTAAACCTTATAATAAGCACTATTTTCGTAATACACACCCACCACGGCTGGCGGAGTGATCTTTGGCGGAAGCACACGACCGAACAGCACCAGAGGTTAAGTTACTAACAGTCCTTATGGAAGGTGACTCTCCTTCCATAAGCCAACAACAACCATAAAAAAGTAAATAAAACTTTATTTTACAGCACAGTTTATTTCTTTAATTACATTTGTCATGTAATGCGCCTCTCTTTCCAAACAGCAATTCCCTTTGACCTTTGACCTCCAACGCCATTCCATCAAGCCATAAATGACCATCACAAATGTAAATAAAGTGACTTTATGATACAATGCAGTGTATTTCTTTCATTACAATACAATAGCACATTTATTATACATAGAATAAGGTATGTGTGTGTAGTTTTAAGACTTATTTGGTTGAAAATTATATTTTATTTAAACCCGGGAACGGATTATTCCCATTTTAATGGTTTCCTATGGGATTTTTTTTTTTGAGATACACACTTTTCGCCTTACACACTCTGTCAGGGAACCAATTAAGTTCGTAAGTTGAGGTCTCACTGTATATACTTTAGATATATCATACATCATACAACTTTTACAAATCATAAATCGGGTGATTTTCGTACTCGTGATTCTGTGGTGCGTGGTGACATCATGCGAGGGGTAGAAAAGTGTAAATTAAAAGTAAATCAAATGCTTTCATTGTTTATTTATACATTCAATTAGTCTACAAATGTGTTTTGTTTTATTACATTTTCTTTTGTTTCACCTTACAAATTATTGTGAGTATTGTGGTCAAAATTGGGGAGACTAGTCTGAGATACTTCCGTAGAACAAAGTACAAAGTCTAGGAAATAAGGATCTGTATCAACCTCGTTTATTCATTGTCATGGCAATAGCAATAAACTCATTCACTGACATTCACACATTTATTCACGAATTGAAAAAAAATGACGTAGAACGCCATTCCCGTTTTTTTCATGCTTGGGTGCTGAAAAAGCATTGGCCATGACCTCTAGCAATGTTTTCTCCCTTCTACCATATCATGTAGGAATGAACTCTTTTTTTCTGATGAAAGAAGAGACTCCAAGGTTTCTAACGCTGTATTGAATGTTTATGTAGTCCTAAAACTCAACATTCTGTGGGTCCCGGAATTCAAGTAATAATGACAAAAACCCTGGCACTAGAGTGGACACATTTTTGCACATATCTGGCAGTGAAGAAGTTAACTGTAGCGGTATTTTTCCCCTAAATGGAACAACACACAGGTACATCAATCTGGTTTTCTCTTTTGAACTTTGCAATTTGAGTCAAATAATAAAATGCAGCATGAATGAAAACCCCATGTGGTTGAAACGCATCTTCTGCCAAGTTCAAAGTCAAAACTTGTGATCCAAATGCCGTTTGCGGGTGCAGTCAATTATATAACGTAGCTATTGTAGCATATTTGACATTTGCAGATTCAGATTTTTGAAGGGAGTGAACCTATCGTCTGTTACTGGCAATATATCTTCCCAATTCTGTGTTTTTTCAGTGAGTAAAAACGTCTTTTTGACGACAGTCAAACAGCAGAGATCCCTACAAAGTAATACAGTGGGGGCCTTGGCTTACGAATTTAATTGGTTCCCAGAAAGAGTGTGTAAGGCGAAAAGTGTGTATCCCAAAAAATAATTTCCCATAGGTAACCATTAAAATGAGAATAATACGTTCCTAGGTCTATACTTAGTTGATACCTCTCAGAGTGGTCTTTTCTCGATTAACATGAGTGCCTCTCTTTTTCTTTCTTTCTGTCTTTGTTTTTGACGCGCTGCGCGTGTGCGCGGGCACGTACCTTCTTGGCCTTGTTGATGAGCGAGCGTATTCTGTCTTTGACGTTGACGGTCTTGTCCCTCTGGAAGTAGATCTGGGTTTCCGAGGGCCCGTACCTGATGGGGGCGTCCGGCCACCCGAGCTCCAGGATCGGCGGTTCGTCATCCGTCATCGTCGGGAAGTAAGTCCCGGAGGTAAGCTCCGACGCAACGTCATCGCCGTTGTCGCTTTCTCCCGCCTCGGACTGGTCCTGCGCCGCTGACGACGGACCGGTTCCCCTCCCGCTCCCGGGCCCGGTCCCAGTAGCGCTCCCGGCCGCCGCGCCCTCGCTCCCCGGGTTCCGGTGGAGTGTGATGTACTGGATCTCGGCTTGGGACAAGAAACTGAGCTCCCGCTCCTCGGTAAGGACACGGCGGTATTCGGGCTCGCCGTGCTCGAGGAGCGCGTCGGTGGCCAGGCGGGCGGCTTCGCTGTGGCTGAGTTCCAGCGATGACACCTGCCGCCACGGACTCTTGAGCTCCTCCAGGCGGGCCGCCAACTTGCCGAGCGGCTTGCGACCTCCGGGGGCCGGACGGAGATTCTCCGACGAACTCATAACTGGCCGCCGGGCAAACTTTCATCCGACTTCTCCTCAAGTTGGAGTCAAGAAAAGGCGACGACGTCGATGAGGAGGAAGGAGAGCGTAAGAAAATAAGTCAAGTGACGCGGCTTCCCAATCGCTGGCAGTGTTGTTCGGCAGGTTCCGGATCACCTGTTGATACTGTAGCTGTCACTCAGTCTCTCGAGCGCCGCCCTTTCCACTACGTCACTTCCACTGGCGGCAAAAACTTTTCCGCGCGACTTAAAAGTGACGTAACAGCGCGACGGAAGTTGGGGGGTGATTTCCAAGCAAATAGTATCGCTTTCACTGATTAGCGATGGGAATTCCGGTTCTTTTTAGAGAGACGGTTCTTTTGGACCGGCGCAGAAGAAAGAGCCGATTCTTTCAGCTCCTAAATGGATACTCGGTTTTTTTTGTTGCTTAAATTAATTTACTTCCAAAAAGAGTGCAAAATTATATGTAAAAAAAACTACTAATGTAAAAAACACACAATATATCATTTGTAAATTTATATGGCTTTATTTACAGGATATTATTCTGAACATAAAACATGGAGTACTACAAAAAAACTGGCTAGCTATTAACTATTGGCTTGCTAGCTAGCTTTTCTATTTAATAATAATAATAACAGTAATAATAATTGATACGCGCCTTTCAAAACTCTCAAGGACACTTTACAGACATAGGATAAGAACCACATTTAATAAGAATTAATACACAAAATGTAATTAACATCAGTCTGTGATTTAAATATTTTTAGGCCAGCAGAGAAGGCCTTGCAGGCCCTGACGGTCCTCCACCGACCTACACACTATTTGTCTTACTATCTATGTCTATTCTATCTACGTTACTTCCGGGTTGAGTGAATGCTGGCGCGTGTGGCGCCGCTGCTCACCCACAGAAAAAAAAATATCCTGTGACTGTAAAGTGACCTTGAGAATTTTAATAATAATAATAATAATAAATTTCATTTATAAGCGCCTTTCAAAACTCTCAAGGTCACTTTACAGTGACAGGATAAGCTTTTCTGTGGGTGAGCAGCGGCAGCCACACGCGCTTAGAAATTAAATGTGTGATTATTATTATTATTACATCGTGTTACAACACCCTGTTGCTGAAACAATACAAAATAAATAGTATTTTATAAGTAAACAGTCACGGCGAGAATAAATGATATTGGAATACACTTGAATGCAAAATAAAATGGTATACATTTATTCAGTGGCATAATGAGTCAATGTGTTAGAAGCCTTTCTCTTGCCTCCTTCGATTCATACATTTCAAAAGTGTCTACCCATATTATGTGTATACACCATCACAAGTCCATCATTAGAATGTGCTCTGTCCCTGTTTGCTCTTGATTTGCTTCTGAAAATAAACGAGTGTGAAATGATGACGTCAGTCAGGCTGGTCCTCCTCTTTGGTCAACAGTGAGTCAACTTCCACAAGGATGAGGAGGAAAAATAAGCATGCGCCACACATACGCATGTACTACACGTGTGCAACACGCAGGAGAGCACAAAAGATGGCGGCATGAGTAAACAACAGACAGGATGTGGCTTGGGGCCTATCAGTCCGCACGTCATTGCTCGTCACTGTCAGCCACTTTTTACCACACTCTGCAAATTGGCGCACCCCCACACCAAGAAGCCAAACCCTATCTAACTAGCTAGCTATCTGGCTAGCTTTATAGCTATCTGGCTAGACGGTTACCTTCTTGTTTCCAAAGAGCTTCAAAGAGATGCAAATCGTTCTTGTGTTGACCTGTTCAGTTTCAACTTTGTTTCAAGTTTTTGTTTTTTGGCTCATTGACGAGACTACAGTTCTTTATTAAAACGTTCGTTTCCAATGAAACGTACGCGTTTTTATATTAAACGCATAAAACGATTCATTTTACCCATCTATTATTGCGGGAGGAAAAGAAACCATTTCTTGAATATTCTTCCGGTTCAGAGACGGTGACGTCATGACGTACAAGCGTCAGTGTATGACCTCATCGCGAAGAAGTCTACCAGAAGTCAACACGTGTGACCGAGAAAAACACGCGTGCGTCCTAGGAAAAAGAATTAAGAGGCCAACTTTGTCCGTCAGGTGCTTTACCTTCCTCCCACACAACAGTCGACGTGGCCGCCCGATTAAGTTCATTCGTGGCGTCCCTGCGTTTAACTAAGCCACTCGTGTGCTAACTTGCATGCTAACACCGAGCTATGGCTAACGCCGCTGTTTTCCGCCTTGCGCGTGTGTGTCAGTCAGGTAATTTGCGACGCGATGGCTGTGCGCGCCTCTTTCGAGAAAAACAACGAGATCGGCTGCTTCGCCAAACTCACCAACACATATTGCCTGGTGGCCATCGGCGGAGCTGAAAACTTCTACAGGTGGGTACCCGGATGGTGTCGCCTCTTCTCTGTGAGCGCTTAACGTCACCGCTGGCTGGACTCTGTGCTGTGCTTCTTCAGTGTGTTCGAAGGAGAGTTGTCCGAAACCATCCCGGTGGTCCACGCGTCCATTGCAGGATGTCGCATTATTGGACGGATGTGTGTGGGTCAGTCCCTGTCGGCAAATTCCGTCGCTTTCGCCATTTCCGTGAACTTTTAGGGATTAGCAGACAGGTGACTGTGTGAGTCTGCAGGAAACCGTCACGGCCTGTTGGTCCCCAACAACACTACGGACCAAGAACTGCAGCACATCCGCAACTGCCTTCCCTCGTCCGTCAGCATCCAGAGAGTCGAAGAACGTCTTTCCGCACTTGGGAACGTCATTGCCTGCAATGACTACGTGGCGCTGGTCCATCCGGACCTCGACCGGGTCAGAACAAGCGCCTACTCCTGTGCGTACCCGTGCTCACGACTACATTTACAGACTTTGTCTCCTCACCTCCAGGAGACGGAGGAGGTTCTGTGTGACACGCTGAAGGTGGAGGTGTTCCGCCACACGGTGGCTGATCAAGTTCTGGTGGGCTCCTATTGCGCCTTCAGCAACCGGGGCGGCCTCGTACACCCCAAGACGTGCATCGAAGACCAGGATGAGCTGTCATCTCTACTGCAGGTCCCCTTGGTGGTGAGTACTCGCCACACCCGCTCAAGTGAGATCAACCACCTCTTGACCCGTCCGTCCGTCCGTGCATGCGTGTGTGTGTACCAGACGGGCACGGTGAACCGGGGTAGCGACGTGATCGCGGCGGGAATGGTAGTCAACGACTGGTCGGCCTTCTGCGGACTGGACACCACGAGCACTGAGATGTCCGTCATCGAGAGCGTCTTCGGTCTTAGTGATGACGCACGGCCATCCAGCATCACCACTGCCATGAGGGACTCTCTTATCGACAGGTGCATAAACAAGATTCATCATCCCTTAAAGGAGAACCGACGTCTCCGGACAACTTGTGTCCATAATTTGTAAAATGGCTTCAAATGACTTCTACTGAGCGTATTTTACAAAGATTCCACCGCATCTAGATAGATTTTACCTTTTAAAAACTCGCGCTGAATATTCAGGAAGTCTTGTTTTTGAATCGGTGACGAGTCCGTACGTGACGTCACTGAAGGAACGCCCCTGACCGAAAAAAAAAGGACACATTGTAGCAGTCCTTCCATCACGTCAATATATTTTGCTGTACTTGTTTGGTCTGAAAACTTCATGTTGCACCAAAAAGAGGCAGAAGAGGGCGACAAAGCTCCGTGTAAGGAATTAATCAGCCTGTGGAAATGGGCTTATTAATTCCTTACACGGAGCTTTGTCGCCATTTTCTGCCTCTTTTTTGGGGTGATCCATTTCCCCCCCTATTGCCTCAAAATGGCACGGAATAAATTGTTTAATGGATTGCAAACATGTATGCTTTCCTCTTCAGAACTATTTGAATCATATTCATAACTGGATGAGTAACAAGAAAGCATCTTCTCCCAATCTGAAGCCATTGTTTTGATTCTCGAGCAAGGCAAGACGTCTTGGCGTGACGTCACGAACAAGGGGGCGGGACCTTCTCAAACTGGCCACTTCCGGGTTCAATTTGAAGTAGTTTTTGGACACTCATTTTTATTGGTGTTTTGCATTTGACTAAAAATATCATCCTGCGTGTTGTGGCTATTTTAGATGCTCTAAAACGTTTTTCTGATGTCAGTTAGGAAACAAAAAAATGTTGTCGGTTGTCCTTTAAGATAAAGTGTTACACTTTGTTGATGTAATTTGTCTTTCTGTGTGTGTGTGTGTGTGTGTGTGTGTGTGTGTGTGTGTGTGTGTGTGTTTTCAGCATGGCGTAAGAATGGCAGCAGTCGCACACGAAGGCAACATTTTGGACTTTGGGGGATTTTTGGGGTGTGGCTCCAGAGTAACGTAAACAAGATGGCTGTTCGTCTACCGACAAGGGGGATGGCACTGCAGGAAGTGACACATTTGCTCATCTGGGCACGTTCCTTTCCGGCTGGCCGCGGAACATTTTGACGGGCGTGTCAAGATCAATCAGCAACAAAGGCTGTGTGATGACATCACGATCTTCACTCAGATTTTGAGGAAGACATTTTGTTTCACCTCACTTCAAATAATGGCAGCGATATGCTAAGATGTCATCACATTCTAGCTATGATTCTTTTTATATCTACAGTTATTTTCACCAAATGTAGACCTCCTCCCCCCCGAGGCTTTTTTTTGGAGTCTTTTTAACGGCAATAAAAACAAGAACAACAAGCTGATCCACTTTAACTTTTTAATCCTCTTCAAGCAAAGTCGTTATTTACAACAATTAAATACAACGCACATCACTGATACGCACGAGGGGCCTTTCACCTTTTGGTTTGCAGATTTTTCAACCATTTTAAGTGTAAAACAGACATTTAAAAAACAGTGTTTGTAATGCTCTTGGCGAGGATCAAAACAAGACAAAATTAGACTCATTCGGTCCTGGAAGCATTTGAATCAATAATAATACATTTCATTTCTAAGTGCCTTTCAAAACTTGATTTGCTTTCTATTAGCTACCTAGCTAGCTATTTGCTATCCATTTTCCATCTATTAGCTAGATAGCTAGCTGGCAATATATTTGCTATCTATTAGCTAGCTACCTAGCCGGCTATCTATTAGCTATTTGTCGCTATTTGCTAGCTAGCTATGTAGCTGGTTATTTATTAGTTATATAGTTAGATAACTGTAGATGGCAATCTATTAGCTAGCTAGCTTTCTATCTATTTGAGTTACTTCGGGCTTGAGTGAACGCTGCCGCATGTGGCTGCCGCTTCTCACCCGCAGAAAAAAAACGATCCTGTGACCGTAAAGTGAACTTAAAGGTTGATAAGACAAACTCGGCTTATATTTCACCGTAGCTTGTCTGCATGCAAAAGAAAACGTGAATACTCACGTGTGCGCTAATGTTTCAGATAAACATTGTCTGTGCGTGTAAGCATGGGAGCTAACCGATTTCCCACTACGGCAAAAATGATGCTACCTTGTTCATAATCCTCGTCGTCAATTAAGCTGTTGCTGTTTGCACAACGACACAAAGTGCTCAACTTAATGTTTCGCAGGAAATCGAGAGCACATTGGGACGATTTGCAAACCTTTTGTTTGCTTTCTGGGAAACCCGAAGTACACGAGTGCTATCAAACCGCCGGCAAGCTTTTGTGCGAGTGTGCCAGCTACTTCCTGTGGCCCGTTCAAATAAAAGCTTAAAAGGGGTAAACACCACCAAAGGTCTCCTGAGAGGCATACACCATGTATAGGAAACCATCTTCATCGCGCTCCTGTTCATAAATCTCAGAGATGGGCGTCGCCACGGAAACCAAACTGTGCTGGTTGACCAGTAGGAAGAAGGCCTGTGTGGGGTTCAATTGCAGACGCCGCCTGTGTGGGAATGGGTGGCTCAAAGTTAGCGCTAACCCAATAATTTAGCATCAGCATATTTTCCAGACCACAACAAATGCGTCAAGAAATAATCCAACTCATTCACAAATGTATTCAGGAATTGAAAATATGACATACAGCGCCATTCTCGAATGTGTTCGGGTTTTGGTTTTTTTTTTCATGCTTGGGTGCTGAAAAAGCACTGGCCAAAATGTGCTCAGTGGAAGTCATTTCAAGTGATTTTACAAATTATGGACACAACTTGTCCGGCGGCGTCGGTTGTCCTTTAAGAAACAGGCACTGGGAGGGGATGACTTGACAAATAATCTGTCATGGCATTTTGTATTCAATTAATCACAACAATCAATAATTGCACACAGCTGGAAAAGAGTGCTTGCGTATCACAGCCTCTGCGGCAAAAAGTGAGGACAAAAAATGCCTTACCTGATAATCTTAACCAGCTCGCTCATGTTGACGTGGTCTGGGACCAGGAACTTGGTTTTATCAAGAACAGGAAGTTGTTTCTCGCCCTTGTAACGTTCCATGATCACCTAACAGAGACGCAGCTGGAAAATGTACATGGATCGCGTGTGTCAAAATGGTGGCATCGTAAATGTCTGGACTTACGGGGATCTTGTTGGGATGTTGTTTTCGGATCTGTTGGACTTCTTTGCATCGTTCAGCTGGTGACCGACAGAACACCATTATATACAGAATACATTTACATTTAATTTCTAAGCGCCTTTCAAAACTCTCAAGGACACTTTACAGTCACGGGATTTGTTAAGTCTCACGATTTGATCGAGAGACTCCCGATTTTGACCTAATTTTAAAAAGCAACTATTGACACAATACCGACAGTTCATTTGTAAAATGAAACAAAAGAACATTAAAAAATACAAAATCTATTTTTACACTGATTGAATGTATAAATAAACAATGAAAGCATTTTTTTTGTGTTTTATTTACTTGCAATTTTACGGAGCCCCTAAGTATTGTTTATTTTTTTCTTCGATGTCCACTTCGGGGCTACGTACAATTTACACTTTTGTAACACACATTATTTTAACACGCATCACAGAGTCGCGAGTACAAAAAAAATCTCCCTATTTATGAAATCGTATAAAACGTATGCCCTTAGTCCAACAATCAGCAGAATTCATTTTGCACTATTCACGAGTTTGACGTCAGAGACCTTTTAGTTCGAGGTTAGGATTTGCATGTTTGTTTTATTTACCCCCCCCCCCCCACTTCGTTTAAATCACCACCATAACGTGCTACGTGAGACTACATTTACTGCCCCCCTTATGGGCTATAAATGCATGACAAAAGTCTTTCGCTTTTTTTAGTGTTCAATACACTAAAAATCTGAGCATTGTTCGGGCAAATAGGCCGACGCGCTAACCAGCTCACCGGCTGGTTTGTTTTGTTTTTTTCCACTCACCGAAAGTCCTCCTTTGCTTAAAGGTTCTGTCAGACGGCATGGTGAAAAAAAAGACGTTTTCAGCTGCTTGGGAACACTTTGTGGTCACCTTGCTCTAACAACGAGGGGCAAAAAAAAAGACGTAAGCAAGGGTTCGTTTACCGCAAACTACATAAACAGCGACACGGAAATGACGTCAGCGTCTCCATGTAAATGACACTGACGCCATTTTGTTGCAACACTAATGTGGGCGGGGCTTTGGAGTCGGCAATTTTTCTCTTTCCTGCCATCACAAATCCATTTTATGGATTAGCTTTACAATTTAATCCTAAGAATACGAAAATAGTAACACTGCTGCCATGGCAGCTGTAATTATAAAATGTGACAAAATAGAAGACAGAAAAAAAAGTATTTACTTTTTTTAACAAACCATGTTTTTTTTGATCAGCTTTATAAAGTGCTCTATTTTTACTTGAAGGTCCAATACATCATTAAATGCATCATTAAATACAAATAAATGAGATGTTCCCGTACTATTGTTTAATATAAAATAAGAAAGCTTTTGAGATAAGAAAGTCTTTAATAATAATAATAATCCATTTCATTTCTAAGCGCCTTTTAAAACTCTCAAGGTCACTTTACAGATCAGTTTTTCTGTGGGTCAGCAGCGGCAGCCACATGCGCCAGCGTTCACTCAACCGGGAATAACTCAAATAGATAACTAATCAGAATCAGAATCAGACAACCTTTATTCGTCCCACAATGGGGAAATTTGCAATAGTAATAGATAGCAATAATAAAATAAGATTGCAATAATAGATAGTAAGCTAGCTAGATAGGCAGCTAATAGATAGCAGATAGCAAATAGGTAGCTAGCTGGGTAACCAGCAATTGTGCCCCCATTCAACCGAGTATAACTCAAATAGATGAAGTTAGCTAGCAAGCTAATCAGTTAGGAAACAAAAAAATGGTGTTTAAGAATACAAACAAGATGCTGAAAAAATGTCATCAAACATTTATTGAAAACATTTGATGTTGAGGAGAACGATCCTGTTGTTGGTTAAAGTGACATGTTTACGTTTTTCTTCTTTGACATGCTAAAAATAGCAAAGTAGCCATTGGTCTTCAGTCTGATGGGTTCTGAATGACAATCATGAAGTAGTCCTTATCTGCAAAAAAAAAAAAAAAAAAACAAAGCAGGTGAGGTGTTAGCACCGGCAATGGCAGCAGCAACTGCGGTGAAAGCTGCCACGTGCAGACCGACCTGGTGCGATCATGATCTCATTCTTCTTGGATCGCAGTCGGAGGAACGTGAGGTCGTTGAGGGGGTCGATGTCACGGATGGTGCTGCGTGCCTTCATGACCAACTGGTGGATCAGACCGGCGTAGTGCACCGTGCTGGTGTTGTCCAGGGTTGAGCGGATGGGAATTCCTGGTGGGACAAACACAAGTTGCCACACACCCGCATTTGCCACCTACTCGCCCGGCCGTTGTCCCACACGTGAGAGATAATAATAATAATAATAATAATAATAATAATAATAATAATAATAATAATAATACATTTCATTTATAAGCGCCTTTCAAAACTCTCAAGCACACTTTAGAGTCACAGGATATTTTTTCTGTGGGTGAGCAGTGGCAGCCACACGCGCTAGCGTTCACTGAACCCGGAAGTAACAAAGTAAAACAAAAAACAAAAAACCAAAGAACACATAATATGACAACACAAAGACATATTGTATAACTAACATGCTAACGTGCAAACAATATGGCATAACTGACATGCAAAACAATATGGCAAAACAATATGGCAAAACAATATGGCGATGATGCTAACATGGAAAAACAATATGGCAATGATGCTAACATGCTAAGCGCTAATCGTTTTTCCGCCTCAAATCAATGAAATATAAAGGCTTTATGAATACAGAACAAAAGGAAAACTAATTTGGTGCAGTCTATCAATGTTTGACATATATTTACAGTCATTAATGTATTCATTTCTGTCGGAATGTGTACAGAAATAAACATCATGTTGGTGGTCCACATGAATTGAGATAGACAGACTGCCTTCTCCCCAATCACTCGGACGAGATTTTGAGTAGGCTAGTATTTTCGGGAAGTATGAAGGTTCAATAATTCCAAGCGATTAAGGAGAATGCGATCACTGTCACATCCTCGCTGTCATCTCACCATCTGTGTTGACGATGATGAGGCCCTGGACTCCTTTCTGGGCTTGAATTCTCTTGAGAGTCTCTTCCACTTCAGCCTGAAAAACAAGAACAATCACAGAAGAAGTCAACAATGAATCCAAACATATGTTGACAAAACCTTCACAACGTTTAGGAACATTTCAATTTATGTTGCATCAAAATGTTGAGCTTGGGCGCCAGTTCAGTTTGGGCGCCATCTTGTGCATTTTCTGGGTGCTACATTGGAGTCCAGATGGCTCGAATTGATACGGAAGGGCTTCTTTAATCGATTGCAAACATGTATGCTTTCCTCTTCAGAACTATTTGAATCATATTCATAACTGGATGAGTAACAAGAAAGCATCTTCTTCGAATCTGAAGCCATTGTTTCGATTATGGAGCAAGGCAAGACCTCCTGGCGTGACGTCACAAACAAGGGGGCGGGACCTTCTGAAACTCGCCATTTCCGAGGTCATTTTGAAGTAGTTTTGGGACACTTTAACTCATTTTTATTGCTGTTTTGCATTTGACAAAAAATATCAGCCTGCGTGTTTTGGGCATTTTAGATGCTATAAAACATTTTTCTGATGTCAGTTCGGAAACAAAAAATGGTGTCGGTTGTCCTTTAAAGATGACAAAATATAATAACAATTATCGGTAGGGCAAAGACCACGGCTGCTCATATGACCCACCAACTGACAAAAGGCAACAGAGGGTTTGTTTATAAACTTCATTCAACGCTTCAGCATCATCCCATTGAGACCCAATGTCTAAAACAAAGGTTTGTGGTTCATCGTTATGTTGCTCCCAAAATGTTTACGTGATTTCTCAAGTCAATACGGCGTTATGAAAACTTCAACTTGTGGTATTTCGTTCACATTTGACCATTCTCGTTGAATCGGAATACTACAATGTTATAACCAATGCGGCGGAACAATCGCAATCAGGATTGCGGCCAGGTGATATAATTCTGATTTTGATACTTCAAAACGATCACTTCGGATAAAAGATGATCGATCAATGTGTTAACATTTTTGATTTTAACGTCATGCTAACATGACAACGCCCTCGCCTAGCCATTCCAAACAAAACGTCGCTTCGCGTTAGCAGCATTAGCACCGACCTTGATATCAACACATGAATATTAACTTGGACCGGTGCATTATGGGAATGTCATTATTTCTTACCATTTTGAGGGCTAGCCTGTAAAAAGTTAAAAAGATTTATGTGATAAATTGCAGCGAACAAATATGAAGAAATAACTTCCGAGTTGGACTTCTTCGTCTTCTCTTTTTCTTCTTTTGTTGTTTACAGTTAAAACGTGTCCCCTCTAGTGGTCAGAAATTGAATACATCAGTCGAACTAACAACTATGACGTCACTGGCGTGCCAAGAGAGCCACAAAACATCATAAAAAAATATGTCACATACAAGTTCGCACGTACAATGACGTCGTCTCTACGGAAACCACTGTGACCGAAACTCTTTTTTTTGGGAGACAGGGGTTCAAATAAGCAAAAGAAATTAAAAGAAAACAGTTTTGAACGCAAAATGAAAACTACGGCTAGCGTCTTCGGACATGTTAAATTCGGACATATTAAATTATACAAATATATCACGAGCGTCAGTTGAAACCTCCTTTTCTCCAAAATCCACATTTTTTTCATGAGACCTCCAAAACATGCATGTTCGTTTTCTCAATAACATCCATCCATGTTCCAATTCGCTTCATCCTCATTAGGTTTTCAACTCTCAACCTTCACAATCACATCAAATCGCTAAAGAAAGCAAGCTATTTTCCACACTTCAGATTCATCCATTTGTGATTTTCTTTTGATTAAAAAAAATGAATTATAGTTGCCTAAGATACACAATGTGAGTCATTATGGTTCACATACTGTAATTAATAGCAAAACAGTTTAAAGGACAACCGACACCTCCGGACAAGTTGTGTCCATAATTTGTAAAATGGCTTTAAATGACATCTACTGAGCGCATTTTACAAAGATTCCACCGCAAATAGCTATATTTTACATTTTAAGGCTTGCGCTGAATATTTAGGAAGTCTTGTTTTTGAATTGATGACGATCCCCTAAATGACGTCACAGAGGGAACGCCCGTGACAGAGAAAGCCACACACAATGCATTTTGGGTACTTTTTTTCATTTGAAAACACCGCGTTGATCGCGAAATTAGAAGGAAAACTACATCAATGACAGTGACAGTGAATGGTTGTGTGTCGCACCCAATTGCGGTAACACACATAAAGAAAGTGTAAGTTTACATAACTTTCCAGCAGACAAATCAGCCCATTTCTAACGGAGCTTGTGCGCCATCTTGTGCATTTTCTGGGCGCTACAACGGAGTCCAGATCTTCACCGGTTTCATCGCTTGCAGACGGCTCAAATTGATACGGAAGGACTTCTCTCTCTGAAGCCATTGTTTTGATTCTGGAGCAAGGCAGTTTGTGAAGGAGTGTCCTGTCGTGACGTCACGAAAAAGGGGGCGGGACTTTCTGAATCTGCCCAGTTCAGAGTTCATTTTGTGGCAGTTTTGGGCAACTTGAAGTCATTTTTTAATTGGTGTTTTGCATTTGACTAAAAATATCAGCCTGCTGTGTTTTGGGTATTTAAGATGCTATAAAACGTTTTTCTAATGTCAGTTAGCAAACAAAAAAATGGTGTCGGTTGTCCTTTAAGGATGATTTGTACCAAAACAGAGAAAAAAAAACCATAAAAAATATGTTCCTCTTCTTCATTCGAATGGATGAAGAGCATTTTACAGAATGTAAACATGGACAGGTCATAACCGGATTGTCAGTTGAACATTTAATTCGACACAGACACAGACAGACAGACACCTAATAAAGCGTTGGAAAGATAAAATAAATGTGAAAAACAAAATCGTCAAATTGACTATGTCAAAAGAAGTTACATAAGACTTATGACATCCCTTCCCACACAAGCGAGGACCCCCCCCCCGCAGTGCGGTCAGCGTAAACGTGAAAACTAACTGATTGTCGTTTGGTGGCAGACATGATGTCAGAGTCCAGCGTCATTGTATGTGGGCGTGGCCACTTTCAGGATGCTCTGAGCATTCGCCTCCAGTAGAGGGCGCCACTTGACTTCACCAGTCAGAAGTAAGTCTTCCCCATCCAAAGAGTCAATGAACTGCATCTTAAAATGGAAAAATAAACATGTTAACACAGTCTTGAATGTTATCAAAGTGATCATAACGCTCAACTTCCTCCAGTTCTTCAAATGTTGAACAGATTATTACACAAATGTTTTGTTTTAGATGTTTATAGTTACAAAAGTATAGTTTAGATGTTTATAGTTACAAAAGGCAGTCACGGCATCATTTTCAAATTATATTTTTTTTTTGCAGATTCTCTCATCTTAAATGTGTCATAGGCTCCAACTCTGTGTGACCCCCCCCTGCCCATCTCAGCACGATGGGGGACAGAGCTTTCAGCTGCTCTGCCCCCAAACTCTGGAACTCACTTCCTCCCAACATTCATAACATTGATTATCTTCCCACCTTCAAATCCCATCTGAAAAGCCACCTATTTAAAATCGTTGTCTGTGACTGTAAAGTGTCATTGAAAGACGCTTATTATTATTATTAATTATTATTATTATTATTATCAACTCATTCACTGTTATGTTCAAAAATGTGTCCACTCCAGTGCCAGGGTTTTTGTCATTGTCACTTGAATTCCAGGACTCACAGAATGTTGAGTTTTAAGACTACATAAATATTCAATGCAACGTAAGAAACCTTAGACACTCTTCTTTCATTAGAAAAAAAAAGAGTTAATTCCTAAATTATATAGGTTTGAAGTTATATGAGCTTGAAAT
This sequence comes from Hippocampus bargibanti, assembly GCF_051943395.1. Taxonomy (NCBI): domain Eukaryota; kingdom Metazoa; phylum Chordata; class Actinopteri; order Syngnathiformes; family Syngnathidae; genus Hippocampus; species Hippocampus bargibanti. The sequence continues at coordinate 1,636,702 of NC_142745.1, read as the reverse complement.
GAGGGCGGCTGTACAAAATACATAGCAATATATACAATACATATTGGTACTTCCGGGTAGAGTGAACGCTGGCGCGAATGGCTGATTCTCGAGCAAGGCAAGACGTCTTGGCGTGACACTACGAGCAAGAAACGGAAACTTTCTCAGATCGTTTTAAAGTAGTTTTTGGACACTTTAAGTCATTTTTATTGCTGTTTTTCATTTGACTAAAAATATCAGCCTGCATGTTTTGGGTATTTTAGATGCTATTAAAGGTTTTTCTGATGTCAGTTAGGAAACAAAAAAATGGCGTCGCTCGTCCTTTAAATGCGGACGTTTGTACAATCGTTAATGGAAGTTGACTGAAGCGAGGCCTGCGAAATGACTTGCCAATCAAACGACGCCTAACACGCACACACCAACGTACCTGCTTGCGAACGTACTCCACCATGAGTTCCAACTGGACTGCGTCCTCACACTGACAGTTAAACAAGTTTCTCCACAGGGCGGCGGCCAGGATGCTGTCACTGGACAGGACGCCCTGCGCAGAAATGACCATTTGACAATGCACGGATTTGCACTAAAGGAGCGAGAAAGAAAGAGGCCGACCTCGTCGTATCCAAACAAAGCGGCGTAGAACGTCTCGGTCATGGCTTTGAGGGCTTCTTTTCGATGGATGGCGTCGATCTGCCACCAGACAAACACAAATACAATTACAGGTAACATGCAATTTACGACCGGCGCGAGTTACGACCACCCGTACTTACGACCACGACCGCCAGACCTTTTTTTTTTTTAAATTCTACGACTGCCACCGCTACAGCTAGCAACGCGACAGAGACAGAGGTCCGTGCAGGATGATTTATTAAGCTACAACACAAAGCGCTGGTCCCAAAAAGAGGACCAGGGGAATAATCAAAAATAAAGAATAGCACAAACAATGGAAAACTCGAAAATGGTGCGAAGCGACTCGCACACGGTGGTGCAGAAACGGAACAATAATAATAATAATAATAATAATAATAATAATAATAATAATAATAAAATAAATAAATAAAGCGGATGGGATCGCCATGACGCAAACGCCACGTCGCAAACGCCGCGTCGCAAACGCCACGTCGGGCTCACGGTCGGAGCCGCCGCCTCTTTGAGACAGGTGACCTCTTCTGGCTTCTCCGTTAGCAGGGAGAGCGATTTTTGGACAGCTAGGTTTTTTTTGTACAGCTCGCATGCGCGGGAAGCCGTGCGTATTTGGGTCAGCAGAAAGCGCATGCGCCGACACAGTAATAAAGATCGATAATACGAAATATAAAATGATTAAAATGGCACAAAAAGTTATAAGATTTATACATGAACTGTCCACATTTTGGTATATAATAGTATTCAATAGAAAACGTTGCTTCAAAACAACAGATTGACATGCTATACTATCCTGTCGTATAGCGTGTCGTCATTTGTTATGATCACGTGATCGTCGCGTCAGCCATTTTGAATGTTTTTCCATTTACGACCGTTTGACTTACGACCGTTTTGTCGGAACGGAACCCCGTCGTAACTCGGATGTTACCTGTATCATCATCATCATCACGTCAATGACATTACTGTAGCTATCCTTATGGTGATGCTAATTGGGCCCAAAATGTGCATCCAACCAGCACATGGCCTCAAATTTTGTCCCTGCGCCGCCGTGTCACTTGACGGCGGCGTTAAACAACAAATGTCACTCGCTCACCCCCATGATCTTGCTGCGTTGCTCGACATCCTCCCACATGGAGTGAACGACGTAGCGACACATGTATTTGCCCGCTCGGCCCTCCTGACGCATTCGCACCAGACACATCCTGCCGGACAGTCCACAACATGCAGAGTATCAATAAACCAAAAAATCGCACACGTTTGACACAGTTGTTGAATTCCATCCATGACTAATCAACTAATACTAGGCACAAATCATCATTTCCCATTGACATGAATGAAAATGTTAATAATCTGTTCCTGCCACACAAAAAATAAATAAATATAAACTAGTTCTTACAGTGCATGTTTTGTCAAACAGAGTGATGACATAATTAAATTGAATGTCTGTTAGAGCAATTTATATCTTAAAAACATCCCATGTTATTCATTTCTACGATACTTATTAGTTAGTAAGTCCATCTATGTATGTAGTTTAGTTATTTAGCTCTTGTCTCTCTCTCTTGGCTACGCTGTCTCATTGAGAACTTCCTTTAGCTGCCGGATAAATAAATATTCTTTTTTTTTTTTATATCACCTTGCTTCCTGCTGATTTAATATTTAGACTACACAAATAAAGAACTAAACCAGAAGTACAACATTTAACCCAACAATGTTATTTGTGCATCATGAGTTAATGTCGCAATCCTACCACACATGCAGCTGGGCCACCAGGAACCAAGAGTTGAGCGTATCGGGCAGCGAGCATCCTGAGACAAAAGCGCGGGCGTTAGCGTGGCTCATGCTAACGCTAGGTTTGTCCAAAAAGAGGCGCCCCATTGGCTACTGGAAGTATACGCACTGTCAAAGAAGTCGTCGTAGTTGACCCTCTCCACGCAGCACGTGTACATGCGCAAGGCTGCAATCTTGATTTTCTGCACACAACAGTGAGACTCCTTCATTTGCGGATTGCTTCAAGTATGGGAACACACACGTACACGTAAACCATACACGCCCTCACCCATTTGTTGTACTTTAGGGGCCCGGTGAAACCCATGGCCTCTATCAATTTGGTGAAACCGCCAACCTCTTCGTCGGTGGGCGCCGGCGTCTCCTTCACGCTGCACATCTGACACACACACACACACACACACAAAGCGCAGTGTCAATTTTTGTCTGTTTTACAATTCTGACTGGATTTCTTTCTCCTACAACTCATTCTTCCATTTCGATTTCGTCTTTACTAGGCGTGTAGTTGCCATTATGTTGTTACTACGGCAACAGAACATTCTGGCGACATAATCCATTGCCCACTTTAGATTGAATCCTATTTGAACCTCCACCCCCAAATAAATCCAGTCAACCACCACAACATCACTGACAAAATGCCATACTGTCATAACCAGATTAAAGGACAACCGACGTCACTTTTTTGTTTCTTAACTGACATCAGAAAAACGTTTCATAGCATCGAAAATACCCAAAACATGCAGTATATTTTTTGTAAAATGCAAAACACCAATAAAAATGACTTCAAGTGTCCAAAATCTGCAAAAAAATGAGCTGCGAATTGGGCATTTTCAGAAAGTCCCGTCTTGCCTTGCTCGAGAATCAAAATAATGGCTTAAGATTCGGAGAATATGCTTTCTTGTTACTCATCCAATTATGAGTATGATTCAAATAGTTCTGAAGAGGAAAGCATACATGTTTGCAATCAAAGAATTTATTCCATGGCATTTTGAGGTATGTAGGTATGGGAAATGTAGCACAAAAAGAGGCAGAAAATGGCAACAAAGCTCCTGCAAGGTATTAATCAGCCCGTTTCCACAGGCTGATTAATTCCTTACATGGAGCTTTGTCGCCCTCTTCTGCCTCTTTTTTGGTGCTACACGAAGTTTTCAGACCAGCCAAGTACAGCCAAATGCATTGACGTGATGGAAGGACTGCTACAATGTGTCCTTTTTTTGGTCAGGGGCGTTCCTTCAGGGACGTAACAATACGGACTCGTCACCAACTCAAAAACAAGACTTCCGGAACATTCAGCGCGAGTCTTAAAATGTAAAATATAGCTATATGCGGTGGAATCTTATTCAAATATGCTCAATAGAAGTCATTTGAAGCCATTTTACAAATTATGGACGCAACTTGTCCGGAGATGTCGGTTGTCCTTTAAAGTAAGGCATCAGGTTGATTTTAATTTGAGCGCCAGAGGATTTGTTTCCATCTGTTTTTTTCCATCAGAACAACATGAATAGCAGCAGACATTCGCAATGATGCCACCTGTGTGTTCAGGTGAAGCGGGCGACACCATGTTGTCATCAAGGGGAGGGCACAGGGTCTGCTGACAGAAGACACCTGAGAAACCTGCAAACAGGGAGCAAGAGACACACACACACGTAAATAAGGCGAGTGGTTCTGTTAGAATTATGACATTTACTGTAATATGTTAGTGCATGCCATGGTACGTGATGGTGGGTAAGGGCTTGTTAAACATATTGGTACCACTGAAGTCATTTTGGAACTATTGATGCTAAACTATAGGTACGCTACTGTTCGCTATATTCCACCGCGATTGTTTCTGTCCAGTGAAACGAGCGCACTCTGTACTCGCAGTCGTATATCATTGCATTTTTGTGAAGTACGTAACAATTTTTCGTGGGATTTTCCAAGCTATGCACCTTATGATGACGTATTACACACGTTTCCCTCCATGCTGGTTCTTGAAATTTCCAAATATAACAACGAGAAACGGGGAAAAAAATGATTGAACTTCACACTGTTTTTGCTAACATTACAGTTTATAAAGGTAAGTTGTATTTTTATAACTGATAGAAGTGGTAGAATATATAGATTTCTCCATAACTACCAAGTTTTAAGCAAAAAGAAGCATTAGGATTTATATTTCTAGAGCTCGCCATTTTCTTTCCTAGTATTCAGTGACAGCTATTTTTGATTTCTGACGAAAATCTGCCTGCATTCGATCGATGATATTTGCTCATTTATATTTTGAATCTTTTTTTGCTTTCCAATGGTACCTTACTCGTTAGGATCTGCCAAAAAAATAAGAAAGTTATGATAGTTTAAACTGTAATAAAGAACTCGGTCACAGATTTTCATTTTTGAACTGTCATTACAGGCAGAAAATCCCCTCATATTTCGAAAATTAAAAATTCCATTATTTCCTTATTTGTCATAGAACAATATCTACACATCATTTGAAAGCTATTTAAATGCAGTTTCATATGGTATTAGAAAATGTGTGATTAATTATTATTGACTATAAACTACAAAGATCCACTTGCGTCATTTTTTTGAAAACGACGAGCCATTAAACGCATCGGTGCGTTCCAAAGATCGACATAAATTGGCACAACTCCATGATGTGGATTCCTTTGATGAAAACTCATGTGAATCGTGGCGATGAAACGTCGAGTCAAACGTTACGTATTGAAGCTATGCTAGGCTAACAAGGCTAACCTTGTGCGACAGGAGGTTAGTTGCACCGGTTCTGACGACAGACTGCAGCGGGCGCCGGGACGCGAGCCACACGGCCCACATGACCCGCACGGAGGCCACGGCCGAGCAGCGTCGAACTTTTTGAAGGCTAACAGCTGCTCAATGACGGTCGCTGCCTCGCTTTTTGGAGTCAATGTCAACTCAATAGAGAAGAGTCCTTCGCGAACGAACCGGCTGTCGTAGCCCCGCCCCCTCTGGTTGAAGCCACACGTGATTGGTCAAAATTTGTCGGTTGAAGCCACGCGGGATTGGTCAAAATTCGTGGTAAAAGACTGGACACACACACCCGCATAAACACAAACACGCGAACACTCACGCGCACAAAAAAGGGTACTTATCTTTCCCCGCCTTTTTTTGTGACGTAAAAAACACGTGGTTTATTTTACGCCAAACAAATCAAGGCTCCTCAAACACCGGAAAAAGCAAATCACAAGCAAGCAAACACAGCAAATCAGTGTCCTCCATCTTTAGAGGTTTGATCCTCAAGTTTGTTTTGGCCAAGCTTTTACGTCCGATGGCCTTCCTGACACAACCCTCTGTATTTATACGGGCTTGGGACTGGCACAAGAAGACTTATGTCCCTTTGTGGCTGCAGAACAAGCAACTCGCTCGGTAAAAAGCTCCCAAATATAAAATCTATATATAAATACATAAATAAATACATACATAATAAATAAAAAATATATAATAAATTGCAAAAAGCACATAAAACCCACACAAATCGAAATACAGAAACTAAACATGCCCATGTGTCAAGAGTACTTCTTTTTCCCTGCCTATATTTTGTGACGTGAAAAAAATCCAAATTGCTTATATTTCTTGTATATATTTCTTATATGAGATGTTCATAAAGAAAAACGGTACACAGAAAACGTTTTAATAATATACTGTAGGGGGCACTAAGACCATGTATCTCACCCAGCAGGTGTACAGCAAGGGGCGTGGTTATAATAAGATATTTTACTGCATTTTCCCATGTTCAAGTCAGATCCACTTGTTAGCAGTTGGAATGAAGACGTACTCCAGTCAATCGTGTGTTCTCCTTCCTCAACTGCTACAATACCTTAACTTTTGTTTCAGAGCTGCCTGTTACACAACAGCTATACGGTAGCAACACAGGGCTAGCACAACAGCTATACGGTAGCACACCGTATAGCTGTTGTCTTGCTGCTGAATAACAGGCAGTTTTGAAACAAAAGTTAAGGTATTGTAGCAGTGGGCTGGTTAAAAAAATATGCCGGGAAAAGTGAGCCACGGCAGAAACACGTTAGCGCTCGCTAACAGGCCTGGGCACAAAATCATAGCAAGTCACTGAGATACGGAAGAAATTCGTTAGCACTCACAAACAGGGCTGGTTACAAAAACATTAGCAAGTCGCTCAGAGCCATCCTCATCTTCCTCCTGTAAACTGCTTATCATTCAAAATGAGTGGGAGTGCCATGTATATCTGTTTACCCCAAATTTGCCACGGGACAGCCATGACGAGCACAAACTTTGTCACTTCGAAACAAATAGGCAATACACCAAAGTTGACGACTCGGCAATCGGAAGGATGGCTAAATTTCCAAGGAGGAAGTTTGGCTGGCTCCAGAGGTATGACATCATGGCAAACAACTTGGGACTACAATTTCCTTTTCCTGTTTTGCGCCACACAATACAATATTACACAATACATATTTATTTAAACAGCGTACACACAAAAGCACGCACAAACATCAAATATCCAAGGGGAAGAAGAAGCAGTTGACTGTTGACAGAAAGTAATAAAGGTCGGCGTTCATAAAGCGTATTTCAACATGGCCGGTTTGTTTTCAAAGCTGCTCATCATCTTGACACCAGTTCCTACCGCTGAAACTTGCGTCATACGCAACAAAACAGGATGGAATGACAACCAGAACGTGTCGAGAGAAGAAAAGGGAAAGTTTGAACGGGAAACTGAAGTCCCTTTAGAAATTTCCGCACCGCAGGAAGTTGGCGGCTCTTCTGCCAAAATAAAACCTAATAGAAACCAAATGGGACTGACTGACTCATCATGAACCGAAAAAAAATTGCTCAAGTTTTCTTGGAATTCCCCAAAGGCAATTCTTCTGCATGTGTGGACAAGTGTGTGTGTGTGTGTGTGTATTGTATACTAATGTGTTGTATTGTATACTAATGTATTGTATTAGTGTAAATGTATGTTTTGTCTATTTGTTGTACGGGTTGTATGAATGTGTTGACGTTTGGCTCGTGTATCTGGTTTCAGAAACAAGACAATCGCCTAAATGTGATCAGGGGGTGTTGGTATTGTTGTGTTAGTGTTTTTGGTTTTATTTTTGTTTGCATACATTTTTTTAACTGTGGGTGGTACGTCCCCATAGAGTAACATATCGTTGTTAATACAATTGTTGAATGTACGTGAAATCAAATTTGGAATGAAAAAAGTGAGAAAAATATCATAAAAAAGAAGAAGAAACTCATTCAAACTTGCTTGTACATGCTTTTATTGTGTAGTCAGCGGCGGAGTGGGGCGGGTGGGGTGACAGAATTACGGGAAATGGAGGAATTACGTCATTATCTTTCTGGCCACTCATTGGCTGAGAGTCGCGAGGGCACAAGTTATACGAGAGGAAAAAAAACGGCAGTCACCTTAAAGTCGTCAGAAAAATTCGACAGAGGATAACAACAATAACTACTTTTTGGATCAAGTTAAAGTCTTAGAAGCTGCGACGAACCGAGAGTTTCCCGTAGCCGGTTTTTTTCTTTTTAAATTTGATCTGAGAGCTTAAAGCAAGTCAAAATGTCAACTTTTGGAAGTTCGTCAAACGTTTTGGCTTTCGGCCTCCTGCTCTTTTTCTCCACTTGGATGTCGCGCGTCGCCTCCGAGTCGGTAAGTCAAAATCGCTCATCTGTGCGCCTTATCGTGGCCTCTTATCTGAACTTTTTTAAAATATTTTCTCTACGTTTGTTTGTTTTTTTGCCGGAAAACTTTCGGAAACCACGACAAACTTTTCCCCCCATTTCAGCTAGCTTGCTAACTTTACCTGCGACTCACGGCAAATCCGGAAATTCGTCGACTGATGAGCTAAGCAAACAAACATCCGCTGCCAATCATCTTCGCCTCGTTTGCCTTTTCAATATTTTTTTTTCTCGTTTGGACCTGTTTGTTCGGACGTGCGTGTTCGCGGAACTATTATAATGAAAAGGGGCCTTAGGTAGGGGGGGAGAATTGGGTCGTTGGTCGGGATCCAACACTCATTTATGCCCCCATGTCACATCAGCGGCCATTGTGTTTGAGTACGTTTTTAAATTGTGAGTGTGTGTATGTAACAAATGAGTGTCGAACTTCAACTCACACAGCTCATTCCGCCATCTCCTACTTTCACGTGTTGTGTGCGCGTGCACGCCCGCGTGCGCGAACTGTTATTTGTGTCCGCGTGTTTACGGACGTACACAGACGCCTGATTTGCGACGCCTTTAGTTTATTTTGTTCGCGTGTGACGTTGAAAGTGAGGCGAACAAGTTCGCAGTACTCCGAGGGCCAAAGGCGGAGTGGGATGCCACCGACAACCAGACTCGAAGGGACACCCCCCCCCCATACCTCCACTCCGGTTAGCCAGTTAGCTTAGCATCGCCGATTAACAGCAGCAGCGCATTCCTTACTGGTTCGTCCTTCCTGGTGCTTCCCTCCTTTTGTGCTCTTCCCTCTTGCCTTGTTCTTTTGCTGTGGAATGTGACCTCCGCTGACCTTGAGTGGCCCTCCGGGGGATTTTGCACACTTGGAAGCGTCTCAATGGACCCGTACAGACCCTCTTCTATGGACACGGACCACTCACTTTCTGTCTGTCTGTCTTTTCTCTCACACATACAATCACACATATCAAAGGACAACCGACGCCACTTTTTTTGTTTCCTAACTGACATCAGAAAAACGTTTTATAGCATCTAAAATACCCAAAACACGCAGTATATTTTTAGTCAAATGCAAAACACCAATAAAATGACTTAAAGTGTCTAAAAACGACTTCAAATTGAAACCGGAAGTGGCGTGTTTCAGAAGGTCCCGCCCCCTTGTTCGTGGTGTCACGCCAAGACTCTTGCCTTGCTTGAGAATCAAAACAATGGCTTCAGATTCGGACAAGATGCTTTCTTGTTACTCCTCCAGTTATGAATATGATTCAAGTAGTTCTGAAGAGGAAAGCATACATGTTTGCAATCGATTAAATAATGTATTCCGTCTCATTTTGAGGCATCTGGACATAAATGTAGCACCTAAAAAAGGCAGAAGATGGCGACAAAGCTCTGTGGAAACAGGCAGATTTTTTTCCTTAGAATTTTTGTCAGCGAATATCGAATAGTTGTTCGTTGCAACATACGATTCACCATTGCGTTATTTATGTTTTCCTTCTAATTTCGCCATCAACACTAAAATACCCAAAACACACAGTATGATATTTTAGTCAAATGCAAAACACCAATAAAAATGACTTAAAGTGTGCCCGTTTTCACGGCCTGATTAATTCCTTACACGGAGCTTTGTCGCCATCTTTTGCCTTTTTTTGGTGCTACACGAAGTTTTCAGACCAAACAAAGCACCGCAAAATGCATTGACGTGATGAAAGGACTGCTACAATGTGTCCTTTCTCGGTCAGGGGCGTTCCTTCCGTGACGTCAGGACTCGTCACCAACTCAAAAACAAGACTTCTGGAATATTCAGCGCGAGTCTTAAAACGTAAAATATAGCTATATGCGGTGGAATCTTTGTAAAATGTTTTGCTCTATTTGATTTTTGGGTTCTATGCGTTTTTTTGGCGGAAAGTAACGACTGGTCGCCGATTGACTGCATCTCCGTGTGCCAGCAGGTGAGGGAGACGGAGACGTGGATGCCCATGAAGGCTGGGGTGACCCATGAGCATGACAATAAGGAGTCATCGGGAGATTTTGGCTTCGCCGACAATGAGGATGACGAAGATGAGGAAGAGGAAGAAGACTATTACTACGATGACTGGGAAGATGAAGATGACGACGACTATGAAGATGAGGTTTCGGGATCGGGCGACGTCGCCACCGCAGGTTTGACCGAGTTTTCTTGCCCAAAACGAAAAGCTCCAAGCACAATTTTAACTTTGTTTTTGTCCACAGAGAATGAGCACTCATCTCCTCAACCTGAATGGCTTCCTCCCACTCAGGTAAATGATGATGATGATTAGCTCAAGGGTGTCGAATTGTGATTTGAAGCGTCAGTCGTAGCTTGAAATACGGTTATACCTCGGTTTACGAACACCTTGGCATACAAACTATTTTTGGGATACACATGGAGCTGCCACAATGAGTGATATGTCGTTCGCGAACGAGCCCGTTATCCTAACAAGAAAATAGCAGCCGGCTTGTTTTGGTCCTCTATTCCCCGCCCCCAGTCGTCTGTTAAAGACACGTGATTGGTCAAGAGCGCAGCAGTGAGGGGAGGTAGTTTAAACATTAAAGAGACAGGCAGACGACAGAGAGTGACAAAATGGATAGAAAACTGTGAAATTTGGACTCGTCTCAACTTTGATATTCAAAGCCACAGTGTAGACTGCAAGGTTAAAATTCCCATCAATCAGGCTCCACAAATAACCCGCACTAGCCATCAGTTCAATTTGAAATGGCAATACAAGCAAGGGAACCAGCTCTTAATGATGTTTGTAGTGTGTCTGCTTGCATCTATTGCAATATCACAACTTCCAACTCCTTGAGACACTTTATGCAAAAAGCTATCTATTCCATCAAGCCATCAACGACCATCACAAAGGTAAATAAAACGACTTTATTGTACAGTACAGTTTGTTTATTTCTTTAATTATAATATCATAGCACATTTATTATACATAAAATAAGGTATATTTTGTGTAGTTTTATGTTAAGAAAGTAGAAAATTATGTTTTATGGGGACCTGGGAACGGATTATTCTCATTTTAATGGTTTCCTATGGGAAATTCATTTTTGGGATACACTTTTCACCTTACACACTGTCTGGGAACCAATTAAGTTCGTAAGCCAAGGTATCACTGTCTTCTCAAAGCTACAAAAAACGTCCAAATTTTGCCTTTCTGACGATTTTCAAACACTTGAGCTCAGTTGAAAATGCAAATGTAAACGGCTAACGGTTGTCCTCATGCTTTTTTTCAGCGTCCCGAAGCAGACAACAGGATTCCGGAGTGGGCCGGCCCATCTCGCCCCACCATCCGCCGTGACCCGATGCCGGACAATACGGTGAACGACAACGAGATACCCCTGTTGCGAAACGGTCCTCGTCCGGGCGACCAGCTTCCGTCCAACGTGTTGATGTCTCACGCCACCAATGGCGACGGTGTCTTCTCCAGGACGGAGGTCCTTGCAGGTGAGGGCACTCGGTGTCTGGTGTTTTTTTTTTTTTTTTAATTGCACAGTGATACCTTGGCTTACGAACTTAATTGGTTCCCAGACAGAGTGTGTAAGGTGAAAAGTGTGTATCCCAAAAAAATATTTCCCATAGGAAACCATTAAAATGAGAATAATCCGTTCCCAGGTCCCCATAAAACATAATTTTCTAATTTTTCTAAGCCTTAAAACTACACAAAATATACCTTATTTTATGTATAATAAATGTGCTATGGTATTATAATTAAATAAATAAACTGTACTGTATAATAGTCGTTTTATTGACCTTTGTGATGGTTGTTGATGGCTTGATTGAATGGAGTGGCCGGTTTCCTCAGCATTAAACACTTGATGAGGAACGTAACCTTCTTCTTTTACCATCTTGTGGAATGATCCCTTGGAGGTGCTTTCTCTGCGATCATTTTACCTAGTTCCTCATCAATTGTGTCCTGTTTAGCTGGGTTGATGGCTTTTTGCATCAAGTGTACAGATGGCTTGTGCGGGTTATTTGTGGAGCCTGATTGATGGGAATTTTAACCTTGCAGTCTACACTCTGCCTTTGAACTATCAAAGTTGAAACTCTCACTGTCGTCTGTCTGTCTCTTTAATGTTTAAACCACCTCCCCTCACTGCTGTGTTCTTGACCAATCACGTGGCTTTAACCGAAGAATGGGGGTGGAGAATAGAGGACAAAAACAGTCAGCTGCCATTTTGTTGTTAGAAGAACGGGCTCATTCGCGAATGACACATCACTCATCGAGGCTGCTATGTGTGTTAACTCATTCACTGCCATTCTCGAATATATTATTTTTCTAATGTCATATTTAGCTTAAGAAATATATCTAAAGTTTCTTAAGCTAAATTGACCGTTTATGTTGTCCTAAAACTCAATATTCTGTGGGTCCTGCAATTTGAGTGAAAATGACAAAAACCCTGGCACTGGAGTGGACGCATTTTTGCACATCTGGCATTGAATGTGTTAAAAATGGATCAAAAAGAATGCAGCGAGACTGACTTTGCTTGTTCTTTGGTTTCCAGGCGTCATCTGCGGTGGAGGCGTGGTCCTGACATTGGCCGTTCTGCTGGTGGTCCTGCTTCTTCATCGCATGAAAAAGAAAGACGAAGGAAGCTACGAGTTGGCCAAGAAGCCCATCTACACCAAGGCGCCCACCGCAGAGATTTATGCCTAGTCCCGCCCCCCTCCACCCCTTATTTATTCACTACACACAAGCTAAGCTAACGTCAGCGCCATGACGCTCATTTGAATATATTTTTTTATTGCCGACGTTGCCTCTCAGATGATGACATTCTTTGTTTCCTATATTCCGGTTGGTCCTCATCTGATTTTTTTTTTAAATATATATATAGAATTTTGTCAAGGAGTTTTCTTTGACACTCTGCACCTTTTTTTTTTTAGAAAAAAACTGACTTTGTAGACACACACTACACATTCTTTGGTGTAAACTCTTAAAGTGAATGAAAGGTGGTTTGAAATCGACACAACGCCGCTAAAGGTACACATTTCTCATGCTAACGCAAATGAACGAACTGGGGCGTAGCAAGTTAGCATGGGCTTCGGTTGCTTAGTTAGCTTAGACAAAAATGGAAATTAGCCAATCTCACAAAACATGGTGAACATTTAACCCCCCTTTCTTCCTTTTGTCTTTGCTTGTTTGTGATTGGATAAAATGTGTGTGCGCATGAGATTAGAATGTGATGGAGCTGCTAGTTAGCGACAAAACTGGAAGCTGCCAAGTGAACATTTAGCCTTTAACTGACTGCACCCTGGCTCGTTTGTGATTGGATATGAGAGAGTGCGATATGTGTGTTCAAGCTAATTGGCGTAGGAAGGATGAAAATGTGAGGTAGCTGCTAGTTAGCTTTGCATAGCAAAAAAAACAATTATCAAAAGACCATTGAAATCCTTTCTTCTAGCTCATTTCTGTTTTGGTAGAAGTGATGCGGTACATGTTTTTTTTTTTCCTGTTTAGTCATTGAACTAGTATTTTGTTGTAGATTTATATGAATTAGCAAAATGTTGGGGGTGAGATGTCTTACCAAATATTTCAAACAAACGACTGGTTGCTTTTCTCAGTAAGTGGAGAAAGTGCGCATTGTCGTCATTTTCAATTTGTTGGGTTTTTAGTCGTTGAATTTTTGATCCTCTCATGACTACCGTGCCTTAGTCGGAATGCAGTTCAAGGTCATTGGTCTGGTTTTTTTTGTCTTTTTTTTGTGGAAATAAAGGTTCTGTACAAAAAAAAGTGTTGCAAAACTTTGCATTGTAATTTTAGATGCTTTTAAAGGACAACTGACGCCTTCAGACAAGTTGTGTCCATAATTTGTAAAACCGCTTCAAATGACTTCTACTGAGCGTATGTTACAAAGATTCCACCTTAAAACGTAACATAACTACAGTGGGACCTAGGCTTATGAACTTAATTGGTTCCCAGACAGAGTGTGTAAGGCGAAAAGTGTGTAACCCAAAAATTAATTTCCCATAGGAAACCATTAAAATGAGAATAATCTGTTCCCAGGTCCCCATAAAACATAATTTTCTACTTTCTAATTTTCGAAGCCTTAAAACTACACAAAATATACCTTTTTATGCATAATAAATGTGCTATAGTATTATGATTAAAGAAATAAACTACTGTACGATAGTCATTTTATTGAACTTTGTAATGGTCGATGTACTTTGTAATGCTTACTGTGTGATAATTGTATCTAGTTCTTCATCAATTGTGATTTGTTTAGCTGGGTTGATAGCTTTTTGCATCGAGTGTACAGATGACTTGTGCGGGTTATTTGTGGAGCCTGATTGATGGTATATTTTAACCTTCCAGTCTACACTCTGCTTATGAACTGTCAACATTGAAATGGGTCCAAATGTTACTGTTTTCTATCCATTCTATCACTATTTCACTTTTGTTTTTTTTTTTCACTTTTTTTTTTGTTTCGAGCTCTGTCATCTCCCTTTCATGTGCGTGTTTTCTCACTCTCTGTCTGCCTGTCTCTTTAATGTTTAACCCCCCCCCCCCCACTGCTTAACCGAAGAAGCCATTTTGTTTTTTGGAGAACTGCCTCACTTTCTCTCTGTCTGCAACTCCATCCCCCACTGCTGCGTTCTTGACCAATCACATGGCTTAAACCGAAGACTGGGGGCGGGGAATAGAGGACAAAAACAGTCGGTTGCCATTTTCTTGTTAAGAGAACAGGTTCGTTCGCAAACGACACATCACTCATTGTGGCAGCTCCGTGGGAATCCAGTAAAAGTTCGTATGCCAAGGTAAAAATTTCATAAATGTAACATTCGTAAACTGAAAAGTTCATAAGCCAAGGGGTTGGTAAACCGAGGTTTCACTGTATATGCGGTGGAATCTTTGTCAAATGCACTCCCAAGTCTTTTGAAGTGATTTTACAAGTAATGGACGCAACATGTCCGGCGGTGTCGGTTGCCCTTTAAGACATTTTTCTATAAAAAAAAAAAACATCTTCCAAACATTGAACTTTATTGAAGCAGGAAAGTGAGCAAAAGGTGTCTGTACATCATCACGCGGGTCACGTTGGCGTGCACATGCATTCACGTGTACATCATCTCAGCCATGTGCGACATCTTCTTGGGTATGTAGAGGTAGAACTCCATGTAGCCGGCCAGGTCCTCCATGGTGACGTCATCGACCGAGACCAACGCCTGCGAAGAACACGAGCGAGGGGAGGCCGGCGAATGGGCGAGGCCGGTAGTCCTGGTGGGCGGGGCCCGGGGTCCCCCGCGCCTTTCGCACTCCGAGATGACGTCGCGCAGTCCCGTGAAGGAATACGTTCCCGTGCCACACCAAGCTTCCATTTTGGATGCGGAGCAACAGGGGGCCGTGCCGCCGCTCGCGCCCTCGCAGGCCTTTGGCTCGCCGTCTGCGCGCGAGCATTCGCACGAGCCGCTGCAACAGCGGCGCTTGGATAAAAGTGCGAAGTCGCTGGTTTCGGCGGCGTCCTTTTTCCGGGTGGTTTCTGAGCTGCTCCGGTCCTTCACAGGAAGTTCAGGCGAAGGGACGGCGGCCGCAAGTCGACGCGGAGCGGCCACGGCAGGCCCCGCCCCAAAGCTGCCAGAGGAAACGGGGCTGAGCTCGCTGCGCTTCTTTAGGCCTCCTGCGGGGGGCGCTCTAGCGGTGTAGGTGAACCTCGGCGGGTGCAGGATGGGCGATTTAGAGCGCCGTCGCCTCTGCGTCCGACCGCTTCCTCGAGAAGCTTTTCTCGTGCAGCTGCTGAAATAAAAAGTCCATCATCAGCTAGTTGGGCAACGTTCCTTTCAGAAAGTCCCAATAAAGCTCAATGGACGGTTTCAATGCATACTGCTTTTTTTTTAAGTACAAGAGACACCATTTTTTTGTTTCTTAACTGACACCAGAAAAAACGTTTTATAGCATCTAAAATACCCAAAACACGTATAGGGCCGAAACTACCAGTAAGACTTTTGTTTGCTGACGAAGCTTCTTGGATGAGAAGTGAAACGTCCGACACCTTCATGACGGCTGAAGAAACCTTTTCATCGATTCAGCAGATACTTTTTAAAATCAATCAGATACTTTTTAAAAATCAATCAGCTGACTAAACGGTCATCACAATTCGTTGCTGCCAAATATGGTTGTCAGCCTCAAATATGGGAGGGGCCTGAGTGTACAGTGAGGTGGCCATTTTGTCGCGCTGTCAGAATGCACGGTGACAAGTTAATGATTGCTAGGGAATTAATTCGCTAAGGGATTTTGAGTGGCACGATTCAGGTCCACTCTATGAAAAATCTTACGCAGTGGTCATAGGAGTCAGGAATGATTGCAAACGCCTTCACTCACCCGTGCCAGTTGTCCTTAGATGTTCCGTGTTTGACTTTCGAAGGGCCGGAGTCCTTTGCCGTCACCCGAGGAGATTCGGGCACGCCAGGCGCCGCGAGTGCCCTGCACACACAGCCATCGCAAAGGCGGGGACGGCGCGTAAGCATCCGCGGCGCTTGCTAGCATCGCGGCCATTGTACGGAGTGACGGGTCATACCCCTCGGCATCCACTCGCAGCTTCTTGAAGGCCGTCTGGAGGGTTTCTTCCTCATGCTCTGGACCGCCTGCCGCCATATTGGTTCCACCCACTGACAAACACACGCATCACGTTTGAACAGGGCTAACAAGGACGCTAGCCACTCGGAACTTGGCATCAAGAGGTCCAAAGTCAATTGGACAACATTATATTTGCTGTGATTTGCTTCGTTTGTAAAGGGTGTTCACATATTTGCCTTACGGGGGTGTGGAAGTGGAAATTCCAGGTGCAGAAAGTCAAAAACATGCCACCGTTTGGCTTGAGCCACAGGTGCTTCGGCTCAAAGCACGTGTGGCTAAAGTCAAACGTTGGCAGGGTTTGTTTATTTATTACTTCCCTTTGCCACCGCTCTTGTCAACAGAATCCACATTAAATGTAATTTTACTAATGTGTCCACTCGAGGACACACTTTGTGAAATTGGTTGCTTCACATGAGTTTACGCAAAAAGTAGCGGTGGCCAACTGAGCTCAAATTGGAATAACTGTGACCCCTGAACTCATACAAGCAAATTAACTCTAAACTAAAGTTGAATTTATTTGGGCCAGCGTCATCGTTCCGATGACGTCACGTGCTGCCATGACGCTGCAAAAACTACGAGCTAAGTGGCAAATCAATTGTTCGGAATGAAAGAAAGGATTTAGACTATCAGGCTAACCTTGAACGATGCACCTCGTCTGCTTTTAGGCGAGTAGAGGGTGACAAAAACTAGCAAATGGTTTACCAAAATAAGCCTCCTGCCACCACCTGGGCTAATGTTAGCCGCTAATCGGCTACCAAAAGAGCCAAGGGGAAAGCTTGTTGACGCCCACAAGAACGAAACCAAAAACGTACACTTGTTCACAAATTCCACGCGGCGACGGCCGGATCCAGAGGACGCATAGAGGCCGCCGAGCTCGCCGACTCCGGCGGTCGTTGACGCTCGGCGGCGGACGAAGCTCGAGAGGCTAACGATGCCACTGGCTACTTCTTGCAGCAGCACCTCGCTGAAAAGAAAACAAAACGCCTTTCCAGTGACGTCAAGTGAACGCGACGAAGAGAAGGAAACAAATAAGAAGATAAATAATCACATACTATTCGTCTGCCAATCGTGAGTGCGCTCGTAAACTGCAGCAGCCTTACCGAAGTCACACAAAAACAAACTGAACGCTGACGTCACGGGCTACAAGTGACCACGTGACACATTCGTGCTTTAAAATGTTTATTTGTCATATGAGCAGTCAAAAACACGTGAGCGCTGGCCAATAAAAACGCGTACTTTACCACAAAGGAATTTGGAAGGACAGATGAATTCTGAAGCTGTGGCAACGGTGAAAACAAGTTATCCACGTCCGCCTCAGTACAGAGTTTTCGGGTTCGATTCCGGCCTCTGGCCATCTCGTGTCGAGTTTGCAGATTCTCCGCGTGCCATCGTGTTTCTCTCCTCCGAAAATTAGGGTTTCCTTCCACATTTACAAAACATCCAGGAGAGGTTCATTGAAAACTAAACTGTTCCGAGGTATGATTGGAATGGAATTGAATGGATGTACCTTTATCAGTCTCGCAGTGGAGAATTTTACATTTCACAGCAGCAAAGTTATGAAAGGAAGATGAAAGGAAAGAAAGAAGTAGAAAAACAAAATCCCGGAGCCACTCTCGGCGGCGCCATCTTGATTGAATTGCCGTTGTCACTTCAATATGGATTGATGCACACTTTGTTGTTGTCCAATTTTCTTGGTCATATTTATTTTATTTGACGTTTTATATATGCATTTCTTACGTTTTTTTTCTGTCGAGATTCAGTTTTCTCATATACCATATGCTTTTTGTTTAAATAAAGTTAAAAACTATAGTTTTCTCATATACTGTAAATGTCGTTCGTCGGCGCCCATTGAGCCAAATGAGAAAATATTAATAATCTCATCACCAAAGAACAAAATATATACATTGATTAAATATGTTAAAGTAATCTTGCAGTAAATTTTAAAGTAGTACGTGCAACAAAACTCTTCAATGGATAATCTATATCAAAGAAAACAA
Organism: Hippocampus bargibanti; assembly: GCF_051943395.1. NCBI lineage: Eukaryota > Metazoa > Chordata > Actinopteri > Syngnathiformes > Syngnathidae > Hippocampus > Hippocampus bargibanti. Next base: position 1,618,056 of record NC_142745.1, on the reverse strand, counting down.
AAAGGACTGGATTAAAAAGAATGAAGACGTGGAATACTTACGGAGCATCGTCAAGATACGAATAGTTTCTATTTCCAACGTTGTATAAACCGTATAGTGTGCCAAATAACCAATCCAATCAAGTCAATTATTCAAAAGTTGAAGGGCGTAGGTGCTGCTCACCGCTAGATGGCACCAGAAACAGGGTAAATCTCGTTTAGAATGTTTGGCACAAATCAAGCAATGCATTGTGGGAATGTTTCGTGTGTTCATTTTAACCTCTTATTTTGGTGGTTTAGTTACTGTGTTGATTTAAATGTGCAGTTTAAACCCGTGGAGAAGTGAGTGCGGTGTCATCCAGCGATTTAGTCGGTAATGCAGATTATGTGACCGCGATTGAGGACCGTATGCGCGCTCAAGAGATGCGCCTTGGCGACGTTAGCAACTCATACTTACCTGGCAGGGGAGACACCATGATCAAGAAGGTGGTTCACCCAGGGCGAGGCTCAGCCATTGCACTCCGGCTGTGCTGACCCTTGCGAATTCCCCAAATGTGGGAATCTCGACTGCATAATTTATGGTAGTCGGGGACTGCGTTCGCGCTCTCTCCTGAGTATGTGGTTAAAGAAATTACTTAAGAAATTTCCATTTACAATCGTATCCTGTCTAAACAGTTGACCGTCAATGTATGGTGGCTAGCTTAATTTAGAAAGTTTGTCGTTCTATACAAACGTCAGACTTTAATTGAGGCTAACTTCACTGCCACCAATTTACACTTCATTATATACGTTTATATAAAAGCACATTTCCCCATTGTGGGACGATTAAAGGTTTTCTGATTCACGTTTGCAGAAATCCCTTTCCCGACCACCATTGGGTAAACAGCTTCACTAATTAGCCTAAAATCAAACAAAATCCTGACCATCGATGCAACGCGCTTGTCAAAAAAAGACCAGACCCATTATGCTTTTGTAATATTCTGGAAAAATTTCCAGTCGGTCTGTTTTTGAGGGTAAAAAACGGCGTTTAGATGCCAAGAGATACGTCATGTTCCTTTGTGCTTTTCTATTGGGCCGTCATGGGCCACGTGACTGTTGTAATCAAAGATTTCCTTGCGTTGGTTTCACTAACCATGCCTGAAGACGACGTGGTTGTCCTTATCTCCAGTTAATTTTCATGTATGCGGGTTTGTGTGTAATTGTTTTTGGTTGTGGTCCCTCGGCGTTTGTCACCGGCACTGTAGCTCGCACCGTCGCGAATCAAGAGCCCTGGCGTGTCGTCCTTACAGTTATCGCTTCTCGGCCTTTTGGCTAAGATCAAGTGTAGTATCTGTTCTTATCAGTTTAATATCTGATACGTCCCCTATCCGGGGACCATATATTAAATTGATTTTTGGAACAGGGAGATGGAATAGGGGCTTGCTCCGTCCACTCCACGCATCGACCTGGTATTGCAGTACCTCCAGGAACGGTGCACCCCCCCTATTGGTCAAAAATAAATGTTGTTTTGATATGCAGTAAACAGCATCTAATCCAATTGTGCTCTAGGCCAGTTTCAAGTTCTCATAAATGTGTCTTTGATTGACAAAATTTTATTGTCAAATATGCTAATAATCATGACATACAGCACAGATTAAATTACTGTCCTCTCGGACCCAGCAGCAACAGATGCAGGCAGACACACTAGAAACTTCATTAATAGCTGGTTCCCTTGCTTGTCTTTTCTCTTCAAATTGTATGAACTGTTGTATGAAATTGTGAACTGTTATTATGTGCCTGTGCGGGTTATTTGTCGAGGCTAATTGATGGGATGTTTTAACCTTGCAGTCTACACTCTGCTTTTGAACTATCAATAAAGTTGAAACGAGTCCAAATTTCACTGTTTTCCATCCATTTTCTCACCTTTTCACTTTTGTTTTTTCTTTGCATTGCTATCAAGCATTGGCGTCACACTTTCCTGTTTCATGTTCTACATACAGTGTGCTTCTGTTTCTGTAACCCCTCCCCCATCTCGCTGCTGTACGTGCCGGTAATTCTCCCCTTCACACTCTACCGCGAATTTTGACCAATCACGTGCGGCTTTACCTGCAGATACAGAGTAGGGAATAGAGGGCAAAAAGGTCGGCTCCTATTTCCGGCTCCTTGTTAGGATCCGGCACTCTTCGTTCACCGGCTCGTTTGCGAACGACACATCAGTACGAAACAGGAAATGAACAGCGAAAGAGCGAGAATACTTTTTTTAGTTTTATCTGCGAGCCAGATGAATCATCAAAAGAGCTATATATGGCTCGTAAGCCATAGGGTCCCGAACCCTCCTGTACCGTATGCCTTTTGTTGTTTAAATAAGGTTAAAATGACTCAGAGGAGGCTGTCACTAGACTTCTGTCTGTACTGCGCTGTTCCAATCACATGGCGCCAACTGGACGTTGTACCCGGGCCGTCTCGCCTTTGTCCAATCGGAGCAAAGCGCGGGGAGGGAATCGTTGAGTGTCATCGCTCTCAGCCAATGATAAGTCTAGGATATCCTTGACGTTCACCAGGACTCGCGTGTTGGGTACCGGCGGCAGCGAGTGACTACGAGTCGTACGCTAAGCTAAGTCGGGCTTTCAGCAAGGGCTCAAATTGTTCCTGGGACGCCAAGCGTAAAATTGACATTTTTGATTTGCGCGTTCGAGAGGCTCAAATGTCGATTTCTGGCGGCCTGTCGGCGGCTGTGCTGCTCGCGGCGGTGCTGGCGTCCAGCGAGGCGCTGAAGGAAGGAGAATGCGAAGGTAAGATGGAGCTTGGCGGCCGGCTAACGTTTACCCAGGCGACTCCAACCCCCCCCAAAAAAAACCCAAATAACTGCATCCTATACGTATTGCTTATTTACACAAATGTAAATTATTTGGAGTACTACCATTTATTTTTAGTCAACTTATTCCAAAATGACAGTACTTGAGTACATGGCAGTATACAACTGTACTCGTATGTGTAGCATTTAACGGCAAAGTAAAGCACATTGCAGTAATAGAGCCGAGATGTGACAAAGGCATGAATTACTTCAAGGTGCTCATGATCAAGGAGAGGTTTTATTTTAGCCAGCTGCCTAGGATTAAAGAAGCTAGATTTAAGAATAATAATAATACATTTCATTCATAAGTGCCTTTCAAAACTCTCAAGGTCACTTTTCAGTCACAAGATAAAGTTTTTCTGTGGGTGAGCAGCGGCAACCATACGCACCAGTGTTCACTCAACCCAGAATAACTCAAATAGATAGAAATCTAACTAGCTAGCTAGCATTGAACAACACTAAGATGCTTGCTCACAATGAGACGTGACACGAGGAACTGACGTATAGTCCCTTCTTGAAACCTCTTAGAAAACCGAAACAGCACTTCCCATTATAATCAATGTAAAAAATGTTAATCCGTTCCAAGCCTTGAAAACAACTTTTTAACAACCACCAATTTGTCAGTCAAGTTTAAATTCATTTAGGGGCATCAAAAAGGAGGAACAAGCACAGATTTTGATTCTGACCAGGGACCATTCATTTATTACACAATATGATGCAATACTGTGCTGGTTAAAAGTGGCATGAGTCCATTCCATCTTAAAGGACAAGGGACATAACTTTTTTGTTTCCGAACTGACATCAGAAAAACATTTTATAGCATCTAAAATACCCAAAACACACAGTATGATATTTTAGTCAAATTCAAAACACCAATAAAAATGACTTAAAGTGTGCGTTTTCACGGCCTGATTAATTCCTTACACGGAGCTTTGTCGCCATCTTCTGCCTCTTTTTGGTGCTACATGAAGTTTTCAGACCAAACAAAGTATAGCAAAATGGATTGACGTGATGGAAGGACTGCTACAATGTGTCCTTTTTTCAGTCAGGGGCGTTCCTTCAGTGACGTAATGTGAGGACTCGTCACCAACTCAAAAACAAGACTTCCGGAATATTCAGCGCAAGTCTTAAAACGTAAAATACGCGGAGGAATCTTTGTAAAATACGCTCAGTAGAAGTCATTTGAAGCCATTTTACAAATTATGGACACAACTTGTCCGGAGACGTCGGTTGTCCTTTAAACCAAACTTTTACTTGTACAGTATTACAATTTCAACTTGAGACATTGGCAACCGTCGACTTTGAGTCGAGTAGCATTGATCATCAGTTCTTGCTAATTTTGTGGACGGATGTGACAGTGCAAAGTTTTTTTCTTTGCAGTGTGTGTGACGTTTTTGGGCAAGTTCTACAAATCGCTTCAGGAGGACAAAGTGGAAATGAAAAGCGACATTGTGGAGAAGGCCCTGATCAAGAGCTGCAACGCAGCCAAAGGCAAAGAAAATCGATTTGTAAGTCCCCACGCAAACGTGACCTCCTTCTTGCCGCTGCTACCTTCTTATGAGGGAATTTGTGTATTGTGTGTCTTGTGTGTGGCGCAAACGTGAGTGCAGTGCTACTACATTGGGGGGACGAGCGATGCCGCCACAAAGATGGTCAACGAGGTGTCCAAGCCACTGAGCCACCACGTCCCAGTTGATAAAATCTGCGAGAAGCTCAAGAAGAAAGACAGCCAAATTTGTGAACTTCGATACGGTAACTCACACTTATACTTCCTCCATCTTCTCCATTTGTTCCTGGACGCAAATGACACTGCTAAACAGACTGCTATGGCAACACTAAATTCCTACTTATTTCAAACCGATCAACACTTTAAGGCAAAAATGAGTGCATCCAAAAGATAGGTTGCCAAATGAAAAACAAAGTCATGGCGTTTATTTAATACATTGTACGTCTGTGTAAGCTCTCAGTCGTACAGGAGTGGTCCATCGATGAGAAGGTTTCTTCAGCCGTCATCTGTCCGAAACCTTCACTTTTGTACAGATGACGGCTGAAGAAACCTTCTCATCGATGGTTAATACATTGTAAGAATGAAAATTGTAAAGAGCAATACATTGGGGAGACTAAACACATTCTCCATAAAAGACTTTATCAAAATCGCAGGGTTAATACTAGTGGGCCTCAATCGGCAGTGCACCTAAAAGCTAGCAACCACTCATTTGACGACAATGAGGTTAGCGAAAGAACATAGATAGTTTGAAAGGGGAGTAAAAGAAGCTATTTTCATAAAACAGCTAAATCCTTCACCGATACGGTGGGGTGAGGTTCAATTTGGATCGTTCGTACAACAGCCTGCTTAGGCAACATAGGATTAGTAATACTCATGAGGTGATACCGGAGGAAGTGGGGCAATAAGGCCAGTCGTTAGACAATAGGAGCAATCAGTGGAGCCGCAGGGAGTAGTCTTCTGCTCCCCCCAACCTGAGAGCAGGGACCTATCTAGCAGAGTCCGGCACCGCCATGTATGGACAGTAGGGATTTATATAGTGCCGAAACTACCGGTAAGACTTTAGTTCACTGAAAAAAGTTTCTTGGATAGGAAGCGAAACGTCCGACACCTTCAAATTAGTACACATGACGGCTGAAGAAACCTTTTCATAATGAGGGTTAATTCGGGATTCAAAAGAGTTTGGTAGTTTTCGTTAAAGGACAACCGACAACTCCGGACAAGTTGAGTCCATAATTTGCAAAATCACTTCAAATGACTTCTACTTAGCGCATTTGACAAAGATTTTATGTTTTAAGACTTGCGCTGAATATTCAGGAAGTTTTGTTTTCGACTTGATGACGATCCCCTAAGTGACGTCACGGAGGGAATGCCCCTGACCGAGAAAGCGACACACAATGCATTTTGGGTACTTTTTTCGTCTGAAAACACTGTGTTGATGGCGAAATTAGAAGGAAAACTACATAAATAACGCAAAGGTGAATCGTTGTGTGTCGCAGCCAATTGCGGTAACATGCGTAAAGAAGGTGTAAGTTGACACAAATTCCCAGCGGACAAATCAGCCCATTTCCAACGGAGCTTGGGCGCCATCTTGTGCATTTTCTGGGCGCTACATTGGAGTCCATATGCCTCAAAATGACACAGAAGGACTTCTTTAATCGATTGCAAACATTGATGCTTTCCTCTTCAGAACTATTTGAATTATATTCATAACTGGATGAGTAACAAGAAAGCATCTTCCCCGAATATGAACTCTCTGAAGGCATTGTTTTGATTCTGGAGCAAGTCAGTTTGTGAAGGAGTATCCTGGTGTGCCGTCACAAACAAGGGGGCGGAACTTTCCGAATATCCCCAGTTCTGAGCTCATTTTGTGGCAGTTTTGGGACACGTTAAGTCATTTTTCTTGGTGTTTTGCATTTGACTAACAATATCATACTGCGTGTTTTGGGTATTTTAGATGCTATAAAACTTTTTTCTGATGTCAGTTAGTAAACAAAAAAAATAGTGTCGGTTGTCTTTTAACCTTTCCAAAATACACGCTCTAAGTTTATACTTTGTAAATATAGTTATTCAGTACTCAAAAAATAATGAAATCTTTTATGCATGATTGTGCAGACAAGCAAGTGGACCTGAGCTCGGTGGACCTGAAGAAACTGAAGGTCAAGGATCTGAAGAAGATTTTGGAAGAGTGGGACGAGTCGTGCAAAGGCTGCGCCGAAAAGTCCGACTTCATCCGGAAGATCACAGAGTTGATGCCCAAATACGCGCCCAACGCCGCCAGCTCACGGACTGACCTCTGATCAGCGAGAAGCGGCTGAGCGCATGGCGGGCTCGCCACGCACAATCGGGAGGCGGCGCGTCGTGCCGTGTCATTTCTTCTTTTCACACGACTCACTCAGGACGCCGACAGGCGCACGTTTTGGTTGGCCATCACTTCCTGTTTCTGACATGATGTTTGTGTTTGTATTAAAACTGTGTTTCCTAAACACTGATGTGCGGCGCTTGTCAAACGAGCCTGCGCAAAACATGAAAATAATGTTGTACCATTTGTCACGGTGTCAATTTGCTTATGGCAATGGGAGTGCCAGAAAACGCTCCAAAAGCCATGACTCCTCCATATGTCAGCTTTCAGTCACCATCCTAACCTAATGACAATTCAGACGCTCCCCAAATTACGAACGAGTCGTAAAGTGAATTTGTTTGTAAGTTACTTCAGTGCTATATTTTGGATGGTATGTATGTTTAAAGGACAACCGACACCATTTTTTTGTTTCCTGACATCAGAAAAACGTTTCATAGCATCTAAAATACCCAAAACACAAGATGGCGCCCAAGCTCCGTGGGAAATGGGCTGATTTGTCTGCTGGGAATGTGTCAGCGAATATCAAATAGTTGTCTTGGTGCAACACACAACGATTCACCATGGCGTTATTGATGTGTTTTCCTTCTAATTTCGCCATCAACACGAAGTTTTCAGACCAAACAAAGTACCAAAAAATGCATTGTGTGTCGCTTTCTGGGTCAGGGGCGTTCCCTCCGTGACGTTACGTCAGGACTCGTCACCAACTCTTGTCCGGAGGCGTCGGTTGTCCTTTAAGGTTTATACAAGCCATAAACATACTCATATAAACCTTCAACATACGTATATACGTAACCTGTATTGGTTTGTACTGAAAAATAAACATTTAATAAAATATATGCTCTATAAAGATATATACATGTATAACTGGAAAGACTACTTAATGTTACTACAAAAACGTTCATATGTACCGTTGTTCGTAACTCAAATGTTTGTAAGTAGGGGAGCGTCTATACTGTTGAAATACTGATTCAGTTCTGGCTCCGGCGTTCCTGTGTGGCGTTTGTATTTTCTCCCTGTGCCTGCGTGGGTTTGCCCAAGCGACTCCGGTTTCCTCCCATATTGGCAGCCAGTTCAGGGTGTCCCCCACCTACTGCAGAAAGATGGCTGGATTTAGCTCCGCCATGCCTGCGACTAATAATATTATAAAATGGATGGATAACCTGTTTCTTCCTGTACTACAAATGGTGCTCTTATTTTCTGAAACCCATGTTTTTAGACTCACAATGTGTAATATCAAAATAAGTTATTTGGGATGTGATCTTTTTGATCTTCAAATCATTTGACCGCTGAAAAACATGGCTGAGTAGTCATAGGAAGAACAAATTAAATGGTTTTGCAAAGGGAAAACTGGATTTTACATGTCACACTTTCTTGCGGTAGTGATCACAATTATGAATATTACTGTTTGGCCAAAACAAACGTGCAAATCAAACCTCTCAAGATGGAGGACATTGATTGGCTGTGGCGACCCCCTTGAAGGGAAAAGCCGAAAGGAAACTAGAAGAAGACTTCATAACCAGCAATGTGTCAGAAAACAGGTTGGAAATAGATGGAAAGGGACATATTTAACTGCTTTGTGACAATGATACTTTTGAATGTATATGGCTTTTTCTTTCTTAGAAATGAAAATTTCTAATTGACTCCAAAAGAAAGGAGACACTTCTTTTTTCCATTACTATATAAATTAGGATTATATTCCACGTCTGTTTTTTTTTGTGGACAAAATATTTAATTTTAGATTTAAATAATATTTTCTATATTAGTTTAACAAGAAACGAGAACAACAACAGAAATACATCGTCAAGACATTCCAATTCAAACATCAAAATGATTAGACGTTACCATTTTGGACGGATTTCACAAAGTAGTTTAAGTACACGTTATTTTTACGTGTACTTAAACTACTTTGTTAAGTCCGTTGACCTTGTTATTTATAAATTTGCGAGACTTAATGTAACAATATCAAGTTTAAAAAACGTAAATCGTGGAGTAAAATTGCGGCTTTGTAAATAAAATGCGTTCGACTGTATGACGAGTCCCGGCCCTGCGTGATGACGTCAGACACCAATCGCCCCGCCCCCAAACGTCGCAGGCGCACATTCCTATTGTCCAAGATGGCGGCGGCGTTGTGGTTGCATCTCTCCCGTCGCTGAGGGCCGGGCATGTTTTCCTTTTCCGGCAGCTCTTGGTTTCGTCGAGGGGCAAACGCACGTCGCCGCGGCGGCGGCGCGAAAGCGGCGCTTTAAGCGAACCTACTCGGAGACGACTAAACCGAGGATCGTTGCCGCCGGAAGAGCTGAAGAGCTCCGTCCCGCTCGTCGTCCTTCCCGCCGACATGAAGCGGCAGGCGGCCAGGGAGAGTTCGCCTCCCCTTCCTCCGTCGTCGTCCAGGACGGCCGCCAAGCGTCTCCGGGAGCGGGACCGAGAGAGCGGCCGCCGCGAGGAGCTCGCCCCGCCGCCGCCGCTGGCTCTGCTACTGGCGGACACCCGCGGCGGACACCGCCGGAGGAGCCGCAGTCGGGAGCGGGACAAGGCGGCCGCGGCCGCCGCCGCCGCGGCGGCCGGACTGCGGCCTCCGGCCAGGGACTACAAGACGCTGCTTATCAGCAACGTCAGCCCGCAGGTAGGCGACGACGACCTGGAGGACGCCCTTTTCCACGAGTTCAAGAGGTTCGGCGACGTCAGCGTCAAACTGTCACACACGCCGGAATTGGGCCGCATCGCCTACGTCAACTTCCGCCACCCGGAGGACGCCAAAGAAGCGCGCCGCGCCAAAACGTCGCGGCTCCTCCTGGCCGAGCGGCCCCTCAAAATCGAGCCCGTGTACGTGCGCAGGAGGAGCGTCACGCCGCCCGACGTCGCCTACCTGGCCGCAGTGCGCGCGCACGCCCACGCCGCGCACGCCTCCTACCCGCCCTACCGCCAGAGGTCGCTGTCGCCGCCGGGACCCTCGCTCAGCCTGCGTGAGCTGCGCGCGCGCCAATACGCCCTGGAAAGCCTGAGCCGGGAGCGCCTGCTGGACTATTACGGGATGCTGGACGACAGGGGGCGTCCCTACGGCCTGGCGGCGGCGCCCCATCCCCCGCCGCCACCGCCGCCGCCCGACGACCTGAAGCCCGAAGACGACCAGCGAGCCACCAGCAACCTTTTCATCGGCAACCTGGACGGCGCCGTCACCGAGGCCGAGTTGAGGCACGGCTTCGACAAGTACGGCGCCATCGAGGAGGTGGTCATCAAGAGACCCGCTCGCGGCCAGGGCGGCGCCTACGCCTTCGTCAAGTTCCAGAACCTGGACATGGCGCACCGGGCCAAGGTGGCCATGCAGGGACGCCCGGTGGGCGGCCACCCGGTCAAGATCGGCTACGGCAAAGCCAACCCCACCACCCGCCTTTGGGTGGGCGGTTTGGGGCCCGCCAACTCGCTGGCCGCCCTCGCCCGCGAGTTCGATCGCTTCGGGAGCATCCGCAACATCGACTACGTCAAGGGCGACACTTTTGCTTACGTCCAGTACGAAAGTCTGGACGCGGCGCAGGCGGCGTGCACGCAGATGAGGGGCTTCCCTTTGGGCGGGGCCGATCGCCGCCTGCGCGTGGACTTCGCCAAGGCGGACGAGAGCGCCGCCCGCCCCTTCGCGCCCGCGCAGCCGCCGCCCCACTACGACGCGCCGCCCGCCGACGTCTACGGCCGCCGCCACGTCCGGGAGCGCGCGTCTCCGCCGCCGCAGAGGGACTTCGCCGCCAGCCCCCCGCGGAGGGCGGAAGCCTTCGGCAGGAGCGCCGGGGGGCGGAGTCGCAGCCGGGAGCGCTGGCCGAAGGAGCGCGAGGAGAGGCGGGGCCGCAGGCGGAGCCGCAGTCCGTCCGCCGAGCGCGACAAGGGCCGGCCGCGCGCCCGGACGTCGCCCGACCTCAGCATCCGGGCGCCCGACTCCACCACGGAGCCGCCCGATCGCACGCCCGACGCCAAGGAGGCCGAGTCGCCGACGGCTCGCCGCCGCGCCGGCAAACAGGGCGACGCCCACCACCGCCGCGCCACCTCGCCGCCCGTCCCCGCGGCGAGCGCCGGCTCGCTGTCGGAGTTTGCGGCGGCGTCGCTGACTAAGTGCTGGCGCGGCGCCTTCGCCTTAAAGAACAGCGCCTTCCCCGCCCAGCTGTACCTGCTGGAAGGCGGAGCCTCCTTCTTTGGCGCCATCGTGCGGCGTAACGGCGAGCCCCTCAAGATCGCTCAGCGCCTGCGCATGGACCAGAGCCGCCTGGACGAGGTGGCGCGGCGCGTGAAGGCGGGTCGCCCCGATGCTTTCGCCGTGCTGCTGGCTCTGCAGGGAGCCGCCGAGCGTCCGGCGGCGGGCGCTCCGGAGGCGGGGCTTCAGGTGCGCCTTTTACGCCACCTGGTGGCCTACCTGCGCAACAAAGAGGCGGCGGGCGTGGTCAGCCTGCCCGGCGCCAAGGACGGAGGCCCGGGCGCCACGCTTTACGTCTTCCCGCCCGGCGACTTTTCGGTGCAGTACCTCCAAGCCGCCAAGAGGGCGGCGACTCGCCTCGACGAGGAACACGTGGTGGTGGTGGCGGTCAACGACGCTAACTGACTTCAACTTTGAAAAACAACAACAAACTCCGCCCTCGCCCATGAATAGTTAGCGTGTCGCGTCTCTCCTCTTAACACTACAAAAACATCCTTGTTTGATACTTTTTTGGGGGGGTTTCAAATGTTATTTGAAGTAGGAAGTCAAAATGACGTTTCCCCGGTCACCTTTTTAAAGAACCATTTCTCTCTCTTTTTTTTTTAATGTATTTTGTTTTTAACTCATGGTAAAGAAAATGGTTACTCTTGATGGCATCCTTTTTTTTTTAAACTACACAACACTGCCATTATGTAGCCTCGCGCTAACATTTAGCATAGTCAGTAGGGTGTCTGTCCGTCCATTGATCCATCCGGTCTTTGAAGTACTTATCCACATTGTCAATACAATACATATTGATTTATATACATCATTTTTACAATACATATTGATTTATACACATCATTTTTGTGAGGTTTGCTAATTCACATGCCACCGTTAGCCTCAGGCATTTTTGAACACAAATGCAAACATTAGCCATGCTAGTCTAAGTTAATAATAATAATAATAATACATTTAATTTACAAGCGCCTTTCTGAACACTCAAGGACACTTTACAACAAAGACAACACACAAAACAGTAAAATCATGCATAAAGCAATAAATAATAAAACAGCAATCAATAACCACAAAAGTCCACTCATAAAAAAATATATACACGTAATAGTAATTTAATAAAATATATAAGTTGCAGTAATTCACACGCAAACAAAGCGCATTCTAATATTTTTTTTTTTACTTACTTCCGGGTTGAGTGAACGCTGGCGTGTGGCTGCCGCTGCTCACACGCAGAAAAAAATACCCCGTGACTGTAAAGTGTCCTTGAGAGTTTATTAATAGTAATCATCAAATGTCACGATTTAAATACTATTTAAAAATAAAGATTTGTGACATCGTTTGACCACCGGAGGGCGCCATATGACTAAGGTGAGCAACACACCAGCAGAGCCCCATTCTATTTAAAAAAATGAAAGCATTTTCTCATAATTTTATCCTCACGAGGGTCGCGGCCGTGCTTCATGTGAGCTCACTGGCTATCGGAGGACATCGTCATAGAAACGTCGTCGCCGGAATCAAAGTTTGCACTGTGAAGCCAACGTGCTCACGGTTAACGATAACTGGATGTCCGGTACGACGGGTATCGATGCTTAGTGTTTATTAATTCATATTTTGGTGAATTTAAATGAAAAAAAATGAACAACTCGACCACCAGCGAGCGTTCTCTTTTTCCACTTTGAACTTGCGAGGCCCCAGAGACTTTTATGGTTGATCACGTGACCGCGCGGCTCTGTCCAATTGGTGGAATAGAGTCATGTGACACGGGGCTGTCTTTTAAACCAAAACAAGCAAGTCGCATAATGAAACTAAAAGCCGCGCACAAAACGGAGACCAATGTGACATTTAAAATATGCATTTTGGGTGTGTTTGATAGTGTGTGTGTGTGGCAAAGTCATGTTTTGGGTCATTCACACAGTGATGTAGCTGCGAGACCCGGAAGTTGTAAGGCCTTTTATGAGCATGCGCAGAATAAATGTTTGATGAGTTCCCAGACCAATGACTGACACGGCTGTGCGTCATGACTCAGCCATTGTTAAGGTAAACTGCTATTTTGGTGACTTTATTAACGCTATGACTGTTGCAAGAATGTACAGCGCTACAATGAAAAACTCATATTTAACAAAAATACTCCCGCAAAAACATGTTGCTTGAAAAAGTATGTGGTATCCTCTGATACCCAAACCAGCACGAGTGGATGTAGGCAGTCTGTCGATGGCCTCCGTTCTTCTTGTCAGCATCCCCCCCCCGTCCTCCAAAAGGTCAGGCAGCGTTGGTGTCGCTGCGGCGACGACATGATGAACAGCAAATGACTTTGTGAGTTTGTGGCGACCATCTTTGGGGCCAAGTGGGCGGAGCCACTGCCCACAACGCTTTCCCAATCGCTTCGTCTTTCTGCTTGGGGAGTTTCCTTTTCTTTCCCACTCCACCCAGCGTGTTTTTGAAAGAAAATGTGGTTGGAAATGAAGATCCCCTTCGAAAATTATGCTTTTGATATGTTTCTCGTATTTTCTAAAATAAGTACGCCATTCAAATGGCACTTGGTGTAGTCGTCAACCTTTCGAGAATAAATTAAATGTTCTTGAAGCAGCCCTTGATTGTCAATACATTTTACAGCATTACATGCTATGGGCCTGTGAAAAAAATGGAACACCAGTGAGGTAACATTGTGATTTTGGACCAATATTGTACATTAGTGATGTGTCGTTCGCGAACGAGCCGGATCTCTGAAACGAACAAAGAGAGCCGACTCCCAGAAATGGGAACCGACTTTTTTTGTCTTCTATTCCCCGCCCCCAGTGTTCGGTTAAAGCCGCACGTGATTGGTCGATATTCGTGGTAGAGGAGGGAGGGGAGAATTACAGACACATGCAGCAGTGAGGGAAAGGCGGATGTCCCCTACATTATAGTAGACGGGTGGACAAATGTTATCACGTTATGCTGTTATTATTATTCAATTGTTATATTTTTTTACGAGTTGGTATTAATATGAAAAGCAAATTAATGACCGCTGATCATCAGACCAGAGTAACCACAGGAAAATTGAAAGTTAGTGGATGCTCTCTGTGCACATATAAATCAAGCCATATAAATAAAAATATTTGATACAGTGTATTTTTTACATAATTTTACTCGATTTTTGGTAGTTAATTAATTTAAGCAACAAAAAAAAAAAACAGACTGAGGAGTCATTTGGGAGCCAGAAAGAGCCGGATCTTTTTAGTGAGCCAAGCCAAAAGAACCGGTTCGTTGAAAAGAGCCGGAATTCCCATGACTATTGCACAAGTCGTGATTGAAAAATGTTTCAGAGAAGTGTAGAATTTGATACGGTTCCGATAGCTAATTTTTGTGACAGGCGGTTCATTCTAATAATAACACTACGAACATGTTGGCAAAGTGTGTGGCGTGAAATGTCAATCACTGCATCTGCGTTGCATGTTGGGAGTAAGGAAGCGGATGCCAACGCTGTAGTAGCAAGTCGACTTTTATTGTGAAAAGAAAATGAAGCTCGTTAGCGTCATTCTTGCAAAAACAGTCGCTCAAACGTTCAAAGTAAGAAGCAAAAAGGAGTCAATATCCGAAAAAACGCTTGCCGATGCTCGACAATCATCGTCATCTTTGCGCATTTTCGATCGATCCGCAAAGAAAGCTAATTTGTATCAAAAGTCCTGAAAAAGATGAATTGACTTCATCTGTCAACCGCTGAAGTAGAAAAATATTTCGGAAGTCAAACTTCATCATTATCATCCGAGCACCCGTGAACGACGCTGGTTTAACGTTTTATGATGACAACTGTCATTTTTTTTTTTTTTTTTTTGCTTCACACACTCCAAGGCAAACAAATGCACATTCGTTGATTCAAACGTGACAAATGGACCTTGGGATTACGGATACACTCTGAAAGCGCTCGCGTATGCGTTACCGTGATGAAACACATGCGCGTACTCGCACACGCACGCGCAGACACACGCATGCGCAGACACACGCACCCGTTGTACCTTGTTAGAAAGAAAACAAAACGCTGGCGAAAAACGTGAAAAGCAAAACACCGGTGATGCGAGCACATCTCTCGCAAGGCGTGCGGGGTCGTAGCTCACTTAGCATTCGGCTACACAGGTAGTCCATAGCAGATGCCAAACCCCGCCCCCCTCCCCAGAGTACCCAAGGGGCGGGGCCAGCGGTTCTTAGGGCGGCACATAGGGCGGCGGCGAGCGGTATGGGGTCATGTTCTTGGGGCGAGAGCCTTTGCCCTCCTGGGGAGAGGCGAAGGGCGGCGGGGGCTGGTAGGGCGGGGCGTTGGGGTCGTCGTCTCGGAGTGCCGAATACTCGCCCGGGAGCTGGCGGTCGGGCGACGTCGTCTCGGGCGGTTCGCCGTTGCGGTACTCGGGCGGCGGCAGGGGGGGCTTTTCCTCCAGGAGGATGAGGGGGGCGCCGGAGGAGGGCGGCGTCTTGGAGTCGTCCAGCTCGTCGGCAAAGATGATGGGCACGCCCTTCTTGATGAAGGTGGCCTGGTCCTCCAGGGTCAACTTGCCCTTGCGCTTCTTCCGGTAGCAAATCATGGCCACGATTCCCGCCAGCAGCAAGATGGCCGCCACCACCACGGCGGGGATGACCGTGTGCAAGTAGACGTCATCCGCGCTCTGCCGCCCGGTCCCCAGGGCGGGGGTCACGGCGGCGGGCGGCAGGATCTCCGTCTCGCCCGGCGGGATAAAAGAGAAGGTCTTGCAGCTGGCCCGTCCCTTGGCGGTGACCCCCAGGGGTCGGAAGTCGGGCTCCATGGCGCGGCGGAAGTTGGGCGTGGGCCTGCCGTCGGCGTCGCCCAGCATGCGACTCAGGCTCATGATGTCCTCCTTTGGGCAAGGCGTGTGCGGAAGGCTGCTGTTGGTCCACTCCACCAGGATGGAACCCTTGCTGATGTTCCTCAGGGTCACCGTGCTGCTGTTGCGCTCCCCCAGGGCGTAGGCCAGCTTGCGCACCAGGAGGATCTTCTTGCGGATGTCGTTGGTGACCCGTCGCGGTTCTCCGTCCAGTCGGGCCGTAAACACCACGGGACTTTTGTCGTTGGCCGGCCAGCGATCCACACGGACCTCTATGGCGTCGATGGCGTTGAGACCTCCTTTGTCGGTGGCCTGCATGAAGTACTCGTGCTTGCCGGCGTGATGCACGTCGGGGAGGCCGTAAAGGAGTTGGCTGGTGCTGCAGAGAAGAAGACAACCAGATTAGATTCCATCCAAGGTCACCTCATACCATATCATGAAAAGTGCTGGAACTGGGATTAAGGTAGACCTCTGAAAGCCAACAATGGAGCAGAAACGTCCGACGCATTTCGGAACGGAATTTACAAGAGCCCTATCCTCTTTCTTAACTCTAGAAACACTCTAGAAACCCAGGTATCACTGTACGTGCAAGTCTTACTCACCTGTTGAACTGGATCCAGGAACCTTCTCCCACCACTTCATTCACGTTCTTCCTCAAGCTCAAGCGCAGCTTGTCAGTGGTTCCGTCTTCCTTGTCAAAAAAAGTGTCCAAGGGGATCTTGACCTCAAAGTACGTTCCCACCAGAGCGTTCACCTGGTCGATGGGGTTACGCAAAACTGGTTTTTCATTGTACGGATCCGGAAGAACAGCAGGCGAAGGTGTCGTACGTCGAGACGGCTTGGCCGTGGAGGTCTTTGTCTCACGAGGCGGCGGTGTGGTTTTGGGCCTTTTGGGCTTCTTGGTGGGTTTACGTGTGGGCGTGGGCGCGGGCGGGGTTGGGGTGGCTTCCACCAAGATAGACCTGGTTGGGGTTGGCTGGATGAGGATGGTGCTCGTGCTCTCCATCACCTTGGTGGGTTGAGGAGGCTCCAGGGTGGGCGTGTGGGCGATCGAGTCCCGGACTCGAATGGTGGGCTTACCCGGCAGTGGGACGGGACCACGTACGGGCGGCGCTGAGCTTTCGGTGGGCGCTGCGATGGACGGAGACGATAACGTCGGGACGATCCGGACGGGCGGTTCCACCGCAGACGACGGCGGGAGAGGCGCGAGGACCGGCGTGGGCGTGTTGTTGAATTGGCGACGGACGCGCTTGGCCGCGTGCGGCTTTTTGTTAGCCACGTGCCAGCCCACCACGGGGTACCCCAGTTTGGACGACATGACGCCTCCCTTCGCCGGACCTTCGACATCGGCCAGGTTGGGGATGCTACTCTGGTCCAGAGCGCAGCCGAGCTTCCACGACAGCAGAGCGCCGTTCTCCACCACCTGGAAGAACAGATACTGATCATCATCACAGCAAGAAAGCTCCATATCTAAATTGCGCAGTCCTTATTTTTGGAGAATAAGTGGCGGAATGAAGAAAGGTGGACCCGCATTGGGTAGTCTCGGTCCACACACTTCCAATACATGCTGAAGTGAAATGAGAAGGTAAACGGCGCTATTCCAAATCCAACCTTGTCATCAGACTGACCTTCTTCGCATTTCCTGGTCCAGCCATGAAGGCGGACATATCGAAGAGTCTGTTATTCACAACAGGGACGACTCTCATGAAGGGGAGCTCCACCCCTGAGAAGGTCCTCATTTTGTCCAGCAGCGCCACCCTCTGGCGGGAGCTCATCTTGGTCAAGTCAGCATCCAGGATGACCGTCAACACAGTGAGCGATTGGTCCGGGCCACAAGACCACGCCGACGTTCCGCCGTCTGCGCCGCCTTGACTGGTCCCCTCCTCAAAGGGATCTTCGGGGCGGACCTCGATGGAGAGGACTTGAGAGGAAGTTCTGGACTCGTTGGAGACGTCGCCAGAGATGTAGTAGACACCTTTGTCCTCATCCAGCGGCACTCCTCGCAGCATTCCCCGCGGCGCGTCCCAGTGCAGCCAAGACGGAAGGACATCCTTCCGGGACTCCAAGATCTGAAAAACATCAACATGATGAATATTATCCATTATTGAACACACAAAGGACAGTCACTGACCATCCCCCTCCCCTCATATAAACCAAAAAGAACACACACACACACACACACACACACACACACACACACACACACACACACACACACACACACACACACACACACACACACAGATTGTTGAAGTGTTGAAGAATGAAAAGAAGGAAGGAAGGAAGGGAGAGATGACGAGTTTTGTGGATGGTATTGGAAAGGGGGTGTCGTTGGGGGGCTTTTGGGGGGATTCCTGACTTAGTCCACTGACGACAGTGGAAAATGTCAAAGAAAGGGGGGCGTTGTTAAACAGGGTGTGTGTGTTTGTTTGTGTGTGTGTGTGTGTGGAAAATGGAGAGTGTGTGTGAGAGAGAGAAAGAGATAGAGAGAGAGTTAAAGCGAGAGAGTCAGAGAAAGAGAGAGCGTTAGACAAAGAGTTAGAAAATTATAGAGAGTTAGTGAGAGAGAGAGAGTTAAAGAAAGAGAAAAGGAGTTAGAGAGAGAGTTAGAGTGAGAGAGAGTTAAAGAGAGAGAGAGAGTTAGAGAAAGAGAGAGTTAGACAAAGAGAGTTAGAAAGTTAGAGAGAGCGAGAGAGAGAGAGACAAATGTCGCATGTGTGTACACGTTGAATGTTGCCTGGCGGATAGAAAACAGAATAAAGTGATGACATCATCGCATCGTCATGAAGGATTTGAGCTGCCAATCAAGTAGGAGGCGGGCTATCTTCATCCCCCCCTTCCAGTTTGCGTTTGACGATTTTGAGGGGCTCCACTGGCATGTGTGCACATTATAACAGGGAGGGCCTAAACACACACACACACACACACACACACACACACACACATACATGCACGCACACACACATTCCTGTTTCAATGGTTTTGTCAGGTCCAGATAACTCCAGATAAGGAGTGAGGACCACAAGTTTAGAGAAGAACTAGTGTTACATTTGAACACTAAATGTCACCCCATTTCCCACTTCAACTTCTTTTAAAAAAAAGTGGACTTGAAACTGAAATAACAGCAGGAGTGAGGTTTCCGAATGGGTATTCAAAGTCCTCACCACTGTAGTGAATTTGGTTAAAATATCATTTTAATTTTTGTGATATGAACTTTTCCCTCTCATTAACCACGCACACACACACACACACATAAACACACACAGTGAGTAAAAAGTGTGTGTGTACCCAAGTGAAATGAAAATACACACCAAAAAATCATTTTGTGTGAATTTGTGAGGACCTCTCTGAAACTTTAACATATGCATATATAGACATTCCAGAAGCCTTTAGAATGAAATACTTGTGAGGACCGGCCAAAATGTCCTCACTACATATGGTATAAAATGTTAGTGGTCCCCACAAGACAAGTCATACAAACATGCGCACACACACGCATACATACAGATAAACACACACACACACATATATAGAGAGAGCACATGAGTCAGCGCACTTGCTATGTAATTATGGTCATTGGCGGGCCGGGTGCTTTTAAAGACACACTCACACATTCACATGCATGCGCGCGCAAGTGTAGCCTCGCTCAGATGGTCACATGGTTTGCGGCGAGCCATTCTGACCGCCAAACGCCTTCGATGTAAAGACAAAGGCGCCCGATGATGTGCGGACGGCCGTTGCCTAGCAACCGATTTTGGGTGCCAGATTTGCTTCCCGATGACGGCGAGTGGCAAGTTCCTTCACCATTGATGATAAAATCACAATCATATATCATGATCATGTTTTAACATTTTATCTTCATAGTACATATCATGTTTGATATGAAATTTCCCCCCCCAAAAATTGTTAGTTATGGAATTATTATTGCAAATTTCCCCGTTGTGGGACGAATAAAGGTTTTCTGATTCTCAATGATGCATTCAGTCATGAATACAGTTACGATTGAAATAGTCATTTAATTAATTAATTTGACTTCACCACCAAAGTGCCTGTTAATTAAGAAATTAATAATAATAATAATATATTTCATTTTTAAACACCTTTCAAAACTCTCAAGGTCACTTTACAGGTACATGATATATTTTTCTGTGGGTGAGCAGCGGCAGCCACACGCGCTAGCGTTCACTCAACCCGGAAGTAACTCAAATAGAATAGTAAGACAAATAGATAGAAAGCTAGCTAGCTAGCAAGCCAATAAATAGCTAATAGCTAGCCAGCTAGATAGCTCGTCAGCCAGATAGCTATTGCATAGTTTCATCATGTTGCCATTAATCCAACTGATTGGACATGATTTTTTTTCTACTTCTTTCTTTCATTTCCTCTTCCCCTATGTGACATCACGGAGGGAATGCCCCTGACCGAGAAAGCGACACACAATGCATTTTGGGTACTTTTTGTTGATCGTGACATTAGAAGGAAAACTACATAAATAATGCGATGGTGAATTGTTGTGTGTCGCAGCCAATTGCGATAACACACATAAAAAAGGTGTAAGCTTACACAAATTCCCAGCGGACTTCTTTAATCGATTGCAAACATTAATGCTTTCCTCTTCGGAACTATTTGAATCATATTCATAACTGGATGAGTAACAAGAAAGCGTCTTCTCCGAATCTGAACTCTCTGAAGCCATTGTCTTGATTCTGGAGCAAGGCAGTTTGTGACCAATAGTGACATCACGAACAAGGGGGCGGGACTTTCTGAATCTTCCAAGTTCGGAGCTCATTTTGTGGCAGTTTTGGGACATTTAAGTCTTTTTTTTATTGGTGTTTTGCATTTGACGAAAAATATTAGTTTTGGCTGTTTTAGATGCTATAGAAAGTTTTTCTGAGATCAGTTAGGAAACAAAAAAATAGTGTCGGTTGTCCTTTAAGCTTTGGGAAAATGGATCCCGAATATGGTTGCTTTACGAATACAGTGACAGTTTAGTTTTAAACGAGCAAAGTGGCGGCTGACCTCCAGAAGACGCTCATCCGCCAATCGGAAACCGAAGACCCGCCCCACGGGCGCGCAGACGTCGGGGAAGTTCCGGCGGACGGTGGCCGCGCCAACGTCACGTGATGCTTCCTGGAAGTCCCGTAGGAGCGAGGAGCTCATGGACGCCTCCAGCTGGCCGGGCGCCGGACCCTCATCCGCGCCGCCCATCGCCGTGGCAAACATGGCCGCCAGCCACATCCCAACGCCGCCCAGGTACACCATCCTCCTTGCGCAGCGGGGAGGGGGCGGAGCAAGCACACTGCTTGACTGGCTCCTCCTTGTCGGCGTCACTTGCTTTTTTTCAGCAGGAAATCATAGTGGGCGATGCCCATAACCTGAAAGGATGACAGGAAGTGAGATCATCGCCACATGACGTTCACACCCACACACCGCTTGTCAGTCAAAATTCCACACTCGCACGCACTGACAGACAAAAACAAGTAGACAAAACCCCCACGACATCACTCGCACAGACCAAAAGGCCACATTGAACGCTCCGAGCCTTGAGTGCTCGTCTTTGTTAGCTAATCCGCCTTGGCTCGCCCCACCCACCCCACCCGCCATCCCTCTCCACATTCCTTCCTTCCACAATGTCCCTTTTTCACATTTTTACAGCAAAAAAGGAGAAGAGGAAAAAGAAAAGCTCACAAGTTGAGGAATTATCAAGAAGTAATCTGATTACATGACTTCATGAAGATGCTATTAAACAATTGAAGTAGTCCATCATGAACTTGACAGCCATTCGCTACTGTGTGTGTATATATACACGTGTGTATGTGTGTATATATGTATGTGTGTGTTGTGTGCGTGTGTATATGTTTATGAGTGTGTGTGTGTTGTGTGTATGTGAATATGTGTATGTGTGTGTGTATATACAGTATATGTATGTGTTGTGTGTATGTACGTGTATATATCTCTGTGTGTACATGTGTATGTTTATGCGCGTGTGATGTGTGTGTAAATGTGTATTTGTGTGTGTGTGTGTGTGTGTATATAAAGTATATGTGTGTGTGTGTGTGTGTGTATATAAGACTGTATGTGTGTATGTTATGTGCATGTTTGTAATTGTGTGTGTGTGTGTGTGTAAATGTTTATGTTGGTGTACTTGTGTGCACGTGTGCGATTGTGTGTGTTTGTGTGTACATGTATATATGTCTGTGTACATGTGTGTATGTGTTGTATGTGTGTATGTTTATGCGAGTTTGTTGTGTGCATGTGTGTAATTGTATATGTGTGTGTAAATGTGTGTGATTGTGTACTTGTGTGTACGTTTTTATATATATATATATATATATATATATATATATATGTCTGTGTATGTTAGTGTACTTGTGTGCATGTGTGCAATTGTGTGTGTTGCGTGTGTGTGTGTGTTGTTATTCATACAGCTCTCTAAATCCGGCCCCCACCGGTCATGGAGGACAAGGTGTAGTCTTTTGTTCAGTTTTTGGGGTGCGGCAGAGACCCCACTGATGTTTTCTTCTTCATGCACGCTGGACACAAAAGAGATTTTGCCACGGGAATTTCCGGCAAACACAATCAAGACGAGAAAAAAAAAACTTCTCCCTGTCAATCATGACACAAGCTTCCTTTGTTGTCGCGGCGATGCCTTTGACGCCATGATCAAGGTTTTGCCAGCACACGTCCTTCACAAAGTTTGTCACGATCTGCTTGGCGACCAACGGGTGGCGCTGTCGGCCCCGCCTGCGCCTGCACAGGTGTTGGTCGTTCCAATCAGTGGCAGTTAAAAGGACTCCCGACACGACCATTCGTTGTCGGGTCATTGTATGTGTTTGCTTGACCCTGTCAGATTTTGCATCACCGCCATGCAAACCGTGACAAAGCCAGAAATAACATGCTAATAACCGCACTAGCAATGTTGGTGACGGCGCTAATAAACATGCTGAGGATGCTAGCCCATGTGATGTGTTGTCCCCTTGAGGTGCAAGTGCAATCGGGCGTGTTTGGGATTGTCGAGCGCGCTCAGGAAACTCATTTACTTCGTATCTCAAGGCGCCATTTTGGCGGGTCAGGATGAATGAAGGCTAGCGCCGCCAGAATGATGATGCTGACATCATTAAAATCACAACGATGAGGAGAAAGATGAAGAGGTCAGCTTTCGGTGGTGCCATAAAAGATCATTCGGTCACCGCGGCAACACAGCCGGAAGCCGTGGAGTTTGCTTCCTCCGCCAACAAAACAACAACTCCTTGCAAAAACAACTTTGGGAAGTTCACACATTCCGGTTTCAATCGTTTTGTATGTGTATGTGAGTGTGTGTGTGTGTGTGTATGTCCGTGCGTATGTGTGTTTGCATATATATTTGTGTGTGTGTTTGCGTGTTTGGGTGTGTGAGTGACGTGTGTGAGTCATGTGCATGCGCGTATGTGTGTGTGTGTGTGTGTATGAGAGAAACACGTGCGTGCGTGTGTCTGTGTGTGTGTGAGACAGAGGTGTGTGCACGTTGGAGTGTATATGTGAATGTCTGAGAACTGTGTGTGCATGCGAGATATATGCGTGTGTGTGTGTATGAGAGGTGCGTGTGTGTGTGTGTGTGTGTGTGTGTGTGTGTGTGTGTGTGTGTGTGTGTGTGTGTGTGTGTGTGTGTGTGTGAGACAGAGGTGTGTGCACGTTGGAGTGTATATGTGAATGTCTGAGAACTGTGTGTGCATGCGAGATATATGCGTGTGTGTGTATGAGAGGTGCGTGTGTGTGTGTGTATGTTTGTGTGCATATGTGAATGTGTGAGAAATGTGTGTGAATGTGTGAGATGCGTGTGTGTGTATGAGAGAGGTGTGTGTGTTGTGTTTGTGTGCATATGTGAATGTGTGAGAAATGTGTATGAATGTGTGAGAGATACGTGTGTGTGTGTGTTTGCGTTTGTGTGTGTGTTATGTCTGTGTTTGTGTGCGTGTTTGCCTATAAGTGTGTGTGTGTGTTTCTTTGAGTAATGTGTGTGTGAGTGATTTGCGTGTGTGTGCATGTACATGCGTGTGTGTGAGTGTTATGTGTGTGTGTGTGTTTTGCAAGACACCCCTGCTGGCCTAACACATGACAAAGACACTTGTTCGCATTTCAGACCACCAGCAAGGACACAACATGACACATGCTGGCAGCTGTGTGTGTGTGTGTGTGTGTGTGTGTGTGTGTGTGTGTGTGTGTGTGTGTGTGTGTGTGTGTGTGTGTGTGTGTGTGTGCGCGTGCACGCACGTGTTTGGGGAGGACCTATCAAACAACACATCCTGACACTCCAATCCTTCACCTCCCTGCCACATGAGCACCGATCCACTCAGTGGTGGTCCCCATCGCAGAAGATCAGGGGCAACATGCCCGTTTTGGAGACCTCATAGCCTTCTTTACGCTTTGATCACGTGACCCCGGCGTGCGCACCCAAGCTCAGGTCACATGACCGCTTGAAGGAAAGTGGTGTTTGTTCCAAGTTGTGAGTGTGCGTCTTTGTGTTGCGCATTGACACGCAGGCGTGGGTACGCAGAGCCACTGATGTTGAATGTTACTTTTGACACGTCAACGTGTGACACTTCCTGCTGCCCCTTGTTTGCTTGCTGTCAACACACGTGCACGAGCGCAGACGTGTGCATCAACACACACACCCACACACACACACACAACACACACTCCTGTTTCAATGGTCTTGTGAGGTCCGAATAACTCCAGATATGGAGTGAGGACCACCGTTACTGATAAATTTAGAACTAGTGTTGAACACTAAATGTAACCCCATTTCCCACTTCAACTTCTTTAAAAAAAAGCAATAAAAGTGGACTTGAAACTGATATAACAGCAGGACTGAGGTTTCTGAATGGGCCCATTCAAAGTCCTCACCCCTGTTGTGAATTTGGTTAAAATATCGTTTTACTGTTTGTGGTATGAACTTTTTCCTCGCATTAACTACGCACACACACAGTGAGTAAAAAGTGTGTGTATTCATGTGAAATGAAAACACACACTAAAAAATCATTTTGGGTGAATTTGTGAGGACCTCTCTGAAACTTTAACGCATATATAGACCCTCGAGAAGACTTTAAATGAAAAACTTGTGAGGACCGGCCAAAACGTCCTCACTTGTCAAATATGTCCTCATTACGTATGGTATAACATGTTAGTTGTCCTCACAAGACTAGTCATACAAGCAAACACACACACACACACACACACACATACACACAAGTTTAGAGAGAACTTTATGCAGAGGAGACACGCGAGCCTCTAGTTTTAATTGTGTCTGGTTGCCATGGTTACCAGGGAAGCACCCTGGGATGGTTGCGGGCAGGACGAAAAATTCCTCAGCGGTCTGAATATTTTTTTTTTCTTAAACAGGCTTGTAGTGAATTCGAATGAAACTAAAAGCAGTGTTTGAAATAACGTCTGCCCGGAGGCCCGGGGCGTACAACTTTTACGTCAGTCGTACAACTTTCAAAACGTCTCGGCCCGGGTGGCCGACAACTTCTTAAATTTTTTTTTTTTTTTTTTTTCAAATCAAACATTTGTTTTATTCAATAAAGCAAATTCCTACAAGTCACGTGGACTCCTTTTTCAAAGCGCCTTTCAAAACTCTCAAGTACACTTTACCGTCACGGTATAGTCCGAAGCACGAAACAGGCTTCTGATTGGCTGCCGTGCTGAATATGCAAATTGCGGCGGACTATACCTTGACTGTAAAGTGTATTTGAAAGTTTTGAAAGGCGCTTAGAAAGAGGAGTCCACGTGGCTTTTAGCAGACAACGCAACGCAAACATTGCATTGTGCACCATGACGACAAACGACAACTGGAGCAAAATGTTCAGCAAGGGATATTTAGCATAAATTAAGCAGGGGAGCATTTGTGCTAGGTACTTCCTTAATTAAAAAAAAGTCATTTATACTTTGCAACAATGCTCTTTTTTTTGCGATTAGTCGTCTTATTGTGTTTCAAGTTGTGAAAAATGGGGCAGGCAACTTTTCAGAGTTGTCTGCCCTGGTGTCCGCTAACTTTTTGTCCTGAGTTTCAGACACTGCTAAAAAGGCTTGGATAATTAATCTCCCGACAAGACAATTGAGCTAAGCAACTTTGGTTGACATGTCCATTACGAGTTGACCAACAAAAGAAGCCATAACCCAAAAGACACAGTCGGTCGGCCATTTTAGTTTCAAGCAGAACGCCAATTAGCTTTGATGCTATCTGTTAGCAGCCGAGCGATAGTTTGGAGTTTTTTTCTCCCTTTAATTTAGCCACTGAAGCTAGTTTGGCTTGGCAACATGGAATTTAGTTGACATGTCTGTCATGAACTCATCCACAAAACAGCCTAAAGAAGAAGAAAAAAAACATAACGGCGTCCATTTTGTTTCGTTGTTTTTAACATGATTATTTTAGGCTAATTTTAGCAAAGGCTATCTTGATGGCGTTTTTTTTTCTTTTCATTTAGCCCCTGAAGCTAGTTTGACTTAACAACCAACAATTTGGTAGACGTGTCTGCCATTTTCTTAAATTTTCGTATCATCAATTAGCACCACTCAACATGTCTGAATGTCGACAACAGACACAAAACCATAGCGTGTATCTGCGGTGCCACTTAGCATGTTAGCGGCAAGATGGTCAACATTCCACACAGCAGGGAGTGACCTTCAACATTTGCCGCGACACCGGAGGACGTTATAAAAGTCTGGCCAGAGTTTGGCAGAATTTCTCACATTCACCCCCTCCCCCAAAGCGCTAAGACAAGCTAGCCAAAATGCTACTTGACAGAAACCTTTGGGGCTGTACTGTAACTTCTGTGGAAGTTACCACCCCTCACCCAGATTTCATATTGAGGTCGTAGAAGGTTAGATTCCCTTCCCGCCTAAATATAAACCAATAAAATGCGGAAACCGTGATGACGTTTACAAGAGCTAATTCATGACTCGCGATTGTTCAGGTGCGTCAAAACTTGAACAATCAATCAATCAACACGCGCACGGCCGTGTGCTCAGCTGTGTTGATTTGGGAGGAAGTCATCATCCTCATCGTCACACCTGTGTGTGCGCGCACGCGCGCGTGTGAACGATCACACACACGTTCTGACGAGACGCGTGTGCATGTAATGAGGTCACACATCAAGTTAGAATGGGACCCCCCGCCGCCCCTCAACCGGACAAAAATAACCCCGCGCACGCGCACGTAAGCTCGCATGTTCCTTCCGTGCACCTGTTCATCTGGCGCGCGCGCACGCACACACACACACACACACACACACACACACACACACACACACACACACACACATACTCACACAAACTGTAGTGTACAAGACGCGCGTACACGAGAGAGTCGCTCATGTACGCGCACATGCCAGTATGAAAAGATGCTTCCCCGCTAAATGTCGCCCGGTCTTTTCGTGTATGGCGGCGCGTGCGTGTACTATCCCTCTTACTTCCAGCGGTGAGAAGCGCGCGCACACACACACGCGCGCGCGCATCGACACTGACCGCCGTGAACGTTGTTGCTGCCCGACTATGTTTTCCTCTTGCGGCCTTCGGTGAAGACGAAGAAGAAGAAGAAGACGAAGAAGAAGAAGAAGACGAAGAAGAAGAAGCGGATTCTTGGCGTCGCTTCAGGCCGACGGCGTCGGAAGCGAACCTTCGGCGGTCCGGTGGGTCACGGAGCTTCCTGGCAGCAAAGCGCGTTCGCGAATGTCGGCCGGCCGAGCTCCACAATGGAGCAATACATGCAGGGGCGGGGATAGAGGCGATGAGGGAGGGGCCACCGCGAGGGGACTCACCCTTATTTTCCACCCTCTCCCCCCTTCCTTCACCCTTTCCTCACTCTCCTTTCCTTGTTTGCACCTCTCATCCCCCCCCCCCAACTCTTCTTCCACGTCACGATTTTAACGCTGCGTGCCTTCGTCCCTTACCACGCGATGACGTCATCTTCCGCCTTCTTTTTTTGCCCTTTTGCATTGATTTTCAATGACCATGTTAGCAGACTACGCTCGACTGTGTGTGCGTGCGCGTGTGTTTGTCGACGTGTAAATGTGTGTACGTGTATTTGAATGTGCGGCGAGAGTGTGTGTATGTGAATGTGACTGTGGAATTGTCCCTGTCCCCCTTAAAACTGCAGCTGTCACCCCAATTCTTAAAAAAAACAGATTGACAAACAGTGTTAAATTTTAAAACGTGCTAAGTTGGAGCACTCCCAGTGTGCTGCTATGAGTTTATCATTTAAAGGACAAGCGACACCATTTTTTTGTTTCCTAACTGACATCAGAAAAACGTTTTATAGCATCTAAAATACCCAAAACACGCAGGATGATATTTTTAGTCAAATGAAAAACGCCAATAAAAATGACTTCAAGTGTCTAAAAACTACTTCAAATTGAACCCGGAAGTGGCCAGTTTCAGAAGGTCCCGCCCCCTTGTTCATGGTGTCACCCCAAGACGCCTTGCCTTGCTCTAGAATCAAAACAATGGCTTCAGATTGGGAGAAGATGCTTTCTTGTTACTCATCCAGTTATGAATAGGATTCAAATAGTTCTGAAGAGGAAAGCATAAATGTTTGCAATCGAGTAAAGAAGTCCTTGCGTGTCATTTTGAGGCGTCTGTACTGCAATGTAGCATCCCAGAAATTGCACAAGATGGCGCCCAAGCTCCATTGGAAATGGGCTGATTTGTCTGCTGGGAATTTGTGTCAACTAGTATCAAATAGTAGTCTTGGTGCAAAAGACAACGATTCACCATCGCGTTATTTATGTGTTTTCCTTCTAATTTCGCCATCTACACGGATCAAAACAAAGTTTTTCAGACCAAACAAAGTACCCAAAATGCATTGTGTGTCGCTTTCTCGGTCAGGGGCGTTCCCTCTGTGACGTCACGTCAGGCATCATCATCAACTCGAAAACAAGACTTCCTGAATAGTCAGCGCGAGTCTTAAAACGCAATATATCGCTACACGCGGTGGAATCTTTGCAAAATACGCTCAGTAGAAGTCATTTGAAGTGATTTTACAAATTATGGACACAACTTGTCCGAAGGCGTCGGTTGTCCTTTAAGAGAAGTGTTCAGTTGCTACGGAGACCAGAAAGCATCCATCCTGGCGCTTTGCTGCCTTTCAAGCCTCGTGGAGGGGGGCAGTGCCTCCTAAAAAACACCCCTGGGCCGGCAGGTTATAAGAAGGCGACATACCAACGGAATCCTGGGACTCTTTTTCAGGAGTCGACTTGAAGAGGAATGTTGAACAATGGCGAAGGGCAACAAAGAAGCAGGTCACCTGAAGGTGCTCAGCGAGCGCCGCGTCCATTAACTGCGCACGTTAAGCCGTTTGGGCGTAAAATGTTTGGAAAAAGCAAACATCGTTTGTCCATGGTAACAGCAGAATTGCTCTCAAAGGAGATTTTTATAAAAGGATTGATCAATACAAAAGTTGCAGTTTGCAAAAATAAAAATACAGGCCAACATTTGAGTTACGAACAACAGAACATACAAATATTTTTGTAGTAACATATTTAGTATTCTCTCCAGTTGTACATGTAAATATCTTGAGCATATACTATATTAAATCTTTATTTTTCAGTACAAACTGATACAGGTTACTTGTACGAGCCTTAAACATACTTTAATAATAATAATAATAATAATAATAATAATAATAATAATAATAATAATAAAACACCCAAAACACGCAGGCTGATATTTTTAGTTAAATGCAAAACATCAATAAAAATGACTTGTGTCCCAAAACTGCTTCAAAATGACCTCGGAAATGGCGAGTTTCAGAAAGTCCCGCCCCCTTGATCGTGATGTCACGCCAGGATACTCCTTCACAAACTGCCTTGCCCCAGAATCAAAACAATGGCTTCAGAGAGTTCAGATTGGGAAAAAGATGCTTTCTTGTTACTCATCCAGTTATGAATATGATTCAATTAGTTCTGAAGAGGAAAGCATAAATGTTTGCAATCGATTAAAGGAGTCCTTCCGTATCAATTCGAGCCTACTGGACTACAATGTAGTGTCCCAGAAAATGCACAAGATGGCGCAAAAGCTCCGTTGGAAATGGGCTGATTTGTCCGCTGGGAATTTGTGTCAATTTACACCTTCTTAATGCATGTTACCGCAATTGGCTGCGACACACAACGATTCACCATTGCATTATTTTTGTAGCTTTCCTTCAAATTTCACCATTAACATGGTGTTTTCAGATGAAAAAAGCACCCAAAATGCATTGTGTGTCACTTTCTCGGTCACAGGCATTCCCTCCGTGACGTCACCAACTCCAAAACAAGACTTCCTGAAGGAAGGACAACCTACCATCACGAACAAGGGGGCGGGACCTTCTGAAACTGGCCATTTCCGGTTTCATTTTGAAGTCGTTTTTGGACACTTTAAGTCATTTTTCTTGGTGTTTTTCACTTGACTAAAAATATCATCCTGCTTGTTTTGGGTATTTTAGATGCGACAAAACGTTTTTCTGATGTCAGTTAGGAAACAAAAAAAAAGTGGTGTCGGTTGTCCTTTAAGGGTCTCTCATAATCATCCCGCAGTCAAAAAAAGACAAAAAAGATGACGCTACGTCAGCCAACTGACTTTGGAGAATGCCCGGGTGGCAAACAAACATGCGGCGGCATGCCCGCAAGTGGGCGGGGACCAAACGGCACTGCATGAGGGAGGATTGGAATGCTCCATTTTATGTGAGTAACCAAAAATTGGATTGATTTTGTCAACTTGACGAAACGGCAGAACGAAGACATCCAAAAAAAGTGCTGCCTCCTCATCTTAAAACAAGCGCACTTTCACTCTTTCACACATTCCGTTGGACTCTTTTTCTTCCGTGTCCAACCCTCAGATCGTCTTTATTGACCTCTGACCTCACCCCCCAAGCCACACCT